>NC_135994.1:717631-3472631 GCF_053455715.1 Rhinoraja longicauda
CATTAGGCCAATCATATATATACATATACCCGACCATTTACATACAAAATATAAATACAAATATAGTCACCCACCCGTATAATAAGTCAGATATTAATACAAAAATACTCATACACCCTTATATGTTCATATAGATATACTTATTTAAATAATGATGTGTTATTATATGTAGACCCCTGGTGACTGTTAATCCCCCTCCTCACTGTACCTAGAAAAAATCATGTGTTTATATTTGTTTTTAAACTAGATGATGTTTGAACATTGTTTTAATTCCGCATTCATTCTGTTCCATAGCTTTAGTCCACTGATTGATATAGAAAATCTTTTCATTGTTGTTCGAGTATTGCGAATCTTGAAATTTAATGTTCCCCTTAAATTATACCCCCCTCTCTTTCATAAAACATTTCCTGTAAGTTACTTGGTAGCAAATTGTTTCTCACTTTGTACATGAATTGAGCTGTTTGATATTCCACAATGTCATAAAATTTGATTATTTTAGACTTTATAAATAATGAGTTGGTGTGTTCACAAAAACCGACATTATGAATTATTCCTAATGGCTCTTTTTTGCAGTATGAATAGTGGTTGTAGTGAACTTATATATGTACTTCCCCACACCTCTATACAGTAACTTAAATAAGGTGAAACTAGTGAACAGAACAGAATGCGAAGTGATTTGTTATCTAGGAAATGTTTTGCTTTGGCCAGAACTGAAATGCTTCTAGATACTTTACTGTGGATATGTTTAATGTGAGATTTCCAGCAATTTTTTTCATCTATTATCACCCCAATGAATTTAGTTTCATTTACTCTTTCTATGTTAACACCCTCTATCTGTACCTGTGCTTGATTGTTTATTTTACTGTTCCCAAATATCATAATTTTTGTTTTGCTCAAGTTTAGTGATAATTTATTAATGTCAAACCATTTTTTAATTTTGCAAAATTCTGAGGCGATACTGTCCAAAAGTTGCTGTAAATTTTCACCAGAACCAAGAATGTTAGTGTCATCAGCAAATAGGATGGAATTTCAATATTTTTGATAATTTACATATATCATTGATGTAGATGATGAAGAGTTTAGGACCCAACACCGAGCCCTGGGGGACTCCACACACAATGTCCAAACATCCAGACTGATATTCTCCCATCTTCACAAATTGTTTCCTGTTCTTTAAATAACTTCTAACCCACTCTAAAGCCAACCCCCTAATCCCATATAGTTCCAATTTATTGATTAATATTTCATGATTTATTGTATCGAATGCTTTTTTTAGATCAATGAATACCCCAACAGCATATTTCTTTTTATCTATAGAATTTGTGATTTGTTCAATGAGTTCAGTTAAAGCTAGTGATGTTGACCGGTTACTTCTGAATCCATATTGACTATTAGAGAGTAAATTGTGCTTATCTATGAAATTGTCTAATCTGTTGACGAAAAGTTTTTCCAGAATTTTAGAGAACTGTGGGAGAAGAGAAACAGGTCTGTAATTTGTGAAGTGGTGTTTATCTCCAGTTTTATACAGCGGAATAACTTTAGCTATTTTCATATTATTGGGAAATTGACCGGTTTGTAATGATAAGTTAAAAATGTGTGTTAGTGGTTTAGAAATCCCATCAATTACCTTTTTTACTATTTTCATATCTGTCTCATTATAATCAGTGGATGTTTTATCTTTGCATTTATTAACAATATCTACAATCTCCATTTCTTCTACCGGTTTAAGAAACATTGTACTTGGATTCGTTTCTATAAGATTATCATTAGATGTCACTGGATCTGGGATTTTTTCTGCTAAATTAGGTCCAACACTTACAAAAAAATTATTAAATTTATTAACCACGTCATCCATGTTATTTAGAGTCTTATCATTATCTATAAAATACTGCGGGTAATTAATCTGTCTAGAGTTATTTCTAATTATGCTGTTTAATATATTCCATATACCCTTAATGTTGTGTTTATTGTTTTCTAATAGTTTATTATAATATTCTTTCTTACAATTTCTCATGATATTAGTTAACTTGTTTTTATATTTCTTATATTTATTTTCTGCTTCTATAGTTCTATGTTTAATGAATTCTCTGTATAGTGTGTTTTTCTTTTTGCAGGCATTTAGCAATCCTTTTGACATCCAATGATTATCTTTATACTTTATTTCTCTACAATATTGTTTCATTGGACAATTTTTATCATTATAGTATTTTAAATATTCTTAAAAATTCGTCATAAGCTTTATCAATATCATTTTCTTTATATATTAATTCCCAGTTTTGTGCAAGTAAATCATTTTTAAGTGCAACCATGGACTCTTCTGTCCTAACCCTTCAGTATTCTTGTTTATTGTCCTGCTTATTTTTTCCGTAGTTGCTGTTATAAACTGTAAAAACTGGAAGGTGGTCACTGATGTCATTTACTAATAATCCTCCTACTGTATTGTTATCTATATCATTAGTAAATATATTATCAATTAATGTAGCACAATGGGAAGTAATCCGACTGGGTCTGGTGATTTGGGGATATAGGCTGATACTGTACAATGTATTGATAAATTCCTCAGTCATTTTATGATTATTTGGATTTAGCAAATCAATATTGAAGTCGCCGCAGATAAACATAACTCTATGTTTTGTTTTTGTAAAATGTTCCTCCATCCAGTCTTTAAATGTGTCTATATTAGACCCTGATGTTCTATATATACAACTCACAATTACATTTTTTTTTCCCCATACATATTTCTATTGTAACACATTCAAGTACATTATCTACCACAGTTGAGATTTCTTCCACCACCTTACAATTATAATTCATGTCTACATAAAGAGCTACACCACCACCACTTTTGTTTTTTCTGTTCATACAAATCAGTTCATATCCTTCAAGTTCAAAATCCATGCCCCTTACACTGTTGATCCAAGTTTCTGATATTGCAATTATGTTAAAGGGCTGTGTAAATTGATTTAAATAATCCTTGATGTCATGGAAATTAGCATACAGGCTTCTACTGTTGAAGTGGATTATTGAAATGTTGTTTTCAGTTTTGAATGTGCTATTGTACTGTTCATCAGTATAATAGTGACAGTCGTTGTTGATGTTCAAGAAAAAATTGTTTTCTGGATCAATGTCATTTTCGATATCCTGTGGCTTATGATTAGTGTATAGATGAATAGTTAACTCCAGATCATCCAGTTCAGTAATCCGTGTTAGCATGTGATTAGCTTCAGAATATGGGTGAATTGTGTTTGTAGTCATATGCGAGTTTTATGGTTCAGCATACCTGTTGTGGATTAGATGTCTCATGGTAGTTTTGGTGTGCTGGTACGTGGATGAATAATCAGTTTGTCATGGCGTAGAAAAGCGATATCCCCCCTCCCTCTGGCAGCTCTCAGCTCCGGCATCAGTTCTTTCCTCCTTCGTCTGACAGCGTCCGTGAAGTCCTCGATAATCATAATCAGCACATGCAAATGCCCAAAACTCAGTTTTAAAAAAACGCTAGAAATACTCAGCAGGACTGAGATTATCAATGGACAGAGAAATAGAGTTAATGGTTCAGGTTCAAAAGTTAATTCTTTCTCTCCCCATAGATACTGAGGATTTCCAGCAATTTCAGTTTTTATGTCAGCTTTCTAGCATCTGCAATATTTTGATTTTGGCAGGTCAGTTTATTACAGCTACTCTAGACATTAGCAAATTTGCAGATGATACAAAGCTGGGTGGTAGTGTGAACTGTGAGGAAGATGCTATGAGGTTGCAGAATGACTTGGACAGGTTGTGTGAGTGGGCGGATGCATGGCAGATGCAGTTTAATGTGGATACGTGTGAGGTTATCCACTTTGGTGGTAAGAATAGGAAGGCAGATTATTATCTGAATGGTGTCAAGTTAGGAAAAGGGGACGTACAACGAGATCTGGGTGTCATAGTGCATCAGTCTGAAAGGAAGCATGCAGGTACAGCAGGCAGTGAAGAAAGCCAATGGAATGTTGGCCTTCATAACAAGAGGAGTTGAGTATAGGAGCAAAGAGGTCCTTCTGCAGTTGTACAGGGCCCTAGTGAGACTGCACCTGGAGTACTGTGTGCAGTTTTGGTCTCCAAATTTGAGGAAGGATATTCTTACTATTGAGTGTGTGCAGCGTAGGTTTACTTGGTTAATTCCCGGAATGGCGGGACTGTCGTATGTTGAAAGACTGGAGCGACTAGGCTTGTATACACTGGAATTTAGAAGGATGAGAGGGGATCTTATCGAAACATATAAGATTATTAAGGGGTTGGACACGTTAGAGGCAGGAAACATGTTCCCAATGTTGGGGGAGTCCAGAACCAGGGGCCACAGTTTAAGAATAAGGGGTGGTGTAGGTCATTTAGAACGGAGATGAGGAAAACCTTTTTCAGTCAGAGAGTTGTGAATCTGTGGAATTCTCTGCCTCAGAAGGCAGTGGAGGCCAATTCTCTGAATGCATTCAAGAGAGAGCTGGATAGAGCTCTTAAGGATAGCGGAGTCAGGGGGTACAATAGGTCTGACAGAATGTTGGCTGGGATATTCAATTATCTCGGAACTCTCACAGTCCGAGGACAATATTCCTCCACAAAAGGTCCACAAAATCACGATCTGTTCCTCTGCTTATGTACAGTTTGTGGAATTTTACAAAGCACAGATTTCTTGGTGTGTTTGTCGAAATTGCACCAATAACTGTAGTTCAAAAATACCTGATTGGTTGGATAATATTCAGAGATGTGACAAGATATTATAAATGCAAGTTCTGTCTTCCTTTGATTGATGATTGAACCCACATTCATGTATTGTGCCCTGAAGAGAAAATTATTTCTCTGATTAGTCAGAGTAAGTCAACAAGCTTCCACTTCCTCTTGTGGGCAGCACGAGATTTACTTGTGTTGTCCCTGGAAAGAGGATTTACAAATACTGGGGTTTTCAGCCTGTTGATCTACGTACAGCCTCTCTCCACAATAATCACGTCAGGGATCTACATGAAAACTAATTCATTGTTAAAGATGAATAAGCTACCATTTCATGTTTCCCCTCACAATCTAGGGCATTCCAAAATGCTTTACAGCCAGTGAAATATTTTAGAAGTGTCGTCACCATTGTAATGTAGAAAATGTGGCTGTCAATTTTAGTGCTGCCATAAGCAGTAATGAGATGAATGACAAGTGGAAAAAAGGACCTAACATTCAAATTAGATCCATTATTGTGAAAGCATGACCCCTGGCTCTCTCTAATATAACAGCTGAATCAATGACCCAGTGTCCCGACCTGAAACACCATATATCCATTCCCTCCACAGATGCTGCCTGACCCACTGAGTTCTTCCAGCACTTTGCGTTTCATACCATTCCCTTAATCACCTGACAATGTCTGTAGATTCCCAATTCATTGCCTAACTGCGACTAAAATGCATACTCGTGGCCCCTAAAACAACCTGAGAAAGTATTTAAAGAAATATGAAAATAATATCTACAAAGATATAATTAAAAGAGGAAAATAGAAACAAGAAAAATCTTGAAGAATAGCTGTACCTCTAAGGGCAGCTGTTTTGGCTGAAAGACCAACTCCCCAATTGCAGCATGAAAATCTAATCTGACACTCCAGTATGGGACCAAGGGAGAACCATTTTGTTGGGGAGGGTAGGATCGAGGGAGGGCTGCACTGAAAGAAAGGCAGTGCTGAATGAGGACTAAGTCACTGGAGGGCCAGGGCTGAAGGAACCCAGGAATACTGGAGAGCCAGTGTCAAAGGATGCTAAAAACAAACTGCTGGAGGAACTCACTGGGTCAGGCAGCATCTATGAAGGGAAATGGATATTTGACGTTTTGGGCTGAGAGTCCAGAGGAAGGGTCTTCATCTGAAACGTCGACTGCCCATTTCCCTAGGGGGGATCAGTTTTGTCAATGGTAGTAAACTTTGTGGGGGAGTGAAGGTGGGAACCAAGTAGGATATGGAGGTGGCTGGAATGAGAACCAATAAGTAAACATTTTAAAGAGAAGTATTTTATTTTTAGGTTAGAGGTACAGCAAGGAAACAGACCCTTCGGCCCTCCGAGTCCATGTTGACCATCCATTACTCCAGTTTTATCCCATTCCCTATGCAATTTACAGAGACCATTAGCCAACGAACCCACACCTCTTTGGGATGTGGGAGGAAACTGGAGCACCTGGAGGAAATGCCAACATTTCCTAACATAGATCATAAAGATGGAATCAATAGGTCTGGAGAACTCAGTGCCACAGAGGGCTGTGGAGGCCAAGTCAGTGGATATTTTTACGGTAGAGATAGACATTTTTTAAATTAGAACGGGTGTCAAGGGTTATGGGGAGAAGGCAAGAAAATGGGATTAGGAGGCAGAGATCAGCCATGATTGAATGGGGGAGTAGACTCGGTGGGCCGAATAGCCTAATTCTACTTCTATAATGTGAAACCCATGTAGTCACAGGGAGAACATGCAAACTCCAAACAGACAGCACCCAAGGTCAGGATCGAACTGGGAACTATGGCACTGTGAAGAAGCAGCTCTATCAGACTCTCAGAACTAGGCGAGGATGCATTCATAAGCACCCTCTTTAAGATACACAGAAGGCAGCTTCACAGGCAAATTGGAAGCCTGCTTGTGCAGTAGGGACCTGTGTATAGCGTGAACCATTCTGGTGTGAATGAATATCCTGGAACTGACATTGCATTCTGTTGAATACCCCTGTACATGTCTGGGTTGTTTGTGCATTATATAGATTACACAATTTAAAAAGTTCATAAGCATGCAGATTTAGCTAATCAAATTGTGAGTCACTGATTCTTTTTCATGTTTTATTCATCATATAAGCAATAGAGTGAATGGTGTACAAAAGCACAGCATTACACCATCTAATTTGTTGACAATTATCTGGCAATTATCTGATCATTATCACTTTGTTGTTCGTGGCAGATTGCTCTATGCAAATCGTCTTTCAAAACATAGAAACATTGAAAAATAGGTGCAGGAGGAGGCCATTTGGCCCTTTGAGCCAGCACCGCCATTCAATATGATCCTGGCTGATCATCTAAAATCAGTACCCCGTTCCTGCTTTTTCCCCATATTCCTTGATTCCTTTAGCTCTAAGAGCTAAATCTTGCTCTCTCTTGAAAACATCCAGTGAATTGGCCTCCACTGCCTTCTGTGGCAGAGAATGCCACAGATTCACAACTCTCTAGGTGAAGAAGTTTTTCCTCATCTCAGTCCTAAATGGCCTACCCCTTATTTTTAAACTGTGACCCCTGGTTCTGGACTCCCCCAACATTTCCTTGTTTCCTACATTGTCACAGTGACTACATTTCCAAAGTGATTCATACGCTGTAAAGCGATTGGGACATCCCGCAATGGGAGTAAACATTTGGTAAAGCAAGCCTTTAATCAGAAAAATAAGTTGAATACTTTAAAATGAAAACAAAGAAAATATTGTTTTTACCTGTTGTTTGATTTTGCTCCAAATTCCAACATCTGCAGTCTCTTGTGTATCCAACTTGCTTTTCCTGTGCCTTTCAAGAACTCGGGTCATCACAACGCACTTTACTGCCAATGTAGCACTCTTGAAGTATGATCACAGTTGGAAAGTAGGATGCACACAACCCAACTAGTGAACAGCAAGCTCCTACAAAGAACTTGTTCCTACAAAGAACAGTCTGAAGAAGGGTCTGGACCCGAAACGTCACCCATTCCTTCTCTCCTGAGATGCTGCCTGACCTGCTGAGTTACTCCAGCATTTTGTGAATAAATACCTACAAAGAACAATCAAACAATCTGTTACTGTAATGTAAATTATTAAATTTAGATGTTAAATCAGGAGGAGTGGAATCTGAACCCCGGCAGAAGATATTTGTTATTCATTGAAACGGTATGGGTTTTTTAGGCTGAGCTAGCAGTTACGCCCATCCCTAATTGCCTGAAAAAGGTGACGGTGAGCTGCCTTCTTGAACTGCAACAGTGCTTGAGGCATGGGTATACCCACAATGCTGTCAGGGAGGGAGTTCACGGATTTTGAACAAGTGACAGTAAGGCAGAGCACGCTGGGATTTACAAAGGGTAAGTACATTTAGGTTTGATTTCAGAAGGGCATAGAATTTATGAATCAACTCCATTCTCAAATAAGAATCCCAGAAAGGGGGTGAAATTAAATGTTTAAAAACGTGCTTAAAAAGAAATTGGACAATTAAAATTACCCAATAGAAATGCAGATTTTATCCTCCAAAAATTGTCTTTCAGAAGTAGCATTCATATCTTTACTCACAAGAGGGAGCTCTTAAAGCTCCCAACACCATCACTAATCTCTTCCTTGCTGGTGATTTGGAATGATACGTCAATTGTACAATATGTACGTAGTCTTTCAGGTAGTGAATTTTCTTCACACATATTTCCTGCACATCTGCCCTCCCCTCCCCTCTCCCAGATAGAATAAAGATAGAGTTCCCCTGGTCCTCACCTTTTACTCCTCTAGCCTCCGCATCCAGCATAACATCCTCCACCACTTCCATTATCAGTCACATCGTCCCCTTTCTGCTTGTCAGACCTAGATTAAGAAAACCTCATTTTCAGGTACTTCCACTGTCTTTTGTGTTCCTAACACGCTATCCTCCATTCTGCTCTCCCTTTCTGCTTTAATGTTAGAAATCAGTAGCCATTTGCACTGATCGTCTCTGACATAAATTCCTCTATACAATTATTGTTGCCATCATTTTATTGAAAAGTCTGACTCCAAATCTTCCTCTTTTGTTCAAGTTAATAAAGCCAGGACTGACCTTGAGTGTAACACTCACTTTGTCCTCAAATACACGAGGCCCTCAATCATGAATTGAACAAGCAAAAATTAGTTGTCTCATCAACTTCTTGGTAACTTTCACAAAACATTTTTCTGGAGGGATAGAGTACATGAGAGTAGCTGACAGGGTACTGACATGGATAGAAAATTGGTTGACAGACAGAAAGCAAAGAGTGGGGATAAATGGGTCCCTTTCAGAATGGCAGGCAGTGACTAGTGGGGTACCGCAAGGCTTGGTGCTGGGACTGCAGCTATTTACAATATACATTAACGACTTGGATGAAGGGATTAAAAGTACCATTAGCAAATTTGCAGATGATACAAAGCTGGGTGGTAGTGTGAACTGTGAGGAAGATGCTATGAGGTTGCAGGGTGACTTGGACAGGTTGTGTGAGTGGGCGGATGCATGGCAGATGCAGTTTAATGTGGATAAGTGTGAGGTTATCCACTTTGGTGGTAAGAATAGGAAGGCAGAGTATTATCTGAATGGTGTCAAGTTAGGAACAGGGGACGTACAACGAGATCTGGGGGTCCTAGTGCATCAGTCACTGAAAGGAAGCATGCAGGTACAGCAGGCAGTGAAGAAAGCCAATGGAATGTTGGCCTTCATAACAAGAGGAGTTGAGTATAGGAGCAAAGAGGTCCTTCTGCAGTTGTGCAGGGCCCTAGTGAGACCGCACCTGGAGTATTGTGTGCAGTTTTGGTCTCCAAATTTGAGGAAGGATATTCTTGCTATTGAGGGCGTGCAGCATAGGTTTACTAGGTTAATTCCCGGAATGGCGGGACTATCATACGTTGAAAGACTGGAGCGACTAGGCTTGTATACACTGGAATTTAGAAGGATGAGAGGAGATCTTATCGAAACGTATACTATTATTAAGGGGTTGGACACGTTAGAGGCAGGAAACATGTTCCCAATGTTGGGGGAGTCCAGAACAAGGGGCCACAGTTTAGGAATAAGGGGTAGGCCATTTAGAACTGAGATGAGGAAAAACTTTTTCAGTCAGAGAGTTGTGAATCTGTGGAATTCTCTGCCTCAGAAGGCAGTGGAGGCCAATTCTCTGAATGCATTCAAGAGAGAGCTGGATAGAGCTCTTAAGGATATGGGGAGAAGGCAGGAACGGGGTACTGATTGAGAATGATCAGCCATTATCACATTGAATGGCCGTGCTGGCTCGAAGGGCCAAATGGCCTCCTCCTGCAACTATTGTCTATTGTCTATAGCTCTAAACATTGATGAATTACAATTGAAACACTTGTGCTATAACTCCAGGATAAGCGCTCAACTGAGAAAACCAAGCCCAAAACCATAATATTATCTAACTAACTGAATATACCAAAACAGCTACCTACATGTTAACCAGCTTTTACAAAACAAATCATGTAGATGCAAGTACATCATTGGGGTTATCATGTGCGCACCTCCCTTCACTGGTGTTTCATTGAGTTAGGCCCATGACATCTTGGGAAGGCTCAACAGTTGGTTCTGGCATCCCAGAATATCTTTTGCATATAAGGCCACATTACTAAGACACCATGGAACTTCTAACCATTTCCTAATATATGAACTAACCAATCTCTCTAACCTTTCCACCTTAGAAATTGGCACCTCATATACTGTCAATGACCACATCAACCTGGGGAATAGCCCAAACTGCAAATACCACAACTTTAACTTGCCTGGAAGCCATGACTTCTCTATCCTTTCTAACTCATCAGTAACATCTTTCTAAGTTGCTGAACCTGTTCAGCGTCATACAACTTCTTGTTATACCACCTACCCAAACTTTTAACTGGTTTCTCCATTATAGACAGGATTTTTTCTTCATCTACATAAAACCTTTTCTCTACTACCTTTCCTCTTGCCAAAGAAATACTCCATGACTTACTAGGCTTAATCTTCAATCTAGCCCATTTAAGATTATCATTTATCTTCTCATAACCTTCTTGTACAAGCTACTCTTGTGGTCACCAAGGTCATATCATCCATATAGGCCCTGATTGGAGGGAGGCGCAGTCCGTCCATCCGCCTCTCCCCGCCGAAGACCCACCGTGATGCTCTAATCACTAGCTCCATCGTCATTGTAAAAGCTAACGGGGAAATAGTACACCTTGTCATAATGCTCGTCGCTAGTTTCTGCCATGCTGTCATAAAGTCTGCTGTACTAAAACACATTTGGACATCTTGGAAATATGCTTTCACTAAATTTACTGTCGATCCTGGAACTCTAAAGAAATCAAAAGCACCTGTTTGTTCTATCATTGTTCCCACACATCGTTTATTACCCAGAACAGCAGAAAACATAGCTTGGGTGCCTTTCTTGATGGACTCCTGTGGTGACTGTGGCATGCCCCTCACAGGGATGGGAGGGGGGAGAAGGTGGGGAATAGTCTGTCTGCATCTTTAAATTCAGAGTGCCAGTTGTTATTTACTTCAGCTAGACAGTCTTATGATTTCCAGGAAGTCAATGTGACTCCACCCCTGCATACTGGGCAGCAACACAACTCCAGCCTGGCTTCACTGAAAGATTGTGAGGCCCAGGAGGGGTAATGCTCCATTCAGGAATAACAGGAAAGTGTGAGAGAGAGAAAGAGAGGGCGGGGGGGGGGGGGGGGGGGGGGGGGGTAGTGCTGGGGGCAGAGACAGAAAAGGAAAAGGTGAGAGTGGACGAAGGCCGGATCAAGGCCAATGTTCTCTCTTTTTCCCCAGTACTGTTTTGTCAAACACCCTGTTTATATATTCAAGGAGAGTGCTTTGAGGGCCTCGCATCCAGCTCTTGATAAAAACACAACTGCTTTGCTTGTGTTGGCTGCTCAGACTTGGAAGGAGGCCAGTTGTCAGTAACATAAGTTAAATGAAGTTGAGTTACCACACAAGCCTGGTCACTTTTCTCCTTGCTTAAACAGTGATAAAAAACAAGTACGTCATTCTTTCTTGAGATATTGATGTCACCATTTATTGCCCATTCCCGACTGCTCCTTAGGAAGGGAGCCTAACATCTGTGGTCGGAAAGTTACTAGAGTATTCTGAGGAATAACATATATATGCACTTAGATGGACAAGGGTTGATTAGAGATAGTCAGCATGGATTTGTACGTGGACGATCGTATCTCATAAATTTGGTTGAGTTTTTTAGAAGATGTGACCAAAAAGGTGAGGGCAGAGCTGTGGACATTGTATATTTGGATTTTAGCAAGGCATTTGACAAGGTTAAATGCTCTGGAAGGTTAGATAGCATGCGATCCAAGGAGAGATAGCTGACTGGATGGAAAATTGGCTTCATGGGAAGCAAAGGGTGATGGTGGAAGGTTGCTTCTCGGACTGGAGGTCTGTGACTAGTGGTGTGCCTCAGGGTTCAGTGTTGGGGCCATTTCTGTTTGTCATCTATATCAATGATGTGGATTAGAACATAAAAGGCATGATTAGCAAGTTTGCAGATGACACAAAAGTGTACATAAAGTGTACATATTGTGCATAGTGAAGATGATTGTCAAAAATTGCAACAGGATCTTGATTAGTTGGGCAGGTGGGCTGAGGAATGGTTGATGGAATTTTACACGGAGAAGTGCGAGATGTTATATTTTGGGCAGTCTAACAAAGTGAATGGCAGGGCTCTGGGGAGTGTTGCAGAGCAGAGAGATCTCGGAGTGCAGCAACACAGCTACCAGCCTTGGAGGGCATCTATAACAGAAAACAGATCATCTATCCTCAGAAAAGCCACCAGCATCCACAAAGACTCTTCACACCCCTGCAACAGTCTGTTCGAACTTCTACCACCAGGCAGACGATACAAAGCCTTCTACGCCCGCACCTCCAGACTCAGGAACAGCTTCATCCCCAGGGCCATAGCTGCTATGAACCGGTCCTGCTGAGCCGGATGGTCACATCATACAGTGAACCGGCACAGATCTATTTGCACTTTATTCTGTTTTAAAACTGTTCTAATTTGTTTCATTGGGTTGTTTAAATTAATACTGACTAGCTAATTAATTTATTCACAAAATGCTGGAGTAACTCAGCAGGTCAGGCAGCATCTCGGGAGAGGAGGAATGGGTGACGTTTCGGGTCGAGACCCTTCTCCCATTTATTGCATCGTATGGGAGGCGCATTCCCAATCTCATTATACCCCTGTACAATGACAATAAAGATGTATTGTATTGTACATAGTTCTTTGAAAATGGCGTCATAGGTAGATAGGGTGGTCAAGAAGGCTTTCGGCATATTAGCCTTAATCAGTCAGAGTATTGAGTAGAGATATTTATGAAGGAACTGCAGTTACAAACTTTTTGAAAAAGGATATAGCATCTATAATTTTCCAGTCCTCAGGCACCAACCCTTAATCTACAGATGTTTGGAACATTATGGGCATGTTTTCTACAATGTCGTTGTTTATTTCCTTCAGTAACGTAGGATGTATGGCAGATGGACCGGGTGATTTGTCCTCTTTAGATGCAGCTAGCCTTTCTAGAACTTCCTCTTTATCACATTTTTAACCCCTACAGAATCTCAATTACATCTTCTGCGCTGAGCATCAAGCAATATCTTTTGGAGATAGAAGGAACTGCAGATGCTGCTTTATTAAAAAAACAAAGTATTTGAGTAACTCAGCGGGTTAGGCAGTATCGCTGGAGAACATGGATAGGTGATCTTTCAGCTTGGGACTCTTCTTCAGCAGTATCATTTTCCTTGGTGAAGACTAATATAAAACACTTTTTTAGCATCTCATCTCTGCCATCTGGCTCATGAGCAGATTTCCTCTTTGGTCTCTGATTGATCTCATTACCATCTCTTACAACCATTTTCCTGATCATAAATTACTAAGGTTCCCTTTTATATGTGCTGCCAGTCTTATATTTTATCTTTGCTCTCTTATTTCCTTTTCAATTTGCTTCTCCTCTTATCTTAAATAATCAGCCAGGTATTCATACGATACGATAGAACTTTATTCATCCCCGAAGGGAAATTGGTCTGCCAACAGTCAACAACACACAAGGTACACAAAAACTTGAAATTAAAATTAAATTAAAAGTGAAAACAAAAAGAAAAAGACAAGCAACTGTTTGGCTGGCTGCCGTGTGCACAGCGCCTTCACCGGAACGAATGAACAAACAGACAAACGAACACAGGCTTATCCCCTGGGCAGAGGATTCTAAACTAGAGTGCAGTGGGTCACAGCAGCAGCTTTCTACCACCTTCTCCACAACAATTAGTGATGGGCAATTAAATGCTGGCTCAGCCTTTCTTTCCCAGGGTCCAATCCAGTGCAATGGGCAATGTAAATGTCTGGAGTGTGGACTCCCTCAGGATAAAGAAATCACAAATGTTTCCTAGAAACCTGGCACGCATCATGTTCTTCTTGTGATTCACAATCACCTGCACATTCAGGGAACAGAAATCTTTACTTTCATAAGGAAGTTTGGGTTATTAAGGGAAGCCCTTAAGGGCATGTGAACTCAGTCTATAGCAACTGCTCACATGAGAGGCCAGCATTTCTGGAAAATCCCAGTGATCAGGATACCACCTGTTCCTAACTGAAATAATTTCTTTACGAATAATTCTCCGGTGCAGCAGTGAGGAACAACTTGTGAGACGTGGAAGTGATTTGCTGTGACTGCTTGGAAAGATCTTGCAGTGAAGAAGTTGAGAGTCAATGTGAACTTGACTCTCATGGAGAGCATGAGAGCATAACAGACGGTCTTCCTGTGGAATGTCACTTAGCTCAAAGATGACACCCTTGGAAAAGCTGAGCCTTGAATACATTGTACCACAGAGATGTCCAGGTGGAATGTGGTGTCTCTGAAGACTTTGTAGGAATAAGCTGTGGGCATGTCTTTGCTTATGCTCCAAGGTGCCCAACTCATCCTAGTAGTAGCCACGGCCATAATGACCTCTCTAGTGATGGAGTGCTGACAGCATGTCACTGCTGAAGCATCCTTGAATACGTATCTCAGCACCTAAATGCTGGAAAAAACACTTACTTTCAGTTGCAACACATTCCGTGGATATAGAAGATGTTTGAACAACTTGCAGTGATTTCTAAAGGTGCCGTCAGCTCTCCTGATGTCAGCAGACTGCCACATTCAATAGAAAATAAAATAAATTCTACATGGTAATGCATTCCAAATTCTACTTAGACTGTTCCATGACAGTTGTGGTGCAGAGATTTCTACTCCAGGCTATCTTGGCACAGGTAGAATCTGACATTACATGAATAATGACATCATTTGGCACACATCTGAAGTAAGGAATTGCCAGGCAGATTAACAGAAATAGACGATGCAAGAGTCAGGCACAATTTCACCTGGAAATAATCTACAGCATGATCTACTCTGGGCAAAGTCAAAATTGGATTGCATGGTGTCCAATATTTTTTATTTTATTTTTTATTTAATTTAAGATCTTGGGGTGGTAAGAGGAAGAGGGAACAAGGGAAAGAAACATTCATGTGAAGTGGGACACACCAAGAAAGGTTTGTGAGCCTTTGACATGGGTTAATTTCTATCATTTAACAGTTACCAAGGTTAATGATTCTAATCAAGAGTTGATTTCACAACAGCCATACAAACATTCGTCAACCAAATAACTTTCCTTTCATCTTGCAAAGTACTATGACAGCATTCTGTGTAGGAAAATAACTGCAGATGCTGGTACAAATCGAAGGTATCACAAAATGCTGGAGTAACTCAGCAGGTCGGGCAGCATCTTGGAGAGAAGGAATGGGTGACGTTTCGGGTCGAGACCCTTCTTCAGACTGACAGCATTCTAGTAACTTCCAACCGCCAACAGCTGGGCTATCTCGTGCAGGTTTTGCTCGCATGGGGACTGGTTGCAAAAAGGTTATTTAGATTTTTATGTGGGCAAGTTTGATGAGATGATCCATGTCCAAGTTATCGAGCCATGACTTGAAGAATGACAAGATTGGTGCACATCTGGTGGTGTCGGGAAGGATGTTCCACTCTAGGATAGTCCATGGATATATGTGACTGTAGGTAGCTAATTTTGATTGCTCTAATTCTAGTACAGTGACCTGAGAAGTGTCTTGTAAATTTCTGGGTATTGGATTGAATAAAGTGAGATATGTTACTGGGGATGATGCCATGAGTCTCTTTGTAAAAAGTACATAAGCGGGCTTTGGTGCGTCTTGACTCCAGCGACTCCCAGCCAAGGCAATTTAACATATCGAAGACTCTTGACTGTCTTGAGTAGTCGTCACAAACAAACTGTGTGCTGCACGCCTCTGAACCTTGTCAAGGGTGTCAATGTTATTTTTCTGGTGAGGGTCCCATATTGTCTGGCAATATTCCAACAGTGAGCGGACAAGTGTTTCGTACGCTATGTTGGTTTATCACAGCCAGATAAATTTCTCTGGAGAAGGCCCAAAGTTCTGTTTGCTTTTGTGGCAATCTGGTTTATGTGTCTGTTCCAGGCTAGGGCAGATGTATGGGTGGTGATCAACTTCTTTAAGCAGGTTGTCTCCCATCTTGTACCGGTTTATGATCGGCTTGACTCTATGAGTAACTCTCATGGAAAAGCATTTGATGTAATTGAAACTCATTTGCCAAATGGTTTCCCAATTGCAAAGATTGTTTTATGTCATTTTGAAGAACCTTGGCATCTTCAGCAGCTTTGATCTCTCATACACAATACAGTCGTCTGCTAAGAGTCTCACTCTCGAAGACAGGTTGTCAGGCAGATCGTTGATGTAGATCAAGAACAGCAAGGGTCCCAACAACGTTGCTCACACCTATAACCTATCTCTGTCTCACCCTTCCCTCTCACTCCAATGGACTGGACTACACTATCGATCCTGATGCGGGTCTCTACCCGAAATGTCAGCGATCTAAACATAGCACAAAAAGTAAGGAAATTTGTGTTTGGTAGATTATTTCTTTGTTGTAACAATGCTTCTTGGCAATAAATCTTGTAGCGTTGGAAAGCCTGTTTATTTCCCTTTTAAATGGTGCCACATTTGTAAGGAACATGCATTTGTGGGATGAGCAGCAGAGCTGAGTATATGGGTTGCGCCCATGAAAAATTTGCCAAATCTTCTCTGCCAATGCCAAACAGCTTATTCTGCTGTTGCTATTGACTCTTGTTTTGAGCTTCTGGTAACCCCAGGTGCTGACAAGAATGGGATGCCATCCCACAACAGTGTGTGACCAGGCTGGTGACCAGCATGAGGAGGAGGTGCCAGGCTGTTATGGCTGTGTATGGTTCTTCCACACGCTACTGTGGCTCCTGTTTATTAAATGAATAAATTGTTAAATTGCCAATATGTCTTGTTTCTTCAGACTTCAATCATCCAATCCACCAAACAACACCGAACAAGAGTCAATGGCAGAATAAGCTGTTTGGCATTGGCAGAGAAGATTTGGCAGATTTTTCATGGGCGCAACCCACATACTCAGCTCTGCTGCTCATCCCACAAATGCATGTTCCTTACAAATGTGGCACCATTTAAAAGGGAAATAAACAGGCTTTCCAACGGTATAAGATTTATTGCCAAGAAGCATTGTTACAACAAAGAAATAATCTACCAAACACAAATTTCCTTACTTTTTGTGCTATGTTTATTTGCCTTCACATATGCTGCTGTACCCGCTGAGTTCCTCCAGTAATTTATTTTTATGGCTAACTACGCGTCTTTCTCTAAAAGAGAATTACACATTCGCAATGAACCGCAAACAATCCTCGAGAATCATGTTTGGAAACATTTTCATGAAATGTGGCAAAATAACCTATCTTTCCCTTTAAGATACCAGCTTTCCCAATTATCCAATCAAAAGGTTCACGGCAGTTTCAAGCCATCCCAAGCACTGAGCTGTCTCTTTTTAAAACTGTCAATAAATAAAAGCATTCTTTCAGGTATGGCGTAGTGCAAATGAACAAGAAGCAGACCTTTATGTGCCTGTACTCTGAGGGAGACAAGCTTTGCGGTTGGTACGTCCGGAGCAGAGATGGAACCCTGACCGTGTGGGAGGTTGTTTACTAGAAACTCGGGCGCCTTGAAACTGTTACGGACTCATTTGTTCGGTTTGTTTTCGTTTCCTTTTTCTGCCCCTGTTGTTGGGCTTGGAGGGTACTGGAGGAGGTATAACTGTAATTTTGTTGGAGCTGGAGATATTTGGGATCGGACTGCGCCGGTGGGGAAATTATGTGATTTTATTCAATGGAAAAGAGAGTTTAAGACTAGCAAGTCGTGACGAGGCGCATCTCTCACCTCTGCGATGGAATGCAGGTGAGGAAGGAACTTTGTATGTCGTCTCCTCCCCTTATTTTCAAAAAAGTGCAGTACATCCACTACTTCGTTTTTTGTTGGTGCATCCACGTGTGTTTCAATCATTTGAGTGTAACAGATAACGAAGAGATTTGCAGCAAAATATATATATTTTAAATTTAAGAATCAAGGTTAGGATGTTCTTATAGTTGTCGAACATCAGTATTAAGCCCAGAGATTTAGGGCTCTATTTAACATGTTATTTTTGTTTTCCTTGTCTATGGTGAACGTTATCAAATTCTACTAAACCTACCCTCTGTTTTGCAAGCATTTCTCTCTCACTGGTGAATAATTCTCCAAATCTTATTAAAATGAAAATCATTTCCACATGAACATTGCTCCTGAATTACAGGATACTGAATAACTGTCATTGTTTTAACGTAAATGTTCCCTTCACTTTTTAACGTTTACCTGGGTGTTCGATTACCATCTTGCTATTTCCTCTGCCCTCGTAATTCCAAACTTCATTTTCTTTGACCCAATTTTTTTTAATCCACAATTTCCCCATTAAAAAAAAATTGAAGCATTTTTTTGGCAGTGAATGCACTCGGCAAAGTCGGTTTTTTTAATGTTGTTTTAAACATAAACTGGTCTCTTTCTGGCGCTATAAGAAATTATATGTAGATCAAGCTTGAGGCTCCTTTATGGGGAGATGCAGAATTATTAGCTAAAGGGAACCCTGTTGCTCACTGTGAGGGACATTCAAGTGTTTCAATTGTAAATGGAGTGGAATAAGATATGGGGAGGAGAGAGGAAAAATAAATTTTAATGTTTATCATTTATGTATCTGGTAACAAAGTACTGTTTTTATACAAATAAAACAAAAAATGTTTACCACAATTGGAATTTCCCCTCTATGGTTGGGACCAGCAGGGTTTCCCAAATACTCCATGGAAAGCCTGGAAGGCGAAGGACATTTTAGTTTCTGACAAATAATGTTACTCTTTCCCTTCATAATATTACATGCGTATAGAGGGATCTAGTCATGCCAAAGGATGGGCATGGATGTTTTCCTAACCCTTGGGTCAGTTTATGCATGCAGCCAATGGCTTCTTAGCCAGACAAAGACTTAAGCACCTGTGAATTGGGGGTTAATAAGTTGTTGCTGCTTTGAATATGCTCCATACTTATGAAAAATCGGCGTCAAATGTTCAGTGTCAGACAAAGCAGGGTAAAGGAAATCACAAGTTTGTTTCTGGTTTCTTGACTAATTTTGACAGGTTAAAAGGAAGAGAGATTTGTGTTTCAATAGTCCTTTTCATAGCTTTGGGTGTCCCAAAGTGCTTTGCAGTGAATGAAGTACTTTTTTTTCTTAAGTACAGTTCCTGATGCAATAAACTGGACAATACTTTGTGCATGGCAAACTCCCAAGAATAACAATGAGATTAGTGACTAGTCATTCTGTTTTAGTAATGGTGATAAAAGGATAAGACTTTTGCAAAATAATGCTGTGGGATCTGTTCTGTGAGATGGTGGATAGGCCCTCTGTTTGTCTTGCCAAAAATATGATACTTGGAACATGAAGCCCACCACTATTGAAGCAATATACTTAAAATTCTTTCCAAATGGAGCTTTAACCTATGTAGTTCTGACTTGAATTGAGATTGTTAGTTGGAGTTTTGGTATTGGGGATACTGCAATTGGCCTCAAATACTACAAACTTGTGAGGTGTGCTGGACAGTGCAGTATGTTGAGGGAGTACAGTCATTTTCTATCTACAATGCACTTTCTGATCATTAATAATCATGTTCTTCTTGCAGAAGAAGTATGGTCAATTTAGTGAGGAATGGGGGGCTGTGGTTTCCCATGGAACTGAATTCCAATTCCATTAAGGAATATGACAGAACTTTTTGAAATGAAATGTTTTTTAAAAGAAGAAATGAGATTGTGAAGCTTGTTATATGAATGAGATAAAGAATCCATGTGAGATTAAACACCTCAATCCAGTATAGCTAATCTTTCCCTCTATCAATCCATACAGTACAGCACATTTCTTTAAAAGTCTTGCTATCACACTTGTTGATAATGCCCCTTTTGTTCAGATCATATATTTTATCCTGTACCTCACTTTGGGTAATGTTCTGGGAGGTGTGCCTGTAGTAACGTATATAATTTGTGTAGTAACATAAAATGTGTACGGTTCTTTCCACCAAGCGGTTTGTGGTGCTTTTCAGGGCTACCTTGTGCCACTGATTTGGTCTTTTGGTAAACACCATTTTGGCTTTTCTGCACACGCTGTGTTTGCAGACATGTGCACTCAGCAGTCTTGAAGGAAATAAATTTGCTAAAGGAAGAAACTTTTGTCCCTCCTTCCTTTTTATATGTTAAGATCTAAAAGTGACATTGTAGGTATATGGAACATTACAAATAAGTGATTTGTGAGGGGTTTGAGTGATTTTATACTCCAATGGTTTCTAACTATAATTATTTTTGGTATTTGGAGACCAGATCACCAGCTTGAGCTTATGTGCGTTCATCTTCTGTGCAGTTCTGTAAGTGGCTCCTTCCCCTGCAATTAGTGTGGGTTATGATCCAGCTTGGGATGCACAATGAAATAGAAAATGACTGAAGCGCACAGGCAATTGGTGGCACTGTGGGGCATTGGGTGTCTGGTTCACACAAAACCTAATTTTAATTGGCAGCTTTCTTTATTTTACTGGATTTTGATTAAATGGTCATATTAATAGCAACACCATCCATTTTCCATCGTCCCACCACCACTTTTTATAAGACTGCACTTGGAGTATTGTGCTCAGTTTTGGTCACCCGACTATGGGAAATATGTCATCAAGCTGGAAAGGGTGCAGAGAAGACTTATGATGATGTTGCCTGGACTATAGAGGGAGAGATCAGGCACGCTAGAACTTTATTCTTTGGAGCGCAGGTTTAGGAGTGATCTTATGGTGATGTCTAAAAACGTCAAAATAGATGGGTGAATGCAGTCTTTTACTCGGAGTAGGGAAATCAAGAATGAGAGGACATATGTTTAAGGTGAGGAGAGAGATTTAATAGGAAGCTGAGGGGCAACTTTTTCCACTGAGGGTGGTGGGTATATGGAACGAGCTGCCAGAGCAGGTAGTATGACAACATTTAAAATACATTTGGACATGGGCGTGGATAGGAAAGGGTTAGAGGAATATGGGCTAAAAGCGGGCAAATAGGACAGGATTAGATTGGGCATCTTGGTCGGCATGGAAGAGTCGGGCCGAAGGGCCTGTTTCCGTGTTGCATGGTTCCAAGACATCCCTTAAACCTACCTTGGATGATGATGCTTGACCCAATGCCTCCCTCTATTTGGTCCGTGTCAAATTGATCTGATGACATTTTACTACGTTAAAGGCGGTGTACAAATGCTAGTTGTTGCCATTAAAGTCCCAACTGCGAGACTGTCAAGGGTCGACGGATCAGCACAGCTCACGCACGTTGAGAAGTGGCAATGCTCCTTTCGAGTTTTGCCTTTTTAATGCCATAAAGCAAGTTCACTTCAAATGGAAGGTCGCGCTGAAGAGTATTTCCGCTCCATTTAAAACAAGAGCAGGCGTGAGGTAACTTAAGAAAGTTGACCCCCATCAAAGGTCATCTTTAGGAAATGGTTTGCATCATAAACTTTCTCAGCAGTGTAAGTTTAAAAAAAAAAACTTTCTGAGGTGACTTGCGATGCTGCGCGCCTTTGCCGCTCTGCAGCCAAGCGGTCGAACAACTTGGCCTCGTGGGGCCGTGGAGGGTTGGGCTCGCTCTCCTGCGCGCGCTCAGGGGCGAAGGGCGGGCGGCCACGCGGTGGAGGAGGCTTCCTCGCGCCTGCTCATGATGGCCGAGCCGCGGCGCCGTCGCCCGGTGAGGGAAACGACGCTCTTTGGAGGGAAAATAAGGCAAACGTTTGGGAGGCAAGTTGTGCAGCCCACCTAGAAATTATACTCTCCAACAAATGCATCCTTGCAATTATTGGCAACCAGCATCTTCGCATGAGATTTTGTGTGTCCTTTTTGAAGTGTTAATAATAGGGGGGTAGGTGGATCGCCGCTACAGCTGTTACTGGGTGGTCTTTAAGTTCCACAGTTTGTGAGTGGAACCACAACGTGATGCCTGCTCTGTGCCAAGCTGGCAGATGACGGCTGAGGCAGATGGAGGGGACGTATCCGCCATCAGTCGGCACTATGAAATAAGTGTCAGAGAGGCAAACTACTCTGCGTAATTGATGACTCCAGTTACTTCAGAGCCTGGCTTTGGATAGGAACCAACTCTGCTGTCGAAGAGCCTGTTGACAAAGTAACTTCGGTGTGATGTCAGTGCTAATGGCTAAGAGACAGTTCCTCCTCGTTGAAGGCAGTTTTTTCCCTCTCCTTTTGAAAGCTGTGCATGCATGCTCTAGTAATTGAGTGAGCTTTGTATGGGAGCCTAATTAGTAACATCGCCAGGACAAAGAGTCCTTTCACTGGGGTATTGATGTATGCACTTTGTATCGTGTATCTCAGCGCTGTAATCTGTACAAAATACTTTGACAAGAAATGTTGCACCTGGGATCTAAACTTCAAGAAATTAGAAAGCAAATCACAATGCATTTCTGTACCACACATCATTTTATGTCTAAATAATTTGTTTTTTACTAATATTTTATTCTTAAATTGCAGTTGTATAATTATTAGAGTTGGGATATGGATTGGTTTGTGCAAAATAATGATTAGAATGAAAAGGTATTCTAGGAAAATCCTTGTTAGAAACAGCATTGGGAGTGAATAGGAAGTGGTTTGTAATTCGATACAGTGGATGACTACAAAGTAGATATTGACTTTGGGGGTCCAATGTTATTGATGGTTTGCCAGCTGAATGGCTTGTTCACTAAAAACACTTTCATCTATGGTATTGATTTGTAGGGCTAATAACGTCCCAGGTTTGATACCCAGATTACGCTAGGTCTAAATTTTCGTTATGTTCTGCACCAGTATTTTGGTTCTGTTTGTAGGCAGCTGAAGGCACAGCCACAGCGTTGGGCAAGAGGTATAGAGAACCAAAATAGGTTATTGGAAACAAAAAAAATTGTAGCCGTTGGAAATCTGTAATTAAAAAACTGAATGCTGAAAATACCCAGCAGTCCAGGCAGTATCTATGAAGAGAGAAATAATTAATGTTTTTGGTTAATGAAGTCATGATCTAAAAGATCACTTTTTTCTCTCTCTCTTCACAGATGTGGCCCGACCTGAGCAGTTGTTGCATTTTTTATTTTGTACAGTTCTTAGAAAATTGGAGCGATTTGGGGAGCTTACAAATACTCTATTGAAGCCATAAAGGGATTTTTTTAAAAAGAGGTGTTTTAAGATTGAATGAATAGCTGAATCAATATTGATTGAGAGGTGGGTCTGGGAAGAGAGTCATCTACAACAGGACCCCACTACTGGCCACATCTTCCCCTCCCCTTTCTGTGTTCCACAGAGACCGCTCCCTCCGTAACTCCCTGGTCCACTCGTCCTTTCCTACCCAAACCACCCCATCCCCGGGCACTTTCCCCTGCAACCGCAGACGATGCAATACCTGTCCCTTTACCTCCCCCCCTCAACTCCATCTAAGGACCCAAACAGTCTTTCCAGGTGAGACAGAGGTTCACCTGCACCTCCTCCAACCTCATCTATTGTAACCGCTGCTCTAGATGACAACTTCTCTACATCGGCGAAACCAAACGCAGGCTTGGCGATCGTTTCGCTCAACACCTTCGCTCAGTCCGCCTTAACCAACCTGATCTCCCGGTGGCTGAGCACTTCAACTCCCAGTCTGACCTTTCTGTAATGGGCCTCCTCCAGTGCCACAGTGAGGCCCACCGGAAATTGGAGGAACAGCACTTCATATTTTGCTTGGGCAGCTTGCAGCCCAGCGGTATGAACATTGACTTCTCCAACTTTAGATAGTTCCTCTGTCCCTCTCTTCCCCGCCCCCTTCCCAGTTCTCCCTCTATCTTCCTGTCTCCACCTATATCCTTGCTTTGTCCCGCCCCCCTGACATCAGTTTGAAGAAGGGTATCGACCCGAAACGTCACCCATTCCTTCTCTCCTGAGATGCTGCCTGACCTGCTGAGTTACTCCAGCATTTTGTGAAATAAATACCTTCGATTTGTACCAGCATCTGCAGTTATTTTCTTACACTACTTGATTGAGAGGTGAGGATTGGGTTGCAGTTGTAACAGAGAGCTAGAAATATTATCAATGAGTGGCAAGACAACTATCTTTTGTCAAAAGATCCGCATAACACTGTAATTCTCCAATCCTAGTAACTGTTTGAGATTGAAACAGCCCCAATCAAGATCCATCTGAACCTGGCGATGAATACTCATTAATATAGGCCTTCCTTCCTTGATAATCAAGCTTTTATCCAAAGTCAACCCTGGAATAATATTTGCTAGGTAAATGATACTGGCAGCGGAGTTCTGGCATAAACACTTCTTCATAGAGCCAAAGTCCATCAGTCCCAGTTTAACCGATGAGCCCGGCCAGCAGAAACATTGCTTCATTTACCGTGGATTGTCAGTCTGTTGTCTGGCAGCAAGGGAGCCAGGGATGAGCAAAGTCATTTGGATGAATGATACTTTTGGATGAATGTTTGATTCGGGTTTATGAACAGGCTGGATTTGCAGCCACTATTATAAATTTCTGTTTCTGAAAAGCTTTTCAAAATGGAAGCAAGCCAAGACTGGATTAAGTGAGTACAGTGTGCCTTATTCGGTGGAAATTTATAAACTAGGTCCTCAATTTACTGTTTATAGTTTTGGGTGTTTATTATTGACTGTCATCAACTTTAACAATTGAAATCTGTCATTAATTGGCATCCACTCCATGGATGATTACCGTATCCTCATATTGCCCAACTGTTTGGTTGGTTTGTAGTATAGATGACTAGGGATGTTTTCAACACCTGACATTCTTCAGTGCATGTTTCAAAGTCTCTGTGTAACATCATGATGACTCCAGTGGGTAAATAGGGGAAATACCAAATTTGATCATTGGCAAATCTAATGTGTGCCAATGTATGAGCCTGTTGCAACCATCCCAAATTGGTCGCTAAATTTAATTTCATGCTACATTTTGGGATTTGAGAGCTGAGAGTGGATGAATTTGTTTGAGCACAATTCCTAGGAAGAGATGAACATTCATCAAATTGCTAAAGATAGACACAAAAAGCTGGAGTAACTCAGCAGATCAGACAGCATCTCTAGAGAAAAGGAATAGGTGACGTTTCGGGTCGAGATCCTTCTTCAGACTGGTAGGTTGGCTTTCTCGAACAACTTGTTTGATAGGGCCACGGTATTTTAAGAGTGCACAGTTTTCTTAACATGAGTTGCAGAAATGTTTAGACTTCTGAAATTTACAATCCTGTGCCCACAACAATTTTATTTTGGAGCTTCACCCTGAAGTGTTTCCAAGATTGCTACTGGATGTAATTAAAAAAGTTTGGCTATTCTAACCAATAGAAATTGGTTATTTCTATTCCCAAAACTGGAGAAATGTTCTCTGCAATCTTTTATAAATCTACTTGGGATTTTTTTTTTTTTAAACCAAAATGGCACTCGAGTCAGATGCCAGAGGAATCGCCCTTAGAAAATAAACATGAATTTTCTTCTTGGTTGCAATCTGGAGCACTTCTCTTGAAGTGTAACATCACATTGGATTAACAACTGGTTTTGATCACACAGTTTATTTCCATTAGAATCTCTGGGCTTTGCTTGAATACATTTTAAGTGGTGAAATAGGATTCTTGAAGCAGAAAAGCTGTATTTGATGTAATCAGACCATGAGATTGTAAGCAGCTGCAATTCTTTCTGGCTTCAGTTCTGTGTGTAAACAAAACTAGGGTCCTCTATCTAATGCACCCTCTGGTGGACTCTAGCTGTAACAGCAACTGATTGAGATTATAGAACTGGAGCACTTGTCAATGTAAGTGGGGGGCAGCAGGAAGAAGGACTGTTACAAAGGGATGAGTCAGTATTTCAGGATGGCGTAAATACAAAGTGTGGATTAAAAAAAAATCTTCACTGGGATAAAAGACGAGCCGGTCAAAGGGGGGGGTGGGATGGGTGGGGGTGGGATGGTTAGACCTGTGGGTTTTCAGGAGATTCTTAACTGGTTGTTAATTTGACAGATGGGACTCTTGGGAGCTGGCTGTTGTCCTCTGTCCCATAAGCATATTGTAAGAAGAAATTTCTTTTTTTATGTAACTTCATAGCCAATTCGGATTTATTTGTATGTGTTGATGGTCCATAATCTGTATGTGTTTTTCTTCAAAGACATGGAAGGTACTTGACTTTTTTTCTTTAATGCAGGATTTTTCAAGCTTCGTTGTGGTGATGTGCAGACTCCAAATGCAACCTGTTGGCGACCAAATCTCATGGCATGAATACCTTTGGTGCTCTTTTCTGTTGCTGCTGCACTTGGAATGTCAGCCGGTTGCTGCAAGGTTCTGACGACCCAAATGAAAGTGGCACTTCTTTGGGCAAGTACACCTTTCTCTTTCTCCCCATCTTCATTTTTGTTTCCTGCTCTGATGGCATTGACCAGCTTCTGAAGACTGGTACTTTGCCCAAGTAGCAAGTTAAACTATCACTAAAAGGAATTGTAACATTTTGAAGCAGAATCCATCTGTCTCCCCCCAGGAGAGGTCTCTCTTCACAACACAGGCAGTCCCTAGATTACGAAAGGGTTCCTTTCCTGACAACTGTTTGTAACTTGAAAATGAACGAGAATGGTATGTGAGAGAGGATCACAGAAACAGCCATGATGGGAGTGCGAGCAAGCAAGATTAGCTCGGTAAGTGAGTCTGCTTTGCGCTCCCAGCTCTGCCTGGCTTGAACCTGCCCCGATTGTTGGGGCTCTCGTGGATTGGGTGGGGCGAATAGGGAAATGCTATGTTCCCACCCAGTAGAAGATGCAGCCCTGAAGCAGTTGGCAAATTCATCTCCATACAGACCTCCAAACAATGGGCATTTAATATATTCCTTTATTCGTCCCACACCGGGGAAATTTACAATAGATGTTAAAACTACTGATTCCTGCCAAAAATATCCCAGATAGCTGCACCCTCAGGCTCAGACCACATAGGTGAACTCCAAGTCACTTGATTTGAATCTCAGAATTTAGGGAAGCTTAACTCATTTCAAAAAATTGTTTCAAATTTCATTGGAAAATGTTCTAAAGTAGGCATCAAAATACTATTTTGCTTCTGTCTTTGAGGGAATGGCTGGACTGTTTTACTCCAGGAGTCCTTTTTAAAAATTAATTTACAGCATTAATTTTCAACCAGTGATGAGCTGGATTATTTTGGAATTGGGATCTGGCTATTGCCTGATTCAAGTAATCCAGGATAGGCTGTTAGTTTAACTTGGTCTATTCTCGATGACTTGTGTCAGGAGATGGTCTTTATTGCATCTCCAAAGTTGGTTGTGTATTCTACCATTTTGGATTTTCCATGGTTCTGTCCTGCAAGAAGAGTATCTGACATGTAGTGTAATGGTGCTTGCCCAAGTTCACCTTGACTGTACCATCAAATCTGTAACTAGCCTCCAGTTTAAATTCCATTTGGAATATTTTGGAGGACCAAGAACCAAGAAGAACCAATAGTGGAAGATCTTGCAGAAAATGACTTTGAAAATATTTGAATGGGCACTGGGATGGGAGCTGGGGAAGAGCACTGTTCTGTGTGTGTGTGTTCTTGTTCTCAACAAATACTTCAGTGTAGCAAAGTAACTGGATGCTTTTTGACACAATATTTAATCTCCTGAAAGATAGGATTGCAAAAGCCTCCGTGGATCTTTGCTTTTCAAATAAATGGACAATCAAGTAGTGTGTTGCCAGTCCTAGATTATGGAAGCATTTCGCTAGATCGCTAGATCACTCAGTGCACCACTCCTTCAAATATAGTCAAATGACACCCGACACTGTATCGCTATACGGAATGAGGCTTGAACCCACTGCCTTCATGGAAAAACAAACGCTACCAATTGACCCAAAGTTAACGTGTGCATTAGCTGCTGAACTATAAAGACCAGGAATATCCAAAGCTTGGTTCCTGCTCTATCCAAAACTCTTATTTCATGAGCCATGACATTTAACTGCAAGCCCTTTTGGGGAATCGGCCTGAACCCTATTTGAATCACACCTGGAAAATGTATATGGTTGAGGGAGTTTCGTGTTGGCTTGGGTGTGGTGATATTCCAATTGAATAGCATGCCAGCATATTTCAAGTTCCCACGAAGGCCAACCACTGAAGTCAAATGTTGCCTGTGGAACTAGACTCCAGCAAGATGGGTAAGGAAAGAATGAAACTGAGTTTGACTCCTTGGTTTGATATATTTTCAGTTCCTCTTCCGTCCCTCGGCAGCCAGAGAATACGTGATGACTCAATCTGAAGAAGGGTCTCGACCCGAAACGTTACCTATTCCTTTTATCCAGAGATGCTGCCTGACCTGCTGAGTTACTCCAGCTTCTTGTGTTTCTCTTCCATTCAAAGCAACTACTGTCTTGGCATTTACCCGTGTCCAAACAGGTAGTTATAATTGCTGCTATTTTTCCCCATCATCATCACTGTCATCCACCTATCCATTGCAATAGCCGGTCCCAGCATCCTCTCTATTATCAACAGTTCTCTGGCCACTGGCACTGTTCCAACCAGTTTCAAGCACGCGGTGGTCCAGCCCCTACTGAAAAAACCTAACCTAGACCCCACCTTGCCTAGCAACTACAGACCCATTTCCAAACTGCCATTCCTGTCAAAAGTCCTTGAAAAGGCAATTCTAAACCAATTAGTGCCCTACATGCACCAATACACCATCCTGGAAAGTTTCCAGTCAGGTTTCAGAGCCCACCACAGCACAGAGTCTGCCTTGTTGAAGGTACACAACGACCTGCTTCTCGCCATCGACACCGGCGACTGTGCAATCCTGCTCCTTCTCGACCTCAGCGCAGCGTTCGATACAGTGGACCACACCATCCTTATTGACCGTCTCCGGTACGCGGTTGGCATTGATGGCACTGCCCTGAGCTGGTTCGCTTCGTACCTCAAAGATAGGAGTTTCGCCATCAACATAGGCAGTTATTCCTCTGCTCCAGCTAGCCTCTCCTGCGGAGTTCCACAAGGCTCCATCCTAGGCCCCATTCTCTTCTCTCTATACATGCTCCCCCTTGGCCAAATCATTCAAAGGCACGGCATTTCTTTCCACTGCTATGCCGATGACACTCAGCTTTACCTCCCCCTGAAACCCAACAACCAGTCAAATTTAAACAGCCTCTTACACTGCCTTGAGGACGTAAAATGTTGGATGGCACAGAACTTCCTCCAATTAAATGAGAGCAAGTCTGAGGTCATCCTATTCGGCCCCCCCCCCCCGACTCCATCAAATCGATAACAGGCAGTCTTGGAAGTCTATCCTGCCTAGTCAAACCGCATGTCAAAAACCTCGGCATGATATTTGACTCTGCATTAAAATTTGATAAGCAAGTCAACGCTGTGGTAAAAGCCAGCTTCTTCCAACTTCGAACCATAGCTAAAATCAAACCTTTCCTCCAATTCGACGACACAGAAATAATCATTCACGCTTTCATTTCCTCCCGCCTAGACTACTGCAACTCCCTATACACTGGGATCAGCCAATCTTCCCTGTCCCGCCTGCAACTGGTCCAAAACGCCGCAGCGAGACTCCTGACGGGTACCCGTAAAAGGGACCACATCACCCCGATTCTGGCCTCTCTCCACTGGCTCCCTGTACGGTACAGAATCAACTTCAAGCTCCTCCTATTCACGTATAAAGCCCTAAATGGACATTCCCCCCCCTACATCAAAAATCTTCTAACCCCCCTTTCTAACTCCAGGTCCCTCAGGTCGGCCGACTTGGGGCTACTCACTATCCCGCGGTCTAGGCTTAAGCTCAGGGGTGACCGCGCTTTTGCGGTTGCAGCTCCTAGACTGTGGAACAGCATCCCTCTCCCTATCAGAACTGCCCCCTTCATCGACTCCTTTAAGTCCAGGCTCAAAACCTATTTCTACTCCCTAGCGTTTGAGGCTCATTGAGGAGGCGCTGTGAACTGTTTGCGTGCTACTGTATGTTTCATTTTTTTTCCTTAGTACCTAATCAGATGTACAGCACTTTGGTCAACGTGGGTTGTTTTTAAATGTGCTATACAAATAAAATTGACTTGACTTGACTTAACTTGACTATCCAATGTAACAGAGATAACTTTTTTCAACGATTAACTGTGGTAATGAATTCTACTGCTCAAAAAACCCAACATTTATAAGAATCTTTTACAACGTTGTACTTCCCAGTCGGCTCTTGCCAATTTTCTCTAAATGTGGGAAATGCCAGTTTTAAGCATAGCATGCTCCCACCAAGCAATTTTTTTTTGATTTAGAGATCAATATTGGCCAGGATACTGACGATAATTCCTCCATTTTTCAAAATAGTGGCATAGAATTATTAGAGATCACCTGAGAGGGCAGTCTAAGCTTTGCTTTAATATCCCATTAACTCATTGCAGCACTTCCTCAATATGCTTGGTGTGTCGGCTTTTGTCATTGAGAAGTAGTGCAAATCGTCCTTTTTGTGCTCCGTTTCTTGCATTTTATCCTGTACCTATGGTGCATTGTTCTATAGAAACCAAAATTGAACATTGGTGAGCTCTGTTTTGGAAATGAGCACGACTGAAAATCAAACCAACACAACCGTACTCTGAAAAGGTCTGATGGATGTTCCAAAATTCTTCAAAGACCAGGTATGTCTGGGGTTTCAGCTCCTGGGTACCTGGCTGGATCAATTGTTTTAATTGAAGGAACTGCAGCTGCTGGTTTGCACAAAAGATAGACACAAAATACTGTAGTAACTCTGCGGGACAGGCAGCATCTCTGGAGAGAAGGAATGGGTGATGTTTTGGGTTCCAACCTGAAACGTCACCCATTCCTTCTCTCCAGAGATGCTCAGATGTGGCCTCACCAGCACCTTCTAAATCCTCAGCATTACATCCTTGCTTTTATATTCTAGTCCCCTCAAAATGAATGCTAGCATTGCACGCACGCACTTCCTCCTTTTGCTGGGTTATTCCAGCATTTTGTGTCTATCTACATTTGTTTTAATTCATGGTTCAAGTTTGCTTGGAATGGGTGGTAGGTTAAAAAATGGTGTATTTGCCTGTCAAAATAAATGGCAAGCTGCTGGGAAAAAATTTGCATAAATGAGCGATACTATAAAATGAAAACGAGCACCTTTGCATTTGGTGTTTGCAAAATGCAATTTAGAATGACATGTTTAACTTTCACTTCACGACCCAGTTGTAAATGTTGATGACATTTATTTCCTGTGCTGGCTTGCCCGTTGCAAGGGTGGTGGTGGGCACTTTTTTTTTTGGAAGTAGTGCAGACCATGAATGAACGACTGGTCTTTTTTTTACATAGTGCTGATAAAAGTCCACTGGATTTTGCCCCAGCAAAAGGAGGAAGTGCGTGTGTGCAATGCTAGTATTCATTTCGAGGGGACTAGAATATAAAAGCAAGGATGTAATGCTGAGAATTTAGAAGGTGCTGGTGAGGCCACATCTGGGAATATGTGAACGGATTTAGGGCCCAGTTTCTGAGGAAGGATGTGCTGGTGTGGGAGAGGGTCCAGGGGAAGTTTACAAGATTAATCACGGGGATGATTGCATTAACGTAAGAAGTGTAAGAAAATAACAGCAGATGCTGGTACAAATCGAAGGTATTTATTCACAAAATGCTGGAGTAACTCAGCAGGTCAGGCAGCATCTCAGGAGGGAAGGAATGGGTGACGTTTCGGGTCTCGTAAGAGGGGTGTTTGATTACTCTGGGCCTGTACTTGCTGGAGATTAGAAGTATGAAGGAAATCAGACTAAAAGAACGCACCTTAAATGGAGAATTTCTTTAACCAGAGGGTGGTGAATCTGTGGAAATTGCCACCGATGGCTATGGATGCCAAGATATTGGGTATTTTTAAGGCAGAGATTGCTAGGTTCTTGATTAAGAAGGGTGTCAAAGGTTACAAGGAGAAGGCAGGAGAATGGGGTTGAGAAGGAAAAATAGATCAGTCATGCTTGAATGTTGAAGTGAATTCAATGGGTTGAATGCTATGCCTTGTGGTCTTATGAGGGGAGGGGGGGGGGGGATCTCATTGAGACCTACTGGATAATGAAAGGCCTAGATAGAGTGGATGTGGAAAGGATGTTTCCAGTAATGGGAGAGTCTGGAACCAGAGGGCACAGCCTTGCTGACCTATATGCAAAAAAGTATTTTACTGTACCCTGGTACATATGATAATAAAGAAACCATTGAGTAAAAAAGGACATACCTTTTAGAATGGAGATGAGGAGGAATTTCTTTCGCCAGAGGGTGGTGAATCTGTGGGATTTGTTGCCACCAGTGGCTGTGGAGCCCAAGACATTGGGTATTTTTAAAGCAGAGATTGATGGATTCTTGATCAGTAAGTGCGTCAAAGGTCACTTTGAGAAGGCAGGAGAATGAAGTGGAGAGGGAAAAATAGATGAGCCATGATTGAATGGCAGACTACTCAAATGGCCTAATTCCGATCCTGTGTCTTGTGGTCTAACGCTAAGACTAATAAGGCTTTGGAGTCATAAACAAATCATGATGTAAATTACTTTTGACACAGCCATTGTGCAGATGCATGTGGGTGTGATAATGAAGCCACTATAACAACCTAAGTACGGAATGTAAATATAAATTTGCTTCTCTAGCTTCATAATTCGCCCTTCCACTTGCATTCCTTCCACTAACTACATAATTCGCAACTCTTCAATCCTTTTGTCTCACACCACCTTCTGTTTTATTTTAAATCTCTGGCCTTTATCTAACCATCTGCCAATCAAAACTCCCTCTCACCAGACTTTGTCCTGTCCCTCCCAGTTTTCTTTTCTATTCCTCGCCCCCCCCCCCCCCCCTCCCCGCTACAATCATTCTGAGGAAGGGTCCCAACCCAAAATATCACCCACCCATGTTCTCCATTGATGTTGCCTGACCCACCGAGATACTCCAGCATTTTGTCTTTCTTTGTAAACTTGCATCTGCGGTTCCTTGTTTCTATAAATTTGCTTTGTTCATTTGGTTTTGAAAATGCAGCATCGAAACAGGCCCTTCGGCCTACTAAGGCCACACTGACCATCGATCACCCGTTCACACTTGTTCTATGTTCTCCCACTTATCATCCACTCCCTACACACAAGGGGCAATTTTACTGAGGCCAATTAACCTAGGAACCTGTACCTCTTTGGGATGTGGGAGGAAACCGGAGCATCCGGAGGAAACGTGCATGGTCATGGGGAGAACATGCAAAACCACATTGACACCCCCCGAAGTCATGATCAAATCCAGATCTCTGGAGCTGCGGGGCAGCAGTTCTACCAGCTGTGCCACGGTGCCACTCTTATGGTTAATATGTCTGCTGAAAGTTTGCTACTAGATTCTTAAACGTGTTTAAACTGGCCAGGTATACCACAGAACATTGTACTGCAGCCATTGATCTGCAGATGGCAGGAGGCATAATGAGCACTTGGATATGTCCTGGTCAAGTTTCTGGTTGAGACCCTGCATCAGGACTCGTAGTGTGGAGGGAAGATGGCAGCATAAAGAAATGAGAGGGGAGGGAATATAAACTAAAATCCATACATTTCACATACAAAAAACCCTCTTTCCCCCCCCCCCCCCCTTCTCTGGTTCCATCTGCCTTTTTTTACCCTCCCCTAATGGTTCCCATTTTTGCCTTCCTTGCTTATCAGCACTGGTAGCCTTTGTACCCCTGCTTATCTAGAGCCGTCTCCAGCTTCAACTTCCCCTTCCATTTTGTGTCTCCCCCCCCTTAAAAGAAACCTTCAGTGACCTTTTTTCCCTTTGTTTTCATTGTTTGCCTCCTGTCTCTCTTTCAATTCCTTCCCTCCCCCACCTTGCTCCATCTGCCCATCCCTTCGTCCACATACACTTATCAGCCCCTGCCTCTCCTCTTTATACCGTCTATATCTTCCCTCTCTCTCTCTCTCTCTGTCAATGCTGGGTGTTAACCCAAAGCACTGACAATTCCTCTCCCCCCCCCCCACCACCAGCAGTTTGTTCTTTGACAACTGGAGTGGTGGCCTTCAAAGGACAGGCTGCAACCAACCACCTGATTACCTGCAAGTAATCCTGTGGGAGGTCAATGAGCAGGAGAAATAAATGGCCTTGCAGTTGGTCAGACTTCCGTGTATTTGAATTAGTAGATTCTTTTGTTCCCACCTTATAGATCCAACAGATGAAATCCTGTGCCATGCAAATACATGGCAACGCCCAGAACAGCAAGAACTGCTGGATCAATTACATTTGATGTTGGATTGCAGCTGCCTGCAAGTATATCTGTGTCTGTCTCTTCCTTCTGCTATCCTCTCATTCCAGCCTGCAGCCGAGTTTTGACCTGTGAACTACAGCAAATCATTGAGGTAACGCAAGTTTTTATAATAACCTTTTCAGTTTTCATTTCTACTGGGAAGTGCATTGGGTAGATGAGGAAAACAACTGAGATTTGCTGGCAATTGTTTCAGAAGAGTGCAAAGCAGGGCAGCTAATCATTTGTGGAATGAACAATGCCAAATGTATTTTTCTCATCCTTGTGCAAGCTCAGTAATGTAGAGTCGTGCGGTGAAGTCCTGAGAAATTGATCAGTCAAGCTCTATTTTCACCAGGACCTTTCACTGCAATTTCTCGCCTGTTTTTTTTCTCCCCCTTGCCTGCTTCATCTAATAATCAATCGTTGGAGAGAAAAAAATTCTCCTGCATGTGCCAAATGAATATCTGATGAAGTTTAAATGCTATGTAATATATCCAATATAATTGTTAAAATACTCCCCGAGGGAAACGGGGATGTTGTGGGTAGGGGTAAGGGAACATCCACTCTTCAAAAAGAAGCCATATAGATCTTGTACAGATGCTTTGGTCACAATTTCCAGGAAGAACAGGTACGCAGCAATCTCTGAAGTCTGAATTTGCTGAGCCCTCCTTGTGCTTTATTTAAGACACAAGGAACTGCAGGTGCTGGTTTACCAAAAAAAGATACAAAGTACTGGAGTACCTCAGTGGGTGAGGCAGCATCTCTGGAGAACATGGGTAGATGATGTTTCGGATTAGGACACTCTCCAGAGGGGTTCCGACCTGAAATGTCACCTACCCATGTTATCCTGAGATGCTGTCTGACCTGTTGCCTTTCTCCAGTACTTTGCCGTTTTTTTGTGCTTCATTTAACTGTTTCAGTTCTTTATCAGGTTCCTATCGTGCTCTAGGAATTTAATATCGATCTCTGGGATATTCCTGTGAGCAATCTAGGTGAAAATTCATGAGGACAAAAAAATATAACAGCTTTGAATTTTCTTTAAACTTTTAGATATAAAAATATTGAAAGTGGAGAAAAGATAGTTTGGCCGAGAGTGATGAATCGTGCAGTTAGATAATGACAAATTTTTCTGATCGGTGCATGGTGTGGATTGATACACAGGTGATCAGAGATGGGGCAGTGGGACACGTCATCAAACCTCCGGAAATGCTTTCATCCAGGGTTAGCAATCCTGCTCAGCCTGCATTGTTTCTTTCTGTAGGAAAAACTGTTGATTTGCAGAATCCGATCCATCATGTCATTGGAAACTGTTTTCAAAGTTATCACTGACACTCATGGAATCCTGATCTGGAGAATTGAGGTGAGTTGGCACATTGAGTCGAAGAGGTCTGTAAACAAATGAAGGGAGTTGACCTCCCCATTATGCTTTCCTTCCCCCCCCCCCCCCCCCGCCCCCTCCAACTCTCCAAGCACCACAACTTCAGTCAGCATTTGTAAGTCTAGTATAAATGTAATAACATTTTCAGATGAATGTAAATAGGATTTGTGCCAGAATCAAACTGTAAATTGGGTTTTGCTGAAAAATGATTTGCTGAATTCTCGTGATACTTGGTCTTCGTGCATGCAACAGGGAACATGAGATCAATGGTGTCAAATTTCAGGAGGGTGGTTTAAAATGCATCTGCTGGTACATGGCACGCCATGGGGAACAAATATGTGCGGAGGCTGGTTTAGGGATCACGACACCGTAATACAAATTTTAAGCTTTTTTGACCAATAGTTGATCTACACATGTAAAACCAACTGCACCCTTATTTCTTTCAAGCTTCATAAAATACTGGCATTGAGCATCTTTTTTATTGCAGTCTTGTATTTCATGATTACCTTTTCTCTGTTAATAGTGACCTATTTAATTTTATCAGAAACTGGAATTGGTGCCTGTCCCTCAGAAGGTTCATGGCAACTTTTTTAATGGTGATTGTTACATCCTTCTGGCGGTAAGTTGAAGATCTGGTTTCTCAAATGGAATTAACCTAATAGACCTGTTTTAGTGTTGGCTTTGTATGCCTATTAATGCAATAAAAGTCAGTGATAGAGAATGAAAAATGTATTTGAGAAATAAAAATATTTCCTTTTATTTCAGTGGAAAAAATTATACAGCTGTAAAGCTTGGAATACTACTTAGAACTTGTGCATTAAAGGCAAATGGTGGGAAATTAAAACATGGGTTGGATGCAAAGTAAAGCTCCCTCTTCAGGGCCCAGTTAAAACTCCCAGAGCATGGATAGCATAGATGAGACACAGTAAATTTCTCCCTGCTCTGCATAAATATTGTACCCAGATCCCAACAAAATATTTTTAAAATAAAAATTTGAAAAAAGATGGCGACACAATAAAGTTATGTCTGTATTGTCCCATCAAACAGTCCCTGACTAAGTACTGCATTGGTTTCACAGCACTCTGTATGTGACCTATGTGACAGTTGTATTTCCATCCTTATTATCAAATCTCTCCATTGCCTTACACCTCTCAATCTCTATCATCTCCTCCAGCTCCTATAGTTCGGAAATCTCTGCAACTCCACATTTTCTGGCATGCCTGAATTCAATCACTGCAACACTGGGGCCTATGCCTCCCAAGTTTTAATGACCTAGGCTCTAAAATTCTCTCCTTCACCTTCTCTCTCTCCTTTCTTTTTCCCAAAAGATGTTCCTCAAACCTGCCTCTTTGACTAACCTGATCAGTCATACACCCTCGTATCTCCTTGCGTAGCTTTATATCATTTTTAACTTTTGTGGTCCTGAAGAAACACTTTAGTCAAGTCAAGAGTCGTGTTTCATTGCTCAGTTTTGGTGCATATGACCATGAGATTCGTACTTGCAGCAGATAACATAATAAACCAAAAAAAAGAGTTAAATTTAAAAAAAACAATATAACTCAAAACAAAACAAAAGCTCAAAGTCCCTCGTGCAACCAAGACAGTTTATAGTTTGAAATTTCTAGTTAGTGTTTGTAGTGTTCTATAGCTTGATGATCGTTTGGGAAGAAGCTGTTCCTGAACCTGCATGTCATGGTTATCAGGCTTCTATATCACCCTCTGGATGGCAGCAATGGCAATGAGAGTGTGGTGTGGGTGGGTCTTTGATGATGCTGACTGCTCTTTCGAGGCGGCAGCTCCGATGGATCCCTTCAATGGTGGGGAGGTCAGTACATGTTGGAAATCTAACTGGTTGTTAGAGTTGGAAATCTAATCTTCTCGTCCATCATGTAGACCCAGAATGCTGCCAGTGGTTTCAAGCGTGACATCCATTACTGGATTGGGTTGGAGTCATCGCAGGATGAGCAAGGCGCAGCTGCAATCAGCACCATGCAGTTGGACGACTACCTCGATGGAAGTCCAGTGCAGCATCGAGAAGTGCAGGGGCATGAGTCTGAGACCTTCAAGGGTTACTTCAAAAGTGGTATAATGTGAGTCCTTTCTCATGCTGTGAACGGTGGACCGAGAACATGAGGCTTAATAGTCCGTGGAATAGAGAGTACCATACTCAGTAAAAAGGGAAAGATCTGTAAACACTTGGCAGACCAAGCATCATCTGTGGAAATAGGAACAGTGGTCTTTTACTTTTTCCAAGGATGCTACCTGACTTGTAGAGTAAATATAACACTTTTTATATTTGCAGCATTTTGAAGGAAATTTTTTAATATGACGATCAATATTTGAAGAAGAGTCTGAGGCTGAGTATTTGAGGCTCCTTCTAAAACTTCCACAAGGAATGTTTTATTGTTTAGTATAGGTCACAACTGATAGCCAGAAATAACTTCGAGCCACTTTTAATCATAGAATATCAAACCCGAGAAGGAGATTCTTCATTAATTATGCCAGTTATTTGAAAGAGCTATCTGGTTATTTCCTTCCCCCCTGCTATTGCCTGTACATTTCTCACTATTCTGTACTCGCCACCAAAAGCATTCCTTGTTGACCCACAGTATCTCTGGCACTGTGACCACACGTACTTCGCCCACCTTACCAGAGAGTCTCACGTGAGCTTTCATAATGGGAAGTGAGGGATGATTCACTCATGGGTTGGGTACAATGAGGGGCGGCACGGTGGCGCAGCGGTAGAGTTGCTGCCTTACAGTGATTGCAGCGCCTGAGACTTGGGTTCGATCCTGACTACAGGCGCCGTCTGTACGGAGTTTGTACGTTCTCCCCGTGATCTGCGTGGGTTTTCTCCAAGATCTTCGGTTTCCTCCCACACTCCAAAGACGTACAGGTATGTAGGTTAATTGACTGGGTAAATGTAAAAAATTGTCCCTAGTGGGTGTAGGATAGTGTTAATATGCTGGATCGCTGGGCGGCGCGGACTCGGTGGGCCGAAGGGCCTGTTTCCGCGCTGTATCTCTAAATCTAAAAAATCTAAAACTTGAACTGATCCAATTGTATTCATTGTTCCCAAGGCATGTGATTTGCTGGAGGGGACTTGAGCAGAACATCTTGGCAAATGTTTCTTTCCCACTTCCTATGTTGGTTATTTACAACATCACCTACACCAACCTACTGCGCTTGGTTAACACCATGGGATAAGCACTAGGTATTTAGTGAGCTAACAGGTCAATGAAACTTGTATAAGAAGGAACTGCAGATGCTGGTTTAAACCGAAAATAGACACTGAGTAACTCAGCGGGACAGGCAGCATCTCTGGAGAGAAGGACTGGGTGATGTTTCGAGTCGAGACCCTTCTCTCTGAAGAGAAGGTATTGGTGACGTTTCGGGTCGAGACCCTTTCCATGACAATGTGTCTGTTCCTTGTAGCTACAAGAAAGGAGGAGTAGCCTCTGGGATGAAACACATAGAAACCAACATTTACGATGTGGAGCGTCTCCTCCGTGTGAAAGGAAAAAAGAATGTCGCAGCCACTGAGGTAACGTTAGAACTCCAGTACTGCTGGCAGCCAAGTGGGGTAAATGTTCACTGTATCAAGACCATAGTTTAGGCATGGGAACCTCTCTGGGCTATGTATTTTAACTTTGAGAAGCCAAATGTAAGGGAAAAGTATACAATTAACTGCAAGACCTTTAACAGCATCAATATACAAAGGGGTCTTGAAGTCCATAGGTGCCTTAAAGTGGCAAACCAAGTAGAGGTGGTGTATGGAATGCCTGCTTTCATTATTCAGAGCATTGAATATAAGTCAGGAAATCGTGCTGCAACTTTATAAGACTGTGGTTAGACTGCATTTGGAGTATTGCGTGCAATTCTGGTCGCCACTTTACAGGAAGAATATGGAGGCTTTTGAGATGGCGCAGAGGAGGTTTACCAAGATGCTGCCTGGATTAGAGCATGTTGGCTACATGGAAAGATTGCACAAACTTGGATTGTTTTCTTTGGAGATAGAGGAGAAACCTGATTGAAGTTTATAAAATGATGAGAGGCATACAAGCAGAACTGTTTTTCCAGGGTGCAAATATCAAATACTAGGGAGCGTTGCTTTGAGGTGAGAAGGGGAAAGTTTAAAGGAGATGTGCAGGGCAAGTCTTTCCTTTTTTACACAGTGGTAGGTGCACTGTCTGGGGTGGGGGAGATGGTCGAAGCAGATACCATTGTGAGGTTGAAGAGGCATCTAAACGGGCACATAAACATGGAGGGATATGGATCATGTGCTGGTAGATGGGGTTCATTTAATTTGGCATCATTGTCAGCACATACATCTTGGGCTGAAGGGCCTGTTCCTGTGCTCAACCTTCCAATCAATGTTCAACATTCTAAATCCATGGTAAAACAAACCAAATGTACACAGTCTTTGCTCTTCTAAGGCTAGGGATCTGTGCAGTCAAGGACTAGAAGAATGGCTGTTGTTCAGAATATTTCTCCACAGTGGTGGGGTGGTGAAGACATCTACCTGTTGCGATCAATCTGAATGGAACCAACATTACACCTTGCTGTACTGTACGTTCTCCATATTGAGAAGCAATCCATGCAGAAAAACACAAAGGCATACAGATAGAAATCCATTCATCAGCACTCTCTGCACCCAACCATGGGACATTGCTAGGGAAGATTGGTTGCAAGAGAGATCTTCACTGGGTGCAAATTGTGCATTGACAGTGGTGTTCTTTCCCAGTATCATGCATTCAGAGGATCTCCCATTTCACCACACACTCTATGGTGCTTGTTATAAATGCCCCAAAAAGATGAAAACGCCTTCTGGTCTTGACTACAAATCTTAGCTGACTGATCTACCCAGCCTATTGCAGATGACCTATAATGGAGCTTGCAATGAACACCAATTGCTCTAATGTGTGCTGTGTGTTTTCAGGTTGAAATGAGTTGGGAGAGTTTCAGCTTGGGTGATGTATTTCTTTTGGATGTCGGCAAAGTCATCATTCAGTGGAATGGGCCAGAGAGTAACAGAATGGAACGGTTGAAGGTACCACTGCTTTGAAGTACTGGTGCACCCTAAAATATATCTTAGAATGGTGTAGTTGCATTGGGGCAATAGACAATAGACAATAGGTGCAGGAGGAGGCCATTCGGCCCTTCGAGCCAGCACCGCCATTCAATGTGATCATGGCTGATCATTCTCAATCCGTACCCCATACTCCCTGACTCCGCTATCCTTAAGGGCTTTATCTAGCTCTCTCTTGAATGCATTCAGAGAATTGGCCTCCACTGCCTTCTGAGGCAGAGAATTCCACAGATTCACAACTCACTGACTGAAAAGGTTTTTCCTCATCTCAGTTCTAAATGGCCTACCCCTGATTCTTAAACTGTGGCCCCTTGTTCTGGACTCCCCCAACATTGGGAACATGTTTCCTGCCTCTAACGTGTCCAACCCCTTAATAATCTTATATGTTTCGATAAGATCTCCTCTCATCCTTCTAAATTCCAGTGTATACAAGCCTAGTCGCTCCAGTCTTTCAACATATGATAGTCCCGCCATTCCGGGAATTAACCTAGTAAACCTATGCTGCACGCCCTCAATAGCAAGAATATCCTTCCTCAAATTTGGAGACCAAAACTGCACACAGTACTCCAGGTGCGGTCTCACTAGGGCCCTGTACAACTGCAGAAGGACCTCTTTGCTCCTATACTCAACTCCTCTTGTTATGAAGGCCAACATTCCATTGGCTTTCTTCACTGCCTGCTGTACCTGCATGCTTCCTTTCAGTGACTGATGCACTAGGACACCCAGATCTCGTTGTACGTCCCCTGTTCCTAACTTGACACCATTCACATAATACTCTGCCTTCCTATTCTTACCACCAAAGTGGATAACCTCACACTTATCCACATTAAACTGCATCTGCCATGCATCCGCCCACTCACACAACCTGTCCAAGTCACCCTGCAACCTCATAGCATCTTCCTCACAGTTCACACTACCACCCAGCTTTGTATCATCTGCAAATTTGCTAATGGTACTTTTAATCCCTTCATCCAAGTCATTAATGTATATTGTAAATAGCTGCGGTCCCAGCACCGAGCCTTGCGGTACCCCACTAGTTACTGCCTGCCATTCTGCGTGGGGGCGTGGGAATTACTTCTATCCTGGTTAATACAAACCAACTGTTGTACATTTTTTGCCTTAAATAACCTCTCTGTAGTTGAGTTTGAATCGTGTGGGTGAAGGAGAGATCACACTAGCCCTGGGGAGGAGGGGTGGTAGTGCGGTGACTAGAGGTCAGGAGATCTGCCAGTCGCAAATTGCGTTGGGACGGCAATGGCTTGGGGTGGTGGTGAATGAGGACCCAGTTAGTCCCTCCTGGACATCTGGGAGTGTTGTGGGTTTCATTTAATGTAGGGAGAATGCAAGGGTTTTGCCAAGTCTTGAGGGCCTCCCAGGTTAACACTGCAGGAGTAAGACCACGTTGTACAATGGAAGTCCTCAGGACCATGGCATCCATGTTCTCTCGTAATACTCCAAAAGGACATTGCACAGGAAATTACACTCATCACATGCACCCCAGCACAGAATTTGCATCGGAGTCATAACGGTGACTCGTGAACAAAATCCCTGCTTCAATTTTCAAGATGATATGAAATGGGTCTGTGCCTGTGCTTGTTCTTTGCACAGTGAGATCCCCTGCTACTTAACTCTGGCATGTTTATTTGTCAATCATAGTTCAGTGGGTGTCACCCTCATCTCTGAGCCAGAAGGTGGTAGGTTTTGGCTCCACTCCAGTCACCTTGAACACAATTTGACACTCCTTGCAGAATTGCAGGTGTGCTCACTGTCTTTGAGATCAGATATCAAACCAAATCTCCCTTAACCCCATCAAGTGGATATAAAAGATACACTGATGCTCTAGCTATTATCACATTGCTGTGTGCTTCCTACATTACAAACATTTGGAAAAATATGTTGATTGCAAAGGGCTTTGGGATGTCCAGAGACCATAAACACAGACTTCCTCACAAAAATTACACTAGTTAATGGTTCTTTTGAACTCCCGTTTGTTCTTGACATAGGGCATGCAACTCGCGAAGGATATTCGAGATCGGGAGCGAGGTGGGCGTGCAGGCATCGGAGTAATTGAAGGTGACCAGGAACCGAATTCCCCTGAGCTGATGAAGGTTTTGGCAAAGTTTCTTGGGGAAAGGACCAAGAAAATTAACCCATCAACACTTGATGAGAAAGCAGATCAGCAGCAGAAGGCCAACCTTAGCCTCTACCAGTAAGATTGGGTGTGGGTTATGTATAAAATTGTAAATATAGCATAGAGCATGTCTTATCTAGTGGACAGTAGATTTATGGAGTATGTATCTATTACTGTATGGTGAACTGGATTAGAGCATTGCTGCATTATTTTGTATGATCTGTATAGCTTTCAAACTAAATGATAACTGCAAGCACCAAAAAATTTGAAAACTTGATAACTCAGTGTTTCAGATGCTGATGGACAAATGAAGGTCACAGAAGTTGCCACAAGGCCTCTCGTCCAGGACATGCTAGATCACAATGTGAGTACCCAGCACAGCCTACTGGCACTGAACATTAGCCGTACACGATATGGCTCTTCTCTTTCCACACTTCTCTTTATTGAACTCATTGAACTACATGTCACAAGCCCTAGTTCTTTAGCCAAGATTTAACACTGCCAGTCTTGCAACTGTTATCAGACTGCTACCTGCAGGGATGGTATGTAACGGGGGAAATATGTGGACATTTTCATTGAGTTTTCTCTTCAGACCTTGTTTATGTTGGACTTCCAATGAAACTTGCATCCTATGTACAGTGGTCATATATATTACTTCCAATAGGGTTCTTTCATTTAAAAATATGAACCTGTTCAATATCTTCCAGGATTGCTTCATTCTAGACCAAGGTGGAACCAAGATTTATGTCTGGAAAGGGAAACGAGCTACAAAGATGGAAAAACGGGCTGGAATGTCTGGAGCCCTGGTAAGTACAATAGAATTGCCTACAGTGTTTAGATGGTGATCCTTCCAGCTCCCATTGTACTCTCATTTTAAATTTGCAAACGTCCAGATAATTTGGTGACTGACTTCTCACTTTTTCAGTATGGCTTGTGCAGGTGAATGTGCAGTCCAGTGTTAGCCTGAGGTAAACTGGGTTTGTGCAGCGTGTGTTGCAGCTGTTTGGGGAAGAGAATTTTACCCCAGCAGAATTTGCAGATCGCGACCCAAAGTTTTGAGATAGTCATAGATATGGAATAAAAATTGCTCTTGCAGAATTTTGATGGGGGGGGAAGATAATTTATTTTTTCAACACTCGTTTCTTAAAGATACACAGATGATGTGGCTTAGTGTTGTGGGAATTCTCAACTATTTTCTCTATCTCTCAGCCTCTCGCTATAAACTTGGTATTTCGAGTCAATAGACAATAGGTGCAGGAGGAGGCCATTCGGCCCTTCGAGCCAGCACCGCCATTCAATGTGATCATGGCTGATCACTCTCAATCAGTAACCCCGTTCCTGCCTTCTCCCCATACCCCCTGACTCCGCTATCCTTAAGAGCTCTATCTAGCTCTCTCTTGAATGCATTCAGAGAATTGGCCTCCACTGCCTTCTGAGGCAGAGAATTCCACAGATTCACAACTCTGACTGAAAAAGAGTCCTGGCAACATCCTTGTGAATCTTCTCTGCACTCTTTCCAGCTTAATGGTATCCCTTCCTAGAGCAGTATGATTTGAAAACTGAACACAGTACTCCAAGTGTAGCTTCACCAATGCCTTGTACAACTGTAACATAATGTCCCAACTTCTGGTTCCATCGCCCGAGCTACTTGAAGTTTGTCTTTCCCTGGATGGAATTTACGAATAGAACCAGACTGAATAGAATTGGGGGGGGGGGGGGGGGGGGACGACGACAATGACAAAAGAGGCCATTTGGCCTGTCGTGTCCATGCTAGTCAGTGCAACCCAGTCTAAATCCACTTACCTGCTCTGGGTCCATAAAGCTGCAGTACATCCAGACATTTTTTAAATGCAATGAAGGTTTCGGCCTCCATTTTCCCCCTCAGACTGAGATGAGAAAATAAGAAACCACACCAATACTGAGTGGAAAAAATGTTCCTTCGTTTTATCCTTAATCCTTTTACCTATTAGTTTAAATGTATAGTGCTGGTTTTGGATCTTTTCAGCTGAAGGTAATAGTCCTTCATCATTTTATACAGCAACTTCAGTTTTTATTCCCAAACAATTTAAAAAAAATCTCTCTATCTCTCAATTGATGGGTTCTTTTATCTCGCACAGGAGTTTATAAAGTTGAAGGGCTACCCAAACACGACTAACATCGAGATCGTCAATGACGGAGCAGAGTCGGCCATGTTCAAACAGCTCTTCAAGAAATGGACTGTGAAGGGCCAGACAGTGGGTTTAGGGAAGACATACACAGTCGGTAATGTTGGTGAGTATGTCCAGTATGAACTATTCAGATGTTGGGAGGGAATGTGTGCTGAATGGATTAGCTGTGACATCTTTTCAAATGATAGAGATGTTCTTTTATAATCCAAGTGGAGATCCAGAGAGATTGAGGTCTGTTCACACAAGTCACTAAAATGTAGCTGTCATGTACAAATCATAGTTTCTTGGTCTTTAAGTGTAACAGCAAATTTCAGCAGGGGTATGACTTGGAATGGGTCACAATGAGCATGACAGGGACTTCTCAGGAAATATGGGACTGCCACCTTTGTGTGAGTGATGCAAGGTTCTCAGAAGTACCTTGCATTGACAATCCGGCCCTTCCCATAGAATGGTGCACAATTGAACTAGAAATCTAGATTCTAATAGAAAAATAGTTTACTACATCCATAAGAGGCCTGGTTTGACCATGTGGAGTACCATGATCCAGAAAAGATATATGGCCCTGGAAAAAGTCCGATGTAGATATAGAACTAAGAGGAATGGACAGAGTTAAGATGTAGATTAGCCGTGGTAAAATGGGCTGAATGGCCGGGACCTAGGCCTGTGTTACTCTTTCAGAGTTCATAATATTGCTAATCTTTCGCTCCATCTGTTCCCTTTCCAGCCAAGATTAGCCAACAGAAATTTGATGCTACCCGAATGCATGCCATTCCAGGGATGGCAGCTCAAGGGAGGATGGTTGATGATGGTACAGGGAAAACTGAGGTACAGTATTATCACTAAAGATTTGCATTGAGAGTCATGAAGGATATAGATGGTGGAACCAATGAAGACATTGTTTGGCAGATGAATGAATGGAAACAGTGAAAAGATAGATGTATGATGTAAAAACCAATGGATGTAAGATATTAGAATAGGTACATACAAGAAAATAACTGCAGATGCTGGTACAATCGAAGGTATTTATTCACAAAATGTTGGAGTAACTCAGCAGGTCAGGCAGCATCTCAGGAGAGAAGGAATGGGTGACGTTTCGGGTCGAGACCCTTCTTCAGAATAGGTACATGCCTCTAGCCCCTCAAACCAGTTCTACTTTTCAACAAGGTAATCTTCAATATTCCTACCTTTTCACATATCCCTTCATTCAGTCATCTAATATCTATTGATCTGAGTTCTAAGTAGAAACATTGATTGAGCTTCCACAATCCTCCTTGGAATAACTTCCAAAGATTCACAGATTCGCCATCACCCAAGAGAGGAAATTTCTCCTTATTTCAGTCCGAAGTAACCTGCCTTTTATTTTGAGGTCGTGACCCTGATTTTTAAACTACCCCACCAGCAGAAATATCTCTTCCATAATCCATGTCTGAAGAGGGGTCCTGACCCGAAACGTCACCCATCCTTTTTCTCCAGAGATGTTGCCTGACCTACTGTTACTCCAGCACTTTGTGTTTATCCTCCATATCCCACCCCGTTAAACCCTGTAAGAATTTTGTTTCAATGTGGTCACCTCTCATTCTTCTAAACAGACACCTTCTGCTTCCTCTGGCCACGAAGCTAATGAATTCTGACTTGCTCTTTTGATTGTAGGTTTGGAGAATAGAGAATCTTAACCTGGTTCCCGTGGACCCAAAAACATACGGATTTTTCTACGGCGGCGACTGCTATCTGATCTTGTACACTTATCTAGTGAATAGGAAGGAGCATTTTATCCTCTACATTTGGCAGGTATGGTTATTTGAAACATTGCACAAGAACACATCATAAACCAACATACAGGAGACTTCCAGTTGAGACTTTTAAGTTGTGCTTCGTGTCTAGTTTGCTGACTCATTTCATTTTTGCAACCCACACATTTTCAAGATGCCAGGCATTTGCACTCTTATCTTGAAGCATCCATGATTTGCCTAATTCCTGAGGAATGAAATAGAAATAATAGCTAGGATGTGTTTCTGTTAATTATAATAGAAAATAGGTGCAGGAGAAGGCCATTCGGCCCTTCGAGCCAGCACCGCCATTCAATGTGATCATGGCTGATCAACCAGTATGGTACTGGTATAACTGAGTGCTTGCTGGGCCATTTCACAAGGCATTGAGACAACCATACGAAGCAAGATCAGCAGACATTAGCAAACCAGATGTTTTTTTAAATAATCTCGTAGTTTTGTGGTCATCATTATCTAAGCATTACTAAAACATCATGTTCTAGCCACTTACACTTTTCTTTAAAATAATCTTGCCTCACTTTTCTCCTTTTAAACTTCCCCATCTTACCTTTTACATTTGTCCCCTCTATTTAATGTTTCTATCTGGGGTGGGATGGGGCTAGGCTTTACTATCTACCCAATCTATGCCTCTCATAATTCTATCAGGTCGCCCCTCTGCCTCTTGTGCTCCAGAGAAAGGAATCCAACTTTCAATAATGCACTCCCATTCTGACAATAACGTGGTGAACCTTTACTTCATCCAAATCCTCCACATTCTTCCTATAGTGTAGTGACCAGAACTGCACAAAACATTCCAAACACTGGCTAACTACAGTTTTATATGACTGCAACAAGTCTTCGTGACTTTTATAGTAAATGCTAAGACCAATGAAGGCAAGTATTCCATACACCTACTTTATCACCCTATCCACTTCTGCTGCCAATTTTGGGGAGCTATGGTCTTGTGCCCCAAGATAGCTCTGTCCATCAAAGATTTTACTTACTTTGTACTTCTTGCATTCAACCTCTCTAATGCACTCCCTCACATTTGTGCAGAATAAACTCTGTCTACCATTTCTCTGTCCCAATTACCAACTGATGTACGTTCGGCTGTATCCTTTGACAACCTTCTTTGCTTTCTCAGTAAAATAAAGAGCAATTCCCCGTAGTAAGTTGACAAAGAGAAACTAATTGGAGTTCCCACTGGGGCAGCGATGTTTTGCCCACAGCCTCTGCTGAGATTTGTCTGTGCTCCACTTTTATCCACAGGCAGCACATACAATAATCACCAGTGGTTCTATAATATACTACACATTCTATAATGTGTAGTAAAATGCTGTGATTACTGGCGCTTTGAACCCTTTAGTAGCAATGGCTTGGCCTTGGGGTGTATTTCGTTTTCCCCCTGAAGCCCCCTCTTCCTCAGGCCAATTTCCCTCTCTTCCACTGTCACGCTTTCTGCTCTTGTCGTACATTTAAGAGCTGACTGACATCGCAGCAGTCTGTGTGGCGTTGACACAGTAGCAGTGAGCTGTACGGCTAGCTGCTGTTGGGAACTGCACATGTAAGGTTCTGCAAGATTTTGGGTGAAAACCACCCCCAGAGATTGTGGTTTTTAAATGGTAGTTTTCTTCAGTTTTCCAATTGTTTGGGGGCCATTCAGTTGTGCACCATTGCTTCATGCAGCACCCATTTGGCTTACCGTTGATTGGGGTGGTCCAATTTCCAGGCACTGGTGAGCAAAATCTCGAGTTATGAGTATCTTTAACCAAGTTAGTGACTGCATTCCTAGGGTCGTCATGCTACAACAGATGAATTGACTGCCTCAGCATATCAGGCGGTCCAGATTGACCAGAGGTTCGGTAATAAACCAGTGCAGGTTCGGGTCACCATGGGGAAGGAGCCACGGCACTTCATGACCATCTTCAAGGGCAAACTGATCATCTTTGCAGTAAGTCTCTGGTTTAATATGGACATATGGGATTAAAATCAGGGTTAACAGTGGCACAGAACTGAATATAATGTTTTTCCAGATTTGATCCTAAATTGCATTAAATTGGTTCTCTTTATTTAGGTCGTCACAAGTGACCTGAATCAAGGCAATGCCACGTTGTTAGATATTTAACCAAGGTCTTGAATAATTTATATGGTGCTCTGTTTAGTTGTTAAAGGTCCCACAGCACAATGGGCTGAGACCCCTTCCATGGTTCTTCTCTCAACCAACACCACTAAAAACAGCCATTCTTCTAGCTGCTTGATAGGCCTTTTTGGTTTGTAGATTGCCAGTGAAAAATAGTCTTCATTTCAGAATAATTCCCTGTTCGTAAAGGCTGCATCTGAGAGAAGTCATGCAGAATATAAATGCAAGTCTGTCTATATCACCGACCTTGGGCTATAGAGGTGAGCCGTCATTTTGTTCCTGTGTGAAAAACAAAACCTCAGCCAAGAGGGGAAGGGAGTGGGGGTGGGGGAGGATAGGAGGGGGAGGAGTGGAGGTGGGGGGAAAAGGTGGGGAGAGAAGGGCGGGTGTGGGGGAAAGGGGAGAGGAGGGGTAGGCGGAAGTGGGTGTAGAGTGGGAGTGGGGGGAGGGGGTGGGGGGGGAGACATGGACTGTTGTGATTTGCTGTTGAAGACTAATGGAGCAAGTATGTCTTCAATGAAATTAGGTATGTGCATTCTTCATAACTTCATAACTTAGTCGTACATTTTGTGTAAGGAAAAAGCAAAATAGAGAAAACAAAACAAAATTTTCTTTGTTGTAAAAAGTATTTCTGTTCAATAACCTTTCTATAAATACCAGAATATACTCATGATAGGCCTGACATTGTACATGTATCATCATATCATATCATATATATACAGCCGGAAACAGGCCTTTTCGGCCCACCAAGTCTGTGCCGCCCAGCGATCCCCGTACATTAACACTATCCTACACCCACTAGGGACAATTTTAATTTTTTTTAACATTTACCCAGCCAATTAACCTACATACCTGTACGTCTTTGGAGTGTGGGAGGAAACCGAAGATCTCGGAGAAAACCCACGCAGGTCACGGGGAGAACGTACAAACTCCTTACAGTGCAGCACCCGTAGTCAGGATCGAACCTGAGTCTCCGGCGCTGCATTCGCTGTAGAGCAGCAACTCTACTGCTGCGCTACCGTGCCGCCCAAGAACTACAGACTGTTGGAAATAATAGTCCTTTTTCACACATGAATGTAACGCAACGCGTACGTGCATTTGGCGTGCATACTTTTTTTGGTGAAAAGTTGCATTACGCGCCATATTATGAATTTTGATGTAAAATTCTGAATTCTGGACATAAATTCTGAATTTGTAAAATCAAATGTTGGGAGGTCTGTACACGAACTAATGCAAGCGATTGATTTTTAAACTTTTCACTTTAAACTAACATTTGATGTGATATTTGGATGGCATGTTGTTGACATTAAAGGAAGGAGATGGGATCCTTTTGTGGGGTTAGAATGCCCACTTCCCATAGTCCTGCATGTGCATGTAAGATAGGATTACATTTGTTTTGCCCGAGCAATAAGTTGGCACAAATACAATAGCCCGTTTGCCTTCTGTGTGGTCATTATTCGGTTTGAGAGTTGGTCTCAGTGTGATTTTTTTTTTAGCCGACACACAGCATGAGTTCAATCTCATTATTTTTTTCAAATGGATCCCACACTTTTTCCTCAATCTTTGCTGTTGAACTGCGTTGTTATATCATCAAATATTTGTCAACCAATTTATGAATGGAGGAACTGCTATTTTAAATAAGATAACTACCGTGCTCGTTTACAAAGTGTGTCTTTTGAACATTTATTAGGGGGGCACTTCGAGGAAGAGCGGCCAACAAGAAGAGCCGCCCATCAGACTCTTTCAGATCCACAGCTTCGATAAGTCTAGCAGCAAAGCATTGGAGGTCCTGCCCTACGCTTCATCCCTCAACTCAAATGATGTTTTTCTTCTAACTACCAAAACAATTTGCTACCTGTGGTTTGGGAAGGTAAAATACTTAAAACTACAAGTGACACAATATCAACCAAACTTGGGATAAGGGCAACCCCTTTTGGCATGGTGTAATGTATTGGTTCAATCCTTAATCTATAGTGAGAGCTGCTCCAAGCAGGAAATAATACTGCTGGAAGTTTAAGGTTTTAGTTCTGATTTTTCTCTTTGTATTTGTAGGGCTCCAGTGGGGACGAACGTGAAATGGCAAAGGAATTAGCTGCCGTTATTTCCAATGGAAACGAGGCCACTGTTGCTGAGGGCCAAGAACCATTGGAATTTTGGGAAGCACTTGGTGGAAAGGCACCTTATGCAAATGACAAACGGTAAAAGGAGAATCTTCCAACCATTGTTTTCATAGTGTCCTCTCTCAAAGCTGAGCTAAAGTTCCTTGGGTTTCTACTTTGGTTATGTGTCCTTTCAGCACTCAGACAGGAAGTGGAAGTGGGCGACCCATCCAGGGAATGGGCATCATTGAGAAGTCCTACCCTGTCTCTGACTATTACTCTCTCATGACCCCCTGCAGGCCACTGGGAGCAATTGGGGCTTTGACTCGAATGAAGCCATTCAGTCTTGTGTGTCCATGCCAATTGATAACAGCCACTCAGTCTGGGTCTTGTCCTGCAGGCCAGAATCCTTCAAGCCCACATCCAAGTCCTGCTTGTGTGGGGAGGGGTTTCTGCCTTGCCACCCTTTCAGGCAGTGAATTCTAGCCCCCCTCCAGCCTCTGAAAGCAAGCGATTTTCATTGGCCTTCTAACCACTTGCCCAGTTATTTAAAATCCCTGCCTCTTGGTTACTGAACTCCTTTTGGAGAAGGTGGAGCCAGGGCTTTGGCTCGGGAGAGCAGTGGCAACAGTGTTGTCTCCAAGCTTTGGAGGGCAACTATTTCCAATCGTTCTCATTTCCACTGCTTCATGATGTTAATGACAGAAGCTCTTTTTAATTTGATTCACCAGTGCTTTGGAACACCTGGTTAATACGATTCCAGGAATCAACAGCAGCCAGGCCCAGGAGACCCTTTCCCCCCCCCCCCCTCCTCCTCCTCCTCCTCCTCCTCACCCTCCAAGCGAGTTGAGGGTATGCTGACCCTTCATGACAGGAAATGGGACTGTGCTCTTGTTCTGTAAATTGTCTCTGTCCATTGTGAACAATACTTTTATTCCTGTGCAGACTACAAGAGGAAAATGTGGATTATCAATCCCGCCTGTTTGAATGTTCCAACAAAACGGGGAGATTCATCGCAGAAGAGATCACAAATTTCACTCAGGAAGACCTGAGTGAAGATGATGTCATGCTCTTGGATACATGGGATCAGGTAAATGGAACTGACCAGTGGAAATGCAGTTGTCAAGCGGTGACCTGATAGTGAGATTACTGGCTTTCTCTCCCCTTTCTGTGCCCAGCCAGTCTGTGATTGACTAGGATGAAGGGCCAATCTATCCCACTGAAGCAAAGGTCTTTATCCTGAGTGTGTCTCTCTTCAGCCTCGGGAGGGAATGAATTAATGGATAAGTAGACAAGAGTCTGGGACCATTGACACAAGGTAAACTCAGACCACAGTAGATGGGAAAATTAAAATTTTTAAAATATGATCAATCTGAGATTGGAGCTCATCTCTTTAAAACCGACAGTAATGTTGTCAAAAAAGCCACTTGTTTCACAATGTCCTTCAGGTGCAGGAAATCTGCCATCTTTGCTTGGTCTGGGGGAGGAGGGGTTTACTTGGAGCTAAAGAACTGGGAGCTGAAAGACCCTGTGGGAATTTGAAAGCTTAAGTCTGAGCTTAACAACTGTAATTGGTAAGTTACTGGAAAGTATTCTGAGGGATAGGATATACAGGCATTTGGATGGGCAAGGGCTGATTAGGGACAGTCAGCATGGTTTTGTACGTGGGATTTTTTAAAAAGATATGACCAAAAAGGTTCATGAGGGCAGAGCTGTAGATGTTGTGTACATGGACTTCAGTAAGGCGTCTGACAAGGTTCCACATGGTAGGCTGCTCTGGAAGGTTAGATCGCATGGGATCCAAGGAGAGATAGCTGGATGGATAGCAAATTGGCTCCATGGAAGGAAGTAGATGGTGGAAGGTTGCTTCTCAGACTGGAGGCCTGTGACTGGTGGTGTGCCTCGGGGTTTGGTGCTGGGCCTGTTACTGTTTGTCATCTACATCAATGATTTGGATGAGAACATACAGGGCAAGATTGGCAAGTTTACTGATGATACAAAACTTAGTGGTTTTGCAGACAGTGAAGATGGTTGTGAACGATTGCAGCAGGATCTGGATCGATTGGCCAGGTGGGTGGAGGAATGGTTGATGGAATTTAATACAGAGAAGTGTGAGGTGTTGCATTTTGGGACGTCGAACAAGGGCAAGACCGACACAGTAAATGGTAGGTCTCTGGGGAGTGTTGTAGAGCAGAGGGATCTAGGAGTACAGGTGCATGGTTCCTTGAAGGTCGAGTCGCAGGTAGATAGGGTGGTCAAAAAGGCTTCTGGTACTTTGGCCTTCATCAGTCAGAGTATTGAGTATAGAAGTTGGGAGGTCATGTTGCAGTTGTATAAGACATGGTGAGACTGCATTTAGAATATTGTGTTCAGTTCTGGGTAAGATATTGTCAAGCTTGAAATGGTTCAGAAAAGATTTACAAGGATGTTGCCAGGATTAGAGGGTGTGAGCTGGAGGGAGAGGTTGAGTAGGCTGGGTCTTTATTCCATGGAGCGCAGGAGGATGAGGGGAGATCTGAAAGAGGTGTACAAAATCATGAGAGGAATAGATCGGGTAAATGCACAGTCTTTTGCCCAGAGTTGGGGAATTGAGGTCCAGAGGACATAGGGTCAAGTTGAAGGAAAAAAGATTTGATAGGAATCATCTGCGCCTGCGCTGCCCTAGCAGCTGCGGCGTACCTGCAGTCTGTCTGTCTTTGTGTTTTTTGTTGTTTTTTTGTCTTGATTCTAGTGTAAATATGATGTCGTTTTTTGGGGTTGTGTACTTGGGGGGGGGGGGGGGGGGCGGCGGGAACTGTAAATGTAAAATTGTCTCTTCTGAACGGAGACGCGACTTTTTGTTCTGGGTGGTGTCTCCGTTCCCGCTGCGGCCTACCACCGGGCATGCACCTGGAGCTGGCGGCCTCCAACTGGGACTCGCCTGTGGAGGCTCTGGCCGCGTGGACGTTGGAAGCTCGCAGCCCCCTGGGTGGGGGCCGACATCGGGAGCTCTGGCAGTGGCAGCGTCTTTGCCCGCCCCGAATCGCGGGGCTTGGGTTGGCCCGCAGCGGACCTTTCACCGTCCGGCACGGCCTGAAATAGGCCGCGGGATTTTCTCTGCTCGGCGGGGGCTTCAATGTCGGGAGCCACGACCGCCCCGACGTGCAGCGGCAGCGGCGGCGTCTTTGCCCGCCCCGGATCGCGGGGCTTGGGTCGGCCCGCTGCGGACCTTTCACCGTTCGGCGCGGCCTGGAACGTGGCAACTACAACAGCCTGACCGCGGGAGAAGACGGCAGGGGAAGAGAAATGACATTCTGGCCTTCCATCACAGTGAGGGGGTGACTGGAGGAGATTCACTGTGATGGATGTTTCTTTTTGTTTGATTGTGTGTTATTGCTTATTTTTATTGCTCTTATTGTTGGACTGTGGGTAATCTTTCATTTCACTGCACATTTATGTGTATGTGACAAATAAACTTGACTTGACTTGACTTGAGGGATAACACAGATGGTGGTGGGTGTATGGTACAAGCTGCCAGAGGAGGTAGTTGAGGCTGGGACTATCCCATCGTTTAAGAAACAGACAGGTACATGGATAGGACAGGTTTGGAAGGAGATGGACCACATGCAGGCAAGTGGGACTCGTGTAGCTGGGACATTGTTGGCCTGTGTGGACAAGTTGGGCTGAAGGGCCTGTTTCCACACTGTATCACTATGACTCTATTACTCTAAGTCTGACTTTTTTTTAAAATCGTGCTTGGATTCCTGCCCCTCACTGTTCTGCAGATTTTCCTGTGGATCGGCAAAAGTGCAAATGAAACGGAAAGGGAGCAATCGTTGACAACCGCACAGGAGTACCTGAAGACGCACCCGAGCGGCCGGGACATGGACACCCCTATATTCATCATCAAGCAGGGCTTTGAACCACCAACGTTCACTGGCTGGTTTGTGGGATGGGACATCAGCAAATGGAGTGTAAGGAACTTCAGGACCATGACTGTTCTGTCGTAGACTTTCAGTGACAGGAGAACAACTTTCTGTGCATCGCCACCAGGGCTTAGAATAGCAGAGCAGGATTCTAAGCTAGATGCATACAATATACCAGAGACTTTAGCACTCATTTGTAGAGAAAGCATTAATGACACCGGAGGTTGTAAAAGTTTTCCGAAATATCCTGATTAATTTTTTTATACTCTGTTAGTCGCCTCAAGTTGAGATACAAGTATGAATTGGATTGTATTAGTACGTGGATGCTTGAGAATTGACCTGGGAGTAATATTGTGCTGGAATGCAAAAGCAGACTGGCCTGTTTCGGTGCTGTATTACTCTATAACAGTTAGCAATATCTAGAGGTGACACCAAGCCTAACTTTAAAACAAGGCCTCCCTAAACTGTTGTTACTGATTTAGTACATAACGCTATATAATTGCCCAGTTGTTGTTCAATTTTAAATGGATAGGAAAGAAATATGAACTAGAAGTGCTCATTTCAACCAAGTAGGCTTATCCCTCTAATTCGGAGTCGAGCTAGTCCAGCTCATAATACCTGTGTTCTGATGTCTTTTCCAGGGTGGTAAAACCTATGAACAATTGAAAAAAGAGCTTGGAGACACTGCAGCAATTGTCCAGATCACAACTGTAAGTATCCGTCGGTTCACCATCTCAAAGTCTTGGATTTTTTTAATCCATTCATGGGATGTAGCAGTTGCCATTTATTGCCCATTCCCAGTTGTTCCTTGCCGAGTCATCCACAATGCTGTGGGTTTGCAGTCAGAAATGGGCTAGACTGGATAAAGGGAGATCTCCTTCCCTGAAGGACATTGTTTTATAGTCAATGTGACTGATTACATTTTTATTCCATTTTAAAAAAATCTAATTAACTGAATTCAAACTCCCCGTGAACTCTTATCTTGAGTTCATTAGTACTGGCTCTGGGTTACTTGCTCAGTGATATAACCACTATCCTACCTTACCTAAATCTGCAATATTCTTGCTGTGTAAATCATCCATTCCCTGTACCCCACCAACTTAATTTCCCTTAGTTTTGCCATCACTTGGCTTCTAAAACAAGTTTCAATCATCTGCTTGGTGGTTTCACTTCTCAGTCTTTTCATCCTCCGTGTTGTTCTACCCTCGGCAAGTTGTAGACATGCCAAAGTCTGCAAGTAACAGACTATAAAATGTAATGTAATCTGCTGTGGTTTTATTCCCCCATATGACTATTCTCTTTCATGATTTGTATACTATAAAATGCCACAGGCCAAACCAAAGTTGCATATAAACTTTTAGCATCAAAAAAGATAATTAGAGGCAAATACTTTATGGATCAATCTTATTCATTCTCCTGGCTTTGCACCAAATCTCTCCCTTCATTTTCCACCCAGTTGCTCTTCAATCTATTAATATGCAGAGGGTTGCAAAGCTTTGTAATTCTGCGAGGCCAAGATCAATAACATGGATGCATCAAGAAATATGGGGATGAAGAGGGAATGTAAATTTGATTCATCACCAGAACAATTTTACAGGATCAAAAAGTTACAAATCCATTAATAAATCTTATTTATTGCAGGATTTAGCTGAGGTGGATTTAGACTGTGCAGCTACCCACAAGCACTACCCACCAGAGGCACTGATTAACAAACAAAGACATGAATTGCCTGAAGGAGTCGACCCAACCAGCAAAGAGGTTAGTCCTGCTGATAACAGAGATGGACACTTGGGAGTGTAAGAGACTGAAAGCACATGGCATGACAGAAGTTGGGATCTGCTTTTGTTAGTTGCCTCCAGTGTGTTGGGCACAAAGTGCATTTCTTAACTAAGCCATGGAGACCAAGGGGCTTGAGAGAAAGCTGGAGGGGATGGGTGATCTTGAAGCGAGGATAGAAAAACGTTCTCTCACTGGGCCAACAACTCTTAACACAGGTAATCGCATTGAACCCAACATTAAGTGGTGGGATACTTGCTCTATACCACGTGATGTTCTTTTGGGAACCACTTCTGTTGAGGATAATAATAGCAAAGTGGTATTCGCTGCGTGTGCCGGCGGCCTTGGGCACTGGTGCTGTAAACCTCTTGTGCTATGCATTTCGTACAGCTGATCATCTACACGTTACACAAATGATGGATCAGGTCCACACACCCAGCAACTACACATTCTTATTTTCACCGGGGGTGGGTTTAAACTACTATTTGTTGAGGGTCAGAGGTAGGAATCCAGGCCATTTGCCGCCCTCTTGCATCAGCCAACTCGACATAGAACTGAACTAAACAACTAAGTGTCCATCTCCAATGGAAGGGTCGGGTAAGGAACATCCTGCAGGAACCTGCACTCGGGTTCCGAGTGGGTCGTTGTGGGGATGAGAGAGGCAAAGGCCACGAGGTTGATGGAAAGAAAATGTCGTTCCTTGTGGGGAGGAACCTGTCAATGACACAGCACAGTGAAGAAAGCCAATGGAATGTTGGCCTTCATAACAAGAGGAGTTGAGTATAGGAGCAAAGAGGTCCTTCTGCAGTTGTACAGGGCCCTAGTGAGACCGCACCTGGAGTACTGTGTGCAGTTTTGGTCTCCAAATTTGAGGAAGGATATTCTTGCTATTGAGGGCGTGCAGCGTAGGTTTACTAGGTTAATTCCCAGAATGGCGGGACTGTCATATGTTGAAAGACTGGAGCGACTAGGCTTGTATACACTGGAATTTTGAAGGACGAGAGGAGATCTTATCGAAACGTATAAGATTATTAAGGGGTTGGACACGTTAGAGGCAGGAAACATGCTCCCAATGTTGGGGGAGTCCAGAACCAGGGGCCACAGTTTAAGAATAAGGGGTAGGCCATTTAGAACTGAGATGAGGAAAAACTTTTTCAATCAGAGAGTTGTGAATCTGTGGAATTCTCTGCCTCAGAAGGCAGTGGAGGCCAATTCTCTGAATGCATTCAAGAGAGAGCAAGATAGAGCTCTTAAGGATAGCAGGGTCAGGGGGTATGGGGAGAAGGCAGGAACGGGGTACTGATTGAGAATGATCAGCCATGATCACATTGAATGGCGGTACTGGCTCGAAGGGCCGAATGGCCTCCTCCTGCACCTATTGTCTATTGTCAAACCTGTGTTATTAAAGAACCCCTAAAAGATCAGAGAACTTTCAATGTGGTGCCCAGTGCAACAGGGTGAGAAAGTTACTGACGGCTGGACAGAATTCAAACTGAACCCATAAACTTCCTTCACAGAACTCCCTGACAGACCAAGATTTCAAACTGGTTTTTAGCCTGTCAAGAGAGATGTTTGCCGCGATGCCCAGCTGGAAACAGATCAACTTGAAGAAGTCAAAAGGAATGTTCTAAAAGATGGCGAACTGGATGACAGTTGCTTTGCCACTTCTGCCAGTAGGGCATCTGCAAACTGCAGCCTGACGCTTTAGCTTGGGAAATATCTCCAAACCACCCAGAAAAGCAAAACAGACAAACACCATCTATTCTATAAACCATTCACTAAAAACTTTACCTCCACTTACAAATATTTAAAAGTGATCGTCTACTTGCCCAGATTATTTTATGCATCACAAAGACTAAATGGCAATAAAGGAGAACCATAGACTATCACAGCAGATCCACTGAGCGCTATGTCTGTGACTCCTTTCTTCCAAATCTCCACAGCCTTCTGCAGAAATTCACTTCAAGGAATGAAGAGGTCTTTTAACTGCCCTGATTCTCTTTAAGAAATCTTTAAGATAATAAATTGAGGGATGAGTTATTATTGCAACTTGTCAGTTTAAACCCTCTGTCAAATAACAACAGCACCCATCCATTTTCAGGAGCAGGGGATTACAACAAAATATCACTGATGTCAAATAAATACATGTGTCATTCTTGAAATTCCTAATTTAAGACTAACATTTCAGTTCAAAGCCCTAATTTATACATGTAGTTCCACGCATCTAAAATAATGTTTTACAGTACCACTTTTCAAATATTATAAACAAATATACATATAAAATGTGCACTTGGATCCAAAATTGTCTTATTGATAAATCAATTGTACTTTGTTGCAACCAGCTTGCATGCAGGCAGCCAGCTCGCAAATAGTCCGCAGCCACCTTGCAACTAGTCCGCGGCTAGCTCGCATGCAGGCAGGCAGTTCGCAAATAGTCCGCAGCCACCTCGCAACTAGTCCGCGGCTAGCTCGCATGCAGGCAGGCAGTTCGCAAATAGTCCGCAGCCACCTCGCAACTAGTCCGCGGCTTGCTCGCATGCAGGCAGGCAGCTCGCAAATTGTCCGCAAGCGGTTTGCATGCAGTACACCAACTCGCAACTAATTTGCACCAGCTCGCATCAGGCAGGCAGCTCGCAAATTGTCCGCAAGCGGTTTGCATGTAGACAGCCAGCCAGCTCACAGACAGACCACCAACTCTCAACTAATCTGCAGCCAGCTTGCAATTAGTTCGCATCCAATGTTCATCATGAACGCCTCCCATTATTATTCCAGCTGAAATCTAACTAAAACCATGTGCTGCAACAGTTGAATCTCTCCTAATTTATACTCTTTCCTTTATCCTACATAATTTAGCCTCTTGTTTTTGTGCTGAATGTTTTGTTTGGTTCTGCATTGAGTGCAATGGGTGAGTTAGTCAAATTTAAATTAGCAAAAGCTGCACCAACTGACTGAATTTGAATCTGCAGTAGAATGAAAAGCTAAGCATCTCATTTCTTGCTATTAGAAATTAGTCCGGCCGTGCACAGCTTCTGCCGCAACCCATTGGGCATGGGATTTCAGAAACTGCTTCCATTGAGTCTTCACTCGGTAACAGTGGTAAATAAAATCGTTTCAAAGCCATCAATTTGTCTGTGCTTACTTCACTGTAATGTAAACATGTAGCTTTTTATTGTACAGATGTCTACCTGCGAGACTTTGGTCACAGGTTCTACATGTTAATATTATGCTACTTAATGGAACACGTCACATTTTTATTTCTTGGGCAAGTGGTAACATTCCTATTACATGTATCGTTCACTAAAGTGGGAGGGAGGGTAGCTGCATGGCAGGAATACAATGCCCTCAGTATCTCTGACGGGTTAGTCACCAACTTGGTTAACGGTGTGGCTGTCCTGTGCCTGAATGACCCGCTGAATTGTCAATGGTCAGATATTGATAATTAACAAAGAAATGGTGTGTAACCATGGGGCAGCTGTTGCTATGACTGGAAAGGGGAATAAGAGAAAACGGACTTGTTCATTAGAGCAGGGAATCTTAATTGGAAAATAAGTATAAGATAGACACAAAATGCTGGAGTAACTCAGCGGGACTGGCATCTCTGGAGAGAAGGAACGGGTGATGTTTCGGGTTGAGACCCTTCATTGTTTTTGCACCTAGTGCCAGTTCCAAACATGATGGGGTCAGAGTTGAGGATTTGCCTCCCATGGCCTTCATTTCCCAGGCAAGAACCCACACTAATTCTCTCTTTTTGCGGCTAGCTTGAACAGTTAACACACACCAACCACGGCAGGTCTGAAGCGTGCACCTGTTGACAGACTCTATTTAGCTTATTATTTGCCTGGGAAGCTGAGCTCACCTTTGTTGTCCCATGAGGTAACAAGCTGTTAATGCCATGCACTTGAGACAGCTGCATATCCTGCTACTGCATTGACAGTGTGAATGTTAATATTTGTGCACTGTTCAAATGAAACAGACAATAGTAGTTAGCTATATTTTGTTTGATCAGTTCATGAGCTCGTGTGGAAGTCAATAATACAATCCAAGAAGATTGCAGCTTCCAGCGTGACTCAGTGGTAGTACTCTCACCTGACTCGGGTTGTAAGTTCAACCCCCACTCAAGGAGAGAATAGAACAAGCCAGCTAGGCACTGTACTTTTGTAGATGCGTATTGAACATCACATTCAAAATGGAGGTCCAATCTGCCTTTCCAGGTGGATGTTAAGGATCCTGTGGTGCTGTTTCACCACAGTGCAGTGTGAGGAGGTTGCTCCTGGGTCCTGGAACCAATATTCAAATCTCTCAACCACCATTAAAACAATGTGGTCATTCACTCATTGGTGAGTGTAAGTGCTTGCAATGCACAATTTAACTGTTGTGTTTCTTACACTACAATAGGAAGTACAGTACCATTGGACTGGTAGGTATCGTGGGATGTGTTGTTTAAAAACAACTGTTGAATAAATACTTTTTGCGTTCCTTTTAAACACTGATTCTGGCTGAGCTAGTTGATTTCAATCTGGCTGCTGGCGAGGGCACTCATGATTACCTTGCCCCTCAGCTGAAGTCAGGGAACACTTCCTGATGCTGAAAACTCACCAGTGACCACTTCTTGATAGTTCACAGATGTGGATGTTGTATTTGACGTGAGTGATGTGGATCCGCCCCACAGACAACTCAAAAGCCTAGCCAGACTCACAATGAAGAACAGTACCTTGCATTAGATTTAGAGATACAGCGCGGAAACAGGCCCTTCGGCCCACCGGGTCCGCGCCGCCCAGTGATCCCCGCACATTAACACTATCCTACACGCACTAGGGACAATTTTTTTTACATTTGCCCAGCCAATTAACCTACATACCTGTAGGTCTTTGGAGTGTGGGAGGAAACCGAAGATCTTGGAGAAAACCCACGCAGGTCACGGGGAGAACGTACAAACTCCATACAGACGGCGCCCGTAGTCAGGATCGAACCCGAGTCTCTGGCGCTGCATTCGTTGTAAGGCAGCAACTCTACCGTTGCGCCACTGTGCCGCCCTAGAACTACCCCAGCCTGAAAAACCTAACTCAAGGAAATCATCTACAAACTGTCTTGGTAGCATGAAGGACTTTGGGCTTTTTTTGTACAAATATTAGTTTATTTTAATTTATTGAACTGTTTGTTATGTTTATTAAGTTATCTGAGTACTGTATTTACAGACCTGGCATGCTGCCACAAGTAAGAATTGTATTGTTCAGTTTTCAGTACATATGACAAACATTTGAAACAGCAAGAATCAAGAAAGATGGAGAAATCCTTACTAAATGGGCTGGAGCTTGTTATTTTATTTGAACATGGAGAAATAGACAATGAAGAAGTTATTGATTTCCAGATCTGCAATATTCCACCTATACACTCTCTGCCACCTCGGTTACTTCGCCACATTCGTACCGTACAAAGTCCAATACCGACACTCCATTTGTGTGCAGGAACTGCCCCACTGTGGTGCCAGGGTCCAGCAGGAAAGGCTGAGCCAACATTTTGGTCTCTGAATCATCACCGGGCGGGTCGTCGATGGAGCCCACAGTCAGAGGCGTCATTCCCACTATATGCTGTCCCAACCTGCGGCCGACCTCAGAGACGTTAACTTTGCAATTCTGCTCCAGGGCCCTGTAGATCACTAACGCGCCATATTTTCCAAACACCATCTTTGTGAGGGATGGGCTATCTGCTGGCAGCTGTCCATGCACGTATGTGCCAATGTACCAGTCAGATGGTGCAGCCACCCAGGCTGCTCTTCTGATTGCCATGTTCTCACCAAGGTTACCTTGAAACCAGATTTGATTTACAAAAAAGGACCCGTCAAAACATTGTATAAAGCATAATGAATCTTCATAAATAAAGCCAAGTAAACAGATCTCTGGGTTAGGAAGAGGACAATAGACAATACGTGCAGGAAGAGGCCCTTTGAGCCAGCACCGCCATTCAATGTGATCATGGCTGATCATTCTCAATCAGTACCCCGTTCCTGCTTTCTCCCCATACCCCCTGACTCCGCTATCCTTAAGAGCTCTATCTAGCTCTCTCTTGAATGCATTCAGAGAATTGGCCTCCACTGCCTTCTGAGGCAGAGAATTCCACAGATTCACAACTCTGACTGAAAAAGCTTTTCCTCATCTCAGTTCTAAACGGCCTACCCCTTATTCTTAAACTGTGGCCCCTTGTTCTGGACTCCACCAACATTGGGAACATGTTTCCTGCCTCTAACGTGTCCAACCCCTTAATAATCTTATATGTTTCGATACCACAAACCAATGGAGAAACAAAGAACAGCAGATGCTGGTTTATAGAAGAAAAAAACCAATGTGCTTGAGTAATTCAGCAGAGGGTCTGAAGAATTGTCCTAACCTGAAATGTCCTCCAGAGATGCTGCCTAACCTACTGAGTTACTCCAGCATTTAGTGTGTTTTTTAATAGAATGGTCAGCTTTACCACATGATAATGGGAGGAGGTTGGGAAGTGATGAAGGGGTGAAGTATATGAGATACAGGTCAGTGTGGAGGAATGCGTAATTCAACTAGGGTTGCCAACTTCCTCACTGCCAAATAAGGGACAAAGGGTGACGTCACCGCCCCGCGCCCCACGTGACCTCACCCAGCCAGCGGCCACGTGCTCCCGCTCCACCAATGGCAGCCGCTCGTGGTGGTGACATCACCCTTTGTCCCTTATTTGGGAGTGAGGAAGTTGGCAACCTTACTAATACGGGACAAGGGCGGTCCCGTACGGGACAAACTAATTTAGCCCAAAATACGGGATGTCCCGGCTAATACGGGACAGGTGGCGACCCTAACTTCAACACATCTTGCACCTGATGTTAACACCAGGTGGAAGAAGCCCAACCATCTGGCCAATCCTTTACCCCTTCCCCAGCATCACTACCACATATGTCTCCGTCTTCAGTGAATGTTACAAACATCACTCCTACAAACTTTTCTCTCTACCCTGCACCCTGAGTACGCTAAAACCAAGACTCTGGTCCCATTCCAACACATATTCTTCTGCAAAATCTTTGCCTCCCCATGTGATGTTTCTGATATCACAACCAATGTTGTGCTTTTGATGCAATGTGCCAAGGATGTGAAATGCAATTCTTTCTCTCGCTCTCAGTCTCTCCTTCCATCTAGAATTTGCACCGAACCACCGGGACCACAGAATTCACATCGAAAATATTTACTGGAGAACCTGACCTCACGTGCTGTCCATGCGGAGTTTGCACGTCTCCCTGTAACCGTGTGGGCCGCCTCCCACATCCCAAAGATGTGCAGGGTTGTAGGTTAATTGGCCTCTGTAAATTGCCCCGAGAGCAGAGGGAGTGGACGTGAAAGTGGGATAACATCAAATGAGTATGAATGGGTGATCGATGGTCATCGTGGACTCCCTGTGCCAAAGGGCCTGTTTCCATGCTGTATCTCTAAACTAAACTACATTGACCAAGAATACCATGCCTGAGTCACCCAAGGAGAACGACAAAAGAACTAATTGGTCGAAGTCTGCACTTCCAACCTTACCGATAGCCAGGGCGAGCTGGTCAGCAAGAGTGCGGCTGTCCACAGGAGTCTTCAGTTGGTTTATTTCTTCAGCCATAAGGGAACTCTGCAGTAAAGAACATTTTCAATACATACATATTTGTAGTTGTCACATATTAATTGGAAGCACCCATGCTTTGGGCAAACAGTTTCAGCTGGAGTCTCTGGGTCAGAATTAAGGGAGTTTATTGAGAGCAGCCCAGGATGACTTGTGACACCATTTCCCTGCCTGCTCTCTCCAGGTGGCAGTGCTAGGTCTCCACTGGTGTATCTTAGGAGCAAAATCTCGTGCCTTTGCTTTGTGATACCGGCACGTTGGCATTTTCCGTAGAGAGAAACGCTGAACAATCTAAAGTTGCCTCAATACAAGGATGATGAAGGTACAGATAGGAAAAGTGGTCAGTCCCCAATAGAGTAGCCATTCTCCACAGATTGCATTTTGGGGAACTCACAAGGGGCATTATAAGAAGATAACTGCAGATGCTGGTACAAATCGAAGGTATTTATTCACAAAATGCTGGAGTAACTCAGCAGGTCAGGCAGCATCTCGGGAGAGAAGGAATGGGTGACGTTTCGGGTCGATCTTTGCAGGAATTCTGAGGGCATTGTATCTTGAGTGGCAAGGTAGGAGTTTCCTCCAGCATCAAAAAAAAATACTGCAGATGCTGGAAATTTGAAACAAAATTCCCAGAAAATGCTGGCTCTGGTCAGCATCTGCCAAGAGTACCAAAGAATTAGTATTTCACGTGTGATGTGAGCCAGTGGTAGGATCAGCAGGGAGAGGTTTCCCAATGCTCTGAGCAGTTGTGTTGCGCGGGTTTAGCTGGTTAAACTGCATTTTTATCCCACTTTGGAGGTCCTTAAACCTTCAAGTTTAAATCTCCTGGCTCGAGGCCTGTCCTTGCTGGGTGAGGAGGGATCTCTGAAACCTACCTCCAGATGAAATGCCTAGATAGAGTGGATGTGAAGAGGATGTTCACCCTCTGTGGAAGAGTCTCGGACCAGAGGGCACAGCCTCAGAATAAAAGGATGTATCTTTAGAATGGAGATGAGGAGGAATTTCTTTGGTCAGAGGGTGGTGAATCTGTGAATTCATTGTCACAGATGGTGGTGGAGGCCAAGTCACTGGGTATTTTTAAAGCAGAGATTGATAGGTTCTTGATTAGTAAGGGTGTCAAAGGTTACGGGGACACGGCAGGAGAATGGGGTCGAGAGGGAAAAATAAATCAGCCATGATTTATAGAAACTTACAAAATTCTTAAGGGGTTGGACAGGCTAGATGCAGGAAGATTGTTCCCGATGTTGGGGAAGTCCAGAACAAGGGATCACAGTTTAAGGATAAGGGGGAAGTCTTTTAGGACCGAGATGAGAAAGTTTTTTTTTCCACACAGAGAGTGGTGAATCTGTGGAATTCTCTGCCACAGAAGGTAGTTGAGGCCAGTTCATTGGCTATATTTAAGAGGGAGTTAGATGTGGCCCTTGTGGCTAAAGGGATCAGAGGGTATGGAGAGAAGGCAGATACAGGATACTGAGTTGGATGATCAGCCATGATCATATTGAAGGGTCGAAGGGCCGAATGGCCTACTCCTGCACCTATTTTCTATGTTTCCAAACATAGCACAAAAAGTAAGGAAATTTGTGTTTGGTAGATTATTTCTTTGTTGTAACAATGCTTCTTGGCAATAAATCTTATACCGTTGGAAAGCCTGTTTATTTCCGTTTTAAATGGTGCCACATTTGTAAGGAACATGCATTTGTGGGATGAGCAGCAGAGCTGAGTATGTGGGTTGCGCCCATGAAAAATCTGCCAAATCTTCTCTGCCAATGCCAAGAGTTATTCTGCCATTGACTCTTGTTCGGTGTTGTTTGGTGGATTGGATGATTGAAGTCTGAAGAAACAAGACATATTGGCAATTTAACAATTTATTCATTTAATAATCAGGAGCCTCAGTAGCGTGTGGAAGAACCATACACAGCCACAACAGCCTGGCACCTCCTCCTCATGCTGGTCACCAGCCTGGTCACACACTGTTGTGGGATGGCATCCCATTCTTCAACCAGCATTTGTCGCAAGTCAGCCAACGTGGTTGTGTTGGTCACTCTGGCACGAACAGCACGCCCAAGCTGATCCCACAAGTGTTCAATGGGGTTGAGGTCAGGACTGCTGGCAGGCCATTCCATCCTCTCCACTCCCAAATTCTGGAGGTAGTCTCTGAGAAACCCTGCTCTGTGGGGGCGAGCATTGTCATCTTGGAGGATAGAGTTTGGTCCCAGACTGTGGAGATATGGGATTGCCACTGGTTGATGAATCTCATCTCGATATCTCTCTGCATTCAGATTGCCTCCAATGATGACAAGCCTCGTTTTTCCAGTGAGGGAGATGCCGCCCCACACCATCACACTGCCTCCACCAAAAGATGTTACTCTATCGGTGCAGCAATCAGCATAGCGTTCTCCGCGTCTTCTCCACACTTTGACCCTATGATCCAACTGCCGTAGGCAGAATCTGGCCTCATCGCTGAACATAACGTTCCTCCACATGTTCAGGTTCCAGTGCACGTGTTGCCGACACCAGCGCAAACGGGTCTGACAGTGAAGGGCAGTCATGGCAGGCCTCCTGGCAGCCCTATGAGACCGGAGATCGGCTGCACGCAGTCTGTTCCGAATTGTCTGGGCAGAGAGCCGTCGGCCATATCGTCCTGCAAACCTTGACTGCAAATCTGTAGAAGACAGCCTACGGTTCCTAAGTGCTGACAGGGTGAGGAAACGGTCTTCTTCAGGTGTCGTCTTCTTGGGACGCCCACTTCGCGGCCTGTCTCTGACATCCCCCGTTATATGGAACTTGGCCTTCACTTTGGAGATGGTACTAAGGCCCACTCCAAATAATGCCGCAACTTGGTTTTGCGGAACACCAGCTTGAAGTTGCCCTATCGCACGGGCCCTATCTAGATCAGTCAAACGTGGCATGCCGATTCTTGGAGCAGACACCTACTGACCACTGTAGCAGGGCCCATGCTCACAGATGCTGCCAATCAGGTGCCAATCAGGCACCCGATTGTCAGCATCTGGGGGTACCAGAAGCTCAAAACAAGAGTCAATAGCAACAGCAGAATAAGCTGTTTGGCATTGGCAGAGAAGATTTGGCAAATTTTTCATGGGGGCAACCCATATACTCAGCTCTGCTGCTCATCCCACAAATGCATGTTCCTTACAAATGTGGCACCATTTAAAAGGGAAATAAACAGGCTTTCCAACGGTATAAGATTTATTGCCAAGAAGCATTGTTACAACAAAGAAATAATCTACCAAACACAAATTTCCTTACTTTTTGTGCTATGTTTATGATCGAACGCAGACTAGACTCAATGGGCCGAATGGCCTAATTCTGCTCTTATATCTTATGATCTAATGTACACCTATGGGCTTAAGTATAATGTACCCTTTCAATGTGGATATCAATATCAGACCAAAAGCTGTCGTGCAGGTACGGACTGCTCAGTCTGTTCAATTGAAGACCTAAAAAACACTGAGGGGTATCTGCTGGCATAGACACGATTAGAAAAGAAAGAGAGAGAGAGATAGAAACACTTGACAAACCTTGGCATAATCAGTGGTGGTCACCAGCTTGGAGCGACAGTGTTCCAGTGTGACAGTGGCTGTCTGCTGCACTAACTGCTGGAACTTTACATTCCTGGCAACAAAGTCAGTCTCACAATTCACCTGCAAGGGAAGAGACATTTTTAAAAAAACAATCCAATTGATTCCCACAAGGGAGTAAAATTGTACAGTACAGGAGTTCAATCAACCCGTCACACCAGTGTCCGTTCTCAACAGTAATCCCATGAGTGCCACTTCCCTGCTCTTTCCTAAAGCCTATCAGTTTTTTTTATTTCTTTTAAAGTACGTTTCAGATTCCCTTTGAAAAACTTATTATTGGAATCTGCAATACCACGGCAACGTGTTCAACATCATAATTTTTTTTTTTAAACTGTCATCTGCCCTCTGGTTCTTCAATTTTATTGATGTCTGTCTGCTCTGGTTACCAATCTTACTGCCTTCCATTTTAATTAGTTCAAATGAAATTTCCCTACCACCATTTTAACAGACATCATAGTCTGTTAATAGGTTCCCACACCTAATGTAATGGCACACAGAATTACTCACATTCAGGGAGATTTAATGGAACTTCAAAAGGAATTGCATGAACATCTGAAAATGAGCAGATTGTGGGGAGACAGCAGGAGGGGTCAGACTGACTGGAGAGTTATTTTAAAGGGACATACTGGCAGGATCCTTCAGTGCTGTAGCACTCTCTGATTTAATACATTTGTCACTATTTACTACACAGAGTAATGTCCAAACTTTGTAAGTCTTTACCTCCACCAGGACAGCGGAGTTCCCATCCTGGAGCAATCCAATCAGACCCTCCGTTGTCTTCCGGCCTTGTAGTTTAGAAGCTTTGCTCCATCCTTCCTTGTGGGCTTGCTCATGGAGCCAGGCTTCAGCCTTTGAAAAGAGGCCATCATTGACAAGCAGTTATCCAGTAGTACATCACTTTATCCATGGAAAGACAATGGTGTTGAGTTGCCCCTCACTAACTCAATGGACTCCCACCACCCAGCCACCCACCTTCCGTCTCCACTTCCTGGCTTACAAGCTGTCTGGATTTGAGGAATGGATTCTGCTGTTACCAAGTTTCTTGTCTATTTTTAAAAATCACATAACTAGAGAACAAGTATTCTGAAGCAGCTGACATTCCAGGAAAAATAACTTTTTTGAAAGCCAAAAGTTGAAAATAGCCTTAGCCTCTCTGAGAAACCAAGCCAGATTATTTGATCAACTAATCTATCAAATGATGGAAGAGGTGTACATTGTGCTTTATTCCTACATGGCAAGAGTGAATATACACTTCAGAAGTATTTAGTTTGCTCTTTGTAAGGCCCGAGTGCCATGAAAGGCACAGGATAGATACAACTCAATGATAGAATTTTCTGAGCACTGAGGATTTGTTTACAGGAGACGGACCATTCCATCTCCTGCTTTTCATTGGCAATTCTATACACGAGATCATGAATTCTTGGTTCAAAGGCTGGCCTGTGGAAAGTGACTGTCTTTTAGCATTTATCAGGAGTGCAGCAGTAGAACGGTTAAGTTACTAAGTATGCATTCAGACTAACAAGCAATATTAACTACCACGTTTGCTGGGGAATTTAAATGCAAGTAGTTAAAGAAAATCTGAAATGTAAAATTTTTAAAAGCTGGGTTCAGTAACCATAAATTCACTAGGGTTGTTGTAAATTCCAATCGGTTCTTCAGGGGTTGAAATCTGCCAACCTTACCTGGACTAGCCAATGTGTGACTTCACACCCACCTTTTGTCGTTGACTTTTCACTGTTTCAGAAGAGAAGGATTTCAGGTCCATTTAGTTTGATGAAACATTGAATTAAATCCCTGTCCATTCTCTCAAGCAAGGGAGAAAAAGGGGTAGTGCTCCTTGCTATTCGAGCCAGTACTTATCCCTCAATGAGCATCATTGAAACAATGGGGTCTTACAGTGTAAGAAATGTCGGCGGGGAGTAGGCCATTCAGCCTTCACCTACCTACCTGCTGGAGGTCACTGTTGAAATTTTCCAAGGCCTTCTTACAATTTGTAAATGAGTATCCCGTCTTTTTCCGGAGCTTTATGAGAAGCTCTTTATTAGTTGCTATCAATCTAGTCCCAGAACAGTGGAGAAACTGGACGGGTTGGGTAGAGAAGATCTGCTGAAGATAAGACCAAAATCTCTAACATGACCAAGGCAATTTTTAATCCACGCATTTGCAGCCTAACTTCATTCCCACGGTGCATGCTACCTCAGTGTTACTAACATTCCGTCAAAGATCACGATCCTGACCAACACTCACTCTCAGGATTGTTACCACTCACTATCGTAGAAAGAGGATCATGACATATGTGGCACAGGAGGTGGCTATTATGATGTCTGTGCAAAGGGGCCTGTTTCCACTCTGTATGACTCTATTACTCAGTGGGTCAGGCAGCATCTCAGGAGAACACGGATCGTGATGTTTCCGGTCAGGACCCAGTGATACAGCATGGAAACAGGCCCTTCAGCCCAACTTGCCCACACTGGCCAACATGCCCCATCTACACTAGTCCCACTTGCCCACACCGACCAACATACCCCATCTACACTAGTCTCACCGGCCAACATGCCCCATCTACACTAGTCCCACCTGCCTACACCGACCAACACGCCCCATCTACACTAGTCCCACCTGCCCACACCGACCAACACGCCCCATCTAAACTAGTCCCACCTGCCCACACCGACCAACACGCCCCATTTACACTAGTCCCACCTGCCCACACGCCCCATCTACACTAGTCCCACCTGCCCACACAGACCAACACGCCCCATCTACACTAGTCCCACCTGCCCACACCGACCAACACGCCCCATCTACACTAGTCCCACCTGCCCACACCGACCAACACGCCCCATCTACACTAGTCCCACCTGCCCACACCGACCAACACGCCCCATCTACACTAGTCCCACCTGCCCACACCGACCAACACGCCCCATCTACACTAGTCCCACCTGCCCACACCGACCAACACGCCCCATCTACACTAGTCCCACCTGCCCACACCGACCAACATGCCCCATCTACACTAGTCCCACCTGCCCACACCGGCCAACATGCCCCATCTACACTAGTCCCACCTGCCCAAACCGACCAACATGCCCCATCTACACTAGTCCCACCTGCCCACACCGACCAACATGCCCCATCTACACTAGTCCCACCTGCCCACACCGACCAACATGTCCCATCTACACTAGTCCCACACCGGCCAACATGCCCCATCTACACTAGTCCCACCTGCCCACACCGACCAACATGCCCCATCTACACTAGTCCCACCAGCCCACACCGACCAACATGCCCCATCTACACTAGTCCCACCTGCCCACACCGACCAACATGCCCCATCTACACTAGTCCCACCTGCCCACACCGACCAACATGCCCCATCTACACTAGTCCCACACCGACCAACATGCCCCATCTACACTAGTCCCACACCGACCAACATGCCCCATCTACACTAGTCCCACCTGCCCACACCGACCAACATGCCCCATCTACACTAGTCCCACCTGCCCACACCGACCAACATGCCCCATCTACACTAGTCCCACCTGCCCACACCGACCAACATGCCCCATCTACACTAGTCCCACCTGCCCACACCGACCAACATGCCCCATCTACACTAGTCCCACCCGCCCACACCGACCAACATGCCCCATCTACACTAGTCCCACCTGCCCGCGTTTGGTCCATATCCCTCCAAACCTGTCCTATCCATGTATCTTCTTCAGATTGATTTTACATTTCTTTCTTTGTTTGTAACCTGGCATCTGCGGTTCCTTTTATCCTCTTTCAAACAATCTATTTCCACACAGATTACAACCACGCGTCAATATATTGTATCTTCCTCTTTAATTCCGTTTGCCCAAAATCTTTCTGTCTCTTCTGTCAATTTCTGTTTTATTTCAATTAACTGCATCACACATCTTTATTTAGTGCTGGGCTTGCTTTAAAGGCGAGTGCCCAACCCCTGACCACTTGCCCATCATCCCCTCGGCACATTAGTTTTACTTCGGCCTTCGAAAGGATTTTTTTCCACCGGGATTTTATTACAACCGCTCATCGTTAAAATGATAGCGAGTAGAAAGTTTGGTGTTTTTTACCCTGGAGATGCGGGTTCGAGCGGTCCGCAGAGCACACGGGCCGAGCATGATGCCGGGGTAAGAGCAGCCGGCGGAAGCGAACCACGAAGGGGAGCCAACAAGGACAAACCTCGGCAACATTTAGTCCAAAGAACTCAAGCGAGGGCGCATTTTGAATGTTGCTTGAATTTCGGGTGGCTCCCACTGCTGGTTGAAATCGACATTACTATCGAAGCAGAAAAAGCATTTCCCTCTGATACATACGTACACATATGTACACACATACACATATGTCCCGCTGAGTTACTCTAGCTTTTTGTGTCGATCACATATATATACATGTATAGTGTAATATAATATATAGTGTAAGAAAATAACTGTAGATGCTGGTACAAATCGAAGGTATTTACTCAAGTATTTTGTATATAATATATATGTACACACATATACACACACATACATATATACATATATACATACACATATATATATATATATATGTATATATGTATGTGTGTGTATATGTGTGTACATATATATTATATACAAAATACTTGAGTAAATACCTTCGATTTGTACCAGCATCTACAGTTATTTTCTTACACTATATATTATATATATACATATATGTGTGCATGTATATATATATATATATATAATGTATTTATTTCATTTTTATGTTTCTGTGAGTATACATAGTATATATATATATATATATGTGTGTGTGTGTGTATTTTATATATATGTGTGTGTACATATATATTTTGTTTTAATCTCCTTTTTAGCTAAGCTGGGCAAACACCACTCTTGTCAGTTATTCAACATGTTGTGGAATTTGACCTCATAATCTCACCTGCATCTTTCTATGGAGATTCTAAGAAACCCATCTCTCTGTGCAACTGGATACAAAACAACCGAACAAGACTATTCAAATGCTTTTGGTGTCCGAGCCAGCATTCTCCCCTCCATCAACATCTCACAGTTTAACAAACCATTCATTTTATTTCCTTATCCATAATTATTTATCGTTCCTTGGTTTCAAATCCCTTCATATCTCGCTATCACTGTTATTTCCTCATTCCTCTAACCTTTGGAGACAAGCCTAATTGCGCTACATTGCCCTAAACTTTGTAAAGTTTAATATAAGATTACCTAATTGAGACAAACAAGATTCTGCAATGGGTTGAGTGAGTAGATTAGACAGTAGACAATAGTTGCAGGAGGAGGCCATTCGGCCCTTTGAGCCAGCACCACCATTCAATGTGATCATGGCTGATCATTCTCAATCAGTACCCCGTTCCTGCCTTCTCCCCATACCCCCTGACTCCGCTATCCTTAAGAGCTCTATCTAGCCAGAGAATTGGCCCCCACTGCCTTCTGAGGCAGAGAATTCCACAGATTCACAACTCTCTGACTGAAAACGTTTTTCCTCATCTCAGTTCTAATTGGCCTACCCCTTATTCTTAAACTGTGGCCCCTCGTTCTGGGCTCCCCCAACATTGGGAACATGTTTCCTGCCTCTAACGTGTCCAACACCTTAATAATCTTATACGTTTCGATAAGATCTCCTCTCATCCTTCTAAATTCCAGTGTATACAAGCCTAGTCGCTCCAGTCTTTCAACATATGACAGTCCCGCCATTCCTGGAATTAACCTAGTAAACCTACGCTGCACGCCCTCAATAGCAAGAATATCCTTCCTCAAATTTGGAGACCAGAACTGCACACAGTACTCCAGGTGCAGTCTCACTAGGGCCCTGTACAACTGCACACAGTACTCCAGGTGCGGTCTCACTAGGGCCCTGTACAACTGCACACAGTACTCCAGGTGCGGTCTCACTAGGGCCCTGTACAACTGCACACAGTACTCCAGGTGCGGTCTCACTAGGGCCCTGTACAACTGCAAAGATTCTTCTTCTTTCGTGTCCATCATCCATGTTTCAAATTTACATCACTGTCATCGTCCGTCCTGAAAAGGCCACAAGCTTCCGGCGACAATCAGTGGGAGCCATCACTTGCACGACAGATGATGATGGTAGCAGAATTAGCTCAGGACACTTCCAGTTTTCAGCCCCGCGACGTGGACGCTTCTGCTATGGGGCCAGTGAGTAGATGACAAGAGGACATTTCCCTCATTCAATGGTCTGTGCAACACATCCTCATGGCTCAGCAGCTGAATCCAGAGAAACACTGTGCAAGGTAATCATGCAGCATTGTGGTAGCCCCAAGAACACATGAGATGTTCAAAGAAGCAGCCACAGTTAATTCAAAGGGACTTTTTGCTTGAAATATACATTTAAGGCACAATTTATGTTCAGGAAAAATCCTTCAAACAAAATTTCCTCCAGGATTATAAATGGGTTTTTTTCTGGAAAACAAGGATATGGAACAAAGCTGGCCTTTCACCCTGTCCTGGGGGATCCAGGGCAAATGGGAAGCGTAAAAGGCTCCTACACCCTGCTCCTGGTCATTGACAAGCTTCAAGCTCAGCTCTGATTGCCCCTATGGTCAGACAGCCTGACTCAAATTGCCTACATGATAAAATTGTCAGAAGGCTCTCGACCCGAAACTTCACCCATTCCTTTTCTCCAGGGAACCTGCTTGTCCCCGTTGAGTTACTCCAACATTTTGTGTCTATATTTGGTGTAAGCCAGCATCTGCAGTTCCTTCCTACGCATTTAAGATTATCTGGTTGGTCGACACATTGGAGGGCATCTAAGACAAATGGATAGGTCCCTCAATGCGTGTTTGCACCCGAGCACAGGAAAACGTTTTTTTAAGTTACTGTTGACAGGTTTAAAAAAATATTCTGCTGCACTGCCAGTGCTGGTTTGGGGGGAAGCTACATTGGACTTCACTGATGCACGACTGTGTGAGTAAGCTGAATAAATTTCCAGGTCATTCAAACATATTGATTCAGCTGGCTGCTTGTTCACACAGCTGTGGCAGGTAGCCGGCCTCCAACTCCCTCTCCAAGTGCTACCTCACTGCTCAAACAAAACTATTCAATTTGCCCTAACACAAAGAGGCTGGATTTCAATATATATATCTATACGATGTAGAAGGAGGCCATTCAGTCCGTTAAACCTGCACCAGATAGCCTACTGAATGGCTCTTGAACCAAGTTCATCCCAGGACTAAAAAACAAAAATGCTGGGTCTCCATATAGTCTCATTTGAGGAAGGACATTCGTACTAGTGAGGGAGTGCAGCGTAGGTTCACGAGGTTAATTCCTGGAATGGTGGGACTGACGTATGTTGAAAGACTGGAGCAACTGGGCTTGTATACACTGGAATTTAGAAGGATGAGAGGGGATCTTATTGAAACATATAAGATTATTAAGGGATTCCTTAAACCCCCTTTAACGGTTTAAGGACTGCCTCAAAGTGTCCCTCGAAGACTTGGACATCAACCTCAGCACTTGGGAGTCTCTTGCTCTGGACTGTCCAACCTGGCGTAGCAAGCTCACCACAGGAGCCCGTGCAGCAGAGAACAGACGCACTGCAGAGGCCCAGAGGAAGCGCACCGCGCACAAGGCCCGGGCTACCTCCACTTCCACTGCAGCACCCATCCACTTGTGCCCTACGTGTGGGCGTGCCTTCCGGGCCCGGATTGGCCTCACCAGTCACTTCCGGACCCAGTCACCAATCTTCCAACTGAAAGTGAAGTCATGGTCATCTTCGAACCCGAAGGCGAACAACAACAACAACACAACAACATTAAGGGATTGGACACGCTAGAGGCACAAAACATGTTCTCAATGTTGGGGGAGTCTAGAACCAGGGGCCACAGTTTAAGAATAAGAGGAAGGCCATTTAGAACGGAGATGAGGAAAAATATCTTTACTCAGAGTTGTAAATCTGTGGAATTCTCTGCCTCAGAAGGCAGTGGAGGCCAATTCTGGATGCTTTCAAGAGAGAGATAGATAGAGCTCTTAATGATAGCGGAGTCAGGGGGTATGGGGAGAGGGCAGGAATGGGGTACTGATTGTGGATGATCAGCCATGATCACATTGAATGGCGGTGCTGGCTCGAAGGGCCGAATGGCCTACACCTGCACCTATTGTCTATTGCCTATTGAATCTCACAATTCCAGCATGATTTTTTATCCTCATCCAGACTGTAGTTAAAAACACAAACAAAGCACTGCAGATACTGATTAATGTACTAAACGACACAAAGTGGTTGAGTAACTCAGTGGGGCAGGCAGCATCTCTGGAGAATTGTGTTGAGCTACTCAAGCATTTTGTGTCGTTTTGCAGTTAGAAAGCATTCATCAGCCTCTCCTCGAAGGCACCCAGAACAAGTCTTAAACACCTGAAAGTTAGGTTAGTTGGTCACCAGGACAAAAGCCACAAGCACCTCCTTATTTTCCTCCACTACTACTCCCCAGTCTCTGTAGCTTGTAAAGTTTGTATCTGATCTCTGTTAAAATAGTGCATGGCACACAGGCTCCTAACAGATGGACAGAGATTTAGGAAGGGGATGGGTAACCATGGTACAGCAGGAGAGGGGAGGGATTAGGAAAACTAGCTCGGACCGCCTCGGAACAAACATTGCGATGGTTTGGTGCCACCATCAGCATTCCCTGTGCGGCTGGTTCTGGCAGGTACGCTGCCGTTGAAGAGGTGTTTGTTCAGTTGGAAGGAGACCTTTGACTCCAGCCCAGTTGGCTGGCTCCACACCTTGGCTCCAGAGTTAGTTCTGTTCACCACCAGAGAAAACAAGAAAAAAAACACAACATGAAAAAAAGTGTCCACGTGGAAGCTGGGAAACAAACAGCAACAACTAGAGCACCTCTGGCCAAATGGCAGGTCGCAGCAGGACACTGCTCTCCGTTAGATCAGCACGTGAACATGAGGTGTCCGGACACTCTAACCCACCTGTCCTTTGCCCAGGCAGCATGTGCTGATGACACAATATTCTGAGTCAGTAGAACCATAAAAGTTCAGTGAGCAATAAAACATAGACATAGAAAATAGGTGCAGGAGTAGGCCATTCGGCCCTTCGAGCCTGTACGCACCGCCATTCAATATGATCATGGCTGATCCTCCAACTCAGGATCCCGTACCTGCCTTCTCTCCATACCCCCTGATCCCTTTAGCCACAAGGGCCACATCTAACTCCCTCTTAAATATAGCCAATGAACTGGCCTCAACTACCTTCTGTGGCAGAGAATTCCACAGATTCACCACTCTCTGGATGAAGAAACATGGCCAATACTGTTAGCACAGGATCAAAAGATCCTCACTGTGGGAGGGGCAGTACTGATGGAGCGCCGCACTGTGGGAGGGGAGGTGAATAGGGAGTGCCACACTAAGGAGGAGAGGTGCTGAGGGATCGCCACACTGTGGGAGGGGCAGTACTGAGGGAGTACAGCACTGTGAGAGGGGTGGTAGTGAGGGAGCGCTGCAGTGTGGAGGGGCAGTACTGAGGGAGCGCCACACTGTGGGAGGGGCAGTACTGAGGGAGTACAGCACTGTGAGAGGGGTGGTAGTGAGGGAGCGCTGCAGTGTGGAGGGGCAGTACTGAGGGAGCGCCACACTGTGGGAGGGGCAGTACTGAGGGAGTACAGCACTGTGAGAGGGGAGCTGAAGAGGGAGTGCCGCAGTGTGGGAGGGGCAGTACTGAGGGAGAGCAGCACTGTGGGAGGGGCTTTCCGGGACCGCTGGGCACCGCGGGGGATTGGATGTATCCTGGATGGGGATTGCAATATAATTGTATAATAGTTTCAATTGGTATATTTGTTTGTATAGTATTCTGGTGGTGGGTTCTGTTTTGGTTTTATTGTATTGTATATATTATTTTAATATTTGAATGAATATTTTTGATTTAAAAAACCCCCAAAACTGTGGGAGGGGCAGTACTGAGGGAATGCCATGCGACAGGATGGGGTAGTGCTGATTTCATCCCCTGGGGAGTATTTGTGACCCAGATGAGCTTTTACAACAATCCTGTAGCTCTACAGCTCCGTGACACACCGGTCAACCTGAGGAGCACCTTCAGCAACAGACTGGTCCCACCAAGATGCAGGACAGAACGCCACAGGAAATCCTTCTTCCCTGTGGTTATCAAACTGTACAACTCCTCCCCCTTCTGTCGTGGGCTAGACTGAGACTGACTTCCCCCCCCCCCCCAATCTGCACATCCCCAATCCTTTCCACTCGTCACTTTAATTTCATGTATTTTGTGTTCTTATGACTGACTGTTGGCAGATTAATTTCCCTCCTGGGATAAATAAAGTTCCATCATATCGGATCGTATGGTGCCTGTTCCTGAAACGACTATTTAGACTGATCCCAGATTATTGAATTCAAATTTCCCAGCAGCCAGGATTCAAGTTGAACGTGTTTCTGAATCCACGCTCCAGTTTCTGCCCACTGGTGCCGAGATGCCGATTGAAGGATAAGTTGCGGACGTGGTGAGTGCTCCCAATCCTCGTCATGTTGTTGGCCTGCATCACCACATTCAGCTGAGAGGGCAGCTTTGACATTGGTGAACAACCTCTCTGAAAGATGACACCTCCAAAGATGCAACATTCCCTCCGTCTTGCCCTGAGTGTTGCCTGTATCCCCCATCACACCCACTCCAGAGAAAACATTTTTGTTATTAGTGTACAGCCACACTGCAAGAAGATAATGATTTGGCACCATTTATTTTAATCTGCTACCAATACAAATAACAAAAAAGAGCAGAATTTCAAAATAATGATCATTACCCACAAAGACCAATAGATAAAATCTTGATGAGTTGCTCAGAGCTGAACTCAAAAATGTAGAAAATAAATGAAGGCCGTCAATAAAGAGGAGATACAAAATTGACAGGAATTCAGCACTGACCACATAACTGTATCACAACAGTGACTCCAGCCACAGCACTCACTGCAAAACACATTGGGGCACCCTGAAAGGGAAATGGAGGTGCTTTGGAAAAGCAAATCTCTTTCTCTTTCTTAATTGAGGTGAATTTTCACCACTGCTTGAACTGTGTAACAAAGTGCTTTTAAAAAAAAGAAAACTGTCGGTACCAATACATTCAGTGGATTTATTCACCACCTTGTCTTTAGCTCCTGGTAATTTGTCCATCTTTGCTTTTCTGAGATCCCCACTTCTGCCATTTCATTTCGGGTTCCTGGAGTTTAGGAGCATTTGCAGACAAAAATGCCTGCATTATCTTAATTAACCCATTTACCAAACATGATGCCAAGATAAACAAATCTCCACTGCCTGTATGTGATCCATATCCCTCCATTCGCTGCACATCCATGTGCCCATCTAAAAGCCACTTAAACACCGCAATCGTATCTTCCTCCACCACCACTCCAGGCAGCACATTCCAGGCACCCTCTGTAAAAGGCACCCCCCCCCCCCCCCCCACATCTCCTAAAAACTTTGCCCCTCTGACCTTAAAGTTACACCCTCTAGTCCTCAACACTTCCACCCTATGGGGAAATGACCTATGATTTTCCCAAACTCTCTTGATTTGGGAACCCTTTCTTCAGGTTGGACAATTGTGCATCCACTCTGTCTCAGGAAGGTGAGAGGGGGAAAGCAGACAACTGCAGACCAATACACTGTTGGGGAAGTTACTGGGGCCCACAATCATGCCTGGAGTGATTGACTGAACACCACGCTGTTCAGATTTGGATAAAGCTGATAAAGCTTTTTTTTGAAGTGGTGATCAGCCATGGGAATGTCTGTTGCTGCTTTAAGGACTTCCAGACAGCACTTGGTAAAGTCTCAGAATAAAGTCTTGTCAGGCAGAGTTAAAGCTGGCTTGATGAGAGGGTTTGGGTTCTCTCATCGTGGTGCTGGAGCTTGTTCACTGTACCGTTCATCTGTCAATGAACTGAAGATTGATCTGCTGCTCTGGCACCAGCACAGTTCTAGTCATGGCTTTTACGACACTGCCTTCGATCTCCTGTCTCACCTCAAAGTGGGTCAGGATCTGAAAAGGAAAACGGCTCGGTCAGGCTCGGTGTTTGTTCATCCAGGGGGGATTCTGCACAGCCGACAAGACCTTGCATTTGTCATAGCCGTACCGGCATTTCTAGGGTTCATCCGCAAGTACCAGCTGGAGGGGACATGGCAGGGAGCCGCGGCAGGCAGAAGATAGAACTCTTTGGTGAACTTTTGTAACTCTGTCGGCGCCAGAAATGTGTGCTGCCGAGGTGAGGCCTGCTGTAAGATCTTACTGGGTTGTATGCAAACCAGAGCATTTCACTGTACCCAGGTACATATGGCAATAAAGTGTCATCGATCATGAAGACACCATCACACATTTACAATGACTATTCCGCTGGTTGGGGAAAGAGTCCAAAACAAGGGCCACAAGCTTAAAATTGGAGCCGGAGCTTTTTCCTCGCACAGATTTGGGACAATCCTCCCTCTTCACGACTGAGATGGATGGGTTTTCTTTGTATAATTACAGGGGGGAAATGGGCTCAGAGGCAGAGATCAGATGCAGTCTGACCGGGTGGTGTAACAAGCCAGGGGGAGTGGTTGAATAGCCTCCTCCTATCCCCATGTAACAGACTACAGGTCTGGAGCCACATAAATGCCAGACAAGCCAAGTACAGCAAATCTGTCTCATGATTGCTTTTACGTTTCAAAATAAGTCTGGTGGACTCATGGTCACTGGCACTGATACTGACGTTTTATTTCAGAAACTGAATTTAAATTCCCAGTTTCCAAAGTGGGATTTAAACTCGCACCTTCTGCTTCTCAACCATCACGCTGCCCTCCCTCATGCCGAGCAGAGCTTACATCCACCACAGAGTTCAAATCCAACTCACCCTTGCCAGCGCCAGGTGGACCTCCAACTCTGCGATTCTTCTTCCGATGCAGCTTCGCTTCCCGAAGCCAAAGGGGATGGAGGCGTAAGGATGGAAATTGTCGTCCTTGTGCAGCCAACGCTTCGGCTGGAAAGAGTCGGGGTCGGGGAAGACCTCTTTGTCTCGTGAGGTTGCGTAGTGACACAGAGTGATCAGAGTCTGGGCAGAAGGACGGAGAGCGTCAGAACTAGCAGGACCATCAGAACTATGACCCGAGTCGGAGAATCCCACCTCACACATAGTTAGGGTTGCCAACTATCTCACTCCCAAATACGGGACAAGATGACGTCACTGCCCCGCGCTCCACGTGACCTCACCCAGCCAGCGGCCACGTGCTCCCGCTCCACAAATGGTGGCCGCCCGGGCCGAGAGGCGGGTTGCGTAGCTACCCCCATTAGGCGAACACACTCCGTTAGCCTACACTGTTCCAGCTACGCAACCTGCCTCCCGGCCCCAATACGGGACAAGGCGGTCCCGTACAGGACAAACCAATATAACCCAAAATACGGGATGTCCCGGCTAATACGGGACAGTTGGCAACCCTACACATAGTGGACATAACTTCAAGGTTAACCAACCAAACAAGGGTGCTCGGAGAAAACTTTGAGTGTCTGAGTGACAAGTTGCTGCTCAATGTAAGAATCACTTTTCTCATCAACTATTTTATATAGCTTTCTCAATAGACAATAGGTGCAGGTGTAGGCCATTCGGCCCTTCGAGCCAGCACCGCCATTCAATGTGATCATGGCTGATCAATCACAATCAGTACCCCGTTCCTGCCTTCTCCCCATACCCCCTGACTCCGCTATCCTTAAGAGCTCTATCTAGCTCCCTCTTGAATGCATTCAGAGAATTGGCCTCCACTGCCTTCTGAGGCAGAGAATTCCACAGATTCACAACTCTCTGACTGAAAAAGTTTTTCCTCATCTCAGTTCTAAATGGCCTACCCCTTATTCTTAAACTGTGGCCCCTCGTTCTGGACTCCCCCAACATTGGGAACATGTTTCCTGCCTCTAACGTGTCCAACCCCTTAATAATCTTATACGTTTCGATAAGATCCCCTCTCATCCTTCTAAATTCCAGTGTATACAAGCCTAGTCGCTGCAGTCTTTCAACAAATGACAGTCCCGCCATTCCGGGAATTAACCTAGTAAATCTACGCTGCACGCCCTCAATAGGAAGAATATCCTTCCTCAAATTTGGAGACCAAAACTGCACACAGTACTCCAGGTGCGGTCTCACTAGGGCCCTGTACAACTGCATGCATAATAGAACGCTGAAAGGGATTTGAAATGGTAAAAGCTACATTTAAGTCTATGAAGAGCTCTCATAGAATGAATGCAAAGATGTTGCCAGATGTGGGGCAGAACAGGATCAGAGCCATCAATGTAAACAGGTCATAAATAAATCCAATTGGAGAATTTGTGAGAAACCTCTTTTCCTTGTTTGGTGGGAATGCGAAGCTTGCTCTGTGGGACAGCTCAAGACAAACATTAGAGATCGATGCAGAGCCAAACTGGACAGAGGGAGCAGGGAATGAAAGTGTGGGGGCTGGGGGGGGGGGGGGGCTGAGGGAGGTGGGAGGAGGTTTGTGTGAAGCAGAGACACTGGAGCACAGCAGAGGGACCAAATGGCCTGTTTCTGTGCGGTGCATGCGAGGGTGCAATCCGACAGCAGTATGAACCTGTGTAGAAGAGCGCACGCAGTTACAGGTGCAGGTACAAGGGGGAGTGTACTCAGCGGAGTCTGTGTGAGGGAGTGCATTTGTGTGTACAGCAAATCAATTAATGCACAAGCGTTCATTATGTCACACTTGTCACACTGCCAGGGGTGGTGGTGGAGGCAGATACCCTTTTAGTTTACTTTAGTTTAGGGATACAGCGCGGAAACAGGCCCTTTCGGCCCACCAAGTCCGCGCCAACCAGCGATCCCCGCACATTAACACTATCCTACACACACTAGGGACAATTTTATTATCTGAATGGTGTCAAGTTAGGAAAAGGGGACGTACAACGAGATCTGGGTGTCCTAGTGCATCAGTCACTGAAAGGAAGCATGCAGGTACAGCAGGCAGTGAAGAAAGCCAATGGAATGTTGGCCTTCATAACAAGAGGAGTTGAGTATAGGAGCAAAGAGGTCCTTCTGCAGTTGTACAGGGCCCTAGTGAGACCGCACCTGGAGTACTGTGTGCAGTTTTGGTCTCCAAATTTGAGGAAGGATATTCTTGCTATTGAGGGCATGCAACGTAGGTTTACTAGGTTAATTCCCGGAATGGCGGGACTGTCATATGTTGAAAGACTGGAGCGACTAGGCTTGTATACACTGGAATTTAAAAGGATGAGAGGAGATCTTATCGAAACGTATAAGATTATTAAGGTGTTGGACACGTTAGAGGCAGGAAACATGTTCCCAATGTTGGGGGAGTCCAGAACAAGGGGCCACAGTTTAAGAATAAGGGGTCGGCCATTTAGAACTGAGATGAGGAAAAACTTTTTCATTCAGAGAGTTATGAATCTGTGGAATTCTCTGCCTCAGAAGGCAGTGGAGGCCAATTCTCTGAATGCATTCAAGAGAGAGCTAGATAGAGCTCTTAAGGATAGCGGAGTCAGGGGGTATGGGGAGAAGGCAGGAACGGGGTACTGATTGAGAATGATCAGCCATGATCACATTGAATGGCGGTGCGTACAGGCTCGAAGGGCCGAATGGCCTCCTCCTGCACCTGTTGTCTGTTGTCTATTGTCTATTGTCTAATTTTTACATTTACCAAGCCAAGTAACCTACAAACCTGTATGTCTTTGGAGTGTGGGAGGAAACCGAAGATCTCGGAGAAAATCCACGCAGGTCACGGGGAGAACGTACAAACTCCGTACAGACGGCGCCCGTAGTCGGGATGGAACCCGGGTCTCCGCTGCATTTGCTGTAAGGCAGCAACTCTGCCACCATGCCGCCCTTGTTCCCAAAGGGTGTTTACTGCAGGCTCGGAAGCTCACAGAAGCAACATGTGCACAGGTGAAGAGCAGCCTTCTCTAATCTTCCCCCTCACACCAGTGTTTCCTTCTCCGGTTCCAGCAGGGTAGTAATGGGCCAACTTACTGCTCATTTTCGAGTAGCAACTGACAGCTCTTCAACTCCACAGAGACTCACCCTTCCAGACTCGGGCCTTAATTACCCAACTGAGGGAAGAGAAATACTCATGGGTCACTGCTGCCACTCTCCTAGAAGTGGCTTCCAAAGCCAGGCCTTCAGGCGAACTCCAATCTGACTGTCACTGACACAAATCTAAGGGCAGGGGCCTGTCACAGGATGCAAGGGTGTACCTTGACAGCAGGCCTTCTTACCCCGTGAGTGAACACTGGAGGGATGTTCCCCTCACAGAATACAAGGTGTTGTTCTGGTTTACTGTTGAGATTACCTGCACATTTTCTGCTTCTGACAATTTGGTGTTTTCTTACAACGTACGATCTGAATCAACTAGTCAGAAGTGCATATAGTAAAACACTCCAAAGCCACTGCAGGGGGGTTTTTTTTAATGAAAAAATTCTTGGAAGAATCTCGGCACTTACATTTTGCGGAATGATGTATTCTCCAATTTGGATATCCTTATTTGGAATCACACGGGCATTACCTGGTATTACAGGGTAAAGCCTAGAAAGTGCAGAAATGGTACATTACACGTGTGTTTCAGCTCTCAGTCAGGACACCAAAGGTTGGGGGGAAAGATTTAGATTTTAGATTTAGATTTAGAGATACAGCGCGGAAACAGGCCCTTCGGCCCACCGAGTCCGCGCCGCCCAGCGATCCCCGCACATTAACACTATCCTACACCCACTAGGGACAATTGTTACATTTACCCAGTCAATTAACCTACACACCTGTACGTCTTTGGAGTGTGGGAGGAAACCGAAGATCTCGGAGAAAACCCACGCAGGTCACGGGGAGAACGTACAAACTCCGTACAGACGGCGCCCATAGTCAGGATCGAACCTGAGTCTCCGGCGCTGCATTCACTGTAAGGCAGCAACTCTACCGCTGCACCACCTTGCCGAAATGAGAGGTGCAGCTAGGGTTGCCAACTGTCCCGTATTAGCCGAGACATCCCGTATTTTGGGCTAAATTGGTTTGGCCCGTCCGGGACCGCCCTTGTCCCGTATTAGGCCCGCAGGCCCGGGAGGCGGGTTGCTACTCAACCTCCGTTAGGCGAACACACTCCGTTAGCCTACACTGTCCCGGCCGACAGCAGCTCGTGGGCAACCCGCCTCCCGGCCCGGGCAGCCGCCATTTGTGGTTGAGCGAGGTCACGTGGGACACGGGGTGGTGAAATATAAGAAAATAACTGCAGATGCTGGTACAAATCGACGGTATTTATTCACAAAATGCTGGAGTAACTCAGCAGGTCAGGCAGCATCTCAGGAGAGAAGGAATGGGTGACGTTTCGGGTCGAGACCCTTCTTCAGACGGATGTCAGGGGGGCGGGACAAAGGAAGGATATAGGCGGAGACAGGAAGACAGTGGGAGATCTGGGAAGGAGGAGGGGAAGAGAGGGACAGAGGAACTATCGAAAGTTGGAGAAGTTGATGTTCATACTGCTGGGCTGCAAGCTGCCCAGGCGAAATATGAGGTGCTGTTCCTCCAATTTCCGGTGGGCCTCACTATGGCACTGGAGGAGGCCCATGACAGAAAGGTCAGACTGGGAATGGGAGGGGGAGTTAAAGTGCTCGGCCACCGGGAGATCAGTTGTCACCTTGTCCCGTATTTGGAAGTGAGATAGTTGGCAACTCTAGGTGCAACACATCCCCCAACACTGAGCCGCCAGCTCACCTCTCCTGCAATCTCAGAGCTGCTCTGAGAGCATGGGGAGATCAGAGGAGGAAATGCCAAGAAGGTGACGGTCAAGGAGATAGTGGGGATGGAGGTGACGGACTGGGAGGTGACGGGCGAGGAAATCAACTGTGTTGAGAAGGCACCTACAGCTGCCAGGTAGCAACACCCAGTCTCACCCCCTCACCTCAGTATTTCCTTCATAACAGCTTTCAGAAGCGGAATCTTTGCCACGTCAGCAGCTGAAGGGATGGGTTTGTCGCCGACTGTCTCTCTTATTTCCCGGTGCAGGGCTGCTTGGATATCCGGGTGCCGGGCCAACTCGTAAAGGCTCCATGACAGTGTGCTGGAAATCTATCCAAGTGGGAGAGGGAACACAGATCAAATCAGGGCTCGCACTGAAGATAAGGTCGGCCAGCTGGTATAACACTGAGCTCCCAGGTTAGTTATCAGTATTTCAACTGGAGGGGGGGGTCACAGCGGTGCAGCTGATAGCACTGCTGCCCCCCAGTTCCAGCAATCCCGGTTCAATTCCAACCTCTGGTGCTCTCTGTGAAGAGTTTGCACGTTCCCCCTGCACTGTCAAAGGGGAAAGGAGCAGTGTGCTGTCCAAGAGAGGTATGTCGCACTTTCAGGGAGTGCCAAGTCAAGTTTATTTGTCACATACACATACACGATGTGCAGTGAAATGAAAGTGGCAATGCCTGCGGATTGTGCAGAAAAAAGAATTACAGTTACAGCATATAAATAAAGTTAATAAAGTTAATATAGAGAAGACAAAATTTAGTCCCTGGAGTTATAAAAGTTGACAGTCCTGATGGCCTGTGGGAAGAAACTCCGTCTCATCCTCTCTGTTTTCACAGCGTGACAGCGGAGGCGTTTGCCTGACCGTAGCATCTGGAACAGTCCGTTACTGGGGTGGCAGGGGTCCCTCATAATCTTGCTTGCTCTGGATCTGCACCTCCTGATCTATAGGTCCTGCATGGGGACGAGTGTAGTTCCCATGGCCACACTATTAGAGGGGCGTGGTGTGGAAGGCGTGCCACATGGTCAGAAGTTCAGTGCCTGTACCTAATCTTAAACTCAGGCCCTGTCTGCTCTTACCCATGAATGTTACAAGTCCTAATATTTTGAAAAGAAGGGTAATTGTGGTCAGTATTTATCCCTCAAACGACGTCTCTTCAAATATTAAACTACATGATCGTTCTCACTTTGTGGGTTTGTGGAAGCCTGCTGTGCTTTCATTGAAGCCGGCTTTCATTGATTCTTAAATCACAACACTTCAGAAGTCCGCCACTGGCAGTGAAGCACTTTGAGACGTTCCCAGAGGGACAAGAAAGTTGCAGTGGAAATACACGTCTTTGAAACCCTGGGTAGACGAGTGGGTGTGACACACAGGTCCTGCCCTATCTGCAACCTTGCACCCCCTCCTCGCCACCGATGATGGAACCTGAAGCTCATGGAAGCAACTAGTCACACGCACTCACAGTGTCCACACCAGCCAGCAGCAGCTCAGTGACATTTCCATAAATGGTTCGCATCGGGAGCTTCTGGGTCGAAAGGAAGTAGGTCAGGTACGTTCCCTCGACTGTTTGGTTTCTTGCTAACTTGTGTTGAACTTCAACCATCCTTCTATCGATGTGTCCTTTGGCTGCACAGTGAAGGCATAGTAAGTTTTGGGGAGAAACATCCTAATTCTAAAAGCCTCCCTAATCGCCACTTCACACAACAAGCTTGGGGGGGCTCTGCTGTTTATAAATATATTCATTTTTCAGGATGTGAGCAATACTGGTAACACCAGGATTTATTGCTCAGCCCTAACATTTCAGAGTCAAACCCAGGAAGAAGCGCCTTGACCCGAAACGTCACTTATGCATGATCTCCAGAGATGCTGCAAATGTTGTACACTATGATTACTGCGAGCAGCAACAGTGGCGCAGCTGTAGAGTTGCTGCCTTCGAATGCCAGAGGCCCGGGTTCAATCCTGACTATGGGTGCTGTCTGTGTGGAGCAGGGTGCTCTGGTTTCCTCCCACACTCCAAAGACGTACAGGTTTGTAGGTTAATTGGCTTGGTGAATGTAAAAATTCTCCCCAGTATGTGTGGGATAGTGTTAATGTGCGGGAATCGCTGGTCGGCGCGGACTCGGTGGGCCGAAAGGCCCTGTTTCCAAGCTATATCTCTAAACATAACTTAGCTAAACTAAACTGTGTTAAAATTGTAAATTGTCCATAGTGTGTGCAGGATAGTATTAGTCTACATGGATTGCTGATCGGTGCGGACTCAGTGGGCCAAAAGGCCTGTTTCCAAGCTATATCTCTAAACATAACTTAGCTAAACTAAACTGTGTTAAAATTGTAAATTGTCCATAGTGTGTGCAGGATAGTATTGGTGTACATGGATTGCTGGTCGGTGCGGACTCAGTGGGCCAAAGGGCCTGTTTCCGCGCTGAATCTCTAAAGTCTAAAGAGCTCATCCAATATTTAATGGTTTGCTTGAGATTCCAGCATCTGCAGTTCCCTGTGTCTCTATGTCTCTCTCTCTCTTCTCTCTCATCGGTCTCTCCCACCCACAAAGAGAACCTCACTCAGACAACATTCCCGCTTCAATCTCTCAGCCTCAACATATCGACAACGCAACCCGCTCACCAAAGGCGAACATGTAATCCCAGCAGGCGACAAATCTCTGCCAGGGTCCCGGGTAGATTTTGTGCAGGAACTTGGGCATGACCATGGTGAGGAGCGTCATTTGGAACATGGTGTTAATTGACTGGATAAAGTCTTCTGTTTCTTTGGGAATGTCCGTCTTGAGGCAGCCAATCCGGGTCTCAAAGAGCACCGCGGAGATACCTAGGAAGAGTGGGCAGTGAATTAACACATGGGTCGTGTGGTTCTTTCTGAATTTAGCCTAAACCGTCATCCTACTCCAGCTTCAGGAGTGGGGCCTTGGTCAGCTGCCCTGTTGGCCCTCGGGGCCTCTTCGCTGAGACCTTACACCGGGCCACAGCTTCTCTCACAAGCTTGGGATGTCCCGAAGAGATTTGCATCTCGTGTCATGCAGCCACTCCGCTGCCATGAGTGACCCATGGCCACCAGCATGCATGGCAAGATCCCACGGGATACACCATGGGGCATCAGTGGCTGCCCCTACCAAATCTACTGCCATTGGTCCCACATAACATGAGCCGCATTTCCTCGACACCCTTCATCTCCCTCCGAGACGCAGGGAGGCGTGTCCTGTACGGGCTCCTCCTCCACACCCTGCACTTCCTCGCCCTGGTCCACCGTCCGGACACTAAGTGGCGGTCGGTGTTGCCTTCCGGTCGCGAGGGGGCCCCGCAGTGGGGGTCCCTCTACGCAGGGATTCTGCCCCTCTCCATCGGGGACCTGGGGTGGAAGGTATTGCACCGAGGAGTCCCCTGCAACCTGTTCCTCGCACGGTTCACAGACTCGCCAGCCACCTGCCACTGCTGCGGGTTGGAAGAGTCTGTGTACCACGTGTACATGGAGTGTGTGAGTCTGTGTACCACGTGTACATGGAGTGTGTGAGTCTGTGTACCACATGTACATGGAGTGTGTGAGTCTGTGTACCACGTGTACATGGAGTGTGTGAGTCTGTGTACCACGTGTACATGGAGTGTGTGAGTCTGTGTACCACGTGTACATGGAGTGTGTGAGTCTGTGTACCACGTGTACATGGAGTGTGTGAGGTTGCAGCCCCTGTTCCAATATCTAAAGGGGCTGCTCCTTGCTTTTTGGCTGCACTTTTCACCCACCATCCTCATCTTTGGACACCCTGTGCGTAGGGGAGAGGGTAGGGCTGAAGATGTCCTGGTTGGGTTGCTGCTGGGCCTGGCCAAACTGGCCATCCGCGACTCACTGCACCAGGCGGAAGAGGGCTCTGCCCGAGCCAGCTGCCTACCCCTTTTCCGGGGTTACGTCCGTGCCAGGGTGGTGTTGGAGAGGGACTATGCGCTGACCACGGGCACCCTGGAGGATCTCCGGGACCGCTGGGCACCGCGGGGGATTGGATGTATCCTGGATGGGGATTGTAATATAATTGTATAATAGTTTCAATAGGTATATTTGTTTGTATAATATTCTGGTGGTGGGTTCTGTTTTGGTTTTATTGTATTGTATATATTATTTTAATATTTGAATAAATATTTTTGAATTAAAAAAAAAAAAAAATTGTAATCTACTGTCATGGCAGGGAAACTGAACACTCTGCTGTAGTTGAGGGGAGAGCATGCAAAAACAAAACAGGCCCATCCTCCGAGATTCCCCCTTGGATTAAGATACCACCTCCCCCAAGGCAAGAACGGTTGGAGTGAATTGATGAAGAAAGTTGCCGCAGATGCTTGGAAATCTGAAATAAAATCAGAGTACTGGAAATACACAGCAGGTCGGTCAGCACCCACAGAGAGGGAGAGAGAGTGAGCGCCTGAGGTCCAAGACCATTCATCAAAGCTGGGAGGGAACTGGGCTGGAGCGGGGTCTGAAGGGTGGAGTGGGAGGCTGCTGATTCTTTATCCCTCACCTTCCAATCCAAACTTGTAGAACTCGCCGGCCAGGTCCCTGACCAGGAGGCGGCTGCTGCTTGCCCTCTGGTGGCGCAGGCGGACGAGCAGGTCAGTGATGACGTTGTTCAGGACACCGTCGTAGGCCGCCACTTGCTTGGGCTTCAGCATGTGCTTGCTGAGCGTGCTGCGGAGCTCCTGCCACTCCTCGCCCTCCCTGCGAGAAAGACAGACTCTTGAGTTCAGGTGGGAGAATCTTCACGTACACCCACTGGCACTGCCGTCCGCAGGTCTGGGCGCCCATTGACTGCATTGTGCAGTGACTGGACGAGGCCACTAGGCCCCTCGTGCCTGCCCCACCTTTCAATATGATCCTCTCTGATCTGCCCCAGTAGCCCGCTTTAGAAGGGTCTCGACCCGAAACGTCACCCATTCCTTCTCTCCCGAGATGCTGCCTGACCTGCTGAGTTACTCCAGCATTTTGTGAATAAAAACCTTCGATTTGTACCAGCATCTGCAGTTATCTTCTTATAGCCCGCTTTAATATTCTCCCTTTAGAAACGTCTGGCTAACTGCCCTCAAGGACAAAGGAAAACACATTGTCTATCTGTACACGCCCCCAAATTTTTTTTTAAAACCAGCAGTTGTTGGAAATAGACAATAGACAATAGACAATAGGTGCAGGAGGAGGCCATTCGGCCCTTCGAGCCTGTACGCACCGCCATTCAACGTGATCATGGCTGATCATTCTCAATCAGTACCCCGTTCCTGCTTTCTCCCCATACCCCCTGACTCTGCTATCCTTAAGAGCTCTATCTAGCTCTCTCTTGAATGTATTCAGAGAATTGGCCTCCACTGCCCTCTGAGGCAGAGAATTCCACAGATTCACAACTCTCTGACTGAAAAAGTTTTTCCTCATCTCTGAAACAAAGCCGGAATATGCTGCAAATTCTGGGCAGCCCGGCAACATCCAATGGGGGAAGAAACAGAGTTAACATTATCAATGTACAACATTAACTCTGTTTCCTTCTCCATGGATGCTGCCTGACCTGCTGAGTGTTTGTGGCATTTTCGCTTTTTGCTGCAGGTTGTTTGCCGGGGTATCAGGAGCACTCCCACCACCCAGCGCTTCCATTCGTGCTGAAGGGTCTGAGGCACGGGGGGCAGGCCTGGGGGTCTAACCCCCTCCCCTGAGCAGGTGCAGAGACACCCAGCCACGGTGATGTACTCACGCAGTGAGGAGCCCGTATGCGTGCCCTCGGTGCTGCCTGTAATCTTTCCAAGACGACAAATTCGATCGGACCGGGTGCTGGCCCTCCTGCCGCAAGACTTGTTCGATTAACGCCGGATCTGCAATGTGTACGGTGGGGATCGGACCAAAACGGGCCTTCCACACTGGCCCATACTTCGCCTTGCCCTCAAGCTGTTAAACAAGAGGGAGGAAGAAGAAGAGAGAAACAAGGCACCGCAGATGCTGGTTTACAAAATAAGACACAAAGTGCTGGAGTAACTCAGCGGGTCAGGCAGCATCTCTGGAGAACATGGGTAGGTGACCATAACACAGATGCAGAATTAAGCGATTCTGCCCATCGTATCTGCTCCACCATTCGATCATGCCTGATCTATTTTTGCAAAGAGTTGGCTCAGGCTCAATGGGCCAAATAGTCTCCTCCTTTGTTATGCTGTGTGATTCTGAGTACAGTTAGTAAGTAGCACTATGAACCGATAACTCAGTCAAGACTGATATCCTGAGAGGAACCTCTAATTACACAGGGGCAGCCTGTTAAAGTCAGTAATCTGTCAACATTTTTAAAGAAGTTAATTATAGTTGAGTATAACAATATTAAAATTTTCTGAAAGTTTTATATTTTTAACTAAATATACATCAGTTTTCAAAATGCATTGTAAATTTTATTTTTAAAATTAAGGTTATTGCCTTGGATAGACTCAAAGTTTTAGAGATGTGTATTGGAACTTTTATCCTATATGCCACTCCATCGAAATTCCAATATTCACCCATAAGAAAAATATTAGAAGCAAAATACTGGAATTCCGAAATAAAAGTAAAATGTGTTGGAAATACTCGGCAGGTCAATAGACAATAGGTGCAGGAGGAGGCCATTCGGCCCTTTGAGCCAGCACCGCCATTCAATGTGATCATGGCTGATCATTCTCAATCAGTACCCCGTTCCTGCCTTCTCCCCATACCCCCTGACTCCGCTATCCTTAAGAGCTCTATCTAGCTCTCTCTTGAATGCATTCAGAGAATTGGCCTCCACTGCCTTCTGAGGCAGAGAATTCCACAGATTCACAACTCTCTGACTGAAAAAGTTTTTCCTCACCTCAGTTCTAAATGGCCTACCCCTTATTCTTAAACTGTGGCCCCTTGTTCTGGACTCCCCCAACATTGGGGACATGTTTCCTGCCTCTAACGTGTCCAACCCCTTAATAATCTTATACGTTTCGATAAGATCTCCTCTCATTCCTTCTAAATTCCAGTGTATACAAGCCTAGGTCAGGTAACATCAAAAAATCATTGAACTGCCATTCAGTCTGGATGTGTTTTTCTGAGTTGTTCTTACCTGCAGCTCATGTAACCTGGCCATCCCTTTATTGAAGAAGAGGTCGTAGGCAAAGCGTACAGCGCTCGGACCCGGCATGTCAGCAAGAGTTCTCAGGCTCTTGCGTTTCTTGGCCAGAACTGGCTTCGCCAGCATCCATGCAACATACCTGCCGCACACGGGGAAGCGGTTAGCTAGCTTTAGAAGTAAAGACATCGCGGATACCCTGTTTAAAAACAGTGCAATCGTCCTCACCTTCATTCTGCTGGCCTTTATATTGATGCAGCAGCGGCTGTCAACCAAGGTTGACGGCGAGAGGGGAGGGAGCTCGGTGAATTGACCGATCAGGAGCTGAACTGCGGATGCATCTCTCTCGCTCTAAATATTGATAAGCGGCCGAACCAATGAAGAGGACACGCGGCTTCTGTTGAATGGCGCCAGGTATTTCATGGGACACTCCAGACATGGGATTGATTGATGGTTCATGCTAGCGGGAGGAATGAAAATATGAAATGGCTGCGTGTCTGTTATTTTTAAAGATGGTCACATTTCAAAGCTGACAGCAGTCATTTTTTAAAATTTATTTGAGCGTGAAGAGGGATATTGCTTTATGTTATTTAAGACAAGTCGATTTTATAAGTACATTGAAACAGATCCCGTGCCGAATGGTCTCCAAACGCCGCCTGACCGGCTGAGTTACTCCAGCATTGTGTGTCCCATTCTTAGTACTTAGAAACATAGGAAATAGGTGCAGGAGTAGGCCATTCGGCCCTTCGAGACTGCACCGCAATTCAATATGATCATGGCTGATCATCCAACTCAGTATCCCGTACCTGCCTTCTCTCCATACCCCCTGATCCCTTTAGCCACAAGGGCCACATCTAACCCCCTCTTAAATATAGCCAATGAACTGGCCTTAACTACCTTCTGTAGCAGAGAATTCCACAGATTCACCACTCTTTGTGTGAAAAAAAACTTTCTCATCTCGGTCCTAAAAGACTTCCCCCTTATCCTTAAATTGTGACCCCTTGTTCTGGACTTTCCCAACATCGGGAACAATCTTCCTGCATCTAGCCTGTCCGACCCCTTAAGAATTTTGTAAGTTTCAATAAGATCCCCCCTCAATCTTCTAAATTCCAGCGAGTACAAGCCGAATCTATCCAGTCTTTCTTCATATGAAAGTCCTGCCATCCCAGGAATCAATCTGGTGAACCTTCTCTGTACTCCCTCTATGGCAAGAATGTCTTTCCTCAGATTAGGAGACCAAAACTGTACGCAAAACTCCAGGTGTGGTCTCACCAATGCCCTGTACAACTGCAGCAGAACCTCCCTGCTCCTACACTCAAATCCCCTCGCTATGAATGCCAACATACCATTCGCTTTCTTCACTGCCTGCTGCACCTGCATGCCTACTTTCAATGACTGGTGTACCACGACACCCAGGTCTCGTTGCATCTCCCCTTCTCCTAATCGGCCACCATTCAGGTAATAGTCTGCTTTCCTGTTCTTGCCACCAAAGTCATTAAACTGCATCTGCCATGCATTTGCCCACTCGCCTAACCTATCCAAGTCACGTTGCAGCCTCCTAGCATCCTCCTCACAGCTAACATTGCCCCCCAGCTTCGTGTCATCCGCAAACTTGGAGATGTTGCATTCAATTCCCTCGTCCAAATCATTAATATATATTGTAAATAGCTGGGGTCCCAGCACTGAGCCTTGCGGTACCCCACTTAAGAGAAACAGTATGGGGAAAAAAAGACCCTTCGGCCCATGGAGTTCACACACTAGTTCTATGCTGTCCAATCTTCTCATCCACTCCCTGCACACTCGGGACAATTTACCGAAGCCAATTCACCTACAAACACTCAAGTCTTTGGGGTGTGGGGTGAAACCGGAGCTCCCGGAGAAAGCGCACAGGTCACTGGGAGAACGTGCAAACTCCACACAGACAGCGCCAGAATCGAACCCGGGTCTCTGGCGATGTGAGGCAGCGGCTCTGCGCCGCCCATTCTTCTTTAAGGGATGACCCACGGTACCTCTTAGGACCCATATAAACTCTAGGAGCATAAGATTTGACATCCCAACACTCACTTCATGCACTGCAGTCCGGTTGACATTATTTCATGTTATTTAAGACCGGTCAATTTATAAATATATTGAACATCTTCATCCAAGTTAGGGTTCCAGTTCCCGATTTCACCCAGATTTGGCCCTTTATTAGAAAATGTCCTTCTTTTGGTTCACCAGATTGATCCCTGGGATGGCAGGACTTTCATATGAAGAAAGACTGGATAGACTAGGCTTATACTCGCTGGAATTTAGAAGACTGAGGGGGGATCTTATTGAAACATATAAAATTCTTAAGGGGTTGGAGAGGCTAGATGCGGGAAGATTGTTCCCGATGTTGGGGAAGTCCAGAACCAGGGGTCACAGCTTAAGGATAAGGGGGAAGTCTTTTAGGACCGAGATGAGAAAACATTTCTTCACACAGAGAGTGGTGAGTCTGTGGAATTCTCTGCCACAGAAGGTAGTTGAGGCCAGTTCATTGGCTATATTTAAGAGGGAGTTAGATGTAGCCCTTGTGGCTACAGGGATCAGGGGGTATGGAGAGAAGGCAGGTACAGGTTACTGAGCTGGATGATCAGCCATGATCATATTGAATGGCGGTGCAGGCTCGAAGGGCCGAATGGCCTACTCCTGCACCTATTTTCTATGTTTCTATGTTTGGAAGGTGTTGCTCATTTCTCCACCCCTCGCCCGTAAGAGGACTGGGAAGCTCACGGTAAATTTGCAGAGTTTTGGTCAGTTGCTGTTTTTCATATTAATCTTTCCCTGCTTTGAGTTGGAAACAGATACATTTTGAAAGCCGAAGTTACACGGATGGCGAGGTGTCATGACCTCGTAACAATCAACCCCCACTCATCATCAGAGCTCTCGGTCGACTCGCACTGTCCTTTTCTCAAGGTACACAAAAGCACCTAGCGATGGGGCAACGTTACAAATGGAAAACTACAAGTAAAATGCATTCGATTACACAGTGTCTTGCAACACGTGGCGGGATTATGTCATGTGCAGAGCAGTACACATATTACAACAGAATCCCCTTTCGTGACATTGTGTACCTGATTTCCAAATCACCAAATGAAGACATTTATGAGTTCTTTAAAAAAAAAATGATACTGCACAGATCTTGAAAGTCCAAGGTTCAGATTTCACCAGTTTATATTTTGGTTGGGGAGAAGAGGAGGAGGAAGGAGGGGGGAGGGGGGCACGTCTATCGCCCTCCACCATGAGAAATCAGTGTGTTTTTTATTGTTCACTCCTAATTCCCCTTATTGAAGGTAGTGGCGAGGACCCTGCTCCAACCACTGGTGAAGGAGCTCGAACCACGTTAATGAAAACAGGGAAATGCTGGAAACACGCAGCAGGTTAGGTAGTGGCAGTGGAGAAACAGTTCAGCCCGAGACCTTAGTCAGAATTGGGACCCGAAACGTTAGTTATTTCATTCCACAGCTACTCTCCGACTTACTGGGCATTTCCATTAGCTTCTGTTTTGATATCAGATTTACAGCATCTGTAGTTTGACTTTTTAAACAATTTTCATTTCCACTGTGCTATTAAGCAGAAAGCACCAAAATTTAGACCCAGAGCCAAGAAGGGAATGGGAACATTTCCAAGTTGGGCTGGTATGTGACTTGGGAGGGGAACTTGCAGGTGGTGGTGTTCGAATAAGATGCCCTTATTCCTCTGGCTGGGCCACTAACTGCAGGGCATTTTGTAGATGAGAAACACTACAGGCCCTATGCACCACTGGTGGATGGGGTGTCAAGTGGACCACATTGTCCTGAATGGTGTAGTGCTAAGCTTCTTTGGAGTTGTTGCATTTACACACATCCAGGCAAGTCCCATCCACATTTACATTTCATGGAAGCTGTCATTGACAATCACTATTTACAATGTAATTTTTGTGGCAACCTTCTCAAAAATCAATCAACATCGCATGCATTAATGGTCAGGGGACTATTTTCATTTCAATAATTCAGCTGATTTTAAAATCTTTGTTGATTTTCTAGGTTCCAAGCACAGCTACATTCCCATATTTAAAGCTGTTACCTTTTAACGCTGTTATGTCAACAGTTGTTAAATAGAATGAATACTTCAATAACATAAATGGCACTCCACTGGAATGGTCAATAAGAATTACAAAGCCAGGCGGTGTACAATTTTATTATTGAATCAATTCCCAAACCCGTTATTTGTTTTCAATACACCCAATGAATTATAAGGAACAGTGTTCAGTGACCAGATTTTGTTTTCTTTTGCATAATATTTTGAGACCACACACCGGGCATTGTACAGATTTGGACTTTCTGTCAGAATGACCATCAACTCAAGCCAAGTGACACGGAGTCCTGAGCAAATACTTTGTACTTTCTCCATATCTCTACTCGTTTAATTGTTCCAAGCTGGGCAGATCGCCAGGGCAAAGCTTTCCATTCAGGTTTTGTTTTACATGCAAACACAACCCATCAAGGCCAAGAGATGTCAATCCCGCACTGTAATCCTGGTGACCAAATAGGTCAAGCCACTGACTGCAAAAATACCTCAGAAAAATTATTCTGCTTCTATTATTTCACTAATCCATATAAATACTTCTAAATATTCTTGACCCAAGTTATTCAAAGTTCTAAGAACTCCGCAATCTTTCATTTCTGTTGCACCAGCGTCAATTTGCTCACTCTTGTCATTGGCCTTTGTGCCTTCAGCTGTTTGCAGAGCTGCTACCCCCACCCCAGTCTGGAATTCCCTTCATAAACCCACATTTTTCTTCCCTACTTTAACATGCATCTCAAGCCCCGATTTTTCCTGTCTTAATATCACTGAAGGCTGACTTTGAGAGATGGTGTAGTCTACCCCTTACTATGGCTGGGAGAGTACAGTCGGTGAACATGACTGTACTTCCCAGATTTCTTTATTTGTTCCAGTGTTTGCCAGTCTTCCTATCCAAGTAATTTTTTAACTTAGTTAACCAATCTATAACCTCCTTTATATGGAGCAATAAGGTTCCAAGGGTTAATAAGTGTACTCTCCAAAGAGGTCGTGAAGTAGGTGGACTGGGCCTTCCCAGTTGTATTCATTATTATTGGGCATCTAATATCCAAAAGATATTATTCTGGCTCCACCGACCAGATGCAGACTGGTGTCTGCTTGAGTCAGTCTTGTTACTCCTCGTCTCTTCCAGCTTTAGTATATTCCTCCCTGCCATTGAAATCCTCTCGATTCACATCCAATCCTGTCGTACTATTTAATCAATTTTGCTGTCACTATAAGTTCACATCAGCTTCAGTTCTGGGTCCCGTTCACAGTAACCATTTATTCCCCCCCTCTACACTTGATTCAACCTTTAGACAATGGGGTTTGAATGGTCTTAAGTGCATTAAGGATTTATACACTGACAACATATTTGATAGTTTTGATAACCTGTGCAGAAAATATGACCTCCCACATAATCATTTCTTTAAATATCTTCAGATCCGCCACTTTGCCATGAAAACATTTCCTTCTTTTCCTGATCTCCCGTCTGTCACAGTGTTGGATAAACTCACTCTTACCGTTGCAAATAAAGGACTGATCTTTGTATTATATTCTCAATTGATGTCTTTAGGGGATCAAAACCTGAACAAAATTAAAACTAGGTGGGAGGATGACCTTGGTATGGATCTGTCCGAGGAATGCTGGACAGAAGCACTGAAAAGAGTCCATTCCTCGTCATCATGTGCAAGATTGGGGCTCATACAATTCAAAGTTTTACACAGGGTTCATTTAAGCAAAGCCAGGCTTGCCGACATATATCCGGGGACAGACGCTGGCTGTGACAGGTGCTCCTTCTCTCCAGCCAATCTAGCTCACGCATTCTGGTCCTGCCCCAAACTTGGTGACTACTGGACAGTGGTTTTTAAAACCATCAGTGAAGTCCTTGGTGACAGTGAGGCTTTGCCCACTTGTAGCTGTGTCTTCGGCGTAACAGATGGAACTTTGGGTTTAAATGCAAACCAATCTGACATCATTGCATTCACATCACTTTTGGCCCGTAGGAGAATTTTGCTGGTCTGGAAATCTACAACTCCTCCATCTGCTGCCGCTTGGCTAGAGGACGTAATGTTTTTTCTAAAACTAGAAAAGATCAAATTTACACTGAGGGGGTCTGTGAAAAAGTTTAATTCAAAATGGGAACCTTTTCTGTCATACTTTGAGAATCTAAAAGAACTACCCACTGACTGAGGGCACTTGATTGTAGTTGGGGATCTGCCTTTAATTATGTTTTACTTTTATTTATTTACTTATTTTTGTTTACACAATTGCCGATTACCTCACAGGATGGCTGATGCATAATGAATGAGTGTATCCTGAACCATCTGACATGTTGTAGATATGTATGGGCCTGCGCCTTGGAAGAATGTAGAGGTTTTGCTGTCAAGTTGTGCATTTGTATTTGTGATATGATGTATTGTGAACACATCAGCTGCAAAGGGGTGTCCAGGGAGGGTGGGTGAGGGTTATTTTTGTTGTTATATACAAAAAACAAAATGGAGGGGAATGTAATGCATTACGTCTTTCGTATTGTATCTTTCCTTCAATAAAAATAAATATTAAAATATATATATATATCACTTTACGTGGTTTAGTCAAATTTATGTTTAATAACGTTACTGGTGTCTTTGGGGTGATTTATGTATTAAAAGTATTGCATAAATTAAAGTATTATCATTTCTAATAACATTATGTGATAAGCCCTGAAGGTCATATTTTCTAAGTTATCAATAAAGAAAAAACAGTAAAAACAAGTTAAGAACCTCAGGATAAAGGACTTAATTTACAACCAAGATGAGGAGATATTTCTTTAGTCGAGAGATACAGCCTGGAAACACCAAGCCCACGCTGACCTTTGATCACCCATTCACACTAGTTCCATGTTATCCCACTTTCTCATCCACTCCCTACACACTGGGGGGCAATATACAGAAGCCAATTAACCTATAAACCCGCATGTCTTTGGGATGTGGGAGGAAACTAGAGCTCCCAGAGGAAACCTCCCAGAGGGGTTGGACACGTTAGAGGCAGGAAACATGTTCCCAATGTGGGGGGAGTCCAGAACAAGGAGCCACAGTTTAAGAATAAGGGGTAGGCCATTTAGAACTGAGATGAGGAAAAACTTTTTCCGTCAGAGTTGGGAATCTGTGGAATTCTCTGCCTCAGAAGGCAGTGGAGGCCAATTCTCTGAAATGCATTCAAGAGAGAGCTAGATAGAGCTCTTAAGGATAGCGGAGTCAGGGGGTATGGGGAGAAGGCAGGAACGGGGTACTGATTGAGAATGATCAGCCATGATCACATTGAATGGCGGTGCTGGCTCGAAGGGCCGAATGGCCTCCTCCTGCACCTATTGTCTATTGAAACTCAAGCGGTCACAAGGAGAACATACAAACTCCATACAGACAGCACCAGAGGTCAGGATAGAACCCGGGTCTCTGGTGCTGTGAGGCAGCAGCTCTACCCGCTGCACCTCATTGGGAAACCACCAATGAGGAGCCAACAAATGTGGCATTTTGCCACTTTTGCTTGCAGCTCCTTTTCCCAGCCAGTTACTTATCTATTCTTTTAAACTATTGCCTAGGGCAGAGTTCCTGTTCACAAACCCCATACCCCATTAAGTATATCCAACTGGATTTTTTGTGTCATTATTTCCAAGTGACCTTAGTGCTCAACTGTCACAATGTAGTTAGAAGCTCTGGCCTCTAAATGCCTCTGTGGAGCAAGTCTTCCGTCTTGGGTAATGCGTGAATTAACTTGTCACAGTTATATAGCACAGAAACAGTTTTTCCTGGACCACCACATACATGCAAACTATCAAGTAACCATCAATACTAGTCCCATTTACCAGTACTTGGTCCATATCCTTCCATGCCTTGTTGAACCGTGTGCTGTCTGCATAAATGTTGAGACAGTCTTTACCTCCACCAGCGAGTTTCAGATTCCAACTATTCTCTGGGCAGAAAATATCCTCCTCAGATATCCGCCAACACTTACCTTAAACCTAAGCCCTCTAGTCATAGTCATATAGCACAGAAATAGGCCATTCGACCCAATTTTCCCATCCTGACCAAGATGCTCTATCTAAACAAATCCCACCTGACCGCATTTGGCCCATATCCCTCTCAACCTTTCCTATCCATGTACCTTTCCAAATGTTTTTTTAAATGTAGTATCAGACACAGCTGCTCTGGGGAAGATATTTCTCCTATCTACTCTCTACCTCTCATGAACTTGTACACCTCTATAAAGTCCACTCTCAAATCCCTCTGCACCATGAACAACCCCAGATTATCCCACTCCTCCTCATACCTGAAACACTACATCCCAGCCTACATCCCGATGAATCTCCTCTGCACCCTCTCCAGTCCATTAATATTCTTCCTACAGTGCGATGACCAGAACTGCACACAGTACTCCAGTTCAAAGTTTCAAGGTCAGTTTATTGTCACATGAATCAATTAAGGTACAGTGAAATTTGAGTTGTGGCCAAAGCAATGGCCTCCCTTCCATACCTCCCTTCTCTTAAATTTTATGCTCAAAATGACCCAGCAAAGATTCTATTGAAATGCTAATTTTACTTTTACATAAAACATGAACCAAATTATTATTTTTTTAAATGCACAAATTGTGTCAGCCACTGATTCAGAATATTTGATCCATTGAAGCTTGGGGCAAGAGTTTTATTCCAATACCAATGTTTACAGACAGCAGATAATGCAAAATTCAACTGCAAATTCAGAGTGATAATCTACAGCTGATTCCCACAAAATGAATATTGTGTGGCGAGTCTGGAAGCGGACGTGTGTTGCAGACGAACTCTTGGTCCTCCGAGACTTTCTTGAGGTGAAACTGGGCCTCTGCCTGCACGAACCACAGGTGCGGCTGGTGGGCCCAGAACGGGGGCAGGTGAACGCCGACCGCGTTCGGCTGCCCACTACTCGCTCCTTCTTGCGACATGTTCTCGTGGTCGTTGATCACGTCGGGGTCACCAATGTGGCGAGTCTGGAAGCGGATGTGTTACAGACGGAGTTTATTGCATGGGCAAACTCCGTGACAATCGCAACACTCAAAACTGTAGATAACCAACAAAACGTCTTCATCAGACGGAGTTCAACACTAGACTGCTTGTCCCTCCCGCGCTGGCACGCCCCGTGACATCGCTAGCCAATCCGAGGGTTCGAACTCTTCCAGCCAATCCCTATGTCCCTACAATTGATTATTACACACCAATTAAAAAGCTGGATAATGGACATGTTTCTCTGGAGGAATCATTCGCGTGTGAATTGCCAAGATACTTTGCAATTACATTTTGGAGTGAGGAAACATGGAAAAATTCTGTCTTGAAATCCCTCAGCCAGCAATTTTCTCTCTGCTGTTTAATGACAATTGTACCAACTGTAAAGGTGATGGGCGGGTGCAAGGGCCCATAGCGGGATAGAAAACAAGATTGAGAACTTGAAATAGAGGCATTTAGCAGATTGCTGGTGTACAATGGCCCTTGCTCTGCCATTTAACAAGAGCATGGCAGATCTAACTCATCTCAGCTTTCCTGTCTGTCTTTGATTTCTCCACATCTCCAAAATGTAGCTATTACTGGGATAGCTTGGACTAATGTTCTAGAGACAAGATCAAAACGCAATCTTTGAAATATTAAATTTGGTTAGTTAAATAAATGTAGAATTATAAAGCAGTGGTCCGCAATGGCAACTATTAAACTACCTGACAACCATGGAAGTCACCTGCTAAATTCATGCACTTAAGGAAATGTGTTAATCTTGCCTGTTCTGGTTAGCCTGTGATTTCAGACCCACTAATCAAGTTGATTTCTTTACTCCTCTTGAAACAGCACAGGAGGTCACACAGTTCATGGCCGTTTCAGACATTGCCCACACCCCAGAAATAAATAAAAACAACAAAATAAGACAAATCAGGAAAGGGAATCTCGCTTGGTACAAAGATGATTGGTACAAAACTCTTCTGATTCATCTTAGAATATCCTTTATGGTAGTTATGTATGAATAAAAACAATATTGCATGCTATAAATAATTTGTACGGTACCCTTTAAAATTGGAGAAACACAAATCTCAGGGGTATGATGGGTGGGAGCAAGGGCCGATAAAGGAACTTGTAAACAAGATGGAGAACTTTGAAATAGATGCATTGCTTAATCAGGAGCATGTGCAGTTCAGTAAGCCCAAGGGTGATGGGTGAACAGGACTCTGTGTATTAGGACATAGACGGCAAAGTTTTAAATAACCAAAATGTTTACCGAGAGTGAACTCTGGGTCAGAGTGCAGGGAACAACCCTCTGGTACTTTGCAAGCGACCTTTCCTCCCCAGAAGAGAGGCCAAGCAGAGTGTTAAACAACTTTCAAACAGAAAAGGAGTTCTAGACAGGCTTTACTGCATCCTGATCCGCCGCATAATTAGCAAGAGCAGAAAACCCTATTTCATGAGTCTCCTTTTACACAACAGAGATAGAAACCAAGTAAAGTATCAGCCCATGAGATTCACAGAATAGTTCAGAATTAGCATTGCCCTCAGTCACTGAATGATATCTGTTGCGACACAAGAGACTGCAGATGCTGGAATCCGATATCTGTTATTATTGTTAACAACTTGGGAGGATTGTGATACTAACACGGAGCTGACAAATTGTCACCTTACCAATCCACCACACAAATGCCAATGTGTCGAACATCCTCGAAGATTTTAATAGTTGTAAAATTAAGAGTAGCTAGAAAGGGAATACTTGCTGCTATTCCCCAAAATAACTGTTGATAAAAAGAGAATCTGGAGGTACTTATGTAACTATGGCAAGGTGCTACATGAGAATGAAAATAATTAACATCAGCCTGTCAGGAAGAGCTTTCATTTAAGCCTGATGTTTTACAAACAGTAATGACACACTTTCAAAGTTCTGCAAATGTACAAGTACATCTCCTGTAATGTCAATCAGACCGAGTCAGTTAATGTACTGCACTTTAGAAAGAGTGTAAAATATATGACTCTGCTATGAAAATGCAGCAATGTGCCTTTAAGACTCTTCTAATGCTTGGGTCATTCAGTGCAATTGGTAGTTTGTTATTATCCAAAGATTGTGCAGCATGATGCCTACAGACGAGGACAGGTTAAATGTAATAAAAGAGAGTCAGACTTGTGTTTCTTTAACATCCTTCACAACCTCAGGAGGTTCCAAAGCCAATGAAATACTTAATTATGACTGCCTTTCTTCTAAGTAATGCAAATCCATGCACGTTTTTTAGGAAATGTTTAAAATTTGTAGCCGGTTTTTAAGTATGCAAATGAAATGTTATAACAATAGCTACATCAGCTTACTTATGGCATCTTAAATGGCAGAGCAAGGAGCCGGTAAAAACATCCACTGCTACTCAGCGGTGTTTTCAGTGGCCTCTTACACAAGACAATAATTTTATTATGCCAAAAGCAGCAGTGCCTTTAGTGGTCAGAAACTGAAAGCTTTTTCTGAAGACACCCAATCTACAGTTAGAAACCTGCAGTTTTTAAATTCTGAATGCATTTCATAAATGTTCTAATTCCCTCCAAACCGCTTCATAACTCAAAGATATAAGCAAAAATAAGCAGAAAATGGAGGGGTATCTGCTAACCTGGGACAAATTCCAGATATTTATTTTTTAACCTTTTTTTTTTACTTGCAAAGACATGAACAAGCCTGCAAAATATTCCCTCAACCCAAAAAGAATCCTTATCTAATCTCCATATTCTGGGTCAAAAGTTTAGAAGGCCATGTATGCAATTCAGTATTTAGAGCCTTAACTCATATGATGAACCTTTGGGTTAATTATTGTCCTTTTACAAGCCCTGTGCTGTAGTTACCAACCCACCTGTCTGAAACCAAAGCAATTTCAATGCAAATGGCCAAAGATTCAGCATCTAAGATAGAACAGTAAACTTGATCTTTGACTAGTGTCAAAGTGTACCTGAGTCAGTTGAATGCGATTCATTATCAAAGTCTGCTAGACACAATGTAGGTTTGTAGATCTGAACAGATTGGATTTGTAGAGGTGCTGCAACAAACCCAGAGAATGTTGTTGGAGCTTCAATACCTGTATGAGCAAAGGGATGGTCCCGACTCATGTCTCCAGAGATGCTACCTAACCCACCGAGTTACTCCAGCACTTTGTGCCCTTTTAGGCAATGAATCAATTTGGTAGTGGAAGAGCGAAGGTCTCTTTTAGACCTTTTCACAGCAACCTGAACACCCAGGAACAAAGACACTACACAGTCCATCATGGTACTGACCTCCCCACCATCAAAAAGGAGGTGCTGCCTCAAAAACATCACCAAGGACCCGCATCACTCTCACTCCTGCCATCAGGAAGGTGGTACAGAAATTTGAAAGTTATGAGCACCAGGGTCAGGAACAGCTTCTTCCCAACAACCATCAGACAACTGAACACTACAAGCACCAACTAAACGTTGTACTACGAACTGACTTGAATACACTAGAGACTTTAGGCTTTATTTCTGCACTAATCTTGCTTTTTAAAATTTCTTGAACTTTTGTTTATTATGTTATCTATTGAGTACTGTGTTTACAGACCTGTTATGCAGCCACAAGTAAGAATGTCACTGTTCTGTTTCAGTACATATGGTAATTAAACACTAACAAACTAATTTTCTCAAAACATAGCAAATTGCACAAACTTTCAATCCACAGGAAATCAGAATTAACTTGGATTTTCCTTATTTTTGCTTCATTTAAAAAGTTGGGAGAGTGCAAGTGAAGTGGAAATGTTTATAGCATAATTGCATGGATCATTGTGAATATCCAAAAGTACCTTGATCTACAAGGTCCACGTTGGCCAAGCTGATCTCCCGGTGGCCGAGCACTTCAACTCCCCCTCCCATTCCGTCTGACCTTTCTGTCATGGGCCTCCTCCAGTGCCATAGTGAGGCCCACCGGAAATTGGAGGAACAGCACCTCATATTTCGCCTTCAACATCGACTTCTCCAACTTTCGATAGTTCCTCTGTCCCTCTTCCCCTCCTCCTTCCCAGATCTCCCTCTATCTCCCTGTCTCCACCCATATCCTTCCTTTGTCCCGCCCCCCCTGACATCAGTCTGAAGAAGGGTCTCGATCCCGAAACGTCGCCCATTCCTTCTCTCCTGAGATGCTGCCTGACCTGCTGAGTTACTCCTGCATTTTGTGAATAAATACCTTCGATTTGTACCAGCATCTGCAGTTATTTTCTTATATTACTTGATCTACAAGGCCATTGATCCCTGAATGTGACAAACCAGGTGGGCGTCATATTGGATGTTATCAATCGGGCAATAGAATACATCAACAGGGAAGTTTACAATTTTATACAACATTGGTTAGGCCACAGCTGGAGGACTGTGCGCAGTTTTGGTCACCACACTATAGGAACGATGTGGCTGCATTGGAAGAGTGCAGAGGAGATTCATCAGGATGTTGCCTGAGATAGAGCACTTCAGTTAAGAGGAGAGACTATGAAGGCTGGGTTCATGTTCCTTGGAGTGGAGGAGGCAGAGGTGGGACGGGATGGCAGTGTACAAATTTATGAGGGGTATAAACAAGATAGCTGATAGGAAACCATTCCCAAGAACTGAGGTGTCCAAAACCAGACACTTCCAGTTTAAGATGAGAGGACAGGACCAGAGGAAGGATTTTTTTTCCAGCATCTTCTGTCTCGTGTCTCCCCAGCCTGTCTCTGTGCTGGAAACCCTGGCTTATACAAAAATTGTGCAATGAGACCGATGGGAATAATGAATAAAATATATTTTGACTTGGATTAAGATCGAAGGTCACATAGGAAAATGACGATAAATTTGGTTTCAAAAATTCCTAAAAGATCTGTCAATTTTAATACAATTTTCAGCTAAAAGATAAAGTTGAAAGGAAAAACAAATGAAATTTCTCATGACATCCTCAAGATGGTGCAAAATGCAACATAAAATCTAAAATGTTGTTAATGTTGCATATGCACAAGCAGCTGTTCACTTACTGCAAGATAGCAATGATCCAATTTTGATGCAAATACAGAGGGAGGAAAGTTGGCTAGCACAATGGCATAATGCTCCTTGGTGCCAGAGGATTTGTATTAAGATTAAAGGCATCACCATTTGCAACCTCCAACAGTGCATCACTCTGTTCCACACTACAGAGCCAGCCTGGGTTTTGTGCTCGTGTTTCTGAAATACGATTTGAACCCACAACCTTTTCGCCCTGGTTGATCCTATGACAGAGTGTAGATGGCACATAAGAGTTATGTTAAAAAGGGTGACATTATTTCGGACAGTAACATAGCCTGGAGCCTGTGTGATAAATTCCCTTAGGTGTAGAGAGAGAAATGCATCACTTTATGACTGCAAGATGCTCCAAAGCTGCTAAATTATTTCTGAAGTGTGGTCTCTGTAGCAGTGCGAGAAGCTATGGGTATAAGCAAGTCTCTGAAGTAACATGTGTAAGAAGGAACTGCAGATTTGGTTTAAACCAAAGATAGACACAAAAAGATGGAGTAACTCAGCAGGGCGGCACGGTAGCACAGCGGTAGAGTTGCTGCTTTACAGCGAATGCAGCGCCGGAGACTCAGGTTCGATCCTGACTACGGGTGCTGCACTATAAGGAGTTTGTACGTTCTCCCCGTGACCTGCGTGGGTTTTCTCCGAGATCTTCGGTTTCCTCCCACACTCCAAAGACGTACAGGTATGTAGGTTAATTGGCTGGGTAAATGTAAAAATTGTCCCTAGTGGGTGTAGGATAGTGTTAATGTACAGGGATCACTGGGCGGCACGGACTTGGAGGGCCGAAAAGGCCTGTTTCCGGCTGTATATATATATGATGATGAGGACAGGCAGCATCTCTGGAGAGAAGAAATGGGTGACGTTTCGGGTCGAGACCTTTCTTCAGAGCTTTTTGTGTCTATCTCTGAACTAACATGTTGGCACACAAATCTCACAGCAACAATGCAAAATTGCTAGAGTAAACAGCCACGGTGATAACTTGTGATGCAAGCTGTTCACTGGGATTTCCTACAGGGGTGTTTATAATACCAAGAAAGCCGCTGGGCCGGATGAGTGCAGCGCTTTTCTTTTGAAGAACTTTGCAACTGAGCTGGCTCCAGTGTGGCAATCAATCTTTCAGGCTTCCATAGATACACACACTGCCCCTCTGTTATGGAAAACGTCGCATATAAAACCATTACCCAAAATTCCATGTCCAAAAGAACATAAAGGATTTTAGACCGACAGCCCTTACCTCAGTGATTATGAAATCTCTAGAAAGAATTCTGCTCCAATATCTTGTCAGTACAACAAAAGACAAACTTGACCCGTACCAATTTGCGTATAAGCAGGGTTGTGGTACAGAAGAACCTGTTGCCACTCTGATTCATATCATCTATAAACATTTGGACAAACCTAGCACCTATGCAAGAGCCCTCTTTCTAGATTTTTCGTCAGCTTTCAACACAATACAAGCAGACTTTTTGGTGTCAAAAATGGTCCAGCAGGAATTGAATCCATACTTGATTCACTGGTATGCCTCTTTCCTGACTAACAGAGTCCAGCTTATAAAGGTGAACAAAACACTTTCATCTGCCATCACGACCAATGTTGGGGCTCCACAGGGTTGCGTGAGTTCAGCTATGCTTTTTATTTTTTACACTGATGACTGTCGTACAGATAAACCAAATCAAAACATTCTAAAGTATTCTGATGATACAGTTTTAATATCTCTGTTGAGTAAATCAGACAACCCTGAGCGACACCAAGATAGCGTAAACGAAGTGGTCGAGTGGAGTGATAATAATGCTCTTGAGATTAATACAAAGAAAACAGAGGAAATTGTATTTGGTTCACCATCTGACTCTCATATAGTTCCTATTGTTATTCATAATGAAAAAATCAAGTAGGTGTGTTCATTTAAATACTTGGGTGTGAGGATAGACCATCTGCTATCCTGGAAAGACCACATTGAATCTGTCTGCAAAAGGACAAAACAAAGAATTTATTTTCTCCGCCGCCTTAGGTCCTTTGGGGCGAGTAGACAGATTCTTCTTTTGTTCCTTACTTCTGTGATTATGAGTGTTCTTCAGTATTGTAATACTACATGGTACAAGTGTTTGTCCCCCACTTTAAAGTCAAAACTGCTCCACCAAATGAAAATCTGCTCAAAGATCATCGGTCAACCCCTTGAGAAACTCTATGAATCAGCCGACCACAATAACATGCTAAGGTTGGCCAACAACATTGTCTCTGACCCCGACCATGTCCTGAAAAGTGAATACGAATTGTTACCATCAAATGGGAGGTACAGGGTACCAGATTTAATAAGGTTAGACTGAAGCACTCTTTTGTGCACCAGTCAATCATATCATATCATATCATATACATACAGCCGGAAACAGGCCTTTTCGGCCCTCCAAGTCCGTGCCGCCCAGTGATCCCCGTACATTAACACTATCCTACACCCACTAGGGACAATTTTTACATTTACCCAGCCAATTAACCTACATACCTGTACGTCTTTGGAGTGTGGGAGGAAACCGAAGATCTCGGAGTAAACCCACGCAGGTCACGGGGAGAACGTACAAACTCCTTACAGTGCAGCACCCGTAGTCAGGATCGAACCCGAGTCTCCGGCGCTGCATTCGCTGTAAAGCAGCAACTCTACCGCTGCGCTACCGTGCCGCCCTAAATCTTGAAACTAAACATAGAACTTAATCCCAGATCAAATGTACGTTGAAGGGTCTTGAATGTGTCGTCATTTGTGATAGTAATATTATGGTGAATATATGTATCCTCGTTTCTTGTCTTACATTCTTTGTCGATGTTGCAAGTGGAGCTGCTGAGATGCAAGAAAAATGTTAGACTTGATCTGACAATAAAGTATTATCGTATAATGATGTTTTCCTCACTTTTTACTGAAGGTAATCTTTGGATAAAATAGAACATCTCAAAAATGGCACAAGCAGACAGATTTTCAATGCTTCTGTTGGCACAGCAAAATACCTACCCACCATGCAGTGATAGTTATCAACACTTGCTCAGATTTATTTTGTCTCGCTTTATGCTTTTTGTAAAAAAGAGGTGGCGCATTCTTCAACGCAGTGGCCCAGTGGCTGAGGCGAAAAGAAGACACCCAGTATGTTCCAACTGAGCAACGTGCCTTTCAACTGTCTTTGTAAAATCAGGGCAAGAAGTGCTCTCCTCAGGACTTTTTCTCTTCATTTGTCAGCTTCAGGTTTTTTCCTTCAATTCGTCGGAATACTGCAGTAAAACTATGTCCGCCATTCCGCAATACTTTTTTACCTTCTTCTGTGCACACACCCAGACGCTCAATAATGATGTCATCCTTCTGGTTTAAATAAAAGAAAAAGATAGGCTTCAAAAAAAATATCCCCCATTGCTGCCAAAGTCAATCTCCACCTACTGTTAAAGGGGAAAAGGACAATGTGCTCCCACACCAATGTGGAAATGGGATAGTGCAATACAGTCATGCAGGGATAACTCAAAACATATCCTTGCCTCCAAACACAGCAAAAGATCACAAAGTGACAGTATATTCCTATAAATATGATATAACAGGAAGAAATAACCCAAGACGGGTGCATTGCCCATGTGGCTAAACATGCTGACAAAACTGAAGCCAACTTTTTTAATTGGACATTTGCAAATCATACTTATGCAAGATTCCTAATATTGCACAGGCACAGGGAACCTGGACATCATTGGTTTTAGAATGTAAATCCAAGCTGACACAAGATCCAAGCTGATTTTCTATCCACTCAAAGTGTGGAATCTTTAGCGTAGGTTTCTGTGGACAAGAGCAAAATACCAGCTGATAGAAACAGCGCAGCAGCCAAACGCTGGGATGGGGTGGGGGGGGGGAATCAATTCATTTTCCAGATTCCTGCTGAAAGTGTACTTGATTGATTGGACCAGAACAGGATGGGGCTAGCGAGGCTAAATAAGCTGTAGAACTTCTGTTTAGCTTTAACCAAAGTACTATTGACACTAAAGGAAATATCACTTTACAAAGTTAGCATAAAAAGTGGAAAATGTTGGTAAAAACTACTGAAGCACAAAGCATTCCAATTATATATTATGCTTTAGAAATACACCCAAGACAAAAAATGCAATTATGTTGTGACTTTGACATAAATACATGTGTGATTCTCACCAGATCCTCCAGTTGTACACCTTCAAACAATGGGTGCTCAGTGAAGTGTTTGACCATCCACTCGTGTACTTCCTGCACATCGGTAATGGTATAGACCAGACCCTAAAGCGGAGAAAGTGCAGACACATTTTTTTTTTACATCACAGGGGAACAATAGTAAATATGACCATTACAGCACTGTTATGTCATTAAACTACACCATTTTTTAATAGCATTGACTCATTTAAAAAACTTAACTGAGGGGTTTTAACTATCCCCACAACCCAATCAGGCGACAATAAGTTGCAATTAACCAGATTGATCCCTGGGATGGCAGGACTTTCATATGAAGAAAGACTGGATAGACTAGGCTTATACTCGCTGGAATTTAGAAGACTGAGGGGGGATCTTATAGAAACATATAAAATTCTTAAGGGGTTGGAGAGGCTAGATGCGGGAAGATTGTTCCCGATGTTGGGGAAGTCCAGAACCAGGGGTCACAGCTTAAGGATAAGGGGGAAGTCTTTTAGGACCGAGATGAGAAAACATTTCTTCACACAGAGAGTGGGAGTCTGTGGAATTCTCTGCCACAGAAGTTGAGGCCAGTTCATTAGCTATATTTAAGAGGGAGTTAGATGTGGCCCTTGTGGCTAAAGGGATCAGGGGGTATGGAGAGAAGGCAGGTACAGGTTACTGAGCTGGATGATCAGCCATGATCATATTGAATGGCGGTGCAGGCTCAAAGGGCCGAATGGCCTACTCCTGCACCTATTTTCTATGTTTCTATGTTCCTAAAAGCTCAAAATAAAATCATCCCAAGATGCACAGCAGGATTATCAAAGAAAAAAGAGAAAGGTTCAAGGAAGCTAATAGGAAGCTAATTCCAGAGCAACTGTGCCGAGACAGCTGAAGATGCCCCCACTCTGGCAGAGCCATTTAACGCAGGGAATGGAGAGTTAACAGATAGCAGCAAAACAGGGCCCAGCAACTGGATCTGGACTTGCTATAGAACTTAAATAAATGCCTGATTTGTCCCAAAAAACTAAATTCTACATTTGGTCCCCTTGTTTAAGAAAGAATATACTGGCATACAGAATAATAGCAACAGAACATTACAATCCATCTCTTGCTCTTCCTTGGACTTGGTTTTTTTCTAATTATGTTTTTGCACTAATGTTTTTTTTTATTTTATACAGTCTTCTTTCTTTTAGAAATTCTGCATGTATGGGGAACTTCATTTGCACCTTTCTCTCAATTAAACCCTGATAGTATACACCTTCCAATTACACACAGAACAAAAGGGCTCTTACCCCACCACGCAGAATGTAAGCGTACTCAGCCAGCAATGTTGAGCTGATAATTCTCCATTTGTGCTTCGTCTTTTTAAAATGTGGATCCGGAAAAAGGAAGAACATCTTGCTCAGCTGTAAATAGAAAAAGTCTAAACCAAAAAGAATGTACTTCACAGAAAAGGAAAATGGATAAATATTAAATGTAGGAAACAACAGTATTCCATTCAGCCCTACTGATTTTGTATCTCGTTCACTTTTCTGCTCCACTCCTATACCACTTTACTCACTTATGTTTCCAAACAAAATCTATTCTCAGCCTTAAATATATCCAGTGGCTAAACATTCACTTGGGTGGGAATTCAAAATGTAATGTTTTAGGGCAATAGCTCAAGAATTTAGATTTTGTTGGGCAAGAGCATCACTACCAAAGGTAACATGTAATGCCTGTTCCTAATTGGCTCTGACCTGAGTTACTCCAGCATTTTGTGAATAAATACCTTCGATTTGTACCAGCATCTGCAGTTATTTTCTTACACTATTTAACCTACTTGGCCATTTCAGCGGGTAGCTGAGAGTCACATAGAAGCCAGGTCACTTATTTCCTTTCCTAAAAGATATCGCTGAACCAGATGGGTTTTTACAACAATACAGCACACCAGTGCCACCACATGGGCCTGGATAGACAATCAAAACTAGCTACAGCAACGAGAGGGTGCAGAGAGTGCCCCCTTAAACATTAAATTGAGACCTGTTCTGCCACCATGGGTCAATGCAAAATATACCATAACCTCTCATTTTAATTGCAGTTTTCATAAAATAGAAATCCCCAGCTGCTCTGGAAGAATTGAACTTGCGCCTAGATCAATAGTTGAGCTTTCTGGGTGACCAGAATCATATAGCAAGAAATCAAGCCCTTTGGCCCAACTCTTCCATGCAGACCACGTTGCACCATCTACACTCGTCCCATTTCACCATGTTTGGCCCATCTCCCGCTAAATCTTTCCTACCTGTCCAAATGTCTTTTAAATGCTGTTATGGAACATGCCTCAACTATCCTCAATCTTTAGGAAACGGGGGTTCCCCTCTTCCATTATAGATGAGGCTCTCACTAGGGTCTCCTCGATATCCCGCAGCTCCGCTCTTGCTCCCCCTCCCCCCATTCGTAACAAGGACAGATTCCCCCTTGTCCTCACCTTCCACCCCATCAGCCGTCGTATACTGCAAATAATCCTCCAACATTTTCGCCACCTCCAAAGGGATCCCACTACTGGCCACATCTTCCCATCTCCACCCCTTTCTGCTTATCGCAGAGACCGTTCCCTCCGCGACTTCCTGGTCAACTTATCCATTCCCACCTAAACCACTCCCTCTACAGGTATTTTCCCCTGCAACTGCAGGAGATGCAACGCCTGTCCCTTTACCTCCCCCTCGACTCCATCCAAGGACCCTGACAGTCTTTTCAGGTGAGGCAGAGGTTCACTTGCACCTCCTCCAACCTCATCTACTGTATCCGCTGTTTCAGGTGTCAACTCCAGTACAACAGCGAGACCAAGCGCAAGCTCGGCGATCGTTTCGCCGAACACCTTCACTCAGTCCGCCTTAATCTACCTGATCTCCTGGTTGCGCAGCACCACTTTAACTCCCCCTCCCATTCTCAATCTGACCTTTCTGTCCTGGGCCTCCTCCATTGTCAGAGTGAGGCCCAGCGCAAATTGGAGGAACAGCATCTCAAATTTCGTTTGGGTAGCTTACACCCCAGCAGTATGAACATTATGACTTCTCTAACTTCAAATAGCCCTTGCTTTCCCTCTCTCCATCCCCTCCCCTTCCCAGTTTTCCCACCAGTCTTACTGTCTCAGACTACATTTTATCTCTATCCCGCCCACTCCCCTGACATCAGTCTGAAGAAGGGTCTCGACCCGAAACGTCACCCATTCCTTCTCTCCAGAGATGCTGTCTGTCCCACTGAGTTAATCCAGCATTTTGTGTCTACCTGCCTCAACTACTCCTCTGGCAGCTCATTCCATATACCCACCACCCTCTGTGTGGAAAAAGTTGCTCCTCAGGTTCCTATTAAGTCTTTCCCCTCACACCTTAAACCTGTGCCAGTTAAGTTTATGTAAGTAGACAAGTCTAGTTGCATAGCCAGAATCAGTCACGGAATGAGCCAAGCGCTGTACCTGTCCTTTCTTGAAGAAGTTTGGTAAGTACTTCATTGCATTGCTTCTGATGCAAGCGATGTTCTGATATTTTCCAGGGTTTGAAGCTCTGAGAGATTTGATACGATCTATGACATAGTCAGATACCTTCACTCTGATTTCTAGCCCCAGAATTAAGGAATTGGAGAAGAGAGGAGATAACTCAACTGTAAAAAAACAAAAACATGTCTCATTAGTGTCGAGCCTGGTTTTGGTGCTGAATTTCCTGGAATTAAGAACTTTTGTAAAGCACCAATTTAAGCAAAGCACCAAATAATACTACCCACAGTGTTTCCCACCCTCCACCTGATACAAATGAAGCACACAGGATCTCTGCAGGATTGAGGATAATCGGCTTAATGTGGCACCAAAAAAGCATCTCGAGGGTATCACAGGTGACTAAAACAAGCGACATTAAAACAAAACTGAGTGGCAACTGTGTGGGATCACAGCCCACACCACAGGCCAAACTAGGCCAATGTGACTGACCGAGTTATAAAACCTGGCTGGTGTGAATGAGTTGGGCTGAAAGGCCAGTTTCCATACTGTAAACTATATGCTCCCAGATTTAACCCAAATGTAACAATTTTCGTTCATGAATGTGGCGCAGCGGTAGAATTGCTGCCTTACTGCGCCAGAGACCCAGGTTCGATTTTGACTACAGGTGCTGCCTGTACGGAATTTGTATGTTCTCCATGTGACTGCGTGGATTTTCTCCAGGTGATCCGGTTTCCTCCCACATTCCAAAGACATGCAGGTTAATTGGTTTCTGTAAATTGTCCCTACTGTAAAGGATAGAACTAGTGTTGGGTGATCGCTGGCTGGCGCGGATTCAGTGGGCCAAAGGGCCTGTTTCCACGCTGTATCTCTAAAACTAAACTAAAACTAAATGTTCAGCACAAAAATAGGCTTGTCAGTCCAACCAGTTCATGCCATTATTTATGGCCCACCCAGGCCCTCGCCTAACCTTCCTATACACAGTTCTTGCCTTCTTTGCCCTGTTAATGTAAACTGAATGGTGTCGTTCCAAGCACTCATCTCTGATGGGTAATTGTATTCCAGTACTTTCACTGAATAGTTACCCTTTACTCCCACTCCATGCTTTCTATCTTTAAGTTAGCCAGTAATCCATTCTGCTACTTGCCCCCCGACTCTGCCTTCTCTGACCTTATTCATTAGTCGATTATCAAAGGCCGTATCGAAATCCCGATAAAGTATATCCAGACTGACAAAGACCACGAACATTGCTCCAGTAACACACTCTTACCCAGTAGGCCTCCATAGCCACATCCTATGTCTGCAAATTCCACCTGAAACTTTAAATTCTTTTTGTCAGCCATATCTTTCTCATCGTCGACATCGTGATGATCTTTCTCAGAAAGTGGCTTGAAGTATTCAGGATAGTACTGAGACCAATTCATTTCTTCAGGCTTAACGGGGCTGGAGACACACGCAAGAAAACAAAAACAAATCACATCCTCAATGAACTACCATCTCCATCCTATGAAGGACCAAATATTTTATTCCCCCATCCTTTACACACATTCATCCCCCTACCCTTCCTCGCCCTCTTGCACATCCCTCCCCTTCACAACCAACCAACCCACCCTTCCCTTTCCCTTCCCCCTTCCCTTTCCCTTCCCCCTTCCCTTTCCCTTTCTTGCCATAGAGGGAGTACAGAGAAGGTTCACCAGATTGATTCCTGGGATGGCAGGACTTTCATATGAAGAAAGACTGGATAGACTCGGCTTGTACTCGCTGGAATTTAGAAGATTGAGGGGGGATCTTATAGAAACTCACAAAATTCTTAAGGGGTTGGACAGGCTAGATACAAGAAGATTATTCCCGATGTTGGGGAAGTCCAGAACAAGGGGTCACAGTTTAAGGATAAGGGGGAAGTCTTTTAGGACCGAGATGAGAACGTTTTTTTCACACAGAGAGTGGTGAATCTGTGGAATTCTCTGCCACAGAGGGTAGTTGAGGCCAGTTCATTGGCTATATTTAAGAGGGAGTTAGATGTGGCCCTTGTGGCTAAAGGGATCAGGGGGTATGGAGAGAAGGCAGGTACGGGATACTGAGTTGGATGATCAGCCATGATCATATTGAATGGCGGTGCAGGCTCGAAGGGCCGAATGGCCTACTCCTGCACCTATTTTCTATGTTTCTATGCTTCCCTTTCCCTTCCCTTATCCATAAGTCCTCAATTACACCTCCTCCTCCACAACTATTACTCACTAATCGAAGGAGTGATCGGCCATCGGGTTGGAGTGAGCGCGCTGTCGATAATAACGTTTCTGAGGAGCCGGCACCGCCATTCTCGCCGACTCCATGAGCGGAGACGAGCAGCAACCAGCAGCAAAGCTCTCGCGGCAGGGAAGCCGCGCAGCGCCGCGCGCCCAAAATACGTCATCAGCGCGCTCCCCGCCGAGGCCACGTGAGCGGCTCCAGCAGCCCGTTGCCGTGGAGATGCGCCGTCGCTGTCCCGCACAAGCAGAGGAATCAAAGTGGAGCTTCTTGCAAAGGGGGGAAAAAGTGACATATTTTGTGTCATAGATTAAAAAATATTGTAGGCGCTGGAAACGCTCAGTCGGTCAGGCAGCGTCTGTGGAGAGAGAAAAACAGGGTTAACGGTCCTTTAATGTCATGTTAATCCCCCATTCTGCTCCAATAACCATCTGGACTTCCTCCACTGTCCCAGAGAAGTTTAACTTAAGCTCAAAGAACAGCGCCTCTTCTGCTAGCCTCAATCAACACTGAGCTCAGTGATTTCAGGTAACCAGCAATTTAATTGTAGCATCCCAGCTTTCACAATATTCTTTTCAGATAATGATTCTTCTTCGCCCATCTGTATCGCCCAATAGTCTTATCGAAAAGTATAAGATTATTAAGGGGTTGGACACGTTAGAGGCAGGAAACATGTTCCCAATGTTGGGGGAGTCCAGAACAAGGGGCCACAGTTTAAGAATAAGGGGTAGGCCATTTAGAACTGAGATGAGGAAAAACTTTTTCAGTCAGAGAGTTGTGAATCTGTAGAATTCTCTGCCTCAGAAGGCAGTGGAGGCCAATTCTCTGAATGCATTCAAGAGAGAGCTAGATAGAGCTCTTAAGGATAGCGGAGTCAGGGGGTATGGGGAGAAGGCAGGAACGGGGTACTGATAGACAATAGACAATAGACAATAGACAATAGGTGCAGGAGTAGGCCATTCAGCCCTTCGAGCCAGCACCGCCATTCAATGCGATCATGGCTGATCACTCTCAATCAGTACCCCGTTCCTGCCTTCTCCCCATACCCCCTCACTCCGCTATCCTTAAGAGCTCTATCCAGCTCTCTCTTGAAAGCATCCAACGAACTGGCCTCCACTGCCTTCTGAGGCAGAGAATTCCACAGATTCACAACTCTCTGACTGAAAAAGTTTTTCCTCATCTCAGTTCTAAATGGCCTACCCCTTATTCTTAGAATGATCAGCCATGATCACATTGAATGGCGGTGCTGGCTCGAAGGGCCGAATGGCTTCCTCCTGCACCTATTGTCTATTGTATATTTCCCAGACTTTGTCTTATTTTTGTCCCACTTTCATCTCGGACTATTACCTATTTTATTATTTAACCATATCTGCCTCTAACTTGTAATAGACCAGATATCTTGGTTGTGAGTAGAGGCTGGAGAATATTCCTAAATAGGAAGGGGAGGGACTGGGGCTGGAGAATATTCCAGGAGTAGGGAGGGTAGAGACTTGGGGTGGAGAATATTCTAGACATAGGGAGATGAGAAACTAGGAATGGATTGCAAAGCAAAACGAGATTTTTTTAAATTGAATTGTTCTTGACTAAGAACAAACAACAAAATTTAGCATAGCTTAAGGGTTATCAGGATAAAAACATCAAAATGAAGAGATAAAGTCAAGTCAAAGAGTTACGTTTTAAAAAGAGGAGAGAGCGGGAGAGGTCTTACTTGGACAACTACACAACTAGCTGTGTTTCCATCTATTTGGCAATGGAAATCGCAGGTTCTGATCTTTTATTCAAACAAAAGCAAAAGGAAGAAATCTTTGCATTCAGGTCACAAACATCAGTTCCAATTCTAGCCCATTGAAGCAGCATCTCAAAATAACATAAAAAGCTCAGGTAGAAAGCTCCCAGTGGAGAGAAAGAACCATTCCATTCTCCATCATTGAACTAACTTCATCAATGGAGGATATTAAAAACAAATCTGACTGAATGGAACTCGTAGTTCAGCAGTATGCACTTAGTCGATCTGTGATGTGTGAAATTAGGAAGTTACATTTTTAACCTGATCTCATTACATGCTTGGCAGCAGTTCTCAGTTAGAAGAGCCATTGCGATTTTGTGGAGTCTGCACTAACTCTGAACCAGAGTGATGCTTCATGGTATTGTTGTGGTCCAGAGATCCCAGCTAATAGTGAAGCTTTCCTCATATAGGCTGGATCATCTTTAAAAATACTCCATCTTTGGATGTCTTCAAGTTATTCTTAAATCTCTGCACAAACCTAACAAAGTTAGACTTGAAATAATTTGCTCTGAGGTTAGGGATTCATGTGGTGACTGTATGCAATCTTGCCTCTCCGGTTCACCAGGACTGGAGCAGGGATTTCTAAATATACTTTGAGGCTATAAATCCTGGTGTTACACATCTCAGACAGGGAAAACACCTCCCCCATATCTATCCTATAAAAAGATTTTGGAGACATGAGAAGCCTTGAAACAGGAGAAATTCCTCGCCATTCCCAGTCGCTCGGCAGCATGTAAATATGGTGTCAAGAATTTTAAAGTTATGTTAATGTATCAATCTTCGGGAACACAGGAAACATTCAGCAAACTGCTCTTCATTTCTCATTAACAGAGAAAATGAATAATTTCCTGCATAAAAGGCCAAGAAACAGTAGCTGACGAGAACACAAATTATCCAATTTTGTTAACTAATGAGACATTGAAAGCCATTGGCATGAAACTGAGCAACGGATTTCTATTCCCTAGGAGGGAATCTCTGTGTTGCACATTAATCATTGCAATCTGCCCTCACTATGATGCAGTATTTCCCCAGTATGATGAATATTTAGCTTGGAAGAGCTTCCACGAGTCGTCCTGTGCCCTTAACCTTCTTCTTTCCAATGCTCTTATTTATCCCAGTTGGTCTTGATAATATCACACAATATCATAGTTATTTTTTGGTGTCATGTTCTAGTCAAGGTCCCCTTCACTTGCCAGAACTCAACCACCCAAGTGAAGACCGTGTTGTCGTCCTAAGTCCCAGGGGTAGGGTGATTGATATGTGGATACTGTGGCACCAGCCGAGACTGGTACTTGGCATTGTCGGTGGGATGCTGCAACGCTTCACTGCAGTCTCTGCTGCATAGGCAGGGCTGCATATATCCCTAGTTCTACAACTCCCAAAACATCATCTTTTCCAGGTACTCAAACTCGTCTTCCTTTTGCATTTTGGACTTTTATAAACCCCATATTGGAACCTGTGAAGTCTCGGTATCGATTCCAATGAGTCTATCAGGGGATGAATAAGGTGATTTTTTGGGGGGATGGTTGGGGGTAATGCATGATAGTGCGTTTAGTTTAGAGATACTGTGCGGAAACAGGCCCTTCGGCACACCGAGTCTACGCCAACCAGCGATCACCCCCTACACCAACACTATCCAACACACTAGGGGCAATTTTCAATCTTTACCAAAGCCAATTAACCTACAAACCTGTACGTCTTTGAAGTGTGGGAGGAAACCGGAGCACCTGGAGAAAACCCATGTTGGTCACAGGGGAACATACAAACTCCGTACAGACAGCACCCGAGGTTAGGATCGAACCCGGGTCTCTGGAACTGTAAGGCAGCAACTCTACCACTGTGCCACCGTGCTGCACTGTAGTGATGGTGGGTGTCATTGCGCACCCCATGGACTCTTCAACCAATACGACCCATCGAGTCTACTCCACTTTTCAATCATGAGTGATTTATTTTTTCCTCAACCCCATTCTCCTGCCTTTTCCCCGTAACCTTTGACGTTCTTACTAATCAAGAACCTATCAATCGCCGCTTTAAAAATATCCAATGACTTGGCCTCCACAGCTGTCTGTGGCAATGAATTCCACACATTCACCACCCTCTGGCTAAAGAAATTGCTCCTCATCTCCATTCTAAAGGTACATCCATTTAGTCTGAGGCTGTGCCCTCTGGTCCTGGACTCTCCCACTAGCGGAAACATTCTCTCCACATCTACTCGACCTACTCAGGACAAACCTGGACAAAGACCCCCATATCTCATCCCAAACCTTCCTGGCAAAGAAACAACCTTTCAGGACATGGATAAAGGTCTCGCTTTCAGTGCATCCATCATGCGGATGTGCAGGGTAGCCAGTATTCCATGTGCACTTGGAAACTTTGATCCCATTTCACTTTTATTGATTCAGGCCAAGAGTATATTGACCGAGAGCATTCATTCACAATTAGCTCACTCTGATGGACAACTACACCATTGCAGATCATCGCCAGTTCATGCAAAGTGTAGTAGGAATCCATGGCATTCATCACTGGTACCGTCCATCTTGCCTGCACCTGCCATTGAAAGGTTCATCATACTCCTTTCTCACCGAACCTCCTAAATGTCCACCGTCTGCCACTTTCTTGGGTTGATTTACAATTGCAGAATTCTAGCAAGTTACTGGCATAGCAGGAGGCCATTCCGCCCATCAAATTCCTCATTACCCAGGTGACTAATTGGCAGCCAGTCAAGCAACCCTTTAGTCTGAAGAAGGGTCTCGACCCGAAACGTCAATCATTTCTTCTCTCCAGAGATGCTGCCTATCCCGCTGAGTTGCTCCAGCATTTTGTGTCTACCTTTATTCTCGCCTCCACCTTTCGGCAGTTTAGTAATGCCTAAAATACTCAATATTTTGTCAATGTTCTGATAATTCGTCTCCCTACATTGCCGTGTAAACTAATCTTTAGTTGCGAGAGACTCCAGGACAAATCTGGAAAGTTGGCACTTAAATAGGCAGTAAGATAAAAGCAGATGAGGGAGAGAACTTCAAATGGAGACAAAATAGCTTAAGATCTCACTGCTAATGGTGGATTTGCTGGGTGGGGGAATGATTGATGAAGTAAGAAACCATTACAGAGTTCAATGTACCATGTCCATCCAATAGTTTCCTCAATAGGATTTTGAGGAAAATGATTCTTCTGCCCTTCCTTTCGTGCGATTGAATTTTGCAGGATGACTAACTTGCGCAAAACAATTAGAAAAATGGACTAACTTTGTCAAATATTAGCATACATTTGCTCTCTTGACAATCCCATTGTTCTTGTTAAATCTGAGCAGCTATTATTTTTGCTCCCTTCAGTCTTATTCAGCCTTGATTGCTCCTGTTCAGTTGGACAAATGTCATTTTATTAAAACAACTCCAGTTTAATTCAAGGCAAGTGCCAGACCATGTCACTTTGAAAAACTGCTCATACATATTTCATGATGCATTTGTATGCAACGAACAACTGCAGATAACAGCAGGAATGGTTAAATTGTATTTTACTGACATATGACCCATGCATTTATTTGTTTTGAGAACATTGATATACGACATTTCGGGTCGGGGCCCTTCTTGAAGTTACTCCTGCACTTTGTGTCCTTTTGCGTAAACCAGCACCTGCAGTTCCATGTTTCTGCATCACGGACGAGGATTGCTTTGGACAGCCGCATATGAAATCAGACCTGGAATCGGCCATTAGGACTCTCAAGTCTCCTCTTCCATTCAGTAAGATCATGGCTAGTCTGATCATTGCATCAACTCCACTTTCCAGGCTGATTTTCCCATCTCCAAAATCTATCTCAGTCGTGAAAAAACTCATCAGCTCTCCAAAGTGAAACAATTCTAAAAATTAACCATCTTGAGAGAACAAGTCCCTCATCACAGTCTCAAGTGGCCATTCCTAATCCTGAAATAATTCCTTCCGTTTTCCTCTGAGGGGGAACCAGTTGAATGGCATGTACCCTGTCAAGTTCTCTCTGAACATTTGGACTAAAATACCGCAGAAGTTGGAAATCTAAAACAAAAGCAGTAAATGTTGGAAGGATCAACAGGTCAAACAGCTTACGTGAGGTGAGAACCATTGATCACCCGTTCACATTAGTTCCATGTTGTTCCACTTTCTCATCCACTCCCTACACATTAGGGGCAATTAGGGGCACATTAGGGGCGGCACGGTGGCACAGCGGTAGAGTTGCTGCCTTATAGCGAATGCAGCGCCGGAGACTCAGGTTCGATCCTGACTACGGGCGCCGTCTGTATGGACGTTCTCCCCGTGACCTGTGTGGGTTTTCTCCGAGATCTTCGGTTTCCTCCCACACTCCAAAGACGTTCAGGTATGTAGGTTAATTGGCTGGGCAAATGTAAAAAATTGTCCCTAGTGGGTGTAGGATGGTGTTAGTGTGCGAGGATCACTGGGCGGCGCGGACCCGGTGGGCCGAAGGGCCTGTTTCCGCGCTGTATCTCTAAATCTAAAAATCTAAAAAAAAAATCTAAATCTACAGCGGCCAATTAACGTACAAACCTGCATGTCTTTGGGATATGGGAGGAAATCGGAGCAACCGGGGAAAACCCACGTGGTCATAGGGAGAACTCCACACAGATAGTACCCGACAGATAGTACCCGAGGGCAGGATCGAATCCGGGTCTCTTACACTGTGTGAGACAGCAGTTCTACCAGCTGCGCCACTGTGCTGCCCTAATAAGTTACATTTATGCTTCCAATTTATTCCTTCATCCAAAGAATTGTTGAATTCTGCCACCAAATGATGGGGGAAGTATGTAGGCTGGATCAGAATTCTGCCACCATGATGAGGGAAAAATAGAACAGCCATGATTAAATGGCAGAGCAGACTTGATGGGGCCCAATGGCTTAATTCCACTCCTTTGTCTTATGATTGGGAAGGATCTGAGAAAGCCTTGCAACAAGAAAAGAATGTGGATTATACAAACATTAGGAACCAATGAGCCTCAGTGTTTCTAGTTGCTCATGGGTTGTGTGTGTCGCTGCCAATGTTGGAATTCGTTTCTCATCCTTAATTGTACATTGAGTTGAGTTGCTGGCTGGATCATTCCACAAGGCAGTGAAGAGTCGATCATATTCAGAGAGTCTGGTGTCATATAGAAGCCTGCTCGGAGGAGAATGGCAGATTTCCTCCCGCAATGGACATTGGTGAACCAGCAGATTCATGGTCCCTGTTACAAAGACTGGCTTTTAATTCTAAATTTATGTCATTGACTGAATTTAAATTCCCCAGCTGCTATAGTGAGTTTTGAACTCGTATCCCTGGATCAATAGTCTAGGCCCTGCCAGTAGCAATAAATGTATGGCATTGTAGTATGAATTCCTAAAACACCTGTAAATATTCAACAATGAAAATGGAACTTGGCTTTTCAGGCATCATAAATCAGGCCTCTGGAGATTTGTTAAGTCTCCTGCTGGCAATTAACTTGTCTGGTTAGATGTTTTATTTGCTGTATGGCCATGTGACAGGGTAAAGAAGAGGAAAATGCAACAAGGATAAACTCAAAACAGCATTAACCCTGAACTGGGATGACACAGATATCAATGAGGAATTCTCTCTCTGGACAGTGAGCAAGAGATTTGTTTATCCAGCAACCATTCTGTGAGAAGATAGAATGGGAGCCTAAGCTCAAACTGATTATTGTTAGAAGGTGGCACACAGTCTATGCATAGAGTGCCCCGAAATTACCCTGAGTAGCCCACTCCAAGATGAAAAGCATCTGCCATTTCACAAGTACGATGTGGCTGAGCAAGACTATTTGGAATAAAAACTCAAAATGCGAACACAAACACAAAACTCAACAGATCAGGCAGCATCTGTGGAAAGAAAAACAGTTAACAGGGTGGCACAGTGGTTAGCAGTAGAGCTGCTGCCTTACAGCGCCAGAGACTCAGATTCGATCCTGACTCTGTGCTGTCTGTACAGAGTTTGCACGTTCTCCCTGTGACCGCATGGGTTTGTAAGTTAATTGGCTTCAGTAAAAGTTGGTGATGGTGGATTCATGGTGGTCATACCTTTGAACATCATGAGTAGGTCGGTATGAGTAGGTATTCTGGGGGTCACCACTGACCAGACATTTAGCTGGACCAACTGCATAAAGACTATGGTTACAAGAGCAGGTCTGAAGTTGCATATCCTGCAGCAAGCGACTCAACTCCTGATACCCCAAGATTTTTCTAACATTACTGTTTCAACAGTATGAGGGAATACTCTCCAGTTGACTGGATGTGTGCCACCCGAACAACACCCAAAATGCTTGATACCATCCAGGATAAAGCAACACACGAGCATCAAGCAGCCTAAGTATTCATTCCCTCAACCACAAGTGAACCGTGGTTGCAATGTATACTGTCTATGAATTGTACATGTAGTTACTCACTGAGGTTACTTTCATGGCACCTCCTGAACCTGCAATCTTTTATCAGCAAGAAGGACAAGTCACACAGCATTCTGATCTGCAAAATATATCGCCATTTATTCACTGTCACTAGGACTCGATTCTGAATTTCCTGCCCAGCAACACTGCGGTCGAGACTTCATCGAAGATTGCAGCATTTCAAGAAGGCAGTTCACCGTCACTTTCTGAAGGGCAATTAGAAATGGACAATAAATACTGGCTTGCCAGTGACACTCTCATCCCATAAATGAATATCAAGAGATAAATCTGCCTGCTAGCTGTCGCAAAAAGGAATTCATTGTATACAATATGCTTCAGGATGCCTGGATACCTGCAGTAGGAGGCTACACACAAGCTTTCTTTTTTGATTGCAGAGTGATAATGGCTTTCAAACAAAACACATTTTTCTGAGATTTTTTTGGAAAACAATTAGCTGAAGGTTCCTGCCGTGAATCTTCATCAAAATTAATTGGATGCTGCTCCATTAATACTCAAGTATAATTATTAATGGAAACCTCATTTAAAAATAAACTCTGCAACAGCTGGAGTTGAATGTGCTCCCTCAGGCTTTCTACTAAACACACCAGGCTTTCAGTGCAATTCTGTTTTAGTGTTGAGTATTCAGGAGATTATAAGGAAAGTACAATACACCAAAATGTTTCACAACCAATGAATTACGTTTCTGAAGTGCAGCTGTAATGTAGGAAATGTGGCAGCCAATTTGTGCACAGAAAGAGCTTATAAACACCAGCGTGGGGTTGAGGTGATTTCCAGAGAGTTCCTTTAATGATCGCAAGTGAAGGGTAAATATTGGTCACAGCACATCAGGGAGTGCTCCCCTGCGCATCTTCTTAATCGTGTGATGCTATCTATGATGCCAGCTATTAAAGTTTCGTGAAGGGGGGGGGGGGAGAGAGAACAAAGGAGGACCTGGCGAGGAGGAACAGGAGGGAGGGGGAGAACAAAGTAGGACTTGGCGCGGGATTTGTCAGCACCCTTTATGTGGTGACTATTTGCATACCTCGGATGCAAAGAATTTCACTGTGACTTGTCAGATGTGACAATAAAGCATTCATTCATTCATTCATTCAAAACTCAGCACCTCTGGCAGTTCAGCACACTCTCAGCCCTTGGCTTCAGCTGCCTGGGCCTCCCTAGCTTTGGAACTCCCCCCTTCCCCCCCCAATCTTTCCACCCATTACGAGACATATCTTAATGCCTACTTCTTTGGCTGCGTTTTCACTCTCCTGTTCTTCATCTTCTGATATGGCTCCACATCAAATTTTGTTGGATGATACTCCTATGAAACATTTTGGGATTTATTAGCTATGCTGCTAGTGCTACATAAATGGAAGTTATTGTCTGGGTATAAAATCATTAACTGGCATGGGTCTGAAATCCAACTGTTAAGCCCAGTGACATTTTATAACAATGCAAAGTCAGTATTAGGTAATTCATTGTTATCCAAACTGCAGATCAAGAGTTTCTGTCACATTCCCACATGCACAATCAATATTTGTTATAATTTGTTTCTAGTTTGATTTTATTGGATTGAAATTTAATTTGAAAATGCCTTGGAGTTTTGACACTGATAGGGGACAGACAAGGAAACAGCAAAATGCTCTGTGGCTGATGGTATGGCCTCACTGGACGAAGATGCCTGCACTAAGGGGTGACTAAATCGTGAGGCTCAGTTCTTCCAACCCTGCTCTGCTGCAAACTCTAGGACATGGAGAAAGAAAAAGACATGCATTTCCTTAGAGATGCCATTTCTTCACAATGATGGAGTGGAGGGAAAAAGAGGCGAGGGGAAGGGGTGAAGCAAGAGGCGGCAAGTGACAGGTCCCCCTATTTTACTTCTCCCCCTGTTCCCTTCTACCCACTATCCATTCCTCTGTTTCTACATTTCACTCGTCACCTCCCTTCCTTATCAAATTCCACTATTTGCACTATTTTGCCTTGACTACTTATCACCTCCAACATTGGTTACTATCTCCGCCTTTCTCTCTCCCCTATGACTCATCCGCCAATCAACTCCACCCCCCCCCCCCAAATCTGGATCTACCCAGCATTTGTTAGTTCTTTCCACACCCCTCGCCCTCACCTCTTTCTACCAGCTATCTCCCCCCCTTTTCCAGCAGTCTGAAGAAGGGTGCCGACCTGAAATGTTGTCTGTCCATTCCCTCCACAGATGCTGCCTAATCCACTGAGTCCCTCCAGCACTGTGCTTTGTTCAAAATTCCAGCACCTGCAGTTCCTTGTGTTTACATGCATTTCTCTGCTGCCTTTCACAACCTTGGGGCACTTTACAGCCAATGAAATACAGCCCCCCGTTGTTATTTGGAAAAAGTGGCAGCAAGCTGTGACAAACAATAACTTAATAATGACCAGATGTTGAGCAAGTAGTATAAGAAAATAACTGCAGATGCTGGTACAAATCGAAGGTATTTATTCACAAAATGCTGGAGTAACTCAGCAGGTCAGGCAGCATCTCAGGAGAGAAGGAATGGGCGACGTTTCGGGTCGAGACCCTTATGTTGATCAAGAGATCAGTGTTGCCCTCAAGGATACTCCCCCAAGAGTCTCAATAGGATCCATTGCATCCACCTATAAGGACAGTTAGGATCTTGATTTAATATATCATCTGAAAAATAACTCAACAGTGTAGCACTCCTCCCCCCCCACCTCCCCCTTGCAAGTTCAGTGCTCTGTTCATGCAGCCCCTCCGACATCCAGCACTCCCACAGCACAGCTTCTCCCTCTGCGCAGCCCCTCTGACTGTTTGGTACTCTCTTGACATTGCCTCTCTTGACAATGCAGTGGCGCAGCAGTAGAGTTGCTGCCTTAAAGCGCCAGAGACCCGGGTTCGATCCTGACCTCGGGTGCTGTCTCTACGGAGTTTGTACGTTCTTCCTGTGACCACGTGGGTTTTCTCCGGGTGCTCTGCTTTCCTCCCACATTCCAAAGACGTATGGGTTTGTAGGTTAATTGGCTTCTGTAAATTGTCCTTAGTGTGTAGGATAGAACTAGTGCACGGGTGATTGTTGGTCGGTGTGGACTTGGTGGGCTGAAGGGCCTGTTTCCACGCTATCTTTAAACTAAACAAAACACTCCCTCAGCACTGCACTTTGTGACAGCCTAGCCTTTGGGTTCATGTCTCTGTTGCAGTATTTGCGTCCACAACTGTCTGACTCAGAGATGTGAAGTACCCACTGAAACTACAATTGTCAGAACTGTTAATGGAGAAGCACAGAAAGATCTGAAAAGACCTATGTATTTTGTTTCGATCAGTGCTGGGAAACACGTACCATTTGGATTACCATGGGTTGCAAGTGAGAGATGGCAGAGTGAAGAGCCTTCCATTGATTGGAATAGGAGTCTCTGATCCTTGAATGAAGGTCTCCCAGGGATTCACCAACATCCAGTGCTCTGCAACTGAGTCAGGTAATTACTACCTGACACTCTGGGGAGAATATCAGAGTAATCCTACAATTAATATCTAATGCAATTCCACACTGTGTTCTTAAGGCCTTGCATCAGTTCTTCGTGCACCATGTCCGCAGCACTTTGCATGTCTTCTTTCCACTTTAAAGACAATCATCTAAGTGATTAGAGACTCCAAATGCTGTGCAGCTACTCATACTGATTTGGAACGGAATTGATTTGGATCAAAGAAGAAGCATTTTATTTCATCTGATTAAATGTAAGCTGCACACCCAAATGCAGTGAGTGAGCAAAACAAAGGTCTCGACCCGAAACGTCACCCATTCCTTCTCTCCCGAGATGCTGCCTGACCCGCTGAGTTACTCCAGCATTTTGTGTCTACCTGAGATTTAAACCAGCATCTGCAGTTCTTTCCTACATGAGTGAGCAAAACAAATGGGAGCTAACACCAGCCTTTTTATTCCATGATATGCCGTTTATTGCCTGTTATATTCACCAGAAACAGCAACAACTTGGTTTTATGTCAAGGCTGAAACATGGCAAAAATTACAGAATGGCATGAAGCATAAAAACAGATATAAACCACCTCTCTCTTCCTTTCACACATTCTTTAAAATGTGCCTCTTTAAGATATCAACTGTAACATCCTTTATGTGGCAATAAGAACGGTTGTGGTGGGCGGCAGTGTGTTGGGGGGGAATCAAATTTCCCCCTCAACAACCCCCAATAATTAAGCATATTAATATATAAATGTAACATTGAATTCAACAGTTTCAGTTAATCAGCTGCACCATCCTTGTATCTCATGTTACCAGCATTCCGTTTTTTTCTCTCTCCTCTTCTGGTAATTTTAGATTTCACTGGCCTCCTCCTATTTACAGATCCTCTACCATTCCTTTTGTTATTCACCCTCTCTCAGCCTGCACTGCCACCATTTGCAACCTTCGATCTCTCACGGTCACCATCCCAACACAGAGCTTCCCTTTTGTTCTCTCTGCCCCCTCCCCTTCCTTTGCAATTTAAAATTTGTTTCATTTCTAAGTTTTGATTAATGCGCAGAAAGAGCAGGAATATAATAGTTCATTTTCGGGTTGGCAGCTGTGACTAGTGGGGTACCACAGGAATTGGTGCCAGCGACTTATGATTTAAAATTAATAATTGACCAAGAACTGAGTTCTGTTTGCAGCAAAAAATTCCATACTCTTGCCATCCACTCTGTAGAAGTGATTCCCAACTTTATTCTTAACAAAAAGAACTGAAAATGCTGGAAACAGTCATCAGGTCAGAGAGCATCGAATGGAGAGATAACAGAGTTACTGTTTCAGGTCATAAACAGGATAATGCTGGAAACACTTTGCAAGGAAAGAGAAATATTTCCGGTCCGGAACCCTACATCTGATTTCTCCAGTTTTGTTTTTGATTAACACTTCAGTTCAATTACTTTTTGTCTGAACTAGGAAATTGTAGAAAATAGGCATGTTTTAAGTTGGAGAGAAGGAGGGATGGTGCAGACAACAGAGGGAAGTCTGCAATAGGGTGGAAATCAAAACAAAATGGATGACATAGATTGGTGTCAATTTATATGGTGGTGAAGGCTTGGTAATGGCAGCTATCCTTTTGGAGGTAGTGTATTCATGGACAGAGAATAGAAACAGGCTCTTTATCCCAACTAGTCCATGCCGACCAAGATACCCATCTAAGCTAGTGCTAGTTACCCATGTTTGACCTGTATCCATCAAAACCTTTTCTATCCAGAGTACAAATGGGTTGTCCAGCCAGAGTCTATGGTTTGGAGTGCGGCTGGGGCCAGGGTCCGCCCAGGTGTGTGGCTGGAGCTGGGATTGGGATCTGGAATACCATGGGTCAGGAATGTGTGTAGGTATTATACAACTGTATAACATGTAAATATGAGATAAAAGTGTGTTCAGGTATGAATGGAATAATATCCAATAGAAAGGAAAATCTGCCAATCCGGCTTGCCAAAGTCCCAAGTGTTTTGGATTATCAGAGTTTCTTTGAGTAGGGAAAAAAGAACAAAACAAAAGCTGGATCTGTGAGATGCAGAACATTTCTGAAATAAAGGATGTTTGGGAAAGTCGAAAAGGGTTAGTCAGCATCTGTGGAGATGGAAAAATTGAACTGGCCACAGATTGAAAGACAAACAAAAAGCAGCAGATGCTGGAAATCTGAAACAAAAACAGCAACAAATTTGGGAACACTCAGCCAAGCAGGTTCTGTGGAGAGCGAAACCACCAATGTCCCAGATCAACAACCACTCCCATCATGATAGGTCACCAACCCAAAAAACTGATCTTGCCCTACTCCCCAGAGTGGTTTCAACTGTAACTCAATTTTTCCGTCTCCACCACCGCCGAGCATGCCCAACTACTGAACCAGAACTGGCTAGTTTTGACACAAACTGGAAAGACTGGTTACCTGAAATGATCAAATTCAGTTTTGAGTCAAACAGCTGTAGAGTGTAGACACACGGAACTGCAGATGCTGGTTTACAAAAAAAGACAAAATGCTGTAGTAACCCAGTGGGTCAGATAGTATCTCTGGAGAACATGGATGGGTGATGCTTTGGGTCGGGATGCTTTCAGTCTGAAGAAGGGTCTCGACCCGAAACGTCACCCATTCCTTCTCTCCTGAGATGCTGCCTGACCTGCTGAGTTGCTCCAGCATTTTGTGAATAAATACCTCCAAGTTTCCATAGTCTCTCTTTACAATTTAACCCTTCAGTTCAGTGATTATATATACACTTCCTCAAATGTAGTGCCAGAACTGCTAGTTCTGTGGTCTACCAAGCTTGGGTACGGGGAGAAGGCAGGAGAATGGGGTTAGGAGGGAAAAATAGATCAGCCATGATCGAATGGTGAAGCAGACCATGTCTCCTGGTCTCTGTATTGCTGCAGCAATACTTCCCACTTCTTGTGCTTCAGGCCTCTGGATAGAAAGGCCAGCATTCCATCAGCCTTTTTCTTTAAGTCCTCATCAATCAGCAAGATGCTAAAAAAGGAAAATACGTATTTGAGCCTCAGGATTTATTGGTCAGAAGTTAAGCCACTCTGGGTAATATTGTGTATGGGTCACTCGTTTTATTAGGTGCTTTCGAGCAATTTCACAAATGCTGCAAACTTTTCAATATGCAAAGATTCACATGTGAGCTTCTGCTGAAGGAAACTTAAAAATACATTAAATCTCCTCCCCCGTGCCACTCCTGACCCCCAGATCTACTAATCCTATTGATGGTATTTTTTAATTCTAAAAGATTAATTTAAAAAACGGATTTGTTTTTTTTTAAAAGGGTTTGCAAACCAAATCCAGCAGTGCAAATTGCTCCCTCCACCTCTTAATTGTCTCATTTTAATAAAAGGTCTCATGACGTCCAACAGCCTTTCCACCATCAACAAAGCAAGGAGTGTGATGGATTACTCTTCACTTGCCAGGATGGGTGTAACAATACCCAAAATCAACACCACTCAAGATAAAGCAACCTTCTTGATTAGCAATCCCTCCACCACCCCAGCATGCCATATGCACCTTCCACAAAATGCAGTTATTCACCCGGGTTATTTAGATAGCACCTTCCAAACCCACCACCTCTACTACCTAAATGAACAGGGACCACTGTCTGAGGATTCTCCTCCAAGCTGCACATGATCTTGACATGGAAACACATTGTTCCTTCATCGTCTCTAGATCTAAATCCTGGAACACATCCCCCCCCCCCCCCCCACCAACACCAGGAATGCAAGAGCTCTAAGAAGTGGCTGATCACTACGATTCAGATGAGCAATAAATGCCAACCTTGCTGGGAACTCTCATTATCCTGTGAATGAATTTTAAAAAAACTCTTTATTGGTGAAAAGCAGCATTGCATGTGAAAGAACTGTGTCAACAAAATCAGCTTCAGCCCCAACATGGATCCCACATCTCATTAGTTGCACGGTTCTCTCCCCTTAATGCACTGTTTTCGTATTACTTTTATTTCAAACACAAAATTTACAGAGTTGATTTAAATCATGTTCTCAAAGAGCCTGCCTTTACTTCTCAACAATGCTTATCGCAATAGAAAAGGATAGATTTCAGGATCCAAGTACACTGCAAATAGAAATAAATAATCACGTGGGTAGATATTGGGCCTAAATAATTCAATTTGGAACCACATCTGTTTAGAAAGCACAGGCTTTTCGTTACTGCAGGTGGCAGTGAGAGCGTTGAAGATTGCTGCAACATAAAAGACAGTTATGTTGCCATGACACCATGCCTCAAAGGTTGTTTACAACAAAGCTATGGATCAGGAACAGCAATGATGGGACGTTACTGCATGCTGTGTAAAAGCACAAGGCCTCTAATCTCCATTTGGTTGTCAGTTTGAACAAATGTCAGATAATGTTGCATCCCACCAAGAAGACAGCAATTAAAGAGCAATGCCATGCTTTTACTTGGAAAATACCCTTGCCACTTTCAAGAAAAAGAGGAAAGAAAGACTTGTATTTCCACAGTGCCTTTCACATCCCTTCAGGATGTTCCAAAGTGCTTTAAACCCAATGCAGTACATTTCTTTAATATCTCGGAAAGGTGGCAGCCCAATCACAAAGCATGATCTCACAGATAATCTATTTTAGCAATGCATATGAAGGTATGAGTATTGCCTTCACTGGAGTTTAGAAGGATGAGAGGGGATCTTATAGAGACGTATAAAATTATGAAAGGACTGGCAAGCTAGAAGCAGGAAAAAATGTTCCCAAAGTTGGGGGAGTCCAGAACCAGGGGCCACACAGGCTAAGAATAAAGGGGAGACCATTGTGGTGAGAAGAAACTTGTTCACCCAGAGAGTTGTGAATTTGTAGAGTTCTCTGCCACAGAAGGCAGTGGAGGCCATTTCACTGGATGCATTTTAAAGAGTTAGAGCTCTAGGGTGTAGTGGAATCAAGGGATATGGGAAGGCAGGCACAGGTTACTGATTATGGAGGATCAGCCATGATCACAATGAATGGCGGTGCTGGCTCGAAGGGCCAAATGGCCTCCTCCTGCACCTATTTTCTATGTTTCTAGGACACCAGGAAGAACTCAATTTCTCTTTTCTGACTTAGAAATAAACTACCAATAAATCCCTTCAATCTGGCTGGATCTAAATCCTGGAACTCCCAAGCAACAGCACTGTGGGAATAGGACTGCAGCAGTTCACAATCTACTCAGGGGGCAATTAGGGATAGGCAATAAATGCTGGTCTTGCATTCGGCACTATTTGCCCTCATCTTGTAAATAAATAAAACTACAATTTCAGCACAAGCCACTGGGTGGGCCTGGGATTGCAATGATAGATACAAGTGGAAGACAAAATGAAAAATAAACTTTCACAACCTTGGAACATACAGTCAATCGCGTATCTTTTGTGCAAATTGGCACAATCCCTGTGGCCCCTGCGTTGCATCAAGAAGCAGTTTGTTGGCTGTAAAGTGCTTTGTGATGTCCATAAAGAGATGTGAAAGGCATTACAGACGTGTGCCACTTTGTTCAATACCTAAACTCTAGAAGGGAGCCTCACCGTGCAATCAGACGCACTCTCCTGATTCAAGAGGTCTGCAAGGGATGCTTGAAAGAAATAGCTGAAGGAGAAATGTTTATTTTTAAAAACTGAACAGCCTAAACAAAGCAGCTATTCTGCCGGATCCCACTCCCCAAATCCCAGTCCAGAGCCCTGTAGGATGGCACTTCAAGTGCTCATCCAGGTATCTTTTAATGTAATGATGGTCTCTCTCCTGCATCCTTTCAATAAGCACCAGGCTGATCTCCGTTAAGAGACATCAATTTTCACATTTTCAAATGACCCCTCAGCCACAATCTATCTTTGCAGAAGGACTTGCAGATCTCCTCCAACTCCCGTGCGGAAAATGTATGTCCTGACTCTTCTTCCCCCTAACCCCCATTCCCCCTGCTTGAGGAATGTTTCTCTCTAATCTATCCAACCCTTTCGTCCCCTCCGTCAGACCATGCCTTAACCTCCCACATTTCAGGGACCACATTGTGGACTGAACAAGGGCTGATAGTTAACATGTCCAGCCCCGTGAGCACGAGTCAGCTCTGCTCTCCAGTCAATAGAAAAAGAATTACACCCACCAATGGAGAGGCAGAGGACCAGGGTACTCAGTGCTTTCTCACTAAATGGCATCAGTGTGGAGTTGGATTGATCACTTACTGAGCCCTATACTTATAATTTCCCAGCAGTTTATTCTCAACCTATTTTCCACTTGGTTGTCTCCTTAAGTCAGCACGAAAATCATGGTGTCAATTTCTGATGATGATCAGCGTCCTTTTAGTTTGAGATCAAATATCTGGCTACACACTTGACCTTGCATCATGCCCACCTGTAAAACCTATTTCTGCTTCAGGGAAAATGGTGGGTTTAGTCATTGGAGGCTGTTCCCTCGAACGCTGCCTCATTTGTCAATTTGGTTGCCAGAAATAGACTGAGCAAAAAGTTGCAAAGTCCTTATGTTCGCCAGTTCCTACAGACCTCCAAACCTCCAGTGGCCACTTGGCACCTGCGAAGCCTCTCCCTCCAGCTTTGGGGAGTGGAGAAGCAGAGAAAAGGGTCTCTCATTGGTAATAAAAAGTAACAAGTGAATTAGGAGATCAACTCTGGTGCCCAGCAATATCTACCAGATAGCATTGAGCTTTTATTTCTTGCATCTCAAAAGCTTGTAATAGAGAGAGTCAAGAGTGTTTTATTGTTATATGTCCCAGATAGAACAATGAAATTCTTATTTACTTACTTTATGCTCCTCTGTCCACCGTCCTTCATTGAAAAAAGCTTCTCTCTAAATCAAATAATTGCAAAACCAAAATCCAGGTCAACACCGACAGAATGTTTCTGGGGTGGGAGGAGGTCGACGGTATTCAAATGTTGTCGTGTGATATTGGTAACGTACGTCGGGATGAAAATTTACTGCCATGATCAAGACGTTAAAACAAGACAAAAAGGAATTTTATACCGAATTGTATTTTAATATATAAAAAGTGTCCTGCACATATTAGAATACATTCTTTGCTTTTGAGGTGTACCAATTTGAATTTATTGGATATTTATGCAATCTGTGAAACCAAGATCGGGCACTCCTATATATATTCAAATGCACTCTGCGGTACCATGTTAGGCCACTCTTGTACATATTAAAATACACTTCACAGTACCAAGATAGGACGCTCATTTACATATCAGTATAGACATTATTGGAGCAAGATAGAAACTCCCGCAGGTACATTAGAACACAATCCATAGTACCGAGTTGGGAGACTGTATAAATGATGTCCCAATAATCCTCACAGATCTATATTTACAGCTCTCCGAAACACCCTCCTGAAAAACAGAAATTTATTTGCCGTCCACCATTTGCATATAAATTAATTGCCTCCTGATTCGAGACGGGAGACAAGAGAAACAGTGACATGCATTAACTTAAAGATGAAGTACACAGGGAACTTATTGCCAAAATCCCACAACATCCTAGAACTGACGTCCGTTATTGCACGCTGTTCTTTTGAGCGTTTTTTCAACAAACTATCTTGTGTCCAATTCCTCTCCGAGTCAGTTCCACTCCCCCCCCCTCCCTTCCACCCCCCCCCCCCCCCCCACACACAATTTGTTTAAGGAGAAAGTTTTTATTTTTAAAAAATGGTTTAGAAAACAATAAAGATGGCAGACTCCAGGCGTAGAGATTGAGGCCCAGCATGGCCCATTGCACTGCTGTTGCCATTCTGAGCCTTCAGTTTAATTCACTCTCACAGCCCCCAAGCAGTACTTGTCTTTGTCGCATGTACTTTAAAAGTTTTGGTTGTCTTTGTTTTAAATGAGGTTCAGTGAGTGGTCTCTCTTATTTAACCTCAGACAGTTGTAACTCGCATGACCAGCTCTCTGTTTGTGTTGTTACTGTTCTGATGGTTGCTCGGTCTCAGATAGCTGAGAATGTGCAGGATAGTATATCCACAGTGATGATTCAAAATGGTTCCAGTGCGCTGATTGGAACTCCTGTCATTGTTTGACGAGTGGTTCGTCTGTGAATTCCTTCCCCCTATCTTGCTTGTCCCACTAATGGCTTCCCCAAGGTCCTTGGCTTTTTCATAGTTCAGTACCTTCCACTGTTGATTCACAGCCTGCCAGCGCTTAAAGATACGGTACACAGACGATCCCTCGTGAATGATGAGGCCTGGCAAAAGAGCATGTGAACTGTTAAGCTCATAAACCCCACACATCATGTTATCACCATTGAGCAATAGTTAATATATCTGGACATTTTTTGAATTGTCTCTGGGCTCTGACGGAAAGCCTAGCCCTGCTTCTGACCATAAGCCTAATCATTAATTTTGACCTCCACTATCATTCAAATTCAGATTAGGATCAACTGGGCCACTGGACACGTCTCCTTCCATGGCTCTTTAAGCTGAATGAATAAGGTATTTTTGACCCAGATGGAATAGGAAAGGGGATGAAAAAGGGGGATGGGGCAATATTGACTTCAAAAAGGTTACAATAGTAGAAGGCATGATATGTTACAAGATCATCAAATAGGCTACATGGTTTAATTAACAAAACAAATAGGCAATCCCACTGCTTAGAGAGTAGTGAAGGCCTCCAAACAATCGAGGGAGATAGAAAGGGATATTTGTAGGCAAATGTATTTATCCCAAAGATGTGTGGGTTTGCAGGTTAATTGGTCTCTTCAAATTGCTCCTAATGTGTAGGGAGTAAATGACAAAGTGGGATAACATAGAACTAGTGTGTGTGGGTGATCGGTGTGGATTCAATGGGGCAAAGGGCCTGTTTCCAGGTTGTATCTCTAAACTAAACTGAACTAATAGAGCAGGTACAGTAGGAGATTTCAATGAGCAGAATACTAAAAGGGATACAGTCAGTGTAAAATGTCCAGAGGAACAAGAATTTCTAACGGCACAAAGAAATTTAGTTGGGAATTCAGTACAAAATTCTTTAACCAAAGAACCGTAGAAATGTGGACTTGATAGCACAGGGAGTGGTTTGGTTATGGTGCATAGTGGTTTTTTAAAGTTTATATTTTAGCTTAGATTAGTTATTGTCACGTGTACCAAGGTACAGTGAAAAGCTTTAGTTGCGTGCTAGTATGCATTTAAGGGGAGAATGTTTTGCAGAGGGTTACGTTGATATATTTACAATATAAGATGGGAGGGCGCTCGATTGAAGCATAAACACCAACATTGGTTGTTTTCTTTAACAAATGCCGAGGAAGAATTAAATGAAGTGTATTAAATTATTAACTGTCTAGATACAGTAAACAGCAGAGGGTTAAAAACCAGGAAACAGATTTAAATTGGTAAAGAATTAGATGGTGAATTGAGGTGAGGTTCTTTAACCAGAGGGTGGTGTAGACATAAACCCTCACTACATTTTAACAGAACATGTATATGTACTTGGAGCCATGACCTGCTGACTCAGCGCTGGAACTTGGAATTATGCTGCATAGCTTTTTAGACAATAGACAATAGGTGCAGGAGGAGGCCATTCGGCCCTTCGAGCCAGCACCGCCATTCAATGTGATCATGGCTGATCATTCTCAATCAGTACCCCGTTCCTGCCTTCTCCCCATACCCCCCTGACTCCGCTATCCTTAAGAGCTCTATCTAGCTCTCTCTTGAATGCATTCAGAGAATTGGCCACCACTGCCTTCTGAGGCAGAGAATTCCACAGATTCACAACTCTCTGACTGAAAAAGTTTTTCCTCATCTCCGTTCTAAATGGCTTACCCCTTATTCTTAAACTGTGGCCCCTGGTCTGGACTCCCCCAACATTGGGAACATGTTTCCTGCCTCTAACGTGTCCAACCCCTTAATAATCTTATACGTTTCGATAAGATCTCCTCTCATCCTTCTAAATTCCAGTGTATACAAGCATCCTTCTAAATTCCAGTGTATACAAGGCACTGATTGGCACAAGGGACAGTGGGCCATACAGTCTCTTTTTTGTGTGGTACATTTTCTATGATTCCACATGCCGTAAAGTGGTTTTGGAGTTAAGCACGTGCAGCAATTGACTGCTGCAATTGGCCCTGCAGCAGTTTGTTAAGTAAGGTTAAATAAAGGTAAGTCTATGTCAAGTGACAGGACTTCACTGTAAACGAGATGTCTATTTATCATGACAGATTATAGGCCTTCAGAGGCACTATATAAATGCAGTAGTCCAGATCTTTATTCTGCGAGGCTAATTCAATGAAGGGAGCAGCCATCTCACATTCAGCATGTATTTGAAAAGAGTTGAGGAAACTTGGCACAGATTATCAAACGTGGCTCTCGTTATTTGACTGAGAGGAAGCTGGAGCATGAAAATCTAAAACCAAAGATTAGTATCAGATTATTAAGGGGTTGGACACGTTAGAGGCAGGAAACATGTTCCCAATGTTGGGGGAGTCCAGAACAAGGGGCCACAGTTTAAGAATAAGGGGTAGGCCATTTAGAACTGAGATGAGGAAAAACTTTTTCAGTCAGAGAGTTGTGAATCTGTGGAATTCTCTGCCTCAGAAGGCAGTGGAGGCCAATTCTCTGAATGCATTCAAGAGAGAGCTGGATAGAGCTCTTAAGGATAGCGGAGTCAGGGGGTATGGGGAGAAGGCAGGAACGGGGTACTGATTGAGAATGATCAGCCATGATCACATTGAATGGCGGTGCTGGCTCGAAGGGCCGAATGGCCTCCTCCTGCACCTATTGTCTATTGTCTAACACACCTGATGGTATAATTTACACCCACCCGGAAGGTTTTCACTTCTAGAATGCTTGGGTCTGCAACGATAGTTGAAGAGACCCCAGGGCTTGTTCACTGACTCACCAGGCACCGCAGTCTTGAAAAGGCACTGCTGGCATTGGCTCACACAGGCCCTTTCAAGGTGGCTCATTCCTGCTTAATTGATCATCGCTCCCTTTCAGGTAGGGATTCCCTCTCCAATGGATGGCGAGTTACAAACCATGGGGCATTACAATGCCATGGGAGGGAGATCGCTATAAAAAGATGGGTGAATTACCACTTACTGACAATTTTTACTTGGCCCTGTAAGATGAATGAGTAATAAAACCCCTGCCCTTTACTCCCTGCAGAAAATAAGTTATTTCATTCTCTTTTGAAAGATTTTTGGAAAACACAAGCGTGACCTCCACCAGTGGCACTAACAAGGCAGTAAAGAGTGTCAGCAGTTATAAAATCATCACCCTCCTATTGCTTTAGTGGAGTAAGATAAATCCCATTTTGTACTTTGGGAGATGTAGATTCACCCGAATGTCTGAATCCTGGTCTAATCCTTGGGTCAGCTTCCAGACTGCAGTTTTAAAGCTGCCAACCTCATCTGGTCCATTTGTTGCTCTTGATGTAGCCTCCTCTACATTGGCGAGACCAAGAGCAGAGAAGGCGACCATTTTGCAGAGCACATGTGCTCTGCCCTTAATAGCTATCCTGACCTCCTGGTTGCAAGCCATTTCAACTCCTCTGCCCATTCCCGTACTGCCCTCTCTGTCCTCAGCATACTCCACTACTACAATGGGGCCAAATGCAAACTATAAGAACAGCACCTAATATTCCACTTGGGTAGCCCAGCATACATAGAAACATAGAAAATAGGTGCAGGAGTAGGCCATTCGGCCCTTCGAGCCTGCACCGCCATTCAATATGATCATGGCTGATCATCCAACTCAGTATCCCGTACCTGCCTTCTCTCCATACCCCCTGATCCCTTTAGCCACAAGGGCCACATCTAACTCCCTCTTAAATATAGCCAATGAACTGGCCTCAACTACCTTCTGTGGCACAGAATTCCACAGATTCACCACTCTGTGTGAAAAAAAACTTTCTCATCTCGGTCCTAAAAGACTTCCCCCTTATCCTTAAACTGTGACCCCTTGTTCTGGACTTCCCCAACATCGGGAACAATCTTCCTGCATCTAGCCTGTCCAACCCCTTAAGAATTTTGTAAGTTTCTATAAGATCCCCCCTCAATCTTCTAAATTCCAGCGAGTACAAACCGAGTCTATCCAGTCTTTCTTCATATGAAAGTCCTGCCATCCCAGGAATCAATCTGGTGAACCTTCTCTGTACTCCCTCTATGGCAAGAATGTCTTTCCTCAGATTAGGAGACCAAAACTGTACACAATACTCCAGGTGTGGTCTCACCAATGCCCTGTACAACTGCAGCAGAACCTCCCTGCTCCTATACTCAAATCCCCTCGCTATGAATGCCAACATACCATTCGCTTTCTTCACTGCCTGCTGCACCTGCATGCCTACTTTCAATGACTGGTGTACCACGACACCCAGGTCTCGTTGCATCTCCCCTTCTCCTAATCGGCCACCATTCAGGTAATAGTCTGCTTTCCTGTTCTTGCCACCAAAGTGGATAACCTCACATTTATCCACATTATACTGCATCTGCCATGTCTTTGCCCACTCACCTAACCTATCCAAGTCACGTTGCAGCCTCCTAGCATCCTCCTCACAGCTAACACTGCCTCCCAGCTTCGTGTCATCCGCAAACTTGGAGATGTTGCATTCAATTCCCTCGTCCAAATCATTAATATATATTGTAAATAGCTGGGGTCCCAGCACTGAGCCTTGCGGTACCCCATTAGTCACTGCCTGCCATTCTGAAAAGGACCCGTTTATTCCTACTCTTTGCTTCCTGTCTGTCAGCCAGTTCTCTATCCACATCAATACTGAACCCACAATACCGTGTGCTTTAAGTTTGCATACTAATCTCTTATGTGGGACCTTGTCGAAAGCCTTCTGGAAGTCCAGATATAACACATCCACTGGTTCTCCCTTATCCACTCTCCTAGTTACATCCTCGAAAAATTCTATAAGATTCGTCAGACATGATTTACCTTTCATAAATCCATGCTGACTTTGTCCAATGATTTCACCACTTTCCAAATGTGCTGCTATCCCATCTTTAATAACTGACTCTAGCATTTTCCCCACTACCGATGTTAGACTAACTGGTCTGTAATTCCCCGTTTTCTCTCTCCCTCCCTTTTTGAAAAGTGGGGTTACATTAGCTACCCTCCAATCCTCAGGAACTACTCCAGAATCCAAATAGAATCCAAACATCCCAATAGAATGAACAGTGGATTTTCCAATTCCAAATTTCCCACATGCCCAGTGTAGGAAGGAACTGCGGATGCTGGTTTACTGAAAGGAAGCATGGCAGGTACAGCAGGCAGTGAAGAAAGCCAATGGAATGTTGGCCTTCATAACAAGAGGAGTTGAGTATAGGAGCATAGAGGTCCTTCTGCAGTTGTACAGGGCCCTAGTGAGACCGCACCTGGAGTACTGTGTGCAGTTTTGGTCTCCAAATTTGAGGAAGGATATTCTTGCTATTGAGGGCATGCAGCGTAGGTTTACTAGGTTAATTCCCGGAATGGCGGGACTATCATATGTTGAAAGACTGGAGCGACTAGGCTTGTATACACTGGAATTTAGAAGGATGAGAGGAGATCTTATCGAAACGTATAAGATTATTAAGGGGTTGGACACGTTAGAGGCAGGAAACATGTTCCCAATGTTGGGGGAGTCCAGAACAAGGGGCCACAGTTTAAGAATAAGGGGTAGGCCATTTAGAACTGAGATGAGGAAAAACTTCAGCTGTTCAGGCTCTGAGGTCTCGAATTCCTTCACTGAAACCTCTCTGCTTCTCCCCCACTCTCCTTAAGGACACTCCTTAAGACTGTCTTCTATGATCAAGGTTTTAACTTATTGCCAGTGGTCTGTCCTTATGTGACTCTTTCAATGTTTGTTTGAAAGACTCCTGTGAAGCAATTGCAAAGGTTTTATTACGTTGAAGGCTTTGCATAAATAGAAAGTTGTCCCATTGAGTCCGCGCTGACCAGCATTCACACGTACACTAGTTCTATCCTACACGCTAGGGACAATTTACTGAAGCCAATTAACCTACATACCAGCATGTCTTTGGAATGTGGGTGGAAACCAGAGCATCTGGAGAAAACCCACGCCGTCACAGGGAGAACGTACAAACTCCGTACAGTATAGCACCCATGCTCAGGATCAAACCCGGGTCACTGGTGCTGTGAGGCAGCAACTCTGCCGCTGTGCCAGTTTCATCTTTCATTTATTTTCCTCTTCCTTTTTTCAAAGAGGACTTCTGTATCCTTCAATAAAAATGAAGGCTAAAACATGTAAAATGCATCTCAATATGATCCTGAAAAAATTCAGGTGTAAAGGAATGAGCTTTGATGTGCTGAATCTCTTTTTTCAGATATTCTTCGTTGCTTCCACTGAAAAGTAGTTTCCTGACTAATATGAAGCAATGTGTACAGCAGACAAACTCCTGCTGGGAAAGGTCAGACAGGTACGGTGACTTAACTTAAGGCTATTTAAACTGGAGGTCAGCCTTCAAAATGAGAAACAAGGTCTTTTTTTTGATAATTTCAAAGAGCAAAACAGAAGCCCGTTGAGAAAATTCCACAGACAATCCCACATAATTGGTTTACTTGGAAATTCCCAATGCTCCTTTGCCCTAGTTGCTAATGGTATGGAAGCAGTGGTTTAAATTACTAGATTAACAATGAGAGGTTTGGCCCATTAATCTAGTGACACAAGATTAGATCCCACAACTTTGAATGGGGAATTTAATTCAGGTAATTACATTAATCTGAAATTTAAAGGGGAATAAGCTAATATAAGTATATAAATCATGACACCACTGGATTGCTGTAAAAACCCATTTGGTTCACTAACGTTTTTTAGGGATGGAAATCTGCCCTCCTTACGAAGTCTGGACTATCTGTGACTCTAGGGGCAATTAGGAATGGAAAATTAATGCTGACGTTCCAATGTCTCAGGTAATTTTTTTTAATTCTTAAAAGTGGTTCCAGTTTCCACAACATATAAGTTCTACCTGGAGGAGATGTAGTCAAAGGGGAGCGCCAACAAAGACAGCATTCAGAGCACATGGGTGATGTTCCTTGGACTGATCATGAGTGGACACCATCTGGGGGAGGAGATGCCAAATGTACCTTTTGAAAATCTCAGGTATTTATTCACAAAATGCTGGAGTAACTCAGCGGGTCAGGCAGCATCTCAGGAGAGAAGGAATGGGCGACGTTTCGGGTCGAGACCCTTCCTCAGACTTTGAAAATCTCATATTAGCCAGCAATAGGCGGCTCTTGACTGTGCAAACCGTGTGCAGTGTTCCAGGTGTTGACACTATTTAGGAGAGTGTTCCATGGGCAGAAGGAATAACAGTTGGAGTTCTCCCAAGGTTCTGGAATTCCCTCCTCTACAAGGTTCTACAATGCTTCATAAAACCTACTTCTTTCATCAGACCTTTGGTCTCTTGTTCTAAAATGTGGATTCCGTGTCATGTTATTCTCATGAGAAGAATTTTGGGACCTTTCCTGTTTTCTATAAATGTAAGGCATTGTTGGTAATATGTATGGTCTTGTACCGAAACATGGTGTCTCAATGCATGGGCCTAATGCTTCCGTGGAGATTAACAGCTCTTACACCACTCTAGTCAGAATCTTGTGAAGAACTGATAGTGCAATGCAGCCCATCTAAGAACGGGCTCAGACTGAAGCATAGCCATCCTGACACAGCTCATCGGTCTGGGTGGCTTTTGCTGTACTCTTCCTGTCAAACCAAGCCTAAATATGTTCCCGGTTAAATTCAAATCCCTTGCTATCACTGTCATGATTTCCTGCCCCTATAACCCTCTGAGATCTTTGTGCTCCTCCAATGCTAGGCTTTTTGATCATCCATGAATTTCATCATTCCACTGTTGGTGGCTGTTCCTTCAGCTGCCTGGGTCCCAAGCTCTAAAATGTCCTCCGTAAACTCCCTGCTCCTGAAAACCTACTTCTTTGGCTGGGCTGTTGGTCGCTTTCCCTGACACCTCCTGCTGTGTGGCTCAGTGTCAAATTTTGTTTAATAACCTTCTGGAAAGATTCTTGCTATGTTAAGAGCATCATACAAATGAGAGTTGTTATTTCTTGGTTTGAATACATCTTGGAGCCCCAGAAGGAGAGGTGACATTAAACAGAGCCTCAACAAACCACCAGGAAAGCCTTCCTAAAAGCAAATTTACCTCTATTAGGGGGGCATCTATCACAGTGCCTTCTGATATGCTCCAGAGTATTATGTTGTATTATTAGACAATGTGTTCTCTGACTTACCACAAGCAATATGTGCTGCCTCACTAGCATTCTGGTCTCGTGACCTGAGCATTCCATCACTTCTGTGTTGTTAGCCCCAAGCCCCTATGGAATTGTAACCTCTGGAACAAAAGCGTTACCTCTTCCACTGGAACATTGGCTGACAAGTGGCAGGTTGCAGCAATGGAGCAGGAAGGGAAGGTTCCCCAGCCACTTGCCCCTTCTGGTGTCACTAAGAGCCTCGGTCAGGGTCATTACAGGCTGAGTGGGATACGTGCTCCCTGATTGCAGTTTTGTCATCTCTGTAAAACTGTGGTTAGCATTGTGCAGCCCACAAACATCGCCTTGCATATAAATCTTATTGGACATAAAGAATAAAACATCACAAATGTCTTTGGGCACACTCTAACTGCAGAATCTGTTTAATGTTGCTGATTGATCAGTGGGGTCATAAAGCGAGCCCATTAGTCCACTTGATTGATAAAGAGCATCATGGGAGTTTTGTCTCACTCCAGAGATACAATCCAACTGGGGGAGAGAGGGAACAGCACCCACTCCCATGATGCCTTGAGACCTTTCTGCACATGCTCAGTAAAAATGAGGAAGGTTTGGCCCAAATAAGACAACATTTGTGAATTTTTAGAATGAGGCCATTCAAGTGTACGCCCATCAAGCCAGAGATGGGAACCAGGCAGCAGACAAGAAATGGCAGACTTGCAATTTTATTGCGCCTCATCACATTGCTCATTGAATAAATTGCTTTGAGGGTTGAGTCACTGTTACAGAGCCGAATGCAGCAGGCAATTTGCGCACAGCAAGATCAAACAAACAGCAATAAAATGAATGGCCAGCCTACGTGTTGTTGCAAGAGATGAACCTTCGTCGGGATATTGGGAAAGTTCCCTGCCCAACTTCCAAGTGTGCATCATTATTGTCTTGGGGCAAGTATATAATGCCTCCTGTGAAACAGACGGAAGCTGATGATGTTGCGATTGGAGGTACGGTGTAGATAATGCGCTCAAGTCCTAGCGTGGGGCTTGAACCCACAACCTACTGACTTGAGGGGTGAAAGTGCAACCAGCCAAGCTAACCTGAAACCTAATGAAGACAAGATTACAAGACACAGTAAGCCCTGGGAAAGGAGGCAAGGAAATGTGAACAGTTCCACACTTCTGATGTCTAATGTCTGATGTTCTGATGTCTAAGAGGCTGGAACCCTGGCTTTAATTGTTTGTGCAATCTGACTTATTGAATGTCTGTTGTCATACGGACACTGCCCACAGCACAATCTACAATTTGACCATTGATTCAGAGATGCTCACCTATACAGACGACATCCATGAAGCCATACATCCCGTAACAGATCTGGAAGAGCAGGTCCTGTCTCTGCCACTTAGCCGACGGACTGAGGGAGGACCAAATTAACCAGGAGATGCTAGCAATTAGGAAGAGGGAGCCAAGGATGATTGCGGCTATCTGCACCTTTTCAATCACTGTGAGGGAGATTGCCTGCCACTGGAATGGGAGGGGGGAGGGCGCAAAAGATGGAAGGTGAGAGAATACAAGGTGGAAAGAGAGAGGGGGCAAAATAGCGTGACAGACCAGAGACAAGATGAAACAGGGGAGGCAGAAATAAAACACAGAATGAACAAGTTAGAACGGAGAAGGGGAGAGAAATTAAGATTAAGTGAGCGATTTCAAAACAAGAGAATGAGTGGGCCAGGGTTGGGAACATGAGAGGGAAAGAGAATAACATTAAAGCTAAGCACCTGTTGCTAGTATCACATGATTCCAATGCAATTGCGCATGAAATTATGACATCTTGGGACTCTTAATAAGGTCTGGCCCGCGAGATGGCTCAAGTTACAGCTGAATGAACAAGCCCTGAGGATTGCTCAGAAAAAAACAGCACTCCAACATGACAGATCGATTGGCATTGGGATGGGACTGGTCGGCAGAGTGCAAAGCAGCTCCAGGTGCAGCACAGGTTGGATAAGGGATCTGTCTTAGCAAGGGTGCCTGAACTCATGTTTCAGCACAGTGCAGTTCCACTATGAAATGTGAGAACTAATGAGCTGTGGCTTTGTGTCTGGGTTCCCATTTCCACTCTCCCCCTACCCCACTTCCATTCATTCCTTCAACTCATTCCCTTTTCCCAGCAGAGATGAGAGACTTGCTCTATCAGCTTCTGGGGCTGGATTTCAACTCAAAGGCTGAAAGGATGTCACTCTTGCCTACTCTGCCAATCTGCTCACACCATTCGCCTCTTAAATTGCGACCTGCCTCACTTGCCTTTATCTTATGCCATTTGCTTTTTTTAAACCTCCTTTCCCTCTGTGCCTGTGTCATCTCAGGCAGAGTGTGGCATGATAGTGAAAGGGAGGTCTTGCTGGTACGCTAACCATTTCCAAGCTAACTGGGCAACTGGACCCAGGGAGGGATTTTAAGGGTTGAAATGACATATTTACACACACTTGGTGCTGGGCAGCAAAAGTCAGAGAAGTGAATGAACCATGTGTGGGAATAAAGGACATATCAGACACTAGGCAGCAGAGATTTGACAGCAAATCATCCCCCTGGCCCTCCTCTACCTCAATCTCGACAGGCCCCTAAACGGGAAGTAGGCACACACCACCCTCTGCAGATTCCCCTCCAAGTTGCACATCATCCGGACTTGGAAATATTGAGTCAGAGCTATACAGCATGGAAACAGGCCCTTCAGCCCAACCGTACCCACACTGACCCATAAACACTATATTATTCTCCCCACGGTCCCATCAACTCCCCCCCTCCTCCCTCAGATTCTACCACTCACCTATACACTTGGGGTAATTTTAAGACAGCCAATTAACCTACAAAACCGTATGTCTTTGGGATGTGGGAGAAAACTGGAGCACCCAGAAGGAACTGGAAAGGTCACAGGGAAATTTCACTGCAGCAGGTGGGAAATTGAAATCTAGTTAATAAATTCATTGCTGCATGGAAGGAATTGCAGATGCTGGTTTAAACCGAAGATAGACACAAAAGGCTGGAGTAACTCAGCGGGACAAGTAGCATCTCTGGCGAGAAGGAATGGGTGACGTTTCGGGTCGAAACCCTCCTTCAGACAGATTTGGAATAAAACAAGACATATTGTTGATGGCGGGCATAAAACTGTTGAATCATCGTGAAAATCTGCCTGGTTAAACAATGTGCTCTTGGGAAGAAAATCTGCTGCCCACACCTGGTTCAGACATACTCATGTAGTTGACTCTTAACTGCCCCAAAGTGATCATGAAGCCGCTGAGTTCAAGAAACTGTGAGGGCTGTGGAATAAACGGCCAGCCTTGCCAACAATACCCACATCCTGTAAATAAGTAATAATAAAAACATTATCGGTATTGAGATACGCTGTGGGCACAAAGCATGGGTGCCACCAGCTCCTTGCTACCTTGCTCAGGTCTCTACTCTTCTTGCAGGCCAATATGGAGGGACACTAGGCTATTCCAGCAGGAAGGGTGGGCGAGGTTTGGAGAGGGACTGAAGAGTGGGAAGGAAAGGAAAAATCATAACGTGAACCCAATCTTGTACATCTACATACCTGTTTTACCAATGACAACCCAAGGTGCTCCTGGAGCACCAAACCAAACTCCCCCTGTGGACCCCTACTCACTTACTTCTGACTACAATGTCTAACCTGTTTGAGGGAGAGCCATAAAATGTCAGCCTTGCCAGCACAGAGGTTCAGCACAAAGTCCACTCAGTCTTCGGTGATTGTGTAGCGACCCCAAAACCCACTGACCAGTGCAATCATCTGCTGAGCGGTGGAACAGTTGAAACGCGTTGACATGCTGCATCCTAGAAATGATCAGTCAAGCACAGTTTGAGGGACGGGTGAGCATTGCTTAGACTTTATTCAGCATCTCCAGTCGAGCTATCTATGGCACCATCACGCTCTTTCCAGAACCTGCAATAAATGGCATTCAGAGAGCAGCAGGTTCAAGAACAAGGTCCAGCACCTCTTTACAAACCTCTATGCTCCTGAGAAGAGAAAGGACCTATTTGCACTGATTTCCCCAGGCATTCCTCTAGGGACTGAGATGAAAGTGTGCGGGACGTTACTTTATTGGGAGAGCCACTCAGCTCGGCAGAACTGGTTATATTAAGTCCTTGAAGGAGCAAAGGGAAGACAAGAAATGGCACAAACTCAGGAGGAATTGAGAAGATGGATAACCTATGGACCCAAAAGTACACTGCAAACTAACTATGCAATTTTCATGTACACATGATATACTTCACAAATATCTGAAAGAAAAAGAGACTTGAATTTATGTTGTCTTTCACGACCTCAGGATGTCCTGGAACACCTCACAGTCACTGAAATAATTTTAGTAATGTGGGAAACGTGGCATCCAATTTATGCACAGCATGCTCCTACAGATAACTATCTAATAAAGATGAGACAATATTATGTTCTCGGGAGGTAGGCAGAGAGACAAATATTGGCCAAGGACATTGGGAATTCTTCATAGTAGTGATTGTAAGATCTTTTACAGCCATTTAAGATGTGAGAAAGGCCTTGGTTTAGTATTTCATCCAAAAAACAACAGCAACCTCCATTTATTTAGCATCTTTACTAAAACAAAACACTCTAGGGGCTTTACAGGGTCATTATCAAACTAAGGTACGAGGACAGGTGGTCTAAAGCCCTTCAGTCCCAGCACTGTAAGGTCAGATTGGAATTTGTGCTCAAGTCTCTGCACTGGACGTGCACCTATGACATTTTGATCCTGAGGAGAGATGGTGCTGCCCATAATTTCTCTGTCGCAAAAGCCCAAGAACTGAGCTGTTGGAAGATCTAAAAACTGACTGAGATAACCCAGACACATAAGACATTCCAGATGGAAGATGGCAAACTAAAAGAAATCAGTGGTTGGCAAGGCCCAAAGTATTGCTGGGCACGACAAGGTGTCACAAATAAGCCCGAAGGAAAGATCGGCAAAGCCAAATTTTAGTACGTGATGTTCATCATTATTCTGTGGAAGGGCCAGAGCAAGGAAGGGGTTGTTTGAATGAGGATCCAACAAGATGAGCAATGTGACCCGTGTGCTTGGCAGAAGTCTTCAGGTGCCAATGTTAACCCAGCAACAGGTTTTAAAGAGGAATGTTTGCAACATAGCCAGGCAGTATGGTTATTCGCTGTGCAGGGATGTGAAGTGATGTGTTCAACAGCATTGCTCCATCTATCCTGATGATCCCAACAATGCGTGCGTATTGGCAATAAAATCAGCTGAAGCATGCCTGAACTAGTGGGAATCCAAAGCCCATGAAATCCAGTCCCGATATGAGGATTTAGATTCTTAGATTTAGAGATACAGCGCAGAAACAGGCCCTTCGGCCCACCGGGTCCGCGCCGCCCAGCGATCCCCGCACACTAACACTATCCTGCGCCCACTAGGGACAATTTTCTTTAACATTTGCCCAGCCAATTAACCTACAAACCTGTACATCTTTGGAGTGTGGGAGGAAACCGAAGATCTCGGAGAAAACCCACGCAGGTCACGGGGAGAACGTACAAACTCCGTACAGTGCAGCACCCGTAGTCAGGATCGAACCTGAGTCTCCGGCGCTGCATTCGTTGTAAGGCAGCAACTCTACCGCTGCACCACCGTGCCGACCGAGGAGCTCAGCAAGATGAAAGGAAGCCAGATCTGAAATCAAAATCTTCCCATCTATTGTTGCATACTGGATTTCACCAGAGAATCCAGTTGACTCTGGAATGGTTAACTGTGGCAGGAGGGTTGACATTTGAGTTGCAGCCAGGAAATGCAGCAGCCAATTTGCGCGCGGAAAAATCCCACAAATAGCAATGTGATTACCAACAAGATATTATCTGGGTTATTTAAGGGATAACTATTAAAGTGAGTCACAGGAAATGATGAGGAGCTCGTTGTCTGTCTGGCAGGTGGTCTAATGGTTTCCAGCTGTGCTCCAAGACCAAGGGATCAGGTCTCAGCAAATTCACATTTTTATTTAAGCAGGAATCACTGACACAAGTTACATATGTCCACTGCGGATTTTTGGGAAGACCAAGAAGGAGTCTGTGAGCCAGATTGCGATCTTGGGTGGACAGTTGTGATTTCTCAGGGAAAAATGCAGTGCAAGCGGCAGAGTGGCAAGTGCCTGGTACGTGCTGCCAGGGGTGGTTCAGTTTAATAATAATAATACATTTCATTTGTATAGCGCTTTTCTGGAAACTCAAAGACGCTTTACAGAGTAAGTAAAACATAAAAATAAATAAACGAACAAAAATAGGAAGGATAAGGAGAAGCGACGGTCAGTGGTTGAAGGCCGTGTTGAACAGGTGAGTCTTAAGTGATGTTTTGAATGTGGTGAGTGAGGAGGAGTCTCTGATGGTTTGAGGTAGTGAGTTCCAGAGGGTGGGAGCAGCGATGGAGAAAGCCCTGTCCCCCCAGGATCTGAGTTTGGTCCGGATGGGGGGGGGGGGACAGGAGGTTAGCAGCAGCAGAGCGGAGGGTGCGGGTGGGAGTGTGTCTGTGGAGGATGTCAGTCAGGTAGGATGGGGCCAGGTTATGGAGGGCTTTGTAGGTCATGAGGAGGATTTTGTACTGGATTCTCTGGGGGATGGGGAGCCAGTGGAGCTTGTAAAGGACGGGGGTGATGTGGTCACGGGTCGGGGAGTGGGTGAGTAGACGGGCAGTGGAGTTCTGGATGTATTGGAGTTTATTGATGATTTTTGAGGGTGAACCATAGAGGAGGCTGTTACAGTAGTCCAGACGGGAGGTGATGAAGGCGTGGATGAGGGTTTCTGCAGCTGTGGAGGAGAGGGATGGACGGAGACGGGCGATGTTTTTGAGGTGGAAGAAGGCTGTCTTGGTGATGTGTTTAGTGTGTTTGTCGAAGGAGAGGGTTTGATCAAAGATGATGCCAAGATTCCGGATGTGAGGGGAGGTGGATACTGAGAAACCGTCGATGTTGAGGGTGAAGTTGTGGGTGGATTTGGTGAGCGTTTTTGGTCCAATGATGATGATTTTGGATTTGTCAAACTAAGTTTAGTTTAGCTTAGAGATACAGTGCGGAAACATGCCCTTTGGCCCACCCAGTCCGCACCGACCAGCGATCCCCGCACACTAACACTATCCTACGCACACTACGGACAATTTACAATCATACCAAGCCAATCAGCCTCCAAACCTGAACGTCTTTGGAGTGTGGGAGGAAACCGGAGATCCCGGAGAAAACCTACACGGTCACGGGGAGAATGTGCAAACTCCATACAGACGAGCACCCGTGGTCAGGATCGAACCCGGGTCTCTGGTGCTGTAAGGCAGCAACTCTGGTTGCGGTGGAGGCAGATACAAAGGTGGCATTTAAGAGACTTTTAGATAAGCATATGGACATGCAGAGAATGGAGGGATATGGATTATGTTCAGGCAGAGAAGAATTGGTCTTGGCATCATGTTCGGCACAGACATTGTGGGCCGAAGGGCCTGCTCCTGTGCTGTACTGTTCTATGTTCTATGCCGAACATGTATCTGTCTGGAGCCCTCGGCAGATCTACAGAGCAGAGGCAAAGTGGGAGCTTGGCTCTGCTGCTCCACAGTGATGACCCCGACCAGATTCAGCACACTGGGAAGTTGGACAGAGACAAGCCCGATGGGTCAGCACCCAGAGAGTTAACCTCAGCTGCAGCTGAGACGGTCCCACTGCAAGCGCCAGTTGTAGTGCCTGCTATGCAGTATCAGACACCCGCCGTGGCACGGGTGTGGCAGTGTTTAGCACAAGGTCTTTCAAAATGCGATGGGACACCAGAATCCCAGAAGGTAATCTGTGAGCTCCAGCAGGAACGTACACACTTGCTCTTCTAAAAAAATATTCATCACATGCAATCCACACGCCAACAACCAAGCAAGATGGCGGTCACGCCAACAACCAAGCAAGATGGCGGTCATGCCAACAACCAAGCAAGATGGCGGTCACGCCAACAACCAAGCAAGATGGCGGTATTGAGCATTGAAGGAACTGCTGAGCAGGGAGTGGCTGTTTGTTGGGATAGAGGTCAGGGGAAGTTCAGGGGACTATGGTCGAAAGGATTGTCCTCCACCTGCACACATCCAATAAGTTTCTCCAACCTTCCATCTCGCCTCCAGGGAATCTCTTCACATTATCAGAAGTTCCAGAATACGCACAGGTCGAGGAATTCCTCTACAAGAAGCTTCTGCCTGACTAGGACATGAGCACTGGTGTTTTAGAATCACCAATCATCAGTGCAAGAGAGATCTATTGGGCAGAAGCAGCTATTTGGCCCATCAGATTCATGCTGACCAAACGGGAGAAGCGGAGACTGGTCCCAGCTGCTGCATCTCACATTGCAGTCTTTGAGTAATATCTTCGAGTTAATGAACAAGGCACATTGTAGCTGCCCTCTTTAACAGTCCATTGAAGAAAGTGGCACCTGGACTCCAGGGGCTGAAGCTCATCTCCAATGAAAGACACTGGTGTTTCATTTGGTGAATGGCCCTTAGCTTGCTTGGGGGAGGGGGTTCTAAGCAGAGATGGTGCCCAATTAAAGGACAATGCCACTTAGAGCTGACAGAAGGTGCAGGATTGAATGCAAGAGACCAAAAGGTTGATAAGGTGAGAGCCAGTGATCCTGTGTGCTGCCACCTCATGCTGCAGTGGCTGAAGTTGCTTGGCAATGCCTCCGTGATCTCAGCCAGATGATCCTCTCTCTTGGTATTCCTGCCCTCTCACACACAAAGACGGCGTGTGTTTGCTGTGTTGCCAAGTACAACTGGGCTTTAATTTGCATTCCTATTGCGTCTTTGATGAGCACAGCGTATCCCAAAAATACTTCACGGCCATTCAGAGGGAAGGAAAATGCGTGGCCACTTTGCGCTTAGTAAGCTCCCTCAAGCAAGAATTCAATAAATGACCAGGTTGTTGGCTATTGGCTTACAGTAAGCTGGGAGAATGTCCTTGTTCTTCGACAAATAGTGACGTGCATTTTTAATACCCATGCATAGCTGATGGAGCCTTGGATTAAAATTGTGTCCAAAATGTTGCCTCTGCCACCCTTCCTCATACTACCTCTCCCGTCGTTCAGTCATCCTTTGTACAGCCGCTCCCACAGGGAAGCACTCTCTCATAATGCCCCTCCTCACACAGTGATACTCCCCTATGGTCCTTCTGTAACATGGGTTACAGAAGGAGACCCTAGGCTGAATAGATCGGTTCTTTTAAATCCACTGACTTTCTAACCACCTCCCTGCCCCCAGCCCCCCACCCCAACACTCTCTGCTGGAAACAGAGTGTGTGGAGAAGCCGGGAGAGCCATCGGATCAGGCAACACCACCCAGAATTAAACAGCCTAACTGCCACCTAGGATCACGACAGAATTATACAGAATGGAATTTGGCCCTTCGGCCCACTGAGTCCGCACCATCCATCAAGCATCCATTTAGCCTAATCCTATACTAATCACATTTATATTCTTCCCCCCACCCCCCACCCCGTCACCCACCCTAAGATTCTACCCCTCCCATGCGCTCTTGAGGAAATTCAGCACAGCTACTTCACCTACAAATCAGCACATCTTTGGGATGTGGGAGGAAACCGGAGCACCCAGGGGGGAACGATTTGGTCACAGGGACACTGCAAACTCCACACAGACAGCACCATAGGTCAGATTGAACCTGGGTCTCTGAAGCTGTGTGGCAGCAGGGCTACCCGTTGATCCACTGCACTACCCATAAAGAGTAAGCAAGCACGCCACGTACCGAAGGGCAGCTGATGCCTGTGAAATTGCACTTGAGGTCCCCTGGTGGGATGGTTAGAAAAACAAAGTTAATAACTGGGAACAGATGAAATGACGGAATGTTTTCTGCAGACTTGGCACACTTAATATTCCTTGAATCCCTTTCATCTGTCTGTTACTTTGTCTATGTTGCAGTTCATCAACAGCAAATCTTTGCCAACATTCGCAGCACAGCTATGTTGCCAATGCAGGGAAGGTTTGCCTGTTCACTAACAAGACACTGGCATCAATTGACAGTCAGAAGCCCTCTCCATTTTTGCCCACCGCCTTTAAACCCATTTCCTCTATCTATCATAGAAACATAGAAAATAGGTGCAGGAGTAGGCCATTCGGCCTTTCGAACCTGCACCGCCATTCAATATGATCATGGTTGATCATCCAACTCAGTATCCTGTACCTGCCTTCTCTCCATACCCCCTGATCCCTTTAGCCACAAGGGCCACATCTAACTCCCTCTTAAATATAGCCAATGAACTGGCCTCAACTACCTTCTGTGGCAGAGAATTCCACAGATTCACCACTCTCTGTGTGAAAAAAAACTTTCTCATCTCGGTCCTAAAAGACGTCCCCCTTATCCTTAAACAGTGACCCCTTGTTCTGGACTATCATCCCCTCCCCATTTCTCTCTCTCTCTCTCTCTCCCCATTTCTCTTTCTCTATCTAATCTCTCTCACACAATGCATCCCACCCCTCCTCTTTTTCTCGTGACATTCAAGCGGTTTTCGAGGAATGAATGTTGAAACGTTCGGAGTTCACACCGTACTCGGCTGTGGGTGTGGGCCGGAAGGTGTCATTCATGCACGCACTGTGGAAGAGACCCCACTGTCCCTGGTCTCAGGTCTGTGAGGCAGTGGCACATTCTCGGCAGATTGTTTTGAACATCAAAAAAGTTGGTTGTGAGATTAAGTAACGCAACGACCAGCAAATCTCCCAAGATCATATTGTATTTCCCCAAAATGTAAGCGAGAAAGAGAGAGTTGAATAGTTTTCTTTATTTACAGTGCTGGCGTGCTGCATTCGTGCATTGTTGGCAGAGAGCATGGCTCAGGCACTGAGTGTAGTAACTACAGGTTTGTGGCTCGGTGGCACAATGTGCTGGAACTCCAATGCGTGGCAATCTTTTGACTTTTCAGGGGCATTTTAGCAATTCCACAACTTTAAAACAAAATTTCCATGCTCTTCAACAGCTGCTGTGATCGTATGCCATCGATCCGCTGCCAGAACTGCAGTCAGCAGATAGTAAACGGTAGTGGAGGCTGGGGGATGGGTTCCCTCCCCACTCCCTTCATCTCATTCCTATCTTTCTGACCGGGAGATGCCCCAGCCTGCGAGCGGCTCCCACCTGCTGCTGTGCAAATACAGGATCTAATGCTAGTAAACCCTGACCGCCCCCTCACCCCTACCCCACCTCCTTCCTTTCGCTCTGTAGTTCTCCCCATTACCATCAGCACCTTTCATCAGGATGCGCAGAAGGACCACGGATATCAGGTCACTACTTGCCATGCGTGGAGGGGAGGGGGGGGGGGGGGGGAGGTGGTGGGAAAGGGTTCAGGGAGGAGTGGCACTGGCACATCAAGGGGTAGCTCCATCAGGATTGAAACTGTCGTCTGGGGCTGCAGTGCACATAAACAGTGATGGCACACGAGGAGGCCATTCAGTCATCAGGACCAAGGAACTGTTGGGACTAGTCCCTCATCCCAACTTTGGTCTGTAGCACTGTAGGTCACCGCACATGAAGTGCTGTAAAATGGGATGTACCCCCTACTCAAGCCGTGATCTGTCATGGAGAGGCCAAGCTGGAAACAACCATCGCCACACAGGAAATGCGTCAAAGGCCCGTTTCGTTTGCCCTACTTCCAGCATGCCAGTGGGCACCTGCGACTGACCTGCAGGGGGTTCTTGGTGCTGATGGCCAGGACCTGGTACTTAAAGTAGCAGAGCTCGCAGCTCCACGAGCCTCGCTCGCTGATCCAGCGGATTAGGCACGGCTGGTGGGTGCAGCGCACAGAGCCATCGCAGCGGCAGGGGCTCAGCAGATCACCCTGCAAAACAAAGGAAGGCACAATAAACAGCAGCTCACTCACACGCACCCGAGGGCCAGGGAGAAGCGACGGGCGCCTTATCTGCGCCACACACAGCAAGGTAATGGGTCACAATCACTGCTCACCTTTTCATCACATCCTCAAACCGTGTCACAGCCCGCCAATGATGCCTCACTGAAACCCGAAGGTATTTATTCACAAAATGCTGGAGTAACTCAGCAGGTCAGGTAGCATCTCGGGAGAGAAGGAATGGGTGACGTTTCGGGTCGAGACCCTTCTTCAGTCTGAAGAAGGGTCTCGACCGGAAACGTCACCCATTCCTTCTCTCCCGAGATACTGCCTGACCTGCTGAGTTACTCCAGAATTTTGACAGTTACTCCAGCATTTTGAGTTACTCCAGCATCTCCATGACAGTTACTCCAGCATTTTGTGAATAAACACCTTCGATTCGTACCAGCATCTGCAGTTGTTTTCTTATACCTCACTGAAACTCAGTCACTGGTGCAATGTGCGAAACGTGGCGGCCAATTTGGACCCAGCAAGCTCCCACAAACAGCGGTGAGAAAATGACCTGATAATCTGTTTCTTTTCAAAACAAGATTGTGAAAGAGGACCAGGGAGAACTCTCTTGTTCATTTCAAATAGCAGCGAAAGGATCATTAATCCCCATCTGAGAAGGGAGATATGCTTAATGGCTCATTCTGAAAAACAACTGCTCCTACAGTGCAGCAGTACCCCTCCAGCGGCACAGCATTCTCTCAGCCCTGTACAATGAAGCTCAGGTCTCTGGAGTGGGACTTGAACCCGCAACCTTCTGACTCAAGGAGGCGTGCTGCACAGTGAGGCACACTGATACACACCAACTAACTGAATGGTGCAGATTCCACTTTTGTTTCCTGAGGTGGAGCTAAACCGTGTTGCTCCTGTCATCTCCAACATGTCTCGGAGCGCACTGATCCACACCGACTCTGATAACACAGCCCACATGTACATCGAGTCTATTATTATCCATTCTAGATGGCACAATTAGATGACAACCCCACAGGGATCCTGAATCATTCCAGCCTTGTTATCCTCACACTACATTAAAAAAATACTCTTTGCTTGAGATCACACCGAGCAACACACTCGTCTTGATCTTTTTTGGTGAGATTTATTCTCCTCACTACCCACCCACCTCCACTGGGATCGAATGCAAAACAGGCACTCTTCATGTGTCAGCGCAGACAGTGAGGGCTGTCTGGCTAATCAAGGATGGCATACATTGCAGTCCCGCCTGATGCCATCAAACACTCCACATTACACGCAGCATCACATGTCTGGGCAGCGGTTGGGTCAGGAGTTTGGTGAGTGATAAAGAAGGGGGCACTGAAATGCTCCCGAGCTTTCCATTGGCCTTATCTAGATTGTCTTCCCTAATCCCACACCAACCACAATGAAACAATCATTTAAACGGTTCATGACAACAAACACAATAAAACAAGGCAGCCACCCTGACAGTGTGGCACTTGAGCCGACTGCCTTCCCCTTTTCCGGGGTTACGTCCGTGCCCGGGTGGTAATAGAAAGGGACTACACTCTATCCACGGGCACCCTGGGGGATTTCTGGGACCGCTGGGCACCGCGGGGGGTGGAATGTATCCTCAATAAGGATGGGGAAATAGAAACATAGAAAATAGGTGCAGGAGTAGGCCACTCGTCCCTTTGAGCCTGCACCGCCATTCAATATGATCATGGCTGATCATCCAACTCAGTATCCTGTACCTGCCTTTTCTCCATACCCCCTGATCCCTTTAGCCACAAGGGCCACATCTAACTCCCTCTTAAATATAGCCAATGAACTGGCCTCAACTACCCTCTGTGGCAGAGAATTCCACAGATTCACCACTTTCTGTGTGAAAAAAAACGTTCTCATCTCGGTCCTAAAAGACTTCCTCCTTATCCTTAAACTGTGACCCCTTGTTCTGTAATCCCTCGATTACTTGCATGTGCCTATCTAGAAGCCTCTTAAACGCCACTGTCATATCTGCTTCCTCCACCACCCCTGGTAACGCATTCCAGGCCCCAAAATACGGGCAATCCTGCATATACAAGTGGTATGTAAGTGTGTGTAAGGCAAATAAGGGGCAATAAACTTCAGCCTGGTGAGTTAGTGTGTGGGTATATGTGACAGTGATAGTAACCAGAGCGTGGTCAGAATGGACCACTACAACCGTGCTGGGCCCACGTCCCCTGACCAGACCCTGGGTTGGAGGTCCCACCTCAAGGGACCGACAGAGAAAAGTCAGCCATGAGGAAGGCAGCTTGAATCCCAAGTGGAATTTAAATTCAAGGAATTAAATAAATCCATCGTTAAGCAGGAATAGAAACTTGTTGCGAAAAAAAAATCTGATTCACCAATGTCCTTCAGGGGAGGAAATTTGCCGCCCTTACCCGGTCTGGCCCATATGTGACTCCAGGCACTTAACTGCATCCTCAGTTCAGTGACAAATAAGAATGGAGATGAAATGCTGCTGTTACCAGTGAGACCATCCTCTGAAGAGATATATCAAAACATTTCCTATTCCTCGAGATTCAGAAGGTCTACAAGGGAATGGAAAAGGCTCAATGGGACTCTCGGTGAGATTGTGGATAAGGATGGGTGGATTTAAAACTCAGAAAAAGAGGAACACAGGCCTGATGTTGGACGTTTTGCTACACAGGGCATGAGCAATTGACAAATGCATTGGATTCCTGAGGATGAGAGGAATCAAAAGGCCTTGGGATTGTTTCTGAGACAACTGAACAAGACACTGTGAGGTCTCTCTGCATAAGTAGCCTTCTTCGTTTCGACCCGAAACATCGCCCATTCCTTCTCTCCTGAGATGCTGCCTGACCTGCTGAGTTACTCCAGCATTTTGTGAATAAATACCTTCGATTTGTACCAGCATCTGCAGTTTTTTTTTTTACACTACCACAACGCAGTGGTCATTTCAAAGAAAAATTGGTCACGACGGGGGTAGGAAACAGTGGGCACAAGAGTGGTATTGCTGGGCTGTGCCCCCAGGGATGCCCAACTACTGACTCATGCAGACCATGGTGCCATCTACTGTTGTGCACTGTGCCAGCTAATTGCAAGTCTTAATATGCCAGGCTGGAAGGAGGCAAAAGCCTCAGGTTCAAAGGTCACTGGATTGTAACTTCAATTCTATTCCTCCTCCCACAGATGCTGCCTGATCTGCTGAGTATTTCCAGTATTTGCCCGTTTTATCCAAGGCCCCAGGACTGGCAGGGGAGCGAGAGTCAAACCCATTCAACGCATATTGATATAATGGTATGATTAGACACAAGGTACTACAGCTGCGGGCTTACCAGGAAGACACAAAATGCTGGAATAACTCAGCAGATCACCCTGGAGAACATGGATAGGCGACATTTCAGGTCGGGACCCTTCAGACTGATTGTCATAGGGGGAGAAAACTGGAAGAGGGGTGGGGGAAGAGACAAAACCTGGCAAGTGATAAATGGATGCAGATAAGGGGGGATTTTAATTGGCAGATGGATGGACAAAGACTAGAGATGAGAAAAAGATAGAAAGCTGTGAGAAACAGAGTGAAGATGCGCAAAATGTGAAGCCAGAGGAAAGGATATAGATGGAAGGGGAAAGGGTTTTCCACCCATATACCTTTCTCTGGCTTCACATTTCATGCATTTTTTGCATTTCCAGCAATTTGTGTCTTTTTTGACGGTATGATTAATTAAATTATAGCACCGGAGACCATTCAACTCATTTTATTCATGTTGGCCAATAAGAGTAATTAAGGCTAATCCCACTTTCCAGCTCTCTATCTTATATATGGGGATGTTTTATACAGTTCTAACATGGCTTCCCCACTATTGTATTCTATACATTGACTGATAAGAACCAGTATTTGTTTGTGGCCTTTCATTACTTTATCCATTCACTCCAAAAACCTTGTCTGTCCCGCTGAGTTACTCCAGCATTTTGTGTCTCACTCCAAAATCCTTCTGCGCTTCTACACTGTTTGGTGTCTGACTACTTATTTACTTGGCTTGTTTGTCCTTCACACAGGCTAATAAATCAATTAATTGCAAAGGCCAAATAATTCCAAAGTGTGGACTTAACAAAAAATTACCAGTTTAGTCAAGTCTCTTGGAGTTGGTTTGTGGCCAGCTCCATCTCCTGGCTGGCATGAGGGTCCTGAGGTGCAATTCATCTTCCCTGTGATATCTGCTCACTCCTTGGGCTTTTTACAACACGTGAGTGACTGGCAACCTCTTGGGAGACACCTTATGTTAGTCAACCACCACCCCTTCCCTTTCTCCCCATCCCAAACTCTTCCTGTGCCATTGCCACCTCTAAGCACTTCAGATTATGCCAGTTCACAGTCCCCAGATCTTTTCTTCCCTTGTTTAGCATGCAGCCCAGCCAGAATGGATCTTCAACATCCTCCTACCAGTGCCTTGGTTTCAAGTTGCCTCGGCAAGGCCAGCAGCATAATCAAGGACGAGTCTCACCCTGGACATTCCCCCTTCTCCCATCAGGCAGGAGGTACAGAAGTGTGAAAATTCATACCTCCAGATTCAGGGACAGTTTTTTTCCAGCTATTATCAGGCAAATGAACCATCCTATCACCAACTGGAGAGCGGTCCTGAGCTACTGTCTACCTTATTGGAGACCCTTGGAACATCTTTAATCGAAATTTACTCTACTTTATTTTGCACTAAACGTTATTCCCTTGATCTTGTATCTCTACAATGTGGACAGCTCGATTGTAATCATGTATAGCCTTTTCGCTGACTGGATAGCACGCAACAGAAAGCTTTTCACTGTACCTGGTTGCACGTGACAATAAACGAAACTAAACTGAACTAAAACTAAAGTGTTTGGTGCTGAGAGTTTACATTAAAATGAAGTGCCAACAAACGAAGTTTCAAACCGGTGCCAGTTGCAATCAGCAGTAATTGTCTATAATTATATAGAACTAGGGATAACAAAATGCTGGAGTAACTCAGCGGGACAGGCAGCATCTCTGGAGAGAAGGAATGGGTGACGTTTCGTGTCGAGACCTGAGCTTCTCCAGCATTTTGCGTCTATCTTCGGTTTAAACCAGCATTTGTAGTTCCTTCCTACACATAGAGATAAGACAATTCATTTTGATTTTCTGCAGATTGCAAATAGTAAATAACAAAAAAATCAATCAAATCCTAAATTGGGTCTTTTAAGCATTTTCACCCATGTAATTCAATTTCCATCCATTTATGTGTTTTGTGCAATTAACCCATTCTTAAATGACTGCAAAACATTAGAGTAATGTGTATAACCCTTAACAAGCAGAAGCAGAGTTATGAAGGGTAGACTGAATTTGGAAAGTAAGTTGTTTTGCACAAAAAAACAAAGAGGCCATTCACAGTGGCGCAGCGGTAGAGTTGCTGCCTTACAGCGAATGCAGCGCCGGAGACTCAGGTTCGATCCTGACTACGATCGCCATCTGTACGGAGTTTGTACGTTCTCCCCGTGACCTGTGTGGGTTTTCTCCGAGATCTTCGGTTTCCTCCCACACTCCAAAGACGTACAGGTATGTAGGTTAATTGACTGGGTAAAATGTAAAAAATTGTCCCTAGTGTGTGTAGGATAGCGTTAATGTGCGGGGATTGCTGGGCGGCGCGGACTCGGTGAGCCGAAGGGCCTGTTTCCGCGCTGTATCTCTAAATCTAAAAAAAAAACTCTCAAGCTCATTCTACAGGAGTAGGAGTGTCCACTGAACACCTCTCATTTATTGCACAGGAACTGGGAGTGATTTATCCCACTGGCACCTCACATGAGGAACAAAATGTTGTCATTCTAACTGTTTATACAGCAAGAGGTTATGCGGCTCAAGCTTAATACATAGGACTAGGCCAATATTCCAACACTGGAAAGGCCAATGTGCCTTAAGTAGTGGTTTATAAAAGGTTCAAACTTTGTTTTTGTATGATCTGAATGTGAAACCCAAGATCCTGTACGCTTTACTCACCACTCTATCAGCACAGCTTGCCACTCACAAAATATTATATACACGCCTCTTTGTTGCTGCACAACTTTTCAAACTGCTTGATTGATATTTTATCATCTCTCTCTCATCTGTTCTGCTAATGTGTACCACTTTGCAATTCTCTGCATTTATACTTAGATCATCTCTTTGAATCCAGCCCAGAATGTTGAGGCGAGAGTCTACTGAAAGATCCTTGCAAAAGTGCACTGGGAATCTCTGGCCCGACACCACTCAAAATGAAGGAGTGTTTGGGATGGCATTGAGAACCTTGAGCCTATGGGGCAAGAATGAACATGGAGTGCATCACTTCCCAAACCACCCCATCCAACTGTCCTGTCAAGTACCTTCTTCCCCACCTTTGTCAGAGTATGTGGGTCCTACATTGGTCTTATCAGCCGTCTCAGAACCCACAGAACTGGAATGCAAGCAAGTCACGCTTGACCCTCAAAGGGCAGACTAAGGAAATGGAGTGGTTTATACAATTCTAACATGTTTTCCCCCTATTGTATTCTATGCCTCGACTGATAGGAGCAAGTATTTGTGGCTTCTTAATTATCTTATCCATAGACCCCAAACTCCTTCTGCTCTACTACACTGTTCGGTGTCTACTTATTTCCTTGGCTTGTTTGCCCTTCCCACAAGCTAATAAACAGATTAATTGCTAAAGGCCAAATAACTCCAAAGTGTGGACTTCACAAAAAGTATCAGTCTCAAGTCACTCAGAGATGGTTTGCGGACAGCTCCATGAGGGTCCTGAGGTCCATTTCATCTTTGCTGTGCTATCCGCTCACTCCTTGGGCTTTTTACAACACCTGAGTTACTGGCAACCTCTTGGGAGCAACCCTTATGTTAGTCAACCACCTTTCTCCCTGTCCCAAACTCGTCCTGTGCCATTGCCACCTGTAAGCACCTCTGATAATGCCAGTCCACAGATCCTTTCTTCCCTCATTTAGCATGCAGCCCAACCAGATCTTCAACATCCTGCAACCTATTGTTAACCAGGATCTTGAAAAATCTGTGAAGATAAGCCTAATTGAGGGCCTTTCCATCCCGGAAAAAACCCATGCACGGATAAATCAATCACAGCCTCTATCCTCCCATTTCTTCATACCCCATCAACAGAGTTCCTGAAGAGCTATCCCTGGCAAGACCAATAGCCCAAAATTGGGTAGGGCCACATAGTTAGACCGCCTCTGAACCCACTGCGCTCCCACCACAATCATTATGAGACCAGATATTTTGTCTACACTAGTCGAGCAGCTACAAAAAGTCAGCAATCAATAGACAATAGGTGCAGGAGGAGGCCATTCGGCCCTTCGAGCCAGCACCGCCATTCAATGTGATCATGGCTGATCATTCTCAATCAGTACCCCGTTCCTGCCCTCCCCATACCCCCTGACTCCGCTATCCTTAAGAGCTCTATCCAGCTCTCTCTTGAATGCATTCAGAGAATTGGCCTCCACTACCTTCTGAGGCAGAGAATTCCAGATTCACAACTCTCTGACTGAAAAAGTTTTTCCTCATCTCAGTTCTAAATGGCCTACCCCTTATTCTTAAACTGTGGCCCCTTGTTCTGAACTCCCCCAACATTGGGAACATGTTTCCTGCCTCTAACGTGTCCAACCCCTTAATAATCTTATACGTTTCGATAAGATCTCCTCTCATCCTTCTAAATTCCAGTGTATACAATCAATTAGATGACCCATCTTGGTTTTGACTAAGGTAGACACAAAATGCTGGAGTAACTCAGCGGGTCAGGCAGCATCTCGGGAGAGAAGGAATGGGATGCTGCCTGACCCGCTGAGTTACTCCAGCATTTTGTGTCTACCTTCGATTTAAACCAGCATCTGCAGGTTTTTTTTCCTACACACTTGGTTTTGACTAATGTTGACTAAGGGATGAATGATGGTCAGGGTGTCAGCTTCAAAGTAGCAGATGTGGGATCATTTATATTCACCAGAGCACGCAGATTTATACAGCAAGAGGAAGGGCCCACCGCAACTATGCAATGCTCTCCTCCTACCAAGTGTTTGGTGCTCAGAGCTTACATTAAAATGAAGTGCCAGACAAAGTAAGTTTCAATTGCAATCACTAGTAATTGTCTATAATTATAAAGAACTAGGGATAAAGGACAATTCATTTTGATTTTCTGCTGATTACAAATAGTAACTAACAATAAAAATCAATCAAATCCTAATTCGGGAGTCTTTGTGTTTTTACCCATGTAATTCAATTTTCATCAGTTCATATTTTTTGTGCAATGAACCCATTCTTAAATGACTGCACAAACATGAGAGTAATGTGTATAACCTTTGACAAGCAGAAGCAGAGTTATAAAGGGTAGACTGAATTTGGAAAGTAAGTTGTTTTGCACAAGAACACGAAGGGGCCATTCAACCTCTCAAGCTCATTCCACTGAACTCCTCTCATTTATTGCACAGGAACAGGGAGTGATTTATCCCACTGGCGCCATCACATGAGGAACAAAACGTAACCCTATTTCCCTTTATGTACTTACAAAATTTCCTTGAATTTTCTTTGAATTTTCCAGCAGAGCTTCTTCCTGCCCCCTTTTTACCCTTAGATTTTTTTTTAGATTTAGAGATAGAGCGCAGAAACAGGCCCTTCGGCCCACCGGGTCCGCGCCGCCCAGCGATCACCGCACACTAACACTATCCTACACACACTAGGGACAATTTTTTTTTAAAAAATTTGTCCTCCCAATTAACCTACAAACCTGTACGTCTTTGGAGTGTGGGAGGAAACCGAAGATCTCGGAGAAAACCCACGCAGGTCACTGGGAGAACGTACAAACTCCGTACAGTACCCGTAGTCAGGATCGAACCTGAGTCTCCGGCGCTGCATTCGCTGTAAGGCAGCAACTCTACCGCTGCGCCACCGTGTCGGCCTTCTTATTTCCTTCTTAAGTATACCCCTCAGTTCCCGAAACCCCTCCAGGCATACTCTTGATTCCTGATGCCCATACCTGTCCCATGTCCCCACCTTCTTCCAGACCAGAGCCCCAATTTCTCTCATTGTTCAAGCTTCCTTACTCCCACCTTGCCCTTCACTCTAACAGGAACTTGCATGCCTTGAACTCCTGTCATCACACTTTTAAAAGCATTTCACTTTCCGGATGTTCCTTTGCCCACAAACAACCTACTCCAATCAACGTTAGCAAATTCCTGTGTAATAGCACCAAACTTGGCCTTGCCCCAATTTAGAATTTTAACTTGTAATATTTTAACTTGTGTGCCTGCCCTGTCTTTATCCGTAACTATTTTAAGGTTAATAGAACAGTGGTGGCTGGTGCCAAAAGGCTCGGCCAAGGACACTTCAGTCACTTGCCCCTCCCAATTTCCTACAAGTAGTTCAAGCTTTGCCTTCTCCTTTGTAGGGGTCTCTACACATTGCCAGAGGAAACTGAACACATGTGGCAAATTCCACCCGTCTAAGCCCATTGCACTATGACAGTCCCAACCTACATTGGAAAGTTAAAATCCCCCAACATGAAAAGCTTATTCATCTCGCAGCTCCCTGGAATCTCCTGGCATATTTCTTCTTCTAATACCTGCTGACTATTTGGGGGCCTATAGTATGGCCCCAACAAGGTGATCATCGCCTTCTGTCATAGTTTGCACCAAATTCAGTTCACCCAATAGACAATAGGTGCAGGAGGAGGCCATTTGGCCCTTCGAGCCAGCACCGCCATTCATGGCTGCTGATCATTCTCAATCAGTACCCCGTTCCTGCCTTCTCCCCATACCCCCTGACTCCGCTATCCTTAAGAGCTCTATCTAGCTCTCTCTTGAATGCATTCAGAGAATTGGCCTCCACTGCCTTCTGAGGCAGAGAATTCCACAGATTCACAACTCTCTGACTGAAAAAGTTTTTCCTCATCTCAGTTCTAAATGGCCTATCCCTCATTCTTAAACTGTTGCCCCTTGTTCTAGACTCCCCCAACATTGGGAACATGTTTCCTGCCTCTAACGTGTCCAACCCCTTAATAATCTTATACGTTTCGATAAGATCTCCTCTCATTCTGTACTTGCTGACCCATTCTCCTGTGCTTGCTGACCTATTGTAGATCTTCATTAAACTCTCCAACCTTGGAAATTTTCAATCCCTCCATGGCATTATCTCTCCCTGTGCACCCATCTCCAGTATTAGTCCTTTTAGATCTGTACACTCTAATTCTGACCTCATGGTTCTATGAGCCAAAATGCAACTGTAGAGCTAAGTTGCAAGGGGTGGCTGGAAACAGTTTAGCAGCCATTTTATTACAACTGCCAATCCTATAATATTAAAAGCAAATATTTGCAAATCTCTGGGCAGCACAGACATGATAAGCTGAAAAGCTCCTTCCTCTGCTGTATTGAGATATGGTTCTGGGAGTACGCTGCTGGTAAAGTCCACTGCGGGTGATAAGAAATTAGAATTTCTCTGAACCCAAGAAGCAAAATGAACAGATTCACTTTCAGCAGAGTTAAATAGGATGGTCCAACTTCTCAACAATTAGACAGAAGTGGAGACATTTGTTTCCAAACCTGAATTTGACTTATTCCAGATCTTCAAGAAAAGAGCCGCATGTTGACTTAATCCACTCACACAGTGCAAATAGGTCGTACATAATGGAATAAAACACTTTTTTGTTCCTCACAAGTCTTCAGATGAGACATGCATTTCCACAGTCTATCTCCACATAGATAGTACTGAGATTTCAACTGAGCCCAGCTCAGAGGCAGAAACACTACCTACCACCCCACTAAGCTGCCCACATTCAGATGTCTGGACCTTCAATCCAGAGACGCGACTTCAAACCCCACAGAAGCCAGGAAATTTAAATTCAGGTAATTAAATAAATTGGAATAAAAAGCTGATATTTGTGAAAACCACCCGAATGCCCTCAAATCTGCTTGATTTACTAATGTCATTTATAAGAACAAATCTGCTGTCCTTACCCAGTCTGGGCCTAAGTGTGACTCCAGGCGCCCAGCAACGAGCTTGACTCTGCACTGGCCCAGCAAGCCACTCAGTGCAAGGAACAATGTGGGGCCTAGCCAGTGAAAGCCACATCCTGTCCATTAATGGAGAAGCAAAAATATGCTAATGTCAAGACTGCTATTTGTAGCGTTTGCATTTCCCCCAGCCAGGATCTACCATCAAGTTCACATTAATGATAAGGTTGACAACACCTTGCCCTGCTTCACCTCATGTTCTACAGAATCAAATATTACTATTTACCATTGCTGAGCATGCTGTTACCCATAGAATTAAACCTGACCAAGAAATCCCCGTTCAGCTGACACTTAGGTCAACCTTTCACCCTCGCATTTAAACTACACCTCCAACTTTGCTGGAAATAGCAACCGCAGGAAATCTGTCCACCATGTTTACTAACGTCGCCAACAGACAATGACCGAAGAGGATATCTTGTCCCAGCATCAGAATAACCACTGGTCCTCAGGTTACGCGAGTTATCGAGCACGAGAGTGCAACCACATGCCGGGTAGCTGGGCATTACTGAATGTCTCGGCTCGCCTGTAAACCAAGATGCAGATGTCTCACGTCTGTGGTCAGACGTACAGATTTTAACCAAGTAATCGCCTGTCCGTTCGGAAGTTGATTGTGTGTAGCACTGGTTTTGCACCGTCCAATTTCACTCTCCGCAAGGGACAGGGTAGTAAAATCCACATTTCACCTAATCTCATGGATTTGCCCTTTGGCGATGAAGTTAAATTTGCCTTGCCCCCCACCCGCATATGGGGCACCATCACTAAGCAGCAGATGCAACTCATAAACAGAGAGCAAAATTCCAGGGGACTAGAACCATCAGCTAAACTTCATAATGATAATTGCAGCACTGAATTCAGTTTTAATTAATTTTCCAACCGTCCATGTACATGGTGAACAATCACTCTCAAAGTGAGGCATTAATAATGATAGAATCAACGCAAAATATGTTAACTCACCAGGCAGAAACATTCAGTATATTTGATATAATTTCACTGAACCAAGTGATCAAACTTGTTTTTTTTAAATTAGATAGCCTCTCAGCACCCATTCAGGGAACAGGACTTGATCTGCCTCTTGAACAGCCTTCAACAAAAAAATACAGAATTCCACCATTTAGCTCCTCGAGCCTCTTGCACCTTTCAATAAGATCATAGCCGATCCTCTACTTCATCCATTTTCTCTCTGATCCCCATATCCCCAATTCCCTTTGTGTCCAAAAATCTATCGATTTTAATTGGTATTCAATAGCTGAGCATCGAGAGCCCTCTTCTCTGGCTATTTGATCCAAGCACAATGGGGCCCAAAGTTTGAAGGCTCAGCTTTGAAGAAAATGGAAAATCCTCGTGTTCAGGTCAGGATAGGTTGCACTGATTTTACGACCAAACTAAAAACTGTCACGGTGTAGGAAGGTACTGCAGATGTTGGTTTACACCAAAGAAGGACACAAAATCCTGGAGTAATCTCAGCGGGTCAGGCAAACTGTCACTGTTTAACTTCATTATAAGGTGGTGGCATATTTGTGTGTACACATTGAGGTAGGGCTCTCTCTGAACTGGTATGCAAGAGCATGAAGAAACCGACTCAGGCAAACAGGCAAGAGCAGTGCCCACAGTGAATCCCAAGGTGAAGCCCTGAGCCAGTGCAGCAACCACCCTTTGTTCTAGACCCTCCCAACCTGAGCTCCTCAGCACCCAACATAGAAAATAGGTGCAGGAGTAGGCCATTCGGCCCTTCGAGCCTGCACCGCCATTCAATATGATCATGGCTGATCATCCAGCTCAGTAACCTGTACCTGCCTTCTCTCCATACCCCCTGATCCCTTTAGCCACAAGGGCCACATCTAACTCCCTCTTAAATATAGCCAATGAACTGGCCTCAACTACCTTCTGTGGCAGAGAATTCCACAGACTCACCACTCTCTGTGTGAAGAAATGTTTTCTCATCTCGGTCCTAAAAGACTTCCCCCTTATCCTTAAGCTGTGACCCCTGGTTCTGGACTTCCCCAACATCGGGAACAATCTTCCCGCATCTAGCCTCTCCAACCCCTTAAGAATTTTATATGTTTCTATAAGATCCCCCCTCAGTCTTCTAAATTCCAGCGAGTACAAGCCGAGTCTATCCAGTCTTTCTTCATATGAAAGTCCTGCCATCCCATGCCAACTATTCACATCAGGTTCAGATTATGCCCTCATGCGCTGGCCAAGTTCGGTTTGGTCACGGTCACGTCAGGTTCAGCTTGCCTGTGTTTGGGTTGGTTTCAGGTAACGTTTTAAATGTTATACCCAAGCAAACCTCTCCTCTGTGTGGAAGAACTGTAAAGAATCCCCAGCTGAGTGAAATAATTTATCATTCTCATTGCCAAATGAGTGACCCCCTTATTCTGAGACAATGCCCGCCTCTTTCCAGTTCCAGACTTTCCAGCCATGGGGAAAACGGCCTGTCAATAACCATTCTGCAAAATATCTTCCAAAATCTGCTGTCTCAATGAGATTGGTTCATTCTACTGAAACCCCAATGATTATGGCCAATTTTAGTCAGTCTTTCCTAATGCATGACCTCTTTATCCTAGGAATCAATCTTGTCAATCTACATACCAAGGCCAGTGTACCCTTCCTTGCATATGGAGACCAAAACAGCACAGTCCACCAGACACGGTCTCACGAAAGCCCTGTACTATTGCAACAAGACTTTTGGGCAATAAAGGACAAAATACCTATTGCCTTCCATCGTTAACAGCCAACAACGTCATCCTCAAGTGCTTCTCCCTCTTCCAGCCGGACGCTCCAATCTTCAGCCAGCTTTTCCCCTTACTCCATTCCTCTACACACCTAATTCTCATCCTCCAGGTACCCTCCCCAACCCTGGCACATCATTATCCGTTAACCTGATCTTTCATTTTAGATGCTGTTTAACCTGCTGTGCATTTACAACCAGTGATTGCAGGCAAGCACCAAACGTATTTCTCAAGAGCTCAACCTGCTTTCCATGGAATGTTAATATGTAATCTATAAAAGCATAGCAACACTATGCTTTTATAAAATCGTGATGATACTGGTTTAGGAGGGGGCCATTCGGCCCTTTCTTCTATTATGACTGATCTTAAATCCATCTCTCTATTAGATAGAGCTCTAGGGGCTAGTGGAATCACGGGAGAAGGCAGGCACGGGTTACTGATTGTGGATGATCAGCCATGATCACAATGAATGGCGGTGCGTACAGGCTCGAAGGGCCGAATGGCCTCCTCCTGCACCTGTTTTTTAGGTTTCTAGGTTTCTCTCCACCCCTGCTCCATATCCTTCAGTGCTACCACCCAATTATGTTTTGACATTTTAATTGACTTTTTTTGTATGTGGAGAGGACAGTTCCAAATTTCCACCACCCTTTTGTGTGAAGTCTATCCTAACATCACCCACCCCCCCCACCCCCCTTCCTTTGTCTTTTATTGCCCAAAATTAGACTCTAATTTTAATGGAGCCTTCCCTGAAGAAAGCAAGGAATCCTTTCATCATTCCTGGGCATCTTAGTCTACGCACGAGGGAATAAATAACATCTTAATACAGATCTGTAACAAATAACCATTTGCAAAATAATGCCCAAGCTTTGTTATTTCAGTCTTCTGTCAACAACTCTGAGCGTTAGATGCAGTACAGTAGCTATGCTGAGAATGATAGGACTATGCGAGATGAATGTGGTATCTCAGCATCTCTCCTCGCTGTGTACCTGGTCTGGTCCCTGGAAGCAGATTCTGCACAGAGGACTCCTCATCCCACTCTCGCTGCTGCTCAGGGACACGGACTCCATGCCGGCTTGGAGCGCACCATTCCTCTCCTTGTCGTCGTATCCTCCTCCAGCCGCGGCACCGTTCGACCCGTAACAATCCTCGTCGGACCGGGACGAGCAATTGGGAAAGGGAGGCCAGCCGCATCCCGACCTGGCCAGCCGTCCCCCCCCTCCCGCTTCTTCTCCTCCTCCTCCTCCTCCTCCTCCTCCCCCTCCTCCCCTTCTCCGGCCCGTCTCCAAATCTTGCTCGCTCCTCTGCATCGCGAAAGACCTCATCAAAACCAGCACCTTCAGGTCATTGCAAACCATGCGGATGTGATACTTGAACATCATTTACATCTGGTGTTTGCACTAAGTCATACGCGAGAAAAAACAAAACACACACACACACACACACACACACAAAAAAAAAATGTAAAGGAGTCGATTATTGATTGCTGGATAATAAAATATATGCGGCCCGGATACTAAAACAGGCAGCAGAACTCCCAGATGCCGCGCCGCGTTAGGAAAGAGCCGGTGCTATTGTCTCCGCGCCTCCCATTGTGCACGGCTGTCTAACGGAGAGAAACAAGACATGGACCGGCTCATCCGTGGCTCCGCTCGGCTCCGTTCCACCCGCGTCCTCGCTGGCACCAGGGGCCACCCTCGGCTAATCTCTTGCCACATTCTCCAACCCGCGCACATCTGCGCCGACCCGAAAGCCCGGGCGTGTGCGCGTTTGCAACCAAGCCCTGCCTTTTATCTCCTTGCCACTACTCCCCTCCCTCCCTCCTTTCTCCCAAACCCACCTCCCAAATAAATCACCACCCCAAGTCCGGGCGCCTCTACCCGGACATCTCAATCAACCAATGCCACCTCCCGAGCACCACACCTCTGCTTCCGGTACTTACACATAGTATAAGAAGATAACTGCAGATGCTGGTACAAATCGAAGGTATGTATTCACAAAATGCTGGAGTAACTCAGCAGGTCAGGCAGCATCTCGGGTGACGTTTCGGGTCGAGACCCTTCTTCAGACTGACACATATATAGACAATAGACAACAAGCCCTGGGGTCTCTTCAACTATTGCTGCAGACCCAAGCATTCTAGAAGTGAAAATCTTCCGGGCGGGTGTAAATTATACCATCAGGTGTGTTAGACAATAGACAATAGGTGCAGGAGGAGGCCATTCGGCCCTTTGAGCCAGCACCGCCATTCAATGTGATCATGGCTGATCATTCACAATCAGTACCCCATTCCTGCTTTCTCCCCATACCCCCTGACTCCGCTATCCTTAAGAGCTCTATCTAGCTCTCTCTTGAATGCATTCAGAGAATTGGCCTCCACTGCCTTCTGAGGAAGAGAATTCCACAGATTCACAACTCTCTGACTGAAAAAGTTTTTCCTCATCTCCGTTCTAAACGGCCTACCCCTTATTCTTAAACTGTGGCCCCTTGTTCTGGACTCCCCCAACATTGGGAACATGTTTCCTGCCTCTAACGTGTCCAACCCCTTAATAATCTTATACGTTTCGATAAGATCTCCTACATATATAAACATTTATGATTTATTTTCCCTCCACCGACTCCCCCCCCCCTTTAGAAATTGACTGCGTGTTGATGTCGTCCACGTGTGAATTTCCCGCGCGATCTCAAGTAGTCCCGTGTCAGTTTAACCCGGGGTTCAGGGTTAGACCGCACCAGCAATACCCGCATCCCCTGAGTGACATTTGATTTAGTGGACCCAGCAATTCATCGGTTAATTGCTCTTATCTCATGTTCTCAGGTTCGCAACTGACTGCGATCTTGGGTTTTGGCAGAACAAAGCATCGTACCAAAAATTAAAACAGAAAATGCTGGGAAACACTCAGCAGGTCAGGCAGCACCCGTGGAGAGAAGCAGAGCAGTTCCAAGTCCCGAGACTCCTCCGTCGCGGGAACTGGGGAAGAGAAAACAAATATGAAAACTAAATTGGTTTCTCTCTTTCCCAGTCCTGACATGGGTTTTCAACCAGAAACGTCCACTGTCTCTTCACAGATGCTGCCTGACCTGCTGAGTGTTTTCATAGTTTATCCATTTTATTTCAGAGCATCTGTGAGATTTAAATTCTAAGATACCAGAAAGTTGTCCTCTCAGATCAAGGGTGTGGTCACCTGTCCAGATGTCTTTTTGATTTATTGTCTTTTTTTTTACACAACTCTGTTAAGCACTTCTGAATTTTTTACCAAAGTGATATGGTGCAATCTTATATTTACCACCAACGCCGAAAACCAATGCAGATTTTTTTTAAAAACAATCTTTACCCCCAGTTCCTTCGGGCTTCCACCTGGTGGAATAAATTAAAACAGGTTTGGAAAGGAGAGCAATGGAGAAAATTACTAAAAAAGCTAATGCTTTTCAAACTGATTAAAAACATACATGCATCTACCTCATATCTCACTACTCCCTCTTATAAGGAAGGAACAGTTGGATGAAGATTTACAGGTTGTGGCCAATGAACCATATTGCAATGCCAAAACTGTCTCTCTCTCTTTCTCTCCTTCACCCAATAAGATAATGGAGGATATGCATTATCAAAAATACTGCAGATGCTGGAAATTTGAAATAATAACGAAAAGTGCTGGAAACACTCATCAGAACAGACAGCATCTGTGGAAAGGGCGAGAGAGTAGAAGATTCAGGTCAAAAGCCCCTTCAGAATAACTGAATAAATGCCATATTAAACAAAAGAACTTAGCCTTCCCTGTCTGTTCCCTTTTCTGGAGAAAAATAAGTTAAGAGGTGACCTTACAGAGGTTTTTAAAACAACAAAAGGTTTTAAGAGTAGAAACAAAGAGAACTTTTCCACTTGTGGAAACTATTCAAAAAGAGTTGAGAATGTGGAACTTGCTCCCACACAGAGTGGTTTAAGTGAATTTACAGGGCAAGCACATGAGGGGGAAGGGGCTAGAGGGTCACACAGACAAATTCAATGGTGAATGACACCAGGACGTTGGAGTGGAGCATAAAAGTCAGGATGCATTGGTTGGGCCGAATGGCCTGTTTTGATCTCTCTCTAAGTCTATGTAAATGGTGTAGCTTGTACCAGCAGAGATTCTTTGGAACATTTTGTCTAAAACATTTTTTATAATGTGTATACAGAGAGTAGTTGGTCACATAGTACAATTCTTAAATTGGTACAATCAATATTACATTTGACATTTATATTATTTCCCTCCTTTAATAACGGAAAACAAAAACAAACATCCAAAATAACTGCCCCAGTTCTTGTGCATACCAATTTAGCATAAAACATGGGATGATGTACCCTCCAAAAACTCTGACAAAGAACACCCTCCTCCGTCATGATCAGGGCATGGTGTGTGTTGAGTTACCACTAACTTCAACAATGCCAGGTGTTTATCTAATATGGTTTCATCCTCACTACCTTCAGCATTAGCTGTGGCAGAGTAGAAGAGCCTTTTTTTCAAACACTTCCTGCACCTTCATACACTTCTGGTCTCACTTGTCCATGAATAATATCTGCATATTCATCTGTGAGTTGCACAGCTGAAGTAATTGCTTGTGTTGAAGCGGTCTTCATGATCCTGTCATTGTGTACCTTTATCAGTGCCATCTGTTGTGCTGTGATGCTTCCAAGTACAAGCTGTGATGTCTTTGTAGTCCACTGTAATGAAATCCATGTAATAGCTCTCTCGATTCTTGATCTAGCTGAAGTTCCTTCCACAAAATTGACCTTGTTTGGCACCAGGTACATTGTTTTCATCTGGCAATCTGAATCTGACCCTTGTCCTCACACAGTTCATCTTGACCATTCCGTTGACCGGGCGCAGGTGTTGAGCGAAGCGATCTATCGCATCCGCTGCTCCAGATGTCAACATATTTACATCGGCGAAACCAAACGCAGGCTCTGCGATCGCTTCGCTCAACACCTGCGCTCGGTCCGCGTTGGCCAAACTGATCTCCCGGTGGCCGAGCACTTCAACTCCCCCTCCCATTCCCAGTCTGACCTTTCTGTCATGGGCCTCCTCCAGTGCCATAGTGAGGCCCACCGGAAATTGGAGGAACAGCACCTCATATTTCGCCTGGGCAGCTTGCAGCCCAGTGGTATGAACATCGACTTCTCCAACTTTAGATAGTTCCTCTGTCCCTCTCTTCCCTTCCCCCTTCCCAGATCTCCCTCTACCTTCCTGTCTCTACCTATATCCTTCCTTTGTCCCGCCCCCCTGACATCAGTCTGAAGAAGGGTCTCGACCCAAAACGTCACCCATTCCTTCTCTCCTGCGATGCTGCCTGACCTGCTGAGTTACTCCAGCATTTTGTGAATAAATACCTTCGATTTGTACCAGCATCTGCAGTTATTTCCTTTCCTACTTTGATGGCCTCTACTTCATTCACCATTTGTAGAAATGATTTTCCAATCCATATAGTGCACACCTTTCCCCAGATTCAGGCCATTTCTTTCTCAGCCACTCATGTTGCTATACACAAAACGTGCAACATCCAATCCATATTTTGTTCTGCCTTTTGACACATTGCCCATACTTTCTTCTGTCAGTCTCTCAACATTTTCTAGCCTTTTTTCCGATAGTTCTGCAGCTTTGTCAGTCTGCAGGTAGTTTTCTAGATTTATCTCCGTCCTGTGTAGTGGGTATTCCCTTGGGCTGCACTCCTGGATTGCACAAATAACCCCATCTCCTTCAAATCTGCAAAACCTCTATTATATGCTAACAGTTTTACCTCTTTTGAGAAAGTGGCAAAGGATTCTCCCTGCTCCTGTTTGTGTATGAAGAATCAGTAATGATCCACTTCTTCATTTCTAGACAGATTGCAATTTTCTTGTAATGCATCGAATGCATTCTCCATGGTCTCATTTGGCACAATTCTCTTCCCTTGTTACCTATGAGATACTGCAATATCTTAACTTGGGAGACACAAGAGACTGCAGATGCTGAAATCTGGAGCAAATAATAAACTGCTGGAAGAACTCAGTGGGTCAAGCAGAATCTGTAGAGGCAAAGGGATGGTTGATGCTTCAGGTTGAGACCGTACATTAGGACTAAGAGTGTAGACAGAAGATAGCTGGTAGAGAGAATGAGAGAGAGAGGGGTGAGTTGGAGACTTATCGGTGGTAGGTGGAACCATTAGAGGATGGGATGATGGGCAGATGGAGCCAGGTAGGGGTGAGAATGAGGAAGGCTAGAGACGGTGGCTGGTTGGTGATAGGAGGCATTGGCTAAGGAGGACAATTCAGAGGACCATGAACAGTAAACTTCATCTTGAAAACTGCGGTGTTGGAGATGGAGAAACTGAGAAAAAGGGATGGCATTCTTGCAGGAGACAGGGCGGGAGAAGGAGTCATCAAAGTAGCAGTAGGTGTCCGTAGCTTTTTATAGAAAATATTGGTGGACAGTTTGTCTTCTGAGATGGAGACAGAGATCTAGGAAACAAAGAGAGGCCAACTAGCCTACAGACCAGCACGTCTTTATGATGTGGGAGGAAACTGAAGCACCCAGAGGAGACTCACACGGTCACAGGAAGAACGTGCAAACTCCACACAGACAGCACCCGAAGTCAGGATCGAACCTGGATCTCTGGTGCTGTGAGGCAGCAGCTCTACAACTGTGAGGCAGCAGCTCTACTAGCTGCACCACTGTGCCGCTGTGCATTGACTTTCGGCATAAACGGACTCAATTAAGTATATTGCCGTACCCAAGCCAATCTATCTATATACTAAAACTCTCGTTTGTTTGTTTGTTTGTTCCTGAACTACAGCCAAAACGGTACATGATAGCGCGACAGTTTTAGGCCCACCTTACTCACCGTCGTCCCTTTGGTGCTAATGAAAGAAGGTTCATTGAAATCCGTGTTATATTTCAAAAGTTATTCACATTTTAAAGTTTAAATCTATCTCCTAGGGAGGGAGGGGGTGGAGGGAGGGGAGAGGGAGGGACGGGGAGGAGGGAGGAGGAGGGAGGATTAGGGGGGGTTGAGGGGGATGGAGTGGGGGAGGGGAAGCGGGGAGAGGAGGGGGAGGGGGAGGGAGGAGGGGGAGGGGAGGGGGGGGAGGGGAGGGGGGAGAGGGGAGGAGGAGGGGAGGAGAGGGTGCTGCACCAATGCAGGAGAGGTTTGGGCCCAACGACCCAAGTCTAGTAGCCAACTAGTAGCTAATATGCTATGAAACCTGCAACCTGCCCCCTTGATCCTGCCCCCACTGCCCTTCTGAAGGATGTCATTGCAATAGCCGGTCCCAGCATCCTCTCTATTATCAACAGTTCTCTGGCCACTGGCACTGTTCCAACCAGTTTCAAGCACGCGGTGGTCCAGCCCCTACTGAAAAAACCTAACCTAGACCCCACCTTGCCTAGCAACTACAGACCCATTTCCAAACTGCCATTCCTGTCAAAAGTCCTTGAAAAGGCAATTCTAAACCAATTAGTGCCCTACCTGCACCAAAACACCATCCTGGAAAGTTTCCAGTCAGGTTTCAGAGCCCACCACAGCACAGAGTCTGCCTTGTTGAAGGTACACAACGACCTGCTTCTCGCCATCGACACCGGCGACTGTGCAATCCTGCTCCTTCTCGACCTCAGCGCAGCGTTCGATACAGTGGACCACACCATCCTTATTGACCGTCTCCGGTACGCGGTTGGCATTGATGGCACTGCCCTGAGCTGGTTAGCTTCGTACCTCAAATATAGGAGTTTCGCCATCAACATAGGCAGTTATACCTCTGCTCCAGTTAGCCTCTCCTGCGGAGTTCCACAAGGCTCCATCCTAGGCCCCATTCTCTTCTCTCTATACATGCTCCCCCTTGGCTAAATCATTCAAAAGCACGGCATTTCTTTCCACTGCTATGCCGATGACACTCAGCTTTACCTCCCCCTGAAACCCAACAACCAGTCAAATTTAAACAGCCTCTCACACTGCCTTGAGGACATAAAATGTTGGATAGCACAGAACTTCCTCCAATTAAATGAGAGCAAGTCTGAGGTCATCCTATTCGCCCCCCCCCCCCCCCCCCCCCCCCCGACTCCATCAAATCGATAACAGGCAGTCTTGGAAGTCTATCCTGCCTAGTCAAACCGCATGTCAAAAACCTCGGCATGATATTTGACTCTGCATTAAAATTTAATAAGCAAGTCAACGCTGTGGTAAAAGCCAGCTTCTTCCAACTTCGAACCATAGCTAAAATCAAACCTTTCCTCCAATTCGACGACTCAGAAAAAATCATTCATGCTTTCACTTCCTCCCGCCTAGACTACTGCAACTCCCTATACACTGGGATCAGCCAATCTTCCCTGTCCCGCCTGCAACTGGTCCAAAACGCCGCAGCGAGACTCCTGACGGGTACCCGTAAAAGGGACCACATCACCCCGATTCTGGCCTCTCTCCACTGGCTCCCTGTACGGTACAGAATCAACTTCAAGCTCCTCCTATTCATGTATAAAGCCCTAAATGGACACTCCCCCCCCTACATCAAAAATCTTCTAACCCCCCTCTCTAACTCCAGGTCCCTCAGGTCGGCCGACTTGGGGCTACTCACTATCCCGCGGTCTAGGCTTAAGCTCAGGGGTGACCGCGCTTTTGCGGTTGCAGCTCCTAGACTGTGGAACAGCATCCCTCTCCCCATCAGAACTGCCCCCTCCATCGACTCCTTTAAGTCCAGGCTCAAAACCTATTTCTACTCCCTAGCGTTTGAGGCTCATTGAGGAGGCGCTGTGAACTGTTTGCGTGCTACTGTATGTTTCATTTTTTTTCCATTAGAACCTAATCAGATGTACAGCACTTTGGTCAACGTGGGTTGTTTTTAAATGTGCTATACAAATAAAATTGACTTGACTTGACTTGACTTGACTAATATAAGTGCAGTGCAACATTTGTATTTCTGTTTTAATTCATAACACATGCAGAAGGCATTAAGGCCTTCTTTCCTAACATTCTTTCCTCTTAACAACTACTTTATTTAACAGCATTTCCAATCAAACAATGCAGAATAAAAAAATTATTAATAACGAGAAAGACCAATGTGCATTTCTATAGCACCTCTCACTGGACCCCCAGACCTTTTCAACCAATGAAATATATCTGAACTGAAGTCAGTGTGATATAGGAAATGGAGGAGCCAATTTGTACACATTAAGATCCCCCAATCAGCAATGCAATAATAACTAGATTATTATCTTTAGTGGTGTTGGTTGAGGGATAGATATGGAGTCATGGAGGGATAGATATGGAGCTGGGATGGCAGGACTTTCATATGAAGAAAGACTGGATAGACTCGGCTTGTACTCGCTGGAATTTTGAAGATTGAGGGGGGATCTTATAGAAACTTACAAAATTCTTAAGGGGTTGGACAGGCTAGATGCAGGAAGATTATTCCCGATGTTGGGGAAGTCCAAAACAAGGGGTCACAGTTTAAGGATAAGGGGGAAGTCTTTTAGGACCGAGATGAGAAAGTTCATTGGCTATATTTAAGAGGGAGTTAGATGTGGCCCTTGTGGCTAAAGGGATCAGGGGGTATGGGGAGAAGGCAGGTACAGGATACTGAGTTGGATGATCAGTCATGATCATATTGAATGGCGGTGCAGGCTCGAAGGGCCGAATGGCCTACTCCTGCACCTATTTTCTATGTTTCTATGTTTCTATGATTAATGGAGTTGTACATCACATAAATAGGCCCTTTAGTCAAGTCAAGTTTATTGTCATAAGTACACGTATATCATATCATATCATATCATATATATACAGCCGGAAACAGGCCTTTTCGGCCCACCAAGTCCGTGCCACCCAGCGATCCCCGTACATTAACACTATCCTACACCCACTAGGGACAATTTTTACAATTCTGCAAGGCAGTAAAAAATCACTGCAAAAACAAAACAGGATAAGAGTGCTAACACATTTATAAAAACAAGTCCCTGGTAATGCAAGAGGTGGTCTGTAGTGTTCTGTGGCCAAAGTATTATTAGGATTATGTGTGTCTGTTCACAAAAAATAGCTGTTCCTGAAATTGGTGGTGTGGGACTTCAGGCTTCTGCATCTGCTAGCCGCATTAAGAAGAGGGCAGGGCCTAAGTGGTGGGGTTTCTTGATGATAGATGCCTTCTTCTTGAAGCAGCACCTCATGTAGATGCTTTCAATGGTGGAGAGAGCTGTGCGCATGATGGACCGGGCTGTGAAAGTCAGCTTGACTTATCTCTAAAATAAGTACACAAAACACAAGACTCAGTTAAATCTTTTACTGAAACACCAAGGTGGGAGAAGACACAGAGACCTGAGTGTACTGTTGTCCACTCAAGCACCTGCTTCTGTCCTCTCAAAGAATACACAGATTACAGTCAGTATTTATACAGTTGAAAACAGCACAAAGCACATGCAGTAATTTTCCATGGTTACATAGCATAAAGCAGTCTCAGCAGATACATAGTAGAGTTCCCATAATGGAGTTGCTTTAATTGTGTTAGGGAGTCAAACAGGAGTACAGGGGAGTAAAGAAAGTCACATAGCTAAGATGATTAGAGAGGTACCATAACATCTAGTTCACAATGTCCAGAACTCAACAACAAACCCAGAAAAACAACTTCTAAACCTTGGGAAGCAACTTCTTATCTGCAGGTGTCCAGGACTGTGAAGGACTATCTTGCAAAGGCCTGTTTTCATTACAATAACCAAAACAAGCTTTTGTACAGAACTTTCTCACAGGCTGCTAAGGTTTCGAACTTCCCAGCCCAAAATGTCCTCCAAAGTGGCCACAATATGGTTTCCCCAAAGTTAGCTTCCACAGGGCCATGATCCAATCAGTCAAGAAACTTTCCACAATGCATCTGTAGAGGCTTATTGGGTATTCGGTGACATGCCAAATCTCTTAAACTTCAAAGAAAGTTAGAGGCGTGCCTTCCTCATAATTACATCTATGTGCTGATCCATGGACTGGACAGGTTTTCACGCACTGAAGTCCCCCGTTCCCCTTGGAACTCACAGGTAGATCTCCTTCACACCCTCCCCAAGACTCGACATTCTTTCTGAAGAATTGAACATTAACTTACTTGCCGATAACAAATGTTTTATAAAGATTTAACACACCTTTCCTTTTGGTAAGGGTGCCAAGAGTTATGGGGAGAAGGCAGGAGAATGGGGTTGAGAGGAAAAAGATAGATCAGCCATGATTGATTGGCAGAGTAGACTTGTTGGGCTGACTGGCCCTAATTCTGCTCCTAGAATTTATGAACTCATCTTGTATTTTAGGTTAATTCCTTGGATGAAGAGATTGCCTTACGAAGGCCAGCAGGAACTTCGAAGAATGAGAGGTGATCCTATTGGAAGACGGGCATTGACAGGATAGATACTGAGTGGATGTTTCTCCTTGAGGGAAAATCTAAAATGGGGGTGGGAGGAAGGTCACAATTTCAGAATAAGGGTTTGCATATTTTAAGACAAAGATGAGGAGGATTTTTTTTCTCTCAAAGGGTTGTCAATCTTTGAATTTCTCTATCCCAGAGAGCTGTGGAGGCTGTGTCATTCAAGGCTGAGACATCAGCTCATTAATCTATAGGTGAGTCAAAGGTTATAGAAACATAGAAACATAGAAAATAGGTGCAGGAGTAGGCCATTCGGCCCTTCGAGCCTGCACCGCCATTCAATATGATCATGGCTGATCATCCAACTCAGTATCCCGTACCTGCCTTCTCTCCATACCCCCTGATCCTTTTAGCCACAAGGGCAACATCTAACTCCCTCTTAAATATAGCCAATGAACTGGCCTCAACTACCTTCTGTGGCAAAGAATTCCACAGATTCACCACTCTCTGTGTGAAAAAAAAGTTCTCATCTCGGTCCTAAAAGACTTCCCCCTTATCCTTAAACTGTGACCCCTTGTTCTGGACTTCCCCAACATTGGGAACAATCTTCCTGCATCTAGCCTGTCCAACCCCTTAAGAATTTTGTAAGTTTCTATAAGATCCCCCCTCAATCTTCTAAATTCCAGCGAGTACAAGCCGAGTCTATCCAGTCTTTCTTCATATGAAAGTCCTGCCATCCCAGGAATCAATCCGGTGAACCTTCTCTGTACTCCCTCTATGGCAAGAAGGACAGAGAAGGGAGTTGAGGCTTATATCAGATCAACTACAAGATTATTGTACGGTGGAGCAGGTTCAAGGAACCATCTGCTCCCATTCCTGCTTCTTATGTTCTGTGCCTCAATTAAAAAAAGCCTTTTGATTTTTAAACAGCCATCGCAATTTGTTCAGGCAGCTGGCGTGAAGTAGAATTTCCCCCAGCCGTGGTTTGCCTTTCATTCAAGACAACAGAGTTTATCCGTCACCTGTAACTCAGAAAACAAAGGATGACAGGGGCGTGTTGGAATGGATGGAAAGGGAGACCTGGGCTGTCGCATGTCCATGAAGTAAAGGTCTTTGAAGGTGATATGTTGGAGGAAGGAGGCAGGGAGGGACTAGTGAAAGCTGGTGTCACTGTCCCATTGTCCCACTGGGCCATTGTCCCACTGCGAGCACAATAGACAATAGGTGCAGGAGGAGGCCATTCGGCCCTTCGAGCCAGCACCGCCATTCAATGTGATCATGGCTGATCATTCTCAATCAGTACCCCGTTCCTGCCTTCTCCCCATACCCCCTGACTCCGCTATCCTTAAGAGCTCGATCTAGCTCTATCTTGAATGCATTCAGAGAATTGGCCTCCACTGCCTTCTGAGGCAGAGAATTCCACAGATTCACAACTCTCTGCCTGAAAAAGTTTTTCCTCATCTCAGTTCTAAATGGCCGACCCCTTATTCTTAAACTGTGGCCCCTTGTTCTGGACTCCCCCAACATTGGGAACATGTTTCCTGCCTCTAACGTGTCCAACCCCTTAATAATCTTATACGTTTCGATAAGATCTCCTCTCATCCTTCTAAATTCCAGTGTATACAAGCCTAGTCGCTCCAGTCTTTCAACATATGACAGTCCCGCCATTCCGGGAATTAACCTAGTAAACCTACGCTGCACGCCCTCAATAGCAAGAATATCCTTCCTCAAATTTGGAGACCAAAACTGCACACAGTACTCTAGGTGTGGTCTCACTAGGGCCCTGTTCAACTGCAGAAGGACTTCTTTGCTCCTAAGCAAAGTCTCCTAAGACTGATTCAGGATCAACAAAGATGCCAAACCAACCAGATACAATCTCCAGTGCCAGTATAAAGCTGGTGCCAAAACTAGCATTTCTGAATTAGCCCTTTAATTATTCCTTATTCTGTGTATAATGCAGAAAAATACAAACAAAAATCACCTGCAACTGCAGCACAATTACAGTAATTAGTTCTAAAATGTTATTTGTTGCTTCTGTACATTTATTTTAAGCTCTGTAAATGAAATGCTGATCAGTGCACCAGAGTCTAGACACTGCACCTCTGCTGTGCATAATCAGTTTAATTACAACATGTGTTGTACAGCTGTCTCCAAGAACGTGGGTGGAAATGTATTGTGCGTCCCTCCTTTATAAAGCTTCCGAGTCGAGATTAATGTTGAAAATGCCCAAGCACCAATTCATTAGGAAGGAGAAGGAATAGCCGCTTCAGCAGCGATCATAACCAGATGGTGGAGAATTTTACGTACTCAATTGCGTACTCAATCCCTCATGGGTTAGATGCAGGATACACTGCCCAGTCTTAAGGTGAACCACTTGTCCATATGCCCACTGAACTCACATTGCTCCCAATTCTGGTAAAGAAGAAGGGTCTCGACCCGAAACGTCACCCATTCCCTCTCACCTAGATGCTGCCTGACCTGCTGAGTTATTCCAGCATTTTGAGATATTTCCTTGTTTAGCCAAGAAGACCAAAACTACACATTGCTCCAGGTGCGGTCTCATCAAGACCCTTTACTCCTGCTTGACTTCTTTACTCCTATATGATAATCCTCTTGCAAAAAGACACCATCAAATCAGAGTCCGTCCCAACACCAAATGTTGCCTGTCCAGTCTGAAGAAGGGTCCCAACCCAAAATGTCGCCTGTCCAATCCCTCCAGATTTGCTGCCCGACCTGCGGAGTTACTCCAGCACTTTGTGTTTTACTCAAGCATCTGCAGTTCCTTGTGTCTCCGTATCATTTGCCTTCCCAATCATTTTGCTGCACTGTATGTTAGTTTTCATTGACATATTCACAGGGACACTCTGGATTTTTCAATATTTCCCAATCTCTCACTCTTTAAAAAAATACTTCCCTGTTTGGCGGACCAAATTAGATAACCTTAAATTTTTCTACATTATATCCCATCTCCCATGTTGTTGCCCATTCAATCTGCTTGTCTATATTTGCTCAAAGCATCTTTACAACGACACTCTGGAGAACATGGATAGGTGATGTTTTGGTTCAGGCCCTTCTTTAGACTGATATGTTGGCTTCTTTTTGCACAAGGATTTGCATTTCGGAGTAAAGAGATCACACAGGTGTAAAGGGCCTTGTTGTGACTGTACCCGTTGTTAATGTGTTCTCTGGAGATGCTGCCTGACCTGCTGAATTACTCTGCTGAATTGGCGGCACGGTGGCGCAGCGGTAGAGTTGCTGCCTTACAGCGAATGCAGCGCCGGAGACTCAGGTTCGATCCTGACTACGGGCGCCGTCTGTATGGAGTTTATACGTTCTCTCCGTGACCTGCGTGGGTTTTCTCCGAGATCTTCGGTTTCCTCCCACACTCCAAAGACGTACAGGTATGTAGGTTAATTGACTGGGTAAAAATTGTCCCTAGTGTGTGTAGGATAGTGTTAATGTGCAGGGATCGCTGGGCGGTGGAGACTCGGTGGGCCGAAGGGCCTGTTTCCGTGCTGTATCTCTAAATCTAAATCTAAATCTAAATCTTACTCCAGCACATTGTGTTCCACGCAAGATTCCAGCATCTGCAATTTTGTGTGGCTCCAGTGCTTTATCTGAGTCAGTTTGGGTAAGGAAATATTTAATTCCTCGGACTTTGGCGATTTGGTGAGATTTGGATTGACGGTGGTCAGTTCATGTTTCACGATGCCAGAATTGGAGGAGCATAGGCTTGTTGAATTGGAGATGTTTACAGTGATAAGGAAAGGCAAGGTTTGGAGGAATTTGAAAATAAGGACGAGAATCTCACATCCACAATAACTGACTGAATTGATAGGCAGCCCTCCAGCATAGATCCTTTTGCAGCTCCTGCTGGAATCTGTAGAACTGCCTTCACACCAAGCAAATGTGTCTGAACACATGGACTGTTACTTCCCATGTAATGGTGTAGCACAGTGGAGATCACTGGCAGGCTTGAAGATCCCCCTGTGTCTTTTATATTTTATTTTTGCCTCTCATTAATCGACATAAAAATGTATTTGCAATTTCTTCTTACGCTGTTGAGAACACAAAGTAATGCAATTTAATGGTAAGTCATGCACAGGAGGCATCTGCTAAACGCCCCTGCTGCGTACGTAATTAACCTGTTCTCCCCGGGCCAAACAATAGTCCCCATCATCCATGAGGGACGAGGCAGGGAGGAGAGAGCTTGTTGCAGACAGGTCCACGCTCGTAAGTCAGTCCAGATCACAGGGCGAGAAGGTTAAAGACTGCTTTTCTCTCACTTTCTGAGGATAGTTATCATTGACAAGGGGCAAGTCTTCATTTGCACACATTTGACACGGAAGGGTTTCCATTTCAGTGAATGGTGCCTGGCATAAGTGTGTTAATTTTTACAAGGGTCACTTGAGCAAGTTCATAGCTGTGTTTCCAGGGGGCCATTGGGGATTTTGCTGGTATTTACAGGAGAGTCCCCAGAATTGTGTCAGTGTTTTGGTGGGTTCCCGAGGAGTTTGTTGGCACTAATAGGGATATAAGAAAATAACTGCAGATGCTGGTACAAATCGAAGGTATTTATTCACAAAGTGCTGGAGTAACTCAGCAGGTCGGGCAGCATCTCGGGAGAGAAGGAATGGGTGACGTTTCGGGTCGAGACCCTTCTTCAGACTTATAGGGAGTTACCTAGGATTACAAGGATCCCAAGGAAGTATGTTAGTACTTACAGAGGGGCCATCAGGAGCTTGTGAGCAATTACAGAGATCCCCTGGAATGTGTCAGTATTTACAGGTGGTCCCAGGGGAGCGTATCTGTATTTCCAGTGGGTCCCTTGGAATGTCTGTATTTGCAAGGGGGGGGGAGGGTCCCTAGCAGTGAGTCAGTGTTGACAGGAGGTCCCTGGGGAATGTGACATTTCTTTTGGAAATCTTCAGGGAGTGTGTCAGTATTTGCAGGGGGTCTCCAGAGTGTGTCAGTACTTACAGTGGGTCCCCAGGACTGTGCCAGTATTGGGAATTTCTCAGTGTTTACATAAAGTCACCAGGAATATTAATAGAATTGTAGAGTCATATAGCACAGAAACAGGCCCATCAGCCCAACACTTCCATTTTGCCCTTTACACAAAACCTATTTGCCTGATTAGGTGCTTATCCTTCTTTGCCTTACTATTTAAGTGTCTGTTAAAATGCTTTTTAAACATAGTGGCTGTATCTGATTCCACCACCTTCTCTGGCAGCGGGTTCTGGATATCAACCACACTCTGTGTGAGCAAACGTAGCCCTCAGTTTCTCCTTAAGACTCCTATCTCCCAACTTAATAGCTCAATATTTTTTGGAGGTGCTCCCGGGATTATGGGTTTTCCCAAAATGTTTGAAGCCCTGGGACTCTTTTCCAAAACCTCCGCACCTTTCTCTCCTCCTTTGAGACACCCATCAAAAATGTTCTCTGTGATCAAGATTTTGGGCATCTGTTTTGATGTTTTTCTCAGTAGGCTGTCAGGAGCACTGCATTGTGGGAGGGACTGCTACGCTGGACACAGAGTAACATCGCTCTCTGTTGGAGAGGCTTTACTAAAGGAGTGTTGTACTATCAGAGGGGCGGTGGGATGAGCAGTTTGAGGGAGTGCTTTCTTTCAGATGAGATCAGGATACTGTGGCCCTGCCTCCTGTCTTGGTGAAGCGTTAAAGATCAGGGACGCTTCTCAAAAATAAGATGCATTTGAGGAGAGAGAAAAGTAGAGTTAACATTTCAGGTCAAAGAAAGTTCACCGCAGTAAGGACATTTCTCTGGTGTCCTGGGGACAATATTTACCCCTCAACGGATGTCACTAAAACATTGCCGAGAGAGTGCTGCACTGTTGGGGGTGCAGAGCAAAGGGAAAGCTAGCCATTCCATATTGTTGTTTTGGGGCATTTTGTGTGCAAATTGGCTGAAGCATTTCTTACATTACAGCAGTGACTACACCTCAAAATGAGCTAATTTCTAGCTCAAAAGTAGCAGTTTGGAACATCCTGCAAGTGATGTGGTGATATAGAAATGCAAGTCTTCCTTTCTGTTCTCTCCTCAGTCCTAGGCCATGTTTTTGATAATAACAAGGGCAACTCCACAGAACATATAAAGATTAAAAGCATGGTCAAATGTGAAGGACCCATCAAGCAGAACTGACCTTCTCTCCTGAACAGCACAGTGGGAACGTCTTAAACACACAGAATGCATTTGATCAAGAGGTGAGCTCAACACCACCTGTGTAGGAAAATAACTGCAGATGCTGGTTCAAATCGAAGGTAGACACAAAATGCTGGAGTAACTCAGCGGGTCAGGCAGCATCTCAGGCGAGAAGGAATGGGTGACGTTTCGGGTCGAGACACTTCTTCAGCCTGATCAACACCACCTTTTCTGCAGCGATTTGGGATGGGAAATCAATGTTGGCCTTGCCAGCAGCTCCCGAAACGATGTCACAGTGGCACAGCCATAGAGCTGAATCCCAAAGACGTTTTCAGTTTACTTTGGGGAAACAGCATGAAAACATACCCTTCAACCCACTAAATCCGCACCAACCATTGATCACCCGTTCACACTAGTTCTATGTTATGCCACTTTCCCTTCCACTCCCGACACATGAGGGGCAATTTTACAAAGGCCAATAAACCCACAAACCTGCCATCTTTGGGACGTGGAAGGAAACCTGAGCACCTGGAGGAGACCCATACGGTCACAGAGAGAACATGCAAACTGTACGCAGACATCACCCGAGTCAGGATCGAACCCTGATCTCTGGCACTGTGAGGCAGCAGCTCTACCAGTTACCAGCCCTTGTCCGGCTTATAGGCTAATTGACATCTGTAAATAGCCCCGAATGTGTAGGGAGTGGATGCGAAAGTGGGATAACTATTGTGAACAGGTGATTGAAGGTCGGTAGGCTGACATGCCTGTTTCCATGCTGTATCTCTAAACTAAACTGAACTAAAACTCATGAAAGAATGAAAAGAAACTGTGAGCAGCACTATCAGTGAACAAATTCACTGCCCAGAAAAAAAAGAGTTAACATTTCAGGTCACATTCCAATCTTTCATTGGAACCCAATCTGAAACATTAACACCGTTTCTTTCTCCAAAGAGGCTGCCTAACAAGCTGAGATTTCCAGGATCTGCAATGTTTATGTGAAGCTACTGTCTTTCGGGTTAAGGAATGACAATTTAACATGACAAAGCTGACTGCCAAACTCTGCAGTGAAAGAATGATGGATGGCCAGTTAAACTTAATGAACGACATCAACCATCAGCTTTGCTAATGTGACTCAGATTTATTGAGCTAAAATCATTTTAAAGAATATTTCCAGTGAAGGGGTTGCACTGGATGAATTCTTTTGCAGCATTAAGAAATTTATTTGAATATAGATCATTTTAAAAGCCTAGCAAGTCACGGTGTGAAGTTGCTGTACTGGAACTTCCACTATTGTGGGCATTTTGAACTATCCCAAAAAGGGGCTGCACCATTTACGAGTTTAGAAATAAATTTTGTGAGACCTCATAAAATCAGCATACAGAAATTTTTGGCAGCAGCCTTCAGCAAGTTGACAGGTAGAAAGACCACCGGTAATGTGCCTGAACTGACAGGTGGTATATTTTCAGTGCTTTGAAGTTTATGCTTTCAGGAATACTCTAATGATGGTACCAGCTTGAAATTCGGGTCATTTAAATTCCCAGGCCTCATTAGAATTTTCCAGGATGGAATCACGCCTGATCCTGGAGATAGTTGGCGGGGGGGAGGGGGGGGAGGTGGTTAAGAAAGGAGGTGAGTGTAATGAGTGCCAGTGGTAGAGGTTTGATTAAAATGTTACCCACTTAGCATTGACTGGTTTACAACGGCACCTTGCATTTTTCTTTTTAATGTCCCAAGGTGCTACATCAGCAAACAGAAATTCACAGCAGGCTTCTTACAGAAAATTTAGGACAGTTGAACGAGGTTTATACCAAGGGACACCTTGAAAACGGGAAAGAGTGGTGAGGTGAAGTAATTTAGAGATGGAATTCCAGAGGCATGGCCACCAATGATGGTGTAGTAAACCAAGTGTTGTGAATCAAACGGGTTTCATTAACGAAACAGTGGTTGAACACACGCGCATTTAGTTAGGAGGTCAGTTAGGTGCTAGTTACTGTTGAGAGGAGCGCCACACGTCTGTTCACTCGAGGGCTCGAGCAGAGCTTCTCATCTCCAACAAGTAGTATAAGAAAATAACTGCAGATGCTGGTACAAATCGAAGGTATTTATTCACAAAATGCTGGAGTAACTCAGCAGGTCAGGCAGCATCTCGGGAGAGAAGGAATGGGTGACGTTTCGGGTCGAGACCCTTCTTCAGACTGATGTCAGGGGTGCGGGACAAAGGGAGGATATAGGTGGAGACAGGAAGATAGAGGGAGATCTGGGAAGGAGGAGGGGAAGAGAGGGACAGAGGAACTATCTAAAGTTGGAGAAGTCGATGTTCATACCACTGGGCTGCAAGCTGCCCAGGCGAAATATGAGGTGCTGTTCCTCCAATTTCCGGTGGGCCTCACAATGGCACTGGAGGAGGCCCATGACAGAAAGGTCAGACTGGGAGTGGGAGGGGGAGTTGAAGTGCTCGGCCACCGGGAGATCAGTTTGGTCAATGCGGACCGAGCGCAGGTGTTGATAGCTCTCCTGTCTCCACCTATATCCTTCCTTTGTCCCGCCCCCTGACATCAGTCTGAAGAAGGGTCTCGACCCGAAACGTCACCCATTCCTTCTCTCCCGAGATGCTGCCTGACCTGCTGAGTTACTCCAGCATTTTGTGAATAAATACCTTCTCATCTCCAACTGTCAACTGTCATCTCCCTGTCATGTGATCGTTCCAGTTCTGGTGACGAAGGTTCGATCAGTAAGTGGCTTGACCCCGAGGTGGTGCCACAATGGAGAGATTAAATTGAGGAGATGCTCAAAGAGCCTAATATGGAGCAGCGCAGAGATTACAGAGGATTCTGGGGTTGGAAGAAATTCCAGAGGTGGAGGGAGGTGAAGCCTGGGAAGAATTTTAAAACAATGGTAAGAATTTTTAAATAGAAGCCAGTAAATATGAATTTGGGGCAGGAGTAGCCCACTCGGCCCCTTCGAGCCTGCTCCACCATTTAATAAGATCAAGGCTGATCTGACCGTTATCCCAACAGCAGAGGCCAATGAGTGCAGAATATTAGGTGAATGGGTGACCTGGTGTGGGTTAAGAGTTTAGTTTAGTTTACAGCGCGGTAACAGGCCCTTCGGCCCACCGAGACCGTGCCAACCAGCGATCCCCGCACACAAACACTATCCTGCACACACTAGGGACAATTTACATTTATACCAAGCCAATTTACATTTATACCAAGCCAATTTACATTTATACCAAGCCAATTTACATTTATACCAAGCCAATTAGCCTACAAACCTATACGTCTTTAGAGTGTGGGAAGAAACCAGAGCTTCCCGGAGAAAACCTACGCAGGTCACGGGGAGAAAGTACAAACTCCATGCAAACGAGCACCTGTAATCAGGATTCGAGCCCGGTTCTCTGTCGCTGTAAGGCAGCAACTCTACTTCTGCGCCACTGTGCCGCCCCTGCGGTTGTGGAGACTGGTCAGCATGTGTCAGAGTGGTTGAGCCAGGAGGTGACAAAGGCATGAATAAATGTTTCGGCAGCAGATGTGCTGTGGAAGGGATGGACTCAGGCAATGTCAAAGAGGTAGACATCAAATGCTGGAGTAACTCAGCGGGTCAGGCAGTATCTCTGGAGAGAAGGGAATGGGTGACGTTTCGGGTCTCGACCCTTCAGACTGATGTCAGGGGAGGGGGCGGGACTGAATGCCGGTGCTCTGCAAAATGATCACCAGTCTGCATGTGATACCTTCAATGCCGAGACCACATGTGAACACTGAATGCAGTGCACTAGATTGGAAGCAGTGCGAGTGAAAGATTGAGTCCCTTGATGGTGGGAAGCGAAGAGGTGGATGTACAAGTGTTACATTGCCTAGGGTTACGAGTTTTCATAAGGTTGCAAATAGGCTGGTTCTACCTTACACAGTTACCAGAGAGAGCCAGCTGATGAAAGGTCATCGACCTGAAATGTTAATACAGTTTCTCTCCAGATATGGTGCTTGACCTCCTGAGTGTTTCGAACATTTCCTTTTTCTAATTATTGTTTAAGATGCTGGTGAAGAATAATCTCTGTTGGCATAACTATTGACTGTAGTTAACAGGGCAATCATGTAACTGTTAGTTAACAGGGCAATCATGTAACCTGCTTTATAGATATAGTAGTCCTCAGCCCAAAGGATGTTTTCAAATCTCAAGAAAAGATTTTCCTTATGAATTGCATCAGGACTAATGAGTGAAAAGAATGAATGTGGTTTTAAATAGCACTGCTCAAATCCTCAGAATATCCCAAAACATTTCACAGCCAATTAACTCCTTTCGAAATGCAACAAATTTAAATCCTGTGAAAGCGTGGAGTTGTGGATGGGATAAATTGGCTGTATTGTAGGATGGCTGGTGCTCTCTGAAGCTGGCCTTCACGACTGAACGAGATCTTTAGGGAAATGAAGGATCTCGACCCGAAACGTCACCCATTCCTTCTCTCCTGAGATGCTGCCTGACCCGCTGAGTTACTCCAGCATTTTGTGAATAAACAGCTTCGATTTGTACCAGCATCTGCAGTTATTTTCTTATACCATCCAGTCACCTTCATTAATTACCTTCCTTGTTCTGGGAGACCCACACTCCCAAAGCAGCCCCAACACTAAACCCACTCAAACTGCATCGTAACTCCTACACTGCACTTCAGATTGCACCACCAATGCAACAATCCTACACTGAACCCATCTACACTGCAGCCCAATCCGAACACCCACACTGCAACTACTCTCTGCAAGCCACACAATCTGCACATTCGCCACATTGCAAGACTCCATCCGCTTCCCCCTCTGCATCCTCCCTGCAACCGCCAGACAGCAGTCCTTGTACACTGTGAACCCCTCCCTGACCATCAGTCTGAAGAAGGGTCTCGGCCCGAAACGTCGCCCATTCCTTCTCTCCCGAGATGCTGCCTGACCTGCTGAGTTACTCCAGCATTTTGTGAATAAATACCTTCAATTTGTACCAGCATCTGCAGTTATTTTCTTATATCCCCTCCCTGACCAATGCACCCCAGCCAATCCCACCTGGGGCATTATAAGGCTCTGCTCTACAGATTCACTCAACCCCCTAACCACCGAGATCAAATCTAGTCCTTCTACATGTGGAAATATAGAGCACATCCGTGAAATCTTTCCTCGTAATTTAGCTGGGTTACTTGGGAGAAAATGCATTCGATTATTTTCTGAAAGAATGTAGATGTTTAACATCCTTTGGGACATTCTGTTGCCATCTTTCTTGCCTGAGAATGATTGATAGCTTCACATAATTCAAGAAACACAACTGAGCAAGAAGGACTGTGTCCTTTGATGCACTGCTTCAGAAGCTGTCAGCTCCAGCTTGTACATTTCTGTACGCAGATGCTTGGCCCCGACAACACGTGCTGAGGTCCAGAGAGAGAAGCCATTAACTGCACACTTGATCAGTCTATTATTGGTGTATTTTCCATTTGCAATTGATGAATGCAAGATGTCATAATAACAGCTAAGGGCTCAGTTTGCATTGAGCCCAAAGTCTGTTCTGACACATCACATCGTATATATTGGCTGATAATTTTAAACAGCAGGATTTTCTTATCACAGCAATGATGAACTTACATCCAGTAAAGCTTGGTGATAATCAGTTTAGTCCTTCTATCTTCAGGTTCTTTTTTGAACCTTGATTTTTAATAAGAATGCAAGAAAAATGAGCAGTAGTGGACCACTCGATCCCTCAAGCCTGCCCCACTATTCAATATGATTATGGCTGATCTCCCCCAAGCCTTCTTCTGTGCCAGTTTCCCATCACCCTCAATTCTCAGATGTCTCCAAATTTTATCTCCCTCTTTTTTTAAATCGCCCCAGTGATCCAATCTCCACAACCCTCTAAGGTCGGCAATTCCATAGATTCACCTCCCTCTGTGAAAAGGCCCCTACGCATCTCAGTTTTAAATGACCTGCCCCTTATATTGTAACTATTTACCTTCATGGGTGAACTTGCCTCAAAGAGGGTGCACTCCCCCACACTGCGAGAGAGGCAGTACTGCGCAAGGGACAGTACTGAGGGAGTGCCACACTGTGGGAGGGGCAGTACTGGGGGAACACTGCACTGTTGGAGAGGCAGTACTGATGGAATTACTACATTAAAGACTGAATATACTAATAAAAACATTTCTAAAATATACATGAAGCCAGAAGATTATGTATATCTCAGAAATGTAACAACTCTCTGCTTCCACTTCAACACAAACACGTTGTTTATGGTTAATCTGCGATCTGAACATGACATAATTTGTTCCTGATTCACTGGTGTCTCTATACCAACTGGAGAGGGCTCTGCTAACGTTTGATGTTATAAAGGCCTCTTGCTCGTCACCAGTCCCCACCATTGATGCCTGTGCCATTAGATTCTCAGTCTCCCTTTCCCCCTTTAATGTGCTCCTTAAACCCCAACAGTTATCAGACTACTGAATGGTCCCCTCATAAACTAGTGCCGTCTCGATTGTTGACACAAAATTCTCGAGTAACTCAGCGGGACTGGAGGGAAGGAATGGGTGACCTTCCGGGTCGAGACCCTTCTTCAATCTTGATTGTCTTACCTACCTCATTACAGACCTTGCACTTTTTCTCTGTAACTTGCCACTAAAATGGAAGTCGTCGTTGCCTCGTCTGCTCAGCAAGGAGATGGGCATCTCACCCAGGAACCCCAGCTCAGGTCAGGAACTCAGCCCTGTGGGGGCTACCCAGATACAAACCTGATGAACAATCAGTCTGTCACACGGTTTGAAAGAACCTTGCAAACAGATACCTGTCCCTGCTGAAGTTGCATGTTTATCTTGCAGGAAGATTGTTCCCGATGTTGGGGAAGTCCAGAACAAGGGGTCATAGTTTAAGGATAAGGGGGAAGTCTTTTAGGACCGAGATGAGAACGTTTTTTTTCACACAGAGTGGTGAATCTGTGGAATTCTCTGCCACAGAAGGTAGTTGAGGCCAGTTCATTGGCTATATTTAAGAGGGAGTTAGATGTGGCCCTTGTGGCTAAAGGGATCAGGGGGTATGGAGAGAAGGCAGGTACGGGATACTGAGTTGGATGATCAGCCATGATTATATTGAATGGCGGTGCGTACAGGCTCGAAGGGCCGAATGGCCTACTCCTGCACCTATTTTCTATGTTTCTATGTTTATAGAGGGAGAGACCAATATTACCTTCAGAAGGAATTATTTGGCTTTCTGTTATGAAGAAAATGCCAGGTAAAGTTTAGTTTTGTTTATTAAATTGTCACATGTACAGAGATACAGCGAAAAGCTTGTTCTGTCAGCTAACTAATTATACGATACACGAGTACAATAGATCCTCTTCTGGAACAGAATGCAGAAAGCCGTCACGATCTGGTGCCATCTTGCAACTTATGTCTCTGAAAAGTCCGACCTTGGCTAAAGGAGAGAGGTAATTTCGTATTACCCCAGCGTTGAGGCCTGGTGGCCTAGATCACGTTTGATCGATGAAGTAGGAATCAGCCCGGCCCGGCTCAGTGCTGCTGAGTGAGGGCCACACTGTGCTGAATTTGGCATGCAGTCTTGAAGGCGTGCTGCACTGGTGGAGGTGCATTGTTGAGGGAGTGCTGCATTCTTTGAGGAGAATATTGCATCCTCTCACCTGATGGTTATTAAGTGGACAATATTGAGAGTGCAAAACAGTCACCTAGTCTGCGCCTAATCTCATCGATGTAATGGCAACATCCTGAGCACCAAATGCAGTAGACGAGCTTGGAAAGGGTTCAAGTGAATCCCTGCCTCACCTGCAAGGGCTGTTTTGGTGCTTGCATGGTGGCGAGGGAGGTAGTGAAAGGACAGGTGTCACATCTCCTGTGGTTGCAGGGGAAAATGCCAAGGGTCGGGGTGGGGTAGGTGGTGTGGGATGAATGGACCAGGGAGTCCCAAAAAGACCTAAGGAAAGCATAAAAAGGTGGAGGGGGGGGAGGGGGAGGGAGAAGAGAATATGTCTGGTGGTGGGATTGTATTGGACCTAGCAGAAATGGCAGATAATGGAGTTCAATTCACAGGGAGTGCAAGATTGTGCCTATTGTGGTAGACAATAGACAATAGGTGCAGGAGGAGGCCATTCGGCCCTTCGAGCCAGCACCGCCATTCAATGTGATCATGGCTGATCATTCTCAATCAGTATCCCGTTCCTGCCTTCTCCCCATACCCCCTGACTCCGCTATCCTTGAGCTCTATCTAGCTCTCTCTTGAATGCATTCAGAGAATTGGCCTCCACTGCCTTCTGAAGCAGAGAATTCCACAGATTCACAACTCTCTGACTGAAAAAGTTTTTCCTCATCTCCATTTTAAATGGCCTACCCCTTATTCTTAAACTGTGGCCCCTGGTTCTGGACTCCCCCAACATTGGGAACATGTTTCCTGCCTCTAACGTGTCTAACCCCTTAATAATCTTATATGTTTTGATAAGATCCCCTCTCATCCTTCTAAATTCAAGTGTATACAAGCCTAGCCGCTTCAGTCTTTCAACATATGACAGTCCCGCCATTCCGGGAATTAACCTAGTAAACCTACGCTGCACGCCCTCAATAGCAAGAATATCCTTCCTCAATCAGTCTGAAGAAGGGTTTCGACCCGAAACGTCACCCATTCCTTCTCTCCCGAGATGCTGCCTGACCTGCTGAGTTACTCCAGCATTTTGTGAATAAATACCTTCGATTTGTACCAGCATCTGCAGTTATTTTCTTATATCCTTCCTCAAATTAGGAGACCAAAACTGCACACAGTACTCCAGGTGCGGTCTCACTAGGCCTCTGTACAACTGCAGAAGGACCTCTTTGCTCCTATACTCAGCTCCTCTTGTTATGAAGGCCAACATTCTCGTTGCATGTCATTTCAACTCCCCTCCCAGTCACACACCAACCTATATGTCCTCAGTTATCTCTATTTCTGCAGAGAAGGCAAACTCAAAGGGGAAGAGCAATGTCTCATGTCCCACCTGGGTAATCCACCAGAGGCGTCGAGGTTACAGAGAGAAGGCAGGGGAATGGGGTTGAGAGGGGAAAATGGATGAACCGTGATTGAATGTTGGAGTGGACTCCATGGGCTGAATGGCCTAATATTGCTCATGTATCATATGGTAGCCAATAGTACAAACATTGAATTTTCCAATATCAGGTCATCCGCAACCCCAGTGCTGAAGGGTCCCGACCCGAAATTTGCCTGTCCATTCCCTCCTTAGATGCTGCCTGACCCGCCGAGTTCCTCCAGCACTTTGTGTTTTGCTCAAGATTCCAGCATCTGCAGTTCCTTGTGTCCCCACCGCACATGGTCGCCTGAAGGACAACAGAGTGCCGGAGCAACTCAGCGGGTCAGGCAGCATCTGTGGAAAAAGTGGATAGGCCAATAGTCAATAGTCAATTTATTTGTCACATACACATGTGCAGTAAAATGAAAGATTACCCGCAGTTCAACAATAAGACCAATAAAAATAATCAATAAAAATGCAATAACACATACAATGATAAACCAACACCAAACAAAAGAAACATCCATCACAGTGAGTCTCCTCCAGTCACCTCCTCACTGTGATCGTGGCATGTTCTCCAGAGATCCTGCCTGACCCGCTGAGTTATTCCAGCACTCTGTGAAACGTCACCTATCCATGTTCTCCACAGATGCTGCCTGACCCGCAGTTACTCCAGCACTCTGTGAAACGTCACCTATTCATGTTCCCCACAGATGCTGCCTGACCCGCTGAGTTACTCCAGCACTCTGTGAAACGTCACCTATCCATGTTCTCCACAGATGCTGCCTGACCTGCTGAGTTATTCCAGCACTTTGTGTCCTTTTGTGTAAACCAGCATCTGCAGTTCCTTGTTTCTGGCACATACTCGCCTGTCCTCACAGTTTTCCTCCCTTTGTTCATCCCTCCCACCATCTGCCCATCATCCCAGCCCTATCTGGCTCCACCTAATTCTCTATTCCCCCCCAGGGCCGTTTTTACATCATTATGGGCCCCCGGGCAAAGCAGTGTACTGGGGCCCCTACCGTTACTCTCCCCCGCCCCCCTTTCCCTACCAGCCCCCCCCCCCCTGTCGTGCCGGCGAAAAGCACTTACCGAAAAGCACTTAGCGATGGACTTAGGGTGCTACATTGTTGCGAAAAGCACTTACAGATCGCTGTGAGAAGCACGTAGTGACCGAAATTGTTGCGAAAAAAGCACTTATTGAACCTACATTTTTAAAGTAGTATTTATTTATTGCAAGTTACTTAACATACACAGATCAGCATTGTGCCCCTATGCTCGTGGGACCCCGGGCAAGTGCCCATCAGGCCCATGCGTTAAGACGGCCCTGATTCCCCCCTCCCTCCTCCGACCGCTAAACACTTAACAACCTTTCCTGTTCCCTTTCAGTACTGGTGTACGGTCTCAACTCAAAACTTCAGTTAACACCTCCAGTGAGCACCCTGGGCGCTGCTTGGGCCCGCCTGTTCTTCCAGGGTTCTGGTTTGAGATTCCCAACATTTGCAGTGTTCTGGACCCATCGAGCCTGTACGCACCGCCATTCAATGTGATCATGGCTGATCATTCTCAATCAGTACCCCGTTCCTGCCTTCTCCCCATACCCCCTGACTCCGCTATCCTTAAGAGCTCTATCCAGCTCTCTCTTGAATGCATTCAGAGAATTGGCCTCCACTGCCTTCTGAGGCAGAGAATTCCACAGATTCACAACTCTCTGACTGAAAAAGTTTTTCCTCATCTCAGTTCTGGTTCGAGATTCTGTTCTGGTTCGAGTTCTGGTTCGAGAACTGGTTCTGGTTCTGGTTCTGGTTCTGGTTCTGGTTCTGGTTCTGATTCTGTTCTGGTTCTGCCCAACATTTGCAGTGTTTGGACAACTTGACAATATAAAATAGAGTCCGTTTCCACCAATCAGCGCGGAAATGCCGTGAAAACAGCGGCAAACAACCCCCAGCCCACAGCCCTTTCCGAGCGGGGCAGATCGCCGGCTGCAACCTACCAATAGAAGCATCCAGAAAGGAGTCAATCATGGCAGCGGAAGGACAATGCGCTGTGACTGACTTCATGTCCTAACTTGCAAACCGGTCGTTTCAGCTGGAGTTTTTAAAAAAAAAAACTTCTTATTTAACTTTAAAATAAAAATCTGATTTTAAATATCGATCTACCGCGGGCGCGCCAGTGGAGCTGTCTTATCAATCGCAGACGGTCCCAGTCACAGAGTCGGACGGTGAAGGATCATGACTTTGTTTGGCGTTTGATTCACTCTCTCGGAAAATCCTGGGACCTCCATTGGAAAAATTCGTGAGCACTCACTGTAAGTAGCAAGGATGGGATTTTCGATTCCCCTTTGCAGTCGATTGCAAAGCGAAACGTCTTAGGGGAAAGAGAAGTGGGACCGCGTTGGCAATTTCTGAATGGCCAGATGGAGAGTCTGCGTCTGCGAAAGAGGGAAGGTTGTTGGTTGATTATTACAATGGTGTGCGTGTATAATATAGATATTTGAAGCAAAGTTTTCAATATACAGATACACAATATATATATATATATATATATTGAAACCTCGGGTACACTTGTGTGTGTTTATTCTTGGAGGGGCCTTTGGTAAAAACGTTGGCCCTGTTTGGAGGCTGGTGAAATGCTGCCACGTTTAGCGTTTATTTAACCTGCTTCGAATGCACAGAGGATTTTTCATTAAAAGTTTTCCTATCCAAACAGATATTTCTGGTCTCAATCCATTTGGGAGGAGGAGGAGAAAAAAGTGGGCACACTTTCCCTTAACTTGCAAATGTTTTAAAACTTTATTTTAATCGTTTGAACTTTGCAATTGTTGTTTCGGGGGGGGGGGGGGGGGCAGAAAAGAGGCCTTTCTCTCGAGGTCCAATCATTCACGTTGCAATGATTCAGAGAATTCGGTCATCTTGGCTATGAGATTGGATCAGTTTTTAAGGGTTGCCTGCCAGGAATTGGTGTATCAGTATCTGCGCCTCAGAAGCAGACTGTTCGGCCCCGTGCTTTGTTTCTGCTGTACTGGAATCTTCTCCTTCGACCCCCAACCACTGCCATATCTCTCTCCTATCTTATTCCAGCTGCCCTATAAAGGCTATTCATCTCACTGCTCTCTGTAGGAGCATGTTCTAATATGGCAAAAGGTGGCAAATGAATACCATTAAAGCTGATGGCTTTGCCTTGTGTGTGCTGATGTGTGATGCAAGCAGTCTTCTGGTTCCTTCAGTCTTTATGTTTTTCATTGATAATTGTATTGAATCACTTTGAATCAGTAATTGTCTTCAAACACCAGGAACCCCTTTGAAGGTTGCGGTGATGTAGTTTATATATCTCAAAGGTCGTTGCTAGTTTACCTAACTGCGATAACTAGAGCTGTGGAATAGTGAGCAGCAGGAAGGCGAGACTAATCTTGCACAAAGCACAGGAGGGTATGGCGAGTCACCACTGCATTGAAGGGTAGGAGGTGGGTCAGAATCAGAGGACAAATGAGAGGAAAGGGAATGATAGACTTTCCTAGATGATGAGACAGTTTGTAGTCAATAGGCTCAACATTGCAGAGATGAATATTGGGCCAAGAGGGGAAATGGAGAGCTATTTGGGGACACAGGAAATCAGCAGAGGAGTAAATGTGTAATTGAATGGAGTTTGGGGTGAAAGAGGCAGAGAGTAGTTGGTCCATCAGTCTGAAGAAAGGTGAAGGTCACTTTCTCCTCCTCGGTAACATTGCCTCAGTTCATCTGTTCCTAAAACCCTCATCACCATGCCTTTTGTCACCTCCGGACTTAATCATTTAACCTCCCTCATTCTACTCTTTGCTAAACCAGAGGTCAACTCGAACCATTACACATCTGGTTAAAACCAGATTTATTCACAAAATGCTGGAGTAACTCAGCAGGTCAGGCAGCATCTCGGGAGAGAAGGAATGGGTGACGTTTCGGGTCGAGACCCTTCCTCAGACTGATGTCAGGGGGGGCGGGACATAGGAAGGATATAGGTGGAGACAGGAAGATAGAGAGAGATCTGGGAAGGAGGAGGGGAAGGGAGGGACAGAGGAACTATCTAAAGTTGGAGAAGTCGATGTTCATACCACTGGGCTGCAAACTGCTCAGGCGAAATATGAGGTGCTGTTCCTCCAATTTCCGGTGGGCCTCACTATGGCACTGGAGGAGGCCCATGACAGAAAGGTCAGACTGGGAATGGGAGGGGGAGTTGAAGTGCTCGGCCACCGGGAGATCAGTTTGGTTAATGCGGACCGAGCGCAGGTGTTGAGCGAAGCGATCACCGAGCCTGCGCTTGGTTTCGCCGATGTAAATAAGTTGACATCTAGAGCAGCGGATGCAATAGATGAGGTTGGAGGAGGTGCAGGTGAACCTTTGTCTCACCTGGAAAGACTGTTTGGGTCCTTGGATGGAGTTGAGGGGGGAGGTAAAGGAACAGGTGTTGCATCTCGTGCGGTTGCAGGGGAAAGTGCCCGGGGTTGGGGTGGTTTTAGTAGGAAGGGACGAGTGGACCAGGGAGTTACGGAGGGCACGGTCTCTGCGGAACGCAGAGAGGGGAGGGGATGGGAAGATATGGCCAGTGGTGGGGTCCCGTTGTAGGTGACGGAAATGTTGGTGGATGATATGTTGGATCCGCTGGCTGGTGGGGTGGAAGGTGAGAACGAGGGGGATTCTGTCCTTGTTGCGAGTGGGGGGAGGGGGAGCAAGAGCGGAGCTGCGGGATGTAGAAGAGACCATAGTGAGAGCCTCATCTATAATGGAGGACGGGAAGCCCTGATATGTTAAAACCAGATATGTGGTGAAGGTTATATTGACAGAGATAAATGTGGTTGATCTACAAATACTGAAATTAACACACTGGTTTCCAAATTGCCACTCAAGCTGTTGTGTCACTGGTAATTGCTGTATTTGGCTTTGAAACGGAATGTATGACTTGAAGCAATTACCTGCTTTGATCGTAGGTGGAAGGATAATCATAATTGTAATCATATTTTATAAACCAAGTATGTTTTGTGACATACGAGGAATTTGGTTTGCCATAGTCATGTCAAAAAAAGCAACAAGGCACACAAGTACATTAAAATTTGACATAAGCATCCACCACAGCGGCTCTTCCACGTTCCCTACTGTGATGGAAGGCAATAAAGTCTTATCTTCTTTCCTCCTTGGGGGAAACCTACATGCGGCGAGGGAGAATGAATGATGTGGTAATGAATGAGTCTTTCTAGCTAACTATAGTTCTGACCTTTGTGGTAACTTTGTACAGGACATAAGAATGAATGTGTGAGGCAAGAGGTGTCATCTCTCCACGCAACCTGGGCACTGACGTCAAAATGCCCACAGGCTTCATTTCCTGTTTGTGGGTGAGGCTGGCAGTCTTGGTACATTTGCTAAGTAGTTAGTAGCATTGGAAACCTTTTAGGAGTGAGGATCTCTGAGGCACATTCAGAAATACGGAGAGTTGTCCTCTCTATGGTGTGGATGCACAAACCTTGGTGTGCGCGTATAATGAAGTTCATAGATTTCCTGTAAATTATCGAGTGCTTCTATTGAAACTATTGAATTCCTGCACATTTTAAAATCATTTTCTCTCTCCCTCCCACTGTGCTTATTTTGCTTTCAACAGTATCCTAAATGGAAAGCTCAGCTGTTTCTTGAGGATTTAACCCGGTGAGCATTTTTGAGTGAGTGTTTGGTTCAGACAGACGGTATTGTTAGATTTGCATGTGGGTGTGGTTATTATTTTTTTTGTTCTTGGTCTCTTTTTGAAGCAACAGCTTGGGCGACGTTGGTGTCTCCCCAGAACACTTGGTGCGGCCTGATCCAATCTGTCACCAGATAGTTCTGCAAGGCTTATCAGGAGTTCACTAAAACCTTCCCTTAAGGGGTGGATGGGTGAAGGGTGCAAATTCCTTTCACAATAAGAGACACTGTTGCATCTGTGGAGAAACAACAAACGTTTCTGTTCGTTCTTCAGAACTCCGTCTCATTCTGCCTCCCAGTCCTCTCCCTGGCTGCCGTCTCGACCCGAAACATCGCCCATTCCTTCTCTCCAGAGATGCTGCCCTTCTCTCCAGAGATGCTGCCCGTCCCCGCTGAGTTACTCCAACTTTTTGTGTCTATCTTCAGTTTAAACCAGCATCTGCAGTTCCTTCTTACACACGTCACCTAACCATGCTCTCCAGAGATGTTGCCTGACCCGCTGCGTTACACTCTAGGATTTTGTACCCTTTCCTTAAGTTTGAAGATAGTTATGAATAAGGTCTGGACCTGGGGGCGGGGGGAGGAGAGGGGGGATTGACCAAATTGGGGGAGGACATATTACAACATTGTTGCCCAGGAGTGACGGGGAGAAAATTAGGAGCAGCTGTTATTGGGTAAGTCCACATCTGATATGTGGGAGTTGTTTAAAGACCAGCTAATCAGAGTTCAGGACTGGCATGTCCCAGTATGGAGGAGGGACAAAATTGGCAGGGTAAGGGAACCTTGGATCTCAAGAGATGCTGTAAATTTGGTCAAAAAGAAAAAGGAGGCATTGGCAAGGTTTAGGAAAATGAAATCAAACCGTTGACGAATATAAAGAAAGCAGGAAAGAATTCAAGCAGGGAGCAAAACACAAAAGTGCTAGAGGAACTCAGCAGGTCCAAGCAGCATCTGGGGAAAGAATGAACAGGTGTTTTATTTTGAGTGGGGACCATTTAGATGAAAGCAGGGAATTTAGGAGGGGCAGAAGGGACTAAGAGATGTTATTGGCAAATCAGATTAAAGAGAATTTCACTGCACTTTAAAACATGCGTTACAGAGGTAACTAGGGAAGAGTGCAGGAGCACCCAAGTATAAAGGAGGGATATGCTTGGAGTCAGAAGATGTAGGTGAGGTACTAAATATGTATTTTGCATAGGTATTAACCTAGAAGAAGGATATGAGAATAGTGAGTATAAGAAAATAACTGCAGATGCTGGTACAAATCGAAGGTATTTATTCACAAAATGCTGGATTAACTCAGCAGGTCAGGCAGCATCTCAGGAGAGAAGGAATGGGTGACGTTTCGGGTCGAGACCCTTCTTCAGACTGATGTCAGGGGGGCAGGACAAAGGAAGGATATAGGTGGAGACAGGAAGATAGAGGGAGATCTGGGAAGGAGGAAGGGAAGAGAGGGACAGAGGAACTATCTAAAGTGAGGATAGTGAGATCAGTGTGGGGCATACCAATATGCTCGGGCATTTTGCGATCAAGGAAGTGGTGGTGGGTCTCATGAAGAGCATTAACGTGGATAAGTTCCCAGCGCCTGCTGGGATCCATCCCAGGTTATTGAGAGAGGCAGGAGAGGGGATTGCTAGGGCCTTGATAAAGATCTTTATACCCTCTCTAGCCACAGGTGAGGTCCTGGTGGGCTGGAGAGTAGGTACTGTTCCTTTGTTTAAGAAGGGAAATAGGGATCCTCATCTCAGTGGTAGGGAAGTTATTGGAGAGGATTATTAGGGATAAGATTTACTCGCATTTTGAAGAGAATGAGCCAGTGGGGGCAGTCAGCATGGGCTTTGTGTGTGTGGGGCAAGTTATGTCTTACAATCTTAATTGAGTTTTTTGAGGAGGCAACAAAAGTGATCGTTGAGGTTAGTACAGTTGTACACATGGATTTTAGTAAGGCGTTTGACAAGGTCTGTCATGGTAGGCTGATCCTGAAGATGAAGATGCATGTTTTGACAACGTCACAGGGAGAACGTACAAACTCCGTACAGATAGCACCTGTAGTCTGGATTGAACCGGATCTCTGGCGCTGTAAGACAGCAACTCTACCGCTGCGCCACCATGCCACCCCGAATCTCTTTATCTCTTCCCTGTGCCTCGTCGTTGTTTGAGATCCAGGCCACCACAGTGGTATCATCTGTCAACTTGTAAATGGAGTCAGAGCAGAATTTAACTGCACCTTTGTGGGAGTAAAGTAAGGTTGCTGAGAATGCAGCCTTTTGGGAAACCAGTGTTGACAAGCCAATGTGACTCAGAAGAAAGACCCTGAACTGAACCAAAAGTACTGTGCAACTGAAGCCTGACAAACAGGCCAAACTGGATCAGGGTGGCTGATCTCCTTCCCCGATGAACATTTGTGAACTTAGTGGGGAGTTTCTGTGGGAAATAGAAGCAGGGGCCCCTTGTCTGTTCTGCCATTCAATAAGATTGCAGTGAACCTTTAAAAATAAACGTTTATGCTGACTGTTACTGATACTAACTTATTAATTCCAGTTACTTGAATTTAAATTCCTCGGCTACCAAGACTATTCGAGGCTGATCTGGTGTTTGATCTGAAGCATTAACTCTGTTTTGCTTCATAGACGCTACCTGATCTACTGAGTATTTCCAGAATTTTCTGTTTTTTATATCAAGATTCCAGCGCCTGTAGTTTTTGATTTGATTATCAATAATTTAGCGGCTGCTATTTCACAGTTCTTTGAGAAGTGAAGCTTTGCAGGACTCTGCAAAAGGAGCAGATGGGGAGTAGGAGTACTTTGTATTTGAGTGTTTTGACCAATTCCATGTGACCGTCTGGTGTTAAATCGGAGTGTGAGCTCTGTTTCTGAACCTCCATCGTGTGTTGACTTCCATCGTGTGTTCCCCCCTCCCCACCTTGGAAAATAAGTGGCTGTGTGATCATTTACGTTAGCCTCAGATGGCAGTCGGGACAGCAGTTAAACGCCCTGTGAAAGCAGCCCAACCTGCCGAATGGCACTCCCTCGGCACCATGGCCGGATTAAGCTAGTAGCATATGTTATAAATGGGCCTTAAATACGGGACAAGGTGAAATTGCCGCCCGCGCCCCACGTGACCTCACCCAGCCAGCGGCAAAATTTGTCCCGTACGGGACCACCCTTGTCCTGTATTAGGCCCGTGGGCCGCTATAGGTCCCTACACTGTAGGCCCGGACAGTGTAGGCTAACGGAGCTCGTTAACGGAGTTCGGGGAGCGGGGCTGAGTGTGTTCGAGGAGCGGGTAGGGTTGCCAGCTGTCCCGTATTAGCCGGGACATCCCGTATTTTGGGCAAAAGTTTTGCCCAAAATATGGGATGTCCCGGCTAATACGGGACAGTTTGCAACTCTAGGTGCTCCCCCCACCCCACAGTTCACCCCGGTCTCTCAGCTCTGTGCCACTGCCTGTCTCTGTCTTGCTGCCAGTCTCTGTCCCTCTGGGTGGGGGGGGGGTCTGTGTCTCGGGGTTGGCGATTGGGCGGTGACACGCCGGCTGCCCATTGGTCCGCGCAGTCCCGCCAACACATTCAAACCGTGGCGGTTGGGGAGCGGCGCGCGCAACACAGCGCCCCCCAGTGGGATGCCGATCTCAAGCATTTAGCGCGGCAGGGCCCGTAGCAAATGCTACTTTTGCTACTATGTTAATCCAGCCCTGCTCGGTGCCAACCCCCTTGTGGTGTGGCTCTCTCTTGGCAGTGCATTAAAGGCCAATCTAGATTTCTGTGCTGGACTCCATCTGTGTCCATCGATCTCCATCTCTGTCTGTCTCTGTGTCTGTCTCTCTCTTTCTCTTGGCGTGCATGGCTGATTGTGTGTCTGTGGATTGGAGGAGGGTGTTCTGGCCAACCTTCGGGCGTTAAGAATGAGATGCGATGTAAAGGGATCTGATCGTCCTGTGTGCAGTTGGGCCATTGCATAGGCTGAGATCATTGACTAACAGCTCTTCAAATCCTTTGTAACTTGAAGCATGTTGGAACATGGAGGATGTGTGAAATGCCATTTGACTACAAGTTGCATTCTTTCCTTGCGCCCCTCCTTTCCTTTGACCCTTTCCAATGATGCAATTTTGAGTTTCCTTTCAATGTTTTCCACACTGACAGTAGTGGCTACACTGCAGGAACTGCTGTGAACTCTCAGGGGATAGGTTCTGGGTAAACGTCTTTTGTTCTTTCAGCTGGACAATGCCACAGGCTGATCTCGGTTGCAGCTGGTGTATCTGGCCTTTGTTTCTCTGTCATAAGTGATAATAGACAATAGACAATAGGTGCAGGAGGAGGCCATTCGGCCCTTCGAGTGATCATGGCTGATCATTCTCAATCAGTACCCCGTTCCTGCCTTCTCCCCATACCCCCTGACTCCGCTATCCTTAAGAGCTCTATCTAGCTCTATCTTGAATGCATTCAGAGAATTGGCCTCCACTGCCTTTGGAGGCAGAGGATTCCACAGATTCACAACTCTCTGACTGAAAAAGCTTTTCCTCATCTCAGTTCTAAATGGCCTACCCTTTATTCTTAAACTGTGGCCCCTTGTTCTGGACTCCCCCAACATTGGGAACATGTTTCCTGCCTCTAACGTGTCCAACCCCTTAATAATTTTATACGTTTCGATAAGATCTCCTCTCATCCTTCTAAATTCCAGTGTATACAAGCCTAGTCGCTCCAGTCTTTCAACATATGATAGTCCCGCCATTCCGGGAATTAACCTAGTAAACCGACGCTACACGCCCAGTCCAGGAGGAGATTTAGACCATTCAGCCCATCAAATTTACTCTGCCATTCAATCGTGGCTATCTTAAATAGATCTATATCTCTCCCTCCAAACCCCATTCTCCTGACTTCTCCCCATAACCCCTGACACCCGTACTAATTGACAGAGCGAGTTGATTGGACCATACCCAAGGTCCACTGCTGAGCTTGAAAGCAATATCCATTCTCAGGACATGGATGCAGTGGGCAAGGCTGCCATTTGATGCCCATTCCGATTTGCCCTTGAATATTGTTGCCAAGATAGATGGTGGATCAAGGAGCAGTTGTTGGGGATGGTGTTGTGAGGTTTAGATTCAGCGTTCCTCGCGTTATATATATATATATATATATATATATATATATATATCAGCCAAAACATTATGACCACGTGCCTAATATGCTGTTGGTCCTCCGTGTGCAGCCCCATTCACAGCAGGGTGCGATGCACTGTGTATTGTGACACATTCCTCCCGTGACCACCATTAACATTTTTTGTGACTTGTGCCACAGTCGACCTTCTGTCGGTTCGAACCAGACGGGATAGCCTTCGTTGCCCTTGCGCATCGATGAGCCTTGGGCGCCCAACACCCTGCCTGTCGCCGGTTTGTAGTTTGTCCCTCCTCGGACCACTGTCGGTCGGTACTCACCACTGCTGACCGGGAGCACCCCACAAGCCTTGCCGTTTCAGAGATGCTCTGACCCAGTCGTCTGGCCATAACAATTTGGCCCTTGTCAAAGTCGCTCAGGTCTTTACTCCTGCCCATTTCTCCTGCATCCAACACATCAACTTCAAGAACTGACTGTTCACTTGCTGCCTAATATATCCCACCCCTTGACAGGTGTCATTGTAACAAGATAATCAATGTTATTCACTTCGCCTGTCAGTGGTCATACTGTTTAGGCTGATCAGTATATATATATATATATATATATACACACACATATACACACACACACACACACACACACACACACACACACACACACATATACACACACATACACATACACACACACACACATACACACATACATACACACACACATACACACACACACACACACATACACACATACACATACACACATACACATACACACACACATACTGATCAGCCTAAACAGTATGACCACTGATAGGCGAAGTGAATAACATTGACTATCTTGTGACAATGACACCATATATATATATATATATGAGTGTGACGAAGGGAAACTGGTGGCATTCCCGTCTGCTGGCAGGTTCATTCAGCATGGAAACGGGCCCTTCGGCCCCCAGATCCATCCTAACCATCGAGCTCCCATCTATACACAAGAGCCTATTTTCTTTCCCCGGACGTTCTCATCAGCTTCTCCCCCAGGTTCTAGCCCTCACCAAGATGCAGGACAGAATGCCGCAAGAGACCCTTCTTCCATGTGGCTATCAAGCTTTACAACTCCTCCTTCAGTCGTGGGGTAGACTGAGACTGACTCCCCTCCCCCCCACCCCCCAATCTTTGCACATCCTCCAAACCTTTCCACTCGTCACATTAATTTCATGGATCTTATAGAAACTTACAAAATTCTTAAGGGGTTGGACAGGCTAGATGCAGGAAGATTGTTCCCGATGTTGGGGAAGTCCAGAACAAGGGGTCACAGTTTAAGGATAAGGGGGAAGTCTTTTAGGACCGAGATGAGAAAGTCTTTTTTCACACAGAGAGTGGTGAATCTGTGGAATTCTCTGCCACAGAAGGTAGTTGAGGCCAGTTCATTGGCTATATTTAAGAGGGAGTTAGATGTGGCCCTTGTGGCTAAAGGGATCAGGGGGTATGGAGAGAAGGCAGGTACAGGTTACTGAGTTGGATGATCAGCCATGATCATATTGAATGGCGGTGCAGGCTCGAAGGGCCGAATGGCCTACTCCTGCACCTATTTTCTATGTTTCATGCATTTTGTGTTTTGTATATTTTGTGTTTTATGACTGTTGGCAGATCAATTTCACTCCTGGGATAAATAATTTTATTTCGTATCGTATCGTACCCGCACACTGGAGACAATTTGCAGCAGCCAGTTAACCGACCAGCCTGTACGCCTTTGGGGGGGGGAACCACGATCATCCCAGGACTTTGGTTTGGCTGACTTTGAAGCATTGCGTGTAGTTGTGGCCGCCCCATTACAGGAAGGATGTGGAGGCTTATGAAAGTGCAGAGGAGGTTTACCAGAATGATGCCTGGGTTCGGAGGTATGAGCTACAGGGAGAGGTTGGACAGACTTGGATTGTTTTTTTCTAGATGCCAGAGGTGATAGAAGCATATAAAATGATGAGAAGGCATAGATAGGGTAGAAAGTCAGAACCTTTTTTCTCCCAAGGTGGAAATATCAAATACTAGAGAGGACAGCTTTAAGATGAGAGGGTCAAAGTTTAAAAGAGATGTGTGGGGCAAGTTTTTTTTTACGCACGGGTGGCGAGTGTCTGGAACGGGCTGCCGAGGTTGGTGGTTGAAGTAGATATGCTAGTGGCATTTAAAAGACTTTTGGATAGGCATGTGGAAACATAGGGAATGGAGGGATATGGGTTATGTGCAGATGGATAAGTGATAGTCTTGAAATCAAGTTCGGCACAGAATGTTTGGGCCGAAGGGCCTGTTCTTGTTCTATGTTCTATCTGGGAGAAATCCTAAAGTTACAGGGAGAACGTGCGAACTCCAGGCAGACGGTGCCGGAGTTTGGGATTGAACCCAGATCTCGGGCACTTTGGAAGGCAGGTTTGAGTTTAGTTTAGGTGACGTTTCAATCTGAAGAAGGGCCTCGACCCGAAACGTCACTCATTCCTTCTCTCTAGAGATGCTGCCTGTCCCGCTGAGTTACTCCAGCTTTTTGTGTCTATCTTCAGTTTAAACCAGCATCTGCAGTTCCTACTTACAAATCTGAGTGCAGTTTAGTTTATTGTCAGCGACGCCACTGTGCTGCCTCCTTCCAGGCGTGCGTGGAGTTAGGGAGTTCTCTCTAAGCTGCAAGGCTATTTAGCGGGTTAATGGCTGAGTTCTGGCTACTGAGGCTCGTGTGTGCCCTTGATACTTTGGCTCCGACACTGCGGGGACCGTGTGCCCAGGCTCCACGTCTGCTGGCGGTAACGGGGATGAATGATAGGCCACTCATTGCACTGATTGGCATTGATTCCCTTCCAGGCGCAAGTCGACCGGTCGGGGGCTGTCGAGGAGGCTCTGCGGGATGGAGCAGTGTCCCGTGACCCAGTACGAGCCCGTGGCGGAGATCGGGGGAGGAGCCTACGGCACCGTCTACAAGGCCCGGGACTCGCGGAGCGGCAAGTTTGTGGCTCTCAAGAACGTGAGGGTGCACCGGGATGAAGAGGGCCTTCCTGCCTCCACGGTCAGGGAGGTGGCTCTGCTGAAACGGCTCGAGCGCTTCGACCACCCCAACATTGTCAGGTGAGCTGGCTGGGATGTCATATCATATCATATATATACAGCCGGAAACAGGCCTTTTCGGCCCTCCAAGTCCGTGCCGCCCAGCGATCCCCGTACATTAACATTATCCTACACCCACTAGGGACAATTTTTACATTTACCCAGCCAATTAACCTACATACCTGTACGTCTTTGGACGGTGGGGGTGCTGCCAGAGTGCAGGGGTTGGAGGGGGAGGCTGCACTCCACACGTTTCTCATTTGAAGTCTTTGGATCGTTGTAAAATTATACAGCCTAATGACATTTCTGTAAAGTGCTCTTTTCCCGCTGTCAGCCAGGCAGCTCAGAGGGAGCACCTTCACCATGCGGGACAATGGAGGCGACTCTCACCTTCCTGGGGACAACCAAGGTGGGCAATAAATACTCTCCTGGCTGGCGGCCACACTCCATGTCTTCCTGTGGACCTTTGCCGCCTGCCAATGACGATGGGCAGGTTAACTCGCCCTCTCTCACACACACCGCCATCACCACTCGTGTCATTTTACCTCTCAGATTCAGAGACCCGGATTCAGGCAGTGAAGAAAGCCAATGGAATGTTGGCCTTCATAACAAGAGGAGTTGAGTATAGGAGCAAAGAGGTCCTTCTGCAGTTGTACAGGGCCCTAGTGAGACTGCACCTGGAGTACTGTGTGCAGTTTTGGTCTCCAAATTTGAGGAAGGATATTCTTGCTATTGAGGGCGTGCAGCGTAGGTTTACTAGGTTAATTCCCGGAATGGCGGGACTGTCGTATGTTGAAAGACTGGAGCGGCTAGGCTTGTATACACTGGAATTTAGAAGGATGAGAGGGGATCTTATCGAAACATACAAGATTATTAAGGGGTTGGACACGTTAGAGGCAGGAAACATGTTCCCAATGTTGGGGGAAGTCCAGAACCAGGGGCCACAGTTTAAGAATAAGGGGTAGGCCATTTAGAACAGAGATGAGGAAAAACTTTTTCAGTCAGAGAGTTGTGAATCTGTGGAATTCTCTGCCTCAGAAGGCAGTGGAGGCCAATTCTCTGAATGCATTCAAGAGAGAGCTGGATAGAGCTCTTAAGGATAGCGGAGTCAGGGGGTATGGGGAGAAGGCAGGAACGGGGTACTGATTGAGAATGATCAGCCAATAGACAATAGACAATAGGTGCAGGAGTAGGCCATTCAGCCCTTCGAGCCAGCACTGCCATTCAATGCGATCATGGCTGATCACTCTCAATCAGTACCCCGGGTTTGATCCTGATTACGGGTGCTGTCTGTACGTTCTCCCTGTGACCTGCGTGGGTTCTCCCCGAGAGCTCCAGTTTCCTCCCGCACTCCAAAGACGTACAGGTTTGGAGGTTAATTAGCTTGGTGGAATTGTAAATTGCCCCTTGTGTGCGTAGGATAGTTTTAATGTACGGGTATCGCTGGTCGGCACGGACTCGGTGGGCCGAAGGGCCTGTTTCTGCCCTGTATCTCTAAACTAAACTAAAGATTTAGGAATTGAAAAGAAGGTCTGATGCTCTCTCACCGTCTCCTGGTTTTGTATTGATGGCGGTATGAGGATGTGAGGGGGAATTTTTTGACACTAAGTGGGTAGTGGCAGGAACGCACTGCCTGAAGCGGTGGTGGAGGCCGAGACTTTAATCATATTGATGAAGTGTCGAGACAAATGCTTGAATTGCTGAGGCACAGAAAGCTGCAGATCAGATGCAGTTGAATGGGACTAGTAGAAATACAAGTCGGCATGGACGCAGTGGGCCGAAGGGCCTGTTTCTGTGCTGTGTGACTCTGTGACGTTGGGCTTTGTCTCGGTGGGGCCTCGTGCAGCCATTATGACTACCGATGTGCGTTGCCGCAGGTTGTTCGACGTGTGTGCGACCACGAGGGCGGACCGAGAAACCAAAGTCACTCTGGTGTTTGAGCACGTTGACCAGGATCTGAAAACCTACCTGGAGAAGGCCCCGTCGCCCGGACTACCGGCCGAGACTGTGAAGGTAAAAAGGAGGGCGCTGGCTGGTGGCCATTTTGTTATCCTCCCACTGCTGGCTAATTCTTAACGGGAGAGGAGGGCGATGCGGGAGACCACAGCTTCCCAATCAGCCCTTCTTCCCCCCTCAACCTCCACCTCAGTATAGTTTCACTGTTGTTTTATGGTGAGAGTAGTCAATGGTGCTTTATTTGGCACTAGGGTTGCCAACTGTCCCGTATTAGCCGGGACATCCCGTATTTCTGGGCTAAATTAGTTTGTCCTGTATGGGACCCCCCTTGTCCCGTATTAACAGGGTTGCCAACTTCCTCACTCCCAAATAATGGACAAAGGGTGACGTCACCGCCCCGCGCCCCACGTGACCTCACCCAGCCAGCGGCCACGTGCTCCCGCTCCACCAATGGCGGCCGCCATTGGTGGAGCGGGAGCACGTGGCCGCTGGCTGGGTGTGGTCGCGTGGGGCGCGGGGCGGCGTCGTCGTCCTTTGTCCCGCGTTTGGGAGTGAGGAAGTTGGCAACCCTATTTGTCACGCATGCGACTGCACAGTGAAATTAAGTTTGCATACATTACACATGCCATTTTTGGCGCCATTATTCAAAGTCCGGGTGGGAATTCCTTTGATGGAGAAACCAGTCGCTAAGACGCTTCCGAGTATCATTCGTACCTAGGCTTTGGTCTATACCGAGGGTCTCGACCTGAAATGTCACCTCTTCCCTTTTTTTCTGACAGCTGCCTGTCCTGCTGAGTTACTCCAGCTTTTAATGTCTACCTTTGGTGTAAACCAGCATCTGCAGTTCATTGCTACACCTCTACTGGGCGGCGGGGGAAAGCAAAATAGGAGGCCGGGTATTGGCTGGTCTCGGTAGGGGGCTTGGGAGGGGGTGGTCCTTGCTGGTGATCCCTTCTAACAGGTCTGCTGTGTGTGTGTGGTTTGGCGCAGGATCTGATGAGGCAGCTGCTGAACGGCCTGGTGTTCCTGCATTCCCATGGCGTGGTGCACCGCGATCTAAAGCCCGAGAACATCCTGGTGACCAGCCGAGGCCAGGTGAAGCTGGCTGACTTTGGCCTGGCTCGCATCTACAGCTGCCAAATGGCACTGACTCCGGTGGTAAGCAAGAATCCCAGCGTTTGTCAAGTTTGGTTGAGGTGTCCGTGTCCATGTCTGTCGCAGTGATAGCAATTTAACAGTGTGGCGCGTCGGAAGAGGCCCGAAATAAAGGCGAGGAGCCGGGTATTTCGGGACGTTCGGTTTTATTATTACTCAGTTATCAGACCGGTCAAGTCTACTGGAATGACTTCGCGCCCAAACCCTCGTCCTTATATCCTTAGCAAAGGACCGCCCCCCTGGACTGGTCCATTCCCGTGCTGAGGGGTTGGTAGTAGTATGGCCCGACCCTTGGGAGCCGCCACAGGACCCCCCCCCCCCCAGAACCAGAGGCACGAAACGCACTGGTGGTCGCACAACCCGACCGGACCGCGTACGAAAATCGGTCGACAGAGGGGCCGGCGGAGGCACAGTTGGAGGGACAGGTGGTGGGACAGGTGGTGGGACCCGCAAAGGGGGGCGACCTCGCGGCCGAGGCTGGGCAACAGAGGCCTGACCAGACTTGGTCGATGTCTAAGTCGGCCGGCTTCAAGCAGTCAATTGACACAGCCTCCGGCCGGCCCCTCTGTCAACCGATTTTCGTACCACTACCGACCCCTCGGCACGGGAATGGACCAGTCCAGGGGGGCGGTCCTTTGCTAAGGATATAAGGACGAGGGTTTGGGCGCGAAGTCATTCCAGCAGACTTGACCGGTCTGATAACTGAGTAATAATAAAACCGAACGTCCCGAAATACCCGGCTCCTCGCCTTTATTTCGGGCCCCTTCCGATGCGCCATAACAATTAATTTTCTTTTTAATGTTTATGACCTTTCTTCCATGATCTATGTGCATATTCCAATATTTATTTTCCACTCTGCAAAATGTTTCAAAATATTAGCAGCTTCAAACTTTTAACTTTCTGCTTGGCGACTGAGGGAAATTAGTGATGTTGATTGGTTGCCCAGAGCTTTGATGACATCTCCACCTCTGAAGGGCAGGGAATCCCCCAGAAAAACCACTCGAAGCCACAGAGACGTTTGAGTCAGCAGCAAGTGGCATTGCTTTTGTGCTGATTGCACAATTAAGGCCTCCAATTGTAGATCGACCTGCCCACTGTTGACTGACTTTTATCTGATTCGTAGATTCATAGTGTTTTACAGAACAGAAATGGACTTGTTGGCCTAACGAGTCCGTCCTGACCACAATGTTTAGCAAATCTAATCCCTTTTGCCTGCATTTGGCCTTATCCCCCTAAGCCTTTGCTATCCGTGTGCCTGTCCAAATGTCTTGAATGTTGAAATTAAACTCGCCTCCCCTGCCTTCTTTGGCAGTTCGTTCCATATACCCATATATTCCACACTCTCTGTGGAAAACTGGCCCCTCAGATCCTCTGTAAATCTCTCCCCTCTCACTGTAAACCTATGCCCTTTAGTTTTAGACTCCCCTACCCTAGCAAAAGGATTGTAACTATCCATACACCTCAAGATTTCATAAACCTCTCCGGTCTCTCAACACAAAGGGTGGTGGGTGTATGGAACAATCTGCCAGAGGAGGTAGTTGAGGCAGGGACTATCGCAACGTTTAAGAAGCAATTAGACAGGTACATGGACAGGACAGGTTTCGAGGGATATGGGCCATATGCAAGCAGGTGGGACTAGTGTAGATGGGACATGTTGGTCGATGTGGGCAAGTTGGGCCGAAGGGCCCGTTTGCACACTGTATCACTCTAAGAAGGGTCTCGACCCGAAACATCACCCCTTCCTTCTCTCCTGAGATGCTGCCTGACCTGCTGAGTTACTCCAGCATTTTGTGAAATAAATACCTTCGATTTGTACCAGCATCTGCAGTTATTTTCTTACTCTATTACTATGGATCTCCTCTGCTCTCAGCCTATCAATCTCTCCTTGTATTTCAAGCCTTGCAACTCCCTTGTGAATCTTTTCTGCCCCCTCTCCAGCTTAATCAGATCCTTCCTGTAGCATTGTATGAAAAATAAACTTGGCCACGTTAGTATTCACCATGGGCTTTTGAGAAGAGGGCTTGGGAAGAACACGGTTTTACTGAAGTAGTGAGAGAGCCCAGTACTACACTCACTTTGTGTTTGACCTGCTCAGGTGGTGACGCTGTGGTACCGTGCCCCAGAAGTACTCCTGCAATCTACCTACGCCACCCCCGTCGACATGTGGAGCACGGGCTGCATCTTTGCTGAGATGTTTTGCAGAAGGTCAGTGCTGGAAGGTGGAAGGAGCCGATATTTACAGGGCGCACTGTGTTGTAAATGGTTTTGAAGGATTTGATGAATTTAACTTGATTAGTAAGGGCATCAAAGGTTAGGGGGAGAAGGCAGGAGAGTGGGATTGAGAGGGAAAGATAGATCAGCCACGGAGCAGACAAGAAGGGCCAAATGGCCTAATTCTGCTCCCATGTCATATGATCTTATGAACAGTTTTTATTGATCGGGGACAAAACAGGGTATACCTGCTGGCTGTAGCTTCAGGTAGGAGTCAGACAGTCTCCTCCCCTCTGGGCCAGACAGTTGTTGGTTTAAATCCTGCTGCAGAGACGAGGGAACAAAAATCCAGGCAATTCTCCAAGAGCAGGGATGTCTTCCCAACCCGTTTCATGCAGCCACAGACCAGGCATTCCCATGAGTTGATGAGGATGTTACATCAACTTTCCTCCCCCCCTCCCCAAGACACTTTGAGTAGTAGCATTTATTTCGAGCAGCAGAGGAGTTAGGTTTAATGTGAGGGGCGGTGAGGGAAGATTTAATAGGAATCTGAAGGGTGACCTTTTTACACAAAGGGTGGTGGGCGCATGGAATAAGCTGCCAGAGGAGGTGGTTGAGACACGTACTATCTCAACATTTAAGAAACAGTTACACAGGTAGATGGATGGGACAGGTTTAGAGGGATATGGGCCAAACGCAGGCAGGTGGGACTTGTGTAGCTGGGACATGTTGGCCGGTGTGGGCGAGTTGGGTCGAAGGGCCCGTTTCCACATTGCGAGACTCTATCACTCTGTTCTCCTGAAAATCTCCTTCTGTGACGTAGTTTGGAATAATGTGCTTGTTATTGATGTCCAGCATTTGGGCCTGTGTACATTGTGGCTCACCCATCGGAGCTGGCTGAGTGTGTTTGGTTGGGGATGTTGCCCTGCGAGAGAGTGCTGACGTCGGGCTGCCTGTTCCACCAGGCTTTGGAGGATTTGGCACAGCCCACATTAGTGGTGTTATCTCTCCAGTGCCACCACTATGGAACTCCTGCAGCCTCCTGCAGCCTGCCACCACCTTCTCAAAGGGTGGTGGAAGTGTGTGGTTATATTATCCTGTAAATACAGCAAGCATTGTGATGATAGACACAAAAAGCTGGAGTAACTCAGCGGATCAGGCAGCATCTCTGGAGAAAAGAAATAGGTGATGTTTTGGGTCGAGACCCTTCTTCAGCCTGAGAGTCATGAGAGAGCCGAGAGATATGTAAAATAAAGTGTAAGAAAATAACTGCAGATGCTGGTACAAATCGAAGGTATTTATTCACAAAATGCTGCAGTAACTCAGCAGGTCAGGCAGCATCTCAGGAGAGAAGGAATGGGTGACGTTTCGGGTCGAGACCCTTCTTCAGACTGATGTCAAGGGGGTGGGACAAAGGAAGGGTATAGTGGAGACAGGAAGGTAGAGGGAGATCTGGGAAGGGGGAGGGGAAGAGAGGGACAGAGGAACTATCTAAAGTTGGAGAAGTCGATGTTCATACTGCTGGGCTGCAAGCTGCCCAGGCGAAATATGAGGTGCTGTGCCTCCAATTTCCGGTGGGCCTCATTATGGCACTGGAGGAGGCCCATGACAGAAAGGTCAGACTGGGGAATGGGAGGGGGAATTGAAGTGCTGAGTTACTCCAGCATTTTGTGGAGAGATATGTAAAGGTACCTAGAACAGATGAATGACAGTTCGAAGCCAGCAACGATGATCAAGGATAGGTGGAGCTCACACTGGTCCATTGTTGGCTGTTGGGTAGGTGATAACGATAAATACAAACAGTGAAACCCAGCGGGAGAGTGAAACTAGTACGACTACGTTGGGGGAGGGACGGAGAGAGAGGGGATGCAAGGGTTACTTGAAGTTAGAGAAATTGTGATGAGGTGAGGGTGGGGGTGGGGAGTAAGATGGTAGCTGGGGAGGGGGAGGCTCTCTTTATCTTGCGCTGCTCAATTAAAAACATTCTACCCTGTTTGGGACTTTTCGTTGAGCCGATGGGCTTTCAGTGTCCAATTGAGTGTGACTGCTTTACTCTGTTTTCTCTTCTACAGGCCCTTGTTTTGTGGGAAATCAGAAGTTGACCAATTAGGAAAGATTTTTGAGTAAGTGCACTTGCGATATTCTGGCGGGCCTCGGGATCAGGTGATGGGGGGGGGTGAGGGGTGGCAGGGGGTAATCTTGGGAGGCACTACCCAGCCAAGGCATCCATGTTGGTTCGAGCATCCACAGGACTGCGACGTCTAATTGACTCGGATATTGTGACTTATTGGTCTGTTGACAGCATTGCCAATCTGACCCATGAATTAGCGGTCTGACCAATGGATTTTGTGAGAATTGGCCTGTTGCTTTGGCCTGTGGCGCAAACCTCCCTCGCGATTAAATCTCCATGTTATTCCTGGTCTTAGCAAGATGATAATTTATTGCACTGGTCAATCTCTTTCACGACATCACTGCTCCACCGCTGCTTCTCGGAGCTTGCTGTGCGCAAATTGGCTGCCACGGTCCCAGCGCTTTGCAAGAGCGGCGACGTTTGAAAAGCGCCTCGCTGGCTGCGAGGTGCGTCGGGACGTCTGGAATGGGTGCTGCGGAAATTGGAGTCTTTTTATTCTTTATTGGAAACTTCTGTGCTTTCAGCATGACAGGGCTGCCAGCAGAGGAGGACTGGCCGGAGGACGTGACCCTGCCGCGAAGTGCCTTCACCATCCGGCCTCCACAGTTGGTCAAGAACTTTATACCTGAAATCGAGGACTTGGGGGCAAGCCTGCTGCTGGTGAGAAGCACTCTCTGGGGAAATGGCCAGGTTAAAGTGGAGTGCCACAGTTTGACCGAAACAATTTTTGTTTTGGCTTGAGAATTTTTTGCTGCCTCAAAGCAGCTCGTTTCAATGTTCTAGGAACGGCACTGCGATATCCGTTTGTTGAAGTATTGCATGTTAACTTCACCCCTGCCACCCCCCTGTTGGGTATCAGGGAGCACGTTGGTGCCATGCGGGCAGTTTGCAGTGCATGTTGCCTGTCCCCCACTGGGCACTGCCCGTGCTTCTGTACACCTGCCAGGGACTTGCTGGAACTCTGCCATCCAATGGGCTGGATGGTAATAGAAACTGGGCACAGCTCTGTGGCCTTGCACGCCAGCCAACCGCACCCTCACTGCCAACCCCCCCCCCCTCCCTTGTTTTTTAATGTGCTTTTAAAGTGTAACTTTGTTTCGAGGTTGTACAGTGGGGAAAGGAACTGTAGGCATGCTACGCAGGAATGTCCGGACACCTGAAGCTTCAGCCCTGTGTGAATAGTGACCAGAACTCTCGTCAAGCACGCCTTCGTCCTTTCTTAACCCATCCCCGTTTCTTCAGTTCCTCGCATCTTGGGTGGCCGGTGCTACGATTCAGACACAGCCGTTGTACCAGAGCTTTGCGAGTTCCCCACCTCCACTCTCGAGCCCTCCGCTCGCTCCAAGCTGTCCCGTGTTCAGTCTGACACCCCCTCCCCAAACAGTTGAAAGACTGAAGCCTGGTGGATGGATAACACTGCGTTTGGCACTGTGGCGCAGCGGTAGAGTTGCTGCCTTACAGTGCCAGAGACCCGGGTTTGATTCTCACTGCGGGTGCTGTCTGTATGGAGTTTGTACGTTCTCCCTGTGACCTGCGTGGGGTTTTCTCGGCTGTTCCGGTTTCCTCCCACATTTCAAAGATGTACAGGTTTGTAGGTTAATTGGCTTTGGGAATATTGGAAGTTGTCCCAAGTGTGTGGGATAGTGTTAGGGTACGGGAGGGCGCTGGTCGGCATGGACTCGGTGGGCCAAAGGGCCTGTTTCCCCGTTGTATCTCTAAACTAAACCCCATGCCTTGTGCCCACCTCAGGTCAGATGCTAGTGACTGGCATCCTGCCAGCCTTGCCACCTGCATGAGTGTTAACTCAGCAACGGGCTCTGACCAACCTGACTGCTTCCTGACAGCTCCCACTCTCAAAGACTGTCACTGATTCCGAGTGTCTTGATTCTTAAAACATATTTAAATGTTATAAATAGACAATAGGTGCAGGAGGAGGCCATTTGGCCCTTCGAGCCAGCACCACCATTCAATGTGATCATGGCTGATCATTCTCAATCAGTACCCCGTTCCTGCCTTCTCCCCATACCCCCTGACTCCGCTATCCTTAAGAGCTCTATCTAGCTCTCTCTTGAATGCATTCAGAGAATTGGCCTCCACTGCCTTCTGAGGCAGAGAATTCCACAGATTCACAACTCTGACTGAAAAAGTTTTTCCTCATCTCAGTTCTAAATGGCCTACCCCTTATTCTTAAACTGTGGCCCCTTGTTCTGGACTCCCCCAACATTGGGAACATGTTTCGTGCCTCTAACATGTCCAACCCCTTAATAATCTTATACGTTTCGATAAGATCCCCTCTCATCCTTCTAAATTCCAGTGTATACAAGCCTAGTCGCTCCAGTCTTTCAACATATGACAGTCCCGCCATTCCGGGAATTAACCTAGTAAACCTTCGCTGCACGCCCTCAATTTTAAATTCCTAATGGAAATTATTCATTTAAAATTGCTTTCGACTTGTGTTTTTATTTTATGTATTAAAAGTTTTTAAATACAAACTAACCACTCGCCTCTGAGTGATGGTTGGCAGCGTGTTGCTGCTTCAGCTGATGTGCTTCCTGCAATCCGAAGCTTCCCTGTCCCACCCCTGATTGAAAAACAGACCCTGTGCAGTTGTGCCTGGGTGCCGCTGTTCCGGTGAGATCTTAAACCAAGAGTCTGTGCGTGCTTTTGGGACGACATTCGCTCAAATAACCAGGCCGTCACTTTACAATTTGTTGGAGTTTGCTGCGCGCAATATTGCCTGCTGCGTTTTCTATCATTGAAATGGTGACCGCAATCCGACGGCATTTCATCAGCTCGAAATGATTTGGGAGGTCCTGAAAGGGACGTGGAAGGCGCTATGCAAATGCGATTCTTTTTGGCCCCTGCTGAGACCCTCGTCCACGTCTTTGCCACAACTATTCCAATGCACCCCTCCTCCTCTATACTCCTCATCCTCCAATCCACTGCCTCTCTTCTAATTTGCACTGAACCCTGATTAGCCAACACTCCTGCTGTGTGACCCACACAGATGCAGGTCTGGCACAGTTTGTTTGAACATTCCTGAACCGTGTGTTCCAGCCCACCACAGGTGCTTCTGCTCGCTCTTTCTTTTTTTCCCTCTCGTTTTCACTCCCTTTCTCTTTTTTTTCTCTCTCTTTTTTCCCTCTCTCTCTCTTTTCCCCCTCTCTCTCTCTTTTCCCCCTCTCTCTCTCTTTTCCCCCTCTCTCTCTCTTTTCCCCCTCTCTCTCTTTTCCCCCTCTCTCTCTTTTCCCCCTCTCTCTCTTTTCCCCTTCTCTCTCTTTTCCCCCCCTCTCTCTCTGTTCCCCCTCTCTCTCTTTTCCCCCTCTCTCTCTCTTTTCCTCCTCTCTCTCTCTTTTCCTCCTCTCTCTCTCTTTTCCCCCTCTCTCTTTTCCCCCTCTCTCTCTTTTCCCCCTCTCTCTCTCTCTTTTCCCCCTCTCTCTCTCTTTTTTCCCTCTCTCTCTCTTTTCCCCTCTCTCTCTTTTTTCCCTCTCTCTCTTTTTTCCCCTCTCTCGCTCTTTTATCCCCTCTCTCTCTCTTTTATCCCCTCTCTCTCTTTTTTCCCTCTCTCTCTCTCTTTTTTCCCCTCTCTCTTTTATCCTCTCTCTCTCTCTCTCTCTCTCTTTTTTCCCTCTCTCTCTTTTTTCCCCTTCTCTCTTTTTTCCCTCTCTCTTTTTTCCCTCTCTCTCTCTCTCCCTCTCTTTTCCCTCTCTATTTTTTCCATCTCTCGCTTTCTCTCCCTTCGATCCTTACTGATGTCCCAATCACCTTTCCGATCTCCACACTCTAACTCTTCGTCATCCATGAATGTAATGACACCCATCGTTTGCGATATTGCCTTCAGCAGCCTGAGGCCCGAGCTGTGACACTCCCACCTTCACCTCCCTGCTGCTGTTTCATGGGAGGTGGCTGCGCGCAAACCCACTACCACGCTGCTATCACTCGCAACTACAAGTGGCCACGAAGCGCGTTCGTGCATCCTGCGAGGCGCTATAGAAATGCAAGTCGTCCTGGCTACCTGTACCCCGAGAACAAATGGATCTTTTGATGAAATAAAAACAAGCTGTGAGCTGCCTTGTTAGAGTGCTTGATTTGAGGAGATTATTCATTGATCAGAGTCTGATGTTCCGATGTGGAGCCCCTGATGTTTTTTTCCTTCTCGTTCCAGGATCTGCTGACGTTCAACCCGATGAAAAGAATCTCTGCCTTCAAGGCCCTGCAACATCCTTATTTCCTCAGTCAAAGCCCGGAGGTTTAAGACGACCTATTGCGACCTGTGAAAAGTAAACTGTAAACAGCTTTGCCTGCTTATCCACACTGGGCTACCACAGCAGTGCACAGCTGCCTTATGGATGTGCGCTGCAGGAAGGGGATTTGGGTGGGGGGTAGGTGGGGGTGGGGGGGGAAGATGTGTGGAAGGTGAGAACAAAATAGAGCTTTAACCATCAGAAGAGTTTTCCAGAGTTTGTTCTGTTGATCTGTGAAGCTGATTTCTTTGGGCAGAAGCCAGCAGATGGCAGTGTGGCACTGGTTTGGGGTGGTTTGCGGTCTGTCAGTTTTGCAATGGCACCGTTTTCTTGACGTGTCTCAGTTTGTCTGTGTGCCGGTGCACGAGGGCTGGGAATTTGGTGTCATCTCTTCCTCCTTCCCCTTCCTCCTTCCCCCTCCTCCCGAGAGAGGGAGCCACGCACCCGTGCCCCAAACCATCCAACCAAACCCGTCTAATTGGGAGGCTGAGGCCTCTGTAAGTAATCTCCATGCATGGTGAGAGGGATGGGGGGGGGTTAAGTGTGACCCTGTGCTGCTCTACACTGCCTGCCACTGGGGGCTTCTTTCCCCAGGGAAGGGAAAGTAATTAATTTCATCCTCGTACCTCCAACCTTCCTTCCAGATGCACACAACTGTCGCTGTATGCCAGTGTATTGATCTTAAAGGAACATTGCCACATTTTCTTGAGTATCTTAAGATCCTAATGGACTAATGTCAGCGAAATGTCTTCTCTGGTGGCCTGCCTATCGAGCAGCTTGCTCAATTCCGTGGCTGTATGTTGGTGACCAGACTTGAAAAGCACACGACTGTTCTTGCTCTTCGCTATTTGGTTGTTGCCTTTCTGTGGCGCCTTTCACCCCACTGTGGGATGCACCTGTCTTCTTCAGCGCAATGTGTGTGCGTGTGAGACATCCGGTTGTTGCTCTAGAAAAGGCAGTGAGTGGTTTGTGTACAGCAAGCAGCCACCAGTTAGTGACCACATCATTTGTTTCTTTCCATGTTAATGTTTATTGCACCCAGCTCTTCAGAATAATGTCCGGGCATTTTATTTGGCCTGACAGCTCCCTTAACCTTGTGGGGGCGGGGCGGTTAGAGTTATGTAATGCAGGCTTCCAAAGTGCTGGAGTAACTCAGCGAGTCAGGCGGCATCTGTGGAGAACATGGATATGTGCCGTTTTGGGTCAGGACCCTTCTTCAGACTGATTCGAGGGGAGTGGAGAAAAGAAAGCTGGGAGGAGAGGCAGGACAAAGTGTGGCAGGTGAGAGGTAGACACAGGTGAGGTTTTTTTTTAATAGGCAGATGGTTGGAAAAAAGGCCAAAGATTAAAAGTTGCTCCAACCATCTGCCTATCCAAACCCTCCCTCGCCTGTGTCTACTTAACACCCTTTAGGCTTCCTCCTGCCTCTTCTCTCTTCCAGCCTTCTAACACCATACAATCAGTCTGAAGAAGGATCCCAACCCGAAACGTCACCTGTCCATGTTCTCCGTAGATGCTGTCTGACCTGCTGAGTGATTCCAGCACTGTGTCTTTATTTGTAAACCAGCATCTGTAGTTCTTTGTTTCCACTTCTAATCTTGGTTGTGGGGGAGCAGTTGGGATGCATCAGCTCAAGATTTTGACCAATATTTATCTCTCCCTCAAAACCAAGTCAAGTTACCTGGCTGCCATGGCACTGCTGCTGTGGGAACGTGCTGTGTCCAAACTGGCAGCCGCCTTTCCTGCACCACAAACTGCCAAATAAAGCAATCCATTGGCTGTAGCGCATTCAGCACACCCTGAAAGGGATGTGAAAGATGCTACAGGAATGCTAGCTTGCCTTTCTGTGTACCAATTCCCCGGCAATGGTTAATGGCAGAGTTGATCTGCTGCCACAGACCAACCGCCTCGTGTGATATGAAGTCAGTTCTTTCTCGGCCGCTGTGAATCTGCCACTTGTGAACCCGAGAACTCCTGATTGTTCCCACTTAAAACTTGGGACTTCTTTGTTAATGGCATCAAATTGTCTGTTGTCTCTGGCAAGGAAATCTCAAGTTTCACCTTTGCACCACTCCAGGGATCGATTACTGCATCTGATGGGCTTTGGACTTTTCCAGATTAAACTGGGAATGGTGTTAAACCTCAGCTGCAGTACAAATTGCCCCACCTTGTGTTGGCGCAGTGCAACATGGATTTGTAATAATAATAATAATAATAATAATGCATTACATTTATATAGCGCTTTTCAAAGACGCTTTACAGGGATTTCTAGAACATAGAGAAGTGAATAAATAGATAAATAAGTAAACGAACAGAGAAAGGAGACAGAAGGTGAGGTGACCTTCAGTGGTTGAAGGCAGTGCTGAAGAGGTGAGACTTCAGTGATGTTTTGAATGTGGTGAGTGAGGAGGAGTCTCTGACGGTTTGGGGTAGTGAGTTCCATAGGGTGGGAGCAGCGATGGAGAAAGCCCTGTCCCCCCAGGATCTGAGTTTGGTCCGGATGGGGGGGGACAGGAGATTGGCAGCAGCAGAGCGGGGGGTGCAGGTGGGAGTGTGCCTGTGGAGGAGGTCAGTCAGGTAGGATGGGGCCAGGTTATGGAGGGCTTTGTAGGTCACGAGGAGGATTTTGTATTGGATTCTCTGGGGGATGGGGAGCCAGTGGAGTTTGTAAAGGACGGGGGTGATATGGTCACGGATCGGGGAGTGGGTGAGTAGACGGGCAGCGGAGTTTTGAATGTATTGAAGTTTACTGATGATTTTTGAGGGTGAGCCATAGAGGAGGCTGTTGCAGTAGTCCAGACGGGAGGTGATGAAGGCGTGGATGAGGGTTTCTGCAGCTGTGAAGGAGAGGGATGGACGGAGACGGGCAATGTTTTTGAGGTGGAAGAAGGCTGTCTTTGTGATGTGTTTGATGTGTTTGTCGAAGGAGAGGGTTTGATCAAAGATGATTCCAAGATTCCGGATGTGAGGGGAGGTGGATACTGGGAGACCATCAATATTGAGGATGAAGTTTTGGGTGGATTTGGTGAGCGTTTTTAGACCAATGATGATGATTTCAGATTTGTTGCAGTTGAGTTTGAGGAAATTTGATTGAAGCCAAGATTTTATTTCAGAGATGAGGGAGGGAGGGAGACAACACTTCATTTTGGCTTGTGAAAATGACCTGAAATTTATTGTTGATCCTTTTGGGCAGTCTGGCTTCTGTTGCATGTGAAGCAGGTAATCAGCATTTTTAATATGTATAACTTGCTATTATCCAGTTACAGGAAGAGGCTATTTCAATTCCTCGAGCTTGTTTTGCTTTACTATTGGGTCAGAGTTGATCTGTTTCGTGATTCCATTTACCTATTCATAGTGCATCTTGCAACCTGCAGCAGGCCAAAGTGCCCCTCAGCCAGTGAGGTATTATTGAACTGTGGTTACTCTTGTAATGGAAGAAGCACATTTGTATACTCATCTCCCACCTATAACTAACTATCTGGTAATGGCCTGATAATCAGGTTAGTGACTGCAAGGCATAAATATTGACCAGGACCCAACTACGTTGTAATATGGGGTCATTAGGAACTATTGGAGGAAGCATTGGAAGCCTTGGTTTGACTTCTCTGCCACTAGATTTACTCTTAATAAGCTTAAAAACAAAATGCTATAAATATTCAGCAGGTGAGGAAACATCTGTGGAGAGAGAGACAAATAGTTAATGTTTTTGAGTTATTCATCAGAGCTGTGGCATTTTTTTGGTTTTAGTTTAAATTTCCACTAGCAGTCTTTTTACTTTTCTCTCCCTGATCTTGCCTGCCAGATCTGCCAACCTTGGTATTAAGGGACTTCCCTCAGTGGTTATGTCAAGTCAAGTTTATTTATAAAAGCACATTTAAAAACAACCCACGTTGACCAAAGTGCTGTACATCAGAGCAGGTACTAAAAACACAATAAGAAACGGACATCGCAGCACACAGGCACAAAAATAACAGTGCAAAGGGATCAGCACAAAACAAAAATCAGCTCCATCAGAAGGCCTCAAAATGCTGAAGAATAGAAGTATGTTTTGAGCCTGGACTTAAAGGAGCCGATGGAGGGGGCGGATCTGAAAGGGAGGGGGTTGCTGTTCCACAGTCTAGGAGCTGCAACTGCAAACGCGCGGTCACCCCGAGCGCAAGCCTAGACCGCGGGGCAGCCAGTAGTCCCAAGTCAGCCGACCTGAGGGACCTGGAGATAGGGTGAGGGGTTAGATATATGGGGGGGGGGGGGGAGCCCGTTTAGGGCTTTATAAACAAACAAGAGAATCTTGAAATCGATTCTGAACCGCACTGGCAGCCAGTGGAGAGAGGCCAGAATAGGGGTAATTATGGTCCCTCTTTCGGGTACCTGTAAGGAGCCTTGCTGCGGCTCCCTGGACCAATTACAGGCGGGACAGGGATGACTGACTGATCCCAGTGTACAGGGAGTTGCAGTAGTCCAGGCGAGAGGATATAAAGGCGTGGATGGCTTTCTCCAGATCTTTGAATGAGAGGAACGGCTTGATTTTAGATATGGTGCGAAGCTGGAAGAAACTGGCTTTTACCACTGAATTTACTTGCTTGTCAAACTTAAAGGCGGAATCAAATAGCACACCAAGGTTTTTGACAAGAGGTTTAACGAGGGTGGATAAGTTACCAAGGCTGTTGGTTATCACTTTGATGGAGTCAGGGGGGGCCAAATAGGATGACTTCAGACTTGCTCTCATTCAGCTGTAGGAAGTTCTGTGCCATCCAACATTTTATGTCCTCAAGGCAGTTCATGAGACTGATTAGATTGGACCGGTTGTTTGGTTTCAGGGGGAGATAAAGCTGTGTGTCATCAGCATAACAGTGGAAGGAAATGCTGTGTTTCTGAATGATTTGGCCGAGGGGAAGCATGTACATAGAGAAGAGAACGGGGCCTTGGATAGAACCTTGTGGAACCCCGCAGGAGAGGCTAGCTGGGGAAGGGGAAAAGTTGCCTATGTTGATGGAGAAGCTCCTATTTTTGAGGTAGGATGTGAACCAGTTCAAGGCAGTGCCATCTACACCAACCCCGGACTGGAGATGGTCAATTATGATGTGTTGATCCACTGTATCGAACGCCGCACTGAGGTCAAGAAGAAACAAGATGGCACAGTGACCGGAGTCGATGGAGAGGAGCAGGTCATTGTACACTTTCAATTAGGCAGACTCTGCTATGGTGAGCCCTGAAACCTGACTGGAAACTTTCCAAGATGTTATTTTGGTGTAGGTAGGGCAGTAATTGAATTGAGAATTACCTTTTCGAGAACCTTTGACAGGAATGGAAGTTTAGAGATTGGTCTGTAGTTGCGAGGCAAGGTGGGGTCTAAATTAGGTTTTTTCAGGAGGGGCTGGACCACTGTGTGCTTGAAGCAGGTTGGAACGATGCCAGTGGCCAGAGAGCTGTTGATAATAGAGAGGATGCTGGGACCGGCTATGTCAGACATCTTTCAGGAGGGCAGTGGGGACAATGTCAAGGGGGCAGGTTGCAGGTTTCATGGTAGAAACAAGCTTTGCAAGGGCGGATGGCGTGATGGGTTGGAAACAATCCAATTTAGATGAACAGACCAGTGAGACAGCGAGGTCACGGGTGGGAGGGGAAATGTTCGTTCAAATGGGAGGTTCCACATTTACCTTGCCCTTTGTGTGAAGAATTGCTTCTTGCCTCAAATTTTAGTCATTCTTCTTCGAGCTGAACTCCACTCCCACCTGCTAGCAGTTGCACATGAGCATGGGCCAGTTAGGTACACCACCAGAACATGCTCCTCATCATCAGGAGTGGCAGGATGATGCCTAGTGTTACAAATGTTCTTCACAAGAGTGACTTCCAAAAGATGAGTGGATTGGCATCACAAACCGGCCAATCCTGACCCAAAGCCAAAACACATCAATAATTAATATTTTATATTTTAAACTTTAAGACATATTTGTTATTTTTATCTTGAGTGTTAATGCTCAATAGTCTGCATTTGGTTATATCTATTGGTTTTTTTTTATTTTTAAACTCTTCCAGTTGAGCCCTGAGATTTTTACAGCATGGAATTGTTATCTGTGCTGAGTTTTAAGGACCAGATCAATTTAGATGCTGAGCAACTATTAAGTTGTGTAGGAATGAACTGCAGATGCTGGTTTATACCAAAGATAGACACAAAGTGCAGGAGTAACTCAACAGGTCAGGCAGCATCTCATTAAGTTACTCCAGCACTTTGTGTCTATCTTCACTATTAAGTCATGATTGTTTAATTAAATGCCAGAGTAACCTGGACATTTCTATGAGCATATGAATATGTTTTATTGACAAAAGTAATGTAAAGAAACTGGATTGTATTTGTGTTAGCCCTGCTTGCCATGTTTTAGGAGATGGGGAGGACAGCTGATTTGAACCACCTACCTCCATCAATTCAAGTTCCCCTGGAGACTACAGTGGTGTCAGGGTTGACCTGAAACTGGTTTTCAAATCTTCTCCCCAACCTCTACAAAAGACATTCCAGCCCCAATCCTTCTCCCTAATTATGAGATTTATTGTTAAAAGGTGGCAAAAGAAACAATGTCCCATGGTGCTTAATACCCCTCGCAACCAAAGCTAGGCAATTGTAGGTTTCTTTATACCCTTCAGTGTGTGTGAGAGCATTGGAGATTCAACCTGTTATTTGAGCTTGTGGGATGCTATCTTGATCATGGCTGCTAGAATATTCTCAAAGATTAAGAGGCATCAGAATATGATTACTGACATTTGACTGTCACAGAGGAAGTGTGGTCATCTTCAAGCTGTTCTGAGTCATCTTCTGATTTAAATGCAAATTCCCAACCTGGCTTCTGTTTTGGAATTCAGATAAGACTTTTCCAGTAACTCAGTGGAGCTTTCCAGTGACTCTTCCATTTTTGCTCATTGCCTTATGTTTTCATGCCTGCTGCATTTGAAGCAGACTCGATGTTGTCTGACCCAAACAAAGTGCACTGTGGTTCTGAAATCAGACACTTGTGCCCACCATTGGAGGGCAGCCATTTTATACTGAACACATGACCATAACCAGTTTTAATTGCATTTAAAGTCTGTTATTTACACTTGTGTAATTTACAAAATATGCAGCAAGAATGTATTTGAACAAAGGGCAACAGGTCATCCTGTTCCTGTATTGTCACTCAATGTTTTCCAATATCCCTTGATACTTTTAATTTCACCTGGGAGCGCTTGCTGTTTGCAAAGGAGGTTCTAGACTTCTAGCACTCCCAGTACATTGGGTTTGTCAACTTTGTTCTTGGCTTTTCAGAGTCATGGGGGGCAGAAGCAGAGGACTGCTGCCTCGAGCTCCCGGATCCTGGTTGTGTCCTGACCTTTGGTGGCACAGGTGGAGTTGTGCCTGTGACATGGGTTTGCCTGGGTGCTCCAGTTTCCTCCCAGACATGCTGGATGGTATTATTGGTTACAGTCAATTATCCCGAGTGTAGTTGGGAAACTAGTGAGGGAATGTGATTGCTCAAAGCTGGCATGGGCGAATGGGCCAAAGTCACAAGATGCCTCCCAGATCTCGATGGATAGGTTTGTGTCCTTAATTTCTGCTCAAGGAAATATTGAAACTTTCTTCCTCATCTCCCAGGGTTACACTGCTGACTGAAGGCAGGGAATGGTGGAAATCTGAATCAGTATTGTAAGACTCTTCCAAGCCCTACCTCCCAAAACCCAGGCTGTTGCCACCCACCCTTATCCCAAAAATGTTTTTCACTGCCTAATGCTATAAAGTACTGACAAAGTGTTTGTGAATTAGTAAAGCATTTATTACAGAAAGTTTGTTTGCACTTCATTTTGCACGAAACATTTGAATGCAGTTTGTGTTCTGAACACTTGAAATCCAGCTCATGTCTACACACTATCCAGCCAGACTTTTCACAGAGCAGAAATAATCCTGAGCACTTGGGCAGATTCAGATAATGGCTGCCCCTACCATTAGAAAATCTTCAGGCTGCAGAAAATTAGTCCTGAACAACTGTCCTTGTGCATAGAACAAGATCGTTCGTTCCTGTCCCTATTTCCAGGCACTCAGGAAAGCCATGATGGACCCCCATTGGGTTCACATGTTCACAACTTTAGTTCAAGTTTCTCACTTAATCTATTATCAGGCTTGTTCGAAATGGAGACGACAGACAGGACCTCAGCCACCACCTTGACTGGAATAAATGTCAACTGACTCATTGCAACCTCGATCTCATGTCAAAAAGACTGCTCTTTTTTACCTTGGAAAGCAGAGGCAACAATTATCCGAACCCACTTATACAATAATCCAGTGCCAACTCATTGCTGGTATAATTGATGCTCCACCCACCTCCGCGTTGTGCTGGATTCTCTCCAGGGCTACTGGCCCTGCCAGACTCTGGTCTTGATTTTAAAGTCCCAGTACACAACAGATTTGCACATGTTGCATTTTTCTTGTAAAGTGCATATGGGGGGGAACGGGACTTAATAGAATTACAAATATTCCTAAACTTAAACAATACACCAGGAGTGTATTTTAAGATGTCAATCAAGCTAATATTCCCATCAAAGGCCAAAAGTGTCAAAAATCATAATTACATAAAATTAACTGAAATGCGTTACGAATGTTGAAAATCATTTTTTAAGAGAACAAACTTAAATATTGTAATGTATATTATTGGTGGAACACAGTTGGAAATTTGTGCATCACCTTGAAGGATTGAAAATTATTGCCAGATTATTAAATTGAGATTACTACCCATTCCCAGGTGAGCTGGGTGGCAGTAGGCTGCTGCTGCTGCATGCAATATTTTGCACAACAGTACTTTAAGCTTGAATGATGGAATGTTTCCTTCAGGGACCTTAAATTATTTTCAAAACAATTTTAATTCAATAGGTTCATTGTTACTATCATTGATGCTGCATACTTATTTCCAGCTTTTGTTTAAAAGGCCAAATTCAGATATTCTAACAAGATGCAGTCAAGCAACATTAATATATAGGACTTGGATACAGAACAAGCTGTTTTTCCCCCTCAATTAAATGAAAAAATTAAGAACTTGGTAAGAAATCATAGGTTTGCTCAACATGTGGCAAATGTACACTAGATCAAACTGCAGCATACACTTAGTACATCAAACCATGGTCTGGATCAGTTTCTCAATATAGCAGCTTTCACTACTCATGCTATCAACACTCCAGGTACAAGATGAAATAAGTAGAATCACTGCCCCTCCAGTCTCAACAATCCTCACCAAATATAGGTCAGTTTGCATTCAAAACATGTGCACGCTGCACGTAAACAAAGATGATTTACTTTGTGATTTAACTCCCTTTGTTTAGACATTAAGGGCTACTCCCAGGGCTGTCTTCTTACTACATTAATAAACTTCAAAAGATCATGGTCATTGGTACCAGAACCAGTGAACTATCAGTATCTGACATCTGAACACTTCACTCCTAACAAGTCTTGCATCCTGCACCAGCAGCTAAGTGAAAAGAAAACTGAAAACATAAACAAAATGACAGAAGATCTTTGTTTAAAAATAAGTAAAATTTCTCTTGTTTGTTGAAGAGGATCACACTGGTACTTGCACTTCCCCAATCACGTCTGGTTACTATGCTTAGACTAGTGACACATTACAACAGGTTGAAGCGGACATATACATCCCCAAACCAGGATTTTATTAGCTTCACTTAAATTATCCTACCCCTAAAATACTGATATACTTCACTTTGCTCATAGCTCAACAAGACACTTCTCATAACATTCAACCTGATAACAAAAGATTTTCTGAAATTGCTTACAAACACACACCAAACAGCTAATATTCTTGCTGCAGAAATATCACTAACTGCATCAAATACTTAATGCTGCTGCAGAGCAAGGCAAGGCTTTTACCAGTTCTATAGAAAATACCTAACACAACAGGAAGCGGTATACCCTCAACTTCCAACATTGAGAGATCTCAAGATACCCTGACAAAAACCAAATGTAGCTCCAAACATCATTTGAATGCTCCCTCAATTATAAATTGAGGAGAAAAAAAAAATCAGTAGTATTGTATTGGTCTAGCTATACATCAAACATGGGTAACTGACATGAACATTATGACCAACGGTTAAACCAGGACTTGGAAAACAAAAACTTAAGTTGGATATTCACATTTTCTCTTTTTCCATTTTCCGATCAATTCTGCTCTGTTGCAGCTGCCACACCACAAATCAACCACCAGAATTTGTCAGACATATTTGGTCAGACATCAGCCAGAGGATAGAATCAGCTCATGCTTTGACCAAAGATCAACCAAAGGAATAATCTTGTGTGAAATCAATATGGTCAGTCTTGCTGAGAAATTAAAAATTTAGTTACCATCAAGTTTAAACTGATGTGTTGCTGGTAAAAGTTCAACAAAATAAAAACACTTTTCATTCAATTAAAAGTTAGGAGAGATTAAATTATTGCCTCCTCCCACCCTCCTTCAATTCTTTGTCCTCTTAAGAAAATACCAGCTAAACATTAATAATTGTAATTATGCAATAATGTCTGGCACTTATAACTGCATAATAAAGAAACAGAAGCTCCATATTAATTTCTAAAATTTTCTCAAGTCCTGGTCTTACACCCGAGCAGAGCACGTAATGCAAGAACTTCACGTCAAGGAAGGAGGCTTTGGTTCAGATTTCAGAGTCTAATCAGCCACAGCACCAAGATAATTCATACAGTTTGGCCATTTTGCTCCATCCCATCATGCATTGGTGAAGATTATTCTGCTTTAAAAATCGATAGGGTTTTGATGAAAATAATCCCTGGGAAAGATAACTTTGTCGAGCAGCTACAGGATATAACTGTCATGAGAATGGAGGAGGATCCTACAAAAAGGCACTAGGATTTGCTCGGGGGTCTTTCTGGTTCCTAAATCGCATTGCAAGCCAAACTCCGAGGATCTGATGGAAGAGGAGAAAACTTAAAGTAAGCATCATCATTTACTCTTTCCCTGACAAGTCATTCTTTAACTCTCAAACAGAAATGAAACTCCGGAACACAAAAAGACAATGGCAGAGTTAAAAACATGGATATCCCAGAGCAATTATACAAACATGGCCTCATCAGCATCATCTATAATCACATGAAGTTTAAAAAAGGGTCAGAAAAAAGTAGCATTTCCATACCTCAGAACTGTCTCCCTGCTGATAGAGGTCTCAGATTGAGGGTGTGGGAAGTGGTTTAGGCAAGTGACTGCAGTGTATTTATGTACATGGTGTGCACACATACAAAATGTCAAAGAGATTCTCAGGGTCCAGTTTCAAATTTCAAAATGAAGAAGACAATCATATAAATCAGGATTTTTTGTAGCTTAGTGCTATTTGCAAGTTTTGGAATTTAATACTGGGATGAAAGGCCAATGATTTAGTGGCTGAGATGAGAAATCCCTATTAAATTGCACTTCCACAAGCCACTTTGGAAGAGGTGAATGCAACATTAGAAGACCACAAATCTCACCTCAGTGAAGCTGAAGAAAAGGCCGACACCTCCAAGGATCCTCAAAGCCTCTCCAGCATGCGTCAGCATGACATCGCCACATGTTTTACAATTAGATTTGCAGGTCTGTCACAAGGGAAAAGTGCAGATGTGGATATTTAAAACTTGAACAGTTTCCAGATGAATTACACAAGCACACTCAACAAGGCAACACAGAGACACAAGAACCTGCTGGAAGGTTGAGTAAAACACAAAGTGTTGGGACGAACTCAGTGGGTCAGGCAGCATTTGAAGAATGGATAAGTGACGTTTCCAATCAGGACTCTTCTACAGACTGAGTGACTTGAAACATCACCTCTCCATGTTCTCCACAGATGCTGCCTGACCCCCTGAGTTATTCCAGCATTGTCATCTCTTGACTTGTTTGAACTGGTTTGAGGCAAAGAGATTTGGGAAACTTTCAGCCCCTCATTTTCTCTTTGTAAAAAGACTTGCAGTTGCACAATACATTCAAGTCCCTTTTCGGGGCCCCCCAAAAGTACAGGCAACATACAGTTTAAGTGCATTCATATTTGTGATGCAATAAATACAGCCAGTTTTACTCAATACTTGCCCCCAGGCATTCACTGTTACCTTGGGTCACCAGGGACTGTTCCTTTCTCCATCATTCCCTCACGTTGCCCTCCGCTCTCTCTCCTCCCCCCCACCACCACCACACACACGAGAGAAAAATGCAACTCCAACCTGTAGTGATGATTTTATTTCAATTTCAGGGCAGTGATAATTTTATTTCAATTTCAAATAAGCACCAGCTCAAAATGTGATCGTTCTGACCACAAAAGACAGATGGGACAGGGTTGTCATGAAAATACATTTTCTTGATCTTTGAAGGGTTAAATGTAAATCACGTTACCCAATAATTAGGTAGTGTAGAGAAAGCAGGGACTTTGCAGGATAGGTTGGGAGAGTGGGCAGAGAAGTGGCAGATGGAATATAGTGCAACAAAGTGTGGAGTCATGCATTTTGGGCATAGGAATAAAGGCGTAGAATATTTTCTAAATGGGGAAAGAATCCAGAAATCAGAGGTGCAAGGGGACTTGGGAGTGCTGGTGCAGGATTCCCAAAACGTTAATCTGCAAGTAGAATCGGTAGTAAAGAGAGCAAACGCAATGCTAGCATTTATTTCGAGAGGGCTCGTGTACAAAAACAGGGATGTAAAGCTGAGGCTCTGCAAGGCGCTGGCCAGGACGCATTAGGAATATTGTGAGCAGTTTTGGGCACCATAACCGAGGAAGGATGTGCTGGCTCTGGAGACGGTCCACAGGTGGTTTACAAGAATGATCCCAGGAATGAGTAGGTTGACATATGATGAGCATTTGACAGCATTGGACCTATACTCGCTGGAGTTTAGAAGAATGAGGTGGGGACATCATTGAAACGTACTGATTAGTGAAAGGCTTGTAGAGAGGATGTTTCCACTATTGGGAGAGTCTAGGACTAGAGGTCATAGCCTCAGAATTAAAGGGCATTCTTTTAGGAAGGAGTTGAGGAGGCATTTCTTTAGTCAGAGGGTGGTGAATCTGTGGAATTCTTTGCCACAGAAGGCTGTGGAGGCCAAGTCAATGGATATATTTAAGGCAGAGATTGATTCTTGATTAGTACAGGTGTCAGAGGTTATGGGGAGAAGGCAGGAGAATGGGGTTAAGAGGGAGAGATAGATCAGCCATGATTGAATGGTGGAGTAGACTTGATGGAGAGAATGGCCCAATTCTTCTCCTATCACTTATGATCTTAATGCATGCTTGCTCTGACCTTTCAAGCATTTATAAAGAAATTCAATAATGCAACGTAAAAAAATACTCACTGCTTTACACATGTGATAATCAGAGCCATAAATAGCACTATTTTCTGTATCATTCATAAATCCACAGCAGTTCAGTTGATGTTCCAGATCTTTCCTGGTTGTATTTGACATTCCGTTCCAGGTCAACTTTAGTAAGTGTTCCTACGTTAAAAAAAAGATTCAATGCACACCAACTCCCAGACACAGTCATTACCGAAGTGCATCACTGCATGTCTAGAGTAAGCAGCATTCTGAGCGAGCGGGGTAGAATCTGGTTAGCTAAGTTCAAGATTGAAATGAAACCAGTCATGTACAAAATCGTCCATCCTTCGCAAACCCAGTGTTGAACACACTTCCCTCCCAGGCCCACATTAGATTACACGGTGGCGCAGCCGAGAAGAGCTACTGCCTCACGGTGCCAGAGACTCAGTTTCGATCCTGACCTCGGGCTCAGTCTCTGTGGAGTTTGCACGTTCTCCCTTTGACCGCGTGGGTTTCCTTCGGGTGCTCCGTCCGGTTTCCACCCACATCCCAAAGACGGGCAGGTTAATTGGCCTCTAAATTGTCCCCAGTGTTTATGGAGCGGACGATAAAGAGGAATAATGTAGAACTAGCGCGAATCGGTGATCGATGATCAGCAATGGAATTGGTGTCCTTCAATTCAATAAATGAATCATTTTAATTTTATAAAGAGAAAGAACATTTGGTGGCTGGGGGATACTCGAGAAAGTTAAAAAGTACTGAGCCAAAGAAATGACGAGCAACACAACAGGGTTTGCTGATTTGAGTAGTTTAGAAACAGGCTACTAATGTAATTCTTGGCATCAGTCATCACTTTCTTAAATATCTGAAACATGCAAAGATGACCCAAACATCAAAGTCAAAGTAACAATTTTAGAGACATATGGAATAAGCCAGTTTGCAAATAATGTTCTTGGCTGAGGCAGCAAATTAGTAAAACTCCACCAGATGATGTGCAAGACATAGTGTACTGATGCAAATGGAGGCGTTTGTTTTCCTCTTGGATTGATTGAGCTTGTTCTATTTACATCTTATTTTAAAAATGCATTAATCGCTTGCATTCATCTGCTACGAAAGCAGTTGTTAGCCAGGACAGAGGTATGGTTCTAGTTTTTTGGAACAAGAAAAGGATTCTCAAGAGTGTTTAATTGTCACATGCTTCAGGACCAGAACATTAAAAGTCTTAAATAATAAAAACAGAAAATGTTGAGACACTCAGTGGGACAAGGATAAGAGCCGAACTAAATTACCATGAGAACTTCAAAAAGAAAAGGAAAATTATGCTCCGGATAATATGTATTCTTGAACAGTGCAGGGCATAGACCAGTGGTCCAGCTGGTCTAACCGGAAAGGCAAGAAAACATCATCAGATGCAGTCAATGATCACTGACTGCATCCCAACTTGGAATACGTTTAAAACAATACATCACTGAATAAAAACAAGCGGCAGGCAACCCGGCCGGCCGGACCTGCTGAGTTTGCCAAATCATGTGCATCATTTGTGAAGCTGCTGTGCAATCAGGCTTCAAAAAGGCAAGCACAACACTCAATATATCTTAGCGTGAAACTTACCTGCTGACTTCGGTTGAGTGCCAGACAGGAACAAGAAACTCCAAACTGAATCACAAAGACCAGGAATAAAATCACCATGTACTGGAGTGAAAACAAAGTTAAGGATGCAAAGGAGGAATAACGAATGAAAATAAATGCTCAAAGCCCAGCTCAAACGCTGTACATACAAAGCCAGCCATGAAGGGTATTTCTGACATTTAATAAAGTCAATTAGAACTCATTAACAATTTTAACCCGTGTTCACTACAAGTGTTTAAAGACAAGAAAGATTACTGGTTAAATGAGAACAAATCTTTCAATATACTTGAACCCAAATGTCACTGGAAATACATTAAACTCCCCAAGATGACCCATTACTGCTTTAATCTAGCAGAAGCTAATTTAATGTGAAATGATGAGTATACACAGTGCATCTCGGAGCTCTCAAAGTCTTCTGTTATATCACAACAATTTAATATCATGCATTGTTTAGATAAACCGGTTTCTTAATCAATATAGATGAAGTTTAACCATTAATTATATTGACATATTGTGGCAAAAGTTGCATTTAAATAAATATTTAAAAATTGGGTAACTAACACACCTCAAATACTCTTCAGGCACGTTCGTGTCTGCAAGGGGAAATAGTTCGCCCATATACTGCATCACACAGGGTCTAGTGCACATTGGTGACGTTGTGGGAACAGTAATCTAAAGATGAAAAAGCTCAAGTCCCACTATGGGGAACAAATTCAGTTAATTAAATAAATCGGCAATAAAAAGCAGGTACAGGAACAAAACTGGTCACAGGTGACTACTGTGCCACTACAGTACTGCTGTTAAATTACTTGATTAGTAATCCATAGGGTCGGACAAACAAATCAGAGGCACGACAGCTGTGGAATTTAAATAGATAAGAATTGGGAAAATAAGAGTCCCAAGGAATACTTGGATTGTCATAAAACTCAATCGGGCTCCTGAAAGTACCAAAAAAGCCTTAAAGAAAAAGCCTGTTAGGAAAAGATCTCACCCAGTGTGACTTGTACAATACACGACTGCAGTGTGTGCATTGCTGTAAATCTGACGTGGCCCAGCAAGTCACTCCATTCAAAGGCAATAAAATGCTGGTGTGGTCTGCAAAGTCCACATCCTGCACCAGCGACAAAAATCAGATGACCAACACGTCACAGACATACTTGTGTCGCAGATGATTTCTGTAATTCTGATAGAATATCTCCAGCAAGGGATTAAGCATGACAGCAGTTTATTTTCTGGCACGGGATATGACTCAGAAAAGCAGCACACAATATTGCACCAGGGATTACAGTAATCAGTCCGATTTCAAAGAATGACAGCTTCTTTGATGGAAGGTTTAAGCAAGATTCTGTGCAATTCTTTTCAGATGTTTTTTTTCATGATTATTTTCTTCACCCTCCCCCACCTCATCGTTTCCCCAAAAAGCACACAATGATACAAGGACGTACAAATGCTGGTTTACAAAAGCAAAGTGCTGGAGTAACTCAACGGGCCAGGCAGCATCTCCTAAGGTCATAAGTGATAGGAGCAGGATTAGGCCATTCGGCCCATCAAGTCTACTCTGCCATTTAATCATGGCCGATCTATTTCTAACCCTGAAGGGTCTCGACCCGAAACGTCACCCATTCCTTCTCTCCTGAGATGCTGCCTGACCTGCTGAGTTACTCCAGCATTTTGTGAATAAATACCTTTGATTTGTACCAGCATCTGCAGTTATTTTCTTATATTTCTAACCCCATTCTCTTGCCTTCTCCCCATAACCCCTGACACTCGTACTAATCAAGAATCTATCTCTGCCTTAAAAATAACCACTGATCTGGCATCCACAGCCTTCTGAATCCCACATTCACCACCCTCTGACTAAAGAAATTTCTCATCTCCTTCCAAAAGGAACGCCCTTTAATTCTGAGGCTATGACCTCTAGTTCTAGACTCACACATTAGTGGAAACATCCTCTCTACACCCACTCTATCCAAGCCTTTCATTATTCTGTATGTTTCAATGAAGTCCCCCCTCATTCATCTAAACTCCAGCGAGTACAGGCCCAGTGCCATCAAATGCTCATCATTTGTTAACCCGCTCATCATCTGGGATCATTCTTGTAAACCTCCTCTGGACCCTCTCCAGAGACAGCACATGCTTCCTCAGATATGGTGCCCAAAATTGCTCACAATTGAGCAAAATTGCTCTGGAGAACATGGATTGGTGACGTTTAGGGTAGAGTTCCCATTTTCAAACTAGTGTTTCGGAATTTCTTCCCAGCCTGCTGGGAAGTTTGAACATAGTCACACAGCATGGAAACAGGCCCTTCGGCCCAACTTACCCAAGAAAGCTCATCTACGCTAGCCCTACCCGCCCACATTTGGCCCATATCCCTCTAAACCTTTGCTATCCATGTAACTGGCAAGATGTTTTTTTAATGTTGTTATAGTACCTGGCTCAAATACTTTTTCTGGTAGCTCGTTCCATATACCCACCTACCCTCGGGTTCCTATTAAATCTTTCCCCTCCCACCTTAAACCTATGTTTAAGCGGTAGCGCAGCGGTAGAGTTGCTGCTTTACAGCGAATGCAGCGCCGGAGACTCAGGTTCGATCCTGACTACGGGTGCTGCACTGTAAGGAGTTTGTACGTTCTCCCCGTGACCTGCGTGGGTTTTCTCCGAGATCTTCGGTTTCCTCCCACACTCCAAAGACGTACAGGTATGTAGGTTAATTGGCTGGGTAAATGTAAAAATTGTCCCTAGAGGGTGTAGGATAGTGTTAATGTACGGGGATCGCTGAGCGGCATGGACTTGGTGGGCCGAAAAGGCCTGTTTCCGGCTGTATGTGTATGGTATGGTATGTCCTCTGGTTCTTGAATTACCACTCTGAGTAAAGGGCTGTGAATTAAGGCCAGATATTTCCATGCAGATTTGAATGTCTTCAATAATCATGTTGCAAACTTTCAGTGGCCATTTTGGACAGAGAAGGGACCAATAAAATAATATATAATACCATCATTACTATGTATTTAGTGTAGAGGAGCAGGAAAGGAAATTCAGACCCAAAGACCAACTCATTTTGAATGGGGGTTGGGGGAACAGGAATGAAATTTACAATGACAAGACACACCAATCATACTAAGTTCAGTTTTAAGACTACAGAAACCATTGAAAGGATACAAAGAACAGCATGACCTGATGGTGGTTCACTGCTCCGATAAGTCCGACAACAGCAATGAGCAGGAGGAACACTCCTACAGCAATGACTCCGCCAATGATATTTATGCTGGAAACAATGCCATAACTTTTCCCCCATCCTGCCACTCCGATAAGTAATAGTCCAACCAACTGCAAGCAAGAAAGAAAAAAAAATTGGGAACAAGAATCCGATCCAACCACACTGGGATACCAGCGTTTGAAGGAAAAGAAAATGCCCCGCATCCACCATGTCCCCCAGCAATTAATGATCAGGACTAATATTGTGCAGTGCAGTCATTGGATATGTGGGCAAACAAATAGAATAGATAGCATCCTAACTGTGCGCTCTCCACAAGTTTCATAGGAATGTTTTTATAAAGAGAGAGACCAAATTGCATAAACCTGCGAGAAGAGGTGCATTTTAAAAAACAAAGTATAATTCTCTCAATTATATTTGAGATACACCCATCCCAAAATCTGAATCTTTAAATATGAAACTATTTATTCCATCTGAAGATGCAACCATGTAAACCAAAAAGTGGAAATATTAACTAAAAAGAATAAGATAGACACAAAAAGCTGGAGAAACTCAGCGGGACAGGCAGCATCTCTGGAGAGAAGGAATGGGTGACGTTTCAAGTCGAGACCCTTCTTCAGAATAATTGTGTTGGCGCCTAGATAAAATGAGTTCCAAATTATTTTTAGAATAACCATGTTAGAACAAAAGCAGAATATTACTGCTGATGTGTAGCTGGACATTAAAATTTCACGACATCATGAAAAGTCTATTTTGCCCTTTTGTGTGATGGAACCACAAGTCTTTGATCATGCTTTTCAGTCACCTCTGTTCATCTCTCCTTTACATAAAATTATCTCCTCCAGGCATTTAGTTTAAAGGCATTATGTCAATGAAAAAGACTGCTTTTGCAGGATCAAAGCGAAAATACTACCCTTTGGTCTAGACATGCTGTCAGCAATGTGGCTAAGATACAAACTTCAAAGATTACCACGTCCCACTATTATTATGCAAAGGGCAATGCCTCATTAGCTGATAAACAACATTCAAACCAAAAAAAGTTGCTTTAGCATGTTTCTTTACGAGAATTTTCCCAAACCGTCTGTGACCCATAGCACTGTCAAGAGTGTTTTATTGTCATATGTCCCAGAGAGAACAATGAAATTCTTACTTGCTGCAGCACAACAGAATATGTAAACATAGTACACTGTAAATAATAATAATAGTCTATTGTAGTTCAGAGCTTATTTGAGGTTGTAGTGTTTAATAGGCTATAGCCATAACGCTATGTTTAAAGCCCAGAATGCTGTGGCCAGCAGCGCTATATTTAAACCCACTAGCACTGCAGCCGAGAGCTTTGTTGAAATTCCCATGCGTTAAGCCAACAGCGCTCTGTTTAAACCTTTGTGCGCCAAACCGGCAGCACTGTGTGTATCACCTTTACGCGCCAAGTCTGCAGCGCAGTGTATTGCTTTGCGTGCCAAGTCTATAGCGCTGCGTGTTGCTTTGCCCGCCAAGTCTGTAGCGCTGTGTGTACTGCTTTATGCGCCAGGTCTGCAGCGCTGTATTGCTTTGCGCGCCAAGTCTGTAGCGCTGTGTGTATTGCTTTACGCACCAGCTGTAGCGCTGTGTGTTGATTTCCCCCCCATTCTGTAGTGCTGTGTGTTGATTTGCACGCCAAGTCTGTAGTGCTGCGTGTATTGATTTGCGCACCGTCTGTAGTGCTGTGTATTGCTTTACGCACCGTCTGTAGCGCTGTGTATTGCTTTGCGCGTCAAGTCTGTAGCGCTGTATGTATTGATTTGCGCGCCAAAATTGCTGCGCTGTGCGTATTGCTTTGCGCACCAAGTTTGTAGCACTGTGGTTTGCTTTACTTGCCAGTCTGCGGCTGAAAGCGCTTTGTTCCCAAGGGGGGGGGGGCGGCTTGTTGGGACGCCGTCCCCTGCCATTGATTATCGTTTGAATTTGGGAGCAGCGCTATCAGCCAGGACTTACCGGCGGTTATTTCAACACCTGACTTCTTACCTGTATAAAGGCAGGCGCCAGGAAGCCAGAAGTTAGTTTATTTACGAGAGGGGTTCACCGATGGGCTGAGTCGCGATCAGCGCCGCGGACGGAGGCAGAGAGAGAGACGTGTGCTGCTGTAAAACTGGACCCCGCGCACGAGACAAGTATTATTTTTGTCCTCTCTTGCCAATAAAACCGATTTGCAACTAAACAGACGAATGTGCCTTTTTCTGTTCTACTAGTCAGATCCTTGAACCTGTTCCTTTGTAACACATGTGATAGAGAGCAGTCAATATGATCAGCCTTTTCCTCAAGATCACAACTGCCAACAGGCATTCTCCATGGGTTCAAAACAAACCAAAAAATAAATGCGCAAATCTTTAAACATACCCAGTTCAAAATCATTGCATCCTATGTATTATTTGACCCAACAAGAAGCTTCCTTCAAGCTTTTCAGTCACAACCTCTCCTTTATCTCTAATTATCGTCTCAATGCAATCTCTTGCTTTTCTCAAAAGGGAAAGAGCAAAGTGATTGAAAGATGGGACATGATGTACACTGAGAAATTCATGCTACTTTATTTGTGATGGTGCATGGACACTGATGACATGCCAGTATGAGGTCCATCTTTCTCCAGAGATGCTGCCTAAGTCACTGAGTTACTCCAGCATTTTGTGTCTATTTTAAGTATTGACCATATTGTTGGACCCATCTAGGTCAGATTGGGTAGGAAAGGCAACCTTAGATGGGCCTTTAAAATAAAAAACAAACGGATGTTTTCATGGTATTGTTACCAAGAATAGTACAGAAGGGCACAGATTGATAAATCGGACAGAGTGAGATGAGGAATTAAAATGGCAGGCAACAGGAATCTCAGGATAGCAAAAAAATAAGCTTTTTACTGTACCTTGGTACATGTGACAATAAACTAAACTGAAACTAAAGGGAGGCTCGGTGTCAACTGAACAGCAAGCTCAGGATCACTGCCTGCAAACTGAACGCAGGCATTCCACATAGCGGTCACCCAATGTGTGTTTGAGTTCTCCAATGTGGAGACTACACTGTGAACACTGAATGCAATACAGTAGATTGGAAGAAGTACACGTGAACTGCTGCTTTAAGAATAAGGGGTAGGCCATTTAGAACTGAGATGAGGAAAAACGTTTTCAGTCAGAGTTGTGAATCTGTGGAATTCTCTGCCTCAGAAGGCAGTGGAGGCCAATTCTCTGAATGCATTCAAGAGAGAGCTGGATAGAGCTCTTAAGGATAGCAGAGTCAGGGGGTATGGGGAGAAGGCAGGAACGGGGTACTGATTGAGAATGATCAGCAATGATCACATTGAATGGCGGTGCTGGCTCGAAGGGCCGAATGGCCTCCTCCTGCACCTATTGTCTATTGCTTCAGCTGGAAAAGACAGTTTGGGTCCCTGGATGGTGATAAGAGCAGGGGTGGTGGGAAGAGTAGATGGACCAGTGAATCACAAAGAGCAATCATACCCATCTAAGCTCCATATTCCTCCATCCATTTCTAGGGCTATACAGTTAAAGCTGCTCGAATGTTAATTGCCATTTTCAGAAAACAGGTCAGAATTCCTGCAACTCTTCACTAATAGAAGCATTTCCTAACTTCTTTCCTAGATCCTCTTATCCAAGTTTCTCAGAAAGGTGGAAGCTTCCCTCTATCTATCCCTGCAGTTCCCTTTAATGGCTAGGGGGGGAAAAAAGTGTCTTATCCTGACCAGTTCATCCAACTGTCCGACCAAGAAACCGAGCTTGAACTCCACATCGAAAAAACTTATTTCTAAAGCAACATTTGTAGAAGCAGATGCTGGTTGACAATGAAAGATAAAGTGCTGGAGTAACTCAGTGGGTCAGGCAGCATCTCTGGAGAAGATGGATAGGTGGGCATTTTAGCTCGGGACCCTTCTTCCAACTGAAAAAAGGATCTTGACACCTATCCATGTTCTCCAGAGATGCTGCCTGACCCGCTGAGTTACTCCAACACATTATCTTTTTTTTTAAAGCAACATTTGATCTACCCATAAGATGAAATTAATGTGTACGGGTAAGGGAAACATGGGCCAGATGATATCACAATGGTGCAACAACTGTCATCATTACCAGTAAGCCATTAGTATTTCACTATACTCAGTACACATGACAATAATAAACCAACACCCTTTGTTTGTATCTCCAGAAAAGTAAAATACTTTTGTTCATTAAAAGTTCCAAGCTTACCACCTTACAAAACTTTACAATGCTTTTACAAAGCCAAATTAACACCAACAGTATAACATTTGTTATCACCCTGACGAGAAGCATGACACACCAATTTGAAACTGCACCCAAGGTTCATAGATCAGCTTTAATCCTTCCTCATCTAACAGCTTGGTGTTAAACTAGTTTTAACAACACTTGTGTTTACTTTACGAAGTGACTTTGGCCTAGTTTAAATGAGCTAAGTCAGCACAGCCAAGGGTCAGTACCATTATTCTGGGTGACCTCAGGAAATCTTTGCACCCAAGGAAGGGTAGTGGAGGGCAGACCATTAGATACATTTAAGATGGAGGTAGGTAAATATTTGAAAGATCAAGGAAATGAGGGTTATGGCCAACTGGCAGAGAGTTGAAGCATAGATTAACTATACAAAAGGACACAAATCTGGAGAATATGAACAGATGACGTTTCGGGTCAAAACCCTTTTTCGGATAACTACCGGATAACTATGACCACGTTGAACTCTTGCTCCTGTTTCCTTGTGTCTGAAAACATAGAATGAGCACAGATTTCATAAGTGTTATCTTTTTTTTCTCTCGACTTTGTAAGAGTTCTTGATCTTTAAACTGTCGAGCAAAGGGCACCACCGACTTCACGTTGTGTGCCCTGGTGAACCTGGAAACCAAATTCCAGACAAACGATCTAAAACATCAAATGTTAAAACCAAACAGTAACGCGTGGAGAAAGCAAATCAAGTTTGTCATTTGAACTGTTGACGCTCATTGGCAAGAGTGCCGAAGTGGCTCCAGTCGCCGGAGCGGGGACGGCGGTGGGACTTGGAGAAGCGTCCCGGCTTCGAGCTGTCAGCTGGTGGGGACGGCGCATGCTCCTGGAGCCGGGCCCGGCCGGCCGGGAAGAAGCGCCGCGCCGGTACTAACCCCCCCCCCTCACTCGGCCCCGGCCTCAGCCCACTTACTATGTACACCACGTTCAAAGCGATGAGCGCATTTTTCGAGCAGGTGAAACCGCCGCAAACCATTCTCACCGCCCTCAGTTTCCCCTCAGTCAACAAAGCGCGGTTTCTCTCGGCTCCGACTACAATGACAATGGCGACGGGGCTCAGCCCCCGTCCCTCGCAGCTCATTGGTGCTCCTGGACGCGCTCCGTCTACACACATCCTCACTGGTCCGGACCACTGCCAGTCAACCCAGAGTCCCGCCCTCACGCTGACACTCTTTTGCGGATTGGTTGATGAACGGATGACGCAACTGGTCCGGGAAGGGCGGAGCGCTAATCTGGACTGTCATTGGTTTGCCCCTCTGTCAATCAAACGGGTATCAAATGATCACGTCATATCCTCTTGCCAACGGCAGGCGGGACAACAATTAGAGAAGTTTTTGGCTTTTCAGAGAAGACCTTCGGTGGTCATTATTAACATAGATCCTCAAGTATGATGATGGAGTCTAACCGAATCATTAAGCTGCTTTCTTCTCCCAACGGGTGCCAGATCTGCAGAATGTACTTTCTCAGATTATTTAGTGTCTTTTGTAAGTACCAGAGAAAAAGGTCATACTGTTGCTGAACCAGTTTCTATCATGAGAGAAAATTTGTAAATTATATATAAACATGTTCCATGTATCAAAAGAGAGTAAAAACAGTGTTTTAGATGAAGAAACTGAGGTATTAATAATGGTAAATAGAGAAATGGTAGAGAGTCTAAATAATTATTTTGTATTGGTCTTCACAGTAGAAGACACTAAATATATCCCACTAATAAGAGATCATTTGCAAACTTACTAATCATTGCCATATTTATTTTCATCTGAATCATTAATATAGATGACAAACAGAGGACCCAGCATTAATTCTTGCAGCACAACTATTGGCCACAAACCTCCAATTTGAATAACAACCCCCACTATTACCCTCTGTCCCCTTCCAACAAGCCAATTTTGTATCCAATTCGCCATCTCACCCTGGATCCCCTGTGATCTAATCTTTAGGACCAGCCTACCATGTGGGACCATATAGATAACATCTACTGCCTTGCCTCATCAATTCTCTTGGTCAACTCTGTAAAAGACTCAGTAGAATTTGTGTGACTAATTTCCCATGCATAAAGCTATGCTGACTATTCCTAATTTGTCCTTACATTTTCAAATGCAAGTAAATCCTGTCTCAGAATCCCTTGCAGTGCAATAACTATCCCACTGCTGATGTAAGGCTCACCTGCCCACAATTCCCTGGCTTATCCCTGCTGCCCTTAAATACGGCCACTCGGTCCCCCTATCCACACCCCTAGCATCACTTTTCCCATTTGTGCATCACCCTTGCTTATCTGGTTCCACTCTTCACCTCCTTTATCTGATTCCATAATCTGCAGCCATTTCATGACTTCACGATCACCTCCTGTCTCTGTTGCTATTTCCACCTCTCCTTCCCCACCTGGCTCTGTCTGGCCATTAAGCCCTCCTCACCTGGATCCACTTAATACCCGTTAGCTCCTACCTTATCCCTCCCCCACTACTTCCAATGCCTCCACTTCCTCAGAAGGCTAAGGAAATTTGGCATGTCCCCAATGACTCAGTAACATTTACCGATGCCCCATGGAAAGCATCCTATCCAGATGTATCACAGCTTGGTAAGGAAATGCTCTGCCTAGAACCACAAGAAATTACAGAGCTTTGTGAACCCAGCGCAGTCCATCACGACCCTACCCTCCATTGACTCTATCTCCAATTCCCACTGCCTCAGCAAAGCTGTAATATAATCAAGGGCCCCTCCCACTCTTCAGGGAGAAGATACAAAAGCTACGCTGCAGATAAAAAGCGCAGAGTTGTGGAGGTAGCCTAGACCATCAAACAAACCAATCTCCCATCCATTGACTCCATCTACACTTCACTCTGCCTCGGCCAGCATAATCAAGCACCAGTCTCACCCCGGTCACTCCCTCTTCTCCCCTCTCCCATCAGGCAAGAGGTCCAGAAGTGTGAAAACACATACCTCCAGATTTCTTCCCAGCTGTTGTTAGCAACTGAACCGTCCTCTCACCAACTGGAGAGCAGTCCTGACCTCCCATCTACCTCATTCGAGACCTTTGAACTACCTTCAATGGACTTTAGACACAAAATGCTGGAGTAACTCAGCGGGTCAGGCAGCATCTCTGGAGAGAAGGAATGGGCTTTAATGGACTTTATCATGCACTAAATGTTATACCTGTATCCTTTAGCTGCACACTGTGGACGGCTTGATTGCAATCATGTATAGTCTCTTTTCTTTGACAAAAGCTTTTCACTTTTCACGGTACGCGTGACAATAATAAACTAAACTAAACTAAATTAAACTAATATGTAATTTTGTATACTACATTATGTTTTTTCCCTCTTTTGCACTACCTTCATGTATGTTATAATCTGCCAGGTTGGAAAGCAAAAGGTTTTTCACTGTATCTTGGCACACACAACAATAATAATAAACCTAAACCTAATATAAACTTACAGGTGCTTATGTACCGCGGGAGAAGACGGCAGGGGAAGAGAAAAGACATTCTGGCCTTCCATCACAGTGAGGAGGTGACTGGAGGAGACTCACTGTGATTGATGTTTCTTTTTTTTGTTTCGTGTTGGTTTGTGCTTGTGTGTGTAATCACTTATTTTTATTGCTCTTATTGTTGGACTGTGGGTGATGAAATCTCGTCCAAAAGACTTGTTTTTTTGGATGACAATAAAGGTTATTCTGATTTATTCACAAAATGCTGGAGTAACTCAGCAGGTCAGGCAGCATCTCGGGAGAGAAGGAATGGGTGACGTTTCGGGTCGAGATTATACTAAAGGTTATTCTGATTCTGAATACATTTACTCCTGTAGATGGTGCTGTTGTAGTAGGTACTGTCAGTGTCAAGGCTGACACACAATGTGTGGCAAATGGCAGTTGCTACAGTATTTTATAATCGAATTCCCCACGGAATTATTAGATTATAAAATATTGTAGCAACTTCCAGTGATATTTCTGATGCCCTAAATAAAGACTGAACTAAATAATTTTTTTAAAGAAACAAATGACAGATTTTGTAACAATGTGATAACGTTTATTATTCAATTTGTCTCTTCACAAGAATACAAAACAAAGAAGGAATGGGCCCTTCAAACCTGCCCCACCATTCAATATGATCAGGGCTGATCTGACCCAGGTTTCACTTCTTCCTGTGTGCCAATTCCCCATGGCCCTCAAATCCCACATCTTTCAAAAATGTATCTACCTTCTCTTTGAAGACTTCTAATGAGTTAGCCCCACGGCTCTCTGGAGGATTCCAGAGATTCACCACCTTCTGCTGGAAGAAATGTCCACACATTTTGCTTTAAATGTCCAGCCCATTGTAATTATTTCCCTTTGTTCAAGACTCTCCTACTGGTGGAAACATCTCCACATCTAACTTGTCACGCCATCTTAGGATCTTCCATGCTTCAATTACTCTATGACTCACTAATAATGTCACCACGCGTTCTAAACTCTAAACAATACCTACACAACCTGTTTGGCCTCACAATAGGGCAATTTGCTCTTCCCAAGAATTAATCTAATAAATCTCTTTTGGACTGCCTCCAATGTTACTATATTCTGTGTACAGTACTCCAGGTGTGGCCTCAGCAACACTCTGTACAATGGTAATAAAACGTCCCTGCTTCTAATCTCCTACCCCTTTGAAAGAAAGGCTAGTATGTCTGAAGAAGGGTCCTGACCCAAAACGTCACCTATCCATGTATTCCAAGGATGCTGCCTGACCCACTGAGATATCTAGCATTTTGTGTCTTTACCAGACAAATATATCATTTACTTTCATGCCTCACCTCTATGTTAACATTTTTCTTTGTATTTCATACACTAGAACACCTAGATCTCTCTGAACTTCACTTATTTGCACTCTCTATCCCTTTAGATAATAACCCACTTTTGGGTTCCTCTTATGGAAGTACATGACGTCACACTATCCCACATTGAACTCCATTTGCCAAGTTTTCACTCACTTAATCAGTCTGCCTGAATCCTGTTGCAGAATCGCAATATCCTTTTCACAACTTGCCATTCCACCTATTTGCGTGTTATCTTTTCAAGGCTTCATTAAAGATTATAACAAAGTTTTTACCGAGGCAGTAGCTTGAAGGATTTGCTTGAAGTCAGGCTCCTTCTGAAGAAACATCATCTGCCCATTCCCTCCACAGATGCTGCCTGACCCGCCGAGTTCCTCCAACACTTGTTTTCTCAAGATTCCAGCATCTGCAGTCTCTTTTGAGCAGGGGATTTGAGTATAGGAGCAGGGAGGTTCTGCTGCAGTTGTACAGGGCATTGGTGAGACCACACCTGGAGTATTGCGTGCAGTTTTGGTCTCCTGATCTGAGGAAAGACATTCTTGCCATAGAGGGAGTACAGAGAAGGTTCACCAGATTGATTCCTGGGATGGCAGGACTTTCATATGAAGAAAGACTGGATAGACTCGGCTTGTACTCGCTGGAATTTAGAAGATTGAGGGGGGATCTTATAGAAACCTACAAAATTCTTAAGGAGTTGGACAGGCTAGATGCAGGAAGATTGTTCCCGATGTTGGGGAAGTCCAGAACAAGGGGTCACAGTTTAAGGATAAGGGGGGAAGTCTTTTAGGACCGAGATGAGAAAGTTTTTTTTCACAGAGAGTGGTGAATCTGTGGAATTCTCTGCCACAGAAGGTAGTTGAGGCCAGTTCATTGGCTATATTTAAGAGGGAGTTAGATGTGACCCTTGTAGCTAAAGGGATCAGGGGATATGGAGAGAAGGCAGGTACAGGATACTGAGTTGGATGATCAGCCATGATCACATTGCATGGCGGTGCAGGCTCGAAGGGCCGAATGGCCTACTCCTGCACCTATTTTCTATGTTTCTATGTTTGTTGTTCACTTCTTTCCTGAAATGGAGACAGAGAGATCCAGAAAGGGGAAAGAAGAATCAGAGATGGAGGAATCAGTCTGAAGAAGGGTCCCAAGCAGTCCGTCCATTCCCTAAATTGGCAGATCCTGCCTGACCTGCTGTGTACCCCCAGCACTTCAGGTTTCTACCTTCTGCTCTTGTCCTGCTTGGTAGTTGAGATTTATTCACAAAATGCTGGAGTAACTCAGCAGGTCAGGCAGCATCTCGGGAGAGAAGGGATTGCAGGTAGAGGAGGTTTTGTCTGGCTAGTTCCCAACGAGTTGTGAATGTGACAGCATTTTATTGAACAAGCCGTTTTTTCCCACATTTCTCGCACAACAGAGAATGATTCTGCACCTGTACATGTGTAGGAAGGAACTGCAGATGCTGGTTTAAACTGAAGATAGACACAAAATGCTGGAGGAATTCAGCGGGACAGGCAGATGCCTGCTTAGTCTGAAAGCAGCATTGCACTGAAATATTTACAAGATAATTACATAGTAGCAAAAATGTCAGCCATTTAGTGTTATAAATACTTAGACAAAGATTGAATCTATCCCGAAGGACATCTGAAGAAAATAGTTTCCAGATAAACAGCTTACATGTACAATCATAGAATCATTCCAGCTCTTATGTCTAAATTACCTATCTTATTCATGTTGGCCCTTGTTAAGCAGAAATTTCCTGTCACATCATTTGATTTTTGATTTAGAGATAGAGCGCGGAAACAGGCCCTTCGGCCCACCGGGTCCGAGCCGCCCAGCGATCCCCGCACATTAACACTATCCTACACCCACTAGGGACAATTTTTACATTTACCCAGTCAATTAACCAACATACCTGTACATCTTTGGAGTGTGGGAGGAAACCGAAGATCTTGGAGAAAACCCACGCAGGTCACGGGGAGAACGTACAAACTCCGTACAGACGGCGCCCGTAGTCAGGATCGAACCTGAGTCTCCGGCGCTGCATTCTCTATAAGGCAGCAACTCTACCGCTGCGCCACCGTGCCGCCATTTTCTGTCACAAGTCTCTGGTTCAGATTGATATTCCACATGTTTTGTCTTTGTCTTTTACAGGATGCAACATAATGTAAATGAAAGAAGAATCACAGCTGGACCAGAAATATGACTGACAGCCCACCATAATGATGAGAAGCAGGAGCATAGAAAATTAACCAAGGACAGGATGGAGTGGAAAGGCAAGCCGGAAACCCCACCCTCACAGATTGGTAAGACTCCAACTGCCCTGCAAAATCCAGACCTTGCCCCTTTACCTTATTACATTTATTAATTATCTTTGTCGAAAATGCGCAAAACAATTTGGAATGGAGAATTGGCAGCCTGCCTTAAAGTTTCACCTGCGCCGTTTACCTTTCTGTGTCAGTTAGGGTACGTAGCGGATATTCGGTGGAGGTTCTACGCATCCATCTGCGCTGTTAAGTGGAACGGCACAACTTGCAGTTAGGTGGTGTCTTCCGAATGTTTCTCGGGAGTGCCCAAAACACCTCACATAGAAAGGAATGCACAAAGGAGCGGTACAGTGGCACAGCGGTCGAGTTGCTGCCCCAGGGGGGGAGGAAATCAGAGCACTCGCAGAAAACTCACACGGTCACTGGGAGAACGTACAAACCCCATAGTCAGCACCCGTAGTCAGGATCGAACCCGGTTTTACAATAGACAATAGACAATCGGTGCAGGAGGAAGCCATTCGGCCCTTCGAGCCAGCACCGCCATTCAATGTGATCATGGCTGATCATTCTCAATCAGTACCCTGTTCCTGCCTTCTCCCCATACCCCCTGACACCACTATCCTTAAGAGCTCTATCTAGCTCTCTCTTGAATGCATTCAGAGAATTGGCCTCCACTGCCTTCTGAGGCAGAGAATTCCACAACTCTCTGACTGAAAAAGTTTTTCCTCATCTCAGTTCTAAATGGCCCACCCCTTATTCTTAAACTGTGGCCCCTTGTTCTGGACTCCCCCAACATTGGGAACATGTTTCCTGCCTCTAACGTGTCCAGCCCCTTAATAATCTTATATGTTTCGATAAGATCTCCTCTCATCCTTCTAAATTCCAGTGTATACAAGTCTAGTCGCTTCAGTCTTTCAACATATGATAGTCCCGCCATTCCGGGAATTAACCTAGTAAACCTACGCTGCACGCCCTCAATAGTAAGAATAGCAAGAAGACGTACAGGTTTGTAAGTTAATTGGTTTGTGTAAATTGTAAATTGTCCCTATTGTGTAGGATAGTGCTGGTGTACAGGGTGACTGCGGGTCAGCATGGACTCGGTGGGCCGAAGGGCCTGTTTCCATGCTGTATCTCCAAGGTCGGAAATCTAAAGGAAGAACTGCATTGTACAGTTACATTGAGTAAACTTGGCCGCTATTTTGTACACTGTCGCACAAAGGTGACAAAGAATTGCACAGACCAGACCTCTTCCCTCCAGTGTTCTGTCCATCTTCATCCTGTTGCCAGTGGGAGTTGGCGTTATGTACTGGCAAGAATTTACAGTTCAGAAGTTCCTGCAGATAGTAGGCAGCAGTTGGAGCCACTTCCTTCAACAGCAGTACTCCTATATCAGAAGTTGTGCAGGTTGGTGGGCTAATTGGCCACTGTAAATAGCGTCTAGTATGTGGGTGAGTGACAGAACCCGGGGAAGGTTGATAGGAAGGTGGGGAGGATAAAATGTAATTTGTTTAAATGGGTGCTTGATGATTAGCATGGACCCAGTGGGCCAAAGGGTTTGTTTTGTGCTGTGTGCCTCTGACCCTATCAATCGGTGACTGAATTAATCCAAGACCCTGCTGCCTGTGTCCTGACTTGCACCAAATCTCATTCACTCATCTCCGCTGTGCTTGTTGATTAACATTGGCTCCCAGATAAGCAACAACTCAATTTAAAAAATCCTTGTGTTTGGATCCTTCCAAGGTCCCTATCTCTATCCCCTCAACCTTTTGAGAACTGTGCATTCCTTTATCTCTGCCCTCTTGTGTGTCCCTCACTTGATTAACCCCACTATTGAAAGCCAAACCTTCTGCGTCTGGGCCCGAAGCTCCAGATTCTCTTTCCGAATCTCTTTGTGATTCCACTTCATTCCCTCAGATGCTGTTCAATACTGAATGCTTTGGCATTGCGTCATCTGATTTAATATTTCGTCCTTTGTTTAGTTTAGTTTGGTTGAGAGATACAGTGTGGAAACAGGCCCATCGGCCCACCGAGACTGCACATTAATACTATACTACACACACGAGGGACAGGTTATGCCAAGCCAATTAACCAACGAACCTGTACATCTTTGGAGTGTGGGAGTCGGGCGCTGTAAGGCAGCAACTTTGCCGTTGCGCTTTGGTTTGATGTCAATTATCATCTGTTAAGAATTTCCTGTGAAGCATTAACCTTTACGACATCAAAGGTGTATGAGTACAGATTGTTACTATCTTTGAGTCTTGCATGTAAAGGTTTAGACTCCCTACGTTGTATGTTAGGATTGCAAGGGTACAAATCTCTGCAGATGCCAGGAAATCAGAAGGTATCTTCAACCCCCGTCACGTCAGCCTTGGGAAAAGCTGATGATGGATTACAGTATCTTCAGAATATTTCCAAATGCTTCTGGGAATGATTTGCCCTTATTTTGTCTATTATAATCACTCCTTGTTACTAAACTATGTTTGCATATGTTCATTTTGTAACTCAAATGCATTTTTTGTACTGAAGCTGTGAAAATTTGCTGCAATATATGTTTCCTTTAATCCAGACTTTTTAAAAAAATTATATATCCAGACATAGTCTTTTTTTGAAAGAAAGCTTAATGCTTACAAATCTTGCTCTGAAGGATTAATCTTGTCTGTGCTTTCAAGTTATATTACTTGAATTAACAGTGACTAGACCAAGTGGACCCGTTGGGCCCAAACCTCTCCTGCATTGGTGCAGCACCCTCTCCTCCCCCCTTCCCCCTCCCCCTTCCCCCTACCCCCTTCCCCCTACCCCCTTCCCCCTACCCCCTTCCCTCTTCCCCCTCCCCTCTTCCCCCTCCCCTCTTCCCCCTCCCCTCTTCCCCCTCCCCTCTTCCCCCTCCCCTCTTCCCCCTCCCCTCTTCCCCCTCCCCTCTTCCCCCTCCCCTCTTCCCCCTCCCCTCTTCCCCCTCCCCTCTTCCCCCTCCCCTCTTCCCCTCCCCTCTTCCCCCTCCCCTCTTCCCCCTGCCCCCTCCCCTCTCCCCACTCCCCCTCACCTCTCTCCCACCCCCCTTCCCCTCCCCCTCCCCACTCCCCTCTCCCCCCCCACTCCCCTCTCCCCCGTCTCCCCTCCCCTCTTCCCCCTCCCCTCTTCCCCCTCCCCTCTTCCCCCTCCCCTCTTCCCCCTCCCCTCTTCCCCCTTCCCTCTTCCCCTTCCCTCTTCCCCCTTCCCTCTTCCCCTTCCCTCTTCCCCCTTCCCCCTTCCCTCTTCCCCCTACCCCCTCCCCTCTGCCCCCTCCCCTCTGCCCCCTCCCCACTCCCCCTCACCTCTCTCCCACCCCCCTTCCCCTCCCCTCCCCACTCCCCTCTCCCCCGTCTCCCCCTCCCCTCTTCCCCCCCTCTTCCCCCCCTTCTCCCCCCCCTTCTCCCCCCCTCTTCCCCCCCCTCTTCCCCCCCCCTCTTCCCCCCCCTCTTCCCCCCCCTCTTCCCCCTCCCCTCTTCCCCCTCCCCTCTTCCCCCTCCCCTCTTCCCCCTCCCCTCTTCCCCCTCCCCTCTTCCCCCTCCCCTCTTCCCCCTCCCCTCTTCCCCCTCCCCTCCTCCCCCTCCCCTCTTCCCCCTCCCCTCTTCCCCCTCCCCTCTTCCCCCTCCCCTCTTCCCCCTCCCCTCTTCCCCCTCCCCTCTTCCCCTCCCCTCTTCCCCCTCCCCTCTTCCCCCTCCCCTCTTCCCCTCCCCTCTTCCCCTCCCCTCTTCCCCTCCCCTCTTCCCCCTCCCCTCTTCCCCCTCCCCTCTTCCCCCTCCCCTCTTCCCCCTCCCCTCTTCCCCCTCCCCTCTTCCCCCTCCCCTCTTCCCCCTCCCCTCTTCCCCTCCCCTCTTCCCACTCCCCTCTTCCCCTCCCCTCTTCCCCCTCCCCTCTTCCCCCTCCCCTCTTCCCCCTCCCCTCTTCCCCCTCCCCTCTTCCCCCTCCCCTCTTCCCCCTCCCCTCTTCCCCCTCCCCTCTTCCCCTCCCCTCTTCCCCCTCCCCTCTTCCCCCTCCCCTCTTCCCCCTCCCCTCTTCCCCCTCCCCTCTTCCCCCTCCCCTCTTCCCCCTCCCCTCTCTCCCCTCCCCTCTCTCCCCTCCCCTATCTGCATCCCCTCTCTCCCCTCTCCCCCCCTCCCCTCTCCCCCTCCCCTCCCCTCTCCCCCCTCCCCTCCCCCCTTCCCCTCCCCCTTCCCCTCCCCCCATACTCCATCCTCCTCAACCCCCCTTATCCTCCCCCCTCCCTCCCTAGGAGATAGATCTAAACTTTAAAATGTGAATAACTTTTAAAATATTACACCGATTTCAATGAAACTTCTTCCATTAGCACCAAAGGGACGACGGTGAGTAAGGTGGGCCTAAAATTGTCGCGCTATCATGTACCGTTTTGGCTGTAGTTCAGGAACAAACAAACAAACAAACAAGAGTTTTAGTGTGTAGATATTGAGGTCTGTGCAGTTGTAAGTTGTTTCTGTAGCTCATTTTAAATTACTGCAAATTGTAGTAATTTGTAATAAGGCTGAAAAATATGGGCAAAATGCAGCAGGTCTGGCAGACTAAATTACTGTCTGATCCATTGTTACCTGATGTGAGTTTCCAGACTAAAAGCTATGCTGTTAATCGTGACCTGGCTTAACTGATGGAAACCAAGCCTCCTCCAATCAGTTGCTTGTTTTAACATGATGTGGCTGCCTTTGACATTTGCATTGGTACGACTTCCTGTACAGCTTATGTGTTGAAAATAGGTTTGTATTTTCTCAGCTCCATTTACTTTGGTGGCTGAGTCTTTGGTCAGGAAGTGAGCAGTCCAGGAAGCTTTCATATCACCCAAGGCTCGTAGCAGTGGCAGGTTTTCTGTGAAGCCGGTGACTATGCTGGTATCATCGATGGATCAGTGCATGACACCCTCGTTTCAGAATCAGGCCACGTGTCTGAGGCTCACTGTAGACACTGGAGCACGTAATGCCGACTGACATCCCCAGTGCAGAACTGAAGGATAGAAACATAGAAACATAAAAAATAGGTGCAGGAGTAGGCCATTCAGCCCTTCGAGCCTGCACCGCCATTCAATATGATCATGGCTGATCATCCAACTCAGTATCCCGTACCTGCCTTCTCTCCATACCCCCTGATCCCTTTAGCCACAAGGGCCACATCTAACTCCCTCTTAAATATAGCCAATGAACTGGCCTCAACTACCTTCTGTGGCAGAGAATTCCACAGATTCACCACTCTCTGTGTGAAAAAAACTTTCCCATCTCGGTCCTAAAAGACTTCCCCCTTATCCTTAAACTGTGACCCCTTGTTCTGGACTTCCCCAACATCGGGAACAATCTTCCCGCATCTAGCCTGTCCAACCTCTTAAGAATTTTGTAAGTTTCTATAAGATTCCCCCTCAATCTTCTAAATTCCAGCGAGTACAAGCCGAGTCTATCCAGTCTTTCTTCATATGAAAGTCCTGCCATCCCAGGAATCAATCTGGTGAACCTTCTCTGTACTCCCTCTATGGCAAGAATGTCTTTCCTCAGATTAGGAGACCAAAACTGTACGCAATACTCCAGGTGTGGTCTCACCAATGCCCTGTACAACTGCAGCAGAACCTCCCTGCTCCTATACTCAAATCCCCTCGCTATGAATGCCAACATACCATTCGCTTTCTTCACTGCCTGCTGCACCTGCATGCCTACTTTCAATGACTGGTGTACCACGACACCCAGGTCTCGTTGCATCTTCCCTTCTCCTAATCGGCCACCATTCAGATAATAGTCTGCTTTCCTGTTCTTGCCACCAAAGTGGATAACCTCACATTTATCCACATTATACTGCATCTGCCATGCATTTGTCCACTCACCTAACCTATCCAAGTCACGTTGCAGCCTCCTAGCATCCTTCTCACAGCTAACACTGCCCCCCAGCTTCGTGTCATCCGCAAATTTGGAGATGTTGCATTCAATTCCCTCGTCCAAATCATTAATATATATTGTAAATAGCTGGGGTCCCAGCACTGAGCCTTGCGGTACCCCACTAGTCACTGCCTGCCATTCTGAAAAGGACCCGTTTATTCCTACTCTTTGCTTCCTGTCTGCCAGCCAGTTCTCTATCCACATCAATACTGAACCCACAATACCGTGTGCTTTAAGCTTGCATACTAATCTCTTATGTGGGACCTTGTCGAAAGCCTTCTGGAAGTCCAGATATAACACATCCACTGGTTCTCCCTTATCCACTCTACTAGTTACATCCTCGATGCTGATGTCTTGTTGCCCTCTTGGAAATGTAAAGATCTTACAATGTTGTTCAAAGAAGAGAAGGAACGGGCTTGTGTGCGCTCGTTACGGTTTATCTCTTAACCTCCGACAGTGGAGGTGCTGGCATGCCTTCTTGGTGATTGCAAGTAGGTGCTGGGCCCAGGGCAGGAAATTTGAGATGGGTTTTTTGCACCGACTGTCGGTGCCAGGATTGCGCAGAGAATGGAGGGATATGGATCTGAGATTGGGGAAGGTGTGATAGAAATAGAGAGCAGGGGTTAGTGCCAGGATCTCTGCACAGCGGTGTGCAAATCCCTGCTCTCTGCCGGCCCTCCAGCGGCAATGAATTGCCAAATGCTTAGTGTGTGAGGGCTGGTGTTGTTGGGCTGGCTGCTGCAAACCATGCAGATACTCTGTGCTGAGATGTGGGGCTCGGGACTGCACCCTGGTCGGCGCGGTGAGTGCGGCCATTACCGGGACCGGCAGCCTCAGCTCCACATGTTGACGGACGGCACCGATCCCACGCAGTCTCTTTTGTCACCTCCTGACGGAGCTCCCCCGCTGCAGGGGGTCTGCAGGGTCCCGACCTATCCATGTTCTCCAGAGATGCTGCCTGAGCCGCTGAGTTACTCCAGTACTCTGTGAAACGTCACCTATCCATGTTCTCCACAGATGCTGCCTGTCCCGCTGAGTTACTCCAGCACTCTGTGAAACGTCACCTATCCATGTTCTCCACAGATGCTGCCTGACCTGCTGAGTTACTCCAGCACTCTGTGAAACGTCACCTATCCATGTTCTCCACAGATGCTGCCTGACCCGCTGAGTTACTCCAGCACTCTGTGAAACGTCACCTATCCATGTTCTCCACAGATGCTGCCTGACCCGCTGAGTTACTCCAGCACTCTGTGAAACGTCACCTATCCATGTTCTCCACAGATGCTGCCTGACCCGCTGAGTTACTCCAGCACTCTGTGAAACGTCACCTATCCATGTTCTCCACAGATGCTGCCTGACCCGCTTTGTTACTCCAGCACTCTGTGAAACGTCACCTATCCATGTTCCCCACAGATGCTGCCCAACCCGCTGAGTTACTCCAGCACTCTGTGTCCTTTAGTGTAAAGGCCACAGTCCAAGGCCCTCCTGCCACTGCACAGTGAGGGAGTGGAACCTGTAAAACTACCTTGGACTGTTTGCTGAAGGAATGCATATAAAGAATAATTGTCAAAGCTGACTGAATGGAATGACATGGCTTGTAAAATAGTGATATATACCACAATATTTCTCAACATTGTTGCTCCGCAAGGCTGCGTTCTCGGCCCCTGACTATACTCCCCGTACACCCAAGGCTGTGCAGCCAGGTTCTGCTCTAACTCCATTTACAAGTTTGCAGATGACACCACCGTGGTGAACCAGATCTCAATGATAAAAGGGGGACAGGAAGGAGGTAAAGAGGTTGGTGATGTTGTGTCAAGACAACAACTGCACGCTCAATGTCAACAAATCAAAGGAGCTGGTCCTCGTCTTCAGGAGACGTGGTGGCAGAAACATCCCTGTCTGTTACAACGGCGCTGAAGCGGAAATGGTCACGAGCTTCTGGTTCCCAGGTGTAAATAACACCAACAATTTGTCCTGGTCCAACCACATCGACACTACAGCCCAGAGAACGCACCAACGCCTCTCTTTCCTCAGAAGGCTGAGGAAATTCAGCATATCTTGAATGACTCGTGCTGAACTGATAACAAGGACCCTGTGCTCTACGATCTATTCTCAGGACACACACAGAGACAAACACCAACTGCTGCTGGAAGACCTTCAATTCAGCGGTCGATGGCCCTCTGGCCTGCCTGAAATCACTGGTGTTCCAGTCCAAGGAGCTGTCCGCAACTGAATGCTGCCGCCTGGCTCACTGCAAGACCCAGGAGTGCTTGCTGGGGGACACGCTGAAGCTCTGTCCAGCCACGGTGTGGGACTGACCACGGGTACAGGGGCCACTCCACACTGGTCGGGCCAGACCCTACGTAATGAAAACACTCCTGACACGGCTCATGAAATGTGCGCTCGGGGAAAATTGACATAATGTTGCTGGAATGTGAATCTTGTGTTTAAATAGAATTCTCTCCCTTGTACCGTGAATGGTGACATGTGAGGTGTGGTGACTAATATATTGCTAATTTTATGAATAAAGGGCATTCATCAACCATGGTCTCGATGAATGCTACAGCTGACTGGACGAGCTGACTGACCAACTCCTATTTACTTTGTTCTTGTGTTGGTATTTTGTTGGGGGGGGGGGGGGGGAAGCTTGTTTTCACTTGTGTTGCTTTTCAATCTCTCCAGCCCTGAGACCCAATCTTAACTTTCATAGAAACATAGAAAATAGGTGCAGGAGTAGGCCATTCGGCCCTTCGAGCCTGCACCGCCATTCAATATGATCATGGCTGATCATCCAACTCAGTATCCTGTACCTGCCTTCAATCCATACCCCCTGATCCCTTTAGCCACAAGGGCCACATCTAACTCCCTCTTAAATATAGCCAATGAACTGGCCTCAACTACCCTCTGTGGCAGAAAATTCCACAGATTCACCACTCTCTGTGTGAAAAAAAACGTTCTCATCTCGGTCCTAAAAGACTTCCCCCTTATCCTTAAACTGTGACCCCTTGTTCTGGACTTCCCCAACATCGGGAACAATCTTCCTGCATCTAGCCTGTCCAACCCCTGAAGAATTTTGTAAGTTTCAACCGACAAAAAAAGAAAACTCCATGCTGTATTTTAGTAGCACTTGCAATGCTCCTGTGATACATACTGTAAATACATAGAAACATAGAAAATAGATGCAGGAGTAGGCCATTCGGCCCTTTGAGCCAGGACTGCCATGCAATGTGATCATGGCTGCTCATCTACAATCAGTACCCCATTCCTGCCTTCTCCCCATATCCCTTAATTCCGCTAGCCCCCAGAGCTCTATCTAACTCTCTTCTAAATGCACCCAGTGAATCGGCCTCCACTGCCTTCTGAGGTGTTGCTGGTGGGTGTGAACACAACTGCTCATCATGTATTTGCCACTGATGTCACTGTTCAGGGTATTCCCAGTAGGGAAGCGATTGAACTGGGCAATCCTGGTCGTGGTCGTTGTCTGTACACTTCTGGCTCCAAGTCAGGAGACATGTCTCTCTCCCTCTGGAGTGCGTGTTAGAAGGAGAAGGGGGACAGACATGTGACCTCCACGTTTGCTGGAACGTGGAGAAGTACGCAAGAGCGACACAAGTACACCTGTCTTCAGAATGGAGAGAGGGGTGGGGAGGAACAGAACTGGGAATTTCACAGGGATCATTCGGAAACTTTGAGGAGTTTAAGGGAGACACAAGAAACTGCAGATATTGGAATCTTGATCAAAACACAGTTTAAGGGATTACTCTCATCGTGAATGCAAAGTAAAAGTGTGTTTCTTCCCCATCTGATTGTCATTCGCTGTTGTTTTCTATATATTTTGTTGTGTAATTGCATCCTACTCTCTCCGCTACTTTAAACACGTTCCCCGTATTTTCAGATGCTTCCTTGCTCAGTGACCCGACGCTGTTAATTCCCCGTGCCCCAGCGCTCTGAAATTCTCCCGAAACTTTTCCGCCTCTCCCCCTCCTATTGAGAGGCACATTAAACCTTGTTTCTATTTTGTTTCATCGACATTTTTAGTCATTTGCCTAATTATTTCTTTATGCGCTCGGTGTTTCGTAACACTTCTGCCAAGCGCGTTTGAATGGGGGGGGGGGGTATTTTGCTTTGAAGGCGCTATAATACATTTGTAGAAAAAAGGAACTGCATGTGCTGGTTTACAAATTAAAAAAAGACACAAAGTGCTGAAGTAACTCAGCGGGTCTGGCAGCATCTCTGGAGAACACGGATAGGTGACGTTTTGGGTCGGGATGGAGAGGAGGAGCTGGGACTCGATACAGTTGTTGCCTTTAGACTTTGACTTTTATTCAAATACTGTTAATTACATGTAAACACCAGGCAGCAACAGTAACACGACACTCCGCCCAGGGCAATGTTGTGAATAATGGGGAAGGATCTGTTGACACAAGGAACCACCGGTGCCGGAATCTTGAGCAAAACATAAATGGAAAGATTCCTCTGCGCGCAGTTTTGGGATTGGCGTTCGTCTCGCACGACTGTATCCAGTCTGCACATTCTCGGGGCTGTGAGCAAGCCTGTGGTTGAACCGTTGCGGCTGCTGCATGTTTTGAGATTTTAACCGTTGGGGGGCAATCAAACTTTATTTTAATGGCTGCAGTCTCCCAAACTTTGTACCTAACAACAGCCTGACGTCAGTGAAGTGAATGTCAGACCAGGTAGTGAAACTGCCACAGGTTGCAAGTTGCGGAAGTGCTCTGTACACGAGGTGCGAGCCAAGCTGACGTTTCAAGAAGCTAAAAGGATCTCTCTCTCTCTTTTGGTTTTATTTTTAAAGTCACTCAAATCCAAACTTGCATTTATTTGTGTTGGTGGTGCGGGTGGGCGCGTTGTGCTGGAACAGTATGGGGGAGATCTGCGCCCCCGCAAGGATAGACACAACGCACCGAGTGGCACCGAGTCGGAGGGGAAGATGAATTCTCAAAAGCAGTTGCCCCACTCCCTGGCCATCCGCGGCGAAATCCACAGGTTCGAGAGCGTCCAGCCCAACGTGTACAACGTCTACAAGTTGCTACATCGCGTCGCTGACCCCTCGCTGCGGAGCAACATCCAAGAACTTGTTACACGCATTGAAGGTGAGCAGGTGCATCTCTCCTTGCGAAAATATCCCTCTCTGACTTTTTTGTTTAATAGTCCGCGTTCTGGCGGAAAACGCCTCCAGTTATCTCGCGGTTAACTTGCAAAGTTACTTTGAATTTCCTTTGTTGCCTTTATATTACCAGCTGTCCCCGTAGGTTTTGCCGATCAAAAGAGATCAATGTCATTTGACGTGTAAACATTTCATCCCCGGGACCTGCTTCATTGCTTTTAACCAGGCGGCTGTGATGGCCATTAAATGTTGCAGCGTCGGTTTCTCCAGACGGTGCCGTAACTTCGCGAAGAGCCCCTCGGTGTCAGAAATGGTTTGTCGGGAAGGTGCTATTTGTCACCACAAGGCGCCAGTTTTCCTTGGTTAATTAATCGGTAAAGCTCTGCGTTTGTGACATTTCCCGACTCTCTTTTCAAAAAAAAAAAGAAAAGCAAGATCTAAGAACCGGTTACATTTGCGGTGGCGAATATTTGCGTGTTTGGTCGACATTATGTGTTTTCCCAACGACTCCACCGTCCCACTTAAAGCCGACCATAATCGCTGAACGCCACTGTCCATGGTTTCAGTTTTAAAAGGCATTTTGTGTTTTGACATTCATTTGAAGCTGATTTTTTTTCTCTCTTTCGCGTGTCCATGGTTTTGCTTTTCTTGATGATGAAGGAACACGGGCCTTGAATTTGGAGGTTACCACACTGGTGTGAGGTTTCTTCTGAGCAGTTGACTGAAAAGTTTAATTTCATGTTGACATTTAAAACACACCAAACAGGCACAATAAATCCAAACAGAGTAATGGATGAATAAATAAGTTATGAAGAAAGGCAAACAATGGTGGCAAATGTTGGTTTCAGTGGCAACTCTTGGGAATTTTGGGGCTGGAATCAATTGTGTGCGGTGAGAAGTTAGAATTGACACACGTACATGAGGTCAATTCTTAAAGGCTCCTCCCTTGATAACCATAACATCGGCAGAAAGTATATCAAATGTAGTTCTGCATTGCCAGTATGCCTTGTTCAATAAGTGTAAGAAAATAACTGCAGATGCTGGTACAAATCGAAGGTATTTATTCACAAAATGCTGGAGTAACTCAGCAGGTCAGGCAGCATCTCAGGAGAGAAGGAATGGGCGACGTTTCGGGTCGAGACCCTTCTTCAATAATGTTTTTTTTTGCGTTTTCTGAGGTAGGGTCACTAGTTGTGACAGAATTTTTCCCGCAGCAAGGTTCTGATGAACACTAAGTCGACAAGTGTTTTCATTATTATTTCTCCCAACGACCCTCCCTAACTCTGCAACCACCATGCACTTCGGTCGGTCTCTGTGTTTCTGCTTTTGAGCATCCCTCCATTTCTAATCCCCCACCGCTGGAGGCCGTTCCTGTAATTGCCTTAGCCCTAACATAGAAATTCCTTCCTAGATCTCTTCCTCATAATCTTCTCCCTCCTTAAAATCGACTTCTCTAACCAAGCTTTTAGTCACCTGAGCCAATGTTGCATTGAGCGTTATGAGGAACTGATGCATGTTCATAAGTGATAGGAGCAGTTTTAGGCCATTCAGCCCATCAAGTCCACTCCGCCATTCAATCATGGCTGATCTATCTTTCCCTCTCAACCCCATTCTACTGCCTTCTCCCCATAGCCCTTACTAATCAAGAATCCGTCAATCTCTGCCTTAAAAATATCAATTGACTTGGCCTCTACAGCCGTCTGTGGCAATGAATTCCACAGATTCACCTACCCTCTAACTAAATAAATTCCTCCTCGTCTTTCTAAAGGTACATCCTTGTATTCTGAGGCTATAGCCTCTGGTCCTAGACTCTCCCACTAGTGGAAACACCCTCCCCACATCCACTCTATCCAGGCCTTTCACTGAAGGAGGTAAGGCCAACGGAGATCAGCCATGATCATATTCAATGGCAGAGCAGGCTTGAGAGGCCTGCTTGCCTACGCCTGCTCATGCTTTCTCGTGATAACATGCAGCTGTCTGAATGCTGAAGATGCCACATAAATGGAAGCTATTACATTTTGGTATTTCTTCATTCTTAAGTAATGAAAATCATCTTTCTATGGACAAGTCATTACTCTGACTCCAGAACCCTCGAAGTAACATGCTTGACTAGACAGGGTGGCACAGTGGCACAGCTGGTCGAGCTGCCGCCTCACAGTGCCAGAGACCCGGGTTTGACCCTGACAGCGGGTGCTGTCTGTATGGAGTTTGCACATTCTTCCTGTGACCACGTGGGTTTCCTCCAGGTGCTTTGGCTTCCTCCCACATCCTGAAGACATAGAAGTCGGCTAACTGTCCTCTGCAAATTCCCCCTAGTGTGTAGGGAGTGGATGCGAAAGTGGGATAACGTAGAACTAGAATGAACGGGTGATCAATGGTCGGCGTGGACCTGGTGGGCTGAAGGGCCTGTTTCCATGCTGTATCTTTCACTCAACAGAATGAATTTCAATAGAATGGGTTATGGAGGGAGTCTGAGGTAAAGTGCTGAGAGGCCAATTTCACTCTCATTGGATGCAAGTACTTTTAGAAGTACTCTTCCTCCTGATTACTGTTCAGTGATTTCTTTTGAATGGCGTGGTGATGAACAAGGACAAGAATGGGCTTGGGCACTTGCCTCCAGCACTCCTCGGAGTCAGAGAAAGTTATTGTACTGATGAGGTTATTCTGACCATTTTATTCATCCCTGTTGACTTTCAACAAGCATAATCTCACTTAGTCATAGAGTCAGACAGCATGGAAACAGCCCTTTGGCCCAATGCATCTGTGCCGACCTAGGTGCCTCATCTACGCTAATCCCATTTGCCTGGATTTGGCCCATATCCCTCTGATCCTTTCCTATCCTTGTAAATTCCCAAATGTCTTTTAAATTCTGTTATAGTACTTGCCTCAAGTACCTCTTTAGGCAGCTGGTTCCTTACACCCACCTCCCTCTGAGTGGAAAAAGTTGCCCAAAACAGTCGTATTAAATCTTGCCCTTAAACCTATGCCTTCTGGCTTTTGATTCCCCTACTCAGGGAAAAAGACTGTGCATTCACCCTATCTATACCCCTCATGATTTTGTCCACCTCAATAAGATAACCCCTCAGCCTTCTGCGCCCCATGGAATAAAATTCTAACCTGCCCCACCTCTCCCTATAACACAGGCCCTCGAGTCCTGGCAACGTCCTTGTAAGTCTTCTTTGCACACATCTCAGCTCTTGATCTGTAGCTCTTCGAGTACACAACTAAATCCTCTTTAGCTGTGGTAAGGGTTTTCCTGCTTCCACCACACTTTCAGGCAGTGTGGTCCAGACCTCCACCATCCCCTGGGCGAGAAAGCATTTTCCTCAACACTTTTTGAACCCCTTTGCTTACAAACTTAAACCTACGCCCACTCATTACTGACCTTTCCACCAAGGCGACTAGGTTGTTCCAGTTTGCCTTGCCCAGTGCTCACATGACTTTATGCACCAATTAAATATCTCCTTTGATCCAAAGCATGCAACGCTAACTAAACCTGACCCTCCTTGTACTTGCATTTCTCCAGCCCCGATAACATCTTCATAAGTTTTCTCTGCAATTGCCTTCTCAGTGCAATCACATCCTTCCTGTAATGTGGTGACCAGACTATACGCAGTGCCTAGGCTGCAGCCAAACTAGTATTTAATTTTACATAGCAAAGCTCTTTTAGCCAGCATGTAGCTTAGAGAGACATGTAGCATGGAAACAGGCCCACTGGGTCCACGCACAATAGTTATTTGTTATCCCACTTTCTCATCCACTCCCTGCACACGACGGGCAATTTACAGAAGCCAATTATCCTACAAACCCCCACATCTTTGGGATGTGGTGGAAAACCGGAGCACCAAGAGGAAACCCACGTAGTCACGTAGCGAATGGTATGTTGGCATTCATAGCAAGAGGATTTGAGTATAGGAGCAGGGAGGTTCTGCTGCAGTTGTACAGGGCCTTGGTGAGACCGCACCTGGAGTATTGTGTACAGTTTTGGTCTCCTAATCTGAGGAAAGACATTCTAGCCTTAGAGGGAGTACAGAGAAGGTTCACCAGATTGATCCCTGGGATGGCAGGACTTTCATATGAAGAAAGACTGGATAGACTCGGCTTATACTCGCTGGAATTTAGAAGACTGAGGGGGGATCTTATAGAAACATATAAAATTCTTAAGGGGTTGGAGAGGCTAGATGCGGGACGATTGTTCCCGATGTTGGGGAAGTCCAGAACCAGGGGCCACAGCTTAAGGATAAAGGGGAAGTCTTTTAGGACCGAGATGAGAAAACATTTCTTCACACAGAGAGTGGTGAGTCTGTGGAATTCTCTGCCACAGAAGGTAGTTGAGGCCAGTTCATTGGCTATATTTAAGAGGGAGTTAGATGTGGCCCTTGTGGCTAAAGGGATCAGGGGGTATGGAGAGAAGGCAGGTACAGGATACTGAGTTGGATGATTAGCCATGATCATATTGAATGGTGGTGCAGGCTCGAAGGGCCGAATGGCCTACTCCTGCACCTATTTTCTATGTTTTTTCTATGTCACAGAGAGGGGGTGCAAACTCCACACACAAAGCATCTGAGTTCAGGATCGAACCTGGTGCCATGAGGCAGCGGCACTACCTGCTGCGCCCACTGTGCCGCCCTTCGTGGTGGGCAGCGACTTGTGCCAGGGATTGGCAGGTGGCTGTGATCTTAGCAAGAAGCCGATACTTCAGCAAGCAAGTAGTCATTGTGAAACATATAATAACTGAGTAACCATCTCTTCAGTTGTTTCTGCGCTGGTTCTGGCAGTGGCAGACTAACACATTGGCTTACTTGGCCTAAGATCAGGAACCAGTGTCAAATATGAGGCTCTTGTTAAATGCTTGTGCAAATATGGCGCCCTGGAGCCTGTAAAATTTACCCGAACAAAAACAATGTAAACAACCACTACAAATATTTAAAAATACCATCAGGAATGGCAGCGTCTGTGTATTAATTGTTTGAGGGTGGGAATGGAGCTCAAAGAGCAGAAGTAGTATAAGAAAATAACTGCAGATGCTGGTACAAATCGAAGGTATTTATTCACAAAATGCTGGAGTAACTCAGCAGGTCAGTCAGCATCTCGGGAGAGAAGACTGGATACTGAGTTGGATGATTAGCCATGATCATATTGAATGGCGGTGCAGGCTCGTTCAGTTCAGACTGAAGAAGGGTCTCGACCCGAAACGTCACCCATTCCTTCTCTCCCGAGATGCTGTCTGACCTGCTGAGTTACTCCAGCATTTTGTGAATAAATACCTTCAAAGAGCAGAAGAATCATTATGCTTCTTGGCACCAAAGATCTTAAGCCGGGGCAACACGCACACATTTAAAAATGACCTATTTAGAGGGGCACTTTTAGCAAGCATAATAATAGACAATAGACAATAGGTGCAGGAGGAGGCCATTCGGCCCTTCGAGCCAGCACCGCCATTCAATGTGATCATGGCTGATCATTCTCAATCAGTACCCCGTTCCTGCCTTCTCCCCATATCCCCTGACTCCGCCATCCTTAAGAGCTCTATCTAGCTCTCTCTTGAATGCATTCAGAGAATTGGCCTCCACTGCCTTCTGAGGCAGAGAATTCCACAGATTCACAACTCTCTGACTGAAAAAGATTTTTCCTCATCTCAGTTCTAAATGGCCTACCCCTTATCCTTAAACTGTGGCCCCTTGTTCTGGACTCCCCCAACATTGGGAACACGTTTCCTGCCTCCAACGTGTCCAACCCCTTAATAATCTTATACGTTTCGATAAGATCTCCTCTGGAGACAGGCATGCAAATTCTCATTGTGCTTACTGTTCATTTGGATGGGGAGGCTGTTCCATGTTGCTGGTCCCAAGAATTCCTACTCTGGGGTTTGAAACCCGTGGCTGGTCAGTGTAAATATCATAGCTGTGGTTTTCTATGAAGAATACGCCGTTCTTTTTTCAGTTTTTTTTTAACAGTACAACCCAATAAAATGATGGCTCTGGTAAGGGTACAGAGTAAGAGAGACGCAGTCAAGATGCGAATTGTTATGAGTATGGCAGCCTTGCGGATGTGGCTGGTGGACAGGAAGCAGAATAGAAGGTTGATTTTCAAACTGGGTGCTTTATGTGGCTCACTGGCATTTCTTTTGACAGATGGTTTTAAACAGAAGGGAGATTTGTACCATATTCTCTCCCCCCCCCCACCACCCCCCCCCCCCCCCCCCACACACACACACACACACACACACACACACAGAATGCAATATTATGATTGTTATTTTTTAATCATGAAAGACCTGGACGCGTTTGCCGGGCTATGTTACAAGATTTGAATCAAATGCTCCTTGGGACTGCCGCCTCCTGTAAATATTTGATCAGTGTCTCGTATTCTTGTCTAAAGCTGGCATGGGTTCAAACTACGGTAGCTCAATCAGTACCCCGTTCCTGCCTTCTCCCCATACCCCCTGACTCCGCTATCCTTAAGAGCATGTGCATGCACTAGGTGAATATTACCTATCCACTGCATTTTACTGAGTAGCTTACATTGAGCTCGTGGTTACATTATTGCAGTCAGGCTTGCGGGTTGCTTTATCTTGCTTCAGAGTTGTCAGGTTACTAATGCTGCCTAAACACTTTCTTGGAGAGAGGGAAAGGGCCGATTCCTGAGTATTCATGGAGGAGGTTGGGATGAAGATTTGTTCTTTCTTTCCTCTTCCTAAATCTCCCCTCTTATCTATTCTCCCTTTGACTAATATCACACCCACGGGACTACGTCACAAGTGCAAGCCTGGGCACTGAACATGAGGAGGATGTTATTAATACTGGTGCTTGCAACTTAACACAATATGGATATGTGGAATGAGTTGCCAGAGGAGGTAGTTGAGGCAGTACAAGAACAACATTGAAGGAACACCAGGACAGATATATGGACAGGAAAGATTTAAAGGGATATGGACCAATTGCGGGCAAATGGGACTAGCTTAGATGGGCATGGACGAGTTAGGTCGAAGGGCCTGTTTCCATGCTGTATGAGTCTATAAATTGTTCCTCAGTGAGCATTATCTTCGGAATTAAAAGTTTGTGGTTTGAAGACCTGCTACCAAAGACTTGAGCAGAAATATCCAGGTGAACACTCCTGTGCCATGTGTGGGGTGTCTCATTGTCAGAGATGCTCTCGTTGAATGAAGAATTAAACCGTAACTCCGATTGCTGTCGGAAGGAGATACAAAAGATCCCGATTACACTATTTTGAAAAGAGGTGTTATCCCCAATGTCCAAATTGACATTTAACCCCTGACCCATGTTAGTTGTTATAACAAAAGACACAAACCGCTGGAGTAACTCAGTGAGTCAGGCAGCATCTCTGGAGAACGTGAATGGGTGACGTTTCGGGTCGGGACTCTGGTCTCAGTGTCAAACTAGTTGTGAAACGTTAGAGCATGGGAGCTTGCTGTGCTGAAATTGGATGCGACATTTCCTACTTTGCGACAATCACCACACTTCTCAAAACTCTTCATGAGCTGAGCATGAAGTGAATGGCGCTGCACAGATGCAACTTTTTTTTTTCAATGCTCATTCTTCCACAGATCCAAAGATGAGTCAGTGGATAGCAGAAGTAAAACCCTTCTAACAGCACCTCCCATCCCCGGCCTGCCCAAGGAAGCCAACTTTAACTTCTGAACCAGGGTCCTGACCCAAAACATCACCTGTCCATTCCCTCCAGAGATGCTGCCTGACCCGCTGAGATACTCGAGCACTTTGTGTAAAGCCAACTTTAACGCTTCACTCAAACTGCCATCTGATAGGACTCTCGCAATGACTTCTACCTCTGCTCGAGGCCTCTGCCATGGTTTGTACTGGTTAGTAACCTATTGCATGAAAAAATAGGTATAAAATCATGTTTGTTCATACCATTGGCATTGAGCAAGGAGCTCAAACCAATCATGCTGTGTCCTGAACGTGGAATGTTGCGGCTTCTGTAGAATCAGAAATGAGCAGCCCACTTCCTTGGCTCCCCTCAGCAACCTTACAGCAGGTGAGACCTTTGCTGAATAAATCTGTGGATGTTGAAATGAGGAAAGGGTAGAGAACTCATTCTGAAAATGCCTCGTTGTAGTGCACATTTTACATCATGTTTATCTATCAGAGGCAATGTTACTGCGTGGACCTAATAAGCAAGTGAAGTATTTGGGAAAACCAGGTGTTCAGTGTCTATCGGAAAATGAATAGTTAGAATGGTGGCTCCTTCACAGTTAACAGCTAATCATTTGAAGGAAGTTGACATTCTCTAAGCTCTCATCGGGATGTTTTTTTAGTGCGACCAGTGAAATCCTTTGAGTATTTATTAATGTAATTCAAAATCTTGCTGTGCATGGAAGAATAATCTGTATCTATTGCCTAATGCCTGTCATTACTGCAATGCTAATACTGCCTCCACTTGTGAGGTGTCATGAGGTAGACTGTCGTGGGGTAGACTCACTTCCCTTTCCCATCCCCCCCCCCCCCCCCCCCAATCTTTGCACATCCCCAATCCTGAACTTTCCACTCATCACTTTAATTTCATGTATCTTGTTGTATGACTGTTGGCAGACCAATTTCCCTCCTGGGATAAATAAAGTTCTAAGGTAGACACAAAATGCTGGAGTAACTCAGCGGGTCAGGCAGCATCTCGGGAGAGAAGGAATGGGTGACGTTTCGGGTCGAGACCCAAACATCAGTTTGAAGAAGGGTCTCGACCCGAAACATCACCCATTCCTTCTCTCCCGAGATGCTGCCTGACCCGCTGAGTTACTCCAGCATTTTGTGTCTACCTTCGATTGAAACCAGAATCTGCAGGGGTTTTTTCCAATAAATAAAGTTCTATCGTATCGTCGTATTGTAAGCAGATGAATGGTGCTGTAATGTTTATTCATCAGATATATTATTGAATGATGAATTGCCTACTATAGGCAATAGACTCCTGGATCTTGAGCAGTGCTAAACAGAAGCCTATACAGGTGTGCATTAGATTACATGAATTTAACAATACAGACCTTTTAGCACAGCTTTTCATCTTGCCCCAGCAGCACATCCTTTTGTTCCTTTTCCCCCGCTAACTAGCTTCCCAATTTATGAATATTTACTTTATTTTATGCCAAAATTGGGCTGTGATTGACATCAATAATAGAGGGTTTCCCCCTTCTGTGTCATATCTAGTTGTGTCCAAGAGAATCTCTAGCAGATAAGGTTGCTAGCAGATAAGGGTGTACCGGTCACGATGCTAAGGACTGTGGTACAAACCAGTGCCCAATGTACCTCCATTAACTGTTTCGGACATTAGGTGGATTTTTGATCCTTCTAACCCACCTCTACTGGTGATTTTCTATGAACACTGACAATCATTTATTGAGGGAAATATGTCTTATTACTTCATAAAATTTGTTGGGTAATGTGTATCACTGAGTCATCAACTGAAAACGGCAAACTTAAGAGCAAAACACAAAGGACTGGAGCAACTCAGCGGGTCAGGCAGCATCTGTGGAGGGAATGGATAGATGACGTTTCCGGTCAGGACCCTTCTTCAGGCAAAATGGACAGATGACATTTTGGGTCGGGACCCTACTTCAGACCGAAGAGTCCTGAACCGAAACGTTGTTGTCCATTTTCAGAGTGTTCACTTTTTTCCCCAGTATTTTTCCCTGGTTTGTAGGTTAATTGGCCTCGGTAAAATTGCCCCTAGTGCGTAGGGGGTGGATAACAAAGTGGGATAATGCACAACTAGTGTGCACTGGTGATCGAGGGTTGGCGTGGGCTGGGTGGGCCAAAGGGCCTGTTTCCATGCTGTATCTCTGAAGTAGGGAAGTCTAAATCTAGAAGGCACAGATTTAGAGTGAGAGGGGAGAGATTTAAAAGGGAACTTTTTCACACAGAGTGTGGTGTGTGCATAGAATGGGCTGCCAGAGGAAGTGACAGAGGTGGGTACAATTACAACATTGAAAAGGCATTTAGACAGGAAAAGGTTTAGAGGGATATATGGTCAAATGCAGGCTAAATGGACGAGTTCAGGTAGACAACTTGGTTGTCATGAACCAGTTGGGCCGAAGGGCCTGTTTCCGTGCTGTATGACTACATACAGCATGGAAGGGCAAGGGCCTATTGAAGGCGTGCAGCGTAGTTTTACTAGGTTAATTCCCGGAATGGCGGGACTGTCATATGTTGAAAGACTGGAGCGACTAGGCTTGTATACACTGAAATTTAGAAGGATGAGAGGGGATCTTATCGAAACGTATAAGATTATTACGGGGTTGGACACGTTAGAGGCAGGAAACATGTTCCCAATGTTGGGGGAGTCCAGAACCAGGGGCCACAGTTTAAGAATAAGGGGTAGGCCATTTAGAACTGAGATGAGGAAAAACTTTTTCAGTCAGAGAGTTGTGAATCTGTGGAATTCTCTGCAGTGGAAGGCAGTGGAGGCCAATTCTCTGAATGCATTCAAGAGAGAGTTAGATAGAGCTCTTAAGGATAGTGGAGTCAGGGGGTATGGGGAGAAGGCAGGAACGGGGTACTGATTGAGAATGATCAGCCATGATCACATTGAATGGCGGTGCTGGCTCGATGGGCCGAATGGCCTCCTCCTGCACCTATTGTCTATTGTCTATGACTCTATGACTCAAATACATAAACTCACCTGTTGTATAATTTATGTCATGGCACTTATTAGCTGTAATCTTTTTGTGATGTGTGCATATGTTTGCTCATTTTCAAATGGAAACTAAAAAAACCTTTACTTGCAGTCTCTTGCTCTCAAATAACAGACTGTTCCCAAAAGCCAAAGTTTTTACAAAAAAAACAACCTCCTTTGACAAACACAAAGCGATGTTAGGGTGTCCTTTTTATTTCGGTAAAAGCTCTTGTTCCTTCTTCTTTGGAAAAGGAGAAATGCGGTCATGTCATCTACTTGTTAAAAGAAATATAAATATATGCTGCCTGCAGACAGGGGAAGGGCAACATGTACCTTGGAGATAACTGAGCTGGAGAGATCCTTTATTGAAGTCCAAGCTCTCAGTTGTAGTCTCAGAGTTTGATTTTGCCACCAGTTTATATAATTTTTGATTTATGTACTTTTTGTTCACCGACAGTGCCCTGTCCAGCACTTAGCAAACCAAAAGTGCTGGTGAATTGTCCCCCACTACTCCAATTATTGACTGTGTTTCAATGGATGGCTGTCTCGCTGTTCAAGTCTGAAGGAGGTGAATTCCAGCCTGGCTCTCGGGAGCTGGCCACAAGCATCCAGAGGGTTGGGGGTGACGAGGGAGAATCTGCTCCATTAGTGCTGTGTTGTTTGTGTTTGTGCGCTTCCCCTCTTTCTCCATGTTTTTCAAAACGTTCCTCACGAGGACAGCTGGCAGTTCGTGTCTCGCCTTGTCCAATGGCCTCAGGGGGTGTTAATAGTGGGAGGAACAGCAAAATGTTGATATCTGATTTTTCTAATCTCTCTCCTCCATATCCTTTGTGATTTCCTTCTGGCCCAGTGACCCCAGTTTAGAAGGAACTGCAGATGCTGGTTTACACCAAAGATAGGCACAAAATGCTGAAGTAACTCAGTAAGGCAGGCAGCATCTCTGCAGAAAGGAACAGGCGACATTTCGGGTCAAGACCCTTCTTCAGATGTCTGAAGAAGGATCTCGACCCAAAATGTCACCTATTCCTTTTCTCCAGAGATGCTGCCTGACCCGCTGAGTTACTTCAGCATCTTGTGTCTAACCCCAATTAAGATGCTTTGGGATAATTTCCCAGAGCTTTAAGCAAGGTTTAATTTGTGTGTGTTTTTTTTTAGTCATTCATAGGATGTGGTTGTTACTGGCAAGGGTAACATTTCTTGCCCATTTTGCTGAGTCTTTGAATTGCTTGCCTCTGAGGTGTGAGCCACATGGCTGGGGAGTTGCGTGCATGCCAGACCGTGAAGGATGTTACTGAACCAATGCTATTCTAGAAGTTTCAGGGTTGCCATAACCGATACTAGCTTCCTATTCCAGTTTATTTAATGAACTCAGTGGAGGTTCCTCAGCTGCTGTGGTGGGATTTGAACACATGTCGTAAGTCCAGGCCTCTGTCTGTAACTTAACCTCAAAGTTGCTTTTTTTTTTGCCACTAATGGACGTAATATAACGTGGAAGTCACTGCAGAAGCATAAATGTCCTTCATTTAAGCAAAAAAGAAGCCTCAAAAACCTCTTGAGGAATTAATTTATTCTTTATTTATTAAATGGAAAGCAGGAGACTTCTGGGGCGAGGAATGAATTGATTGCTTCTTAACAAAAGAAGCCTAGAGAATTAATGTGACTTGTAATAGTGCATGTGGGAAAAGAGTTGCCATACCTGTGCCTGGGATCATTTGCATTTAGCTAACCTTAGATCTATCTTCCAAGCCACAGGCTTTACCTGTAACTCCAGGGATCATGGAGTCCAAGTCCATAACTCCCTGAAAGTGGCAAAACAAGTAGACGGAGTGATAAAGAAGCACATGCAATGCCTGGGGACATTGCTCGGGGCGATGAGAAGAGACAGAAAGTCTTGATGCAGCTTTGTGCAACTTTGAGGTTAGGCTGCATTTGGAGTATTGCGGGCAGTTCTGGTCACCCCATTAAAGGAAGGACGCGGATGGGTGCAGAGGAGGTTTACCAGAATGATTTAAGATTTCTTTTAGATTTAGAGATAATGATGCCTGGATTAGGGTGGAACTACCATTAGGGAGGGGTTGGACAGACTTGGACCGTTTTCTCTGGAAAGCCAGAGGTTGCAAGGTGGCCTGATAGAGGTGTATAAAAATATGAGATCCATGGTTGGGGGAGATGATCAGAACATTTTCCCCAGGGTGGTAAAATCAAACACCAGAGGGCGTAGCTTTAAGGCGAGAAGGGATAAGTTTAAAGGAGATGTGCAGACCAAGGTTTTTTCACAGAGGGTGGCGGGTGGGTGCCTGGAACGCGGTGCTGGGGGTGGTGGTTGTGGCAGATACGATTGTGGTGTTTAAGAGACTTTTGGATAGGCACATGACCCGTTGAGTTCCTCCAGCAGATTGTTCGTTGCTCCTGGGAAGTTCTCAGACAAGCTTGTCTGACACCACACGTGGCTCCTCAAGATGCAGGAAGTGGAAAGCAGCTGTGTCACACAGATCAGTAAGGGCCTGCCTTCCATTTCTGGTGTGAACTGAGTGATCTGATCTCATTTAGCTGGTATTGTAGCTTCCCGCTGCGGTTATGTCAACACTGACAGGAAGCATGCCCACTTGGAGGACATCCGACAGGGTGCTTGGTGCTGGTTAAATCGTTCATTTAGTGAAGAGAAAAGAGCACGAAGATAAGAAAACTGTTGAATAGATATCTTGATAGCTGATAGATTCCAAATAGTGAACTTTGTCAAATGTGCTGTCAACTGCCATTTTCAATCAGATGCAGCCTCCAGCTGTGCATTACACCAGGCGTTTTCCACCTCACAGCCTGGTCCTTGCATGCAGTGGTGTTAACCAACAGGAGTTGCTCATTCCAACCAGTTAGTGACCACACTTTCAGCATTATTTGGTGATCCTGTCCTTGATTCTGTTCTCCGTTGACCCCAGGTTACCTGAAACTCTGCTGCCTCTTTCTAACTCTCACTAAATCCGATTCACCCATCACCTCTGTGCTTCATGACCTGCCGATAATTCCTACTTCATTCTAAAATTCTAACCCTTGTGTTCAGTTAGAACACATAGAAACATAGAAAATAGGTGCAGGAGTAGGCCATTCGGCCCTTTGAGCCTGCACCGCCATTCAATATGATCATGGCTGATCATCCAACTCAGTATCCCGTACCTGCCTTCTCTCCATACCCCCTGATCCCTTTAGCCACAAGGGCCACATCTAACTCCCTCTTAAATATAGCCAATGAACTGGCCTCAACTACCTTCTGTGGCAGAGAATTCCACAGATTCACCACTCTGTGTGAAAAAAAACGTTCTCATCTCGGTCCTAAAAGACTTCCCCCTTATCCTTAAACTGTGACCCCTTGTTCTGGACTTCCCCAACATCGGGAACAATCTTCCTGCATCTAGCCTGTCCAACCCCTTAAGAATTTTGTAAGTTGCTATAAGATCCCCCCTCAATCTTCTAAATTCCAGCGAGTACAAGCCGAGTCTATCCAGTCTTTCTTCATATTTCTTCATATCCAATTCCATCCAAGGATCTTTCCCTTCCCTACCTCTGTAATTTCCTCCAGCATCTCTGTGTTCTATCAATTCTGGCCTTGTGGTGATCCCTGAAGTTAGTGGCTTCTCCTCAAAGACTTATTCCTCCTGTGCGTGCCTAGACAGGGAAGCCAGCACTTTTTTTCCCAATTAGTATTAGTTAAATGCGAGCCATCACCTGCCTTTTGCAAAGAACAGCTGAAACAATATCTGGGCTAATAATTCAGTCACCCAATGATTCCGAGAGGCATCGGGAGATGTCTTCGACTGCTTGCCCATTAAAAGACACAAAGTGCTGGAGTACATTTGAGTCAGCAACAAAGCCACCACCTGAAGCGGTCAGAGCCCGTCTTCAAACATGCTGAAACTCGGCATCCGAATATCATGGAGAATCATCACCACAGAACATATAGACGTGAGGCATTTAGCTTTGGGCCAAACACATAAACCGTCACACAATCCAACCTCACTTCCATTGACTCCATCACGCTGCCTCGGCAAGGCCATCAGCATAATCAAGAACGAGTCGCACCCCGATCACTCCCTCTTCTCCCCGTTCCCATCGGGCAAAAGGTATAGAAGTGTGAAACCGCACACCTCCAAATTCAGGGACAGTTTCTTCCCAGCTGTTACCAGGCAATTGAACCATCCTACCGCAACCAGAGAGCAGTCCTGAACTACTATCATTGGTGACCCTCAAACTATCCTTGGTATTTATTGACAAAATGCTGGAGCAACTTAGCAGGTCAGGCAGCATCTCAGGAGAGAAGGGATGGGTGACGTTTCTTCAGTCTGAAGAAAGGTCTCGACCCCAAACGTCACCCATTCCTTCTCTCCTGAGATGCTGAGTTACTCCAGAATTTTGTGAACAAATACCTTTGATTTGTACCAGCATCTGCAGTTATTTTCTTATACTTCTCAGACTTTGCTGGCTTTGCCTTGCACTAAACGTTATTCCCTTATCATGTATCTGTGCACTGTAAATGGCTCGATTGTAATCATGTATTGTCTTTCCGCTGACTGGATAGCACGCGACAAAAGCTTTTCACTGTACCTCGGTACACATGACAATAAACTAAACTAAAGTAAACTGAAGAGCATTCTTTAATTTCTGATGTGAGCTGGATTTGGCCAATAATCAACGTCTGCTAGAAGCCAAGACGAGGACAAACAGTCCAACACAGTGCTTAAGTGGATGAGCGCAGGAGGCTGGCAGTTGTCCTGCTGGTACTTGGCTCGTGAACACCATGGAGCATCATCTTCACAGAACACAGACAGAAGGTCTTTTGCTTTTGGTCAAGCAGGTAAAAGAACCATCTGGAACACTCCCACCCGCAGTCACTCATTCAAGAAGAACCTCTTAAACAAAGGACGTGGGTCCTTGTGCTTCTTTCAGCTTTCTTTCAGCTACCTGGCTGAGCAGATAGCAGCAGTCTGTGATTTCTTGTAGCTCAGTCTGTGCTGCAGGGTGTGGGGATTTGAGTGTGCTGAGAGCTGCCCCTGTGGAGCGTTGCCAAACACTGGCCTGGCCACAAAAGGGATTTCAGTTCAGTGTAGTTTATTGTCTGAGGAGCAGTGAAAACCTTTTGTTTTGAAAGTGGAGTCAAGAAGCCCAAATATCTTTTTAGGGCTCTTCTTTCACCTCACCCCCTTCACTTCTTTCCCCCTCTCCCCTGGACTAAGATCTATGTCTTCCCTCCTCCTCCCCTTCCAGCTACATTCCTTCCTCCAGCTTTGCAATTTGCAACTCCACAATCCCTTTTTTCTCACACATTCTGGTTTTTCATTTCTGGCTTTTGTCTAACTACCTGCCTATCAACAAACTCTCCACACCCTGTATCAACCTCTTACTTGCCACACTCTGTCCTGCCCCTCCTCTCTCCCAGATATTTATTCACAAAATGCTGGAGTAACTCAGCAGGTCAGGCAGCATCTCGGGAGAGAAGGAATGGGTGACTTTCGGGTCGAGACCCTTCTTCAGACTGACGTCTCGACCCGAAACGTCACCCATTCCTTCTCTCCCGAGATGCTGCCTGACCTGCTGAGTTACTCCAGCATTTTGTGAATAAATACCTTTGATTTCTACCAGCATCTCCAGTTATTTTCTTATACCTCCTCTCTCCCAGATCCCCCCCCCTCCACAATCGGTCTGAAGAAGGGTCCCAATCCGAAACGTCACCTATCCACACTCTCCAGAGATGCTGCCTGACCTGCTGAGTTACTCCAACACATGTCTCATTTGTTTGTCAACCAGAATCTGCAGTTCCTTGTGACTACAGCCCAAATATCTTTCCATTTGCATCTGCGTCAATGAGTCCTGCAGTCACATCAAGCTCAGCAGATGAGACCTGTGCCCCAGAATCAAGTGATTGTGGGTTCACGTCCCTCTCCAGAGGCTTGCTACTCCTGAGTGTCTTGTTCAATAGACAATAGGTGCAGGAGGAGGCCATTCGGCCCTTCGAGCCTGTACGCACCACCATTCAATGTGATCATGGCTGATCATTCTCAATCAGTACCCCGTTCCTGCCTTCTCCCCATACCCCCTGACTCCGCTATCCTTAAGAGCTCTATCTAGCTCTCTCTTGAATGCATTCAGAGAATTGGCCTGCCTCTAACGTGTCCAACGCCTTAATAATCTTATACGTTTCGATAAGATCTCCTCTCATCCTTCTAAATTACAGTGTATGTTCAGGGCATGTCACGCTGCAAGAGCTGTCTTTCAAATGTGGTGTTGAAACAAGGGCGGCACAGTGGTGCAGCTGGTAGAGCTGCTGCCTCACAGTGCCCGAGACCTGGGATCTATCCTGATCTCTGGTGCTGTCTGATCGGCTGTCTGTCTGGTGTTGTTCATCTTGACCTTGGGTAAACCTGCATCTGCAGTTCCTTGTTTCTACCTTTTCAAATTAAGGGCTTTGGGACATCTTTAAAGGGATGCTTTTGAATACTTTTGACGTTTGCTTAAACGCAGCTGGAAGGACACTGAATTATTTTCCTATAACCGTGCCATTTCTGGCATCACAATGGCGTAACTGGTGGAGCTGCTGCTTCTCAGTGTCAATAGACAATAGACAATAGGTGCAGGAGGAGGCCATTCGGCCCTTCGAGCCAGCACCGCCATTCAATGTGATCATGGTTGATCATTCTCAATCAGTACCCCGTTCCTGCCTTCTCCCCATACCCCCTGACTCCGCTATCCTTAAGAGCTCTATCTAGCTCTCTCTTGAATGCAGAGACCTGGGGTCGATCCTGACCCTGGGTGGTGTTTGCACGTTCTCCCTGCGACCACGTAGATTTTCTCCGGGTGCTCCGGTTCCCTCCCACATCCCAAAGATGTGCGGGTTTATCGGTTAGTTAGCCCTGAATGTGTAGGCAGTGGATGAGAAAGTGGGATAACATAGAATGAATGTGAACGGATGATCGATGGTTGCCGTGGGCCGGAGGGCCAGTTTCCATACTGTACCTCTCAACTAAATGAATTCTAATGCAAAAAAAGCGTCTTCCTCTCCACAAATAAAGTTGGAAACTGATTGTTAGAATTTGAAGTATAAGAAAATAACTGCAGATGCTGGTACAAATCGATTTATTCACAAAATGCTGGAGTAACTCAGCAGGCCGGGCAGCATCTCAGGAGAGAAGGAATGGGTGACGTTTCGGGTCGAGACCCTTCTTCAGACCTTCTTCAGTCTGAAGAAGGGTCGAGACCCAAAACGTCACCCATTCCTTCTCTCCCGAGATGCTGCCCGACCTGCTGAGTTACTCCAGCATTTTGTGAATAAATACCTTCGATTTGTACCAGCATCTGCAGTTATTTTCTTGTACTACCGATTGTTGGAATTTGGTGGGAATGGTAGTTCAGTTGGAGCTGTCCAGTCTCGTTAGCCCTGGTATCATTCAGACTTTTCAGGTCTACAGAAAAAAATTGTCAGAACTTGTGGTCCATATTTGCCACTTGGATACCTCTGTGCCCCACCAGCCAAACGGAGAAATCCCCCATTTGGCACTACTACCTCAATAGTTCAACAGTGCGATCTTTGTTGCATGTGCAACTGCACAGTGAAATTCCTTTGGCAGATTTTACACCTGCGTGCGTGCCGCCATTTCTGGCGCCATTATTCAAAGTCTAAAGTCCTGTCGGCGCGTCCGGCCATCCTTGTGTCCCGGGGGAGCAGCCTCCTGCAGCACTAACCTGGGATCACCCTCCTACATCCGACGTCTCCGGCTCCCTGCCGGTTACACCGTCCGGCGAGCCTTCCGGGCGGGTTCCCGGTCCCGTCGACCGCCACGTCTTTGGGTGAGGTCCCGCTGACCGACGGACCTTCCGGGCGGGCACTGTGGCCACGGCAGCTTGGGAGGGCCTCTGCCGTGAGGCACTTTCAGATCAAGTGGGAACCAGGAGCAAGTGGAGGACCTGGAGACTTGTCTGGAGACAACACAAGGGGCCAAAGTAGAGGGAGGAAGGTATTTGTGCCTTTGCTGAGAGGAACACAGTTAGACTATTCAAATAGTCAATACTTGAACAAATCCAATTTGTCTTCTCGGTTAACCTGCCCTCACATGATTGCACCTCTTTAAACTGATTGAGTTCTGCAGAAAGCTTCTATTCTGTGGTGAGATTAATATTGAAGAGCACTGGGCAAAATGATTGGAAAACACTAAAGCAGTTTTATTCTTGGTCTAAGTTCCCATTCCTCACGCGGTCTGTAGTGTCGAATTGCGACAGGAATCTGGGTCACTGTCACTGAAAGGAAGCATGCAGGTACACAGTCACTGAAAGGAAGATGACATCTGGAAGTATGATGTTGTGGCGATCAGTGAAACATGGTTGCAGGTGGGTTGCGATTGGCAATTAAATATTCCAGGATTTCATTGTTTCAGATGTGATAGAATCGGAGGGGCAAGAGGTGGGGGTGTTGCATTGCTTGTCAGGGAGGATATCACAGCAGTGCTTTGGCAGGACAGACTAGAAGGCTCAATTAAGGAGGCTGTTTGGGTGGAACTCAGAAATGAGAAAGGTTTAGCAACACTTATAGGGGTGTATTATAGACCGCCAAATAGGGAACGAGAATTGGAAGAGCAAATATGTAAGGAGATAGCAGATATTAGTAGTAAGCACAGAGTGGTGATTGTGGGTGATTTCAATTTTCCGTATATAGACTGGGAATCACATTCTGTTAAAGGGCTGGATGGTTTGGAGTTTGTAAAATGTGTGCAGGATAGTTTTTTGCAGCAATACGTAGAGGTGCCTACCAGAGAAGGGGCAGTGTTGGACCTCCTGTTAGGAAATGAGATGGGTCAGGTGACGGAGGTATGTGTTGAGGAGCACTTTGGGTCTAGTGATCATAATGCCATTAGTTTCAATATCATTATGGAGAAGGTCAAATCTGGACCAAGGGTTGAGATTTTGGATTGGAGAAAGGCTAATTTTGAGGAGATGAGAAAGGATTTAAAAGGAGTGAAATGGAAATTGTTGTTTTATGAAAAGGATATAATAGAGAAATGGAGGATATTTAAAGGTGAAATTTTGAGAGTACAGAGTCTTTATGTCCCTGTTCGGTGGAAAGGAAAGAATAATAATTTGAAAGAGCCGTGGTTTTCCAGGGAAATTGGACACTTGGTTCGGAAAAAGAGGGAGATATACAATAAATATAAGCGGCAGGGAGTAAATGAGGTTCTTGAGGAATATAAAGAATGTAAAAGGAATCTTAAAAAGGAAATTAGAAAAGCGAAAAAAAGATATGAGGCTGCTTTGGCAAGTAATGTAAAAGTAAACCCCAAGGGGTTCTACAGATATGTCAATAGCAAAAGGATAGTGAGGGATAAAATTGGTCCATTAGAGAGTCAGAGTGGACAGCTATGTGCTGAGCCGGAAGAAATGGGGGAGATATTAAACAATTTCTTTTCTTCGGTATTTACCGAGGAGAAGGATATTGAATTATGTGAGGTAAGCGAAACAAGTAGAGTAGTGATGGAAATTAGGAGGATTAAAGAAGAGGAGGTACGGACACTTTTGAAGAATATAAAAGTGGATAAGTCTCCAGGTCCTGATAGGATATTCCCTAGGACATTGAGGGAAGTTAGTGCAGAAATAGCAGGGGCTATGACGGAAATATTTCAAACGTCATTAGAAACAGGGATGGTGCCGGAAGATTGGCGCATTGCGCATGTTGTGCCTTTGTTTAAAAAAGGTTCTAAAAGTAAACCTAGCAATTATAGACCTATTAGTTTGACGTCTGTGGTGGGAAAATTAATGGAAAAGATACTTAGGGACAATATATATAATTATTTGGATAATCAAGGCCTGATTAGAAACAGTCAACATTGATTTGTGCCTGGAAGGTCATGTTTGACTAATCTTCTTGAATTTTTTGAAGAGGTTACCAGGGAAATTGATAAGGGCAAGGCTGTGGATGTTGTCTATATGGACTTCAGTAAGGCATTTGACAAGGTTCCACATGGAAGGTTGATTAAGAAGGTTAAATCGTTGGGTATTAATAGTGAGGTTGCAAGATGGATTCAACAATGGCTGAATGGGAGATACCAGAGGGTAACGGTTGACAATTGTATGTCAGGTTGGAGGCCAGTGTCTAGTGGAGTGCCCCAAGGATCTGTGTTGGGTCCACTGTTGTTTGTCATTTACATTAATGATCTGGATGATGGTGTGGCAAATTGGATTAGTAAATATGCAGATGATACTAAGATAGGTGGAGTAGTTGATAGTGAGGTAGATTTTCAAAGTCTACAGAGAGACTTGGGCCTTTTGGAAGGGTGGGCTGAAAGATGGCAGATGGAGTTTAATGCTGATAAGTGTGAGGTGCTGCATTTTGGTAGGACAAATCAAAATAGGACGCACAGGGTAAATGGTAGGGAATTGAGGAATGCAGTGGAACAGAGGGATCTGGGAATAACTGTGCATTGTTCCCTGAAGGTGGAATCTCATGTGGATAGGGTGGTGAAGAAGGCGTTTGGTATGCTTGCCTTTATAAATCAGAGCATCGAGTATAGAAGTTGGGATGTAATATTGAAATTGTACAGGGCATTGGTGAGGCCGAATCTGGAGTATGGTGTGCAGTTCTGGTCGCCAAATTATAGGAAGGATGTCGACAAAATGGAGAGGGTACAGAGGAGATTTACTAGAATGTTGCCTGGGTTTCAGCACTTAGGCTACAGAGAGAGGTTGAACAGGTTGGGTCTTTATTCTTTGGAGCGTAGAAGGTTGAGGGGGGACTTGATAGAGGTTTTTAAAATTTTGAGAGGGACGGACAGAGTTGACGTGGGTAGGCTTTTCCCTTTGAGAGTGGGGAAGATTCCAACAAGGGGACATAGCTTCAGAATTGAGGGACAAAGGTTTAGGGGTAACATGAGGGGGAACTTCTTTACTCAGAGGGTTGTGGCTGTATGGAATGGGCTTCCGGTGGAAGTGGTGGAGGCTGGCTCGATTTTATTATTTAAGAGTAAATTGGATAGGTATATGGATAGGAGGGGATTGGAGGGTTATGGTCTGAGTGCAGGTAGATGAGACTAGGTCAGGGAGAATGGTCGGCGTGGACTGGTAGGGCCGGACAGGCCTGTTTCCATGCTGTAGTTGTTATATGTTATATGTTTGTTATATATGTACAGCAGGCAGTGAAGAAAGCCAATGGAATGTTGGCCTTCATAACAAGAGGAGTTGAGTATAGGAGCAAAGAGGTCCTTCTGCAGTTGTACAGGGCCTTAGTGAGACCGCACCTGGAGTACTGTGTGCAGTTTTGATATTCTTGTTATTAAGGGCGTGCAGCGTAGATTTACTAGGTTAATTCCCGGAATGGCGGGACTGTCATATGTTGAAAGACTGGAGCGACTAGGCTTGTATACACTGGAATTTAGAAGGATGAGAGGAGATCTTATCGAAACGTATAAGATTATTAAGGGGTTGGACACGTTAGAGGCAGGAAACATGTTCCCGATGTTGGGGGAGTCCAGAACAAGGGGCCACAGTTTAAGAATAAGGGGTAGGCCATTTAGAACTGAGATGAGGAAAAACATTTTCAGTCAGAGAGTTGTGAATCTGTGGAATTCTCTGCCTCAGAAGGCAGTGGAGGCCAATTCTCTGAATGCATTCAAGAGAGAGCTAGATAGAGCTCTTAAGGATAGCGGAGTCAGGGGGTATGGGGAGAAGGCAGGAACGGGGTACTGATTGAGAATGATCAGCCATGATCACATTGAATGGCGGTGCTGCCTCGAAGGGCCGAATGGCCTCCTCCTGCACCTATTGTCTATTGTCTATTGGGTCTGTGTCAGGACTGTATTTGTTTCTTCCCCTCGCCCTGTAACAGTTCCTTTGTCCAAGTGTGGGAGCCCTGACCGTGAATTAATTTGACTTTGTCGGGCGTCGCAGTTAAGCCAAACATAACTGAAGAGACCATGCAAAGCAGCACTTTTAACCAGGGGCGATAGTTGCCTTCATGCAGCTGGATCCCGCTGCTGTCGTTCAGACTGACTCCCAAGTGCACTGCTGAGGGACCATCGCACTGCCCGGGTGCGGTGGTGGGCCGAGCTGAGAGAGCTCTGCAGGGTGAGTGAGGGAGGGCCGCACTGCAAGAGGGGCAATGCCGAGGGATCGGCGCACCGTGGAAGTGGAGGGGGGAAGGGAACACGGCGGCCTGGGAGAGCCGGCATAAAGACAGCGCCTCACGGCAGAGTGAGCCATTGCCCAAGGAGCGCCCACACTATCACTAGTGCCCTCTTTCTAATGAAACGTTAAATTCCCCATCTGCAGCTCTGCTGGGGTCCTTCTGGGCACCAGCGTGATGCTGGATGCTGCTGCTGATTGCCATTCACTGCAATGTGTGTAGATGTGAGTGGGACGGGCGTCTCTGTCGCATTGCCAAAGAAAACAGCCTTTAAGTTGTCTCCAGAGTTGATAGTCAAAGAACGGCAAGAATAGAAAACTGGGGGTGTCTGAATATTTTGGAACCAGCACTGTTGGGAAGGTGTGGGGTAAGTTAAATGGTGGGAGTATAAACAAAGAGAGAAAGTTCTGTACTCTGCTCAGCGGATTCTTATTCACATGACCTCTCTCTCCTCTCTTAAAGTATAGGCTTTAATTAAGTAAAGTGGTATCATTGTAAATTGTCCCGAGCGTTTGTAGGATAGCGTTAGTGTTCAGGAATCGGTGGTCGGCGCGGAATCAGTGGGCTCTGTATCTCTAAACTAAACTAAGATACTGAAGCAACATAAACTGGTGACCCAGGTAACCATCAAAAAACAAATTTGATACGTCATTACTGAGGAAGTCAATGTCACTGAGAAAATAAAAGTGGTTACGTTTGTCTCATCGATGGTTTGGAATTGCTTCACACTGTTTGTAACAGTGGGTGCTCGTTTCTGTAAAGATGGTGAAACCTGATAATGTTATGGTTTGATATCCAGCCTTTCTGAGAATCAGGAAGCAGAGTGAGATAGATGATGAGTTGCTCGAAAAAGACCAGACGGGCTGCGGGCACGGCTGCCAAGCACGGCCATCGTCTCTTTCCACAGAACTTTCAACGTGGCAAAACGTGCAGTTGCTTCACAGATGTGTTATAGACAATAGACAATAGGTGCAGGAGTAGGCCATTCGGCCCTTCGAACCAGCACCGACTGCCATTCAATGTGATCATGGCTGATCATTCTCAATCAGTACATCGTTCCTGCCTTCTCCCCATACCCCCTGACTCCGCTATCCTTAAGAGCTCTATCTAGCTCTCTCTTGAATGCATTCAGGGAATTGGCCTCCACTGCCTTCTGAGGCAGAGAATTCCACAGATTCACAACTCTCTGACTGAAAAAGTTTTTCCTCATCTCCGTTCTAAATGGCCTACCCCTTATTCTTAAACTGTGGCCCCTGGTTCTGGACTCCCCCAACATTGGGAACACGTTTCCTGCCTCTCACGTAACCAACCCCTTAATAATCTTATACGTTTCGATAAGATCCCCTCTCATCCTTCTAAACTCCAGTGTATACAAGCCTAGTTGCTCCAGTCTTTCAACATATGACAGTCCCGCCATTCCGGGAATTAACCTAGTAAACCTACGCTGCACGCCCTCAATAGCAAGAATATCCTTCCTCAAATTTGGAGACCAAAACTGCACCCAGTACTCCAGGTGCGGTCTCACTAGGGCCCTGTACAACTGTAGAAGGACCTCTTTGCTCCTATACTCAACTCCTCTTGTTATGAAGGCCAACATTCCATTGGTTTTCTTCACTGCCTGCTGTACCTGCATGCTTCCTTTCAGTGACTGATGCACTAGGACACCCAGATCTCGTTGTACGTCCCCTTTTCCTAACTTGACACTATTCAGATAATAATCTGCCTTCCTATTCTTACCACCAAAGTGGATAACCTCACACTTATCCACATTAAATTGCATCTGCCATGCATCTGCCCGCTCACACAACCTGTCCAAGTCACCCTGCAACCTCATAGCATCTTCCTCATAGTTCACACTGCCACCCAGCTTTGTATCATCTGCAAATTTGCTAATGGCACTTTTAATCCCTTCATCCAAGTCACTGATGTATATTGTAAATAGCTGCGGTCCCAGCACCGAGCCTTGCGGTACCCCACTAGTCACTGCCTGCCATTCTGAAAGGGACCCATTTATCCCCACTCTTTGCTTTCTGTCTGTCAACCAATTTTCTATCCATGATTTTTATCAACTTAAATTTGACAATGAGGTTCAACAGAGTGTCGAGGCAGGTGAACAAAATCTTTGATGAGAGGTTTTAAAGGAGAACGCAAAGTGAGAGAGGCAGAGGGGGTGAGGGCGAGAATTTTAGTTTTGGAAGTGCAAAGCTTATTTAGTTAAATGAACATGTGTGATATAATCCACGTTTATGGACGATACAAATCCGGGCAGGGTGGTCAGTGAAGAGGATGCAGGGAGGCTTCTGGAGGATATAGACCAGTTCCACGAGTTGGTGGTGTTGTGGCAGATGGAATATAATGCGGAAAATTATGAGCTCATCAGCTTTGGTAGAAAAATAGAAAGGTGGAGTAATTTTTTAAATGGTGAGAGATTGTATTGGTGCTCGGAATCAGCTGGGTGTCCTTGTACCCAAGTCACTGAAAGTTAACGTGCAGGTTCAACAAGCAATGCTACATTGACGTTTATTGTAAGAGGATTTAAGTGCAAGAGTAGGGACTTTTTTCGCCACTGATATAGGACTCTGGAACATCGTGTACAGTTCTAAGACAAGGTAGACATGAGAGAGAGAGAGAGAGAGAGAGAGAGAGAGAGAGAGAGAGTGCAGTGAAGGTTCACCTGATTGAGGACAGTGTGGGCAAGAAGTAGTATAAGAAAATAACTGCAGATGCTGGTACAAATTTAAGGTATTCACAAAATGCTGGAGTAACTCAGCAGGTCAGGCAGCATCTCGGGAGAGAAGGAATGGGTGACGTTTCGGGTCGAGACCCTTCTTCAGACTGATGTCAGGGGGGCGGGACAAAGGAAGGATATAGGTGGAGACAGGAAGATAGAGGGAGATCTGGGAAGGAGAAGGGGAAGGGAGGGACAGAGGAACTATCTAAAGTTGGAGAAGTCGATGTTCATACCACTGGGCTGCAAACTGCAAACCAAAACTGCACACAGTACTCCAGGTGCGGTCTCACTAGGGCCCTGTACAACTGCAGAAGGACCTCTTTGCTCCTATACTCAACTCCTCTTGTTATGAAGGCCAACATTCCATTGGCTTTCTTCACTGCCTGCTGTACCTGCATGCTTCCTTTCAGTGACTGATGCACTAGGACACCCAGATCTCATTGTACGTCCCCTGTTCCTAACTTGACACCATTCAGATAATATTCTCCCTGAGACGGCGTGGGCTTTCTCCAGGAGCTCCGGTTTCCTCCCACATTCTAAAGACGTACAGGTTTGTAGGTTCATTGGCTTCAGTTAAAATTGAAAAATTGTCCCCAGTGTGGAGGGTAGTGCTCGTGTGCGGGGATCGCTGGTTGGCGTGGACTCGGTGGGCTCAAGGGCCTGTTTCCGAGCTCTATCTCTCTAAACTAAACTAAACTAAACAGTGCAGGTGGCTCGTGGGACTGAATGGTCCCTTTCTGATCCTGTGCATCACAGACTCAGGAAGGATGGAGTTCCAAAATCTCTCGGGAAGAACAGGTATAAAACGACCAACACCACAACTATTGGCCTTTAACTCAGAAAGATATTTAAAGTTTTCAAAACATGGTCAGAAATGTACAATAGAAACATATTGTAAGTGAGGGAGTATGATGTAAGGAGGCTCTTGAGGGAAGAGAGAGAGATGCAGGGAGCGTTGGGACCGCTTTAGTTAAAGGCAGTGTTGTGAAGAGACTCATCACTTCAGAGGAACCTTTACTGCAGTAATTCCTCATTACAGCATTGGTCGCAGAGCAGAAGAAGGGTAGGGTGTACTTGTTTGTGTACCAGTTATTCTTTTGTTCTGTCAAGCGGCATCAGCTCTCAATTACGTCGTTAAACCTTGAGGCATTGTTGGAAGAATTTTGAGGCTTCGGTTCTTGAAGTAATTGGAATATTAGCATTTCATTACAAGAAACATGGACTTTCAATTTTAAAGGAACATGGCCAACATTGTCTTGAGTTTGTACGCAAGAATTATTGTATACACTCGAATGGAGATCAAAGTTGGCGATCGGTGTACGAGTCTGATGTAGGTGGTTGGGATAGTGAAGGAGTTCAAGTAATTTCTGTGACTGCTTTTCAAAATGAGTTGCAGGAGGAAATAACAAAAGCTACAGGCGTTGACAAAAGTAATTGTAGTTGTCTCTTTTCCCCATTGCCCGGTGGTTTTAATAAGAAATCTTTAATGGCTGCTAAATTTGTTCTTGTGAGTTAATAATTCTGGAAGAGCAGCTTGCACAATAGAGGGTCAGAACAACCACTACTGCTGGGTTGGATAAGGGTTGAGTGGTTACCATAGCAACGAGAATAGGCGTGACTCTTTTTTCACAGTGACTAGGTCAATGAGAGACTTGGCTGTTTGCTATAAGCAAAACACAAAATGCTGGAGGAACTCAACGGGTCTAACAGCATCTGTGGAGGGAATTGACGGGACCCGAAACGTCGTCTGTCCATTCCCTCCAGAGATGTGGCCTGACCCAATGAGTTCCTCCGGCACTTTGTGTTTTGCCCAAGATCCCAGCGTCTGCAGTTCCTAGACAATAGGTGCAGGAGGAGGCCATTCGGCCCTTCGAGCCTGTACGCACCGCCATTCAATGTGATCATGGCTGATCATTCTCAATCAGTACCCCGTTCCTGCCTTCTCCTCGTACCCCCTGACTCCGCTATCCTTAAGAGCTCTATCTAGCTCTCTCTTGAATGCATTCAGAGAATTGGCCTCCACTGCCTTCTGAGGCAGAGAATTCCACAGATTCACAACTCTCTGACCGAAAAAGTTTTTCCTAGTATCTCCTGATTGCTTGTATATGTGTTTTGAACTCCGGCCCTCATTTAAAATGTAGATTTCAAAGCTCTACAAATTGAAACACAAGAATGTGCTGTCTGTTTTACCGCACAAACATCCAACCCAGTTTGAGGATCTGAAGAAAGGTCCCGACCCGAGATGTAATCTCGAGACTTTATTTTAGACTTTAGAGATACTGCATGGAACCGGCCCACCAAGTCCACACCGGCCAACAATCACCCTGTACTCAAGCACTATCCTACACACTAGGGACAATTTGCAGAAGCCAATTAACCTACAAACCTGCGTAGTAGCTAGGAGCTGCAGATGCTAGTTTAAACCGAAGATAGACTCAAAAAGCTGGAGTAACTCAGCGTGTAAGAAAGCAACTCCGGAGAAAATATGTTTTGGTCGAGACCCTTCTTCAGGCATTTGAGGTTCTTTCAGAACCTACAAACCCGTACGTCTTTGGAATGTGGGAGGAAATCGGAGCAGCCAGAGAGGTTCCCGATGTTCAGATGGGGAATATGCAAACTCCACACAGACAGCACAAAAGGGCAGGATCAAACTTGGGGGGCAGTAGCTGTACCAGCTGCATCCTAGGAAGAGCATTTCAGAGCTTTTGGCCCTTGGAGGTTGAAGGCTTGCTCACCAATGGGGCGGTCAAGTGATGAACTTTGGGAATGATCCAGAGGCCAGAAGTGGATAAAAACAGGTCGGACCAGACAGGATTTGAAATAGTGTGCTGAGGATAATTTGACACCCTGGCTGATGATGAACAAAACATGCAGTCCAGAGTTTGAACGTGAAGCCCTCATGGACATTGTGGCACGTATGTTGGTGGCATTCAGTACCAAAGCCATCATTGAACTCAGAGCCTTGATCCAGAGGACAATCAAGAAAGTGGGAGCCTCTGACTACTTGGTGACAGACACCCTGAAGCTCCGAGGTTGCAATCCTGGGTGCCGTTCGATATTGTGCCGTTTCTGTCTCAGCTGGGCTGTCTGCAAGTCCAGAGTCCCCATGGAGGTGAAGGAGGCAAAGTGATGCACAAGGGCAAGAATATCACCAGTTTAATTTAATTTTGGAATTTGCTTTAGAGTACCAATTTTGAATTAATTTTACTTAAAGCACACAAAAGCTTCGTCATTCCTTTTCACTTTCAGTACTTGCTTGAGTACATTGTGTTTTTACTAAGCTTCTTTAAAAATAGACTTCGGCTGGCACACAAGGTTCTACCCAATAAAAAAGACATGGATTTATGTGGTCTTGGGTTGTAACAAGGTACACCGCACGGGCGGTCACGGTGGCGCAGCGGTAGAGTTGCTGCCTTACAGCGTGTACAGCGCCGGAGACACGGGTTCCATCCCGACTACGGGCGCTGTCTGTACGGAGTTTGTACGTTCTCCCCGTGACCGCATAGGTTTTCTCCGAGATCTTCGGTTTCCTCCCGCACTCCAAAGACGTGCGGGTATGTAGGTTAATTGGCTTGGTGTATGTGTAGTGTGTGTAGGATAGTGTTAATGTGCGGGGATCGCTGGTGGGCGCGGACTCGGTGGGCCGAAGGGCCTGTTTCCGTGCTGTATCTCTAAATCAAAAATCAAATCATGTGAAAAAACTTAATCTACATCAGAGCCAATAATGCATTTTCAACAATTGGTGAAAATATGGCAGCCCAGCAAGCTTCCACAAGCAATGTGTAAAAGCCCACATCATCAGTTTTTCCAGTGATATTGGTTCACCACGATGAACTTTGCTCCCCTGCTATTCAAGGTAATGATCTCCTGAACCCACCTGAGGGATTAGACAATTTCAAGATTCAAGATTCAAGATTCAAGATAGCTTTATTTGTCATCTAATATTGGACGAAATTCAGTCACCCACAGTGACTGATTTAAAGGTGTTGCAGCTGGTAGAGCTGCTGCCTCGCAGTGCCAGAAACCCAGGTTCGATCCTTGACCTTGGGTGCTGTCTGTGTGGAGTTTGCAAGTTCTGCCTGTAATCACGTGGGTTTCCTCCGGGTGCTCCGGTTTCCTCCCACGTACACCTTCCTAAAGACGTGCAGGTGTATAGGTTAATTGGCCCTCTGTAAATTGTCACTCGTGTGTAGGATGTGTGCAGTACTAGCGTGATCGGCGGTCAACATGGACCCGGTGGGCCGAAAGTTGTATCTCTAAACTGAACTAATCAAAGAGCCATTTTTTTCTCCAAATGATGACTCTTTGGAAAGCCCGGCACTCCTGCAGCACTGCTTCTCCCAGAATATGGTGCATTCCTGGTACCCCTGTGCCCACAGCGTAGCTCTCCCTTGGCACTGCCAATCTCTGCCACCCCCACCCACCATCGCATTGCAATCTCAGCCTGGATTCTGATAGACAATAGACTATAGGTGCAGGAGGAGGCCATTCGGCCCTTCGAGCCAGCACCGCCATTCAATGTGATCATGGCTGATCATTCTCAATCAGTACCCCGTTCCTGCCTTCTCCCCATACCCCCTGACTCCGCTATCCTTAAGAGCTCTATCTAGCTCTCTCTTGAATGCATTCAGAGAATTGGCCCCCACTGCCTTCTGAGGCACAGAATTCCACAGATTCACAACTCTCTGACTGAAAAAGTTTTTTCCTCATCTCATTTCTAAATGGCCTACCCCTTATTCTTAAACTGTGGCCCCTTGTGCTGGACTCCCCCAACATTGGGAACATGTTTCCTGCCTCTAACGTGTCCAACCTCTTAATAATCTTATACGTTTCGATAAGATCTCGATGACGATGGAATCTCTGTAGCGAAACAAGTACGCAACTTACTGAACAAGAAAAAAATGTGCTGGAGGAACTCAGTGGGTCAGGCAGCATCCGTGGAGCGGATGGACAGATGACTTTTTGGATCGAGATCCTTCAGCCTGATCTGAGAAAGGATCCCAACCAGAAGGGGCATCTGTCCAGCCCCCTCCACAGATAGTTTTTTCGTTTTTTAGCGATACAGGCCCTTCGGCCCACCAGGCCCCTTCCGACCAGCAATCCCCGCTCATTAACACTATCCTATACCCACTAGGGACAATTTTTACATTTGCCAAGCCAATTAACCCACATACATGTATGTCTTTGGAGGTATTTATTCACAAAATGCTGGAGTAACTCAGCAGGTCAGGCAGCATCTCGGGAGAGAAGGAATGGGTGACGTTTCGGGTCGAGACCCTTCTTCAGACTGATGTCAGGGGGGGCGGGACAAAGGAAGGATATAGGTGGAGACAGGAAGATAGAGGGAGATCTGGGAAGGAGGAGGGGAAGAGAGGGACAAAGGAACTATCTAAAGTTGGAGAAGTCGATGTTCATACCACTGGGCTGCAAACTGCCCAGGCGAAATATGAGGTGCTGTTCCTCCAATTTCCGGTGGGCCTCACTATGGCACTGGAGGAGGCCCATGACAGAAAGGTCAGACTGGGAATGGGAGGGGGAGTTGAAGTGCTCGGCCACCGGGAGATCAGTTTGGTCAATGCGGACCGAGCGCAGGTGTTCAGCGAAGCGATCGCCGAGCCTGCGCTTGGTTTCGCCGATGTAAATAAGTTGACATCTAGAGCAGCGGATGCAATAGATGAGGTTGGAGGAGGTGCAGGTGAACCTTTGTCTCACCTTTGGAGTGTGGGAGGAAACCGAAGATCTCGGAGAAAACCCAGACAGATCACGGGGAGAACGTGCAAACTCCGTACAGACGGCGCCCATTGTCGGGATGGAACCCGGGTCTCCGGCGCTGCATTCACTGGTAAGGCAGCAACTCTACCGCTGCGCCACCGTGACCGCCCGGACCCGCTGAGTTCCTCCAGCACGAGGTGTTTTGCTGAAGATTCCAGCACCTGCAGTCGCTTGCCTCCATCTTGCTGCTCAACCTGTTGACTCAGATGCAAGAGTGCTGCCCACTGACTCATGGGTGAAGAATATGCAGCAATGCGCAGTCGCCTGAAGCTGAGCCTGCGGGACTTCAACCAGAATACTACTGACCCGCTCTGCATGTATCTGTACCACTCTGTTCTCAATTCCTTGCACTGCCCACTCTCATCTGCCTGGGTTTGCTGAGGTTTGGAAGTACGAATCCTGCTTCCCTTACACCACAGCCTGTTCTCAGCTGAACACACCCTGTCCCTCACTGCTGTGGGAAGTTCTGGCTTCCTCCAGGCCTGGTTTCTGTTTGCTGCATTTTCTGTTTTATTTTGCTTTCTATTTCTGGGATAGCAATTTTCAAATTGTCAGCAGCCGTGAACTTGGTCAGATGTTGAGATGCTGCTCGACCTTCTGATTTACTCCAGCACTTTGTGTCCATTGATCAATGTGCGCTGTTCAGATCAGGCTGCATGCAAAACGGGCAGCTTCCTGACTTGAGGCGTTGCAGAAAATTAAGCATCTTTTGACAGTTGGAGCACCAGGCTTGGTGAGCAGTATGCCTGAGGACTGAGGACTTTGAGTGGAGATGACCATGATATCTTGCTTGTCAAAATTGTGGCCAATAGACAATAGACAATAGGTGCAGGAGGAGGCCATTCGGCCCTTCGAGCCAGCACCGCCATTCAATGTGATCATGGCTGATCATTCTCAATCAGTACCCCGTTCCTGCCTTCTCCCCATACCCCCTGACTCCGCTATCCTTAAGAGCTCTATCTAGCTCTCTCTTGAATGCATTCAGAGAATTGGCCTCCACTGCCTTCTGAGGCAGAGAATTCCACAGATTCACAACTCTCTGACTGAAAGAGTTTTTCCTCATCTCCGTTCTAAATGGCCTACCCCTTATTCTTAAACTGTGGCCCCTGGTTCTGGACTCCCCCAACATTGGGAACATGTTTCCTGCCTCTAACGTGCCCAACCCCTGAATAATCTGATATGTTTCGATAAGATCCCCTCTCATCCTTCTAAATTCCAGTGTATACAAGCCTAGTCGACCCGAAACGTCACCCATTCCTTCTCTCCCGAGATGCTGCCTGACCCGCTGAGTTACTCCAGCATTTTGTGGTCCACCTTTGATTTTAACCAGCATCTGCAGTTTTTTTCCCCCACACAATCTCTATCTCTTCCTTCCACCACCCCCTCTTCTACTTCGCCTCCACTTTCCTGTACACCTCCCCTCTTCTGTTGTCCAACTCTCGTGTCAAGTATTTCTTGGGCGAGATGGAAGTTGGTAATTTTGGGAGTTTTGATCATTTCTTTTCATCCTGCTGAAGAGCAAGCAAGGTCGGAAGGCGCATGTCCCCAGAGATCATCCATAACAATAATTTTTTTATCTCTGCACTTGCCACTTAACAAGGAAAATGGGAGCCTTGAGACCGATAACCATAAAATTCACAGGCACTCATAAAACCCCAGCCATATTACCAGGAAGTAGTATTCCACATTGCTTAAACACAGACAATTCAATTGAAAATGTACTCATCTGCTTTCAATTAAACAGAAATATCCGATTGAAAGGTCCAGTCGCATTCTCGTTGTAGGTGTTTATTATAAAATAACCTTCCCTTTTTTTTCTGAACGTAGCCAAGACACAGCACCACATTCATATCAAAGAAAGACATTAAGTGCTGGAGTAACTCAGCAGGTCAGGCAGCATCTCTGAAGAACATGGGAAGGTGAGGTTTTCGAGTCGGGACATGATCCATGTTCTCCAGAGCTGCCGGCTGACCCACTGAGTTACTCCAGCATTTTGTGTCTTTCTTCGATAAAGCAGCATCTGCAGTTCCTTGTTATTACTGTTACCACATTCATATTGTCTAATTCTCTCTCAAAACCACTGCCTTTCTTCCTACTCTTTTCACCATTAAGATCCTCCCTCAAAATATGTCCGAGATCATGCTTTTGGGTATCTGGAGTGGTGCAGGACGTTATAGAGACAGGAAAAGATGTAGGAGCTGAAAGGGGTTACTTAGGGTATCGGAACAGGGGGGGGGGGGGGGCATTACAGAGATAGGGAGCGGTAAAGGAGGCCAGAGAGAGTTACTGGACTAGGCGTGTAGGGGCTGGGGGAGATTATGGAGATAGAAAAAAGGACCCAAAGTGCTGGAGTAAATCAGCGGGTCAGGCAGCATCTGTGGAGAACATGGGCAGGTGACGTTTTGCATTGGGACCCTTCTTTAGACAGGAGGTAGAAGAAGACAGAGACCATTCAAGGATTTGTAAATGAGTGTGCTCAATTTGAGGCATTGCCTAATGGACGATATCAGTAACTTAGCAAGCAGAAGGGTATTGGGTGAATGGGTCTCAGTGAATTAGTATGCAGGAAGTATAAGAAAATTACTGCAGATGCTGGTACAAATCGAAGGTATTTATTCACAAAATGCTGGAGTAACTCAGCAGGTCAGGCAGCATCTCGGGAGAGAAGGAATGGGTGACGTTTCGGGTCGAGACCCTTCTTCAGACTGAAGAAGGGTCTCGACCCGAAACGTCACCCATTCCTTCTCTCCCGAGATGCTGCCTGACCTGCTGAGTTACTCCAGCATTTTGTGAATAAGTATGCAGGAAGTGCTCAGAGAGTACATAGACTGACCGAAGGCCTACCAGGCAAGCCACTGCTGCTGCTGATGGTAAGAATTTCATTGTTCCGTTTTGGGACATATGGCAATAAAGCCTCTCGTGACTCTTGAAGAGTTACAGTAAAATTGGCTTCAAGCCTCCTGCCTGGAGGCAGAGATTTGCATTGTGGGGAAGGGACTTCTCAACTTCTGTGTTGGTGCGTGCCAAAAGGGACACACCCAGGGACAAGACCGCCTTGGCCATAAAACCCTGAGCGATCTGTTGCCCTCCGTGCTCTCGTCTTTCAGCGAAAGGAGAACTGCATTAGGGTTAGCGGAAGCCGGGAGAGTTATTACACAGCTGAGCTGCTTCAGAATTGTCTGAAAAGCAACCAGCAGCAGACAAGAAATGCCCTTTTCTACGCAAAGTTGGGCAAAAATCACAACTTACAGGCCGTTCCTGGGTTATGAACACGCATTTTGTGGACATCCCTACATTTTAGTATTACCTTCAAAAGTCTGACATATGCACACATGTTCATTCCTACGAACAGAACTATTTTTCTTTAGTGTAATGAAAAGGTACTGCACATGCTGATTTATACCAAAGATTGGCACAAAGTGCTGGAGTAACTCAGCGGATCAGGCAGCACCTGTGAAGAACAAGGGTCGGTGATGTTTCACAGAGTGCTGGAGTAACTCAGCGGGACAGGCAGCATCTGTGGAGAACATGGATAGGTGACGTTTCACAGAGTGCTGGAGTAACTCAGCGGGTCAGGCAGCATCTGTGGAGAACAAGGATAGGTGACGTTTCACAGAGTGCTGGAGTAACTCAGCGGGTCAGGCAGCTTCTCTGGAGAACAAGGATAGGTGACGTTTCACAGAGTGCTGGAGTAACTCAGCGGGACGGGCAGCATCTGTGGAGAACAAGGATAGGTGACGTTTTGGGTCAGCACCCTTCATCCCAGACCCGAAACACACCTATCCATGTTCTCCAGAGATGCTGCCTGACCCGCTGAGTTACTCCAGCACTTTGTGTCTGACTAGTTTTCTTTCTCCACTTTCAGTGATTGTTGTTTCTTATCCAGCACAATGCTGTGAGGGCAAGGTCACCCTATTGAGTGATTTTTGTATATTTTCTGACTTAAGGACAAAATCGATTCATAGATGTCGATAAAAAACAAATCAGTTTGTACCTGGAATCGATCTGCAGTGAGTGCATCTTGAATTATTACCTGGTTACAATTAATTTGGCTAATTGATCGGCCGTTCCACAATGTGGCCCCCTGGTGTTAGTTTAAAGTATATTATATATAAGAAAGATGATAGACACAAAATGCTTGAGTAACTCAGAGGGACAGGCAGCATACATACACACACACACTCATGTATAGGCTGTGTGTGTATATATATATATATGAACCAGGGACCACACTTTAAGAATAAGGGGTAGGCCATTTAGAACTGAGATGAGGAAAAACTTTTTTACAGAGTTGTGAATTTGTGGAATTCTCTGCCTCAGAAGGCAGTGGAGGCCGATTCACTGGATGCATTCAAAAGAGAGTTAGATAGAGCTCTGAGGGCTAGCGGAATCAAGAGGTATGGGGAGAAGGCAGGAACGGGGTATTGATTGTGGATGATCAGCCGTGATCACAATGAAGGCCCCAAACAGTCTTTCCAGGTGAGACAGAGGTTCACCTGCACCTCCTCCAACCTCATCTATTGCATCCGCTGCTCCAGATGTCAACTTATTTACATCGGCGAAACCAAACGCAGGCTCGGCGATCGCTTTGCTCAACACCTGCGCTCGGTCCGCGTTAACCAATCTGATCTCCCGGTGGCCGAGCACTTCAACTCCCCCTCCCATTCCCAGTCTGACCTTTCTGTCATGGGCCTCCTCCAGTGCTATAATGAGGCCCACCTGAAATTGGAGGAACAGCACCTCATATTTCGCCTGGGCAGCTTGCAGCCCAGTGGTATGAACATCGACTTCTCCAACTTTAGATAGTCCCTCTGTCCCTCTCTTCCCCTCCCCTTCCCAGATCTCCCTCTATCTTCCTGTCTCCACCTATATCCCTCCTTTGTCCCGCCCCCCTGACATCAGTCTGAAAAAGGGTCTCGACCCGAAACGTCGCCCATTCCTTCTCTCCCGAGATGCTGCCTGACCTGCTGAGTTACTCCAGCATTTTGTGAATAAATACCTTCGATTTGTACCAGCATCTGCTGTTATTTTCTTATATACAATGAATGGCGGTGCTGGCTCAAAGTGCCGAATGTCCTTCTCCTGCACCTATTGTCTGTGTATCTATGTACATATGTGTGTGTGTATTTATAATATACAGCATACGTATATGTGTACGTGTGTATCAAAGATTTTGATCCATTGAATGGATTACGTTTTACTAATGTAATAGCTAATTCACAGAGCAGTATCTTATTATACAAGTATCCGGTTATGTAAATTTCGAAAGGGTGGTGCTGGGGGAGTGCCACACTGGGAGGAGCAGTCCTGAGAGCGGGCAATGCTATAGCAGCTTTGCATTGTCAGAGAGGCAGTGCTCAGAGTGGCTATGATATATAATACAAGAAAATAACTGCAGATGCTGGTACAAATCGAAGGTATTTATTCACAACATGCTGGAGTAACTCAGCAGGTCAGGCAGCATCTCGGGAGAGAAGGAATGGGTGACGTTTCGGGTCGGGACCCTTCTTCAGACTGATGTCAGGGGGGCGGGACAAAGGAAGGATATAGGTGGGCTATGATGCTCTGTTGTAGGAGTGGCCACCCTGCCAGAGTTGCCATGTTGTTGCCGATCCTATCAAGCCCCTGTAAGAACTTTGTGTATTTCAATGAAACCACCTCCTTGTTCTAAAATGGAGAGAGTGCAGGCTCGGTCTGCTTAATCTCTCCCAACACAACAAGCCCGCCATCCCAGGGATCAATCTGGTGAACCAGATTGGGGTGGTGCAGCTGGTGGAGCCTCTGCCTTGCAGCGCCAGAGACAATGCTTCGATCCTGACCTCGGGTGCTGTCTGTGTGGAGTCTGCATGTTCTCCTCGTGACCTGCCTGGGTTTTCTCCAGGTGCTCCAGGGCTTCCTCCCAAATCCCAAAGACGTGCAGGTTTGTAGGTGTGGGAAGGAACTGCAGATGCTAGTTTACACCGAAGACAGACACAAAATGCTGGGGTAACTCAGCGTTTCTCGACCCGAAACTTTAAGGGGTTGGACAGGCTAGATGCAGGAAGATTGTTCCCGATGTTGGGGAAGTCCAGAACAAGGGGTCACAGTTTAAGGATAAGGGGGAAGTCTTTTAGGACCGAGATGAGAACTTTTTTTTTCACACAGAGAGTGGTGAATCTGTGGAATTCTCTGCCACAGAGGGTAGTTGAGGCCAGTTCATTGGCTATATTTAAGAGGGAGTTAGATGTGGCCCTTGTGGCTAAAGGGATCAGGGGGTATGGATTGAAGGCAGGTACAGGATACTGAGTTGGATGATCAGCCATGATCATATTGAATGGCGGTGCAGGCTCGAAGGGCCGAATGGCCTACTCCTGCACCTATTTTCTATGTTTCTATGAAAGTTAAGATTGGGTCTCAGGGCTGGAGAGATTGAAAAGCAACACAAGTGAAAACAAGCTCCCCCCCCACCACCAAAATACCAACACAAGAACAAAGTAAATAGGAGTTGGTCAGTCAGCTCGTCCAGTCAGCTGTAGCATTCATCGAGACCATGGTTGATGAATGCCCTTTATTCATAAAATTAGATGTGGCCCTTGTGGCTAAAGGGATCAGGGGGTTATGGAGAGAAGGCAGGTACAGGATACTGAGTTGGATGATCATATTGAATGGCGGTGCGGGCTCGAAGGGCCGAATGGCCTACTCCTGCACCTATTTTCTATGTTTCTATGTTTCTATGTCACCTATTCCTTCAATCCAGAGATGCTGCCAGTCCAGAGTTACTCCAGGTTTGTTGGTTAATTGGCTTTGGGAAGATTGTAAATTGTCCCTAATGTGTCTAGGATAGTGTTGGTGTACGAGGTGATCACTGGTCAGCATGGACTCAGTCGGCTGTAGGGCCTGTGTCCGCACTGTATCTAAAGTCTAAACATCCAGGAGTTGAAATCATCTCTGAAGATTCTGAAGGAACAGAAACCAAATTCGAAGCATGGGGTTGTGGCAACACTTTGATTTATGTGCTTTAACACAGCAACTGTACAGAGAGTGGATTCCCTTGTGGAAAATACACTCCTTCACTGTGCTTTTACTTTCTTTCCTATCATTACCAAACTAATAATCTTTTCTTGTGTTATGAACACTTCCAAAACAACTTGCCCTGCATGCTAAATTATACATGGCTGTGCACTAAACCAGTTTGCTTAACAATCCACTGTGCAGGGAATCTTGCTTTAATCTAACCACCTCATCTCGTTGCTCACTGGTAGAGCTGCTGCCTCACAGTTCCAAAGAACTGGGTTCGATCCTGACCTTGGGTGCTGTCTATGTGTGGAGTTTGCAAGTTCTCCCTTTGATCGCGTGGGTTTCCTCCGGGTGCTCCGGTTTCCTCCCACATCCCAAAGATGTGCAGGTTTGTAGGTTAATTAGCCCTCTGTAAATAGCTTCTAATGTGTCGGGAGTGGATGAGCAAGTGGGATCACGTGGAACTAGTGTGAGCGGGTGATCGATGGTTGGCGTGGACTCGGTGGGCCAAAGGGCCTGTTTCCATGTTGTATGTTGGCATTCATAGCAAGAGGATTTGAGTATAGGAGCAGGGAGGTTCTGCTGCAGTTGTACAGGGCCTTGGTGAGACCGCACCTGGAGTATTGTGTACAGTTTTGGTCTCCTAATCTGAGGAAAGACATTCTAGCCTTAGAGGGAGTACAGAGAAGGTTCACCAGATTGATCCCTGGGATGGCAGGACTTTCATATGAAGAAAGACTGGATAGACTAGGCTGGAATTTAGAAGACTGAGGGGGGATCTTATAGAAACATATAAAATTCTTAAGGGGTTGGAGAGGCTAGATGCGGGACGATTGTCCCCGATGTTGGGGAAGTCCAGAACAAGGGGTCACAGCTTAAGGGTAAGGGGGAAGTCTTTTAGGACCGAGATGAGAAAACATTTCTTCACACAGAGAGTGGTGAATCTGTGGAATTCTCTGCCACAGAAGGTAGTTGAGGCCAGTTCATTGGCTATATTTATGAGGGAGTTAGATGTGCCGTTGTGGCTAAAGGGATCAGGGGGTATGGAGAGAAGGCAAGGTACAGGTTACTGAGCTGGATGATCAGCCATGATCATATTGAATGGCGGTGCAGGCTCGAAGGGCCGAATGGCCTACTCCTGCACCTATTTTCTATGTTTCTATCTCGGAACTAAACTAGTTGGAGTCCATTTGCTCGGGACATTCAAGGTAACGAATCGGTGATGCTGGAGCTCTGAAATAGAAATATCAAATGCTGAAAGTGCTTGTGCATCTGCAGAGAGAGTGGTGGTATTTCAAGTCAACAAGCTTTCATCAGAACAGCTCTGCAATTCATACAATCTCAAGACCTATACTTTGTTTCTTTGCTTGACCCATTACCACCCACGTGCGCTGCAGATGCAGTGGTGCCTTTTAAGAGGCTTTTAGACCAGCCCATGCGTATCCAGGGAGTGCAGGGAATAGAGGAAGAATCGACCCAACTCAAAACGTCACTTATCCTTGTTCTTCTGAGGTGCAGCCTGACCTGCAGAGTTACTCCAGCACTGCAGTTCCTTGTGTCAACATGGAGGGATATGGTTCCCGTGCAGGCCGAGGGGATTAGTTTAACTTGGCACTATGGCCATTGTTGGTTGAAGGGCCTGCTCCTGTGTTGTACTGTTGTATGTTCCAATGCTGTTTGTGGATCTATTCACAAAATGCTGGAGTAACTCAGCAGGTCAGGCAGCATCTCGGGAGAGAAGGAATGGGCGATCTTTCCGGGTCGGGACCCTTCTTCAGACTGATGTCGGGGGCGGGACAAAAGAAGGATATAGGTGGAAACAGGAAGATAGAGGGAGTACTGGGAAGGGGGAGGGGAAGGGAGGGACAGAGGAACTATCTAAAGTTGGAGAAGTCGATGTTCATACCACTGGCCTGCAAGCTGCCCAGGCGAAATATGAGGTGCTGTTCCTCCAATTTCCGGTGGGCCTCACTATGGCACTGGAGGAGGCCCATAATACCTTCCAGCATTTTGTGAATAAATACCTTCCAGCATTTTGTGAATAAATACCTCCCTCTATCTTCCTGTCTCCACCTATATCCTTCCTTTGTCCCGCCCCCCTGACATCAGTCTGAAGAAGGGTCTCGACCCGAAACGTCACCCATTCCTTCTCTCCCGAGATGCTGCCTGACCCGCTGAGTTACTCCAGCATTTTGTGAATAAATGCCTCGATTTGTACCAGCATCTGCAGTTATTTTCTTATGCTGTTTGCGGATCTATGGGCAGGGGGTTGGAGAAGGCTGTGCACGGCTGGGAGACTGCCAGCTGAGGGTGCAAAATCCTCTGGGGAATCGAGGTCCCTGGTGGGCTGGGAGACAGCGTTCAGTGGTGGGGTCATGGCCCAGTGGGAGGAATGAGGTGGTGGGTGAGAGCTAATGTTTGGTCTTTGTGAAACGGAGGTCATTTCGCCACTCCAAGGTACTGCCCTTGTTGGCAGCTTCGATGATCTCAGAGTTGTCTCTTAGTAGTGGAAGCATCGAAAGCTGTGGGTGGATCTGGAATTCTGAAGACTGGAACTAACCCTGCTGAAATTTGTGAATCTGCACTCCCCTCGATTGAGTGCAACTCCGCCAACATCCGGCAGTTTGATAGATTGAAAGATACAATAGACAATAGGTGCAGGAGGAGGCCATTCGGCCCTTCGAGCCTGTACGCACCGCCATTCAATGTGATCATGGCTGATCATTCTCAATCAGTACCCCGTTCCTGCCTTCTCCCCATACCCCCTGACTCCGCTGTCCTTAAGAGCTCTATCTAGCTCTCTCTTGAATGCATTCAGAGAATTGGCCTCCACTGCCTTCTGAGGCAGAGAATTCCACAGATTCACAACTCTCTGACTGAAAAGGTTTTTCCTCATCTCAGTTCTAAATGGTCGACCCCTTATTCGTAAACTGTGGCCCCTGGTTCTGGACTCCCCCAACATTGGGAACATGTTTCCTGCCTCTAACGTGTCCAACAAGGCCTGGAAACAGGGCCTTCGGTCCACGCCGACCACAGATCACCCGTTCACAGTAGTTCCATGTTATCCCACTCTCGCATCCATTCCCGACCAACTAGGGGCAATTGACAGTGGGCCAATTAACCTACAAACCCCACACGTCTTTGGGATGTGGGAGGAAACTGGAGCACCCGGAGGAAACCCATGCGGTCACGGAGAGAGCGTGCAAACTCCACACACAGACAGCACCCAAGGTCAGGATTGAACCCGGGACTGTGGCGCTGTGGGTTAACAGTTCTACCAGCTGTGCCACCATGCACTGTGTTCAATGTGTGTGATTTACAGGAACTGTCTGATAGTCTGAGAAAGGGATGGAAATATTGACAAACATATTTCCCTTTTTTTTAAACGTGAATAAACGAGGTCATTTAATAATCATTGGATCAGCATCATTGTGAAAGGGTGATGGGACTGCATTTTTGATGGTCATTTGCATCACAGTTTGTGGCTCCCAAGGGTTGATTCAATGCAAATTGGTCCCTTCTGTCTAGAGCAAAGCTTCAGCCTGCAATTCAGCTCGATTAGATTGAACTGAGGAGGAGGGAGGACTGGTGGTATTGGTCGTTGTAGATGTTTTTATTTTTTTTTAGATTTAGAGATACAGCGCGGAAACATGCCCTTCGGCCCACCGAGTCCGCGCCGCCCAGCGATCCCCGCACATTAACACTATCCTCCACACACTAGGGACAATTTTTACATTTTACCCAGTCAATTAACCTACATACCTGCACGTCTTTGGAGTGTGGGAGGAAACTGAAGATCTCGGAGAAAACCCACGCAGGTCACGGGGAGAACGTACAAACTCCGTACAGACGGCGCCCGTAATCAGGATCGAACCTGAGTCTCCGGCGCTGCATTCGCTGTAAGGCGGCAACTCTACCGCTGCGCCACCGTTGTAGAGAGTGGGCATGTGGGTTAACTTGGTTGCCTTTATAAAGAGCATTGGTGAATAAAATGTTACGGGTGGAGATGAAGATTACCCCCACCAGCACTTGTCAGGTGCAAAAAAAACAGAAGCCCAGCTATCAAATATAATCTTTATATTATCTGTTATCAGGATTCTGAACGGTCCTTCCATAAGCTAGGGTACTGTCAGATTCACCTTTACCTCACATTGGACTTTGTCTATGGAACAGCGCTATCACGCTGAGAACTATATTCTGCACTCTGTATCTTCCCCTTTGCTCTGCCTATTGTACATGAGTTTGGTTTGGCTGTATTTATGTATAGCGTTATCTGATCTTTTTGGATAGCGCTGCAAAGCAAAGTGTTTTACTGTACACATGAAAGAATAAACCTAAACCTATTGTGGTAGAGCTGCTCCTTCACAGTGCCAGAGACTCAGATTCCATCTTGATCTTAGGCACCGTCTGTGTGGAGTTTGCATGTTCTCCCTGTCACGATGTGAGTTTCCTCGGGCGCTCCGGTTTCCTCCCACATCCCGAAGCCGTGCGGGTTTGTAGGTTAACTGGCCCTCTGTAAATCGCCCCCAGTGTGCATGGGGTGGATGCGAACGTGGGATAACACGTTCAACTGGTGGCTGGTTAAGGCAGAAGTTTGGAGTCTTGAGGAGGTAGTGCCTCACATCAGTCAGGAGCCAAGTGTAGCCGGACTAGAGGAACAAAGTGATGCAGCCTGTATCTCCTGCTCAAAACATGCTGCCTGAAGCTGGCAATGTGATTCTCCTAAAACAGACACAGAAAGCTGGAGTAACTCAGCGGGTCAGGCAGCAATTCTGGAGAAAAGGAGTAGATGATGTTTTGCGGTCAAGACCCTTCTTCAGTCTGAAGAAGGGCCTCGACCGAAACGTCACCTATTCCGTCTCTCCAGAGATGCTACCTGACCCGCTGAGTTACTCCACCTTTTTGCGTCTGTCTTTGGTTTAAACCAGCATCTGCAGTTCCTCTCGACACAATGTCATTCTCCAGGCGGCTGAATAGCCAGGCGGCATCTTCAATCCATGCTCGTGCAGAAAGCGCTGCTGGGAGGAGCGCCAACTCCATCGGTCTCCAGCAGGATCCTCGGCACTAGAGCACCTTCAAAGCACTCAGCCGAGTGAACCCCTTCAAACTGTCAGAGAGGGTCAGGCTCCATTTGTAGAGGGTAGGATTTGACTCCTGATCCCAGCGTGCAGATCCAGTGCCTGATTGCAAGACCTCCAGAGCTCATCCATTTTTAATTCAGAATTTGAAAAGTGCTGATTCCCTTTCAAGTGTCCCGAGTCTGTTGGATTTTCCGCACAATTCAATGTCCCAAATTAACCGGAGCTGATTTACAAACTAAGCACTTCGACCAGTATTACATTTTTTAAATCATTTTTTAAAATGTGCTTTCTATTAAAGAATGCTTGGGGGGGGGGGGTTCTGTGTTATAGGGGTTGTCTGCTTGGATGCTTCGCCTCTGTTGTGCAGAAGGCATTCCAAACATTAATCATAGAAACATAGAAAATAGGTGCAGGAGTAGGCCATTCGGCCCTTCGAGCCTGCACCGCCATTCAATATGATCATGGCTGATCATCCAACTCAGTATCCCGCACCTGCCTTCTCTCCATACCCCCTGATCCCTTTAGCCACAAGGGCCACATCTAACTCCCTCTTAAATATAGCCAATGAACTGGCCTCAACTACCTTCTGTGGTAGAGAATTCCACAGATTCACCACTCTCTGTGTGAAAAAAAACTTTCTCATCTCGGTCCTAAAAGACTTCCCCCTTATCCTTAAACTGTGACCCCTTGTTCTGGACTTCCCCAACATCGGGAACAATCTTCCCGCATCCAGCCTGTCCAACCCCTTAAGAATTTTGTAAGTTTCTATAAGATCCCCCCTCAATCTTCTAAATTCCAGCGAGTACAAGCCGAGTCTATCCATTCTTTCTTCATATGAAAGTCCTGCCATCCCAGGAATCAATCTGGTGAACCTTCTCTGTACTCCCTCTATGGCAAGAATGTCTTTCCTCAGATTAGGAGACCAAAACTGTACGCGATACTCCAGTACTCGTTGGAGTAAGTTGTGATTCAAGCTGATGGCAATATAGATGAGACTTCGGGCTCTTTGTCTCCCCCTTACTCCTTAGCACAGTTGGAATGTCAAATCATGAATGTTGCCTCTCAGAGCTGGTCTTTTTTCCATCTTGCTTGTTTCTGAAATATTTGAATGTGTACATGCTTACAACCCAGTAGCATGAACGATGATTTCTCTCATTTCAAGTAACCCCGACATCCCCTCCCCTCCCCTCCCACACTCCAAAGATGTGCAGCTTTGTAGGTTAATTGGCTTCTGTAAATTGCAAATTGTCCCTCGTGCGTAAGATAGTGCTGGTGTACGGGGTAATCTCCTGTTACCATCCTGTTACTGTCTCTAAAGTCTAATGCCTAAATCTGAGTTGGAGTTTGTGTCAGACCTGCAAGCAACGTGATCCGCCCAGGGTCACACCTCGGTACTGGGCATGTTAGTCTTGGAGAGCACATTGGCATCAGCTCCCTTATTCTTCGTATAAATTCGGTGGATTTGCAGAGACAATATGGTTGGTGTTTCCCAGTGCCTGCTGTAGGTAGTCCAGGACAGCGACAGAGAGGAGAGCAAGGATCACCTCTGTCCGGTCATCTCGGAGTGTCGTGCCAACCCTGAAATCTTGATCATTAAGCACCCTTTCTGCCTCTCTGCCTCCGAGCCCTGCCTCCGAGCTCTGCCTCCGAGCTCTGCCTCTCTGCCTCCGAGCTCTGCCTCCGAGCTCTGCCTCACTGCCTCCGAGCCCGGCTTCCCAGCAAGTACGAACACAGGTGCAGCCTGCATTCTGCAGCGCGATCACCTTGTCTCATAGGTCAAGCCGTTTCCCTTAGCTTCTGAAGTTTAGCTCTAATATCACAAGCCATTTGTTGGAAGCAAGGTGCAACATTACAATAGACAATAGGTGCAGGAGGAGGCCATTCGGCCCTTCGAGCCAGCACCGTCATTCAATGTGATCATGGCTGATCATTCTCAATCAGTACCCCGTTCCTGCCTTCTCCCCATACCCCCTGACTCCGCTGTCCTTAAGAGCTCTATCTAGCTCTCTCTTGAATGCATTCTGCTGCAGTTGTACAGGGCCTTGGTGAGACCGCACCTGGAGTATTGTGTGCAGTTTTGGTCTCCTAACCTGAGGAAAGACGTTCTTGTCTTAGAGGGAGTACAGAGAAGGTTCACCAGATTGATCCCTGGGATGGCGGGACTTACATATGAGGAAAGACTAGATAGACTGGACCTTGTACTCGCTGGAATTTAGAAGACTGAGGGGGGATCTTATAGAAACATATAAAATTCTTAAGGGGTTGGAGAGGCTAGATGCGGGAAGATTGTTCCCGATGTTGGGGGAGTCCAGAACCAGGGGTCACAGCTTAAGGATAAGGGGGAAGTCTTTTAGGACCGAGATGAGAAAACATTTCTTCACACAGAGTGGTGAGTCTGTGGAATTCTCTGCCACAGAAGGTAGTTGAGGCCAGTTCATTGGCTATATTTAAGAGGGAGTTAGATGTGGCCCTTTTTGCTAAAGGGATCAGGGGGTATGGAGAGAAGGCAGGTACAGGGTACTGAGCTGAATGATCAGCCATGATCATATTGAATGGCGGTGCAGGCTCAAAGGGCCGAATGGCCTACTCCTGCACCTATGTTTTTCTATGTTTCTATTCAGAGAATTGGCCTCCACTGCCTTCTGAGGCAGAGAATTCCACAGATTCACAACTCTCTGACTGAAAAAGTTTTTTCTCATCTCAGCTCTAAATGGCCTACCCCTTATTCTTAAACTGTGGCCCCTTGTTCTGGACTCCCCCAACATTGGGAACATGTTTCCTGCCTCTTACGTGTCCAACCCCTTAATAATCTTATACGTTTCGATAAGATCTCCTCTCATCCTTCTAAATTCCAGTGTATACAAGCCTAGTCGCTCCAGTCTTTCAACATATGATAGTCCCGCCATTCCGGGAATTAACCTAGTAAACCTACGCTGCACGCCCTCAATAGCAAGAATATCCTTCCTCAAATTTGGAGACCAAAACTGCACACAGTATTCCAGGTGCGGTCTCACTAGGGCCCTGTACAACTGCAGAAGGACCTCTTTGCTCCTATACTCAAATCCTCTTGTTATGAAGGCCAACGTTCCATTGGCTTTCTTCACTGCCTGCTGTACCTGCATGCCTCCTTTCAGTGACTGATGCACTAGGACACCCAGATCTCGTTGTACGTCCCCTTGACACCATTCAGATAATACTCTGCCTTCCTATTCTTACCACCAAAGTGGATAACCTCACACTTATCCACATTAAACTGCATCTGCCATGCATCCGCCCACTCACACAACCTGTCCAAGTCACCCTGCAACCTCATAGCATCTTCCTCACAGTTCACACTGCCACCCAGCTTTGTATCATCTGCAAATTTGCTAATGGTACTTTTAATCCCTTCATCCAAGTCATTACAGTGAGAACCACATCACATAGAAACATAGAAACATAGAAAATAGGTGCAGGAGTAGGCCATTCGGCCCTTCGAGCCTGCACCGCCATTCAATATGATCATGGCTGATCATTCAGCTCAGTAGCCTGTACCTGCCTTCTCTCCATACCCCCTGATCCCTTTAGCAAAAAGGGCCACATCTAACTCCCTCTTAAATATAGCCAATGAACTGGCCTCAACTACCTTCTGTGGCAGAGAATTCCACAGACTCACCACTCTGTGTGAAGAAATGTTTTCTCATCTCGGTCCTAAAAGACTTCCCCCTTATCCTTAAGCTGTGACCCCTGGTTCTGGACTCCCCCAACATCGGGAACAATCTTCCCGCTTCTAGCCTCTCCAACCCCTTAAGAATTTTACGTGGCGGCGCCTAACGGCAGCGGCTGACTAGCAGTCTGTCCGTTTTTTTTCTTTCCCTTTTTTTGTTGTGTGTCGGTGTTGGGATGGTTTTTATATATATTTTTTTGGTTGTGTATGTGTGGGAGGGGGTGGTGGTGTGGGTGTGGGGGGGGGGGGAACTTTTCTCTTCCTCACGGCGCGGGGTGCGGCTCGGCTGTGGGGCCTAACATCGCCCGCTGCGGCTCGGCCGCTGGACTTTACATCCCGGTGCGGCTTGGCCGCTGGACTTTACATCCCGGTGCGGCTTGGCCACTGGACTTAACAGTGCCCGGTGCAGCTCGGCTGCGGGGCTTAACATCGCCCGGTGCAGCTCGGCTGCGGGACTTTTCACCGCTGGTGCGGCTCGGCTGCGGGGCTTAACATCGCCCGGTGCAGCTCGGCTGCGGGGCTTTTCATCGCTGGTGCGGCTCGGCTGCGGACTTGACATCGCCCGGTGCGGCTCGACCACGGGACTTAACATCGCCCGGTGCGGCTCGACCACGGGACTTAGCTGCGCAAGGCTTGGTCGCAGGCCTTTCATCGCCCGGTTCGGCCGCGAGACGTTTCAGCGCCCGGTGCGGGGACTGCGCGGGTCGGTCGGGAACGAGCTTTCTGTCCGTGGGCGTGGGGAAGAGAGTGGAAGTTTTGTTGCCTCCATCACAGTGAGGGGGTGTTTGGAGTCACTGTGATGGACGTTTGTGTTGGGGTTATGTGTCTTGTGTTCTTTTTTTTTTCTTTCTATGACTGCTATGTAGTTTCGTTCGGTACTTCGGTACCGAACGACAAATAAAGCTCTGTTATACTGTTATATACTGTTATATGTTTCTATAAGATCCCCCCTCAGTCTTCTAAATTCCAGCGAGTACAAGCCCAGTCTATCCAGTCTTTCCTCATATGTAAGTCCCGCCATCCCAGGGATCAATCTGGTGAACCTTCTCTGTACTCCCTCTAAGGCAAGAACGTCTTTCCTCAGGTTAGGAGACCAAAACTGCACACAATACTCCAGGTGCGGTCTCACCAAGGCCCTGTACAACTGCAGCAGAACCTCCCTGCTCCTAAACTCAAATCCTCTTGCTATGAATGCCAACATACCATTCGCTTTCTTCACTGCCTGCTGCACCTGCATGCTTGCTTTCAATGACTGGTGCACCATGACACCCAGGTCACGTTGCATCTCCCCTTCTCCCAATCGGTCACCATTCAGGTAATACTCTGCTTTCCTGTTCTTGCTGCCAAAGTGGATAACCTCACATTTATCCACATTATATTGCATCTGCCATGCATTTGCCCACTCGCCTAATCTATCCAAGTCACTCTGCAGCCTCCTAGCATCCTCCTCGCAGCTAACACTGCCACCCAGCTTCGTGTCATCCGCAAACTTAGAGATGTTGCATTCGATTCCCTCGTCCAAATCATTAATATACACTGTAAATAACTGGGGTCCCAGCACTGAGCCTTGCGGTACCCCACTAGTCACTGCCTGCCATTCCGAAAAGGACCCGTTTATTCCTACTCTTTGCTTCCTGTCCGCCAACCAATTTTCTATCCACCTCAACACTGAACCCTCAATACCGTGTGCTTTAAGTTTGTACACCAATCTCCTATGTGGGACCTTGTCGAAGGCCTTCTGAAAGTCCAGATATAACACATCGACTGGTTCTCCCTTATCCACTCTACTAGTTACATCCTCGAAAAATTCTATAAGATTCGTCAGACATGATTTGCCTTTGGTAAATCCATGCTGACTTTGCCCGATGATTTCACCACTTTCCAAATGTAATGCTATCACATCTTTAATAACTGACTCTAGCATTTTCCCCACTACCGATGTTAGGCTAACTGGTCTATAATTCCCCGTTTTCTCTCTCCCTCCATTTTTAAAAAGTGGGGTTACATTAGCTACCCTCCAGTCCTCAGGAACTACTCCAGAATCTAAAGAATTTTGAAAAATTATCACTAATGCATCCACTATTTCTGAGGCTACTTCCTTAAGCACTCTGGGATGCAGCCTATCTGGCCCTGGGGATTTATCTGCCTTTAATCCATTTAATTTACCTAACACCACTTCCCGACTAACCTGGATTTCCCTCAGTTCCTCCATCTCTTTAGACCCCCGGTCCCCCGCTATTTCCGGCAGACGGTTTATGTCTTCCTTAGTGAAGACAGAACCAAAGTATTTGTTCAATTGGTCTGCCATCTCCTTGTTCCCTATGATCAATTCACCTGTTTCCGACTGCAAGGGACCTACATTTGTCTTAACTAATCTTTTTCTCTTGACATATCTATAAAAGCTTTTGCAGTCAGTTTTTATGTTCCTTGCCAGTTTTCCCTCATAATCTATTTTCCCTTTCCTAATTAAGCCCTTTGTCCTCCTCTGCTGGACTCTGAATTTCTCCCAGTCCTCTGGTATGCTACTTTTTCTGGCTAATCTGTATGCTTCATCTTTTGTTTTAATACTATCCTTGATTTCCCTTGTTAGCCACGGATGCACTACCTTTCCTGGTTTGTTCTTTTGCCAAACTGGGATGAACACTTGTTGTAGTTCATCCATGCGACCTTTAAATGCCTTCCATTGCATGTCCACCGTCAACCCTTTCAGCATCAATCGCCAGTCTATCTTGGACAATTCACGCCTCATACCCTCAAAGTTACCTTTCTTTAAGTTCAGAACACTTGTTTCTGTATCGACTTTGTCACTCTCCATCCTAATGAAGAACTCTACCATATTATGATCACTCTTGCCCAAGGGGCCTCGCACAACAAGACTGCTAACTAACCCTTCCTCATTACTCAATACCCAGTCTAGAATGGCCTGTTCTCTCGTTGGTTCCTCGACATGTTGGTTTAGAAAACCATCTCTCAAACATTCCAAGAAATCCTCTTCCTCAGCACCCCTCCCAGTTTGGTTCACCCAATCTATATGTAGATTGAAGTCACCCATTATAACTGCTGCGCCTTTAGTGCATGCATTTCTAATTTCCTGCTTGATGCCATCCCCAACCTCCCTACTGCTGTTAGGTGGCCTGTACACAACTCCCACTAGCGTTTTCTGCCCCTTAGTGTTTCGTAGCTCTACCCATATCGATTCCACTTCCTCCAAGCTAATGTCCTTCCTTTCCACTGCTTTAATCTCCTCTCTAACCAGTAACGCTACCCCACCTCCTTTTCCTTTCTGTCTATCCCGCCTGAATATAGAATATCCCTGGATGTTGAGCTCCCAGCCTTGGTCACCCTGGAGCCATGTCTCCGTAATCCCAACTATATCATAATCATTAATAACTATCTCCACATTTAATTCATCCACCTTATTACGTATACTCCTTGCATTGAGACATAAAGCCTTCAGGCTTGTTTTTACAACTCTCTTACCCCTTGTACGATTATGTTGAAAAGTGGCCCTTTTTGATTTTTGCCCTGGATTTGTCTGCCTGCCACTTTTACTTTTCACCTTGCTACCTGTTGCTTCTACCCTCATTTTACACCTCTCTGTCTCTCTGCTCCAGCTCCCATCCCCCTGCCACATTAGTTTAAATCCTCCCCGACAGCACTAGCAAACACTCCCCCTAGGACATTGGTTCCATTCCAGCTCAGGTGCAGACCGTCCTGTTTGTACTGGTCCCACCTCTCCCAGAACTGGTTCCAATGTCCTAAAAATTTGAATCCCTCCCCCTTGCACCATTTTTCAAGCCACGTATTCATATGAAATATCCTCCTATTCCTACTCTGACTAGCACGTGGCACTGGTAGTAATCCAGAGATTATTACCTTTGAGGTCCTACTTTTTAGTTTATCTCCTAGCTCTCTAAATTCACCTTGTAGGACCTCATCCCGTTTTTTACCTAAATCGTTGGTGCCAACGTGCACCACGACAACTGGCTGCTCACCCTCCCCCTTCAGAATGTCCTGCAGCCGCTCAGAGATATCCCTGACCCTTGCACCAGGGAGGCAACATACCATCCTGGAGTCTCGTTTGCGGCCGCAGAAACGCCTATCTATTCCCCTTACAATTGAATCCCCTATCACTATAGCCCTTCCACTCTTTTTCCTCCCCTCTTTTGCCGCAGAGCCACCCACGGTGCCATGAACTTGGCTGCTGCTGCCTTCCCCTGATGAGGCATCTCCCCCAACAGTATCCAAAATGGCATATCTGTTTAGGAGGGAGATGACCGCAGGGGACTCCTGCATTACCTGCCTACTGCTACGCTGGCTAGTGGCCACCCGTTTCCTTTCTGTCCGCTTATCTTTTACTTGTGGTGTGGCCAACTCACTATACGTGCTATCCACGACCTTCTCAGCCTCGTGGATGCTCCAGAATGAGTCCAACCGCAGCTCCAACCGTTCAATGCGGTTTGCCGGGAGCTGCAGCTGGACACACTTCCTGCACACGTAGTCATCAGGGACACCGACAATATCCCTGATCTCCCACATGTTGCAGGATGAGCAATCCACGGGGCCGATCTCATCTGACATGTCTTACCCCCAAATTAAATCAAATCCCTCTTAATCCTTTAAACTGTACCTTTACTAAAAAGCACTGAACCCTTAACTCACTGAACCCTTAACTTCCTGAACCCTGAACTCACCGAACCCTTAACTAAAAGTACGAATAAAAAGCAGAATTACAACGCCCAATCAGCTGCTTCCTCTAGTCCGCTTCCACCAATCAGCGGCTTCCTCCAGAACACTTCTTTTAAAGTGTGTGGGTCACGGTCTGGATATTGCTCGAGCAAATCCCCAAGTAGTTCAGTTTAGTTTATTGTCACGTGTACCGAGGTACAGTGAAAAGCTTTTGCTGCGTGCTAACCAGTCAGCGGAAAGACAATACATGGTCACATTCGAGCCATTCGATAGGGATTCACTCACTTGCTGCTGGCCAGTGCCATGGACATCACACAAGGTCTGAGTCGTGTCAGAGGGTGACCACTGTCCTGTGGGCGGCAGCTGTCCAGAGGATTGCTCCCAACTTCAAGAAAAGAAAACCAGAGGCATGGGAAGTAAGAGTTGTCGAGTCACACAGCGTAGAAACAGGCCCTTCAGCCCAGCTAGCCCACACCGGCCAGCATGTCCCAGCTACACTAGTCATAGAGTCACACAGCGTAGAAACAGGCCCTTCAGCCCAACTAGCCCACAGCGGCCAGCATGTCCCATCTACACTAGTCATAGAGTCACACAGTTTGGAAACAGGCCCTTCAGCCCAACTAGCCCACAGCGGCCAGCATGTCCCATCTACACTAGTCATAGAGTCACACAGAGTGGAAACAGGCCCTTCAGCCCAACTAGCCGTGGGGCTGCACGGTGGCGCAGCGGTAGAGTTGCTGCCTTACAGCGAATGCAGCGCCGGAGACTCGGGTTCGATCCTGACTACGGGCGCCGTCTGTACGGAGTTTGTACGTTCTCCCCGTGACCTGCGTGGGTTTTCTCCGAGATCTTCGGTTTCCTCCCACACTCCAAAGACGTACAGGTATGTAGGTTAATTGACTGGGCAAATGTAAAAATTGTCCTTAGTGTGTGTAGGATAATGTTAATGTGCGGGGATCGCTGGGCGGCGGGGACTCGGTGGGCCGAAGGGCCTGTTTCCGCGCTGTATCTCTAAATCTAAAAGAAAATCTAAAATCTAGCCCACACCAGCCAGCATGTCCCAGCTACACTAGTCCCACCTACCTGCATTTGGTCCATTTCCCTCTAAACCTGCTCTATCCATGTACCTGTCTAAATGTTTCTTAAACATTGCGGTACCTGCTTGGGGAGAGAAGTGTTTGATTTTAAAAAAAGGGGGGGAAACTAAGTAGCATTTTGTGAATTTCCCTCAGACTTTGAGGTAAGCACAGTTATGTGGAGGAGTCCCTTGGTTGGGTGTTCTGGTGACTTGAAGTGTACAGGAAATCAGGTTGTGCTTTTTCAGGCAGTTGAGTCTTGTGCTCTACTTATTGTAACGCTGTGCAAATCAAATGGCATTGAATGCCATTCTTTAGAACAATAGTTAACCCCCTGGGAGAGAGAGAGCTGCCATGCACAGAATATAAAATGTCACAAACTAATAAAAGCATGTGGTGGAGTGTGGTGGAGCCTACTTTCAAAGAGATCTACTGTAAGTATCTGCATGATAAAACCCAAACATGCTAGAAACAGTCAGCCGGTAGTGGCACAGTGGTCGAGTTGCTGCCTTACAGCACCAGAGACCTGGGTCCGATCCCGAATATGGTTGCTGTCTGCACGGAGTTTGGACGTTCTCCCTGTGACCATGTGGGTTTTCTCCGGTGCTCCGGTTTCCTCCCACACTCCAAAGACGTACAGGTATGTAGGTTAATTGGCTGGGCAAATATTTAAAAAATTGTCCCTAGTTGTGTGTAGGATAGTGTTAGTGTGTGCGGGGATCGCTGGGCGGCGCGGACCCGGTGGGCCGAAGGGCCTGTTTAATAGACAATAGACAATAGGTGCAGGAGGAGGCCATTCGGCCCTTCGAGCCAGCACCGCCATTCAATGTGATCATGGCTGATCATTCTCAATCAGTACCCCGTTCCTGCCTTCTCCCCATACCCCCTGACTCCGCTATCCTTAAGAGCTCTATCTAACTCTCTCTTGAATGCCTGCAGAGAATTGGCCTCCACTGCCTTCTGAGGCAGAGAATTCCACAGAATCACAACTCTCTGACTGAAAAAGTTTTTCCTCATCTCAGTTCTAAATGGCCGACCCCTTATTCTTAAACTGTGGCCCCTTGTTCTGGACTCCCCCAACATTGGGAACATGTTTCCTGCCTCTAACGTGTCCAACCCCTTAATAATCTTATACGTTTCCTCCCACACTCCAAAGACGTACAGGTATGTAGGTTAATTGGCTGGGAAAATGTAAAAAAAATTGTCCCTAGTGTGTGTAGGATAGTGTTAGTGTGTGTGGGGATCGCTGGGCTGCGCGGACCTGGTGGGCCGAACGGCCTGTTTCCGCGCTGTATCTCCAAATCTCTAATTGGCTTTGGTAAAAATGTAAATTGTCCCTCGTGTGTGGGATAGTGTTAGTGTACGGATTGTTGGTAGGTGTGGACTTGGTGGGCCGAAGGGCCTGTTTCCACTCTGTATCTCTGAAATGTTAAGTAAAGCCTAAAGGTCAGGCAGCTTCCGTGGAAAGAGAAGCTGTCAATGTTTCAAGCCATTGGCCCACAGAGCTGGGAAAGGGGAGAAACCGGTCCTACTAACAGGCCATATCCAGATCAGAACGTGAGGTTGGATAAACGTGGATTGTTTTCCCTGCAGCGTCCCGGCCTGAGGGGAGACCTGATAGAATTATGTAAAATGATGAGAGCCAGAGACAGTATAAGAAAATAACTGCAGATGCTGGTACAAATCGAAGGTATTTATTCACAAAATGCTGGAGTAACTCAGCAGGTCAGGCAGCATCTCAGGAGAGAAGGAATGGGCGACGTTTCGGGTCGAGACCCTTCTTCAGACTGATGTCAGGGGGGGCGGGACAAAGGAAGACAGGAAGATAGAGGGAGATCTGGGAAGGAGGAGGGGAAGAGAGGGACAGAGGAACTATCTAAAGTTGGAGAAGTCGATGTTCATACCACTGGGCTGCAAACTGCCCAGGCGAAATATGAGGTGCTGTTCCTCCAATTTCCGGTGGGCCTCACTATGGCACTGGAGGAGGCCCATGACAGAAAGGTCAGACTAGGAGTGGGAGGGGGAGTTGAAGTGCTCAGCCACCGGGAGATCAGTTTGGTCAATGCGGACCGAGCGCAGGTGTTGAGCGAAGCGATCGCCGAGCCTGCGCTTGGTTTTTTTCGCCGATGTAAATAAGTTGACATCAAGAGCAGCGGATGCAATAGATGAGGTTGGAGGAGGTGCAGGTGAACCTTTGTCTCACCTGGAAAGACTGTTTGGGTCCTTGGATGGAGTTGAGGGGGGAGGTAAAGGGACAGGTGTTGCATCTCGTGCGGTTGCAGGGGAAAGTGCCCAGGGATGGGGTGGTTTGGGTAGGAAGGGACGAGTGGACCAGGGGGTTACAGAGGGAAGGGTCTCTGCGGAACGCAGAGAGGGGAGGGGATGGGAAGATATGGCCAGTGGTGGGGTCCCGTTGTAGGTGAGGGAAATGTTGGCGGATGATTTGTTGGATCCGCTGGCTGGTGGGGTGGAAGGTGAGAACGAGGGGGGATCCTGTCCTTGTTGTGAGTGGGGGGAGGGGGAGCATGAGCGGAGCTGCGGGATAGACAGGGTAGAGACTTTTATCCCAGGGTGGAAATGTCAAAGACTAGAGGCCACAGGTTTAAGGTGAGAGCGGCAAAGGTTAAAGGAGATGTGTGGGGCAAGTTTCTTTACACAGGGCGGTGGGTGACTGGAACACTCTGCCAGGGCTGGTGGTGGAGGCAGGTACAATGGTGGTGTTTAAAAAGATTTGAGATAGGCACGTGCGCATGCATGTGCAGGGAATGAAGGGATATGAATTAACTGCAGGCAGAGGAGATTAGTTTATCTGCACATCATGTTCGGCACGGACATTGTGAGCCAAAGGGCCCGTTCCTGTGCTGTACCGCAGTATGTTCTAGAACTCACTGAGCACTCACTTACCGCACACACTTTGTTCATTCATATGTTAATGGTACTGATCCTGTGCCAGCCAGAACCTGCCTCCAAATGACTGGACCTATTGTGTGATCCTTGACATTCACTGCAGGCAGGTTATGAAAGCAAGCGTGAGGCACTCGAGCCAGGGGACTGTGGCCGGCTGACATGATCCTCATTCAGTCTTTGCCGCCTCTGAACTTCCCTGTTGCCCTGCGCTCCCGCCTCACCCCCTTCATTCAAATCTCCACAAACTCAAGCTCGTCCAAACTCTGCTGTCTGCAATGCCCCATTCGCCCCGACCCCACTGCTGGCTGTTCAAACAGCACCCCTCCCTCGCTGTGATCACCTCCAGATCGAAGGTGTTTATTCACAAAATGCTGGAGTAACTCAGCAGGTCAGGCAGCATCTCAGGAGAGAAGGAATGGGCCCGCCCATTCCTTCTCTCCTGAGATGCTGCCTGACCTGCTGAGTTACTCCAGCATTTTGTGAATAAATACCTTCGATTTGTACCAGCATCGGCAGTTATTTTCTTATTATATCTCCAGATCAAAGTCTCTGTGGGATATCTGCGCTCCTCCATTTCTAACCTCTGAATGGTGTCTGAATTGAATCTGTTCACTACTGGAGTCTGTGCTTTCAGCTGCCTGGGTGCTTTGCCCTGGGATTCCCTCCTTGAACCTTTCCACTTTCGACCTGCTACCCCATTGTGCAAGATCTCCATCCGTTGCCCAATATCTCCTGTTGGAATGTTATTTTTTGTCTGTTTAATACTACTGTGAAGGGTCTGGGGGTATGTTTGTGCAGCACAGTGGTGCAGCTGGTAAAACTGCTGCCTCACAGTGCCAGAGACCCGGGTTTGAACCTGACCTCGGGTGCTGTCTGTGTGGAGTTTGCACGTTCGCCATGTGACCGCGTGGGTTTTCTCCGGGTGCTCCAGTTTCCTCTCGCACTCTAAAGACATCCAGGTTGGTAGGTTAATTGGCTTGGTAAATTTATAAATTGTCCCTAGTGTGTGCAGGATAGTGTTAGTGTGCGGGGATCGCTGGTCGGCACGGACTCGGTGGGCCGAAGGGCCTGTTTCAGGTCGGGAATTTAGAAGATTGAAGATTGAGGGGGGATCTTGTAGAAACGTACAAAATTCTTAAGGGGTTGGACAGGCTAGATGCAGGAAGATTGTTCCCGATGTTGGGGAAGTCCAGAACAAGGGGTCACAGTTTAAGGATAAGGGGGAAGTCTTTTAGGACCGAGATGAGAAAGTTTTTTTTCACACACAGAGTGGTGAATCTGTGGAATTCTCTGCCACAGAAAGTAGTTGAGGCCAGTTCATTGGCTATATTTAAGAGGGAGTTAGATGTGGCCCTTGTGGCTAAAGGGATCAGGGGGTATGGAGAGAAGGCAGGTACGGGATACTGAGTTGGATGATCAGCCATGATCATATTGAATGGCGGTGCGTACAGGCTCGAAGGGCCGAATGGCCTACTCCTGCACCTATTTTCTATGTTTCTGCGCAGTATCTCTAAACTAAACTAAACCTCTAACAAATGTGACGGAGGGTCCCGACCTGAAACGTCGTCTGTCCAATTCCCTCCACAGATGCTGTGTGACCCGCTGAGCTCCTCCAGGGGTTTGTGTTTTGCTCGAGATTCCAGCATCTGCAGCCTCTTGTGTCAGGAAGTGTGAGCGCTGTTGTGATGTGGCAGCCATCTGCATAACAGGCTCCCACAAACTGCAGTCTGCTCAACCAGCGGACAAGCTGTTTAATCAGGCGGATTGAGAATCATTCGTGGCCAGGGCACCTTGCAGCAAAAGCTTACCACTTGTGACCACCGATAAGCAAGTTAATGAATGCTTTCGGTTGGAAACAAAGTGGAACTTCCTCATTGTGTTAACATTAAGGATAATAATAAGAGTCGGATTAACTGACATTTGCAACCAGTAGTTTAATGTCATTTTGCTCTCCCCCCTCATCACCCCGAAGTCAAGAATAAAGCCAGGTGCAGCGTTCATCCTGCTGGGCTGGCATCCATCGACCTGCACCCTGTAATTATTATTGCCACGTGAAGCTTGTTCGCCAATCGCAGCTTTGTTCCACGGGAGACAACGTTTGTCTGTGTCTCTGCCCACATCATTAACGCCGCTGACAGGAGGAGTCAGGCCGACGTGCACAAGTAACCCAGATGCTTTGCATATTGCCAGGCTTGCTTTGTTAAACAAACAGACCCCTTCTGCTGGTCGCTCTGAACCTGCGCGATTATCCAACCCATCCACTCGCTGTGGGGTCTGCAGGATGCTTCACGGCAACAGCCAATGCTGCTCTGCAATTGGCCCACTCGTGATGCTGCTCAAGATGGCCAAGCAGTCTCTGAGAGTGTCCATTAAATACCTAACCCACTTGTCTGTGCTCTGTGCAGATGCTGGTTTACATCGAAGGTAGACACAAAATGCTGGAGTTCTGTAACTCAGCGGGACAGGCAGCGTCACTGGAGAGAAGGAATGGTTGACGCTTCGGGTATGAAGACGGGTCTCCACCCGAAACGTCACCCATTCCATCTCTCCAGAGACGCTGCCTGTCCCGCTGAGTTACTCCAGCATCTTGCGTCCATCTAGCCTGCTTTGGATTAGGAGGATAAGTGGCACTCTTATACTTGTGCTGCACCCTGGGGTGCATGGCAATTGAGCAATTTAATGGCCTCAACTCCAAAGGTTCTGCTGCGCCCATCATTTTGTTTCTAATAGGTCCCAAACATTAATGTTAAAAGCTGCAAATGATTCTCACAGCTCTGCAGCAGCAACCACCACTGCACTGAAACGGGCAGAATTGATAACTCATGGTCTTTTTAAAAGGTTGAACCCGTCTGTAGGGCCACGTGGCCTATTACTGTAATGGTCCTAATTCATATGAACGAACCCTGTTTACTCCAAGATCTCATTGGAGCCTGAGTTCAGACATTTCTAATCTGGGATGGCCGCCTATCCCTGGCTAGTCCCAAATGGGAAAAATCGGACAGAATTCCTATTTCCAATTTGTGGGCAATACAAATTTGCTGATATTTGGATAAACTTAGGATCAATAGACAATAGACAATAATAGACAATAGACAATAGGTGCAGGAGTAGGCCATTCGGCCCTTCGAGCCAGCACCGCCATTCAATGTGATCATGGCTGATCATTCTCAATCAGTACCCCGTTCCAGTTTTCTCCCCATACCCCCTGACTCCGCTATCCTTAAGAGCTCTATCTAGCTCTCTCTTGAATGTATTCAGAGAATTGGCATCCACTGCCCTCTGAGGCAGAGAATTCCACAGATTCACAACTCCCTGACTAAAAAAGTTTTTCCTCATCTCTGTTCTAAATGGCCTACCCCTTATTCTTAAAATGTGGCCCCTGGTTCTGGACTCCCCCAACATTGGGAACATGTTTCCTGCCTCTAACATGTCCAACCCCTTAATAATCTTATACGTTTCGATAAGATCCCCTCTCATCCTTCTAAATTCCAGTGTATACAAACCTAGTCGCTCTAGTCTTTCAACATATGACAGTCCCACCATTCCGGGAATTAACCTAGTAAACCTACGCTGCACGCCCTCAATATCAACTGACGATGAAGTACAGTCATTAACTTTAGTATACGACAATAACTGCAGATGCTGGTACAAATCGAAGGTATTTATTCACAAAATGCTGGAGTAACTCAGCGGGTCAGGCAGCATCTCAGGAGAGAAGGAATGGGTGACGTTTCGGGTCGAGACCCTTCTTCAGACTGAACTCTAGGATTAACTCCATGGTCTTCAGGAGTTAAGGAGCCACCTCTGATCACTGTGGGAGCACAACCCCTGGAGAATAATCAAAGGGACCATCATGTGGAAACAGTTTTTGCATTTTGTTTTATACACTAGTTTATCAGTTATGATGGGGTGAAAGGTTGTTTGACTGGGTTGGTGATGACACCTCCAGTCCGGTTGGAGTTGCGATGCATTCCCCCCACGCCCTGATCAAATGCTTCCCTGTCTTGTGGAGGAGGGGGGGAAAGTAAAGAGAGGAATATGGAAGCTTGAGAGGGGTGGTGGGATAGAGGGGTGGAGGAGGGAGCATTTGAGAATGACAATAGACAATAGACAATCGGTGCAGGAGGAGGCCATTCGGCCCTTCGAGCCTGCACCGCCATTCAATATGATCATGGCTGATCATCCAACTCAGTATCCCGTACCTGCCTTCTCTCCATACCCCCTGATCCCTTTAGCCACAAGGGCCACATCTAACTCCCTCTTAAATATAGCCAATGAATTGGAGGAACAGCACCTCATATTTCGCCTAGGCAGCTTGCAGCCCAGTGGTATGAACATTGACTTCTCCAACTTTAGATAGTTCCTCTGTCCCTCTCTTCCCCTCCCCCTTCCCAGATCTCCCACTGTCTTCCTGTCTCCACCTATATCCTTCCTTTATCCCGCCCCCCCGACATCATTCTGAAGAAGAGTCTCGACCCGAAACGTCGCCCATTCCTTCTCTCCTGAGATGCTGCCTGACCTGCTGAGTTACTCCAGCATTTTGTGAAATAAATACCTTCGATTTGTACCAGCATCTGCAGTTATTTTCTTTTATACTATATATATCCTCTGAATATATACCCAGGTCGCTAGGTTAATTGACTGCTGTAAATTACCCTAGGTGCGTAGGTGAGTGGTAGATCTGGGAGCAGTTGAAGGGAATGTGGGGGTGGAAGAAAATCAGACTACTGTAGGTTTCACGTAAATGGGTGGTTGTTGGGTGGTGTGGATCTAAAAACATAGATCAGTACAGCACAGGAACTGGTCCTTCAGCCCACAATGTCCGTGCCGAACATGATGCTGAGTTCAACTAATCCTGGTGCGTCGAAGGGCCTGTAGGACTCTATAACTCCGGCTGGCAACACCTCAGAATTCTTTGAGAGGAGAGACAGATTTTTTTCCCCCCTGTTTTGCCACATGTCAGTCCCTCGATAGATACCTCGACAAACGTGTCATCCCATTTAAAGGAAACAGGTCTGTGTGGCCAGAAGTATAAGAAAATAACTGCAGATGCTGGTACAAATCGAAGGTATTTATTTACAAAGTGCTGGAGTAACTCAGCAGGTCGGGCAGCATCTCGGGAGAGAAGGAATGGGTGACGTTTCGGGTCGAGACCCTTCTTTAGAAGCCGGGGTGTAACTGAGCACCGTAACTGGGCGGCACGGTGGCACAGCGGTAGAGTTGCCGCCTTACAGCGAATGTAGCGCCGGAGACCCGGGTTCGATCCTGACTACGGGCGCCGTCTGTACGGAGTTTGTACGTTCTCCCCGTGACCTGCGTGGGTTTTCTCCGAGATCTTCGGTTTCCTCCCACACTCCAAAGACGTGCAGGTTAATTGGCTGGGTAAAATGTAAAAATTGTCCCTAGTGTGTGGAGGATAGTGTTAATGTGCGGGGATCGCTGGACGGCGCGGACTCGGTGGGCCGAAGGGCCTGTTTCCGCGCTGTATCTCTAAATCTAAAATCTAAAACCTGAAGCTGCCCTCAGATCGATCCGATACTGAGCAACACATACCAGCCCCGTAATGGAGAGCAACAGGTTTGGGAAGAGGGGCCTGTTGGAAGTGACCTGCCGGCTGGCCTGGCTCCGGGAGGTCGGATCTTTGCTCTGCTGCTGCTTTATTGATCAGTCTCTGCTTTGTCACGCACCGTGTTCTCTCCCCTTTCCCACCCAGTCCTCCGTAAGGGAAACACTCACTTGGTCCCACCATAGTGTCCAACAGGACCACAACGTGCTGGAGTAACTCAGCGGGTCAGGCAGCATCTCTGGAGAACGTGGATAGGTGATCGGACCCTTCTTCAGACTGATTGTGTGTGGCGGGGAAAGAAAGCTGAAGAAGGGTCTCGGCCTGAAACGTCACCTATCCATGTTCTCCACAGATGCTGCCTGACCCGCTGAGTTACTCCAGCACTCTGTGAAACGTCACCTATCCATGTTATCCACAGATGCTGCCTGACCCGCTGAGTTACTCCAGCACTCTGTGAAACGTCACCTATCCATGTTCTCCACAGATGCTGCCTGTACAGGGCATTGGTGAGACCACACCTGGAGTATTGCGTACAGTTTTGGTCTCCTAATCTGAGGAAAGACATTCTTGCCATAGAGGGAATACAGAGAAGGTTCACCAGATTGATTCCTGGGATGGCAGGACTTTCATATGAAGAAAGACTGGATAGACTCGGCTTGTACTCGCTGGAATTTAGAAGATTGAGGGGGAATCTTATAGAAACTTACAAAATTCTTAAGGGGTTGGACAGGCTAGATGCAGGAAGATTGTTCCCGATGTTGGGGAAGTCCAGAACAAGGGGTCACAGTTTAAGGATAAGGGGGAAGTCTTTTAGGACCGAGATGAGAACGTTTTTTTTCACACAGAGAGTGGTGAATCTGTGGAATTCTCTGCCACAGAAGGTAGTTGAGGCCAGTTCATTGGCTATATTTAAGAGGGAGTTAGATGTGGCCCTTGTGGCTAAAGGGATCAGGGGGTATGGAGAGAAGGCAGGTACAGGATACTGAGTTGGATGATCAGCCATGATCATATTGAATGGTGGTGCGTACAGGCTCGAAGGGCCGAATGGCCTACTCCTGCACCTATTTTCTATGTTTCTATGACCCTCTGAGTTACTCCAGCACTCTGTGAAACGTCACGTATCCACGTTCTCCACAGATGCTGCCTGACCCGCTGAGTTACTCCAGCACTCCTTGTCTTTTTGTGTAAACCAGCATCTGCAGCTTCTACATATCTCGTCCAAGATGCTGGACTGGAACTGCCCCTCCAGCACCAATGATGGCCTTTAATGCTCACCCAACCCTCCCTCCTGTCTCTTGTCCCCTGAGCCTCACAGCTCCACTGCCAGTATTCTGCACTTTGTCGCTGATGCGCGAGCCTGTCGAACTTTCCGTTGGATATGGCTGCAAATACTGCTCCTGCACCTGCTCCGCTTTTTGACTGCTGTGGACTGCAGTGAGGATGACTGACACTCGTATCCACTTATTTTTTTATCGTGCCACTAAATTTCCACTCGTTAAAACCTCCTTGTATTTCTGCTTTGTGGCATTGAGGTAATTTGAATGATTTATGCCCAGTGACCAGATGGTAAATGTCAATGTGAGAGACGAGGGCCAAGTAGCCTAATCTCCGGGCCTTGTATATTGTTCCCTGAATCTGCAGCACCCCCGTGCATTGGTAATGGAGGGCTTTTTTTGTTGTTGTGTGTTTTGATGGTCCCGTGGGGAAGAGGAGGCTGGTCTGTATTTTAAATCATTTTTTGTGATGTTCCTCCTCTGAGCTGGGCCACATGCTGTGTGCGTAGCTGTGCTATGAAGAGGTTCTTGTCTGATTATTGCTGCCTTCCAGTGACTCTGTGGCTAATGCCTAATGCAATCCCCCTGTCCCTTTGCAATGGCCGTGCAGTCGATGCGTTCTACGCTATCTGCCCGGCGCAGACTCCAGCTACCCTGCCTCACACAGAATTCTCTCCAGCTTTTTCTTTCAAAACTGAAGGCGTATTATTTTTGCTGCGTCCTGCACATTTAGCAAAAGCAGCTCAAAGGATACACAGCACACGGGCGTCGGGGGCTTAGATTCACTGGAGCAAGAGGGTTAGTTGTATGAGGGGAGAATAAGGTTGACATTTAGGGCGTGCAGCGTAGGTTTACTAGGTTTATTCCCGGAATGGCGGGACTGTCATATGTTGAAAGACTGGAGCGGCTAGGCTTGTATACACTGGAATTTAGAAGGATGAGAGGAGATCTTATCGAAACGTATAAGATTATTAAGGGGTTGGACACGTTAGAGGCAGGAAACATGTTCCCAATGTTGGGGGAGTCCAGAACCAGGGGCCACAGTTTAAGAATAAGGGGTAGGCCATTTAGAACTGAGATGAGGAAAAACATTTTCAGTCAAAGAGTTGGTAATCTGTGGAATTCTCTGCCTCAGAAGGCAGTGGAGGCCAATTCTCTGAATGCATTCAAGAGAGAGCTAGATAGAGCTCTTAAGGATAGCGGAGTCGGGGGGTATGGGGAGAAGGCAGGAACGGGGTACTGATTGAGAATGATCAGCCATGATCACATTGAATGGCGGTGCGTACAGGCTCGAAGGGCCGAATGGCCTCCTGCTGCACCTATTGTCTATTGTGTCTATCTTCGGTGCAAGCCAGCACGACAGGCAGCATCTCTGGAGAACATGGATGGGAACTTGTGTCGGAAGGAACTGCAGATGCTGGTTTACACTGAAGATAAGACACAAGATGCTGGAGTAACTCAGCGGGCCAGGCAGCATCTCTGGAGAAAGGGAATGGGTGACGTTTTGGATTGAGATTGGCCTTTATTTCCCCCTCTGTCCCAGACGCTCCTGGCTGCTGTAGTGCTCAACCACACTTTCAACATAAGCCGGCATGGAAACGAGAAAATAAAAAACCTGTCCAGCTCCTCGAGCCCATTCTGCCATTCAATGAAACCTGGCCTGTATCTCAACATCTGCCTTCCAGGGAACCAGTACCGTCAGTTCCCTTGCTCAGCAAAAATCGCCATCTCCATTTTGACGTTTTCAATTGGCCCCCGCATTCAACGGACTTCACGCGTTTTGTAAACTTCCTGCCGTCATCTCTGACTGCTCTGGCTCGAATTTTAAGATGCTACCCCCTTGTTTCTGGACATCCTCACACCCAATCGCATTGCTCCATCCCCCAAGTCCCAAACCAGATCAAATCCTTCAATCATAATCAATTAGATCAATTCTTAATCCTCAACATTCAAGGGGCTATAAGCCGTTCAGTTTCACCAGGGGGTTGTGGTGCAACTGAAGGGCTTACAGCCCCTTGAATGTTGACGATTACCTCTGTGTCTAACCTTGGGAAATAATTTGACTTTGTAAAGCTAGAAATCAGTTGCTTGTTTACAGGCCTTGGACATCATAAACGGTTTGTAAACGCTTCAATCAGGAGTATTACCTTCCATTGTGGGAAGAGAAAGGAGACAACAAATGAATGAAAGACAAGTTTGGAACTGCTCCAAGCCGATCCTTCCACACTTAAGAGACGGGTCAAAAGTTGGAATTTGCAAATTGACTTCCCAGCGCAGTCGAAAATCGCCGGCATTAAAGGCGTTTAATTTGAATTTAAAGAAAGTGCATTTACTATTTATTTGGTTTAATATCAGACATCTCGTGAACTTCACACCGATCGCTTGTGGCTGAGAGGTGATTTAATTTTTGTAAATCTGCTGGACGGTACATAACGGAATTTAGTTGGTGCATTGCAGACATTGTCTCTCTTCGTTTTTGTAAATTGCATGGACATTCCCAGCCGATTGACTTGTTAGATTTGAGCTCGAGAATGTTGTACTCCTGTCTGCTCTATGATTTACCTAAATTGTTATTGAGATTGACAGTTATAGTCTTCCCATGATTTTAGGACTCTCTCTCCTCCCTCTCTCCCCCCCTCTCTCTCCCCCCCTCTCTCTCCCCACCTCCCTCCCCCCCTCTCTCCCCCCCCTCTCTCTCCCCCTCCCTCTCTCTCCCCCTCCTCTCTCTCCCCCCTCTCTCCCCCTCCTCTCTCTCCCCCTCCTCTCTCCCCCCCTCCTCTCTCCCCCCTCCTCTCTCCCCCCTCCTCTCTCCCCCCTCCTCTCTCCCCCTCCTCTCTCCCCCCCTCCTCTCTCCCCCCTCCTCTCTCCCCCCTCCTCTCTCCCCCCTCCTCTCTCCCCACTCTCTCTCCCCCCCTCCTCCGCTCCTCTCCCCCCTCTCTCCCCCCCTCCCCTCTCCCTCCCTCCTCTTCCCCCCCCTCTCCTCTCTCCCCCCCTCCTCTCTCCCCTCTCTATCTCTCTACCTTCTCTATCTCCCCCCCCTCTCTCTCTATCTCCTGTCCATCAACGTGGTATCCACCCATTTTCCTGCTGTAATTCTGCGTGTTATTGTGTGTGTGTGTGTGTTGTAAAGTGTAGCTGGCACAAGCAGCTTGCTGGCACTCTTCCTGTTGATGTGGAATGTGTCACCCTGCATCCATGTTCCCTCTCCCGCAGTCATTGCCTTTACTGACAAATAAGAGATGGATTTCTACCCGAGCGATTAACATTGAGCAACTTATCCCCTGCCCCCCTGCCCCCCCCCCACCCCCCTCTCCCCTCAGCCTCCAGCCCACCCCACACTGAACCCTCCCGCTTCTCGGCACCTTACTCTGCGCTCCTGCGATCCCGAGGTCACGACGAAGCTCATGAGCATTTTTAATGAGGGGTTTGAACGACTCGGGAAGGGGGACAGCCAGTAAATGCAATACTCCATTTCCGTGGAGCTGGAAGGTGGGGGGCGGGGATGGGGATTCCAGTCCGCGTTTTGCAGAGGACCCTCACTGAGCCTTTCAGACCTGAATCAATGTGAATTCTCAATGTATACTCTGGTGTCTTCATTATCTCATCAAGCTGTTTGATCCGAGAAGTGTTGAAAGGATTTCAGTGGTTTATTCCACAGGACTAGGGCTTGCTTGGTTTTTTTTTCTCCCCCCCCCCCCCCTCCCTCCCCTAAGCCTTGTAATGGTCTTATATCATTTTTTCTCCCCGTTCAGTATTTCCTCCACTTCCTTTTGGCACCTGAAATGTAAATAGGAATATGTCCGGAAACCTTGGAAATGGCACCGCGGCTGTGGTAAGGGAGAGAGGGAGGGGAGGGAGCGGGGTGGGTGTCTGTATTGTGTAATGAGGATGCTTGATGCCTAGGATGATCTCTGTTCTGCAGCGCAAAGCATGTATCCTTTTGTATTGCACCGAGGCTTCCAAGAAGTCTAGCCCATAGGATTATTGTCTGGATGGGTGTTCTGTGTTGGGACCATGAACCTTTCGGAGCCCTGTGCTGCCTTCGTACTCTGAACTCATGAACAGTGGAGCAATCTTGCAACGAAGGACTACCTTTCATATCTCCCTCACACTCGTGAAATTCGAGCCTCTGAGCGATGGAGGCATCGGGAGTGAGACGTGCCAGAGGGACAAAGCCACCCCACCTGAAGAGGGACTTGGAGGGGCTGAGGCTGCAGAGAGGGTCTCTTTGTTGCACGGCCAAGGTGTCTCTGGCCAGGGACTTGAAGCGCCCCGGAATCCTGGGTTAAAAACCGTCCAGAATGCGGGGGCAATTCTGCCGGGAACAATAGGCGGCAAGTTCGTTGTTGGACCTGAAGGGAAAGCACCTTTGGATTTCGGAGCAGCTCGGAGTGAAGAGGACGAATTTCCGAGCAAAGCGCGCCTTCAACCACCGACAAAATCTGTGAGTAAATGTGAAAATGTTGAATTGTCGCCTCCTTCCGCACTCCGCGGGCGGCCCACAGACCCTCGCAGGCAGACTGATGCCACGAGCGCTCGTGAGGGCAAGCAAGATGGTGGGATTCACCCTGCCCAGTTGTGCGCCACTCCCGCAGCTGAGGAGAGTCTCGCCCTCCCCTTGGTGTCGAGGACTAGCCGCGGCGAGGCACGGACCGAGGGGGAGCGCCGCAAGGCGCCAGAGGAGGAAGGGGCCTTGGAAGGTCAAGCCGGGAGAGCCGCGGGCTCCGGTATCCACCCAGAGCAGGACTTGACGGGTCAACAGCCAGGCGCCCAGGTCGAGAAGAAGACTGGAGCCGAGAGTGGTCTGTCGCTCGAGAAAGTTGCGACTGTCTCCCAACACGCAGAGAAAGACTACGTAAAACTTAAACCCCAGTCCTTGCCCGTGATTGCTGAGAGGAGCTCGGCTGTAATGAGAAGCCCCAGTGGCCACCAGGGTAAGACAGAACCCAAAGCCTCGGGGAGAAGAGAGAAGCCAGTCCGACCGACCAACCGCCTGTCTTGGCAAGAGAGCGACATGAAGGTGAAAGTCCAGGCGGGCTGCAAGAAGTATCCGAGAGTGGAAAGCTTGCGGAGCGCCGGGGAGTTGCTGCACAGGAGAGTGAGCCAAGCGGCGGCCGAACAGGGGAGAGGGAAGAGCAGGACCCTGGATAACAGTGACATCCACACCCTTTCCGAAGAGCTCGAGCAGGGTCACGACATCCCGACCCCAGAAAAGACAAAGTCCGGTGCACGGGATCGCAAGATGCTGAGGTTTATCAGTGGGATCTTCACAAAGAGCATAGGCTCCGTGTCTCTCTCGGCCGCCAGCGGTGGATTAACTCAAAAGGATTTTGCTCCAGCCGCCGGAGGTCCTTCCCCAAGCCAAAGTAAGCACAAACTTAGCTCGAATTACTCATGAATTGGTTTGTTAATGTTTGTCCTGCGCTCCAAAGAAGATGGTGCTTCTGTAGAAAGGCAAGGTGGCCCTACATTAGGAGAACAACTGCAGATGCTGGTTGAAATCGAAGGTAGACACAAAATGCTGGAGTAACTCAGCGGGTCAGGCAGCATCTCTGGAGAGAAGGAATGGGTGATGTTTCACGTCACCCATTCCTTCTCTCCAGAGATGCTGCCTGACCCGCTGAGTTACTTCAGCATTTAGTGTCCACCTGCAGCCCTACATGAATTGTCTTCCAGGGTTGCTTCAGTGCGATGGTCAGTGGACCAAGTCAAGAGTTGGTTCGATCTCATCTCAGGAGGCCTCCTGTTGTCCTCGCCAACTGTGTTCGTGCATGATCACACTGACTGGCTGGAGGTTCACTGGGACACTGTTAGACGCGTGAATCCAGGCCAGGGGAGCTTCGTGTGCGTTACCTCACGCGCATTGTATTATTTCCCCAATTCCAAAGGTGATTAGGATGACTGTAAAGCCCTGAGTCCAATCGCTAGCTGCCAGGCAGTAAACCGGGGATCCTGAAAAGAGATGTGAACCTAGCAGCCATCAGTGGCATTAAAGAGGCACTCTACCTCTCCAGTATAAGAAAATAACTGCAGATGCTGGTACAAATCGAAGGTATTTATTCACAAAATGCTGGAGTAACTCAGCAGGTCAGGCAGCATCTCGGGAGAGAAGGAATGGGTGACGTTTCGGGTCGAGACCCTTCTTCAGACTGATGTCAGGGGGGCGGGACAAAGGAAGGATATAGGTGGAGACAGGAAGATAGAGGGAGAGCATGTTATGGAGATATGGGAAGGGGGAGGGGAAGAGAGGGACAGAGGAACTATCTAAAGTTGGAGAAGTCGATGTTCATACCACTGGGCTGCAAGCTGCCCAGGCGAAATATGAGGTGCTGTTCCTCCAATTTCCGGTGGGCCTCACTATGGCACTGGAGGAGGCCCATGACAGAAAGGTCAGACTGGGAATGGGAGGGGGAGTTGAAGTGCTCGGCCACCGGGAGATCAGTTTGGTCTACCCATCCTGTTACACATGCGGCTCCAGTCCCACACAGTTAACACTTTGTGTTCCCAGTGGTGTTCAGAGATGGGCAGTAAGTGCTGCATTGTGACTGTCACCCTCAACAAAGTTAACATTGTTAACATGAAAAATGGGCTTGTTTCCATGGGCGCAGGAGAGGTGAAGAGGTGGTTTGTTGTTGGTGTTTGAGATGATGATGGATGGGGCAGGGGTGATGGGAACAGACCACTTCCAACGATTAAAGTGCCCAGAGTGAGAGGTCATGGATATCAAACTGCGATTTCGGGCAGAGAGTATGCAAAGCTTTCTTTTAACATAGGTGGTGAGGCATGGGATGCAGATTGTGAAACAGAAACTACATTTTTGTTTCAAAACACAAAGTGCTGGAGAAACCTAGTGGGTCAGGCAACATCTGGGGAGTTGTACTAGCGTTAAAGTCATCTTGTTGAGTCTCATTGTCTGTAAATCATTTCCACCTAATCCTCGGCTAACAATGGCCTGTTTCCTTTATCATTGTTACTTTGCACATCATTAATTTGTTCTATATCTCTGCTTCACCGTCTTTATCTCTCGTTTTCCATTCCCCTGGCAGTTTGAAGAAGGGTCTCGACCCAAAACGTCACCCATTCCTTTTCCCCAGAGATGCTGTGTGACTCGCTGAGTTACTCCAGCCTTTTGTGTCTTTCTCGGGAGGCAATGAACAGGTGACGCTTCGGGTCGGGATACTTCTCCAGTCTGAAGAAGGGTCCCCACCTGAAACGTCACCTCCTCTTGTTCTCCAGAGATGTTGAGTTACTCCAGCACTTTGTGTTTGGCTCGAGCTGCCAGTTAGATCATTTTGGGGAGTAAACCAACCCCCTTTCAACCACCACGAGAGTTCCCAGCTCTGCATCAGCCCAGTGGGGCTGAGGGTGGAAGAAGTGAGCCTGTAGTCTGTGTCCGAAGAAGGGTCTCGACCCGAAACGTCGCCCATTCCTTCTCTCCTGAGATGCTGCTGAGTTACTCCAGCTCGTCTCCACGGCTGACTTGCCGACACTCGTTTGCTGGGGAAAGCCTCTGACAATGTACCCCTTAAGGTCGTTGTCACAAAGAAGCTGACTGAAAAATTGTTTAGGCTTTTGAGTTGGGAGAAATGAAGTCTACTGCGCAAAGGGCAGAGTTGTACTGCGGTTGTTATTGGACTAGCCATCGCCATAGTTCTGGATCAGGGTCTTAGATCCAATCACACCACGGCAGCTGAGGAATTAAAATTCCCATAACTATTGCCCGTCTCAGCAACTTTGCCCATGAAACCGCTGGATTGTTGCAAATAGCTGCCTGGTGCGTTGATGAACGTACCTGACCTGGTGACTCTACATGTGACTCCAGACCCAACTAACATGGCTGACCATTAATTGCCTCTTCAGCTCAGGGGCACTGGAGGTTTAGTTTAGACAATAGACAATAGGTGCAGGAGGAGGTCATTCGGCCCTTCGAGCCAGCACCGCCATTCAATGTGATCATGGCTGATCATTCTCAATCAGTACCCCGTTCCTGCCTTCTCCCCGTACCCCCTGACTCCGCTATCCTTAAGAGCTCTATCCAGCTCTCTCTTGAATGCATTCAGAGAATTGGCCTCCACTGCCTTCTGAGGCAGAGAATTCCACAGATTCACAACTCTCTGACTGAAAAGGTTTTTCCTCATCTCATTTCTAAATGGCCTACCCCTTATTCTTAAACTGTGGCCCCTTGTTCTGGACTCCCCCAACATTGGGAACATGTTTCCTGCCTCTAACGTGTCCAACCCCTTAATAATCTTATACGTTTCGATAAGATCTCCTCTCATCCTTCTAAATTCCAGTGTAGAGATACAGCGTTTAGTTTGGAGATACAGCGCGGAAACAGGCCCTTCGGCCCACCGAGCCCACACCGACCAGCGATCCCCGCACACTAACACTACCCTACACACACTAGGGACAATTTTACATTTATATCAAGCCAATCAACCGACAAACTAGTGCGTCTTTGGAGTGTGGGAGGAAACTGAAGATCTCGGAGAAAACTCACGCAGGTCACGGGGAGAACGTACAAACTGTATACGTAGTCAGAATTGAACCGGTCCCTGGAGCTGTAAAGTAGGAACTCCACCGTGCCGTGCTTACACTTAGTCGGGCAATAAATGCTGGCAATGCCAGCTGTGCTCATGTCAATAAAAAGTAAACACGAATGGGTGTGGGATGGTTGGCACAAACTCAGCGGGCCAAAGAGCCCGTTTCCGTTCCGTATCTTTCTGTGAATAGTTGAAATAGGGATGCCAGAATATGGGCAGAAAACAAAGTGCTGGAGTCGCTCAGCAGACAGTCAGCATTTGTGGAGGGAATTAACAGGCGACGTTTCAGGACGGGACCTTTCTTCAGACTGATCCTGTCGTTAGTGCCGTCATTTGACTTGGTTTTTAATCCCGTCCTGTCATCGGTCTGAGGAAGAGTCCCAACCCAAAATGTCGCCAACTCCTTGAGCCACGCCATCAGAAATGGGCAGCAGACACTCTGTTATAGAGTCAGACAGCGTGGAAACAGACTGGGGAAGGGTGTCGACCCGAAACGTCGCCTGTTCCAAAACTCCAGACATGCTGCCTGACCCACGGAGTTGCTCCAGCATTTTGTGTCTAACCTAAGTGAAGTAACTGGATGGGTTTCCACTTGTAATCACAATTTTCGAAGCACTCTGGAAGCTGTCAACCAGGTGGAACCACCTCTTGCAATGCTGTCTGCTCGCATCTCCTGCTGGCCACTATCTGCCCTTGTGGCAAAGTGGGAAGCCAGAGGATTGGGACTCTTTTAATGAGCAACAGAAGATAACCAAAAAGGCAATCAGGGGAGAAAAGATGAGGTACGAGCGTAAACTAGCCAATAATATAAAGGAGGATAGTAAAAGCATTTTTAGGTATGTGAAGAGGAAAAAAATAGTCAAGGCAAATGTGGGTCCCTTGAAGACAGAAGCAGGGGAATTTATTATTGGGAACAAGGAAATGGCAGACGAGTTGAACCGGTACTTTGGATCTGTCTTCACTAAGAGTGAAAACAAAGAGTGGGGATAAATGGGTCCCTTTCAGAATGGCAGGCAGTGACCAGTGGGGTACCGCAAGGCTCGGTGCTGGGACCGCAGCTATTTACAATATACATTAATGACTTGGATGAAGGGATTAAAAGTAGCATTAGCAAATTTGCAGATGATACAAAGCTGGGTGGTAGTGTGAACTGTGAGGAAGATGCTATGAGGTTGCAGGGTGACTTGGACAGGTTGTGTGAGTGGGCGGATGCATGGCAGATGCAGTTTAATGTGGATAAGTGTGAGGTTATCCACTTTGGTGGTAAGAATAGGAAGGCAGATTATTATCTGAATGGTGTCAAGTTAGGAAAAGGGGACGTACAACGAGACCTGGGTGTCCTAGTGCATCAGTCACTGAAAGGAAGCATGCAGGTACAGCAGGCAGTGAAGAAAGCCAATGGAATGTTGGCCTTCATAACAAGAGGAGTTGAGTATAGGAGCAAAGAGGTCCTTCTGCAGTTGTACAGGGCCCTAGTGAGACCGCACCTGGAGTACTGTGTGCAGTTTTGGTCTCCAAATTTGAGGAAGGATAGTCTTACTATTGAGGGCGTGCAGGGTAGGTTTACTAGGTTAATTCCCGGAATGGCGGGACTGTCATATGTTGAAAGACTGGAGCGACTAGGCTTGTATACACTGGAATTTAGAAGGATGAGAGGGGATCTTATAGAAACATATAAGATTATTAAGGGGTTGGACACATTAGAGACAGGAAACATGTTCCCAATGTTGGGGGAGTCCAGAACCAGGGGCCACAGTTTAAGAATAAGGGGTAGGCCATTTAGAACGGAGGTGAGGAAAAACTTTTTCAGTCAGAGAGTTGTGAATCTGTGGAATTCTCTGCCTCAGAAGGCAGTGGAGGCCAATTCTCTAAATGCATTCAAGAGAGAGCTAGATAGAGCTCTTGAGGATAGCGGAGTCAGGGGGTATGGGGAGAAGGCAGGAACGGGGTACTGATTGAGAACGATCAGCCATGATCACATTGAATGGCGGTGCTGGCTCGAAGGGCCGAATGGCCTCCTCCTGCACCTATTGTCTGTTGTGGCCAAGTCACCGAGAGGACAGAGCGGGAGTGGGGGGACAGGCACTTGCAAGCTGGCACGAGCACCAGTCCCCCTGACCCCCATAATCCCTCTGTAAACAGTGTAGTTCAACATCTCAGCAGGATTGGCCTGGATATCTTAATTACATTATTTAACTGCTCTTTACATGTTTTATGAGGAAAGTTGTTTTTTTTTAAAACGTTTAGTTCAGGGATGCAACATGGTACAGGACCTTCGGCCCACCGAGTCCACGCCGACCACCACTAGTTCTATGCTATCCCACTTTCTCATCCACTCCCTGCACGCGAGGGGCAAATTTGCAGAGGGCCAAGTAACCGACAAACTGGCACGTCTTTGGGATGCGGCAGAAAGCAGAGCACCGGGGGGGGAAACCCAAGGTTGGGATTGAAGCCGGGTCTCTGGCACCGTGAGGCAGCAGCTCTACCCGCTGCACCGCTGTGCCGCCCGGCTTTGCACAGTCGCTTGTGGGATGCTCTGATAATGTGCAGTGTGGATTTAGATTCTTTTTTTTAGATTTAGAGATACAGAGCGGAAACAGGCCCTTCGGCCCACCGACCCCGCGCCGCCCAGCGATCCCCGCACACTAACACTATCCTACACACACTAGGGACAATTTAAAAAAACTTTTAAAAACATTTTACCCAGCCAATTAACCTACATACCTGTACGTCTTTGGAGTGTGGGAGGAAACCGAAGATCTCGGAGAAAACCCACGCAGGTCACGGGGAGAACGTACAAACTCCGTACAGACGGTGCCCGTAATCCAGATCGAACCTGAGTCTCCGGCGCTGCATTCGCTGTCTGGCAGCAACTCTACCGCTGCACCACCGTGCCGCCCCAACGGTTGATATTCCCCCAAGCATTCGTATAAGACCGTGCTGTAAATCCAATGACACAGTTATAGATGATACTCTATGTCTGGATAACCATCTCATCAGTGCATTAATCCTTGTACTGTGAACACTACCTGTCACTTTTAGCCACAGCTGAAGATATAATGGATGGGTGTCAAGTGAAGAGGTGATCAGGTTTGAGATATGGTCCCCGTACAGTGGAACAATTGTCATTCACCATCTCATCTCAGTGTCACGTGAAAGACTCGGCTTGTATTCACTGGAGTTTAGAAGGATGAGAGGGGATCTTATAGAGACGTATGAAATTATAAAAGGACTGGACAAGCTAGATGCAGGAAGAATGTTCCCAATGTTGGGGGAGTCCAGAACCAGGGGCCACACAGTCTTAGAATAAAGGGGAGGCCATTTAAAACTGAGGTGAGAAGAAACGTTTTCACCCAGAGAGTTGTGAATTTGTGGAATTCTCTGCCACAGAAGGCAGTGGAGGCCAATTCACTGAATGAATTAAAAGAGAGTTAGATAGAGCTCCAGGGGCTAGTGGAATCAAGGGATATGGGGAGAAGGCAGGCACGGGTTACTGATTGTGGACGATCAGCCATGATCACAATGAATGGCGGTGCTGGCTCGAAGGGCCAAATGGCCTCCTCCTGCACCTATTTCCTATGTTTCTATGGGTCAGGCAGCATCTACGGAGGGAATGGACTGGCAATGTCTCAGGTCGGGACATTTCAGGGGAGGGAAAGCTGGAAACGAGGTGGAGGCAAAACAAAGTATCCCGAGTGATAGGTGGATACAGGTGACGGGGCTGGACTGGCAGATGTGTGGAGCAAGTGACAAAAGGGTGTCAGATCAGGAAAGGAGTGCAATGTAAAGCCAGGGGAAGGGTTATGGGGGGAGGGGGAAGGAGGGAGGGAGGGGGGACGAAGAATGGAGGGAGGGGGGGTGAAAGGGTAATGAGGGACTCTGGCATGGGTGTTTTTAGACTGTTTGGAGATACAGCATGGAAACAGGCCTTTCAGTCCACTGAGTCCACACTGACCAGTACACCATCACTATCCTACACATCAGGTATAGTTTACAGAAGCCGAGGTGACTGAGGGGGTTGGGAGACCTAGGGGGAATGGGGCTTTCCAGGGTGGAGGGGCACAGGAAAGAGAGGGGGGGGGTATTAGTTGAAATCTGTGCTCGCTAGTTACTGCCACTTCTGTCAAAGGAAACAACTTCTCCTTTATTCTCTCAAAAACCATCATTATTTTGAGCACTTCAATAAGATCTCCTCATAACCTTCTCTGCTCCAGGAAAACAGTCCCGGCTTCTCCAATCTCTCGACATAACTGAAGTCTTTCATCCCTGGTGCCATCCTGGTCGATCTCCTTTGTGCTCTCTCTCTCTCTCTCTCTCTCTCTCTTTCTCTCTCTCTCTCTCTCTCTCTCTCTCTCTCTCTCCTAAAGTGCCGTTCCTGGAAGTGAATACAAAGCTCTGACTGGAGTGAAGCTGGTGAATTATAAATCAGCGATTTCATGTCTGTCCACAGCCAACAGCTTCAGAGTCTTTGAAAGCTGTCTGTAGTTCCCGGCTGCTCGCATGAAGGCTTGCTTTCTCCCACTCAGCTATATCTGGGCTCACTGGATTATCATCTTTGAAATGTAGTGAGGGCACACTTTGTTCCCAGCCCACCCATTCCATCTCTCCCCTGACAGATTACTTGATGATAATCTCGTGATAATAATAATAACAACCCAGAGAAAGTAGTTGACGCAGGTACAACGACAACATTTAGAAACATAGAAACATAGAAAATAGGTGCAGGAGTAGGCCATTCGGCCCTTCGAGCCTGCACCACCATTCAATATGATCATGGCTGATCATCCAACTCAGTATCCTGTACCTGCCTTCTCTCCATACCCCCTGATCCCTTTAGCCACAAGGGCCACATCTAACTCCCTCTTAAATATAGCCAATGAACTGGCCTCAACTACCTTCTGTGGCAGAGAATTCCACAGATTCACCACTCTCTGTGTGAAAAAAAACTTTCTCATCTCGGTCCTAAAAGATTTCCCCTTATCCTTAAACTGTGACCCCTTGTTCTGGACTTCCCCAACATCGGGAACAATCTTCCTGCATCTAGCCTGTCCAACCCCTTAAGAATTTTGTAAGTTTCTATAAGATCCCCCCTCAATCTTCTAAATTCCAGCGAGTACAAGCCGAGTCTATCCAGTCTTTCTTCATATGAAAGTCCTGCCATCCCAGGAATCGATCTGGTGAACCTTCTCTGTACTCCCTCTATGGCAAGAATGTCTTTCCTCAGATTAGGAGACCAAAACTGTACGCAATACTCCAGGTGCGGTCTCACCAATGCCCTGTACAACTGCAGCAGAACCTCCCTGCTCCTATACTCAAATCCCCTCGCTACGAATGCCAACATACCATTCGCTTTCTTCACTGCCTGCTGCACCTGCATGCCTACTTTCAGTGATGATAATCTCGTGATAATAATAATAACCCAGAGAAAGTAGTTGACGCAGGTACAACGACAACATTTAAAAAGCATTTGGACAGGCAGATGGAGAGGAAAGGTTGAGAGGGATATGGGCCAGACCTGGGCAAGTGGTCATTGGTGCTTTTATTGTATCAAATGCACAAACACACAGTGAAATTCTTCTCCTACATACAGCCCAGTGAAGTATCGCCATACCTAAGCACAATCTCCGTTTCGCAAAGTGTGCAGAAACTGAGTCTACTGAGCCTGCTTGCAAGAAGCGCTAGGTTTCGGAGCCATTTTCAAAGTCCAGTCCGCGCCCTAGCTTTTGTGAGCAGTGCCCATTCCAGGCGAGCCCCAGGCTGCTGCAGGGCCTCCAGCCATCGCCCTCCTTGGACACGACGTCCCACTTCTCGCCTGTCCGCCTTTGTGCCCCAGCGGCCTCTCCCGCAGTCTGCAGGTTCCCTCTACGGCCGGCCTTCCCTCTCAATCCTCCTGGTCTCGGGTTCTCAGTGGCCTCCCCATTGCAGGCCACTGTCCAAGATCAGGCACCTTGGTCAGCATGGACAATTTGGGCCAAAGGGCCTGTTTCTGTGTTGTATGACTTTATGACTAGTTTATTTGCAATTCTGATTCCATATTGCTGCCTCCTGAGTCTAGAGCATGTTAACCGATAGAGGAAGATCAAAGAACTGCAGATGTTGGTTTATAAAAAAGGACCCACAGTGCTGGAGTAACTCAGCGGGTCAGGCAGCATCTGTGGAGAACATGGATAGGTGACGTTTCACAGAGTGCTGGAGTAACTCAGCGGGTCAGGCAGCATCTGTGGAGAACATGGATAGGTGACGTTTCACAGAGTGCTGGAGTAACTCAGCGGGTCAGGCAGCATCTGTGGAGAACATGGATAGGTGACGTTTCACAGAGTGTTGGAGTAACTCAGCGGGTCAGGCAGCATCTGTGGAGAACATGGATAGGTGACGTTTCACAGAGTGCTGGAGTAACTCAGCGGGTCAGGCAGCATCTGTGGAGCACATGGATAGGTGACGTTTCACAGAATGCTGGAGTAACTCAGCGGGTCAGGCAGCATCTCGGGAGTACATGGATAGGTGACGTTTCACAGAATGCTGGAGTAACTCAGCGGGTCAGGCAGCATCTCGGGAGAGAAGGATGGCTACTCAGACTGAAGAAGGGTCTCGACCCGAAATGTCACCCATCCCTTCTCTCCAGAGATGCTGCCTGTCCCGCTGAGTTACTCCAGCATTTTGTGTCTACCTTAAAAAGTACTTAATTGGCTGTAAAGCAGGCGGAAAGGCACTGTAGAAATCCAAGTCCTATTCGTCGTCTGTTCAGGACCGTCTCTGCTTCACCCTCTCGTGACACAGTGTCAGTGTCGTGAAGCTTAAATTATTAAAGAGGTTTAGCTAAAGTCTGGCCAGAGCAGCAGATGTATGTAATTGATAAGTAGATATGGACCGTGTGCATTCTTCCTTCTTTATGACCGGTCATGCCCTCCCCTTTAAGCTAGCGAGGGTTGTCTGTCAATGATAATGCTTGGTCAATTACTCTGCCTGGATTCAAGCTTTTACTTTTTTTACCCAACGACCGTTTCCCATTCTCATTATTCCCCAACCCTGTCTCGCGCAAGGGCTCGGTTTCAGGGATGGACTCGGGGCTCTGACATCTTGTGTACTGACTGCTCCCCTTGGCAGCAGGACAAGGCGAAGGGAATTCAGGACCCATGCAAAAAAATGCTGGAATAATTCAGCGGGACCGGCAGCATTTCCGGAGAAAAGGAATAGGTGACGTTTCGGGTCGAGACCTTCAGTGGACTGAGTGTCAGTGAGGGGGGAAACTAGAGGTCCATTGATGGCTGGGGACGAGGTGATAACGAAGGGATCCCAACGGTGGAATTAGCAAGAGGACTCGGATGGGGAGGGACAGAAAGAGAGAGAGAGAGAATGCAAGGGTTACTTGAAGTTAGAGAAATCAATATTCATGCCGCTGGGGTGTAAGCTGCCCAAGTGAAATATGAGGTGCTGTTCCTCCAATTTGCGTTTGCCCTCGCTCTGACAGTGGAGGAGTCCCAGGACAGAAAGGTCAGTCTGGGAGTAGGAAGGGGAGTTAAAATGGCGGCACGGTGGCGCAGCGGTAGAGTTGCCGCCTTACAGCGAATGCAGCGCCGGAGACTCGGGCTCGATCCTGACTACGGGCGCCGTCTGTACAGAGTTTGTACATTTTCCCTGTGACCTGCGTGGGTTTTCTCCGAGATCTTCGGTTTCCTCCCACACTCCAAAGACGTGCAGGTATGTACGTTAATTGGCTGGGTAAAATGTAAAAATTGTCCCTAGTGTATGTAGGATAGTGTTAATGTGCGGGGATCGCTGGGCGGCGCGGGCTCGGTGGGCCGAAGGGCCTGTTTCCGCGCCGTATCTCTAAATCTAAAAAATAATAATGTTTGGCAACTGGGAGATCAGGTCGGCCGAGGCGGACAGAGCAGAGGTGTTCAGCGAGACGGTCGCCCAGTCTGCGTTTGGTCTCACCGATAGATAGGAGTCCACACCAAGAGCACTGGATACAGGTATTCAGAAGCCGCTCAATCACTTTTGACGTCTCAGCCGAGCCGCTCAAGCCCCTGTACGGTGCCTGGATAAAGTCATCTCACAGTGATGGAGAGTGAGAAGACCACTGTTACTGTACCACTGCCCAAGCACAGAGTGACCCTGCACTCCAGATCTCTCAGCCTGACTATCAGCTACCTTGGCACAGAGCAACCAATGTCCTCGGCTGCTCCTTGCCCCATCAGCCATGGTGCCACCTGCAAGTTCATAAGTGATAGGAGCAGAATTAGGCCACTCGGCCCATCAAGTCTACTCCGCCATTGAATCATGGCTGATCTATCTTTCCCTCTCAACCCCAATCTCCTGCCTTCTCGTCACAACCCCTGACACCCGCACTAATCAGAATTTATCCATCTCCATTCGAAAGATCCATTGATCCGGCCTCCTCAGCCCTCTGTGGCAAAGAATTCCACAGGTTTACCCCCGTCAAACGGAAGAAATTCCTCCCCATCTTCCTAAAGGAACGTCCTTTTATTCTGAGGCTATGGCCTCTGGTCCTGGGCTCTGCCTCTAGTGGAAACATCCTCTCTATCCAGGGTAAGGAGCAGCTTCATTCCCAGGTGGAAGTGAACCCAGGCATCTTGCCTCTCCCTCGACCTGAGGATGTGCCATTCAGTGCAGGGATAGAAGCAGATGGATATTTTTCTCGGCACATGTCCAGACTATGTTCCCCGTTGTTACTGAGAGTAACTGAGACATCATTAAAATGAGTGATGATCACACACTGGAAATAATTAAACACGTTGTCGTTTCTCTTTTTCCTGATTGATTGAAAAGTTGAATCAGAGAAGGTAGAGTGAGGAAGAGGTCTCACTTCTTGCGCACCTTGGCTCCATATCGTGGAATTCTCTGCCTCAGAAGGCAGTGGAGGCCAAGTCTCTGAATGCATTCAAGAGAGAGCTAGATAGAGCTCTTAAGGATAGCGGAGTCAGGGGGTATGGGGAGAAGGCAGGAACGGGGTACTGATTGAGAATGATCAGCCATGATCACATTGAATGGCGGTGCTGGCTCGAAGGGCCGAATGGCCTCCTCCTGCACCTGTTGTCTATTGGCTGTGTATTGTTTAGTATGTTTGCCTCTCTTTGTTCGGCAAATGGATTGATCTTGGGCATCTTGCCCATCTCGAGGTGTTTGCTGTGTGATTCTTTGTCATTCGGGGAGGCACGGTGGTGCAGCGGTAGAGTTACTGCCTTGCAGCACCAGAGACCCGGGTTCGATCCTGACTACGGGCGTTGTCTGTATGGAGTTTGTATGTTCTCCTCATCACCGCGTGGGAATTCTCCGGGGGCTCCGGTTTCCTCCAACATTCCAAAGATGTAGAGGTTTGTAAGTTAATTGGCTTCGGTAAGAATTGTAAATTGTCCCTAGTCTGTAGGATAGTGCTAGTGTATGGGGATCGCTGGTCGGCAAGGCGGGCCGAATGGCCTGTTTCCGCGCTGTATCTCTAAAACTAAACCCAATTTTCCTCCAATATTGTCCCGTCCCAGTTTCTCTCCTAATCGTTTACTGATGGGAGTGAAGACCGATCGATGTCAAGCTTGTGGGTCACAGGCCAGGGGAGGGCACTAACTCGTGACGGAATTGGAGCCGGCTGAGTTTGCTGACGCCACTCGGAGCCTCGGCTGAGATGCAGCGATGGGTGATTTGGGCAACTCACCAGAGAGGTCATGTCCCCTGCCTTGCACAGATCGGTGCTTTCACTGGAATTTAGAAGGATGAGAGGAGATCTTATCGAAACGTATAAGATTATTAAGGGGTTGGACACGTTAGAGGCAGGAAACATGTTCCCAATGTTGGGGGAGTCCAGAACCAGGGGCCACAGTTTAAGAATAAGGGGTCGGCTATTTAGAACTGAGATGAGGAAAAACTTTTTCAGTCAGAGAGTTGTGAATCTGTGGAATTCTCTGCCTCAGAAGGCAGTGGAAGCCAATTCTCTGAATGCATTCAAGAGAGAGCTGGATAGAGCTCTTAAGGATAGCGGAGTCAGGGGGTATGGGGAGAAGGCAGGAACGGGGTACTGATTGAGAATGATCAGCCATGATCACATTGAATGGCGGTGCTGGCTCGAAGGGCCGAATGGCCTCCTCCTGCACCTATTGTCTATTGTCTATTCAGGAGAGATGATGGTGAGACAGAGGAGGCAGAATGAGCTGCTCTCTCCCTCGAGGCCACACTCGGTCCTCTGTGCCACCAAAAATAGGGACCTGTGTAGGAAGGAACTGCAGATGCTGGTTTACACCGAAGATAGACACAAAAAGCTGGAGTAACTCAGCGGGACGGGCAGCATCTCTGGAGAGAAGGAATGGGTGACGTTTCGGGTCGAGACCCTTGGTCTCTCCAGAGATGCTGCCTGACCCGCTGAGTTACTCCAGCATTTTGGGTCTGAAATTAGGAACTTGCCTGATGAAGAATTCTGTTTGGGACACATTACCCTCCCCCTCTGTGGTGGTGCCAAAGCTGAGTTTATCTGCGCTGTCAGAATATGACAACACATCTCTTTTCTCAGCTGTTTGTACGTGTTTTGACATTCAGTTCAATTCCGAACAATTCCTTATCTCTGTTTATGTCTTGGTGTTGATAGAAGCCCTCGGCATGGATTTCCAAGTGTAATTTCTTCTGATATTTACCTGCCTTGCAGAGTTCACCTTTCAATAATGCTGGGAGAGGGAGGGGGAGGGGGAGGGGGAGAGGGAGGGGGAGAGGGAGAGGTAGAGGCAGAAGGAGGGAGAGAGGGCGGAAAATGTGGGGGGGGGGTTCCAGTATTCACATTCACTAGTGCAGCTGAGAAATCATGGTGCAAAGAGGAGGCAAAGAAAATACTAAATGACCGCCCATGTCAATCAGTGCTGTTAGATACAAAAAGCTGGAGTAACTCAGCGGGTCAGGCAGCATCTCTGGAGGACATGGATAGGTGACGTTTTGGGTCGAGACCCTTCTTCAGTCAAAACGTCACCTATTTCCTTTTTCTCCAGAGATGCTGCCTGACCCACTGAGTTACTCCAGCACTCTGTGAAACGTCACCTATCCATGTTCTCCACAGATGCTGCCTGATCCGCTGAGTTACTCCAGCACTCTGTGAAACGTCACCTATCCATGTTCTCCACAGATGCTGCCCGACCCGCTGAGTTACTCCGGCTTTTTGTGTCCATCTTCGGTTTCCACCAGCATCTGCAGTTCCTTCCCGCCCATCCAGTCGGTGCAGACGCCTGTCGGCCTGGCATTTTTTGTTTTCTGTCGGGCCTCGGTTGCGGCCACAAAGAGGGAGCGGCGTGCGCCCCTCTGGATGGACGGCGTGGAGGAGTGGATTAGTGTCGGCAGCCGGGAGAGGATCTGCTTCAGCAGCGGATGTGCCCGAGGGGAAGGCAGCGAGGAGACGCTGACTGGGCAAGCTGCTGAGCCCAGACAACGCCAGCAAAACCGCACTGAAGCACTGCCTCTCGTACTGACGATTAATGAGATGTGTGCCTTCCAAGTTCAGCTCCGCCGCCCTGCAGGGGGGAGAGGGGGGATGCTCGGAGACTCCTTCATTGCCAACAAGTCATTTACTCTTCCCTTCCCTTCTCCCAATGTAATTAAAACCTACTGCGCACAAAATAATAGGCGATAGACAGGTGGGCGGGGGAAGCAGCGAGGAAAATGATGCTGGATACTGTGGATGCTGGGCACATAGCATTGTACTTCTATCTGGCTGCTCAATACTACCATGTATCTTCATCTTTGGTGCTTATTAATAAATTATCTTGCAGACACGCAGGAGCTGCCAACTCTAACCCTAATCCTGCATGTAGATTATCTTGTGTAGGAAGGAACCGCAGGTGCTGGTTTACACCGAAGGTAGACACAAAAAGCTGGAGTGACTCAGCGGGACAGGCAGCATCTCTGGAGAGAAGGAATGGGTGACATTTCGGTTCTTCAGACTGGACTATCTGAGTAAGGGTCTCGACCCGAATCGTCACCCATTCCTTCTCTCCAGAGATGCTGCCCGTCCCACTGAGTTACTCCGGTAAATTATCTTATTGTTTATAAGAACAAATATTTCTGGGGATATTCAGCAGGTTAGGCAGCATCCGTAGATAGAGAGAGAGAGAAAAGATGCAGTCGATGACTTTCTATCAGAATGGGTTTTAGATTTCCAGCAGCCGCCCAGTCTCTTGCATTTCTTTGATATTTAGAGATACAGATTTAGAGATACAGCGCAGAAACAGGCTCTTCGGCCCACCGGGTCCGCGCCGCCCAGCGATCCCCGCACACTAACACTGTCCTACACCCACTAGGGACAATTGTTACATTTGCCCAGCCAATTAACCTACATACCTGTACGTCTTTTGGAGTGTGGGAGGAAACCGAAGATCTCGGAGAAAACCCACGCAGGTCACGGGGAGAACGTACAAACTCCGTACAGACGGTGGCCGTAGTCAGGATCGAACTTGAGTCTCCGGCGCTGCATTCGCTGTAAGGCAGCAACTCTACCGCCGCGCCACCGTGCCGCCCAGTATCGTATCGAGTTGTTGAAATCACACCTGAGGACACTTATAAATGGAGGCCACTGTCTGGGCAGTCAGTCATCTACCTGACTCGAGTCGGAGGTTTAGTTTTAGTTTCGAGACACAGCATGGAAACAGGCCCTTCAGCCCGACAAATCCATGTCGACCATCGATCACCCGCTCACACCAGTTCTACGTTATCCCACTTTCTCATCCACTCCCTGCACACAAGGGGAAATTTACGGAGTGCAATTAACCCACAAACCTGTACGTCTTTGGGATGTGGGAGGAAACCCAGGCGGTCAAAGGGAGAATGTGCAAACTCCACACAGACAGCGGCCGAGGTCTGGATCGTACCCAGGTCTCTGGTGCCGTGAGGCGACAGCTCTACCGTCCTTGCCACTGCGCCACCCTCAACGCTTTACCCTAACATTGTGCTCACGTTGACCCATAAGAGACGACAGCTACAATCTGGGATGCTCCATATTGAGACACATTTCACAAGAAGTGCTTACATTGCGTAGTTAATCGTGTACGGGCTTTGCTCAGAAAAAGAACGTGCAAATTCAGGGACTGTGTGGGCAGGGTGTTTGCCTTCTCACGGGGATGTCAAGTTGCATGGTTTTGAAGGGCAGTCTCCTGGCCCATATTTATCCCTTAATAAATATCACGTTTTGGTCGTGATCACATTGCAGTTTGTGGGAGATGGCTGTGCATAAATTAGCAGTTCATTTTCCAACATTTTAATGGTGACCATACTTGAAGTACGTTAGTGGCTATAAATTGCTTTGGGACTAAGAATAAGGGGTAGGCCATTTAGAGATGAGGAAAAACTTTTTCAGTCAGAGATTTGTGAATCTGTGGAATTCTCTGCCTCAGAAGGCAGTGGAGGCCAATTCTCTGAATGCATTCAAGAGAGAGCTGGATAGAGCTCTTAAGGATAGCGGAGTCAGGGGGTATGGGGAGAAGGCAGGAACGGGGTACTGATTGAGAATGATCAGCCGTGATCACATTGAATGGCGGTGCTGGCTCGAAGGGCCGAATGGCCTCCTCCTGCACCTATTGTCTATTGTCTATCTTAAGGGGATAAGAAATATAAGTGTCTCTCTCTCTCATTCTCTCTCCCCACTCAAGTGGAGGGGCAAGGGTGAAGAAAGTATTGTGCAAAGTTCGTCACCGCAATGTAGCACAAACTCTTCAGCCTGTGCTGTCTTTCAATGTGGCTCACTGAGGGAAGTTAAGGGCCGTTGAATTTACCGTCTTATCATTCCTCCAGTGTGTGGAACCATGTATTTGAACCTGACGACTCAAAGCAGTTAACAGTTGGAGACACTACGAACTGCAGATGCTGAAATCTTGAGAAAAACGCAGGGTGCTGGAGGAACCTAGTGGGTCCGGCTGAATCTGTGGAGGGAATGGACAGACGGCCTTTTGGGTCGGGACCCTGCTTCAGCCCGTCTCGAAACATCCAGAAATGCTGGTGGGGGAAAGCCTCTGAAAATGTACCCCCTTAAGGTTGTTAGCCAGTGGGTCACAGAGAAGCTGACTGAAAAATTGTTTAGCAAAATTGTTTTGTGGGAAATGAGGTCTATAAAAATGTGAGAAGTGATGTGAAAACCATCGGAATGGAAAATAGGTTCTTGGAGAAACCCAAGTAGTTCTTCCATAAGCGCGGGTACTGTCCGAACCCGAGTGATGATAATAGACTTTGTTGTTGGAAATGATGCACTACAATGCTGAGAACTATCTTTTGCGCTGCTCTGTATCTGCTCCTTTCTCAATCAATTGTACTTGAGTTTGAGAGAGATACAATAGACAATAGGTGCAGGAGGAGGCCATTCGGCCCTTCGAGCCGGAACCGGCATTCAATGTGATCATGGCTGATCATCCACAATCAGTGCCCCGTTCCTGCCTTCTCCCCATATTCCTTGACTCTGCTATCTTTAAGAGATACAAGGAACTGCAGATGATGGTTTACAAAACAAAAAGGCACAGAGTGTCTTGGTGGCGTTTCAGGTCGGGACTGTAGGAGGGTCCTGATCTGAAACGTCGCCTATCCATATTCTCCAGAGATGTTGCCTGGAGTCGATGGAGTCGATGGAGTGGGCAGTTCTGATGGGGAGAGGGATGCTGTTCCACAGTTTAGGAGCTGCAACCGCAAAAGCGCGGTCACCCCTGAGCTTAAGCCTAGACCGCGGGATAGTGAGTAGCCCCAAGTCGGCCGACCTGAGGGACCTGGAGTTAGAGAGGTGGGTTATAAGATTTTTGATGTAGGGGGGGGAATGTCCATTTAGGGCTTTATACGTGAATAGGAGGAGCTTGAAGTTGATTCTGTACCGTACAGGGAGCCAGTGGAGAGAGGCCAGAATCGGCGTGATGTGGCCCCTTTTACGGGTACCCGTCAGGAGTCTCGCTGCTGCGTTTTGGACCAGTTGCAGGCAGGACAGGGAAGATTGGCTGATCCCAGTGTATAGGGAGTTACAGTAGTCTAGGCGGGAGGAAATGAAAGCGTGAATTATTTTTTCAGTGTCGTCGAATTGGAGGAAAGGTTTGATTTTAGCTATGGTACGAAGTTGGAAGAAGCTGGCTTTTACCACAGCGTTGACTTGCATGTCAAATTTTAATGCAGAGTCAAATATCACGCCGAGGTTTTTGACATGCGGCTTGACTAGGCAGGATAGGCTTCCAAGACTGCCTGTTATCGATTTGATGGAGTCGGGGGGGCCGAATAGGATGACCTCAGACTTGCTCTCGTTTAATTGGAGGAAGTTCTGTGCCATCCAACATTTTATGTCCTCAAGGCAGTGTAAGAGGCTGTTTAAATTTGACTGGTTGTTGGGTTTCAGGGGGAGGTAAAGCTGAGTGTCATCGGCATAGCAGTGGAAAGAAATGCCGTGCCTTTGAATGATTTAGCCAAGGGGGAGCATGTATAGAGAGAAGAGAATGGGGCCTAGGATGGAGCCTTGTGGAACTCCGCAGGAGAGGCTAGCTGGAGCAGAGGAATAACTGCCTATGTTGGATAAGGGGAGTTAAAGGGGATGGAGTGGGAGGGAGGGGGAGGAGGGAGGGAGGGGGGAGGAGGAGGGGAAGGAGGGAGGGAGGGAGGGGGAGGAGGGAGGATAAGGGGGAGGAGGGAGGGAGGGGGGAGTGGGGAGGGGGAGAAGGGAGGGAAGGGGGAGAGTGGAGGAGAGGGTGCTGCACCAATGCAGGAGAGGTTTGGGCCCAACTTGGTCTAGTTTAATATAAAATAGCAGCTCGGGCATGGTGATGGCACGCATTTGAAATGGATTGAGCACTGTGCGCTGCTTATTCAAGACCTTGCAGCTGTCATCAGCCAGAAAGAGGAGGCTGAGAAAGAATAGACCTTTTTTTGTGCGGGGTAAAGTGTGTGTGTGTGTGTGTTTCTTAAAATCAGCTCAGACCAGATTGATGTGAAATAGATTATGTTGGGCATCTCGTTGCACAATAAGACTGAATGATTCAATTGTGGTGGTCAGTCTTTATCTAAAAATAAAATGGTCCCCTTATTTCCCACTGAGGGCAGCAGTGTTTCGGGGGGGGGGGGGGCCTGGGCTGGAGGCCATTGAGTGCCATTATCCATTTGCTCAGGCTGGTAAATTAGACGAGATTGTGTTGCTTTATCCAGAGGTTCACATCTGGCACGCCAGCCATTCACTCCAGAGCGTTATCTCTGTGTTATCGTTCATTCGCCGTGGCTGCCGTGGAAGATCCCTGCTTTGCCCTTTTGTTGGATGCGAGAGAATTTATTAAAGCAAGGCGATCGCTTGTCCTCCCGTGTGCTGATGCAGCAAAATGGGAACCCACATCCGACTGGAGGCTCTAACCTGCAGCAGCCAATCTGGCAGGAACACCATCCATGTTAATTAAGGAAACAATAGAAGCCCGTAATTGTCTCTATCGCTCCGAATTCAAGGCAAAAGCTTTTTTAAACCCTTTCTCCCCTTTCCTTGCTTTACTCGTGCTGAGCAGCTGTTGTTGGTTCGCTGAAAGACTCAGATATTCAGAGCAAGCTCTTCAACTGTGAAGGCATCACGCAAATGGTCATTAATTTTTCCCCCCACATTCTTTACAGAAAATCATTTTAAAATTGTAGGCTGTTCAGCTCCTTGGTTCTTTGCAAGAGCAGTCATGTGCAATCTGACACCTGCAATTATTGTCCATAATAACCCTGTATGTTCCTCATTTTCAAACACTTCATCCAGTCTGAAGAAGGGTCCCGACCCGAAACGTCACCTATCCATGTTATGCTGCCTGACCCGCTGAGTTACTCCAGCACTCTGTGAAACGTCACCTATCCGTGTTCTCCACAGATGCTGCCTGACCCGCTGAGTTACTCCAGCACTCTGTGAAACGTCACCTATCCATGTTCTCCAGAGATGCTGCCTGACCCGCTGAGTTACTCCAGCACTCTGTGAAACGTCACCTACCCATGTTTTCCACAGATGCTGCCTGACCCGCTGAGTTACTCCAGCACTCTGTGAAACGCCACCTATCCATGTTCTCCGCAGATGCTGCCTGACCCGCTGAGTTACTCCAGCACTTTGTATCTTTTTTGTTAACCTTCCTTTAAAAATGAGACAGCAGCAATATCACAAAGCAGAGTAAAAGTGTTTGTTGACACAAGAAACTGCAGATGCTGGTTTACCAAAAAAGACACAAAAGTGCTGGAGTAACTCAGCAGGTCAGGCAGCATCCCTGGAGAACATGGGTGGCCGACGTTTCGGGTCAGGACCCTTCTTCAGCTTTCTTCCCCCCTCCTCACCACAGTCAGTCTGAAGAAGGTTCCTGATCTGAAACGTCACCTCTCCATGTTCTCCGGGCAGCGTCTCTGGAGAACATGTGGTTGCCCTGTTCCCCTCTCAGTCAAACTGATACCCACACTGCTGTGAATGCTGAGGTAGATTGGATACTAATATAGTTTACATGCAGGAAAAAAAACTGCAGATGCTGGTTAAAATCGAAGGCAGACACAAAATGCGGGTCAGGCAGCATCTCGGGAGAGAAGGAACGGGTGACGTTTCGAGTCGAGACCCTTCTTCAGACTGACGTCAGGGGAGGGGGTGTCAGGATGTCAGGATGGAACCTGGGTCGCGGGAGCTGTAAGGCAGCAACTCTGCCGCTGTGCCAACGTGCCGCCCTCTCTTTTACGAGTGTTTTTCTGAATAATTAGATGAATCAGAGACTCGTTGGCATGAGTCTCCAACTCATTGGTTGATCTGCTGCTGCCAATAAAGGTTCTGTTAATATTGCTGCTGTAACCTGGTTCCGGCACCTTTTCAAGGAATGTTCCAGATGCCAATTGCCGAGGGAATCGCTGATAGGAGATGAATACATTTTTTTGGGGCAAAACAGTGACCTGCTTGGCTGTGAGAGGTCGCGCGATTTAGATGAAACGAGGGCTCCAAAGCATAGAAACATAGAAAATAGGTGCAGGAGTAGGCCATTCGGCCCTTCGATCCTGCACCGCCATTCAATATGATCATGGCTGATCATCCAACTCAGTATCCCATACCTGCCTTCTCTCCATACCCCCTGATCCCTTTAGCCACAAGGGCCACATCTAACTCCCTCTTAAATATAGCCAATGAACTGGCCTCAACTACCTTCTGTGGCAGAGAATTCCACAGATTTACCACTCTGTGTGAAAAAAACCATTCTCATCTTGGTCCTAAAAGACCTCCCCCTTATCCTTAAACTGTGACCCCTTGTTCTGGACTTCCCCAACATCTTCCTGCATCTAGCCTGTCCAACCCCTTAAGAATTTTGTACGTTTCTATAAGATCCCCCCTCAATCTTCTAAATTCCAGCGAGTACAAGCCGAGTCTATCCAGTCTTTCTTCATATGAAAGTCCTGCCAATGTGGTTCAATGTGATGGAAGTGGCCACGTTGGCTGGTGTTTTGTGCCTTTACCCTCTGAATGACGGCTCCCTCGTGCTTCACGAAGGGGCCGATGCTCTGGAATGTATTCCGAGCTTTCATCTCCACTCTGCCCTCATTGACTCTGTGAGTGCTGCATCATGTGTTCAGAGCCGGAGTCAAATAAGATTCCAGTCTTCTTTGATCCCCATCATATTGTTATGATTTGTTCTCAAATTGTTTTCAAGTAATCTTCTTCAGTTCAGGAACATCTCAGAGAGTGTTGAAGTAGGCCGGCTACCATGGCAACGTGTAAAGAATTGCATGCTGGTTCGGCCAGGCTGATCCATCCATCTTGCATCGCTGTTGTTTTGATGACGACATCTTATAACCAAGCAAGTTGCCTGAAAAATGACGAATCATGAAATCACGGAGGAGTCTTGCAACCTGTATGTGTGTGTGTGTACGTGTGTGTGTGCTTGTGTTGGTATGTACATGTGTGAGTAAGTGCGCATGTATGTGTGTATATATGCGTGTATGTGTGTGTGCGCGGGCGTGTACGCACGTCCGTGTGTGTGTATGTACACAGTCAAATATTTTTTCCCTTTCACCTTTCCAAACTTTGTGATGTTTTATTTTCTAGTTAGTTAACTAGAGTTAACTTAGTTAACTATTTATCTGCAAGTTAAGCCTTTACCTGGTGTTCCCCAGCAATTTTATTTTCAGGTCATTTTTTAAAATCAAAATTTGTAAAAAAGATTCACAATAAAACATGTACACAGTGTAAAAGAACCGTGCAAAATTCTTTATACGTTCTTTGTGACTTATTGTTCTTCTTCGTATTCTTTGTGCCTGACAGGTTTTCCAGAGATAGACCCAAAAAGCTGGAGTAACTCAGCAGGACAGGCAGAAACTCTGGAGAGAAGGAATGGGTGACGTTTCGGGTCGAGACCCTTCTTCGTCTTGACCCAAAACGTCACCCATTCCTTCTCTCCAGGGTTTCTGCCTGTCCCGCTGAGTTACTCCAGCTTTTTGTGTCTATCTTCAGTTTAAACCAGCATCTGCAGTTCCTTCCTGCAAAAGTTTTCAGGAGATGCTGCCTGACCCGCTGCCTTACCCCAATACTTTTTTTAATATAAGATAGACAATAGACAATAGGTGCAGGAGGAGGCCATTCGGCCCTTCGAGCCAGCACCGCCATTCAATGTGATCATGGCTGATCATTCTCAATCAGTACCCCGTTCCTGCCTTCTCCCCATACCCCCTGACTCCGCTATCCTTAAGAGCTCTATCTAGCTCTCTCTTGAATGCATTCAGAGAATTGGCCTCCACTGCCTTCTGAGGCAGAGAATTCCACAGATTCACAACTCTCTGACTGAAAACGTTTTTCCTCATTTCAGTTCTAAATGGCCTACCCCTTATTCTTAAACTGTGGCCCCTTGTTCTGGCCTCCCCCAACATTGGGAACATGTTTCCTGCCTCTAACGTGTCCAACCCCTTAATAATCTTATACGTTTCGATAAGATCCCCTCTCATCCTTCTAAATTCCAGTGTATACAAGCCTAGTCACTCCAGTCTTTCAACATATGACAGTCCCGCCATTCCGTTGAATTAACCTAGTAAACCTAAGCTGACGCTGCACGCCCTCAATAGCAAGAATGTCCTTCCTCAAATTTGGAGACCAAAACTGCACACAGTACTTCAGGTGCAGTCTCACTAGGGCCCTGTACAACTGCAGAAGGACCTCTTTGCTCCTATACTCAACTCCCCTTGTTATGAAGGCCAACATTCCATTGGCTTTCTTCACTGCCTGCTGTACCTGCCATGCTTCCTTTCACTGACTGATGCAGTGGGACACCCAGATCTCTTGGGAGGAGATTCAACGGGTGGGTGACAGGAAAGTCTGCTTGGGCAGTGGCAGGAAACTCATTGCGGTTGCAAGCTGCTGTATGCGGGGAGTGAAAGGAACAGTGTATGGACATCATCAGGTGCCTCCCTTTGCTGTTAGAGGGTCTCCCTGACTTGTTCCTGCCGATCTTCGGGTGCCTGGATAGACACAAAATGCTGGAGTAACTCAGCGGGACAGGCAGCACCTCTGGAGAGAAGGAACGGGCGGCGTTTCGGGCCGACACCTTTCTTCAGACTGAATTCGAAGAAGAGTCTCGACCTGAGACGTCACCCATTCCTTCTCTCCAGAGGTGCTGCCTGACCCGCTGAGTTATTCCAGCATTTTGTGTCTATCTTTGGTGTAAAGCAGCACCTGCAGTTCCTTCCTGCACACTTCTGGTGACCAGGAGTCGAGTCACCTGCCTGGTCATTGTCACAGAGAGGAGCGTTGGACCAAGAGGGAGACAAGGTGAGAATCAAGGCACTCCTTTTTGATTTTTCTGCTCCTTCGGAAAAGCACCATAATTTCACAGCGGCAGATTAATTTCCATGAGGGTGTGGGAAGGTGGGCAGGCAGCACACCACAGCAGACTGGAGACAATGACGTAGCACGGAGAAACCTTGGCGTGACTCATTGCAGAAGCAGGAACGGAAATCTTTTCACTTTGCAAAGGAGGAGCGAGACATGTTTGCATCTTGGAAGGAGATTTCGCAAATAAAAGCATTGATATTTAACTTTCATACCCAAAAGTAGATGAAAGACGTCTCAGTGTAAAACGGTTGATGTTTTTTACACTGTTCCATAAAGACTTTAGACTGGAACATTAGGGGGAAACCTGCGTGGTCACAGAAAGAACAGGTGAACTCCACACAGACAGTGGCAGCTTCGACTGCTGTGCCACCGTGTTGCCCGCACAGCGAGTTGTGGATGCAGCCCAGACCATCACACAAACCAACCTCCCTTCCATTGACTCCATCTACACCTCACGCTGCCTCGGCAAGGCCAGCAGCACAATCAAGGACCAGTCTCACCCCGGCCACTCCCTCTTCTCCCCTCCTCCATCGGGCAAGAGGTACAGAAGTGTGAAAACGCAAGCCTCCAGATTCAGGGACAGTTTCTTCCCAGCTGTAATCAGGTAACTGAATCATCCTACCACAACCAGAGAGCAGTCCTGAACTACGATCTACTTGTTGATAACCCTCGAACTATCCTTGATCAGACTTTGCTGGCATAGACAATAGACAATAGGTGCAGGAGTAGGCCATTCGGTCCTTCGAGCCAGCACCACCATTCTCTCCTGAGATGCTGCCTGACCTGCTGAGTTACTCCAGCATTTTGTGAATAAATACCTTCGATTTGCACCAGCATCTGCAGTTATTTTCTTATACTATAATGTGATCATGGCTGATCATTCTCAATCAGTACCCCGTTCCTGCCTTCTCCCCATACCCCCTGACTCCGCTATCCTTAAGAGCTCTATCTAGCTCTCCCTTGAATGCATTCAGAATTGGCCTCCACCACATAGAAAACATTTCTTCACACAGAGAGTGGTGAGTCTGTGGAATTCTCTGCCACAGAAGGTAGTTGAGGCCAGTTCATTGGCTATATTTAAGAGGGAGTTAGATGTGGCCCTTGTGGCTAAAGGGATCAGGGGGTATGGAGAGAAGGCAGGTACGGGATACTGAGTTGGATGATCAGCCATGATCATATTGAATGGCGGTGCAGGCTCGAAGGGCCGAATGACCTACTCCTGCACCTATTTTCTATGTTTCTATGATGGATCAGTTTGAGCAGAAAGTGCACCTGAGCCAGTGTGGTTGTGAATGTGCCTGTCGTCTGCTGCTGAGGCAGGGAGCTGAAGATCAAGAGTAGCGCTGTAGCCCGGGCCCGGCTACACTTTGTATCTGGTGGAACATTTCCCTTTCAATAAGCTTGCTGAACCTTCCTGATGCTGATTGTATCTCATTAATAAACGGTCGTCTGCACTTTCTAGGTTTCCGGTTGGCCAGCCTGCGTTGTTCAATGCTGGCAGGCACCGACACACACACCTCTCTGTAATTACCTATATAATTGGAGGCTTTATTTGAAGCTGCTTCCGTGCTTCATGCAAAGAGAGAATAAATTTGAATTTAAATGATACAAATGTTTCTCTCGTCGTTTCCCTGTGAACCCAAAGAGTGATCTTGAAGAGGAGCCGCTGCACAAAGATCCGAGATGCTTTTCTTTAACCTGGGACAGTTGATTTCCAATGTGAACTTTATTTAGACTTTACTTTAGACTGTAGAGATACAGCGCGGAAACAGGCCCCTCGGCCTACCGGGTCCATGCTGACCGGCGATCGTGAGGTGCAGAGGTGGATGGTTTCACACTTCACTCTGGGGAAGGAACAACCTTCCATGCGTTCAGTGTGAGTCTTAAATCCCTGCTCCAACATGAGGTTAACTGCGCCTGAGCTCTGCAAAGCCGCTTTCTCTGGAACTGCGTTTTCGCTTTTTACAGTTCCCCGTAAAGAAAGCAAATCGCTTTTATTTTAGGTCAACTCCGTTCCAATTGATTGATGACTTCTGCAATTGGGACACAGAAACAGAACCCAGGTCTTCAAAGAGTGGCAGGAGATTAATATCGGGCGGTGAATCAGTTTAGTGCGAGAATCCTGAAGGTATTGACGAATCCTTAGCAGTATTACCCTCTTAGTTTTAGTTTGGTTTAGTTTTAGAGTTGGTCTATTGTCACGTGTACCGAGGTATAGTGTTAGGTATTTATTCACAAAATGCTGGAGTAACTCAGCGGGTCAGGCAGCATCTCAGGAGAAAAGGAATGGGTGACGTTTCAGAAGAAGGGTCTCAACCCGAAACGTCACCCATTCCTTCTCTCCCGAGATGCTGCCTGACCTGCTGAGTTACTCCAGCATTTTGTGAATAAAAGGATATAGGTGGAGACAGGAAGACAGAGGGAGATGTGGGAAGGAGGAGGGGAAGAGAGGGACAGAGGAACTAACTAAAGTTGGTTTATTCACAAAATGCTGGAGTAACTCAGCAGGTCAGGCAGCATCTCGGGAGAGAAGGAATGGGTGACGTTTTGGGTCGAGACCCTTCTTCAGACTGAAGAAGGGTCTCGACCCGAAACGTCACCCATTCCTTCTCTCCCGAGATGCTGCCTGACCTGCTGAGTTACTCCAGCATTTTGTGAATAAATCGACTTGTACCAGCATCTGCAGTTATTTTCTTATATTATCTTGACTAAAGTTGGTACTATCTAAAGAGGTACAGTGAAAATCCTTGGTCGCGTGCTAGCCAATCAGCGGAAAGACAATACGCGATTGCAATCGAGCCATTCACAGTGTTCAGATACAAAAAGGGAATAACATTTAGTGCAAGGTAAAGGCAGCAAAGTCCAATGGAGGATAGTCCGAGGGTCCCCAGTGAGGTGGATAGTAGTTCAGCACTGGCTCTCTGGTTGATATCTTTCGTGTTACATCGTCTGTACTGCCCTCAGCCATACCCTGAGCTGAACCTTGCTTCTGCAGAGTTCTGTTGCAAAATACTTTCTGTGCATTAATGATTCTTTCCCCTCATCTGCTTTCACGAGCATAGGACTCTGGATACCAGTTAAACAAATAGGATTCAACTTCACTGCATTCCCTGGGGATTACAAGAGACAATCACCGAGATCCCTCATGGAATGCCCGAGCTATAATGGGAGCTTTTAGATGTCAATTGATTTATATGCAACTAAAATAAATCCTCGTTTCTGTTTATAGCGCACTTGCTGCCCACTTACAGTGAAAACACAAGCACTTGCATTCCATTGTCTGACGCCTGAGGAACTAGAAGATAAATCTCTCTCTGAGCAATGGACTGGTGCCAGGCAGAGGGTGCATAAATCTATTTTACTGCACATTACTGCTCTCAATTATGCTCCTCTTTGGGGAAAATGAGACTGGATTCTAGTTCAGTTACATGAAAACCTCTTGAGATTGCATCGGTCCCTCGGAGTGTAATGGTTGGTCCGTCGGTGGCTCGGTGAGTCATGCTTTGCCTCGTAAGTAGGGGAGGTTGATGGCCCGCTTTGCAGACACGAGCGCAGAGCTCTGGCCTGATGCTCACGGTGTGACAGTGAGGAAGTTTGATACCCGCCCCGTAAACGGCATTAGATACCGATAACCTGGTCGCTTATCACGCTGCGACCGAGGTGGAGTGGATGTGGAGAGGATGCTCCCAGTCGTGGGTTAGTCCAGGGCCAGCGGCCATAAAAGGACGTTCCTTTAGAGTGGAGATGAGGAGGAATTTCTTCAGCCAGAGGGTGGTGAATCTGTGGAATTCTCTGCCTCAGAAGGCAGTGGAGGCCAATTCTCTGAATGCATTCTAGATAGAGCTCTTAAGGATAGCGGAGTCAGGGGGTATGGGGAGAGGGCAGGAATGGGGTACTGATTGAGAATGATCAGCCATGATCACATTGAATGGCGGTGCTGGCTCGAAGGGCCGAATGGCCTCCTGCACCTATTGTCTATTGAGATTGATCGGTTCTTGATTAGTAAGGGTGTCAAAGATTACGGGAGACGACGGGCGGCACGGTGGCGCAGCGGTAGAGTTGCTGCCTTACAGCGAATGCAGCGCCGGAGACCTGGGTTCGGTCCTGACTACGGGTGCTGTCTGTACGGAGTTTGTACGTTCTCCCCGTGACCTGCGTGGGTTTTCTCCGAGATCTTCGGTTTCCTCCCACACTCCAAAGACGTACAGGTTTGTAGGTTAATTGGCTTGGTAAATGTAAAAATAAATTGTCCCTTAGCGGGTATAGGATAGTGTTAATGTGCGGGGATCGCTGGTCGGCGCGGACCCGGTGGGCCGAAAGGGCCTGTTTCCGCGCTGTATCTCTAAACTAAGACATAGAACTAAGTGAGAACGAATGATCAATGGTCCCCAGGCCGAAGGGACTGTTTCCGTGCTGTATCTCTAAACTAAACTAAACAGGTGGATCAGGCAGGACATGTGGAGAGAGAAGCTGAGTTCATGTTCCAAGTCAATAACTTTCATCAGCATCAATGCACACATTGCCTGCACAGCGATGGTTGAATGTAAGCACAGTCTGGACATCTCCCCCTTGTCCACCTCCAAAAAGCAGTTGCAAACCCCAGTGTATCTGCTGTATTTTGCTTCTCATGCAGCACCAAGGAAACGTTCTGTTTGTTTCATGATCTCTCCACCGATGCTGTCGAAATATCTGCTTCCTGGTGTTTGATCTTGGGCCACGGTCGGGCTTGAGCTCTCTTTACCTTTGGACGAGCTGAGATTTTGCTGGAGGATACAATAGACCTGGACAGAGTGGATGTGGAGAGGATGTTTCCACGAGTGGGAGAGTCTAAGACCAGAGGTCGTAGCCTCAGAGTTAAAGGATGTTCCTTTAGGAAGGAGACGAGGGGGAGTTTCTTTAGTAAGAGGGTGGTGAACCTGTGGAATTCATTACCACAGAGGGCCGTGGTGGCCAAGTCAATAGATATTTTTAAGGCAGGAACAGATAGATTCTTGATTAATACGGGTGTCAGGGGTTATGGGGAGAAGGCAGGAGAATGGGGTTAGGAAGGAGAGAGAGATCAGCCATGATTGAATGGCGGAGTGGATTTGATGGGCCGAATGGCCTAATTCTACTCCAATCACTTATGAAGTTATGAACTAGAGTTTGGACTTGCCAGCGCAGTAAGATTGCAACGATGAAAGACACTTTCATATGTTTCCATTCCCATGTAAGAATGTGCAGAATGATTGTCTTGTGTAGGTTTTGTGGAAGCTGATGTGACCACACTGTTAACAGTGAGTGTGTAGACCTTGATATCACTGGCAAATGGCTGTGGTGTTTACCCCGTGCTCTTTAGTTTAGTGAGACAACGCGGAAACAGGCCCTTCGGCCCACCGGATCCGCGCCGACATCGATCCCCGCATATAAACACGATCCTTATCCCACTCGGGACAACTTTTACATTTACCAAGCCAATTAACCTACAAACCTGTATGTCTTTGGAGTGTGGGAGGAAACGGAAGATCTCGGAGAAAACCCATGTCGGACAAATTCCGTACAGACAGCATCTGTAGCCGGGATCGAACCTGGGTCTCCGGCGTTACATTCGCTGTAAGGCGGCAACTCTACCGCTGCGCCACTGTGCCACCCCTCTTTGTTGAAGATTAAACTGCTCTATATTTCTTAAATGGCATCGCATGCAGAGTGTGAGGTGATGACATAGTCACCATTCTCTGGATGAAGATGTTTCTTCTCAACTCCGCATTGAATTTACCAGTAACCATTTTTTATAAGTGGGCGGAATTAGGCCATTCGGCCCATCGGGTCTGCTCCACCATTCGATTATGGCTGATCTATTTTTTCCCTCTCAACCCCATTCTCCGGCCTTCTCCCCATAACCTTTGACATCCTTCCTAATCAAGAACCTGTCAATCTCCACTTTAAAATGGCGTGCAGCATAGGTTTACTAGGTTAATTCCCGGAATGGCGGGACTGTCATATGTTGAAAGACTGGAGTGACTCGGCTTGTATACACTGGAATTTAGAAGGGTGAGAGGAGATCTTATCGAAACGTATAAGATTATTAAGGGGTTGGACACTTTAGAGGCAGGAAACATGTTCCCAGTGTTGGGGGAGTCCAGAACAAGGGGCCACAGTTTAAGAATAAGGGGTAGGCCATTTAGAACTGAGATGAGGAAAAACCTTTTCAGTCAGAGAGTTGTGAATCTGTGGAATTCTCTGCCTTAGAAGGCAGTGGAGGCCAATTCTCTGAATGCATTCAAGAGAGAGCTAGATAGAGCTCTTAAGGATAGCGGAGTCAGGGGGTATGGGGAGAAGGCAGGAACGGGGTACTGATTGAGAATGATCAGCCATGATCACATTGAATGGCAGTGCTGGCTCGAAGGGCCGAATGGCCTCCTCCTGCACCTATTATCTATTGTCTATAAAATACCCATTGACTTGGATTCCACAGATTCACCACCTGGCTAAGGAAATCCTTCCGCATCTCCATTCTAAAGGTACGCCCTTTGATTCTGAGGCTGTGCCCTCTGGTTCTAGACTCTCCCACTAGTGGAAACAACCTCTCCGTGTCCTCTCTATCCTAGCCTTTCATTATTCGGAAGGTTTCAATGAGATCCCCCCCCCCCCCCCCCCCCCCCCATCCTTCTAAACTCCAGCGAGTACAGGCCCAGTGCCATCAAAAGCTCCTCATACGTTAACCCAAGCCCCGACCCCGAGTTCTGGTTTCCCTCACAAGTTTAAAAACGCCTCCTCTCCATGTTCTTCCCCCCACCTTGCCTTTTAGGCCATGTTTATGAAGTCCATCAATCATTTTTATCATTCATAAAAAAGACGCTGATGTAAAATACTAATTCAGTGTTGATGAACAAACATTGTTTTCTAATGAACCGGTTTAAATGAGATGCCCTGTGTAACCTTGAGGCGCACATAATTACTGGACGAATTGACTTGTGCTCACATTTTAGCTTCGGTTGCTGAGGTAATTGTCTAAAGGTTCTTTATTGCTGCTGTGCAGGGCTAAGGTGTTTTGTCTGAGCATTATTTGATTCTGTCTTGATCTTTTCAATTATGCCTGTGACAGCTCTTTGTGAGAGCATTTCAACGAGTCTCACTGCCTGGTCGTTCTCCTTGACCCAGAACATTTAACCATTCAAGAACTTATCCAATTCCCCTTTGAAAGTTCCTGTTGAATCACCCTGTTGGGGCTATTTATTCCAGGCGACAACAACTCATCCTTTTAAGCTAATAAAAAGGAACCACAGATGCTGGTTTATACCAGCGATGGACACAACATGCTGGAGTAACGCAGCTGGTCAGGCAGCATCTCTGGAAGAAGGGTCGCGACACAAAACGTCACCCATTCCTTCTCTCCAGTGATGCTGCCTGACCCGCTGAGTTACTCCAGCATTTTGTGTCTATCTTTGATGTGAACCAGCATCTGATGTTCCTTCCTGCAGATCTCTGGAGAAAACGGATAGGTGACGTTTCAGGTCGGGAGCTTTCTTCAGACTGATAGTGGGGGGGGGGGGGGGGGGGGGGGGACTGGAATAGAGGAGGGGCATGATCAGCAATGATCACATTGAATGGCGGTGCTGGCTCGAAGGGCCGAATGGCCTCCTCCTGCACCTATTGTCTATTGGCAGGTCAAAGCCTGGTTTGTAATAGGTGGATACAGGTGAGGGGGGGGGGGGGGGGGTTGAGGGGTTGATGTTCGGACAAAGGCCCACGCTGAAAAGACAGAAGGTGTGAGACAAAAGGATTTTGCAAATTGTGAAGCTAAAGTCTAAAGAAGGACCTTGACCTGAAACATCACCTATCCATGTTCTCCACAGATGCTGCCTGACCCGCTGAGTTACTCCAGCACTCTGTGAATCGTCACCTATCCACGTTCTCCACAGATGCTGCCTGATCTGCTGGGTTACTCCAGCATTTTGTGTCTATCTTTGGTGTAAACCAGCATCTGCAGTTCCTTCTTACACACTGAATTCTGTCTTCTACCTGAGGATCAGGCAGTATTTGTTGTTAGGTTCAGTACAAACTCCTTGCTTTTCTAGTCTATTAATAAAGTCTAGAATTCTACATGCTCTTTTTTATTGTCAGTCTTCTCTGCAGGTCGTTCAAAGACTTACATAGAAACATAGAAACATAGAAAATAGGTGCAGGAGTAGGCCATTCGGCCCTTCGAGCCTGCACCGCCATTCAATATGATCATGGCTGATCATCCAGCTCAGTAACCTGTACCTGCCTTCTCTCCATACCCCCTGATCCTTTAGCCACAAGGGCCACATCTAACTTCCTCTTAAATGTAGCCAATGAACTGGCCTCAACTACCTTCTGTGGCAGAGAATTCCACAGACTCACCACTCTCTGTGTGAAGAAATGTTTTCTCATCTCGGTCCTAAAAGGCTTCCCCTTTATCCTTAAGCTGTGACCCCTGGTTCTGGACTTCCCCAACATCGGGAACAATCTTCCCGCATCTAGCCTCTCCAACCCCTTAAGAATTTTATATGTTTCTATAAGATCCCCCCTCAATCTTCTAAATTCCAGCGAGTACAAGCCGAGTCTATCCAGTCTTTCTTCATATGAAAGTCCTGCCATCCCAGGGATCAATCTGGTGAACCTTCTCTGTACTCCCTCTAAGGCTAGAATGTCTTTCCTCAGATTAGGAGACCAAAACTGCACACAATACTCCAGGTGCGGTCTCACCAAGGCCCTGTACAACTGCAGCAGAACCTCCCTGATCCTCTGGGTCTCTCTCTTCCCACCCCACCTTAAGAATGGGTATTATTTTGTTCTTGCTCTTTTCCAGGCTGTTTTTCTTTCATTGTCCCTCGCTTTTCAAAATGTCGCTTTATTTTTGTCCCAGATTATTGTCCTGAGACATATTCCCACTGCCGTCATTCGGCTGATTGCCCTGAAGTTGCTGCCGTTATTCCTCTAAATATCATCGTCACATCGCTCTCCGGCGATGAAGATTGTCGACACATTGAATGGCGGTGCGTACAGGCTGGAAGGGCCGAATGGCCTCCTCCTGCACCTATTGTCTATTGTCTAACAGACCCCGTCCAGAACAGGCTCTTCATGGCAAGCTTGTAGCTCTTCGAAAACATTGAAAGATTTTTGCCACTATTATTATCCCTTGACTTTTAATGGGGACGATGTGAGCAGCTCCCAAGTGTAATTCTCAGGTTGCATTTTACATCGTCGCTCCCTACTCTTTCACTGCTAACCCAGTTGTTTTCATTTCTCCTCAGAGGCCTTTGTGAGCAGTCAGGAATGGACGTTAAGCCGCTCGGTTCCAGAGCTTCGCTTGGTAAGTTTGTCCCGTTTTCTTTGCTCCTCGGTCACACGAACCGCGGGCACCATTTTGGCTGTGATGATGGCAACCCGGAACGTCATCCGTTCCTTCTCTCCAGAGATCCTGCCTGACCCGCTGAGTTACTCCAGCACTTTGTGTCTACCTTCGGCGTAAACCAGCTTCTGCAGTTCCTTCCTGCACAGTACAAATGAGCATGGGGAGCTCATGGCTCAGACTTGTGCGTCATCTGTACAACCGGGTTCACAGGGTTCACAGGCTTCGCTGAACACCTGCGCTCGGTCCGCATTGACCAAACTGATCTCCCGGTGGCCGAGCACTTCAACTCCCCCTCCCATTCCCAGTCTGACCTTTCTGTCATGGGCCTCCTCCAGTGCCATAGTGAGGCCCACCGGAAATTGGAGGAACAGCACCTCATATTTCGCCTGGGCAGTTTGCAGCCCAGTGGTATGAACATCGACTTCTCCAACTTTAGATAGTTCCTCTGTCCCTCTCTACCCCTCCTCCTTCCCAGATCTCCCTCTATCTTCCTGTCTCCACCTATATCCTTCCTTTGTCCCGCCCCCCTGACATCAGTCTGAAGAAGGGTCTCGACCGGAAACGTCACCCATTCCTTCTCTCCCGAGATGCTGCCTGACCTGCTGAGTTACTCCAGCATTTTGTGAATAAATACCTTCGATTTGTACCAGCATCTGCAGTTATCTTCTTTCACAGGGTTTAGTTTAGTTTAGTTTAGTTTAGAGATGCCGCGTGGAAACAGGCCATTCGGCCCACCGAATCTGCGCCGACCAGCAATCCCCGCACACTAACACACTCCTCTACTGGATGAGCCCAATGTTTTTAACGGCCGTTTTGAACAGAACTCGGTACGTTCCCCCATCCCTCGCTGGCTCTGTCCCCTACATCTCAGTGGCAGAAGTCCAATCCCGGAGATGAAGCCACATAATCTTAACTCTACTTCATTCTGTTATCGTTCTGTAATATTCCTGTACACTGCAATCTTGCACCACTCTGTTGTTTTGCACTCACTGCTGAATTTTAGTTTTGTTTATTATTGTCGTGTGGACCAAGGGACAGTGAAAAGCTTATTGTTGGGTGCTACCCAGTCAAAGAAAAGAGTATACATGATTACAATCAAGCCGTCCACAGTGTACAGGTTGTAATGGCAACTTTCCGACTTTTCCAGTGACTTCTTTTCCAATTGCCATTACTACACAGGGAGTCGGAGTGATCTTACGCAGACCCAACAGAACAGATCTTCCAGTCGTTATTTCCAGTTTAATTGGTTGTTTATTGAAGTAGTTGTACAAACAGGGAGATGAACATACCAGGCTTTACTTATTTTGCATGCAAGTTGTAGCTGGCTGCTCTGTCCCCGGTCTGGTCCCAGGTCTCAGGTCTGTCCAGTCATTGGTCTGTCCAGGTCTGGTGAGAACTGTATGCTCTCCCTCCCTGTGTCTGGCACTCCCTGTCCCCTACGCCCATATATACACCACCCTGTGCATCTAACGACCGCCCCCCCCAAGTGTCCAAAATAATACGGCAAGATATATCTAAACAAAATTATATAATATGCCAACAGTCGCTAGTCTAAACATAAATGGCTCCAACACAGATGAAGGATAAAGTGTATAACATTTAGTGCAAGATTTATTGTTGTGTTTGTCATTACTGTGTGTCTACAGTTCACTCTGTGAGCTTCGTGTGAACAAGGAATTTCATTCCACCCTGGTTTCTATGACGGTAAACTTGTTTGAATCTATGCAGGGATTGGTTGGCGGCCTGCGCAGTGGCAAATCCGCCCTTGTCCATCGATATCTGACCGGCACTTATATCCGGGATGAGTCTCCGGAAGGTAAGCGCCTTAATACTTCTGAGTTCTTAGAAATTCTCGTCCTTCACGTTCGGTAATAGTATGATTCTAGAGCACAAGGTGTTGGAGTAACTCAACAGGTCAGGCAGCATCCCTGGAGGATATGGATAAGGGACGTTTCGAGTGGGGACCCTTCTTCAGACTCTGGCAATACTTCAAAGACGTATTAATTTCTTCAAAGACAGTGTTAATTTCCATGGACCAAAGCATTCATAGCAGCTTTAGACTTAGACAATAGACAATAGGTGCAGGAGGAGGCCTTCGAGCCAGCACCGCCATTCAATGTGATCATGGCTGATCATTCTCAATCAGTACCCCGTTCCTGCCTTCTCCCCATACCCCCTGACTCCGCTATCCTTTAGAGCTCTATTCAGCTCTCTCTTGAATGCATTAAGGATAAGGGGGAAGTCTTTTAGGACCGAGATGAGAACGTTTTTTTTCACACAGAGAGTGGTGAATCTGTGGAATTCTCTGCCACAGAGGGTAGTTGAGGCCAGTTCATTGGCTATATTTAAGAGGGAGTTAGATGTGGCCCTTGTGGCTAAAGGGATCAGGGGGTATGGAGAGAAGGCAGGTACGGGATACTGAGTTGGATGATCAGCTATGATCATATTGAATGGCAGTGCGTACAGGCTCGAAGGGCCGAATGGCCGACTCCTGCACCTATTTTCTATGTTTCTATGTAAGCAGTGATTTCATAGCCATTGCCCTTTTCTAGACAGGGAATCGGGCATTGCAGAGAGGCCCAGCAGTGGAAGAGGGGGAAGGAGGTGGTGTGTGTGGAGAGAAGGGGGGCTGGCAGAATGGGCGCAGGCTGCCAAGGCCACGGCATCTTCAAACAGGGACGTGTGGGACATGGCAGCCGCTCAGTGTCTGCGGGTGGTTCAGGAGCAAACAAAATGCGTAGGGAGAAACTGAAAAATGCTGGATTACACGAAGGCAAACACAAGAAGCTGGAGTAACTCAACAGGGCAGGCAGCATCTCTGGAGAAAAGGAAACGGTGACGTTTCTGGTCGAGACCCTTCTTCTGCCTGAAGAAGGGTCTCAACCCGAAACGTCACCTATTCCATTTTCCCAGAGATGCCGTCTGACCCGCTGAGTTACTCCAGCTTTATGTGTCTATCTTAGGTTCAGGAGCAAGTTGCTCACGAGAGTAAAGCCCCCTTAAACCGAGGGATGAAAACCTAACAGCACAGGAAAAGTTGAAGGTATTTATTCACAAAATGCTGGAGTAACTCAGCAGGTCAGGCAGCATCTCGGGAGAGAAGGAATGGGTGACGTTTCGGGTCGAGACCCTTCTTCAGACCTGCCTGACCTGCTGAGTTACTCCAGCATTTTGTGAATAAATACCTTCGATTTGTACCAGCATCTGCAGTTATCTTCTTATAGCACAGGAAAAGTTGTTGTGCTTGTGCCAGTGAAGTGACAACGTGCTAATAATGGCCAGCAGCTCCTCAAACTTAATGGTTAATCAATTAACCTTAAATATTCTTTGTGAGGCAATTGTGCTGTTAATTGGGCTCAATGGATATGAGCTCTTATTTCAACCACAATAATGGATCTTTCCGCTGAACGCATCATTCCCTCAAGGCCTCCAGGTAAGAAATATTGAAGTAATTAAGGTTTAATAGATTGCTGATGCTCTGCGCGTGTGCACATTTCATCTTAAACTCACAATGGGGAGCGCACGCTTGCTTTAGGGTCAATGCCCAACTGACTGGCTCCACCAAGGCAACCTGGCAACGCACCCAAGGGTGGTGTCAGCAGAAGGTGCCGAGATAATCCGACCGACTCTGCGGGAAGGAACTGCCTGAAATGTGTTGGGAACAGAAATATTGATCACGCTTCAACACAACTTGGAAGTGGGAGAGCCATGACCCGCACGAAATGGAGCCATTGGTGGAGGGTGGGATTGGACTCATAGAAACATAGAAAATAGGTGCAGGAGTAGGCCATTCGGCCCTTCGAGCCTGCAATAGAAACACAGTTTGGCTCATCTGGAACCTCTGCAAGTAGCACTGAGAACAACAGCTTATTTAGTTAAAGGCAAATGGAGTTTCACTAAACAAATGTACAGGTTGCTCCTGCCGTTTTAGGTGAAGGGTTGATTTGGACAGTTCTATATCCCCTCAGGGAATGCGCGAAGCAGCCACAGGATCTGGAATCAGATGCTGTGAATTTCTCCACTTATTCCATTACGGACCATTTTGACTATGAGCCTGCCTTGGGAATCACAGCGTGAAAACCCACGGCAAAAATTAAAGATCAATTCCTTTTGTTTGTTTAAAGCTCAAGTGGAGTGCCTTGGGACAATTTTCTGCCACATTCAAAGTGCTGTGGAGTCACAGAAAGCTTCTGACGGTGGGGGCCACTTAGCCTGTCGTTCCTGTACCAGCCAACAAAGTGCTCCCGAGTCTGGATAGACTGGATAGACTCGGCTTGTACTCGCTGGAATTTAGAAGATTGAGGGGGGGAATCTTATAGAAACTTACAAAATTCTTAAGGGGTTGGACAGGCTAGATGCAGGAAGATTGTTCCCGATGTTGGGGAAGTCCAGAACAAGGGGTCACAGTTTAAGGATAAGGGGGAAGTCTTTTAGGACCGAGATGAGAAAGTTTTTTTTCACACAGAGTGGTGAATCTGTGGAATTCTCTGCCACAGAAGGTAGTTGAGGCCAGTTCATTGGCTATATTTAAGAGGGAGTTAAATGTGGCCCTTGTGGCTAAAGGGATCAGGGGGTATGGAGAGAAGGCAGGTACGGGATACTGAGTTGGATGATCAGCCATGATCATATTGAATGGCGGTGCAGGCTCGAAGGGCCGAATGGCCTACTCCTGCACCTATTTTCTATGTTTCTATGATGGCAGTTTGGCTCATCATCCAGAAAACAGTAGCCGGTAACCAGCAAAAAGTTCAGGCACAGGAGAGACAACTTTGGATTGAAACAACTTCCCTGCTAAGTGCGATTGTCTCAGGCATTTACCTAAATAGCCATCCATTATCACTCTGAGTGATCCATCCGCAGCAGTGACAGAACAATCACCTTGTTCAAGAGAGAATGCCAAAATCTCCCAGCGACTACGAGAGGTCAGTCGGGTTCACGCTGTTTGGACAACTGCTGAGAGCAGTTATTGGGAGCTAAATGAGCACTTGAGCAAGTTTAAAGGATGCTCAACATTGATTTGTGGAAGAAGGTGTTCTTATTAATTTGAGTTTTAGGAAGAGGTAACAGTGGGTTGCTAAAGCCGTACAGCTGTTATTGTTTCTGAACTTGCAAAAGATGTTTGCTGAAGTGCCACATATTAATCAACTAAGTTGAAGTTCTCAGCCACTCTCTCTCTCCGACACTGGTGCTCCGACGCACCGCCCTTCCCACAGCCAGCATCCGCAGTTATTTTCCCACAGCGTGGCACTTCCATTCCCCGCCAGGAAGGTTTCAGGCCTTCCGCTTCAACAGAGACTCAACCAGTACCCCTCATCAAACGCTCATCTCCATTCCCTCCGTCCCACCGTCCCTCTCTCTGGTTCCACATTGACTCTGAAGAATGGTCTTGACCCAAAACGTCATCTATTCATTCCCTGCACAGATGCTGCCTGACCCGCTGAGTTCCTCCAGCACTTTGTGTTCTTCCTTGAATCCACCTATTACTTGTTTGCTCTCGACTCACATCTTCTCCTCACCAGCTATCTCCCCTTTCTGCCAGCAATCTTCCCTCTCCTCCATCAGTCTGAAGAAGGGTCCCGACCCGGAATGTCATCTGTCCATTTCCCTCCACAGATGCTACCTGACCCACTGAGTTCCTCCAGCACTTTGTTTTTTGCTTGATCCCAACCTCTGCAGTCTCTTGTGCCTCTAGTCAGACATATCCCTGCTGCTTTCATCACGTGATCTCCTGCTGCCCCACCCAGCCCTTCCTTAGCTTGGCTGATCTTTATATTCACAACAAGCGCTGGTGTTCAATAGAAATGAAGCACATCACTTGTTTCCACTCTGGTCTCCTGCCCCATGGCTTTCTGCATCTGGGTGGAAAATGGTCCATTTCGGGAGACCTTCACAGTTCTGGAGACACACATTTAACAGGGCTCATAGAAAATCTGCTTCCACCTCCAGTTTAAATTCCATTTGGAATATTTTGGAGGAACAAGAACCAAGAGGACTGAGAGATGTTGTCAAAGGAAGGCAGAAAGGAGCATTATTTTAAAGTGGTTCTGAGAAACATAAAAGCTCTATTAATGACCAACAAAGAGGTCTTGCCGAGGTTGGAAGGGGGAGTTCATTGATAATCCGCGAGAGTTGTTATTCAAAAGAAAAATTCTTTATTAATTTGTGAAAGGAGCGAGCGAAACGGTATAAAGTGAACATTGATTTTTTTCAGACAGTCTGCTTCACTTTAACAGGATGCGGTTAAACAAGCTGACTTCTGACAGGATGTGGTGCAGTCACAGCAGTTAGCTGCAGCTCAGCCTCGATGTTCCAGAACTAGTATATTTAGTTGGCCTGCACGCACGCACGCAGCCTTTCCATCAAAGTGTGGCATTTCTAAACTCTAAAGATTTGTTCTAACATTTAAACTGGTCCCAGTCATGAGTCCCAGGTGCTCCTTGCTTTAAAATGGTGTTGCTCAAAGAACTCAATCTTTTTTTTGGAGTGTGAATTGTTTGGGATAAATAAATAACCTGCATGACACATGGGTACTGAAGTGTCACTAGCACTTTCTTCACGCACTTTCACTTGTAGTCATCCAAACATGTCTCATTTGTCAACGCAGCAGTGTTTAGGGAGTTTCTCATTTCAAATTGGATGACATACCAAATGTTCCAACAAATGTAAATGCAATTAATAGTATTGATCTATCGTCAATAAAGGTTATAATGGCAAGGCGCAAAAAAAACCCACAACACAACACGACCTCTCTCATGGTATGGTGCTCCCTCACTACCACCCCTCACTACCACCCCTCCCACAGTGTGGCGCTCCCTCACTACCCCCCCTCCCACAGTGTGGTGCTCCCTCACAACCGCCCCTCCCACAGTGCGGCACTCCCTTAGTACTGCCCCTCCCACAGTGTGGTGCTCCCTCACTACCGCCCCTCCCACAGTGTGGCGCTCCCTCACTACCCCCCCTCCCACAGTGTGGTGCTCCCTCACTACCGCCCCTCCCACAGTGCGGCACTCCCTCACTACCACCCCTCCCACAGTGCGGCACTCCCTCACTACCGCCCCTCCCACAGTGCGGCACTCCCTCACTACCCCCCTCCCACAGTGTGGTGCTCCCTCACTACCGCCCCTCCCACAGTGCGGCACTCCCTCAGTACTGCCCCTCCCACAGTGTGGTGCTCCCTCAGTACCACCCCTCCCACAGTGCGGCACTCCCTCACTACCACCCCTCCCACAGTGCGGCACTCCCTCACTACCGCCCCTCCCACAGTGCGACACTCCCTCACTACCGCCCCTCCCACAGTGCGGCACTCCCTCAGTACTGCCCCTCCCACAGTGTGGTGCTCCCTCAGTACCACCCCTCCCACAGTGCGGCACTCCCTCACTACCACCCCTCCCACAATGCGGCACTCCCTCACTACCATCCCTCCCACAATGCGGTGCTCCCCCAGTACTGCCCCTCCCACAGTGTGGCGCTCCCTCACTACCACCCCTCCCACAGTGCGACACTCCCTCACTACCGCCCCTCCCACAGTGCGGCACTCCCTCAGTACCGCCCCTCCCACAGTGCGGCACTCCCTCAGTACTGCCCCTCCCACAGTGTGGTGCTCCCTCAGTACTGCCCCTCCCACAGTGTGGCGCTCCCTCACTACCCCCCCTCCCACAATGCGGCGCTCCCACAGTACTGCCCCTCCCACAGTGTGGTGCTCCCTCAGTACTGCCCCTCCCACAGTGTGGTGCTCCCTCAGTACTGCCCCTCCCACAGTGCGGCACTCCCTCACTACCCCCCTCCCACAATGCGGCGCTCCCACAGTACTGCCCCCCCTCCCACAATGCGGTGCTCCCACAGTACTGCCCCTCCCACAGTGTGGTGCTCCCTCAGTACTGCCCCTCCCACAGTGTGGTGCTCCCTCAGTACTGCCCCTCCCACAGTGTGGCGCTCCCTCACTACCCCCCCTCCCACAATGCGGCACTCCCTCACTACCCCCCCTCCCACAATGCGGTGCTCCCACAGTACTGCCCCTCCCACAGTATGGCGCTCCCTCAGTACTGCCCCTCCCACAGTGTGGCACTCCCTCACTACCACCCCTCCCACAGCGCTGCACTCCCTCATCACTATACTGCAGCATCATCCTTAGCTCTGGTGCTCAGAGCTGTGGAGTTAAGCACAAGCTCGGAAACCTTTGACTCGCAGGCACGAGAGTGCGGCCCACTGAGTCACAGCTGAACCCATCAGAGGGGTAATGAGCTTGTCAAGGGCTTGTTCCAGCAGTTAAACTGTGATTTGTTTCCGTGCCCATCCAACCTCCGTGGGCAAGGAATGAGCAGCGCGTGAGACGGTCAGACGTTGCATCCAGCGTGAGCATCCCGTGCGTAGCAGCAGCAAGCTTGAAACGGTCGGGAGAAAAAATAATTGCCGTCTATTTGTCTTGAACAGGTTTAACATCTGCTTCCCGTTGTGTCTTTGCCAGGTGGTCGATACAAGAAAGAAATCAACGTCAATGGTCAGAGCCACTTGCTGCTGATTCGGGATGAAGGGGGTCCCCCTGATGCACAGGTGAGTGGTTGATCCAGGTGAGTGGTTGATCCACACACCGGGCTCTCCAACACAAATGGCCTTCACCTTGCTGAGAATAGGAGCGGATAGGCTCATAAGTTCAGGTCCTAGTAGCAGAATTAGGCCATTCGGCCCATTGAGTCTACTCCGCCATTCAATTGTGACTGATTCCCTCTCAATTCCCTCTCAACCCCATTCTCCTGCCTTCGCTCCATAACCCCTGACATCCGTACTAATCAAGAATCTGTCAATCTCTGCCTTAAAAATATCCATTGACTGGAATGAATATTTTTCTATTCCAATAAATTCCACAGATCTGTGACAATGAATTCTACAGATTCACCACCCTCTGACTAAAGAAATTCCTCCTCATCTCCTTTCTAAAGGAATGTCCTTTAATTCTGAGGCTGTGGCCTCTGGTCCTAGACTCTCCCACTAGTGGAAACATCCTCTCCACATCCACTCTATCCAGGCCTTTCAATATTCGGTACGTTTCAATGTACCCCCCCTCTTGTAAACTCCAGCGAGTACAGGCCCAGTGCCTAATGAGCAGGTCCGAGAATAATTGGGCAAAACACAAAGTGGCGGAGGAACTCAGCGGGTCAGGCAGCATCTGTGGAGGGAATGGACAGGCGACGTTTCAGGTCGGGACCCTTCTTCGTAACTCAGGTCTTGACCTTGAAACGCCATCCTGAGAAAGGGTCCCAACCTGAAATGTCACCATGAAGACAGGACCCGACCCGAAACATCATCTGTCGAGTCAGTAAAAGGGTCCTGACCCGAAATGTTGTCTGTCTGAAGAAGGGACCTGACCTGAAATGTCGAGGAAGGAACAGCAGATGCCGGTTTAAACCAAAGAAAGACTCAAAAAGCTGGAGTAACTCAGCGGGTCAGACAGCATCTCCGGAGAAAAGGAATAGATGACGTTTTGGGAAAGTCACCCATTCCTTCTCTCCAGAGATGCTGTCTTACCCGCTGAGTTACTCCAGCGTTTTGGGTCCATGCCCTGAAATGTCGTCGTGAAGAAGGGTCCCAGCCTGAAACGTCGTCTGTTGAGTCTGAAGAAGGGTCCCAGCATGAAACGTCCCCTATAAGAAAATAACTGCAGATGCTGGTACAAATCGAGGTATTTATTCACAAAATGCTGGAGTAACTCAGCAGGTCAGGCAGCATCTCGGGAGAGAAGGAATGGGTGACGTTTCGGGTCGAGATCCTTCTTCAGACTGATGTCAGGGGGGCGGGATAAAGGAAGGATATAGGTGGAGACAGGAAGATAGAGGGAGATCTGGGAAGGAGGAGGGGAAGGGAGGGACAGAGGAACTATCTAAAGTTGGAGAAGTTGACGTTCATACCACTGGGCTGAACCCATGTCATGGGCCTCCTCCAGTGCCATAGTGAGGCCCACCGGAAGTTGGAGGAACAGCACCTCATATTTCGCCTGGGCAGTTTGCAGCCCAGTGGTATGAACGTCGACTTCTCCAACTTTAGATAGTTCCTCTGTCCCTCCCTTCCCCTCCTCCTTCCCATGTCATGGCAACATACCTCACCATGACATGGGGGGAGGGGACTGCTGTCTGCAGTCATTGTCTGCACTGCCAGCTTATCCACAGTGAGGCCGTCTGAGGACTCTCACATGAAAGGACATTCTTTTCTGTATTCACATGGATCCAAAGCTTGAGTTGTGTTGCCAAGGCAACTTGAGGCAAACTGCACGAGTAAAATAACAAAAACCACAAATGCGGATAAACAGCATCTTTAACAAAACACAGCGTGCTGAAGGAACTCAGTGGGTCAGGCAGCACGACTGGAGGGCGTGCAGCGTAGGTTCACTAGGTTAATTCCCGGAATGGCGGGACTGTCATATGTTGAAAGACTGGAGCGACTAGGCTTGTATACACTGGAATTTAGAAGGATGAGAGGGGATCTTATCGAAACGTATAAGATTATTAAGGGGTTGGACACGTTAGAGGCAGGAAACATGTTCCCAATGTTGGGGGAGTCCAGAACCAGGGGCCACAGTTTAAGAATAAGGGGTAGGCCATTTAGAACTGAGATGAGGAAAAACCTTTTCAGTCAGAGAGTTGTGAATCTGTGGAATTCTCTGCCTCAGAAGGCTGTGGAGGCCAATTCTCTGAATGCATTCAAGAGAGACCTAGATAGAGCTCTTAAGGATAGTGGAGTCAGGGGGTATGGGGAGAAGGCAGGAACGGGGTACTGATTGAGAATGATCAGCCATGATCACATTGAATGGCGGTGCTGGCTCGAAGGGCCGAATGGCCTCCTCCTGCACCTGTTGTCTATTGTCTGGAGGGATGTGTAGGAAGGAACTGCAGATGCTGGTTGACACCAAAGATTGACACAAAAAAGCTGGAGTAATTCAGCAGGACAGGCAGCATCTCTGGAGAGGAGGAATGGGTGACGTTTCGGGTCGAGACCCTTCTTCAGACTGGGAGTTAGGGGGAGAGGGAGACGTAGAGATAAGGAAGGGCAGGGTGTGAAGATATGGAGGGGCATTGGCAGGCGACATTTTGGGCCTGATTGATGGAGTGGAGGAGAGGTTGCTGGTAGAAGGGGGCAAGGGCATGGGGTGCCACAAGAGCGACATGTGATAGGTGGATCCAGGTGAGCCGGGGTTGAGCTGGCGGTGGAGAGAAGGGTGGCTACAGTAAACAAGGTGAGAGGTGGAGAGGGCAAAAGGGCGCACTTTCCAGCTCCAGCCTTGGTTGCAACAGCCACACCGAGTCCGCGCCGACCAGCGATCACCCCGTACACTCGCACTATCCTACATACACTCGGGACAACTTACAAATTACAGAAGCCAATTAACCTACAAACCTGCACATCTTTGGAGTGTGGGAAGAAACCCACGCAGGTCACAGGGGTAAGGTACAAACTCCGTACAGGCAGCATCAATACAGGCAGCATCAACCCAGGCGCTGTGAGGCAGCAACTCTACCGCTGTGCCACCGTGCCTGCCCCTCCCTCTGCTGGCCCTGAGGGTCTGGGGGATGGGATGTCCTGGGACGGCAAAGATCTGCCGTCTCTCGACAGCGCTCAAAGGAGCTCTGTCATTTTTACCGTTGATGCGCAAAGCACAACATTTGTCCTCCGCTGCTCGCCCGGAACAAAATAAACATCTGATATCTTGTCACTGAGGGGAGATAATGTCAGATCTTTCATTCATCCAGCATTTTGAAGAGAGGAAGTATTAAAATTTTAAGTGCCATTGAATATTTGAACTGTCTGCCTTTAACTGCCCACGGGGGCAATAAACAGCTCCACTAATATGCTGATTAATGAGCTATGCCCTTGTCGTATAATGGGTCAATTTCCTACAATCTGTGCACTCTCATCTGCCAGACATTATTCCTTCAATAAATGAAAATTATAGCACAGAATGATGACTAAAATGCAGCCATTTCAGATTGATATTATTTATTTTTAACTGTTTGATTTATATTATGGATTGTGTGAAGTCCTTCCTGAGCTGAATTGCCCAAGGCTCACTTCATTCATAAACTGGCCCCCACCAAAATGCTCGTCCATTGCCAGATCCGCTGAATACACTTTTCCTTTCTCTGATCCCTCTGTTCTCCCTGCTCTCACCACCTTGACTGTTGCATCTTTTTTTCCCGCTGCCTTCTGTTCGAGGCTTTGACTCGAGCCCCAGGGCGGCCATTTTGCTGGGCTTCTGTTATGTTACCCAAACAATAATCTTTCATGCACCACAGAAGCGCCGCCTTTAGACGTTAGAGACACAGCGCAGAGACAGGCCCTTCGGCCCACCGAGTCCGTGCCGACCAGCGATCACCCCGACACTAGCGCGGTCCTACGCACTAAGGACAATTTACAATGTCACAATTTTATCAAGGCCAATTAACCTTCAACCCGCACGTCTTTGGGATGTGGGGGGGAAACAGAGCACTCGGAGAAAACCCACGCAGTCACAGGGAGAACGTACAAACCCCTCCAGCAAGAGAGAGTCTAACCACCCACCCATAACAATGAATGGCTTTGCCAGCACCAAGCCCCCCACCCATTAATATTCTGGGGTCATAATTAACTTGAAACTCAACTGGACCGGCCACATAAACACCAGGACTGCAAGAGCAGGTTCGAGGCTGGCTGACTGCAAGAAGGAACTGTCGAGGCTGGTTTACACCAAAGTAGGGTTGCCAACTGTCCCGTATTAGCCGGGACATCCCGGAATTTGGGCTAAATTGATTTGTCCTGTCCGTTGTAGACAATAGACAATAGGTGCAGGAGGAGGCCATTCGGCCCTTCGAGCCAGCACCGCCATTCAATGTGATCATGGCTGATCATTCTCAATCAGTACCCCGTTCCTGCCTTCTCCCCATACCCCCTGACTCCGCTATCCTTAAGAGCTCTATCCAGCTCTCTCTTGAATGCATTCAGAGAATTGGCCTCCACTGCCTTCTGAGGCAGAGAATTCCACAGATTCACAACTCTGACTGAAAAAGTTTTTCCTCATCTCGGTTCTAAATGGCCTACCCCTTATTCTTAAACTGTGGCCTCTTGTTCTGGACTCCCCCAACATTGGGAACATGTTTCCTGCCTCTAACGTGTCCAACCCCTTAATAATCTTATACGTTTCGATAAGATCTCCTCTCATCCTTCTAAATTCCAGTGGATTAGTCCCCTATTAGTATGGCTGCCAACTTCCTCACTCCCAAAGAAGGGACAAACGGTGACGTCACCATTTGTATCTATACCATTGTATAAGAAAATAACTGCAGAATCGAAGGTATTTATTCACAAAATGCTGGAGTAACTCAGCAGGTCAGGCAGCATCTCGGGAGAGAAGGAATGGGTGACGTTTCGGGTCGAGACCCTTCTTCAGACTGATGTCAGGGGGCGGGACAAAGGAAGGATATAGGTGGAGACAGGAAGATAGAGGGAGATCTGGGAAGGAGGAGGGGAAGAGAGGGACAGAGGAACTATCTAAAGTTGGAGAAGTCGATGTTCATACCACTGGGCTGCAAGCTGCCCAGGCGAAATATGAGGTGCTGTTCCTCCAATTTCCGGTGGGCCTCACTATGGCACTGGAGGAGGCCCATGACAGAAAGGTCAGACTGGGAATGGGAGGGGGAGTTGAAGTGCTCGACCTCACCTGGCCACGTGCTCCTGCCCGGCCCGGGCGGCCGCCATTGGTGGAGCGGGAGCACGTGGCCCGCTGGCTGGGTGAGGTCACGTGGGGCGCGGGGCGGTGACGTCACCTTGTCCCGTATTTGGAAGTGAGGAAGTTGGCAGCCCTACACCAAAGATAGATACAAAATGGTGGAGTAAGGACCGCAGCAGTTCCAACAGGCAGCTCACCATCACCTTCTCAACTAGGAATGGACAATAGGTCTGTCTGATCTCACAATGCAAGCACTTAGAATCGTTGATGTACCCCGATTTGGGAATGGGACCACGCATTTACAATGTTCCGTTATCTGTTCCCCTGCAGTTTTCCACATGGGTCGACGCCGTGATATTCGTCTTCAGCTTGGAAAACGAGAAGAGCTTTCAGACCATCTACAATTACTACACACGGCTGGTGAGCTACAGGAGTGCAACCGAGATCACCGTGATGTTGGTGGGATCGCAGGGTAAGAGCAGCGAAGGGGGGCTGGTGCTCTGCGTCCGACCACTGAGCCCATCAGCGGCGACCGGCTCTCTTTCAAAGGTTAGGGTGGGGAAAGGGATCCAGTCCATTGGAGCTCCCCGGACTTGATCAGAATCTCTGGTTATTGACGGAGGTCACCAAGGCTCCAGGGCCTTTGGACGAAAGCCGGTGATATCTGGCAACGTCCCACCCTCAGGGCTGTACCTGGACTCAGTCGGACCCTGCTGTCTGCAATGCCTCGGGTCAGCTGAACACCCAGGTTAAGGTTGGAGTTGGGAGGGGAAATGACCAACTGGAGAACATCTTTCCCTCCCACTCTTGCAGTCAAACAGATTAAAGCCCCACGCTCCCAAATCCAGATCAGGTCCCATTTGCCCTTCACTGATCTTGGTCTGAACACACTGGCGCAGCGGGTGAAGACCCAGGTTTGGTCCTAAGCTCTGGTGAAGCCTGTGTGAAGTTTGCACGTTCTCCCTGTATCCTTGTGGCTTTCCACCAGGTGCTCTGGTTTCCCCCCCCCCCACAACCCCAAAGACAAACGGTGTAGGAAAAAAACTGCAGATGCTGGTTTAAATCGAAGGTAGATACAAAATGCTGGAGTAACTCAGCGACTTTTTCAGTCAGAGAGTGGTGAAGGTGTGGAATTCTCTGCCTCAGAAGGCAGTGGAGGCCAGTTCGTTGGATGCTTTCAAGAGAGAGCTGGATAGAGCTCTTAAGGATAGCAGAGTGAGGGGGTATGGGGAGAAGGCAGGAACGGGGTACTGATTGAGAGTGATCAGCCATGATCGCATTGAATGGCGGTGCTGGCTCGACGGGCTGAATGGCCTACTCCTGCACCTATTGTCTATTGGGTCAGGCAGCATCTCTGGAGAGAAGGAATGGGTGACGTTTCGGGTCGAGACCCTTCCTCTGAGGAAGGGCCTCGACCCGAAACGTCACCCATTCCTTCTCTCCAGAGATGCTGTCTGACCCGCTGAGTTAATCCAGCATTGTGTGTCGACCAAAGACAAGCGGGTTTGAGTGGCCTCTGTAAATTGCCCCTAACATGTAGGGAGTGGATGGGAAAGTGGGATTAAAAAAAACTTGTGTGAATGGGTGATCGATGGTCGGCATGGACTCAGTGGGCCGAAGGACCTCTTTCAATGCTGTATCTCTAAACGAAACTAAATTAAACTAAACGAAGGTAGAAACAAGGAACTGCAGATGCTGGTTTCCAAAGAAAAGACACAAACTGCTGGAGTTACTCAGTGGGTCAGGCAGCATCTCTGGAGAACGCGGATGTGATGATTCGGGTCAAGTATGCAGTTGGAACCCAACCCAAGACGTCACCTAGAAGAGAGGTCCCGAGCCGAGAGGACATCTATCCATGGTTCTCCGGAGATGCTGCCTGACCCGCTGACTCACTCCAGCGCTTTGTGTCTTTCCTAAACTGAAGTAAACTCTACCATCATACGTGTGTGCGTGTGCGTGTGTGTGCGTGCGATTGAGTGCAACCATCTCACCAACTCCCCACATCTGCCCCATCTGTGGAAGAGAGAAGCTCTTGCGTCACCTCAGAACCTGATGGGCTGCCTGAGAAGAACATCTCCCTCCCTCAGCCCCCTCCCCCCCTCCCCCCTCCCCCCACGAACAAGGTTCACCCCTCTTCTCTCCCTATTTCTCCTCTATCAGTTTTCTCCCCTCCCCGCCTTTCCAAAAGGCCTTTGAACCTGTTCTCTGTGAGTGGCAGGGACGCGGGGGCGAGGAATAAAGTGTGAATGCGCTCTGCTAACATTGACCTCTGCGGCAAAGCTGTAGATCCCTTCATTGCCCGAGAGAGAGAGGGAGCTTTTATAAACTCAATCTCAATGCGTGCCGTGCCCTGAAGTAAAACCCTGGGAAAGCCATGAGGGGGAGGGAGGCGGTGCTGAAGTGAGTGTTGTGGTTGGAAGCTTTAAGTATGTGCTGATTGCTCATAAATTCTTCAAAAAGGAAATGAACAATTCATGAAGGGGGATATTATTGTCTCGCAAAGCTGCAGGCGGGAAGCTTGTAAAGCTGATCCTTAATCAACATCAAATTACGTGATGCAGTAAAGATGGTGAGTTCCAGTCTGCTGGCAGCATGGGACAAAAGTCTGAGCTGTCGTTGTTGTACAGCACGGAAACAGGCCCTTCAGCCCACCGAGCCCGCGACAAACATTAAGCACCCAGTTGGACTAATCTCACTTTATTAATGTGGTCAATTTTAGACAATAGACAATAGGTGCAGGAGGAGGCCATTCGGCCCTTCGAGCCTGTACGCACCGCCATTCAATGTGATCATGGCTGATCATTCTCAATCAGTACCCCGTTCCTGCCTTCTCCCCATACCCCCTGACTCCGCTATCCTTAAGAGCTCTATCTAGCTCTCTCTTGAATGCATTCAGAGAATTGGCCTCCACTGCCTTCTGAGGCAGAGAATTCCACAGATTCACAACTCTCTGACTGAAAAAGTTTTTCCTCATCTCAGTTCTAAATGGCCTACCCCTTATTCTTAAACTGTGGCCCCTTGTTCTGGACTCCCCCAACATTGGGAACATGTTTCCTGCCTCTAACGTGTCCAACCCCTTAATAATCTTATACGTTTCGATAAGATCCCCTCTCATCCTTCTAAATTCCAGTGTATACAAGCCTAGTCGCTCCATTCTTTCAACATATGATAGTCCCGCCATTCCGGGAATTAACATAGTAAACCTACGCTGCACGCCCTCATTATTCCAATTCCAATTATTTCTGGAAATAATCAGACTTGTATTGTTCTTGCCCGCACGTTCCTTCTCATCAAAATTAACGCCAGGTTTATTGCATCAACAGGACATCAGCAGTGGAGGAGTTCTCCAGCGTTTTGTGAATAAATACCTTCGATTTGTACCAGCATCTGCAGTTATTTTCTTATACAGCAGTGGAGGAGTTCTCGCTGTTTGCCGCTTGATCTTGACACCAAGTGAAGCTAATCTCCTCTGCCTGCACCTGATCCATCCCTTGCTGGCCAATAACGCGTTTGCTTCCCTCTCTTGCAGATGCAATCAGCGCCACCAATCCACGAGTCATTGATGATGCCCGGGCACGCAAACTCTGTGCCGACCTGAAACGCTGCATGTATTACGAGACCTGCGCCACCTACGGGCTCAACGTCGATCGAGTGTTTAATGAAGGTAAAGGCTTTGTGTCTGGAATCGGCATCGGACTCGGTGTTCGCCCTCTGGACTTTCCCCACATGGTGAACGGAGAAGAATGAAAGGAAATCAAGAGCCTTGCGTTTCTTCAGCAGTCTTTTTAGAACTGAGATGAGGAAAAACTTTTTCAGTCAGAGAGTTGCGAATCTGTGGAATTCTCTGCCTCACAAGGCAGTGGAGGCCAATTCTCCGAATGCATTCAAGAGAGAGCTGGATAGAGCTCTTAAGGACAGCGGAGTCAGAGGGTGTGGGGGGAGAAGGCAGGAACGGGGTACTGATTGAGAATGATCAGCCATGATCACATTGAATGGCGGTACAGGCTCGAAGGGCCAAAATGGCCTCCTCCTGCACCTATTGTCTATTGTCTCTCACTCCCTCTCAGGACACCAGGGCAGACAATGAAGTAGATTGGAATGTAGGCCGCACGGCAGCCAATCTACAGCCAGTAAGATCCCACAAACAACAATGTGATACGAAGATAGACACAGAGTGCTGGAGTAACTCAGCGGGCCAGGCAGCATCTCTGGAGCAAAAAGACGGGTGACGCTTCGGGTCGGGATCCTTCTACAGTCTGAAGAAGTTGTCCCGACCCAAAACGACACCCATCCTTTTTCTCCAGAGATGCTGCCTGACCCACTGCGTTACTCCAGCACTTTGTGTCCATCTTCGGTATATTCCCGCATCGGCAGCTCCTTTCTACAATATTGTGGCACGTTGGTCCACGGATTCCTTGGAGAATTCCCCGGCTCTTTTATTTTTGAAGGATAATTCCCGGAATGGCGGGACTGTCATATGTTGAAAGACTGGAGCGACTAGGCTTGTATACACTGGAATTTAGAAGGATGAGAGGAGATCTTATCGAAACGTATAAGATTATTAAGGGGTTGGACACGTTGGAGGCAGGAAACATGTTCCCAATGTTGGGGGAGTCCAGAACAAGGGGCCACAGTTTAAGAATAAGGGGTAGGCCATTTAGAACTGAGATGAGGAAAAACATTTTCAGTCAGAGAGTTGTGAATCTGTGGAATTCTCTGCCTCAGAAGGCAGTGGAGGCCAATTCTCTGAATGCATTCAAGAGAGAGCTGGATAGGGCTCTTCAGGATAGCGGAGTCAGGGGGTATGGGGAGAGGGCAGGAACGGGGTACTGATTGAGAATGATCAGCCATGATCACATTGAATGGCGGTGCGTACAGGCTCGAAGGGCCGAATGGCCTCCTCCTGCACCTATTGTCTATTGTCTATTGATTGTCCGTGGGATGTGAGTGTGTGGGGTCTGTTGTAACGGCTCATATGGACTGCAGTGCGAGTCAAGACTCTGGAATGGGTCCTGAATTTACCCACAGGAATGTTGTCCTCTGAGCCGGGACTCGGGCAGCATGCTCTCAGTCAGCCCACTCCAGGCCCAATGAATCGAACCGCCTCTGTTGCTAAAACATTCTACAATTGGCGGCAACACCATGACTAGTTTCCATGCTGTATCTTTAAAATAAGAACAAAAATTATTGATCAGCAGTCACCTTTGCAAGTTAGGGATAGCTAAGATGATGGAATTTCCACGCCCAAGTAGCCTTGATAAGTACGGGAGTCAGGGGTTATGGGATGAAGGCAGGAGAATGGGGTTAAAAAGGACAGATGGATTGGCCATGATTAAATGGCGGAGTGGACTTGATGGGTCGAATGGCCTAATTCTGCTCCTATCTTATGACCTAATGAGCCTTAATTTCAGTGAGGGTGGATTCACTCACAGCCCAGCCAGGATTGTGCTGATACATGCCGTGTCTGTTTGCAAACGGAACGGCCAAATGAATTCAGCGTTTGCTTCTGGTTCGTCGGGTTGTGGAGCTCCAGTGCTCTGACGGCGGATTCTGGCCCTGACCAGTTCCGCGGAGCGTGGATGAGCGCTGACTGCAATCAGCTGAGCGCAGAGTAGCACTTGTGGCTGTGACAGGAAACTTGAAGCCCGAGAGAAAGGAGGGAAAGCAAACGGGCCCATTGAGGAAAGTTGAGCTGCAGAAAACGCCCGGCGAGTTGAGTGTGTGTGAACGCGCTGATCTTAAAATGTCAGCACTTTTGGATATTAAGCCTGATCAGGCTTGATTGCTGGTAAGCTCGTTCAAGTGCCAGTGCTGCTCGAGACCGCAGTTCCTTCCCCCTTAATTGTCATCTGCTCCTCCCTGATACATCTCTCGTGTGCAATCTGCTTTGTAATCCTGGGGGAATGCTAATTTTTATTGCTACTGACACCAGGGTGAACTTTATAGTGGAACTTGCAGGCCGCAATGCAGCTAATCTTTAATTGGGCTCCTGTCAGAAGCTTTACTGCAGGACCGCTGAATTGTACCAGTTTCCTTTCCTTCCCATTTAGTGGTCTGAAGGCGTTCTTTATTTTAGTTTGGTTTAGAGATAGGCCTGGAAACAGGCCTTTCAGCCCGCCAAAGATAGACACAAGAAGCTGGAGTAACTCAGCGGGACATGTAGCATCTCTGGAGAGAAGGAATGGGTCGAGACCCAAAATGCCACCCATTCCTTCTCTCCAGAGATGCTGCCTGTCCCGCTGAGTTACTCCAGGTTTTTGTGTCTACCTTCGGTTTAAACCAGCATCGGCAGTTCCTACACATTCCTTCCGCCCGCTATGTCCACGCTGACCATCGTGTTACCCGTTCACACTCGTTCTATTTTATCCCACTATTGCATCCACTTCCTGCACACAAGGGGCAATGTACAGAGGCCTAATTAACCTACAAGCCCGCACGTCTTTGGGATGTGGGAGGAAACCGGAGCACCCGGAGGAAACCCACGCGGTCACAATGAGAAAGTGCAAACTCCATACAGACAGCGCCTGAGGTCATGATCGAACCGGGGCCTCTGGTGCTGTACCAGCTGCGCCACCGTGTGTCATCTGCTTCGGAACAGAATGGGGGTAATGGGCCAAATGGCGTGTCTTCCTCTGGACTGTTCTGCCGATACTGATTGCTGTATCGTTGATGCGGTGAACAATTTTCCCCTTTTAAATTTTTTTGTTTGGCACTTTTGCTGTTTCTAGCCGTCGCTAACGTTCTGCGGACCATCGGGCAATTTTACCTTCGGGATCCTCCCATGCCTCGCTCGCTCCCCCGCTTGCAGGTTCCGCCCCCCTCCCCCCCCCCCCCGCCGATGGTTTGACGAGAGCCTTCACTTTCCTTTCTCTTTCAGTTGCCCAGAAGGTGTCGGCGATTAAGAAGCAGCAGCACCTTTTTGTCACCTCGTGCAAGTCTTTGCCCAGCTCTCCGAGTCATTCTGCCGGCTCCACCCCAGCCTCCGCCATGCACAGCAGCCAGGTGAGAGTGTGAGAGAGAGAGTGGAGTAAGAGAGAGAGAGAGAGAGACCTCCGAGTATTATGTTTGCCAGAGTGTATTGTCCCAAATACACGTTAGAGGCAGGAAACATGTTCCCAATGTTGGGGGAGTCCAGAACAAGGGGCCACCGTTTAAGAATAAGGGGTAGGCCATTTAGAATGGAGATGAGGAAAAACTTTTTCAGTCAGAGAGTTGTGAATCTGTGGAATTCTCTGCCTCAGAAGGCAGTGGAGGCCAATTCTCTGAATGCATTCAAGAGAGAGCTAGATAGAGCTCTTAAGGATAGCGGAGTCAGGGGGTATGGGGAGAAGGCAGGAACGGGGTACTGATTGAGAATGATCAGCCATGATCACATTGAATGGCGGTGCTGGCTCGAAGGGCCGAATGGCCTCCTCCTGCACCTGTTGTCTATTGTCTATAAATACACAGCGAATGGGCCATAACCCAGTGATCGACACCCGCCAGTCACTGCCATCCAGTCCCAGGAAACTCTCCACTGGGTTCTATGTGGAAGATTCATGTCCATAAGTTCTAGGAGCAGAGTTAGGCCATTCAGCCCATCAAGTCTACTCCACCATTCAATCATGGCCGATCTATCTTTCTCTCTCAACCCCATTCTCCTGCCTTCTCCCCATAACCTTTTTTCTCACACTTTTCTTTCAATCTCTGGCCTTTGTCTAACCCCCTGCCGATCAAAAACCTGCCAGGCTTTGTCCTGCCCCTCTTTCTAGCTTTCTTCCCCCCCCCCCCCACACCCCCCTCCAATCCCACTTCACAATCAGTCTGAAGAAGGATGTCGACCCAAAGCGTCACCGATCCATGTTCCCCAGGGATGCTCAGTTACTCCAGCACTCTTGTCTTTTTTGTTGTAGAGATCCAAGTTATCTTTCAACTCGAGGTCCTGCCAAGCTGTGCTGGACCACCAATGCAAGAGGTGTAGACTAGATTCCGTGACTCTCAGATCACACCTGATGTGTGCCCCTTAGCTTTGGGAAAATGAACAATTTGCACCTTGGATTCAGGCATGGTTTTAGTTTACAGCGCAGAAACAGGCCCTTCGGCCCACCGAGTCCGCACCGACCAACGATCCCCTCACATTAACTCTGTCCTACACTGGGGACAATCTACACTTATACCAAGCCAATTCACCTACAAACAAATACGTCTTTGGAGTGTGGGAGGAAACCGAAGACCTCGGAGAAAACCCACGCAGGCCATGGGGAGAACGTACAAACTGCGGCACGGTGGCGCAGCGGTAGAGTTGCCGCCTTACAGCGAATGCAGCGCCGGAGACTCAGGTTCGATCCTGACTACGGTCGCCGTCTGTACGGAGTTTGTACGTTCTCCCCGTGACCTGCGTGGGTTTTCTCCGAGATCTTTGGTTTCCTCCCACACTCCAAAGACGTGCAGGTATGTAGGTTAATTGACTGGGTAATATGTAAAAATTGTCCCTAGTGGGTGTAGGATAGTGTTAATGTGCGGGGATCGCTGGGCGGCGCGGACTCGGTGGGCCGAAGGGCCTGTTTCCGCGCTGTATCTCTAAAAAAAAAACTCCGTACAGACAATCACAAGTAGTCAGGATCGAAGCTGGGTCCCTGGTGCTGTAAGGCAGCAACTTTACCGCTGCGCCACCGTGCCACACATGTAATCAAGGTGTCGCTGAACTAAGCAGTTATCATGACACAGAGTGCTGCAGTAACTCAGCGGCTCAGGCAGCGTCTCTGGAGTACATAGACAGGTGACGGTTTGGATCGGGACCCTTCTTCTGACTGACTGATTGTGTGTGTGGGTGGGGGGGGAAGGTAGAAGAGAGGAGGGAAAGGACTAAGTGTGGCATGTACTAGTCACCACAGGCAAGGTGGGGGGGTTGATAGGCAAATGGAGGCCAGAGGTGCAAAAAACAGAAGGTGTGAGACAAAAGCAGTGAGGAGTTGCGAATTATGAAGCTAGAGGAAGGAATGAGGTGGAGAGAAGGGGAGCAATGGGTGAGTCCAGGTGGGGTACAGGGAAGGGGATAGGGGGTTTGGAAGAAAGGGGGTGTGGGGGAGAGAGGGCAGGGGTGGAGGAGGGGGGAAGTTACTTGAGCACTTTGTGTCTTTTTTGGTAAACCAGCATCTGCAGTTACTTGCACATACAAACAGTGATTATGTTTGATACACTCCTGGGCTGAAACTCAGACCTGTTCTGTTTGCCATTGAGGATTAATAAATGGCTGTGTAGCTCCCCCGCTGCCATGGATCAATAGGATGCAGAGTATGTTCTTCAATCAATTAATCAGAGTAAGACCTGGCAGATGAGTCCATGTCCGTGCCTTGGGACTGCTTTGAATCAATGTTTGCAGGATACCTTTTGGGGCAACTGTATGTCTGAACCACAGGTCAAGCCATCCTCATTGTTTTACGAACCTCCAAACCAAACTACTGAGTTCTCTCTCAGTGTGGAGAACGCATCCTCTCCTCATTCTTTTGGCAGCACAGTGGTGCAGCGGTAGAGTTTAGTTTTACGTTTAAAGATACAGTGCGGAAACAGGCCCTTCGGCCCAGCGATCCCCGCACATTAACACTATCCCACACACACTAGGGACAGTTTACAGTTTTATTGAATGAACCTACAAAGCTGCACGTCTTTGGAGTGGCCGCCACACAGCGCCTGACTACGGTACAGAGTTTGTACGTTCTCCCTGTGACTGCGTGGGTTTTCACCGGGCGTTCCGGTTTCCTCCCACGTCCCGACTCACCTATCCATGTTCTCCAGAGATGCTGCATAACCCCCAGAGATGCTGCGTAACCCCCAGAGTCACTCCAGTACTTTGAGTCTTTTCTTGTAGCTCCTTTTGTCAGCTATTTGTAATAGTTTTGTGCATTTCCGGAGGCTCAGTGAGCAAAGTGGAGTGTCCTACAACAAAGAAGAGTCTCGACCTGAAACATCACCCATCCATGTTCTCCACAGATGCTGCCTGACCCGCTGAGTTACTCCAGCACTCTGTGAAACGTCACCTATCCATGTTCTCCACAGATGCTGCCCGACCCGCTGAGTTACTCCAGCACTCTGTGAAACGTCACCTATCCATGTTCTCCACATATGCTGCCCGACCCGCTGAGTTACTCCAGCACTCTGAGAAACGTCACCTATCTATGTTCTCCACAGATGCTGCCTGACCCGCTGAGTTACTCCAGCACTCTGTGTCTATCTTCAAAGCATCGTGATCAGAATGCATGTGTTTCCGCACTCTATAATTCTATGACTCCTAAATACAACAACACAGTCTCAGCACCTGCAGTTTTGGCCCATTGTATAGAATCGCCCTGTCAGTGGCATTTCCATTGGGATGTTGTTGAGTTATCTTCTCATCAAGTGTGCCTTGGAGAAGGTGTGTGCTTGCCTTTCTGATTTGAGACCTGATGCCACCACGTTCATTGTTTTCTCGCTTTTACAGACGAGCAATGGCGGCAACGCGACGGAGTATTCCTCGTCCCTCCCATCCACGCCGAACGTCAGCCACCGCGAACTGGTCACTGACATCGCCCAAGTGTCCGGGACGCCCGGCTCCGTCCGCAAGCACTCGAAACGACGGCCCAGCCTGTTCACGGTAAGTGCAGACGCTTCGCTCCTGGGCTTCACCTGTCTCGCCCGGCCATTTGTACAAACCAGGGGACGCAAGGAACTCCAAAAATTCAGCACCCTCTGCGTGAGGGACTTTCTTCTTGTCTGAATGGCCGTCCCCTTGTTCTGTGACTGCAGTTCTCGACATCGGCAGCCAGGGGGATCATCGTCCCTGTGTCTGCCCGCCAAGACCAGTGTGATTGAGTTGACCCAGTTCCTGTGGAGCTCAGTGAACATGTTGTACGTCCCATTACCAATACAAGGAAGGAGACGTTATTTATCTGTTTCCTGGCCTCTTCTACACGACATCCCACTGTCAATGGGGACCGGGGCACCTGTTTGTACCGGGTTTGCATAATGCCACCAGTTTGCGCTCTCTTTGGGAGGTTTAAGCTTTTAGCTGTAATTCGATGCCAAAATATCAAAGTACATTAACTAATCCCCTTGAATCCTGACAAGTACTTTAACCGCCGAGCCAAGAAGTGTTATCCTTTGGCTCAGATACCACGCAAATCAGAACCTCCGCTACCCATGGATTAGTACAGCCAATTCTCAGATCTTTGTATTGCAATCTACTTAATAATTTACAGAAGTAGAAAACATTTAACAAAGAGGAATATGTGTAATTTTAGAATACGCTACTTTCTTTTTCCTTCTCCCTCCCCCTCCCTCCCCTCTCCCTCCCCCTCTCCCTCTTCCCCCCCTCTCCCCCTCTCCCTCTTCCCCCTCCCTCTTCCCCCCCTCTCTCTCTTCCCCCCCTCTCACTCTTCCCCCCCTCTCCCTCTCCCCCCTCTCTCTCTCCCCCCTCTCTCTTCCCCCCTCTCTCTTCCTCCCCCTCTCCCTCTCCTCTCCCTCTCTCCCCCCTCTCTCTTCTCCCCCTCTCTCTCCCCCTTTCACTCTCCCCCCTCTCCCTCTCCCCCCCTCTCCCTCTTCCCCCCTCTCCCTCTACTCCCCCTCCCTCTCCCCCCCTCTCTCTTCCCCCATCCCACTTCCCCCCCTCTCCCTCTTCCCCCCCTCTCACTCTCCCCCCCCTCTCTCTCCCCCCCTCTCTCTTCCCCCCTCTCCCTCTTCCCCCCCTCTCACTCTCCCCCCCCTCTCCCTCTCCCCTCCTCTCCCTCTTCCCCCCTCTCCCTCTCCCCCCTCTCTCTCTCCCCCCATCCCACTTCCCCCCCTCTCCCTCTTCCCCCCCCTCTCCCACTTCCCCCCCCCTCTCTCTCTCTCTCTCTCTCCCCCCATCCCACTTCCTGACAACAACCTCTGTATGTTTGAGACACCACAGTTTGGGAGCAGCATTTGGACTGACTCGAGCCCCTGTGTGAGCCGAGCAAGCAGCCTGCGACTGCTTTCAGTCCACACAGGGAGCTGAAACGAAACAATCAGCACTTCAATGTGACTGCAACACAACCCAATCATCAATCAACAAAAGAAGTGCCATTTTTATTACAAACTGGTTGGAGCAGTCATTTTGATTTGTGATCCCAGTCTTTCTCTGGACAAATAACATTCTGAGCAAAACAAACCCCGAAGCATAAAAGTCAAATGATTGATCCAGTTGTATAAGAAAATAACTGCAGATGCTGGTACAAATCGATTTATTCACAAAATGCTGGAGTAACTCAGCAGGTCAGGCAGCATCTCGGGAGAGAAGGAATGGGTGACGTTTCGGGTCGAGATCCTTCTTCGGACTGAGAGTCAGAGGGAGGAGATATGGAGAGGGAAAGGAGAGGTATGGAAAGCTACAAAGAACAAATGAAGGAAAGGGATGAAAAGAGCTTATCAAAGGCAGTGTGCGGTTCCGGGCAGCAGTGATTTCTTCCACAACCCTGTTTGTCCCTCAGGGCTTGGTGCAGGGTCGCCAACTTCCTCCCTCCCAAATACGGGACAAGGTGACGTCACCGCACCACGCCCCACGTGACCTCACCCAGCCACCCAGCTCCCGCTCCACCAATGGCGGCTGGGTGAGGTCACGTGGGGCACGGGGCGGTGACGTCACCCTTTGTCCCTTCTTTGGGAGGGAGGAAGTTGGCAACCCTGCTAATACGGGACAAGGGCGGTCCCGTACGGGACAAACCAATTTGGCCCAAAATACGGGATGTCCCGGCTAATTCGGGACAGTCGGCAACCCTAGCTTGGTCTCGACTGGTCTCGTGCTGTGGACCTAGATGGGGAGCCCATTGGTCCTGAACCTTATGCCCTGAAAACTGGACCCTCCCTTAAAACCTGGGTCTCATTGAGCACGGCATATGTTCTCTAGGATCATAGTGCTTGGTGGATCTGGGGAGTGGGATGGTACATTGGCAGTGTAATTCTGAGGGGGAAAAAGAGCGGAGGGGCCAGAGGGCAGGACCGAGTTGAGTGAAATCTCCACCACAGACATGTGATCTCCACCAAGCCACAGGTGCTGTTTGTTCATGTGGACCATTCTGGAGGGGATGTATTGATGGAGGGAGGAGGCGAAGGTAGACACACAATGCTGGAGTAACTCAGCGGGTCGGGCAGCATCTCTGGAGAGAAGGAATGGGTGACGTTTCGGGTCGAGACCCTTCTTCAGACAGAGGGAGGAGGTGAGTTGAGGCAGAAAATCTGTGGCAGTGCCAATTGCAATTTAGTTCATCAAATCTTCACTCAAGAGGGTGGTGGGCATATGGAGCGAGCTACTAGAGGCGGCAGTTGAGGCAGGTACTATCATTTAAAAGACCTTTGGACAGGTATATGGATAGGAAAGGTTTAGATGGATCGGGGTGGGTGAACGGCCCATCTTGGCCAGCATGGACAAGATGGTCTGAAGGGCCTGTTTCTGTGCTGTATGACTCGATGACTCTAAATAATCTGGGATTTGAGGATTTAAAAAAAATAGCATCATTCATGGCCACCCTGAAATCATTGGATCGCGAGGAAAAACTCAGCTGGTTCAGGGAAGGGGATGTGGCGTGCTTGCCCAGTCTGGCCTGCACGTGACTCCAGACCCGGCCGGGAGTGGGCTTGGCTTAACCGTCCTCTGACATGGCCAGCCGCACAAAAGGTTCCCTCCCTTGCAAGGCCTGCAGCGTTCGAGGCTCCATGCAGTCTGATCCTAGTTCGATCGCTCTTACAGTCAGACAGGGTGGAAACAGGCCCTTCGGCCCAACTTGCCCACACCAACCAACATGCCCCATCTACACTAGTCGTCGTCCCCCCCCCCCCACCTGCGTTTTGCCATGTCCCTCTAAACCTGACCTATCCATGTACCTGTCCAAATGTTTCTTAAACATGAGCTATTTTACTGACTGACACCCCACTAACCTCTCAGAACGACGTCGCTCAGTTGCAGAGAGATTGCTGGGTGCAGCTTCCGTTAGCTTGGCTTATAAAACTGCGTTCTCGTTCCTTCCTCAGGCTCGGCGGGGAAGCGATACGGAGAGGCGGAGTCTGGACAGTAAGGCGGACAACATTGGAAGTGGCCGCGCCATCCCGATTAAACAGGCAGGTTCCCGCGCTGATCCAGGCCAAATAACCTCCCCTCGCCTCGTCACAGCTGCCTTCACCTGAACCAGAGCCCAGCCCTCTTGGAGCAACCGGTGACTGGGATTCTGCATGAAACTGGGCCACTGCCTCCTTTGGGCTGAGTCTCACGTACAGGGGCAGCACGGTGGTAGAGTTGCTGCCTCTCGGCGCCAGAGACCCGGGTTCCATCCTGACTACGGGCGCCGTCTGTACAGAGTTTGTACGTTCTCCCCGTGACTTGCGTGGGTTTTCTCCGGGTGCTCCAGCTCCCCCCACACTCCAAAGACATTCAAGTTTGTAGGTTAATTGGCGTTGGTAAAATTGTAAATTGTCCCTTGTGTGTACGGGGTGGGGGGGTTGCTGGTCGGCACGGGCTCTGCTTCTCACACGGCAGCCACACGCGTGGGATGAGTGTGGCTCTGTGCCTTGATCCCGGTCTTCATGCGTGCGTTTTCTTGCAGGGAGTGTTATTGAAGAGAAGCGGGAACACACTAAACAAGGAGTGGAAGAAGAAGTACGTGACGCTCTGCAACAATGGTATCTTGTCCTACCATCCCAGCTTGCATGTAAGTGCACTTGGAGTGTTTGGGTCCATCCCTCCCCGAGTTTCTCCCTCTGCCTCTCTCCGTGTTTCTCCCTCTATCTCCCCGAGTTACTCCCTCCATCTCTCCCCGAGTTTCTCCCTCCATCTCTCCCCAAGCGTCTCCCTCCATCTCTCCCCAAGCGTCTCCCTCCATCTCCCAGAGTTTCTCCCTCCATCTCTCCCCAAGCGTCTCCCTCCATCTCTCCCCAAGCGTCTCCCTCCATCTCTCCCCGAGCGTCTCCCTCCATCTCTCCCCGAGTTTCTCCCTTCATCTCTCCCCGAGCGTCTCCCTCCACCTCTCCCTGAGTTTCTCCCTCCATCTCTCCCCGAGCGTCTCCCTCCATCTCTCCCCGAGTTTCTCCCTCCATCTCTCCCCGAGCGTCTCCCTCCATCTCTCCCTGAGTTTCTCCCTCCATCTCTCCCCGAGTTTCTCCCTCCACCTCTCCCCGAGTTTCTCCCTCCATCTCTCCCCGAGTTTCTCCCTCCATCTCTCCCCAAGTTTCTCCCTCCACCTCTCCCTGAGTTTCTCCCTCCATCTCTCCCCGAGTTTCTCCCTCCATCTCTCCCTGAGTTTCTCCCTCCATCTCTCCCCGAGTTTCTCCCTCCATCTCTCCCCGAGTTTCTCCCTCCATCTCTCCCCGAGGGATTGGATCAATGGCAGAAGGGAGTGGGGGATGTGGTCTGGAACAGGCGAGGAGCAGTTAATTCACTTTGCTAGTTGGCCGCCCAATAGACAATAGACAATAGGTGCAGGAGGAGGCCATTCGGCCCTTCGAGTCAGCACCACCATTCAATGTGATCATGGCTGATCATTCTCAATCAGTACCCCGTTCCTGCCTTCTCCCCATACCCCCTGACTCCGCTATCCTTAAGAGCTCTATCCAGCTTTCTCTTGAATGCATTCAGAGAATTGGCCTCCACTGCCTTCTGAGGCAGAGAATTCCACAGATTCACAACTCTCTGACTGAATTTTTTTTTCCTCATCTCAGTTCTAAATGGCCTACCCCTTATTCGTAAACTGTGGCCCCTTGTTCTGGACTCCCCCAACATTGGGAACATGTTTCCTGCCTCTAACGTGTCCAACCCCTTAATAATCTTATACGTTTAGATGAAGTTAAAAGTTATGTGTGAGCCTCCGAATAAGTTACTTCTAAACCGAGTAACTCAGCTGATTGTTTGCCCTTTGCTGCAGGATTACATGCAGAACATCCATGGGAAAGAGATTGATCTTCTCAGGACCACCGTTAAAGTTCCTGGTAAGAGGCCCCCGCGGGCTGTTTCAGCCAGTGGAGCCTCCACCAGCCTGAATGGCCTGGTGGGCAGCGGGCAAGAGAGTGTTGGTAAGTACAAGGCAGCACGAGAGATCTTCCATCCACGGTGGCGCAGCGGTAGAGTTGCTGCCTTACAGCGAATGCAGCGCCGGAGACTCAGGTTCGATCCTGACTACGGGCGCCGACTGTACGGAGTTTGTACGTTCTCCCCGTGACCTGCGTGGGTTTTCTCCGAGATCTTCGGTTTCCTCCCACACTCCAAAGACGTACAGGTATGTAGGTTAATTGACTGGGTAAATGTAAAAATTGTCCCTAGTGTGTGTAGGATAGTGTTAGTGTGCGGGGATCGCTGGGCGGCGCGGACTCGGTGGGCCGAAGGGCCTGTTTCCACGCTGTATCTCTAAATCTAAATCTAAACCCTCCACTTCAAAACCACTTCATAACTTCATAGTTCATAAGTTCTAGGAGCAGAATGAGGCCACACACGAGGGGCAATTGACAATTTTATTAGGCCAATCAACCTGCAAACCTTTGTAGTGTGGGAGGAAACCGGAGCACCCGGAGAAAACCCACGCGGTCACGGGGAGAACGTACAGACCGCACCCGCAGTCAGGGTCGAACCCAGGTCTCTGGCGCTGTGAGGCAGCAACTCTACCGCTGCGCCACCGTGCCGCCCTTTATAAAGTAATTTATACAATGTGATTAAATAGCATTAGAGAGATAAGCACTATGGAACTGAAGCGCTACAATGCGGAGAATTTGTTCTGCATCTGTGTCATACCCTTTGCTCTATCTGGTGTACTTGCGTTTGTCGTGACTGTATGTCTGGTATATCTGATCCATTGGGATAGCACGCAAAACAAAACCTTTCACTGTACCTCGGTACACGTGACAATAATAATACCTAAACAAGGGGTGAATTCTGCAGACGTGCACCTTGGTTGCAGCAGCTAGAAGCTGGATCTGTTCGTGTCAATCTGTGGGCCTTGTGATGCCCAGACCGGAGGAGCCTTAAAGCGGGGAGTTGGGGCTCAAGGTTAAATGGAGAGCTTAATAAGTAGATATACAAAGAACTGCAGATGCTGGTTTATAGCAAAGATAGACACAAAGTGCTGGAGTAACTCAGCGGGTCAGGCAGCATCTCAGGAGAACATGGATAGGTGTCGTTTGGGGTCGGGACCCTTCTTCAGAACTAGAGTCTGAGGAAGCGCCCCAAACCGAAACGTCACCTATCCATGTTCTCCACAGATGCTGCCTGACCCGCTGAGTTACTCCAGCACTCTGTGAAACGTCACCTATCCATGTTCTCCACAGATGCTGCCTGACCCGCTGAGTTACTCCAGCACTCTGTGAAACGTCACCTACCCATGTTCTCCACAGATGCTGCCTGACCCGCTGAGTTACTCCAGCACTCTGTGAAACGTCACCTATCCATGTTCTCCACAGATGCTGCCTGACCCGCTGAGTTACTCCAGCACTCTGTGAAACGTCACCTATCCATGTTCTCCACAGATGCTGCCTGACCCGCTGAGTTACTCCAGCACTCTGTGAAACGTCACCTATCCATGTTCTCCACAGATGCTGCCTGACCCGCTGAGTTACTCCAGCACTCTGTGAAACGTCACCTATCCATGTTCTCCACAGATGCTGCCTGACCCGCTGAGTTACTCCAGCACTCTGTGAAACGTCACCTATCCATGTTCTCCACAGATGCTGCCTGACCCGCTGTGTTACTCCAGCACTCTGTGTCTACCTTAATAAATAATTTGGAAAGGCGAGGAGAGGGAAAGAAGTGAAAGCAGCAGAAAGGATGGAGGCTCTTGATGTCAGCAGTATGTGATTGGGGAGGAACAAAAAATGTATTCTGCTCCTATTCGAAGACTAATTCCAAGTTAAGACCTTAGACAATAGACTATAGGTGCAGGAGGAGGCCATTCGGCCCTTCGAGCCAGCACCGCCATTCAATGTGATCATGGCTGATAATTCTCAATCAGTACCCCGTTCCTGCCTTCTCCCCATACTCCCTGACTCCGCTATCCTTAAGAGCTCTATCTAGCTCTCTCTTGAATGCATTCAGAGAATTGGCCTCCACTGCCTTCTGAGGCAGAGAATTCCACAGATTCACAACTCTCTGACTGAAAAAGTTTTTCCTCGTCTCAGTTCTAAATGGCCTACCCCTTATTCGTAAACTGTGGCCCCTTGTTCTGGACTCCCCCAACATTGGGAACATGTTTCCTGCCTCTAACGTGTCCAACCCCTTAATAATCTTATACGTTTCGATAAGACCTTGTTACAGGGGTATTATCTCCATGGAGAGGGTGGACAGACTTGGATTATTTTCTCTGGTACCCTGGAGGTTGCAGGGAGACCTGATGGTGTGCAAGAGAGGCACAGATAGTTCGACAGTCAGAACGTTTTTCCCTGAGGGTGGAAAAATCAGATACTAGAGGGCACAACTTTAAGGTCCCGAGAGAACTAGATACAGCTGTTAAAGATAGCGGAGTCAGGGGGTATGGGGATTTAGATTTTAGATTTAGAGTTACAGCGCAGAAACAGGCCCTTCGGCCCACCGGGTCCGCGCCGCCCAGCGATCCCCGTACACTAACACCATCCTACACCCACTAGGGACGATTTTTAAAAAAATTTACATTTGCCCAGCCAATTAACCTACAAACCTGTACGTCTTTGGAGTGTGGGAGGAAACCGAAGATCTCGAAGAAAACTCATGGGGGGAACATACAAACTCCGTACAGTACACCGCCCCGTAGTCAGGATGGAACCTGAGTCTCCGACGCTGCATTCGCTGTGAGGCAGCAACTCTACCGCTGTGCCACCGTGCAGGAAGAGAAGGCGGGAACGGGGTACTGATTGAGAATGATCAGCCATGATCACATTGAATGGCGGTCCTGGCTCGAAGGGCCGAATGGCCTCCTCCTGCACCTATTGTCTATTGTCGAAGGTGAAAGGGGGAAGTTTTAAGGAGATGCGCGGGGCGAGTTATTTACACAGAGGGGGGTGAGTACTTGGAATGTGCTCTAGGTTGGTGGTTGAAGCAGATACATTAGTGGCACTTAAGAGACGTTTGGATGGGCACATGGATTCGCAGGGAATGGAAGGATATGGGTTATGTGCAGGTGGATAAGAGATGGTCTTGGCATCATTCTCGGCACAGACATTGTGGGCCGAAGGGCCTGTTCTTGCACTGTGCTGTTCTATGTTCTATGTACTAGTTCCCTACAATGTGGTTAGTTTTGAGCGTTGTGCTATTTGAATTCACACCCCAGCAAATGGACCTTGCTGGGGCTGTTGATGGGCTGACGTTCTTCACCGCAGCCAGCTTGCGTTCCAGGACATTGAAGACTGACTGAGTGGCTCCACGCCTTGCCTCTTGTCCCACAGATTCTCTACTTTCCAGCGGTTTGGACCCCGTTGCCGAGAAGGCGATGGGCAGCGACGCCAATGTGAAAGGGAATCTCCCCGTTCCCAGCGCCGACCCGTGGAGTGAAAACGTCTCACGGAACCCTGGTAAGGAAAAAAAAAAAACCCCTTTGGATCTGTGAGTTGTGGGGCACTGGTTAACCTCACGTCGAAACCGGCAAACACACCGAAGATGCGGTGAGCAGCAGTGAAGGATTTATCCTGGAAGTAAGAAAGATTTTCCAGTGTTTGCCGATCCAGTGCAGGACCTCGAGTAAGGGCAAACGCACTGTAGATTCAGGCAAGCGGCCACTTCATCACCATCAATCCCGACACCATCAAACTCCAGGAAATTACGCTCCAAATCCTGACCTATTTACTTTGATTTAGTTTAGTTCAGTCTAGAGATAGAGTGCAGAAACAGGCCCTTCGGCTCATCAAGTCCGTGCCGACCAGCGATCACGCTAGCACTACCTTACACACAGGGGCGATTTACAGTTCCTACCGAAGCCAGTTAGCCGACAAACCCGCACGTCTTTGGAGTGTGGGAGGAAACCGGAGCACCCGGAGAAAACCCACGCAGGCCACGGGGAGAACGTGCAAACTCCGTGCAGACAGCGCCCGTAGTCAGGATCGAACCAGGGCTTCCAGCGCCATAAGGCAGCAACTCTACCGCTGCGCCACATCCACAGAAAAGACATCTTTCCTCATCCGCAGCATTTCCCAACCCTAATTACCCCCCTGAACTGAGTGTCTTGCTGGGGCATTTCAGAGGCATCCAAGAGTCAGTCGTACTACTGTTGGTCTCGAGTCCCAGATGAGCCGGCCGTGGTCAGGACAACAGGTTTCCCACTCTGAGGGACATCAATGAATCCTTTGTCATTTGTTAAAAACAATAATGCAGTTATTTTACAATCAGTATTTGGATTCGAGCATTCAACTTTGGATTTATTGCCCGCGCGATTTGAACCCATGTCCCCAGATCATAGGCCCAGGCTTCTGGATTACCAGTGAGGTGGCAACTACTGTGATACTGTACCCTTATTAAACTCGTCGAATTACACAGCATGGAAACTGGCCCTCTCACCCAACTCATCCATGCTGACCAAGTTACCTCCTGAGCCTGTGTTTTAATATACCCTTCAAAACATTGTGTCGAAAGGAACTGCAGATGCTGGTTTAGACAATAGACAATAGACAATAGGTGCAGGAGGAGGCCATTTGGCCCTTCGATGTGATCATGGCTGATCATTCTCAATCAGTACCCCGTTCCTGCCTTCTCCCCATATCCCCTGACTCCGCTATCCTTAAGAGCTCTATCTAGCTCTCTCTTGAATGCATTCAGAGAATTGGCCTCCACTGCCTTCTGAGGCAGAGAATTCCACACATTCACAACTCTCTGACTGAAAACGTTTTTCCTCATCTCAGATCTAAATGGCCTACCCCTTATTCATAAACTGTGGCCCCTTGTTCTGGACTCCCCCAACATTGGGAACATGTTTCCTGCCTCTAACGTGTCCAACCCCTTAATAATCTTATACGTTTCGATAAGATCTCCTCTCATCCTTCTAAATTCCAGTGTATACAAGCCTAGTCACTCCAGTCTTTCAACATATGATAGTCCCGCCATTCCGGGAATTAACCTAGTAAACCTACGCTGCACGCCCTCAATAGCAAGAATATCCTTCCTCACATTTGGAGACCAAAACTGCACACAGTACTCCAGGTGCGGTCTCACTAGGGCCCTGTACAACTGCAGAAGGACCTCTTTGCTCCTATACTCAACTCCTCTTGTTATGAAGGCCAACATTCCATTGGCTTTCTTCACTGCCTGCTGTACCTGCATGCTTCCTCTCAGTGACTGATGCACTAGGACACCCAGATCTCGTTGTACGTCCCCTGTTCCTAACTTGACACCATTCAGATAATACTCTGCCTTCCTATTCTTACCACCAAAGTGGATAACCTCACACTTATTCACATTAAACTGCATCTGCCATGCATCCGCCCACTCACACAACCTGTCCAAGTCACCCTGCAACCTCATAGCATCTTCCTCACAGTTCACACTGCCACCCAGCTTTGTATCATCTGCAAATTTGCTAATGATGCTTGATGCTTCAAAAGCAGCTTTCAAACTCGGCTTCCAAATGCAATCTTTAAAAATCGTCTTGAGCCCCCGGAGAAAGTGGAGTTAACCGCCACTGCCACTGTTCTTGGTGAAAAGAAAATATATCTTGTCGTTGTTGCCTCTTGTGGTTGTGGCATCAAGTCGAGAACCAATCAAGCCCATTGCCCATTTATAACAGACCAACAGCAAATCCCATTGGAATCACATTCAAAGTTCAAATGTGCCAAATCCTGCAGAAATGTAATTTGAAAGCCAACATGCCCGCTGACAGCAAGGTGCAATGTGATTTAATGCTGGATTAAAAGAACGGGAGGACATTAGAAGCACTCAGCTAAGCTCCGTAATTCAATCTCATTCAGGCAAAGGCCGACCAATGTCTACAAACCTCAACAACCAGAACACCCTCAATTATAAGACGGAGACTTATGTGAACAAGATGTTACAATAGACAATAGACAATAGACAATAGGTGCAGGAGTAGGCCATTCAGCCCTTCGAGCCAGCACCGCCATTCAATGCGATCATGGCTGATCACTCTCAATCAGTACCCCGTTCCTGCCTTCTCCCCATACCCCCTCACTCCGCTATCCTTAAGAGCTCTATCCAGCTCTCTCTTGAAAGCATCCAACGAACTGGCCTCCACTGCCTTCTGAGGCAGAGAATTCCACACCTTCACCACTCTCTGACTGAAAAAGTTCTTCCTCATCTCCGTTCTAAATGGCCTACCCCTTATTCTTAAACTGTGGCCCCTTGTTCTGGACTCCCCCAACATTGGGAACATGTTATCTGCCTCTAATGTGTCCAATCCCCTAATTATCTTATATGTTTCAATAAGATCCCCCCTCATCCTTCTAAATTCCAGTGTATACAAGCCCAATCGCTCCAGCCTTTCAACATACGACAGTCCCGCCATTCCGGGAATTAACCTAGTGAACCTACGCTGCACGCCCTCCATAGCAAGAATATCCTTCCTCAAATTTGGAGACCAAAACTGCACACAGTACTCCAGGTGCGGTCTCACCAGGGCCCGGTACAACTGTAGAAGGACCTCTTTGCTCCTATACTCAACTCCTCTTGTTACGAAGGCCAACATTCCATTGGCTTTCTTCACTGCCTGCTGTACCTGCATGCTTCCTTTCATTGACTGATGCACTAGGACACCCAGATCTCGTTGAACTCCCCCTCCTCCTAACTTGACACCATTCAGATAATAATCTGCCTTTCTATTCTTACTTCCAAAGTGAATAACCTCACACTTATCTACATTAAACTGCATCTGCCATGTATCCGCCCACTCACACAACCTGTCCAAGTCACCCTGCAGCCTTATTGCACCTTCCTCACAATTCACACTACCCCCCAGCTTAGTATCATCTGCAAATTTGCTAATGGTACTTTTAATCCCTTCGTCTAAGTCATTAATGTATATCGTAAATAGCTGGGGTCCCAGCACCGAATCTTGCGGTACCCCACTGGTCACTGCCTCCCATTCCGAAAGGGACCCATTTATCCCCACTCTTTGCTTTCTGTCTGTCAACCAATTTTCTATCCATGTCAGTACCCTACCCCCAATACCATGTGCCCTAATTTTGCCCACTAATCTCCTGTGTGGGACCTTGTCGAAGGCTTTCTGAAAGTCGAGGTACACCACATCCACTGACTCTCCCTTGTCAATTTTCCTAGTTACATCCTCAAAAAATTCCAGTAGATTTGTCAAGCATGATTTCCCCTTCGTAAATCCATGCTGACTTGGAATGATCCCGTTACTGCTATCCAAATGCTCAGCAATTTCGTCTTTTATAATTGACTCCAGCATCTTCCCCACCACTGACATCTGACATTCCTTCATCGGTACTGGGGGAGACCGGTCAGAGGGGTGAATGCAAAGATTGTCAGTGTAAAATTGATGGTGTTTTTCCGGGGGGGCAAAATGTGCAGGAAAAAACGGCAGATGCTGGTTTAAATCGAAGGTAGGCACAAAATGCTGGAGTAACTCAGCGGGACAAGCAGCATCTCGGGAGAGAAGGAATGGGTGACGTTTCGGGACCCCTGACATCAGTCTCCCCAAACCACTGTTCCCCATAATATCACCTTATCCATGACAGTGAATGGAACAGAGGATAAGTTAGACCAGCTGCCAAAGAACATGGCCTCACATTCCTCTGCAATTGTCTCAGGAATTTAGAAGGATGAGAGGAGATCTTATCGAAACGTATAAGATTATTAAGGGGTTGGACGCGTTAGAGGCAGGAAACATGTTCCCAATGTTGGGGGAGTCCAGAACAAGGGGCCACAGTTTAAGAATAAGGGGTAGGTCATTTAGAACTGAGATGAGGAAAAACTTTTTCAGTCAGAGAGTTGTGAATCTGTGGAATTCTCTGCCTCAGAAGGCAGTGGAGGCCAATTCTCTGAATGCATTCAAGAGAGAGCTAGATAGAGCTCTTAAGGATAGCGGAGTCAGGGGGTATGGGGAGAAGGCAGGAACGGGGTACTGATTGAGAATGATCAGCCATGATCACATTGAATGGCGGTGCTGGCTTGAAGGGCCGAATGGCCTCCTCCTGCACCTATTGTCTATTGTCTTATCCCAGAGGTTAGTTCGAACTGGTTGCAGATGCTGATCAATCCGCGGACCAATGACTCGTCTGAACAGAAGAGGGCGACGTTGTCCATGTAACGAGAAGGCTTTGGCCTGAGCGTGTGTGTGGCTTGTGACTCCATCTACGCTAGGCCTCTTAGACCCGTGTCCTTACTGATGGACGCAGCAGAAGGTTGTGTACAGCGAGCAAACACAACAGAGGAGAGGGGATAGTCTGGCCCAATGCCAGATTTGTGGGGAAGCGAGACACAAGGTGCCGGATTAAACTCAGCGGGTCAGTCAGCATCTCTGGAGAAAAAGGATGGTTGACGTTTCGGGTCAGGACCTTTCTTCAGTCTCACTGAAGAAGGGTCGAGGCCCAAAATGCCACTCTACTTTTTCTCCAGAGATGCTGCCTGACCCGCTGAGCGACTCCAGCATTTTGTGCCTATATTTAATATAAACCAGCATCTGCACAGTTCATTTTTATTACATCTTGACCGGCAAGCTTTCTGTTTCTCACCCATTAACTTGGACTTCATTAATAATGTCCGTGTACAGTTCCCTCCCAGAACCCCACTTTAGAGAGTACGCCTATCAATAACCTGGCTAATATTCTGTTTGAGGTCTTCCCTGGGTAAAGCTGTTCAGACAAGTTCCCGCCCCATGTCCTGGACATAGCAGCAGAGGCTGTCAGAGATCTTCCTATTGGGTGTGTAAGACCAAGCCCAGGATAATAGCTCAGTTAGAGTCGTAGAGTTTAGTTGAGTTTAGTTTAGTTTAGTTTATTGTCACATGTACTGAGGTGGTCTTGGAGTCATGCAACATGGAAACAGGCCCTTCAGCCCAACTTGCCCATGCCGACCAAGATGCTCCATCTACACTAGTCCTACCTACCTGTGTTTGGCCCATATCCATCTAAACCTTTCCAATCCATGTACCTGTCCAAGTGTCTTTTAAATATTGTCGTAGTACCATGTCGACGAATTTGGACGGAATCTTGCACTCCACATTTAACAGTGAGTTGAATCACCGATTTCGGATTCAAATTTCGTCTGCTACCCCCCTCCCCCACCCAAAGCTCCCCCCATCTTCTGCTGCATTGATGGTTTCTCAGCAACACTCTGCAGTCCAGAACCAGGGGTCACAGCTTAAGGATAAGGGGGAAGTCTTTTAGGACCGAGATGAGAAAACATTTCTTCACATAGAGAGTGGTGAGTCTGTGGAATTCTCTGCCACAGAAGGTAGTTGAGGCCAGTTCATTGGCTATATTTAAGAGGGAGTTAGATGTGGCCCTTGTGGCTAAAAGGATCAGGGGGTATGGAGAGAAGGCAGGTACAGGTTACTGAGCTGGATGATCAGCCATGATCATATTGAATGGCGGTGCAGGCTCGAAGGGCCAAATGGCCTACTCCTGCACCTGCTTTCTATGTTTCTATGTTTTGTCTCAGAGTGCATGCAATCTGTTCCCATCTTCCAGTCGCAGAGAGAATGACATTGATATTCGCCGTTTTGTTCCAACTCTGGGAAGGCATTATCAAAGTCATGCGCATTAATTTGACCTTTCTGCATAACATTGACTCTTTACATACAGTAATGTGCACCGTTGCACTCTGAAATTAATTTTGTCATTTGACTTTCAGTCGAGAGGAAGCAGGGAGGGTTCCAGAGGCAGATTTGTTAACTGTGACCCCTCCTGGAGAGTGTTAGGAGGTGCAGGGCACTATCACGACAATAGACAATAGGTGCAGGAGGAGGCCATTTGGCCCTTCGAGCCTGTACACACCGCCATTCAATGTGATCATGGCTGATCATTCTCAATCTGCCTTCTGAGGCAGAGAATTCCACAGATTCACAACTCTCTGACTGAAAAAGTTGCCAGAGGGGGGCATTGCAAGCTTGATCCTTAATTATGTTCAAAAGTTCAAAAGCACTTTATTGTCAAGTGTACCTAGATACAATGAGAACATTGTTTTCTTTTGCATACATTTCAGTAAAATCGCTCTATAAGATTCATAAGACAAAGATTGTGCTTGTGATTTTTGAAAAAGTAGTCACAAATGTTGATGAGAGCAAAGCCGTAGACGTTGTGTGTGTGATTAGTACAGGAATGAGGCCATTCTGCCCATCAAGTTTACTCCGCCATTCACTCATGGCTGATCTATCTTTCCCTCTTAACCCCATTCTCCTGCCTTCTCCCCATCACCACTGACATCCGTACTAAGCAAGAATCTTTCGGGACCTTCCTTCAGACTGATTATGTGTGGGGGGGGGGGGGGGGGGAGAGAGGTGGGGAAAGTGAGAAGAGAGGGGGGGGGCAGGGCAAAGCCTGGCAGGTGTATACAGGTGAGGGGGGTTGATCGGCAGATGGCTGGACAAAGGCCAGAGATGAGAACTGCAATCAGAGAGCAGTGCTGAACTACTATCTACCTCTTTGGTGACCCTCAGACTATCCTTGATCGGACTTTGCTGGCTTTGCCTTGCGCTAAACGTTATTCCCTTATCATGCATCCTTACACTGTAAACGACTCGATTGTAATCATGCGTTGTCTTTCTGCTGACTGGATACCACGCAACAAAAGTATAAGATTATTAAGGGGTTGGACACGTTAGAGGCAGGAAACTTGTTCCCAATGTTGGGGGAGTCCAGAACAAGGGGCCACAGTTTAAGAATAATGGGTAGGCCATTTAGAACTGAGATGAGGAAAAAACTTTTTCAGTCAGAGAGTTGTGAATCTGTGGAATTCTCTGCCTCAGAAGGCAGTGGAGGCCAATTCTCTGAATGCATTCAAGAGAGAGCTAGATAGAGCTCTTAAGGATAAAAGAGTCAGGGGGTATGGGGAGAAAGCAGGAACGGGGTACTGATTGAGAATGATCAGCCATGATCACATTGAATGGCGGTGCTGGCTCGAAGGGCCGAATGGCCTACTCCTGCAACTATTGTCTATTTATTGTCTACAAGCTTTTCACTGTACCTCGGTACACGTGACAATAAACTAGACTGAAACTGCAAAGGTAGAAGGTGTGAGATAGACGGATTGAAGAGTTGCGAATTGTGAAGCCGGAGGATGAAATGCAAGGTTTGATTCAGTCTTCATAATCGGACCATGTTCAAGGACTGATGAAGCACTGCTCGTAGCTTTGCTAATCTGCAGCCGTGGTTTCCACTTTGATTTTCTCAGATCCAAAGCTGCCAGAATCTAAATGCTGTGTGTTAAATTGCGACAAGTTTAATCCAACAGGTTTCTGCAGCCCAGCACATGGCCATAAAGATGCCCAGGGGAGACATTGCTTTCAACACTGACATTTACAAGGCAGCACTTCACCATTACAAGTGAATTATAATCAGTAGAATGTGCAGGTTATAAATGGGGGTCCAGAATGATTGAAGCACTCTAACCTCTACTCTTTATTGCTGATACATTAGGAAGAAAAAAATCAAAAAGATTTCGAATTTGATTGAAGAAAACTTTGGGGGAGGGGGGGGAAGAACTGTTAGAAGGCTAGTGGAATCAAGGGATATGGGGAGAAGGCAGGCACGGGTTACTGATTGTGAATGATCAACCATGATCACAATGAATGGCGGTGCGTACAGGCTCGAAGGGGCAAATGGCCTCCTCCTGCACCTATTTTCTATGTTTCTATGTTCACAGTTGACGTTAGTATTGTGTAGTGTTCAAGATCCTGATGGCTGTTGGGAAGAAGCTGCTCCTAAACCTGTAGGTCACGGTTTTCAGACTCATGTACCTTCTTCCCGATGGCAGAATGTGGCTACAGTGGTGTGGGTCCCTGGTGATGCCAGCTGCCTTTATTGAGGCAGCGTCCCTTATAGAGGCATTTGATGGTGGTGGGGCGGTCAGTGCCCGGCACCGTGCCCGTGCCCGTGGCCATCAGTGCCCGGGCACCGTGCCCGTGGCTATTAGTGCCCGGGAACAGTCCACCACTTTTTCTAATCTCCTTCGTTCCTGGGCGAGATCCCAAATTGGGCGAAAACATCCAGGCCGTCTGTTCAGGGATAGACAATAGACAATAGGTGCAGGAGGAGGCCATTCGGCCCTTCGAGCCTGTACGCACCGCCATTCAATGTGATCATGGCTGATCATTCTCAATCAGTACCCCGTTCCTGCCTTCTCCCCATACCCCCTGACTCCACTATCCTTAAGAGCTCTATCCAGCTCTCTCTTGAATGCATTCAGAGAATTGGCCTCCACTGCCTTCGGAGGCAGAGAATTCCACAGATTCACAACTCTCTGACTGAAAAGGTTTTTCCTCATCTCAGTTCTAAATGGCCGACCCCTTATTCTTAAACTGTGGCCCCTTGTTCTGGACTCCCCCAACGTTGGGAACATGTTTCCTGCCCCTAACGTGTCCAACCCCTTAATAATCTTATACGTTTCGATAAGATCTCCTCTCATCCTTCTAAATTCCAGTGTATACAAGCCTAGTCGCTCCAGTCTTTCAACATATGACAGTCCCGCCATTCCGGGAATTAACCTAGTAAACCAACGCTGCACGCCCTCAATAGCAAGAATAGGATGAATGTTGGCGGCAGGCAGAGGAGGACAAGGTGGCCTCCAGTAAATCCAGGTGGTTCTTTGGCAAAGGGGGCTTCTGTGTGCAGTGGCAAAGGGTGACTGACTCTCTGCGTCTTTGTTTCATTCTCCCCCGTGTGAAGAAGGAGCCGGCGCAGGGGAAGCCGCCTGCAGTCACTCGGGCAGCAAGCTGGACTTGCCCCCCTCGCCCCAGATCAACCGCAAGAAGCATCGCCGGAAGAAGAGCGTGAGCAAGGCTGACGGCATGCCGGGCCTGGCAGAAGGTGAGCCCGTGGGCACGCCGCCACCGTCTGTGGCTGCCCAGCGGCACGTTTGGAGGGGGAAATGTTTTGGCTGTTTCTCTGGAAGAATAAGGCGGCGTCAGTAAGGCGGCTTTTACTATGGGGCGGGGGCTGAATCTTGCTGCTGTCGCCACTGTCAACCCTGAAGCCAATACACTGCTTACAAACCCCGCCTTCTGTCTTTACAAAAACTCTGTGAAGCGTTCACTCCAGTAGTGTGTGCTGGGCAACTCTGGGGGGAGGTAGCAGGTCTCTCGTGGCCTTACAAAGGCTTGACTGGAAAGCTGCCCCAGGCCTGAGGGAGCCTGTCCGATCAGGGCAAGGACATTCCAAGCAGCCGAGAGCCTCAGACGTTCCTGATAACCAGTATTGCACAACACAGAAGATGACTACTTGTCTCTCCCACCCCCCCACCCTCTCCCCAATGACCCTGTGCTGGTTCATTGCAAGAGCATTGACGAGAGTCCCAATCTCTTGTACTTTCCCGAGAAATGCACTTCCTTTTCTCCTCTCAGGGTTCCTGTTGAATTGGCAGGCAGCTCATTTCAGGTAGAGGTCTTCTCCAGGTATACAAAGCACCAGGTAGACACAAAATGCTGGAGTAACTCAGCGGGTCAGGCAGCGTCTCTGGAGAGAAGGAATGGGTGACGTTTCGGGTCGAGACCCTTCTCGCCGGTCCCGCCCCCTCCCCTGACATCAGTCTGAAGAAGGGTCTCGACCCGAAACGTCACCCATTCCTTCTCTCCAGAGATGCTGCCTGACCTGCTGAGTTACTGCAGCATTTTGTGTCTACCTTCGATTTTAACCAGCATCTGCAGTTTTTTCCCTATACAAAGCACCAACATGTGTCCTCTCAATGAACACCTACAGGAACTTATTTAAGTTCATTGCTGCCATATATACTCTTTGCACTCTGAAAGAGACAGGTATCTATCTCCATTTTGGTTGAAGACATGCAAGTCCTTCAGTTGGATTTATCAGTACCCTACCTCCAATGCCATGTGCTCTAATTTATCCAAGTTATCCATGAGAACCAAGATGTCCCATGAAGTTAGTCCCTTTTGCCCACATTTGGCCAATGTCCCTCTCAACCAAGTTCCTGATGATGGAACATTTAAACTGAGTATCTTGAACTTCTGTCCACTTAAGAACGGGCAGACTTTAGTTTCCTCACAGAGGAATCGAACAGAACAATAGGTTGCGTTTTACAAACATCCCAGTTCTTAATAAGTAGCATCTCATCCAAGTAATTTGATCGGTGTCTAAGGGGGTTCTAGAATTAGTTTTCTGGGAGTTTGAATTTTCCAACTGATTATGGCTTGGTTGAACTCAGCCGGTTATAAACATTTGCAAAGAGTTCGAGACACTCATTTCATGCACTAAGTTTACCTTCACAAGGCAGAGTTATTACACGGAATGTCCCAAACTCATTTGATTTCTGACATTGTCAAAATTCAGGTCAGGATAAGCTTAAGAAAGGCAAAAAGTTTAAAATCGCAATTAACTTATAAATGACTTCCAGGATGTGTGTTTAACATTAATTAGTTTCTAATTCTTATTTAAACAAAATCTGCCTTCTCACAGCAATTAGATTTTGTGATTATATTAGAAGTGCATCGGCAGCAGAATTAATCATTGTGCGTGAAGTCGTCTATTACCATGAACAAGGTCACATTAAGGATCTGATAGTAAGCACATTTATCTTGGCACATCCATTGGGATGCGTTAGTAATATCGCTGGTGCTGTAATCAAACAGCAACGGGGTTTCTATATGTATTTTGGTGGCAGAATAAGTGCACATTTACAAAGTTCCTGATTGTGGAGCAATTATGCTTCCTGTACCAAATTTCTGTTAGACAATACTATAAGTTATGGCCTTTAGAACACTCATCTTCTGGATTTTGCATAACATCAAATGCATGTTTTGAGACTTGAAGTGGCACTGTTCTGTCCACGCCCAGTGTCATATAGACTGTATCGCCACTATCCAAGCCCTCCCCCACAGGCAGCCGTTTCCTTTTGCAGTTGTTGATGTGCTCCTGAACTCTGCAGTAATCTTCTCTCCAATGTCTCTCTCCAATTGTTTCTGTCTCTTGCTTTGCTGGATTCTGGGTGCAGCCAGACGCAGGGTGTGGAAATTAAAGCGTTTTGGTAGTTTAAGAAATATATACAGAGCAGGTAACGTATTTTAAATTGTATCCAGTGGCTAGTGCCAGTGTTGGTTGTTGTGTGTGTTCCGTCTGCAGTATATCTGTGTTCAAGTGTTTGTCTCGTCTCTCCTTGCTTTACAGTTGTTCTTTTGCGTTCATGAATGTGAACTCCTCCCTCACCAGCCTCTCCCGGCTGTGATTCCCGTGTATTTTTGTTCTGTGGTGTGGGAAAGCACGCGGGGATGTTGTGGGGCGGAGCTGGGGCAGATAGATGGATGTATATCTGTGTGATAACGGGAAGGAGATTAGTGTCACTATTCACGGAGGGCTGTTTGTATGTAGAACTTCGGCCAACCGTTCTGCTAGTCTGGCAGAAGTCCGTTCATCCGTTTCCCCCCCTCCCCTCCCCGCCCCTCCAAACTACAAGTTAGTCGGGGCTGCAGCGCCCCGTTCTGGTGGCCGATTATGGCTCCTGTGAAGGAGGCCCAGGTGCTGGAACCAGTGATAGAAACATAGAAAATAGGTGCAGGAGTAGGCCATTCGGCCCTTCGAGCCTGCACCGGCATTCAATATGATCATGGCTGATCATCCAACTCGGTATCCCGTACCTGCCTTCTCTCCATACCCCCTGATCCCTTTAGCCACAAGGGCCACATCTAGCTCCCTCTTAAATATAGCCAATGAACTGGCCAATATAGCCAATATATGGCAGAGGGAATCTCTTCCCTGGTTGCTCTTGTCAACAAGCTTGCAAGAACTGAAAGGACGAGCAAAAATGGAGCGGATTTACAGCAATGCTCCCACCTTCGTCACCTCCCCGTCCCTAACTGGAGCGGTTGTCCAGGGCCGACTTCTGTCGATCCAGCCCACACTCTTCCATCTTTGCTTTGCCTGGGGCCCCGGTTAGTTGCCACTCTCCATGTCTTCGGACAGATTTCTCCTCAGCAGCCGATGCTGAACGCACGATGTTTAGTCCTCCCCACTTCCAAAATTCACTCCCATCGACAACGAAACGAGAATCCCGGAGGAGGTGAGTCTACTCACAGAGCCTCTCTCTCTCTCTGTGCCCTGGCTGGGGCCTCTGCCTGAGCTGGGACATCGAGGCATCTCCACCGGCCCATGGGAGTCCAGGATCGATCCGGCGTTAGCCCTGGTTCGTCCTGTAGAGCCCAGCACTGGGCAACGGTTCAACCCGGCTGATCAGATCGCAGGTGACACAGTCCTTTTAAATGGATTGATTAGATTCATTTACAGCCTGGTGAGGATTTTCGTTCTCGCCCATTGATTAACGATCGTATTTTGTGTGACTGATTAGCCTGCTCCACGTGAAGACAGGGTTGCTTTAGTGAGTGCATCGATGCGCAGCCTCTCCGTGCTCCCCGCGCCAGATTCACAGACCCTCACGTCCCCGCTGGCCTTGGCAGCGCCGGAAACAAATGCCTTCTCTATTTCCTCCTCATTTCCCCTGTCACAGAGCAAGAGGAGAACATTGAGTTCACCATTGTCTCCAGCACGGGCCAAATGTGGCACTTTGAGGCTGTGAATTTTGAAGAGAGAGATGCCTGGGTCCAAGCCATCGAGAGCCAGATCCTGGCCAGCCTGCAGTCCTGCGAAAGTAGCAAGAACAAGGTAACTGGTCCAGCAGTCTCACTGCATAAAGGTGCCAGGCACTGCCTCGAAACCACTGCCAATGTGGAACAAGCTGCCACAGGAGGTCATTGAGGCAGGGACTATTGCATCGTTTAAGAAGCAATTAGACAGGTACATGGATAGGACAGGTTTAGAGGGAAATGGGCCAAATGCAGGCAATTAGGACTTGTGTGGATGGGACATGTTGGTCGGTGTTGGCAAGTTGGGCTGAAGGGCTTGTTTCACAGAGGGCTGTATGACTCTAATAAGATGGAAAAAAAGGACACAAAATGTTGGAGTAACTCAGCGGGACAGGCAGCATCTGTGGAGAACATGGATAGGTGACGTTTCACAGAGTGCTGGAGTAACTCAGCGGGTCAGGCAGCATCTCTGGGGAACGTGGATAGGTGACGTTTCACAGAGTGCTGAAGTAACTCAGCGGGTCAGGCAGCATCTCAGGAGATCATGGATAGGTGACGTTTCACAGAGTGCTGGAGTAACTCAGCGGGTCAGGCAGCATCTGTGGAGAACATGGATAGGTGACGTTTCACAGAGTGCTGGAGTAACTCAGCGGGTCAGGCAGCATCTCTGGGGAACATGGATAGGTGACGTTTCACAGAGTGCTGGAGTAACTCAGCGGGTCAGGCAGCATCTGTGGAGAACATGGATAGGTGACGTTTCACAGAGTGCTGGAGTAACTCAGCGGGTCAGGCAGCATCTCTGGGGAACATGGATAGGTGACGTTTCACAGAGTGCTGGAGTAACTCAGCGGGTCAGGCAACATCTGTGGAGAACATGGATAGGTGACGTTTCACAGAGTGCTGGAGTAACTCAGCGGGTCAGGCAGCATCTGTGGAGAACATGGATAGGTGACGTTTCGGGCCGGGACCATTCTTCAGACTGATTGTAGGGGGGGGAGGGGAAAAAAATGGAGAAGATGAGGGGCAGGTGAAAGCGTGTCAGGTAATAGTTGAACACAGGCAAAGGTTTTTTTGATAGTTTAATGGTTGGATAAAGGGCAGAGATTAAAACAAAGGGTGCGAGACAAGATTGAAGAGTTGCAAATTGTGAAGCCCTGGGTGGGGAAGGGAGGAGAAAAAGTAGTGAGTCCAGTTGGCTGTAAATTGCCCTTACTCGCTTGGAGTGGATGAGAAAGTGGGATAACGTAGAACTAATGTAAACGGGTGATGGATGGTCGGCATGGACCTGGTGGGCCGAAGGGCCTGTTTCCATGCTGTATCTCTAATCTAAACTAGTGTTACATTTACCAAGAAAGTGCAGATTTTAAAAAGTGCAAAGGCCTCGACGTGGTAGATTGGAAGATCGGGGATACAGCTTATGAGAGGTCTGTTCAAGAGCCTGCTCACTATCTGCAATATCTTCATGTTTTAGGCTCGGATGGACAGCCGGAGTGAAGCTGTCGCCCTTCAGGCGATCAGGAACGCCAAAGGCAACTCGTTCTGTGTTGACTGCACTGCCGCAAGTAAGGATCTATAAGCGTTTTAAAACCTTAAAGCGGCGATCATCATCGTTCTTTAAGTGTTGTTTCCTTCAAGGTTTTGACGTCCTTATGTGAACTGGGCTTGCCGTCAAACTCCCTTGTCACTGACCCATAGTGCACATGCCCAAGGGGCCTTGCATCTGTTTCAGTTACACCGTAGGCAATCGATAAATTGATACGTTGACCCAGTGCCGCACTGATGGGCTAAAGGCCATCCCACAGCTAAAGCACTCTCTGGTGCATTCCATTTACTGCTGAAAGTGGGGAGCCTCCCATACCTATTTCTATCCTAAACTACCTCAATGTTCCTCGTTGGCGGCGCGGTGCCACAGCGGTTGAGTAGGCTCTGGGTAGGGAATGGAGGGATATGAATTATGCACAGGCAGATCGGAGGTGATCTTGGCATCGTGTCAGGCACAAACATCGTGGGCTGAAGGGCCTGTTACTGTGCTGCACTGTTCGATCTTCTCCGTTACTTCGAAGCCTCGACGACTGGCCTTTGGAGCTAACGCTCGTGTTGACGTCCATCGGGAACGAGATGGCAAACGGTGTGTGAGCCTGCCCAGGTTGTGCACCAATGGTGGCGGGGCATACAGTGCCCACCATCAGGCCATCCCCGTGCTTGGCTGCCCAACCCAAGCCCCTCTGCACCAGCCTGTGATCTGAACCACTTGATATGCAAAGCATGATGGGTGGGCCTGGTGTCACTGCCTTGTTCCTGCTCCGCAGGCATTGGGGAGATTCAGGTTATTATTTTTGTAATGTTTCGTCCGTGTTTTCTTCAAATAAAAGTTGAGCTGCCATTTTCTTTCCGCCTTCCTAGATCCCACCTGGGCAAGTCTCAACCTCGGGGCACTCATCTGTATCGAGTGCTCTGGGATTCACCGCAACCTCGGCACCCACCTCTCGCGGGTCCGGTCCCTGGACCTGGACGACTGGCCTTTGGAGCTAACGCTCGTGTTGACGTCCATCGGGAACGAGATGGCGAACGGGGTGTGGGAGAGGAACACCCGGGGGCGCATCAAGCCCACCCCAGAATCCACACGGTAAATGCTCGCTCCGCTCAGCACTGTCCTTCCCTCCGGGCAGCAGTGAGAGTGGCTGCACAAGAGGAACAATGCTGCTTCTTTCAGTGGGAACTGTGCGTGCGTGCGTGTGCGTGTACATGACTCTGTGTATGAGTGCATGTGTGTGAGTGAGTGCATATCTGTGCACAACTCTGCGTTTGTGTGTGTGTGTGTGTGTGTGTGTGTGAATGAGTGCATGTGTGCGTTTCTCCAGAGATGCTGTCTGACCCGCAGAGTTACTCCAGCTTTTTGTGTCTATGTTTGGTTTAAACCAGCATCTCCTTCCGCCACACCTTGGGACTATCATATGTTGAAAGACTGGAGCGACTAGGCTTGTATACACTGGAATTTAGAAGGATGAGAGGAGATCTTATCGAAACGTATAAGATTATTAAGGGGTTGGACACGTTAGAGGCAGGAAACATGTTCCCAACGTTGGGGGAGTCCAGAACAAGGGGCCACAGTTTAAGAATAAGGGGTCGGCCATTTAGAACTGAGATGAGGAAAAACTTTTTCAGTCAGAGAGTTGCGAATCTGTGGAATTCTCTGCCTCAGAAGGCAGTGGAGGCCAATTCGCTGAATGCATTCAAGAGAGAGCTGGATAGAGCTCTTAAGGATAGCGGAGTCAGGGGGTATGGGGAGAAGGCAGGAACGGGGTACTGATTGAGAATGATCAGCCATGATCACATTGAATGGCGGTGCTGGCTCAAGGGGCCGAATGGCCTCCTCCTGCACCTATTGTCTATTGAATTGTCAATCTTTCAGCTGTTATTTTGTCATAAACATCTCCATGTGACCCGCCCTTTTGTTTCTTCCCTCCGTCCCTCTCGCTCCGACCCACCTGCCGGTTCCAGGGAGGAAAGGGAGAACTGGATCCGAGCTAAATACGAGCAGAGGCTCTTTGTCGCTCCCGTGAAGCACCGCGACGTCGCCTTTGGAAAGCAGCTGTTCCGAGCCGTCATGGAGAAGGACCTGTACAACATCTTGCTGCTCCTTGCTCACGCCAAGAAGGAGCACATTAACGAGTGCACCGATGACAAGGACAGGCGGACAGCACTGCACCTCGCCTGCGAGCTCAAGGACGTGGTGATAACGCAGCTCCTGGTCTGGGTACGTGGCACTCTGCTCCCATGTTCTTACCCAGTCGACTGCCGTGCTGTGGACCGTAATGATATTGAGTGTACCTGGCCCACCGTCCAAAGTCTACGTCAAGACCTGTTATACGTGTCTACTATGGGCAGCAAGGTGGCGCTGCGGTAGAGTTGCTGCCTCACAGCGGCAGAGACCCGGGTTCCATCCTGACTGCAGGTGCTTGTCTGTACGGAGTTTGTACGTTCTCCCCGTGACCTGCGTGGGTTTTCACCTCATATTTTGCCTGGGCAGCTTGCAGCCCAGTGGTATGAACATCGACTTCTCCAACTTTAGACAGTTCCTGTGTCCCTCTCTTCCCCTCCCCCTTCCCAGATCTCCCTCTATCTTCCTGTCTCCACCTATATCCTGTATAAGAAAATAACTGCAGATGCTGGTACAAATCGATTTATTCACAAAATGCTGGAGTAACTCAGCAGGTCAGGCAGCATCTCGGGAGAGAAGGAATGGGTGACGTTTCGGGTCGAGTCTGGAGAAGGGTCTCGACCCAAAACGTCACCCATTCCTTCTCTCCCGAGATGCTGCCTGACCTGCTGAGTTACTCCAGCATTTTGTGAATAAATACCTTCGATTTGTACCAGCATCTGCAGTTACTGGTTTGCAGGTTAATTGGCTTGGTATAATTATAAATTGTCAGTTCAGTTCAGTTTAATTTATTGTCACGTGTAACAAAGTACAGTGGAAAGCTTTTGTTGACCCTAGTGTGTATGGGATAGTGTAAGTGTGCAGGGATCGCTGGTCAGCAGTGGGCCGAAGGGCCTGTTTCTGCGCTATATCTCTAAACTAAACGTAACTAAACTAGTATCCTCACCTTAGGGAGGTTATACTGTACCAACCTATATTTCAAAGACTACATTACGTAAATAATTTAGTCTCTTTTCCAAAAGGGTTTCGTGGTCATTAATCCCTATTTTAAGCAGTGCTTCCAAAAGCACCTAGAGTCACAGAATCATCTAGCACAGAAACATGCCCCCCCCGCCCACCATGTCCATGCCAACCATCGTAGTTATCTCCTCACGTTTTGCCTGTAGCCTTCTATACCTCTCTGCCTCTGCTGCCAGTAATCAGCAGCTGGCATCAGCAACATCAACTCCAAGGCACCAGGTCTGGCTGGCTCGTGGTCTATGAGGCTGTGTCTACAGGTTGGGTCCAAAAACGTTGCCTGTCTCGCTCCTCATCCATGTCCTGAAGGCCGGCACAACACAGGGGCGTGCGTAACACGGTCGTGTGCACCGTGCCAGTCAGCAGAAATTTGCCTTCCTGGGGAAGGGGAGCAGGTGGGACCGTTGCATTCGCTTCGATCCTGGGTAACGAGCCCTGGAGAAGGTATTTATTCACAAAATGCTGGAGTAACTCAGCAGGTCAGGCAGCATCTCGACCCGAAACGTCACCCATTCCTTCTCTCCTGAGATGCTGCCTGACCTGCTGAGTTACTCCAGCATTTTGTGAATAAATACCTTCGATTTGTACCAGCATCTGCAGTTATTTTCCTATATTATATGAGCCCTGGAGAAGGTTCGTTTGAGGGCAAAAAGGGAGACTTTTCCCCCCCCCAAAAAAAACCCAAAAGTAACCCGCCGGTCTCGATTTTGTCTTCTCCGCAGTATGGCATTGACGTGAGGGCCAGAGACGTGAACGGAAACACAGCCCTGTACTACGCCAGGCGGGCAGGGAGTCAGGAGTGCATGGATGTGCTGTTACAACATGGCTGCCCCAGTGATGGCTGTGTCACAACGCCCAGCGTCCGAAGAAAAAGTCTCGGGAGAACTGACTCTAAGTTTGCACATTAGGCACAAGCCTTTGAAGCATTCCTTTTCCACACCTTGACATTTCCCAAAGGGCAGCCTTCACATTTTCCCCCAAACCATTTCTCCCCTCCGCCCATCCCCATCCTCCGACCCATTTTATTGCAGGTGATCAGGACGCACCCTTCATGGAAGCCCAGCGCTGATCTTACAAACAAGCGACAATGTCAGTGGTCTCAAAGCGACTGACTGAGCGATCGGAACTGCTGTTCTTTGATGCAAGATCTGCTCGGTGTTTTAAGGCTTATTTCCTGAACTCTCCTTTCTAGGTGATATCTGAAGGTAACGACAGTGTCCCAATTTGTAGAGCAGCTTTGGGAGTAAAGATTTGATCATTCCTTTTAAAAAAATAGATTGGAACTTGTTTACACAAATCAAAAGCCATGATGTGCTGGATTCCTGCACCTGCAGTAAGTCACAGAAGCCAGTTTTCAGCTCCAAATGTTTTATATTTGACATAATGAAGATGTTGTCAGTTTTATTTTCTAACTGTTTTAATGGTGGCCCTACCAAATGTTCCCTTGCAGTTTTTCTTTCAGACGTGCAATTGTATTTAAATTTGTAAAGGAAATTTGTGTGTAATATTGGATATTACAGTATTCAGTGAAATGTGACACGTACAGAACTTTATTTCGTACTATCCGAATGTAAAGGATAGTCGTGTATCAGTGTTGCAAGGGACAGGAAAAGCAGGGAGGGGAGAGGCTGGCGTCTTAGGTTGTCCATCTGAAAGGTTGGCCACTCCTTCTCTCCAGAGATGCTGCCTGTCCCGCTGAGTTACTCCGGCATTCTGTGTCTACTACTAATGTAATATTGTACCACCATATTGTGCCCAGCAGTGTGGGACCATTGGTTCAAGGGAGTATTTGAAGACGGGCATTTTGTTTCGGTACAATGTGTTACAGGCCAAACAAATAGAAATGAGGGCTCCACTGACACAGAGCAGTAACAAGGAAACGCCTGCAACTCAATCGAACCTTGTAATCTTAACAGAATCTGCCATGAAGTCAGCCCTCATGCAAAAGGGGGAAGCATTTTATATCAGACCTCCCGAGTGCTAAGTTTCAAGTGCCATTGTCCAGCACCTGAGCCCCAGGCTGACCCTGCCACTGCGGTACAAAGGGAGTGCCGCAATGTCAGACAGTTCACCACTGGACCACTGGAGGTATCAAGTTCTGGATGCAACATTAAGCCGAGGTCTTCCATGGATGTAAACGATGCCATGACGATCTTATGAAGGGCGGGGGAGATTCTCCCTCATCCTCCCGTCGTGTCCTCCCCAATATTATCACTCGAACGACATCAGAAACAAAAACTTGTCAGCTTTTTGATATACTCACTGTTTATGGCAACTTGCTGTGTGCAAATCGGTTGCCTTGTTTCCTGTGTTGCAAATGTCGGCAATTGAAAAATATTTCATTGGCTCTGAAGTTCTTTGGGACATGCTGAGGTAGTGAGGACATAGTAGGAAATGCAATTCTCTCTCTTCCCTGGCACTCTGGAGAGCACTAGTTCCCTTTTATACTCCCTTTCTCCTCTCCCGTCCCCTGCCACCTACATCCCTCCCTCAGCTTTACTTTTCTTTCCCTATCTGACCCCCTTTTGTCTCCTTTTCATCTCTCGCCTTTGTCACTTACTCCACCTATCTGCCTATCAAACGCCCTCTCACCTGTATCCACCTATCACTTGCCAGTCCCTATCCTGCCACCCCCTCTCCTTTCCACCTTTCTACCCTCTACTCCGTCAGTCAGAAGAAGGGTCCCAACCCGCAATGTCAGCTATCCATTCCCTCCCCAGATGCTGCCTGACCTGCTGAGTTCCTCCAGCATTTTTGTTGTTTTGCAGCCTATAACCTGGTTTAACGAGTCTAATGAGACTAAAATTGGTAAATGAAAGGTTTAAGTTTAAAAAAATTGTATATTGTCCTGCAAACTGAGCTAAATTTACTCTACTTGGTTATCTTGAAATTCCCTCTTAAGTCCTATCAGGCTAGGAATGACGAGGATGTGTAAATCGTCTGGTTAAGGTTAACGAGAGCACAAGTCTGATGTGTCTTCTCAAGGTTTACTTCTTCATTCAGAAACCCGAGTGAAGAGGACTGGGATAAATGTGGGAATGGGAGACCATTACAGCAAGGAAAGGGAAGTTCAGATGAGTCCAGACTGGGGCAGTCAAGTTGTAGATTGCCCGGAGAAAATACCAATACCACTGCTTGCCCAGTTTACAACAGCAACTCCAGACACCGCTGTTTAAAGTCTCATGCCATCCAGCACACTTCACAACTCAACCCAATGGCTGCCCCAGTCTGGACTCATCTGAACTTTCCTTTCCTTGCTGTATCTGTCTCCCATTCCCACATTTTTCCCAGTCCTCTTCACTCGGGTTTCTGAATGAAGAAGTAAACCTTGAGAAGACACATCAGACTTGTGCTCTCTCGTTAACCTTAACCAGACGATTACTCCACAGTGAACACATCCTCGTCATTCCTAGCCTGATAGGACTTAAGAGGGAATTTCAAGATAACCAAGTAGAGTAAATTTAGCTCCGTTTGCAGGACAATATACAATTTTAAAAAACTTAAACCTTTCATTTACCAATTTTAGTCTCATTAGACTCGTCAAACCAGGTTATAGGCTGCAAAACAACAAAAATGCTGGAGGAGTCTCATGCCATCCTGCACTAATGTAGCTAACGTGCGAACACATGACTTACATTCCTTGTTCCCATCCATAAACCAGAGCCCTGGCTGAATATATTTGGGAGGGGGTGCCAGGGAAATAATAAACGCGCATGAAAAGCAGGCTGTGTTTTCCCTCGGCTCATATAATAGCTTACCTCTGGTCAGGAGGGTCATTATACAGACACCCCACCCCCATCCACGTCCCCAACTAATGCAGTACTGAGGGAGTGCTGCCGTATCAGAGGTACTGTCCTTCAAATAGTACTTTCAAATGAGGTTCAGTCTGCCTGTTCTGGTGGATGTACTAGATCCCATGGCACAGCAGGGAGTACTCCTGATGTCCCGGCCAACGTTTTATTCTCCCAACACCGCCAAGATTGGAATACCAGGTCTTTAATTCTTGCGCTGCTTCTGCAACCTTGCTGCACGCAAAATGGCTGCTGCATTTGCCGACAAACCGACAGATACAGCGTTTAGAAGTATTCCCTGGCACACAAAGTGCTTTGGGACGTTTCTGAGGGAGGCGATACAGCGCAAAATAAAATGCAAGCCTTTGCAAAGCAAATTTTGCAGCATGCTTGGGGGAGTGGGTCAACATCGATAACTTCAGATTTTCGGTAGTGAGCATTCTACCAGAATATCAAGCTTTGCACACTGCGCTGAAAGTATTCTTTTAACCATTCTGGGCAGCAATTTCCTTCAGCGACTATACCTTGCAAAATCATTGCCATGGCGCGAACACAATGATGCCACGTATACTGCTCATTTCCAGCCCTCACCCCCGTTATTAGGCTTTTAGTACATCGTGTAGTGTTCATTATAAATAGACAATCTGCTTTTCACAGTAGAGTGAGAAAGAAATCCAAACCGAAGTTCTATTTCCTCCTAGCATGTGGGTGCAAGTTGTCAATATATGTGAAAGTTGTTTAGAATTCAACTACCTTTCGATGAAGATTGTTTGGCCAGTTACAGTCATTCATGTTTTCGCTGATACTCAGCTTTTTAACCTTCAGTTGCCATCTATACCTGTGACTATTTACTGCCTAATAAAACTCAGCACGACTTTAGCAAACAGAACTTCTTATGTTCCATCTTCTTCCTTTTCTCCGATCTCCGGCGCCTTTGATCCACCCTCCGCAGCTGAAGTACCTTTCGTGCAGCTGTAGATAGTGAGCGCTTCAGAGCTGGAGCCTGTTCCTGCCCTTGCCCCAATGCTCACACAGCTCCCACCAGACGTCACTGCCAGAGGGCAGCCACAGATGCCCCACACTCACTCACCCTCTTTCCCCTTCCTTGCCCAAGACCACCGAGTCCACTAGTTTGATTTAATTTAGTTTAGAGATACAGCACGGAAACAGGCCCTCAGGCTCACCGAGTCCACGGCGACCATCGAACCACCTGTTCACCATAGTTAGTTCTATGTTATCCCACTTTCTCATCCACTCCCTGCACACTGGGGGCAATTTACACAGACCAATTAACCTACAAACACGCACGTCTTAGGGATTTGGGAGGAAACTGGGGCACCCAGAGGAAACCCACAAGGAGAACACGCAAACTCCACACAGACAGAACCCGAGGTCGGGATCGAACTCGGGTCTCTTGTGCCGTGAGGCAGCAGCTCTATTAGCTGTCCCTGTCTTACCTGAGAGAACTCACTCTGCACAGACCAAGAGTTCTGGGAGCAAATCAATCTCTCCACCATTCTGCTGCAGCTTTGCACTCAAACATTTCCAACGCTCCCTCTCAATGTTATTGTTTTGTAATCTAATTTGGAGCTTCAATTTAAAATGAGTTCATCCACCTCTGAAGCATGAAATCTTGTTCCATTAAAACTCCCTGGCTGCAACATACACTTTTGATGTGGCTTTTAAAAGAAGCAGCATCTTGTTTTCCTTATTGCTGCTTAGAAAGAAAATTGGTTTCAAAATATTACTGTGCGGCCACTTATGTTAAATTAATTTTCAGCTCAAAACTGCTCGACAATTTAACATGCACAAAAACATTTTATTGGAATCCAGTGGCTTTTCGTACAAAGTGAGCTGGTGTCACAAGTTTAGATCGTATTGAGAAGCAAATTTATTTGTGCATTTGGTCTGCCCAAGTAATGTATCCTGTATGTCCACATAATAGAAGATTTGCCTCAAGTAATGTTGTCTGAAGAGTGTAATTCAAATGCACAATCAGTTTGAGGTATGGAGCCATTAAGCCAAGTTACACTGCCGGCTCAACAGTAGTGCATGATTATCAAGACCTCTGGTCTCCTGCACTTAACTCCGAACGAACAATAGACAGATTCTCCACTGTCCTCCAACATGTTAAAATGTTTATGGCTCACTCTCCCACCCGAACATGGAAAGTGGCTATTCAAACCTCCTTGGCCAATAAACTTATTCATTCATTCATTCATTCATTCACTGTTCAGTCAGAACGCAGTCAATGGGTACACCGTTGTACAATTGTCCAATAAAATACAATTACAAAGTACAAAAGAAGTACAAATGTACTTCAATTCCATTGACAACTGCGCTCCACATGCCCAATACCCTTCCCTCCAAAACAACTAATTGAAAATGGCAGTTACCCGCATGAACCAAGCATTTTGCGGAAGAGAGATCCAGATCCCCACCACCCTTTGTGTGAGGGGGAAGAAAAGCTTTCTGGTTTCACTCCTGAATGGGTGATTTCCAATTGGAAGCTTCTGCCTGTAGAAACAAGGAATCTGCAGATGCTGGTTCACAAAAAAGGACACAAAGTGCTGGAAGTAACTCAGTGGGTCAGGCAGCATCTCTGGAGAACATGGATAGGTGACGCTTCGGGACGGGACCCTTCTTTGGTCTGAGCATCCATGTTCTCCAGAGATGCTGCCTGTCCCACTGAGATTCTCCAGCACTCTGTGAAATGTCACCTATCCATGTTCCCCACAGATGCTGCCTGGCCCGCTGAGTTACTCCAGCACCCTGTAAAATGCCACCTATCCATGTTCTCCAGAGATGCTGCCTGACCCGCTGAGTTACTCCAGCACTCTGTGAAACGTCACCTATCGATGTTCTCCACAGATGCTGCCTGGCCCGCTGAGTTACTCCAGCACTCTGTGAAACGTCACCTATCCATGTTCTCCACAGATGCTGCCTGACCCGCTGAGTTACTCCAGCACTCTGTGAAACGTCACCTATCCACGTTCTCCACAGATGCTGCCTGACCCGCTGAGTTACTCCAGCACTCTGAAACGTCACCTATCCATGTTCTCCACAGATGCTGCCTGACCCGCTGAGTTACTCCAGCACTCTGTGAAACGTCACCTATCCATGTTCTCCACAGATGCTGCCTGACCCGCTGAGTTACTCCAGCACTCTGTGAAACGTCACCTATCCACGTTCTCCACAGATGCTGCCTGACCCGCTGAGTTACTCCAGCACTCTGTGAAACGTCACCTATCCACGTTCTCCACAGATGCTGCCTGACCCGCTGAGTTACTCCAGCACGTTGTAAGCTTATGCCTCTTGTTCTGAATTTCCACATTGACAGAAAACAGCTTCCTTTATAATTGGCCCTTTCTCGTTTAGAAACCCTGGGTCAGAGTGCTCCTCCACCTTCCAGACTCAAGGGAATTCACCACACGTTTTGTTAGAAAGTCAAATTGTCACCTTTTTCAGCATTTAGGGAAGTTTGCATCTTTGAATATTTCTCTCTCCAGCTGCAGGCTTTGCAACATTGAAGTCAACTTTTCATTAAGAGCTTCTATTTCTGGAACTTCTACAAAAAAAAATTGCAAGATGTTTTAATAATTTCAATGCTTAAAATGTAAATGCTTCTTGTGAACATTTTCTCTGTGTATTGGCCACTTTTATATCCATTTGACTTTGTTACTGGATATATAACGCTTATAGCTAGTTTCCATTTTACTTGTTTTTACTTACGATGATTGTATACAGAGTCTGTAAACTGTTTCTTAAATTGTGATCTGCCCTGTGAATTGTAATACAATTCCATTGAATTGAATTTAACTTCAAAAGTTTAAGTTGTACTTCTGTATTTGTATAAAATTGCTCAATAGGGGGAGGGGAGTATCTCTCTTTCTTTTTTTTTTGTTCTGGGCTGCTTTGGTTTATGGGGTCAGGGCAAGATCTGTTGAGCTGCAATCTGACCTGGTTCAATGCTTAACTGGAGACTGGAGCCATTCATTTCCTCAGCTGAGCCTTTCCAGCACATTTGCAAACAGGTCTGCCTTAGATTTCTGTCCGCGCTATTGTGTTACTATCAAGCAGCATCGAATCGTTTGGCTCACAGCTTTATTCGGGCAGGAGAGGATTCGAGGGCAGTTGCTTGCTCATTCATTCTGCATACTCCCTTGCTACTGATCACTGCACCCGTGACCCAGGTCAGCAAAGCAACAGGACACCCTGGCAGAGAGTTGCCAGCTTTCTGTTCGCCGTGTTTATTCTACCTTGTCTCGAAATACATTCCAAAGTGGTCCCCATTTCGTCATCTGTGTTGATGGATGAGCTTAACAAGCATAGAAGTTGTAGAGTTCATTGATTCTTTTATTGAAATCTCAGATTTCCTTTACAACTGACTAGAATGAATGTGAATGATTGTTTACTGGCTTTCCATGAAAGAAAGTTTAGTGCGCGAGTCCAATATTGTCTTCGCCATCAACCCCTTTAGCTAAGGGCACCCCCACCACCTAGATTCAACCATTAAGGACTTCCTAATTCATTTGTGTAAGAAGGAGTTGCAGATGCTGGTTTACACCAAAGATAGACCCAAAATGCTGGAGTAACTCAGCGGGTCAGGCAGCATCTCACAGACACAGAATGCTGGAGTAACATAGGGTCTGATGAAGGGTCTCGACCCGAAACGTCAGTCACCTATTCCTTTTCTCCAGAGATGCTGCCTGACCTGCTGAGTTACTCCAGCATTTTGTGTCTTATCTCCCTAATTCAATTCATTGAGCTGGGCAGAGCATAGAAGTGGAACGAGATGACAAACTCCATTGCCCTGAAACTTGTATCATCAGCCTCGGACACCGATGCCCTTTGCCAAGTTACCCTTTTGACTTTAGAGTTCAATTCCAAATCAAAAGTAAAACGTTACTCAATGCACTTCACTCCTGCTTTATTCCAGAGTAGTGGATAGTGGGGGCGCAGTGCAAGGCTTTGATTTGATTCAATTTTTATACAATAAAGCTGGTCAACAACTAAACACTTTAAAAAGCTACAAATACTGGAAAGTTGAACTCTTGCTCATTAACTACCTTCAATTCATTTTTTTTTTTAATCAGATTTTTTCTATCTCTAAATGTCCCTATTAATCCATCTGGAGTTTGTAATTTAACCTCACAGCATTTCACTTAAAACCAAGATGGAGACCCAAGAGGCGACAGATTGCTGGAATCTTGAGCAAAATACAAAGTGCTGGAAGAACCCAGTGGGTCAGGCAGCATCACTGGAGGGAAATGGACAGATGACGTTTCTGGGCAGGACCCGTCTATAATCTCCAGTTCCTCCAGTCTTTTGTGATTTGCTCAAGGTTCCAGCATCTACAGTTCCTTAGGCCTCTTTATTTTCTCTCATTCCCAGTTCTGAACAAAAGGGTCTGAGACCTGAAACGTTAACTCGGCTGCTCTTTACACTGATGCTCCCTGATCCGCTGAGTGCTTCCAGCATTTTTTAGTTTTATTACAGTTCAAAACGATCACGTTCTGGAGGGCATGAAGTGACAGCCTCCAAGGTTGTTCACTTTATTGAAGCCTCACAGCGACATAGACCCGGGTTCGTTCCTGACCTCGGGGGGTTTGTAGGTTAATTGGCCCTTTGTATATTGCCCCTAATGTGTAGGGAGTGGATGAGAAAGTGTGATATGGTAGAACTGGTGTGAACGGGTGACTGATGGCCGGTGTGGACTCCGTGGGCCTAAGGACCGGTTTCCATGCTGTAACTTTCAATTCAATTCAACCTTTAAGGGGCACATTTTTAAAAATGAAGTATTAAGATCCATTTTTTGCATCTTAGCTCAATGGCCTTATAAATCCCGTGGCAATTTATGAAGGTGACCAGCACTTTTCCACGGTCTCCTTGCCAACAATTTTAAAGCTACAAGAAAAAGTGATTGCTGTTTATGAGATGGCGCAGAACTGCAACTGTTTTTTACCTTTGTTACGATCACTGCTGTGCAGAAACGCAATGGCCAATGTAATGAGATCCTCTTCAAACATCAAGGCACGATTAAAATGCAAGTGTTCCTTTTCCCCACTCATCAGGTGGACTTTGATCGAGTACGGCACTGGAACAGGCCATTCGGCCCAAAATGTCCGTGTCGGACATGATGCCAGGTGAAACTAATCTCCTCTGCCTGCATGTGACCCATATCGCTGCATCTCCATGTGCATGTATAAAAGCTTATTAAAACGCTGCTGTCATATATGTTTCCACCACCAGCTCTGGCAGTGGGTTCCGGGCATATTGAAAAGAAATGCAGCAATGTTCATCATATGTAGTTAATCACACTAATAGTCTCTTCCCTTCAATCATACAGTACGAGCATGGATTTTTTTACCTCCCCATGTCCAGTATCAAACCCCCAGTTGCAGTGATCTTACTGTAATCCATCTGATTTTCCCCACATTCCCATCAACCCCTCCTGCACACACTGGATGCATTTTACAGAGGCCAAATAGCTACAAACCCGCACCTCTGCGGGAGAAATGTGTACGAAGGAACTGCAGATGTTGGCTTAAACCGAAGATAGACACAAAAAAGCTGGAGTAACTCAGCGGGGCAGGCAGCATCTCTGGAGAGAAGGAATAGGTGATTTCAGGTCGAAATGTCACCCATTCCTTCTCTCCATTGATGCTGCCTGTCCCGCTGAGTTACTCCAGCTTTTTTTGTGCCGGATCCTCTGTGGGTGAAAACTGGAGCACCCGGAGAAATAATTGTGAAAGGTAATTATGAGCCCTGAATGACCTTTCATTGCATATGACAATCTGAACCCTTTTCACAGGATGGAAAAAAATCAATCACTGGAGGGCACAGCTTTAAGATCAGAGGAGCAAAATTTAAGATGGATGTGTGGGGCAAGTTTTTTTACGTGCAGGTGTTGAGTGCCTGGAACGCACTTCTGGGGGGGGGGGGGGGGGGGGTGGAAACAGATATGCTAGTGGTGTTTAAGAGGCTTTTAAATAGGCACATGGATATAGAGGGATAATGGATCATGCACAGGCAGATAATGGTTTGTCTTGGCATCATGTTTGGCACAGACATTGTGGGCTGAATGGTCTGTTCCTGTACTATTCTGTGTTCTATGAACATAAATAACCAATGTACAAGAAGGCACTGATCATATCAGTTTGCGCTAATGCAGCTGCAAATAAGACTTGCTCTCGCCTGTTTACATAATGCCATACACTCAGTCCAATGTTTTTGTACAAATGCTTAAAGATAAATCCCTGACTTTCTACACATGGGAACAATGTGACTGAGCTCGCAAACTGCACAAGGATTTGAAGTGCCGGAGAGGTTTCAGTGAAATTTGACGAATTAATTTGAACAGATTACCTCAGGCAAAAAAAAAGGACTGTTGGCTGGAGTTGGAACATTCAGCTGAGCTACGATTTGTAAAAGGCAGGAAAGAAACTGTTTTCCCATTGACACATCAGAGGTACGCAGAGCTCTCGGCTGCCTCCGTGGACCAGTTGGAGGTTCCACCTCAGAAGGGCGTCCAGGAAGGAGCTGAAGAGCTGTCATCATTGAAGGCACAAGTGCTGGCTGCCTGTGCAGCAAAATAACTGCAGATGCTGGTACAAATCGAAGGTATCTCAACTCAGCAGGTCAGGCAGCATCTTGGAGAGAAGGAATGGGTGACGTTTTGGGTCGAGACCCTTCTTCAGACTGATGTCGGGGGGGGGAGGGGCGGGACAAAGAAAGGATATTGAGTGATTGTACGGCAGGCGAGGTCATGGCCCCTGACCCGTACTGTTGCCACGCCGTGCACTGCAGTTCAATGTTGTGGCTGCACTTTGCTGCAGCTCGGCTTCACCCGGCTTCTCCCATCAGCACGTCTCCGGTTCCCTCCCGACGATCTGAGCGTCCCGTCACCTCTCCCCATTCCTGCGCTCCTCGCTCCTCCAGGCTCGGCACCCCTGCTCCGCACCTCGCTTCCTGCGGCTCTTCGGCCCCTCGCCGCTCCTGCTGGTCCTCCAGCCCTTCTCACTCGCCCTCTCCTTCAGCAGGGGTCTGCTGCCACTTGGCCGGCGCTCAACATCTCGAGGCTGGGGCCGCCGAGCAGAGCCGTGGCCTGGTCCTCCGCCTATTGCCTCGGCTCCCAGCGCCCGGCCCAGCTCTCGCTGCTGCTCGGCCTCCGCCGCCGATCGGCCTCTCCCCGGCTCCTCTTCCTCTTCGGGCTCGACACTCCGCTCCTCGTCTTCCATCGCCTCCTCCTCTAAGTCCGTCGAGCACGGCTCCCTGGGCCCTTCGCCCTCAGGCCCTGGCGGGTAGTTGACCTCCTGCGCTCGCTGCTTCTGCCCCTGCAGACCCTCCAGGCCCTTCGGCTCGAGTTCTTCCCGCTGCTCCTCTCCCAGCTCGCTCAACCCCGTCCTTTCCTCCTCCTCCTCTTCTCCCCCCGCCGGCCAGTCGGCGGCCCTCTGCTTCTCGGCCTTGCTCTCCTGCCCCCCTGCCAGGCTGCGTTTCCCCTTCAACCCGCCGGCTGGCCAGACGTCTTCCCAGCTGCTTCTTGCGTCCGCAGGCTTGGCAGCCCTTCGCCTGGTTCCTCTTTCCTTGCCGGATCCTCCAGCTTCATCCTCATTTTTTACAGCACAGAAATTGGCCTTTTGGCGGCTTTGTAAAGGTAAGAATCTGAATCTGAATTACCTTTATTGTCATTCAAAATGAATTGAACGGAAAACATTTGCCACGCAGCCACAACAGTACAGAGTAAAAGACGCAAGACACACAATTTTAACAGAAACATCCATCACAGTGACTCCTCCAGACACTCCTTCACTGTGATGGAAGGCAAAAAAATGTCTTCTCTCTTCCCCCATGTTTCTCCCGCGGACAGATAGTTCGATTTCGACCGAGGCTCCCGAATGTTCCTGTTGCATGTATTGGTATGGTATGCCATAAGCTGCCATGTCCTCACTTTGACCTCACGACCTTGCGTGCAATCACCTAACAGGTGAAGACAGTGAGACCTCCCACTGTCTCGCTGTCTCCACCTAGATCCTCTATGTGTCCCATCGTCCCCCCCCCCCCCCCCTGACAGCAGTGCTGGCTGTCTGGTAAGAGTCACAGCCAGAGCACCTGGATTCTATCAAGGATTGGAAAGGGTGACTGGTGGAAAGAGGGAGACAAACGTATACAAAAATGTCGAGACTACAGTAGTTAGAAATCAGTAATAAGAACAGAAGGAGCGGCAGGTGGCGCAGCTGGGAGAACCACTCCTTCAGAGACCAAAGATACTAGAGGAGCAAGATAGACCACTCGACCCGAAAAACCGTAGTACGTCACGGCGCCATTTTAGTAGGCAGAAACTTGCAGAAACATTTTTTTTAAATAACACAAATCTGTGAATAGATAGATGAGATATATTCTGCATGTTAATGGTATCATCACACATTCCCCCAAAACACTGATTACACTGCGAGAACCAGAGCGAACGGCGGGTTTTGCCTACTAAAATGGCGGCCGTTACGCTCCATTGCGTGCCGCACTTCAGTATCGGCGATTTCAACGGAGTGGTCCATCTTGTTCCTCTAGTATCTTTGTTGTAGACCCGGTATCCCGGGCTGCTGCGGGAGCTTGTCCTCCCGGCCGCCAGGGGGAGGGTGCTGGTCCTCTCGGCCGCCAGGGAGAGGGTGCTGGTCCTCCCGGCCGCCAGGGGAAGGGTGCTGGTCCTCCCGGCCGCCAGGGGGAGGGTGCTGGTCCTCCCGGCCGCCAGGGGGAGGGTGCTGGTCCTCCCGGCCGCCAGGGGGAGGGTGCTGGTCCTCCGGCCGCCAGGCGGCACCGGGGTGGCGCCTCTCGGCGGAATCCCGTCGGTTGTTTGAAGAGGTGTTGGCGGCGGCGGCTCCTCCCGGGCCGCGGGGCGGGCGGGCGGTGAGTGAGTGAAGGGGGAGGCGGGCGGTGAGTGAGTGAAGGGGGAGGCGGGCGGTGAGTGAGTGAGTGAAGGGGGAGGCGGGCGGTGAGTGAGTGAGTGAAGGGGGAGGCGGGCGGTGAGTGAGTGAAGGGGAGGCGGGCGGTGAGTGAGTGCGGGCCGGTGTGTGGGGCTGGAGAGGCCGGGCAGTGAGTGAGTGGCCGGGCCGGGCGGTGAGTGAGGGGCCGTGGGGCGGGCGGTGAGTGAGGGGCCGTGGGGCGGGCGGTGAGTGAGGGGCCGTGGGGCGGGCGGTGAGTGAGGGGCCGTGGGGCGGGCGGTGAGTGAGGGGCCGTGGGGCGGGCGGTGTGTGGGGCTGCAGTGGCCAGTGAGTGAGTGTCGGACCGGTGTGTGCGGGCCGGTGTGTGGGGCTGGAGAGGCCGGCCTGCCCGCCCGTGTCTGCCCGCCAGCCAGGTGGTACCACAGCCCGAGGGAGGGGGGACCCGGTCACGATGTGTGAGGCACAGCCCGGCCTTTGTTGCCGGCCGCACTCGGCCGCTCACCCAGCGACCTCCAGCCCAACCCGACAGGTCCGGTCCGGCAGCCAAGTCCCGGGGCTGGCGTGAGGGTAGCGCGGGGGGGTGGGGGGGGTAGGGAGGAGGGAGGGAGACGCTGCAGGTAGTTGCCCGGACTGGCCGCAAATAACTATCAGTGTCCCGAGTTCTTAACCAGGGGCACAACATTTATCGGACAATCCCCTTGTCCAGAGGCTGTTGTGTAAATGTCTCCACGAGTAACAAACAAATTCCTTTATTAAGTCTTGAATCGCATTTGGGTTTTTTGTTTCCCCGATTGTCAATTCTTGTCAGCTTCGCCCCCCGACAGAGCAATGTCCCTGAAACTATTTAACTCACTTAAACCTGCGGTCAGTTTTGATTTATTCGGGTTTAAGTGAACATTTTTACCTTTAATGTTATCATTCCTCATCAAATGTACTCAGTGAAGGTCAGAGCTATTTTTAAAGAGCACTCTAGAAAGCAAGATTATTTTTATAGGGATGCTTGATTTATAGTCTGAAGAAACTTGATATTTTAAGATTGTGGTATTTTGTATGGTATTTCTAACAGTTTGGTTCAGGGAGTTATGGTTTTCTAATAGAGGTGATTCTATTCAGTAATGTTTGAATGTTATTTGAGAAATATTCTGTAGTGTGTTGCCAATGGAAAGAGTTAACAAATTAAGATCGTACTATTTTGTTATCTCCTTTATAATCACAAGTTCCTATCAAAGATCAGTGATAAATGTACAAAATTAAAGAATGCTGCCATTTAAAAACTGAATTCAAAATTTTAAACTGTCATTTTATTTAACAGTAATCAAAGCCGCTGGGTTACAAGTCCAGAAATACTTCTATATTCTCCTATCCGTCTGTGATTATAGGAATTGTTCTTTGGTCATAAACCATTTTATAATCGGGTCATTTAAACAGTCAGATAATATAGTCAATGCATGTGGGAAGTTCTGTGTTTATTTGCCAAGTCTACCTTAGAAATAGGGAAGTTTTGTTATTATACAGAGTGTTTTTGAGGCCACACCTGGAGCACCGGGTACAGTTTTGGATGAGTCAAGAAAATAATATACTAACATTGGCCTCCTGGAGTGACTCAGTCGGCCAATTCCCAAGAGGGGGTTGTCATCACTGGCTAAAAGGAGTTAGAGCTATATTCTTTGTAATTCAGCAAAATGAGGGGTGATCATATTGAATTGGATAAGATTGGAAGGGGACATGACAGGGTAGATGTTGAGATGTTTCCATGAGTTGCAGAGACAGAGTTACAAGATGAGGAGCAGAGACAGAAACAATGAGACAGAGTTACAAGATGAGGAGCATTTACAATTGAGACGTGCAGGAACTACTCCACCCAGAAACGTCACGAACACGCAAGGTGTTTGGCTTGAATTATAAACAAAAGCACGCGTTAACATTCTTAGTAATACAAGGCAGGATTAAACCACGTTAAAGCAAAATAAACACATCATCACATCCCATAACAAAATGACTATTCTTCAAAAGTAATGGCATGAATTTGAAAAGCTTGGGATGTCTTGAGAACCTTTTGAGGTGTTTTGCAGAAAGTAAGAACTGCAGGTGCGGGAATCTTGAGTAAAACACAAAGTACTGGTGTATCTCATTGGGTCAGGCAGCTTATCTGGTGAACATCCTCTTGTTGCTGCCTGGCTCACTGAGTAACTTCAGCACTTTGTGTTTTGCGATGTTACGCACCTGACTGGATGTGGAAAGTCAATAAAACTGCAGATGCTGGAAATCTAAAATAATAACATGAAATGCTGGAATTACTCAGCAGGTCTTTGACTTGAAAGATTAACCCTGTTCCTCTTCCCACAGAAACGGCCTGACCTGCTGAATGTTTCCAGCATTTTCTGACTGGACGCAGCCTGCTTGTTTACCCCATCTCTACGTCAAGACTGCATTGAACGTTTCCACTCAATTCAGGACATCACCTAGTGAATTCACTTAACCTCTCAAGGGCAGTTGGGAATAGACAAAAATCTTGCCCCTGCCACCAATGTGCACGTGCTGAGAATGCAAGCAAAATAAATGACTTGTGATGTTCTTGCCAGTGAAACAAGGTGCTTTTGGTATTCGCTCATTTGACAAGTTTTAAAATTCTGGTTAAGTGGAAATATTCAGATGTCGAGGCAACTGATGTACCCCCTTCATAAAATAAGGCATCTCAGAGTCTTAAACTACAGGTTAGCTGAAGGCATGTGCAAACGATGCATGGTTTAGGAAGTTACAGAATTCGCGTTTAATTATATCCTTTTCCCACACCTAATCCAGTAGGTTTTCCAATAACCTAGTGTATTGCATCTGCTTTTGGACAAGTTTATTGGGCTGTGTTTTTATTTTTTGTTTGGTTTATCGCATTAATTTTTGTCTCCAATCACTTGTGTCCATATGAAAAGTATCATTGACAAATTAACTATAATGTTCTTTTATGCATGTCTTGAAGATGGTCCTTAAAAACCCTCCCCCTTTGACCAAGTATTTGACTGAATGCCCTTTGGCTCAAAATCAGCTGTGTGCCTGGTGTTGCCTTGGGACATTTAAAAATGTTAAGGTTCCATGTAAATGTAAGTGTTGTCATTTTTTTTTTTTTACTTAATAGTTCCACTGCCTTGATTTTAAGTCACAAATTGGAGTGAAGAAAATTGCCACAGATGGTTGTGGAGGCCAAGTCAATGGATATTTTTAGGGAGATTGACAGATTCTTGATTAGTTTGGGTGTCGGGGGTTATGGGGCGAAGGCTGGAGAATGGGGTCGAGAGGGAAAGGTAGATCAGACATGATTGAATGGCAGAGTAGACTCGATGGGCCGAATGGCCTAATTCTGCTCCGAGAACTTATGAAGAGATACACAAGGCAGTCTAAGAATGTCATCTTTGCATTATCTTGCATTGTAACTGATACTGCCGTCTTCATTTGCAGGCTTTTCTCTGCGCAAGCTGTCTTTGAAATGTGAACAGCATCGTGCTGTATGGGCCAGTGGATTTGAGATTAGCGGAGGTTTTCAGAAACATCTGAAAGTATGGGTATGAGAATTAAACTACACAGTGCTGACCACCCTAATAATCTTCTGAAGGAACTCAACAAGTTCAGGCTTTCTGAAATCATGTGTGATGTAATCATCGTGGTGGGCAATCGGACGTTTTCAGCCCACAGGTCTGTGTTGGCGTGCGCTGCCGGCTACTTCCAGAAGCTCTTTCTGAACTCTGAGGTGACCTCTGCCAGAACATATGTGGTAGACTTCATCACACCAGCCAATTTTGAAAGGATCTTGAACTTTATCTACACCGCAGAGCTTTTCACAGATCTCATCAACGTGGGCGTCATCTACGAGATGGCGGAGAAGCTGGGAATGCAGGATCTGCTGAAGGCTTGTTACTCCACATTCCCCGACCTGGAGAAAACCGAGTCGAGCAAAGTGGGAGAACGGCCAACGGAAGACTACGCGATTCTCCCCGTGCCCTCCAATGAACAAAACCCACCCGGGGGAAACTCAAGGACCACTGCGTCGCAGTTTGGCCAAAGTAGAGGTTACATCATGCAGGTGGAGGTGGGAGAGGATTTCAAGAGTGAAGAAAGAAATCGCCCCAATGAAAATGGTCCCGCTGTGATGTACCAGCAATCAACGAAAACTGAAGACAGCCTGAAGATGGAATACAGCCAGCCCACATCCACTGAGAGTGTTCCCCTGGCCACCAGCAAAGCCCCTTGCGAGCTGTATGAGATTCAAAGTAATGGATATTATCAAACCAATTTACTGATGGCTGGAGAATCTCTGAAAGAAGGTGTAAACAATGTTGACCTCCAAGATCATTCGCTGAAGGAAATGGAGTGCATGCAGTTTGAAGGTATTGAACCGGACGGCCTTAATTTTGATGAACACCAGGAGAGTAGGGGTGCTTCTGAAGAGGTTATAGAGCTGACAGATGACAGTGAAGACGACTGTCTGGTCTGTGATAAGGACTGCAACAGTGAAGGCAAGAGCATGCCGTGCCAGGTGTGTGGGAAGGAGTTGCCAGCTAACATCGCAGTGATTCGGCAGCATGGTAAACTCCACATTGATGCCAAGGAGGGGTTGTGCAAAGTGTGTGGCACAAAGTTCACTGACAGGAGCTCCCGAATCACCCACGTTTTATCTCACGTTGGAATTTTCCTCTTCTCGTGTGATATGTGTGAGATGAAGTTTGTGACACAGTGGCAAGTGGCTGGACACCGGAAAGCCAAACCATATGATACGAACATTATTGTGCAGCCCAACGCCATGCTCCCACCTGAGCCCAATTTTGGGGGCTCTCCGACGGAACTCTTCTGTGCAGTCTGTGGAAAGGCCATGGCTAAAGACTATCTTGCTGTGAAAGAGCACATTCTTTCTCACCTCGACATGAAAAGCCTTTCCTGTTGCATCTGCGAGCAGCCTTTGAGGTCGGTCTGTAGCCTGATGTGGCATGTTTTGTCCCATATGAATATATCTATTTTTTCCTGTTCTGTATGTGGTAATAGCTTTGTAGATCGAACTATTCTAGAGCAACACATGGCCTCACATCAGGGTATGAAGTATTTATTTGAATGTCATTTTTGCAGTAGAAAGTTCCGACTGGAGGCCTCTTATCAAAACCACGTGAAGATACACAAGAGGCATAACTCGGACAACACAAAGGTTGTTGCTGCTCAACACCAGTGGCTCAAAAAGACTTTAACAACGTCACTGTCAGACGAGTCTACGAGTGATGGACATGTGGCCACTCTACAGCAGGAGACCCTTCTCTCACTTCCCTTAAACCACGCCAAGATCAGCTCCAAGGGGAACTGGTACGAATGCGAGTTTTGCAGGAAGAGGTTTTCTCATTCCAGTGAGTTTCAGTATCACCTACGAATTCACTCGGGGGAGAAGCCCTATGAATGTAAGCTGTGCCACAAGTTCTTCAGGGGACGGTCGACTGTCAAAAACCACCTAAAGACTCATTCGGGCGCCCTGATGTACTGCTGCACGGTGTGCCAGAGGTACTGCCCCACCCTGAACCTTATGAGTAAGCACGTGGAGATGCACACGGATGGAGGCCTGCCTCCTGATTTTAACATTGCACAGACCTTTATGTACATCGTACATTCCAAACAGTCAGTAAAAATTATGGACTGATCTTTTATTTTGTAAGGAAACAGACCCAATGTTGGTTTGACAAACTGTATTCTGAATTAGACATCAAATAAATTCTCATTTTAATGAACAGTAGAACCTTCAAAACTTAAAATTTTTGAGAGGTTTATTGACAGAATTTTACAAAAATGTTGTAGTTGTCACTAACTTGCAGTGCTGTTATAACTGGTATAATGAAGTTACCATTTTTTGTGTCTGTTTGTGTGTGTGTGTGAGCATGTGGGGTTTCAATTTATGGTTGATTGAACACAGTTACTGGTACTATGCCAAAAAATATCCAACGGCTCTATAATGTGAACATCGAAATCTACCCGGACACAAGGTAGTAGCTTTGGGGTCTTCGTGACAAAATGCATGTGTTCACATTGTCCTATCAAGTATTGCTATTATAATCCCCAGGGAGTGGATTGAGATGAGTAGTGTGAGGGGTCAGGGAATGCTTTAAATTAGAGCTTTCACGGTGCTCACTACACATTTAGTGTTGACTCAGGGCAGCACAGTGGCACAGCGGTCGAGTTGCTGCCCTGTGACTATGTGGGATTTCTCTGGTTTCCTATTACATTCCAAAGACATACAAATTTGTTGGTAAATTGGAAAAAAAACATTATTGCAGAACATACTTAGAAAAGAAGTCCATGACAGTGCAAGAGGTGGTCTGTGGTATTCCATTGCTGAGGTAGGGTTAGGGTTGTGCAGGTCAGTTCAGGAACCTGATGGTTGGAGGAACGTAGCTGTTCCTGAACCTGGTGGTGTGGGACTTCAGGCTTCTGTACCTCCCGCCTGATGGTAGCAACGAGAAGAGGGTGTGAGCTGGCTGGTGGGAATCCTTGATGATAGAAACATAGAAAATAGGTGCAGGAGTAGGCCATTTGGCCCTTTGAGCCTGCACCGCCATTCAATATGATCATGGCTGATCATCCAGCTCAGTAACCTGTACCTGCCTTCTCTCCATACCCCCTGATCCCTTTAGCCACAAGGGCACATCTAACTCCCTCTTAAATATAGCCAATGAACTGGCCTCAACTACCTTCTGTGGCAGAGAATTCCACAGACTCACCACTCTGTGTGAAGAAATGTTTTCTCATCTCGGTCCTAAAAGACTTCCCTCTTATCCTTAAGCGGTGACCCCTGGTTCTGGACTTCCCCAACATCGGGAACAATCTTCCCGCATCTAGCCTCTCCAACCCCTTAAGAATTTTATATGTTTCTATAAGATCCCCCCTCAGTCTTCTAAATTCCAGCGAGTATAAGCCTAGTCTATCCAGTCTTTCTTCATATGAAAGTCCTGCCATCCCAGGGATCAATCTGGTGAACCTTCTCTGTACTCCCTCTAAGGCTAGTAGATGCTTTTAATGGTGGGGAGGGGCTGTGCCCGTGATGGACCGGGCTGAGTCCACCGCTTTCTGCAGCCTCTTGCATTCCTGTGCATTGGAATTGCCATGCCAGGCCATGATGCAACCATTCGGGATGTTCCTACAATGCATCTGGCGAGGTTTGCATGAGTATTTGGTGACTTGCCAAATCTTTCAATTAACAACAAAGTAGAGGGAACTTTCCCATCTTTTGTCACAAAACCATTTATGTGATTTGTAAACTGATTTGGCCATCTCATGGATATTTAGTTTTAGAATAAAGTTTATTGGTATCTATAGTAACCAATACACTATGAATTTAAAGGGAATATTTGGAAGTTTTGATTACATTTGTTTGATTGCATTTCCAGATTGCTTTTCTGAAATGCCCCAAAAATTCCATTCATTGTTGTATGTGAAATGTCCATAAATGTTGCCTATATTTTTCAGTCAAAAACATAATTTGCCTTAAATATAAACAAGTGCATTGGTGTTAATTTTATTGGACGGGCTGGAGATGAGTATAATCATTATTCGGTTCAGTTTGGATCTTCACTTCTGGAATCGAGTCTTGGTTTGACTCTACGACCAGCATTTATTCTCTCAGACCTGCAGATATATTTGGGTCCACTGATGGCTCAGCTGGCTGAGGTCAGCTTTCAATTAAGCTGAACCTGCTAGGGAGTCATGTTCAGGATTCCAGGTCATTGCTGCATTAACTAAACTTGGATGCAAAGGTGAATGTTATGATTAGTCTTATTGCCCCTCATCTAGCGATATGATTACTAATTGCTTCTTATCTAGGGGAGGACAGAATGAATATTAAAGGAAATATGTGTGACCTGTTGTATTGCTAAAGTTAGTAAATGTTCCCTGTATGCGGAGAATTTATCTCCAGACAGCCCAGCAGAGCATCTCGTCGAGTTGCTGCCTCGCAGCTCCAGCGACCCAGGGTCTATGTATTGGACGGGGTATTTGGTTTAGAAAACAAAAGATTTGGGCACAAAAGCCTTCTGAGTGATTCTTTTAATTTGTTACAAATTAAAGAATTTGCCACTGAATGTTATTTTTATTGAGGACATCTAGGGAGACAAGGAATTAATTAAACTTGGGAGTTTGAAGGTTTCTAGTGTAAATGGCAGTTGAGGAACCAAAGGGAGCTCTAATCTGGGACAGTATCAATCGAGCATAGATGCCCTATTTTATAGATACGTCGACTATTTTGATTTGCAAACGTTGAAGTGACACCACCCTTTTTAAAATAAAACTTTTGTTTCATAAGTGCTGAGACATGCGTTACCCTGTATAAATCACCTATTTAACAAGATAACCATATAACAACTACAGCACGGAAACAGGCCCGTTCGGCCCTACCAGTCCACACCGACCACTCTCTCTGACCTAGTCTCATCTACCTGCTCTCAGACCATAACCCTCTAATCCCCTCTTATCCATATACCTATCCAATTAACTCTTAAATAATAAAATCGAGCCTGCCTCCACCACTTCCACCGGAAGCTCATTCCATACAGCCACCACCCTCTGAGTAAAGAAGTTACCCCTCATGTTACCCCTAAACTTTTGTCCCTCAATTCTAAAGCTATGTCCCCTTGTTGGAATCTTCCCCACTCTCAAAGGGAAAAGCCTACCCACGTCAACTCTGTCCGTCCCTCTTAAAATTTTAAAAACCTCTATCAAGTCCCCCCTCAACCTTCTACGCTCCAAAGAATAAAGACCCAACCTGTTCAACCTCTCTCTGTAGCTTAAGTGCTGAAACCCAGGCAACATTCTAGTAAATCTCCTCTGTACCCTCTCCATTTTGTCGACATCCTTCCTATAATTTGGCGACCAAGATAGTTTGTTTAGGTTTGTAAATTTGGCGGTCCTGGTAATCTGTAGTCTCATCCCACCTCTTCCAGCTGTCTCCCCCATACTACAATGTCTGAAGAAGGGTCCCGGCTCAAGGATCTTAAATCCTCTCATTATGAAGGCCAACATGCCATTAGCTTTCTTCACTGCCTGCTGTACTTGCATGCTTACTTTCAGTGACTGATGTACAAGGACACCCAGGTCTCGTTGCATTTCTCCTTTTCCTAATCTGACACCATTCAGATAATAATCTGCCTACTTGTTCTTGCCCCCAAAGTGGATAACCTCGCATTTATTGCAATACTAATTACATCCTTTCTGTAATTCCTTAAACTGGCAATTGTGCAATAGAAGATGTGAGGAAGAATGCCCTTTTCAACTTTTAGATATGAAAATTAAAAAATAAAATATATATATAAATGAAATGAAAGAAATTTTTAACTTTAAAAAATATTTACCCAAATATTATTGTGTGAACATTTGTTGCTGTTGACAGCATCAAGGCCCAGCCATTTTACCCCCAAAAAAGCCTGATAGAAAGGAATTTGTTTATGTGGTATTTGGGTTCTTATTAAACATATAAAAGTTTAATTATCTTCATGCTGGACAGATGCAATCTTTGCCATGATATCACAAAGTTTCTGAGGTATGTTTTGCTCCTGCAGTACCATTTGCAGACAGCAAGCGGTGCTCTTGGACTAATTAATGTAGCTTGGCGACACGTTTCCAGCTCAGCGTTGGAGCTGGAGAAATGATAGGGAATGATTCACCAGGGGGCACACAAACACCAAGCAAGAACGTGAAAGTAAAAACAGAAAACTCCTCTTGTGCTATTTCACCACAATCCTCAATTTCATAATCTTTTGATATTTATCTATCTCCATTTTAACTATGTTTGGTTTATTATTATTGTCACGTGTATTGAGGTACAGTGAAAAACTTTTTGTTGCATGCTATCCTATCAACGAAAATAATATATTCCTTTATTCGACCCACACCGGGGAAATTTACAAGACTATACATGATTACAATCAAGCCGTACACAGTGTACAGATAGAGTTCATCATTTAGTGCGAGATAAAGTCTGATTCAAGATAATTCTAAGTGTAAGAAAATAACTGCAGATGCTGGTACAAATCAAAAGTATTTATTCACAAAATGCTGGAGTAACTCAGCAGGTCAGGCAGCATCTCAGGAGAGAAGGAATGGGTGACTTTTTGGGTCGAGACCCTTTTTCAGAACGTCGCCCATTCCTGCTCTCCTGAGATACTGCCTGACCTGCTGAGTTACTCCAGCATTTTGTGAATAAATACCCAAAATAATTCTATGGTCTCCAGTGAGGTAGATGGGAGGTCAGGACTGCACTCTAGCTGGAGAGGATGGTTCCGTTGCTGATATTAGCTGGGAAGAAACTGTCCCTGAATCTGGCGTTTTCAAACTTCTGGCCCTCTTGCCTGATGGGAGGGGGGAGAAGGTGGGGTGACTTGGGGGGTGGGGAATTGGTTGTTGATTGTGCTGGTGGCCTTGCCAAGGCAGCATGAAGTGCAGATGGAGTCCAGGGGAGGGATGTTGGTTTGCGTGATGGGCTTGGCCACAACTCTGCAATTTCTTGTCATGGGTGGAACTGTTCCCAAACCACGCTGTGAGGTATCCCGATAAAATGCTTTCTACAGCGCATCTGTAGAAATTGGTGAGGGTTGTTGGGGACATGCCAAGCTTCTCATGATTTACTTATCTCCCTATTTTCTTATGCCTTGCACCTCACTCCATCCCCGCTTTGAAAATTAAACACTTCCCCCAGTTCTGAGTGAGGATCACCGACTGGCAATGCTAACTGGTTTCTCTTTCAACAGGTGCTGCTTGACCTGCTGAGATCTTCCAGTATTTCTGTGCTATTTCGGATTCCAACAACTGCAGTTTTATTCCATCAGATCACCCATGATATTGAATGACCGGGCAGACTTGAGGGGCCCTGCTCCTTCTTTCCTGTGTGTTTTCTAGCGTTTTTGTTTTGTTTTGTTTTGTAAAATTGTCTCTTCCGAACGGAGACGCAACCTTTTTCTGGGTGGTGTCTCTGTTCCTGCTGCGGCCTACCATCGGCCAAACACCTGGAGCTGGCGGCCTCCAGCTGGGACCACCTGGGCTCTGGTTTGCAGAGCCCGCGGACCAGGCTTACCATCTGCGGAGCTGGCTGCCTGCGGAGGCTGTGGTGGCGCTGCGAGTGCGGCTGCGACTCGCCTCCGGAGGCTTCGGCTGCGGGGATATCGGAAGCTCGCAGGCCCTTGGGTGGGGGCCGACATCGGGAGCTCCGGCAGTGGCAGCGTCTTCGCCCGCCCCGAATAGCGGGGCTTAGGTCGGCCCACTGTGGACCTTTCACCGTTCGGCGCGGCCAGGATAGGCCGCGGGATTTCAATATCGGGAGCCCCGACCGCCCCGACGTGGCAACTTCAACAGCCTGACCGCGGGAGAAGTCGGCAGGGAAAGAGAAAATACATTCTGGCCTTCCATCACAGTGAGGAGGTGACTGGAGGAGACTCTCTGATGGATGTTTCTTTTTTTGGTTTTGTGATTGTGTGTGTTATTGCTTATATTTATTGCTCTTATTGTTGGACTGTGGGTAACGGAATTTCGTCCAAAAGACATATTTTTTTAGATGACAATAAAGCTGATTCTGATGCTGGTTTATACAAAGTGCTCGAGCAACAGCGGGTCAGGCAGCGTCTCTTGAGAACACGGATAGGTGACGTTTCTGGTCGGGACCAATCTTCAGCTGAGTTACTCCACATTGTGTCTTGTTAACGTTTTAGGTCCAGGATCCTTTGTCAGAAGGTATTGAGGTAAATTGAGCGATTTTATTTTCTGTTTGTCTCTGGTTTCAAGATGCCCCGTTTCCCCCGCAGGGGCAAGTTCGGCCGAAGGGCCAGTTTGACACTATGTAGGCCGGTAAGAGTTTGAAACATCTGCAAACAATTGGGACACTTGTCTCTGGGATCTCCGCTCGTCCCGGGACCGGGTGGCGCCTGCAGTCCAGTGCAAAGATAAAAGAGCAGAGCAAGATAGACCACTCAATCCTAAAAACCGTAGCATGTCATGGCGCCATTTTAGGAGGCTGAAACTTGCAGAAACATTTAAAAAGAAAAATAACAAAAATCTGTGAATTGATAGATGAGATATATTCTGCATTTTTATGGTATAATCACACATACTGTTGTCCCCCCAAAATACTGATTACACTGCGAGAATCAAAAATATGCCTACTAATAGGCATTTAGTAGGCATAGTGTTGCCTACTAAAATGGCGGACGTTACACTTCTTTGCGTGCTACACTTCAGTATAGGCGATTTCAACGGAGTGGTCCATCTTGTTCATCTAGTATCTTTGGTCCGGTGGTCGTTGGAGCCTCTCGTCACCTGTGGAGAGGTGTGAGGTAGGCCGGGGATATTGGGTTCACCAAAGCCGGGGAATGAAAATGGGAGAGGGTCAGGAAGAGGAAGGAGGTTGTGGATCGGCTCACGACCTGACTGAATGGCTGCCAGACGGAGCGACATCGCTGTTTGGGGTTGGAGTGGCGGGAAGCATGGCGGCGGGTGGTGCCCGGTGAGGACAGCTTCACCTTCTCGCCAGCGGGGCAGCGTCTGCTCGCTCATCATTGCCCCCTTTGCTCGACCTGAGGTACTCGTCCATGGTGTGTTTTGCCTGGATAGCACCTGAAACAGACTTATCCCCTGGGCCTTGTCCTGTCAAGCAGGTCGAGGGGTGATCTTATAGAGGGGTATAACATCATGGGGGGAATGTTTTACCCCTTTTACGCAGAGTCGGGGAATCAAGAACCAGAGGACATGGGTTCAAGGCCAGAGGGGAAAGATTTCATAGGAACCTGAAGGTCAACTTTTCAACACAGGGTTGGGTATGTGAAAAGAGCTTTAGAAGGATATGGGCCAAACGGGCAGGTGAGACCAGCGTAGATGCGGCATCTTGGTCAGCAATGGCCAATTGGGTTGAAGGGCCTGTTTGACTCTGTGGCGATCATTGAAGATCACTCAAGGTAGAGTATGATTGTCCTCCTGGTGGGTCCTTTCTGTGAGCCTTGAGATGGCTGAAGAGACCGATCCTGGACCTACAGACTTTTCTGGGGGTCATGCTCGGCAGGACAGATATCCTTCGTGGAAAGAAGCTGAGTTGATGTTTTAGAAACAAGGACGACAGATGCTGGTTTACACAAACTGCTAGAGCAAAGGCGGGTCAGGCAGCGTCCCTGATCTGAGACACCGTGCTCAAAAGAGTTGGGGCTGTGCGTGCATTCATGCTCTTTTCCAATGAAATTAAAACCACAATGAAAAATGAACCTGTTGCTTATCACCACTGGCAGACCGGGGGACCTATCTGTATCTGCCTAATTAAGCACTTCCTGTCAAGAATGTTTTTTAAAAAATCTCTTGATTCTGGAAAATTTGTTGCAGTGATGCATAAAAAATGGCGTTGTCAGCGGTGGCTGTAATTTCAACACTCAGCCTGAGTCTAAGTCACTTGTCATCATTCCCTGGTTTAAGGGAAATGCCTTGTTTGTGGGCAGTTTGGGTGCATGTACGCTTTGGCTCGCAACCTCTTTGCTGCGTTGTCAGTTTTCTAAGTACATGGAATTCCTGTTATGTGAGTTTTCAACCCATCAAGGCGAAAGCAGCCTTTCACCACAGGCTAGTCGAACCGATCAGCCACTTTCACTCCAACTTAGCCCATTTAGGAACACATTCCATGAAGTTGTTGACTTTCTCCCCACTGTCAATGTGTGTGACCCAGAGTTTCAGGACAACAGGAGTCACTGTTATCTCACCCACTATCGTCTCCCCTTCCCTCTCCTCTAGCTCAAATACAACTCGGCATTCATTGTCTATTTCACATTGTTCGAATCCCCGCTACTCCTAAATTATTCAACATTAGCTGAGTAGGCCACAACCTACCTCTCCTGTGGTCGCGAGTACAAGTTTCGTTTCAGCTACAAAATGGAGGCCAAGTCTGGAGCAGTGCTGAGGAAGCGTCGCACTGTCAGTGGGGTCGTACCGAGGGAGCGCTGCAGTCAAAGGCGAGAGAGAACTGCACGTTCCGAGGATGGGCTGTGTTGAGGAAGGCCAGTGTTGAATCCAGACCCTGAAGATTTCTGAGTACAAAACTCTGTACCTTGCCACATTTATATCCCAATCTCTTCCACTTTACTGTGAACAAGGTACTACTCTGAGCATGACTCAGTTGGGGTTCATGTGCGTGTTCTCATCTGCCATTTGACACATTGTTTCAGTGGGGCCCCACTAGAAGATGTGCAGGCACTGGAATCTTGTCCACTTTTCCCACCCCAGAATTGCCAAACTGAAGTGTGACAACACAGGCCAGTATACCACCCACAGTGATGGTCTGTCTGCCTCAGACTCTTAACTTCTCCTTATATCACCAACTCTTGTTTTGTAGCCTCAACCATGAATTCAAACATAATTTTTTTTAAAATTCAATCCTAATTTGCAAGTAAATTAATCCCATGAACTGGTGACTGTTGAGGTCAGCTGCTTTGTTTATATTAAATAGATAATCATGACTGGGAGCAGGTGGACAGCTGTTTGTTGGTAGAAAATGAATTCAGAAATGTTTTGCTTTGAAACAAGTGCCAAACCAGCCTCAGAACATCAGACAGGCACCTCTTTGCAGTCCTGCAATCTCTGCTGGATTTTTTAAGGGTAAGCGCCTAATGCTGTCATGAGGTTTGTAGATGTGGAAAATACACCCTTTAAATTAAAAAATCTCAAATGAGTTGATTTTAAATGATACGTTTACACTCCAATTATATATTGGATCGTGATCTATTATTGCTTGGGGCTCCTCTCTTTTATTTAAAAGCTGCACTGTTGGCTGGCAGAGAGGAGATGTCTAGACAATTCTTTTATCATTGATGCTTTGTGGCTGCACTGCTGTATATGACTGAGATTATAAACCTCACAAAACCTTCCTCCTTTGGGAAAATGGATTTTGTTTTCAGTAACCTGGATGAACTCGGCAGGTCGAGCAGCATCTGTGGAGGCAAAGGGATGGGGGGTTTTGCTCCAGATGCCAGCATCTGCAGTCTCTTGTGTGACTACACAAATTCACATACAACTATCCTCCTCTCAGAGCAGTTTTCAGGTCAAATTGTGCTCAAATTGTGCTTGAGTTTCTGCAGTTTGTCTTCCTCGAGTTGCCGAGATTAATTGTAGCTTGGCTAATGATGTCTTAGTTGGTTGAAGAGAAAAAATAATGGAATGGCTCTACATGGTGGGCGGCACGGCACGGTGGTGCAGCGGTAAAGTTGCTGCCTTACAGCACTTGTAGCACCAGAGACCTGGGTTCGATCCTGACTACGGGTGCTGTCTGTACAGAGTTTGTACATTCTCCCCGTGACCTGGGTTTTCTCAGGTCTTCGGTTTCCTCTCACACTCCAAAGACGTACAGGTTTGTAGGTTAATTGGCTTGGTATAAGTGTAAATTGTCCCGAGTGTGTGTAGGATAGGATTAAAGTGTGGGGATCGGTGGTCGGTACGGTCTCGGTGGACCGAAGGGCCTGTTTCCGTGCTGTATAACTAAACTAAACATAGTTATCTATCGTTTGTTTGCTGGATGCAGATGCGTTTTACTTGTGCCGTTGTATGTGGTGTAGGACAAACCATATTAGAGTGTGTGGTTTCCGTGAGAACGCTGGTGTTTTCTGTTGCGTAGCTCCAGAGGCTCTGTGGAATGGTTTGCTGAATTAGCTCAGAACCAGTTAGTGGCAGTAGTCCCATGATTTATCAGATGGTAAGACAAAACGCTGGAGTAACTCAGCAGGTCAGGCAGCATCTCTGGAGAACATGATGCTTTGTATCGGAGCCCTTCTTCAGACTGATAGTGCTTGGGCTAAGTGGAGGGTAACAGTTTTTTTTTTTATTACCTTGTTTGTGTTTAAATGATGAAAAAAATATAGTCCATGAGGAACTATCATGCCTCATTTTTTAAGTACTTCTTTGTGTAAAGTGATGAAGAGATTGAAGTTTGACAAATGGTTTAATTAAGCATGCTGTAAAATGACAAAAGTGGAAAATAATCATTTGGAAAAGAGTAAACAGACCGCTAATGAAGAAGACAATGTTCACAACACTTTATTTTACAGATTGAGACAAATTCCCCTCCTAATGAGCCGTGAGCATTCTGAAGTTGCTCACGTGCCTGTTTGTCAAGTACGAACTTCAACAGTGATTTAGTAAAAAGCTTTGCATTGATATAGTGCCTTGTCACACTTCTCCCAAAATGCCGCAGAGAGCCGCAGTGAGTGACACCAAACTTCAACCCAAACTCGGGTTGCTGAGATTACTTGTAGCATGGCTAATTATGTCTTAGTTGGTTGATTCTGTGCAGACCAAGAATTGTTCAAAGACTATTTGGTGTGTAGGAGTTCTGCTGCATTGTCAACTGGGCTGTGAGGAAAATCTATAAATAAGTAGAAAGCTATGCATTTCAATAGCGCCATATCACATCTCCCTTAAAATGTTTTGCATATGATGATGTACGTAATTAAAGGTATGAAGGTAAATGCAGTTGCCATTTTTTGCGCATAGTAGCATCCCATAAATGATAAATGATCAGTTAATGTATTTCGATAGTGTTGGTTCAGGACACCAGAATTATCTAAAAAAAAACTCTTGACTTTTTTTTACTAATTCATGAGAATGTCAATGTCCTCCTGATGAGGCAGATTAGATTCTTCTGTTTAACGAGTCAACCACCATACTTTACCAGAGTCTGCCTTGATTGATTCAGATACTGGCTGATACTGATACTGAAACCAAAACCTTCAAACATCTTGGTGAGACAACGACCAACACCTGTAATAATCATGAGTTATTGTGAATTTAAATTTCTTTCTAAAATAAACTATTCTTCTTTGCTTTCCCCTTTTGATTTCTACCTAATGCCCTCTTGTTCAAAAATTTAAAAACAGTATCCACTTGCTGTTCTGTAGCCTGGAAGGAGAGAACATTTCGCTCGTTGCCTGCATTTCTGGGAATCTACAATGAGGGGAAATTGTGAAGAAGGTTGAGAATTCTTCCACTGAGTGGCTCAGTGCATTGGTGTCAGGCTTCAACTTATGAATCATGACAGTCCAACTCGCAAAGCCCACAGAGCTCAATTCTGTTTATGCTGAGTTTGACTTTCGTGGGCTGATGTTTGAAGTGGGGTTGTTCTGGGCACTGCCACTTCACATCTTTGAGAGGAACAAAGATTCTTTGGGAAGAACAAATGAGAGGAGATCTTGCAAGACCTATTGCCAGTGGCACCTTTAGATATGTATGAATTAAATATTTTGACTAAAAAAAAACTAGATGTTCCTGTTGGGTGAACCCTCAAATTATGCTGCATTTCACTTTTAATATAATTGAAAGAATTATTTAATACTTTCTAGTAGACAGGTGCCTTCAGAATTTCACGAGACATTGAACAGGAATCGGGAGAAGAAAAAACCCTGTTCAATTAATTCTCGGTGAAGCACCTTCTCCATTTGATGAACTAAATCATGAAATCACTACAATGTGTCTGGTGTCTGAAGAAATTGAAACATCATCATCTTCCTTGGCATATTTCTTGGGCAAAAACTTCACAATGCTGGTTGCGAAATGATACCTGAAATCTTTGTGCATAAAGTTGAAGAGGATGGGGTTTATAATACAGTGAGTACAGGTGAGGCACGTAGTGAAGTCATAAAAGAAATAAACCGTGTACATTATGACACAGTTGTGTTCAAAATTCATGAACGCAGAGAGTGTGAGTAAGTAATAAGGTGACCAACAGATAAAAAATATTATGATGTAAACATATATTAATTTACAGGTCCTTATGCTTTCTTTGTTACCGGATGCTTTTGCAGCTTTTGCAGTGAAGATGTTGCTCACAATCATAATGGGAAACGGGATAACAAACCCAAAAACTAGGATTAAAGAACTTTGAACCTGCCAATGCCATAAGCCGTCCAAGAAGCAGTAGTTATAGTAAAATCCATATGATTTATGATATAAATAGCTTGGTATGGACAATACCATAGCCAGAGACCATGCGGACACACAAATCAGCCTGCGAATGCGTCGGTCCCTGGATCCTTGAGCCTGGGCTGGGTACCGAAGTGAGAAGTATCTATCCACACTCGAGCTGACCAAGAAAAAGATGCTGCTGTACAGATTAAGGCTATACAGGAAGCCATCGAGTTTGCACAAAAAGGGGCCCCAGATCCATTGGTAATTTAACGAGATCTCTGTGATCCTGAATGGGATGGTTAACACAGCACTCATGTCACTGATGGCTAAATTAAAAATATAAAAGTTGCTTTCTTTCTTGGCCTTTTTCATCTGCCAGTTTATCCAAAGAACAAGAATGTTCTCTACCAGACCCACTACAAAGATTAGCAGGTATAAACCGATCGTTATTTTCATCATTGCATCAGTATCCATGTGGAAAACACAGCGGCAGTAGGGAGGACTGCAATCTATAGTGGTGGTGTTGCTGCTGCTAGGGCTGGTCACAGTTGAGTCCTCCATGGAGAACCTGCAGATATGAAAACAATTGTAATTTTTAGATTTAATAACTTTTCCAATTGCAGTATTGGAAGACTTGCTCTGATGTTCTCCTGTACTGTTACGTATATGTCTCAATTTCCAGTGCCTTTTGAGGGGAATTTTAGGTTTCCATTGCCCTTGTGTGAAGGATTGTTAAAGCTGTTTTATCTCCCTTTACAAACTGCCCCAGACCTCAGCAGGGAACGGGAATTGAAGCTTCCCAACTTTATTCCAGCAATTTACAGGCTATTTCCGCGCTATTCCGCTCTATGAATCACGCCTTCACCTGGAAGGACCCCATTAGGACCCTAGACAAAAGAAGGGTAGGAGGGAATGGTCCTTTCTTTCTGAGATAGGTTCCTTTTTCCTTGACTCTGGTTTCCTCTCCACCTTCATTGAGAGCCCAAAACATGTCTATTCCATTTCTGTTCTCACCCCCTGTGCTAGCCAGAACAAGGATTGGGTTCCTCTTATCCACCCCATTAACCTCGTCATCCAACGGATCATCCTCTTTAATCTCCCACCACCTCCAGTGAGATGCTCGCAAGTGATGCATCTTCCCCTCTGCCTGCATTCTGAAAGGACTGTTATCATTGGTATGATCTGCTATAATTACTTTTAAAAAACTCTGCTCAAACAACCATGTATTAAATATGATCTTATAAATCAAGTCCGAAATGTTATCAAAAAGAACAAGAAAATGGTGGAAATACTTAGCAGTTGAGACAACTGCTATAGAGTGAAAAACGGTTATTGTTTCAGATCAATCACGTTTCATGATTGCTCTTTGCAAAGAGCAGTTCTGAAACACAATTGATCTGAAAATCAGGTTATGATATCAAAAGTGTGCCTTGACTGTTGCGTTTCTTGGAAACAGTACAATGTAGAGATCACAACTGAAGCACAAAATAATTAAATCAATAGATAATATTTTTCATCACGAGCCCATTGTTCAGTTTTCAAAGCAATGTCGGAATAAAGTTGTGACTGACCTGAATAAGTGTTCCTTTCAATGTGCTGTGTGAATTGCTCCACCGGAGAACAAATGTTTGCAAATGATTGAGGTTTTTATATTTATGGATGTTTGAAGCGGGAGGAAGGAAAGTGAGGGGAGATTTTACAGTAAACAGGAAACCACGGGAGCTATATGTACCCAATGTTCATGGGGACGGAAGGTGTTGCAAGATAATATTTTGTCCAGCTTTGGCTTTGAAAAGTCAGCATCTTTACTTTCCCAAACGAGGCAAATAACTGGCTAAATGTGCAATGTACAAAGCCACAGATTAAATTGGCAGAGGTCATTTTAACGTGTAAAATGTGTATGGAGAGGGGTGGGGAGAGTGAGGAATACTTTCAAAATTAAGTCTTACATTATGTTGGCTTGTATTTGCTTCCTCTCCTTACCCAAAGCATAAAGTAAGGTGTGTAACTGGGTCTCACAAATCTTGTTTGATCGCAGCTCCTTGTTGAGCTGGTAGGTCACAACTATGTCAGCTAAAGAGATGCTTCGTGTTACTAATGGACGCCTAAGAAGAAAAGAGAAAAGGGGTGCAGCTGTGATAACTCTGCAATAAACATCATCTGGGCATCAGGGCTATTGGTACCGATGGAATTGTGCCCGGTCTGTGTCGCCATGAGAGTATGAGTAAAAACTGAGAAGAAATAAGCCTTCTTAGAATGTCAGGTGATTGCTTAGGGTCATACCTTTGATCACTTTTTCCCAAGCCCTCTGATATCTCCAGAGGGTCACTTAGGATAGGTATGGAGATGTTTATAAATGTGGACATGGTTAAGCTAGGGCCCATCAATTGAAGTCACTGGCGAATTCCATTGCGAATTCAAAATAAAACTTCTTAACCCAAAGAATGTTTTTTTTTTAGCTGTATGATTATTGTCAACTTTGTGGGGGGAAATAGGAAGGAAGCTTGTAGAATATCTCCTCGAATACAATAAAGATAGATTTTTCAAAAAATATCTATCTACTAGAAAAATAAATATATATTTTTGGACACTAACAATAACAAAACCATATAGAGACCCTTCCTCAGACTGATTCCTCCAGAACTTCCGGAGGAGATCAGCAGGTTAAGCAATAACTTTGGAGGCAAAGAGATGATCGTTGTTCGATCGAGACCCTGCATCTTTCTTTATCAGTTCTGATGAAAAGTCTTTGATTTGAAACGTTAAGTTTCTCTTCCAATAGATGCTGCCTGAAATGTTGAGTTTTTTCAGCTTTTACTCTAACAGATAATGGACAATCATATCTGGAAGCTTAATTTTAACATTTCTCATCATAACAGGAAATTAGAAATGCGTGCAACAAAGGTAAAACAGTTATAACGGGTGACTTCAATCTACATATAGATTGGGTGAATCAAATTAGCAGAGGTGCTGAGGAAGAGGATTTCTTGGAATGTATACGGGATAGTTTTCTAAGCCAACATGTAGAGGAACCAACGAGAGAGCAGGCTATTCTAGACTGGGTATTGAGTAATGAGGAAGGGTTAGTTAGCAGTCTTGATGTGCGTGGCCCCTTGGGCAAGAGTGACCATAATATGGTTGAGTTCTTCATTAGGATGGAGAGTGACTTAGTTAATTCAGAAACAATGGTTCTGAATTTAAGGAAAGGTAACTTTGAGGGCATGAGACGTGAATTGGCCAAGATAGACTGGCAATTGATTCTTAAAGGGTTGACGGTGGATATGCAATGGTAGGCATTTAAAGACCGCATGGATGAACTACAACAATTGTTCATCCCAGTTTGGCAAAAGAATAAATCAGGGAAGGTAGTGCATCTGTGGCTAACAAGGAAGATTAGGGATAGTATCCAAACAAAAGATGAAGCGTACAAATTAGCAAGAAAAAGCAGCCTACCAGAGGACTGGGAGAAATTCAGAGTCCAGCAGAGGAGGACAAAGGGCTTAATTAGGAAAGGGAAAATAGATTATGAAAGAAAACTGGCAGGGAACATAAAAACTGACTGCAAAAGCTTTTATAGATATGTGAAGAGAAAAAGATTAGTTAAAACAAATGTAGGTCCCTTGCAGTCAGAAACAGGTGAATTGATCATGGGGAACAAGGACATGGCAGACCAATTGAATAACTACTTTGGTTCTGTCTTCACTAAGGAAGACATAAATAATCTGCCGGAAATAGCAGGGGACCGGGGGTCAAATGAGAGGGAGGAACTGAGTGAAATCCAGGTTAGTCGGGAAGTGGTGTTAGGTAAATTGAATGGATTAAAGGCCAATAAATCCCCAGGGCCAGATAGGCTGCATCCCAGAGTGCTTAAGGAGGTAGCCCCAGAAATAGTGGATGCATTAGTGATAATTTTTCAAAACTCTTTGGATTCTGGAGTAGTTCCTGAGGATTGGAGGGTAGCTAATGTAACCACACTTTTCAAAAAGGGAGGGAGAGAGAAAACGGGGAATTACAGACCAGTTAGTCTAACATCGGTAGTCGGGAAAATGCTAGTCAGTTATTAAAGATGGGATAGCAGCACATTTGGAAAGTGTGAAATCATTGGACAAAGTCAGCATGGATTTATGAAAGGTAAATCACGTCTGACGAATCTTATAGAATTTTTCGAGGATGTAACTAGTAGAGTGGATAAGGGAGAACCAGTGGATGTGTTATATCTGGACTTCCAGAAGGCTTTCGACAAGGTCCCACATAAGAGATTAGTATGCAAACTTAAAGCACACGGTATTGTGGGTTCAGTATTGATGTGGATAGAGAACTGACTGGCAGACAGGAAGCAAAGAGTAGGAATAAACGGGTCCTTTTCAGAATGGCAGGCAGTGACTAATGGGGCACCGCAAGGCTCAGTGCTGGGATCCCAGCTATTTACAATAAATATTAATGATTTGGACGAGGGAATTGAATGCAACATCTCCAAGTTTGCGGATGACACGAAGCTGGGGGGCAGTGTTAGCTGTGAGGAGGATGCTAGGAGGCTGCAACGTGACTTGGATAGGTTAGGTGAGTGGGCAAAGGCATGGCAGATGCAGTATAATGTGGATAAATGTGAGGTTATCCACTTTGATGGCAAGAACAGGAAAGCAGACTATTACCCGAATGGTGGCCGATTACGAGAAGGGGAGATGCAACGAGACCTGGGTGTCGTGGTACACCAGTCATTGAAAGTAGGCATGTAGGTGCAGCAGGCAGTGAAGAAAGCGAATGGTATGTTGGCATTCATAGCGAGGGGATTTGAGTATAGGAGCAGGGAGGTTCTGCTGCAGTTGTACAGGGCATTGGTGAGACCACACCTGGAGTATCGCGTACAGTTTTGGTCTCCTAATCTGAGGAAAGACATTCTTGCCATAGAGGGAGTACAGAAAAGGTTCACCAGATTGATTCCTGGGATGGCAGGACTTTCATATGAAGAAAGACTGGATAGACTCGGTTTGTACTCGCTGGAATTTAGAAGATTGAGGGGGGATCTTATAGAAACTTACAAAATTCTTAAGGCTAGATGCAGTAAGATTGTTCCCGATGTTGGGGAAGTCCAGAACAAGGGGTCACAGTTTAAGGATAAGGGGGAAGTCTTTTAGGACCGAGATGAGAAAGTTTTTTTTCACACAGAGTGGTGAATCTGTGGAATTCTCTGCCACAGAAGGTAGTTGAGGCCAGTTCATTGGCTATATTTAAGAGGGAGTTAGATGTGGCTCAAGGGATCAGGGGGTATGGAGAGAAGGCAGGTACGGGATACTGAGTTGGATGATCAGCCATGATCATATTGAATGACGGTGCTGGCTCGAAGGGCCGAATGGCCTACTCCTGCACCTATTTTCTATGTTTCTATATTGTTTAAGGCTAATATGATGAGGGAGGATTGCATGTTGCTATGGAGGATGTTACTTATGGTGTATTGTAAGTATTTTTATGATGAGTAATCTTGATTAAATAAAAATGATTAAATGTCAGATATAAATTGTATACAAATTGAAATAAATATAACTGAAAAATGTATGGAATTGTAAATTGTAATATATATATATTGTGTGGGCGGGGATTGAATAAAGGGAGTGGATGTTGAAGTAAATTACTGTTAAATGCACAAAAAATGTATTGAAGTACATTTATATTTGTACGGATATTTAAAAATATGTGCAAAGTAAATGTTTTCACATAGTATGTAGATTTGATTTCACTGCATAAAACATTTTGTACAACTGTCTCTTGCTACATTTTGTCAAAAGTTGTGCTGGTTCAGGAAATTTTCCTTTCGCTGTTATTTTTCTCAACATTCAAATATGTCACATTTGTTTGTATTAAGTTGTATCGGCTCTCAGAAGTAGGTAGGAGGTTACACGAGAAGTGACGGGGGAATGTTGAAGTGGATTTCATATAGAAGGGAAATAAAGATTAAGTTAAATCTGAGACAACAAATTATTTGGACATTAGGGCATCGATTAGAAAACTATGATTTTCAAAGTAACTGCACAGTGGTATGTGTCCTTTGGCAGTGGATTGTGGGGATTTGAAAAGTGAATTTGCTGAGCTTGACAATTAGACTGGATAACCCCCCACCCACCCCATTACGCCTAACACATATTGTGTGCCTTTGACTTTTTGTTCTATATCCTGTCTCCTGTATTTTGCTGCTTTCTGAAAAATGCTTCCTGATGCTTTTTTGTTACAGACTCAACAAGAAATGTCAATCAGTGAAGGAGTCCAAAGGAACAGAACATTACTGAGCATATTAGCAAGCTGAAGGAAAATTCTCTTGGAGTAGGCCAGGCCTTCACATTCACAACGGAAGCAGCAGGATAATGTGATCAAGAACAGGGCAAAGGGACTCTACTAGCACTATTGCTCTGAGGCAACTGGGTTGATCCATTGTATGGGTCAAATCGTGAGATCTTCCCGTTCTGCCATTTAATGAGACCCTGGTAATTCTGAACTTTTAAAGTCTATTTGTCCATCACTGATTCACATAAAGTCTCACATTTCAATATACACAACAGCAATGTTTGTGATTTTTTTTCAACATTTCAGAAGGCACGTTGCACGGCACAGCAGGGCTTAAAGTTGTAAAAATATATATTTTTTTTAATTTGTCAATATTTCAAGTACATTTTGAGTAGCATTAAGTAAGTTTGGGCAGGCTCATAACCAGTGGACGGTTACTTTACAAAAGGAATGGATGCTTCTGCTGACTGAATGAAAATTAAAACAATTGGATTATTACAGTAGTTCAGATGAAAACTATGTGGGTAGAATGAAAATCTTGCTTGCAGTTACATCGCAGGTACATAGGCTGAGACAACACACAGAAACCTAAATTGAACGAGTCCATAGTAGTATAATGGAATATATTATTGTTCCATTGCCGAAGTAGGAGTAAGAGTGTCCGGGTAGTTTCAATAACTTGATGGTTGTAGGAAAATAGCTGTTCCTGAACTTGGTGGTGTAGTACTTCAGGCTTCAGTACCTCCTGCTCGATGGTAGCAGCGAGAGGAGGGCATGGCTCAGATGTTGGGGATCCTCGATGAGATATTTGAGGCAGTGCCTCATGTTAATGCTTTCGACGCTGGGGGAAGGCTGTGCACATAATGAACACGGCCGAGTCCAACATTCTTCGTGATTACATCTGAGCCCAGGACAGATATTAATGCTGAGGAATTTGTGCCTATCGACGTTCTCCAAAGATGTTGCCCGACCCGCTGAGTTACTCCAGCACTCTGTGGCCTCCTGTGCAAAGCAGCATTTGCAGTTCCTTGTTTCTATATTTTATTTCTTTAAATCGTTTCTCGAGGTTTAAGTGAGTGCACGAAGTGCGCGGACGGAAAGCCTTCCATGCGGACACCGCGCTTGGGCGGGAAGGCGCGCTGGCTGCGCTCGGCCAGGCGGCTGATCGTTCCTCCCCGCGAGAGCTTGGGCGAGATCGATGGGCGACGGCGACACAAAGGCGGGATTGTCCACGTGAGGCAGCCGCGGCTTTAAATTCAGCTTCAGTTGACGCTGGCCGAGGTGGTGTGTGTGGAGAACTGGGGGGTGGCATAATCCCTGTGAAATCACGAATTCTCTATGAAATCGTTGTTTAAAGAAAGAATATTGAAGCTGATTGTTTATCGATACACCTTTTTAGCTTCCCCCTCCCCGCAAGGTGCGCTGACCATTTCAGTCATTACTTTTTTTTTCTAGAATTATCATTTTGTACTTTTCCATTCCTGAACGGTAAGTTTGCGAGTGCGATTTCATTAAAACAGTGGGATTTTAAGTTAGATCTGCTTTGTCATCCAATAAACTAATTCATGTCGTGTTCTTTCCAGTTTCTGAACTTCGCTGGAGTTGGTAAGTTTGATGACTTGTGAAGGGAGCCTTTGTTTTAATAAGACAGGGCATCATAATAATTTAGGATGAGACAACTGTCATTATGGAGTATAATCTGATGAATGAAAAATCTGACACAATTACCAGAAGATATGGTATACCCGTGTGTTGCTTGGATTCATTGTTACATCATGGTGATGCACTTGGTCTAAGCAAGCCATCAGGCCAAGTTTTAATTTAGCCAGCCATAGTTCAGCCTGACCTTTCAAGCATTGAGGTGTTGATGGTGATTGGTAGCTAATAAGAACAAGGTTGACATTTGCCATCCAAAATTAATAATAAAATCAAAGTGCTGGAGGATCTCAGTGGGCCGGGTAGCATCTGCAGGGAAATAGACGGATGATGTTTTGGGTCAAGACCGTTCAAACTTGTGAAGTGAAGGGAGAAAGCTGGAAAAGAGGGGTGAGGTTGGAGACAAAGCAAAGTGGTAGGTGGAGACAAAAACAACTGCAGATGCCGGAATATTGAGTAAAACAAAGTGCTGGAGGGACTTGGTGTGTCAGGCAGCATCTGTGGAGGGAAAAGGACAAATGAGTTGGGACCCTTCAGACTGACTCGCAAGGAATCCAGCTGATGCTGGAATCTTCGGGGAAAAATTACAAACTGCTGGATGACCTCAATGGGTCAGACAGAATATGTGAGCAATGGATCCGCCCTGACCAATAACATTGTATGTCCATTACTGTCTGTCCCTCCACAGATGCTGCTTGACCTGAATTCCTTCAGCACTTTTTTTGCTCAAGATTCCAGCATCTGCAGTTCCTTGCGCCTCTGTCTTAATGATAGAATCAACTTGCTTCCCTGATATTCACAGCATAAATGCTTTGTCAATATGGGTGTGTGTGAGAGGAGAGGAGAGGGTGGGAAGACTAGTTGCCAATTAATTATTTTCTATCAATATAGCAAACAAATGTACCTGGGAGTTTCGCAAGGTGATAAGGGAAGATTGCCAAAAGTTTGGCCAGAGGATTATGTTTATTTAGGGGATGTATTAAGGAAGAAACCAATATTGTGAGGGAATTCTAGAGCTGAGGCCCAGACAGCCCATTGGAGAAATTAAATTGGGACTGATTTTGTTTAAAGCAAGACTTTGAACGGATTTGAGAATGTTAAAATTGAGTTTAACCAGGAGCTTGTAGAAATCAAAAAAGCTCAAAGAAGATGGTTGAATATGGTAGTGTGAGTTGAGGCAGTGGAAATATTGAACATTCTTTAGGAAGGGAATTCAGATGGAGTGTGTTGGCAGAGGTGACAAATGTGTGTGGTTGTGCATTTCATTAGTTAGGTGGGGTGAATCTGGGGCAGACTTGGATGGTATTACTGCAGTAGAAATAGGTGGCCTTTTGCATCTTGCCTTTGAGTTAAGTAAGACATGAAGATTATGAACTGTCCAGTTGGTGTTCAGACATTCTTGATGGGGAGAGATGGAGTGAATGGGTACCGAACCAAGTTTGTGACTGGGACTAAAGACGATGGGTTTGATATTCCCACTGCTTGCTGCTTGCCTATTTATCATTGGATGTAAGATAGATTCATTGACATTTTGGAGACAATGGTGGGATCAAGAGATGTGAGCTGGAGTTGGATGTTGTCAATATACAGAAGAAAATTGATGCTGTGTTCTTGGATGACTTTGCAGAGAGGTGTTGGAGGGTGGGTGTGATCAACTGCATCAGTGGACATGGAGGAATAGATTGCCAATAGTTACACTGCATGCAATTGTAACAATGAACTTCGATCAGAGCCATTTCAGGACTGTGCTGGGAATGGAAACCTGACTGCAGGGATTCAAACCAGGAGTTCTGGTGAAGGTGAGCGTGAAGTTGGGAAGCTCTGGCAAATTCAATGACTCGGGAGGCCAAAGGGAGGTTGGAAGTGGGGGCAGAAATATGAAAGGACTTGATTTTTATTTGGTGAGGAAAGGTGATATGGGCAGATTGAAACAAAGAGGGAGGGTGGAGAACATTATTTGAAGGCAACTATTTAATGTTATTTCAGTTATTCCAGAGTCCGGGAAGAAAGCATGGGTGGTCAGAATATAGATGAAGGAGCAAATGGTATCTAGTGGACTTCACTATTTTGGAGAAGGAACGAAGAGAAACTAGGAAAATATACAATTTGGGGTGAGGCTTGGGAGAAAGGAGGCCATATGAGCGTTTTGGCCTGGTGGATTGTGTAAGAATGGGAACGGGTAGAGACTGGCTCCAATCTTAATGTCAAAGTTCTTTGCGCTTATTATTGGAGAGACCCCCTCCATTGATTACTGTGGAAGGAGCATTGACGTGAAATATTTCTCGGCTGGACGATTCCCCTCATCACGCCTTTGAATGGCATGAACATAGGAATGTGATAGACGTGTGTTAGGAGGAGGGCAGCTTAGAGTTCCCACAACACAGAAGTATTCAAACAAATCAATGTGTTTTTTACCAGTCATTTGATATTTTGTGTGGAAAGCTGTGCAGAGACTTAAATGTACAGTACTCTGCTTACATTTGATGCACCAGTAAATAGCAGGTGAAAATTGGTAAGAAGTCATTGGGTGATACAAAGCCTGAAATTTGTGTAAGGAAGGCAATGGGGATTGATTAGTTCCACGTTTGAACCCTCAGGAATAGATGAACTTGGTATGATGAGGCTTGGTTTCAAGAATTCGAGAATTCTTCTGTCATCTGCTGTGGAGGTCTTCCTTGGCCTGCCAGTCCTTTTGCGATTAGTAAGCTCACCAGTGGTCTCTTCTTAATGATGTTCCAAACAGTTGATTTTGGTAAGCCTGAGGTTTGTCTCTAACAGTTTTATTTTTGTTTCTCAGTCTCATAATGGCTTCTTTGACTTTCATTGGCACAACTTTGGTCCTCATGTTGATAAACAGCAATAAAAGTTTCCAAAGGTGTTGGAAAGACTGGAGGAAAGACTAGGTGCTGAGAGCTCTCTTCTTCCTGCATTAACGAGGCATTTAAACACACCGGTGCATTTACAAACACCTGTGAAGCCATGTGTCCCAAACATGGTGCCCTGAAATGGGGGGACTTTGCATAAACACAGCTGTAATTTCTACATGGTGAAACCAAAATGTATAAAAATACCCTTTAATAAAATCTAACAATGTGCACTTTAACCACATGTGATTTTTCTATTACAAATCTCAAATTGTGGAGTACAGAGGCAAATAAATAAATGATGGGTCTTTGTCCCAAACATTATGGAGGGCACTGTTCTTCTTGCATGGAAATGCTCAAAATAAGCACATATCAAGATTTGCAGTAGTTTCAGTAATTTGCCAGGTGAAATAAAAAGTTAGCTAGTTTGCTAGTTGAACCAAAAAAACGTTAATTGCGTAATATACCTTTAAAATGTTTAAGTTATCTAAATAATGGGTCAGAAAGACAGTAGATCTGATTGTATTTTTTAAAATCCAAGTTAGGAAAGATTTAAGCTGCTTACGGTTTGAGTGCAATTTAACACAATTTGTCTTGCAGATTATCATGGAACAGCCTGCAGTGAAAGGTGAGTGCCAAAATCTGGCTGTTTTAAAATTTCGGATAAATCCAAATGTAGCAGTCAAGCATTGGGTGTATGTTACGAGCACAGCGTCAAAAATGAGAAGAGAAAATCAAATCAATTTTTCTGCTAGGTTTTCCTGACCTTTAACTCCAATAGGAGCTAATGATTTATAAGCATCTGAAAATATATAGAAACTTTACCGTTATTAAATTCTAGATGATAAAATGTAACTATTTGGAATGCTTTCTTATGGGGGTGTCAAAGCAGTGGCTTTAAAAGATTAAATTGTGTTTGAACAGCTCCACCATGGCAGCTAGCGAGCACAACTAGTTGCAACTACTTGCAAGGAATGCCACGAGAGATTAACTAGGAATATTAAATAACTAGTCTTTTAAATGGGGTGAGTGATCTGTCATGTATTAACCTTGGATAGGTCCTGTGAAATGTGGGTGGATCATGTGGTTTCTTGTGGTTTGGGGAGAAATGTCTTTGGTCACTAGCAGGAAACACAGGCAAGCATATGGACTCTTGGTTGTATTCCTCTCTGCTAATTTGGTTCCATTGTGGAACTGAATTTGTAGAGGTAGATACAACATGTGGCCAATATTCATTCATGCATGCATTTGGTGTTGCTAACTAAGGACCAATTTCTTGTTGTATAATTCAACATAATTCAAATAATATTACTTTGACGTGCAAGTAGCTTTTCTACTGTATTATTGATCAACTAAATACCTAAATGAATGGACAGTTTAAGCATTTTAAAAGTTCTATGTGACTTGGCATTTCTCTTTTTCTATTTTCAGATCTATTTTTCTCTAACTGTTCTTCCATCCTCATACCCTGCTGTGTAAATGAACCTATCTTTACAAATGTTTACTAATTCTTGGCTCTTAACTGAATAGTTAAAAGAAAGCTCCAAAGGTTGTGACAATTGACATAGACAAATAAAATGTCCGGATGATTAAATTCTTCCTTGGCATGGTAAGAGTAAATAGAATAATTTGTGATATTGCATTGTTTCAAGGACTTGTTTCAATGTAATAGTTGTGAGTGTGTTTGTGTATCATTGAGGTCGGCTTGAATAGCAGCCTGGGATTTGAGCTAGTGTTGTCAGAATGGAGTCCAGCACTCTATCACTGCAATCACTTCAAAAAATGTCTTGTCTAGTCAATTCTGACACACTCCTGGTGCTGTATTTTCAGAAAGTTCCAAAAATCTGTATCTGGAAAGGGTTTGAGTTTCTCATTGCTTTACTGTTTCATTTCCAGGCATCTTTTCTTTCTTATAGACTGTATTCCAAAGAAGAGCTGGGGTGAGATTATGGATGAATTGGATGAATTGGGTGAACTGGATTGTGGTGAGTGACAGGGAAAATGGATTAGTTCCATTTTCACAGTGGGTGGTTCACCAACACCCAAGCCAATCCCTTTCGCCTTCCACCGCTGCCACCCCCCTCCTCCCCAATGTGCCTACACTTCAGGAGAATGTGAGAGTGGATGAAAGGATGCCTTTAGATTGTATATATAAACATCTGTTCATACAAAGTGAGAGTTAATACGGGAAGTTTCCTGTTTAAAGGTCCAAGATATTCTGATGCATTATTTAAATTATTTTTAGAATTCCTTTAGTCAGTAGTAAGTAAATGATGACTTTAAAGGCATTGTTGTCACCAACAAAGTACTTTCCTGAACATTGACAAGCACTCTTCCTAGCATAAACCTGCTTCCCAGCATAAGCACCCATGAATTTCATCCCTCAGCAATATAGTAAGTGAATTGGAGCAATTGGTAAAGACTACCAACTACAAGTGAAAAATGCAAAGTAGCTATGGCAAGAAGGAACTGAACCAACTAGTGGGGATGTGACCCAGTACACCTTGGTTTCATTATGATCTTGTCTTCAAAAGGAAATTTTAGAAGAAATTTTGAGCACTTAGTCCGTTTACAATTGCTGTTAAGAGGCAAAGGAATATGATGGAACACCTCGAGCATCATTACAGATGTGTGGGAAGGACTTGATGTAGAAAACAATGGAATGATTGGCATCTCCATGGTGCTCTGTAACTGAGCTGTAAAACTGGGAGACGACAGCAGAGAGTTCTACACTGGTGCTATCAAGACCGAGGGCACCTGTTTACAACGGCCTGTCATTGCTGGATATGATGCAGGGAATCGCCAGGGAAGAACAGTGGAAACATCCTGCCTCTTTCTCAGAAGGTTGATATACAAAGTTGTCATGTATGTCAGGCAAGGTTTTGCGGATTGTATTATGATCAATTGTTCAATGCTGTTGCTGTGCTGGTTAATAATCTGAATTTGAAATCTGACAAACGGCTGTAGAGAATATGCAACTTCATGCAGCACAAAGCTACCAAACCCTCTTATCTCTTGTTGCCCTGCACTCCTGTCCTCTGTAGGTTCATCTCATTAACTTGGATAATGTAGGTTAGCTGGCTTCTAAACAACGTGAGTTTTCTTCTGGTACATCTGAATAGTCCTCTTTACCAATAAATGGATGGATCGCCCTTTTCTGTGGACGTGTCAGCAATTTGCATTCGTCTAGTATTTTAACGTGGAGAAATAACACAACAGCTTGGAGGCTTAATCAAAAAATGTTTACATGGCCAAAGAGGAAATTAGGAAAATAGTCAATAGTCAATTTATTTGTCACATACGCATAAATGTGCAGTGAAATGAAAAATTACCCGCAGTTCAACAATAAGACCAATAAGAATAAGCAATAAAAATGCAATAACACATACAATCATAAACCAACACCAAACAAAAGAAACATCCATCACAGTGAGTCTCCTCCAGTCACCTCCTCACTGTGATGGAAGGCCAGAATGTATTTTTTCTTCCCCTGCCGTCTTCTCCCGCGGTCAGGCTGTTGGAGTTGCCACGTCGGGGCGGTCGGGGCTCCCGACATTGAAGCCCCCGGCGGGCGGTGAAAGGTCCGCAGCGGGCCGACCCAAGACCCGCGATTTGGGGCGGGCGAAGACGCTGCTGCTGCCGGAGCTCCGATGTCGGCCCCCATCCAGGGGCCCGCGCCGAAGCCTCCGGAGACGAGTCGCAGCCGCTCCCGCAGCATCTGAAGGCAGCCAGCGCCGCAGGTGGTGAGTCCGGGCCGCGGGCTCTGTGAACCAGAGCCCAGGTGGTCCCAGCCGGAGGCCGCCAGCTCCAGGTGCATGGCCAGTGGTAGGCCGCAGCGGGAACTCAAGTGACTCAAAGCTTAATCACAGGGATGGGTTTAAAGGAGAGACGGATAATTTGGGATTGAAAGAGTACAGGTTTTGGGTAACTAAAACCACAGAATGCTGAAGGTATGATGTCGTTGATTGGAGGGAGAGAGTTCACCAAGGTCAGAGTCCGAGTTTGTGTGGGTGCAGTGGTGATAGAATTGGAGATGGTTGCAAAGATGAGGAGGTCCATGGATTTGGAATAGTTGTTCCATTACGATTGTTTGGCATGTAAGTAGTTTGAAATACTATGCGAGTGTCAGCCAAAGCTTTGTGTTGGATACTTCAAAATAACCACTTATTTGCTCCTGTTATACCAACCGTGCTTTTAATTACCACATCTGAGGGCAACATCAACTCTACATCTACCTTGTAAAGCCTCGCAAGAATTTTGCATATTTCAATGAAAGCGGGCTTCCAGCCGTCTAAGCTTTCAATTGGATTTGCAGTCAGAGTGACCTCTCTGTACAACAAACCTGCCATTCCAAAAGATTTTAGCATTTTCTCAATCCCTGGTGTCACTAAGCAATCTATAGTTCTGTTTTCCATATCCCACCTTTCTTAAATATGATTTCTAATCTAGAATTTTGGAGAATTATATTTATCTCCATGGCCTCCACTTATCTTTCAAATCGCTGGGATTTATCGTAGAAACAAAGAAACGCAGATGCTGGTTTATACCAAAGATGGAAACAAAGTGCTGATGTAACTCAGTGTTTGGGGCAGCATCACTAGAGAAAAAGGACGGGTGACGTTTCTTCGGTCTGAAGGGTCCCGACCCGAAACGTCGCCCATCCTTTTTCTCCAGAGATGCTGCCTGTCCTGCTGAGTTACGCCAGCATTTTGTGTCTATCCCTGGGATTTACCGCCTTTCAGTTGCATGAGTTTTCTCCAACACTTTAAAAAAAAATACTGATTTCCTTGAGCACGTTCAGTCTAAATCTGTAGTTCACCATTTCTGGAAGGTTTATATGCTTCTTGTGAAGACAGAATTATATAATTTCATATTTCTTATATGTAATATATTTTCTTACACATAACTTCTTGCCCCCATCTTGGGAACCCATTAACTTCATCTAATCCATCCCTTTTTTACAGATCTATTGAATCTATTTTGTTTCTTGCTAGCCTCTTGTATTCTACCTAATCAGTGTCTAAGTTTTCCAATGCTGACTTCTGACATTTCCCCAACCGTCAGGTTTGCAGCTTTTTTGTTTGCCAATATTTTTATCCATTATTTTTAATGCTGAAGTTAGTTTCTGGAATTGCTGTTTTTCTAGACAATTGAGTACTGCCTTGTGAATTAAAATAATTTAAAAATACTTTAACTTATTTCCCTCTCTTTTTATGCAATAAGGAACTGCAGATGCTGGTTTATACCAAAGATTGACACAAAATGCTGTCCAATTCAGCAGGTCAGGCAGCATCTGGAGAAAATGGTGTTGTAGGTGATGTTTTGGGTTGGGACCCTTCTTCTTTTATCTTTTACCCTTCTTCTTTTACCAAGCAGAAAAAAAGAGGTTGCCAACTACGTAGAGTTCCTGGAGAAGACAAACCTCCCTATCCTCCAGTGGCATTGACATTGGTGGGGCATGAAGACATCCAGGAAAATAAATGTAAAACCAAGAAACTGATGTGAGGAGGGAATGAGCAGGGTCAGGAAACATTCGTCCTGTCATTCAATGCAATCAAAAACAAACCAATATGACTCATTTCAGAATGCGATGACTCTGCAAGTCAAATTCACTATCTCTTTTAAGTGACGGTTGTGCATTACCCACAACAACAATCATTGTAGGTGAACTGATTTTGGCATTCCTGAGAAATACAATAACCTGTTATGTACCATCTTAGAACTTTCCTAACTGACCTCAAGGATGTAGCTATTTACAATACTTGGGCTTTAAGAAAATCTAATGATGCACATCTTTAACTTGCCAGAATATTACACCTCATTACAAGTACAACTTATCTATTGTTGTAAAACTAATGTCTCTCTAGCTTGGCTTTAAGAAGACTACAAAAGATCTGAACTTTTCACAAAAATCATTGCAGATAATGTTCTTGTTTTATATTTTGCATCAGCTACTCATTGCTCAAGAAGACAAGATGGAATAAGAATAGGCATCTCCACGTCGTCAATGTAGTTTTCTATCACCTATCACCATCTATCAATCCCTCTAATAATTCTACTCGGAACAAATGGCACAGTCCAAAGCAAAGGAAATATAATCCATAAAGATCAAGAACTCTGCTTGTAATTCCAGCTCCAAGTGACAAATTTGACCTTGGTAACTAATTATCTGAAAGAAAGTCCACTCTGTCATTGTTTAATAGTAGTTTATATTTTGGATTGTAACAACCCCATTCAATGTGATTATATATCTGTGCAGTTGGAGTACAAAAGTTTTTATAGATGTACATGTTTTGCAGATGCTGGACATCTGAAATAAAAATTGAGAATGCTGCAAATACTCAGCAGGGCAGATGGCAGCAGTGAAGAGATGGTTGACATTTCAAAGATAAACACAAAGTGCTGGAGTAACTCAGTGGGTCTGACTGCAAAATCTCCTCTTGGTTGACATTTCAGGTTGATGGTCCTTCTTCAGAACTGGCCAGTTCTGATGCAAACCAGAAAAGCTGGTCAAACTTGTTGAATTCATTGTTGAAACCTGATGGCTGCAATGTGCCAAGATGGAGTTGCTGTTCCTTGAGCTTTGTTAAAATGATACGAGGCCAATGAGAGGTTTCAGTGGGATGGAGAATTTGGGATTGATGGCTGTGTGAGTCAGCATTTAAATCCATTGCACCCATACTGTGCAGCACAAGTGCAGAAAAGAATTGGAACAGTCACTGAAGCAATTATATAAACAATAATACAGAAAAAAATGACTTGTATGGACTCTTTAACACAACAAACCACCCAAGATACTATACTGGCAGTTAAAAATAATCAGGCTAAATAAGGAGATTTGGGGGTAAATTACCTAAAATGGCAGTTGAAAGAATCTATTTGTGGAGATGGTGAAGTTTAAGTAGAGAATCCCAGAGGTTAGGCAAGGCTGCTAATGGTGCTAATTGAAAGGAGCCATTCAATTTGGTAACATTCAAAAGGCCTGCATTAGATGACAATATTTTAGATGGTAGTTGAGGCTGACAAAGGGCAAAAGGAATGTAAAGGGGCAGGTCCATAGGTAGTGACGGAAGTGTCAGTATTACAGTATAGCAAAGGGGATTACAGAGGCATGAGGCAGGAGCTGGCCAAAATTGACTGGAAGGAGACCCTAGCAGGGAAGACGGTAGAACAGCAATGGCAGGTATTCCTGGGAATAATGCAGAGGTTGCAGGATCAATTTATCCCAAAGAGGCGGAAAGACTAAGGGGAGTAAGAGACACCTGTGGCTGACAAGGGAAGTCAAGGACAGCATAAAAATTAAGGAGAGGAAGTATAACATAGCAAAGAAGAGTGGGAAGACAGAGGATTGGGACTCTTTTAAAGAGCAACAAAAGTTAACTAAAAAGGCAATACGGGGAGAAAAGATGAGGTACGAGGGTAAACTAGCCAATAATATAAAGGAGGATAGCAAAAGTTTTTTTAGGTACGTGAAGAGGAAAAAAATAGTCAAGGCAAATGTGGGTCCCTTGAAGACAGAAGCAGGGGAATTTATTATGGGGAACAAAGAAATGGCAGACGAGTTAAACCGTTACTTTGGATCTGTCTTTACTGAGGAAGATACACACAATCTCCCAAATGTTCTAGGGGCCGGAGAACCTAGGGTGATGGAGGAACTGAAGGAAATCCACATTAGGCAGGAAATGGTTTTGGGTAGACTGATGGGACTGAAGGTTGATAAATCCCCAGGGCCTGATGGTCTGCATCCCAGGGTACTTAAGGAGGTGGCTCTAGAAATAGTGGAAGCATTGGAGATCATTTTTCAATGTTCTATAGATTCAGGATCAGTTCCTGTGGATTGGAGGATAGCAAATGTTATCCCACTTTTTAAGAAAGGAGGGAGAGAGAAAACGGGTAATTATAGACCAGTTAGTCTGACATCAGTGGTGGGGAAGATGCTGGAGTCAATTATAAAATTGCTGAGCATTTGGATAGCAGCAACAGGATCATTCCGAGTCAGCATGGATTTACGAAGGGGAAATCATGCTTGACAAATCTACTGGAATTTTTTGAGGATGTAACTAGGAAAATTGACAGGGGAGAGTCAGTGGATGTGGTGTACCTCGACTTTCAGAAAGCCTTCGAGAAGGTCCCACATAGGAGGTTAGTTGGCAAAATTAGAGCACATGGTATTGGGGGTAGGGTACTGACATGGATAGAAAATTGGTTGACAGACAGAAAGCAAAGAGTGGGGATAAATGGGTCCCTTTCGGAATGGCAGGCAGTGACCAGTGGGGTACCGCAAGGTTCGGTGCTGGGACCCCAGCTATTTACGATATACATTAATGACTTAGATGAAGGGATTAAAAGTGCCATTAGCAAATTTGCAGATGATACTAAGCTGGGGGGTAGTGTGAATTGTGAGGAAGATGCAATAAGGCTGCAGGGTGACTTGGACAGGTTGTGTGAGTGGGCGGATACATGGCAGATGCAGTTTAATGTAGATAAGTGTGAGGTTATTCACTTTGGAAGTAAGAATAGAAAGGCAGATTATTATCTGAATGGTGTCAAGTTAGGAAGAGGGGATGTTCAATGAGATCTGGGTGTCCTAGTGCATCAGTCACTGAAAGGAAGCATGCAGGTACAGCAGGCAGTGAAGAAAGCCAATGGAATGTTGGCCTTCATAACAAGAGGAGTTGAGTATAGGAGCAAAGAGGTCCTTCTACAGTTGTACCGGGCCCTGGTGAAACCGCACCTGGAGTACTGTGTGCAGTTTTGGTCTCCAAATTTGAGGAAGGATATTCTTGCTATTGAGGGCGTGCAGTGTAGGTTCACTAGGTTAATTCCCGGAATGGCGGGACTCGTATGTTGAAAGGCTGGAGCAATTAGGCTTGTATACACTGGAATATAGAAGGATGAGGGGGGATCTTATTGAAACATATAAGATTATTAGGGGATTGGACACATTAGAGGCAGGAAACATGTTCCCAATGTTGGGGGAGTCCAGAACAAGGAGCCACAGTTTAAGAATAAGGGGTAGGCCATTTAGAACGGAGATGAGGAAGAACTTTTTCAGTCAGAGAGTGGTGAAGGTGTGGAATTCTCTGCCTCAGAAGGCAGTGGAGGCCAGTTCGTTGGATGCTTTCAAGAGAGAGCTGGATAGAGCTCTTAAGGATAGCGGAGTGAGGGGGTATGGGGAGAAGGCAGGAACGGGGTACTGATTGAGAGTGATCAGCCATGATCGCATTGAATGGCGGTGCTGGCACGAAGGGCTGAATGGCCTACTCCTGCACCTATTGTCATTGCTTGATTGGTAGCCAGTTTCTGGTGGAAAGCAGAGGGATATTGAATAAATGAGACTTGACTCAAGTTTGAAGGAGCAGCTGAACTGTGGTTTCACTTCAAGTTTGCAGAGAGCAAGACAGATTTTGGCTGGGAGTACAATGCAATGAAATGGATGATAAATGAAAGGAATGATCCAAAGGAAAGATGCTGATATAAGGATCCTTTCCGAAGAGAGACTTGCATTTTGATAATTCTAATTGGACACCCCGAAGCATTTTGCATGACATAAAGTGTGTAAAATGTGTAATTACATATGTCAGTTTGCACCCAGCAAGCTCCCATAAATGATAATGTGATGTTGACCAGGTGGTAAGTTTTGGTAGCATTGACTGAGGGATAAAAGCTCCCCTCTTCATGGTATTGCTGTAGGATCTTTCACATCCAAGGAAATAGGGCCTCAATTTAAAGATAGTATCTCTGATGGTGCATAATTCCCTCAACAGCATACGAGTCTTAATCTAATGGGGTGTTCAAATTGCTGGAGCTGGACTTGTAGCCCCAACTTTCAGTTCAGAGGCGGGTGTGCTACCCATTGAGCAATAGCCAAGCCTGGATACCTCCAATACACAACTGCCTAATGTCAGAATCTCAGAATAGGGTGGAACGATAACATCATTTCCATTCAATTGAAATGCCTTTGGGCAATACTTGTTTTCTCATTTAGTCTCAGGAAATGTTCATTATTTCTTTAATTCTGGGAAGGGGGGTGGGGGTGGGGAGGAAAGGGAAACAGATCCTGCTTGTTTGTTGCACCAAATGTCTGTATCTGCAGTCTCTTGTGAGTATTTCCTGATATATCTAAAATGAAAAGTAATTCTGCACCTAACGGACAGTCACAGTAATTATTTCATGCTGCACCTAACCACAAATTGCGTATTAAATATACTTTTAAAGGGGTAAAAACTGAGTGTGTTTACAGTACTCAGAGATTCAAGGGAATATGTAACGTGAAATCATATGGCATTTCTGTTTTTTAATCCACTCATCTTCCTGAAGAAAGCATGTTGAAAGTGTGCGGTTTCCTGATGTGTGCAGATTGTGGAATTTTATGGTTGTGGTATTGACTTTTCAACAGCTGCTTGGGCTGCTGGCGCTCATTCCAAATGTGTCCAGTAAAAATTTGCAATATGTAATGTCGGTGGAGCCTGAAATTTCTACAAATCCAATGGTTATTAGTGTTGGCCAATTTTGTCACCAAAGATGTGATGAAGCTACGTATGGAGAGGTGGTCTACATAAGTGGCAAGCCAGACTCCCTCATCAATAGAGATTTAATGCACATTCCTGCTCACCACTTGTTCCCCCGAAATGTTCATGGACATATGCACAAACTCTTGTGCATGCCAGTGGATCAGTTTGGAGAAAAGCATGGAATGAAACCATTACCCCATAATAAACACACATTCTCCAATCCAGCAGTAAAGCTCCCTAATCTTAACCAGGTATGTAAAGGCTGGAAGGCTCCAAATGTAGAAACAAAGAGCTGCAGGTCAGGCTGCATCTCTGGAGAACACAGAATGGACAGGCGACGTTTTGAGTCGAGACCCTTCAGCCTTCCAGTAATGATCCCATCTCCAACACTCCCCCTCCTCTTGGACCCCCCGATGCTGCTGGCCTTCTACCCTCTCTAGACCAAAAGGAGTCTGAAGCATGGTCAAATGTTGCCTGTTCATGTTCTCCAGAGATGCTGCCTGGCCTGCTGAGTTCCTCCAGAGCATTGTGACCATTTGTGGAAGGCTCCAAATTGGATCCAAATGTATTTGGCCACTGTCGTCACAATGCACAATGGTTCATTAAGACTGATGTAGAATATAATTGTAGCAACCCTGATCAAGCAATGGAACACAGATATTTGACCCTCTGTAGGATTTAAATGGTCACATTACTGAGATGCATTCCCTTACCTCAGAGCATTAAACTGATTTGTAGGTATTGGTCCAAGTCAGCCACATGAAGCAAGCAATTTGGCCATTACGTCTGCACAATTGATTTATGTTGCATGAACCAGTTTATTTCAGCTTATTATGTTGATCTCATTTTCTCAGCATAACTGAATTTACTTTAAAACTAATTTCTGCATTCTACTTCAAGACAATTTGTGTCACATTCTTAACATGTCAAGATGACAACCACTGATGGTTTGTTTCAGATAACAACCATTCTGTCTTTAAAAAAAAGTACTAATATATCCCCATGAAATCTCTCAACCTTTCTCGCCTTAAAACTATGCCTTCTTGTTTTTGGGAGTCCTTCCATGGGAATGGTTTCATTTCACTCACGACCATTCAGATGTCAGTACAGTAGTGTGTCAATTAACATATTAGTCCAGAGACCTAATTAATTAAAAGTGAGTAAAATCCCGCTATGCTAATTTCAGAATTTTCATCTTGTTTTAGAAATCTCAAAATAAAAATCTAATTTAAAAATGTGACCATGATCAATGAATCAAGAAGAATGTCAATCTGGCGATGAGCAGATTGACCTTGCCAATCATCATCAGAACTAATTTTTAAATATTGTATTGTTTTCAATATAATAATGTTTATTATATTGAAGTTCCCCAACAAGGCATGAGGGCCAGAGCCCTTTTAAAAAGTAATCAAATCTAATTAGATTGATCTTTTATTGATTAATACTTTATCTTCATTCTATAATTATAGATGGTGCTGAAAGTTTACAGTCAGTCAATCAGTGAGTATTTTCTTCCTTCCTTATAATTTAGTACCGCTGCCTGACACACCAAGAGGCTGTGTGACCTGCAAATGATGCTTCCTAGTCACAGAGATGTGGCACCCTGGTTATGATGATGGGCGGCACAAAGGTGCAGCTAGTAGTGCTGATGCCTCACCACAGTGACCTGGCTTCAATCCTGACTTCTGGTGCTGTCTGTGGAACTTGCATGTTCTCCCTGTTACTGCGTAGGTTTCTCCTCGGCACTCCACATTCCTCCCGTGATCTAAAGTCACTTGGGTTGGTAGGCAAATAGGCTGTTGTAATTCCCTTGTGTGTAGATGAAAGGCAGAAACTTGGGAGGGGTGGGGTGGTGAGAGAGGCGGCAAGGTGAGAGAGTGTTGACGGGAACATGGAGAGAATAGGTTACAGGGACAATCAGTGGGGAACAGGATTGCTCTCAGGAAAAGAGACTTAATGTGCCGAAATATCCTCCTCCTCTGTCTTAATCCTTTTTTTAATGCTGTACCTATATATGTTACTGATTCTGCTTGTTCCTTTGCGAATGTGTGCCTCCATGAGGACTCTCAATGTGACCAGGAATACCTGGATAAAGTCAGCAATTTTCTTCTGTAGAGGAAGCATATGGTGGGGTTTTCTCTGTGATCATGCCGAAAATTAGCAATGAGAAGGAAAAGTTTGGGTTTGAACCATTAGCCAGAATTTCCCTCCCCTTATCCATCGGGAACATTGCTCTCCTTCCTCCCCCTGTCTCCTGTGTGCACATGATAATACTTCTGACTCTTTAAGGCTCTTTGGCATAACCTTGCGGTGCTTCAGGAAGTTGGTTGGGTTGAGGTGAATCCAGAGGGGTGAACAGAGCATATTCTGCAAAAGAGAAAAAAATGGTATATAGTTTCTTAACTGAGAAGGAAAACACCCAAGTACAGGCCAGCTCCGAGTAAATAACGGGTTTTGTTTTTACGTGTCCATCAATTGATTTTGTCCATAAGTCGGAAATTACACAATAATCACTTGATATAGCAACCATGCCTCCACAGAAATGTAATAAATGGCATCAAAAGGACATAAGACTGATAAGAAAGAACAATTACTGGAAGTGGAGAGAGAGGAAACTACTTCTGCCGTTCGTAGGAACGAACGTATGTACACTTGTCAGATGTTTGAATTTATTAATATTCTGGGAGCTCATTAATATATAGGGGTGTCCATAGATTGGGCATTTGTAACCCAGGGATGGTCTGAAATGAAAGGAAATGTTAAATGCTAGAACTAATTGTGTAGGGCTTAAATTTCAAACTTGGCTGGTCAGCCTATCCTGAGCTCTTTAAGCTTCTGGGTCCACAAGATTCCTTTTAAATTTCAGCAAATAGAACACATCCTATCTCCATTGGTGACCTCAAAAAATGCTCATGACTTGGATATTTTTTTGTGTATAAAATATTTGTCTTGCAGATCTCTCATAAGTGAAGAAATTAGAGATCTGCTCCTTGAGTATGAGAAACGTTATGAAGCTATGGTATGTCATTCATGTCCTTGCATCTACAGATGAGACATCTGTGTCATTCAGGTGTTATTTCCACCTCTGAGATACATAAAACTTAATCCTGAATGCCTGGAACTTTGGTGCCAGACTTGCAGATTTTCCAGATTGTTGAATGTTATTCCAATCAATAATGCCACACATCATTAATTCACTTATTTTAGATGTTATACATGAGTATAATAATTTTTCTAGCAAATCCAGCAAGTTTAAAAGGAGCACGGGAACAAAAGCCCCAATGCATTTAAAGGGAACAGGGGAACAGAGGGGCCAGTGTGTTAAAGGGAACACGTGAATTGGCATCTGGGAAGCCAGATGCAGAACCATGGGGAGTTCTGAATAATGGGATAGAGTTATTGTTCCAGTTGGTTTCATTTTGAGAGATACTGAATGATCTGCCAAATGTCATCGCTTCAAATTTGGCATCACCAAAAAGTAAAATAATAGAACTGCAGTAAAGTGTGCCCTAATGGTTTATTTTCCAAAATATTTACTAGGTAGATAAATGTCACAGTACAAAGAGGGGAAATGTAAAAGTTTGTAAAGCTGTTGTGTAATAGTGATTTAGTGGGCTGGCATCGATAAAGTACATTTGTTGCTGTGGAGGTGGCTGATGCTGGAGTACTGCGGTACGTTTGAAGGATACTTGTAACTGCATGGTATATCTTGGGAGGGATTAGGATCAATTAAATGCTGGGATTATGTTACATCCACTTGATTCTTGGATTATGCATTTTATTAGATGTGCCTAGCTGTAACACAGAAAAATAAAGATGTGGACATATTTATGAAGATGTAATTATGTGATTCTGTATTTGTAGATGTTTATGTTATTATTAACGGTAATTCTGATTCCTCTATTTTTGGCCTTGGTATTCAGGAAAAGGAAAGGAAACATCTCAAAACAAAGGCAAAATTCCTGAAGGTAGATAGATTTATAAATACATTTGTCACCATCAAAAGAAGTCAAGGCCATCTTTCTATTTTGTTCTTTGGAAAAAGGACAGACAAACTGGCATTTCCAATACATAGAGCCCATGAGTTTCTGGTCTGTGGGATTATTGGACAAAAATGAAGCATTATAAATGTTACAAGGTAAGTCATCTAAGGCAATTATAGTGCAACACCAGGAGGTTGTTATAAGTGTGCAATTACCTGTGATTTAGGAGCAGGTCGCATATTGGTCCTTTTCATCTTGGAATGATAACTGTTTGAGATCTGAGGAGGTTGATCAAAAAGAAAAAATGTAAGTCATTCTCACTGTGGTGATTCCCATTTTAGCAAAAAAAAATCATACGTAACAATGACTTGCAAGTTGTCCCTGAGGTACGTAGATATAGGTATGGTCATTTAGACTCTTGGCCATGCGATTAGATCTTGGCTGATCTGGACCTTTGCCCCTTGTACCCTTGTGCATTCCATGATGGCTGGAAATACCAAGTTTTCAACCTAAAGTATTTTTCATCTTTCAAAGTGAGATTGTGTGTGTTGATGAGGAAAGGCGAAATGAATTTGAAATGTTTAAGTTGAACTGGTTCTAGGAGACCTAAGATAGACACAAAATGCTGGAGTAACTCAGGCAACTACAAAGGCAGCATCTCGCGGCACCATCTAGGAGACTGAGTTTGGCCTTGGCTCCTCAAGTCATGCCTGGAGCCGAGTCATTTGCCTGATCTTCGTTCTTCCAACTAGAATTCAGCCGTACCTAATTTCTCCAAGTGAGGAATTGAATCAAGTCAGTAAACTGGGATGATTTATTAAAAATAGCACACATGACAAAGCAACAAAATAAGAAGCAAAAATATCAAATTAGTTTAACAAAAGGTTACAGACTTTTTAAATTACTGTTCTAATGGCAATTTCAGAGATTTATTTGTTTTGTCTTTTTCAGTCGTTCTGTGCTTTTTAACTATTTTATAGCAGCAAATACTTCGTAATCTAGTTATTGTTAGGCTTTTAGCTTCTTACTTTTTTGTAACAGTTTTAACTTAGGCAAATGATTTGAGTCTGCTTCAACGTTCCATTGGGCGTGCCAAGATCTGAAGAGTATTGTTGTCCATGAACACTCTTCTTTTCCATCCTTATAGCTCACCAAATTAGAAGTGACTGAGCAACTGGAAAGTAGGTAAGTGAATGTTCCTGAAATGTTAAACCATGTATCTAATAGCTGGATGCGGATGCCCTAATACCCATTTGTATTGGGTCTTGTATTTTGTGTCTATCTTCAGTTTAAACCTGCATTTGCAGTTCCTTCCTACACATTTGTTTTGGGATTAGCTTTGCCGTTGGGATTCAGCTTCTCATATTTTAGTGGTGTAAAAATATTGCATATTGCACATGTGCCTATAAATTCAATTGTATCAAGCTCAAAGTGTTAGGCAAACAAATTTTTTTTCCCCAGTGAAACATGATCATTGTGGGGTTATTTTGTGCCACCACAGAGATTTGGCAGGAAACTTCCTGCTGTCAGTCACCCTTGCATTTATAATATGATTTCGTCGTCAGGAGTGCAAAAGATGATGCCATTCCCTGTGCAATATTCCTTTTGGAACCTACAAGAAAAAATGGACTGCATTGTCCTGGTGATCTTTGTTGTTGGGCAGTCCCAGAATAACAGTTTTGCTATCCCTGGTCTAAAATGCCTGCAAAGTAAGTAAATTACTTAATTTTGTCCTTGGTTTCACTGTTCACCATTCCCCAATCACCCCCCATTGATCTGCACCACACCACTTGCTCCACCTGCTGTATGTTTTCTTTCTCACACGTTCGGCAAATGCATATGTTGGCACTTAGACGAGCAAAGCCACCCACTGAAATGTTAAATATTTATGTAACTTTGAGGATTCAAGTTCATGGAAATGTAGCACAAAAATAGCTCATTATGATGGTAGCAACTTGAAGGATTTAAGAGTGACATTAGAAGCATATTGTGTTCAGAGTACATGTACCTACAAATATATTTACCAGCAGCATCAAAGCAACACTGAACTCTTTTTGATTGTTCATCATAATACAATATATTCAAAGCAAGCAAGGCTTAGGTACTGTTACCTTGGCAGTCCTTAAGTTCATAGCTTTTTCCTCCCATAATTCATGAACTGGGGAGTGGTTCAGTTATTCATCCAATTTCAGGTATTTCTAACAGTACTTCTAATTGGAGGATACTACGTAGCTCATAAAGCTCTATAGTTGCTTTCACTTTTAGCTGCAAGCATGAAGCTTTTTTCACTGTACAGCCCTACTTTTACTATGAGGAGTTGTTCTTCACCTGAACTACCTGATGTTCTCCTGGCAAATCTACCCAACAACTATTTAATAATTCCTAATGTGACCTGATCTTGCAAAGCCATACATAGACAACTTCCTGTGTTTCTTCCAAACATTAATATCTTCTGGTCTTGTCAGCGCTTAGATGGGACTTTATAATTATTCTTGTGGAGAGATAGAAAATAAATCAAAATAAAGTTATTGACAGTTGGTGGAAAAGAAATTGGAAAGGAAGAGTTCCACAGCAAGTTAAAGGAAGCAAACAAGATGGAGTAGGAGCTGAGGTTAAACAAGATGAGAGCTTATGGTATTAGAGGGAAGATATTAGCATGGACAGAAGATTGGCTGAATAGCAGAAGGCAAAGAATGGGAATAAAGGAGGCCTTTTCTGGTTGGCTACTTGTGATTAGTGGCTCTTCCGCAAGGGTTGGCGTTGGGTCCGCTACTTTTCACATTGTATATTAATGATATGGATGATAAAATTGATGGCTTTACGGCCAGATTTGCAGATGATACGAAGATAGGTGGAGGGGGCCAGGTAGTGCAGAGGAAGCAGGGAGTCTTCAGAAGGACTTGGACAGGTTGGGAGAGTGGGCAAAGAAGTGGCAGATGGAATATAGTGCAGCAAAGTGGGTGATTATGCACTTTGGTCGTAAGAATAAAGGCATAGACTATTTTCTGAATGGGGAGAGGATTCAGAAATCGGAGCTGCAAAGGGACTTGGGTGTGCTGTTGCAGGATTCCCAAAAGGTTAATTTGCAAGTTGAATCAGTAGTAAGGAAGGCAAATGCAATGTTAGCATTCATTTCGAGAGGACTAGAATATAAAAGCAGGGACGCAATGCTGAGGTTTAAAAGAGACTGATCAGACCGTATTTGATGTATTGTGAGCAGTTTTGGGTCCCACACCTGGGGAGGGATGTGCTTGCGTTGAAGAGAGTCCAGAGGAGGTTTTACGAGAAAACCCCATGGATGATTGAGTTAATGTATGATGAGCGTTTGGCGGCTCTGGGCCTGTACCCGTTTGAGATTAGACGGATAAGGGAGGACCCCATTGAAACTTACCCCGAATAATGAAAGACCTGGATAAAGTGGATGTGGAGAGGATGTTTCCACTAGTGGGAGAGTCTTGGATCAAAGGGCACAGCCTCAGAATAAAAGGATGTACCTTGAGAAAGGAGATGAGAAGGAATGTCTTTAGACAGAGGGTAGTGAATTATCCCATCACAAGCAGTTAAATAAATTTAATTTATATTCTTTGGTGGTTAGAAGAATAAAAGGGGATGTTTCCACTTGTGGGAGAATTTCAAATGTGGGAATGTAGTTACAAAATTAGGCAGTAGTCATTTAAAACTGAGGTGCATGGGAATTTCTGACAGACGGCGATGAATATGGAATTCTCTCCCCCAGAGGGTTGTGAAGGTTAGATCACTGGAGGTGTTTAAAGAGGAAGTCGATAAATTTAGCAAAGGGAATTGAGAGCTTTGGGGAACTGGCATAGCAGAGGAGATGAGGCCTGGGGCAGATCTGCCATGATCATATTGAACAGTGGGGCAGGCTTGAGAATATAAATCGCTTTTACCTGCTCCAATGTTATGATATTCTTACATTCTTATTACCTTTTCTTTAGGCTGAGGGAGAAAGATGCACAAATTTCAACAATGGAACAAGAAATTATGCAACTGAATGAAATGTTTGAAATGCACAAAAGCAAAAATAATGTGAGTGAAGGATGTATCATGTTTAAACATCAGCAATTCTGTTGCATTCAAGTTGTGGGATGGTTCAATCTCTTTGTTTGACAGTAGCTTATGCTCTTTTTGAAGCATTGTCCAGTGAAATGGTACAGTTTCAAAGTTTAATTAAGTAATGTGTAGGTTTGGGAAAGTTATTTTTCCACTTTTAGTCTTCAGAGCCTGAGGTTGATATGCATTGTGCTCAGTGGGTACCTAAAGGTCAAGGCTTGACACCTTCAGCATATAAATGCGAGGCCTGATGTCTGCTGAAAGATCCCCATATATAAATGGAGAGGCAACAAGCTTACCTAACTGCACATCTATTACTTTTGTATGTTGTTATGAGTGAAAGTAAAATATCCATGGGGGCAGAAAAACAGAACAAAACTTCCCCCACAATCCAAAGCTAATTTCTAGGCACTAGGATCTACATCAAGCACTTGGATGGGGAAAGCATACCTATCTATATTCAGCCAAAACCTCACAAGCGCTCACTGAACCAGTGTAAACTTTCTCCATTGCCTTTGCCAATTATCATTATGGCCTGAATTCTGTACAATTTTCTATTATGTGCCTTTGGATACTAGGAGCTGAGCTGACAAAATCAATTTCCAAGTCAATTTTGTTACAGATACCTTAAAGCAGAGAGTGCAGGTTATTGCCCTCAAGCAAGGATGATTTAAGTCACTTGTCCTAACCTATTGCGCCACCTAGTGTCCAGACCTGGATGCTTAATGAGAGACATATTTCCTCCTTCTGTATGTCAAAGTCAAATTCTGCCGGCAGTTTTGGAGGGAACATGGAACGCATAATATAGGAGCGGGTCTTCTCCACCATTCACCAATATTATGATTGATCTGCCACCTCTTCTTGCGTTTGAGGCAGCAGAAATTATGTAACGCCCTCCAGGCGCTGTAGCCAGTGCAATGTGCTGTTGTCGAGGGCCGTGAGGTCTACCCCTCCACCAGGGGGGCGGAGGACAGCGCAGTCGAAAATGACGTGCTGCGCTGTTTGCTGGTCTGCTCCACACACGCAGGCTGCTGATGGACGCAACCCCCAACGATGCATGTTGGCATTGAACCGGCCGACCCCTGTATGGAGCCCCGGTTCAGGGCGACCCACTCTTTGCGGGGCATGTCCGAGCCGGGTGGGGCTGTGGTGTTCGGTGCGACAGTGAATTGAGGAGGTCACGATGTATGTTCCCAGCTGGTTCTCCATGCTCCGAGTATGTTGAAACCGGAGCCACAGGGTCGCTGCATGACGGGAGAAAGGGTGACGAGAGGACAGGCGTTGAGGTCCCAGTTGCTGTGAATCCTGGGCGAGGTGGTGCAAAGGATGTTTGGCGTCCGATGGGGACTTGCGCACCAACCAATGAGTGAAGAACTCTCTGCGAAGCTTGGCGGGTGCGATACCTGCGAGCACCGGCAGGAGATCCGTCGGAGTAGGGCGTAGGCAGCCGGTGATGATCCGCATGGTGTCGTTGAGGGTGGCGTCTAGCTTGCTGGTATGAGCGCTGCGGCACCATGCTGGGGCGGCGTACTCAGCGGCGCTGTACACGAGTGCAAGGGCACTGGTTCCAAGAGTAGATGTCCTGGCGCCCCATGATGATCCGGCTAAGCAACGCAGGAGGTTGTTCCGCAGGAGGCTACCTCTGTGCCAGTTTTAATCAAGTGAAACTTGATTTGTCAAGTTTATGTCCACCCACTCAACCCAATAAATTATATAATCACAACTAATATGAATCTACAAAAATTGAGAGGAGGCGCTGGTGGTCTCAGGTTTATCCTTGCGGCTCAGCTTTGGGCTTGAAGATGCAGCACTGCCGGTCTCTGGATTATCCTGGTGGCTCAGTCTTTGCCTCTCTGTGTGTGAATGCAGTCCCTTGTTTTTTTGTGGCGAGGAAGAGGCAATGGCGTTTCAGGCTTGCCATGATCACTCAGTCTTGGCCTCAGTAGAGGAGCTGGCTGTCTAGGGCATCTTCCAGGTGGTTCAGGCTTGACCACGCAGTGGCTTCGGTGGTCTCCCTTGCACATTGGTCTTCAGTGACCTGTGTATAAGAGGGAGAGGATTTGTGTGGTTTGCTATTCTTCCATTGAGGAAGTGTAGATGCTGTTTTCCTTATGTTGGTTTTGAGACATGCCCACAATCATACAGTGCCTTATCTTTAATTTTCTCCCACCCCCCCACCCCACCTCATCTTATTTTCTTTAACCTGTTGATGCTCTGATGTGGTTTTTCCCAGTCTTTGGGGACTGGTTCTTGAAACAAGTGATCATTTGAGATGTCACCTTTGTTCTATTATGTAAATCTGCATGCTTTTGGATCTAGGTGAGATTTCAAAATAGAGGCAGCATATTCCCAGAATGGGAATTGGTATTGCTAATGTCTTGATTAATGGATAGATCGTCATTGGCAAGGAAGCTACCACAGCCTCTTTCCGCATGAACGATCCGGCTGCAAGTGCCACACTTGATGTATCAATTTGTAGTAGCCAAGTGAGCTGCAGACTCACTCCTAGTTCCCCAGAGGTTAATATGTGAAGGAGTCAGATCTTCACATCCCATAGATTTCCAAAAAGACCAAATCGAGAGTTGCTTTGATACAAGAACTTGCAGGAATGACCTGATGGCATCATGAACTGCCAACCTATCATTGGTCACTGGGATGCTGTATTTAGTGGCAGAATAATGCACTGTTACCTGGTCTGGGTCACACACAAAACTTTGATGCACAACTGAATAATGTACATCATAACAGGACTACTGAAACTAACACTAATTGCTTGGATCCCTGTTCTCGCAAACAGTTTCAGATGTTTCCTTGCAAAGAACAACTTACCCATCAACCTTGGGAGATAAAGGCCTTGGGAAATTCTTTGAGTAAAACAATATTATTGGGAAGCCAATTGCTGTACGTGATGAATTTTATTTTAAGGTCTCAATCACAAAGTTTGCAAAATTGCTTTTGCACTTTCTATGCATGTGACATGCACAATGGACGCCCTATCTAAGAAGTTCGACCGTGCATGCAAAAGTTAGCTTTCACAATGAATTTGAGGCCTGCTTCAAAACTTAGATGGGTGCTGTATGAGTAAATCCCAACCAATAGGGTCCAGTGCTGTTGGAAGTGGCTGAAGGTAGGTGACCTTTAAGAATCTATGGCTAAGCTGCAGAGATTCATCGCAGTAAGCTTCACTTGTCTTATCAGTACCACTAGGTACGCTTTCCCGAAATAAATTCCAAATTGGGCACTTCGATTGTGCTGCCTCGCCAGGTAGCATGAATGATACCCCTTCCATGTCTACAGAGGCATAATCCTTCAATGTAGTGATGACTTTAACTGCAAAAGACAGAACTTTCATGCTGCGGGGTGCTGTCTGAAGGTCGTGCTGGAGTATATAGCACATCCTAAATTGCAGGTAATCTCTTCCACTGCATAAATCCCCGATCATATGATGCAATTCCTGGGCCATGTGTAGCATTTAGCATTTTCCTACTTCGCTGTGTCTCCTATCCTCCCCAGGAGTTTCTTACATACAAATCTAACACACCCATTACCAGACTCACTGCAATGTCCATGATCGGTGCTGCTTACAGTTGAACTGGTATGCACCAAATGCACGTTGAACTGCATAAAGGCAGCAAGCAGTAGCACGAAAGTGCAACCATCTGATGCACAGGTTGAGTACCTGTTTTGTGCAGGTGCTCAACAAACCAAGAACTGAACTGAAAAACTGCATGAGAACAGAAATTTGGGGTGGAACCAATTCATATTAATAAACATGATCTTGTTTTTGCAGCCCATGCACAAAGTGCACCTCAGAAACTAAATTTATTTTTCTCCCACAGAATCGGGAATTCAATGCTGAATGGGCTGCAGCCGATTTTCCCAATTCCACAGGCCAGACATGCCACTGCCAAGAGGCTGCACTCCAAGTGCACAACTGCAGAGTCAGTCCTATGGTACAAGACAATACGAAATGAATATTTTCCAATACTATCAATGAACATTGAAAATAACACAACAATATGGTGTCAAGACATCCTCTGCGGTGAACCTGTAGAATGCATTTTCATTCCCATGATTTTTCACCGTTCTTGAGTTTAACCATGTTGCATGGGGAAGTGGGGGTGGGGGGGGGCGGTCGTGTATTAAATAGGCCCAACTTCCCCCACAAGGAACAGTGGAAAGAGAGATGTCAAGTAGGCACCTTTGGGGAAATGTATTTATGGACCTTTTCAGAATATTACCTCAGAATAATAGCCTTCGTTGTTCCTGATATATAAAAGTAACATCAGCCTTTTCTTGCTGAACATAGTGCGATATGTATGAATATTAAAGATTTCAGAATTAGTTAATTAACTTCATACACTGAAGAGTGGAAGGTGTCAGCACTATGTTTCTATAAGAAATAGATGATCAATGTTCATGTCAGGTACAAAGAGAGGAACTGAGTTACAGCAAACTGAATAGGGTGAATGGCATTTTTTCTTATTCCAATATTCTGTTTCCCCCCCCCCCCCCCCCACCATTATAGCTCACCAAATTAGAAGCAGTAGAACAACTGGAAAACAGGTAAAGTACTTTATCATCACTGTAAACGTCATGTATCTGATTGCATATTTTTCATGCCATCTTGTTCTATTGCCCAAATCAAATGGTTCATATATATCATCATGAACAGTGGAGGGGAGAGTTTCTTCACTGGGGTTAAGCTGTTCATTTGGTGACAAATAAAACAGAGAGTCTCTCATTGGCATGAAAAAGATCCATTAGAGAATGCTACTAGGAGATCTGGGGATGAAAAAGTTTTCTACCTATCCTGTCAGCTGGTATCGAGTCTACCTCATCAATTTCACCACTAATTTCCATCCTGCTGTTAAATTTACTTGGACAATCTCCGACATCATATCACCATCTCCATCACAGGAGACAGACTTGTGACCAACATCTACTTACAAACCTACTGACTCCCATTGCTATCTTGACTACACAGCTTCCCACCCTGTTTCCTGTAAAAACTCTATCCCCCACTCCCAATTCCTCCGTCTACGCCGCATCTGCGCCCAGGATGAGGTGTTCCATACAAGGGCATCGGAGATGTCCTCATTCTTTAGGAAACGGGAGTTCCCCTCTTCCATTATAGATGAGGCTCTCACTAGGGTCTCCTCTATATCCCGTAGCTCCGCTCTTGCACCCCCTCCCCCTATTCGTAACAAGGACAGAGTCCCCCTTGTCCCTTTCAGAATGGCAGGCAGTGACTAGTGGGGTACCGCAAGGCTCGGTGCTGGGACCGCAGCTATTTACAATATACATTAATGACTTAGATGAAGGGATTAAAAGTAACATTAGCAAATTTGCAGATGACACAAAGCTAGGGGGCAGTGTGAAGTGTGAGGGGGATGCAGGGTGACTTGGACAGGTTGTGTGAGTGGGCAGATGCATGGCAGATGCAGTTTAATGTGGATAAATGTGAGGTTATCCACTTTGGTGGTAAGAACATGAAGGCCGATTATTATCTGAATGGTGTCAAGTTAGGAAAATGGGAAGTACAACAAGATCTGGGTGTCCTAGTTCATCAGTCACTGAAAGTAAGCATGCAGGTACAGCAGGCGGTGAAGAAAGCTAATGGAATGTTGGCCTTCATAACAAGAGGCAATGAGTATAGGAGCAAAGAGGTCCTTCTGCAGTTGTACAGGGCCCTAGTGAGATCACACTTGGAGTATTGTGTGCAGTTTTGGTCTCCAAATTTGAGGAAGGACATTCTTGGTATGGAGGGAGTGCAGCGTAGGTTCACGAGGTTAATTCCCGGAATGGCGGGACTGTCGTATGTTGAAAGACTGGAGCGACTGGAGCGAGAGGGGATCTTATTGAAACATATAAGATTATTAAGGGATTGGACACGCTAGAGGCAGGAAACATGTTCCCGATGTTGGGGGAGTCCCGAACCAGGGGCCACAGTTTAAGAATAAGGGTAGGCCATTTGGAACGGAGATGAGGAAAAACTTTTTCACTCAGAGTTGTGAAGCTGTGGAACTCTCTGCCTCAGAAGGCAGTGGAGGCCAATTCCCTGGATGCTTTCAATAGAGAGCTAGATAAAGCTCTTAATGATAGCGGAGTCAAGGGATATGTGGAGAAGGCAGGAACGGGGTACTGATTGTGGATGATCAGCCATGATCACGGTGAAAGGCGGTGCTGGCTCGAAGGGGCGAATGGCCTACTCCTGCACCTATTGTCTATAGTCTATTGTCCTCGCCTTCCACCCCATCAGCCTTCGCATACAACATATTATCCTCCAACATTTCCTCCACCTCAAACGGTATCCCACTACTGGCCACATCTTCCCATCTCCATCCCTTTCTGCTTTCTGCTTTCTGCAGAGACCGATCCCTCCAAAACTCCCTGGTGCACTCGTCCCTTCCCAACCAAACCACCCCCTCCCGAGGTACTTTCCCCTGCAACCGCAGGAGGTGCAACACCTGTCCCTTTACCTCCCCCCTTGACTCCATCCAAGGACCCAAACAGTCTTTCCAGGTGAGGCAGAGGTTCACCTGCACCTCCTCCAACCTCATCTACTGTATCCGCTGTTCCAGGTGTCAACTTCTCTACATCAACGAGACCAAGGAGACCAAGCGCAGGCTCGGCGATCGTTTCGCTGAACACCTCCGCTCAGTCCGTCTTAACCAGCCTGATTTCCCGGTGGTTCAGCACTTCATCTCCCATTCCCAATCAGACCTTTCTGTCCTGGGTCTCCTCCATTGCCAGAGTGAGGCCCAGTGCAAATTGGAGGAATAGCACCTCATATTTCGCTTGGGTAGTTTACACCCCAGCGGTATGAACATTGACTTCTCTAACTTCAGATTGTCCCTCCTTTCCCTCTCTATCTCCTCCCCCTTCCCAGTTCTCCCACCAGTCTTGTAGTCTCCGACTACATCCTATCTTTGTCCCGCCCCCTCCCCTGACATCAGTGTGAAGAAGGGTCTCAACCCGAAACGTCACCATTCCTTCTCGCCCGAGATGCTGCCTGACCCACTGAGTAACTCCAGCATTTTGTGTCTCCCTGTCAGCTGGTATGATGTGTATGACGCACATGCATTTTAAGAATAAAAATGGATTTGAAAAATGCTGACATTTAATTTTGTTTTAATTTCTCTTGCACTCATGAGCATCAAGCTATATATTTCATTTTTTTTTATTGGTGATTTGACTTTTGATAAATACTGTTTTTTCAATTGACATGATTTTTTTGTAATTGTTTAGTCATATTCAATGATGTTAGTTGTCTTGTACCAGCTATGGAGCTTGTGTTTCACCTTTTCTATTCTACATATCATCTTTTGTTCCTTTCAGGACTTCTCTCATATTTCAGCTTCCAAGAACATAGCATTCATGTTTTTTTCCCCTATCCTTCTGATTCAGTCCAGCGACTGGTGGTGATTTGGAACCCACTGTCTAAAAAGGTGTTGGAGGCACTAAAATGTCATCACTGTTGAAGTGTACTTGGATGAGCACTGGAACTTCTTCAAATTGCAGAGCCCTGGACACTGCAATGTGAGATTAGTTTTGGTCAGCACAGATACAACGAGCAGGGTGGTAGATTTCTCTGATCCTTTGAGATCTGGTTTATCAGACCCTGGAATGACCCTGGAAACTACCCAGTCAACCGTCTGGGTATTCTAAATGTTGGCTTTAATCCCTTATCTTGAAAGTATAAGAAATGATAGTCCAGTTTAAAAAGAAACTCTGCATACAAGCACTTATTTGTGAATTAATTATTTGCATTTGAACTAATTTTGATGTACAAGAACAAGAAGCACAAGGTGAAAACTACTACGATTACTGTACATCCCATTCTCTGCCTTTAGCCTAAAAGTGAAAGATGCAGAAATTGCAACACTTGAACATGAAATTGTAGAACTCAGTGAAATCGCTGGAACACAAAGAATCAAAACCAAAAGTAAGTGATAACATTTACTGTCCACTAAAGACACTTGATTGGAGAACCTTGAGTAAATTCTTAGATTTAGATTTTTTTTTAGATTTAGAGATACAGCGCGGAAACAGGCCCTTCGGCCCACCGAGTCCGCGCTGCCCAGCGATCCCCGCACATTAACACTATCCTACACACACAAGGGACAATTTTTTACATTTTACCCAGTCAATTAACCTACATACCTGTACGTCTTTGGAGTGGGAGGAAACCGAAGATCTCTGTAAAAACCAACGCAGGTCACGGGGAGAACGTACAAACTTCGTACAGACGGCGCCCGTAGTCAGGATCGAACCTGAGTCTCCGTTGCTGCATTCGCTGTAAGGCAGCAACTTTACCGCTGCGCCACCGTGCCTCTTAAGAACTTACTCAGGTTTTCCAATCAAGTTTGTTAGTATATAGCCATTTCATCACTCAGGTTTTGTGGTAAGATAGCAGATCTTTAATGTGTTCACATACAACATCCATGGTGCGGTTCCTTACGTGAGTGTTTATTTGTTATATGCATTGGATATGAACTGGGACAATTAAATCTAGCTTCAAAAGCACGTTAAATGCAACAACAACAATAAATATACAATACATTATCAATTATTCAAAGTAAACCAGACCATAACAATGCAAAAACAAAAGTATGAAAAGTAACCATAGTAGTGCAAAGTTAGCAGTGGCTTGGTGTTCAGGTAGGGTACTCTTGTAACTGAGTTTCTTCTCAGAGGTTGAGTGATAAGACTAAATGCTAAACCTTCTTATAGCATGAAAAGGAAAGATCAACCCTCACTACTGCTCTCTAGACAGACCACCAACAGTTGGAGAGTTGGGGAACAATGGTGTTATTGGTAAAAGTAGATAGTTGTGTAATTAAAATGTAAATAATAAAGATCAGCTTTGTTTAATAATAATTAAAAAATAATATTTTTTTTAAAAACAAACAACAGTTGGAGAATGGTACTGGAAGAGTTCTGGAGACCAGTTTCTCTCCCTCTCAGCTGGATATGGGAGTTCAGAGGGAATAAAATAGACAAGAGTAGCTAATAACATTTACTTTTGCTTTTACCGCTCTGGCTTCATGAACATCCAATTATTTGTGGACAGAAGGAACTGCAGATGCTGGTCTATATTGTTCAAAAGAAAACAAAAAAACTGAATGCTGAAAACCTGGAATAAAAACAGTTGGAAATTCTCAGCATGTCAGGCATAATCTGGAGAGAGAAGCAGAGTTCATGTTTCAAGTCATTATTCATTCATCATGAACATTTCCCTGTGCACAGATGTAACCTTAACTGCTGAATATTTCCAGCATTTTTCCACGATTGTATAAATTGATCCCTTTCCCTTTTTCATTTGTCTTTTGACTGATAAATATTTGTTCTCTGGTTAATTTTCCTTTCTGTTCTTTTGTAGATTGAAGACTGTGACAACAATTTGCTAATATGGATTTATCCTGTATAAAGATCATAATAAAATATATAAGAAATCCCAGCTGAGTTTTTTTTCCACTATATGCGCCTCTGTCAGTTGGCATTAAAGGTCCCATGTGGAATCAGCCTCAACCTAGAGAGTTAAATGTTCTGTTAGTGTTGTCACTATAGCAGGAATATACAGTGAGACGGTATATAACAGCACCAAGCCTTTATACAGTACAGTGACTGTGTAAAGTTAAAGAAAAATGATTTGACAAAACTGATTTATTTACATGCAGTTTAACAAAAGGATATTTTAATGCTATGTACAAACAAATATAGGAGGTGAAATTGGCCTTGGACAGTTGATTAATACTAGCATTGATGAATTGGCAGCCCCCTGCAAACACTGATTATTCTCAGTGAAATCAATGGAAAAGAAAATTGGGCAACTCACAAAACAGGCTGCCATTTTGCTATCGCTCGTTTTACACTGACATCCTGTATCTTTTTCTTCTCCATATGCTCTTAATTGCCTGCTGTAATCTGTTCCATTACACTTTGCAGAAGTGTACCTGGAACCTGTTGAATGTTATGTTTATCAACACGCATACCTGATTGATTAGCAGATATTCATTATAGTTGCAAATAAAATTTCATATCCTGCAAGCCCCTGGTACAATATCTGTTTATCCAATGGGCATAAGTTAGAATAGTAATTTTTTTAAATAATATTAATTAAATAAGCAATAAAAGGTTTAAAACCAATACAGACTTGCAGACTGATTTCATGGAAATTGCCTGGGTAGAAAAGCTGTTTGTTACATTGAGATGCTTCAGTAAAATGCATGGAGATGTGTATAGTGCTATATTACTGTACATCTATTTGAACTCTGCTATTAAAGTGAAAAGTTTTCACATGGTCTTATCAAATTTACAGTGGCTCCAGCAACTTTGCAATGATCTCTGATAAGCATATTTCATTTTGCAAAAACTGAATCCCAAGATATCGGGGCACTCAACAGTTCTGTTAAATAACTGCTTAGTTACTATTCACAACACTCAGTTATTGCTAAATTTACACAACACTGATCTTGAACATCCTGGCAACTAGGCTCATTCATCTGGATATATTACTGACACAGTGCTTCTAAACCAACAGGCATGAGGCCATCCAAAATTGGACATAATTACTCTTGTCAGTGGGCTGCTAGTGTCTTCCAGAGGTAGTTCACCCATGGCTTGAGTCAATTTGAGTTGATTGCCAAATTTTCAGAAGCCCTCTGACCATGTGGGTTTGATGTATGTTGGGGGTGTGGGGGTGTTCTGTGGAAAGAACATTTAAATGAACCATCCCAGTCCCTTTGGTTTGAGGATGATGTGCTTCCACTCTGGTTCTGTGGACTTTGAATATGTGTGACACATAGACCCTTCCACAAATGGTTCCTGATGACAGGCGAGTGTATGGAATCATTTCTACCATTTATGCTGGACTTTTGTCACTTATGGTCTCCTATGCTCTTTCTCCACTTTAAACAGCCATGGGTATGGGAAGTTGTCCATATCTTCCAGGGTCTCTGCAAATCTTTATTGTCGGAGGGCAGTATAAACAAGTATTTCTGATGGCAATTTTCAGAGAGCCCTTCTGGAACCATTGGATATGCTGTTTGTAGAACTGGTAAACAAAGTGGGTTAGGTCTGGCATCTAATCTACACAGAATCTTGTAGATAGGTTCTGAAACTTTTTTTAATCAAACCTAAATAGAATCAGAAGTGGGCCAATTTGTTTTTTTTATGTGTGGTCTGCTATTTGATAAAATTGTGGTTGATCTTTCACCTCTGTACCACTTTGCTGCATTAACATATCCCTTGATTCCCTTAATATCTAAAAAAAATATTGATCTCTGCCTTTAATGTAGTCAGCGTCTAAGCTTTCCAATTCCTCTTGGGGAGAGAATTCCATAGATTCACTATTCTGTGGGTGAATCTCTATCCGGAGTGACCGGCTTCTTATATGGAGATTGTGATCCCTGGTTCCAGAACCTAAACCAGGGAAACATCAAATCTGCATCTACCCTGTTAGGTACTGTGAGAATTTTGTGCATTTAAAGGAGATCACTTCTCATTCTAAACTCAAGAGCACTAACATCTGTTTAATCTTTTCACTGGAATAAACTCAACATCCAAGAATCAATCTGTTGAATCTTTGTCTACTCCTTCTGACATGAGCATATAATATCTTGGGTAGGGAGACCAGACACAATATTTCACATGATATCTCACTAGAATACTAAATAATGGGAGCAAGACATCTCTATTCTTGTACTCAAATCCTCTTACAATAAGGGCAGGTATGTAGGTTAATTGGCTGGGTAAATGTAAATATTGTCCCTAGTGGGTGTAGGATAGTGTTAATGTACGGGGATCGCTGGGCGGCACGGACTTGGTGGGCCGAAAAGGCCTGTTTCCGGCTGTATATATATGATATGATATGACAATGTACTACGTGCCTTCCAAATTGCTTGTTGAACCTGTCTATTGCAATAAATCTTGTACAAAGACATCCAGGTCCCTCAGTACTACCACTTTTCAATCACTCGCGAGTTAAGATATATTCCACCTTTTTGGACTACAATAGATAATATCACATTATCCCACTATTCATTTACATTTTCTACATCTCCCTGAAGTCTTGCTGCATCCTCCATTAGGTGGCTCAAACTGCCACCTACTTTTGTATCATGCGCAACATTAAATGGTTGCAAGAACTGTAGATGACACTTGAAATAATACGGAGAACCTTATTTTCAGATTATTAAAAAATCTGATATAAAAACATTTCTCAAAATAGTAAATAAATGAAATGTAGATTGCATTGTGATCTGGATTCTTGGGGAAAAAGCATTGTATTGGCAGGCACACTCACACAAACTTTGGGACAAAAACATTGTATAGAAAAGTGCTCTTTATTGGTGAGATTGTATTGCAAAATAATATAGTTAATTTTTAAGTCAAAACGGCAGGTGTATCCACTGACATTTCAATGATTCGAGGTGGGCTACTATTCTGACAGGTTTCTTGAAGCAGTCATTTAGAAGGATGCCCATTACTGAGTAGTAATAGTGGTGTGGTGGTGGGCGGTCTTCTGTCCCCTTAGATGATTAAGTCTACCCTAAGAGATGTTGAGACAAAGATTATGCAGTGGCCAACTCTTCTGTGAAGTGCACGCCATAGGAAGTGGAACTTAAGAAATGTAACATAATGACACATTTGGGTGTAACAGAAATCACTGGATTTGGCGTTTGGGAGAGGGATAAGAAAGGAAAGGTCGGTAAACATTCTTTGAAATGACCTTATTCTTTGAAATGACCTTATTTGGAGTTTTCGCAAAGGGTGAAGCTCTGGCGTAATTGCCTACAACTCCCGGCAAGCCTGGCTGGTCGTTTCCGGGAAATGGAGCGCATTTGGCGCATTTGGCGGGTTTATTTTCCACTCCGAAATGGCGTTGGCGTTGACCGAGAGCCGGTTTGAAGCATCCGAGTTACCAGACTTACTCCCCGTTTATTACAGGCGCCTCTTCCCGTTTCCGCAGTACTTCAGGTGGCTGAGTTATGGCGGTGGTAAGGAGAAAATATTTAAATGAATAATTTGTTTTCTTCTGCAGGTAATGTTTGCTGATCTGTGAGAATATTTCGACACGGACTTCTGAGGTGTTGTCCACTTTCCAATTAAAGATACCTTTCCATGTTCCTGTGAACAACTGTGGGGAGTGTAGTGAGCTGGGTAGCGTTTATGTGGAGCTGGTCTGTAGTCAAATGGTGCATGAATGGCTGCCTCTGATAGCGGTAATGGCAGCGAGGGAGGAAGATGCTGAGGCTCTGGCGAAGATCTTCATCTTCGTTCACCACGGATGAGGTATCAGGAGACTGGAAGACACCTTGTTCATCAAGGGCAGGAGGGGCAAGTCTGGAAACTCCAGGTCGGTGAGTGGGAGGGAAGTTGAAGAAGATTCTGAGGGACGGATTTATGTTCACTTGAAGGGCAGGGACTGATCAGGCGGGAGTCATCTTGGTTTTGCGTAGGGCGAACATGTCTTAAAAATCTGTTTCGGTTTGAGGAGACAACTGAGAAAAATGATGAAAGTAGCACGGTAGACTTCGTTCACGTGGACTTTGACAAAGTCCCATCTAGTCAGTTGGTCCAGAAGGTTAAGGCACAGGGGATTCAAAATTTGCTGAGTGATGGGAGGGAGAGGGTGGTGCTGGAAAAGGGTTTTCCGACTGGAAATTTGTAACTAACGGTGTACAATGGGGACAAGTTGTTTGTAAATATAAATGGCTTGGATGAGAATATAGGTGGTGTGGGAAAATAACTGCGGATGGTGGTACAAATCGAAGATATCACAAAATGCTGGAGTAACTCAGCAGGCCAGGCAGCATCTAGGAGAGGAAAGTGATCAGTAAATTTGCAGGCAAGAGTTGTGGAACTCTAGTGGTAGATGATGGAGTTGTAGATGATGAAGAAGCTTGCCTAAACATACAGACATGGTCAGCTGGAAAGATGGGTGTAGTGGTGGAAGATGGAATTTAATCCAGACAAGTGTGAGCGAGTGCACTTTTGGGAAGTCAAATTCTGTTAGGACATACAGAGTATGGCAAGGACCATAGGAACATTGATGGACAGAGAGACCTTGAGGTGCAAAGCTGTGGCTCGCTGAAAATGGGAGTACAGATGGATAAAGTATTGAAAAGGCATTTGGTATGCTAACCTTCACGGACAGGCATTGGATCTCAGAGTTGGGACCATGGTTGATACACAAAACATTGGTTAGACTGCATTTGGAGTACAGGGTACATGTCTGGTTGCCACATTACAGGAAGGATGTGGTAGCAATATACAGAGTGCATTAGAAAGCACCAGGATGTTGTCTGGAATGGAGGGCTGTAGTTATAAGGAGAGATTGGATAGGCTGCATTTATTCTCATTGGAATATCAGAGGTTGAAGGGTGGCCTTCTGGAGTTCTATAAAATTATGGGGGCTGTAAGTGGAGTAATTGGCCAAATCTTTTTCCCATGGCAGCACAGGTTGGTTTGGCAAAAGGACACAATGTGCTGGAGTAACTCCAGGTCAGGGATCACCTCTGGAGAACATGGATAGGTTAAGTTTTGGGTTGGGACCCTTCTCCAGAATCTGGTTTGGCATCTGCTCTGCCCATGACCACAAGAAATTGTAACGTGTTGTGAATGTAACCTATTCTATTATGCAAACCCACCTCCTCCCCTCCAACTTCTCTATGTGCACTGCATGCTGTGATCAAAGAATATTCACACACCCATTATTCTCTCTCCCTCATCGGGCTGTAGATACAAAAGCTTCAAAGCAAGTATCACCAGATTCAATAACAGCACCTTCCCTGTTTGATATTCTGTGCTCTATGATTCTATGAACTAATTTGTTTTAGCATGTCAGAGCTCTTCATTTAATTGTCCTATATCTTATTGTCAATTGTAAATCATATGGCCCAACTCATCCCCTCTGACGAACATGTCCCATCTAGGCTAAAATGTTACATTTTAACATACCATTCTCTCGCATTGTTAGACTGGTAGATAGTAAGGCAATAGATCCTTGATAGCTGAGATTTTTATGGGCCATGTGCAATACTGTTGAAAGAAACACTGAATGACTTGCGAGGAAAAAACTAGTATCATTAAATGTGTTTTTGCCATTGTGCCTTCAAGTAATAGGCTGTAGGCTGAGAGTTGGGAAGCTAATTTTAGGCAGGCGTTGTCCTGAAGGGCTGAACCAATGGCCTCCTGTGCCATAAACCTCTGACACATAAAAGATGGTTGAAAAAGACACACCCAGAAAAGTTAGGTTGAGACCAATTCTGTAAACCTGTGACCTGCTCTGTCACCACCTCTTTTCTTTTCTTCCCCCACCCCACACATCCATTTAACCAGTCTGATAGTAGATCGCTTAATAGCTCTCTACTGCTACCTATATTTACACCACTTGACGGTTATGCTCTCTATGCCAACAGTCCCGAAGAACTACTTCCAGAATCGAGAATTCTCCTTCACCCTGAAAGATGACATCTATGTACGCTACCAGTCCTTTAACAATCAGAATGAATTGGAGAAAGAAATGCAGAAAATGGTCCCTCACAAGATCGACCTTGGAGCTGTCTATTCTCACAAGGTTACTCTATGGCCATTGCTTTTAACGTTTCAATCTCATAGACCGGATTAACAGCTCCCTTTACATGCACCCAGTTTTATTTTTATGTTGATAGATTACATCTCCCAGATTTGAAGGTATTTTGGGGAAACAGTTTGAGTGATTACTGACAACCAAATGGCTGGTTTGTGAAATTGCAGGTTAATATGTACTAAAGCAGCAATTGTGCATCTTCTTGCAGAGTGATGATTAATATTCTGGGGAAGGGGAAATATTACAGCATCACCTGTGGGACTAACCAGTAACGCAGGGTCTTAAACTGAGTTTACAACAAAAACTGATCTGAGGAGTGTAAAGTTTAAAAAAAAATGTACATGGGATATTCACTTTGGTGCATGTTTGTGTAGATGGCAGGCATCAAGATTTGCTACAATACTTCTGCAGCAAAGCAGCTCATGAACCTTCTGACGGTTCATTTTGGCAAAAACGTTCCAAAGTGAGCCATGTGGAATCTATATACTAAAACTCTCGTTTGTTTGTTCCTGAACTACAGCCAAAACGGTACACCATAGCACAACAATTTTAGTCCCAACTTACTCACCGTCGTCCCTTTGGTGCTAATTGAAGAAGTTTCATTGAAATCGGTGTTATATTTTGAAAGTTATTCACATTTTAAAGTTTAAAACTATCCCATGGGGAGGAGGGGGGTTGAGGGTGATGGAGGGGAGAGGGGAGTGGGGTGGGGGGGGGAGAGAGGGTGCTGCACCAATGCAAAAGAATTTTGGGCCCTACAGGTCCACTTGGTCTAGTATCTCACTAAACCTTTCACTGGTTTGGGTGATGGGTGAAGACTAATTTGATGAGGTGGAATGCAAATTTTCTGTGGCAAACTGATTTATATTTTTCTTACAGCCCAGTCAACATAACTCTGTGAAGTCAGGAGCCTTCCAGGCAGAAAGTAAAGAGTTGGTCTTTGATATTGATATGACAGATTATGATGATGTCCGAACCTGTTGCAGGTATGGTTATGCTTGCCATCCTTTAAATGGCCCAGTGCTTTACAGTGGTCATTCAAGGTGCTTTTAAATGTAGCAGCTGTTGCAGTAACAAGAATCCGCAGATGCCGCTTATACCATAGGTAGACATAAAATGTCGCAGTAACTCAGCGGGTCAGGCAGCATCTCTGGAGATCATGGATAGGTGACGTTTCGTGTCGGGACCCTACTTCAGCCTGAAGAAGGGTCCTGACCCGAATCGTCCCTATCTATGTTTTCCAGAAATGCTGCCTGACCCGCTGAGTTACTCCAGCACTTTGAGACCTTTTGTACAGGAAGCAATGTTCAGGCACTACAAGTCTGCAGTCATGTTGCTAAAAGGAGCCCTTTCATCCCAACGGGAGAATTTCTCGTACATTGCCATTTGGTAAGTGCAATATGACTAATATATCTAAGGTTAACGTTTTACAAGTGCTGGACATGTATTTACCAATGATTGCAGTACAAAGGGCTTGCATTTCCATTTACTGCACTACTGCAACAGAAGTTCAAGTAATATTAAATAAATAAATATGAAAATTACTCATTCTGGAATTGTTTAATAAATGGCTGTTTATTCAAAAACATTAAGAAAATCAAACCTAAAATCCCACTAGTTGGAGAATTTGGATCAGATTGGATCTGTCACTGATTTCTGGCTCATTGAACAAGTTTAGTTGATCATTTTTAAGTCTTTTATGGCCAGGGGTTGCTGTTTGTGGGGATGGGTGATGATCCTGATGACTGCTCTTGTCAGCAACAGATTTTATATCAGCATAAGTGTTAGATTTATACTGAGGCATTCTATCACATTACATAATATTCTTCAGCTCTGCAGACATTTGCTGTAAATGTTGGACACTGATGACCATTGCTATCAAGATTCTGGATAGAGCATTGGATGGTAAGATAGCATTGTATTTGTTTTCTTTGGTCATTCTGCTTTTTACTTTTTTTCCGTCTGCTTGTTCTTTCGTGTGTTCTTGTTTCCTTTGTCGTTCCGTGAGTATCAGAAACTTAATGGGCAGCAGAGAGCATCACTCGTTTCAACAGGGCATGTAGATATTGGGCAGGAATATGAACTACACTTGTTTTGGTCTTTATGCTGGTCTTCCTGGAGTCCAGAGGAAAATTGTGCTACAGGTCCCCCCCCCCCCCCAGCTTACAAACATGTTGACCGCATGTAGAAAGGAAGGAATGTTTGGGAGACTGGCGGGATGGATTTGCCAGCTGCTGAGGGGGTGTTGGCATCTATAGCTCCCTTTGCCTGCGGAAGGCATCCTGCATCCTAAAGGACCCATCTCACCCCGCCCATCACTTGTTTGCCCTTCTGCCCTCAGGAAAGCGCTACAGGTCCTTCAAAGCGCACACCACAAGACTAACAAACAGTTTCTACCCTAAGGCCATCACCACACTGAACTCTGCAATGAAAGCACACCCCCATAGACAATATTTATACTGTACAATACCTACCTCTGTGCAATACTGATATATTCATTTATAATATCTATATACTAAAACTCTCGTTTGTTTGTTTCTGAACTACAGCCAAAACGGTACACGATAGCGTGACAATTTTAGGCCCACCTTACTCACCATCGTCCCTTTGGTGGTAATGGAAGAAGTTTCATTGAAATTGGTGTTATATTTTTTAAGTTATTTACATTTTAAAGTCTAAATCTATCTCCTAGGGAGGGAGGGGGAGGAGGGAGGATAAGGGGGATGGAGTGGGGTGGAGGGGAAGGAGAGGAGGGAGGGGAGGAGGGAGGAGAGGGTGCTGCACCAATGCAGGAGAGGTTGGGCCCAACGGGTCCACTTGGTCTAGTTTATTTTTATAATATTCTGTGCAATATCTTATATTCTGACAAGGTGCAATATCTTATATTCTGATAAGGGCGCATATGTAGGCATGATGTGTATGCATGTGTGAATCTGTCACAGTGTGCGCGCAAAGTGCATGAACAGTTTTTATTTTTCTCACTCTTACTGTTTTTTTGTTGTTATTTTTAATCTTGTACATTTGAGCTCCACTGAGGCAGTGTGCCTGAATTCCGTTGTATGCACCATTACATTGACAATAAAGAAATTAGAATTTGAATTTTGAATCTTCTGCCGTGTGAGAACTAGGTTTGTGCTCGCATTTCCAACTTGTGAAATGTTTGGATAATGAACAGTTCAAAAGAACGGAACCTTGTAACCAGGGGGTGACCTGTATGCTGTATTTTTGTTAAAAAAACAAATCTTAATAGCTGTTTCCAAGAATTATATTATTTTTAGACTAAAGAACACAACAGGGAAAATGGTGCTGTCATGGCTACAAAAAATAAGTTAAAGGTAGATCAAAGGATTAAATCTTGATTTAATAAATGAGTAAGATCAAGGTTTGGGAAGACCCAAAACTTTGGGGACCCATTCGGCCCTTCGAGCCAGCACCGCCATTCAATGTGATCATGGCTGATCATTCTCAATCAGTACCCCGTTCCTGCCTTCTCCCCATATCCCCTGACTCCGCTATCCTTAAGAACTCTATCTAGCTCTCTCTTGAATGCATTCAGAGAATTGGCCTCCACTGCCTTCTGAGGCAGAGAATTCCACAGATTCACAACTCTCTGACTGAAAAAGTTTTTCCTCATCTCAGTTCTAAATGGCCTACCCCTTATTCTTAAACTGTGGCCCCTTGTTCTGGACTCCCCCAACATTGGGAACATGTTTCCTGCCTCTAACGTGTCCAACCCCTTAATAATCTTATACGTTTCGATAAGATCTCCTCTCATCCTTCTTTTCGATAAGATCTCCTCTCATCCTTCTAACAAGCAAGACGAATAATACAAGTCCATTAGTGTGCCTGTGTTTAAATTGTATGTTGCCGAGACTCGGGCATAAGTTATACACTGATAAATTATGTTTACCGTGTTTCCTTTCTAGAGGACTTTGGATTCCTGCATCGTCTCTGGGTATATTCTGGTCGAAGAGGGGTGCATTGCTGGGTCTGTGACGAAACAGCACGGGGGCTTTCCCAGGCAGCTCGGTCAGCTGTCGCCGATTACCTGAGTGTGGTTAAAGTACGTGTCTTGTGGACTTGGAGATTAATTGTTGTTTTAAAGCATGTAATCTTTCTGCCGGTAGCTTGCAATGCTAAATGTTTTGCTGGTTATTTTCCAGGGTGGGATCGATAACATCAAGAAAGTACAACTGACTCCCTCCATTCATCCTTCTATTGAGTAAGTATTGTAGAGCAAGGAAATAGTTCTGCTTTTGGATGTATGGAGAATATGTAGTATAAGAAAATAACTGCAGATGCTGGTACAAATCGAAGGTATTTATTCACAAAATGCTGGAGTAACTCAGCAGGTCAGGCAGCATTTCAGGAGAGAAGGAATGGGTGACGTTTCGGGTCGAGACCCTTCTTCAGACTCAGTCTGAAGAAGGTTCTCGACCCAAAACATCACATATTCCTTCTCTCCTGATATGCTGCCTGACCTGCTGAGTTACTCCAGCATTTTATGGAGAATATGTATCACTTCTGATGGAAAGTTGGTCACTGATGAAGCAGCTGGAGATGAGTGGGTTTCGGACATTAAAGTTCGGATGTACTTCTGATTTTTAACGTTGCATCTGCCCTGAAGTCCCTCACCCAGAGTCCATTCCGTTCCCTCACTGCTTTCAGTGCAACTTCCAAGAGCAGTTCCACCTGGAGGATCACTGATTCATCAACTGAATGAGGGGATGAAGTGGTAGCCAGGAGGAGGTTGGATCCAATGTTGGAGGTTGGATTCACGTTGGATCTAATGCTATGAAACCTCAGAGGGACTGTCAGGGTTACTCCTTTCTGCCTGTCTGCTGTTGTACTGCACCCTCCCCTCTAGTGAGTCCGTCCTGCCGTCGGGACAAGATGTACTGAGGCACAGCGATGGAGAAATTAGCACGTTATAGGACTTTTGTGATTGAATCATTGCCTTGCCATCACTGGAGATAAGCTGCAGGAGGGCTGGAACATGATGCTATTGGAGTTCATATTTTCTTCAATACAACGCTTTTAAGGTTAGAGTAACCTAATGCAATACTCTTTATAACGTTTAAAAATCCCCAGAGTTCAATTATTCATGCTAGAGGTCTGGCCCCTAGATTTTAAAGCTCATGTATTTTATGTTGTGAAGAGTTTCTGGTGTATTGCCAGTGTGATGAAATATGTGTATGTATCAAGCTTTTTGGATGTGGCTAGCAGATCTGCCAAGGCATGACTCAGTGAGTTGGGGGATATGATACGTTATGCTCTGTAATGAGCATTTTAAGACTGATTTTATTATGATTAGATAAGTGAAGAAGGGTTTATATGACATCCTCATGGGAGTGTTTTTTTTATTGGATTCATACTCTGGATTAGTATTTTAATAGAATTTTTAAAGTCCGTTGTGACTATTTAGCAATGCACTGAATTTGTTTTTGTTTTTTAGCTTCTCTAAAGCCCAGATGCAAGCAGGTTTCTGTTGTGATCTGGAGCATAGAGTGGGAGGATTCGTTGGTGTCTGTTTAAACGTGTCCTTATTGTGAACCATTGCTTCGATTCACCCGCAGGGAAGCGCTCACTGTGATAAATGGTTATTTTGAAGAATACGCTGTAAATAAACAAGATCTCTTTGGCACGAAAGAAACTTGGCAGAAGGTCCTAGCTTTGGTCCCCGATAAAAATATCCTTTCATTGGAATAAGTTGCATTTGGTGAATCCATCGTTAACTTTGAATTGCATTGCCCTTAATCGCTGTGACAGGTGGCATTCTCTGAATACTTCTGTGCTGTTCCTGTCATTCAGTTGTGAGCAGATAGTCCAGTTCTTGGTGCCCCCACAATTAATAAGGAAGCTGCACAACTCAAAAGTCACATACTCATGGCTGCCTGGCGAAACAATCTGCTTTCACGGTTTGGGCTGGTTCTCTGATGTTCATAAGTTCCAGGAGCAGAATTAGGCCATTCGGCCCATCAAGTCTACTCTTCCATTCAATCATGGCTGATCTATCTCTCCCTCTCAACCCCCATTCTCCTGCCTTCTCCCCATAACCCCTGATACCTGTACTAATCAAGAATCTATCAATCTCTGCCTTAAAAGAGTTTGTACGTTCTCCCCGTAACCTGCGTGGGTTTTCTCCGATATCTTCGGTTTCCTCCCACACTCCAAAGACGTACAGGTATGTAGGTTAATTGGCTGGGCAAATGTAAAAATTGTCCCTAGAGTGTAGGATAGTGTTAATGTGCGGGGATCGCTGGGCGGCGCGGACCCGGTGGGCCGAAGGGCCTTTTCTGCGCTGTATCTCTAATCTAAAAAAAATATCTAAAAATGTCCATTGATTTGGCCTCCACAGCCTTCTGTGCCAATAAATTCCACAGATTCACCACCCTCTGACAAAAGAAATTCCTCCTCCTTCCTGAAGGTACGTCCTTTTATTCTGAAGCTATGATCTCTGGTCATAGACTAGTGGAAACATCCTCCACTTCCACTCCATTCAGGCCTTTCACTATTCAATGTTGAGAATTAATTCGTGTTTGGAATTGGATCTTTTGTATGTGCAAGGTTTGCTTACTGTTGCAGAATGTATGTATTCTATACTGCCAGAATAGCTTTCACTTTGAACACAAAACAAATCCACTCTGACTCTATTGCTAGGTTGAGCATCTCATTCAAAAGGAAAACCACGAAAGAAATGATGCTCATATGTTTTTAAATATGTAATTGTGGTCTCAATACTATACCATTTTCTCACTAGCCAACAGGATAAAAAGTATAAATGCAGGACAATGATTTGGGTGCTTTTGCAAACTCTAATTTCACTGGAGAGATTTACAATAGACAATAGGTGCAGGAGGAGGCCATTTGGCCCTTCGAGCCAGCACCGCCATTCAATGTGATCATGGCTGATCATTCTCAATCAGTACCCCGTTCCTGCCTTCTCCCCATACGCCTTGACTCCGCTATCCTTAAGAGCTCTATCTAGCTCTCTCTTGAATGCATTCAGAGAATTGGCCTCCACTGCCTTCTGAGGCAGAGAATTCCACAGATTCACAACTCTCTGACTGAAAAAGTTTTTCCTCATCTCAGTTCTAAATGGCCTACCCCTTATTCTTAAACAGTGGCCCCTTGTTCTGGACTCCCCCAACATTGGGAACATGTTTCCTGCCTCTAACGTGTCCAACCGCTTAATAATCTTATACGTTTCGATAAGATCTCCTCTCATCCTTCTAAATTCCAGTGTATACAAGCCTAGTCGCTCCAGTCTTTCAACATATGATAGTCCCGCCATTCCGGGAATTAACCTAGTAAACCTACGCTGCACGCCCTCAATAGCAATTTTCCACTTGCAAGTAAAGATGGTTTTCCCTCCACCATTGGCATACAGTGTTTGCAGTGTGCACCATCTTTAAAAAAAAGTGCTAGTGTCCTTGACCAGGCTATTCCAACACCAATCAAGTCAAGTCAAGTTCATTTGTCACGTACACATACAAGATGTGCAGTGAAATGAAAGGTCACCCACAGTCCAGCAATAGAGCAATAAAAATAAACAACTTCACACACAATCACAACCAACACAAAACAAAACAAAAAAGAAACATCCATCACAGTGAGTCTCCTCCAGTCACCTCCTCACTGTGATCCCTTATCCCAACACCTTCACCACCAAAAAGGACAAGGCAGCAGGCATTGGTGTAAATAGATTTTATTAGATTTACAGATACAGCGCAGAAACAGGCCCTTCGGCCCACTAGGGACAATTTTTACATTTGCCCAGCCAATTAACCTACTTACCTGTACGTCTTTGGAGTGTGGGAGGAAACCGAAGATCTCGGAGAAAACCCACGCAGGTCACGGGGAGAACGTACAAACTCCGTACAGACGGTGCCCGTAGTCAGGATCGAACCCGAGTCTCCGGCGCTGCATTCGCCGTAACGCAGCAACTCTACCGCTGCGCCACCGTGCCGCACTATACTGGAATTCTCTCCCCATCAACACTCTTGCAGCACCTTTCCCAGAAGGACTATGGTGTTTCAAGAAGGCACCCCGCCACCACCTTCTCAAGGGGAATAATTTTTGGCCATGCCTGAATCCTGAAAAATAATATTTTTGGAAAAACCTCAATGTAATGTATGTGTCTCTGGACCAGAAATCCAGAAGCCTGTGGAGTGTATATTAAAATTCCATTGTTACAGCAAAAACTGCTATGTAATGTGAGGGTGGAACTGTTGAATTATCCACAAATCAAAGCTGGTTCTTATCTCCTTTTGGTTAATTCTAGTCCTGCGCATACAATGTTGATTTTTTAACTACCGCTTAGTTCTATCAAATTCCCAGTGAGGCTGCACTGTGACTTTTTTCAAACCACTTGCTGTCAATTGCACTCTTTGTTTCCTTCTTAATAACCTATTAAGTACTTTGGAAGGAAGACCTGCACATGCATCATGGTCTGAGTTGTGCACTGGATCCTGCAGTGGGACCACACACAAACACAAGGGTGTTGCAAATGCTCTTGCTGTAAATAACTGGGTCATGTTGTCCCAGCGTGCTACATAACAACGTAGAATGGAGCAGTTGTGTAAGACTAATGTTGCCAAGGACAGAACAACAAGTTCTTTAAAAGTTGGTCTGGTAAAAAATATTTTATATTTTAAGCTTCCACTTATTAAGTTCAAAACTGTTGAGATTTTTGCATGAAATGATGGAGGTATTTCCTTAACAAGTGTGCACAGTTGCAAGAGGGATTACAAAATGATTTTCTCAAAGCACGAAGTTCAGCTGAGCGCTGGAAAATGTTGCAAACTGAGGTAAGCGATCACAGTTTGATTGGACACTATGATTTTGCAACAGGTTCAATTGGAAAAAAATAGGACACTGAATGTCATCCAGTTGCTGTCTGCTTCTTCCTAAAGTACAACTGGGACTCTACAGGTTTTGGGGTTATACAAGTGTAGAAGAGAAGGGATCTTGAATTGCACATCTACAGATCTTTGAAAGTAGCAAGCCAGGTGGATCTGATGTTTGCCTTTGTAGACTGAAACACTGTGAGAGCATGAAGATAATGTTCAAACTAAAGCGTAGGCCACCACTGGAATACTGTGTATTTGGTCAGTTTGTTGCAGGTAAGGTGTGATGCCACTAGAGCAAGTTCTGAGAGAATTTACAAGAACATTCAGGGCTGGAGAATTGCAGAGACTGGAGGCTGGCGTTATTTCCTTTGGAACAAAGGAGGCTGAGAGGAGATCTAATTTGGGTGAATAAAACTGAGGTCTGGGTAGGAAAACCATTTCATTTGCAGAAATGTCTGTAATGAAGGGGAATAGATTTAATTGATAGAAAGGTTGAGTTTTCTGTGTACAAGTAATGTGCTTCTGGAGTTCATCACTTAAAATAGGATTGGAGTCAGAAACCCCCGCTGCATTTATAAAGGAACTACTTGTAATCTGCAAGGCTGGGAAGTGGAATTAACGTAGATTTTCTTGTGGCTGGCATGGATATAATATAGCAAATAGCATTCTTTGCTGCATATTGCCATGATTCCAGGTATTGGAAGCTGTGGCTTCCTTGCCCACACACTGTCATTTGTATTTACAAAGACAGTGTTGGCAGCTTGCGTGAGAGTAATATCTGGCAGCAGACTTTGCTCAGTTTACCTACCCATACACCTGCCCTCCCAAAGGGGTCTACAGCATTCATGTCTCCTGCCAACTCGGAAACGCTCCCGAGTCACCTTGGCGGAGATGAGAAACCTCAGTGCGAAGTGATAGAACTTGGGAGATTGTGGTCTAAAAGGCTTAATCCTCAAAAATGTGGTGTATTTGTCTATCATGGAGCATTTATCCCAGTGCGTGCTTTATTCAAGTGGTCACAGGTACTCGTGGAAGAAATGAATACCGAGCCTCACGCTTCACGTCTATCAGAGAATTTCTAATCACAACTTGATTAATGTTCATGTCGATGCCCTTTTATTTTATTTTTTGCACTTGCAAATCCAGGCAGGTTATATATCTTGGTTGGTTTATCTTTTATTTTGTTTTTCCCCTGATACAATTGGCTAATGTTTCACTGTGACTGAAAGTAGAAATATTAAACATGAATTTGCCAATTGGTTCAGTGTTAGAATTGGAAATAATGGTGGAGGAGCTTGGGGAACATATTATTGCTCCACTCGTGGTTTGTGTAGATTTTGAAGCTGAACTTGCCATTCATCAAATGGGTTTTTACAGTTGAAGAAAATTTCACTAGACGAGATAAAACTGCAGTACTGCTACCCTCGGCTGGATGTGAACGTCAGTAAAAGTCTCAACCATCTTCTGAAAAGCCCGTTCTCTGTCCATCCAAAAACAGGTAACGTTTGTGTGTCTGTCTTTTGTTACTGTCTGATACCTGCTGACAGTGCTTTCTACTGTATAGGAAGCAGGTAGACGGTTGGCTGTCTTATCTGCGCCCATGCCAATTGTAGCTGCAGCTTATGGATGGGCAAAGAGGATTGTGAACTCCTTTCTCACGGCAAATTAACTGCCTTCTTGGGATTAAGGTTTTGTTCTGGGTCTTATGGCTGGGGGGTGGAGATCGTGTGCTTTTGAACAAGTTCATGCAAAATGACTTGATTTTATACTTAGTATAAGAAAATAACTGCAGATGCTGGTACAAATCGAAGGTATTTATTCACAAAATGCTGGAGTAACTCAGCAGGTCAGGCAGCATCTCAGGAGAGAAGAAATGGGTGACGTTTTGGGTCTTCAGTCTGAAGAAGGGTCTCGACCCGAAACGTCACTCATTCCTTCTCTCCTGAGATGCTGCCTGACCTGATTGTCATGGTATTAAGGCTGGATGTGGAAACACTTGGTTTTGTCACCACGTGGTGTAGCTCAGATGGCGTATGACAGCGTGTCCTCACATATCTCAAAGGCACGCTGGTACGTATGTTGATTGATCACCGTTGATTGCTCTTCGTACATATGTGAGTGGTAGAATCGGGGAGGTGGGGTGGGGGAGTTGATGGGAATGTGGAGAAAATGAAATAGGGTCAGTGTAAATGGATGCTCGATGGTTGCCATGACGGTGGCCTGAAGGACCTGTGTTTCTGTGCTCTCTGACTCTGTCATTAATTCTCAACGGGCCTCTCAGATCAAGTATTAAAGTTTTTTATCCAAGTTATCAACCCATTAATTTTACTAATAATGGGACTGCATACAAAATTAATCTGTCACTGCTTTTCTGTGGTGTTTTCACTATGGAATGTGAAAAGTTTATGTCTACAAACTTCTTCACTTCTGTTACTGTTTCAGGACGCATTTCAGTGCCCATTGATGTGAAGAATCTGGATAAGTTTGATCCCTTTTCTGTGCCCACAATAAGGTAGGAAGGATATTGACATTGACTCTTGTGTTCTGAAAGTGACTGTTCTGTTTTCTTTCTCCTGTGTAGGTGCCATTTGTCAGGGATTCTTTGAAGGTGCAGCATTTGCGACACAGAATGGCATTGAAATGTTTGTTTATGTCCCAGTAACTGGTTACAACTTGGCTGCCTCTGAGTACCACCTTGGGTTTAATAAAATAAAATTAAAAGTTGATCTTAAAATATTAGGTGCACTCCATTTCTGCCTTGCTTTTCTAGTATCTTATGAATATTGACACCACTACCTGAGTTTTCCTGGCCATCAAACTGCCTTTTGAGCAAATATGGTCAATTTTCGAGGATGTAACTAGTAGAGTGGATAAGGGAGAACCAGTTGATGTGTTATATCTGGACTTTCAGAAGGCCTTCGACAAGGTCCCACATTGGAGATTGGTGTACAAACTTAAAGCACACGGTATTGAGGGTTCAGTGTTTAGGTGGATAGAAAATTGGTTGGCGGACAGGAAGCAAAGAGTAGGAATAAACGGGTCCTTTTCAGAATGGCAGGCAGTGACTAGTGGGGTACCGCAAGGCTCAGTGCTGGGACCCCAGTTATTTACAGTGTATATTAATGATTTGGACGAGGGAATTGAATGCAACATCTCTAAGTTTGCGGATGACACGAAGCTGGGTGGCAGTGTTAGCTGCGAGGAGGATGCTAGGAGGCTGCAGAGTGACTTGGATAGATTAGGCGAGTGGGCAAATGCATGGCAGATGCAATATAATGTGGATAAATGTGAGGTTATCCACTTTGGCGGCAAGAACAGGAAAGCAGAGTATTACCTGAATGGTGACCGATTGGGAGAAGGGAAGATGCAACGTGACCTGGGTGTCATGGTGCACCAGTCATTGAAAGCAAGCATGCAGGTGCAGCAGGCAGTGAAGAAAGCGAATGGTATGTTGGCATTCATAGCAAGAGGATTTGAGTTTAGGAGCAGGGAGGTTCTGCTGCAGTTGTACAGGGCCTTGGTGAGACCGCACCTGGAGTATTGTGTGCAGTTTTGGTCTCCTAACCTGAGGAAAGACGTTCTTGCCTTAGAGGGAGTACAGAGAAGGTTCACCAGATTGATCCCTGGGATGGCGGGACTTTCATATGAAGAAAGACTGGATAGACTGGGCTTGTACTCGCTGGAATTTAGAAGACTGAGGGGGGATCTTATAGAAACATATAAAATTCTTAAGGGGTTGGAGAGGCTAGATGCGGGAAGATTGTTCCCGATGTTGGGGGAAGTTCAGAACCAGGGGTCACAGCTTAAGGATAAGGGGGAAGTCTTTTAGGACCGAGATGAGAAAACATTTCTTCACACAGAGAGTGGTGAGTCTGTGGAATTCTCTGCCACAGAAGGTAGTTGAGGCCAGTTCATTGGCTATATTTAAGAGGGAGTTAGATGTGGCCCTTTTTGCTAAAGGGATCAGGGGGGTATGGAGAGAAGGCAGGTACAGGCTACTGAGCTGGAAGGCAGGAACGGGGTGCTGATTGAGAATGATCAGCCATGATCATATTGAATGGCGGTGCAGGCTCGAAGGGCCGAATGGCCTACTCCTGCACCTATTTTCTATGTTTCTATAATAAATAGGGTGTGAGTGTTTCAAATCAGGGCCGTAGTTCATGAGGATCACCAGGATATCTTGGGGTGTCTGACCTGAAATTTTAATGCTGTTTCATCCTCCGCACACACTGCCTGTTGTGCTGAGTGTTTCTAGCAATTTCTGTTTTTATTTCGTATTTCCAGCATCTGCAGGTCTTTGAGCATCGGTGCTCACCTGGGCAAAACACTTTTAGCAGCAATTATCAGAATGGGATCATTTGCTTTTATTCCTCCGTTTTCCCTTGCTGAGGACGTCGAGGCTAATTTACAGCAGAGACACAGGAGACTGCAAACACTGAAATTTGCAGCAAAAAAGACAGTGCTGGAGTAACTCTGCAGGGTCAGGCAGCATCTCTGGAGAACATGGACAGGTGACGTTTCGGGTTGAAAGGAGATAGAGGTGTAAGAAATGGTCAGAGTAAGTTTGAGGGCATGTTGGAAAGTCATGGTGAAGGTGATTAAAATGGACGAGTTCTGTACAAGTGTTCTGGTGCATGGTCTCGACCCAAAGCATCGAAAGGTCATCTGTCTCCACAGATGCTACCTGGCCACTGAGTTCCTCCAGCGGTTTTGTTTTTTGTTCCAGATTACAGCATCTTGAGTCTCCATATCTTTTTGTTAATGCCCAGAAAAAAATATTTTTACAGTATAATTTGCAGCTGGATAATTCCTAATGCCATGTTCTCTTTCAGTTTTCTTTGCAAGGAGCTTGATCAGAACATTGAGGATGAGCGAGTGAGTGCAAACACTGAGAATGGTGCAGAGCCAGAGGTGAAGCGGCGAACCAGAGGTAAAAATATGAAGCGGGCTCTCCTGTTAAGGAAAGCAATCCTATTAACACATCAGTTGATCACATCTCCTAAAACAGGTTATCAGCTTTTTTCGCCATTTTCTTTTCTTGAAGCATCTGATGTCTGCAGTGGGAGATCAGACTCCAGAGACACTGATCCACTTCTTGTGCATGATCAAAATGGCCTGCACATGTCAATGAATAGCGATGGGTATGGGGCTCTGGTGGTTTTGTTTCTGCTCCTAGCGATGGTAATTTTTTTACTCCTGATCTAGGCTTGCTCTTCAGCTTCCTGAGATTCACCTTGGGCGATTCCTGGTGCTTCTAAATCAATATACACAAGGGAGGGATAATTTCCTAACCAAAACCTTTTTAGCTCCATACATCACCTTTCAAATGTCCAATGTGAATATAAGTAACAATTGTTTAATTTTACATTGAGAAGGTTAAACTTTTGCAACAAGAGTGTATTGCAGTGCTGTGTGCCCCGAGGCAGCAGATCGAACCACACAATGAATCTTTGGCCCATGTTTGTGGGATGGATTTGGTCAGGATTCCAGCTATTGATCTCCAGTGACCCATGTTGCAAGTTGCATGGTTGCTTTTCGTGGAAGGATAAGGTAGGGCTGTCAGGTTGCCTCCCGTTGTGTGCTGACACTGACACGGATAAAATGAATTAGCTGAAACTTGCACTGCTGCAAGAGTCGCCGGTTTGGCATAGAAAGCAATTGGGAAGATAATTAAGTAGTGGGATGGTAGGATATTTCCCCCACTGATGAAAACCAAAGAGAGATTGTTTGCAAGGGAATGTAATGCACAAGGCTGATTAAATTAATTCCTTTCCATTTCTCTGCACTTAGATTACAAGAAAACAAGTCTCCTGGGGCCTATCAAGATCTTTGAGCAATTCCTAGATGAGATGGAGCAGTCACGAAAGGGTTTGCTGCTAGAACAGAGTGGTAGGTATCGTGCAGGGTATTCCAGAATAGTGCTACTGGAAATACTGGTGAGAAAAGGCTGTGTTTCATGCAAGGGCTCATTGCTTCCACTGTTCTATTTAGCTTGTGTACTTTAATGAGAATGGTAACATTTTGGAATTTTAGCCATTCCTTTGAGTTAATTCTGGAATCTTTCCACGAATGTGAAGTTTGAACTCTTTACTCATTTAAATTCTTGCCTCTGACCATGGCTCTTGAAGGAAAGCATTGGGCAGGAGGCTTGGGTCTCAAAACAAAATGTGATAGGCAGATTTACTTCATACAAGATAAACATTTGAAAGTGTTCTACTCGATTCATTGATTTTGGAATGAGGTCGCTGTTGTATCCTAATGTACAAATAAAGGTGGAGGCTGAAGTCCATTCCTAAGGAATTTTATTTATTTATCAAGTCTACTGAGTGCACACCTACTAACTCAGCCCTTGGAGATCATTGAAAATGGTCTCTGCTGAAGATCATTGATTGATGTTGGAGGTGCATTGTGCTTTCCAAGAGCTGCTAAAACCCAGGTTAGTTTTAGAAGTCTGGCAATACCTGGGCCAGGCAGAAAATTGTTTTTGTTTCTAAAGAAAAGCATTACATTAAAAGAAGTTGCCATGAAATGTGGTATACCCAAGGATTGGGAAAAGTTTTATGAATAAGCCAGGAACTTGGGTATTCTCTATTCCAATTCAGTTCTCTAGTGTATTTAATGTTGACCTTTCAGCACTAAGGACTTGGTGATGGTGCAATGGTCATGTTAGTGAACCAGGAATCCATGAGCCAGGACTAATAATCGAGAGACCAGAGTTCAAATCCCACTGTGATAGCTATGGAATTTAAATTTGGTTATATATCTTGGAATTTTAAAAGAAAACAGTTTTGTGTCATTATGACCACATAACTACTGGACTATTATTCGGTTCATTCATATCCTTTGAGGAGGAAATCTGTTGTCCTCGCGCAGACTGGTCTCCATGTGCCTCTGACCTGTCAATATGGTTAACTCTTATCTGGCATCTGAAATAGCCAAGACGTTGCTCAATGCAAGGGCAACTAGTCATGGGCAATAAATGGGAGATAGAGGATACAATGTGATATTGAATTATTCTTCCGCTCCATTTAAAAAAACAACTTATCCCAACAGATGCAACACTGTTGAATTTACAGAGCATGACTAGGACTTAACCAACCTGATCTCCCGGTGGCTGAGCACTTCAACTCCCACTCGCAGTCTGACCTTTCTGTCATGGGCCTCCTCCAGTGTCATAGTGAGGCCCACCGGAAATTGGAGGAACAGCACCTCATATTTCGCTTGGGCAGCTTACAGCCCAGCGGTATGAACATTGACTTCTCTAACTTTAGATAGTTCCTCTTCCCCTCCCCTTCCCAGTTCTCCCACTGTCTTCCTGTCTCCACCTATATCCTTTCTTTGTCCCGCCCCCTGACATCAGTCTGAAGAAGGGTCTTGACCCGAAACGTCACACATTCCTTCTCTCCAAGATGCTGCCTGACCTGCTGAGTTACTCCAGCATTTTGTGATACCTTCAAAGTTCAAGAGAACATTTCAAGAGAACGAGGGTTTCACTGTTACTACGAAGTTCACGGGTCACCAGGAGTTTCACTCTGCAACCCATAGTCGATGTCTAGAAAGTTGTTGAGAGAAAATTGTTAACGTCTCATATGAATGGGGAGTGCTGTGTGGTATGAGGAGAGAAATTACAGGGATGTACTGCTCCAGCCAGGTATTCTGTTTGATTTATTGTTTTTGTTTCCTCTAGATAGAGAAAGAGATTTTTGATTATAAAGTACCTTTTTCAAATGTGATTTCACCTGCAATCATATGTCAAGACCATCATATTTCAAGACCTGGAGCCCGCTTGCCTTCCATCTTGTCTTCTGCACTTCACTTCTGCAACTGCAATACATATTTTTCAGTATTAAACAAAATGGTTTTCATCAGCTCTGAATGGCCTTCATCTGACATGGCCATGACAACAATTCAAATCTACAAATTCTAGCCATTTTGTAATCATCTATTTGTCTAATAAAATCTTTGTGTATATGTGTATTTCATTTGTTAGTTATTCAATTTGGGTTTTGCTCATCTTGTACTAAATCAGAATCGATCAGACCTGGGTGCATCTTCTGTATACTAAAACTCTTGTTTGTTTGTTCCTGAACTACAGACAAAACGGTACACGATAGTGTGACAATTTCAGGTTCAACAGTTGTCCCTTTGGTGCTAATGGAAGAAGTTTCATTGCAATCGGTCTTATTTTTAAAAAGTTATTCACATTTTAAAGTTTAAATCTATCTCCTCGGGAGGGAGGGAGGGGGGAAAGGAGAGAGTGGGGAGGAGGGAGGATGAGGGGGGGGAGGAGGGAGGAGAGGGTGTTGCACCAATGCAGGAGAGGTTTGGGCCCAACAGAGTGGGCTCCCCTACTCATCAAGATCATGGTCAATCTTCTATCTCAGTGCCAGTTTCCTGTACAATCCCCTTATGCCTTAATTACTTCATGCAGAAATCCTGTTCGGTGAAAAACGTGATTCTCTACAACCCTTTGGGGGGGGGGAAGAATAATAAACATGCAACACCCTCTGAGTAAATACATTTCTCATTTCAGTCTTAAATGAGCTGCCCGTTCTGCAAATGTAATTCCCTGGCATTAAAATCCAGTCAGAGAAATAATTCAATTCAATTCCTGCCAAGTGAGAATTCTGTTTTGATCAGAGCTCTCATTCTTCAAAACTCGAGAGTACAGACCTAGTTTGCCATTTCTCTACGTGTTCCTCTTCATAGCTTATATTGGAAATCATTAACTCCCAGGAAATGTAAATTTATTCAGTACCATTATTTGCTCCTTTACTATTGCTCCCTCAATGAGCCTAGATTTAGTTTATTTTTCTCCAGCACATTTGGATCAATACTATTACACACCACAATCCTGTTGGTGCCAATTTTCCCCATTGACAGGAAGCTATCTGTTACAAATAGCAGCTGACATATCCCACACTCTGAGCCATTCAATCCTCTTAAGTCCATTGCTTTTTAAATAATGCAGTCATGAAGTTCTGTCTTGGAATCAGAACATTCCTGTCTACAATAGGCCTTTAATACATTGGATCCCTCATGATGACAATCCAAATTTCCACACATTGTGTTTGCCCATCTGTAGTGCTGACAATGAATTTACTGTCACAGCTTGTTTGGGCTGCGTTTTGGAGGTGAATAGCAAATCCATTTTTGCAATAATGACCATACTGGCCTGTTGCAAATACAACCCTGAATGGCCGTTTTTTTTTTGTTGCTTCGATCCACCCAGCCCTGGAAAATTGCCCTTTGAATATCCGTGTCGTGTCCTCAGATACAATAGACAATAGGTGCAGGAGGAGCCAATTCGGCCCTTCGAGCCTGTACGCACCGCCATTCAATGTGATCATGGCTGATCACTATCAATCAGTACCCCGTTCCTGCCTTCTCCCCATACTCCCTGACTCCGCTACCTAGCTCTCTCTTGAATGCATTCAGAGAATTGGCCTCCACTGCCTTCTGAGGCAGAGAATTCCACAGATCCACAACTCTGACTGAAAAAGTTTTTCCTCATCTCCGTTCTAAATGGCCTACCCCTTATTCTTAAAACTGTGCCCCCTGGTTCTGGACTCCCCCAACATTGGGAACATGTTTCCTGCCTCTAACGTGTCCAACCCCTTAATAATCTTATACGTTTCGATAAGAAGTTTCAGTCTGAAGTCTCGACCGGAAACGTCACCCATTCCTTCTCCCGAGATGCTGCCTGACCTGCTGAGTTACTCCAGCATTTTGTGAATAAATACGTTTCGATAAGATCTCCTCTCATCCTTCTAAGAGTCAGAGTCAAGAGTGTTTTATTGTCACATGTCCCAAATAGAACAATGAAATTCTTACAATATTGCCATACTGAGAATTTTCAGCATATTCTGTGTATATTTCTGAACCGTCACAATAGGAGAAGGGTGCAGGAACTACTACAGTGGGTCACTCTCCCTCACTTTTAAAAGAAATTACACCTCACGAAATGTTTCCCAGCTAGTCTTCCCTCGCGTACTTTGAAGTGTGGTTGCAATGTTAGCACTTTGGTCAACGTGGGTTGTTTTTAAATGTGCTATACAAATAAACTTGACTTGACTTAGCAGGTCTTGTGGAAAGCATTGCTGCGCGCTGTCGGCATGGACGCCTGAGCAGCCACAGGGAACTCTCCAGGCGCTGTCAATCAGCAGACTGATGACCAATCCGCCGCCGAGGGGGCCGCCTGGTGACCCGGAAGTGGACGCGCGACCTTTCAGGGGCCGTGGGAGGGCGAGCTGCCTCTCTTTCCAGCCATCTTGGGTTTGAGTAACTGAGGCGGTAAGTGTTCCGGGGGAGAATCTGCCTCCATCCGCCGGTTAATCGGTGTGCGCTGGACGTAAACATCGCCTTGGGAGGGAAAGGGGGACTCGATGGTCGTGGCGGTGTGAAAATTTCCAGGGGAAAGTGGCTGGATGACAAGCGATTGAGGGGAAATGTGTGGGGCTGAGGGGAGGGATCTCGTGGTGGCCCGGCGGCGCCGGCAGCCGTTTTAACGGGGCAGGGGGCTGGAGAGGAGTCTCCTATTCGTAAGGCTTTTGCCTGAATTTGCTGTTTGATTACTTCATTGTGTTTAATAGTTTCTTTACATGTAAATGGTTTTGCAGCTATGAATGTGAGGAGGTAGGCCGCGAAAAGTTGTCTCGGTCGTCTCTCAGTGCTGGAATCCGCGCTTGTAACATTATTTTCTTTACGCTTTTGATGAATTATTTCTCTCCTCGTATAAAATGATGCCCTCGACTGTCCTTTCAGACTGTTAAGTTTAAGGGGTGGGTGAGAATCGCATTTCGTATTTTGTTAATCCCCTTTCTGGCTTTTAGGCTATTCTGCGTTACCTTCCAAAAGAAATATGCCTTTCCTGATAACTCTAGCAGTTAAATAGTAACACGGGAGAAAGTACAACATCCTTGCCCCAGTGGGTCTGTTTATGTAATATTTTTTTTTACAAATACCAAAAACCCCATGTATGTTTTGTAAGGCTAAACGACTTCACTCTTGAAGTTTAACATAAAGTAATTGATTATGGTGAGGTTTGACATTATTTGGTTAAGGTCCCATGCTGGAATGTTGCATTGATCAACCGGCCATGTTTGGCTCATTAAGCTCAATCTATGCATATGAGTAAGAGCAATAATTTTGGAATTTGTGTGTATCCAACCATGTAGCTGCCAAGGCAAATTCCTGCAGCCAGAAGTGGAATGAGATGGGGAATTGCTGTTCTCTTGGTATCCTTCCCACTTGTAGTGCTGCTTCATTTGCACGTGAACTTTTAACTTGAAAATAAAAACAAGAAACTCCCTGATGGGCTGGGCAGCATTTATTAGAAGTATTATTTCGAGTGAAATCCTCCTTTATCTGAAGGGTCTCAACCTGAAATGTCACCCATTCCTTCTCTCCAGAGATGCTGCTTGTCCCGCTAAGTTACTCCAGCTTTTTGTGTCGAGCCTCCTTTGTAAGAATGTTTTGTCTTGAGATTGTTGACCTGAACTGTTTCCCCCTTCACACGTGCTGCACGCCATACTGAGAATTTCCAGCATATTCTGTGTATATTTCTGAACCGTCAACACATGTGTACGCTCTCTTTTTTAAAAATCAACTTTTGATTTGGAATTACCCTTACTCCTTGTGATTTAATTGAACCAGGTTGAAGGTCTCGTGATTTGAAGCACTTTGCTGAGTTTGTGGATGAGATGGCAAATTTGGACTTAACTCAGGCACCAGTCTAAATTTGGCTAGTCTTAGCTGTAAATTTCACAATAGACTGTATAGGATATTGATGAACTAAAATGACACATTCCCCTGAATGCAAAGTTTTTTCCTTGTGAAGCTGCTGCCTTCCTTTGCACTATGAATAATGCAACTAACTCATTGCTTCTATATGAATTCTTCCCCACCACCAGCTGAGGTAAATTTGTTTCCAATGCTGCCTCTTCTGCCCAGCCAGACATTCCTGATAGTGCTGCTCCATAGGCGCTCATGATTAATAGCAAATGCTTTAGTTCTAACTGATGGATATTTCTTTGCCTAGAAATGCCTGGTGAAGCCACAGAAACCGTTCCTGCCACAGAGCAAGAAATGCAGCAGCCCCAAGCTGAAACAGGTTTGTATTTCTCAACTGCATGACATGGATCCACATTTCTGGGTATTGTGAATGCCTGTTCATTCCTGGGTCCCTCATTTGGGTTCCCTTTGCGCAGTGATCAAGGCTTGATATCTTTGTTGTCAATTTCTAAGTCAAACTTTATTAGTTTAATCCAGAAAGTTTGGTGACCCTGGTCAAATCATTTTTATTATCTTGTTCGTTCATTTCTGAATCTAATTTTGCATTCTGTTTCCTCCTTTCTTCCTGCACAGCTATATAAAAGACTGGTGGTATACCCATCATTTTATCTGTAGTTTATTTGCCACCTTATATGGGGAGAAAGAGCAAATAATATGTTGACAATCCATGGTTTCAAGATATTTGAGCCCTTTATCTTTTAAATGACTCTAATGGTGAGTATTGTGACTTGGCCCAATTCCTGAGGGAAGGGGTTTGAAGTTCTTTGTATTGCAGCAGTATTGTTTGGTTTGGAATTGAATGGTAGGAGCAGTCTATTAATCCTTTGGGGGCTTTTGTATTGCTGTGCAGGACCTGCCTGACTTTGCACCTCATCATGTCCCTTTCTATTTGTCGCATCCCTCTGAGGATGGAATGGTGTTGAGCCTTTATATAGCAAGGTCACTTGCTCGTTCCTCCACTAATCCAAAGATGTTGGTGCACACACCAACTACTTTTTGCATAGGTATTTCCAGTTGATTGTAAAGGAGCGATTTTTTAAAAAAATTAAAAATCTCCTTTCCCCCCCTGTTTTCCAACCCAAGTTCCCTCTGCCCAGATTTATTCCATTGTGATGAGGTGCATATTGGTGGCTGCTGGCTTTTTAGATTTGTTGTCCAGCAGAGATTTGAGTTATACCGCCTGAAAATTTGGTGCAACAAAAAAGAGTATTCCCTCCTGTAAATCACCATCCATTACTTGCTCATTGCTGCTGAGTGTTTTGGTTCCACACAGCCGTGGAGCTGCAACACAGCAGCTGGGCTACAAAATGGAAGCAATTGCATTCTGTTCAAGCCTTGAACACTGGTGCATGAAACATGCTTCATGGTTGGGATTAAGTTGGGTGAGCGATGAGTGCAGTCTACGCTATTCTGGACTCAAATATAAACAAAAGATTTTAATACATAAAACTTTATCTTTGTATTCAAGAGTAAACGTGAGTTAGTCGCAATTTATACTTGTGCTTGTTTTTGAAAGAAAGCAATTCTGGTACATTGTTCGTAAACTAAAGTTTCAATAAGGTGAAGGAATGAAATGTTCCTCATGGATCACGTGAATCTTCCAGTAAGAAAATAAGTTGGCTTCAAGATGCACTTTATAAAATTGAAATGCCTGTGGGTGTCTTCTTGGTTTGAAATTTTAGATCAATTTGGAAGCTAGCACAATCTTAATCAGTTAGCTATCAGGCCTCAAGTTTATAAATGTGCATTTTAAGATCGATTTCCAATTCACATAAATGACTAAGCAACTGTGGGCTTTATTGTAGCACACTCTCAAATGAGCTTGATGCATGGAAAGAGTACAAGTGTAAATCTTTCTCTGTATATATTGATGCATGCCTATCTCTTGAGATTTTCCACACTTGTCATGGTAACTTAACGGGTAACTGAGTTCTGGATAGTTTACTCAACTTCCATCATGAAACCATCTTGATGTTTGTCACCTTGTAGCAGGCACACTTTACTAATGCAATGATGATCAGGTGTTGGGATTTTAAACCCCCCACCACCCACCCCACCCCCTCTCGTTGGTGGGTGAAATGGGTCACTCAAACTGTAAGGACCTGCACACCTGAACAGTTTTGGCGCTTTATTGGCTGCTTGTAGTACTGTACAAATCCTTTACAGCTGAAGATCACAGTGATGTCAACACTTCCCCTGCCCCTGGGGGAGAAAGCACTGTTCTGAGCGGAATTGCTCCAGCTACCGATGCAACCATTACTGAGCTGGCAAGTGAAGCTTCCAAGATGGAGGCCACCACTGAGAACGCAGTGTCTCACGAGCCGTCAGGTGCGTTCTCACCATAACTTGTGGGGTTCTGACTAGAGAAAAGATGCACCTGCTTGCTAAAAAGTACTGCTATACAATCTTTTTAACAAGATTTTTCTTTGTAGAAGATATGACAGCAGTAAGTGTATTGATGCCTCTGACATGCTAGGTTGGGAAGTGAAGTTACATTAGTTTTTAGGACATGAATACACTTAATGTTTGCTTTAAGCATATGCCATATGTTTTGTGTCCTATGATAACTGTCCATACCATGCGGTGTAATTGGCTTAAACTATAAATTTGCGATCGAGGTGCACTTGTATTTAAAGTACATTCTCCTGCCAGGATATCAGATATTCAGAATCCAATGGAATTGTGATTACTTTGTTAAAAAAATGTTAATGGCTTGTATGCGCAAACTAAAGCGAAATCACATTAAGAAGCAACTATTTTTTGGGTTGTCTCAAAGCTCTACACATGCTAACAACTTCAGTGTCATTGCTATTCACTGCACACGCAGCAGACAATTTGCGCAAAATCATCCTCATTGTGGAATGCTGGTTTGAATTTGTCTCACTATCGTGACCAATGTTCCACTGCACTATTCCAAAAACTCAGCACCTGTGCCTAAGTTCTGTAAGCATGTGCGGCAAAATAATTTACGCAAAATAAACATGTTCACGCAAGTCAACATCTCCTGTATGTACTGCACCTCATCTCCTGAGATGCCGCAATGTGCTTTGTTTGCAAAAGATTGCTTTGAAACCATCACTTTTTAAGCACCAACTAAGGCAGTCAATTCATGCGAGCTCATGACACAGGTTTTGTCGGATGAAACATGCATTTTAAAAATTACTGACAGAATTTAAAAAACTGAGGTGTAAACATGCCAACGTAAGTAGACACAGCGGCTGGTTTGTATAAAGCAGTCAGTGTAATGATGTATTACATTTTGATGTATTACATCAGTCTGAAGAAGGGTCTTGACCTGAAACATCGCCCATTCCTTCTCTCCTGAGATACTGCCTGACCTGCTGAGTTACTCCAGCATTTTGTGAATAAATACCTTCGATTTGTACCAGCATCTGCAGTTATTTTCTTCTATTACATTTTGATGCTTGCGCGTTTTTTCGTTCCATAAAAACTGGTGTAAACTTGCCCAGAATTACTCTAGGTTTGTTAAACTTTCATTCATCATAATGCATTGATGAAAACTGAACTCTGATTGAATGAGTAGTCTGAATAAAAGTAATTCTGCATTCTCTGGTTTCACCTCATGATCTTAACTCTTCCAGCATCATAAAAATCCAGTTTGGTGTGAATGATGCTTTGTCTCTTGTCTCTTTGTCTGTCTGTTACGTAAATATTCTGGTGAAAGTGACCCAAGAGCAAACTACTTTTGGAAGTTGACATAATTGTCTATTGAGTTTGAGTTCTTTGCTCTTTGGCTGCTCTGCTGCAGAGGTGAAATATTTTCTATGTATAATTGATAATATAATGGCTCTGCTGGTTGAAGATGGTTAATTGCGTGAGGATTATAAATTCAAGTACTCTCACATTTGTCTCTTTCTCCGCTTGCTCAAAGTTCATGAAATGATACCTCATAGTTCATGAATGGTGCACGTAAAGTGATTCATCTGCCTGGTATGGCGAAAGTTGGCAGGGTGCATTTTGGAATCAAATACTCCAATTTTTAATTTTAGAACACTTGCACTAACTTCACTTCCTGACTTTGGGATAGTCGTGGAGTTTGGGGTAGATTATGGCAAGTTAATCGCTGTATCCCCAGTTGAATTGTAAACTGAAATTGTATGTTGCAGAGAGGTTGGTGAGTGGAAATGTGGGTGGAAAGCCTCTTCTCTCTCCCTCTCCCCCAAGGTTACAAGTAGCAACCATCTTGAAAGACTTCAATCCTAGGGTTTTTAATCCAGAGATTGCAGCATCAATTAATGTTATGGTTAAAAAAAGCATAGAATTCTCATTTAAAATTGGGAGAAAAGCTTTAAATGGCTTCTGATTTTGGAGCAAACATTTGAATTATCACCAATGTGGTCATGGTTCTGCTTCCTATCAAAATGATCTTTCAATTTTTGTCTAAAGGATAATTGTGCCAGTTATCTTAAGGGATGTGATTTTTTTTCCATGTTTCGATCAATGTAAATGACAATCTAGAACCTTTTTAGATCTGGGTGTAAGAAACGCGTGCTTTCTTGTCCTGTCTGTGAATGTAAATTGTTACAAGAACTTTTCTATGACTTCTGTATTTCCAGTGCTGGATGTTTGTCGGTTTGGATTTTAATTTTTGTTTTTGTAGATTCTTTTTGAATTGCTGCAAAGTGTGCTGTATAACATGTGATTTTATTTCCATAATTAGATTTTTGAACTTTTTGAATGGAATGCTGTTCATCATTTGACTCAATGTGCATCAATTCTTGAATGTACTGTGGATTTTAAGTTACTAATAGTCAATCTGTCTTATGAACCCGATTTCAGTTAAAACCAATATCTCAATTTGTGCTAACGCGTCCATTTTATCTTGTAGAATGAAGTATGCGAGAAAGCAGATTGAACGTAGAGTCTTGAGCATTTAACAAAACCCTTTCATTTTATCTTCTCAAACCACTACCATAAAAGTTGCTATATTTGCTGTTGCAAGCTAACCTCTGTGCACTGGTAAGGGGTATGGAGAAGACGCCCATATAGATTCGAGAACTGAGGTTGGAACTGAAGATTTGATTGGGCTGAGATTTCTTTTCCTGAAAGTTTGTGTGATTAAATTGGCCTTGAGTTAAAGGGTCTCATAGAAAGATTGCAAAAAGATCACTAACTTCCTCGTGGAGAACAAGAACATCTACTACAAGGAATTTGCTGTGGAGCAGCTTTGTGGACATGGGGGGGGGGGGGTAGGTGGAATGTCTAAAATGCTTAGATGAAGCAGGGTCGGAGTTTGTCTAAAGCTTAAACACTAGTACTCTTCTATGCTTAGTGGTTTTGGTGGGGGAGGGGGTTGTGGAGAGAGTCCATTGTTTGGTTCTAAAATATAGTGGTTTCAATTTAATGTGGTGGTTTAGGTCTGGTTCTCGGGCTCCTAGTCGGTCTCCATGATCACCAAGTCGGTTTGAACAGAAGTGAAGGTGCTGTATCCCTGGTGGTGCATCTGTAGGAGCAGCTTCAAACATACCCGACTGAGGGCAGCCTCGAGGTTGAATGTCTTATCATTGAACATTTGTATTTCCACTATCCTGTATAAAGTCTTGATGCCTAAATTTGGATTTAGGGGGCACAGGTTATTTGCATTTGACCAGAATTACCAAAGATTTTCTAAAGCCATGCAGAAACTGCCAACATGTTAACTCGCGAAGTTGCAGTTAATTCTGAATTGCTAGCCATATGTATATGTACAGGTTTCTGGGTTTAATCTAGACTGGATTTGCATTTAAATCGTGTCTGTAACTCACAATGTTGCTCAACTTTCTAGCTGGGTCTGGTGCTCCTGCCTCAGAAGCTCCAGCAGTGCCTGATGCAGTCCAAGTACCTGTATCCCCCGTTTCTCCTGAGAAGTCTGTTCAAATTGCAGGTAGACTAATAATGGATGACCTCTTAAACTAATATGATTTGAGACTTGCAGTTCTGCTAACAACTTATTTGTTCTTGTGCACTTGAATATTCTTGCTGTTCTAACCATTTATTTTCAGTGGGTGGGTTTGTACAGAGATTGTTTACTTTGGGGCAGTTGAGGGAAGATTTAATGTAATAATTGTGCAGCACAAATGTAGGTCGTTCAGCCCATCATGTTGATCCATATGAATCATGTCCCAGTGCTTGGTCTGCAGCTTATTATGCCGCGCTGATTTGAACATTGGATTCCAGATTGCAACCACGCTCTGGGTGGTGGGGGAGTGAATATCCATTGGATTCCCTCTTATGCCTTGTCATAATCCTCTAATTTTGCGTATTTTTTTTACGGGGACAAGTTTCTTGCTATCAATCCTAACTATACCCATAATTTTGTATACTGCTATCAGGTCCACCCTCAGCCCCCTCCACTGACAAAACCCCCAATTATACCCTGATTATGAAATTGGGCCCTGAGTTCCATGCTCTTGTTATATTCCCTAGGGGGCAAATGCAAGAATTCTGTGTCCCCTTCTCATCTACCTGTGCCCTGTCACTTTCAGAGATCTTTTGACTTGTACATTAACATCACTGTCTTTCAATACAACAAGGTCAATGCTCAATCTCAACTCCGAACAGCGCAGATAAAACATGAAATCAGAATCTTTAGTGTCGGGTTTGGTTATGAAGTGGCTGCATTTAGGATGAAGTAATTGCACAAATACAATTTCAAAAGCAACAGTTGAGTAGTAAAAGTGACCCTTGTTTGAGGGCTAGATCCAGGGATCACCAAGAAATGGTTTAGTTCAAGGCCATAATTTTTTTTTAAACAGTCAATAAATTTCATTTATGAAAGGACAGAATTGAAAAGTAAGCATGTCAAACTCCTATAGATTCCAGTTGCAGTAATGTGCAGGTATGATCTCTAAAGGAAGATGGGTGGCTATTGGAGTGCAAATAAAAAAAGGTGGATACCAGACTGAAGCTGTAACTATCAGGTCAGACAAAGTGGTGAGCCTTTTCCTGAATTTCATCAAGGTCTTTTGAGATTATGAAAGTTTGATTCTGTTTCAGGGGAGACCACCAGTCCTCACCATTTCCGGCGATCAACCCTCCAATGCCTCCAAACTTATAGTTCCCCAGCCCCGCACGGCCCGATTCTACCTCCTACCTAAAATCCATAAACAGAACTGTCCCGGCAGACCCATTGTCTCTGCCTGCTCATGTCCCACCGAACTTATTTCCACCTACCTCGACTCCATCCTATCCCCCCTGGTTAAATCCCTCCCCACCTACGTCCAAGACACCTCACGCTCCCCATCTCCTCGATAACTTCCGGTTCCCAGGCCCCCACTCCCTCATCTTTACCATGGATGTCCAGTCACTCTACACTTCCATCCCCCACAAGGATGGTCTCGAAGCCCTCCGTTTCTTCCTCGACCGTAGAACCAGCCAATCCCAATCCACTAACACTCTCCTCCGCCTAGCAGAGCTGGTTCTTACCCGTAACAACTTCTCCTTTGACTCCTCCCACTTCCTCCAAACCAGAGGCGTAGCTATGGGCACTCGCATGGGCCCTAGCTACACCTGCCTCTTTGTCGGGTACGTCGAACAATCCCTGTTCCGGGCATACACTGGCCCCATCCCCAAACTCTACCTCCGCTACATCGACGACTGCATTGGTGCTACCTCTTGTACCCATGGAGAACTCACTGACTTCATACACTTCACTTCCAATTTCCATCCTGCCCTTAAATATACCTGGACTATCTCCGACATCTCCCTCCCGTTTCTGGACCTCACCATCTCCATCACAGGAGACAGACTAGTGACTGACATCTACTATAAACCCACTGACTCGCACAGCTATCTGGACTACACTTCTGCAAAAAGTCTATCCCCTACTCCCAATTCCTCCGTCTTCGCCGCATCTGCGCCCGGGATGAGGTGTTTCACACTAGGGCATCAGAGATGTCCTCATTCTTCAGGAAACGGGGCTTCCCCTCTTCCATTATAGATGAGGCTCTCACTAGGGTCTCTTCTACATCCCGCAGCTCCGCTCTTGCTCCCCTCCCCCAACTCGTAACAAGGACAGAATCCCCCTCGTTCTCACCTTCCACCTCACCAGCCAGCGGATCCAACAAATCATCCACCAACATTTCCGTCACCTACAACGGGACCCCACCACTGGCCATATCTACCCATCCCCTCCCCTTTCTGCGTTCCGCAGAGACCGTTCCCTCCGTAACTCCCTGGTCCATACGTCCCTTCCTACCCAAACCACCCCATCCCCAGGCACTTTCCTCTGCAACCGCACGAGATACAACACCTGTCCCTTTACCTCCCCCCTCAACTCCATCCAAGGACCCAAACAGTCTTTCCAGGTGAGACAGAGGTTCACCTGCACCTCCTCCAACCTCATCTATTGCATCCGCTGCTCCAGATGTAAACTTATTTACATCGGCGAAACCAAACAGGCTCGGCGATCGCTTCGCTCAACCAATCTGATCTCCCGGTGGCTGAGCACTTCAACTCCCATTCCCAGTCTGACCTTTCTGTCAAGGGGCCTCCTCCAGTGCCATAGTGAGGCCCACTGGAAATTGGAGGAACAGCACCTCATATTTCGCCTGGGCAGCTTGCAGCCCAGTGGTATGAACATCGACTTCTCCAACTTTAGATAGTTCCTCTGTCCCTCTCTTCCCCTCCCCCTTCCCAGATCTCCCTCTATCTTCCTGTTTCCACCTATATCCTTCCTTTGTCCTGACCCCCTGACATCAGTCTGAAGTAGAGTCTCGACCCAAAACGTCGCCCATTCCTTCTCTCCTGAGATGCTGCCTGTCCTGCTGAGTTACTCCAGCATTTTGTGAATAAATACCTTCGATTTGTTCCAGCATCTGCAGTTATTTTCTTATAGTAATTAAAATCCTGTAAGTTAAATCCAATGGGGAATAAGAGACTAACTACCTAGTGGCTTCAGGTAGATAATGGTGAAAGACAGATAGCTACGGGTGCAGCAATGTGTAAGTATGGAAGGGACATGTTAGGATGAGTGCTGTGGAAATGTAAGTAACCATGGATCATGTGGGCTGAGTGGGTTCTTCTGCAGGGTTTAATGTAACATTGCATCTTAAATGTACTTTGATTTGAAATCCCTGTGAAAGTGCTGATGCTTTTTATGCTCTTGGTTTTTTTGGTTATCTTCAACAGCTGCTATTGAAACCTGTTCTGAGCATGAATCGGTTTCCTCAGCCAGTGAGTACATTCAGGCTGAATGCGACTCCAGCGGTGCCAGTAAGATGGAACTCTCAGCTGCTACTGACTTGCATGGCCCAGATCTTCAGCTTCCATCCCCCCAAACAGTCAACAAACAACCTCCATCCCTTCTGCCTTCCCCTGTGCTACCTCCTGTCCAGTCTCCTTCAGAGCTCTTTCCATCTTCTATTCCTGTTCTTTCTTCTGAGGTGCTCCCCCTCTCTCCTGCTGACCCCACCACTAGCCAACTGCCTTTGTCTCCCGAACCAGCTGATGTCGATGGGCTGCCTTCATCTGATATGGCTGCCACTTCTATTGAGCATTTGTCTGCTGATTCGGTTGTTGCTGCCACTGTTGAACCGTTGAGTTTGGGCAGTTCCCAAGTCAGCGAACAATCTGAGTTGTCTAGTCACACTGCTGTTTCTTTGGCCACTGAGGTAGATTCTGACCTGGGACTGTCCCCATGTGACGTAGCTGATGCTATACCTGTGCCTGCCCCTGTGGCTCCCATTACTACATCGGCTGACGTGGTTGATGGCCCCAGCATTGATCAGTTGCTCTTGCCCACTGACCCCCCAAATGCCACTGTAACAAGCAATGAGGCTTTGACTCAATTGGAGGCAAGTGTTATGCCTGGGACTGTGAGGAATGAAAAGGTCCTCCTTGACGTTGTAGTTCCCAGCGACATTACTGCTGTTACTGTGTCCCCACTCACTGACCTCCCTGTGTCCTCTTCTGTCGGGCAGCCTTTCGCTGATGCACCTGGAATCCAAGCAGAACTGTCCTCATCTGACAGTGATAACACTGCTCCCCTGGTGTTCCCTGCCAGTATTGGTGCTGACACACCACAGTTACTTGACCCTGACACTTCTACTGTGCCTTTGCCCACTGAGTTGGTCACTGCCGCTGTTCATCCACCTTCATCTGATGACGTTGCATTTTCTGACCTTGCTGATGGACTGCCTACATCCCGTGCTTCTGATGTCAGCTCTGGGCTTCCTGCATGTGAATATGTTCTAGCCGCCACCCCTGTGGTTGCTGCCAATGCCCTCCAGCTGGCTCCCCCCACTGGCACACAAGTTGCAACTTGCATGGGCATGAAGCTTTTACCTGATGTTGCTGAACCTATGGCCACTATATCTTTGCCCAGTCATGGTACTGTTACCGCGCTTGGATTGTCTTTACCCGATAGTGTTACTGTTGTTGAAACATCAGTTCCAACTGAAAGAATTGCTGACCAGGTGCCTCCACCCCATGAGAGTGCAGGTGAAGCTGTGCAATTGCCTGTGGCCTCTGAGGCTACCAGCGATCCTGTGCCCTCTGAGGCTGCCAATGATCAGGCCCCTTGTGCCCCCAAAGATGAAGCTGCCAGTGATCCTGTGCCCTCTGAAGCTGCCAGTGATCCTGTGCCCTCTGCTGAGGTTGCTGCCGATCGGGTCCCTAGTGCCTTAGAAGATGAGGTTGCCAGCAAATCTGTGCCCACTGAGGCTGGCAATGATCAGGTCCCTTGTGCCCTTGAAGGTAAGGCTGCCAGCGATCCTGTGCCCTCTGAGACTACCAGTGATCAGGCCCCTTATGCCCCCAAAAGTGACACTGCCAGCGATCCTGTGCCCTCTGGTGAGGTTGCTGCCGATCGTGTCCCTGGTGTCTCAGAAGATGAGGCTGCCAGCGATCCTGTGCCCACTGAGACTACCAGTGATCAGGTCCCTTGTGCCCCCAAAAGTGAAGCTGCCAGTGATCCTGTGCCCTCTGCTGAGGTTGCTGCCGATCAGGTCCCTAGTGTCTTAGAAGATGAGGTTGCCAGCAAATCTGTGCCCACTGAGGCTGGCAATGATCAGGTCCCTTGTGCCCTTGAAGGCAAGGCTGCCAGCGATCCTGTGCCCTCTGCTGTGGTTGCTGCCGATCAGGTCCCTAGTGTCTTAGAAGATGAGGTTGCCAGCAAATCTGTGCCCACTGAGGCTGGCAATGATCAGGTCCCTTGTGCCCTTGAAGGTGAAGCTGCCAGCAGTCCTGTACCAGTGCCCTCTGAGGCTGCCACCAATCAGGTGCCTTGTGTCCTCAAAGATGAGGCCGCCAGTGATCATGAACTCTTGTCTACTCCGAGTGCCACTAATCAGGTGCCTTTACCTAATGAAGATGCTGATAAAATTGCCTTGCCCCCTCAAGGTATGTGTGAAGCTAGTCAGGTGCTTTGGTCCTTTGAGGATGCCACTGATCAGGCAGTTTTGCCTCAACATGGTGCCAGTCAGGTGCCTTTTGCCCTTGAGGGTGATGCTGCAGCTTGGGTCCCCTTTTCCTCTGAGGGTGAAAATGAAGGTCCCAAAACGCTTGATCAATTAACTTGTTCCACTGAGGCTGCCCCTGAGCGTCCGCTCTTACCCAACTCTGACAATATGTCCTCTACTCTGCCCATTGATGCCAGTGTCATTGAAGGTCCACTTTCTGTAGATGATTTGCAATTGTCTTCCACTCCTCTGGCCGACACAGGGGGTGAGTCATCAGCTCAGCCTCCAGTCGTCCTTGTGGAAGCTGAACTTCATGTTCCCGTATCCCCTTGTGTTCCTGAGCTGCCTTCAGCCACCTCCGATTTTTCTGTAGGTCAGGAAATCCCCTGTGCTGATAATGCTTACATTGAGCAGTCACTAACAGTAGACCTGCCTGCTTCAGAGCCTCATTCCCTGCTCTCCCATCTAACTTTGTCTGACCAAGTTGCTCAGTGTACTGACTTGCTTCTGACTCTTGATCCCACTGAGAATTCACAGCTTCAGCCCCCTCTGCATGCTACTTCTAAGCTGCCACCCACTCCCCCCATTGCTGATTATTCACCTGCATCTACTGAACTTTCTTTATCTTCAGAATCTAGACCTGTCACTGAATTTCCTCCATCTCTCACTGTTCCACCTGCCTCTGTTCAACTCACTACCCCATCCCCTGAATCATCCTCGGCTGTCCAAATTGATGACGATGAGATGCCTCCTCTGATTTCTGCGATCAACGAGATTCCCCTCTGTGAAGCTCCTGCCCCACCTGTTGTTGAGAAGACAATTCCCAAGATTTCTCCGACTGGAAAGGAGTCGGTGGTGAAGCAAAATGATGAGGGTACTTAGTTTGGTTGAGGTGTGCATGTATGGTGTTCTGCTTAGTTGAATTGTGCACCTGCATTAAACTAAAGTAAAGGCTCATTAAATTTCACATCTGGGAAAGGCTAACTTTTTTAAGTGAAGCATTTGTGTTCGTGGGAGGAATGTTTTTATTGAAATATATATTGTCCTCCAGAACAGAGTAACTTAAAATTAGCCTATCCTTTGGCAAGGAAAAATTGTGTGGTTTGAAATCTGTACTATTGTTCCGAAATTTCTTTTCATTGGGAAAACCAATCACAAGTGTAAATCCCAATTTGTAACTTGGGGGAGGGAGAAGATGAGTTATAATCCCTTTTCCCCTGTCATCTTAAAAGGAGATGCATTAGTAGTTGACTTTCATGAAAGAATTGCTGTCTCCTTTGGGACAGGTTAATTATGTACAAATTTCAACATTGGCCACAGGGTGTTTAGAGCTTGTGTACTAATGGCAGGGTGGTCCACCTTTTGTTTCCTACGCTTGTATTTCACAAGTAAATGGGGACTTAACTTGACTGAACTGGTTTTGAAAAGGTTTGTAGTACACTAATTGTATTAACACTAAGCCTCACGTGCTAAAACTAGCCTGCATATCTCAGCCTGTGAATATTTGCCGACCACTTTTTAAAAATAAATGTCACCAATTATAACAAAGACCGATTTCTGCAACATACTTCTACGTATTTATTTGGTCCTTTGGCATTTGCCTGTATTTTAAATCCAGAATATCTTGCAATTTTATTTGCCTATTTTGTGCACACAGGATGAGCATTACGGGTATGAGAGCGGTATATTGGAACTACTATGTAATTGGTGTTGTATCTGGTACCAATAATGTTCACACTAACCTAGAAATCCTTTATTGCATGGTGTGAACACTTAACCACTTAAGCGTTGAAGTATCTAGGTTTTTTCCTCCTTTATAAGTAACAATTGAAGGTAAAAGGTTTCTCTTGCCACAAAGGTGTTTATTTTTTAACCACGTTGTGTTTTCAGGTTTGTGCTTATGGCTCTGTAGAAGTAGATCAATATCAATGATGCACCTTTTTTTAACTATATTGAACATTTTGCATAGCTTTATTGCACAGGTTTACACCTCCTCCACCTTGGCATGGCTGCGTGTTAAACATGGTTATGGTAACGCCCATAAAGTGGTGCCCCTCACTTTATCCCCAGGCATAGCACGTTTTACTTTGCAAATCACTTAAAATCCCACAGACCTGAAATGTGTGGAGCTTGTATTAAATGTGTGACATTTTGTAGGGTCTGGGACAGAATCGGACAGCGATGAGTCGGTACCAGAACTGGAAGAACAGGATACAACGCAGTCAGCAACACAGCAAGCCCAGGTGTGTCTGCAAATCTGTAAATATAAGCATTATGAAACTGTTTAGAAAGGCAAACTGCCTTCACTGTGTAGTCCTTTCCACGTACTTGCATTCCAGCAGTCTTAACCTTTTGCTCTGCCTTCTTTCTGTGTGTCAAATGAAACCTTGCCCACCTCCCTTTTAACCAGCTTGTGCTGTTGGTATAAAGTTTGCCCCCCTAAAGAGGTTTATAATTGTTCCTGGGTTGGTTGACCGATGTATGGGGGGGGGGGGGGGGGGCGATTGAGTGGACTGAGCCTCTGTTCACTGGTGTTGAGAGGAGGAGGTGACAGAATTGAATACAGATGCTCCCCGGCTTACGATGCTTCGACTTGCGATATTTTGACTTTGCAATGGTGCAAACGGTAGTGAGCCACAGCTCGCTTCCGGCCACGTGATCAGATGTATTAAATGCATTTCGACTTGGGATATTTTCGATTTCCGATGGGTTTCTCGGAACGTAACTCCATTGTAAGTTGAGGAGCACCCGTATTACAAATTCTTAGAATCAGTGCAATATAAAAATAAGCCCTTCAGCCCACCACGTCCATGCTGATCTTTTTTGCTCATCTACACTTAATTCCATTTGCTTGCATTACGACTATATCATTCAATGCCGTGCCAATTTAAATTGTCTGTTTAAATGACTAAAACATAATTATATTTGATTCCTGCGAGTTTACTTGCAGTTCCAGATATCAAGCACTTTTTTCAAAGAAAACGTCCCCCTGGGTTCTACTTAAAAATTATTTCCTCTTGCATTAACTCTATGTCGTCTTGCCTCTACCATGGAAAAGGAGATTTTAACTATCATAATTGTGTATACTTCCATCAGGTGCCTCTGAGCCTCCTTTCTTAAAATTTGGCCAGAAATAAAGGGGATTTTCTTAGTGTGATGATTCCTTAAAATCCTCTAGCCTGGCGCCTGTAGAAGATTAGCCATTGATTGCATTCAGGACAGATTGGCCATTTTCTGGATGCTGAAGGAATGAGGATGGGGCTAAAAAACAGTTTACGGTGGCAGTTCAGCCACAGTCGTGTTGAAAGAAGGGGTCCCAATATTCTACAGTCATAAACAGTGTATAAACAGTCCCTTCAGCCCACCGTCAAGCACCTGTTTATACTAACTCCATTTTTATTCTTCCCACATTCCCATCAGGTCCTCTTCACCCACCCGATCAGATTCTACCACTTGCCTGCACGTTAGAGGCAGTTTGTATTAGACAATTAACCTACCAAACATGCACCTATTTCTATTCTTGTGGTTTTTCTTGCTATAGGATCAGGCTTGGTATCGAAATCAATCATGATTCTATTGTGAAAGTTTGATTTAGTCTGGTTCTTTGAAATATATTAGTTTCTACTGGGGTATGCATCAGGGTTAGTTTCTCAGCAGTTTTCACAAGCTTGGTCAAAAAGCCATTCCTTCAAGTTTCATGCTGTGGTCGGCCAAGATGTCAATGGTTAATAAATTGACAGCAAATGCGTCTAATTTGCTTACCACAAGGTCATTTGTGTGTCAGTTGCCACCGCTTTCATCCATTCAACTTTGGTTATTAGCTTTCATGGGTCTTCATAACTTGTGAACGTGTGTGCATATCCCAAGCAGACAACATTGCATGAAATTGGAAAGCTGGCTCGCATCTGGATGGAAGCATTTGAAGAGGTTAAATTGTGCAGCTCTGTACTGTTCACTGCAAATGATATGTATATTGCCAAATAAATAAAGGTTGGTAGTATGAGCCAATTGTGCCAGTTTCCTTTGTGTGGAATAATGAAATTATTTTCCTGCCTCTGCTATTGAGATCTTATGAAATACTACGGGTAAAATTCCTTGGGTGTTGGCTGTTCCCACCTGACTTCGTGACCTTGCTTTATGTGTGACCTGGGCACCAAAGAGTTGTTTAGAAAGTAGAGGAATTTTGAGCATGTGCGCATAAATGCAATTCTCGTATGTTCGAGCTTTGTGCCTGTCCCCGCCACCCTTTCCCCCAGCCTCCACAATCCTTGTCTACAAAGCTGATCACTTCCCCTAGCTCTTCATTGCTTTTGGTTTCTGCCTGTTAGGGCGGAACAGGTTCAACGTTGCACCTGAAAAAAAAATCTGATTTAAAAAAAAAAAAGTAGTTTCGACTGTTGAAGCTACTCTTGTGAAGACTGGCCCCTGCTGTTTTTGATTTGTGCTGCAAGTACAGGTCAAAATTTTTTAATGGTCTCCATTATCCTTTAATGTAAGAGAAAATAACTGCAGATGCTGGTACAAATCGAAGGTATTTATTCACAAAATGCTGGAGTAACTCAGCAGGTCAGGCAGCATCTCAGGAGGGAAGGAATGGGTGACGTTTCGGGTCGAGACCCGAAGAAGGGTCTCGACCCGAAACGTCACCCATTCCTTCTCTCCTGAGATGCTGCCTGACCTGCTGAGTTACTCCAGCATTTTGTGAATCAATTCCTTTAATGTAATGTGCATAGTTAAGTTCAAGTTGAAAATCGGTGTAAATATGATGGTGGGCTTGACAGGTCCTTGAACACCAATTATGCACAGTAATTTGAGTTTGTACCAATCCCGGTTTTGATATTGGTGAGGAGCACAATTTGAGTGCGGAAAATTGCCCATAGTTGGAGCGTGTTTCCTTGGAGGGAATTACATGTTGTATATGATAGTGGCAAGATGATAATCCTGTTGACAATTTCCCTTTTCATATTGAAGGGTGGTTCGAGGTCTTCATCTTTGCTGGCATTTGTGAATGTGGTGATCTCTGCAGATCACTTGGAACCTGGGGCCCTGACGTACCCAGTGCATGGCCGCAAAAACATGGTTGTAAAGAAGTGTCCTCTAATTTGGCTAATGGAAACTGGTGTATGTGGAGACGAGTTTCATTTGGTTTTGTACGAGGTGGTGTCATTATCTTTTTTTACTGTTGTAGCTTGCAGCTGCAGCCGAAATCGATGAAGAGCCAGTTAGCAAAGCAAAACAGAGCAGAAGTGAAAAGAAGGCGCGAAAAGTAAGTAGCTTTCTTGTTCACTTTGCTGCCTGCAATCTGTAAAAGTAATGGATTAGTGGCAAATTATTTTGCAGTTCAATTATTTTGCCTGAAGTGCCATTTAATAAATACTACATTAATTCTGGCATTTTTGTGTGTTTATAATGACTAAAATGAGAGGACTTTTAAGAAACCCTTCCAACTAAATTTAACAATGTCTTTGTGGCTTTTGTTCATTTGATCTAAGCTAGATGGTTAACATTGCACAGTAACCTCCATGGAGGGGTTGATAAATTGTATAATGAAGGTTATCCTTTTCTTCGCAGGCAATGTCAAAACTAGGTCTCCGTCAGGTTACTGGGGTAACGAGAGTCACGATAAGGAAATCGAAAAACATACTGTTTGTCATCACAAAGCCAGATGTCTACAAGAGCCCTGCATCCGATACCTATATTGTTTTTGGTGAAGCTAAGGTAAATACCAATAAAATGCTTATTTTAGGGCATTTTGCATTAGAAAGATGTGACTGTTTGCACTAATTGTAGAGCTGCTAGATTTTGGGGGTTTTCCACGTGTTGACAACATGCGTAAAACAAATTGCCTTATGCTGCGGCTGCATTTCCAGTTTTTGTTTCCCCCAGAGGTGGACATCATTGTATCTTTCTTGGCAGCAAGCTTGTGCCCTAATGCTGTGAGCTGAGGCAGCCTTGTACATCAAAAGTCAACAATGAGCACGATCTGGTGCATCAAATAATGGGGTGCTAGTTCAGAATGTGCTGTTTGAAATTTTTTGCTAATGCTGGAAGTTTTCCATTTTATTTTTTGCTGAAATGGTTGTGCGTTTGTTTTCCAGTGGAGGATTACAACCCTATTTTTATGCTTATTCCTAGATTGAGGATCTATCTCAGCAAGCACAGCTTGCTGCTGCAGAGAAATTCAAGGTACAGGGAGAATCTGTTGCCAATATCCAAGAAAACACACAGACTCCAACTGTACAGGAGGAGAGCGAAGAGGAAGAGGTATGCTTTTAAGTTTGGCATCCGAGTCGATGCCTACATCGGATCGGATATCACTCTTGATTTCATTCTGGGTCTGACTAAATGGTTCACGTTTTTCTTTAGGTTGATGAAACTGGTGTGGAAGTCAAGGACATAGAGCTGGTCATGTCTCAAGCCAACGTGTCTAGGGCTAAGGCTGTGCGTGCATTGAAAAATAACAACAACGATATTGTAAATGCTATTATGGTAGGTTCTGTTTTTGCAATCTTCAATAGACTGATTTGGGGAGGAGTTGATTGCGGGTTTCATTTAAATTTGCTGCTGTTTGCCTGAACCTTGCTACACGAAGCATAGTCGTTCTGTTGTAGTTTGTCTATGGTTGACTACGTTGAATGATGTCTGATTCTGAACTCTTTTATTTTGCAGGAGTTGACAATGTAAGCTGCAGGAAATAAGTGGGTAACAGTCCTTTTGGTGCAGCGTCAGTACATTTGTACCATTTATATTGATAAACCTTAAATAAAAATGTGGCTTGAAATAGTTAATTTTGTTTAGACTGATCTCTGTATATACATCTCGATGCCAGCAAATATTTATCTTTAAGTTGGTACCACATAGTGCTTCAATTAATTCTTTGGGACTGAACTTCCCAGGCGTCCCAATCTGACGCTTTGCATTTTTATAGCGCTGCATTATTCCTGTTGCTATTTACCAACTTCACTTCCATTTTTGACAGTGAAGTTCAAATAAAGTGAATACTGGTGTAAATGTTTGTGTTGATTCTCGCATCACATTAGGTACACCCATCATTGAACTGTACAGCTTGGAAATAGGCATTTGGCTCACCATACAGACCTTTATAATAATAATAATAATAATGCATTACATTTATATAGCGCTTTTCATATACTCAAAGACGCTTTACAGGGATTTAAAGAACATAGGGAAGTGAATAAATAGATAAATAAGTAAACGAACAGAGAAAGGAGACAGAAGGTGAGGTGACCTTCAGTGGTTGAAGGCAGTACTGAACAGGTGAGACTTCAGTGATGTTTTGAATGTGGTGAGTGAGGAGGAGTCTCTGACGGTTTGGGGTAGTGAGTTCCATAGGGTGGGAGCAGCGATGGAGAAAGCCCTGTCCCCCCAGGATCTGAGTTTGGTCCGGATGTGGGGGGGATAGGAGATTGGCAGCAGCAGAGCGGAGGGTGCAGGTGGGAGTGTGCCTGTGGAGGAGGTCGGTCAGGTAGGATGGGGCCAGGTTATGGAGGGCTTTGTAGGTCATGAGGAGGATTTTGTACTGGATTCTCTGGGGGATGGGGAGCCAGTGGAGTTTGTAAAGGACGGGGGTGATATGGTCACGGATCGGGGTGTGGGTGAGTAGACGGGCAGCGGAGTTTTGAATGTATTGAAGTTTACTGATGATTTTTGAGGGTGCGCCATAGAGGAGGCTGTTGCAGTAGTCCAGACGGGAGGTGATGAAGGCGTGGATGAGGGTTTCTGCAGCTGTGGAGGAGAGGGATGGACGGAGACGGGCAATGTTTTTGAGGTGGAAGAAGGCTGTCTTCGTGATGTGTTTGTCGAAGGAGAGGGTTTGATCAAAGATGATTCCAAGATTCCGGATGTGAGGGGAGGTGGATACTGGGAGACCATCAATATTGAGGATGAAGTTTTGGGTGGATTTGGTGAGCGTTTTTGGACCAATGATGATGATTTCAGATTTGTTGCAGTTGAGTTTGAGGAAATTTGATTGAAGCCAAGATTTTATTTCAGTGATATAAGAAAAAAACTGCAGATGCTGGTACAAATCGATTTATTCACAAAATGCTGGAGTAACTCAGCAGGTCAGGCAGCATCTCGGGAGAGATGTAGTTTGTCAGTGATGCAGTTTGTCAGTGTAGAGTGTGAGGTGGTGGAGATTGACTTGGTGGAGATGAGGAGCTGGATATCATCGGCGAAGCAGTGGAAGTTGAGACCATGACGGCGGATTAATTGACCAAGGGGGAACAGGTAGAGGATGAAGAGGAGGGGGCCAAGGACTGAGCCTTGGGGGACACCTTGGGGGAGGGGAGCGGTGGGGGATTTACAGTTGTTAATGGAGATGAACTGGTGCCTGTCAGAGAGGTAAGATTTGAACCAGGATAGGGCTGTGCCGGTGATGTTAAAGGAGGTTTCAAGTCGGGTGAGGAGAATGGAGTGATTTATGGTGTCAAAGGCGGCGCTGAGGTCAAGTAGGATGAGGATGTTGAGGTTGCCAGCGTCGGAGGAGAGGAAAAGGTCGTTTGTGATTTTGAGGAGCGCAGTTTCAGTACAGTGGTTGGAGCGGAATCCGGATTGGAAAGTTTCATACAGGTTATTGGTAGAGAGGTGGTATTTGAGTTGGGAAGCTACAGCACGTTCCAAAACTTTGGACAGAAAGGGTAGGTTGGAGATTGGTCTGAAGTTGTTTGGGGTGTCAGGGTTGAGACCAGGTTTTTTCAGAATGGGGGTGACAGCAGCGATTTTGAGGGATGGCGGGACGATGCCAGTGGACAGGGAGGAGTGTGCACATTATGTGCACATTAGTACTATATCCTTCCATACATTGCCTACTTGTTTGTCCAGGTGCTTCTTAAATGTGATGATTGTATTTGATTCAACCTCCAGTAACCCATTCACCAAAAAGCCTATTCCTCGGATCCTCTGTAAAAGTGTTATTTTAAAAAATTCCCTTGGCTTAAACCTATACACTTTTTTCCGCTACCCCTACCATGAAGTAAAGGATTCTCCTTATTTATGCCTCATAATCATTTAAACCTCTACCAGATTGACCATGAGCCACCATTGCTTCAGGAAAAACATGCCCAGCCTATCCAATCTCTTCCCATAAGTAAAGTCCTCCAGTTCTTAATGAATTCCGCATTTGATGGAGAGATAATCAGAATTGCGCACAATATTCCCTGAAGCCGATCCCAGTGTTGTGTGAAGTTGCAACATGGCATCCCAACTCTTGTATTCTATGCCCTGACCAATGGCATGCTTGTCTTCATCTGTTGCCATTGCCCACTTTTGGACAACTTTAAACGTGGACTACTAGGTCTCAGTTTATCATGAAATTTGCTCCAAAAATCTTTAAAAAGAAGGATTGACTAACTTCTGACTTCAAAGCTTGGTCCTTGTCATGGCTGTCTTCCTTTTGAGGTGTAAGAGATGACGGAACTATGTTTGCATTGCAAGTGTAAGATTAGGGAATAATTTGGAGATATCATTCAGTACTTCAGTGTAAGAGAGCACTTGTGAAAATTTCTGATCTTTTCATTCTGTGGACATTGTGTTAACTTGTGGATCACCAACCACGTGCACTCTCAGATACTTCAATATACAGAGTATGGGGAATGATGTGCACTTTTATGCATAAAGCAACTAAACTGGTTTTGTTTTCTGTGTGGCATTGGTGTAGGTGTGCCAAATCTTTTAACCTACCTGCCTTTTGCGTGTCCCAGCCAATGCTACTTAAGAGAACCTGCCAAGCCGAGGCAAATGAATTATGGTAACATTTTTGTAGTTGCGCTATGCCAACTATTACTGAACCAAATTTGCAAAAGGGCATCTTTTCTGAAAATGCGCATTTTCTAAAACCAGACAGAACTTTCTTGCATTACTGTAATGCTGTGTAACACTTAGTTTTAATTGTAAATGTAACCAGCGATGAAAAGATTCAAGCTATTGAACTATGGGGAGGCTGGGAAAAGAGAACGTACTGCATACTTATAGTTTTCAGCATCAAATATCTGCACTGGTGCAAAAATAATGTACAATTCATTATATTCCTCCTCGCAATGTACCACTTTTGCACGCTTCAAGCAATGCTCATCTGATTGGAGTTTTTGACTCTGGTATTGTGAATCAAATAGCAATATTGCTTTCTTGTCTCTTGGTATTTTGCTCAAGTTACCAACAAATGCCTCATTGGCTAATTTGCTGTGGCACCTTGTTGGCAAATGGACTAACCATGGCGACAAATCGTACAGATCAGGAGAAGCTGATTTTTTTTTTTTAAATTGGTCAAAGAAAATCAGAAATATAATTGCTGGAAATCTGAAATGAATACTATGCATCTGTGAAAAGAGAATATTAACTGCTGTACCTTCTGCCGGGCAGGAACAGGGAGAAGGAGGAATGGCCCGGGGTGGAACATGTCTATGATGTTGGATGCTTTTTTGAGGTGACGTGAAATGTCAATGGGGGAAGGTCTGGTCTGTGTGATGTACTGGGCTACATCTATAACTGCAATTTCTTGCAGTCTTGGGCAGACTGTTTTGAACTTTCAATAGCTTAATCACAATGTACTTTTGTGAATGAATGTTCTCCATTTCTCCCACTCTTTCCCATTGCACTATTTGAGGTCGTATGGCCAGTCTCGGCTGAATTCCCCAGCCCCATCTGCTCAAAAAGGATAGTACTTTATGCAAATTTAATGCTGCTGGAGTTGGTGTAGATGTTGGGTGATTTTTTTTTTTAGATTTTAGATTTAGAGATACAGCGCGGAAACAGGCCCTTCGGCCCACCAAGTCCGCGCCGCCCAGCGATCCCCGCACATTAACACTATCCTACACACACTAGGGACAATTTCTTTACATTTTACCCAGCCAATTAACCTACATACCTGTACGTCTTTGGAGTGTGGGAGGAAACCGAAGATCTTGGAGAAAACCCACGCAGGTCACGGGGAGAACGTACAAACTCCGTACTGACGGCGACCGTAGTCAGGATCGAACCTGAGTCTCCGGCGCTGCATTCGCTGTAAAGCAGCAACTCTGCCTCCGTGCAAGGTTTTGGCAAGGCTATTTTTCTTCTAAGCCACAATACCATTTTACGGTGCGACCAAGCGCAGGCTCAGCGATTGTTTCGCTGAACACCTCTGCTCAGTCCGCCTTAACCTATGTGATCTCCCGGTTGCTCAGCACTTTAACTCCCATTCCCAATCTGACCTTTCTGCCCTGGGCCTCCTCCATTGTCAGAGGCCCAGTGCAAATTAGAGGAGAGCACCTCTTATTTCGCACCCCAGCGGTATGAACATCTCTCACTTCAAAAAGCCCTTGCATTTCCTCTCTCTCCATCCACTCCCTCTTCCCAGTTCTCCCACCAGTCTTACTGTCTCTGACTACATTCTATCTCTGTCCCACCCACTCCCCTGACATCAGTCTGAAGAAGCGTCTCGACACGAAACGTCACCCATTCCTTCTCTCCAGAGATGCTGCATGTCCTGCTGAGTTGCTCCAGCAGTTTGTGTCTACCTACCATTTTATGATAACTTGGTATTGCAGACGCTTTAGTGAGAAAACTTCCAGTATAAAGGCTATGACTAATTAGGATCTGGTAGGTTTATGATGTGGAGTGTTCATGTCATGACTAGAAGTAAAGTCAAATTTAGTAACTGTTGCCTCTGATCATAAGTTCAATTTCAAAACCAAGTAATCACTAAAAGAAATTATACTTGAAGTTTAATGCACACTCTTGGGTGGGGACAAATGTGGTTTTAGAATGTACACAAGCTGGTTTTGGCAAGGCTATTTTCAATTTGTCGGCACTGCTAGTTTTGAAGGAAGGGTACACTAGTGAATAATTAACGCAAGTTGTTCGAGCTGGCTGATTTAAATTATTCATTCCATCCAGGTCAGTGAGGATGGTAACCGACTTCAGGTGAAATTTAATGCAAAGATGTGAGGCAATGGGTTTTAGGTGGGGAAATGGGGCAATATTTTAAAGTTACAGTTCTAAACGAGCGAAAACTAAGACTAGGAGGCTAATGTGCATGGCGATTAGATGCAAGGTGTATACGGGTTGATGGGTATGGAGTAAGGGCGTAATATAAAACTGATATGTTAACGCTTTTGAGGTTCTGACGGTTAATTAGTGGGATATCGGGAGTTGCTAGTTAAGTATGCCGTTATGCTTTTTCATCTTTAAGTAGAGAGTGCGTGCAATAAATTTTTGTAGATTGCACATGTGGTTTGTAACACTAACAGTTATGGTGGTAAAATTTCCTTGGATTGAAGACTGAGTTAATAGAACGAGTCAAAAGATGCTTCCATTGTTAAAATGAAAGTCACTTTAATGTGCTGCAGTTTTTTTTTAACTTCTAGAATGAGGAACAAGTGATTTTGATTAGTTCACCCATTTATTGGTAGGTTCTCTTGATTGTTCTGGATTTGTTGTTTTTGTTAGTTCAAAAATACTCATTCATTTTCTATCACTTTGATCAATTTTTTTTTAAAATCCTTGCCTATGGCTGTGCTTTTTGTGTAAATGTTTTAATGAAACGTGCAATTGCCGCAAGAGTTCGTGAAATTTTAAATTAACAGACTAGCAATTCTTTAAGGTTTATGTTAAAATTCCTTCTCAATAATCTTCAGCGCAACTGACCTGTACTGCCGGTTATCAGAGTTCAGCAGTTCTCCCAGAGGGTAGAAATTTGTTCTCGGGAGAATGAGGTGTCTATGGGCTCGCTCAGTAACAAGGAAGAACTGAGTCCTTTAATACATGGCGAAGATCAAAGAATTTGATTTGAAAGTTTTGATCCACTTCCTGTCTATGCCTTGCTTTGATTTGCGCAAGGACAATTACAAGGCCTTGTACTGAGCATTGGGCAATGTGGTGGGCCACATTGCATAGGCGTTTGATTTCTCATGGTAACCTCAACATGGTTGAGCCATGTTCCATCTGGTCAGCAGAGATTAAAGCTGATGGTGACTTTAATGTGGTAGTCCGATCTTAACTATAGGGGTACAAGCAAAGTGACTAGTCAACTTTATTATGACTGGCTGCCTTTAAAAATCTTGGTTAAAACAGTTACCACAATGTCAAAGAATTTAATGAAATATGGGTGCAATCTTGTAGAATTAGAAGAATCGTTAGGGGATAAGGATCTCCGTCAAGGTTGGAGAGCCCAGTGGATGTCTGTCCGAGATGCTTCTATCAGGTCTCCCCTCAATCTCCGGCATTTCAGAGAAAACAAGTTTGTCCAACCTCTCCCTGAAACTAATACCCCCTAATCCAGACATCATTCTGGTAAATGTGTCTACGGTTTAAACCAGCATCTGCAGTTCCTTCATACATATCATTCTGGTAAACTTGTGTGATCATCTACCTTTTTGCTCATCGAGCTATGATATGCAGCGCATAATTGCTATTTAAGTGTGTACATAAAAATCTTCCGCTTGGTTGAAATGATGGATGGTGAGATTTTTGGTTCTGCAAAATGAATTATTAAAATGAAGTCCACTTTTGCATTGGGGAGAACGTGTATACATCTTCTGATTCCCTTTGCAGTTGACAGTTGGAAACATGGCATTATTCAGAAAATGGTGAACCTTCTATGTAAATTGTAATTTTCTTTTTTCTCTCAAACTGTCATTTCTGATCCTCTGCTATGGATGATGTTTTCCAGATGTCCCCCTCAGACTAATTTTGTTTCCTTTTTCGTGGCTAATGTCGCAACATTTGAATGTGGGGGCTTGTATTTTCCAAATTACCAGTTCGCTTTTGATACAAATGTGACATTTTAAACTCCTTCCCCCTTCCAGGGACTTTTGCCTTATATTGAAAGTAATAAATTATTTCTGCAGGAATATTTCAATCATATCTTTGTATTTATGATCAATTTTTATGAAATTCAAACCAACATTGGAATGTTGCTTAAGATCAGAATTACTAATTGCAATATCTACAGCTAGAAATAAAAATATGCAAGAAACTTGCATGGTGGTTGTGTTTTGTGGCCTAAGCATTTGATTAATTTTTCATCTGTTAAAATCAAGGAAAAGGTGTTGAGTGTTTTATTGTCATATGTACCGAAACAGAACAATGGAATTCTTACTGCAGCAGCACAAGTATGTAAACTGTGCTCGATATTTAATATAATAAACAAACAAAGTTCAATAAATAAAAAGCCTAATATGGTGCAAAAACAAAACAAAGCCCAAAGTTCCTCATGCAACCAAGGTACTTCGTAGTTTGGAGCTTAGTTGGACTTCAAATTGTTCAATAGTCTGATGGTTAGGAAAAAGCTCTCCCTGAACGTGGATGCTAGTTTTCTGACTCTTGTACTACCTTCCCGACAGCAGGAGTGAAATGAGGTTGTGGCCAGGATGGTGTTGGGTCCTTGATGGTGCTGGCTGTCACTGAGGCAATGCTGCCTGTAGATCCTTTCTATGGTGTGGAGGTAAGTACCTGTAAGATGGAGGCCCAATGTCAATTGTTGCAGAACCAGGCTGTGATGCAACTAGTCAATATGCACTCTACCATGCACTGGTAGTTCAAGAGAGTGTTCGTTGACATACCAAATATCCTCGATCTTCTAAGAAAATGGATGCGCTATTGGGCTTTCTTTACGATTACATCAATGTGCTGGGTCCATGACACTTGCAAGCCCAGGAACTTGAAGTAGTTGACTCCTTCCACCACCACTTGAGAGGTTTGTGGATCCTCACCCTTCCTCTTTAAAGTCAACAATCATATCATATCATATCATATATATACAGCCGGAAACGGGCCTTTTCGGCCCTCCAAGTCCGTGCCGCCCAGTGATCCCAGTACATTAACATCCTACACCCACTAGGGACAATTTTTACATTTACCCAGCCAATTAACCTACATACCTGTACGTCTTTGGAGTGTGGGAGGAAACCCACGCAGGTCACGGGGAGAACGTACAAACTCCTTACAGTGCAGCACCCGTAGTCAGGATCGAACCTGAGTCCGGCGCTGCATTCGCTGTAAAGCAGCAACTCTACCGCTGCGCTACCGTGCCGCCCAGTTCCTTGGTTTTACTGACAATGAGAGCAAGGTTGTTTTTCTGGCACCATTCACTCAAGCGCTCCATCCCCCTCTTCACTGACTCAGCATTATCTGTAATTTATCCAACAATGGTGGATGGGTGGAATGGGTGCATATTTGTCTTACTGAGACTGCCATTGGAAAATCATCCAATTTGAGTCCAGCCCAAAAATAGCTTGGTTTAATGGAAAGTGGTGCATAGTATCACACAACTATGAAGGCTTAAAGAGTAGAGAGAGATATGCAGTATTTAAAATGGACTTTTTGTAGAATTTACCAGAGTTCCATTGTGCACAGGTTTGTCTTGACACTGAAGCCATAAGGTAGTTTGGATGCAAATCTGCAGTTTTTTTTTTTAAAGGTTGCATTTTGGTTGCTATGTAGGAAGGAGGTGGATGCGAAAGGATTTTTGATAATTAGAATTAAGTAGAAAAATCTGTGAGGGCTTGTTCCAATTTTGTTTTGCAACAGAGTTACTAATTTAGTTGCAGTGGCAACTTAAAAATCTGACCTCCAAGGGATAGGGCATGTGATTGAGTGCGGCACTACATCCTGCTAAAGGATCAATTTCTACACTGGCTTGCAGTGATAATTTGACTGGATGGTAGAGTGTGACAAAAGAACATGGAATAGGATTTGAATGTTGCACACTGGATTTTAAATTAGGTTGTTAACCTGTAAACTTATAGACTTGTTAGGAAAAAGTGGTATCAGCCCATCTAACTGTGCGTGGTCCATTCATTTGAAATTGGCATACCCATATTGTATCGCCTCTAACTTAAAATGTCAACATGTTTAAAGACCAAGAAAAAATGTTAAATAACTGCAAATACTGGAAATCTAAAATAAAATACTGGAAACGTTCAGCAGATCAGGCATCTGATCACATAAAAGGTCTCTGCCTTGAAACATTAACTCTGTTTCTCTTTCCACAGATACGACCTGATCTCCTGAGTTGCGAGTACTTTTTATTTTTGTTCAAGAGCAATATTGCTATACCACATGATGGGTGATATGTTTTACCAGCTTTGAGGAGAAGCCGATAATCTATGAAAATTCCTGAGGTTCCACTTCATCTGTGGGGGAGGGGGTGGCTGTGATTAAAAAAAATCTCACATTTGCATCAGATTTTAGTAAGTGTCATGGATGCATTTTAAGATAGACAATAGACAATAGACAATAGGTGCAGGAGTAGGCCATTCAGCCCTTCGAGCCAGCACCGCCATTCAATGCGATCATGGCTGATCACTCTCAATCAGTACCCCGTTCCTGCCTTCTCCCCATACCCCCTCACTCCGCTATCCTTAAGCGCTCTATCCAGCTCTCTCTTGAAAGCATCCAACGAACTGGCCTCCACTGCCTTCTGAGGCAGAGAATTCCACACCTTCACCACCCTCTGACTGAAAAAGTTCTTCCTCATCTCCGTTCTAAATGGCCTACCCCTTATTCTCAAACTGTGGCCCCTTGTTCTGGACTCCCCCAACATTGGGAACATGTTATCTGCCTCTAATGTGTCCAATCCCCTAATTATCTTATATGTTTCAATAAGATCCCCCCTCATCCTTCTAAATTCCAGTGTATACAAGCCCAATCGCTCCAGCCTTTCAACATACGACAGTCCCGCCATTACGGGAATTAACCTAGTGAACCTACGCTGCACGCCCTCCATAGCAAGAATATCCTTCCTCAAATTTGGAGACCAAAACTGCACACAGTACTCCAGGTGCGGTCTCACCAGGGCCCGGTACAACTGTAGAAGGACCTCTTTGCTCCTATACTCAACTCCTCTTGTTACGAAGGCCAACATTCCATTGGCTTTCTTCACTGCCTGCTGTACCTGCATGCTTCCTTTCATTGACTGATGCACTAGGACACCCAGATCTCGTTGAACTCCCCCTCCTCCTAACTTGACACCATTCAGATAATAATCTGCCTTTCTATTCTTACTTCCAAAGTGAATAACCTCACACTTATCTACATTAAACTGCATCTGCCATGTATCCGCCCACTCACAACCTGTCCAAGTCACCCTGCAGCCTTATTGCATCTTCCTCACAATTCACACTACCCCCCAACTTAGTATCATCTGCAGATTTGCTAATGGCACTTTTAATCCCTTCGTCTAAGTCATTAATGTATATCGTAAATAGCTGGGGTCCCAGCACCGAACCTTGCGGTACCCCACTGGTCACTGCCTGCCATTCCGAAAGGGACCCATTTATCCCCACTCTTTGCTTTCTGTCTGTCAACCAATTTTCTATCCATGTCAGTACCCTACCCCCAATACCATGTGCCCTAATTTTGCCCACTAATCTCCTATGTGGGACCTTGTCGAAGGCTTTCTGAAAGTCGAGGTACACCACATCCACTGACTCTCCCTTGTCAATTTTCCTAGTTACATCCTCAAAAAATTCCAGTAGATTTGTCAAGCATGATTTCCCCTTCGTAAATCCATGCTGACTCGGAATACACCTGCAGACATGGAATGAATCATGTAGTTTTTATTTTCAGACTCCTGCCAGAATTGTTTTAAAATAGACAGATGTTGGGTATCAGACTGAGAAATCCTAAGAAGCAGTGTCCAATCCTATTTAAAAAGCATTTGACACTGCTTCCTGAAATGGATTTTGCAGTCTGATACCCCACACCCCTCTATCTTAAAACAATTCTGGCAGGAGTGTCTGAAAATAAAAACAGCCGCTGTTGGAAGTTTGTTCCTGAACTACAGCCAAAATGGTACATGATATCGTGACAGTTTTAGGCCCACCTTACTCAGTCTTCCCTTTGGTGCTAATGGAAGAACTTTCATTGAAATTGGTATTATATTTTAAGTTATTCACGTTTTAAAGTTTAAATCTATCTCCTAGGGAGGGAGGGGGGAGGAAGGGAGGGATAAGGGGGGGAGGAAGGGAGGGATAAGGGGGAGGAGGAAGGGAAGGGGGGGGAGGAAGGGAGGGATAAGGGAAGGAGGGGGAGGGATAAGGGAAGGAGGGGGAGGGATAAGGGAAGGAGGGGGGAGGGATAAAGGAGGGGGGGGGAGGAGAGGGTGCTGCACCATTGCAAGAGAGGTTTGGGCCCAACGTGTCCCCTTGGTCTAGTATGAAATAAAACTAGAGCTATAGCTGGAGCCATCAATGTTCTAGATCAAGGTTGAGCTGTTCTTGCAGGAACAAATATATTCCATGCCTTTGTATGAAAAATACACGAGTCCAGGTTGTGGAGGAAGAAAACATCACCTCTGTAATTCTGCAAGTCTTGAAGGTGGAAGTTTGTGATCTGCGTGGTGTTGAATATCCGCACCTCTACAAGAACATTTTTCCCTACAGCCTCGGACCTATAATAAAGCACATCATGGCGGTGCAGCAGTTCACTGCAATCTAACAGTGCTAGGGACATGATTCAATCCTGATCTTGAGTTGCCATCTGTGTAAAGATCTTACATCCTTCCTCTCCCAAAGTGGGCTTTTGCCACGTGTTTTTGGTTCCTCCCACATCCCAAAGAGGTTCAACGGATTGTAAATTACCCCTTGTGTAATCAAAGGGAGTGATCGGCTTGTAAAATAAACTAAGCTGCAAGGGTGAAAGGCAATGGATAAGGAATGGGATGAAAACTGGTGACACAGAAGGCAGGCCATTGAGCCCATTCCAGCTCTCCAAGGTCCAGAGCATCGTTTTGTTCCAGGACTCCAACATTGGTCTGGGTTTTGTGTTAAATGCAGGGAAACAGCTAATTAATATCACTAACTTATGCCCAGTGATTTGTAAGGCGTGGTTGTCAAAGTACTAGTGCCTTCTTTAAAAGGCTGGGGAAGAGCTGCCAGTTTTCTCATTCCGATGTATTTAAAGCGTCATTTGCCATATAAGCATGGTCATATACAGAAGTAAACCAGGCACGCCATCTTGTGTCTACTGTTATCACGTTACTGGTTGCGGAATTATAAGTGCAAATCTCTTCATTACAATAATGATCATCCTTAGCTGTGAAGTGGTTAGGGTGGGCCTGAGCTTGTGAAATATGCTGCTCAAAAATGCAAATGTTTGCTGTTTAATTTGATCATTTCCTGTTATATAGACCCAACGTATATTTCATAAACGTGAGAAGCTTTTTACATAATTTAAATTTTACGTTTCCATGACCCCGCATGCAATATATTACTTCGCAATACAATGGCCATTGTGATGGAGGTGACCATAGCAGCCATTTTGAGCATAGAAAGGTCCCACAACCACCAGAGTCAAAACAAATGAACAATTAACGGTGGTGGATGATGAAAAACCTCATTCATCAGGCAGCGCTACATCACCTTTACCAAGGCAGCGCCAGATGAAAGCCTGCCCCGCTAGCAATCTAGCACCCATTGGTACTAGCAGTCAGCCTGGATCAGAGTTCTGGAGTGGGACTAAAATGGATGCCGATGAGCAGTGAAGGGCCTAGAAGTCAAACATTCAGCGTTTGAAAACGTGAATTTGGAACGAGGGGGAAACCAAACGCCTCGGGCATTAGATGTTACATCTGACTCATTAACTTGGAGTGGGTCGGCGCGGATTAGCCGCCGTGCGCGCGCAAACGTAAACGCACCGACCGGGTTGACGCCTTGGCGGAGACGACGGGGCGGCCCGCGGCCCGGAGCACGTGCGCCGGCCCCACCAATCAGCTCGACGGTCCGGGGCGCGGACGTCAGAGCGACGTGGTAACCATAGCGAGCGACGGAGCGAAGGCTGTGCGGGGACGGCTGTTGCGTCACTGTGTCTGGCCGAAGGAGAGAGCAGGGGGGAAAGAAGCCAGAGCGCCCTTGTCCCTACCACACTCGTGTTGCCAGCTTCTCCGCACCCGAGAAGAGCTTAACCACGACAAGAAAAAATGTGAGTAATGGATCAACCTTGGCCGCCCCCTGACGCTTTATTCTGTCTGTCGAGGGTATTAGGATGGGCGGGTAAGCGGCAAGAACCGGGCGCTTTTTTCGCCGCCGTAGGCCGCTGCTTATTACATGCCCCCTCCCAAACGAAAACACTCAAACCAGGGGTAGATCTCTTAGGTTAAAACTGGAATTGAAGGTAAAAGATGAGGAACACTTTTTTTTTTTGTAGCGTCACATACCTGGGCTTCAGCGAATGCCTGTGAATTTTAAATAAACCCTGTCTTTAAACCGAAGCGGGGAGAATTTCAGCAGCGTGCAGGTGACAGTTAGGCGGGGGGAAGGATTATTTAAACGTCCCGATTGTCTTGTATTTCTGAATGTGCAGCCTTTGGCTGTTCTAATGTATTGTTCGCTTGTGGCCGGTTAGTGTGCGGATGGTCAAAGGGGAAGGGATTGGCAGAGCGGCTGTCGGCCGGGACCGCGGCCGACCACACGTGAGCTCGAGCGGCGCGCAACCCTGCGAGGCGCGGCAGCTTCCAGCGCAAAATATCTTCCTTTTACCCGAAATAAAAGCCATGGCCGGGCTCATCTTTAATAAACTCTATTTTGTCTGTCCTCTTCTTGTGCATCTCACTCTCGGCAGCGCGAATGGGGCGGTTCTGAAATGATTTGAGTTCGGCGGCTTCTAGAAATTTCTGCCTGTCGCGCGCAAGGGCGCGCTCGCACCGCACCGGGCATTCGGTGATTTCTTCTCGAAGTATATAAATATATACGTTCTTTAAAAATCTCGAGGCTTTTCCCTCTTCAGCAGCGGCGATTGTTTGACGCCAATGGCGGTTGCTGCTGTGGCGAGAGGAAGGCTTATTTGTCCTTCTCCCTTGACTGTTGGAGGAGGATTTGATGGGAGCAGCGAGCGCTGTTGCGCAATGTGGAAGAAACCGCCATGACCTCGGCCCTGGGCCCGACCTCAGAGGCTCTGCTCGGCGCCCCTGCCCTTCAACTTCTCGTGCGTAGATTATAACCTCTCCCATTCTCTTCACAATCCATCTATCATTTTTTCCTCTCGTTTGTTGCAAGCGGCAGCATTACTCACGGATCCCATAGCTTAAATGGCAGACACGTTTGTCCCGTGTGTGCGCGTGTGTTTTTGCCAGGGCCGTCTCTGCACATGCGATAAACCCCGAAGCGTCGAACGACCGCAAGTGTTTAATTTCTATTTATAGTTTCCATCTATTCTATATTAAATCCCGGGCTTTGGGATGGCCGCTATTAAGAGTTGCATCTGCTGCATTGCGTAAGGGTTGATAACGTAGAAGGCAACGCGTTTATGATGAGTTATTATACCCTAGGGTGTCGTTGGGAAATAATATTTTTTTGCAGTACAGTTTATCTGTTCTTGGTGGTTCGGTTTTAAAGTGGAAGTAATCCGGTTTTGCCAAGGATATGGAGGAACTTTTGATTGCTGGCACCAAAAATTCATCAGTTAAAAGTCGGGGACCAATAATCAGTTGATTCCTAACTTGGGAGTCCGATGGCTCAAATTATTGCAGCAAATGGTAACTGTACATGGTATATAACAGGATGCTGTGAGCAAATCCACCACCGGCTGTGATATTTACGTGACGTGCGTGGTCTGACAAATGTACATATTTCATGATTTAATAGATATTGGGTAAAAGATTGTCCTGGTCTTTCCAGTCATGGGACAGCGTGACATTGTTTCTCTTTGTAAACATTTTTTTATCAAACCTGTTTCCAATTCCTGCTCCTACACCTTAAGAACAGTATTAAAAAAAATCTACATCAGTCTTCCATAGCTCTAACATTACCGGTGGGATAAAAAGCTTAAGCTTTATCAGGTAGTATAAGAAAATAACTGCAGATGCTGGTACAAATCAAAGGTATTTATTCACAAAATGCTGGAGTAACTCAACAGGTCAGGCGGCATCTCAGGAGAGAAGGAATGGGTGACGTTTCGGGTCGAGACCCTTCCTCAGACTGATGTCCCGCCCCCCTGACATCAGTCTGAGGAAGGGTCTCGACCCGAAACGTCACCCATTCCTTCTCTCCTGAGATGCTGCCTGACCTGCTGAGTTACTCCAGCATTTTGTGAATAAATACCTTAAGCTTTATCAGTATTTCTTCTGTGGGAGTTCCTGTATCTTTAGGCATCTGAAGAAATATGATTCCTGTATCTTAATTCATACCAACTAAATACTAATCACGGTGTGTATCATTTATCTAGCGTGGAACATTACGTCTGTTTACATTAACAATTTATCTGCATTTCTGGCTACTTGTACATCCTCTGGTCCATTCACTGGTTTAGGGTAACTTTATTAGTCATATAGAAATTTGCTCCAGAAACCTTGCTATCCATCTAAAATAGACAAAGTAATGGTGACAGCACCAAGTCCTAAGGCACTGCTCTTGGAACTCTGTTTCCTGACAGAAATTTCTTAATGTATGTTTATTTTATTTTCAGCTGGTTACTTATCCTTCAAGTTTATCCTGAATGGTCAGCTTTGACTTCAATGGCCTTTCATACAGTTTATGTATATTGACTTAAAACTACCCCTAACCCTCTGGATGGGGAGGTGGTGGAATTCTACCTTGTGTTCCCTCTGAATGTTACTGCTTGCCTTAAACCAATGCCCTCTGGTTGTAGGCAACTGTCATGGAGCAAAGTTTACTGTCTACATTGTCTATGCCCCTTATAATTTTGTACACCTCTGTCAGCCCCCCCCCCCCCCTCAGGATTCTTGACTCCAAGGAAAACGGTGTATTCAATTGTTCTTTGTACCTGGACGCTCCATCTCATGCCACATCCAGGTGAACCTCATCTGCAGCTTTTCCAGCACAATCGTGTCCTGTGACTAAAACTGCACACACATTCTTGATGTGACCTCACTAATGTCTTGTAAAGCTGAACCACGACTTCTATGCACAGTTAATGAAACCCAGCATCATGTGTTTCTGATTGCTGGATTGAAAGATACAACATGGCCCATCGAGTCCATGTCGGCCTTAGATCAAGATTCAAGGGGTTTATTGTCACACCATTTTCATACATGGTACAATCCTGTGTGAAAATCTTGTGCTGGAGGATTCCGTACAGTAAATTTAACATTAAATTATTAAGTGCAAGCATTAATTATCGAGTGAACATTAAATTAGAGTCCAGTTCAGGTGAGTTTCAGGGCTGGTTGGTTCAGCAGCCTGATTGCCTGGGGGGAAAAGGTGTTTGAGCGTCTAGTGGTGTGGGAGCTGATGCTGGGGGCAGCAGGCAGAATAGACCGTGGACCGGGTTGCTGGGGTCTTTGATGATCCTCGGGGCTTTTCCAACGCACTGCCTGGAGTAGATGTCCTGGAGGGAGGGCAGCTCGCACCCAGTGATGTGCTGTGCCGTCCGCACCACTCTGCAGGGCCCTTCGGGTGTGGCTGGTGCCGCTGCCGTGCCAGGTGGAGATACAGCCTGTCAGGATGCTCTCCACGGTGCCTCTAGAAATCCCTGAGGACCCGGGGTTTCAGGTCTAATTTCTTCAGTCGACTGAGTTTGCAGAGGTACTGTTGCGCCTTTCTTTGTGATGGTGGAAATGTGGGTGGTCCTTCACACCGTTCTTTGTTATCCCACTTTCGCGTCCACTCCCTAGGCACTAGGGAGGCCAATTATCCCACAAACCCCCACGTCTTTGGGAGGAAACCGGAGAACCTGGGGGAAACCCACACGGTCACAGGGAGAACTTGCAAACTCCATACAGACTCGTCAGGATTGAGCCATAGTCTCTGGCACTGTGTGGCTGCAGCTGTGCCACTGTGCTCCCATTTACCACTCCTTATCTAACTGTGACCTTCAGAGATCTTTAGATTTGAACAGCAAGCTGTCCACCCTTGCAAGATATTTTTCCTCCTGAGTTCACATTGACTGCTGTTAATTAGGTTATTGCTGTAATAAATCCTCTGGTGCTCCTGCACTAATCCAAGCTTTTGTGCTGTAAATCTTGGTGCAAGTTAGCTGGGAAAAAGAGATTCGTCTGAGATGGCAGTGGATTGAAAACTTTGCATTTTCTGAATTGGGCTGGCCTCGCTTTTTTTAATGGTTAGTTTGATGTGCAGTTTAAATTTTTTTTTAAAAATGGTAGACGATGGAAATTGATGAGCAGTAGCCCCGAATGAGAGACAATTAGGATTGGTGGTGAGAAGATAAGTGGGGGGGCTAAATAATTGTATTCCAGTGGTCTAGTTGTAACAATGATTTGTAACAAATTGCATGCCCGAATCATGCCTTTGTTACCTTTAATAAAGAGCAGTTTAACATGACTGATGCAGTGGTCATATGAAGGTGTTCTAGTTTACACAGAAATTGGTTATTTGTTATGAAATAAATGTTTTAACCAAAAATGAAATAGAATGCCTCATTTGTAATTGTGGACATTAAACTTGGGCTCCTAAAATCATTGCCCTAAAAATACCCAATGAATTCCACAGATTCATCACCCTCTGGATAAAGAAATTCCTCCTCATCATTTTAGTTTAGGGGTACAGCAGGAAAACAGGCCCTTTGGCCCGCCCCGTCTGAGTTGTATCCGCACTAGGGACAATTTTACAAGAGCCAATTAACCTATACACCTGCATGTCTTTGGAATGTGAGGGGAAACTGGAGCACCCGGAGAAAACCCACATGGAGCACATACAGACTCAGTACAGGCAGCATCAGTAGTCAGGATCGAACCTGGGTCTCTGGTGCTGTAAGGCAGCAATTTACTGCTGCATCACTGTGCCACCCCAACTGAAGGTACCTAATTTTATTCTGAGACTGTACTCTCTGGTTCTAGACTCTCCCATTACTGGAAACCTTTTCATGTCCACTCGAGGCCTTTTATTAGCCAGTAGGTTTCAATGAGATCCCCCTTCATCAGTTGGGGATGAAGTGAGTACAGGCCCGGAGCCTTCAAATGGTCCTCATTAATTAACCCAATCATCCCTGGGATCATTCTCGTAAGCCTTTCTGGACCCTCCAAAGCCACACCCATCCTTAGATATGGGGCCCAAAACTTCACAATGTGACACATTGTGCACATTTAAAAAAACTTCCTGCATATATCTCCTTTAAATATTGCCCATCTCACTTTAAAACAAATTTGCCCAGCACATTTCCTTTATCTCTTTCACTTTAAAGCTATGCTCTCTAATCTATTGACATTTTCACCTTGGAAAAAAGATTTTGTCTACCCTGACAATGATTCCTATCCCCTCAACCTCTGATGTTCCAGAGAAAACGATCCAAGTCTGTCCAACATTTCCTTGTAGCTAATACTCTCTAATCCAGGCAGCATTCTGGTAAAGCCAGATTTGCGATGTCAATATTTTGTAAAGTAATATTCAGAATTAGCTTGGCTGCAGAGATTTGTGGCATGTATAGAAATTCTGTTTCCGTGCCAGATGGGTAGGCTATAGGCAAAGTTGATTTGAGACGATTTGGGGTCTTATCGTCTGAGTGCTCATGGTCTACAAATGTGATCTTATGAACAACATATGCTTTTCGTCTGTGTGAAGTAGTTACATGTGTACCTCCCTCTCTGTAAATGTGGCATGGCAGAGACTAGAAACCAAAATGGGATTGGTGTCAAGTGCATTTTATTTTGTTGACATCAAATAGATTCTATGCAGTCAAATTCGGCCAAGTTTTCAGAATTACTTCCTCTTATAGTGCTGCCAGACCGCACAGCCAGTTGGGCTGCTAGCGGACAGTTCCGGCTATTTGGATTTGGTCCTGACTTCTGGTTCTGTTTGTGGAGTTTGCATGTTTTCCTGCAACTACATTCGTTTCCCCAGGTGCCTGAGGGAACTTAATGCAAATGTTGATGAATAAAATTGAATAAGTGTGAATGGGTGCTTGATGGTTGGTATGGACTTTTGAGTTGAAGGGCCAGTTTCCTTGAAAGCCCTCGATGTAATAAACAGGTCTTTATTTGTATTTGCCCTGAATCTTCCATGGCAATGAAATTTGTGCCTGTATACCTGGAAAAAATGCACAAGATTCAAGTTGATTAAATGGCAGTTGATTTGATGAAAAACGGAAATTCCTGAACACATCACACCTGGTCATCTTGGCACCTGTACACATTGGTGAACAATGCTTGAAATTTTGATATGAAGCTACATGTTCTCCCATGCCTGAATGGCCACTAAAATGGGCAGTGTAATTTGCAAAGATGAGTGAAATAGTCTTAAAGCAAAAAAAGTGGACTTTTTCTGTTACTGTGACTACCGACCGATAGGCAATGATGTTTAGTAATTGTCAAATATGCAAAATTGAAGTCAATTAGTGGCAATTGTAACTATCAGTAGTTGCTTCATACTGTATAAGAAGCCCCCATCTGAAAGAAGAAGCCTCCATTTCAACTCCACCAAATCCTCAAACAGATCTCCTTTTGGCCTTTTTTTCTGGGGAAAAGTACCCTAACTAGATTGTCTTTGCTTTATTGTCCTTAGCTTACAGGTTATAGGAGTAGAATTAGGCCATTTGGCCCATCGAGTCCACTCTGCCATTCAATCATGGCTGATCTCTGCTTCCTAATCCCATTTTCCTGCCTTCGCCCCATAACCATTGACACTCGGTCTAATCAAGAATTTGTCTATCTCTGCCTTACAAAATATCCACTGACTTGGCCTCCACAGCCATAACTATTGGTTTCTTTTTTTTTTGTAGCCATCTTATCATTTCTTTCTGTGCCATGATTCTGCATGCTGTTACTTTAATCAAGTCCACAAGAATAACAAGGCCCTTTCACAATTCAAGTATCTTTTTTCTACCCCACATTGTTAACCAGCAGCCTCGTGCTTTAGTAAACGTATAACGTGAGGCCTGATAATACTCCCCATTTCTAGTGCAATGTTCTTCACAGATTTCCAATGCAATTTTGCTGATGTAACTGTGATAGTTAAATTTTTGACATTTGCTGGTTTGTCCTGTATTTTTTTTCGGTGTGGATTTAGGAAACATTTTGATGTTTGCTCATTCGCATTGTTTCACTGTTCAGAGATGCATGATCAAAGCCTATTCCTCACAATATTCTAGTTTGTTTTTACTTCTACCAGAATATCCATAGCTCATCAAAGCTTAAATTGGAAAAATTGAATATCAATGTGTTCGTCAGAGCCATTGTGCCTGAACCATCACCTTAATTGATATGTGTGTAGATTTGTAAGTAATTGGGTAGTGATTCGAAGTGGTACTATTGGCAAGTAAACTGCAAAGATAGGGAACAGATAAAGATTTTCATGCTTACTTTACTGTATGATCTACTTGAGCTTTTAAGCAGTGTATCAAGATTGATTAAATGGGAAGATTTTCTCAACAGAAGTTGCATTTTTACATTTTCCAGATGAGGCAGGTCCAATGGTCTCTGTATATGAAATATTATTTTGCAGTGAGTACTGAATCTGTGGATTGGTAATCTTGATATTAAGCTATTCTTTAATGCATACCATATTTGTAACTAGAGGCAGTTGCACAAAATTCTCTGGTTGCCCTGAATATTTGTACTTTTCCATCAATAAAACCTCTTGTGTCTTGTGCTGTTGCCTCTGATTTTGTACATTTTAATTATCAATTGATTTTGCTGAGTGGTTCTTGTTAGGCTAGTCTTCACCAGTGGCTGATATTGGATATTATCCAGTTGACCATTGTTCATTCGCAGGCTTCAATGGCAAGTGTCAGCAGATCTGTTGCTGCTGATTCTGTTGCATGCACTCTTCTATAGGGTCACTGGTTAATGATGAAGCATATAAATCTGAGGTTTTTGCTGTTAGAAACAGCCAAATTCATGGAATTAGAGGTCTTCAATTGTGTACAGTTTTCTTTGGCGTGTGTGCCAGTGGGAAATAATATCTTCCAAACCTGTACTAGTTTTGATTATAGCCTGGAGTCTTTGGAATTTTCTCCATTCTTCCTGCACTCTCCCTCTGCCAATTTAAAAGAAAAAAAATTAAATCAGCTCTATTAATTGGCTTGCTCTTAGCTGCTATAACAGCATAACATTTTGCATGGATGTCCTTGGCTTCTGTGATAGTATAGTGCCAAAAATGCAGACATTTTACCTGCATTGGAGTCTTGGTTTCTGGAGGAAACTTTGTCTAAAAGAAGGCAACGGATTAGTGTTGAAGCACTGGATCGTTTTATTGATGAGAGAGAAGTACAGATGGGGAGGTTACTAGGTAAATGACCGATAAATGCAACAAGAAAACATTAGTTTTGTGCCTTTAACTATCACAAATTATTGCTTATCATTGTATGAAAATTGATGGATAGTTGACCAGCAAAAATGTCAGTCATTGGAGCTAGGAGTTAGAAATGGGCACCTGCTCTTTCAGACAATTTTCATTATGTAGCAGAAAGCAACAGATTATATGGGAACAAGGAAATAGATTTTCATTATTATATGTTTTCCCTGGTCTAATTTAGTACTTCAAATTTTGGTGGTGGTATAATGCCAAAAACAATGATGTAGCTGACACCCTTGGATAAAGTGTTGCCATTATCTTTTACCTTTTTTTCCCCTATTGCCCCACGTGCAAGTTATTTTGCTATTTTGTTGCCCAGGATCTTAGTTTATCATATCAGGTATGGGGTCTAAGTGGTGTATGCAAGCAAAAGTAAATTTCACAAATTATTCCTTAATGGTGTGGTTAACTTCTGTTGTAGGGTAATAGGTACTTTATAGTAAATGCTACATTGAATCACCTGGTTCTGAGGGGAGGCCAAATATTTTGAGTGCCCCATCCCAACACTCTGGGTCCAGTACAAATGGGAAACGTAGATCAATTTGGACATCTTGTGCTGAGATCATTGAACAAGACACCTTGTAAAATTAGTACACGATTTCCTGCATTCCCTTAAGATATTCTCCTTTTTCTATTGCTCCTTTTGTTTTGCTTGTGTGCTCCCTGCCCCTATCTGAATAGTTTGAAGCCTCTGACCTGACTTGCTTTTTCTTTCACTAGCAAAACCCAGAGACTAAACTGGCATCACTATTAGAATGTAAATACTTTTTGCATGCGGCTTTAAAACTTGTAGCTTTTTTTTCACACAAACTTTGTGATTGTTTTCGCTCCCATGATACTTTTAGGCAGCCAGCTACTGCAAAGTGGTATGACCGAAGAGACTACGTCTTTGTTGAATTTTGTGTAGAAGACAGTAAGGATGTTGAAATAAATTTTGAAAAAGAGAAGTTTACATTCAGGTACGTAGTAGATATTCAATCGCATTTATGTCAAATTGTCTTTCGCAAATTTAGGGGGCGGTTTTTGTATCTTAAAATTCAATCTGAAAATAATCTAGGCTCTAGTAGCTGTGATGCTTTTGTCGTAGCACTGTTCATAATCTGAGTGTTTTATAGTTGAGTGGAATTTTTCATTACTGAAGTGTGTCTGAATGCCTGTGATTCTATTGAGATTTTGGTCACATTGTGACAGTGTGACTCCACACGCCATTTCTCTTCCCCCCCCCCCCCCCCCCCCCCCCAAAAAAATTTATTGTTGGAGTTTACGATCTTTAAGTCTTTGGAACATTAACTGTTAACTTTTTGCCAGCAAAATGTTCTTATCATTTGGTCATCGTGGACATCTTGGCACAGCACAAGATTCTTGTGCCGTCAGCACTAAATGTAATTTGCGTGTATCTTTGTCTTGTCTTCCATTTCTGTTTTTTTTAGGTTTCCCTATGCCACGTACTGTTGCTTAGCTAAGTAGGCAAACCAGTAATATTCTTGTACTGTGTGCCAAGTAGTATGTATCCCTCTTTCAAATATTTTTCTCTTTTGTGTGGATGTGCCTAGTTATTCCTTTGTATAGGTTGATTGGCAAACCACTGTGGAGAATCTGAATTTGCACCTTGCTACTCTAAAAGCGCAAAACATGGAAGACTAAACTTGTACACCAAGATACTGACATTTCTCTCGTATTCTTACAGAAAGGTGAAAATATTACAGATTGCATTATAATTTAGGCGCTTGGAATAGAATGTGAAGCTACATGGGGAAAATATGCCTCTTTGTTTTTTCGCTAAATATGAGTGTTGCATTCTGGGTCTGTTGATTGGGGACTATTTGAGCTGAGCACGAGTTCTAACATTTTTTATTGATTCAGGATAGATCTATGTGATTTCCTCTTGGAAAGTGCCTGGTCACACACTTTCTCTGCTTCCACGTAATTTGAGATTGGAGATTATTGTTAAACCTGGAAATTTGCAGCCATAACTGTTGTCACAGTACAATGAATGGGAATAACAGTTGTGCATGTTGTTATGTGCCAGTTTATAATGGCTTGAGGTTTGCAGGCAATTACTGTAAAATTTTCCAAATGGAAATGCACAGTGCTGCTTAACTGACCAAACAGTTTTTGTTTGATTGCTGTTTCCACTTTAAAGCTAGTGCAGGCTGTGTTTGTTATTGTTGTTGACTGATTAAGAGACTTTCTTGAAATTCACCACTTTGGACATTAGGTTACTGACCCTATTTTGATAGTCCTCTGGCACTCATGGTATCTTAATTTGACTGCAGAGTTGAGCTTTAAATCCAGGCTTCTCATTGTGCCCATCAGCTGCAGCCACCAAATGATGAAAACAGCAGCCTAGCTGCCTGACTGACCCACTCAAAAAAAGGTGGTGAACCTGTGCACATTTTTTTTTTACAAAGTGGTGTGATTTTTGCAGCATTTGTGTTTTCTGACCCCCCCTGGAAAACCAGTCTACATATTTAATGTACGTTGAAAATCATCTATTTTTAGTCCAAGTGGAATCAAGGTACAGCATACCAAACATCAACGTCTGCCCTAACCTCCGACTATGATTGTTTCTGGTGTGCACTCCAGTCCCATTTAAAGTGTCAGCGCATTTGATGCATTGAGTATATGAAGATGATGTAAGTAAAGTCTTGGCATATACCTTGAGCTGCACAAGGTTAATAAAGAACATCTTTGCGCAAAAACCTGCAATTTTGTTTTCATGGTCCTGAATCTACCTGCAGTTCTTTTGGCTTATAAGTTATAGTTAAAAACTAAAAATCAAATCTGGAGCTTTGTATTTCTGTACATTTCCTTAACAAATTGAGCGGTGAGATTGTCTGCAGTTGGCTATGAGAAACCTGCACATGACAGTTAGCAGTACCAAGCACGGTGTAGGAGTACTTAAGGTTCTTGAGAGCCAGTAGTCTTTTTCTCATTCATCTTCTGGAGGTCTCAACTTTTAGAGATGCTTTTAAAATAATTTGCAACATTTAACCCACATTGTAATTTAGTGGATTTAAATGAAACTGGAAATCTTTTAAATTTGAACTAAATTCACTGAATGTGCACTGTTTGCTTCAACCTCTTTAAAATGTGTTTTATAATGAAAGTTTGACCTGACCATTAAATACTGTGATTAGTGTGGCATTAAACCATGCTGAACGTGAATGTCCCCAAGGATTACCTGTCCCACAGGAGGTGACATCTCAGATGACCACCAGTCCACTGGCTAAGAGGGGAGAACCTGCCATGGTTTTATTGTGGCAGGTGCCCAATGAATACTTTGACCAGTCTGTGTGTTAACATTGAATCAGAGGTGTTTAGGGTTAGCTGTGCTATTGCCTTAATTTTCTCAAGAAATTGAACTGAGCAATGCCAGATGGAAAAAAAAAGTTTTTTTTTTGTTGTAGATGTTGCCTGAGCTGAGGGCACATCTTTGTAATTCAGGCATTTATCAAAACTGAAAGTATTGCAAATGAAAAACATTTAAAGTAAATAGAGGGTAATTAAGAACAAATGTCATCAAATTGGGAATGCATGAAGACCATCAGGAGCCGGATAGTTGAGGAAAGATACTCGGGATAGGATGCACACCATCTTGTCAGCATAATCTATTAATTCCCTGATTCCTAAATAAAAATATGAAATGAAAACAGATGATAGAAATACTTGCACATGATTTAAGAAAAAAACATTAATGTTCGGTCAATAACCTTTTTCTAATTGATATTTTAACTGCTTCTCTCCAGTACTTTTGGTGTCCTGCAGTGTGTAGTGTTCAGCTTCTTTGAAATATTGAAAGTGATATGCAATAGATATCAGTGGGGTGGGGAAGAGAATTTAAGGAACAAGTGTTTGGGCTTATACTTTGAGACAGAGTGGAGCTTTTGAACACCTTGCCTATCTAGTTCCTTGAAAGGGTTTATACCTGACAGCAAGATGACATCAAGAAATTGTCTGGATGCTTTCTTTCCGGTGGTATGAACACCGCTACGTCTATTGACCTAGGATTTTGTGTACTGCTAAATTACCTTTTTTTTAAGAATTGCGTCAGAAAATATGGCATGATATATTTTAAAAGTCTTGTTTTTTGGCATTTAATATTTGAGAACATGGTATTGAAATTCACTTTTTTTTTTGTATGGCATCTCTTTTCATTGTAGCTGTCTTGGAGGAGCTGAGAACGTAAAGCATTTTAATGAAGTTAATCTTTATAATGCAATTGACCCAAATGTAAGTATTGGACAATAAATGAGCCAGATAAGTAATATCCTCTACTACTTTGGTCATGCTTGTGCCAATGCTTGGCTAAGAAACAATGTAATGATCAATATTGAACTCTGTCAGTGGAGCTGTTCATTTTTCCACTAAAAATGCAATAGTGGTTCTCTGTCCCTTTGGCAAAGTGTAGTTAAATTATTTGTTAAATCCTTGTATTGAAATTCTCATTTAGGGGCTGGAGAGTAGATTTATTTACAATTTAATGGGAGAATAGTTGCTGCAATGTCTAATTGTATGAATCTGTATAGTACTGGTCAATGTTGTTCCTTTATGTAGGATTCCAGACACAAGCGGACAGACAGATCTGTCGTGTGCTATTTACGAAAAGGAGAATCTGGTCAAACATGGCCACGGGTCACCAAAGAGAACCTAAAGGTAACTAGGACCTTGCAATCTATATACTAAAACTCATTTGTTTGTTTGTTTGTTCCTGAACTACAGCCAAAACGGTACACGATAGCGCAACAATTTTAGGCCCACCTTACTCACCGTCGTCCCTTTGGTGCTAATGGAAGAAGTTTCATTGAATTTTATATTTTTAAAGTTATTCACATTTTAAAGTTTAAATCTATCTCCTGGGGGGAAGGATAAAAGGGGTTGAGGGGGATTTAGTGGAGTGGAGGGGGGAGGAGATGGTTCTGCAGGAGAGATTTTGGCCCAACGGGTCCACTTGGTCTAGTATTGTTCTAATATCCTGGTTTTTTAAATTACTTTAAATTACTGACTGACAACTTTTGCAGTTGAACTGGCTCAGAGTGGATTTCAATAACTGGAGCCAATGGGATGATGATCCAGAAGAAGAAGATCTATCCAGCTTCGAAAAGTTCTCACAGGTAGGGACATTGATTTATGTAATTGGCTAATATATATTACTGCATATGGATATACATATCCTGAAGGGGTAGTTAACATTTGTTGAGTGAGGGTCAGTGATCAGTTTCTGGGAAATGGATGTCTTTTGAATAAATACTTAAAGGAAGAAACTTGATATTTCGGGAAGTAAACTCCTGAAGAGTTGAATTCTTGATAAAATTCAGCGCACGCTAAGATTTTGATTTGCTTTCCTGCTGAATTTGAGTTCTTTCACCTAGTTATATATTTGCTCAGCATCCCAAAGTATACAACTACACAATTAATTGTTCAAAAATAATCTGGTTGTCATATAGTAAACATACACAGTACAGTGGACAAAACCATCTAAACTAAAATGTTCCTTGCACAATGGCACTGAGATTTTTTTTTTTTTACTTTCTGGTTTGGCAGGAAACTCCCGTTTTCTGCATGGGAATGCTTTTATTTATTAAAATTCTGATATGAAAGCGTATTGTGTTTTCTGCTTGTGTTGCATACAGTTTCTCAATAAATAATGACAGTTTTTAAAAGATCTAAGACTTTTGAACCTCAGTGACTATTTTAAAAAATCACCTTGATTTATATTGAACATGCACTTGTGCTTGCCCACCACTTAATTACTTTATCTGAACGGGGGTGTTAATGGCTTCAACAGGCTTTGGGCTGTGGAGGTGGTTGCAGCTGTGACAGTTATGATATTCAAACACTGTAGGAAGAATCTGGACCTTTGGCCCTCAGACCCATCCTCCAGAAATTTGTAACCAGTATCATAGCTAAAATTAGTGAAGGATTGAAATGTAACTATTCTGGTCTGTATAAATCAGCACCACCCCATGTTTTACTAGCCCCCATTTCAAATGTCTATATTAATGTATTGCTTCGAATTCAGTTTAATTTTTTTTTTAAATACATCTTTATAGATGATGAACAATATGGGAGGAGATGATGATGGAGACATCCCAGACGTTGATGGAATGGACGATGTAAGTATGAAGGTACTAGCTTAGATACTACCTGAGTTTTATATGTTTTTAAATTTGTAAAATGGAAATGATTATGCAGCAATCAGGCTGTTATAGCTAAATTTGGAGGGATCAAATCAAGTCCCTTCAGCTACTAAAGTTTTATGGCTTTCTGTTAAGTAGTGTAGATTGCATATAGTAATTAATTGATTTAGCCTTTGGAAAGGTGAGTATCAAAACTGACTGCTTTAACTGCCTTCTGTTGCAGAAGTCATGGTCCACAGTATAGTTAACAGCAATAGTTTAAAAACATCAGTTGAGAACGATTTTGGCAGTGCTACACTTAAAATTGAGTTGATGCAAGCCTTGGGTTTGTATATTATCTGGTTGGCCATTAATAGTTATTTTTCATGGAAATTTTACTTCCTCGATTGCTAGCTCCAATTTTGCAGGTGTAGACAGTCCTTTGGTGCCACAGTTATTCGTGTAAGACTGTCTAACTCTGGTTTTTGTGCATTTTCAACTCTTCCCTGCTCTCATAGCCCTTCAAATTTCAGCCATATGAAAAGTTGATATTCCTACCCCTCTTAAAAAGCTTTCCTTGGGTCATTCACCAAATGATATCTGTTAGCTTGTATTGTGTTGGATTTAGATGTTACACAAATGTAAATTAAACTTAATGACTAGAAATCTTTCAGTTGTGATGGCAGTCATGGTTAAGTCCTATTTTGGTGACTCCATACTTTTTCTAGCAACTGAGTCCCAGAAAGTATGTTCTAACCAAAAACACATTGTTGTAGGTATGTAAAATGAAGATGTGTGCAGTTTGTGAATTTTCAATGCTTCCCATAAGGCCAGATAGGGGCAAGCACAGATGTGATACTCGGCAGATAGGGATGGTACAACGCAGATAGGCTTGGAACCAGGTCAGTGCAAGATACATAGTCAGGCTAAGGTATAAAGTTTATAAATTTGGTGCTTATTGATCGATAATGTTCCTTAAGTAGAAAAATCGGTGCACCCCAGATTGCAAGAATTTGAGACTCAATGCTATAAATTTATACTAGAAATTGTTTTTGAAGAGAAACTAAAAACAGTATTTTTGATGTAGGTCTGCCCACTGTCTAAATGGGCAATACATTTTCACCTATAGTGTCCCACTGGGTTCTTGTATTTGAAATTTTATTCCATCTGGTGCATGTGGTGATCACTGCAAATGTATCAAACTGTGCCACGCTACACCAATTTAATAGCCTTTTGATAATCAGGGTATGTGGATTAAGCTTCCTTTTTTTTTTCCTCTACCTCAAATTATGTCTTGCGTATTTTGCTATGGGATACCCAATTGCAGTTGTGTATTTGAGAACATATGGGACATAAATGGACAAGTTTGTCCCACTGAGGATATCCTTGTGCTAACTATAAAGTGAATTTCTGAAATTTGTAACATTTAGTAAATATCTTTTTAATTTTTACCTTTTGCTCTTTAGGATGGATCACAGGATAGTGATGATGAAAGTAAGTAGATTTTTGTAATTTTGTTTGATATTTATTTTGTTTTCACTGGTACTTGGATTCTGATCTTTTTGTTTTTCTTTCAGAAATGCCAGATCTAGAGTAAATGAATTGAGGGGAAAAGGCTTCGAGGAATTGGAAGAAACGCATTCATTAAACTGTTAATTTTTAACAAAACAATTATAAGTTGATAGCTGTTCGGGGCAGTGAAGCATCTTTCAATCCATTTTCAACCTGTTTAAAAGGCTTTTCTAGGGGTCGATGCATACCAGAGTATTGGACAAAATTGCTCACCAATACAGGACAATATAAAGATATGCCATTATGCATATTATATGCCAGATTAAAATATGCCAGGACATGAGCAAAAATTATTTATAGTGATCTGAATTTGTACTGACTAGCACTAAACCTTGTAGTTGGTTCCTATACAATCTAATACTGTATTCCTTCTGTTTCAATTAAGCCACCTTAGCTAATTCTGCAGCAGTTAGGATGCTGAGGTTTTAATAAATTTTCAAAGTGGCTTCATCTCTTAAGAATTGGCTCAAACTATTAATGGTATTGGTTGACCCTTAAGCTTCTACATCTGTTAGTATGATGAGTGATAAAGCTGTACATTGTCGCTTGTGGATCTTAAGTGGCTGTACATTTAGATGACCAAAAGTGTATTTGCACTGTCTTGAGTATGAATGCAAGTTTTGAAAAACTGTTAATACACTATCTTTAGGATGTATTTTGTGAAATCTGCTCAGTACAAGCTGAAAACCTCAATTTATGTCAAATGCAATGGAATTTTTTTTAAGCCTACAATATCTTTCTAATAAACTGTTAACACTTAACATATTGGGGTTTTTTTAAGACAAGTATTGCATGAATGTGAAGAATTTATTCCCTAAAATATCTGCTCACACTGAAACAAGGTTATACTTGTGTTTCCTTTTCTTAAAAATTTCCTGCATAATGTTAATCTTCTTGAATTATAATCATTCAAGCAAGTGAAGAGCATTCCATTATGGTCTTATCGATGATGAAAAGATCTTGTCAAATACTTTATTTTTGTTTGTGGTATGTTGCTGTCATAGGTGATGCCAGCATCATTGACAATCTCTAAATGATCTTGAATTGAGGCAGTAGTTAAGCAATCACACATGTGGTTCTGGAGTTGCATAAAGGAGTGACTAGGTATGAATGGCAAATTTATTTGCCTTATGGCCATTAGTGAAACATGTATTTACAATAAGAACAGAAATAAACATAGAACAGCACCACACAGGAAAAGACTGGTCTACATGTCCATGCTGAACATGATGCCTACTTAAAACTAATATCTGCCTGCACGTGATTAACATTACTCCATTCCTTGCACATTCATGTGTCTATCTAGAAACGCTAGTGTTGTATCTGCTTCCATCATCACTCCTGCAGAGCATCCCAAGGACCTGAACTGAGCCTTTTGTAAAAAGCATATTTGATTTTCATGTCTCCTTTTAAGTTTTCTTCCTCTGACCTTGCAGCTTTGTCCTCTTGTATTTGACAATTCCACCCTGGGAACAGATTCTGTCTATCCTATCAACGCCTCTTCTAATTTTCTAATCTTTTATTCTGTCTCCAACACTAGAGGAAACAATCTGTCCAACCTCTCATAGCTAATGCCATTCTGGTAAATGTCTACACCCTCAAAGCCTCCACATCTTTACTGTAATGGAGCAACCAGAACAGCAAGCAATCAATGTGTTCTAACCAAAGTTCTATCAAGTTGCAACATGACACAGACTTGTATACTCAGTGCCCTGACCAATGAAGGTAAGCATGCCATATGCCTTCTTTACCACTCTATTTATTACCTAGTCCTACACACAAGGGACAATTTACAATCATACCAAGCCAATTAACCTGTACATCTTTGGAGTATGGGAGGAAACTGGAGCACCTGAAGAGAACCCACGCGATCACAGGGAGAACATGCAAGCTCTGTATAGCAACACCCATGGGTCTCTGGCGCTATAAGATAACAAATCTACTGCAGCACCACTGTGCTGCCCCAGGTACTGTTCGCAACTATCAAACCAAGCACCCTTGCCACTTGTGCCCCTTGGGGTGATGTCCCTTTCCTTGTTTGAGGGGTTCTTCTCTTCCCCCCCCCCCCCCCATATGTTCCAATGACGCTAGTCTGGTCCTCCCCCACAGGACCTTGGTGTTGGCTACAGCATAGCCGGAGACTGCAGGTGGAGGGGCTGTCCGCGGGGCGTGCAGTGTTTGGGCGAGTCGCTGGTCACGTGACTTGATTGCGTGGTCAAAGCGCCCCATCTACAGGCCTATCACCGGCTGTCTACCTACTTGACCGCGCAACACAGGCAGCGAATCAGCGGTGTGGACGGTTGTGGGTGCAGAAGCGCCAACCGTTGACTGCGCTCGAGAGGGAGACTTGCCGCGGAAAAGCTGACGGTGAAATACCAGCGGCTTTGAAGGAGGCTTGGTTGCATTTGTTCAAACATGTAGGTGTCTGTTAGCAGAGTTGAGATAATTTCTTGCTAAGGCAGTTAAGTTTAACGCCACGAATAAATAAAAGTAAGCACTCTGCCTCCTGAGATGTTTAGGTACAATTCCATGGCGACCATCCCGAGGTCCCACCGAACGGGCGTGCCTCATATATGACCCTTAGTGATGAGGAGAAACAAGGAACTGCAGATACTGGTTTACAAACAAAAATACACAAGTGCTAGAATAACTCAGCGGGTCAGACAGAGTCTCTAGAGTCGTTTCGGCCGGGACCCTTCAGACTGATTGGGGGGGGGGGGGGGGGGGGGAGAAAACTGAAAGAGAGGATGAAGGCAAAGCCTGGCGTGTGGATGCAGGTGCGGGGATAGGCAGATGGTTGGACAAAGGCCCGAGATGAAAATACATAAAGGTGTGAGATAGGTTTGATACAGAGTGCTGGAATAACTCAGTGGGTCAGGCAGCATCTCTGGAGAACATGGATAAATCAGAAGGGTCCAGACCCGCAAAGTCACCTATCCATGTTATCCAGAAATGCTGCCTGACCCACTGAGTTACTCCAGCACTTTGTGTCTTCCTTAGTGATGAGTGCTGGAAAGATTTGGGCTGAAGAAGACATCGTAGTTGAGCCCATTGCACAAGCTTACCCGGTCAGTTAGCGTTCCGGGTGGGGAATACCATGTTGCTGAGGTTTTAAGGTAAATCTAAGTTTCAAGGTAAAGCGAGGTGGTTAGTTTTCATGAATGGGTAAATTTAAGAAAATATAATTATAAGGCACATTTTTTCAAAAATAAAAGCAAAAACATTTCCTTGCTTGAAAATTTGATATTCTTATATATTGAATCTGAAGAGTTTAAACTTTTAAAAGTTTACATTTTAGGAAATGCTTGCTATAATTACAGCCCCTATGTAAAAGTCAGCTCTTACCGGAGAGATGGCAAGAAAATAATCAACGGTAAGTTCAGCGATAAATTGACCGTGTTTTAGGTGTTGCAGAATAAACTGGCACAAAGGGGTTTGAGTGCTGACAGGTCAAGTGGCAGTGGAGAGCAGGCTCCCCTGGAGTTTGAACAGGTTGCATTTATGTATAGTATTATCTGATCTGATTGGATAGCATGTAAAACAAAGCCTTTCACTGTACGTCGGTACACATGACAATAATAGACCTAAACACCTCAGTCCTTCAGGATCGAGGATGAACTTGCTCCCACTCCAATTCTGTGCCTTGATTGTATTCGCGTATATTATGATTTGACTGGATAGCACGCAAACAGGATTTTTCACTGTATCATGGTACATGTGACAATAATAAACCAATACCGATATTAATTTAGGAATATTCTTGGATCGGCATAAAGTTGGGTCAATGAAAAGAGAGAAAAGTATTCCTGTATTATAATCAGTTCACACTAATTTGCAGCCAGGAAATTGTACTGTTGAGTTGCTGCTCAAGAAATGTTTTAAATAGCGCACAATGCAATCTGGATAATTTGCTAATTTATGAGGAGGTGACTCATCATTGATTACATTATGCTGCAACCAGGATCCAGTCAGTGCTATGCACTTGGTCTCTTCAATTTGTGAAATGATAATAAAAACAGAAAATGTCTGAAACCGAACGTATTTTAGGGTTGTAGAGAGGGGCAAAGGTGGAGAGAATAGAATTTCTATGATAGGGCAGGGCCCAGGGAAGACTGAATGACTCGAGTTGTGTTGGTGCTGGGCGGCAGAAGATGAACATGGCTCCGTTAATCACCACTCATCTTTCAAGACGGGGTGTAAATAGAGTGAGAATAGCAGAGAGAAGAGTGCTGGAAGTCTGAGATATGAAACACTGCAGTTGCTGGAAGTCTGAGATATAAAACACTGCAGTTGCTGGAAGTCTGAGATGTAAAACACTGAAGTTGCTGGAAGTCTGAAATAAAAGAGACTGCCAGAAATGGCCAACAGGTCAGGCAGCATCTGTGGAGAGTTAAAAATAGAGTTAATGTTACAGTCAGCGACCTTCTGTCAGAACTGACCATCTGGCTGCTTAACTGAAATTGTTAAATTCAATGTTGGCTCCTGAGGGTTGCAAATGTGCCTGGATTGAAGATGGTGTTCTTCTAGCTTAGAGATGCAGCACCAAGTCCACTCTGATCATTGATCACTAGTTGACACTACGCTGTCACAGGGAGAACATGCAAACTCCACGCAGACAGCACTCGAGGTCATAATTGAACCAGGGTCTCTGGTGCTGTGAGGCAGCAGCTCTACCAGCTGCACCACTGTGTCGCCCTGTCTTGCAGCAAATTACTTACACAAGGTTTTAAGTTTCGGTTTATAGGAAGTGTGGTCCTGCTAGTGTAAACTTTTGTTACTATGAGCATGGATAAGTGCTGTGATGATTAAGCTTGGATTGTAACAGTGAGTTATAATAAGTGTGAGTGTAACATTACCAAAGGACAGCCTGTTGATCTGAATCCAAAAGAAAAATAAGGAGGAAACTGCAACTCACACAAAACCTAACCGACACATCAAGAGCTACAGTATGGAATGCAATGGCAGTGGTTTTTCTTTTATGGGGGAGGTAAGAACAGTGTGTAGCCCTGAAGTAACTGTGGAGCCTGGCAGCTTTCCTTAAGATATCACTGTTGCAGTTAAGTCATGTCATTGCTAATCTTGCAAAGCAACAGAGCAGTTGGTAACAACATTACTGCTGCATAGACTTCTGAGAATTAGCTTGTTGTTTGCAGCCTGCTATATCCAGCTATGGATTTTATTTAATGAGAAAGACTGTAATACTTTGATCTCCAAACCTTTGCCTGTTTTCAAACCCCTTCCGTGAAACTTTCTCTGATCCTATAACCCTATGGGATCTCTTCATTCCTGCAAATTTGGACTCTGGCCCTGGCTTCCATCTCTTCACTACTGCCAAGCCGTAAACTCTGGAAGTTGCCTTGGCCAGATTTTCTGCCTCGTTACCATTGTTTCCTCCAGTAAAATTATTTGCAAAAGTTGCCGGTGTTAATTACCACATGGTGCAGTGGGTTGCATTCTTGCTTCTATACTTAAGAAGGATAATGGTTCAAACGTCACTGGAGGGCCAAAGCTTAGGTTGGTGCTCCTGAACAGTTTGAAGGAGTGCTGCAGTGGCAGAGGTGCTGTCTTTTAAATGAGATGTTGAACTGTATCTGCTCTTGGAGGTGGAAATGAAAGGTTCCATGGCACTGTTGTGAAGCAGATCAGATTACCTTGCTGTCCATGTCCAGTCCAAAATTTACCTTTTATTAACATCTTTAAAACATTATTTTGTCATTATTGGTTTAGTTTAGCTTAGAGATACAGCATGGAACCAGCCCCTTTGGCCCACTGAGTCCATGCCAATCATTGATCACCCATTCACATTAGTTCTGTTATCCCACTTTCCCATCCACTCCCTACACACTAGGAGCAATTTACCAGAGGCCAAATAACCTACAAACCCGCACGTGGGAGGAAACTGGAGAAAACCCACGTGGTCACAGGGGAAACGTGCAAACTCCACACAAACAGCGCAGCACCTGAGGTTAGGATCTAATCTGGGTCTTTGGTGCTGTGAGGCGTGGCTCTACCAACTGCTAGCCATGTTTTCTTCATTATAACAATGATTACATGAGAAGAAATACATTATTGGTGCTAATGTACTTTGGGACAGGTGCAGTAGAAATGCAAATCTTTCCTCTGACTAAACTTTTAAACATTTCCCTCGTAACTGACAGCTGCAGTCTGGTACTAAAAGCTGTGCAACAGCTTTGCTCAGCTCTTCCAGTCCAACCTGTCATTGCCATGCAAGAAACCTGGTCCGATTGCATTGTTGATTCACTTGACTAACCTAATTACCAAGATCAAGAGACTGTTGAATACGTCAACGACAATGACAAATTTTACACGGTGGTATTAGTGAAATCGTATCCCGGAGCCATGTTATCCAACCCTGGACTAAAAAGGCAAGAATCACGATCTATCTAATTCACATAACTCCTGTGAAAACTTATGTGTTTCATGGATAAACTAAGAGGACTCTGAAAAAGGATTTAAAAAAATAGAAACAATGAACTGCAAATGCTGGTATGCCAAAAAAAGATACAAAGTGCTGCTGGAGTAACTCAGCTGGTCAGGCAGCATCTCTAACACTTCTTCAGTCAGAATTTCAAGTTGTAGAACAGTTTCACCATGTGGCACTGCCAAATCAGTCTGAAGAAGGGTCCCAAGCTGAAATGTCACCTATCCGTCTTCTCCAAGGATACTGCCTGACCCGCTGAATTGCTAAAGTACTTTGTGTATAAATATTTTTTAAATTGTGTTTCTATCAGATGATGAAACAGCCTTCTTTCTACGCATAGGAATGCTACAAATCGCTCTTTAAATTGTGTTGTGATCTAAAATGGCCATTGAATAGAATCCTTGTGTAAATTATGATGAGGTGGCTGAAACAATAGCTTCATCTAATCCAATCTCTTTGGCTGTGGAAACTTTCTGACAATTGATGGTCCCATGCGTAAATTGAAACAGCAACAAGCTCTTGGCTGACCAGATATGTTTGTGCTCAGATTTGGTAGGCTACATGGTGAAGCTGTGCTATGACATGAATTCTGGTTTCAGAGCCATATGTATGTGGGGGGCACTGACCACTCGAGGACGAGATAAAGCCTGCCCTTTACTCTGCTTTTCTTAAGGAATTTGTCATGCCAAATGGTGCTATGTGATGCTGGTGCTTAATTCAAACATATACAGGAATGAAAGGAAGACTGTATTGCACTTTGAAAGAAATGTGGGTGGTGCAGCTGGTAGAGCTGCTGCCTCACAGTGCCAGAAAGCCGGTTTTGATCCTGATCTTATGTGCAGCCTGTGTGGAGTTTGCACGTTCTTCCTGTGACCGTGTGGGTATCCTCCCACATCCCAAAGATGTGCGGGCTTGTAGGTAAATCGGCCTCTGTAAATTGCCCCTAATGTGTAGGCAGTGGTTGAGAAAGCGGGATGACATAGAACAAGCGTGAATGGGTGATCGATGGTCAGTGTAGACTCAGAGGGCCGAAGGGCCTGTTTCCATACTGTAACTCAGTATGGAAACAGTATTCTCCCCACATTCCCATCAATTCCCTCGTGATTGTAACAAACTAACATAAAAACATAAAATACAAGAACTCAGTAGGTCAGGTGACACCCTCGGAGAGAGAAAAGTTAATGTTTCGGGTCGATGACCTTCCTTCAGTACTAGTATAATAATATAATATAATATTCATTTATTGTCATTGCAACGAGTGCAACGAAATTAAAAAATAGCCAATCCTGACGGTGCGTACAAACATATATGCAATAAATGCAAAAACAAATAAATACAATTATATTAAGTACAAAGATTTTTTAACAGTGTTGCCTAGTGCAGAAGGTCGTGTTCAGTTCTCGTATGGCCCTGGGGTAAAAACTGTTCTTAAGTCTGTTTGTTCGGGATTTGATCGACCTGAAACGTCGACCAGAGGGCAGATGAACAAACAGACGGTGGCCGGGGTGGGATGGGTCTTTTATTATTTTGCCTGCTCTACTGAGGCAGCGTAGGCTGAACAGGTGCTCCAGGGAGGGCAGTGAGCAGCCGATGATCTTCTGGGCCGTTGTGATGACCCTCTGAAGGGCCTTCCTGTCCTTTTCTGAGCAGCTGGCATACCATGTGGTTATACAGTATGCCAGCACACTCTCGATGGAGCAGCGATAGAAGGACATCATGAGCTTCTCCTGCAGGTTGGTTTTCCTGAGGATCCTCAGGAAGTGGAGTCTCTGCTGTGCCTTCTTTACTGCGGTGATGGTGTTGGTAGACCAGGTAAGATCCTCTGCGATGTGCGTACCCAGGAACCTGAAAGCGGGTACCCTTTCCACACAGACCCCATTGATGTAGAGTGGGTCGTATTCTACACTGGTTTTCCTGAAGTCAATTATAAGTTCCTTTGTTTTGGAGGAGTTCAGGACAAGATTGTTCACTGAACACCATGCTGCCAGCCTTTGGATTTCATCCCTATAGGCTGTCTCATCTCCTCCTGAGATGAGTCCAACCACAGTCGTGTCATCCGCGAACTTGATGATGGTGTTGGTGGGATGGGTGGGGGCGCAGTCGTGAGTGTAGAGGGAGTAAGTAAAGGTTGGGGCTCAACACACAGCCCTGTGGTGAGCCGGTGCTCAGTGTAATGGTGGAGGAGAGGTGAGGGCCTATTTTGACGGTCTGGGGGCGGTTGGTCAGGAAGTCCTTGATCCATTGGCAGATGGTTTGGGAAAATCCAAGGTCAGAAAGTTTGGTGACCAGTCTGCTCGGGATGACCGTGTTAAAGGCAGAGCTGAAGTCGAGGAAGAGCATCCTCACATAGCTCCCCTGGTGTTCAAGGTGGGTCAGTGCAGTGTGAAGAGCAGTGTCGATGGCATCCCCTGTAGACCTATTTGCTCTGTAGGCAAACTGGTATGGGTCGAAGGTGGGTGGGAGGCTGGCTTTGATGTGCTGCAGGACCAGTCTCTCGAAGCACTTAGTGATGACCGGTGTGAGTGCTACCGGACGGTAGTCGTTAAGGCCGCTGATGACAGACTTTTTCGGCAGTGGGATGATTGTGGCGGACTTCAGGCAGGGAGGGATGGTGGATTTTAAAAGGGACAGGTTGAAGATTTTTGTGAAGACCTCAGATAATTGGTCTGCACATTCCCTCAGCACTCTTCCCGTCACACCATCGGGGCCTGCAGCTTTCCTGGGATTCACTGCTCTGAGCACGCGCTTAACATCATACTCCTGCACAGTGAAGGTGTTGCTGTCAGGTGCTGGAGAGGGTGTTATGTCTGCCACTGTAGCTTTCACCTCGAAACGAGCAAAGAAACAGTTAAGTTCCTCTGCCAGCGAGGCGTCGCCGTCGGCAGTCGTGCGGTTGCTGGTCTTGTAGTTGGTGATGTGCTGGATGCCTTGCCATACCCGCCGTGGGTCATTGTTGGTAAAGTGGTCCTCAATCTTCCTCTTGTAGGACGCTTTGGCATCCTTGATGCCTCTCTTCAGGTTGGTTCTAGCAGCACTGTATAGAGCTCTATCACTAGACCTGAAGGCGGTGTTACGGTCCTTGAGGAGAGACCTGACATCCTTTGTCATCCAGGGCTTCTGATTGGGATACAACCGGATACGTTTGTCGACGGTGACATTGTCAACACAGTTTTGGATGTAGCAGAGTACAGTTGATGTATACTCCTCTTAGTCCTGATCCTCAAAAATATCCCAGTTGGTCCTTTCGAAGCAATCCTGCAGCTGCGAGGAAGCTCCTTCAGGCCATGTCTTAACAGTCTTTATGGTGACTGGAGCTTTCCTCCTGAGTGGGGTGTATGCTGGAGTTAAGAATATGGACAGGTGATCTGACTGCCCCAGGTGTGGTAGTGGTGCTGACCTGAAACCCTTCTTAATATTTGAATAAACCTTGTCTAGTGTGTTTTTCCCCCTGGTAGCACATCTTATGTGTTGTTCAAGTTTCGGGAGAACTGACTTTAGGTCTGCATGATTGAAGTCCCCGGCTATGATGTGGGCTGCTTCTGGATATGTGCTCTGTTGTGAGTTTATTGCACCGAGCAGGTAGCCTAAAGCTGTGCTAGCGTTAGCATTCGGTGGGATGTAGACTGCTGTTACTATAACCCCTGTAAATTCACGAGGAAGGTAAAAAGGCCACAGTTTGCACTCTGTCAGGAAAGGTTTTAGCGCAAAAAATTATCATCAATTATAATTTATTGATTTAGTTTTATTCATGCTGTTAGTTACTGGGATGAAAACTGAGGAGTGTTCTCAAACTTTCTGGTGAGTAGCACTGCCCCATGGAGCAAACTCACTAAGACTGAACAACATTGGGAGAGAGCCATAGAATCATATTCAGAGTCCCACTGCATGGAAACAGGCCCTTCGACCCAGAGTCCATGTTGACCATCGACAACCCATTTACACTGATCTCATTTTTATTCTCCCCACATTCCCATCAATTCCCTCGTGATTGTAGCCCTCGCCCAGGGTTCTGGCACTGTGAGGCAGCGGTACTACCCACTGGCTCTATCTGCCCATCATCTTCCTCATCATTTAGTTCCACCTCTCGCCTGTGAGCTCCTGCCTCATCTGTCCCGCTCACCTCTTTCTACTAGCCATCTCCCCTCTACATTCTCAGTCTTGATGAAGGGTGTTGAGGTGAAATGTCGGCCATCCCTTTGCTGGACTCGCTAAGCTCCTCCTGCAGATTGTTTTATGCTCTGGATTCCAGCATCTGCACTCTTGTATCTAATTTTTTCAAAGCAAACTGTTGTCTAACATGGAGATTTTCTTCAACAGTGATAACATTGTACTCGGCAGTCCTTCAGGATTCAAGATGACTCACTCCACTCCGGTTCTGTGTTGGCTGATGAGATCAATGTGAGACCCACAGACTCTTCCATAGAGGGGCAGTTGATGCCTAAAGGATGGGCAAAAAAAGTAGTCTGTAAGGTAGTGAAATTATTTGCCTGTTGCTGAATTTACAGTTCATTAGTAGAGTCAGCATATGCTCAAACACATCAGGTCAATTACTTTTTTAAATTCATTCAAGGGATGAGGGTTTTGCAGGCTGAGCCAGCATTTAATTGCCTACCCCTAAATGTCCTGTAGAAGGTGGTGGTGATGAGCTGTCTTCTTGACCCACTGCAGTCCTTGCGGTGTAAATGTGCTAGAACATTGTTAGGGAGAGACTTCCAGGATTTTGACACAGGAGCAGTGAATGAACGACAATATATTTCCAAGTTGGGTTGATGCGTGGCTTGAAGGGCAACTTCCCCCAGATAGTGATGTTCATGTTTTTGCTGCCATGGTCCTAGCTGGTTGAGGTCATGGATTTGGCAGGTGCTGTCTTGGTGAGTTGACACAGTGCATCCTGTAGATGGTACAAACTGCTGCGACCGTGCATCGGTGGGGAAGTAAGTGAATGGTTGTGGACGGGGTGCCTATCAGGTGGGCTGCTGTGTCCTGGATGGTGTCGAGTTCCTTGCGTGTTGTTGAAGCTGGGGAGTGGGCAAATGGGGAGTGTTCCATCACACTGCCGACTTGAGCCTTGCAGATGTTTGACAGACTCTGTGGAGTTGGGAGGTGAGTTACTCACTGCAGGATTCCTTGCCTCTGACCAGCTCTGGTAGCCACATCGTGTGTATGGCTCCTCTGCTCAATAGTATCCCCTTGAAACATTAACTCAGTTTCTCTTTACACTGCTGCTGCCTGGGTCACACCAGCATATCAATTGTGATTTTAGATTTTTATCAAGTACACCCCATTAGCTCCAACTCCTGGCTAAATGGGGTAGGGGTGGCCACCAGTTTCCAAGGCAAAAAAACATTCCAGGACTTTGGAGAGGGGGAAGGTGAGTGGGTTGGGTTTATGATAGTAGTTTGTAAAGGGTGGGTTACAACCACAATCAAATCAAATTGTGTGTGTGTTCGGCATCTCGCCTCAAATGGGGGCTGAATGTGTCTGTGATTGTAGATTTCAGGTTGTAGTTTAATGAATTGTAAAAATAAATAAGAAATAGGCTTAATTATAAACTAAATTAAACAATAAAAAGCACCTAAAAGAAATCAAAGTCAAAGGAATGGTTTCAAAAAGTGAAGGATTTAGAAAGGATGATTCTACAATTGGTGTTCCCAACTAATGTGATGTGTATCCCCAGCAGTCGCAGAACATCTGAGGGGTACATCGGAAAAATAACGCATTATTTTGCAATGTTAAAAGAAAAAAAAAATACAAGGGATATAACAGGGTGGACATATAATGACAAATCTCAAAGGGGGTTGTCACAAAACGTTTCGAATCCTCTGTTCTAATATATTGGCAATGTAGGCAGTCTGTCAATGCAGAGAGGGGTACAGAGAGACAGGCAAGTGAGGCTAAAATTCAGTAGTGTGTGAGTGAGGCAGAGGGAGTTGGAGCGGAAAAGATACAATTTATTGTACCTCACGTGCCTTTTGCTGCCAAACTTGGTTATTTAACGAACTAGAACTTTATCCTCTTGTGATATGCTGAGAAATTAAAGGATGTGTTTATTTTTCAGTGTTAGGCAATTGAACATGAAAAATTACATTTCATTGTCATTCTAGAAATGTCCCTTATGGGCCTCAGTCGTACTTGGACCCTGATGTGACTTCAGTGTCACTTCCAGTACAACATTTCTTCTGAAGCATTGCAGGGGAGGTTCAGCCACATTGTCCTGAAAGTGGCCGACAATCTTTGTGTGCTGCCGTGACAGCTTGATCTTTGCCAGTGCATCACCTGACTGAGCCAACTGCTAAGTAAGTCAAAACAACCTTAAATTATTTATCCAACAAGCACTCTTCAATGCGCCTAACCAGCACATCCACCTGAACCTCCAAAGCGCAAGCCCTTTATTTGCTATCTCAACAATCATCCCTGCACCCCCAACTCTCCCTATTGGAACTGGATCCTTAGTCTCTGGTGCTTAGAAGAATTAATAGTCTTTTTGCAAGGCATAAATTTCGTCCAGGACTTGACAAATGCACCATTCAATCCGGTGAGCCGTTTGTTGTTTTGCTAATTTCCTCTTTCACCAGAACATTCTATCTTATGTAGGGAGAATGGGCCTAGAGGGAATATTCCAATGGTCGTCTCACTGGGGTCCTATATAATTTTAGTATGGCTTCTGTCCTCTTGCAACAAAGGCTGACATATCATTTTCCATTATTACTGCTTGCTGAGCCTGCACATTTAACTCTGTGATTTGTGTACTAGGCAGCCGATCTCCCTCTTGAACCTTTCAATGTCTCGCCTTTTACAAAATACTTGACTTTTCCATTTTTTCCACCACCATGGATGATCTCACTATTATCCACAATATATTCTATCTTCCATTTCTTGTACCATTCACTTTTTCACACCAGGGACAGAGAGTGAGGACAAGAGCAGCAGACACCCATGGTAGACATGCAGGGCTCTGATGAGGCAGATCCTGGTCTGTAATCAGCAAAAGTTCACCAGAATGATTTTTGGAAGGACATGATTGTATGATAAGATGGTTGGGTTAGTTAGGTCTGTATTCACTGGATTTAGAAGAATGAGAGATCGTATTTAAACGTACAAATGTAATTAAGTTTAAAAAGGCGCAGGCGCAGCCAGGTCCCCCCCGACACCGGTGAACATCCAGGGAATGGACATCAGGAGGGTGGACTCTTATAAGTACCTGGGTGTTTACCTCAATAATAAATTGGACTGGACCGAAAACACCAATGCGCTATACAAAAAGGGCCAGAGCAGACTTTATCTGCTGAGGAGACTCAGGTCCTTTGGAGTGCAGAGGGCACTCTAAGGACCTTCTACAACACGGTGGTTGCATCAGCCATTTTCTATGGAGTGGTCTGCTGGAGCAGCAGCATCTCAGTGGCAGAGGGGAAGAGACTTGACAAGCTGGTCAGGAAGACCGGCTTTGTCCTGGGTTGCCCCCTCGACTCAGTGCAGGCGGTGGGAGAGAGGAGGATGATGACTCCTCCACACTCACCATATTCAAAACATTGCTGAAGTCTCACCTGTTCAGTACTGCCTTCAACCATTGAAGGTCACCTCACCTTCTGTCTCCTTTCTCTGTTCGTTTACATATTTACTTATTTATCTATTTATTCATTTCCCTATGTTCTCTAAATCTCTGTAAAGCGTCTTTGAGTATATGAAAAGCGCTATATAAATAAAATGCATTATTATTATTATTATTATTATAAAGTTAACATCGCTGCTGGACAACGACTCCCACCCCATGCAGGACACTGTCACTGCACTGAGTAGCTCCTTCAGTGACGGACTCCTTCACCCCAACTGTGTGAAGGAGAGATATCGGAGGTCCTTTCTTCCCGCTGCTGTGAGACTGCACAACCAGCACTGCTCCCAGCAGACCAGTCAACAGTAGCAGTAACAGTTAAGGAATACACAGAAAACTGATGACAATGTATCGTTGTCTTTACTTTTATTTATAATGAATGATCTCTTGCTATCCACTTTGTTGCTGTAACACTGTAAATTTCCCCGGTGTGGGACGAATAAAGGAATATATTATTATTATTATTAAGGTAGACACAAAATACTGGAGTAACTCAGTGGGACAGGCAACATCTCTGGATAGAATGAATGGGTGACTGTTTTGGGTCGAGACCCTTCAGACCGGAGACCATTCTTCACTGAAGAAGGGTCTCCACCACGAAACGTACCAGGCAAAGTCGCTGTTTCAAAATATGTTTCAGAAAAGGTGGGTAGATTCCTGAACACAAAGAGTGTCAAAGGCTACTGGGAAAAAGAGGGAACATAACCAGATGGTGGATCCGCCATGATCGAACGAAATGGCAGGATGGGCTTGTTTTCAAAAGTCAAAAACTGCACACGCTGCAACACTTAACGGGTCTGGCAGCGAGAGAAAGAGTTAACAATTGAGATCCGAGCACTTGCTCGGAGTCCAGTATTTGGCGACCGTGTCCCAGGGACCGCCGCCCGCCGCCTCCCCGCACCAGAGCCGCTGCCGCTTCCGGCGGAGCGTCCTTTCACCCGGTCCCTCCTGCTCTCCGCTCCCCCGCTCGTGTCGCTGCTTCACCCGGAAAGTGAACCGCGGAACACGGTGTTTGGGAGGGAGTCGATGGTTCACGGTAAGTTGCTGCCGCTCAGCTCCCTACTCTGATTTGCCCCACGGCCCCCTGGCAGGTTATCGTCGCCGTTGTCCGTAGCTCCTTGGACCGATGCCGAGGATCAGCCACGGGAACCGCCGCCCACTTCCCGGCCTCCGCTGAAGACGCGGCGGCGGGGCCCGGGGAGGTAGGGGATGCAGCTATCTGAGAGTCGCAGTTGGTGGAAATGTGAGTTATTGACCCTTCAGTTTATTTAAACTACATCACGACCCGTAATGTCACCAGTTAACGCTGCTATCCGCAGGTTGAGGCCAGGGGGTGGTTGACGGCGGGTGCGAGAGCTGCAGGGGTGATAGTGCCTTAATTCTAATCCTGTTAGTTTGCTTTTAAGGTTTGAACAGAGAGGAAAACCATTCCCTGCTCTCATAGAGGATTTACATCGCAAAGGTACTTTTAAGACTCTTATTAAGTTCATAAGTCATAAAAGCAGAATTAGACCATTCGGCCCATCAAATCTACACCATCATTCAATCATGCTTGATTTATCCTTCCCTCTCAAACCCATTCTCCCGCCTTCTCCCCATAACGATAACCTTCTCCCCACACCCGTTCTAATCAAGAATTTGGCAATCTCTGCCTTAAAAATACCCAATGATTTGACTTCCACAGCTGTCTGTGGCAATGAATTCCACAGATTCGCCACCTTCTGACTGAAGAAATTCCTCGTCCTCTCCTTTTAAAACCGTGTTTGCGTGTTGCAGTTCTATATTGTATTAAATAATATTGAAATTTAGATGGTAAGAATAGCCTGTGACTACAAATGCTTTGGAAAAAGGGTATTACAATCTAATTAAAAAAGTTTGGAAGCCACTGTTATAAGAGTTGTACAACACAGAAACTGGCTCTTCAGCCTACCATGACCACACTGACCTTTTTGCCACTAATCTATTTGCCTGTATTAGATTCGTATTCTTCTTTGTCTTGCCCGTTTAACTGTCTGTCTAAATGTCTGTAATTGTATCAGACTCCACCTCCTCTGGCAGGTATCAATCACACGCTGTGTGAAAAAAAAAATCCCCTTGGATGCCCTTTAAAACTCCTTCCTCTCATCTTAAATCTATGCCCACTTGATATTTGATTGCCCAACTATGGGAAAAAGATTCTGACTATCCACCCTATCTATGCCTCTTATAATTTTGTATATCACTAGTAGGTCATCCTCAGCCTTCTTCACCCCAGGGGAAAACAAGCCCAACCTATCTACTCTCTCACCATAAAGTCCTATCAAGGCAACATGCTGGTTAATCTCACAGGACACTGTTATTGGTCTTAGTACCATAGTAACTGATCAGATGATGTGGCTGTGATCATGGTAAGCCTCACGTCCGTGGTAAGGAATCTAATTGAGAGCATTCTTTGGGATAGGATTTACTCACATTTGGAGTAGAATGGGCTAATTAGGGACAGGCCGCATGGCTTTGTCCGCAGCAGGTCATGCCTTAATAATTAGATTAATTTTTTGAGGTGACCGATGAGGGCAGGGCGTGGATGTTGTCCACAGGGATTTTAGTAAGGCTTTTGATAAAGTCCCTCTTGGTAGACTGATCCAGAAGATTAAGATGCATGTGATTCAGGGTGATTTGGTTATTTAGATTCAGAACTGGCTTACTCACAGAAGACGGGGGGTTGTGGTGGAAGGGTGCTTTTCAGGCTGGAGGTCTATGGCCATTTGCGTCCACAGGGATCTGTGCTGTGATCTCTGTTGTTTGTGATAGTATGTGACTTTGATGCAAGGATAGATGACACAAAAATTGGTGGAGTTGCAGACGGTAAGGAAGGATGTCAAAAGTATACAGCAGGATATAGATCAACCATAAAGATGGCAGAAAAGAGGGAGATGGAGTTTAATGTGAGCATGCGTGAGTTGTTGCACTATGGAAGGTCAAATGTAACAGGAAGGTATAGTATGGCAAGACCCTTAACAACAGTGATGGATAGAGGGATTTGGGGGTTCGAGTCTAGAGCTGCCTCCGAACTTTTTTACCAGGGTTGAAATGTCAAAGACGAGAGGGCATCCCTTTACGGTGAGAGGAACAAAGTTTAAATGAAATGTGTGGGGCAAGTTTTTCTTATAAATATAGAGGGTGGTGGGTGCCTGGAACGCATTGCCAGGAGTGGGCTGTGGAGGCAGATACAATAGTGGGATTTAAGAAGCTTTTAGATAGACACACGGTTGTGTAGGGAATGGATGGAAGTGCATCATGTGTAGACAGAGAAGATTAGTTTAACTTGGGATCATGTTTGGCTCAGATATTGTGGGCCAAAGAGCTTGTTCCTGTGCTGTACTTTCTATGTTCCTTGCCCTGGGTTCATTTGTGAAATTATTGGACAAATCTATATCCTCTTTCCTCTCTGTAAGCAGCAGGGTTTAGGAATTAAACATCCTGCTTTTGGCTTGAGCCTGTAATTGCTCATCTCTCATGGATCCCATTTCAGACACCTGTGTGTTTGTTGTGTTAGCAAAACACAGTGAAGTTATGTGCCTAATTTATCAATTGGAACAGTAAGGGATTCTATGCCATGAGGCAGGTTCTTGGAAGGGATTGACATAAAACAGTAGCTCTTGCCCACCAAAAAACATAGCCCCTCCTTGCTCAAGAAATGGCATGAACCAGGCATTGGGCAAATGTTTGCTTTGGCTCTTTTCCTCCCTAACTAAAGCTTGGTGTATGTATTTCAGATCTGTCACCATGGTGTCCTCTAAGAAGCTAGCAGACATAGGTTACAGGATGGTTTCTGGCTCAATGGTATTACTGACGGTGTACGGTGGTTATCTGTGCAGTGCCCGTGCCTACCGCTACTTCCAGAGACAAAAGACCTTGAAGGCAGCGGCTAAAGATCAAGCCAGTGACATAATCAAGGACTAAAAGCTGCTCCTGTGTTGGGGAACAAAGTTCCCCCCTTTACAGCATGTGAAAAAAGAATGTTTCATATTGTATATCCAATTCTAGAATTTTGTGCATCTGCTTTAAAATCTACTTGTTATAAAATGTTTAAATAATTATTTAATATGATTTGTTTTGAGCTTTGTGTATTATCATTTTTTAATCAGTATTTAAAAGAAATTGAGTGGATTGATTTGTTATTCATCAGGAGAAGTGGTTAACGTTTGGGTCAATGACTTTTGCCACTTCTCGTGAAAGAGTGTTGTCGAGTGCAGATGATGATGATGAGATTGTTGGACTCTGATTAGTAGGTGTGGGGTAGATATGGGGGATTAGGGGTAGTTGAGGTGGGCAAGGGGCAGGTGGGGTGAGCAAGGGGAGGGTAATGAGGTGAGTGGGTGGGCTAGGGGTTAGTTGGGGTGGGAAAGGGTGAATTGGGAGGGGTAAGGGAGAGTTGGGGGGGGGGGTGGGAATGCTGTGCTGCTGGTGGGAGCAGAAACAAAAAATGCAAGATTCCATTTAAAATATTGAATGACATTTTTATTGCAATGTGTCCAGTAAAAAAAACATTGAATTAACAAGAACCACCTCCACCAACACATCCACAGCTTGTCATCTAGCAAACCACGAGTCTGTATTGACAGAAATTTTGATGCATTGATTCAAAATGCAAGGCAATTTCGGTACTTTAATTAACAAAGTTGTCCTCCACTCTCCCCCCCTCCCCAAATCACTCTCATTGCTAAAGCCACTCTGATCTAGTCACTGGGGCGTTTGGCTCAGGGAGCAGGGCAGGACCACATAAATTCTCCTCAATCGTCCCTCGTGTGGCAGCCTGGCCGAGGCTGATCAATAACTCGGCCTCATCCACAATGCAGGATTGGGCTGAATCAAGCACATCAAAGCTGCAAAGTAACGTTCTACAGCAAGATTAACAGTTCAACACAAGAACAAACCGAAACAGGCAGTATTCCAGATACAACACAACAGGCCTGGTAGACACAAGCCGGCTTTTGCCTCTGTCAGCAAATGTAACACCACAAGGGAATATCCAGAGTATAACCGTCCCCAACCCAAACAGACCTGCGTGGTTTAGTGGGTAGTGCTGCTTACTCAGCAACCCTGCAGGCTCCAACATTTGCTGGATGGCACTTGTACAAATCACATATTTCACACAGGAGCTTGCAGTGTGATGCCTGGTATTTTTTTTTCTGTCAGGTTTTGTGCTCCCACTCTGTTGATCAACTCTGGGGTCTTCCCGTTTTCTGCACTTCAGGTACACATCAGGGGAAAAGGTCACCAACTGGGCCAGTGGCTCTAGTAATTTTTTAAAAATCAGCTCATTCTATTGGTTTTTATCCCATTCTTGATCAATGTGAAAAAAAAACAGGCACTGCAGCTTGGCAGGGTCCAAACCAGTGTGTCAGAGGTGGCACCAATCCTAGGGCTGAAAAAAATCAAGGATAACATAATTGCTGTAAAGATATGCAGTGCCAAACCACAGTTATCTACCAAGAAATAGCACAGTCAACATAGTAACAAGCAATCAATAACAAGATAAATCTTACACATCACATACTTTAAGTTCAGTTACAGCATGACTGGTCCAGTAGAGTATTATAAAAGTTAATAAACAATCCATTCTAGGGAATGATATCAACTGCAAATCGTTTAATAAAGTAAGCAATGCCACAGTCACCTTATTCAAAACGAGGTCCTGTTTGCAATTTTAAACTTACTGTATTCCAGTAATCTCCAGCTCAGAGGATCCATCAGTCCTAACTCCATCCCAGCTAGCATCATGTCCATGTAATCTAGACACATCCACCTCATTTACAACAATATGGATGTCAACAGACATTTGAATCAATTTCTGTGCAGGCACAGGGTGACACTATAAAAGTCAGAACTAAAAAAGTGACTGGATAGAATTTCTGGAGCAATGACCACTGTGTGATACAATATTCCATCACCCCATAAACAAAAGAGAAACAATGAGGAGCCCCAGCCTGGCTGAGCTAACCAGTGGAGGAAGACATTGGTATCAACTAGCACAGGATAGCAAAAGTGAACATATTTCAACATACAATCACAACAGTTACAAGTGTCATGCTCAAAGAGGAGTGAGGAAAGAGAATGCGTGCACACACACTAATTCAGTATCCTGTAAAATTTCAAACTGTTCTCATTACTTAATCAACAACATCAGTCTGCCTTAGTCACAAAACTCATTATACATGCACAGTTGAGGCGTGCATTGTGGAAATAAAAGAATTTCCCTTTCCTCCCAAATAACAGCTCCCTCTGAGCTATCGCTCCCACTTGCCTTCCTCTGGTTGTGTCTAGTCAGGGACCAGCCAGCCCACCAGCCCAGCTCAATAATGTGCCTGATGGATCATGCTCAAGAACACAGCAGTGGGGTGGCCAGAACAGAGACAGAAGACAGCCGGGACAATTGAGCAGGGACAAATCACCTCACTGGGGCTGCTGTACACAAAAACTGGCAAATCAAGACCGCATCTGTATGGGATCTCAGACAGGATAATACAACATAGTATTAGAGGAAGTACTTTACACCAATGTCACTGGTCATGCTACCCACAACAATGCTCCCTCTTAAAGATCCAATATGGCAACCTGCTCGAACCCGATTCTTTCAGACTCGATGGCAAATTTGACCGGATACAAAGCGGGCAATGTCACCTTCACCTGGTGACAATGTAGAATGCTCACACCTCAAGCTTCACAAACTTATTAAAGAATTCAAATGTCTTCAATTTCCTCCCATCTCTCCATTAAGTACTCCATGAACTGGTCCAGCAGTATCACTTAATCAACAGTTCTAAGATTAACAAGAGTTTAGGGTTTCTGCACAATCACCAGAGCAAGATGCTATGGGCACAGCACACAGCTTCCTCCATAAATCCAAAAGGGATGGGCAATTGCAGAATAGTAATTTTTTTTAAATCCCATTCATTTTATACCCCACAATGAAGATTTAAAAAAAAATCTGTGTTATTTGTGATTGTGATTGCTAAAATACCAAACAAAACAAAAGCAATCCTGTAGTTTATAAAAGGTGGATTATATAGTGGACTTTAAACAGTCCTGTCCTGAAGACACTAATTAAAGTTCTGCCTCAGCAAGATAGGCCAGTGGAAAGCCGGCGGACAGTTCAACTTCTGGCCAAGGGATACATGGTTTTAAGGCATCTCTCACAATCCTCTGGAAGTTGGTCAGCAAGAATAAAACCACTTTGAAAGGATTTTGGGCGGATTCTAGCAATTGTGTGCAGGTCAAATTGCACAGAACTTACTGCAATGTAACTAGGTTTTTTTTTGCTACAGAAAAAGAGTCCAGACTGACACCTTTATGGTCATTCCACATTAGGGTCCTTGCTAGAGTTCAAACTGCAGAAAGCAACACAAATCAGTTCACATCCTATACGGCCAGACCTTGGGCTGGCTGATTAGAAATACAGCACAACCCATTTTCTCTTTTCCCCAAAACACAAATTCATCACTGCTGCAGAAACCGTGTTCCGAGCAGATCAATATTTTAACGCAGGTATCACAAAATGCTGGAGTAACTCAGCGGGTCAGGCAGCATCTGTGGAGAGAAGTAATGGGTGACGTTTCTGGTCGAGACCCTTCTTCAGACTGAAGGGTCTCGACCTGAAACATCACCCATTCCTTCTCTCCAGAGATGCTGCCTAACCCGCTGAGTTACTCCAGCATTTTGTGATACCTTCAATTTGTACCAGCATCCGCAGTTATTTTCCTACACAATATTTTAACGCACATCCTTAAAAGATTTCCCAATAAACACACAACCAATCGAATAGGTAAATCGGTGTTAGCAGGGTCTGCGGTTTACAGACCACCTCTCCCGATCAGGTAACAACACCGGTTACTGTCAGAGCTCAGGCCTTGGAGGACAAGCAAAGCTGGCGCATCTCACCACAGTCAATGGCATAATTGCACCTTCGACAAGGGGAGCAGGATGGCAGTCAGCAGAGGCTTCGAGTGCAGGCGGGCTGGGGGACAAGGTTCCACTTTTCACGTGGGACCTTGTATGGACAGCAGTTTACAAGAAATTATATTCAGACAGATGCCTCTTTTTCGCTAGACTGCCGATCTAATTTAATTCGGGATCAATTTAATTCGGATCTGTCCATAGACTTGGCGAGGAGCGAGCATCAGTTGTGAAGACATCAAAAATCGCTTCTCAGCTTCCAGAGCCTGATGTGGAATTTTAAAAAACTCTATTGCATTGTGCATTTGTATTACATCAATACAATTTAAATCTTCATTTAAAAAGTAATCAGGACTCACTTAACTATCTTCAAATTTCCCCCAATTCCGTAATTTACGCAACTCCCAGTCAGCTTGGTCACTGCTGAAAATGACCATCTCTTGCCCTTTGAGGCATTTGGCACAGCTGAAACCACAGTGCAAGGAGGGTCTTCTTTTAAGTTAAATTTAAAAAGACAAGCGCTGCAGCTTGCAAACAAAGTATTTTGGAAGAGTTTTCACACAAACTCTTGCTTAAGGCAATCCATGTTGAGTGAGACACCTGAACAGTTACTGCAGGGAAATGTGGCAAAGTTTCAAAATCAATCTTGTACACCAGGGGTTTAGCAAGACCAGCAGCAGATTAAAGCACCTTCCAACACGATCACACCTTTAAAATTGAAAATAAATTAAATTCAGTTGGGCGGATTGCTTTTTGCAAGGTAATTTAAACATTTGAAAAATACCAGTATAAAAAAAATTCAGAATAACTGGTTGCAAACCAAAATCTAGAGTCCTCCAGAGCAATGAAGCAACAAGAGACCGTAAAACGTAAAAAAGTTAAACCGTCACTCTGGGTAGTGGGAATGGGTGGAGGGGAAAGAGAAAGCAATAAAAAGTACATTAAATCTTTTACTTCAGAGAATTGCCTCTAGAAGTAGAAAAAAATTGTCCGTGAAAATTTGTGAAAGCTTCAATCCACTGGGCCATGCCAGCCTTAAATGTGCCATGGAGCCAATGAAGAACACCCAGAGTGTGCCAGCTGTGGACTGTCCAATGTTATAGCCGCCTTCCGCTCTGCAAACCACATGGGACAAGACTGCATCAAACTGAAGCGAGTTAACCGACCACTCCATGTGGAAGCGAGCAAGGAAATTTCCTCTGCTCATATCCTGTTTTCAGGCTTCTCCTCGAGACACACACACACCCCTACGTTTCAACATTTAGTCAACAGTGGAATGACACTACAAAAGTGAGAATTTGGAACCTTGCCCATGAACTCTCCTGATTTTTTGGATTTAGCAAACAACTCGATTCTTTTCTATAAAAATACCCATGCCAGGGATGGCAAGTGTTCAGACATCAACCAATGATGTCACTCTGCCCAATGTTCCCTGCATTACCACTCCACTTCATTCAATGCCCACCCCCCACAACTGATCACACAATCCCACAGTTCAACTTGGGTCTTCCGTTTCGCTTATTTTCCCTCGACTTTTCCCTCCGTTACCCCCCCCCCCCCCCCCCCCATCCCCAAATCCAAAATAATTACAAAAATATAACACGACAATAACACCGGCCTGAAATGTAAACTGAACCTTTAGCAATTCGACAAATTGCACAATACCCATTGAAAGCTGTGCAGGTGGTTAAATGGGGGAGGAAAGAGGGACCAAGCGCATTCACAGCACCTCTCCACCCTTCTCATTTAAAGCTGCACTTCAATTTCTCATATTGCTAAAGCAAAAACAACAAAAAAATTCAAAATGCCTGGGCACCTTGCAGGTGTATGTTACCGAGCAGACAGGTGGGCTCAGATCCCATGCAGCAACACACAGTTCTTTATATATCTATCTTTTAAAAATAAAACTGTTCAGTGCTGGGAAGTTTTCCATCAAGGTTGTCCTTTCTGTGCCTTGCCCACGTTACACATAGTCCGTGAGGACGCCATCTAATGGTCTCCCACCCATGTTCCAGTGGTTAGATGCCCGTTGGTCCCATTTGCACTGGTGGTTCCTTTGAAAGGGCTGTGGTGATGGAGCTTTGTGCCATTGGTCAAGGCGGCGTCCTCATCGGAGCTGCTCTCAATGTCACTGCGATCATCCTTGGAGACCTGGATGGAAGAAAGAGTTGGAATACTATTTACCCACCACTGTCGGCAGCTTCAAAAGCCAGAATCGGGCAATACAACCAGCATTGGTCCTAGGCTACAAACTGGGTCACTTGGCTGGTGGGCAGCTATTGGAGGTGGCCAGTGGTGACATAACAACAGCCTCTCCTGCAGCCCATTGAGCTTTAAGCTGCAGTAGCTGCCGACTCGTTCTCTGATGCCATCCATTAGCTTCAGAAAATCAATTTAAAAAAACCTGGCCCCCTGCCTGTAAAGTCAAGCATTAGCAGTATGCGTGATGTTATAAATGTAGGGTAAAGTGGTAACAACCACTTGTCTCACTCACAGATTACGTGTGAAATATGCCTATACAGTCAGAACTCATGGAAACAACAGGACTATGGCAAATTAAAGGATTCTCGTAATAAGATTCCCCTTTAAAAGTGATGTGACTGAAACAAAGATAAAAAACTTTTCTTCCATTTCAGTTGAAGTTGGCCACTGAAGGAGTTGGCAGAAGATCCCAGATCCTTCACAGGGATTCACCACCGGCACTCACCCAGTGCTACCCCCTCACCCCCAGTATTTATTGCCTCCCCACCCCACCGGTCAACCTCTGAAAAACTAAGCCAGTAAGAGAAAGTGAATGCTTTTGTAAAGACTACATTTTACCGTATCCTTTGCACAAGACTCAGCAACAGCTTCTTCCTCACTGTTATCAGACTACTGAACGGTCCTGCCAGAAGTCAAAGGGTATAGTCCCAATCTTCCAACCTACATCATTGTGGATTTTGGACTTTAAAAAACTGTACTTTCTCTATAACTCTAACACTACATTCTTCAGTCTGGTATTTTTCTCTTTGCACTACCCGTTGTACCTGTGAAGGGCTTGGTTGTACTCGCGTATGGTATGGGTGGCATACAGTTTTTCACTGTCTCGGTACAAGTGACAATAATACATCAATACCAAGTGCAATAGATGATTCCACCAGATGTGCTTGGATCTTAGGAACAGTTCAGTTAAAGTTGAACTTTCCAGTGGGAAAGGCAATAGACAATAGGTGCAGGAGGAGGCCATTCGGCCCTTTTGAGCCAGCACCGCCATTCAATGTGATCATGGCTGATCATTCTCAATCAGTACCCCGTTCCTGCTTTCTCCCCATACCCCCTGACTCCGCTATCCTTAAGAGCTCTATCTAGCTCTCTCTTGAATGTATTCAGAGAATTGACCTCCACTGCCCACTGAGGCAGAGAATTCCACAGATTCACAACTCTCTGACTAAAAAGGTTTTTCCTCATCTCTGTTCTAAATGGCCTACCCCTTATTCTTAAACTGTGGCCCCTGGTTCTGGACTCCCCCAACATTGGGAACATGTTTCCTGCCTCGAACATGTCCAACCCCTTAATAATCTTATACGTTTCGATAAGATCCCCTCTCATCCTTCTAAATTCCAGTGTATACAAACCTAGTTGCTCCAGTCTTTCAACATATGACAGTCCCGCCATTCCGGGAATTAACCTAGTAAACCTACGCTGCACGCCCTCAATAGCAAGAATATCCTTCCTCAAATTTGGAGACCAAAACTGCACACAACTGGCCTTCCTGACTAGCTTGAGAATTCTGGTCACCAGACTTTAGAAAGACGTCCTAGAGAAGCTGCAGAATAGTTTTACTGGAATTTCAGCTGCAAGGTTAGATTGGAGGATCTGATGTTGTCCTCCGTGGTTGAGAGGTGATTTGATAAAGAGTATTCAAGAAGGTCTCGATAGCGATAGAAGAGAAAGAAACCGTTCCCATTCGTAGAAGAATCAAGAGCAATGGGACAAGATTTAAAGGCAAGCGACAAAATAAGCTAAAGGAGACACGATAAAATGTTTCCACACAACAAGCAGCGGCAATTTGGAATTCACTTTAAATACAAATCAAACCAAAACAAAATTGCAGACGCTGCAAATCCAAAATAAAAGCTGAAAATGCTAGATACACTCAGCAGGTCAGGCAGCATCTGTGGAGAGAGGAACAGAGTTTCAGGTTCTTTCATTGCCTGGATTCCAGATATAAATGTCACTGCCTGAAAAGGTGGCAGACGTCAATGCGAGCACTTACAGAAAGGGACTTTAACCAAAAAAGTAAATGTGCAAGACTCTTGTGAACAGAGCTGTGGGAATGGACTGACTAGATTGCTCTTACATAACACCAGCACAGTGAGATGGGTTAAATGGCTTCTTCTTACACTGTAGTATAAGACAATAACTGCAGATGCTGGTACAAATCGAAGATATTTATTCACAAAATGTTGGAGTAACTCAGCAGGTCAGGCAGCATCTCAGGAGAGAAGGAATGGGTGACGTTTCGGGTCGAGACCCTTCTTCAGACTGACTCTTACACTGTGGCTCCCAAGCAACACCAGTTTAAAACCTGTGAATTTATAATCAGTTGAAGACAAAGCCAGTTCTGCAGAACACTGATAATCACACTTTAAATATTAAGCAGTAACTGAGCGACTGAGGTTGCGATATGGTTGGCTTTGAGAAAGGGCACAACAGGTAGCAACTCAGAAGCCTCATTCACTCTTGGATTTGATGACCAGTGGACCAGCAGGGGGCATGGAAGGTCTAATTGTCCTTGCACACAAGCCAGCAGGTGGCAGTCTACAATAGGCGAGCAGTCACTTTCTCTGCATCAGCCGCTCATGTGCCTCGGGCTGCTCCCAGGCGGTCAAGTCAGCCTGCTTCCCACAGCACATGCTTCTCGTCTGCTGGTATGTTAAGCAACAGGAAAGCCTACTGAAAGGCAGCTTGCGCAAGGCACACTGAGGAATGAATCCCTCATGGAAATGCCAGAATTTCCAACTCCTCAGGGGGGGTGAACAAACACAAAACTATGCTTTAGTAGAGGATTTGCCCGAACAGCATTCCAGCTTTTGGAGGCCATCTTTGCGACTGTGTAAAAACTCCCATTACATGAAAAATATTCAATAATTTTAAAAACTTAGAAACACAGTCAGAAGTAAACAAAAAATTGTAGATTTATATTGTGGCAGAGGGATCTTAAAAGGGAATGATACACACATTTACACACATCTCATCGCATTTTGGATCTTTGAGATGCAGGTACCAAGCACAAAACTATTTTGGTGAAACATACAAAACTGATGCATAAATCATTGGTGAAGAGAGTAGTTTACCAGCCCCATTGGACAACGGACGATCTGTCTTTCAGAAGCCTGTCCCTTCCGAAGAGCTAAGTTCTATTCATTAATGTAGGAAATTTCATGTTTTTTTTTAAAAAGTGTCGAATGTTGATTAGCATTTTGTACAGGAAGGTGAATTTTCCAGGCCAGCATGACAAGTGCTTGGGCTCTTATGCCAGTGTGGAAGGGAGCCAAACCGAAGCCAGGCCCCATCCAACAGTGGGAATTATGCCTCCCGTCCTCTCCCTCATCTCACTCTCAGTGCCCGATTCAGACAGGCCGACCAACGGGGGGGGGGGGGGGGGGGGCAGAGAGGGAAGGGTATCATCTAAAGGCGGAATGTTACTGTAAAAGGCCACTTTCCATCCCAGTAAGAAAATATTTACTTCAGCATGTTAATTCAGATAAAACATCTTTTTTTTTTAAATCTAAAAAGCAGCCCAGTTAAATTTGTTAGAAATAATGTTAACGGATACGGGATAAAGTGTATTTACACGTGAATGAACTCATTCAGATACCAAAACAAAGTCACTCAAATGAAATAACAAATCACTTTGGAAATGTCAAGAGTTTTCACCTTTTTCCTGTGCCCAAAGAGATGGAGATTTTTTTTGAGGGGGGGGAGAGATTAATTAGTCAAGTTGAATGTTAAAATAACTCTTGATTGGAATGGAAGTAGATTTTTTTTAAACCTCGAGGTACGAGTAAATACAGAACGGAATAGTGGATCTAACAAGTAAATGGGCGGCAAGGTTTCCTTTAGGGATTGAGCAGTTGTTTGCCTTGATATTTCTTGCAGTAACACATGGGCCATGGGGCTCGACAAGAGTAAGATATTTAGCTGCTGCTTTATTAGCCAGCACCTCTCTGCCGTCTATGTTCCCAATTCTGCCCTGCCACCTCACTCTTGAATAGCTCCCCCCACCCTCCCTGTCCATGCAGCTGGTCTGGTTGAGGGGATGCTTGGAGTATCAGTGGTGGGGGAATCTGCTCCAGGTTACACGATCAGCCTCCACCTCCAGCCCCCACGATACGCCACTTAATTTAAACCCCTTGAACTGAGCACCTCGTGACCTGCAGGAACGCCAGGCCACGTGTGCAGCTCTCATCAGACCTCAGTGCCTTTAATCGCACTGGAGAACAATTAACAGCAGAAAGCAAGGGTTGGAGTTGAAGCTTTGCCATCCTGTGTGAAAGGACCAGGGAAGGCAGTGGAACCATTAATAGACAATAGACAATAAACAATAGGTGCAGGAGTAGGCCATTCAGCCCTTCGAGCCAGCACCGCCATTCAATGCGATCATGGCTGATCACTCTCAATCAGTACCCCGTTCCTACCTTCTCCCCATACCCCCTCACTCCGCTATCCTTAAGAGCTCTATCCAGCTCTCTCTTGAAAGCATCCAACGAACTGGCCTCCACTGCCTTCTGAGGCAGAGAATTCCACACCTTCACCACTCTCTGACTGAAAAAGTTCTTCCTCATCTCCGTTCTAAATGGCCTACCCCTTATTCTTAAACTGTGGCCCCTTGTTCTGGACTCCCCCAACATTGGGAACATGTTTCCTGCCTCTAATGTGTCCAATCCCCTAATTATCTTATATGTTTCAATAAGATCCCCCCTCATCCTTCTAAATTCCAGTGTATACAAGCCCAATCGCTCCAGCCTTTCAACGTACGACAGTCCCGCCATTCCGGGAATTAACCTAGTGAACCTACGCTGCACGCCCTCAAACGGGGCAGCTCATTGGGCACTATAATGAACACTTCGCAGCTTTATCAGCGCCCTTTACGTGCGACTCTTTGCATACCTTGTGTATGGTGGTATGCAAAACAAGGAATTTCAATGTGACATGTCGCATGTGATAATAAAGTATCAATCAGCTCAAAAAACAGCATGATAATCCACGTTTAAAAAACAGCTGGTAATCCCCAACAGTGGAATGACCTCAGATGAGAAAGTTGCTGGTGCCCAAATTTGCAGAATATTGAAGCCATACAAGGATAAATGGAAAGCGTTGTGCAAAGAAAGGCCTAGGGTATCAGTACAATTGCATTTTTGGTGACTAGTAAAGCAGCATGAAGTTATTGCTGGCAGTGGTTACAGCCTCTAGTTGGCTGTACAGGTGGTCCCATGCTGTTACCTCAAGGTGCTAGTTATAATCATGCAAAGCAGAAGGGCATTGTAGCACAGCGGTACACTTCAGCAAAGCTACTTAGCCATGCAAAGCAGGGGAAGGTTGCACACAGCAAAATAGTCAGGCGGCTGACTCCAACAGTTGCAACACTTACATGCAAAAGGTCCCACTTCCCGGTGTACAGTGATGGAAAGAGAATTCAAACAAAACAAAGGGTGGGGGAAGAAGAGACAGAAACAAAAAATGAAACCACATCTTGTACCACAGAAAAACTGCTCAAGAAATTCTTGGGCAGTTACATATACACAGAAACACAACACCAGGAACAGCTGCAGCCCCACGATCGGAGAGCAGAGTTGTGAATTACTAATTCATCCACCGCTGGCATCAGTCCGAATCTATGGCTCCTGTATTCAAGTGAAAGCCTGGAATACTGAATCTTGCAAACAACAAAATCCAGCGAGTCACTTAAAATTCAAAACTAAAAAAACTAGTCCGTGTCTGACTTTCAATTACAATTTTGAGTACGTGGGAGGAAAATAATGGCTTAAATAGAGAGGAGAGAAAAAGAAAATCACTATCGTTTCTAATCGTTTCTCTCGGTCAGAAAGTGAGAAGAAAAAGAAAAGAAAATAGCCAGTTGGGCTTGCAGAGGGTCAGTATGTATAAAAAGTTCATTCAATTGGCAGGTTTACAATACTGAAGAACGGCCAGGACAGAGAGTGTATGGCTGCAGTAATGGCCACCACTGGTAGGTGCTCTGCTGGATCTCATGGACAACGAGAGTGCTGCTTGCTGTTATTTAGTGAAAGTTAAAATTAGAAGTATCCAGCAGACTGATCAGTGAAACAGGGCTGTACGTGTGTATTCTAGGGTTACACGAATGCAAGTGGCATTACAAAGGAAATGCGTCAGACATTAACCTCAAGATATTTTTGAACACAATCTCTTCTTCACCCTCCCCACATCCTGTTCCCACGGACACACGGCATTCTGAGATTCTCCCCCCCCCCCACTGTTAGTGAGGCACCACCGACATGGGCAGAACCTTCAGGCAGAGCGAGTGCCACCAGCCATGTGCCCCTGGTAAATTCAGTCAGAGGTCCTATGCCTTTGCCGACTACGTTATTTGTGCCAGTCTATAAAGAGCAAGATGGTATTGAGTGGCGGCAAGCACGAGATCACAAACCCAGTGCGTCTTGTAGTTAAACATATTAACAAACCAAATCGGGTCTCACCCCTCTGTAAACGTGGCACTCAATGCCAAGCAATCCTTTGCATTCATTTATGGGATGTGGGTATGGCTGGCGAGAGTATTTACTATCCATCTTTGGTTGCCCTTAAGGGAGCAACAGTGCTCTGTGTCTTGAAAGGCTACACTGGTTGCACTTAAAAGATAATATAATGGTGGAGGGTGGCAGTATAAAAGACAGTCAGAATCAATCCAGCCATAGGCTCATCTACAGACCACCAACAGATGCAAAAGAGAAGATTTTTAAAAAACAATGCAGATTCTCAGCTAACCCCAAATTAATTGGTCAGACCACTTAAATAACCTGCTGAGAGAGTATTTGCTACCAAATGAAACATAGATATAAAAGTGGAGAACATTAAGGCAATAGTGACCAGAATATAATACATTCTAAAATAATAATTGAAAACGACAACGTTTTTAGGCAATGGACCAAAGAAAAGCTCAATTATGAGGGGCTATCAAAACAATATTGGGTAACAATATTGGTAAGGAATAACATAAAATACAATGAGCCACATTTCAAATGGTGTTAAGAGTACACGAATAATGTATTTGTTATAAAAGAACAATATAACAATTAACAAAACACCGTGGATTAAGGAGGTGGTAGAATCAGATACTACTGCTATGTTTAAGAAGCATTTAGACAGACACAAAAGGCAAGACACAGAATAATACCAACCTAATGCAGGCAAATAGGTTAAGTGTAGATAGGCAAAAAGGCCAGCATGAATGTGGTGGGATGAAGGGCCCGTTTCTGTGCTGTGTAATTCTATGACAAATTCACAAGGATAAAGCTGACTGCAAGGACCGGAGGTACAAACAGGACAGGACAGAATGCAAACAGGTGTCAAAGAAACAATGGGAGGGAACAGAATTTTAAAATGATGTTAAAATGCCATGGAATCAAATAGTAACATAATCAACAGGCATGTAAATAGCAAGAAAAGATGGAATGGGATAGGCATACTAAAGTCATAATTAGTAATCGCAAAATGCAAAAATATTAAAGAATTATTTTGCTTTAGCATTACCAGGGAAACAGATCAAAACGAGATGATCGCCAACAAGATTAGAACAGATAATTGCACTTTATTATGCAAAAAAAAGAGAAACAAGGGGGAACACAATGCCCGTTCCAGATCAATTACTTCAATGCATTTAAAAAGAATCCAGGGAAGAGATAACGTTGGCACCATGACAGATTTAATAATTTAGTAAGTGTCAGAGAACTGGCAGATAGCCAAGAAAAGAGGGAGACAGAAGATGGCCAGCCGACTATCAACCGGTCAACTTGGTATCAGTAGTAGAAAAAAATTAATGGAATCTCTACTCAGGGGTAAAAGAGAAAGCCTTCGAGAAATGGGCTACATAATGAATAATCAGCGTGGACTTTAGAAAAGGAACATCCTTTGCTGACCATTTTCACAAATTCTTTGAAGAACTAACAGAAAGACGAGACAAGAGTTCTGGAATGTATCTATCTCAATTCACAGAAGGCCAATGGCAAGGACCCTCAGAGTAATGCTGGCTGTGACCATCGTCACCCAGAGTACTATTGGCTCTGCTTCCAATAATGGCTATCAAGTCGACAGGATGGCACAGATGAGGCGCTCCGTTTAACACTGGATCACATCCAACACCACAATACTCCCTTGGAATTACAAGACTGCCTTTAAGGGGACCCCCCCCCCCAACCCAACCCCTGTTTATAAATATATGGTTCTAAAGGCACACACTAGTTCTCTTTATACCCACCACCAGTCTTCCAGAATGTCCTACTGAGATTTTAACAGGTGTTTCCACAAGATCAGCAAGGAATGGATATGAATGTTCCGGAACCCCCAACTCTTCCTCATCCACGGTTCAACCTACACACATACACTGCCTGGTTACGTGAGCCACCCAAATTATAAAAGGTCCAAGTTACAGCACAGGCCTGGGTCTCTCAGCTAAGTGGGGTCTGGCCGGGTGATGATGAAGGTCAATTAATTACAGGGCTTACAGAACTCCAAACCTTCGCTCCCTCCCTCAGGCACTCTGCAACCACCTTCTCCCCCCACCCATCATGCCCATTACACGGGGCCTCCAGCTTTCTTACCCTAAGGAGACCAGCAAGTCTCACATGGACCTGGTGATTGAAGCTGCAATTGATGAACAGAAATAGCGAATTTCTGCCGAGAACAACAGAAAACTCTACTGCTCAAGGTTTTCAAAATTACCTTTCCTTTAACGACAGCCTTGTATGCAATGCGTAGAATGAGATATGACCAAATGGCGTGCAGAACCTGTAGTAGCAGCAGCAGCACATTGAAGACCCACCAGGAGGGGTATGGCCCAATGATGTCCCAACTTTCAAAGAGTGTTGTATTTAAAATCCTGCAAATGAAATTAAACAATGCAAAATATTCACTTTCTAATAGACAGAGATCATATCCAATTTTCCTTTTAGGCATTTGATTTTGAAGAGTTAAAGAATACTACATTATTTTCTTTTCATTTTGCAATCCAATCAGATAATACCATACATACATCGAATTCAAGTACAATAGGTACCGATAGGAAAGGTTTAGATTGAGATTAATATGGACCAAATGCAGGCAAATGAGCTTAGATGGGCATGGATGAGTTGGCCCGTTTCTGTGCTGTATGACTCTAGGTAAAGCAGAGGGAATATAGTTCTCAGCATTGTAGTGCATCAGTTCCTTAGACAGAGCAGTGTTCACAATGGGGTAGAGGTGAATCAGACAGTACTCTAGCCCATGGAAGAAGCTGTTCCTGAGACTGGTGGTGCACACTTTCAAGCTTCTGTACCTTCTGCCAGACAGGAGTGGGGAGAAGGAATGACTGAAGCCAAATACCACTATTTGCTGTGACAAAAACCCCTTCTACCTGAGTCACACCGCTTTCCTTTTACAAAAGGAGTGGGCAGTGTTGAGTGGATAGGAAACTGTATCTACAACCTCCCAGCGTTGAGCCATTCGGTCATGAAACATCCAGATATCCAGCATATCTAGAAACTGGAAATTCTGATGAATGAAATAACGAAAGATGCATGTACATTCTTTCACCCACCCTCCCTTTTACGTGCAGAGAATAATCGAGCCATTGTTTGGATGGCATTTGTGTGGTCATTTCCTTCCTTTCAACCCTCTGACCTGTTAATGTAAAGAAATGGGAGCAGGTCAGAGTTATTTTTAGAGATGCAAAACAATAACAATGGGCAGAACGTTTTCACAGCCATATGAATGAACTATTAAACTACATGGTCCAAGGCCAGTCGTATTTATGGGCAGAGGCATAGATAAATGCCAGTTTATAGCCTTCAATTCTGAATGAAGCCCAGCATCAAATATCAGGGTGAATTTTCACATGCACCAGTAAAATGGGTCATAGAGTCATACAGTGTGGAAACAGGCCCTTCGGCCCAACTCGCCCACACCGGCCAACAATGTCCCAGCTACACTAGTCCCACTTGCCAGCGCTTGGTCCATATCCCTCCAAACCTGTCCTATCCATGTACCTGTCTAACTTTTTCTTAAACGATGGGATAGTCCCAGCCTCAACTACCTCCTCTGGCACCTTTCTGTCATGAAATAAATGTTTGGAATCACCCAGTTATTACGATGCTAAAGGGTAATGAAACTACAATCCATTGAGAATTTACATACAAGGTAATTTTGGCAAAAAGCCAAGTAATTTGAGTAGTTAGACAAAGATATTGCTTCTTACAGCACTTTCTATTGCTATAGTTAAGAAACAACTTACATCTGCACTTTATGTGAACTTTACTATAATTAATACAGGACTGGGCATTAATAATAGAAACTATCTACGCAAATCCATTATTCTGTAATTACATCCTCGCAGTAAAGGTACCGACTTGCCACCACTGGCAGGGGAGGAGGTTAAAAGCAATTTACATCGGCAATTTCCATTGTCAGTGCGGGCAGAATTGTCTAATCATTTTTTTAAAGCAATCTTAAAATGGGGAATGAATTCCATTTGTTTACCCTGGTTCAATTAATCTTCAATCTTAGAATATAGCACAGTCAAAGGCCCTTTGCCCCACAGTGTCTGTGTCAAACATAATGCCAAGTTAAACTAATCTTCTCTGCCTGCAAATGATCCATATCCCTCCATTCTCTGCATATCCACGTGTCCATCTATGAGCCTCTTAAATGCCACTGTTGTATCACCCCTGACAGCAAGTCCAAGGCACTCACCACTCTCTAAAAAAACTTGCCCCGCACATCTCCTTTAAACTTTGCCCCTTCCATCTTCTAACCTGCTAAATTTGGTCTTCATTCTTCGTGCACGATAGCACGGGAGATTTTGTGTGCTATAGAGGTTAGCTGGGCTTGTTGCTCCAGATGACCTATCAGTGATCTGATGAACATGTGGAAGCAAGAGAAAGAACTCCATTGGGCTCCACTGTAAAGCCTTATGCGGATGTGAACGTCTGCCAGCACTCATTTGCTTGGTCTGAACTTGACTGGCAAGTGATTCTATGCTCTCCAATCTGGGAATAGCCACTTGAACGAGGTGCCAGAGATCTTGGAATGTGCTCGGGTACATGCACCACAATCAAACCAAAAACAGCAACAGCAGCTCGCACATTACATCCAATCAAACCACTGAAAGTGTTTACATGGTGAAAGCAAGTTCATTATCACCTGTACACACCACACACTTGGTTTTCCTTGCCTACAGTTTTCACATCTGCTGCACTGTGGGAGATTTGCTGTTTGAGAATCCCATTTGAAGCTGGGTTGTATAAAATGATCTCCACTTTAGCAGCTAAAAGGAAGACAGACTTTAAGGCATGGATGTTGTATAGCAAAAGGAAGTCTGAAAACTCCACCAATCTTGGCCACCTTGGGAACTCACTACTCAAGACAGCCAGCGATACTCAGCCAACTGGTGTATTCAAGGTGAACATTGATGGTCCGTTTGACAATCGAGGGATACAGGGTCTGTTTGCATGCTGTGCGAGTCTGTAACAGTTTCACCTATTAAGGGCATCGAGAGTTGTGGATTGTGCAGGAAAATGTCATGGGGTAGAAGATCAGCTCTGATGAAAGGCCAGGGGGCAGCGCAAAGAGGAAAGGTTGAGACACAGGAAACTGTAGATGCTGGAATTTTGAGCAAAACACAAAGAACACAGCGAGTCACTCACTGACTCACAGAGGGAACGGGCAGCTAAAATACTTCATAATTTGTTTCGTGGAACAATCTCCATATATTAGCCCACATCAGGAATGCAGAAAGACTATTAAAATTATTGGGGAAATGGGATATTTAGGAGCCAGGTTAGACTTCATGGGCTGAGGAAACATGGCAATTAGGATCCTTCGAATTCCAAGGAGAAGCAACTAGGAATTTGTCTACTTGGAGCAGGAGCCAGTATTTTTCCATGCTACACGAGTTATGGGCAACTTTATACGGCTTCACTAGCGCTCATGCAACTCTCTGCACAGTGCCCCGCACAAGGGTATGCATATCACAGCACTGCAGGGTGTGATGCTGGTGGTAAAATAAGCTCCTGGCTTTCCATTAATCTGGTAAACCTATCCCCTGCGAGTCAGAGACCAGCAGATCTGAGCAACCTGCAGCTCTCACGCATCACCAGAGAATTCACTTGAGTGACAGTCTTAACAAATACATTTGGGACATGGTGACAGGAGAAGTCACTACACCGCAGACAAGGCAGTGCGGGAGCCTCGACAACCTACCAGTTACAAAGTGAGGGCAGGTCCCTCCAAATCCTGCAATCGGGGACACAAGAATTTAGCCAGTGAAGAAAGCGAATGGTATGTTAGCATTCATAGTAAGAGGATTTGAGTATAGGAGCAGGGAGGTTCTGCTGCAGTTGTACAGGGCCTTGGTGAGACCGCACCTGGAGTATTGTGTGCAGTTTTGGTCTCCTAATCTGAGGAAAGACGTTCTTGCCATAGAGGGAGTACAGAGAAGGTTCACCAGATTGACCCCTGGGATGGCAGGACTTTCATATGAAGAAAGACTGGATAGACTGGGCTTGTACTCGTTGGAATTTAGAAGACTGAGGGGGGGTCTTATAGAAACATATAAAATTCTTAAGGGGTTGGAGAGGCTAGATGCGGGAAGATTGTTCCCGATGTTGGGGGAGTCCAGAACCAGGGGTCACAGCTTAAGGATAAGGGGGAAGTCTTTTAGGACCGAGATGAGAAAACATTTCTTCACACAGAGAGTGGTGAGTCTGTGGAATTCTCTGCCACAGAAGGTAGTTGAGGCCAGTTCATTGGCTATATTTAAGAGGGAGTTAGATGTGGCCCTTTTTGCTAAAGGGATCAGGGGGTATGGAGAGAAGGCAGGTACAGGTTACTGAGCTGGATGATCAGCCATGATCATAGGGCGGCACGGTGGCGCAGCGGTAGAGTTGCTGCCTTACAGCGAATGCAACGCCGGAGACTCAGGTTCGATCCTGACTACGGGCGCCGTCTGTATGGAGTTTGTACGTTCTCCCCGTGACCTGCGTGGGTTTTCTCCGAGATCTTCGGTTTCCTCCCACACTCCAAAGACGTGCAGGTTTGTAGGTTAATTGACTGGGTAAATGTAAAAACTGTCCCTGGTGTGTGTAGGATAGTGTTAATGTGCGGGGATCACTGGGCGGCGCGGACTTGGTGGGCCGAAAGGGCCTGTTTCCGTGCTGTAGAATCTAAATCTAAATATTGAATGGCGGTGCAGGCTCGAAGGGCCGAATGGCCTACTCCTGCACCTATTTTCTATGTTTCTATGTTTCTAAAACAAAATAAGAATATAGAAAGCAAATCAATTATCAATTTTCATTGCCTTGTGAAAACCTGCAAAGCAACTCGCGTTAGGCTTTGCATTGTGGTGATATGTCAGATCGTGCTGGCACTCCAATACCCTAACAGATGACAAAAGCATTTGGAGCGAGACCAGAACCTGGACTTAAAATGGAAATATTCCAGAAACCAAAATTAATGTTGCTCTTCAGAGTCTCTCCATTTGGCAAGGAAAAAAAAGTAATGACCATTGTTAATCTACAACGCAGCTGTTCTGACCGTCAGTGACACTGTCTGCACCAAGATATTTTCACTCACAGTGCCACAACGCTCAAAACAAGAAACACGAAGAAACAGCGAGGAGTAGGTTACACTTCTCCCAGACTGCAGCCAGCTCTCTCATCAGAGGAGAGATTCAGAGAAAATATACAGGGAGGAGGTGGACACTCAGTCCATCAGGTCCATGTTGGAAGCAAAATAAATCACACTTTAATTCTACCTTCCCCCAATGGATGGCACAGTGGCACAGCTGGTGGAGTTGCTGCTTCACAGCGTCAGAGACCGGTACAATCCTGACCTCGGGTGCTGTCTGTGTGGAGTTTGCACGTTCTCCCTGTGACCGTGCGGGTTTCCTCTGGGCGCTCCGGTTTCATCACACATCCCAAAGACGTTAAATCGGTTAATTGGCCTCTGTAAATTACCCCCTAGTGTGTAGAGTATAGATTAGAAAGTGGGATAACATGGAACTAGCGTGAACGGGTAATTGATGGTTGGTGTGCACTCGATGGGACGAAGAGCCTTCCACGCCGTATCTCTATATTGAACTAAATGGGTCTAACGCTGCCGGTCACAGCTCTTCTAGTCTTTTTTTGGGGAGGGGGGTGGGGGAGGGCAGGTGGTAAAGAATGTTAATTGGCATTGATAATGGCAACTTATTTTGTTGGAAGAGTGGAGACAGTGTCTCATGGAAATGACTCTTCAGGATACAAACATTTTCCTGCTCCCTTCATTTTATGAATTAGATCCCACTAGAGTTCCAAAGGCGGCACAAGGAACGGCAGATGCTGGAACCTTGAGCAAAAAAACAAAATGCTGGAGTAGCTCAGCGGGTCAGGCAGCATCTGTGGGAGGAATGGACAGACGATGTTTCGAGTCTGAAGAATGGTCACAGCCTGAAACATAGTCTGTCCATTCCCTCCACAGATGCTGCCTGTTCCTCCAGCCACTTTTGTTTTTTAGCTCAGTTCTAAAGCGTTGCCATTAGGAGGGAGACCTTATGTAATATGTAGCTAGCAATCTGGCATATACAATCAAAGGGAAAGGTTTTCTTCCAAATGCCCCAAGCTTCTTTACTATAATTCCCAACATATTTTAGAAAATCCAAGTGCATTTTTCCAAGTAAATTGAATTTTTATACACATTATTCCACCAATGCAGAATTCATCAGAAAACTAAACTATCAAAAAGAAATTGACAATCAGTGATATTCTTATAGATCAGTTTCTCTCTTCCCCAGGATCTCAGCAAGAGGTCCAAACCTCCCCAGCACAGCTATTACTCACCAGAATGGGTAAATGCCAAGCCTACTGCTGACGAAGACAAAACCAAACATCACAAATAATGAGTCGCAAAGTCTTTGAAACTTGGCGTAGTTTGCTAATTTAGCAGCCTGGAAGGCAAAACAGAGAAAGAGCTCATTAGTGCCCTGTGTCGCAGAGCTGACGGGGCAAGAGATTAAAGCAAGGCCATCTGAGAAAACGGTCACAAAATGGAAAAAGATAACTAGTCCCTCTGTCCCTTGGATAGCGTCATTCTCAGTACACTCGAGATTAATTTGGAACATTTGAGGTTTGGGCAACTCTGCACCAACCCTCAGTACTCTTACTTCAGTCCAGCTTTGACTCAACCTGAAAAAGTCATTTTCAACTTACACTTTATGCACTCTGTTGAGTAAATTGACAAATTGTGGTGAGTACAGACAATTAAAACGAGCAATACATCACTGGGCTGCTTGGACGGACGGTGCTACGAACATGAGAGAATCAAAATGCTTTGATAGTTTTGTGAGCCTCATTACTCCTTAACCACAATCAAGACAACCACTAAACAATTTCAGCTGAGAAATTTCCAATATAACATTGTGTGCATTTGCAAGAGTGATCACACACACAATGCTCCAAATACTTTCCAGCACTGGGAAAAGATTCCACAAAATTGATCCAAAAATATTTACAGACGGAATACAAGCCATCACTTGACCGGCAAACACCATCCTGTTTGGCTTCACAGAAAATCATGCTTCAGGCACAGATCCCATCGCCCCTGCTAGATGCAGGAGTGTAACTGGGCATCCAGTCTGACCTCTGCTTCAAACTCCACACCTGCAGCCTGCTCCCTCAAGTGTCTCCCATCCCACAAGCTGTCTAAGACATCTCATTCCTTCTGTTTTTATAAAAACCCATCTGCGAACAGCCTCCTCTACTACATCTAAAAGAGATTTCAACTCATTCAGAAACCCAAGGTCGAAGAGCATAAAGCACACCAATGGCTGACGTTTTCGCCAAACACCATGGTTTGCAGGTCCCAGGCAATCAGCAACATAATCATTCCACTTCAGAGGCCTGAACCATCGCTTTCTAGCCCTGCAGCATTCATCCAACCAGACACTTTCACCCAACCTTCAGACTTTGTTCACTGGACATGCACACTTGTCCCTTCACTGTTACAGACCTACACCTCAAATTCAATTTGGTGCCAAGTCCAAAGCTTTCTGCCCCACCCTATTTTGAGAGCTTCAAGTTCCTAGGTATAACTGTCACCAGTGATTTGGCCTAGGTCCAACCACTTCAACACCACAACCAAGAAAGCACATCAATTTTTAAAAAAAGACAAAGTGTTGAACTAACTCAGCGGGTCAGGCTGCATCGCTGGAGAACATGGATAAGTGATGTTTTGGGTTGGGTCTGAAGAACAGTCCTGACCTGAAATGGCACCTATCCATGTTCTCCAGAGAAGCTGCCTGACCTGCTGAGTTACTCCAGCACCATGTCATTTTTGTAAACCAGCATCTGCAGTTCCTTGTTTCTCCAAGCACACCAATACCTTTACTTCCTCTGAAGGAATCGTGAAAAGCATCGTAACGGAATGCATCACGGTTTGTTATGGGCAACTGCTCTGCCCTCAAGACTGGAAGAAATTGCAGAGTTCTCACACAGCCCAATTCATTATTCCCCCACCCAGCCTCCCCCACCCAAATCGATACCATCCACACTTAACTCAGGAAAGCAGCCAACGTAATCAGGACCAGTAATTTCTACACGGTGAAACCAAAATGTATAAAAATGGCCTTTATTAAAATCTGACAATGTGCACTTTAACCACATGTTTTCAGTCAGAGAGTTGTGAATCTGTGGAATTCTCTGCCTCAGAAGGCAGTGGAGGCCAATTCTCTGAATGCATTCAAGAGAGAGCTAGATAGAGCTCTTAAGGATAGCGGAGTCAGGGGGTATGGGGAGAAGGCAGGAACGGGGTACTGATTGAGAATGATCAGCCATGATCACATTGAATGGTGGTGCTGGCTCGAAGGGCCGAATGGCCTCCTCCTGCACCTATTGTCTATGTGATTTTTTCTATTACAAATCTCAAATTGTGGAGTAGAAAGGCAAATAAATAAATGATGGGTCTTTGTAGGGCACTGTAACCATCATCTGAACAAGGTTATCATAAATGAGGGGACTGTAACCATTATCTGAACTAGGTTATCAGACCGAAGTTTTAGACATTCCCAGATGGGGTTTTTTCCCCCGCCTTCTTCTCACGGCTTTCACTTTCTGTGGGGGCTTTCTTTGTAATTTTTTACTGTGCTGGTGACAGCCGTCAACAGCCAAATGTCACTGTCCGATTGGGACTGAGAACCAATTACCCTCCACTCTGCAGAGAATCGCAGATTCCTTGCAGGCAGGTATATCCGCAGCATTTAACAAAATATTCTCACCTCTAAAAGGAAATCAGATGCGTCGTGAAGGCACATGACTAGTGTTCCAACCCGCACCATGTTGTTGACGTAAGAAAATGTGATCAATCCGACCGTTGCAAGGTGATGAAGAAACATAATGAGGAAATCCTGCAAGAGAACAAGATGGCAGTCAGTCGACCGATTAACACAAACTACACGGTGCGAATAGGAGGGAGCTACAGCTGGGGTCTCCGCTTCTCCCTCCTACTGCACGGTTACCAGGTTTCCATGCATCAACACACCACAGTTTTTGAGAGGGGATGGGAGAAGGAATCCACGATATCTCAAATCTCACAAACTTTGACTGGGAGAAGCACTGTAACTCCAACCCTTTTCAGTCCCTACGGTTTGCATTAAAAACAAGCTGAAGAACCTGTCGTACCAGCATGCAAAATATCTGCTGTGCTCAACGCCCAGAAATACTCAACTGAACAAGAGCAACTTTTTCAGAATACCAAAGATGCTGCAGATGCTGGAAATCTGAAATCAACACAGGAAATGCTACAGATGTTCAGCAAGTCAGGCAGCATCTGTGGAGGGAGAGAAAGAGAGTTGTTTCAGGTTTAAGATGCAGAGAAAGGGAAAACGAAAGGAGAGAACAAATGCAAAGGCATGAGGGATTAAACGACAAAGGACGATCGATGGTGCAAGGTGGAGAAGGGGGTGGTTATTGGGAGTCAGTGCAGAACGCTTATATATGTAAAAATACCAGAGAAATGCAGAGAGAAGGCTGGAAATCTGCAATGAAGTGCCGCACTTACTGATTGTCTGCAACTGTTTAACTCTAAGAAATTCTATTATTGCTATTGTATAAAATCTCACCACAAAATTAACCTCTCACGTTAAAATCATTATTAAGTTATTTTTTCCCCCGAGTGAAAGGAAGCAAAATAGGGGAAAAAAATCTTCCCAAACACTCAAAGACAAATTCTAATGAAAATTAAATTTTGCCATCAGAAACTAATCCATTCACCTAATCTTCTAAAGTTTACATAAATTTTCAGATTCTGAGTGACAATGGCAGTGCACTGTCCAAAAGCAACAAAAAAAAATTAAAGAAAAATCACAAGACATCAGAAAATGTAACCTTCCAATAAAAATGTGGTTAAAATTCCAGAAACAAAAAGTGAACTAGCTCCATTCGGCTACACGAATTTCATCATGCCAACCATTTTATTCAAATGGGAGAGGAGGGGATTGCGATGAGGATTCTCCAACTTACAATTAAAACATCAAGTGCAAGGAAACTGGCATTTAATTTAGCTAGTCTGGATGAGAGTCAAACGTAGCCAGAGACCCAGAAATTGTATCATACTTGATTGATGCAAAGAATATTTGCTCAAAATTCTTCTCTCATCTATTTTAGCTTTTAAACTGCCTGACTTTTAAACTAAAAGTCAGGTAGTTTAAAAGCATCAGTTGAAGCATGGGTTCATGCTTTTGACAATATAGCAGACAGGAACATCAGACAGCCCTGGGGCATCCACAGAAGCCAGTGTAAGTGGCTCTCTTTATGGTCTGCTACTTTGGAACGGCAAGCAATGATAACAACTGTACACAGAGAGTATGGGCACAAAAGAACACGAGAAATAAAAACAAGAGGCTATTTGGTCCCTTGCGATTAAATCATAGGTGATCATTTGGGAATCAGCATGTCAGGTAGCATTTGTGGAGGGCAATGTCCTTCTTCAGTACACTCTGACTGCTCCCCCTCCATGATTCTTACTGCTCCTCGACCATATTTTCACCCAGACTCGCTACTACAGCCACGTGCCCTTCCTTAGTACTCTGTCCATTTCCCAAAACGGATGCTGCCTGACCCGCCGAGTTCCTTCAGCACTATTTTTTGCTCAAGATTCCAACATCTGCACTCTTGAGTTTCCATGTCTGATATTTTTCCTCAGTGTCATGTTCCTCTGCTAAACCTATATCTCATGGTTCACTCTGGTGACAGAGTAAGCGAGTGAAGGAAAGAGCCAGACTACATGAGGCCTGCCAACACTGCCTGGGAGATATTCCAGAGACCAAGCGGTTAACCTCTGTTTGACACCTCTCAATGGCAACAATCTTTGACTGAACCCTTCGCTTGGGCAATCACAAGCACACAGCCTCCCACCCACAGCGACGGCCTGCAGAGTAATGCAGCTCCCTGTTGCAAAAGAAAATGCCTTCCCTTGGTCAGCAACTTTAGAAAAATAATAATACAAATGCACTGCAAGTCCTTAAAGTTCAAGGAGTCGAGACAGCAGTTCAAATCTCCAGGCAAGTTCAGCTTCGACAGAGAGCACAGGGGAAACTGGAAAATGCAGCAAGTGAGACCCATGTGATTAGAATTAAAGAGGAAGCTAATTAAGCAGAAAACTAAAGAGGCAAGGGACACACACAAAGTGCTGGACAAACTCTAAGCCCAGTGCAAGGCAAGTGCAAACAGCCCTGGCTACAAGGAGCACACAGACAGCAATGTTGAAACTGGTGATGACAAAGAGCAAGCCAAGAGGGAGCCATTTAGAACAGCAGGTGAATGAATGCACAATAGCCCAGTCAAATGATACACAAGGGTAAGGAGGGAAATGTGACAAGCGAGCACGATGGAAAATGGGATCTTCTTTCCAATAAAAAGAGCTTGATAGGTACAAGAAGACAGATGGAGTTTACCAGCATTTTCTACTGCAAAGTTACACACACATGCCGGGCAACAAACTTTGGTCTCGATCAAGAACATGTCCGACAGACACATGTTTTGAAAGCAGGGCACATTCAAGGGCAAGCGAGGAAGAAAAGGAGATGGAGTTTAAAAAGGCCCATCAGTATGGGAGGAGTGCAGTATCATATCACCAGCAAGTTTACATTTCTTCAGCAGATTCATAAAACTCAAAGAAGGAATTCTTAAGTCCAAAGAGTAACTTTTAAACACTTCTATGTTTTTTGTTGTGTCACTACATTTAAATTAAAAAATATTAACTGATGCCATCAGTTGATATAATGTTCTAGATCATAGGAAAGTTTGGATTCCCCAAAGTTCTCTGCTTAGATTTTGGCAAGAACTGGCAGTGATTTAAACATTAAATGTCACAATCATACTTTCTAAAAAAGGGACACCGAATTGGAATGAAACTCGCAGTCAGAGAGGTCATGCTTGTGACCATTTCTGAGCTGAGACCAGCTTGCAAACACAGTCTTTAATTTAAAAGCCAAGGTAATTAATTTATCAGATATAGCATGCATACGACAAGCAGCTGAGTGGTCACAAGACACTATCCAAATGAAAGATGCTAGATTTTTACATTAAGCAGGAGATAAACCATTTTAATCTGCTAACCACTTTAGATTAAAACCCACCCACACTGGAGTGTGATCTGTACCAATCCATTGCAGAGGGTTTGTGTCCGTCCCGATTGTATAATAGACAATAGGTGCAGGAGTAGGCCATTCGGCCCTTCAAGCCAGCACCGCCATTCAATGTGATCATGGCTGATCATTCTCAATCAGTACCCCGTTCCTGCCTGCTCCCCATACCCCCTGACTCCGCTATCCTTAAGAGCTCTATCTAGCTCTCTCTTGAATGCATTCAGAGAATTGGCCTCCACTGCCTTCTGAGGCAGAGAATTCCACAGATTCACAACTCTCTGACTGAAAAGGTTTTCCCTCATCTCCGTTCTAAATGTCCTACCCCTTATTCTTAAACTGTGGCCCCTTGTTCTGGACTTCCCCAACATTGGGAACATGTTTCCTGCCTCTAACGTGTCCAACCCCTTAATAATCTTATACGTTTCGATAAGATCTCCTCTCATCCTTCTAAATTCCAGTGTATACAAGCCTAGTCGCTCCAGTCTTTCAACATAACTAGGAAGGAAAATTGCTCACAGCTTCTATTTACCACGTCAATTTTTACTCACCACCTGCAACTGAAAGCAGAAACGTCTCCCTTTGAGCAAATAACATGCAACACCTTCCCACATTATCAACTATACACCCTATCTCATCGGTATCTCTTTGCCCAGGATCTTTTAAAGAACTAACCTGTTCCTGTTCCAATGTCATCTGCAAATGTCACCATTCATTTGGGGACCCGATGAAAATTATTGCCAACATACCAACTAGAAATGGTCGCAGAACGGCAGCAGTCGGACATGGTGACCAATTTGCAATTGGTCAGGAAAAATGTATCTATTCTCCTTTAAGAACATTTGTAAAAAGAAGGCATCACAAAATGCTGGAGTAACTCAGCAGGTCAGGCAGCATCTAGGAAAGAGGGAATGGGTGACGTTTCGGGTCGAGACCCTTCTTCAGACTGATAGAAAAAAGTTTGCAATTCTTCAAATTATCCTTACTCTTCTACAGTAATCTCCCAAGTCGTAGCTTGTAAAAAGGTGTTTCTAAAGTTCAAGAATATCAGATAGACTGCATGCCTGTTAGTTCCTTAACAAATTCAAGGGCTTCACAAGACTGGAACAGGCCATCTGGCCTGACCAGCCCATGCGTTTATGCTTCACTTAAGCCAGCTTCCAACCTTCCCCAGTCAACACGTGCCTCTATTCCTTTCTGTCTCATCAACTTCTCCTGCCTCCTCCCAAATGAATCGATACTATTCAACTCAACTACTTCTTCCAGGAGCAAGTTCCACATTCTCACTACTTTTGGGATAGTGAAGGTTCTTCATAATTTCCCATAGAGTCATCCAGCATGGAAACAAGCCCTTCAGCCCAACTTGGCCATGCCGATCAATATGTTCCATCTATGCTGATCCCACCTGCCTCCGTTTGGACTAATTCCCTCTAAACCTTTCCATGTACCTGTCCAAATGTCTTTTAAATGTTATGGTACCGGTCTCAACTACCTCGTCTGACAGCTTGTTCCATATACTCACACTGTGTGAAAAAGTTCCCCTCAGTTTCCTATTAAATCGTTCCCCATTCACCTTAAACCCATGTCCTCGGGTTATTGATTCCCATACACGGGTAAAAGATTCAGTGCATTCGCTCTATCTATTCCCCTCGTGATTTTATGCACTCATTAGATTTCTTGAATTTCTCTTATAACAATAGTATTTCTTCCCCACAGGCAAAACATTCTCTCTGCATCCACTCTTTAAAAATCCTTCATGATTAAAAAAAAAACTATTGGGTCAATTCAGTGAGGTCTGTTGAATGGCAATTAATTAGACGGAAGGATCAATCCTGGGGCCAACTTGTTCTGCAAGACTAACTGAATCAGTGGAGCAACTCACTGATGCATCAGGAGGCTTGCTGGCAACTTTAACGGAGGAATGGAATTTCAAATGATTTAACCGCAACTGAATACCACACGAGTTACTGGACTATGATTGTGATTTTATTCCAAACTACAATTAAATTGAGGAAAAGACTCAAAGGTTTTAGAAGACATCCTTGAGAAAAGGTGAAACATGCTCATTGACTCTTACAGATCTGGGACCCACGACCACTTCATGGGGAAAAGGAACATTCAGGGTGGTATTGAGAGCAGAGCCCATGCATTGGGAATAAATGCCTTGTTTAAGAGTCATTAAGACAGACACAAATAGGTATGGCCAAGGAGGATAAGGTCCTAATGCAGGCAAATGGGGTTAGCATAGATGGGCAAAAAAGGTCAGTATGGACTTGGTGGCCAAAGGGCACATTCCTGTGCTGCACGACTCCATGACTATGACATGGTGGAATGAACGCATCACCTCAAGCCAACTGTCTGCCCCCTCTGTCAGGTACCACCTGCCCCATCTAGGGAAGAGGCTGCCACTGGCCTCTTCAGCCATCTCCGAGCCCACAGGATTGGAGAAGCCAGTGCACCTCAATCCTGTGGGACTGTCGGAGAAAGCAGGTTCTTTGCGCCTTCAGCAAAAACAGGGTTGTCTTGGTTTTAATGCTCATAGAAATTCATCCTTAAACCATTCATTACAAAAATGGTTTTGGTTCAACTTTGCTTCCTTCATGAAAGGTGGGAAAGCTGCATCACATAACCAAACACTTCAGCAGCTTTATGCAGTCCAGTACTTTGCAATGTAACCAGCCATTATCTGAGCACCTGCTGCCAAGAGGCTTTGTTGAAACAACGTGGCACAAATAAAGGAGATAGAGCAAATAGTTTGTAAAAATAAGATTTAGATAAAATGAAGTGCTCATTTTTCCCCCCACCTGCTTACACAGTACTTAAATGGCTAATTATATAAAAGTTGAGCATATGCAGGGTAAAAGCTGTTCTTGCATTCAAAATGGTTCTCCAATTAGAAAATAAAAAGAAATTAGGATGCTAGTATCACAAAAGAAAAAGCAGAAAATTGCAGGACATGTTCCCCTGTATTCCCCATTTCCAACAGAGAAGCTTTCAGAAACAGATCCCAGCCCAGAGGGCAGCCATTTGGCTCGTCAGGTTTGAGCCAGCTCTTTCGAAGACAGAAATGTAACATAAAACTGCCAAATTGATAAGTTGTCAAACTACAGGGAAATAACGAGGTGAAAATTAGACTATTGTGTTCAGGGCTTGAGTGGACCCAATTGGTCAAAGAGCCTTCCTCTCCTGTTATAGTAAGTGATTAAGTAAAGAAAAACTGTAATTTGACCAGCATCTGCAATGCTGGAGTTTCCAACCAATTTAGAAGAGATTACACCAATGGTTGGAACTCAATAGGAAATCCAGCTGCTTACCTTTCTTTTAATATCTGTGAACTGTGAAAACATCAGCGACCAGTAGAATGACAGCTCCATTATGTAATAATAATACATGTCAAATTCCAGTTGCTGTAGGAAAAGGAGAAAAAATGTTATTTGCCAATGTATAGTCTCATGTACAAAAGAAAAAGAGTCCCTGTATAAAACACAAATATCACAAGCTAATGAGAGCCTTGAAATCACACGGTTGAACGCATCCTATTTAGATCAGTCTTTTCTTTATAAAAGCAGTCAATATTGTTCTTAACTACATTAAAAAACTGTAATTGATAGCTCTTATTGTATTGAGCCAGATTAAACCTGATATATTGATCATATTTCACACTGTTGTATAAAAGGCCTTATTGGTCTCCAAAATTTCAAAAGCCTTCAATCTTCTTTAAATATATAAAATGAGGGTTTGTGTCAGGGAGGTTTCCTTAAGCGATACAGGGTGGAAGTAATTAAAGTGACCTTTTGACAATAGACAATAGGTGCAGGAGGATGCCATTCGGCCCTTCGAGCCAGCACCGCCATTCAATGTGATCATGGCTGATCATTCTCAATCAGTACCCCGTTCCTGCCTTCTCCCCATACCCCCTGACTCCGCTATCCTTAAGAGCTCTATCTAGCTCTCTTGAATGCAGAGGAGAAATAGATTTTTGGATTGGATTGCTTAAAATATACCCTCTCAACTGCAACACATGACAGAATGTGTCTTTGTTTCATTAAACTTCCTGTAGTCTATGTAATAGTCATTAAAATTTACTCCAGAACTTTGTTTTTTTCTCTCCTTTGTACACCTTGGGTATGCAAGCAAAGAATTTCACTGTGCCTTGTCACATGTGCCAATAAAGTATTCCATTCCATTCCTTACAAACAATAGCAATCACAGGAGTCTAGACCAAAGGATAGGAAACGCCAATTGCATTTGAGTATCAAAGAGCATATAAGATAAAAAGCAATGGATGTCTATTAACAATGGAGAAAATGGAAAGCGTGCAGAGATTACAGCCTCATTCAAACAGCATAATCAGTCAAGTAGACAAGACAGCTGGTGCTTTTAAAAAGCATTGAGATTCATAGCGCTCTTTTTAAAAAGTTTAGTGTCACATTCTTATGCCAGAGGTTTGAAGAATGATCAGCAACAGGTAACATTAATGTGGCTTCTCTCCCCATAGAGGTCATCTGGCCTGCTGAATTTTTCCAGCATTTTATATTTTTCCACGACTTTTGGGTAGGAAGGGTATGGGCCAAATGCAGGCAAATGGCACTAGGCTAGTAGACCAACTTGGGCCGAATGCCTGTTTCTTTGCTGTACAGCTCCATGACTCAAGCCTAGATGAAGTTCAAATCTTGGTCCCCAGATGTAGAGGCAAGTAAATGAATTCCATAGGAATTTTTTCAGGTCATTTAAAATATGTCTGAAGAAGAGTCTCGACCCGAAAAGTCACCCATTCCCCCTCTCCTAGATGCTGCCTGACTTGCTGAGTTACTCCAGCATTTTGTGATACCTAAAATATGTTTGATTTTTTTAAATTTTTTAAATAGGGTTACATTCTATAATCCTTTAACAGGGCCCCACATTATAAATCAGTCTTGGCTTATTAACAGAAATTGGGTGCAGTTTTATTAGTGATGTATTTGGCAATAACCACAAGTGATTCCCAACCAGTAGTTTCTGTTCCTTAATACATGGGAAAAAGGGCAAACTGCAGGACAGTAACCCAACAAGAATTACTACTTTACTGGTGCAACAGTTGGAGTCGATGAGCAAATTAATTCTATTTTACACTGCCAATTTAGACGCTGGCTACTCACAGCAGCTGTGAAAAAATCTTTTTACTGTGATTTGAAATGAAAATTTTAAAGTTTGCCAAACTTACAGGGAACTTTGAGATAACCCGTGCAAAAGGAGCTCTGATCAAAAGCATGGATATTTCTTTCTTTTTTTTTAATTTTGAAAGTAAACAAATAGAAAGAGGCCGAAGCATTGAGTATAAGAGTTGGGATGCCACGCGTACAAAACATTGGTAAGACCGCACTAAAGAGTATTGTGTACAGTTCTGGTCACTGCACTACAGGAAGGATGTGGTAGCAATAGAAAGATTGCAGAAGAGATTCACCAGGAAGTTGCCTGGAATGGAGATCTTTAAGTTACCAGGAGAGATTGGATTAGGGGGCTGGTTATATTCTTATTGGAATGTTGGGGGCTGAAGGAGTGACCTTCATAAAATTATGAGGGGCTTGGATAGATAGATTGTCAGTCTCTTTCCCAGAGTAGGGGAGTCCAAAAGTAGAGGACACAAATTTAAGAGGAGAAGTGTAAATTGTTCCACTCAGAGGGTGGTGGTTGACTGGAACGGGATGTCAGAGGTGGTTGTAGAGGCAGAAACAATATAAAAAGGCATTTCGACAGGTACTTAGTCAAGAAAGGCATAGAGGGATAAGGGCCTAATATAGGCAAATGGGATTAGCAGAGATAGGCATCCCAGTTGACGAGGTGGGCCGAATGACCTGTTTCTATGTTGTACAATTCTCCATTATTCAGCTCTCACCTGATATGGGTAGTTATACCAGCAATGCCGTGTGTCCCAGAACCAGGGAGCCTGAAAAAAAGCAGAGGCATAGTTTGATTCTGCAGTGATCATTAGACTGGACTGGTCAATTTAGACATTAGAAATGCTCCCACTTCAGCCAACCTCTTTTCAAACAGTTTCTCCCTAACAGTTTTGCTTCATCCTAAGGGCAGCAACTCTTCAGGTCAGGGGCCCGTTGCATAGGCACATCTCAGTAACTTGGTTTCTCTTGGTACATAGCCACCCCTCTCAGTGAATTCACCCACTGCGCTGGGGGAGTCACACGTCTCCAACAAACTAGGATGCGGCAAGATGCTACAGGAAAATCAAGCCGGTCCAGTCAGCCCTTTACACAAATTTTGAGTTAAAAAAAATAACACATACATTTCTGTCAGCCAAAACATTATGACCACTGACAGGTGAAGTGAATAACATTGATTATCTTGTGACAATGGCACCTGTCAAGGGGTGGGATATATTAGGCAGCAAGTACACAATCAGTTCTTGAAGTTGATGTGTTGGGTGCAGGAGAAATGGGCAGGAGTAAAGAACTGAGCGACTTTGACAAGGGCCAAATTGTTACGGCCAGACAACTGGGTCAGAGCATCTCTGAAACGGCAAGGCTTGTGGGGTGCTCCCGGTCAGCAGTGGTGAGTACCTACCGACAGTGGTCCGAAGAGGGACAAACCACAAACCGGCAGGGTGTTGGGTGCCCAAGGCTCATCGATGCGCGAGGGCAACGAAGGCTATCCCGTCTGGTCCGAACCGACAGAAGGTCTACTGTGGCACAAGTCACAGAAATTTTAATGGAGGTCACAGGAGGAATGTGTCACAATGCACAGTGCATCGCACCCTGCTGTGTATGGGGCTGCACACGGAGGACCAACAGCATATTAGGCAGGTAGTCATAATGTTTTGGCTCATCAGGTCATAATGTTATGGCTGATTGAAACCCTGCCCAAAACCCTGGCCAGAGCTGGCATTGTATATTCAATCAAAAACACAATTTGAAAAGGCAATCATAACCAGGACCTATTATGATCCACTTTGTTTTTAATAGAGGAAGCAGTGTGCACCAGTCTCCTCAGCATTGAGGTGGTTGTAGATTTAAGCTGCGCTCTAGGATCACAGGATCAAGGCTGATGCAGGAAAGCAGTACAACGGGCGGCTATGTTGCAAGGATAGATGTGCTGTCCTTCAGACAAGATCTTGAAAATGGCCCACAGGGAAAATCCCAGAGCAGAAATCTGAGCAGTTTTCTGCCCCACCAACACAAAAAGCGTCCAGGCTAATACTTATCCATCAAAAGGACTATCTGATTGTGGGAGCTTGTATGGCAAAAAAAAACATGGCTGCTGCATTTCTTTATAATAGTGCCAATTTTCAAAACAATGTTGAAAACCAAGCAACTGCAGCAAGAATGTAGAAAACCCACAACATCTGGACAGACAGATGGACGAAAAGGGAGCTCCCTGCATGGCAGGAGCAAAAAATGCAGCAGCACTGATTTATTTTCCGTCAGACTCGTCACCATTCACGACCATGGACAAGGCAATAGACAATAGGTGCAGGAGAAGCCTATTCGGCCCTTCGAGCCAGCACCGCCATTCAATGTGATCATGGCTGATCATTCTCAATCAGTACCCGGTTCCTGCCTTCTCCCCATACCCCCTGACTTCGCTATCCTTAAGAGCTCTATCTAGCTCTCTCTTGAATGCATTCAGATAATTGGCCTCCACTGCCTTCTGAGGCAGAGAATTCCACAGATTTACAACTCTGACTGAAAACGGTTTTCCTCATCTCTGTTCTAAATGGCATACCCCTTATTCTTAAAACTGTGGCCCCTGGTTCTGGACTCCCCCAACATTTTATAACATGTTTCCTGCCTCTAACGTGTCCAACCCCTTAATAATCTTATATGTTTCGATAAGATCCCCTCTCATCCTTCTAAATTCCAGTGTATACAAGCCTAGTCGCTTCAGTCTTTCAACATATGACAGTCCCACCATTCCGGGAATTAACCTAGTAAACCTACGCTGCACGCCCTCAATAGCAAGAATATCCTTCCTCAAATTTGGAGACTAAAACTGCACAGTACTCCAGGTGCGGTCTCACTAGGGCCCTGTACAACTGCAGAAGGACCTCTTTGCTCCTATACTCAACTCCTCTTGTTATGAAGGCCAACATTCCATTGGCTTTCTTCACTGCCTGCTGTACCTGCATGCTTCCTTTCAGTGACTGATGCACTAGGACACCCAGATCTCATTGTACGTCCTCTGTTCCTAACTTGACACCATTCAGATAATAATCTGCCTTACTATTCTTACCACCAAAGTGGATAACCTCACACTTATCCACATTAAACTGCATCTGCCATGCATCCGCCCACTCACACAACCTGTCCAAGTCACCCTGCAACCTCAGCATCTTCCTCACAGTTCACACTGCCACCCAGCTTGGTATCATCCGCAAATTTGCTAATGGTACTTTTAATCCCTTCATCCAAGTCATTAATGTATATTGTAAATAGCTGCGGTCCCAGCACCGAGCCTTGCGGTACCCCACTAGTCACTGCCTGCCATTCTGAAAGGGACCCATTTATCCCCACTCTTTGCTTTCTGTCTGTCAACCAATTTTCTACCCATGTCAGTACCCTACCTCCAATACCATGTGCTCTAATTTTGCCCACTAATCTCCTATGTGGGACCTTGTCGAAGGCTTTCTGAATGTCAAGGTACACTACATCCACCGGCTCTCCCCAGTCAATTTTCCTAGTTACATCCTCAGAAAATTCCAGAAGATTAGTCCACAATGATTTCCCCTTCGTAAATCCATGCTGACTTGGAACGATCCTGTTACTGCTATCCAAATGCTCCGTAATTTCGTTTTTTATAATTGACTCCAGCATCTTCCCCACCACTGATGTCAGACTAACTGGTCTATAATTTCCCGTTTTGTCTCTCCCTCCTTTCTTAAGAAGTGGGATAACATTAGCTACCCTCCAAACCACAGGAACTGATCCTGAATCTATAGAACATTGGAAAATGATCACCAATGCGTCCATGATTTCTAGAGCCATCTCCTTAAGTACCCTGGGATGCAGACCATCAGGCCCTGGGGATTTATCAGCCTTCAGTCCCATCAGTCTACCCAACACCATTTCCGGCCTAATGTGAATTTCCTTCAGTTCCTCCGTCACCCTAGGATCTCTGGCCACTAGAACATCTGGGAGATTGTTTGTATCTTCCTTAGTGAAGACAGATCCAAAGTACCGGTTCAACTCGTCTACCATTTCCTTGTTCCCCATAATAAATTCCCTTGCTTCTGTCTTCAAGGGACCCTTGCAAAGCTTGTCTCCGCTATGAAACCTGCAAACCTGCCCTCTTGATCCTGCCCCCACTGCCCTTCTGAAGGATGTCATTGCAATAGCCGGTCCCAGCATCCTCTCTATTATCAACAGTTCTCTGGCCACTGGCACTGTTCCAACCAGTTTCAAGCACGCGGTGGTCCAGCCCCTACTGAAAAAACCTAACCTAGACCCCACCTTGCCTAGCAACTACAGACCCATTTCCAAACTGCCATTCCTGTCAAAAGTCCTTGAAAAGGCAAATCTAAACCAATTAGTGCCCTACCTGCACCAATACACCATCCTGGAAAGTTTCCAGTCAGGTTTCAGAGCCCACCACAGCACAGAGTCTGCCTTGTTGAAGATACACAACGACCTGCTTCTCGCCATCGACACCGGCGACTGTGCAATCCTGCTCCTTCTCGACCTCAGCGCAGCGTTCGATACAGTGGACCACACCATCCTTATTGACCGTCTCCGGTACGCGGTTGGCATTGATGGCACTGCCCTGAGCTGGTTCGCTTCGTACCTCAAAGATAGGAGTTTTGCCATCAACATAGGCAGTTATTCCTCTGCTCCAGCTAGCCTCTCCTGCGGAGTTCCACAAGGCTCCATCCTAGGCCCCATTCTCTTCTCTCTATACATGCTCCCCCTTGGCCAAATCATTCAAAGGCACGGCATTTCTTTCCACTGCTATGCCGATGACACTCAGCTTTACGTCCCCCTGAAACCCAACAACCAGTCAAATTTAAACAGCCTCTTACACTGCCTTGAGGACATAAAATGTTGGATGGCACAGAACTTCCTCCAATTAAATGAGAGCAAGTCTGAGGTCATCCTATTCGGCCCCCCCGACTCCATCAAATCGATAACAGGCAGTCTTGGAAGTCTATCCTGCCTAGTCAAACCGCATGTCAAAAACCTCGGCATGATATTTGACTCTGCATTAAAATTTGATAAGCAAGTCAACGCTGTGGTAAAAGCCAGCTTCTTCCAACTTCGAACCATAGCTAAAATCAAACCTTTCCTCCAATTCGACGACACAGAAAAAATAATTCACGCTTTCATTTCCTCCCGCCTAGACTACTGCAACTCCCTATACACTGGGATCAGCCAATCTTCCCTGTCCCGCCTGCAACTGGTCCAAAACGCCGCAGCGAGACTCCTGACGGGTACCCGTAAAAGGGACCACATCACCCCGATTCTGGCCTCTCTCCACTGGCTCCCTGTACGGTACAGAATCAACTTCAAGCTCCTCCTATTCACGTATAAAGCCCTAAATGGACATCCCCCCCCTACATCAAAAATCTTCTAACCCCCCTCTCTAACTCCCGGTCCCTCAGGTCGGCCGACTTGGGGCTACTCACTATCCCGCGGTCTAGGCTTAAGCTCAGGGGTGACCGCGCTTTTGCAGTTGCAGCTCCTAGACTGTGGAACAGCATCCCTCTCCCCATCAGAACTGCCCCCTCCATCGACTCCTTTAAGTCCAGGCTCAAAACCTATTTCTACTCCCTAGCGTTTGAGGCTCATTGAGGAGGCGCTGTGAACTGTTTGCGTGCTACTGTATGTTTCATTTTTTTTCCTTAGTACCTAATCAGATGTACAGCACTTTGGTCAACGTGGGTTGTTTTTAAATGTGCTATACAAATAAAATTGACTTGACTTGACTTGACCCTCATTTGCCTTGACTATTATTTTCCTCTTCACATACCAAAAAAGCTTTTACTATCCTCCTTTATATTATTGGCTAGCTTACCCTCGTACCTCATCTTTTCTCCCTGTATTGCCTTTTTAGTTATCTTCTGTGCTTTTTAAAAGAGTCCCAATCCTCTGGCTTCCCACCCTTCTTTGCTATGTTATACTTCTTCTCTTTTATTTTTATGCTGTCCTTGACTTCCCTTGTCAGCCACGGGTGCCTCTTACACCCCTTAGAGTCTTTCCTCCTCTTTGGGATAAATTGATCCTGCAACTTCTGCATTATTCCCAGGAATACCTGCCATTGCTGCTCCACCGTCTTCCCTGTTAGGGCCTCCTTCCAGTCAAATCTGGCCAGCTCCTGCCTCATGCCTCTGTAATCCCCTTTGCTATCCTGTAATACTGACACTTCCGATTTTCCCTTCTCCCTCTCAATTTGTAGAGTAAAACTTATCATATTATGATCACTGCCTCCTAATGGCTCTTTTACCTCGAGTTCCCTTATCAGATCAGGTTGATTACACAACACTAAATCCAGAATTGCCTTCTCCCTGGTAGGCTCCAGTACAAGCTGTTCTAAGAATCCATCTCGGAGACACTCCATAAACTCCCTTTCCTGGGGTCCATTACCAACCTGATTTTCCCAGTCTACCTGCATGTTGAAATCTCCCATAACCACCGTAGCATTACATTTGCGACATGCCAATTTTAGCTCTTGATTCAACTTGCACCCTATGTCGAGGCTACTGTTTGGGGGCCTGTAGATAACTTCCATTAGGGTATTTTTACCCTTACAATTCCTCATTTCTATCCATACTGATTTTACATCTTCTGATTCTATGTTACCCCTTGCAAGGGAATGAATATCATTCCTTACCAACAGAGCAACCCCACCCCCTCTGCCCACCTGTCTGTCTTTTCTATACGTTGTGTACCCCTGAATATTCAGTTCCCAGCCCTGGTCCTCTTGTAGCCATGTCTCTGTAATTCCCACAACATCATACTTGCCAATGTCTAACTGAGCCTCAAGCTCATCCACTTTATTTTTTATACTTTGCGCATTTAAATACAACACTTTAACTTCGGTATTCACCTCCCCTCTCACTCCGGTCACCATTGGCCCTGACCTTACTCTCTTATCCCATCTAGAACTTATGGATCTACAACAGGGAACCTCCCTCAAAATCCAAAGTCAGGACACACTCCAAAGTGCTGTCGCTCTTCCACAGTTCGGGGTTACAGAAACTTAACAACTCGCACCTGGGGGAAACAATTAAAATGGCAGGTGGCAAAACACAACAAGGTTGCTTTCCTTACTCAGCAATTAACTCAGCTCAGGCAAACGGAACAGGAAACTGCAACATGCTTTTTAACGATCTTGGTGCAAGAGTTTAAACCCCATGGAGACAAAACGTTGGAATGAGTGCAAAAATCAGAGGACGTCACTGTGCCAGAGTCCCGCAGGAGGAAGTGGAGGTACACTGGGTTAATTCCCAACTCCAAATCAAACCCAACTACGAGGAGGGCTGCCAGATATCAGGATGATGACAGTCAACGAGCCACATCACACGTTCGCCACCCCATCCTCTTCCGCGGATTGGCAGTTGGAACAGCGGAGACTCGAGAGCAGGTCATCTCTAGACCTAACCTGGCATGTTTTAGAGATGTATTGCCAGTGGGTCCAGCAGAGAGAACCAAAACAGGAGGCAAAATGAGCAGCCCACCTCATGGTTTGGTAGTCAGGAGCACGGTACAGTCTAGACCTGGCTTAGAATAGTTTGGAAAGTTTTATTCTGGCCCAAGTTGCTCAATCAGACACGTTGGCCTCTTGCCTCCCAGACTAATGAGAGGTGTATAAAGACATACACAAAGGGACAAAAATAAACAGGCTCCGGGATCAGAGTGTTTCTCACTCGTATCCATAACCCAGAGCAGAAAGCCACAATGCTGAAGAGATTGAAATCGACAAATGTTCAACTCGGTCAAGAGGGCAACACACAGTTTTACGTCAACTGCCCACTTGTTGTGAACTTCTGGCAGCAACTGTGGGACAGACCAATAAAACGTTAGGGCAAGGCACAACCCTGACTGCTTAGACAACAGCACTCATTTTGTGCTACCGTTCAAGACAAACTTCCATGCCACAGATTGCATAGAGTTCTGCCTTTATTGTCACGTGACAGCCTCAGGAAAGCAGGGCAGCTCTTCAGCACAGGTCCTGCGGCACACTTGGGCTTCATGAATGCAGAATGAAAACGGCCCCAGAGCCTGGACAACTGACTGCGAGGAACTGACGGGAGAAATGTCCTTTCAAAATCAAAGTGAAAGGCAAACACATTTTTTTTATTCCCACACAGTTCAGACAAAAAACACCACAAGCTCCCTTCGAAATAGATTCACTAAAACAGCACTGGGAGGAAACAAAATACGTGGACTGGATACACAAAACACCTTGAATTAGCAGGTAGTGGATCAATGAATACCTTCCCTCCAGGTTTTCTGATCTCTACCACCCCCAAAAGATGCTGGATGATGGAAATAGAAACTGAAAGTGCTGGAAATATTCAGCAGGTTGGGCAGCATCTGTGAAGAAAGAAACAGAGTTCAGGTCTTGGGCCTGAAAGATTAACTCTGTTCCTCCTTCCACAGATGCGGATAAACCTGCTGAGTATTTCCAGCTTTGTCAGATTTTGTTGTATTTCCTAATTGCTGCAGACTGAATGTTGAAATCAGGGCACATCACTGTGCTAGTACGCCTTAATTCTTTAAAGAAACACGAGAAAAGAAAGTAGAGAGACGGACCAAGCAGATGGAATGGACAAAACTCCCAAGTAGAAGAGTAGTCGGGCTAAATGGCTTATTTTTTCTGTTAAACTATGCTTCATCTTTTTTCGTCCCGCAACAGACAGTCTTTAAGCGAAAATAGAGCGCACCATTTTTCTTGGTGCTCTGCATTACAGGCCCTGCATTACAGACCATGACACCCGTTTAGGCAGGTTGAACTATCTGTGGAATGCAGGGTCAATGTTATGTCCAAGGAAAATTCAGCAGTGCAGAAGGCCAAGGATGTCCTGCGAAACGGAAATCAGGCTTTGCGCTATTGCATGGTGTGCAAAGTAAAAATCCAGAACGTCAGGTGCCAGTAGGAATGGACATCGGAATTCTAATATTGTAGAGAGGTTGAGCGACAGGTTGGTAGGAAGAGCTAGGCCAGATATCAGGATTGGTGATAACACACATGCATGGTTGGAGGATTGGTTAACAGGCACATGATCGAACAGGAATAAACAAGTCATTTTTGGGTTGGGAGGCTGTGAGAAGCAGTGTGCCACAGGAATTGATGCAAGAGTCCCAGACGTTCACAATCTACGATCAGAGGTTTAGATGGGAGAAATCAAATGCAATACGTCCTTACTAGCTGCAGAGCAAGAATTAAAAGCTGGTGGAGGAACCCCAAGAGGGGATAGTACAGTATATTAAGTGAAGAGATCCATCATTGGAGAGTTCAGATTCCATAAGCCAAAAAATAACGTAGATATTGGAAATCCCCAAAAAATTAAAAATGCTGTTAACAGTGGAAGCTCACCCGAAACACTGTAGGTGACCTTTCATTTCATTTCACTGCACATCTTGTAAGTGTATGTAACAAATAAACTTGACTTGACTTAACCTTGTTTCTTTTGCCACAGATACTGCCTATATTCAGAATGATATTTTAATTACTTTTTAAATAACACATGCAGATCTTGAGCGTTGCAAGGACCTGCTTGTACACCAGAGGAAGGTGGGTAACAGGAGCAATGCACATGTGGACAGTAATCCCGGAAGTGGGGCCCATGAAAGTGGATACGACCCTCGGTGTCCGTCCACCCAACCGATGTGTCAGGCGCACAAAGGAACTGGAAGGAAAAAAAATCCGGAGGATTTATAGGCTCACTGCAAGTCCCTGATTATCATCAGGTACGATTTCTCATTGATTGAGCTGCGTGGCACGCAGACACATGGTGCTACATGATCCAAATTCTACCTGTGTGTTTTATTCGGATAATGATCCCAGGTTGAAATCGAGCAAAGGTCGGTTCCAAGAATATAACTTGTATATTCTGTACTGTAAGAAGATACAAGGAACTACAGATGCTCGTTTACAAAAAAAATGCCACAAAGCGTTGGAGTAACTCAGCACGTCAGGCAGCATCTCTGGAGAACATGGTCAGGTGACATTTCGGGTCGGGACTCATTTTCAGACACTTTAATGACGGACTCGGAACTCAAATGTGTGGGTGCACGGTTACAAATGTAAAGCCTTTGCTGAGGACCGACCATTCTGCATCGGAAAGTCGGAAAGAGGGAGGTTAGGGATGGTGGAAACCTGACGGGGCAAGGGCTGGGGTCAAACCCAGGCTCGGAGGACAGAGGGAAGTGTGAGGGGTGGGGGTTGAAGTAGCAGCATGGTTGGCATCGAGGGAAGCCATACAGTTTACCGTAAATTCTCAATATGAAAGAGTAGGCATCGCTAGATCGTTAGTCAAACAAAAAATAAGTTGCACAGATTGCAATGTTCCTAATTGAAGCAGGGATGCAAGTTTTGCCTTTGTCAAGAGTGTTGCAAACATTCCCAGGTCTACTTGATCTGCTCTTCATTAAATTTTGCCTTCACTTTCCTGTGGAGAGGCTTTCTTTTACAAAAAAAAGCCTGGAGGGGATCAGCATCCGAGTACTCTGCCACATTATTTAACTATGTGTGGAATGGTAGCAATGAAGAGCAGATGACAAAGAAGTGGCTGCACCAGCAGATTTTGAAAGGGAGATTAGTAACTGCGCAACAGATCTAGATGCAATGAAAAGTAATGCAAGATGTTGCACTGTCTGGACTGGTCTGATCAGCCTCATTAGTATCTGCTATATCTTGGGGCGACATTCGCTTTGGCAGCTCAACATATATAAAAAATAAATATAAAAAGGTTTCTACTATTTGCTTCTGTTAATTTCTTCCCATCCCATGTTACAGCCTATAACAAAAGAAAAACACAAATGGCACTAGTTAACATCACAAAGAAAGGTGGGCCACTCCTCACATTGTGGGGCACCTCTCAGTGATGACCAATCAACGATGAAATTCATCACAGCCTTCAGTGCACCTGCATGGTCTTTGGCTGACTGGAAAAACATGCATTTGAGAATCAAAATCACAAATCAGGCGTAAAATGCATGACCTAAGGGGCAAGCAATGATCTCCGCCCTGTACGATTTGGAGACTATAGCAGCACCCGATTTGGCCATGGTGCAATGATTACCTATTGAGGAAATGTGACCTCAAGCCGAAGAAGTTAATGTCTCTGGGATGAAAAGAGAATGTATAGCCCTTTTTTTTTTTTAAAGCCACTTTGAACCACAAATTGCTGGAGGAACTCTGCAGGTCAGGCAGCACCTATGGAGGGAATGCACAGATGATGTTTCAGGTTGGGACCCTTATTCAGACTGTAAAGTGGGGGAGCAGTGAAAGAAAATTGTACATAACTCCCGTCAGATAGAGGGGAACTTCTTCAAACTACGCAAGATTGCTCAAGATTCCAGCATCTGTAGTATCTCATGTCTCCACCATGAACCACAACCCTTCTTTGGTTTAGCCACTAAATTAACTGGGGAATTTGGGGAAGCAAGTTACAAGTAAGCAGTAAGCAGGAGCCACCCAGCACCACTAACTGTTCAAATCTGACAAATTATGGCTTCTGATGCCTGCATAGGGATTCAACAGGGACTGCTGTAAACTCTCTGCAGGATACACGGTGATTACAAACCAAATCACAGCTAATTTGCCAATTAGGGTCTGGTATTGAACAGACAAGATTGTAGAGACTTCTTTACACACATGTTGCACATGGACTTGGTCGAAAGAAAGGGAGGTTCTGCCCAGACTTGTTATGATAAATACAGAGGAGAATTAACTGCAAACAAGACTCAACTTGAAGTGCTAAACTTGGGTTGGTAAATTAAAAAACATAGAAACACTGGAGATGAATTTGTTACAAGACATGGCTGATATTGTTTAAAAAAATAAATTAAAAGAAAATAGCAAAATGAATTGCACTGCTCGATTGCATTATTGGTAACCCTCAGAAAAGAATTGTCTGAACACTTGAATTGCAATGGTAGATGCTCCCTGGAGTTCTTTTTAAACAAAAAGACACCTGGCCATTGGAAAAGTAAGACTCCAGTTCACAGCAGTGGCTTGGGAATTGGAAACTAAAGTTTTGCAGCAGTCTCCTCTTAATAAATAAGAGGTCTGGCATTAAATGCTGCATTTTGTTCTTCTAAAGATAAGTTAGTAATGCCCTAAGAACAGCCAGATAGCACTGGGACTCATATTCTGAGAGAGAATTTCAGTTAATGGTTTTTGGATGGGGGAAAAGGAAGAATTTTTCATTCGACCTCTCATGTGCAAGTCAGGTGGCACAGAAGAAGATGCACATGACTCAGCAGGAAGCCCATTTGAAACAGCTGCCTGTGAGAGTAACATTCGCAGTAATTAACTGTATTCACAGAAGTTCAATTGCTCAGGAGAAACCAAAAGTCAGGCTTTGCATCCTGGAGTGTGGGATGGGGAGTTGAATGAAGCAGCACCACCAGTGTGGGCTTAAATGTAGCACAATGGATTGAGGACACAAAGAAACTGCAGATGCTGGTTTACAAAAAAGCACAAAGAGCCAGCGGATCAGGCAGCATCCCTGGAGAACATGGATAGGCAATGTTTCGGGTCGGGGCCCTTCAGACTCTGATTTGGATAGAGTCATAGTGATACAGTGTGGAAACAGGCTCTTTGGCCCAACTTGCCCACACCAGCCAACATATCCCAGCTACTCCAGTCCCACCTGCCAGCGTTTGGTCCATATCCCTCCAAACCTGTCCTATCCATGTACCTGTCTAACTGTTTCTTAATCGTTGGGATAGTCCCAGCCTCAACTACCTCCTCTGGCATCTTGTTCCATACACCCACCACCCTTTGTGTGAAAAAGCTACCCCTCAGATTCCTATTAAATCTTTTCCCCTTCACCTTGAACCTATAATTATGGGATGAGGGAGAACCAAGGCACTTTAAAGTTTTGATTCAAGGCATGTTGTAGTGGAGCGGGTCCCGTGATAAACCCTTGGTGTACTTTAACATTAAAAAAATTATTCTGAGTCTATTCATCGTAGTGGGTATCTTTTTTAATTCAACCAAAAACTAACAGAATAGCACCTGAAACAGAGAAAAGGGGAATAAGTACAACAAAACGAGCTGAGGCAAACAGGGTATAATTGAGGCCATTATCTTCTATAAAGGAAAATAAGTGACCCAAGATTCTTTGGAAAGACGCCACAGCCGACCTTGCAGCAAACCACTGATCATTGCGCTAAACTCTTGTGGGACCATGCAAGAGTAAAGTCATTGCAGCTACACAATAAAATCACCGCTAATAAATATCTTGCTGCAAAGGCACACCTCACTGGTGGCATAAAGTAAATACTTTGGGAGGAATAAGGTGAGCCGTGAGTCACCACAAACATAGAACAACATTTAAAGAGGCCAGCAGGAATAGATCTGTGTAATTGCAGCAGCATAGCATCTCTCTGCACACCCATTCAGAGGACACTTATCTTTCAAACAAGGCAAGTCAATCCCATGGTCCACTCAGATCTCACAGGGCAAGGATTCAGGCACCACTCCAGGGACAAGAGCAGAAACCTAGGTTAACACTACAGATGTCAAGCCAAGCATGTGTACACTCTCCTAGGTTAAAGTAAAATATTGTGGCACCAGTTGATGGATGTACAAGTTCTCCTGATTATATTCTCCACCTATTTATAATATTAGCCACACATTTGCTGCGCTGTTTGTAGGAGCTTGCTGCGCCTAAACCGGTTGTTGAGAATACCTGCACAGCACTTGTAAATCATTTTGGGGGCATCCAGAGGCAATGAACATTGATAGATAAATGCAATTTATTTTTCATTAAAACAAAACTTTAATGCACAGGAAACCCAACCATCCTCCCAACCCCCAACCTTATTTCTGCACTGTAAACGCAGATCAGTGCAAAGTGAAACATATCTTGACCTCAATTGGGTTTACAATGAAGTAAGAGTTCTGCTAATGGCACTTATTTCAGAGTGCTGTCTACTCTGCACATCTGATAATTCTACACCAGTCTTTCAGTAGACCTCCAACCATCCACCCCAAAAGAAGAATTAGTAACCACACTACTCTTTGACAGAGGTTTTGCACATACACGTACAGACAAACACTTACCTTCCATAGAAATCTCACTCCATAGAAGAATATATAGAAATAAAATGCAAGTCTCCACCTGCAAATACAAAACACTTGAAATCAGAAAATGGGATGGGGTGGGGGAAAAAGGAAAGCGTGATCCGCATATCCAAGGAGCTCAGTCCACCAACCTGGATTTCAATGAAAAACAATTGGGAGAGATTTTTAAAAAAAAAATTTAAGCCTATCCTTCCCTGCCCTGCCACAGCCTGAGCAATCTATAGCTGGCCCTACAAAGGCTGTTAAAACAATCCCAGGCACTGCCAGTCCCCAGCCTCTCAAGTGAACTGCTGCACTCAGTGATTCAGTGGGCACAGAGTAATTGCCTCCAAGCTTCCAGGGTTTCTCCAGCTGCTTTTCAAACACCAAGAAACCATTAACAAAAAAGTAATGTTTATTCTTCTACAGTGCAAGATGCAGAATTTTCAACATAAACCCCTAGGGCTTTCACAAGAAGTTAGCGATTATAGATATCTTTCAACTGGAGTCACACAACAAGCTGATGACGCCACTGGCCAGGTAAATAATAAAGGAACCACACACCAGCACTGAATGCCATAATTCCTTCTTTGTCAAGGTCTGTACCTGTAATCTGCAATGTTCATTGTTACATTGATTCCACTCAATGCACAGTGTAACCCAGCAGAACCAACCAAACCTCATTAGAGGTATACGGCCACAGAAACCTGCTCTTTGGCCCAACTCATCCATGCTGACCAAGATGCCCCTTCTCATCTTGTTCCATTTGCCACCCCTCCAAACCTTTTCTATCCATTTACCTGTCCAGGTGTTTAAAAAAAAAAAATGCTGTTATAGCACCTGCTTCAACTTCCTCCTCTGGCAGCTTGTTCCACATAGCCACCACCCTCCAAGTGAAAAAATTGCCCAAATAACTTGTTCATACTCTTAAAATCTGCCCTGGGCAACTGCCCTTCCAATTTCAACCCAGGGGTTTTCCCAAGGCGACACCTAAAAGGCTTTAGCTTTTAAATTTGATCAAGTAAAATTTCAAAATTGAAAAACTTGAAGTCAATTTAAACACATCTTTAAAAAAAACTTCTGTTGATCATAAGAAGTGAAAGTCAGAGGACAGTTCATTCTTCTGATACGGTCAGTCAATCCCTTAGTTACAACAGATCGACAGTAAGACTTCCTTGCTGATCGATTGTCCGCACCTCTGCCGCTCTAACCATCCCTGCCTGCCCTTATGAGGGGGAAGCTTCCTGCATTCTAACATTAATGGTTATGACTGGAAGCTTAGCATGCAGGCAATCCGAAAATAAAATACATCCAGTGTCTGCACAGCCTTGTGAATGAAGTATGAACACAATACAACACTGGCACTGTATCTATCATATCAACGCCTTCAGGTAAAAAGCAGAACAGGGTTTTGTTTAACTCATCGACTGCATTAGTAGATGATCAGTTTTTAAACTGAAGGGGAGAGGTTGCAGGAGTGGTATAGGGTGGTTGCAGATGTCCAAATGTTGAAGTCCAAATTGTATAGGAAAAGCTGAAAATTATATAGGAAAATCTGAAGTCCAAATTATATAGGAAAAGCTGTAGTGAGAATTCCTTGTATCCATGTAGGTGAAGCAAGGTGAAGAAGTTACACAAGGAAGGCAGTTTACACGGACGACTGACTGACTAGCTGTCTGGAAACATCAAATAGATAGATTAATTCATTAACATCTCTACAGGAAACTGAAGGCAGAGCAGACATTAACTGGTTGTCTTCCTCTTACTCCAACACTAACTGACCTACAATGTATTTGTTTACAGAGTTTTCTAATTATTCAGGCAAGGGTAAGTCTCGCTTCAGTGTTATAAAGTGGTCAGCAAAGGAAGTGGTTTCAGCACTGCAGCAACCTGTTCACATAATCAGCAACGCCATATTAACAACAGGAGTTTCTTGGAGCAATTTGTTTCTAAAGCAAGCAAATAAAATTGGTGAAATACTTCAAAAATGCTGAAGAATTGAAAACATCCAGGGGGCAAAGCATGCTGGCACATTGACAGATAAGACAGAGCTCAGCACCTGTTAATTCCTAGAGACAGTCTCTGCAGGATGAAAAATGGCGAAAGATGACATTTTCAGAGGAACAAGAGAGCTTGTGTGGGGAGGAGAGAAAACAACAGCAGGAAACAATATTATCCTAGCCATTTGTTTTCTTGCCAGAGGAGGGATTGTGGAATTGCATCGGCCAAGGGCTGGGAAACTGGGCAGCTACCCAGCATTAAGCCTTCAGGGAATCTCAAAACAAACAACTTCACGATTTGGAAAGGCACAAAAAAAGGAACTTAACAAGAATCAGCATACGAACACTAGGGTGTGATTAGTGAGTCAGCTTTCCTACCCCAACCCCACCTCTCCTCATTGCTTCTCAACATATTTAAGACCACACTCAATTATAACCCATGGGAAATAGAATCTGCTTTCCAGAAGTGAATAGGAGGGTTCACTCGCAACTCTATTTGGAAGCCACTCAGATGAGCTAGGTCAAATACAACTCCACCAGACCAACAAAGGAATTAGTGTAGTGTTTCAAGGGCCTTCTTGGGACCTTCAGAAAGGAACTAATTCACTTTTCAGCTTTATTGGGAAGTGCAGCAAGTGAAGATTTGAAATCTTGCTCCCAGCGATCAACATGTTTAATAAATGAATGCATGCCCTGAGTTAGATGTTTTCCTTCTCTTTCAACCTCAGCAGAGGACTCTATAGGCACAGTACCAATACAGAGACTCAACCTGTTCCACCATTAAACGAGGAATGCTGATGGCATGGGGTACACAATCTGTTTGGAAAGTCTTGGAAGACCACAGAAGACACTGGGCCAAAAACGTGTTCTTTCCTTCACTGAAAGTTGTCACCAGCCCAAGAAAGTTGCCTTCGCCTCTGAAGCCGAGCCCAGCAAGTGCTAGTACTTTGCCCAAGGGGCCGTCATAGAAAGGCTACTAAAGAACATGACTGAAGTCAAATTCCGTTATCTTCTGGAATCTTGTGGGTAGCGATGGGAGCGGGGAACTGAAGACCACTCATTTACAATCTTTGCTTACGGTGACTGAGTAAGTTAATTTCCACTTTTGTTCCACGGAACTCCAAGATTTCGGCTGATATTCTGGATATCATTTGGCCATGTCCACCTCCGTATAGACAGTGGCTTTGGGTCATTACTTCTGCACGAGCCGAGGCAGCAAGCTATCCAATGGTGGACCTTCAATCTAAGTCCAATCCCATCCATGCCGGCAAACTCCTCCAGTTGGGGAATGCTGGCCAAACTACAAAACTAGGGAATGGCAACGCCCGTTGACCCATCTCTCCTCAACTAAGGTGGTAGCAGGCATCCATGGAGCCCCTTCTACCACTGGTTCATATCAAAGTGGACAGCACACAGACTGCAAACGGATTCTGGAGCCTTTTCCTTCCGTACAAACCAGGTGGTGGAGACCCTTACCAGTGACACATTGGAATGACCAACATTCCATGCTCATAATTTCAAAAAACCTATTAAATCAAATAGCACCAATGTAGATCTGGACATTGATGGGAAAAGTTTAGAGGGATATGGGGAAAATGGGCCTAGCCAAAGGGCTGGTTTCCAAGCTGTATGATTCTAAGATGGGTTTCTGGCCAGAATTCAAGAGCCAACGGAAGCCCAGTTCCAGGGACTGTATGCAGACGGATCAAGCTGCTCGGTATGGAAGGATGATCGTTTGGTTTGTGGCTCTACAAGATTCATGGCCGTCCAAGACGTTCCAAAAAGATTCTGCTATTCTCCTTCCTTATTTTGCAACCAGCCATGAAATGCAGAAGGGAGATTTTGCGACATTCGCAACTTTCCCTTTCCTGCCCACAAGGGTATGTCAGTGCTCTTGCTCGAGCAACAGGACGACATGGACTACACCTGACTTGCCGTCCCGTCACAAGCGGCAATTAGGTTTCCAGAAAACAGCCATTTGTAAATCAGAGGAGGTGGGTGGGCCCCTTCACAAAATAGTTCCTCATTTATTACACTGATCAAGGAGACACAGATGCACTGGTTTTAAAGACCGCACAGGCTATACTATCATTGGGTGTTCTTCAGAGGGCATGGATTAATAAAATGGCCGAGAGGAGACAAGAATGCAATGAAGAAACGTAATGTAATTTGTTTAGGGAGGAAGAACAAAGACAGATATTACATGCTTAATATAGGTAGTTAGAGTGGGCAGGGGACAGTTATTACTCGGAAAGCATTGCCTAATGAATACAGTGGAAGCAGATTCAGTAATAAAAAAAAGTTTAAAAAGAGAATTGGATAAGTACGAGAAGGTGGAAAGAAATGGAGGGAAAGAGCAGTGGAATGGGACTGATTGATGCAATGATGGATGTGATCCTTGTACCAACTCTTTTAAAGAGTTTTTCCTTAAAGTGCGAGTAGAAGTATAATGAGCTGAAGTATCTGCTCCTGGTTGGTTTCTTTAGCAAAGCTACAAAAGGTTTTCAAAAAAAACTGGAGCAAAAGCAGGTCAGCATGGGTGAAATGTTTCAGTGGTAGGTCAGAGCTACTCTTGCTGTGAAGTTTGGACATGGGCATGGCTTCAACACGACACAAATGAAGAATGTACAAGTTGACGTCAATGGATTAAGTCTTGCAGGACCTCAGGAGTTTCTTATTTGCAACCAATACAAAAATATGTTGACGATCGAAGCCAAGTGTGACTATTGCTGCTCGTGCTCTGCTGCTGCCGTCGCCGCCATTACGACATGCCTCTTGCCACACGTGCTCTGCCGCTGCTGCTCTAGGCTCGCTATTGCTGCGCCGCCATTGCCACCATTTGCCAATGCCACTATGGTCATTTGCTCTCCTAAGCAGCACAAACTGAATGGCTTTAAAAAAGGTTTGGTGGTGCGTTTGCACCAATGAAACACAAGGCAAGCTCACTGCCAAGTACTACAGTGACCAGGAGCAGTTTTGTATTTGGTCCCGGTCAGTGTGGCCCTTGCTGCATTTGGGGTGGAACCTGGAATCATGATCCGGAAATCTCAGCAGAAAATGTAGAATCCCATGGAAGAACGATTGGTGTTCGCTTATTCAGTCACCATAAGCTAGTGGACACAGTTAAGGGCAAATTCCATTCCTATTAGCAGGAATCTCACTCTTGTGTTGAGTTAGTGGGAGAGTATTACATGAAGACAAAATACACGATGAAAAGTATATTCACACATCAAACACCAACTATTAAATTTATCCAAAAATTGTGGAAGCAAGAAATATCCCATCATTATATTTAACATTATACTCAAAATTCTTCAGAAGGGCAGTTGGCAAAGTGGGAAAAGAAATCATAGCAGTCTAGGTTTTGATAAACTATTATTGAAAATGCCAAATCAGTACAATAATTAACAATCTCTTTTTATAAAAAAAGGGAGAGTTGCGAGTGGAACAAGAGGAGGGGTTCACTCAAAGCCTCTGCAATGTCATTTAAAAACATTTGCTGATAATACAAAATCTCACAGGTATTTATTCACAAAATGCTGGAGTAACTCAGCAGGACAGGGAGCGTCTCAGGAGAGAAGGAATGGGTGACGTTTCGGGCCGAGACCCAAAATCTCGCCACACATTTATGATGGACAAGGAATTCTGTGCAGTAGGGCTCAAGTAAATTTAATCAGGCACAATCATCGACCCAATAACAGTGGAATAAAAGCCGTACATGCTCTCACAGAATTTTGTGAGCGTGCTGGGTTTATCTTCGTTTCTCCGATGCCGAAACCAGCGCTGAATTTTGCGGACATCCCAGTCGAGCTGCTTGGACAGACCCTCGAGCCTTTTTTCATCAGGAGACTGAGAAGAAACAAAAAAAGAATTAGTGATGCATGAAAGCGTTTCCAAAATCAACTCCAGCAGCTGCCAGCTGAACAATATATGAAACAGCTTGCCTTGGAAGCGAGTGGGGTGGAGAGGGGCTGTCATGGTCCCATAGAAACAAGTACACCTGTTTAAACCACACGTTCTGAGCAAGCCTTTGGAAACAATTTCAACAGAAATCTATGAAAAAGCTTAGGGCCAATAGAAAGTAATATTCAGTAACATTGCAATATGAAAGTGCAAATGTCCTTGGAGGTACTGCACTATGTTTCAAACCTTTTTTTTATTTTTTATTTTTATTTTTTAAATCAAAAATATGTATTCAAATATTAAAATAATATATACAATACAATAAAACCAAAACAGAACCCACCACCAGAATACTATACAAACAAATATACCAATTGAAACTATTATACAATTATATTACAATCCCCATCCAGGATACATCCAATCCCCCGCAGTGCCCAGCGGTCCCGGAGATCCTCCAGGGTGCCCGTGGACAGTGCGTAGTATGTTTCAAACCTTAGCATTTCAAACCCCAGAATGTCAAATCCACAAGGCTCAGTAATATGTCAGCATTGTCACATGCTAGGCAGAGAGAGGACACTGTTACAGAACAGTTTGTGAAGCAAGCTCCTACAGCCGAATCTCACTAATGAAATTAAGTCCAACATGGGCTGAACTGTAGGCTTCCTTTAGCTGGACGTTGTGAAAAGAAAACCAAAACAGCAGGCCATGTGTAGTATATGATTACTGAATTACAGTGAACAGCTGCCACCCATTCCTGAACGTACAACAGATTAATTTCCTCTGGAGACCAATTACTTCCAAATGCCAAAGTTCTGACACTCATCAATGTTAATTACGAAGCATTGTCCTCCAGCTGCAGAGAGGGAGGAAAAGAGAAACTAGGATGGACGCATGCCACAGATGGGGGGGGGGGGCCCAAATAGATCAACAGTGCCTTTCAGTATCACAACAACAGTTCACATATATACTATGAACAAAATCAAGAGAGCTGGTGGAAGTCAGTGTGTCAGGCAGCATCTGGGAAGGAATTAGACAGTCTGAAGAAGGGTCCTGACCCAAAATGTCACCTGTCTATTCCCTCCAGACACTGCCGAGTTACTCTAGCACTTTGTGTTTTGCTCAAGATCCAATACCTGCAATTTCTAGTGTCTCTATGTACAGGTTATATTATGTGATGGCTGCAGTAATACTCAGTTCAACAGGTTATTAAATACGATATACTGTTGTAGGCAGGAACACATTTAATAGCTCCATGTTTCTTCCAATGCTATGCTTGGCCAGGCCAAATTACCCATTCAAGGAGCCACAGATCTCTTGGGTAATGCAACCGTCAAAGACCGATGATTCATAACTGGATACTGGATTCCATCAATATTTCTTTCTCTTAATTATAAGCAAGTTTAAAGAGGGCCATTTTTTCAGTTGCCAATTCCAAAGATCCTTTGTTTTCAATGATCACCACTGTAAGAAAAGTGTCACTGGAGATACTGGGACAGGCAGACATACTAGACTTGGGGATGGGAACAAACTGGGTAAGCCTTTGCAAAGAAGCAACATACGGTACTATCTGGAAACTTACAACGAAAATGCAAAGATTTGCACGTTTTTTCTGTGGTCAGTCAGAAACTTGAGGCATGTCAGATTTGGAATATATTGGAAAAATTAACAGATAAAAAGGAATTTGTTGCCATATGGAGTAGCACTGCACACTCTCAGAAGAAGAAAGGTTAGGAAGACTAAGTCATCGTTTTGGTTCCTCCATCTTCGTCCTTGGCCTATTGGGTAGCTTAGATCCACATGCATCCCCTAAATAACACCCACTTCTACCTCCATGTTGCCCACCCTTTGTCTTGGACTACTCAAATCTCAAGCATGCCCCCATTAGCTCACATTTGCCCTCTTAAGCTCCCCTTCTTTAAGAGCAGGGAAATTCTCCATACATCCTGACCAATATGCCAATCACTCAATAATCAGGCATATTCATATGTGCAATGTGCAGGATCTTGCTATGCATAAATTGGCTTTAGTGATCATGATTCACAATGCACGGCATTGACTGCAATGCGCCTTAAACAAAGGTGGGGGGGGGGGGGGGGGGGAATGTCTTCCTTCTGTTCCACAATCTTATAACCATCCCCCAGTGCGGCAGAAACACTCAAGTTTCACAAAGCCTGTTTCTTCTCTCCCCTCCACCCCCCGTTGGATCCCCTTACTTCCCAAACTGGCTGAGATGGGGCATCTTGGTCGGCATGGGCAAGTTGGGCCGAATGGCCCATTTCTGTGCTGTCTGACTCCATGACCCCACTATTGTTGGCTCTGCTTTGAACAGTTCATGTGGCCACTCCCTCTGATACCATTTTCTCTGACGTGGTGTCGGTTTGTTCAGTTACACATTTGAAGGGCCTTGTGTTCTTACTGTTCAGGGGGAAAAGAAACAATGAAGCTTAAATTGATCCAGGGTTGGGGAGAGAGCTTGCAGCAACGTAATGTTTTGGACTGACATAATGGCTCAAGCGAGCCCCTTCAGATTGCAAGTATTTGCTAAATAAATTGCAAAACATCAAATTGAAAACCACGTCAGTTAGGTTTAGGGTCAGAATTTATACTGGCAAAACATTCACACCCCACTAGAGCAAACTACAAGCCACAAACAATTTGGAAATCAGCAGCAGTAGATTTCAATTTAACAGCTGTACTAAATGTTCCTTCTTCCCAAACAGACAAAAACAGTTACAATAACCTGATCCAAAAGGTCAGCGTTACATCAACAGGGTCAACACAAATAGAACAGCACAGCAAAGGAACAGGCCCTTCATCCCACGATGTCCACACCAAACATGATGCCAAGTTAAACCAATCTCTGTCGCTGCTGCTGATATGATCCATATCTCCCCATTCCCTGCATATCTATGTGTCTATCTAAAAGCCTCCAAATTCCCACCTTTCTGTCTGCCTCCAGCACCACCCCTGGCAGCACGTATCAGGCACCCAGCATCCTCCGCGTAAAAAACTTGCCCCGCACGTCTCCTTTAAACATTACCCCTCTCACTTTAAATCTATGTCCTCCAGTGTCAATTTCACCCTGGGAATACGTTTCTGACTGTCTACCCTATCATGCCTCTCATAATTGTATACTTCTATCAGGTCTTCCCTCAATCTCGGACGTTCCAGAGAAAAATAATTCACCAAAAGCTACATGACTCATTCTGACATGACTCATTGTCTATCATTTATAGACAACAGACAATAGGTGCAGGAGTAGGCCATTCGGCCCTTCGAGCCAGCACCACCATTCAATGTGATCATGGCTGATCATTCTCAATCAGTACCACGTTCCTGCCTTCTCCCCATACCCCCTGATTCCGCTATCCTTAAGAACTCTATCTAGCTCTCTCTTGAATGCATTCAGAGAACTGGCCTCCACTGCCTTGAGGCATTTATTAAGAAATGAGGAGATTTATAGCAAACACTTTAAAATTAAGTATGATTGCATGGAAAAAAATACAACAGTGCATCTTGGTCTATGATGTGACTGTTTATGTAGAAGATAAGATTTTATTGGTCTTTGCATAATAGCATGGAAACTCCATCTCTTCATAAGTACACATTTACAATTTAAAGCATCTGCAGCTACATCTCCTCAAAAGGTCCTGGATCTTTCAGCACAACCAGCACACTCCATACATGTACAAAAAGCACCCACACCAGTTTAACTGTTAAAGCAGTACAGGATATTATAGAAACATAGAAAATTGCTGGAGGAGGCCATTCGGCCCTTAGAGCCAGCATCACCATTCAATATGATCATGGCTGATCATCCAAAATCAGTACCACATTCCTGCTTTTCCCCCATATCCCTTGATTCCTTTAGCCCGCAGAGCTAAATCTAACTTTCTCTTGAAAACATCCAGCAAATTGGCCTCCACTGCCTTCTGCGGCAGAGAATTCCACAGATTCACAACTCTCTGGGTGAAAAAGCTTTTCCTCATCTCAGTCCTAAATGGCCTACCCCTTATTCTTAAACTGTGACCTCTGGTTCTGGACTCCCCCAACATCAGGAACATTTTTTCCTGCATCTATCCTGTCCAATCCTCTGAGAATTTTATATGTTTCTAAAAGATCCCCTCTCATCCTTCTAAATTCCAACGAATACAAGCCCAGTCGACCCATCATATGTCAGTCACGCCATCCCGGGAATTAACCTGGTGAACCTACGCAGCACTCCCTCAATAGCAATAATGCCCTTCCTCAAATAGGAGACCAAAATTGCACACAATACACCAGGTGTGGTCTCACCAGGCCCCTGTGCAACTGCAATAGGACCTCCTTGCCCCTAAACTCAAATCCTCTTGCAATGAAGGCCAACATGCCAATGGCTTTCTTCAGTGCCTGCTGTACCTGCATGCTTACTTTCAGTGACTGATGTACAAGGACACCCAGATCTCGTTGCAGCTCCCCTTCTCCTAATCTGTCACTATTCAGGTAATAATCTGCCTTCCTCTTCTTGCCACCAAAGTGGATAACCTCACATTTATCCACATTAGACTGCATCTGCCATGCTTCTGCCCACTCACCCAACCTATCCAAGTCACCCTGAAGCCTCATAGCATCCTCCTTGCAGCTCACACTGCCACCCAGCTTTGTGTCATTCGCAAACTTAGAGATGTTACATTTAATTCCCTTATCTAAATCGTTAATATATATTGTAAACATCTGGGGTCCCAGCACTGAGCCTTGCGGCACCCCACTAGTCACTGCCTGCCATTCTGAAAATTCCTCTTTGCTTCCTGTCTGCCAACCGTTCTCTATCCATGTCAACACCCTACGTAGCCCCAATACCATGTGCGCTAATTGTGCACACTAATCTCTTGTGTGGGACCTTGTCAAAGGCTTTTTGAAAGTCCAGATACACCATATCCACTGGCTCTCCCTTATCCATTCTACTTGTTACATCCTCAAAAACTTCCAAAAGATTAGTCAAGCATGATTTCCTCTTCACAAAATCAAGCTAACTTTGACTGATCCAGTCACTGCTTTCCAAATGCGCTGCTATAACATCTTTAATAATCGACTCCAGCATCTTCCCCACTACCGATAAGGTTAACTGGTCTATAATTCCCCGTTTTCTCTCTCCCTCCTTTCTTAAAAAGTGGAGTTACATTGGATCAGTTCCTGTGGGCTGGAGGGTAGCCAGAGTCGAGAGAACATTGGAAAATGATCACCAATGCATCCACGATTTCTAGGGCCACCTCCTTGAGTACTCTGGGATGCAGACCATCAGGCCCTGGGGATTTATCTGCCTTCAGTCCCAACAGTTTACCTAACAACATTTTCTGACTAATGTGGATTCACTTCAGTTCCTCCTCCCACTAGATCCTCGGTCTCCAAGTATTTCCGGGAGATTGTTTGTGTTTCACTGTTCCTCAGTGAAGACAGAATCAAAGTACTTGCTTAACTGTTCTATCATTTCCTCGTTTCCCATTATAAATTCATCTGTCTCTGACTAAGGGACCTACATTCATCTTCATTAATCTTTTCCTTTTTACATACCTTAAGAAACTTTAACCCCTTTGTCCTCCTCTGTTGAGTTCTAAATTTCTCCCAGTCCTCTGGTTTGCTGCTTCTTCTGGCCAATTTATATGCTTCTTCCTTGGATTTAACACTATCCTTGACTTCCCTCGTCAGCCACAGTTGAGCCGCCTTCCCAATTTTATTTTTTCGCCAGACAGGGATGAACAATTTCTGGAGTTCATCCATGCGGTCTTTAAATCTTTGCCATTGCATCTCCACTGTCACCCTTTAAGTATAATTTGCCAGTATATCCTAGCCAATTCCCGTCTCATACCTTCAAAGTCTCCTTTATTCAAGTTCAGGACCCTAGTCTCTGAATTACCGTGTCACTCTCCATCCTAATGCAGAATTCCACCATATTATGGTCACTGTTACCCAAGGGGCCTTGCACAACAAGATCGTTAACTAATCCTTCCTCATTACACAATACCCAGTCTAGGTTGGCCTGCCTTCTAGTCGGTTCCTCTACATATTGGTTTAAAAATCCATCCCGTATACATTCCAGAAAATCCTCCTCCTCAGCACTGGTACCAATTTGGTTGGCCCAATCTATATGTAGATTAAAGTCACTCATGACAACCGCTGTATCACTCGGGTTCTACCAGTTCAGGCATCAGAGGAGGAATGTTTTTTTAAATTTTAGTGTTTTGCATTAATTTTATGGTCAGGGTCAGAGCCTCCAGACCTCAAAATGTGTACAGCCTACTGAGACAGGAGGCCAATCACTGCAGTTTCTCAGATCCTCGTTCTTTAGCATTTAAATGGCAGTCTGCAAGATCACCATCATCTACACTTTCTCTGGAACTGTAACACTACAACGAAGTAATATTATATTCTGCACTCTGGTATTTTTCTCTTTGCACTACGTGTACTTGTGAATGGCTTGATTGTACTCATGTATAATATGATTTGACTGGATAGCATGCAAACTATGTTTTTCTCCGTTTCTCAGTACACGGGACAATAATAAATAATAAACCAGCACAAGTAAAATTTAATGACTATTCTCCAAAAGGATCATAGGCAATACAGATAGCAACCATCACAACTGGTCATAATTTTTTTATCAACAACCCTCACCATAGCACCCAGGTGTTCCCTTCAAATCTTGTGGGATTTTCTTCAGCCTTTTCTAGAAAGAATCCTAGATATGTATTTCACTATGTACCATCTTGCTCAGTCACTGTTTTACTTGAAGTATAGTTCGTTTTACTACACTGTTCGCACAGCCTCAATGTTTGAATGTTGAAGTTTCGCAGCCACTGCAGTTTGCATGCCCACTCCAAAGTCCTTTGATCATTTCAACTTGCACCTTTAGCTACACGTTCAAACCATTTACTAGAGCAAGTTTGCAGCTCCTTGTGCCAAGCCTGATTTGCCATTGAGATCAATTCAAGGCCATTTACAGCCTCCCTGGCTTCAACCATGAATCCCCACTCCCCCATCTACAGAGATCTGCCCTGTAAGCATCAAGTTTCCCAATCCAGAGAATTCTTAACCCCAACCCCTTGCCACACAGATGGTCACATACCGTTCAGCCAACAAATATATACAACCACACCCCTATTCCTTATGTCAGCTCTAGGGGTTTGCAGATAATTGATGAGGTTAGTTTAAAAAAAAATAGTTCTCAGCATTTTAGCACATCAGTTCCTAAGACAGAGTCCAGTGTCCTTAATGGGAGAGGAGCGAATCGAACAGTGCCCTAGCAGTTAACCTGCAGTTAAAAATGGGAATACAAGACCCCAAGCCCATCATTGGTTAAATGAAACCACATCATTGGTTCTCTTTCTTACAGTACCTTGATATCAGCTTGGTACAATAATGATACTTTCACTCCAGGTTCAATACCCCTCAAGGAAGCAATTGTACAAGGGTTGATTTGGAGGGGTATTCTAGTATTTTGCAACTGTATTCGATGTCAAGAGAAGAGGGCATGAACGGCAAGTACGAAGGAGAAGATACCACTGAATCAAGTTCACATTCACGATTTAACTGAATGGCACTGGGATGTCTAATCTGTCACTTATGGGCCAGATGCAACTCATAGCCTCAGGGAGTCTGGCCTCCGATGTCAGAATCCTAGTTTCACTTGTATTTGTTATCTATCCACTAATTTGGAGGGCCAATAAATACTGGTCTTGCCAGTGACACCCACATCTCAAAAATAGAGAAAATAAAGCAGAAAACAAAAAAAAACAATAATTAGTCATTAAGAAACTAATGGAATGACCACCATTTAGACAGGCCTGATCACTGCACGCCCATCTATCAGTCACGTATACAGAAACGCAGACGACAATTACAAGAAGCAGAACAGGACATCACACTGCAGCCCTGAACTATTGGAAGCCAGGACAAAAAGGTTAATTGGCAGATATCTAGGAATTAATCCCCGTTCTACCCGCTCAGAGTCAGATGCGAGCAGGGCAAGAAAAAAAGCATCAAAGCAGTAGGAAAAAATCTGAAGATGTCTTGCGACAACAGCACTCACCTTTGTAATTGATGTAAAGACTTTCTCTAGAATAGCATTGGGCTGTGCTCTGCGTGGTCCATTTGCTTGAATTCGAAGACTCACGGCACATGGTTTGGCAATAAACCTGTTTGGATAAAAATATACATACTAGTTTAGTGCAGTCACATGTGCTGCAAATTAAAGCCTCAAAGATACAGTCATCTTGATACTGGATGCTACTGGAAGCATGCAATGGATAAAAGTTTACCAATGGAACAATTGCATCTGGTCTTGTTTCAGTAACAGACAAGAAGTTAGGTCTGTGCAAGTTGGTTAGGAGGAGTGGTTGACACAGCCACAGAGCTTTTAGAGCTGTTTCAGCAGCCTCAGAGACCTTAACTGCATGGCATTGCTCTGCAGTGTTCTTTTAAACAGAGCTACATTTGAAAGAGGTTTTCAACACCAGATAGAAGCTGCTTCACGCAAAGACTACAAAGTCCAAGCTTTAAAAATGCAGAGTGGGCACTGTTACCATTGGAAACAGCAAAATAAAAGGCAAACCTATATTACACATGTGCCCACAAGAGAGAGAGTCTGGTCTCATTACAATGGTTGCACGCCAGAATAATTGAGCAAGGAATTGGCAGCACAGAAGCAGGCCATTTGGCCCAACTGGTCAATGATATCATTCACTCAAAGTTCCACATGAATTCTTCCTACATCTGTTCTTTTTTTTCAAATCATATCTTTATTTAGCTTCTGCTTTAATGGATCTTGTTCATTTCAATCACTCCGAGTCTCTCTGTATAAGAGTCTCTGCTGCATTCCCCATTTAGATTTATGAAATGACCATCCTGCATTTGGGATGCCTAGAGGTTGTGAAAGGTTCAATAAAAATGCAAGTCTTTCTTCTCAAGTCAGGAATCAAGTAGCTGCATCCAAATTGCAAGAATCCCAACATGAAGGAAACTCTTAGCAAGATTATAAAGTTTCTATTCCTGAGAAATAGAAGTTGGATTTAAGAACATTATGTGGAGGGCAGGCATGGTATGATTGCTCTCTCCAGGCTTTGCAGACATTAAGAGCTAGGTTGTCAGCTCAGAAGTTTAAGGGGGAAAGAATACCACCAACCCACTTCTTACAAAACTGGGTAGCACTCAAGTATGAAGACAGGATTGGAGGAGCAAAACAAAAACTTTTAAAGGAGGTGATTACTTGAATCAGGAGATAAAATTGGCGTGTCACAAATGTAATGCTACGGTGGTTATGGGAGATTTCAACATGCAGGTAGACTGGGAAAATCAGGTTGGAAATGGACCCCAGGAAAGAGAGTTTGTAGAGTGCGTTCGAGATGGATTCTTAGAACAGCTTGTACTGGAGCCTACCAGGGAGAAGGCAATTCTGGATTTAGTGTTGTGTAATGATCCTGATCTGATAAGGGGACTAGAGGTAAAAGAGCCATTAGGAGGCAGTGATCACAACATGATAAGTTTTACTCTGCAAATGGAAAGGCAGAAGGGAAACTCGGAAGTGTCAGTATTACAGTATAGCAAAGGGGATTACAGAGGCATGAGGCGGGAGCTGGCCAAAATTGACTGGAAGGAGGCCCTAGCAGGGAAGACGGTAGAACAGCAATAGCAGGTATTCCTGGGAATAATGCAGAGGTTGCAGGATCAATTTATCCCAAAGGCGGAAAGATTCTAAGGGGAGTAAGAGACACCTGTGGCTGACGAGGGAAGTCAAGGACAGCATAAAAATTAAGGAGAGGAAGTATAACATAGCAAAGAAGAGTGGGAAGACAGAGGATTGGGACTCTTTTAAAGAGCAACAAAAGTTAACTAAAAAGGCAATACGGGGAGAAAAGATGAGGTACGAGGGTAAACTAGCCAATAATAGAGGAGGATAGCAAAAGTTTTTTTAGGTACGTGAAGAGGAAAAAAATAGTCAAGGCAAATGTGGGTCCCTTGAAGACAGAAACAGGGGAATTTATTATGGGGAACAAAGAAATGGCGGACGAGTTAAACCGTTACTTTGGATCTGTCTTCACTGAGGAAGATACACACAATCTCCCAAATGTTCTAGGGGCCGGAGAACCTAGGGTGATGGAGGAACTGAAGGAAATCCACATTAGGCAGGAAATGGTTTTGGGTAGACTGATGGGACTGAAGGCTGATAAATCCCCAGGGCCTGGTGGTCTGCATCCCAGGGTACTTAAGGAGGTGGCTCTAGAAATAGTGGAAGCATTGGAGATCATTTTTCAATGTTCTATAGATTCAGGATCAGTTCCTGTGGATTGGAGGATAGCAAATGTTATCCCACTTTTTAAGAAAGGAGGGAGAGAGAAAACGGGTAATTATAGACCAGTTAGTCTGACATCAGTGGTGGGGAAGATGCTGGAGTCAATTATAAAAGACGAAATTGCTGAGCATTTGGATAGCGGTAACAGGATCATTCCGAGTCAGCATGGATTTATGAAGGGGAAATCATGCTTGACAAATCTACTGGAATTTTTTGAGGATGTAACTAGGAATATTGACAGGGGAGTCGGTGGATGTGGTGTACCTCGACTTTCAGAAAGCCTTCGACAAGGTCCCACATAGGAGATTAGTGGGCAAAATTAGAGCACATGGTATTGGGGGTAGGGTACTGACCTGGATAGAAAATTGGTTGACAGACAGAAAGCAAAGAGTGGGGATAAATGGGTCCCTTTCGGAATGGCAGGCAGTGACCAGTGGGGTACCGCAAGGTTCGGTGCTGGGACCCCAGCTATTTACGATATACATTAATGACTTAGATGAAGGGATTAAAAGTACCATTAGCAAATTTGCAGATGATACTAAGCTGGGGGGTAGTGTGAATTGTGAGGAAGATGCAATAAGGCTGCAGGGTGACTTGGACAGGTTGTGTGAGTGGGCGGATACATGGCAGATGCAGTTTAATGTAGATAAGTGTGAGGTTATTCACTTTGGAAGTAAGAATAGAAAGGCAGATTATTATCTGAATGGTGTCAAGTTAGGAAGAGGGGATGTTCAACGAGATCTGGGTGTCCTAGTGCATCAGTCACTGAAAGGAAGCATGCAGGTACAACAGGCAGTGAAGAAAGCCAATGGAATGTTGGCCTTCATAACAAGAGGAGTTGAGTATAGGAGCAAAGAGGTCCTTCTACAGTTGTACCGGGCCCTGGTGAGACCGCACCTGGAGTACTGTGTGCAGTTTTGGTCTCCAAATTTGAGGAAGGATATTCTTGCTATTGAGGGCGTGCAGCGTAGGTTCACTAGGTTAATTCCCGGAATGGCGGGACTGTCGTATGTTGAAAGGCTGGAGCAATTAGGCTTGTATACACTGGAATTTAAAGGGATGAGGGGGGATCTTATCATATCATATATATACAGCCGGAAACAGGCCTTTTCGGCCCTCCAAGTCCGTGCCGCCCAGCGATCCCCGTACATTAACACTATCCTACACCCACTAGGGACAATTTTTACATTTACCCAGCCAATTAACCTACATACCTGTACGTCTTTGGAGTGTGGGAGGAAACCGAAGATCTCGGAGAAAACCCACGCAGGTCACGGGGAGAACGTACAAACTCCTTACAGTGCAGCACCCGAAGTCAGGATCGAACCTGAGTCACCGGCGCTGCATTCGCTGTAAAGCAGCAACTCTACCGCTGGGGATTGGACACATTAGAGGCAGGAAACATGTTCCCAATGTTGGGGGAGTCCAGAACAAGGGGCCACAGTTTAAGAATAAGGGGTAGGCCATTTAGAACGGAGATGAGGAAGAACTTTTTCAGTCAGAGAGTGGTGAAGGTGTGGAATTCTCTGCCTCAGAAGGCAGTGGAGGCCAGTTGGTTGGATGCTTTCAAGAGAGAGCTGGATAGAGCTCTTAAGGATAGCGGAGTGAGAGGGTATGGGGAGAAGGCAGGAACGGGGTACTGATTGAGAGTGATCAGCCATGATCGCATTGAATGGCGGTGCTGGCTCGAAGGGCTGAATTGCCTACTCCTGCACCTATTGTCTATTGTCTATTGACTCCTCTCACATTTGCATCAAACGCTTCTTTTTGGAAAACTCTTGAATATTCCCCCTCTCCTAAAAGTGCAAATCATAAAAAGTATTTTGTCTCAAGGCAAACACCGGTTATTTCCCTCTTAGACGTTTAGTCTGAACTCTACACACCCTCTTACTTGCCGAATTACCGAAAGCAATGAATTAATCAAAGTAGGAATTTAATAGCATGGAGTAAATTTAGCACTAAACAGAATTAAGTTTTAATTTCAAAATGGATTACACAATCAGTTTCAAACAACCCAGTTCCCTTTTAAACGATAACAGCCAATAGTGGCCATGGCAAAGAATTCAACATTCTATTCACTGAAGGAAAACACAAAGTACCACCATTATACTTGGAGTCAAGCTTGATCCAAAGTGGAACCCAACAACTGGGTTTTAAAGTTGGTCTTTGTAAATGTTTTTTCCAGCGGAGTCTTCCAAATCTCTCCCAACATTCAGCAATTACACATTCCAACCCACGTTTCTTCAGCCAGAAAATTGCATTCCACTATAACATCTGCTATTCACAAAAAGAAATCCAGCAGCCTTGCCCAGGAGCAGCTCCTTCCCACTAGCGCAGTGACAGAGTCAAATTCATTTCCTATCACTAGGAATTCCTGTTTAGTTGGGCCTTGGACTTAGTTTTGTGTTATACACAACAGCTCAGAACTGACTAGATTCTCTTTCACAGTCAGACCCTGTGAATCAGGAAACAAAATTCATCATGTTAGCAATTAGCAAAGGAACAGAGAAAAGGCAATGCAAGAAAAAAACTTCTAAAAAAATAAATGAGAACATGGAGAAGATCTGGAGAGCACAGCCAGGGGTGGTAGTAGAGGCCCACTCAATTGTATAGGTTCAAAAGGAAGGAATTTGTAAGGTTATGAGAAAGGCGAGAGAGCAAGATTATCTGCATTGCATCTACATGGAGCCTGTACAGATTCGACAAGCCAAATGGCCTCCTGCACTGCAAACTTTGTGAAGTTGGAAAAAAGACTTCAAGAAAAAGAACGAGGGACCTCGCTGGTTTGCAACAATTTCACACCCAACCAGAAGTTCAATTTACATCAGTTTAAGTACAAGCAGGCTGTTTTAAATCTAGTCCAGGCAGGAATGAACAAAGTCCCAGGGTTGTAAGGTCAGCTTGCAAATTCACTGCACAGTTCACATGCTTTAATCCAATTTTGGAAATTAAATAAAGGCCAATTTTCCCTTTGATTAATGTCATTTAACATTCAAAACATATGGAATGCCAAATGCATGCAAGAGCCAGTTTCCATCCAACTTCCAAAAACAACCGATTTCCCATTTTTAAGAGCCATTTCATGACAAAAAAATCATAATCATCTTGAAACTGTAAAAGGAGGAGGAAAGGGGGACAATAGCTCGATTACTAACTCCTGCAGTCCAACATCCAACTCCATAACACATTGGTCATTATAATGCCTTGCTACCATGAAGCCCTCAGGGCCAATTTCTCAGCAAAGAACAGACCAGACATTATAAAAGCTGATATTTACTTCACAACACGTGCTAGAACCCACCTTTGGAAACAGCAACTTTTAAAAAGATAGTTAAGTCACACTCCTATTGAAAAGCAGACATTAAAAAAAAACAAATTAACAAGCACATACTAAATAATCAAAATATTCCCCATCCCAATTTGCAGCCTATTGTCCCTCCCTGGCTAAATTAGTCGAGCTGGGGCTAGGGGGTGCAGATAAAAGCCTCTGCGATATATTAATTATCCCAAAGTTAACGAGATACCCTCACAAAACAAGCTCCCCCAGTATCAAAATGGTGATTCTCCGACAATTTGCTTCCCACCAAACTCCCAGAAAAAAACTGGATGCCATTTTTCTTGAGACTTCTGGTGACCACTATCACCAATGTCAGCACAGTGCAGTAATGTTGGCTCAGGACAGTTTTATTCAACATCATCTCCAATAAGGTACTCCTACAAAATAATTACCTCTTTTTGCTTACAAACACACAATACAATGGGAGACATCAGTTGAAAGGACTCAAGGCAAAAAAGATGGCCGAGCTCCCATCTTTTCTGGCTCAGAGGGAGGTTTTAGTTGGATTTTATTTTCATGAAAGTAGCATGATGCTTTGAAAGGAGGAAGAGATTTTTTTCCATGACATGGTTCCCACATTTACAAGTACAGTGTGTAAATATTTTCACAGACCACTATGTAAAGCAGAAGCCACAGAAATAACAAGAACAAAGTTATGAATCTGCAGAGCTGAGCATACTTCACTTTGTCCATACTTCGAGGAGACAAGCCCTCAACAGCACAGTGTGTACAGGTACTCAAACGACACGGAACTGGAAATCTGGAAGAAAGTTTCACCTTTTCCAGTGGTCAGGAAGAGGACCCGGGACTGGTCGAGACAGAACCTTATGTATTGCTTTATTTAGCATAACTGCCAGTTTTTTTTTGGCCCTGGTTAAAACAGTGAACTAGCAGGCTCTTAAATTCTGCTGATTAATTGGTGAAAGGCACAGAACATTCACGGGAGACCCAGCGAAAGGAATCGGACGTTTATCCAAGGAGGAAGCAGAACCCGACACACAATCTACACCGGATGGGGCCTGATTAGAAGCGCTGCGATCCCACTCTGCTGTGTTGGGTTTGTATCTAGACCAGGATGATTTATTTAGGTCTTTCCCATGTGGCCTCTGTTCATTAATACTTCGTACTCCATTCTCAGACAGACCAGTAACAGAGGTTGTTAGACTTGGTGATGGTCCAACGAGGTATGGTCTTCAGGCTCAGACTGCTTAAGGTTGGGTTCGTTTAAAAACAAACTTATACCCAAACAGACCTCCAATTCCCCTTTAAAGCTATGCCCTCTAGTTTTTGAACTCTGGAAAAAGGTTCTGATCATCTACAGAGCATTCAGAAAGTATTCAGACCCCTTCACTTTTCCACGTTTGTTACGTTACAGCCTTATTTTAAAATGGATTAAATTATTTTTTTATCATCAATCTACACACAATACCCATAACAAAAAAAGTGAAGACGGATGTTTAGAAATTTTTGCAAAGTAATTAAAAAGAAATAACTGAAATATCACATTTACATAAGTATTCAGACTCTTTGCTATGACATTCAAAATTGAGCTGATGTTCATCCTGTTTCCATTGATTATCCTCGATTATCTCAATCGTAGAGCAACTTGATTGGAGTCCGCCAGTGGTAAATTAAATTGATTGGAAAGGCACACACCTGTCTATATCAGGTCCCACAGTTGACAGTGCATGTCAGAGCAAAAACCAAGCCGTGAAGACGAAGGAATTGTCTGTAGACCTCCGTGACAGGATTGCGTTGAGACCCAAATCTGGGGAAGGGTATAAAACAATTTCTGCAGCATTGCAGGTCCCGAAGAGCACAGTGGCCTCCGTCATTCTTAAATGGAAGAACTTTGGAACCACCAGGACTCTTCATAGAGCTGGCTGCCTGGCCAAACTGAGCAATCGGGGGAGAAGGGCCTTGGTCAGGGAGGTGATCAAGAACCCGATGGTCACTCTGACAGAGCTCCAGGGTTCCTCTGTGAAGATGGGAGAACCTTCCAGAAGGACAACTATATCTGCAGCACTCCACCAATCAGGCTTTTATAGTAGAGTGGCCAGACGGCAGCCACTCCTCAGTAAAAGGCACATGACAGCCCGCTTGGAGTTTGCCAAAAGGCACCTAAAGGACTCTTAGACCATGAGAAACAAGATTCTCTGGTCTGATGAAACCAAGATTGAACTCTTTGGCCTGAATGCCAAGTGGCACCGCTCATCACCTGGCCAAATACCATACCTACGGTGAAGCATGGTGGTGGCAGCATCATGCTGTGAGGATATTTTTCAGCAGCAGGAACTGGGAGACTAGTCAGGATTGAGGGAAAGATGAACGGAGCAAGGTACAGAGAGATCCTTGATGAAAATTTGCTCCAGCGTGTTCTGGACCTCAGACTGGGGCGGAGGTTCACTTGCTAAAGGGATCAGGGGGTATGGAGAGAAGGCAGGTACAGGCTACTGAGCTGGATGATCAGCCATGATCATATTGAATGGCGGTGCAGGCTCGAAGGGCCGAATGGCCTACTCCTGCACCTATTTTCTATGTTTCTATGTTTCCAACAGGACGACAACCAAGACAATGCACACAGCCAAGACAATGCAGGAGTGGCTTCGTGACAAGTCTGTGAATGCCCTTGAGTGGCCCAGCCAAAGCCCAGACTTGAACCCGATCGAATATCTCTGGAGGGACCTGAAAATAGCTGTGCATTGACGCTCCCCATCCAACCTGACAGAGCTTAAGAGGATCTGCAGAGAAGAATGGGAGAAATTACACAAATACAGATGTGCCAAGCTTGTAGCGTCATACCCAAGAAGACTTGAAGCTGCAATCACTGCCAAAGATGCCTCAACAAAGTACTGAATAAAGGGTCTGAATACTTAAGTAAATGTGATATTTCAGTTACTTCTTTTTAATTACTTTGCAAAAATTTCTAAACACCTGTTTTTGCTTTAAAAAAAAAAATTGTGGGCCATTGTGGGCCAATCTACAGGTAAGTAGATTGATGATAAAAAAATGAATTTAATCCATTTTAAAATAAGGCTGTAACATAGCAAAATGTGGAAAAAGTGAAGGGGTCTGAATACTTTCTGAATGCACTGTATCCTTTCTATGCCGCTCATTACAGTTTTGTAAATGTCTATCAGGTCACCCCTCAACATCCGATGCTCCAGAGAAAACAATCCAAGAATTTAAATCTGCCTCACCAATGCAGTTGATAGTGAAGAGGAAAGCTTTAGACTGCAAAGATGGTGTGGTCATAGAACATAGAATAGTACAGCACAAGAACAGGCCCTCCAGCCCACAATATCTATCCCGAACAATGCCAAGACCATCTCTTATCTACCTGTGCATAATCCATATCCCTCCATTCTGGTCACTTGGGCAGAAAAATAGCGAATGCAATCTACTAGAGAGAAGTGGGGGGTAATGCATTTGGGGAGGTACAACAAGGCAAGGGAATGGATAGTACATGGGAAGATACTGAGAGATGTGGAGGAACAGAAGGACCTTGGAATGTAGGTCCATTGTTATAGGTAGCATGACAAGGCAATGAGATGGTTTAAAAAATGTATGGGTTGCTTTCCTTTAATCAGCCAAGGCATTGAATACAAGCGCAGACTGGTTATGCTAGAACTGTAAACAACACTAGTTTGGCAACAGCTTGAGAACTATGTATGTTTCAGTCTTCACATTAAGGAGAAGATATTACCACACTGGAGAGGATGCAAAAATATTGCCAAGACTCAAACATAGTTACATAGAATGATTGTTCCATAGAAAACAAGCCTAGCTTACGGAGGAAACCAAGAGGAGACGCAAGTCAGCTGTATTAAATTACAAGGGACCTTGACAGAGTATGTACGAAGGACATAGTTCCCTTAGCAGTGGGATGAGAAATCAGGGGATGTACATGGAATGTAATCGGTAGAATTAGAGGAGAGGCAAGGATGTTTTTTTCCCTCCCACCCAGACAGTGGAGGGGGATCAATAACTTCACATCTCAGTGGAGCAGCGGAAGAGTTGTGCCTCACAGCGCTAGAGTCCCGGGTACAGAGTTTGTACGTTTTTCCTCTGACCGTGTGGTCAGTTATTATCATATTGAATGCCCTAATCCTGCTTCTATTTTCTTGTGATCACTGCATCTTTTCCCAATGTTTATAGCACTAGATTGTTTCTCAGTTCTAACTCCAAGCAATGAGCTGTTCCCCCACCACCTCCACAACAAGTAGTGACCCACCATCACTGGGAGAATGACAATAGTATTGCTTCGTTTTAGACCGCTCTGCACCTCTTCCAACCTCAACGGTGCCAGAGTACCCAAGGCTTAGGATCCGCTGCAAGCCAGCAGCAGCTCACAGAGAATATTAACAGTAATCGTGGAGCTGCAATGCAAAGGCCCAGGTGTATACATAAGAACTTGCAGCAACCAAAGCTCACCCCTGCCCTTCACAAAATAAACTGTTTTGAGGAAGGGAGTATTAAAAATAATGACAAACTCGCAGAAGAAATGTGGGAAGAAACATCAAGCACAATACTAATACTTTTCCAGCTCATTAATTATACAAATAATTTAACGTTGCCATGATAGTTTTGGTACAAATACAAAACAGAGTTCTACGTGGCCAACACTTGTTTACACCTCAAAACACACATCAATTAAAATCGTTGTGTCAATGTCTAACCCGCGTTTAATATCCTGGGGCCAACATTTATCCTTCAAATCATCCATCACTTAAAGGCAGATGTGATACCTTCTCAGAATCACATTCTTATCCATGGGAGCTTGCAAACTGAAAATCTCCTACACTACAGCTGGGACCACACTACCAAAGTACTTAATCACTGCTTGGAAAGTACGGAGACAGCAGTGTCACGAAAGGCGCCACAGGAAAGTTTATTTTCAAACCTACAAACCCTACACGACTCTGCTCTACCAATGCATTGCATCCAATTTTAATACAAGTGGTCCTCACCTTCAATGCCAACAATAGAAGCGAAATATAGCAAGACTCATTAATCTGGCACCCTTGGGACTTCAGTGGTGCCAGGCTGGTAGTTTTTCTGGACAAACATATATTGCTACTATTAATAACTAAACACACTTGTTGGAAATGTATTGCACAGTTATAAATCAAATTTGCCAGAGAACATGAAGCGTTTAAAGAGAGTGGGAAATGTACAAGCATTATACAACCAACTTAAATACAAGAGTGTAAGAAGGAACTGCAGATGCTGGTTTACACAGAAGATAGACACAAAAAGCTGGAGTAACTCAGAGGGGGGACAGGGAGCATCTCTGGAGAAAAGGAATAAATGACGTTTCATGTCAAGACCCTTCTACAGACTAAGAGTCAGGGGAGAGGGAACCGAGAGATATGAAAAGGTACATAGAACAAATTAATAATGCAATGTTCCTTTACAACAATTTAGTCTCTTTACATTTTCAGCACAAGAGCTGCCCGAGAACCTGCAAGCTTCAAATAACTAGCTTGACTAATGCTGTCTTTCCATTAACACAAAGGGATTGACATTGGGGTGGTCCAACAATGTGGCTGCATATAAACACTCTGGCGAGGAGGTGCTCAGCTTGAGAGCTTTTCACTTTCCTTTTGACTCACACGGGACCACCTTCTGGAGCAGATGTTTAATGCTAGGCAGCAAGACTGATATTGAAAGCAGGCACCCATTTGCAAGTCCCACCCCTATAGGCTAATGGAAGTTACCAAGCACACACATCCCCAGGTAAAGAAAAGAATGTTCAAAGTACCAAAAGAAATCTATTATCATATTTGTGTAAAACATCAAAACAAGGTAAAAGACGAACGAATGTCTTGCTCCGCCATCCCCCAAAACTAAAACAGGGAAGCGTAAAAAAAAGTTGCCTATACAGAGGCAAGCTTTAGCAAATGCAGCTAGTTGGGAGCTTTGCACTTTGAAATAGACCAATAAAGATTTCTACAGTCATCCTGGGAACCAGAAATGTCTCTTGCTCTTCACAGCCAATTAGGTCATCCAAGCACATACAAGCCCTACTTTATAGGCATCTATGCAAGGAACTCCTGTGTTCGCTCCAGGGTCCAAATATCCAGGATATATTCCATGGCCCGTCAGTCAACCAACCTTCCTTTGGACACATGGACATGGTAATAGTCTCTTCCAGCTCTCTCCTCATTTCCTCTATTAAACAGTGGGCCTGGAGTCACATATAAACTCAGTTTACTTCCAGTGGTTGCAAGTGACAGTTTTTTATTTCCCCCAAAATCCCAATTATTTGAATTTCAATCTTTCAACTGACATGATGCAATACATATTTATGTCCTTCAGAAATAATAGCCCACACCTCTAAATATTAGTTTAGTTTAGTAACTTCAACCATTATTGCAATAATACCCTCAGTATAGTCTTAACACAAGCATAGGGCAGAAAAGGTGAACAAAAATAAGTCCCCCTGATACAACACCCATATCCTACAACAGGGATGCTGATCAACAAGGCCCCCCACCCATGTACTGTATTTGAGGTATACCCAAGTGCAGGCAAGGCATTTCATATCTATAAAATGACTAAATATTTACTCGTTCAACAATGCAGTGTTCGAGGATCAATGACCTTCTGTATTTACAATTCTTCAAAATAGGAAAGTGATTAGCCAGATCCTCTGAACTGCTGATAACAGTTCAGGGAATTTACAGTGAAATAAGTCAGATTCTTTACTTTCCCTTATATATTATAAAGCACTTAGTGCTGTAATTACAAGGCTGTTAGACTGTTACCCTTGCCTTTTATGTGACAATATTGCACTTTTATTATTGCCCGTATCTTGTTTACAACACACGATTGCAGTTCATGTATTATCTAAGATGACTGGAGCCACAAGTCAGTTGTTTTTCTATTTTCGCATCCATAAACACAAGCGAGTGTTTCATCCACGTTCTAATATTTTCTCCCAAATCATTATTTGCCTGTGCAGTTTATAATTTCCCAACAGGTCAAGCCAGGCCGAGAGACACAAAAAATCCCGGGTAACGCAGCAGGTCAGACAGCATCGCTGGAGAAAAGGAATAGGTGACGTTTTGGGTAGAGACCCTTCATCAGACTGAGTCAGGGGAAAGAGAAACGAGAGATATAGACAGTGATCTAGAGAGATAGAACAAATGAATGAAAGATATGCAAAAAAGTAACAATGATAAAGGAAACAGGGTATTGTTAGCTGTTTGCTAGGTGAGAATGAGTACAGACAATGAGACTCAACAAGACGACTTTGAAGCTGGTAAGACATGGGTGGGGGAGGGATGGAGAGAGAGGGAATGCAGGGGTCACTTGAAGTGAGATAAATCAATAGTCATACCACTGGGGTGTAAGCTGCCCAAGCGAAATATGAGATGCTGTTCCTCCAATTTGCGTTTGGCCTCACTCTGACAATGGAGAAGGCCTAGGACAGAAAGGTCAGTGTGGGAATGGGAAGCAGAATTAAAATGTTTGGCAACCTCCAGCCCTTCCTCCAGCTCATAAAATCCAGCCGAAAATAGAAACGTGCTTATCAGAGAATCATCAGCCATTATTCCACAGCACATTAATTCTTTGTTGCAATTCATTACTTAGTCACAGAGAATCAGATTGGTGCAGCACAGAAGTACCTTAGACCAAGGCAAAACAGTGGTTGCTGGCCATATTTAACACCTGCCTGGAGAGATGTCACATCCCAAAGATCTGGCGTCGTGCACGTGTCATAGCATTGCTGAAGCCAGGCGAAGATCCTTCAGCAACAAAGAGCAACAGGCCAATATCACTTCTTTGCCACACCTAAAAGCTGTTTGAGTGACTCATCTTGACTCACCTCAGCCAGGTGATAGAGCCATCCCTAATAAAGGAGCAAGCAGAGTTTCAGCCTGGGAAGTCCTGCACAGATCAGCTTCTCAATTTCACCTAACACATAGAGGACAGCTTTCAGGAAGGTGTTATCACAGGCACTGTTTTTGTAGACCTTTCAGCCGCTTATGATACAGTAAACCATCGCCGACTGTTACCCAAAGTACTTAATTTGACACACAACTTGCATCTAACCAACCTGGTGAAGACTCTGGTTGAAAACGGACGCTTCTTTGGCGAGCTGTCAGGAAAGAAAAGTCGCTGGTGCAGGCAGAAAAACGGCCTCCTTCAAGGAAGTGTCCTGGCACCCACCTTGTTCAATATCTATGTTAACGACCAGCCTATCCATCCCAACACCAGGAGTTTCATTTATGCAGATGACCTGTGTATTACAAGCCAAAGTGCTGACTTCCTTGAGGCAGAAGCTACTCTGTGTGAGGCTTTAGTCAACCGGTCCTCATACTGCAAAGAGAATCACCTGAGAGCCGATCCATCTAAAACCCAAGTTTGCGCCTTCCACTTGAAGAACAAGTATGCAAATCGAAGGTTGAAGATCATATGGAATGGAGTCAGATTGGAGCACTGTGACAGTCCAGCCTATCTCGGTGTGACTCTTGATCGATCTCTGACCTACAAAGCACATATCACCAAGCTTAAAGGAAAATTCAGTTCCAGAAATGCTCTTCTTAGCAAGCCGAGTACCTCAAAATGCAGAGCAAATTCTAAAACCATTCGATCAACAGCTCTGGCTCTCTGCTTCTCCACTGCTGAGTATGCCTGCGCAGTATGGGAGTGCTCAGCTCATGCAAGGAAGATTGATCCTGTGTTAAACACAAGCTGTTGCTGCATCAGTGGATGCATGAAACCTACCAAGACTGACAACAAGACTGAACAACATCTACCTACTCTCTGGCATTGCACCTCCTGGAATCAGAAGAGCTGTAGCCAGTCAAAAAGAACACCTCAGACAATCAGAGGATGAAAGACACCCCATACATGACCACCTTTGGGTACCTCAGCATTTGAAATCACACAGAAGTTTCCTCTCTTCTGTCCATCCCCTGGACTGCAGTGCATCGTCCAGAAGGCTCAAACTGGATATCCTACCGCTCCGTGGGCGGGCAAGGGGGGAAGAGGGAAAAGCCACTTATCTGGGCCCAGTGCGTCTAGTGCTGATTGGCGGCGAGGAACGGCGGCGATGGCATGGGCCATTGCTGGATGAGGAATGTCCTCCAGGGCCATGGGCGGGACAGGGAGAAGGCACTGACCTCGGCCCCTTATCTCCTATGTGCCGGGCGTGGAGCCGAAGCCTCTCCTGCAACTCGGTTACGATGGGCGGGAAGCGGTGGCGACGGCCATCTTGTTGGACCCTCTGCCACTGTGCTGCACCACGGGAGGAAGGTCAGGCGCGAGGCCCGCCGGGACGGGCGCTGATCCTCCCGGGGGGAGGGGGAAGCGCATTTATTAAGGTTTTATTAAGTAAATTGTTTTTAAAAAGTAACAAAAGTGGGTTTATTCAGACCGCGGGGGAATGATGAGAAGGGTGGGCCTAAAATTGTTGCACTATCGTGTACCATTATATAGATTTGACATTCTAATTTTCAGTTATAATCTTGTGATTGTATCAATTAGTTCAATATACTTGCACCATTTTCTTTTGCATTGTAACTTGTACCGAATGGACATGCTTACAATTCATGATTTGATAAGGTCCACACAGCCGAAACAGATAATAAATAAATGTCCAGCACTGAGATGCATTCTCGACTGCACAGAGATATTTATAGAACGACCACAGCATCTACAGTTGCAGGCTTTGACATGGTCCGACTACAAGAAACATAACACTGTAAAACTATTGGTTGGAATTGCCCCAAACGGCATGACCACATTCTTATCAAAAGCTTTGGGAGCAAAATGTACCCGTACATTGTGAATGGCGTGATTGTAATTATGTATTGTCTTTCCACTGACTGGTTAGCATGGAACAAAAGCTTTTCACTGTACCTCGGTACACGTGACAATAAATTAAACTAAACTGAATCTATATTCAACAGCTGTGTTGTTGAGTTTAACATGATGGTAAAGCTGCAGCAAGAAAGAATGTCATGGTTCCCGCCCGGGTGCACATGACAATTAAAGACAACTCTCAGGATGTCATTGATGGAGGTGGCAGACATGGCAACCATACTTTTTTACAATTATTTGTACCACTGCAGGAAATAAATGCAAACACAACCGTGAACTTCGAGATTAGATATTTACCTTTACCAAAATTTACCGAGCTCTTTGGTAAGTCGATAATGATCACACTCGCTGACCAAACGTGCACATCAGACCCGCCCATTGTTGGCTGACAGATCGCTTCTGTGAGCGACAGCGCTCGAGCGTCAATGGAAAGCGCGGGTGCCACGTGCCGCTGACAACGGAGACGATCAGCAGGACCAATCAACGCCCCCGGTACTGTGTCCCCCCCCCCGGTCGGGAAAGAGGCGACACCTCGAGCCTCTCCGGTAGCGTGCGGCTGCGAGCACCGACTGATTACGGCGCCGTGGCAGTCAACCACGATCTCTCCCGCGCCCCCCCCCCCCCCAACTCAACCCAATCCCTGCCTCCTTTACCCCCCCAAGCAGCACCACAACCCCTCACCTCTCGAACGCCAAACGGACGAAGAAGATGCCGATCGCCAGCGGGAATGCGAAGTGCAAGTCGCTGGCCTGAGGGTATTCGGCGCCATCAGTGTTCTTCAGGTCGGCCCAGGTGACGTTGTGAGGGAGCCAGAACCGCTCGTTCCAGAACCAGGCTGATAAGCCGGCCATGTTTGAGTGAGGGTGCCGGAGTTCGGAGCCCACTTCTTTCTGGCGCTCCGTCTCTCCCAGGCGGGGCGGCGCCGAGCCGTCTAATAACCACAAGCTGACGTCACCGTGAAGGGGCCCGGCCCTTCTCAGTGAACGTCATCTAACACGAAAAGATGCCCTGTGGCGCTGCAATCCGCCTCCCGCTGCAACATGCATCGCAGGAAGGTTTTAATGAGACTTCTGCCACATATTAGGTATGAGTTATCGAGTCGATCTGTCAAGCAACGTTCCCACGAGACATCTGTGGGAAACAGGGGTCACGCTTTCGGTCCGTTTCTTGTTTGCAACATTGCAATTCTGATGAAGCATCATTGGCTTGAAGCATGAACTGTTTCTTTGTCCACAGATGCTGCCTGTCCTGCAGAGCGTTTCCAGCACAGAGTAATTGAGCTGTATAGCCGAAACAGGCCTTTCGGCTGAATTTGTCCATGCTCGTCCCATTTGGCCCATATCTCCTTAAACCTTTCCTACCTGTATATCTGTCCAAATGTATATTGAAAGTGGTAATTTTATATACTTTCACAACTTCCTCTGGCAGATAATTCAGATTTGTACAGGGGACATTTCAGTCCAATTTTGTGCTGGGGCTTATTAAATGTAGATTTACCCACAAAATTAAATGATACCCAATTAACAATGCCATGGAGCTTTCATGTCTGTAAAATACAGCAGGAATTTCAGGGTCTTCCACACTGGTAGCAAAGCTTTCAAACACACCAGAGACAACCGGAGATCAATTCATTTAAAGTAGTATCTCCAACCTCTATATTCTTTCCAAAACCTTTAAATGTATTGTCAATTCCGGAATCCATAAACTTCCTTTCAGCAGCTCTGTGTTTGAATCTCTCTAATTAGGCATCCACCCCATCATCGTACTTAAAAAGTCCCACCGGGATTACAAGTTACGGTCTGTAATTATAAACTATCCCTTCTCAACCATGTCAGCATAGGTGCAATCTTTGCCACAGTTCGTGATAAAAGGCAATTTAGGACAAATAAACTATTGATTTGTGGTATTTGCAGAGTCATACAGCATGGAAATAGGGCCTTTGGCCCAGCTTGCCCAAGGTACCCAAATACACTAGTCCCACCTGCCCACGCTTGGCCCATATCCCTCTAAACCTTTCCTATCCATGTCCTAATGCCTTTTAAATGTTGTTATGGTTTCTGCCTCAACTACCTTCTCTGGCAGCTCATTCCATATACCCACCACCCTCTGCGTGGAAAAAAGTGCCAGATAAAATAGAACCAGAAATATTCAGTCAAATCTCTTCCCGACAATATCTCGCTGCCAGTGTGCTGAAGAACCATGTTCCTGTCACTCATCACCCTGTACAAACTGCTCTACATTTGTTCCCATATGCTTCTAGGAAGCCCCAGGTATTGCTATGGTAAAGGTGCTTTACAAAATTGTTGTGCTATCTACCATCTAGTCCTAAATTTGTTGACATTTCCTCCAATTAACTTTTGAGAAAGACAATAGCATTGTCTTTAGTTCTAACCACAAACTCTATTTTGTAGTCACCAATTCCAGCTCCTTCACTGAAGATGGTCGGTCCCAGCTGCCCCGAGGAACTCTTCCAGAGATCTCTGGAGGTCGATGATTGACTTCCAACAACCAGAGACATCTTCTTTTATCAAGGTATGACTCTAGTCATTCGATCGTTTTCCCTTTGATGCCCATTGTCTTCAGTTTTATAGTGTTTCCATGAAGCCGAGTTAACAGCATGTTTTTAGAGGTTGTCACCCTGCGGCTTAGGGAAAGGCATTGAAAGAAGGAATGGGTGATTGCCAGGGGAAAAAGGCAGGGAGCCAGTTAAACCTTAGAGTGCATCTCACTCCCAAACCATTTTTTAATGTTAGAAAATGGTGAGGATGAATGTGCCTCTAGGGAGAGCAGCTAGAGCCAAGGTGAAGGTACCGTGTGTGGATCAACTGCATGAGGGGAGTGGAGCAAGAGTTCAAGGGCACTAGTGGTGAGAGACTCAATCGTGAGGGGAATAGACATGCGCTTCTGTTTCCGCTGACATGGGTCCAGGATGGTGCGTTACCTCCCTGGTACCAGGATCAAGATGTCACTAAATGGCTGCAGGTTATTGCAAAGGGAAGAGTGGTTCACAATGGCACTAAAGGCTTAGGTAAAAAGAGGGATGAGGTCCTGTATTTTGACGTTTGACAATAGATTAAAAGACAGGACCTTACAAGTTGGGCGGATCGCACCTGAACTAGAACAAGTTCCACATATTTGCAGGGAGGTTAGCAAGTGGCTTTTGGGAAGGATTTTAATTAATTTGGTTTGGAAACAGAACAGAATGTAGATGTGTAGTTGGGGAGGGGGGAATTGTAGAAGAAAAACAAATCAGTCCGGAATTGTAGAAGGCTTATACAATTTAGCCTTGCATTAGCCTGAGGAGGAATGCAAGGTTAAATTTTTATCTATTTTAATACAAGGAGTCTGATTAGTAACACAGATGAACTGAAAGCATCGATGAGCACATGGGAATATGATATTGTTGCAATCGCAGGGACATGGTTGAAAGAAGGGCAGGACTGGTAACTCAACATTTCAGGCTATAGAAACATCAGGAGTGATCACGTGGGGATGTAAAAGAGGAGATGGCATTGCAATATTAATTAAGGAGTTCATTACTGCAGTAATGAGGTAGGATATCCTAGAAGGCTCTTCAAATGAGACCATATGGTTGGAACTTAGAAACAAAAAGGGAATGATCACTTTGCTGTCCCCTTAACGTTCAACAGGATGAAAAAGTTTATATGTAGACAAATCACAGAGGTGTGTAAGAATAATAGCGTTATAGTAGCATGGGATTTTAACTTCTTGAACATGAACTGGGATCACTTTAAAAGATATAGAGAGGGTGAAATTTTAAAAATGCATCCAGAAGAGTTTTTTGAGCCAGTGTATAGATAGTCCAACTGCAGAAGGGGCAGTAATGGACCCAATCTTAAGGAACGTAACCGGGCAAGTAGTCTGAGTATCAGTGGGAGAGTACAGTCGAAATAGTCACCATAACTTTGCAAGTCTTAAGGTAGTTATGAAAATGGATAAGGTTAGGCCAGAAATTAAAAAAATTGCTGATTTTTTGATTTCATAAGGCAGGACTTATGATAAATAAGTCAAAAATAGACTGGGAGCAACTACTGCAGACAAATTGTTCAAAAGTGAAATAGTGAGCGTTCAGGGCCACTGAAAAATGAAAAGTGACAAGAGAACCAGTCCTCGCAAACCCTGGATGTCAAGGGATATTGAGGGTTAAATAAAACTAAAGAAGGAAGTGTATTGCAGGCACAGAAAAGTGAAAATGGGGGAAGCCTGACCAAATCATAGAGTCATACAGCATGGAAACAGGCCCTTTGGCCCAACTTACCCACACCTACTTACATGCCCCATCTACACTAGTCCCACCTGCCTGCGTTTGGTCCATATCCCTCTAAACCTATCCTATCTGTCTAAATATCTCTAAAACATTAGGATAGTACCTGCCTCAACTACCACCTCCGGCAGCTCGTTCCATATACCTACCACCCTTTGTATAAAAATAGTTGCCCCTCACATTAAATCTTCTCCCCTCAGGTTAAACCCAAAACAATTCCTCTACTCTGGGTGAAAGACACTGTGCATTTACCTTATCTATTTCTCTCATGATTTTGTACACCTCTGTAAGATCACCCCTCATCCTCCTGCGCTCCAAGGAATAAAGCCCTAGCCTGCTCATCCTCTCTCTATAGCTCAGGCCCTCGAATACTGGCAACATCCTTGATAATCTTCTCCGCACCCTTTCCAGCTTGACAACAGGGGAACTGTGGTAGAGTGAAGGCCATTGGGGGTCTAAAGGGCAATCTGTGTTTGGAACCAGAGAACATAAGCAAGGAATTCAATTAAAACTTCTCATCTGTATTCACTCTTTGGCTCCTCTATTCCTTGGTTATTTTGTTACAGAACATATCATGATATCAGAAGAGTGTTAATGTAATGGACATTTGACATTGGAGGTACAAAACTATAGGAACATAATAAACACCATCCAATCTGCCTGCTCTCAATCATCAACAAAGTGATGGAAGGTGTCATTGACAGTGCTCCCACTTACTCATCAATAACCCACTCACCGATTCCCAGTATGACTTTGGCCAGAACCACTCTGTTCCTAACCTCATCAAAGCCTTGGCCCAAACATGGACCAAAGAGCTAAATTCCACATTTGAGGTAAGATTGACTGCCCTTGATATCGAGGAAGGATTTGACCCAGTGTGGCATCAAGGAGCTCTGGTAAAACTGAAGTCAATGGGCATTAAAGGGAAAATTTTCCTATGGCTGGAGTCATATTTTGCACAAATATTAATAGTTGTGTTTGTTGGAGGTACAAAACTATAAGAACATCGTAATCATTATAGAATGATAACAGCAGGTTCAATTCACTGGGATGGAAGCTTCAGAAAAAGATGAGGCATTAAATACTTCATATTCGTTTATGTAGAGAGTGGCTTTAAGTCTGAAACCATAACACTTGGGAATTTTAATGCTATCTTATGTTGCTCCTATGTAACATGGACGTCTTTTGGACAATCGTCATTTTAAGTAGTGAAATAAACTTGCCTTATAAATGGCATTGCACCTCTTTGAAGCATCTCAAATGCCTTCCCGTATAATGGAGTCTGATTGCACTTGCCTTCAATAGTTGCTGCCTCTGGACCAGCCACATAAATGCTGTGACTCCAAGAGCAGGTCACACACTGGGTATTCTGCGACAAGTGACTCGCGTCCTGACATGCTGTAGCCTTTCTATCTTCTGTATGGCACAAGTCAGAAGCGTAATGGAATATCCTCTACTTGTCTGGATGAGTGCAGCTCCAACATACTCAAGAAGCTTAATATCATGCAGCCTGCTTGATTGGCACCACAATCCGCCACCCTCAACATTTATTCCCTCCACCACTGGCACGCTGTGGTTGCAAGACGCAAACCAGTCACCTCTACCGCAAAGGACAGGGGTAGCAAGCACAAGACAACACTGCCACCTGCAGGTTTTTTATCCAAGCGGCACATTATCCTGACTTGGAAATATATTGCTATTCTTTGATCATCACTGGGTCCAACTCTCTTCCTGACACCACTATGAGTGCATCTTCACCAGAATGACTGAATCGGTTCAAGAAGATAGCTCACCACCACCTTCTCAAGGGTAATTAGATGTGAGCATAAAATGCTGGCCCTACCAATGATGCCCATGTTCCAAAAAGTGAATTAAAACATAATAGTCCCATTCGATCTAACAGACTGACAAGCCGTGCCTTGGTTTAGCATCTGAGCCAAGGTACCTTCAAAAGTGCACGCTCCCTCAGTCTGGTACTGAAATGTTGGTTGAGTTTTTTTTGCTCAAATCCTTAGCGGTGAACTTGAATGTACAACCTTCTGACTCAGAGGCAAGAGGACTACAATGTGAGCTGACCTGATATGCCAACAACATAGCACATGTTGATAAATAAATGGAAATGAGTTGTTGACAGCATATTGTTTGCCTCAGGACTCCTATCTCCCATTCAGCAAACTGGTTTGTGGTTTAGAAACATAGAAAATAGGTGCAGGAGTAGGCTATTCGGCCCTTTGAGCCAGCACCGCCATTCAATATGATCATGGCTGATCATCCAAAATCAGTACCCCGTTCCGGCTTTTTCCCCCAAGGGAAATCCCTTGATTCCCTTTGCCCGAAGAGCTAAATCTAACTCTCTCTTGAAAACATTGGCCTCCACTGCCTTCTGTGGCAGAGAATTCCACAGATTCACAACTCTGGGTGAAAAAGTTTTTCCTCATCTCAGTTTAAGTCCAAATCAAACCCAAGATTGACTTGAAGACTGTCCCCTTTATCTTTAATACTTTGAAATCTCTCACAGAATATTCAAAACTATTATCAAAGGAATAGCAACCATTTGTTGCAGGATATATTAAGAGAGAGAAAGCTTTCAGCACTGCCTTGTATAACCAACATGCATCTTAAACAATTTAGCAGTATTGGTGGAAACTCAAGATGTAATAAGCCCTGCCCTGAAATAAACAGCTCCATTTCCATAATCTTTACAATACCAAAGAGGAGTACAATTTGAGAAATTGGCATGGCGTGTGATACAGAGCAGATATTAATATTTTTCTTCCCTCTCAGAGGTATCACCCAATACTACACTTTGCTACACTTCCATTTGTACTCACAGTTCATTGTACCACACCCAAACACCAATTCATCATGTATGAATCTTGTCAGTCATATACATGGAGCTGTTGGATCACAATTTTGTCAGCAGTGAATGATAAGTATATATCTTGTAGAGACGTATAAAATTATAAAAGGACTGGACAAACTAGATGCAGGAAAAATGTTCCCAATGTTGGGCGAGTCCAGAACCAGGGGCCACAGTCTTAGAATAAAGGGGAGGCCATTTAAAACTGAGGTGAGAAGGAACTTTTTCACCCAGAGAGTTGTAAATTTGTGGAATTCTCTGCCACAGAGGGCAGTGGAGGCCAATTCACTGGATGGATTGAAGAGAGAGTTAGATGGAGCTCTAGGGGCTTGTGGAATCAAGGGATATGGGGAGAAGGCAGGCACAGGTTACTGATTGTGGATGATCAGCCATGATCACAATGAATGGCGGTGCTGGCTCGAAGGGCCGAATGGCTTCCTACTGCACCTATTTTCTATGTTTCTATACTGTCTTCTGCCAGTAGGGGGGTGAATTACAAGCTGGTCAAACTGTGGAGTGCTGAGGGGCAATGATCAACCCGGTTATGTTCTACCTCTCTGGCTGCATTTATTCACTGGCTAAACTTCCTGAGCAATTAAAAGAGCTGATTTACAGTTTGAATGTAGAAAATACAATGCCATGGAGATTTATTAGCATCTAACTTCGTTCTTTTGCATAATTAGAGCCAATTTATTTTATCTGTCAGTTTCCTCTGCTCTCCTGCTCCCCCCCACACCCCAACCCCACAGGTACTCCCCCATCTTACAACATACAGAGTGTTCTTGCCAAATATAAAATTCTAGGAAACATTCCCTTATTCATTAGGAAGGTACAGCACATGATGAATGTAACGATTCTGGCGTTTAGGTGGAGTGAGATTTTTCACCACAATTTCCAGGCATACGATTAAACATAATAAACATGTTTGACTTATTTCTAGTCAAACAGAGGGGTATCCAACCTCTCCTTATAAGTAAAGCCTTCCATTCCAGGCAACATTCTGGTGAATCTCTTCTGCACTTTCTATTGCTACCACATCTTTCCTGTAGTGTGGCAATTACAACTGTACATTATACTCCAAGTGCAGTCTGACCAATGTTTCATACAGCTGCATGACATCCCAACTCTTCTGGAAAAATGGTGCAAGGGGGAGGGATTCAAATTTTTAGGACATTGGAACCAGTTCTGGGAGAGGTGGGACCAGTACAAACAGGACGGTCTGCACCTGAGCTGGAATGGAACCAATGTCCTAGGGGGAGTGTTTGCTAGTGCTGTCGGGGAGGATTTAAACTAATGTGGCAGGGGGATGGGAGCTGGAGCAGAGAGACAGAGGGGTGTAAAATGAGGGTAGAAGCAACAGGTAGCAAGGTGAAAAGTAAAAGTGGCAGGCAGACAAATCCAGGGCAAAAATCAAAAAGGGCCACTTTTCAACATAATCGTACAAGGGGTAAGAGAGTTGTAAAAACAAGCCTGAAGGCTTTGTGTCTCAATGCAAGGAGTATACATAATAAGGTGGATGAATTAAATGTGGAGATAGTTATTAATGATTATGATATAGTTGCGATTACGGAGACATGGTTCCAGGGTGACCAAGGCTGGGAGCTCAACATCCAGGGATATTCTATATTCAGGCGGGATAGACAGAAAGGAAAAGGAGGTGGGGTAGCGTTACTGGTTAGAGAGGAGATTAAAGCAGTGGAAAGGAAGGACATTAGCTTGGAGGAAGTGGAATCGATATGGGTAGAGCTACGAAACACTAAGGGGCAGAAAACGCTAGTGGGAGTTGTGTACAGGCCACCTAACAGCAGTAGGGAGGTTGGGGATGGCATCAAGCAGGAAATTAGAAATGCATGCACTAAAGGCGTAGCAGTTATAATGGGTGACTTCAATCTACATATAGATTGGGTGAACCAAACTGGCAGGGGTGCTGAGGAAGAGGATTTCTTGGAATGTTTGAGAGATGGTTTTCTAAAGCAACATGTCGAGGAACCAACGAGAGAACAGGCCATTCTAGACTGGGTATTGAGTAATGAGGAAGGGTTAGTTAGCAGTCTTGTTGTGCGAGGCCCCTTGGGCAAGAGTGATCATAATATGGTAGAGTTCTTCATTAGGATGGAGAGTGACAAAGTCGATACAGAAACAAGTGTTCTGAACTTAAAGAAAGGTAACTTTGAGGGTATGAGGCGTGAATTGTCCAAGATAGACTGGCGATTGATGCTGAAAGGGTTGACGGTGGACATGCAATGGAAGGCATTTAAAGGTCGCATGGATGAACTACAACAAGTGTTCATCCCAGTTTGGCAAAAGAACAAACCAGGAAAGGTAGTGCATCCGTGGCTAACAAGGGAAATCAAGGATAGTATTAAAACAAAAGATGAAGCATACAGATTAGCCAGAAAAAGTAGCATACCAGAGGACTGGGAGAAATTCAGAGTCCAGCAGAGGAGGACAAAGGGCTTAATTAGGAAAGGGAAAATAGATTATGAGGGAAAACTGGCAAGGAACATAAAAACAGACTGCAAAAGCTTTTATAGATATGTCAAGAGAAAAAGATTAGTTAAGGCAAATGTAGGTCCCTTGCAGTCGGAAACAGGTGAATTGATCATAGGGAACAAAGAGATGGCAGACCAATTGAACAAATACTTTGGTTCTGTCTTCACTAAGGAAGACATAAACCGTCTGCCGGAAATAGCGGGGGACCGGGGGTCTAAAGAGATGGAGGAACTGAGGGAAATCCAGGTTAGTCGGGAAGTGGTGTTAGGTAAATTAAATGGATTAAAGGCAGATAAATCCCCAGGGCCAGATAGGCTGCATCCCAGAGTGCTTAAGGAAGTAGCCTCAGAAATAGTGGATGCATTAGTGATAATTTTTCAAAACTCTTTAGATTCTGGAGTAGTTCCTGAGGACTGGAGGGTAGCTAATGTAACCCCACTTTTTAAAAAGGGAGGGAGAGAGAAAACGGGGAATTATAGACCAGTTAGCCTAACATCGGTAGTGGGGAAAATGCTAGAGTCAGTTATTAAAGATGTGATAGCATTACATTTGGAAAGTGGTGAAATCATCGGACAAAGTCAGCATGGATTTACCAAAGGCAAATCATGTCTGACGAATCTTATAGAATTTTTCGAGGATGTAACTAGTAGAGTGGATAAGGGAGAACCAGTCGATGTGTTATATCTGGACTTTCAGAAGGCCTTCGACAAGGTCCCACATAGGAGATTGGTGTACAAACTTAAAGCACACGGTATTGAGGGTTCAGTGTTGAGGTGGATAGAAAATTGGTTGGCGGACAGGAAGCAAAGAGTAGGAATAAACGGGTCCTTTTCGGAATGGCAGGCAGTGACTAGTGGGGTACCGCAAGGCTCAGTGCTGGGACCCCAGTTATTTACAGTGTATATTAATGATTTGGACGAGGGAATTGAATGCAACATCTCTAAGTTTGCGGATGACACGAAGCTGGGTGGCAGTGTTAGCTGCGAGGAGGATGCTAGGAGGCTGCAGAGTGACTTGGATAGATTAGGCGAGTGGGCAAATGCATGGCAGATGCAATATAATGTGGATAAATGTGAGGTTATCCACTTTGGCGGCAAGAACAGGAAAGCAGAGTATTACCTGAATGGTGACCGATTGGGAGAAGGGGAGATGCAACGTGACCTGGGTGTCATGGTGCACCAGTCATTGAAAGCAAGCATTTATTCACAAATTGCTGGAGTAACTCAGCAGGTCAGGCAGCATCTCGGGAGAGAAGGAATGGGTGACGTTTCGGGTCGAGACCCTTCTTCAGAAAGCAAGCATGCAGGTGCAGCAGGCAGTGAAGAAAGCGAATGGTATGTTGGCATTCATAGCAAGAGGATTTGAGTTTAGGAGCAGGGAGGTTCTGCTGCAGTTGTACAGGGCCTTGGTGAGACCGCACCTGGAGTATTGTGTGCAGTTTTGGTCTCTTAACCTGAGGAAAGACGTTCTTGCCTTAGAGGGAGTACAGAGAAGGTTCACCAGATTGATCCCTGGGATGGCGGGACTTACATACGAGGAAAGACTAGATAGACTGGGCTTGTACTCGCTGGAATTTAGAAGACTGAGGGGGGATCTTATAGAAACATATAAAATTCTTAAGGGGTTGGAGAGGCTAGATGCGGGAAGATTGTTCCCGATGTTGGGGGAGTCCAGAACCAGGGGTCACAGCTTAAGGATAAGGGGGAAGTCTTTTAGGACCGAGATGAGAAAACATTTCTTCACACAGAGAGTGGTGAGTCTGTGGAATTCTCTGCCACAGAAGGTAGTTGAGGCCAGTTCATTGGCTATATTTAAGAGGGAGTTAGATGTGGCCCTTTTTGCTATTGAATGGCGGTGCAGGCTCGAAGGGCCAAATGACCTACTCCTGCACCTATTTTCTATGTTTCTATGTTTCTACTCATTGTCTCAGCCTATGAAGACAAGCCTGCCAAATTCCTTCTCCATGACTCCAAACACCTGTGTCACCATTTTCAAAGATCTATGAACTTGCACCTCAGGCCTCTCTGTACATCAACACTCCTGAGATCCCTGGCATTTGCCGTATATTTCCTGTCAGTACTTGATGTCTCAAAATGTATTACCTGTCATTAACCAGTGTAATATCCTGTATTTGGAGCAGAGATTAAAGACTTCAGAAGGTCACTGGACAACAATGGGGAGTCACCAACATGACGGAGAATGCAAATGTTTGCAAAATAAATGTTTTGCACATTATCTAAAGTGGTGATGGACTGATTCGTTTTCAGAGGAGCTGCAAATAGAACTGAAGATTGCACAATATTTGAGTCATGGAGAGATACAGTGTGGAAACGGGCCCTTTGACCTACTGAATCCATGCTGACCACCAAGCACCCATTTACTCGTGAACACCCACTCGTTTGACCTTATGAATGAGAGAAGGTCATTGAGGAAGCAGCTGAAGACAGTTGACCTCAGAACCCTGCCCTGAGGTGCACCTGCTACAATGTCCTGGGTCTTAGATAATTGCCTCAAACAAGTACAACCGTCTTTATATAGGAGAGGTACAACCCCATCTGGTGGAGAGTTTTGACTTGCTGGTTTCCATTGACTTCAACTTCACTGGAGCTCCTTGATGCCACACGCTTGGTCAAATGCTGCGTTGATATCAGGGCCTCTGTCTCTGAACGTTTGAGCAAAAAAACAAAGTGTTGGAGGCACTCAGTTGGTCGTATCATCTGTGGAGGGAATGAATTGATGATGTTTTGGGTCAGGACCCTTCTTCAGATAGGCCCAGACTCTGAGCTTTTGTCCAGTCAGTAAGCTATAGTTGACATTTAAAGAATGACTATATAAAGTTTGTACAGCATAGAAACCTGGCCCTTCAGCCCACCATGTCCATGTTGACCACTATGTTTATCTATATTACTACCAATTCCCTGCATTAATTCCATATCAGTCCTTGTTCATTCAAGTACCTATTCAGATGCCTCTTAAATGGGTGGCACGGTGGCGCAGCGGTAGAGTTGCTGCCTTACAGCGAATGCAGCGCCGGAGATGGTAGTTGAGGCATCTCTCCTTACAACTCAAGGCCTCCAATCTAACTTGCCCACACCGACCAACATGTCATAGAAACATAGAAAATAGATGCAGGTGAAAATAGATGAAAATAGGAGGCCATTCGGCCCTTCGAGCCAGCACCGTCATTCATTGTGATCATGGCTGATCATCCACAATCAGTAACCTGTGCCCAACTTCTCCCCATATCCCTTGATTCCGCTAGCCCATAGAGCTCTATCTAACTCTCTTAAATTCATCCAGTGATTTGGCTTCCACTGCCCTCTGTGGCAGAGCATTCCACAAATTCACAACTCTCACAATGTCCTATCTATACTAGTCCCACAATGTCCTATCTATACTATACTAATCTGCCTGCGTTTGGCACATATCCCTCTAAACCTGTCCTATCCATGTACCTGTCTAAATGTTTCTTAAACGTTGCGATAGTACCTGCCTCAACTACCATCTCCGGCAGTTCGTTCTATACACCCACCACCCTATGTGCGAAAAAATTACCCCTCAGGTTCCTCTTAAATCTTTCCCCCATCACCTTAAACCTATGTCAAAATACAATAAAGTCTTGTCAGAATACAATAAAGGCAAAATGGAGGGAGCTTCATACCTGACTATGTTATCTGAACTGAGAATACAGTACCTGACATTCACTGCCAAACCATCTTGTTAATTTGCTAATTTGACGAGTTCAAAATTTATCAATTATATCCCAAATGCCAACACGGATTTTGGTGTTTGTGTTCTGGCAATGATATGGTGCATTAGCCACTTTCTGTAGCACTGTTTTTAAACAGCTCAACATGGCTCCATTTTGTATTTTTAAATCACAATTAACCTGAATTGCAGGCAAAAGACATTTTCACATATTTATCTTTGTATGCTTCCAGAGTGAAAATTATGAATCAAAAATTGGTCAATGGATTAAGTTAAAAGTACAAAATGTTTCATGTTTTGCCAAACAGCAAAGACATACAATGGTTCCATCAGCCAGTTTGTATTGTACTCCACTTGTTCGAGGATGTGCATATCCTGCCCTGTTGTTTGTGACACATCCTGTAATGTCCTAGTTTTATGCAACCACAATTTGATAAAAAGTTGTTAATGTAAAACCACAAGAACTACCATTCAGTGCTTCAGTGTGAGAACTACTTATAGTATGCAGCGCTAAAGGAGACAAAAGAATGGCTAACATAAAATAATAAAACTGATTTACTTTTTATTAATTTTGGTTAAGTGACAGTAAGTTAATCAACCACCAAAGGAGTTTATTACGAAGTAATTCGAGCTCAAATTCCCCAATAGTCAATCAATCAATAGTCGTTTATTTGTCACATACACATAAATGTGTGGTGAAATGAAACATTATTTTAATTCAATTGATGGGTCTTTGACCACATAATAATCCTTTGGAACAAAGGTTCAACTTGATCTAAAATTTAATTTCACTCATTACAAGTGCAAGAATCATACATTTCAATTGATATTTCTCCGGCAGTGTGTAAAGAAGTTACCCCTAAGCTTCCTATTAAATCTTTCTCCCCTCACTTTAAACCTATGTTCTCTGGTTCTTGATTCCCCTACTCTGGGCAAAAGACTCTGCATTTACCCAATCTATTCCCGTCATGATTTTGTACACCTCTATAAGATTATTCCTCATCCTCCAGCGCTCCAAGGAACAAAGACCTATCCTGCTCAACCTCTCCATATAGCTCAGCCCTTGAGAGGTCAGTTCAAGAATCTGATAACGGTGGGAAAGACGCTGTTCTTGAATCTGGTGGTACGTGCTTTCAACCTTTTGTATCTTCTACATGACAGGAGAGGGGAGAAGAGAATGACTGGGGAGCGAGCGGTCCTTGATGTAGGCTGCTTTCCGTAGATGGAGCCAATGGAGGGGGGAGGCTGTTTTGTACGATAGACTGTTGTTCACAACTCTGCAATTTCTTGTCGTTTTGGGCAAGGCATTTGCCATACAAAGCTGTGATGTACCCTGATAGGATGCTTTCTATGGTGCATCTGTAGAAACTAATGAGTCATTGGAGACATGCCGAATTTCCTTCATCTTCTGAGGAAGTAGAGACGTTGGTGTACTTTCTTAGGTGTTATCAATGTGGTTGGACCAGGTCATATTATTGGTGAAATTTACATTTAGGAACTTGAAACTCATATTCATCTCCACTTTAGCACCATTGATAAAGACTGGGGTGTGTAGTCCACCCCATTTTCTGAAGTCAATGACCAGTCCTTTATTTTGATGACATTAAGAGGGAGGTTGTTGTCTTAGTGTGTAGGATAGCGCTAGTGTACGGGGTGATCGCTGGTCGGCAAAACGTCACCCATTCCTTCTCTCCAGAGATGCTGCCTGACCTGCTGAGTTACTCCAGCATTTTGTGATACCTTCGATTTGTACCAGCATCTGCAGTTATTTTCCTACACAACTGGTCGGCGCGGACTCGTTGGGCCGAAGGACCTGTTTCCACGCTGTATCTCTAAAGTCTAAAGTAAAGAAGCCTGCAGTGCCAGCAAATCCATCCCACCGGTCTCTTAAACACTCGCTCATAAGTACAGGATGTACGTTAGTCAGGAGTTTGTAACCTGGGGAGGACCTATATTATTTCAATGGACATCAAATCACTGCAAATACTTCGAAATCTAAATGAAAATGAACCTGGCACAAGGCCATGCTGACTATCCCTAATCTGCCTTCGCCTTTCCAAATGCGTGTAGATCTTGTCTCTCAGAAGCCCTTCCAGTCACATATCCACCATAGTTGTGAGGCTTACAGTCTGTAGATCCAAGACTTTTCCTTGTAGCCTTTCTTTAATAGATATTCGCTGCTTCTACAGAAATGCAAGACTAGCTAGATGTAGAAACAAGGAACTGCAGATGCTGGCTTACCCAAAAGGACATAAAGAACTGGAGTAACTCAGCGGGTCAGGCAGCATCTCTGGAGAAGATGGATAAGTGGCGTTTCGGGTCGGGACCCTTCTTCAAGGCTATCTTTGTACTTGTGATTTTTTTTTAACATGGATGGGTGAATTTCCCGACCGGTCCCGATGTAAGTGTAAGTTTAGACAGGGGACACTTGCACCTGTTCCAGGCCCCGCACTTAAGGGTTTGAATATTCAGAGCGGTGCTGAGTTCCTGCCAATGTGCCTGGTCCGTTAGATCAGTTGGGGCAACGGGGAGGAGGAGAATGATCGTGACCCCAGGGGCAGGACGGGTGTCACTGGTGGCCCAGACAGACAGAAAGATTTCGTTTCGGAAATGCCAACCACCTGCCTTCCCGGGAGTAATTGCCTGCCCGGGGATAAAGGTAGATGTTTGACGTTTCAATATCCCCTTCCGTCACCCTAGAAACCAAGGGACGCCGGACAACAAAATAAAATGCTTCCCTCTGCCGCTGATGCTTTGCTGCAAAGACCAGGAAATAAAACATGGGAATGATAATGTCCCCCCATTATTCTTATCTCGCTTCAACACGGCGGGCACTCACTCAGTCTCACTCACTTACACGCGCACACACACTAAGGCAATAAACAGCGCTAGGAGGGGCGGAGCCCAGGGATCCGCGAGTCCGGCCTGTGTTTCCTTCCTTGCCGAGTGGAGGGAGAGGGAGAGGGTGACTGCGGAGGAAAATGAGGCCTAATGACATTTGTTGTGGTGCTTTTAGGGACACCTCTTATCGCGATGTGGATATTCGCACCAACGGGACCCAGCGTCCTGTGCCACCTCACAGGCGGGCGTTGCACGAACCATTGTTAGTTTTAGAGAAAGATAACAATGGCAAACTTGTCGATTATACGACTGAGTGACAATGAAAGACTTGTTATGTATGTGTGAAAACAGTGACGAGCAGTTAGCGAAACGGTCCCTGTTCTCATATTGTGAGCTGTGTGTCTGCGTGTGTGTCTGTGTATATATAAAGTTGCTGAGCGCTCTGTCCACAGCTGCCTCTCGCCGCATTGTGACTCACAGCATCATGGCGGAAGAGCTGCTCGCCGGGTCCCTGTGGCCAAATTCAAGAGATGCCTATGAGCTTCAGGAGATCATCGGTCAGTCTCTTCCTAATCATTTTAAGTAAAGGTGACGGATCTAAATAAATGTAACGATCGCAATGACATAGGAAATAATCCTTCCCTTGATTGTTTTTTTTGTACAGTAGTTCAATTTCAGTCTAGTATGTGCGGCATTATTAATTCTGAGCGATTTCAATCTTTGCATGTGCCCAAACTGCACTATTAACTGGGTGCAGACGGACTGCGTCTTATTTTATTTTTTAAAAACTGGCGCAGTTTTTCATGACATGTCAAAACAACAACGAAAAACAAATCGGCTTTCTTTCTGATTTACCTGCTACAAATGTTCTGATTTATAAATGCATATTTTGGGGTTGGGAATATGCAACAGAGTAGGTTTCGCCCTGCTGTTTTCATTTTCCTCTCTGACTGGTTGATCCGGGTTCTGCAGTATGAATGAAAGTTAAACATATTGAAAGTGGTTCTGATGACAATCTGTCTGCCAGCCCTCCCTCTCTTGACATGTTTGCAAAGCCGCGACGCTGCTACATCATGTCAAACGGGATCCCCTGCAATAATCTTTTATACTTGAAGGTTTTCTAATATATATACACAAAGTGAAATGGCAGCTGATGCCCGCCACCATACGAAACGTAAGTATTTAGAAAAATCGCAAAAGTAATTCATCAGGGTTTTGGGGGTGGGGTCAGGTGGTCTCACGGCGAATTTGCATGAGTCAGAATGACGTTAAAAGCTTCTGGGAAAGTGTAAAGGGGGAGATTGTTTGTACTCATTGGTGAATCGGTAAAGAAGGGGCTACGGCCTCAGAGTTGTCTAACTTTCCTCTTCATTCTTCAGGCGACAATTTATTTGCACACAGCGAGTTGTCGGGACGTGGAACAGTTTGCCACATGTAGCTACTGTCGCAGAGAAGTTTGAAAGGCAATTGAAAGTTTATGAACAAAAATATAAAAAAGTAAATAAGGCAAGAACAAGTGGATAGGAATGGACAACTCCAATAGTGAGCCAGCACCAGCACAGATTTGATGGACTGAATGGCCTCATTCTGTACTATAAGATTGTTGATTCTTTAATTTAAGATCAGGAGTGCATGATACAAAATGTGACAGGAATTTAAATTGCCACCATGGAAGAACAAATAATCTAACTCCTGGGGGCACAGAGATGTTACCTGACCTGCTGAGTTACTCCAGGACTTTGTGTCCTTTTGTGTAAACCAGCATCTGCAGTTCCTTGTTTCTAAAATCTAACCCCTTGTCTCTTTCCCTCATAAAAGAGTTAACTTAACTTGGTAGCAACACACTTTCTTAGTGTTCAGACCTTGTTTTATTGCATTGTTCATTTTCTATGTAATTGTTGGCATCAAATGTTTGTGATTAACAACATTTTAATTCAGAGGTAAGGTTGATTTCATTACCAGTTCTGCAGAGCAAACAATCACAGTTTCAAAACATGTTTTGTATTGTATTGGTGTCATCAGGTGGAATAGTTGCAAAGTGACAATGGACCTGTGATCAATATGCAACAGTGTTGCGTCTGGTTAGGATGCTCCCCATTACCGAACACTGACCTCATGTTGTTCTTCAGGCTTGTTTTATATATCAGACATGATAGCGCTACTGGATCCCAGCAGAATGAATCTCTTAGTGTGTTCGAGAGAGCTGTACAAAAATAAATCAGGTGTAGTACCACCTCACCTGTACTGTTAAAACTGTAAGAAAATGCAGTGATTTGGTTGGTGGCATAATTGGATGGGTGAATATGTCTATCATGGCACAATTGTAAACCTGTCTCTAAAATAAAACTGTTAAGTAAAAAAAGTAGGTTATGGAAGCTTGAACAGTTTAATGGATCTATCTTCTGTGTGAAATGTTTCACACAGCTGTCGGGTTAGTGTTTCGGAGCAGGTTTCTCCAGACTTCTTCAGAAGCCAAGTAAGTCTGCCAGAGATTAACCACTACCAGTGACTTCACCCTATAGTGTGTCAGCATGATTTTGCACTAAGCTGGATAAAGCCTCATATTGGGCCTAGGATCAAAATCAATACATTCAATTTTCTGTTCCTTTCACTACTTGTCTCTGAAAGATGCTGACCCAGGCTGAGGGTGGGTTTCTTTGCACTGAGGTATTATTTAATATAATGTCAGTTGTGGAGTTTAAGAAGGCTGTGGAGAAGGGTCCTGAAGAAGGGTCCCGACCCGAAATGTCATCAATCCATTTCCTCCAGAGATGCTGCCTGACCCGCAGAATCACTCCAGCATTTTGTCTCTATGCTTCCAAATCTGTGTTGTGCACGTCAACACCGAAGCACCTGGGAAGAGACTGCACCGACTTACAACAGCTGACATTTACTTTATGCATGTTGGAGCAAAATAATATGTGGAAACTACACCATTTACTCTTTTCCTCTTGTACATGGATTATTGTGTTGTGTTGTATGTAGCGATTGATATAACTGGATTGATAAATGATGGACGAAGTTTGGCAGGTCGTGTGCTCCTTCTGCTCTTTGTGCATGACTTGCTGTATTGTTTTTACAGAAGAATGTTTTCCCCCTGTACAAAGATGCCGAAATGCATATGCCAATCCAGCAATCCAGTTGGCATCATTATTTAGATGCAAGGAATTACAAAAAAAAGACACAAAATGCTGGAGTAACTCAGCCGGTCAGGCAGCATCTCGGGTCTGAGAAAGAGTTCTGACCCGAAACGTCACCTATCCATGTTCTCCAGAAATGCTGGCTGACCTGCTGAGTTACTCCAGCACTTTGTGTCTTTTTATGCCATCATTATGCTATGGCGAAGGACAGCAAAGCAATCTAGAGTCTTGACAGCAGCACTTTGTCCGATTAAAACGGTTCTATGTTTCCCCATTTAACCTGATCCCACTCTCCTGCTCACTTCTGATTTCCATTAATATTCTTTATCAAGCAATTCCCCTTATATGAGGAAAAAAATGTACTTCATTTCAATAATAGTTTGTGACTGAAAATTCCTCTTTCTAAAGCCCCTTTTTGTAAAGAAAATGTCACAGTCTCCCTTTTTAATTCTTTTGATGATTACTATCAGTTCAAACATGCAAAGGAGGACCTTTGCCCACAGCTTCTGCTAGCCACTGGTGCATAAGTGGAATTGCCAAAGTGCTGAGTCCGAGTCTCTTTCAGCAAGAACATAAAATGGATTACATTCTTATTTTGTAAGTTGGTGCGAGTGGGCGAAGGGGTGCTGACAGAACACAAAGACTTGTTGGTCTCACCATAATCTGCAATTTATGAGACATAAATGTATATTTGAAAAAACAATGCATTTAAAAATAAGGATAGAAAATACTTTCTTTTAATTAATTTGCATTGTATGTCATTATAAATCTCCTCGATCCCCAATTAGTAAGAAAGTGATTAGGATCAACATGGCAGTGTGTGGAGTGTTTTGGTACTGTACATTTTGTAGTGCTCTGCAGTAACCCGCAAAGTGAAATTTTGTATGTGTTTTTTTTTAAATCTTCCAGTTTTCAGCCCTCTTTCTTTCCTGCAAGCATTTGTTTCAGGGCAAAGACACAGTTTCACAGGTGCTTGCAGCCTCAGACATGGTACATGTGCCTTGCCAGTGAGTGTCAACAGATTCTTCAAATTAATACCCACCCAAATATACTTAATGGCAAGGGTTGTTGAGATAGCAATCAGGTGTGGGAATCTTAGCTCAAGAAGACAGCCATTCAGTTCTCGATTGTAATATGATTTATGATATTATCACAGGTCTTTGGAGTAGTTGATGGAAAGAGGAATAAAGAAATTAGGAATTTGGTGGAAATTATGATTGCTATTAGTAAATACCATAAACAGTGGTGTGCACTAGTTGATTTAATAGCCTCTTTTCTGTGTTGTAATTTGTGTGCAGGTGCTCTGAATGGATGTCTGAGAGTGTATCAATCTATTCATGGGTATCTAATGCAGGTGTGTGCACTGCAGTCCATAAAAAGGCTGATCAGAAACGACAAGTGAAAATGGTTCATCTAAAAGAGGATCCCCTGGTCGTTTTGAACAAGTGGCAGATGATTCTTGAAAACTTGCCCTCGAGCTCTCTATTTCATGCTTTATAACTGTGTTACACAGCTAATCAATGTGGAGATTTGCAGGTTTCAATGCTAGCTGTACCACTGTTTCTCCTGTGTTATACATCAACATGACGGCTCCATGGGAGCCATCAATCACCACTCAATTTTGGCAGGTAAACAAAACCTATTAATAATTCGTTATTAATCCAAATTCTGTTGGAAGCGATGAAGAAAGGAGTGATGGTAGCGATTTCCCAAAAAATGCACTAGAAAGGACTGATTTGATCTGATGTTATTAACTTTCACGTACGAACGGAGAATGTTTCCTCTTTGGGTAAAAGCAGATTTGGACTGAAAACATTAGCGGATTGGATTACACCCTGTCCCTTTCTTCCCCACGCCACAGCTTTGTTTGCAAAGATGGAATTGTCTGACCCCTGTTCCAGCACGTTCATCCATTGTGATTTTGCAATGCAATCTTTTATTGGTCTCAACATTCTGGTATCCCGTTGCCGTCCTTTTTAAAAAAATGTCCATATTTGACTATTTTTAAATAGTTCTTTTCCCCACTTTAATGTAGTCTGCTGAAAGGAGCCAGAGGGCTGGTGCCGGGGAGGGAACGAGAGAGTGTTTGAAGCATTTGCCAGTAGTACAGCCAAAAGGGAACCAAATAAAACAGCAAAGGAACATAGGAGAGGAAAACACATAAAAAGACACAGCAAGGAAAAGCAGCTTGAGAAAAAAGTGTCCGCAAATGGAATTAGTACATTAAATAAATACCCAGGAAGGGGATTTGCAAGTATAATAGCACCCAGTCAAGATTGAGAAACATCTCAGAACTGTTTTATGTGGAAGGAAGGTAGTTATTGCAACATAGGCAACTACAGTGGTCTCTTTTCAATATTTATACATAGCCCTGGTTATACTCCCAGTGGAATACTATGAATAGTTGTGGGCACCACTCATTAGGAAGGGTAGACTGACTAGAGTGATACCTGGATTTGTAGGGTTAAATTACGAGGCAATAACACACAAAAAAGAGTGAACGGGGATCATTTGAATGAAGTCCTCAAGATATGAAGCAAAACTGGAGCGACACTATTTCCAAAGGTCAGGAACGAGGGGCCAGAGTTTGGGGGGGGGGGGGGGGGGGGTGTGGTTTGAAATCTTTTGACAGACATACAGAAATTTGTAACTCCCTGCTGCAAATAGCAGCTGATGCCAAGTCAATTGATGATTTTAAATCTGAGACAGAGATTTATGTTAATCAAAAATACTAAGGGATATGGTGAAAAGGGTAGCTGTGTGGAGTTAGATAACAGGTCAGCCTTCAGTCAAATGAATAGCTGAACAGGCTTAAAAGCTCCTGTCATCATCCATTCCTTCTATCCTGAAATGTAACTGCCCCGCTGAGTTACGCCAGCATTTTGTGTCTATCCTCTGTCAGGAAACCTTGCACGCCCTCAAGTAACAATGTAGAGAAACAAAATTGAGAAACACTTTCATTGCTTCTGTATTTTGTTTTCTCAATATATGTTCTCTTACAGCAAAGTACTATAAAAAATAACCAGCTGACACAGGTGAGAGAAGTAGATTTTTAAAAGTCTCAACAGGAAAGCAAAAGCAATAAACCTTCATGTACTAAACTCAAACATATCCATTGTAAAATGACAGGCTTTTATCCTGTCACTGAGACACTTACTGAGACATCAAATGTCACAGGTACTCCCTAGTGAATAGTGAACTGTACTGAGTTTAAGGTCTTGATATTTCAACGCCTATCTCCTGTGTATATATAACACCTATGGCCTATCTCCGCTAATCGTATTTGCTTATATTAGGCCTGTATCCCTCTATGCTTTTCTTATCTCAGTACCTGTGTTGGAAGATCACGACCTCAAGCTCAGTACAGCTCACAATTCACTGGGCAGCAGTAATCCCCATGTGCCCAGATGCTTCTGACCCTTGAACAATTGCAGCACCAGGTTTGCAACAGCCTCATCCCACGGAATGGAAGGAAGATGTCCATCAAAATGTAATTGGATGCAGTGGAAACAGGAATTATTATTTTTTATTTTATTGATATGCACAATGGGTTGGTCACTATCTAAAGCCCAAGTCAGGGTCAGGTTTTGTTAAAACCCTTTTTTTAAATTGCAAGTGCCAGGTTACTCACTGTACATTTGAAGCACTTTTTGCACACATCCTATGAATTGCCACATTTGCAGACTCCTTTTCTAACTTCATATCTGGGAACTATTTAGAGCAGGGAGTAGTGCATAACTAGTTAACAACAGAGTCCAAAGTAATCAGCAATTATCTTTTCATTATTTCTTTCTACGAGCAGTTGATTTTTTTACAAACGTTCTTCTATTTCGAGAATATTTTGCAAAAGATGCACAATTTTACCTCTGTTTTGCGCAGAAAAGAGGTTGAAGCGGGCTGTGGCGACACAACCATGAAGCAGACCGAAGATAGACACATAAAGCTTGTGTAACACAGAGGGTCAGGCTGCATGTCTGGAGAAAAGGAACAGGTGACGTTTCGGGTCAAGACCCTTCTTTTTCTCAGCCTCGATCCTTGAGATCTGCCAAACAGCTCAATCAAAATAACAGGTGAAGACCTGCCCACTAATTCTGAGGGACTAGCATGCATTGTGAAGCAAAAAACAAAATGGATAGAGTTAAATTTCCCCTGATGTAGGTGAATGATGGAATGTGGGAATAATAAATTGCAGGGAATATTGGTGGTGAATGGAATAGAGAAAGGAAAATGCTGGAAGGACGTGGCAGGTCAGGCAGCATTTGTGGAGACTTGATGGTTCAGGTTATTAGTTTGCAAATCTGAATCAAAATAACACTTAAACAAACTCCTGGAAATGCTGTATAAGACAGCATCTGTGGAGAGAGAAAACAGTTAATGGTTCATACTGATGACCTTTTGTCAGAACAGTTCCAGTTTTCAAATCTGTTTAGAAAGGAAAAGGATTCTGAGAGCCCTGTATTTTGTACAGCTGTGAGGAGCAGTGTAGTAACTCTGAGCAGTGGCTGATTGTAAATATGCAGCTCCTTGTCTGTGCTGCCAAGATTTTAAAAAGAACCACGTGGAGAAAATGATAGGAAGCATCTTTATTCATAGCTGAGTACTGGGCCATCACTAACAGTGACTAAACAAAACAGATAACATAATCTGTGGCCTAGCCCATACCAGGAGGAAACTCAATTATAAGAGTCTGCCTGGGGTCTATTATCCTTTATTACAACAATGTTTATACAACATTAAGAATGAGGCATTTAAATACTTCTGTTCCTCTCACAAGGTGCTGAGTCATGCTGGAGAATTCAGTACTCTGGATACAGGTATCTCTTCACAACCTCATTCATTGTTTTTCACAAAGGCAGTAAATGGTGTTATGTATAGGAAGGAACTGCAGATGCTGGTTTACATCGAAGATAGACACAAAATGCTGGAGTAACTCAGTGGGTCAGGCAGCATCGCTGGAGAGAAGGAATAGGTGTCGTTTTAGGTCAAGACCCTTCAGACCGAGAGTCAGGGAAGAGGGAGTCTAGAGATATGGAAGGGCCAGGCGTGAAAACGACAGATCAAAGCAGACACTGATCAAGGAAATGTAGAATGGTTTATCGTTGGTTGGGGGGAAGGTGACAACCCATGAATCGGGAGTCCAGAGGGAAATTAACAAATGATTAAGGGGTTTGAAGTAGCTACAACAAGGTAAAATAAAACCTGTGGAAAGGCAGCCAATATGAGTGTGTGTGCACACAACAAGCTGAGCTTTGTTCTCCATGAACTAACTACATGACTAAAGGAGTCTGTGATTAAAGGTTTAAATATAGTAATCAGAAACCAAGTACTCTCTGATGGTCTCCCAATCCAGACCGTGAAAATCAAAAGAAAATCTGCAGATGCTGGCAATCTAACATAAAAATAGAAAACCAGGGAAACGTGCAGCAGGTCAGGTGGCATCTGGTGGAAGAGAAACATAGTCAACATTTTGGGTCGAAGACTGTCGGCACTGGGAAGGAGGGAAGAAACATGTTAAGATACAGGGAGAGTGGATGAGGGGGAATGTAAGAGCCTGGCTGATAGAACCTGAATCCTCAACTATCCTTAGAGTGAAACTCGGGGGTACGTACAAATCAGCAACTAGGAACCCACTTGACTGCAGGGATCTTGAGTGTGGCTGTTGGGGAAATCTCGTTGGTCACACTGATGACTGATAAGGTTGGAGAGGCTAGATGCGGGAAGATTGTTCCCGATGTTGGGGAAGTCCAGAACCAGGGGTCACAGCTTAAGGATAAGGGGGAAGTCTTTTAGGACCGAGATGAGAAAACATTTCTTCACACAGAGAGTGGTGAATCTGTGGAATTCTCTGCCACAGAGGGTAGTTGAGGCCAGTTCATTGGCTATATTTAAGAGGGAGTTAGATGTGGCTCTTGTGGCTAAAGGGATCAGGGGGTATGGAGAGAAGGCAGGTACAGGTTACTGAGCTGGATGATCAGCCATGATCATATTGAATGGCGGTGCAGGCTCGAAGGGCCGAATGGCCTACTCCTGCACCTATTTTCTATGTTTCTAAGGTCCATATTGACATGGAGTGAGTGCCATATCTGGGGTCAATGGATTATTTCAGCACTAATGTAGGAACAAGGAACCGCTGAAATGTGACGGTCTGCCTTGGAGCGCCAAGATTGATGACTTGCGAAACTCCCCTTGAGGTAAATAGAGGGATTCCATGTCCTTCCTTCCTTTTCGAAAGACAGATGGAGAACCAACAGCATCAGCAGGAACTGTTGTCCATCTGACTGGTTGTCACTTTGCAATGGTACTTACAGCAATTCAGAGACTTCAGGCGAGCAGAGCCTACAGATTGATGCTGATTGCCAGCAGAGTGAGAGAGGGACACCATTGAGCCATGGTCAGAAGAACTCTGCTGCCTTTGCCTTTGGGTCAATGAGGGAATGCCTGCTGCTGCAGGGGGCTGACTCCTGGGCTACTTCGCACCGTGCTTCAATTGCCTTTGAGAGTGACAACGGACATGCTGGACTGAAGTGGAACAGAGCCTGTGGACTCAGTAGTGAGAAAAATAACGCTACGTTAAATCGTTAAAGTTTACAAAGGTTTAGAGATACAGAGTGGACACAGGCCCTTCAGCCCACTGAGTCCGTGCTGACAAGTGATCCTCATACACTAACACTACCCTACACACACTAGGGACAATTCACAATTTTTACAAGCCAATTAACTACAAACCTATACGTCTTTGGGTTGTGGGAGGAAACCGAAATGCCCGTAGAAAATCCACGCAGGTCACGGGGAGAACATACAAACTTCGTACAGACAGCACCTGTAGTCAGGACTGATTTCGGGTCTCTGGTGCTGTAAGGCAGCAACTCTACCGCTGCACCACCCAGGTAAAGGAATTATATTTCTCATGTAATGATGGAAGCAAATCCATTGCTATTGACACTACATATAAAATGGGGATAGAAAGATGATGAATTGTCTGAAGAGTTTAACCAGGTTGCATCATTGTCGAAGACTTTTGCTCAAGAAGCAAGTTGCTTGTGAAGCCCACTGGCATTCATAGTTGCCCCAAAAGTGCCACCAGACTGGGCTTGAGACAGCTCATTGGAGCACTGTGTAGAGAGAGGATCGTTGGCTGGTTGTTACCGAGGCTGAACAAATTGAGGAGCAAGTGAATGTGGTGAGACATCCTTGCTGCCCTGTGTGATGCAAGACACCACACAGGTGGTGGGATATTGCCTTCGCTCCAAGTCCTTGTGCCACCACCTGCAGCTTGTGTGCTCATGGTATTGGAAAAGGCAGTTGTGGGCCATCTGCATTGTGGTTAAAGTGTCCCTTTATCTGTTTCAGATGGACAGACCATTGACTTGGCTGTTTCCTGAGGTGGCCCTGTGGAGGATCCTCAAAGGTGTGATGCACTCTCTTGGCTGTGCTTTTGCTGTTGGGTGAAGCTTCTCCGTATTGACTTCCCCTTCCTCTTACATGACAGGGGTGCTCAGAGGCACCAGTGCTGATGGGGAGTTAACTATGGAAGAGGCACCTGCAGTGACGTGTAACAAAACACTTCACACTTTGTAAAGGAGCCTCAATATTTACTTGCTCTTCATTTCAAAACTAACCAGCAGTTCATTCTGATTCCATGATGCATGACCACTAAGCACTGGCCTTCTGTCCAGTTCTGTCTCGGTTACTTCATTCGCATCTTGTCAATTCACTCGTAAAACATGCTACTAACCAGCTACACAACTCAATATGTATTTTGCAAAGATGAAGCATTTCGAAGATGTGACCTTAGAATGGGCATTTACTGAGAATACGGTTTCTTTAAGCAGAAGTATCTGCTGCATCGGTATTAGTTGTTTTTGACAAAAGTCTGTGTTGATGAACATGGACAGTGAATATTATACTTGTGTCGCAGGCATTATGCAACATGTTTGGAGCACAACTTTAGAGCAATATCTGTAGGGACTGTCCCATGGATCTCAGGGATATGGGCTAGGCGTAGGAAAATGCTTGCATGGGACATCTTGGTCGGCATAGACAAATTGGGCCGAAAGGCCTGTTACCGTGCTGTGTGATTCTATGGCTCTGTCCTTGCCACATTCATGGGATCATGATGATGTTGGCCAAGGCAGGTATGTTGCTGTGGGAAAGGCATAAAGCGGATATGTGCAAAATGGGTGGAACACACTTCAAAGACCCCTGAAGAAGGGGCAGCCATGCAGAGGAAGTGTTGATGGTGTTGATCAGCATGAAGGCAAAGGATGCCAGCTAGGTGGGAGGGCATTGAGGGATGTGGATCTTTAGAGATGGACGTGGTGAGAGCTGTCCAGGATGAGAGTTGGTGTAAACGCCGTTGGTGTGATTTGGTGAATGCCATCTGTTGGTGAATGAGCACCAGTGGTGTGCTAGATGTGCTTGTACCACAGGCACTCTCAGGGCACAGAGATTTGTCCATGCCCTGTTTAAAGTTGTGGTCTGAAGATGGTCATAGGCACTTAATCAGTAATGACCATTATAAGGGAGGTTATAAGCTGCACAAGGGAGCAGCATAAGCCTGTTGTTTCTCCATTCTCCCACTCTCCCTGTTACAAAATGGCGCGAGGATGTAAGTATATCGGAATAGTTGTACCTGGACTGCGCTGCATAATAACTTCCAAAAAATTAGTGTTTGTGTGTGAGAGGGAAAGAGGGAGTGAGAATAATGTGTCCGCTTTGTGTGACTTACGTTGCTATAAATGGATTACCTTGCAACGGCTGCACGGTTGGAACTTTAAAGGCTTAGAAACCTGCCTGATAGCCCGTTTCTGTGGTGAGACGATGAGCGTGGGTCAGCTCCAACACTAAACTGCTGGCTCAGACTTAACACTTGAGCTGGAAAAGTGTCTGTAGGTGACATGGAAGGGGTTTTGCTCCCGCTCCATTGTAAAGGTGAGCGTGGTTTGCTGCTTCGTTCTGTGCTTTGCCACTTGTGATTGCTATTTGTGGGTTTCTCTCCTCTCACTGCAGGCTGCGGGGCTACTGCCGTGGTACAGGCGGCTCTCTGCAAACCTAAAAATGAGCGGGTGGCGATAAAGAGAATAAACCTGGAGAAATGCAATACGAGCATGGACGAGCTGCTGGTGAGTTGAAGCACCGGTCCAATCAGGGGGGTGTTTTTGCCAGATGCTAACATCTATGCAGTTAGTGTTCCACCAATTTGAAACAGTGACCGGCAAATCTGGGTCTGCCCACACAGCAAGTACCTGATCTGTATTTGTTCACCGCTGCCCACAAGCTACTGTGAGCGGCAGATTTATACATTATCATTGGATCTTATAGAAACATATAAAATTCTTAAGGGGTTGGCGAGGCTAGATGCGGGAAGATTGTAACCGATGTTGGGAAAGTCCAGAACCAGGGTTCACAGCTTAAGGATAAGGGGGAAGTCTTTTAGGACCGAGATGAGAAAACATTTCTTCACACAGAGAGTGGTGAGTCTGTGGAATTCTCTGCCACAGAAGGTAGTTGAGGCCAGTTCATTGGCTATATTTAAGAGGGAGTTAGATGTGGCCCTTGTGGCTAAAGGGATCCGGGGGTATGGAGAGAAGGCAGGTACAGGTTACTGAGCTGAATGATCAGCCATGATCATATTGAATGGCGGTGCAGGCTCAAAGGGCCGAATGGCCTACTCCTGCACCTATTTTCTATGTTTCTATTTGTTAGCCACATGAAGTTAGAAATTACATTGCGACATGTGAGATTGGATATTATACAAATGGGAGTAGAGTAATGGATTAAAACGAATGGTTCAATGGGTGCAACAGGCAGCTCCATACAGTTCTAGTCAGAGAAGGGATTGATGCTGAGACTGAGTAGCTGGTGTGGACAGAACAAAATCTGCTCGTTTCTCTTTCCCTTGACTCTCAGTCTGAAGAAGGGTCTTGACCCGAAACGTCACCTATTAATTTTCACTAGAGGTGCTGCCTGTCCCGCTGAGTTACTCCAGCTTTTTGTGTCATCTTCGGTTTAAACCAGCATCTGCAGTTCCTTCCTACACAAAATCTCCTGACGGGCTTCATGGGTCTCCCCTGTGCTCAACATTACGATATAGACACTATTTTGTGGTGGTGGTGGGAAGGTGGTCTCAACTGCAAGAGTGCACATCAGCAATTCAGATGCCGTCATTTTCCAAAGAAAGAAAGGTCTTCAGGACTGCGCTATCTTTTGATATTTATTGACTGGGGTCCAGGATTGTGAATTTGCAAATTCAACCCCTTCAGAGTACGTGCCGTGCATACATCATGAGAACTTATTGAAACAAAACAGAACAATGCCGCTCCATATTTTAAGCTGCTTGTCATTTTGAGTCGGGCCTGTAAATCTTTATAAACTGGAGCTCAGTGTCAGGGCAACAGGCCTTGTGCCCAATTGGCAGAGGACCACAGCCAGCAGCTGCTTTCTGCAGCCTTGATCAAGTGATTGCCGTTTGCTGAACGAGTCCAGACGCTGAGTGCAGATTAGGTCAAAGGTTTCGCAGTGAGGTTTGCCTTATCCTCCTAATATATGTCCTCCCCTAAAAAGACATGTGTTGGAGTAACTCAGTGGGTCAGGCAGCATCTCTGGAGAACATGGATAGGTGATGTTTCGGGTTGGGACCCTTCTTCAGACTGAGGGGTGTCAACCTGAAATGGGGCAGCACAGGGGCTCAGCGCCAGAGACCCGGACTCGTTCCTGACTAAGGGTGCTGTGTGTACAGAGTTTGTATGTTCTCCCTGAGACCGCGTGTGTTTTTTCCTGGTGCTCCAGTTACCTCCCACACTCCAAAGATGTACAGGTTTGTAAGTTAATTGGTTTCTGTAAATTGTAAATTGTTCTTCATGTGTAGGATAGTGCATGAGTATGGAGCGATTTCTGGTCGGCGTGGACTCAGTGGGCCGAAGGGCCTGTTTCCACGCAGTATCATAGGTGCAGGAGTAGGCCATTCGGAGTATCGCTAAAGTCTAAAGACCTATTGAGTTACTCCAGGACTTTGTGTCTTTTTTTGCAAACCAGCAACTGGAATTCCTTGTTTATCCATCTTTCCCCATCCCTAAACCAGGGTGCAAAGAAGGCAACAATTACGATTAACAAATTAGTTATTAAATCTGTATTGATAACAACCTCCATTGTGCCAGTTTATATTTGGACTTCCAGTTTTAAGTAGCATTCTACAAATCGCTTGTTTGCACGCCTTTAAAATGCTGACCACTCCGTTTCTGTCTGGACAGAAAGAGATTCAAGCCATGAGTCAGTGCAATCATCCCAATGTTGTGGCCTACTTCACCTCATTTGTTGTGAAGGATGAACTCTGGCTGGTCATGAAACTGCTGAGCGGAGGTAAGACAACGTCACGCAGCATACAAAGACGACATTCATCTTCCTTTAATAATTATTGCTTTGTGTTCAAGCTGAAGGGACAGGATTGAAATTGGGACAAATGGAAGATGGCCAGAATTGACTCAGTGTCTAATTTATACTCTAAGCAAATTCCTTGCCCATTGAAGTGAGTTTGATGTGTGACCCCCCCAAGGTGAATTTGTTCAGTAGGATGTAATGTACAAACTCTTCCTAAAGCTCTGAAAATGGCCATTGCTGTTGTACAGTTTTCAATGAGAGGCTTGTACTCTCTTTAACAATATCTGCCATTCCTCTCCCTGCAACTGCAGCACCTGACACGATAACTGCTGTCAATAACCTGACACGATAACTGCTGTCAATAACCTGACACGATAACTGCTGTCAATAACCTGACACTTGACCGTCACATTGCATCAGAGAGTTTGGTGAAGTGTGGGCAAGCATTAAAGATTATTCATGTTTCAGGGAAATTTAAGATGGTATTAACCTGGAGCAAAACATGAACAAGATTGGTCTTGTTTCCCTCCATGGCTGAGTGAGCAAATACTGAGTGTTCTCTTGAGAGTTACAGGAAAGGGAGGTTCCAGGTTTGTCTGATATCTCCAAAGAGCTAGCTGAGTTCCACAGATAGGGAGGCAATGCACAGCCTCAGCAAGGTTCCTTGCTCCCAATTTGTGTTGAGTGTCCAGTGATACCTACGAGAGGGTGCATGCGTGTGTGGATGGTCGGTGTGAGCAACATTAGTATACGATCAGCACAGGTTACAGCAAAGGTTATAGGTCGAGGCAACCTCACAGCTGCAGCAGGGAGGCCCTGACCTCTTGAACGAGCTGTGCCTCTAACCAAGCTGTTCCAGTACAATTACAACACTGGCATCGACCCTCCAATGTGGAACATTGCTTAGGGTGTCCCGTTGCCCAAACGTAGGATGTACGATGGGAAGTAATTAGCCGGAATCAGTCTCCTGTCAGTTATCAGCAATGTGATGGAAGGTATCATTGACAGTGCTATTATGTGCTACATGATATTATCATGCTACATGAGGGACCGCCCCCTCCCCTGACATCAGTCTGAAGAAGGGTCTTGACCCGAAACGTCACCCATTCCTTCTCTCCCGAGATTTAAACCAGCATCTGCAGTTTTTTTTTCCTACTCAATCTTTCCAGTCTCACCTCATAAGTGAAACACCATCCCAGGCAACATCCTAGTGAATCTGCTCTGCACCCTCTTAAGCGCTGCCCATCTTTCTTCAAGTGCAGTGAACAGACCTGCATGCAGTACTCCAGCTGATATTCAACTATTGTTTTATAGTTGGAGAATAACCTCTGTGCTCTTTTATTCAGTGCCCCAACTAAAGAAGGCCCTCATTCCACATGCCTTCTTAACCACGTTATGTAGCTGTGCTGTCACCTTCAAAGATCTATGGACTTGTACACCAAAGTCGCTCTGTTCTTCAATACCCCCTGGGACCCAATCATTCATGATGTGTGTCCCAGCCTCTCTAGTACTCCCAAAATGCATCATCTCTCATTTATCAGGATCAAACTCCACTTTCCATCTCTCTGCCCATTTAACCAACACATGTTCATAAGTCATAGGAGCAGAATTAGACCATTCGGCCCATCAAGTCTGCTCCGCCATTCAAACAATGGCTTATCTACCTTCCTCTCTCAACCCCATTCTCCTGCCTTCTCCCCATAACCCCCGACACCCGTAGTAATCAAGAATCTGCCAATCTCCACTTTCAAAATATCACGCTGCAGCTGAAGACTCCCATCCACAATATCAACAATTCCGCTAATCTTTTATCTCACCAGTATTGGGGATGAGCAGGAACAAAGAAGGTGAGAGAAAGACCACGGGAGTGGTGGGGGTAATGGGGGTGCAGGGTTTAATAGTAAAGAGAGAGCGCAAGATTTCTGCTTGGACGCATGAAGACAGGCCTTTGCTTTCCTTTCAGGCTCGATGCTGGACATAATCAGGAAGACGGTGAGCAGGAATGACCACAGGACTGGCGTGCTGGATGAACCAGTGATTGCAACTGTTCTCAAAGAGGTGCTGGAGGGCTTGGATTATCTGCATAGGAATGGACAGATACACAGGTGAACCTTCAGACCTTTGCTCCTAACTCGTACGGAGTATCAATCCAAAGCAATTCAACTGTTTATCAAACAAGAAAATGTCTTTAGTAGGATGTTGCAGATAAGACCCTGAGGGTCTTGACAGGATATTTGTGGAGAGGATGTTTCCTCTTGTGAGTGAATCTAGAACGAAGGACCACTGTTTAAATATGAGCGGTCACACATTTATGACAGAGGTGGGGTCAATTGGAGCACTGTTTCTCAAAGGGTGGTGGAAGCGCAGGCTTAATGAATGTTTAAGGAATAGGGAGGTTGATTATTGATAAGCAAGTAGAGAAAGTTACTGGGGTGGGGTAGGTGGGAATGAGAAGTTGAGGTTACAATCAGGTCAGCCTTAATCTTACTAAAAGACAGAGCAGGCTCAAAGGATCAAATGGCCTACCAATTTGGGAGTTCATTAATCCATAGAAACAAAAACATAGAAAATAGGTGCAGGAGTAGGCCATTCGGCCCTTCGAGCCTGCACCGCCATTCAATATGATCATGGCTGATCATCCAACTCGGTATCCGTGACCTGCCTTCTCTCCATACCCCCTGATCCCTTTAGCCACAAGGGCCGCATCTAACTCCCTCTTAAATATAGCCAATGAACTGGCCTCAACTACCCTCTGTGGCAGAGAATTCCACAGATTCACCACTCTCTGTGTGAAGAAAAACTTTCTCATCTCGGTCCTAAAAGACTTCCCCCTTATCCTTAAACTGTGACCCCTTGTTCTGGACTTCCCCAACATCGGGAACAATCTTCCTGCATCTAGCCTGTCCAACCCCTTAAGAATTTTGCAAGTTTCTATAAGATCTCCCCTCAAGCTTCTAAATTCCAGCGAGTACAAGCCGAGTCTATCCAGTCTTTCTTCATATGAAAGTCCTGCCATCCCAGGAATCAATCTGGTGAACCTTCTCTGTACTCCCTCTATGGCAAGAATGTCTTTCCTCAGATTAGGAGACCAAAACTGTACACAATACTCCAGGTGTGGTCTCACCAATGCCCTGTACAACTGCAGCAGAACCTCCCTGCTCCTATACTCAAATCCCCTCGCTATGAATGCCAACATACCATTCGCTTTCTTCACTGCCTGCATCTATTGAAGTACCATCCAGTTCCACCTGTAGAGGAGAAAGCATGGCGGTGCAGTCTCACAGCTTCAGATACTCAGATTCAAACCCAACCTCTGGTGCTGTCTGTGTGGAGTTTGCTCGTTCTCCCTGTGACCCTGAGCAGAAAACAAATGGTTGGAGGATCTCAGTGGGTCAGGATGCTACAATGTCAGCCTAGATTTTTTGGCTCGGAGTCTCAACAACCCACTGGCCCAGGGACAACGGCTCGTCCAGTTCGACCGCAAACAAGTCAGTTCCGTGTCTGTGTCTTCCTTCGTTTAAAGGTTGATTAGCACAACCTCTTAAATGGAGAGGATCATCAGCAGCAACTAACAAGGGAAGGGTGACTGAGGCAGTAGACAAAGCAAAGGGACACAAGGTCTGACAACTCATCAATAATCCTAATTGCTTTTTAATGTCTGTACTAATTTCAGGGACGTTAAAGCTGGTAATATTCTACTTGGGGATGATGGATCTATACAAATTGCAGGTAGGTTGAGTAGATGTTAATGTCACTATTTTAGATTAACTCAAAATAATGTCCTTCATGTACTTTGCTTGCAAATTAAATGAATTAGGCCAGTGTAGATTATTACTCGAACAGAAAACAAACTTGATTATTTTTAATATCCCAGCATCTCCAATTGTGACTGGGAGGTAAAGTGAGAAACGGTGACACAGACCCGAGAGGCTGCAGTGGTCTCGGCTTTGTGAGAATTGATTCTATTGCTGGCTCAACCCTCGAGCTGAAATCACAGTCCCTCTGTAATCTAATCTCAGTAATAAACAGAAAGGTTAAAGCAATCAGTGCATATGCTATCTGAGTAGTTGGGACTGTTTTGAGTGCACAATAATGTGAAGTAAGAGATAGCTGATTTTATACCTTTGCCAAAGTTTTTTCCAAAGAAGCAAATTAAATACAAGTGAGTTGCCAATTTGCTGTTGCCTATTTACACCATTGTATAAAACATGGTTACTTGTTGGAGTGCCAGTACTTGTTCAGTACCCAGTCTCCACTGAATTCTATTAAAGCAATAGGCAGTAGTTTCAGGGAAAGGAAGGCAGCGAATGTTGTCACAAAAGTGTCCCTTGGAGGCTGAGTTTTATGAAGCAACACTTGGAATTTTGTAGCATCTTTAACAGTGAAAATATCTCTAGGCATTTCAAAGGGATGTTATTAAACAAAAATACAATGTAAAGATTTTTTTTTCCAGAGAACTGTGTAACAGTTGACTTCTTCCTTTGCTAGATTTTGGCGTTAGTGCCTTTCTGGCTGGTGGTGGGGATATGACCAGAAATAAAGTGCGCAAAACCTTTGTTGGAACTCCGTGCTGGATGGCCCCTGAAGTGATGGAACAGGTAAATCAAAGTTTCATGTTAACCTTCTGCTAAAGTAGGGCCTGGTTTGCATCATTTGTTTCGCAAACCCAGACTTTCACCGAAGATGACTTTGTCAGTTGGGGTTTACCAACTCAGCCCTGATGCTTGCAGAGTGAATTAGGGAACCTGATTCGCATCTCCCTTGTGGTTAGAGGCAGGAAACATGGTCCCAATGTTGGGGGAGTCCAGAACCAGGGGCCACAGTTTAAGAATAAGGGGTCGGCCATTTAGAACGGAGATGAGGAAAAACTTTTTCAGTCAGAGAGTTGTGAATCTGTGGAATTCGCTGCCTCAGAAGGCAGTGGAGGCCAATTCTCTGAATGCATTCAAGAGAGCTAGATAGAGCTCTTAAGGATAGTGGAGTCAGGTGGTATGGGGAGAAGGCAGGAACAGGGTACTGATTGAGAATGATCAGCCATGATCACATTGAATGGCGGTGCTGGCTCGAAGGGCCGAATGGCCTCCTCCTGCACCTATTGTCTATTGTCAATTGTTGAGCGATGGGATCTCCAACTTTCCTGGGGCCGACGGGTTTCCTTTCACCTCCAAAACTGACATAATCAAAGTCTGCTGGAAGTTGTGACAATCTTATTTGGGTGAAATAAGTTGGCAAACCTCAGCCACAGAGGCCACATAAACATCGCTCCAAGAAATGCCCAATGTACCACGGTATTACTCTTCCTCATGCCTGATATGGGGTTGTGCCATGGTTACATCAGTGGATCAATGTAGATCATTGATGTCAAATTGAACTAATCCCTTGTGCCTGCACATGAACCATGTCCCTCCATTTCCTGCATATTCATGTGCTTAACCAAAAGCCTCTTAAAAGCCACTATCGTATCTGCTTCCACCACCCTCCTGGCAGCACATTCCAGGTACTGTGAATAAAAAATGAGCCTTGGTAATGCAGAATTGCAGAACACAAATACGATAGACTAATGTCCAAAACTGCTTCAATGCCTCCTCTCATATTTAAACCTTAGCCTTGCTGTCTGATCCCATTTACCAACCGTAGAACTGATATTTCAGCAGCTCTCAGCGCTTCACTGTGAGACCGTTATACATGCGACACGGCTTGTGGTGGATCAGGTGCAAAGGATGGGATGGATGCAGCCAAATCATGAGGAAGGATTGTTACAAAATGGAGTGGGTGCACTATTAAAATATGGAATGGGTGTGTCGAATTGTACTGGGTGGGCTGGATCTTGATCTGGTTTAATTGGAAGCTGTCAGCGCTGGATTTGATGAAAGGGCAAAATGTGTTACATTTTATTCTTGGACAAATATCTCCTATCACAAAATGTTGTGGTGCAGGTACCATTTGTTTTGCCTCAGTTAAGCACGGATTAGAAAATGTTGTATTTATACGTAACGCCAAGGTGGAATGCAAATTCAATCTCTAAAATCAGCCCTCTGTTAACTATCCAGCAAAGGCTTTTATTTGAATGCTTTCGACCTTAAGCTGAAACTCTTTGCACATGTTGCCTGACCTGCCGTGTCTCCAGTATTTTGATTTTATTTTAGTTTTCCAGGGTTTTCCTATTTCCCTTTTAAAAATTAAATTGCAATTGACCTCAGCAAATTATCTTGCACTAAAATAGTAGCTGATTAGTTCCAGGTGGAAGCAGTGAGCTGCATCTATAGCCTGTGAGCCAGATGCAGCTCACATCCTCTGGGAGTCTGGCCTCTGCTATCAGAATCCTAGTTTCACTTGTATTTGTTACCCGTCTGCTAATTTGGAGATGGCTTGAAAAGATTGCCAGCCATTAGATAAATCCTAAATCATTGACTGCTATTCACAGCCCAACATGTACACTGAGGATAGCATTTTGAAGCATCAAAAGGTTCCATGGTATACAAGGGAGACACAAGTGACTTGCGATGCTGAAATCTTGAGCAAAAACAAAACTGAAATACTGGAGAGACTCGGTGGGTCTGACAGCATCTGTGGAGGGAAATGGACAAACAACATTTCGAGCCCCAGGACTCTTTCTTCAGACTGGGGGAATCTTCTTTAGTCTGAAGAAGGATTCCCAACCTAAAACATCGCCTGTCCATTTCCTCAACAGATGCTGCTTGACCCCCTGAGCATTTCCAGAGCACGGTCACACGCACTGGAGGAACAGCCCCTCGTATTCCACATGGGTAGCTTACAACCCAATAGTATGAACATTGAATTCTCCAATTTTAGATAACCTCAAACAACCCCTCCCCCATTCCTTCTCTTCCCTGTGCCCTACCTGGATTTGCACCCATTTCTCCCCCTCCCCCTCCACCTACAATCCTTCCTCAGGTTTCACAATTCACTTCTCTCCTCATCTCACACCTTCTGCCTTTTCATATCTGACTTTGTTCAATCATTCACCTATCCAAAAAAAAAACCCTCACCTGTATCCACCTGTCACTCGCCAGGCTTTGTCCTGTCTCTCCTTTCTTTCAGCTTTCCTCCCCTCACCCCACCACAATAAATCTGAAAAAGGGTTCTGACTCGAAACATCACCTATCCATATTCTCCGGAGATGTGGAGTCACTCCAGCACTTTGAGTCCTTGTTTCTACTCCATGATTCCAACATCTGCAGCTGCAGTTCGTCGAGTTTCCAGCAGATGTCAGCGTTGTGGTGATCACACGACTTTTGCACAAGTTCCCTTTTAGATGGTTTCCAGTTGTTTCAGACCAACTCCTGAACTTCACTTCTGTTCCAGGTACGAGGTTACGACTTCAAAGTAGACATCTGGAGTTTTGGAATAACAGCAATTGAACTGGCAACGGGGACAGCACCGTATCACAAGTACCCGCCAATGAAGGTGGGAGTAAACTTTTAATAGCTTGCACATTTGATGAATGTGTCAGAAGGAACTGCAGATGCTGGTTTACACCGAAGAGAGACACAAAATGCTCGAGCAACTCAGCGGGTCAGGCAGCATCTCTGGAGAGAAGGAATGGGTGACGTTTCAGGTCCCGAAACATCACCCATTCCTTCTCTCCAGAGGTGCTGCCTGTCCTGCCGAGTTACTCCAGCACTTTGTCTATCTGGAGAGAATCCTGGATAGCCAGGAATGAGTGACACAGAATCAGATGAATTACATTTTTCCTTGCAAAATAAATCTAATCTAGGTTTAAGGTTTTCTGGGAACTGTAAATCAAGATCTAAACTTCATAGCACCCTAAATACTTAATTAGCAAATGTCTGGAAACAAAATGTGTTAAGTTGCCTGTTTAAAACTAAAACTGAAATGTTCAATCAGCCAGTAATCTATTTCATAATTCCGATTTTATGCAAACTGATTACAATTTGACTTCATGATCTAAGCCCGTGACTGATTTGCATTGGAATTTGAACTAAGCTATGTTTATTTCAATGTCAGAATGGAGCTGATTTTTTTTTTTAGTTGCTCGGACTGGATTAAAGGAAAAAAGGTTGCAAGAAATGGAAACCGAGTTTAATCATAAAACAGCAGTTGGTGGCCGCTTGAATGTTTTGAGTACAGTGATGTTTTGGTTACAGTAGGAGAGCACTGGCAGTGCACATTACAACTCGTCTCTCCTTTAACCCGGCTCCAGGTTCTGATGGTGACTCTCCAGAATGAGCCCCCTACTCTCGAGACGGGTGTAGAGGACAAGGAGATGGTTAAGAAGTATGGCAAGTCCTTCCGTAAACTGATTGCCCTGTGCCTGCAGAAGGACCCTACAAAGAGGTGTGTTCACTGACGTCAGTCGTAGACAGAATGCAATAGGAAAGTAGGCCAGGAGACAGGGCTGTGTGCTCGGGACCAGCTGAAAACCTGGCTCTGACTGATCGAATAGTCAGGCCAACAGATATTTGTGCCGCCTTCAAGACGAGGGCTGAAATCCAGCTGTAGACAGAAGGGCGATTCCTGTTGATCACAAGCTGGTAGAGCTGCTGCCTCGCAGCGCCAGGTTCGATCCTAACCTCAGGTGCTGTCTGTGTGGAGTTTACACGTTCTCCCTGTGATCACGTGGGTTTCCTCCCATATCCAAAAGGCATGAGGATTCGTAGCTTTATTGGCCCTCTATAACTTGCCCCTGGTATGTTGGAAGTGGATGAGAAAGGGGGATAACGTAGAACTAGTATGATCAGGTGATTGCTGGTTGGCATGGACTCGCTGGGCCCGTTTCCCTGCTGTATCTCTAAACTATACTAAGTGAAGCAGCCGTAAGCTTTGACATTGTGAAAGATAGGGATAAGCGCCTGTTCCTACTCTCGCCTACGAATGAACAATAACGAGCCATGCAGTTATAGCTGGGGGTTGCAAGTCATGAGGAAGCACGGGAACAGGTGAGGAGGTGGGATCAGTGACCGCAAATCTGCAATAATGCAAAACAGCCTTGTGTGTGTGTGTGTGAAGTATGGATAACAACGTGGAAATGTGCCAGGTACTAAACCTTGCGGCTGGGGGGCGGGTGAACGCAGAGCGATACTGCACATGAACAGAAGCGTCCCGTCCTGCCAGTGTTTAACTGATGCCGCTGTTCGGGCTTGGACACTGGGTGTCCAGTTTGCATTCCAATGTCGTTCATTGCTCCCACACAAAGGGACGGCAGCCAACTCCCTCCACTGGGATAAACCGGGGCAGAGGCTCGCGAGGTGGTAAGGAAGTAGGTGCTGCTGATGTCTGAGGGTTACCTGATGTGGCCTCGGTTTCCCAGCCAGGCTGCCGCTGAATCGCAAAGCCTTGACCCCCCTCCCTCCCCGCTTTCAACGTTCCCAACTCACGCTGTGGTAAACTCTATTTTACAGGCCCACTGCAGCAGAGCTGCTGAAGCACAAATTCTTTCAGAAATCAAAGGTAAATGAGAGAGGAAAGTGAATAAGCCAGTGGTGGCATGAACCGCGGCGAGAGTCTGTTTGAACAGTGACGCCCATGACAGTCATTTATACGCGAGATGGAATTCCAGACTGCTGGTCTCATTGCACCTCTCAACAAAACTCATACAGTTGTAGAGATACACAGCACGCAAGCAGGCCATTCGGCCCACCATGTCCATACCGACCCATCCACATTAACCCCATTCTCCACCACTTGGCTCGTAACCACCTAACCCTGGGTGACCCCAGTGCTCCATCATACAATGGTAACAGTGCAGGAGGTGGCCATTTGGCCCATGGTGCCAGTCCTGGCTCTCTACCAGAGCAACACAGCCAGTTCACAAAGTCCTGTAATTTTACTACTCCCAGTAACGGTCCAATCCCTTCGGAAAGCCCCTGTGAACTTTCATGCATCTGCTTTTTCAAACAGCACCTTCCAACCATTAACCCCCTTGCTGCTATAAATGTGTTTGCCCCAATCCCAAACGGTAGTGGGCTTTATCTGATCCTTTCCAGTTGATCTGTGGAAGAGGGAGAATGGCGCCGTCGAACTGTGCGATACAAGTGTGCATACCTGTCAAAGAATTGCTTTCCCCTTCCTGTTCCCACTGGATTCATGTTGCTTTTTCAATTTAACCAAGACTCCATAGCTGTGGATTTATGCAAAAACCCATTGTGTTGTTTCAGAATAAAGATTATTTGATGGAGAAGTTGTTGGGACAACCACAATGCAGAGGGATAAAGGACCCAAAGGTAAGAGCTGCTTGTCGGTAATTGTGGGAAGCTCGGGGTGGGGGAAGATTTGCATTTGCATTGCACTCTGATGTCTAAAAACCTCTGCCTTCAAGTTTGGTTAACCTGCCTGAATTGAGCACTGCCAGTGGACCGGTGATAGTTTACGCAACACACTGATGAACAAAGTGGTATACAAAGTACTAAAGAGGTGATGGAAACTTAGAAGGCAGATGTTTGCAAAGGTTGTGTATGGTGTTGTAGAACCAAAGCAAACTGCTGTTGATTGGAGTGCAAGAGCAACGAACTGCTTGGTGCTTTATAAAGGAGTGAACATTATAAAGGAATGAAAGGAGTCTAATGGAGACAAACTAAGTTGTAGCAGTTCACTGGCATGCTGTTGGGATCTAATTATGTATCTGTTCATCGTGTTTCAAGCCTTACTTTGTTCCTCGTCATCTACAACACAGGAAAATCCCATGGGAAAGTGTCTACAACAGGCAATGGCAGGCAAACTGTTTGCTTTGCAGCTTCACTTGGACAGCAAGTCTCATTTCAAGCTTATGGTGCCCAGAGATGAAGCGAGAAAAGGCAATATTCTGAGATTTTAAATCAGGCCTAAAAATCCATGAAATTTGAGCCAAGGCACAAAGAGACGTGGCATGTAAAGAGGAGGAGGGATCTAGATGCAGCACTCAGGGCCGTACACATCGATCCGTACCTTTTCAACCCTCTACACTGGCGCAAATAGACTTCTTCTATCTTCTTGCAGGCTGACAACACAGTGCAAGCTACTGGCACGATACCAAAGTCTGCAAGTGAGCCCGGGCCTAGCAAAAAGGTCTGTATTTTCCCAAAAGCGTCAGAGAATATTACCCAGCAGAGGCAGTGCAAGTTTTCACAACAGATTGCCCAGACTCAAAGCAAGCACCATTTAGCACACTCTACTCCACATCAAATGGTTGGCGAGGTCAAAGATGCCGTCATTCGAATATGACATAATCTCCATCACCTTGTCCAGGTGGATGTTTAAATATATATATATATCAGCCAGCATTATTCAGTAACAGAAACAGGACTGTTCTCCTACTGAACATCTATCCCTGACCATTCATTGCATTGCTGTTTGTAGATCTTACTTTGCGCAAATTTCTGGCTGCAATTGTCTACGTAGCAATAGGAACGGCACTTATAAAGGACGGCGTGTTTCTCACTGACATGTAACGACAGTGTACAAATGCACTCCTTTCATTCCTCGTGGATGTATCGCATGTTTGTCACAGGATCAGACTTTGGTATCAGTTGGAAACGAGCTTAAGTCTGTCCCAGCCTCTATCATTTCCAGACCTGCTGCCCACCTTCATCAGGATAGGATTATGATTGTAGGCCAACCCATTCACCTCCTCACAGCAGAGGTAAAGGTAGCATGTTGTCGAATCGCAGGATGTTCACTAGTTACTTGCAGTAGGGCAGTGGATGTAGGGTTGCCAACTGTCCCGTATTAGCCGGGACATCCCATATATTGGGCTAAATTGGTTTGTCCCGTACGGGATGCCCTTGTCCCGTATTAGGCCCGGACAGTGTAGGCCCAGACAGTGTAGGCCCAGACAGTGTAGGCCCGGGGGGCACTGTAGGCCCGGACAGTGTAGGCCCGGGCACTGTAGGCCCAGACAGTGTAGGTCCGGGGGGCACTGTAGGCCCAGACAGTGTAGGCCCGGACAGTGTGGGTCCGGAGGCCCATGCGCCGCCTAGTGGAGGTTGTATGGCAACTCGCCTGGCTGGATGAGGTCACTTTGTCCCTTATTTGGGAGTGAGATAGTTGGCACCCCTAAGTGGATGTAAGATGAAGGGTGAGAATCCTGGCAAGCACACAGAGTTCAAATGACTTGCATTCCAAGCTCCAGTTCCCACCTCAGTAACTTGCCCTTTAGTATTGAAGTTTTCCCGTGCACTTCCTGTCCAACAGCAGATGGCTAGAACAAAGAACGGTACAGCACAAGAACACGCCCTGCAGCCCACAATGTGTTGAACATGATGCCAAGGTCATCTCTTATCTGCCTGCACATAATTCACACCCCTTCATTCCCTGCATATCCATGTGCCTGTCCAAAGGTTTCTTAAACGCCACGGTCGTACCCGACTCCACCACGGCAGCACGTTCCAGACACTCACCACCCTTTGTGTAAAAAAGAAAACTAGCCCGCACATCTCCTTTAAACTTTGCCCCGCTCACCTTAAAGCCATGCTCCCTATGTGTAGAAAAGAACTGCAGATGCTGGTCTAAATCGAAGGTAGACACAAAATGCTGGAGTAACTCAGCGGGACAGGCAGCATCTCTGGAGAGAAGGAATGGGTGACGTTTCGGGTCGAGACCCTTCTTCAGACTGAAGGACTAGAGAGCTATGCTCTCTATATTTGAGTTTCTCCATCCTGAGAGAAAGAAAGTCTGCCTGCTGACCCTATGTCTGCCTCTCATAATTTTATATACTTCTATCAGGCCTCCCCTCAAACTCTGGCGTTCCAGAGAAAACAATCCAAGTCTGTCCAACCTCTCCCTGTGGCTAATGCCTCACAATCCATGCAGCGTTCTGGTAAACCTCTGCACCCTCTCCAAAGCCTCCACATCTTTCCTGTAATGGTGTGACCAGCACTGCACACAAAACTCCAAATGCAGCCTAACCAAAGTCCTACAGAGCTGCATCATGACTTCCTGACTCATATTCAATGCCCCATTGTATGAATGCAAGTTAAAAGCAAGTGTCTTGTTTGCTGCACCTTGTGAGGGATTAAAAACCCATACACGCACTAATAGAGTTCACGGCGAGCTCGTGGGTCGACTCAGTGCATAACTGAAGTAGTGAGCAAGGGGAATGTCCACAAACAGTGGGGCAGGGTTGAGCCCCTGATGCTGTGGATGACAGGCAGTCTGGGCTTACGAAACAGGGTCCCTCGGGTCAGGTGATCAGGGCCACCAAGCAAGAACGGTACCTTCAGACGAAGGCAGGGGAAAACTGCCAGCAAGAAGTGTCGTCTTGGCAGGAAATCAAAATGCTGCCAACTAACCTTGAAGCTGCACTGTGATTGCCTGCAGACGATGCGCATGCAGGGGTCGAGCGGTCACTTGTACAAAACCGAGGACGGCGGCTGGGAGTGGAGCGACGATGAATCAGGTGATGGATACGATGAATCAAAACCTGCCGCCTATCAGAAAGCGGTGAGTGTATCTGCCTTTTTCTTGCAGCTGGCAATAAACAAGTGAAGGAAAATCAGAGTCTTTCTTGACAGCTCCTGTTTAATCCAATCTGAATTAGCTACACAGACTGAGTCAGTCCGTGCTGACTTCACTGAAGATAGACAAAATGCTGGAGTAACTCAGGCAGCATCTCTGGAGAGAAGGGAATCGGTGACGTTTCGATTTGAGACCCTTCAGACTGAGATTCAGGGGAGAGGGAGACTAGAGATATGGAGGGGTAAGGTGTGAAAACGACAGATCAAAGCAGACTATGCTCAAGGAAATGTAGGATGGTTCATTGTTGGCTGTGGAAGGTGACAAGGCAAACGATCAGTAATATTTAATCAGGACAGTGAAACTCGTCTGAGAACTAGGATGGGGAGGGACGGAGAGAGCGGGAAAGCAAGGGTTAATTGAAGACGTTACTGAGGTTAGCTCCATGGCTGAGGCACTTGGTGAGCAGTGACAGGGACTATCTCACTATCTCAGCCCAGGGCCTTTGTGTGAGAGATGAACTGTCAGCCTGCAGAAACATCACAACTGGGATGGATGTCGATGTTCACAGGTGCTTGTTTTCCAAGAAAAGTAGCAGGGGAGGAGAGATGAGTCAGTAGCTATAGAATGACACGGCATAGGAGAAAGCCGTGAGGCTCATCATGACCACGCCTGTCCCTTTAAAAAAGATATCCAGTTAGTTACCTTGTTCCTTCTGCATACCCCATAACCTTTTTTTCCTTTTCAACTTTTGATCTAATTCCCATCTGAAAATTCCAATTGAATCTATTTCCACAGCTCTTTGAGGTAGTGTGCTCCAGATTACAAAAATAACTACCTTGTCTGCACCAGTTAACTTCAATCAGTGGCAATAGTTTCTCCTCAGTCCGTTCTACCCAAATCCCTCAATTTTGAACATCAAATCTTCCTTCGTGTTCTCTGCTCCAAGTTGAACAACCCCAGCTTCTCCAGTCTCCCGACAGCACTGCTGGTCAGTCCCTTCTCTGGCTTGGAGTTCGGCCAAAAGTGTTTCTCAGTACACTTGACAATAATAAACCAATACGTATTCTAATTAACGTGTGCTATTTTGATTTTGCCAGGGTCCGTCAGGAAGTTCATCACATCTGATGAACCAGGGTGGACCTATCCTCCTTGTTCTACGATTGAGGTAAGCAACATCCAGCCTCTGCTCAATGTTTTCGCTGCTTCTCTGCGCACACTGGCCATCTCCGGAATAGGCTGTTGCAATGGAGCAACTGTCAGCTGGTGCCGCCATGCCTGCAGCACCATTGTGGAGACCTGCATGTTGGTTGGAGAGCATCTCTGCCGTTGAAGGTGGTTGACAAGGTCATCCTCCGAATCTTGTGGAGGGAGAGTGACTGGGAGAATGTCCTCCCATGTGCGAGAGACATTAACAGGGGTACTGGGGGAAGGGGAGGATTTTCAACAATATAATATTTCATATTGTATTAACTGTTTGCACAGGAATTTACAAAGGCAGTTGAATGACATCAGATTTGAGTTCACTCCAGGCAGGGGTAAGTCCAACTTTGTTCCTTTTTAAATTAGCAACTAGATGCTGGAGAATTGATGTTTGTTAGCATCCATTTCTAGAACCACGCTGTCTGCTCATGCTTGCTCCAAGTCAGCCGCGCGTTGTCTTGGTTAGTGATGGGGCAGGACTAACTGGGACTGGGAACAGTAAAAAAACTATTCGAGAGGAACAGTGGACAACTCCAAGAACAGCTCGCATTAACTGCAGAGCAGAGGGGTCAAAGGTATTCCTGACCTTAATGTCTAATGGACAAAGAATGAATGTTCTTGCAGAGGGTAACTCAGCAGGTCAGGCAGCATCTCGGGAGAGAAGGAATGGGCGACGTTTCGGGTCGAGACCCTTCTTCAGACTGAAGAAGGGTCTCGACCCGAAACGTCGCCCATTCCTTCTCTACCGAGATGCTGCCTGTCCTGCTGAGTTACTCCAGCATTTTGTGAATAAAAACCTTAGATTTGTACCAGCATCTGCAGTTATTTTCTTATTCTTGCAGAGGGTAGTCCATATCTGGAAGGATCTGCCAGAGGAAGCTATTGAAGCTTTAACAGACATTTGGACAGATATGGATAGGAAGGGTTTAGAGGGATAAGGGCCAGGCAAAAGGCACTGGCGCAGAATGCCAACCTGGTTGGCGTGGACAGGGTGGGCTGAAGGGCCTGTTTCTGTGCTACACGGCACAATGATTGTCAAGTTTGAACTTCAGACTGCTGCTGTCCTGATTCGTGCTAGAAACTATTTCACACGGGATTGTTTCATGCCAGAGCTCATTTCAAACATCTGTCCCTGCAGACTCTGCCATCGGCGTTTCTCAGGAACTTGTTTCTGCAGGTTTAGTGGACGAGTTTGACATGCTGGTTGGTAAGTCCCAATTCCAACATATTCAACTTCCAGCTGAATGTATAGGCCAGGGTCGCAGTCAGGATAATGTTGGTGTTGGCACCTCCATGTTAGTGAGCAAGAAGAAAATCGATGGGATTCTCCCTTAGACCAGTTGGACATATAATTCAGAGGACTGAATTAATAATTTTATAAGCAATGAGTTCAGATCCCACCACAGCAGATGGGAAATGTAAATTGTTATTTGTAAAGAAAATTGGCATTCAATAATGATAATGAAGCTACCAGACTCCAGGTAACCCGAGGGTTTTTACCCGTGTCCTTTAGAGAACAGAATTTGCCGCCTTCATGATCTGACCCACGTGTGACTCCAGACCCAGAGCAGGGGTGATCAACTCCCAACTGACAAGGTGCAGCGAGCCAGCTAATGAGGGATGGGGAGTAAACGCTGTCTGTCAACAGCACCCACACCCCATGACCGAGCAATTGAAACAAAGGGTTAGCCTGAGTGTGCCCCAGGTGAGAGTGGATCTGAAAATCTGGTACAACTTTGCTCAGAATAGCTCTGCAGTGATGGTCTTTTCATCTCCCACAACCAAAGTGTTGCTGAGTTGCGAGTGTAAATATCCATCACAGGCAGGTCACTTGCTGATGATCTCGCCTGACGACAGAGAGCTGAGACATCACTGGAGCCTGAGGGCTCGCAGTCCCCTTTAAGGGACATTGGGAGTTCGGTCCAGTAAACAGAATGTGTGGACGGACCTGACTTTGGAAGTGGCGCCAAAACATGGCGGTGCCTGCAGGTGTAAATATGCTGCATTGAGGGCATTAGCCCACTCCAACCCATTCATTAGCTCAAGAGTCAAAAGTGTCATATGTCCCCAAACACAACAATTAAATTCTTACTTGTGTGATATCTGGAGGATACAAGGTCCTGTTCCCTGCTAACATTGCTTTCTGTTGTTTCTTTAGTGGCTAACAACCTGCAGAAACTAATCGATGATCCTCATTCGAACAAGACACTCACATTTAGACTGGTAAGGAGACCAAAACAAACCCTCTATCTCGGAACTTCTCAAAGATTTAAAGTGTTTCTTCAACCGGTTTTGCAGAAGCTCGTGGATTGCCAACAGCTGTTGCTTTACCCATCTTTTTCCAGACAGATGTTTTTAAAACTGGAGAATTAATCACCCTGTCATATTGAGTGGCCAAGTAAACAGACCCAGACATGGTCCATTTTACAATTCCCGAAAGAGCTGATTTGATTCTTTCACAAAACACTGGCTTGAACTGCAGATTCTGGGGGATGCTTCCCAATTGCCCTCCTGGGTAGCGTGACTGGGTAGCCTCAGAACCATCTTAAAGTTCAAGGCAACACAACTTCACAATCTCTGAGGTAGTTGGCATCAGTGGAAAGGAGCAGAGTGGGATCTGGATATGACAGACTCGGACATATGGTTAAATTGGGATATATCACACTGCCTGGCCCCTCTTCCACACGTTTCACCGGCTCGTTCACCTCTTGGCAATTTTAACCACCAAACTTTCGATGCGTGACAAAATTCTATCCAGATGCATGAGTAGCCTGAGAGGGCAAAATGTGCTTGGCTTAAAGTGTCTAAAGTTGTAAAATATAACCATTCTCTAAAGCAAGATTAAAAACGATCCTGAACGGAGGTGGTTTGAATGGCTTTTCTCTTGGGATAACACCCAGTGTGTGATCATTGTGGATCACATTGCAGAGCCAGAGAAGCAACCTTGTTGGAAAGCCCCTGGTATGAATGTTGTGAAAACTAAGTTCAGTTCTTCACACTGACCCATCCACATCCACCCTGCCATAGAATTGTGACTTGGTTCTTTAAAGAAAATGCAACTTTGTGCTAAGCAGCAAACGCCATCACCTCACGGCAGAGTTCAAAGTAGGCTGACCTGGTCTCTGGGGCACGGACTCTCCCCTTGAACCAGCTTCTGCTGCCGCCAGGCCCCTCTGCAAGGGGATGGCCGGGCATTCGACCATCATGGTGTCGCCAGGCTGGATGGGCAGCTACGCACGTGAAAGAGTTCTCACCAGCAGCAAGCCAAAGCGCAAAGGTCGAGGCAAACGCCTTGGATGAATATACATTTTGGAAATATCAAATAATTTAAATTTGTAAAGATTATATTTTGAAATGTTTATCTAAGGAAATTACAACCAACAGGCAAAATGTAAGAGCAGAGTATGGTAACTACTAATTACAGTTTAGTATGACATTAAAAACTCACTTAGATCTCGGCATCAAAGCCCAACCTTGTCAGAGTATTTAACAGCAAGACTAAATACCACTAATTTCTTCAGATTCAGGCCAAACTGTGGAGAGTGGAGCCGTGTCAGTAACAGGAACCTTGAGATTTCCGTATTGAACGACGTACCTGTGGAAATCCCAAGGTTGCTCTCAGTTTCATGGAGTTTATGGATTCGCCATTATAACTCGACACTCGGGACCAGTATAGCCAAACCACCCCCTCTCTCCACACTTGGTATCTAGTTGTGCACATTGACTGCTCAGTGACGGGTGGAAGGGAATGTCAGCCGGAAGCTCACTCTTCGCCCCTCATTCTCCTCGCAGGTCTCTGGCTGTGAGGGTTACAGCCCAGACGAAACCAAACTCATTGGATTTGCACAACTCAGCATGAGATGACAATCCTGCTCAGAAAGCCGTACCAAAGAATTCTGGGACGTCTCTATCAACACGGCCTGAACCTCCCCTGCCCTTCCCCAAGAGCACTTTATATGATTCTGTTTAATTCTCATGCTTCAACTAGTACTATCAATGTAGTAGACCTAGCACTAGAATCTGCTCCAAGTTCTTAGCCCTGTGCAATGGGCTTATGCCTCCTTGAATAGAGTCAAGTGTCTTAATTAAATTGCAGAATTTATAAAATAGAGGCAAGTTTATCCCCCTCCCTCTTGCAGTCTAGGTTCAGCATTAGGGTAAGAAAAGGTCTCAGAAAAGGACTGTACTCAGGTCATTTCATTTTTATTATTAAAATCTCCCCTCTGGATTTAGAGCAATCACACCCTCTTGTCCTGCCCAGAATTGGCATTTGAAAATTGTTTTTTGGGCTTAATTTTCCTTAAGGTAGATATATAAATGCTGCAGTACCAGTTGGTATTATACTTTGATACATTCTCAACAGTGAGATTATTCAGTGTGGCTTAACCATTCTCATGCCCTCGGAACTCAGTCACCAATTAATAGTAGGAGGCGAATTGAGTCAGTGGCAATGTAGGAAGATTAAAGAACTGCCGTTGTAAATGGCCGGTCTCTTGCACAGAGATGAACAGACGAGCGACTGCCGGCAACGGGGAGGGCAGTGTGTTTGGAAGGAGTGTTATGGGTGAGCTAGTTACAAATATACCATATGGTTGGAGCCCTATCTGACTGGTTAGAGCAGAGGACCCCTTCTCCCGCTTAACATCTGCTTCTTGCAAGCCAGATGTTTAAGTGCAAAAGCTGACCCTGTGTCAGTGTTTATCACAGTATGAACCCTGTGATGACGGTCAGGACTGTGAGGTGGACTTGCTACGCACCATGGCCCTTCAGGATTGGGCAGCCCGGTAGTTCAGTGGGATGTGGCTGGATTTAAGGATCATTTCTCCTTGAGCTTCCTCTCCCAACGTTAAGCGGCTCACCATTAAACCAGAGAATATTTCTCATATCTAGAAACACACGGCCGTGCCTCCTGTTCAGCCTGGAAGCTAATCTGACTCCCATCTGCGTGTGAGCTTGCAGATACCGGGTGAATGAAAGGCTTTTCCGTGGCATAATGTTATTGAAGGAAGGTGCAGAGGAGCAGAGCTCACGGGCTGATCGTTCTCTGCTGAATGATAAGATGCAGATACAATCTAAACCTTTTGGGGAAAAAAACTTTGCTGGGAGGTGTGTGGGAAGCCACAGACCCATTCGAGAACTCTTTCATTCAAGGATTGGGGCATTCCCGAAAGCACACACAGATTTCCGTCACCCAGATCCTTGAATCATCATTTGTTGGCCTCAGTCCAGCCACAATTTGTATGCCAGTTAGTGAGAGATTCTCTAAAGCATAGAACTATAGGAATAGGAAATAAGCAGTACCTCTCTGGATTAGACTTGAATTTAGGCAGCACGTACTCGAGTACTTAGTTTGCACTTAGCCATGGCCATTATTTACCGGGGGAAGAGTGCGGTAGTGGGGAACCGTGGGATGCCCTTGTTGGTTAGAAACAGAAGTTGATTGCCTACAGCATCCTTGCAATTTGCAATGTTCCCCTGGAGTGAGGCCGAGTCCCTGGGCAGCTCCAGCCCGTTCCCTTCTCTGTCCCCGGAGCCTTGCCCTTGCAGAGATTTGAAGCTGAACACGTGGGTTTGACGCCAACTCCAGCCTCAAATTCCAGGGGCAGAAAGTGGCTGCTTCTCATTTGGATGGGGAAGGGGGTAGAGGGAGGAAGAGGAGAGGTGCTCCTCTTGAAAAACCAAAGATTGATAGGACCTGTTGACCTGGACAACTCAGGCAGTGGGAGCTGTGAACACTGAAAACCAAACGTAGACAGAGTAGGAACTATTGTGAAATGAACCTTTAGAAGCTGTGAAGCTCCTAGGTCTTGTCCTGCTCCACTCTACTCAGAATTAGGAGTCAAGGGAGAGCTAAAGCAACCAGAGGTCAATAGACGAGGCTGTTCCACTGAACCAAATAAATGTGATAGAAATCAGGCAGTGTTGACTTGTGTAAGCGTGTGTCCTCAAGAAAGTTAGCACTGAGACAAGTTTTCAGAGGGATCAAGAACAACTGTCTCGTTTTCAGAAGGGTCGATCCCTGCACAGTTCAGGGTTAGATGTAACATTAGAGGGCGGTGGGAAATCTTCCTCAAATAGGTTTGGTTAGCACGGCTCCAGTGGCAGAGTGCCTGCTGCACTTGGTGAGAGAGAGCCCGAGGCCGGTGAAATGTGCTCCTTCGGTTTCACTGCCTTCAGCCACGCTGGGAGGATTAAAGTGGCCACCAACATATCAGGGCAAAGGGAAACGCTGTGATCTCCACCCAGCATTCAGAATAATATCTGAAACGTGGTCCTTTGCAAGTGAAGCTACATTGTCACACCGCAGGGGAGAGGGGATTGAATGGTTCTCCTCACCCACTGAGCTCAGTCCCCAGCCTGGTTGCCAGTCAGTCAGCTTTCCAAGTTGGAGCCGAGAATGAAAAATGGCAACTTAACCCTACAGAGACCCTTGGAAGAACCCCCTCCATAAACCGTGGATAAAGAGCAGGGAGGGAAATATTGTTTGTGGGTTGGTAGGGGAAGAGGTTTTTTAAAAAATATATAAAAGGGGTTTGGTAGAAATCGGGTTGAGTTATATGGGATCACAGTGCCATTCTAGGAGCATGCAAATTCATAAAGTGGGACACAGACTCTGGGTAGGGTATGCCAGTTGTTGGCATCCATTTTAAAGTGGGCACAAGGGGGTGTGCGCCACTCTTTATTCTAACCACAGATGTGCAATAGCCAGTCTTCTGGCACTGGGACACGGCTTTAATACCAGCAGAGAAAAGGTTAAACGTAGCAGGTGTAAAGAGTTGGTGCTTCAGGTCGATGACCTCCCTGAAGATGAAGTTACGATGATGTTCGTCAGCCCCAGAGCAAACCTTAAACGCAAGCCCCAATCCCACAGACCCAGGAGTGTTTGGATTTGGCAAAATACAGCAACCCTAGCAAATGATTTTAGGACCAAGCACAGAAGGGGAAATAAGTTCTGTTCAGTGACCAGGAAGTGCACATGACTGAGGAAAGTGCCTTGTATTACTGCTTTGTACGAAGGATTTACCTGGTTGTGGATGAGTGTGAAACATTGTAAGGATTTATTAGTATACGGGTTTCAGTGTATGAATGCTGCTGCTGTTTATGTCCCATGGTTACTGGATATACTGTATCCTCTTCGTGGAAGATTGCCAAAATGGTGACTAATATTTTATTTAAACATTGATGTGAATGTGAAGAATTGTGAAAGGATTCCACCATTTTGCAAATTATTATTTTTTGTTCAACATTGTAGAATGTGCCAGTAACCAACTTGTTGCACTACTGACGAAGCTCTCCCTATGGGTGTAACAGGTACAGTTGTGTCTTTTTCAAATATGATTTAGCCAGCCAATTCACATGCGCTATTACATGCATCCATTGCATTCACAGTACCAAGGTTTATATGGTGCTGAATCAATTTGTCGTCTAACCCTCAGGCCCCCAGTATGGCAAGGTTAATACATGCAGCTCTCCAATGCAGAAGTGCTTTATAAGCAAGGCGCTGCCACCCATCTATAATACAACACACATGAGGGCAGCAGTCTTAGTAAGATATCTGTGGAAATATTTCAACTCTAACATAACTCCTAATTCAAACTCAAGTTGTACTCCTTCCTGGACCCAGGCCCAGTAAGTAGATCTGGGTTAGATAGTCTTCAAGAGTAGATGACAGCCCCCGCATGGGAACAGCAGCCAGGACAGAGATACCACTTCTCAATTAAAAAGAAAAAGTACACTTTTATTTGGTTCTTCAACCCAGAAAGTGAGCAGCAAGCAAGGTGAAAGTTAGGCTGCTTTAACCTGGGCTGCTCCGTCTCTATCACAAGAGACAAGACTATCAACAGATGTCTATTACAAACCTACCGACTCCCATCGTTATCTGGACTGCACTTCTTCCCACTCTGCCTCTTGCAAAGATGCTATTCCCTACTCTCAATTCCTCTCTGCTCCCAAGATGAGGTCTGCCATCCCAGCACATCAGAGATATCCTCATCCTTCAGGGAAGGTGTTCCCCCTTCTCTCATACATGGGGCTTCACACGTGTCTCTTCTGTGTCCCATCGTTCTGGTCTTGCTCCCTTTCTCCTCCAGACGCAAAGTTCCCCTGGTCCTCACCTTCCACATCCAACACATTATCCTTCGACATGTCTATTACCCAATTATGGGATCCCATCACTAATCACATCTTCGTATCTACACATCTTTCCACTGAGACTGTTCCCTCCGCAACTCATTGGTTCACTCATCCCTTGCCACCCAAACCACCACCGCCCCAGGTACTTTCCCCTGCAATCACAGGAGATGCAACACCTGTCGTTATAGCTCCTCCCTCAACTCCATCCAGGGGCACTGACAGTCCTTGCAGATGAGGCTCACATGTACCACCACAACTTATTTACTACATCCAGTGTTCCCGATGTGGGCTCCTGTGCATCGACGAGACCAAACAGGCTCCGTGACCGTTTTGCTGAACACTTACCTTCGGCCCGAAGGCCTATGGGATCTCCTGGTTGCTGATCATTTAAACCTCTCCAAAAAACTCATGGGCTGGCTTTCAGCATGATTTTCCTCCCAGGAAATAAATTGAAAAGATGCATCTTTTTAAAAAAAACACTAAATTGGATGTGTTGGAAAAGACAACTGTACAGTACCGAGCACTTTGTACCATAGAAAGAGCTTTCGTGAATGAGTGGGAGTTGAGAAGCAGTTGATGATTTGTTTGCTCCCGCTCCTACATTCTGAATATGTCACAAGTAAAGCACCACAATCCAATTGTTCCTCGTCTCTGCACTACTTAATTACGTTCTCGCTTGGTGAAAGGTTGTGGTCAGGCACTGTCTCAGCATTGCGGCTCCTGCTGCACTCGGGAACCACCATTTTGTAGTTATACGAACAGTCTGAGCCCAACCCCTCAGTTCAATATTCAGACGCTCCGTGATTGTTGCTGCGTGTACCATGTGTGTTGCAAGCATCAGCTTTGGCTCAGTCAGTCAGACTCGCGCCCAATTGCAAACCTGGTCAACTTTACAGAGCAGCACTGAGGCAATACCACATTGCTGGAGACATTGTCTTGGGGATAATATGATGCATTGAGGACTCTGCCAGCTGCACAAGTAGACATAAATCTATCTGAAGAGTAGGGAGGTCCATTCCCACTCCACACACAACACTCTGTGCTTGGTCATTAATCCTCTCCAAACCCACACAGGTCATAATGCATCATCTGGCTACTCATTTATTGCTTGTGAACCCTAATGTGCGCAAATTGGCTACAAAATGATGAAACACACTTTAGGAAAAAAAAATGCAATTCATTGATTGAAAAGCATTTCGGGACACCGAGGACGCAAAGCTAAAGGCGCTAAATTTAAGCTTCATTCTCTGTGCTTGGTATTTTTCATCAATTGAGAGAAGCACAGTTCCTGCGGTTGATAGGATTATCATAAAGAATTCAGCCACTATCAACAGTGCAAGTTGTCCCAAACTTCAAATGAAGAAATAACAAGTGCAAATAGATCAGCTTGGGCTGTGTTCATTTGAATTGCCAGGAAGTGCAGGCCATTATTGGGAGTCAGAGAGTTTGGGTTCAGCCAGAACTGGATACCAAGCAAGCAGTGCTTCCACCTTGCTCTAAAATACCACAGATATTCAACAAAGCAATCTCCAAGTTTCTCAAACCCAGGTTAAGATCTGTAAACTCAAGTATTACCAGAAGATCAACGAGACAGTCCTGGTTCAGCTTGCTCTGAATGGGATCTCAAGACAGTGGTGAAGCAACAGAGCACAAGAAGAAATCTTGCAACAGAAACCACAGGAGACCTATTTGAATGACCGGGATTAAATACTTGGTATCTCAGCCACCAATTGTGAGTCAGAAACCACAGGCACACCCTTCTAATGACAGGTCAAAGACTGGGTATCTCAGACACCAACAGAAACTGTGCAGTACAATGCAAGGTTGATGGGGTGGTTACTCCTCATTTGGTTACTTGTGTGTCAGACCCAATAACAAGGATAGAGAGGAGGAGGATTTGCAAGATTTAAAAGCTTCCTAGAAAAAGGTAGACCATTAAAAAAGTTAGAGCCTGAAAAGGAAATATTTAAGAATCTTGAACCACGAATAGTTGAATTTAAATTAAAACCGACCAACAGATCAAAATTTAGTTGAAAGATTGTTTGAGAGAGAGAGAGCCAATAGGACAGAATGAGAGAGAGAAAATGTCCAAGTTGAGTTCAGATAAGCTGATGACAACCAAAGAAAAATTGACAAAATGTTTCCAGAGGAGAAACAAAATATCTCAGCGCAAACATCAGCCAGAAGACGAGAGGATTTATTACATTCCTTAAATAGATAGTGCTGAAAGCCATTGACAATGAATATGGACCGTAATCATAACTTTGCAAATCTATGCTGAGCTATGAACATGCTCCAAAACACAAATAAACCTAGTGATGACCGAGATACAATGAGCATCTCTGGATTTCGATATAGGGTAAAGCTATTAATGTAATTCTCAATGCTTAAGCTTGTATTGATTAGTCATGTCATGAATATTAAATAAAGTTATAAGTTAGTGCATCTTTCTGACTTCCTCCGATGGCTGAACATTACAATGACTCCTTCCAGCAATTCAGATGTTTGGCTCGAGTGACTTGCTCACACTGGGTTAGGGACAACAGTAAAAAGGCAAGCAAACTTTGGTGTCTCGTGAACAACCAAATCCAACCCAGTTCTCAGAATTAGAGTGAGGGACAGAGAGAGAAAATGGGGAAGGATTGCCTTTTGAATACTACCAATGAAATATTTTGAGAATTTGCCATGCATTCCAATTATGCAGGAGGAAAGGGAAGGGAACTTTTTGTCCAAGAAAAGACAAATATCCTGGGTCTTTCTCCCCCCAGGTTTCCTGGTGATCAGTACACTGTTATTAATTATCAAAGCAAGTTAAAAATGCAACAAACATGCACCATTCAAGGCAGCCTGCTTCAGAATATTCTGTTACTCCAAATGTCTCTGGGAGACATTTAAAAGGAACACAGGGTCAGGTACCAGAGTGCATGAACAATTCCAGTTTAGTGTTCCACCAGCGCACGTCAAGACGAGTTTTTTCTGTAACAACTTGGAAGTTCAGCCACGTTGTATCAACTGCATTGTAAACTTTCTGGAATGCAAATATTTCAAGCAGAAAATGTTAACCTTGGGATTAGTAAATGATTGGTCATGCAATGGACAGTGATACAGTGCACTTCTGTGTAAAAATATCAAACTTGCATTCTTTATAATGGAGATACCATTCCAGCTCCTATTACAGCTGGTAATCCGTTTAACGTGCAGAACTATTTGATATTCTTCACTTTGGGAGAGTCGTGTACCTGCGCTACATGCTGGCAATGATCCAGCAAAACACACTGAGCAATTTCAGATATTTACACTATCCACAATTTTTGTGGTCACCAGAATTTGGGGAGAACTGGTGTTCAGGTCACCGACTGTTTAACACTCCCTTAGATCGAGATCCTTTTAGAGTGGGAACAGCTGAAGTCATTTTATTTGGGTGAAGAATATGTTTAATTACAAATGGGAGTGTCCCACTCCAGAGACACGAGACAAAATCGAGGCTAAAGTCCAAAGGCCACACCACCACCTTAAACATCAAAGGCAAATTCTTCTCCCAGTCTGTGAAAGATCCCAAGGCATTAATTGCAAAGACTTCTGGTGTGCTGGTCAGTTTTATCCCTCAATTCACAGACCGCTTAAATGCTTGCTGTGCGCAAAGTGGCGAGCATGTTCTTGCAGCTCAGAGCTCATTGCAGGCGCTATTGCTTAGTGCCAGCTCTGCGTCCACATTGAAAAGAGAGGCGCTGGTGCAAAAAAACGTTATACTAAAGAGTTTATTATTTATTACATGCTAAACAAAGAAATCATGACACAGACAATACACACTGGAAAATAGTTTTAAGCAAAAGTCAACAGTATCGGTCGTCAGTCCTTTTACTCCAAAGTTCAATTTGAATGTTTCTTGAGCTGTTTCTGGTTTCAAGGACGAGCTCGGCAGTCTGCCTCCGTGTTTTGAGGCCTGGGCAGTAGGAATTCTAGCCTTGATGAATGGAATGCAAGTCCTCCCTCATCTGGTGGCTGCAGGAATCTCCCAGAGAACAAGCGTGGACAGACTCGGTTACCAGAGATGGGGTCCCAACACACGATGGGCTCCGATTTAACACTGACCCAGACAGCATCGTGGAATGCTGGCGTCACTATTCAAAGAAACTTCGTGATGTTTGGTGTGAATGTGTTGTTGGAGTTGATGAAGATCTACTTATCATTTGGATGTCTCAACACAGGACACTTAGAGCAAGAAAGTAATCCCCGGGTAGTGAAGAGGCCCCCAGCAATCTATGCATCATTGCGTTCTTAATTCCAATTTTAAAAAAGCAATGATCGACAGTAAAGTGAGAAACATCAAGCGCAATATAATAAAAAGACCAACTTTACCTGCAATTAAAAAGAAAGGTCACCTTAAACCAAATCAAGTGCCAGGAGGCTGTAGTGGTACATCCAACACATGCCCAAGAAGCAGAGTCCAATGCTGGGTAGCATTAGCAAATACCGGAAAGGTCAGATTAAAACTGCAAACCATAGCACATATTATCAAACTCTTCACTTCCCATCTAAGATGATATAAAATCAAAATCATTTAATATTTTCAGCAGCATCCTGTCCTCATACACGTGCTGTCCGTATGTAAAAACAAGGTTTAAAATGATACAGAGAATGGGGAACAAAGGCAGATTGAAGACTAATGTCAGGTTTGCAACTCACAACATTGCTGCTAAAGTGGTGTTATTCTAATGCCTCCATTTTCATCTCACCGGAATTTGATGCACAACTTGGATGCAAAAGGCAATAATCCTTGCAATGACATGTCACCCATCCGTGAAACTCCCAGAAAGGGAAGACTTGTTAAAGCAAGCTGGTGACAAATCATTCAGCCTCTGCTCTGTGAGTGACTGGTCTCCAGCTCGCTGGCAAACCCATTCAATCAAGTACGATGACCAAAAGAGCAGAGTGTGCAATAGCCTTTCACTTCAAGGCTGTTCTGCAGACAGGAGCTGGGCAATAACAGAGAAAATACAGCTATCTCAATCTCAGTTACTGACCTTTTTGGCTCCTTAAATCCTTGATAATCTAGGTGCCTTTAGTTATTGGATTGTTACGTTATTTCTTGATAAGCCCAAATACATCCTTTCTACAACAAATATTGGGAGACCATTTGGAAGGGGCATTAAAGATGACGACCAAATAGAACGTGTAAAAGGAATGGCAACTTCGCCAGAAGGATATTTATAGTGTTTTGAAACATTGTTAGCCCAAGCCAAGTGAGCGAGTGTTGCCCAGAGCTCTGGCCACACACTGGATCCTCACTGCCACTGCAACTGTGACCACCCCACAGCCACTTTCCAACACACACCTTTTGGGGTTGGCAACAATTAGCAGTGGTAAGGAAATAGGATTCACTGTGTGCCCAAACACAGTGTCATTTTCAGAGTGTACCTCTAAACTTAACGAATGTGGCAGTCAGTTCCTCTTACTCCAAATAGTTATTTTTCTTTACAAAATAATGTTAATTTTGACATAGGCATTTGAATAAACCACTTTGCAGCAGGAAGGCGAGCCTATACTGACATCCAAACCCAAAAGTCCGGTCACCAATTAAAACATGTAAGTAACCATATCCACATATCTAATCCTCATCTTCATAATACCTATTTCTCTTGATTTGTTCTTCGACCGACAGTTCCTTGCTCCCTTCCACTTCTTCGTTTTCATCCCCCTCCCAATAACCAACGTCCTCCAGTTTTTTCTCATTCTCCGGGGACTCGCTCAAGGCAGGAGAGTCCCGCGGGGTTTGCTCCGCACCCGGCTTGTGCCACGATTCCAGCCCCCCCTCCTCCGGCAGATCAGGTTCCCCTGCCGCCTCTTCCGGTTGATCTTTCCCCATGTCTGGGGGTTGGTGGCCGTTCTCGTCCTGGACCTCCACCTCCTCTCTGGCCACCGATCCGCTCTCGCCCCCGAGCTCAGCCACCACTGGTGTCTCATCTTCTAGGCTTTGCTTCCTCTCCTTCTTTGGCTCAGTCTTCCCCTCGCCTTCTTGACTGACGACTGCCTCCTGGGTGACCTTCTTGGCGGGCTGCAGGCTCCTCACTGGCTCTTGGACCACCACCGGTTTCAGGGGCTCGGCCACGGTGAAGGGTCGCCATCGCTCCTTCAGCGAGGCGCTCCGCCTCAGCCTGGTGCTGCTAGCAAAATCAGAGTTCCTCTTGACCGACTGCGGGCGGTCATCCTCAGGAGGCCATTTTGGTTTGTGACCTCTGATGCCCTCTTCAGTGGTGCTGGCTCCTCTGCCTCCCGCTTCTGTGGGGGGCGGCCAAGCTATTTTCAACTTCTTCGTTTCTACAGGTTTCTCCAGCTTTTCAGGTGACAAACTGGAAACTAGGGCCTCCATGCTGGCAGCAAGAACCCCAACCTTGGCAATAGAGAGCTCATCCACCCCAGAGCCATCAGCCTTGGCCTCGGCTTTGTCCGAGGCATCATCAGCCTTGCTCTCCACGGGGTCACTCTCGCTCCTGGACATCCACAGCACTTTGTGGGGCTTGTGGCCAAATCCCTCGTCGTAATTCCCTTTGGCCTTGAAGAGCTGATTGAAGTGCGGCTTGCAGTAGACATTCCCATGCAAGGAGGCAAAACTCCCAAGGCTGAGCAAAACAAATTTGGAAAGGTTTTAAGGCGGCTCGCAAAGTGAGAACAAGGACCTGCAGAGCAGGCCTCACTCAGCCAAACAAAAGTTGTTATTAAATGCAGACAAAGAAACAAAGCACAACACGGCAGCATCACAGGACTGTAATCTCATTGGAGTTGGTTAACTTGTGGGTCCAAATCCTTACCTCATCCCAGAGGCAAGATTATCCCCTTATCTTCTTCTCCCCCCAGCCTCAAACGTTTAGGGCGGCACAGAGGCACAGCTGGTCGAGCTGCTGCCTCACAGCGCCAGATACCCGGTTTCATTCCCGTGCTGTCTGTGCAGAATTTGCATGTTCTGTGACCTTGTGGGATTCTTCCAGGAGCTCAGTTTTTAGAGATACAGCATAGACACAGACCCTTCGGCCCGCAGAGTCCATGCTGACCAGCGATCACCCCCGGGTGCGTTGATTCAACGTCTGGATCGCTCATCAGTCTGGAGGGCAAGTAGAGCTGGGAATCGCAACGTGGGTGCGTTTACACCTGGAGCCGGTGTCCAGTGTGCTTGTGTACTTCCTGCTCCCTTCAAACTCAGCCAGGTTCACTGGGAAATGATACTACTGCGTAATGTGCCAAAAGCGAAATAAAAAATGTGTTTGTATATTAAGAGGAGTTAGGAAAATCTGCCAGTCCAGCACTGGGTACCCAGGAGTGCCAGCTTATCAGAGTTTTATGGCATTTATTGGGAGAGAAAGATGTGTGGGGAGGGATAGTAAGCATGTGGACTGAATCTAGAGCTATCCAGCCCCTTTGGCCCAACTCGCCCGTGCCAACCAAGTCCCATTTGGCTGCGCCTGCTTGTCATTGCACCAACAAGCACACAACCCAGAATCCAACTAATGAGGCCAGACAAATCAAAGGCAGGTCTTCTGGGAAATAGTCTCTTGTTTGCCTGGATTAGGAATTCATTGTCTATATGGAGCATCAGCTCGAGGTGGTGGGAAGCAAAAGCCCAAGGAAAATCATGCAAAGTTTATAGTTACCCATATCTATCGGAGAGGAGGGCCAGAGGTTCAAGAGAACACATTTTAGACAAAGACAGAGGATGAAAGCAGAATCAGAGCCCTCACCTGAGTTTCATGTTACAGTGGCTACAACGGAAACAGACGCTGTGAAACACCTGCTGGTTTGCGACCAGGCGCTCCATGGGATAGACGGTCTTTTGGCAGGTGACACACAGCTCCCGAGCTGGGAGTTGGAACTTCTGGGAGCCAAACAAAAAAAACATGGCACCAGTTGTTAGATGAGAATTATACAACAGCTGCAAGGCACAATCTTGAAATGTGACAAGACATTAGGATTAACTGGCACCACTTCACATGTTCAAAAGTCCTTTGGATCGCAAAGGAACCAGAGGAGAAACTGGCTTGGAGAAAGTCGGCAGCAAACATGGGCAAATTAGGAGGATGTCACATTTGGATTTTGCAAATTCAGTTTAGACTTAGGTTTTGATGCTTTCTCCGAACAGTTTCCCCAATTATTTGTCAAACACAGATTAGCAGAACAGGGGCAGGAAGAGGAGGAAGAGCAAGGTGACGTCTTCAAACAGCTTTGGCACCAGGAGAGAAAGTAGGAACAGGCCATTCAGTAAGATCATGGTTGACCTTTCACCTCCGCACTGACCCACATCCTAGGATTTCTTTAACATCCAAAAATCTATTTGGTCTCTCTTAAATATACTTAGTGACTAAGCCTCCATCGCCATCTTGGGTTAAGAATTCCAAAGATTCACCAACCTCGGTGAAGAATTCTTCCTCATGTCTATCCTCAACAGACAACACCTTGCTTTGAAAGTGTGGGCCTTGGTTCCTGACTCTCCACCCCGTCAAGCCCTGTAAGAATTGTGCGTAGATCAATGAGATCATCTCCCATTGCACCAAACTCGAGAGGGGTCCAAGTCAACTTAATCTCTCCTCATGGAGAGCGAGTTGAATGGAGCCCGCTCAGCATTCAATCTGGTGAGATCGTCTTGGGCTCAAACAAAAATCTTGCCTACTCCAAATGTTGCTTTACATTGAAAACGATCAAGTTTGCATCAGAAATCATGTAACATCCTCGATTTTTTGGGGGGGTTGGGGTGAGCAAAAGGGATGGTATGGAACAGCTTTTCTACTGACCTTGTGCTCAAAACCCCGTGGCATGATTGGCATACTTGACACCAGCTTGTCCAAATCCATAAATAAGAATTCCCACAAATGTTTGACACCCCCATGAATTAAAAAAACATTTACATAAATGCAGACCAAGACTGTAATCCTCCTCTCCCTTCCCAATAGCAGCAACACAGCCATGCAGCTCAAGCCGAACGAGCTTTGGATAAGTTGTGCAGTTAACGGAAGCAGCATCTTGCTTAGACATCAATTCAGATCAAGCAATTTTTGTTAAAGTTTTTTTTAAAAACATGTCAAGTTTCATTACAAAGAGCAAACAGAACCTCATATCGGAGAGAGAGGAATGCAGAGAGAGAAAAGGGATACTTCAGGAACAGGTAGAAGCTGAAAAATAGGCAAAGAAATAAGATTAAGCAGCAATATAATCAACAAGCAATAGGATGTCAAAAGGTAATATCAAAAGAGTTCATAATCACAAATGATTTAGTACTGAAAGAGACTAAACAATTCTTCATGTGTTCCCCTCACCTTGATTGTTTAAAACTTCAATCCTTCCATAAAATTTATTCTAAACATTTCATGTATGAAAAGCTGGAAATATAGTGAATACTGTCAATACAATCACCAGGAGAGTGCAGAATCCCAAGTAGATACTCTATGTCCAAAATTCCCCTTTAAGAAATTAGCCTACTTTGGAGGATTGAACAACTTGGTCACGAACAGATACCCAATCTCCATTTGGACTTTCTCTAGGGAGCACTTAATTCTAGTTCCATTCAGATTAGCATGGCAACAGATGTGGTAATAAGCTCATCGATCTTATAACCATGGCAACGCAGCGCCTGAGAAAGGCTCCACGCAGCAGGTGGCCGACAACTTAGACGCAAGCTGCATCGTGCTGGAACTCAGGACAGTGACTGAGCAGTCCAGGAGACGAGCTGTTTGCTCGGCTCAAAACTCTTCTCCTTATCCCGGTGATAAACTTGGTGGCTCAAAGTCTGGCACCGAGATAAGGCAGTCACTTGTGCAAACATTGGAAGCTCTCCAGGCACCAGGCTCCTGGACCATAGACAGACAGGGGCAGCATTAAACTGATCCAAGTTTAGGAAGATACCAGGCATTAGGGACTGCTGGACCATAGACAGGCAGGGGTAGCATTAAACGGATCCAAGTTTAGGAAGATACCAGGCATTAGGGACTGCTGGACCATAGACAGGCAGGGGTAGCATTAAACTGATCCAGGTTTAGGAAGATACCAGGCACTAGGGACTGCTGATGCTGATTTACAAAAAACCCCACAAAATGTTGGAGTAACTTAACGGGTCAGGCAGTGTCTCTGGAGAACATGGATAGGTGACGGTTCGGGTTGTGACCCTTCTTCAGACTCGGGGTCTGAAGGAGGTTGTCTGAAGAAGGGTCCCGACCTGAAACGGCACCTATCCATGTTCTCCAGACACTGCCTGACCCACTGAGTCAGGTTCCAGATTAGCTGATCTGCAAACAGTTAGTACTGCAAACGGTTTTAGCTACCCTTGATTTCAGACAGCGTATTCCACAGCAAAAGACTTCCAACTCTAGGTTACATCCATTGTGAAATAAGGTATTTAAGTTCCTCCCCCCCCCCACCCACTGCTCTCGCTTATCACACAAGCTTACACAGAGACACATGGGCACATGTGGCGAGATGCTGGAGCAATACCAGTGTAGTGTGGACAGATACTGTTAGCAGGGAGACAACCAAAAATGACTGAAAAATATGCTTTTTTATGGCACCATTTGTTGTAAAGTTGAACATAAATGACACCCAGTGGAATGCCTACCTTAGCAGGTTTGGCTGGAATATTTTGTATTTCCATGGTTGGTCTTTGTTGTTTTATATCGTCAGTTGAAAGCTTTGACATCCCTTCATTTTCTGCATTAAAATTCATTTTTTTTAAATTAAAAAGGATTAAAAGAATGAATTAAAACCCACAGTGATTGCTTTGTTCAGTGCCAGCACAAACAGGATCAATGCTCATTTTCTATTTGAAATGCAAACATGGTCAGAGCTCCAGTGGGCCACCTTCTGGCTGGAAATGGTTGTGTAGCAGCACCTGACCACAGCTCCCCATGGGGGTGGGGATAATGGTGCTCTGTTGCCAGTCTGGATGGTGGAGGGCAAGGGGGGCAGATTTCCCCGGGTAATACGTGGACCCTGCGCACAGGCAGAGTTCAACGACAGCAAAGCGCCAGATACACTGGGATCCCTGATCAGCACGTCTCTGGAACTAAACCGCCAATGGCCAGTTAGCTCCATGACCAAAGCCGGGCACCATTTGGTCCACTGATTTTGAATAATTTAGAGTGAGCATTATATTCCCCCCCGCAGGAAGGGTTGGGCAGAACTCCAGAGGCAGTAGGGCTCTGGGTGACTAGGGGTAGGGGTGGTGTCTGGCTGACTAGTGCGTGGGTGGCTCTGGTACAGGAAGGACTCGTGCGGGTAACCGAGCGTAACAGCGGCATCCCTTACCTTGGGCATCTCCCCATCTTTCAGAAAGCAAACTCTTCCAAGAGGTGTTGGTGCTCTCAATCACAGATCCCTGAGGAAAACCACAAGGGGAATTGTAAAGTTGCATTTTCTAGTGTACTAATTTCCTGCTGCTCTTCAATCTGATCAATGGGCTCACGCCCTGGTGAGTAAAGGACACCTTGATCCCTGGTTAGCAGTGTAAAAAAGATTGAAGAGCAAGAGATTGGTGCTCAAAATTCCCAAGATTGGAATACTAGTTAAATCTTGGTGCACCGAGATTATTTTACAAACTGAGATTGAATAGGTTCTATTTTTAAAGTTGTGGATGAAACGGGAACAACCGGGCATTGCAGAAGCTAGAATCACCGGTCAGAGATGTGAAACTGGACACAAAATGCTGGAGTAACTCAGCAGGTCAGACAACATCTCTGGAGTACATGGATAGGTGACGTTTCGGGTCGGGACCCTTCTTCATACCAGATGTAAAGCTGCTGGGTTATGGCGATATGTTCCTCACATGCAGGGAGTTTCAAGGTGCAGTGCACAACTCCAGAAAAGTTACTTGGAAAAGCGATTTCATTAAAAGGCCAGCAGGCAACACAGTCCCTGAATTAATCCTGTGTTGCTTTGAAGTTCTCCAGGAACTAAGGATTTGAAATATGCCGACAATGAGTGCAACAATGTGGAAAATCGCAGGAGAATATTTGTGCACCAGGAGCTACAAGCAGCAGAGTAACAAATGACCAAACTGCAGATTTTAGGTGGTGTTGACCAAGCCATTGGCAGCAGTGTGAGAACTGTGAACAATGGAGATTGCAGAATGTGGGCTGACCAGAAGAGGGCACTAATTCACAACTATAAAGGCAGCCACGAAAGCGTGGGGATGGATCTACTGAATATTGCAACGGATAAAGAGCAAGCACCTCGGGACGTCTCTCACATCGGCAAACACTGAATCACACAACATCAGGGAAAGGGGTGGAGGGCACCATTGACCTTCAGGGGTTGAAGGTAATTCGAAAGGTAATGGGAGGCTTTGTTCCCGAAACTATGGAAGGGAAGCAAATCTCCTGCCATTCTCTGAATCCAGGCATTCAGCCAAAGTCAAGCTGATGGATTCTTGGAACAAAGTAGCTATGGTTCAAGTAGAAACAACCTAGCCATGACTCTATGTCAGCCCTGCTGTGATCAGTACTGTACAACTATCCCTGCTAAAGAACGCTGACATACCTTCTGCAGCTCGGCATGGGGGGAGGTGCTGGTCAAAGTTTCTGGTGGCACATTCTCTTTCTGTTCATTGCCGTTGCTTGCATGTATTTCAAGGTCACTGGTGCATATGTCAGACTACAACAGATAAAGCCAGCAGAAACATGCAGAGAGTCAAAAGAACATCACAATGGTCTCGCAAAACACAGTCTGCCTTTATTTGCAAGCTGGTTAAATTACAGGGTGTTTAAAGAAATTAAAAATGAAAAATAAACCAAGTAATTACTCAGGAGCTCAAACTGCTTGCACAGAGGCAATAAAGGCAGGTGAAGTCCCAGCAATACAATGAGCACGTTGTCAACATTAGGGACCAAAGTGGCGGTCGAAGAGGAGTCGGAACTGCAACATATTCGACAGCTGCATGCTGCAACAATGGTGTAATTCAAAACTCGGACCAGGAACATTGAAACCAAGTCATAAAAAGATGTTTACTCTAGTCTAAAGATGTGGGCAAATGGGATTAATGCAGGTGGGCAAAAAGGTCAGCATGGATGCAGTGGGCCGAAGGCCCATTTCCGTGCTGTACAACTACGACTGAGATCAAATTGTAATTGTCATCTTACTTCCTGGTCCCTCGACTGCCTTTTATCTGCTTTTTTCATTCAGTTGTGCTTTTGCTGCGGTCGAGTGGATGATGAAGGGGAAGGGTGGACAGGGAAGAACGTGAAACTATAGGGAAATATTGAGAATAATAGATGGCGTGTTGCTGCACATTTTACTGATGTGGTTATTCATCGTGTCCTATTACACAACATCTATTATTCTCAATATCTTCCCTATAGATTCACAAAGACAAAACAGATTTGAGCTATAGGGAGAGGCTGAGCAGGCTAGGTCTTTATACCTTGGAGCATTGGAGGATGAGGGGTGATCTTATAAATTTGTACAAAATCATGAGGAATAGATCAGGTAAATGCATGGTCCCTTGCCTGGAGTGGGGGAATCAAGAACCAGAGGACATAGGTTTAAGGTGAGAGGGGTAATCCGAAGGGTAACTTTTTTTTACACAAAGGGTGGTGGGTATATGGAACGAGCTGTCAGAGGACGTAGTTGAGGAAGGTATTATAACGTTTAAAAGACACATGGAGAGGTATACGGATAGGGTGGGTTCAGAGGGATACGAGCCAAGCGTGGGCAGGTGGGACTAGTCTAGATGGGGCATGTTGGTTGGCATGGGCAAGTTGGGCCGAAGGGCCCGTTTCCACACTGTAGGACTCTACATTTTTTGTGGCACATCTTCACAACCAAAGGCATGGCCTGGGGTAAGAGTCACTGCAGTGATTCAATAAATACTTGGGATAGGGTCAACCTTGTGGGCAACCAGGGATACAACCGACCCTCTGTCCACAGCACACAGACCAAGCCCCATGTTGATGGTGATAGTCGGGAGCCTGGTTAGACATCGGCAGCTGAGAGCTGCAGAGGCACCAGCGGATAAACTGTCGAGCGGAAGATGTTCGCCTGGAGATGGAGGACCGGAGAGCTGGTGCCAGCCTGCATCCCTGTTCTAAGTTCTCACCATGTGTAAATTTAGATTCAAACCAGTAGCAATCCTCTCTGTGCACCTACCACTCATCATCAAATCCCAATTCTGCTCTCACACACTGCTGCTGACGATGTACCTTTGCTGCCAGAGACAGAGCTATTGCCAACCTCATCCACTACTTTACATTGAAAAACAACATTCACAGGATTAACATCTTAAAATTAAAACAGACACAGATCTCACGATAGATGAATATACCAGTCTGAAACTTCGGGGAAGGATGCAGGAAAATGTCAGGTGAACCCGTTTGTACTCTAAACTAGCGTTGGAAGTTTAACGGTGTTCCTATGCCGGGGACCTGTGGTTAGTCATCCCTGCTTCTAATAACCATCAGGGGAAGGCAAAGGTCAGCAGAAGTACTGTCGCCTGTGGTGAAACCATATGCAAGTCAATCTGACTGCTTCCAGATTGACCTTCTCGCCCTGAGGAAGGCAGTGGCAGCTGGCAAGTGCTGCCGTCACAGAATTAAGGAGCGAGAAACAGAGCTAACGTTTCAGGTCGGTGATCTTCCCTCAGAACTGGTGAGAACAAAGTGAGAAAAAACACATGTCTGGCTGTTGCTTGTTTTAATGGAACGGTCCTGGAGCCAAAACATTAATTGTTTCTCTTGCCATTTAGACTGCCTGGATGCTGAGTGATTGAGGCATGTTCTATTGGGCTTTTTGTTGCATTTGCAATCACAGGATAGGTAAGACATTAGAAGAAGGACAATCGACCCATTGAGTTCCTGCAGGAACAAACCAAAAATGTGGGAATAAAAAAGGTATTTCTATAATACACATGTTGTCAAGCTGGTAAGGGCGCAGAGAGGATTTACGAGGATGTTGCCAGGACTCAAGGCCCTGAGCTATAGGGAGAGGTTGAGCAGGCTTGGAGATACTTTGAGCGCAGGAGGATTAAGGGTGATCTTATAGAGGTATACAAAATCATTGGGTGGACGCACAGAGTCTCTTGCCCACAGTAGGGGATTGGAGAACCGGGGGGGACTTAGGTTTAAGGTGAGTGGGGAAAGATTTAATAGGGACCCGAGGGGTACCTTTTGCACACAAAGGGTGATGGGTGCATGGAATGAGCTGCCAGAGGAGATTGTTGAGGCTGGTAACATTTAAGAAACATTTATATGGGTACACAGGAACAGGTTTAGAGGGATATGGGCCAAATGCAGGCAGGTGGGACTGGTGTAGATGGGACATGTTGGTCGGTGTGGGCAAGTTGGGCCAAAGGGCCTGTTTCCACTCTGCCATGGTTAGATGTCGCCCACATCCACAAGAGAGGTTGGAAGTAAACCACGGCCCCCTTTTACCTGGGACAGCTTCTTCGGACTGGCCACTTCACTGGTCTCCCACAGTTCCTTGGTGTCGACCACTTCCCCCGGCGCCACAAGCTCTTCCAAAGTCTAGGCATTTTCCAAGACAACAGTTAGTGTCAGAAGCAGTCCAGCTCAGTTCAACAATCACTACTCGAATCTAGAGACTTCAACTGGAGCAAATTTAAGAACAAACTTTCCTTTCTATAGTACCTCGTCACAGCCTCAGGGGTTGTCGAGGGTCCACAGCAATTTGTGGCCAAAGATTAAATTGGTAGTTACTGCTCCAAACGCAGGAAACACGGCAGCCATTTGCGCACAGCAAGCTTCCACAACCAGCAAATTGAGATTTATTTTTTATTTTTAAGGGGGATGATTAAGGAATAGATGTTGGCCAGGACACCAGGGAGCTCCTCGCACAGAGCGAGCTCTTTTACATAAACCCGACCAGATAGGAAGCACCTCCAACAATACGGCACTCCTTCACTAATGCATTTTCTGCTCTGTCTCTAGGGCATGTCTTGAATCCACAACCTCCATGCAAAGAGTCAGAGAGAACGGTGTCCACCAGTTGACAACCATCACCTCAATAAGATGGACACAAAATGCTGGAGTCACTCAGCAGGACAGGCAGCTTCTCTGGAGAGAGAGTGTTTCAGTCTGAAGTGTCTCGACCAGAAACGGCACCTATTCCTTCTCGCTTGAGATGGTGCCTGTCCCGCCGAGAAATACAAAAGACAATAGGTGCAGGAAGAGGCCATTCAGCCCTTCGAGCCAGCACCGCCATTCAAAGAATCAGTACCCCGTTCCTGCCTTCTCCCCATACCCCCTGACTCCGCTATCCTTAAGAGCTCTATCTAGCTCTCTCTTGAATGCATTCAGAGAATTGGCCTCCACTGCCTTCTGAGGCAGAGAATTCCACAGATTCACCACTCTCTGACTGAAAACGTTTTTCCTCATCTCAGTTCTAAATGGCCTACCCCTTATTCTTAAACTGTGGCCCCTGGTTCTGGACTCCCCCAACATTGGGAACATGTTTCCTGCCTCTAACGTGTCCAACCCCTTAATAACCTTATACGTTTCGATAAGATCTCCTCTCATCCTTCTAAATGCTGAGTTGCTCCAGCATTTTGTGTCTATCTTCAGTGTAAACAAGCATCTGTGGTTCCTTCCTACACACCATCACCTCAAGGCCACTTTGACAAAAATGGGCTTAAAAATCAGCATCAAAACACAATGAGAGGGGCAGAATGGCTTCCCTGACAACATGCCCAGTTAAAGCGTGATCCATCTTTCAGATGAGAAGTTCAAACAGACACCGGCTGCCCCCTCAAATGGATGCAAAGATCTAACAGCACTGTTTATAGTAACAGTGCGGCTTCCTGGGGTCATGGCCAATCATCTGAACGGCTTTTCCACTCATTTGCTACTTGTGGGATCATGCCATGCATCAACTGACTGCCATGTTTGGCTACACTGCAATGACACTATTACCCGATTTCACTGGTTGCAAAGTGCTGTAAAGATGCGGTAAGATGCGGTAAGCTGCTACGCAAACTCAAATCTGCAGTTTCCAGCAAGTCCCCATTTTATTTTTTTCCCTCAGGAGATAGTACTGTTTTAGAGTAAGGGGGAAACTCACTAGGCTGGGAAAGGTTTGTTACTGTGCACAACACTACCTTTAGGACATCCAACCAGAAACGTGACTGTGAAAGCTGTAATACGAAGTCAGCTCAGCTCAAAAGGTAGAATTATCAAAGGCTGTGACTGAAAGTGACAGAAAGACGGTAGTGAGGGAATCAGTCTGAAATGGAATTAAAAGCGAGGGGGGGGGAAAAGAAATCCTGCTGTCAACGTGTGGAACTCAGACTGTATTTGTCCAAGCGAGACAAATTCATCCATGTGGAATGCATGCCTAGTTCAAGTGCTGGGGGGGGGGGGGGGGGGAGATGATAATGGCAGCTTCTCACAGGACCCAGATAAGAGCCTGCTGGATCACTGGGCTCCTGAAGGGTTAACAGCCACGTGAAAGGCAGACAGCAGCAGTGTTGCTTCAGGCTTAGTGTCTCGGGGGGGAGAGAGAGAGAGAGAGAGAGAGAGAGAGAGAGAGAGAGAGAGAGAGACAGACAGACAGGGGGAAATTAATTATTCAAACAATCACATTGGCGGCAGCAGACAGTGAAACGTTATACCCTATTGGGAGCACACAGCAGAGAGCCAAACTCCCCACTCACCCATCACCCCCTCCCGCCATGGAACAGCCCTTCCCACATCGGGCTCAAACGGCAAAACCAGAGTGGAATCAAGTCGCCCTCCATCCCGGGGGGCTGCCAGAGGTGACCTTATTTACTCCAAGGCTGTAATGTTTTAAAAAGACAGGTTTAAGAAAAAATTTCAAAGCCATTTCCAATTGTTGTATAACCAATGCAGGCAGCAGGCAATCAGGAAGGACTCACCTTGAAGGATCTGTGGACCGAGCAAGGTGCTGGAAGGGGCAGCAGTGCAGAAAAGGGCAGGGGACAGGAGTTCAAAGTGGTGCAAGGTACATTGATCAGCATCAAGTTAAACAGCAGAACGAGGGCAGCAAAGGTGTACGTTAGTGGGAATGTTATCCTCCACCAGAAATGGGTCTTCAAACCCCAAAACGTTAACTGTTCTTCTCTCCACAGGTGCTGCCTGACCCGCTACGTGTTTCTAGTGTTCTGTCTTTCTCTTTCACCCCTTCCCACTTATGGTGCTCGTGCCAGCTGCCCACAGACCGCAAGGGTGGGCAGCTGGCACTAGCTACCCACCCTTGCCAAAAAGGCAATTGCTCGCGAGAAATGCAGGGAGCCTGGAAACACTGGTTTAAAAAACAGGAATCCTTGCACCAGTCGGGCACAGAACAGGGCAGATGCTCCTGGGATTTGGCCTTGCCATGGGTCTGGAATCTCAAAAGAAAAAGCATGCTTCACTTTCTTGAATCTAACATAGTTGCAGGTTAAATTATTGAATTTAAATACCCCAGCTGTTGTGGTGCGATTTGAACTCGTGTCACGATTTGAATGCGTGTCGTTGGATCATTAATAGCCTCTGGATGGAAATTCAGTACCTTAACCGCAAAACAAATATACCCAAAACCACACAGACTAACGCCTGCATGTAAAAAGACTGCGATCCTTGAAGCCGGGAGGGACACAACCCAACAGTGACACACAAGAGGGCTTCAGCAGAACACAAGGCAAACAAATACTGGCCCAAAAGCAATGGGTGATGAGGAAGGTTTGAGGCAACCGAGGCAAAGGTTGCTGCTGCAAGACAACAGCACAAGAACAATTTGTGCAACTCCCTCCCCCTTGATAATGATGCACTACTTATCCAGTAACCAGATATCACTGGGCTCAAGTTCACAGAGTCTGACGCGGCAGCGCGGCAGGAAAGATTTGCGCCAGTTTGCTTTTCCAGGGGAAAGTGCTTGAAGATAGAGGTTTTAATTACAGAGCAGAGACACATTAACAAGCAGCTCAGCCAAATTGGCACAACTCGTACTGCAGAGTTCGAAGGCGACAGACTCAAGATGCATGTTTGCTGGCATCTCCGCTAACCGCAGGGAGTGATGCATCGGTGGAGGTGCGGTTGGAGACGTGAAAACACAAGCCCCATTTACCCATTAAAGATCCCTTGCCACCATTTTCTTAAAGAAAGCAAATAGTTGCTTGCCTGAGCCAACATTCATCCAACAAGCGAATTAATGGACAATTTATCTCCAGGTTTTATAGGAACTTGCTGTGCGCAAAATGGATGCTGCGTTTGCTTGCAAAATAGCGAGTGCGCTTTGTTTGCAGTGCGCGGTGTACGGGGACATCCGGGAGATGTAGCCGCCAGCACGTGTTTGTGCCACCGTTACCCAGAAACAAACTGTGCGCTGGTCCTTTGATGGCTCGTAGAACCTGTAGGACCTGTGTGACAAACAAAGCATTGAAGTTCTCACCTTCTCTGGAGAAAACAAATGGGCGAAGTTTCGGGTCGAGACCCTTCTCCGTCTGAAGGGTCTCGACCCAAAACAGCACCTATTCCTTTTCTCCAGAGATGCTGCCTGATCTGCTGAGTTACTCCAGCATTTTGTGGCTACCCTCAGCATATGCAGTTCCCTCTTACACAAGGTTCTCACCTTCATGGTTACAGGAGAGGCGCCCACAAGTGTGCGGGCCAATCGTGTTGAAGGTGAAGGGTGGGGGTGAGAGGGAAGGGACAAGTAATGCATGCATGCAAAATAAAAATCTGAATCAGTCTGGTTAGCAGGCTTAGATTTTGATTCAGCTACAAAGTGCAGGTATGATCTTCAGCAAAGGCATAGTGGGTGGGCACAGTTAGAACTTCTTAGTGCATGTTCCAACTTTACAGCGAGAGCAAGATTATAATAGAAGTCCTCAACAACATTACTCAATGGTGCATTACAATCAAGAGCGCCGCAGTTGGAAGCATATTCAAAAAGGTGTTTACTGTCGGAGATTGGAGGCTGGTCTCCTTCTGTGATGCAGCAGCCTGGTACAATGCCATTCTGTCTTTCACTGATGTCTGCTCCTGCATGTCTGCCAACTCCGTACCAACCTGAGATTCAGTTTTATCAGGGCTCGTTCCCGGCGAGGTATGGTCTGCATGAAGTGCAAACAGAGCCAAATGCAACGTTAATGAACACAGTCGCCAGATCAAAGAAAGCAGCACTATACAATACAAACACAATTAGACTGCCATCAATATTATGCATTTCTCCACCCCCCCCCCCCCCCACCCCACCACGTTACCCCTACATAGGGTCGCCAACTGTCCCGTACTAGCCGGGAATTCCCGTATTTTGGGCTAAATTGGTTTCTCCCGTACGGGATCGCCCTTGTCCTGTATTAGCAGGGATGCCAACTTCCTCGTTCCCAAATAAGGGACAAAGGTTGACGTCACCGCCCCGCGTGACCTCACCTAGCGGCCACGTGGTCCCGCTCCACCAATGGCGGCCTCCCGTGCCATTGGTGGAGCGGGAGCATGTGGCCGCTGGCTGGGTGAGGTCACGTGGGGTGGTGACGTCACCCTTGGTTCCTGATTTGGGAGTGAGGAAGTTGGCAACCCTGCCCCTCAACCAGGATAAAGGGGGAATCGGGCCTACACATCTGCAAATGATTACAGATCATATTTGACTTTACAACTGTCTGACTGTATAACCTTTCATTGACTTTATAATTAGGATACACTTTTTTTGCATGGCCTTTTACATTTTCATTTTTCCTTTCAGTTGGCCAGATTTTTTAAATTACTACAGCAAAAATGGCACGGAACGATTGAGCACCCAAATCTCCATCACAACATTAATATACATACTCTCACGAATGAGACCCATTATAAACTAATGCTGAAAGAGCACAATACCTAGTCAAGGAGTTTATAATCTAGAGAGCAGTCATTTGGGAAGAGCTAAAAAAATAAAATGGACTCAAAATTATTGCTCACTGCAAGAGAGTTGCAAGAAGCATTTGGGGTTTACCTGCCAACAAGGTAACATTACCGAACAAAGCTTCTCCCCCCCCCCAAAAGACTCCCAACTCACAGGATAACCACATGCTCGGGAAAGAGCCAAGCAGAGCAAAGGCAAGACACAAAGTGCTGAAGTAACTCCGTGGGTCAGGCAGCATCATGGCGACCTAGCTCATCTCAATCCATTGCAGAAACGGCGAAATCCATTTTGCTGCTTGAGGGGGAAATCGCCCAAATACTGACCTGTCACTAATGCAATGGCATGCCCGGAGAATAGCAGAGGGATGGCATGCCCGGAGAATAGTAGAGGGATGGCATGCCCGGAGAATAGCAGAGGTACTACTGATTTGCAAACCTCCAGGAACCACTTAACACAGGAGGACAGATTCACCATGAACAGCGTACAGCTCAATCTACTGCTCTCTTGCTGATAACCTGCCCCTATTCCGTTTCTGAATTCCATTCAGTTGCTGTGGAAGCCGTTTCCGTGCCTTGCAACTCTGAATTGGTTCTTTTTAAAAGATGACAGGAGGACAGGGGCTGATGGGCTCCAGTATTCTTCCTTCCTCCAGGACAGTGGCACAGCGGTAGAGTCGCTGTCTTACAGCGCCAGAGACCCGGGTTCGATCCAGACGATGGGTGCTGCTGTATGGAGTTTGTACGTTCTCCCCGTGACCCCGTGGGTTTCCTCCCACACTCCAAAGGCATGCAGGTTTGTAGGTTAATTGGCATTGGTAAAGATTGTAAGTGCTGGATAGTGCTAGCCTGCTGGGACCACTGGTCGGCGCGGACTCGGTGGGCGAAAGGGCTCGTTTCTCTAACCTAAAGGTTTTGCAGTTCACCTACAGCACTGTCACAGCTGTGGGCCCACCGACTCTGCCAGGTCATCTTGGAACAACCCTGCTGCTGCCCCAGTTAGAGTTCAGATTTGATGCAAAAATTGAATGGGGCCTGTGCCACACTCTTGCCACTGTGGTACAAACGGAATTTGCAAAAACATTCATACTTTAAAAAACCCACAAAGATGATTATAAGAAAACTTACAAATTGCTTTGTCACAAGAGCCAAAAGATGCCTAGCATCTGCTGTATAATGTGGCTCCTCCTCAACGTGCTCTCTAATTACAGTCCAACTTAATAACAGATTAGGCCTGAATACCAATGTGGACTAATTGTAGGAATGAGTCAACAGGACACAGCCTCTCCTCCTCCCTGACAGATTCTGCCAACTGCTCATATCAGCTGCTCGGGACCCTGATGATACTTGAAATGCTGCAGCATGCAGGTGAAAGTCCTCCTGCCGGAGGGGAGGCAGCTTTTTCCCGCCCTGCACAACAGAAGAGCCCCTCCTTCATCTCTGCTGCTGCGCGCCCGGTTCAATCCCCAGCAAGCACTCAGAATACTTAAAGGGGGAATTTTTTTTAAAGTCACTTAGTCCCACGTGCAAACTCACAATCAGATAACTTGTGTTTGAATGGTCTGTTTTAAATGCCACAGTTGAACGTTTTGTTAAATTAAAACTGGACTGTCAGAGCACAGAGCCAACTAGCTCCGAGACTGCATGATCCAGTTGAAAAGAAAGACAATACGTGAAAAAAACAGACACAAATTGCCATAAAAACAAAGTCCAAAAAAAGTGTTGGCAAGCAGCAGATGACATTTTTGTTTACCCAAAGTCATGCAATGTTTTTCAAAATTTTGAAGTTGCAAATTAGGAAATCCGAGCACTGCTGGTTTAAAGGAGAAATAAAATCCAGGGAGACAAGGGCTGTGATCTGGTGTGGGGAAGGGCAGGAAAACCAAGGGAAACAGGATCATGGGGATTTCACTTCAGTCACAAAGTAGGCATCCATATCCTGGAACAAAGAGTGCCAAACACCAAGCAGTAGACCCATTTACCTGCCATTTCTCCTCCTGTACACCCACACTATCCCTCCACTCCCACACCCTGAACACGAGGGGAAGACAGGCAACAAAAGGCACAGCCCAACGACGTCCGAGACCTTGCTGAACAAATGATCCATGGTTGAATGAATCTTTATTAATTCATTGAGAATTATCGTGGCACGGCACAAATTAACACAGAAATTGCTGGCCCAAGGTGCCCCCATCTCAGACATGTACAGAGGGTGGAGATTACTGCCGCCTGGTCGACCAGGAGCTTTCTGGCACACTTGAAACATTATTTGCGCTTATCAGTGATGAAAGTCTCCATGTGGGTTGGTTTTAAATGACAAGAGAAGAAAGTGCAGAAATCACTCAAAGAACGAGGCACAGACTAGTAGAGCACGAGTCCAACGCCGACAAAACCGGTAGCAAAACAAAAAGCTCAACACATTGAAGGGAATCACCATCTGGCTAATGAGCATGAGGCAAACGTGGTCCTGATTTATAAAGAAGGGAAACGAGGCTAATTCTAGGTGTGATTAGCCAACGACGGGGAAATAAGCCTTTTAATTTTAGGCTGAAAGGGAGAAACGGCACACATTTTACACGTCGATCATGTTGATTGATACTTTATTATCATGTGTGACAAGTCACTGTTGCATGCCATACACAAAGTATGCAAAGTGTCGCCAGGTATAGCTCGCCAAAAAAGTTGCGAAGCAGTCTCCAATGGTTCATCTGATCTCTGCGCTCCCCCCCCCATGCAGAAATGCACCAAATGCATTTGACCTTTGGCTCGCATACAGGAAATGGCCTCACTTGGAGAATTGCTAAATCGTGTAATGAGAAAGACCAACAAATACTGGCTACATGGGGGGGGGGGGGGAAAGAAGAGTCAACAGGACATGACACAGGCAGGGCAGCTGGAATGTTTGAAGACTGTCAGCACAACTTGAGGAGCAAATCCAAAGGACATGAACACAAGTCCAGGAACTTCTGCGCAGAGCTCCTGGGAAGCAACAGGGAAACACCCTCTGTCTGGGAGAGGGGTACAAAGTGCCACCGATTTGATAAATGGGATTGGGCATCCACACTGCAGGTATTGGTTATGTTTTAACAAGGAACTGAGGGAAGTTAAATGTTGACTTTCATGGTCCTCAAAAAGGGATAGAACACCACGGGGAGGGCTCCTGGATGCAATGACTCCACTTTGCACAGATGGATGCTGGATACACAAACAATAGACAATAGACAATAGGTGCAGGAGTAGGCCATTCAGCCCTTCGAGCCAGCACCGCCATTCAATGCGATCATGGCTGATCACTCTCAATCAGTACCCCGTTCCTGCCTTCTCCCCATACCCCCTCACTCCGCTATCCTTAAGAGCTCTATCCAGCTCTCTCTTGAAAGCATCCAACGAACTGGCCTCCACTGCCTTCTGAGGCAGAGAATTCCACACCTTCACCACCCTCTGACTGAAAAAGTTCTTCCTCATCTCCGTTCTAAATGGCCTACCCCTTATTCTTAAACTGTGGCCCCTTGTTCTGGACTCCCCCAACATTGGGAACATGTTATCTGCCTCTAATGTGTCCAATCCCCTAATTATCTTATATGTTTCAATAAGATCCCCCCTCATCCTTCTAAATTCCAGTGTATACAAGCCCAATCGCTCCAGCCTTTCAACATACGACAGTCCCGCCATTCCGGGAATTAACCTAGTGAACCTACGCTGCACGCCCTCCATAGCAAGAATATCCTTCCTCAAATTTGAAAACCAAAACTGCACACAGTACTCCAGGTGCGGTCTCACCAGGGCCCGGTACAACTGTAGAAGGACCTATTTGCTCCTATACTCAACTCCTCAGTGGAAGCATTTTATTTTTCAAAGAGCTATAGGGATCGATACTTGGGACAAGCAGAATAGGGCAGCACGGTAGAGTTGCTGCCTCACAGCGCCAGCGACCCAGGTTCGATCCTGACCTCGAGTGCTGTCTGTACAGAGTTTGTATGTTCTCCTCGTGATCTGCGTGGGTTTTCCCCGGGAAGCTCCGATTTCCTCCAAAGATGTACAGCTTTGTAGGTTAATTTGCTTGGTATAAATGCAAATTGTCCCTAGCGCATGTAGGATGGTGTTAGTGTGCGGGGATCGCTGGTTGGCACGGACTTGGTGGGCCGGAGGGCATGATTCCACTCTGTATCTCTAAACTAAATATTGAAGGACAGTGCCGTGCACCAGTCTTGGGGGGGGGGGGGGGGGGAAGCTGTAGAAAGCTGGAGCCATCATTACGCAGTGAGATTGGCTTAGATTCACATTGAGTTGCACAGAATGAGAGGTATGCGCCAAGCTGATGCCCAAGGCATTCCAGTACGAGTGGAACACAAGCTTGCCCAAGGCCAGCAATCATTTCTTCACCTTTTCCGTCGGGTTAAGTAGTCACCCTCTTACTCTTTGCAAAACTCCATTATCACATTAGCGCGCACATACACATGGCCACTCACAGAATGGAGGCGGGGAGCGCGTGTGCGTGTGCGTGTGTGTGTGTGTGTACAGCTGGATGGACAGATGTTCCATCTGTTTTGGGACTGTGCCAAGCGAAGGGCAAGTAGGAGACACGGTGATATATAGGGAGTCCAGAAGGAAAGTAGTAGGGATGAAAAGGTCCACAGCCTGTGGGCAGAAACACTTGGGAGACAGAGTTGCTTTCACAAGGACTGTTCGCTCACTGCTCCACTGACAGGAGTCAGCGTGCCTTACTCTGGACTGCTGCCCTACTCTTCCCTCTGCCTCAGTTTTTAATAACAATCTCTGGTTAGACCCTCCATCCTCCAGGGCTGAAAAGATCCATGTTTAAATATTAACTAGTTTTATCCTTTTGTTAGGCAATGACCAGATCGACTCTGCATTCTGACCATTACCCCCTTTACCACTCCTCCTCTGCTACCCACCCAGACCAGTAAAGACGTTCTGCACCAGGTGTGGGCACAATATTATTGTCGTTATCCATAAAAGATACCCTGGTTTTGATATTGTGATCACACACAGATATTTAACAGGATTGTTAAGAGGCATAGAAGTGGACAGTTTTAGAGCTACCCACACAAGCTCAAGTTGGGAGGCAGGTGTTGCCACTTTTCCCGAAAGTTGATGGAAAAGCGGGCGACCTTGGGACTTCATAGAGTCGTACAGGACAGAAATTGGCCACCACATCCATGCCAACTTTTTTTAACCACCTACACTAATCCCATTTGCATTAGGTCAGTATATTTCTGTTCATTGGGAATTAGAAGGATATTATGTATAGATGGCCTCCAAATCTTTAATTGCTTCTTGGAAGGTGGCAATGATGAAAGATGGTTGGTGTCCCAGGATAAAGCAAGCCAAGTGATGAAGAAAGAACACACAACATGCCCGTGATGCTCACTCTTCCTATTCAACTCAAACAATGTTAGACAATAGACAATAGGTGCAGGAGGAGGCCATTCGGCCCTTCGAGCCAGCACCGCGATTCAATGTGATCATGGCTGATCATTCTCAATCTGTACCCCGTTCCTGCCTTCTCCCCATACCCCCTGACTCCGCTATCCTCAAGGCTATCTAGCTCTCTCTTGAATGCATTCAGAGAATGTTGGCTCAACTTATCCACTGCAACCTTAAAGCTCCCCAGAAGATAGGGTTTAGCCACAAATAATGGATAGAACATGTCTGCAAGGCAAGTGTCAGACTTGAAAGAACAAGTAGCAATTCAGCTGGGAAATACCCAGCTGCATCACTAAGTATGAATATTATTAAAAATATACAAGGCTTTCCAATTTACAACATGGAATTGGGAGTGGGGGAGGGTGGAAGTGACCAGATGCTACACAATTACTACAGTAATGCAGAGGTTACACAAGATATCACACTAATGCATGCATGAACACACTCGGGAAAATGATAGAGAACTGGAATGTACAAATCCACATCCCCATTGAACAGGAATCCTGCAAAACATCTTGAAAGCAGTTCTTCAAATGAAAGTCTGTAAATAGTTGAAAGGTGCATTCTGGAGAGCTGCAGTTGATGAGGGGAACTAACCCGACGAGATTGAGACATGCTATAAATGCATTCCGTTTTTCCAAGAGGAAGATGGGCGGAATACTTGAATATATTTGAAAAGCAAACGTCGCTAACAATAGTGAGCCAGTGGTGTGCTCCAGGAAGTGAGGAGGGAGGCGTGCTACTTCAGTTATACTTGACCATGGCCACCGCCATTGTTCCTGGACTCGTTCAGAAAGTACCACTTGAGAGTGGCAGTACCTGCACCTTAAATGGATTAACCCACTCAAACTTGCAGCAAGGCTCTCTCTCACACACAGGTAGCCAGCCACTTCAACAGTGCGGGCGGTATGGTGGAGCAGCGGTGGAGTTGCCGCCTTATAGGGTCAGAGACCCGGGTTCAATCCCAACTACGGGTGCTGAGTGAACGGAATTTGTACGTTCTCCCCATGACTGATGTGGGTTTTCTACGGTTTCCTCCCACACTTCAAAGGCACCCAGGTTTGTAAGCTGATTGGCTCTGGTAAAATTGTCCTCAGTGTCTGTAGGCTGGCGTTAGACAATAGACAATAGGTGCAGGAGAAGGCCATTCGGCCCTTCGAGCCAGCACCGCCATTCAATGTGATCATGGCTGATCAATCTCAATCAGTACCCCATTCCTGCCTTCTCCCCATACCCCCTGACTCCGCTATCCTTAAGAGCTCCAGCTAGCTCTCTGTTGAATGCATTCAGAGAATTGGCCTCCCCTGCCTTCTGAGGCAGAGAATTCCACAGACTCACAACTCTGACTGAAAAAGTTTTTCCTCATCTCAGTTCTAAATGGCCTACCCCTTATTCTTAAACTGTGGCCCCTTGTTCTGGACTCCCCCAACATTGGGAACATGTTTCCTGCCTCTAACGTGCCCAACCCCTTAATAATCTTATACGTTTCGATAAGATCTCCTCTCATCCTTCTAAATTCAGTGGGATCGCTGGTCAGTGCAAACTCAGTGGACTCTCTGCACTGTATCTCCAAACTAAACTAAACAGTATAACATGCAGGTACATTCATTTAAAATAAAATTCAGTGATTATTTCACATGGTTTCTCACTGTGTAAACCTGACCGATCTCTGTTTAACACGTTTGGTCTGCCGTGGGCAGACCAGGATATTTTTTTCTCCCAAAACAGTTCATATCTAGCAATACGATCAACGAACCAGACAACAGTTGGACGCAGTCTTGCGATTAGCAAGCGATTGATGAGAAGATTTGAAAAAAGGGGCACCCTTTTAATAGGGTTATTAATTTATTGAATTTAGTTGCTTCTTAGACATTCTCACACAATCTATGAGTATTGTGTTTATCATATATCATATCATATATCATATCATATACAGCCGGAAACAGGCCTTTACGGCCCACCAAGTCCGTGCCGCCCAGCGATCCCCGTACATTAACACTATCCTACACCCACTAGGGACAATTTTTACATTTACCCAGCCAATTAACCTACATACCTGTATGTCTTTGGAGTGTGGGAGGAAACCGAAGATCTCGGAGAAAACCCACGCAGGTCACGGGGAAAACGTACAAACTCCTTGGAGTTACAAACTCCTTACAGACTCCTTACAGTGCAGCACCCGTAGTCAGGATCGAACCTGAGTCTCCGGCGCTGCATTCGCTGTAAAGCAGCAACTCTACCGCTGCGCTACCGTGCCGCCCCAAATGCCTATTTACATGCCTATTATGCTGCTGCAAATAAGAATCTCATTGTTCTGTTCTGGGTACACATGACAATTCTACATTCTTGACTCGACTCTTGACTCATGCATTTGTGTAATAGAAAACGGGAAACCATTGCACTCTGCGCCAAGTTAAAAAGAGTCAGCAGTTAGCCAGGAAGTGACTAGTCGCCTCCAAAGAGCATCCCTTTGTTAGGGGGCTTCACTAAATGGTGTGACTCAATATTCCTCCAGCAGTTTGTTTTTTCTTGCTCCAGATCTGCAGCATCTACAGTCGCTTGTGATTTAATGCCATGTTCCGCTGCGATCTAACTAATGGATGGCTCCATGCTGAAGCACACGCAGCATTGAAATGCTAATACGACGATTAGCAAGAATACTGAACAATACAGTAACACGTAGCTCAGAGGACACTGGGGTTTATTTTTACAAATGCCCATTTTCACGCAGCAAGTCACTTTTGGCAACGATACCAGTTTTTAAGGCGGCAGATTTTGCACTGACCACTTGAAAAGAAAGCAGTGGTTAACTGGCAATGTAAACGTGATGGTGTGCCTGCCACCAAAACAGCAGGCACCGTCAAACAAAAAGATAAAAAGCTGGTTTCAGTCCAACAGCAGTACAAAAAACTTGAAACAGCTGGGCATAGGGCTAAGAGGCTGAAGTGCTTCAGGTTGCTGTGGAAACAATTCTGCCATGGAATCGGGCCACTTTCTCCAACACCCATTATCACAGAATCACTCCAAGCCCTGTCTCTGCATTATAAGTGCAACATGAAACAGCAGCTTGCAGAATGTAAACAGATCGGTACATTACAAAATGCACACTTGCTAAACTTTACACAGTCAAGGCCAAGGACACACTTCACTGCTTTCATTCACAATTTAAAGAGCTTAATACTGCTAAATACCTTCTCCAGTAGCAAGGTTCTTCTCCGAACTCAATATAACTGCCTCTTCTACAAACACGAGAATGATTTAGTGAACACAAAGGCAGGGACGCAATCTCTTCTTCCCAGACGAAATTTATAAACAAATTCTTACCCGAATCATCAGATTTAAAGCCACTTGTGCTCCCGGCCCTTGCTTTGTTCTCCACCACGCCTTCAATCAGACAGCTGCCTTCTGCAGTCTTGTCTAACCACTTCTTCGAAACGTCAGCCTTGTGGTGCCGATCTCGGGCAGCCTGCTTGAGAACAAAAACACTCAGCATATACGATCCAGAAACATTTATCTGGGAGGAAGCACTTCAGGACAATTCTCATTCACTCTTCAATGTCTCATTAATTGAAGCACACGAGTGCATGATTTGGCGATCAATTACAGCTGAAAGCAATCAACTTGCCCTTCACGTTATCTTTTGTTGATTGAAGCACAAATCACTTATTAATCAAATCATCTTTGTCTGCCATCTGAAACAGTCACGATTAGCATGTTGCCTGACTAAGTAGAAGTAGCAGAGATGCAATTAGCACCTAGCGCAAGGAAACTCAGACAATGAAGCAATGGCTCTGGAGACCCATCTGCCCAGGTTCAGACCCACATGATTGCATCATACGAGTCTTAAACTTACATGCTGCTAATGAGAGCACTGCACTGCCATCTGGATTAACAAGAGTTCAAAAGCTTCGCAGCGTTTACGGACAAGACTGATCCCATCTGCAGCGATCACGGGCCCCTTTAATCCCATTTCCAGATGGTGAAAAAAAATAGTCAGGTACCTACACTCATTTGCGACTCCATATGCTGTTAGTAATTGAATTACCTACATTTCGCCCGGGGCATTAATTTATTTTAAAAACATTCTTCCTGGTCCATGTTTGAACAACGAAATAAACTCTGAAAAGATCAGTGTGATAACTATCTGCATTATTCCTTTACAAGTAACATCTATAGCACAAACAGTAGTCAGGCTTGCTGCAGCGGCTCAGATGCAAAAAAAAACCTTCTGCACAAAGGGGTACATTTGATCTGCAGAGCTAAAAGAAATGTCCTCAACAACTTTCTCCAAGCCTTTCCTGACAGCACAGGTGAAAGTTGTGGCAAAATGTCAGTAAGTAGAATCACAGGAGGCAGAGTAGAGCACAGAAACAGACCTTTCAGCCCAACCCGGCCATGATGCGATGTGGGTCAGTGTACCCATGCCCACTCCGTGGCTGAACTATCCAAGTGATCGCACCCATGAAAGGTTTGTTTCCCCCCTTTCAGAGGGTGGCAAGTCTTTCTCAAAGGGCAGTGGAAGAATAGTCTTTGGATATCTTTAAACCAGCACCAGACAGAATCTTGATAAGGATTTCTGATGGGTCAAGAAAGACGACGATAACGATTGTTACGGGTGGCAGTGGCGGAGCGGTACAGTTGCTGCCTTGCAGCCCCAGAGACTCGAGTATGACCCAGACGAGAGGCGCTCGAGTATGACCCAGACGAGCTGCCTCTGGCGCTCTAAGGCAGCAACTCTATTGCTGCGCCATCGTGGGTTCACTGCAGTTATATAGAAATGGTGCATTCAATTTCAACAAATATCGATGTGCTAATAGTCAGGTTTTAATTTTTTTTAATTGAATGCAGTAGTAATATTTTTTAGATTTAGATTTTTTTTTAGATTTAGAGATACAGCGCGGAAACAGGCCCTTCGGCCCACCGGGTCCGCGCCGCCCAGCGATCCCCGCACATTAACACTATCCTACACCCACTAGGGACAATTTTTAAATTTATTTTTAACATTTGCCCAGCCAATTAACCTACATACCTGCACGTCTTTGGAGTGTGGGAGGAAACCGAAGATCTCGGAGAAAACCCACGCAGGTCACGGGGAGAACGTACAAACTCCGTACAGACGGCGCCCGCAGTCAGGATCGAACCTGAATCTCCGGCGCTGCATTCGCTGTAAGGCAGCAACTCTACCGCTGCGCCACCGTGCCGGTGGGTGGACGCTGGGTGAATCGTTTGGGTTTCAGTTTCTGTCATCCAAAAGATGGTGCGCGTGACAGTGCAGCACCTCCCCAGCAAACACACTGGAGCTTCACCCGTGTCCAGTTGAACTTGATCCCACATCCTTTTGACTTGGGAGGGCAGTGTGCTCTTCACTGGCTGAAAGTCATCATGCTCCTGATTTTTTTTTTTTAAAGTCAAAGAGCTTCTGAAATTAATGTGCTACTAATGGAAAGTGATCCTTTTACATTAACTCACTTTCTTTCCAGACAGAAAGTGTTGGAGTAACTCAGCAGGTCAGGCAGCATCTCAGGAGAACCCACTGAGTTATTCCCGCCATGTGTTTTTTTTTGTAAGCCAGCATCCGCAGTTCCTTGTGTCTACGTTTTCTTTCCACGGATGCTAGTCAACATGCCGACCACTCTTGGCAATGACTGCTGTCACCAAGGGACTGTGCTGATTTGGTGAAGTGGACTTCAGCCAATACGGGTGCTGCACTGTAAGGAGTTTGTACGTTCTCCCCGTGACCTGCGTGGGTTTTCTCCGAGATCTTCGGTTTCCTCCCACACTCCAAAGACGTACAGGTATGTAGGTTAATTGGCTGGGTAAATGTAAAAAATTGTCCCTAGTGGGTGTAGGATAGTGTTAATGTACGGGGATCGCTGGGCGGCACGGACTCGGAGGGCCGAAAAGGCCTGTTTCCGGCTGTATATATATGATATGATAATACTTTTTAAAAAACTTCATTTGGACAGCATTCCAGAAAAATGTTTGGGTCACCACAAAAACATTTTACAACTAATACATTTAAGCACAAAGACAGCAAGGTCACGTGGACTGCAAATAAGCTAATGACTAGATAATTTGATGACGTTGGTGAGAGGGGAAATTTTGGCCAGGGCTTTGAACTCTTGTCAGCAAACTGCCAAGGAAATTTGCGTTTCAGTGAACAGGCAAAGGACAGTCTGACATGTCGGACAAGAGACTAAGCCCGTCACTGGAATCTGTGACCAGTGAACGTTAATTGAAGATATTCAAGAGCAGGTTCGGACTCTATTCCTTGGAGCGCAGGAGGATGAGGGGTGATCTTATAGAGGAGTACAAAATCATGAGAGGAACAGATCAGGTAGAGGCACAGAGTCTCTTGCCCAGTGTATGCAAAATCAACAACCAGAGGACAGAGGATTAAGGTGAGGGGGGATAGATTTAACAGGAACCAGAGGGGTAACTTTTTCACGTAAAGGGTGGTAGATGTATGGAATGAGCTGCTGGAGTAGGTCATTGAGACAGGTGGTATCACAACATTTAAGAAACATTTAGACAGGTACATGGATAGGACAGCTTTGGAGGGATAGTGGCCAAATGCAGGTAGATGGGACTAGTGTAAATGGGACATGTTAGCTGGTGTGGGCAAGTTGGACTGAAGGGCCTATTTCCACACTGCAAGACTCCACATTCTTGGTGCAGTTCGAACTGGAAAGACCCAAATCCCAACTTGGATTGATTAGTAAAGTTCAAGAGTTCCACACCACGGTTACATCTAAATGGAATCCTAGTTACACCAATGTTTGGGTAGACGCAAAAAATGGAGATGCTGGAAGTGGGAAAATAAAATGCTAAGAATATCATGTTCTAAAGGAGGATATATACATATATTATATATGTTTATCTTTGAAGCGTGGCCAATTCCTCGTATCTCTGTATCTGCCTCTTGGAAGAGGCAGACTTAGTTCCTTGTTCTGTGGCCCCCACAGACAGAACAGAAGCAAGTAGTCTCACTTTGAAGGGCAGAGAGGTGGAATAGAGACAACACATAGACCAAACAATCAAACAGCCAGGTTCAGTCACAAGCTCCTGTTCAGAGTACATGCATGGGCAGAATTGGGATTGGTTCTGATGTGCTCAAGTAAATCACAGCCAAGGAAGGATTTGATGCCCGACAGGCTTGGGTGGGGCACAGCCTAGAAGGGGAAAAAAGGCAGAGAAGCTGAGAAATGCAATGGTAAGCTATGAAAAAGTGCAAAAGGAAACAGAAGAAAAAAGGATTAAAAGGAGGATAACCACAAAATGTCTCCATCACCCATATACAATATTAGCGCAGACAGTAGGAAATGTGCGCCAAATGTGGAATTTCCAGAGGGCAAATGTTTTGGATTACAGCCACATTTCAACATGTGTGCACTGGTATCATTGAGCGCTTCGGTAATTTTTTAGGCATCTGTTTCAGCAAGCAAAAGTCAAGCAACATGAACTAAAAGAAGCAGATTCACTTCCAGTTCAAAACACACCCAAGCACCAAGGCGAGGGCATTAACCCACCATCCACGAACTCCATCGCACTGGGATTCTGTGCAATGTCCACAGATCATCAACAATCGGGCGAAAAACTCAAATGAAGAGCGATACTTGCATTTTGTTCACAATCTTACTTCTTTTATGACGCATACTGCCATCCACGGCCCACCAGGTGTGAGCCGACCTGCGATAACCCCGTACACTTGCACTATCCTACACACGAGGGACAATTTACAATTTCACCAAAGCCAATTAACCTACAAACCTGTATGTCGTTGGAATGTGGGAGGAAACCAGAGCGCCCAGAGAAAACCCACACAGTTACAGGGAGAACGTACAAACTCCTTGCAGAGAGCACCCCTAGTCAGGATCGAGCCCGGGTCTCTGGCGCTGTGAGGCAACAACTCTTTACCCACTGTGCTGCCCATGGTTGTGCCCTGCAGAGATTACTTAATACAACAAAACTTTAAGAACTGGAACCATGTGGGACAGTGGTGGGGGAGTCGCTTTGATTATTTAAATTAATCAGTACAACAGCATGGTTGGAAGCTACTGAAAATGGCACTCGATGGGTCAAAGAGTTTATATAAAATTACAGAGGCACTAATCGCTGCACAGGCAAGTGTTACATTTTAAGGTTCAATTTATAGAGATGAAGGTTGGCCAAATAAACAGACCCATGTTAAGGAGGTCATGAACCACTGGGCCAGCACATATCCAGCAGCCCCTTGCGATCTGGTGGGTACAAATCGAAAAGCCATGGCACAACACAGCATCAGTTTATCAAGCAGCAAATGTCAAAAGACCAAGAGGCAAACACCTCCTTGCTGGGTCTTTTCTCCAACCCAATCTGTTCAATGGAAAAAAACAAAGTTATAAAAAGATGGGAAAGTGGAGCAAAATAACTTTGCAAAACCAAATCATGCGCTCGAGATAAGTGGACCAAAAAGAGCACAGTGTTTCATTATTTGACCGCATAGATCATGAGAATCAGTTGATGATTTATCACGTACAAAGCTCTGCTCTCAACATCCTGTCATCCGCATAAGCCCCAGTCAGAGGTATGCAGGCTTTCTCAGAGAGAAAAAAAGTTCTTTTCCTTGGCCTGTGGGAGCTCACACCCTGGTCTTCATGCAAATATTATTTCTATATACAGTATCGGGAAGGAGCCATATAGCTTGTCTCTAGGCTGACACACACACCAGCCCACGGTTGTGAGCAGAAGGATTAATACTCAAACAGCAATTACTTTGGTTTAAAATAGCATTTCTTCAAAGGCTTCACACTGAATTCTTCCACATCATATTTTATAGCTTTTAAATAGGCACATGACTGTACTGGGAATGGAGGGATATGGATCATGTGCAGGCAGAGGAGGTTAATTTAACCTAGCATCATGTTCAGCACAGACATTGTGGGTGAAAGGGACCTGTTCTTGGTCTGTACTGTTCCATGTTCTATGTCCCCATATACAGCGGCTTCAGCAACAGTTTCATTTCTCTAGCGCATTCTCTGGCCTGGTGATGTCGTTTGGTAGTCTACTGGCAATAAAGCACATCTTGAAGCATAAACTGTGTTGTACATAGAATAGTGTAACGCAAGAACAGGCCCTTTGGCCCACAATGTCTGTGCTGAATATGATGTCAAGACCAACTCTGATTTATCCGTACATAATCCATATCCCTCCATTCTCTGCATATACATAAGCCTATCCAAAGGTCTCTTAAATTTCACTATGGCATTAGGGATGTAATGCTGAGGCTCTACAAGACCCTGGTCACTATGCATTTGGAATATTGTGAGCAATTTTGGGCACCATATCTGAGGAAGGATGTGTTGGCTTTGGAGAGACAATAGACAATAGGTGCAGGAGGAGGCCATTCGGCCCTTCGAGCCAGCACCACCATTCAATGTGATCATGGCTGATCATTCTCAATCAGTACCCCGTTCCTGCCTTCTCCCCATACCCCCTGACTCCGCTATCCTTAAGAGCTCTATCCAGCTCTCTCTTGAATGCATTCAGAGAGGGTCCAGAGGAGGTTTACAAGAATGATTCCAGGAATGAGAAGGTTAAGAGATGCTAAGCGTTTGACGGCACTGGGCCTGTATTCACTGGGTTTAGAAGGGGGACTTGACTGAAACGTACAGAATGATGGAAGGCTTTGATAGAGTGGATGTGGAGAAGATGTTTCCACTCGTCGGAGAGTCTAGGACTGGAGGTCATAGCCTCAGAATTAAAGGACATTCTTTTAGGAAGGAGATGAGGAGGTATTTCTTTAATCAGAGGGTGGTGAATCTGTGGAATTCATTGCCACAGAAGATTGTGGAGGTCAAGACAATGGATATTTGTAAGGCAGAGATAGATTCTTGATTCGTACAGGTGTCAGGGGTTATGGGGAGAAGGCAGGAGAATAGGGTTAAGAGGGAGAGATAGATCAGCCATATTTGAATGGCAGAGTTGACTTGATGGGTCGAATGGCCTAATTCTCCTCCTATCACTTGTGATCTTACTAGTGTCTGCCTCAACCACCACCCCCAGCAGTGCATTACAGGGACTCACCACCCTCTAGAAAATAATTACCCTGCACATCTTCATTAAACGTTGCCCCTTTCACCTTAAAGCCAAGCCCTCTAGTATTTTGATTTTTCCATCCTGGGAAAAAGGTTCTGACCGTCTACCCTGTTGTCATGTCGGAAACTCAGCAGCTAGTTTGTGCTGTTCCCATAAAGTTGCCCGATGTAGGCACAATAACGCAGCTCCGAGCAGCTCGTTTGGTGGGACAGATAGAGGCCACAGTGCAAATTTCTCGTCGGGCATTAGCTGTGCCTGACGCCACATCACCCACGAGAGGTGCAGATATTAAGAGAAGCTGGCCATTTATGATAAAACTTTCTAACCAAAAAGGTGGGGTTTGCTGTATCCAAAACACACTCCATTCAAGAGCTCACACCAACTCCAAAATAGGAAATGCTGGAAATACTCAGGAGGTTCACAGCATTTGTGAAGAGAGAAACAGTCATCATAACCCAAAGGTTGTGTGAACCATTCTCCAGCATATCATACAGCTTGGGGCTAGGAGCAATGTTCACTGCCCTGGGCTTTTAAACTGTGTACAGTAGGAGATAACCAACTGAAAACCAACCAGTTACCAAATTATCTGCGTTCCTTCTGTACTCCAAAATGCCTTCAGCTCCCAACTCCAAGTTTGAAATTCCCTCCATGCCCCTCAAATCTTTTTAAGTGGTCTTTAAAACAACCTCCTTGATGAGGCTTTTGGCTTTTAGGATTTTTTTAATGTGCGAATGCCAAAATTCATGAGATAACGAGAAATACTGGGGCATTCTGCGAAAGAAACAAAATCCTCGGAGGCTGTCTGACACTGGAGGGGTGTTGTTGGAGTGGCAGATCTGCCAAACACTTGCATGTTAAAACACTATGCGATCCTCCCACAGACAATTCTGCCATCAGAGCCTACAAGTATGAACAGACAACTTGTCAAATACCAGATCAAGTTAAATCAGGCGCACCAAATACCAAGACAGGCTCCATGATCTAAATGGCCACCTCCTGTAACTCAAGTGGACTTAATGACAGTTGGGAGAAGTGGTTCCCATTCACCGAAAACCAGCCAAGGGAGTGGCAGTCACCTATCGAGAGAGGGGCTCCACAATGAACCAAATTCCATCCTCTAGAGCCATGCCGCTAAATGTGGCTAATTTGGTAGTCAGCAGGAATACCAGCCAACTTTTCACAAGTTCTAGGAGCAGAATTAGGCCATTCGGCCCAGTCTACCCTGCCATTCAATCGTGGCTGATCTATCTTTCCCACTCAACCTCATTGTCCTGCCTTCTCCGCACAACCTGTGCTATTGAGGGCGTGCAGCTTAGGTTTACTAGGTTAATTCCCGGAATGGCGGGACTGTCGTATGTTGAAAGACTGGAGCGACTAGGCTTGTATACACTGGAATTTAGAAGGATGAGAGGGGATCTTATTGAAACATATAAGATTAAGGGGTTGGACACGTTAGAGGCAGGAAACATGTTCCCAATGTTGGGGGAGTTCAGAACCAGGGGCCACAGTTTAAGAATAAGGGGTAGGCCATTTCGAACAGAGATGAGGAAGAACATTTTCAGTCAGAGAGTTGTGAATCTGTGGAATTCTCTGCCTCAGAAGGCAGTGGAGGCCAGTTCTCTGAATGCATTCAAGAGAGAGCTAGATAGAGCTCTTAATGATAGCAGAGTCAGGGGAGAAGGCAGGAACGGGGTACTGATTGAGAACGATCAGCCATGATCACATTGAATGGTGGTGCTGGGTCAAAGGGCCGAATGGCCTACTCCTGAACCTATTGTCAACCCCCGACAGCCCTTTTCCTTCCCTAATTCAGTGCAGCCTAGAATGGGAAACCTGGGACCATCTCTCCTCACTCCATTCAGCTTCCCAGGCTCCTGATTGTACACCCCCTTTCACTGAACATTTCAAAGAATAGCACATTGGCCTTTTCCTTTAGCTTGGCAAGTTTAGGATATGTGACCAAGCTGGGAAAGCCCAATGGCTATCCTTTGCTTTGATCATTTTGATTGTTTTGAAGATGGGGAGCGAAAAGAAAGTGTGAGATTGAGAGGGGGAAAATAATTCATCCCCATTTGTTTTATCCAGAGATTTATCTCTTTTTCATAAGGCAAGTTATTCTGGCATTTAGATAGATATAAAGTGCTGGAGTAACTCAGCGGGTCAGGCAGCATCGCTGGAGAAAAAGAATAGGTGACAATTCAGGTTGGGACCCTACTTCAGAGGGAAACGTTGTTTTAAGTCTAAGGGTTCATGAATCGTCACCTATCCATGTTCTCCAGAGATGCTGTCTGACCCGCTGAGTTACTCCAGCACTTTGTCTCTTTTGTACAAACCAGTATTTTTTTCAATATTTTGGCATTTAGTCCAGCATCCCTGCCATAAATTACACAAGAGGTTAATTGGCCCCTGTAAATTAACCCTAGTAAGTTAATAGTTAATGTGCGTCTTTGCTGAGTCTCAAGCTTTTGGACGAGAAAGTGGGATAATGGAAGTAGGGTGATCGATGGTCGGTGTGGACTCGGTGGGTCAAAGTGCCCGTTTCCATGCTGTATCTCCAACTAAACTGAAGAGAGCAAGCTTGAGACTCAGTAAAGACGCACATTAACTATTAAACAGTTCAGAAAATCCAAATTGAGCCTCGATTGGCATCCACACATCGACACTTTCTCGACAACAACTCCACAGAGCCACCAAGACAGAAACTGGGATCACCTTCACACTCTAGGCTCAGACCACCGAGTGCAAAGGAGAATGTCTAAGAAAAACAGATGGTTGATCGATCGTGTCTGTTCCTCAAGTTTTATTTTGTTGGCTGAAAGCTGCAAGGAAATTCTTCTCTTTCCAATTTTTTACTGAATGAACCAAAGCTAGATATCAAAGAGGGACTTAGAATATAAACCTATGTTAGATTTTATTTTAAATCTTAAACAAACCCAGGCTGGCTGAAGGAGCAACTCTATTCTTTAAAGAAATAAAGAAAGTTGTATTAAATGTCATGGGAGCTGATCACTGGTTTCCTTAAATAACTTTATTTTGAAATATTTCAAAGATTCAAACTAATATTGACTAATATTGAAGTAGCAGAAATTAAGGTTAAAGAGGATTCCGCTCATATTTCAGATCAGAGCAAGAAGCAAATAATGTTTAAAATGAACAAAGCGAGGATTCTCTAGCTTAACTCAAACAGCATCGTTGTACAAACACTTACCTTGACTGGGAGCTCGTGCTGCCTGCACTTGGTCTGAGCATTCGCATCACCCTTCTCAAACATCATCTTCAAGCTGTTCAGTGGGACGTTAAACTTTTCAATTTTAGGGAAGATGGTCAGGTCTTGTGCTGTTCCGTTCTCCACTTCATTGCCCTCTTTTGAAAGCTCTCTCTCCATCTTGCAGCCCTTAGCCTGCCCGTCACTCTCTGCACCAGGGTAAGAAAATCTGCTCAAGGCTCCCGGGCTCTTGGGAGACTTGATTCTTGTGGCAGACGGGCTCTTGGAGTAGTGATCCGACTTGCTTGGAAACTCCAGACTTGCGTCTGGTTTTGGGCTGACAGCAACGACCAGAGGTCGGCTAATTCTGACAGGCGACTTTGGAAGCAGAGGTTGTGCCGCAGATTCCGGAACTTCCCACTTCTTCTTCAAGATGCTCAGGTTTCCCTTCCTCAGGTTCGGGGCAGGAGTTTCAGTGCCCTGCAAGAAGACAATTTACAAAACGGGTTACAGGAAAGGAATGCCCACAGCATGGGTCGAAGCAAGTTTTTTGTGCAGTTCTCCAAGCAGGAAATGGTGTATACACATACGTGTCAACAGTGCTTCGAGTTTCATGGGCAGCTGCAACCATTTAGTGCTACAACTTGTACAGGCATTTCTGCCCTGGGGGTTTAACAGAAAGGCAGGAAACTGGAGCAGGAAATGATAAAACAGCAGGGTCTCCTTATAAGGAAAAAGGAAGAACAATGAAGGGAATTGTTGAGGATCTCACTTATAACACTGGAACATAAAACAAGGTTTTACTTTTTTTATTTAAAACAAAAAGCTAAATCGCATTTTAAGTTGATTTGATGGCTTTAGAATTAACTGGTTTCCCATTTCCAATGAATGGTCGTGTTAATGCCACGCTCTGTCCACACAGCCCCCCTCGTGCTCATCTCCCGCTTTACATACTCACTCGAATATATTCTTTATATATTTGAGCACGAATACAGAGTCGGTGCATCCAGCAGCAGCGCAGCAGAATGATGCATGCACCAAGTTGTGCTGTGGCTGGATAAGTTGAAGCTTTTAGAATTCAGTCCAGTCAGTAACAGGAATGAACCCTGTCAGCTTGCCTTTATTAACTGCAACTTCAGAGGATAAGCATTTCCCCCGTTGGTAGATGGGCTTATTTATAAAAATAATAGATTGCTCCCCAGAAGTACAAGACAATGGCAAGGAGCCATTTATTGCTCATCCTCAGCGGTCTTCTTTGATAACAATTTTCAGAGTCAAGCAGCTATAATTGAACATGAACTGTCAGTCAGTCTGGGCAGCGAATGAGGATCCGTGCCCTGAACAAAAGGACTTTCACTTTTCAGAGGGTCAGCACGCATTTTCCAGCCAATGAAGTGTGGCATTGTTACAATGCAGGTAACACAGCTGGTGGTGCAGCGGTAGAGTTGCTGCCTCACAGCGCCAGACACCCGGGTTCCATCCAGACTACAGGTGCTGTCAGTACGGAGTTTGCACATTCTCCCCGTGGCCTGCGTGGGTTTTCTCCGGGTGCTCTGGTTTCCTCCCACACTCCAAAGGCGTACAGGTTTGTAGGCTAATTGGGTTGGTAAAATTGTAAGAGAGATCTCTTTCATTTCCTTCCCTGCTCCACCTCTGCATGTTAAAACCCATTCCTCTCCAGTCCTGACGAAAGATCACCAACCTGAAAGAGTAGCCATCTCTGTAGCTACTGCCTGACCTGTAAAGTGGGTCCAGCCTTTCCCGACACAGTGTGAAGGACAAAACCTGCCAGCTATAGAATACCCTGTGCCAGGCTTCAGCAACTGCTTTCACCTCATTTGACCCACAGACTACAACACTCTAACCCACACTGTAAAATGGGCTGCCATCACATTGTGCCTCTTGCTCCAACAATGTTCTACATTGTTTTCCAATCTCTACAGCAAGCCTCTTGCTGGAATCCTATGTATAGTTCACAGTGGATTTTGCACATTTTTTGTAATACTTTCCTTTAGATTTACCTGATGTGATGCAAATAATTTCCTCTCTTATTTGGACTTGCAAATGAGCCAGTTACATGCTATAATTGGAAATTTTTCCAATTACATATAAATTCAAAACCAAAGAATATAGACCATGATATAAAATGAATCAGCGACTGCTATGTTCTATCATTAATGACTCATTTCCTATTATTACATATTTTACATAATGGACATACAGTAAGCACAGTGTTAACACAGTAACCTTCGACCAAAGAGTTTGCTGATTGAATGGAGTTGGTTAAATGAAACAGTCACGGCCATTGACACAACATATCAATGACATCATTGGTATGCTGGGCCTTTTGTATGGTGGGGGTGGGATACAATCCCAGACTGTGATGTTAACCTTGAGTTTAAGATAGCGAGACAGGTCTTTTGCCCCTTTCCAAGGCAGCAAGACTCATCTACACCATGTAATCATCCAAATGGTCATCACTTAAGCAGAAGCCTAATAAGCAGCATCTCTCAGAAAACAATAGAAACTAAGAATGAATCATTATCCTCTGACACAACTCCTACTGGATTGAGGAGGACTTATTCCCACATTGGTTTCAGTCCTGAAGGCAGTGAAGAAAGCGAATGGTATGTTAGCATTCATAGCAAGAGGATTTGAGTATAGGAGCAGGGAGGTTCTGCTGCAGTTGTACAGGGCCTTGGTGAGACCGCACCTGGAGTATTGTGTACAGTTTTGGTCTCCTAATCTGAGGAAAGACATTCTAGCCTTAGAGGGAGTACAGAGAAGGTTCACCAGATTGATCCCTGGGATGGCAGGACTTTCATATGAAGAAAGACTGGATAGACTGGGCTTATACTCGCTGGAATTTAGAAGACAGAGGGGAGATCTTATTGAAACATATAAAATTCTTAAGGGATTGGAGCGGCTAAATGCAGGAAGATTGTTCCCGATGTTGGGGAAGTCCAGAACCAGGGGTCACAGCTTAAGGATAAGGGGGAAGTCTTTTAGGACCGAGATGAGAAAACATTTCTTCACACAGAAAGTGGCGAGTCTGTGGAATTCTCTGCCGCAGAAGGTAGTTGAGGCCAGTTCATTGGCTATATTTAAGAGGGAGTTAGATGTGGCCCTTATGGCTAAAGGGATCAGGAGGTATGGAGAGAAGGCAGGTACAGGTTACTGAGCTGGATGATCAGCCATGATCATATTGAATGGCGGTGCAGGCTCGAAGGGCCGAATGGCCTACTCCTGCACCTATTTTCTATGTTTCTACGTGTACTACGCACTCCACTACCAACTACTTCATTGGAGGCCCTCGGACTATCTTTGATAGGACTTTAACTTACACAAAATGTTATTCACGTTATTCCCTTTATCATGTATGTGTACTATGAATGGCCTGATTGTAATCATGTATTGTCTTTCCGCTGACTGATCAGCACGCAATAAACGCTTTTCACTGTACCTCAGTACTCGTGACGAGAAACTAAACTCAACTGTACAGATGGGGCAGGTGATGTCCGATGGGGTGGGTGGGTACGTCGTGGTGTGGGGCATTCTGTCCACAATTTGCAGAGGGCTTCTGTGTGCTCCCATGCACGGCTGCTAGAATTTCAATACCATCCCCAATGCTCCTTCTCCATTTTGAGCCATTGCCAGCAAGAGATCAGCAGATGCCAGTGGGAATATTTCACCTTGGAGGCTTTAAGCACCGCAGTCTTTTGCTGTGTCTGCCTGATAACCTCTCCCCCATGACAGCTCAGAGTACGTTTCCTTGGCCTTGCGTATGCAAACAGCATGGAGACTCAAGAAAGTACAGATGCTGGAATTTTGAGCAAATCAAAGTGCTGGCGGAACTCAGCAGGCCAGGCAGCATCTGTGGAGAGAAATGAATGGGTGGCATTTCAGGTCGGGATCCTTCTTCATTCTGAAGACAAGTCTCAACCCAAAATGTCACTTGTCCATTCTCTCCACAGATGCTGTGTGAGCCACTGTTCCTCCAGCAATTGGTGGTTTATGCAAACATGGACTGTCCAACAGCTGACTGAGTGACTAGGGCCGCAGTGCTGGTGATGGAGGCCTGGGAAGACGACACCAACATTGGTTACTCTCCCGGCGAATTTGAAGGATTTTGCAGAAACACTATTGATGGTATTTCTTCAGTGCTTCAAGATGCTTGTTAAGGATGGTCCAAGTCTCACAAGACTTAGAAATGCATGGACCATTGCTGCCCGAAAAGCTACCCATTTTGAGCCAGGTCTGAGGTCACGGCCTTCAAAATCCTTTTCCAAAAAATGACCAAAAGCTGGTGCATTCACGGCAATGGCAAATTTATTCATCACCGAAAGGTGGCTCTGGGAGATACAAAAAGAGGCTCACATTTTCCAGGGCCTTGTTGAGAACCTTTGCAGCATCTCCTTGCCTACACCAACATCTCATAGCGACATTGATTCAGCTACAATTAAAATTTACATTAGTAGCTTGAGATGAAGGAAAGGCAATAGGTGATTTAGTCCTCAAAAGGCGGGAAAATATAACTGGCGCATACAGGGTCGTGGGAAGAGGGCATCTTTGCACCCCATTAAGTCCAATCCACTTCTCAATTACTGTATATTACTGCTGACCTGAGCCTGTACTATTGGCCCACCTTGGATCCGAGGTACTCAGACTTCAAACTAGGTTAAAAAAAGTTGAGTTAAAATACACGGTAAACCCCAATGCCCTTACCACAATAATTAATTTGCACATTACAGCCCAAATTTGCTTGCCGATTTCCAATTCTAAAGTCTTAAACAGATCAGGTTTCAGAAGGAAACAGTTCAAGCAAGATTTTTTTTTAAAAATTGCACAAAACTGTGCCTGCTGTATTAAAACAATGAAAGTCTCAGCAAATGCTGCTATTACTAACAAAAATGGGATACTCAATCTTCAAACAAGATAAACGACCTTCAAAAAGAACCAAAAAGAACTGATAAGAACTGTACCTGCTTGCAATTCATTATCAACACCAAGTGTTTAACAGTCCACGTCTTACCCTACCGCAGAGAAATAGCTAGATAAAGCCTGTAGGAATTAAAAGGGATTATTGGATAAACTGGGATTGAGGCCCAACTCACAATTTTAACTCTTCAAATTCAAATGGGCATTTAACCTTGAGAAGAGTAACAGCCACAATCTAGAATGCAACGGGAAATATCTGCTCTAAAAAGGAACCAAATTAGGTTTAGGTTTATTATTGTCATTTTATCAAGTTGCAGTTTTGTTTTGCATGCTATCCAAACAGATCAGATAGACCATACATAAATACAAGAGGATAGACACAAAAAGCTGGAGTAACTCAGCGGGACAGGCAGCATCTCTGGAGAAAAGGAATGGGTGACGTTTCGGGTCGATATCCTTCTTCAGACTCGACCCGAAACATCACCCATTCCTTCTCTCCAGAGATGCTGCCTGTCCCGCTGAGTTACTCCAGCTTTTTGTGTCCATCTTCGGTTTAAACCAGCATCTGCAGTTCTTCTTGCACATACATAAATACAGTTAAGACAAACTCAAGTAAAGGGAAAGATAGTGAATTCAGAATATAGATTTCCGCAAATATTACTTGGATTAATTTTGCAAGCCTTTGTAGTGGCATCTGGTAAATGGAGTTTGACCGATCAAAAATCGTCTTTATTTTCCAAATTTAGTTAAAAATTGGTGTTGAGCCCTTAAAATTGAAGTCATTTAATGAACGGTGCCAATTCCCAAAAGCCAGATTTCTTTTTTGAAAAACTCTGTTCTTTCACACGAAGATTTTCTAATCTTAAAATCCACAAATTAATAACAGTCAACAATTGTTTCTCCTCTGGGCCAATTATACCCCATCATTTTCATTCTCAAAATCTTTGATCCTTGCCTCATCTACAGTTCCCCATCTCATCACACACTGGCCAAGTGGCTTTGCTTTGGGAAAAAGATGACTTTTGGTAAACATCATGCTTAACTCGAGTTCATCGTTTATGGGAAGCAAACTTCAGAAGTCAGCAGACTTCAGCCCCTCGAGCATAATCTGTCATTGAGAGATCACGATGGATCCTTCTCCAACTTTCCCTCAACATCTTTGGTTAAGCCAAATCTATCATTTATTCAAAATTAACAAGTGACCTTGCATTGAATTATATTTGTTGAAGACCTGTTCAAATTTCTTCCACCCTCTGCATGTGTAAGCATTTCCTAATGGAAAAAAATCTAATGTGATCCATTCTACAGTCTCCAATATTTTTGAAAATTAACTCCATTCTTCCCAGGACCCAGCCTCTTGCAGGATTTTAACAGGGGCAGCATTTTGTGCTGAACAGAACAGGACACTCATTTCAGGCATCTTGCATTCCATGCTTCTACACCGAAAACCAATATACTCCAGCCCAGTTTATTTTTCATCAGCAAAACACAGCAGATCCTTCACTCTGCACTCTTAACACACACGAAATAGAAAGCACCAAGAAGAGCAACTTGAAGATTAACACCTACCAACTTTCTTCGGTCGCTGTTTGCTTCCTCTGCTGCTTTCTGATACCTGATGAGAGAGTGGGAAGACTGGGATTACCAAGGGGCAAGTCAAAGAAGAACATCGACAATGTTATTTGTCCCTTTGGAAAAGGTGCAGAAGTTGCTTACCAGAATGATGCCTGGATTATTGATTAGTAAGGGTGCTAGGGGTTATGGGGAGAAGGCAGGAGAATGGGGTTGAGAGGGAAAGATAGATCAGCTGTGATTGAATGGTGGAATAAACTCGATGGGCTGAATGGCCTAATTCTGCTCCTATGACTGATGAACATTTCAGTAACTAACGTAATGTGCTTTGGGAAGCAAAGTCATCGCCAAAGCAAGGATAAAATGGATCAATCCTCAGTTTGCACCAGCCTGGTTGTGGCAGAGTGCGGAGAAGGGAAAGACATGGTTGGGAGAAAAGTTACCAATTGGGTATCGTGACCTATCCATGGGACACGTGCTGGAAAATAGCCGTGCTGAAACAAGGAGACAGTACTTGGCACAGTCCAATTGTTAGCACCGTGGGGCAAATGTGAGCAAGCAGCATTCAGGCATTGTGCAAATGGTCAGCCGTTGCTGGAGAACCAATGTCTCCAGGAGTGGAGAGAAGGGGGAAAAAAAAAATGGACACCAAAAGGATAAAAAGAGGAGACACAAAGAACTGCAGATGCTGGAAAATTGTGCAAAGCACAAAGTGCTGGAGTAACTCGACATGTCCGACAGCATCTCTGGAGGAGATGGGTAGGCAACGTTTCCAGTTGAGATGATAAAGGACAGTCGAAGACCACCAACTGTTTTAGAAACCCAGTGCAGTCTTGGATTCACACATCCAAGTCTGCCAACACAATCTGCTCGTTTCCCTTTCCCCCCCACTCTCAGCCTGAAGGAGGGTCTCGACCCAAAATGTCACTCATTCCTTCTCTCCAGAGATGCTGCCTGTCCCGCTGAGTCACTCAGCATTTTGTGTCTATCTTCGGTTTAAACCAGCATCTGCCATTCCTTCCAACACAATCTGCTTTACAGATTTACTACAGGAATTTTGTTGGGAATAGTTGTCTCTTTCAATGTCTCTTTACATGTTGCATACACACTCATACTCATGTCAAAAATAAGCACCATGAGTTTGCAAAAAGCAGACAATTGCTCTTTTGATGATTGCGTGCAATATTGTGCTCGTCAGGATGAGGAATGCTACTGGTACATAACCCACTCCCTGTACTCTGTCAGCCTGAAAGGAAACGGTCTCCTACACAGACCACTGCCCCCTCCCCCCAACACATCCATCAGAGAACAGCCCAACTTTTCCAGCAACATTAACCATGCTCACAGATGACACTTTTGTGCCAAATTGTAGGGACAGTCTCAACTTCGTGGATTTGGGTTTGATCTGTTGCACCCAATTCACTGCGACAATAGTACTCCTCAATCAATGGCTCATATTTAGTTGAGAGATAGGGCATGGAAACAGGCTCTTCGGCCCATCGAGTCCACGCCGACCATCGATCACCCGTTTACACCAGTCCTACCTTATTCCACTTCCTACACACTAGGGTCAACTCAGAAGGCCAATTAACCTACAAACCCCCACGCCTTTGGAATGTGGGTGGAAGCTGAAGCACCCTGAGGAAATGCATGCAGTCAGAGGGAGAAAGTGCAAACTCTGCACAGACAGCACCCAGGGTCAGGATCGAACGCAGGTGTCTGGCGCTTTGAGGCAGCAACTCCGCCAGTTGTGCCACTATGCCGCCCAAATCACTCTTCCAGGGCAACAAGGGATGCAGCAAGAACAGGCACAGCCAATGTTTCATACACTGAGAAAGCCACTTCATTTCATGCAGAGATTGTGGAACGACTTACTTTGAAAAGCGCTCCCTGAGCGCGGCGGATCCTCTTTTATTGACTATGGACAGCTCTTTGGCAGTAACCCGCAGTGACTGAGAAGCCCACTGCCCTCTGGTGAACGGTGATCGCTCCATGTCCTCTAATCTTGCCTGTGTAAAAAGAAGAAAAAAAAGTGTGGGTATACCACTTTGACACTAAAACAAGCTGACAGGAGAAAAGTTATCACTTGCAAATTAGCGACACCAATAGCAAGCAATTATAACATGTTACTCAGCTAAAGATGCGAGAATTAAAAAAGGCGTTGAGGGGTCATTGGTTCCTTGTTGACAATTTAAAAGCCTCCATGCAACTCCAAGTATATTATCCCATGAACAAATGGCTCATTGATGGCAAACAATGCAACGCTCAACTTTAGCAGATTCCTTCCATTGATTCTAATGGAAGTTGGCATTTTCAAACCGTAGACCATTGCTACAATTACTAAACGCAAGTTTCCCACACTATTATTTTACTGCAGTTTAGTTTAGCGATGCAGCATGGAAACAGGACCTTCGGCCCATCGAATCCATGTCGACCGTCAATTAGCCGTCCACACTAGTTCTATTTATCCCACTTCCTTATCCATTCCTTATGAACGGGATGGGACCAGTCTATGATTATGTTGGCTGCTTTACCGAGGCAGCATGAAATGTAGATGTACTGAGATACAGCAAACAGCTTGGTTTGCATGCTATCTAGTCAAATCAAATCTGAAGAAGGGTCCCAACCCAAAACTTCACCCATTCATGTCCTCCATAGATGCTGCCTGACCCACTAGGTGACTCCAGCACTGTGTTCAAGACACTAGTACCAGTGTGTTAATGTCACAGCATGTAAAGGCAATGCAGAGTTTATATTGGTCAGATGCATGCCTCTAATCTGACGTTGTACGCCACAGGCAAATGCAAAAAGGAGTTTTGTTGGAGATGGGTGTGGGTTGGAAGAGTCAGGTAAATTAATGGGAAATAAGGTTAGCCACAAAAGAAACTATTCAACAAATGGATCCAAACCACCTACAGGTTCAGCACAGCACGAGTTAAGCAAATTCCTTCACAGAAATCGGAAACATTCTTTAGGTGTGGAGTACACTCATTTACTGGGATCATATTTGCAAATTTTAACGTTGATACTCTGGCAGTAAACCACATGAAGCAAATTGCTCTCTCATTTAGTTCACACAACAAAGGATTCAATTGGGATTGCTGTTAATTCTTACAAATTACTGTGCAAAACAAAATGAGATTTGATGTATTTGTAACCAGACGAAAAGGTGGGTGACTAATAAATGCTTGAACTGAACTCAGTCAGCTTGGTCTACTTACTCAGTGCAAAACTAAACACGTTTTTTTTATTGCTTGGGCAATGTTTCGCCCATCTCTAATCTTTAAAAAAAAAGTGCCAAGCTCGGACATGCCGTATCTGAAGTTATACAACGTTCACACAGTTACAAAGACCACCCCATTATTTGACCCTCGGGCTGAAGGTTCACAACATGTATCTTTGCTACTTCCTACACTGAAAGTGCATGGCGTCCCTTAACAGAATAGTCCAGGCTGCACACAAAAGGAGCGAAAACACTTTGGACATTGAACGTGAAGATATCCACATTTTAAGCTGCCATCCTAATCGGCCATACTAGTGCAGAATAAATTAAAACTTCATTCTTCGTGTCTTCATAAATTCTTCACGTCCGAAGAAGGGTCTTCTGACACGAAACGTCAGATTCCTTTTCTCCTGAGATGCTGCCTGACCCGCTGAGTTACTCCAGCATTTTGTGTCTACCTTCGGTGTAAACCAGCATCTGCAGCTCATTCCTACACAAATTGAAACCTGTATGGTTTGAATAGTTCATCCACCCATTGGATTAAAATTCTGCCAAACAATTGGGAAGCTATTCTTTTAACAATTAAGTTTATTTACAAGTACAAAAATGACAGTGAAAACACTACTGAGATATTTATTTAACTTGTGGAATATACAGTACATACAGGTATCAAACAAACACGTTTTTACTTCAATCTCAGCAGTATTAACCCCCCCCCCCCGTGGTCCCAGAAAGTGCCCAAGGTACCTGCGGACAACACATGCTCCCTCTCCAGGGATGCCCAGGCACGGACTAGTCCAAAGGAAGGGCAGGCAGTCAGCCTGGGTGGAGCCCCCAGCTGCCCACTGCCACAACCCACTAAAATGGCCAGCTCGGCCCTTTGGCTGCAACCAAACTGGTGACCAGGTGTCTGTGCCGTGGCCCACATAAGAACTGACACAAATAATCGGCTCAAGACCATTGAAGCAGTTTAAGGGCTTTTGAAAGATTAATAATTGCAATTTAAAAAGTACTTTGATGGCCGTAGAGTTTGCACAGGTGGCCTGGAGCCTGCAAAAGGTGACTTGTAAAAGCCAGACTGCCTTTCTTTGATGAGCTAGCACAGGAGCTGAATGGCCTCGTTTCTGCGCACTGAACTCCACGATTGCATCAGGAGGAATGTCACTACCACACCAAATACTTGCTGGGGCAAACATTAGCAATCAAAAGGACATCACAGATGCAAGCAGTTTAGGCATTGCTACAGGTGAGCCTATATTTAATTCCCAAAAAGAAAAATCAACCGAGCTGCATATTGAAATGGGTTTGTACCATCACAGATCACAGCCCAAACCTAGAATGAAATCCTTGCCAGATTCACTTTCCTTTGTTGCAAACATTCATCTTCCTTGCACCATATTCGCAAAGAGAAGCAGGATTTGTGATGGAGCCATATATGGTGCCATAGAAAGATGGCTCCAAGTAAAATAATCATAGCCTCCACAATAGATTCCCACAGCCCTCTCTCCCATAAGACATGGAAGCAGCATTAGGCCATTTGGCCCATCAAGTCTGTTCCACCATGGCAGATCTATTTTGCCTTTTCAACCCCATTCTCCTGCCTTCTCTGTGACCTTTAACACCCCAATGAAGAACCTATTGATCACCGCTTTAAAAATACCCAAATGTCTTGGCCTCCACCGTCATCTGTGGCAATGAATTCCAGATTCATCACCCTCTTGCAAAATAAATCCCTCCTCATCCCCACTCTAAAGGTACGTCCTTTTATTCCGAGGCTGTGCTCTCTGGTTCTAGACTTCCAATACCGGAAACATCCTTTCAATTTTATCTGAGCCTTTCATTATCCTTGTTGGATAGGCCAGAGATTTTATTTTGAGTCTTATCTGTAAAACAAAAAGCTATTGAGAAAGTCCATGCAATATTGGCAGTCAATCAAACAGAGAAAGACGATTGCAGGAATAGTAAAATAGATTAAATAAGGTTGGCTAAAAGCAAATTCTCATGTGGTTCGGGTTTTATTCAATAGCATCAACTCCTGACTTTTTTTGTACAAGTTTTTGTACATGGAGTTGCTGCCTTACAGCGCTTGCAGCGCCAGAGACACGGGCTCGATCCCGACTACAGGTACTGTCTGTAGAGTTTGTACGTTCTCCCCGTGACTTCTCAGAGATCTTCGCTTTCCTCCCACATTCTAAAGGCATCCAGGTTTGTAGGTTAATTGGCTTGGTATGTGTAAATTGTCCCTTGTGTGTATCGGACAGTGTTAATAATAATAATAATAATAATGCATTACATTTATATAGCGCTTTTCATATGCTCAAAGACGCTTTACAGGGATTTAGAGAACAGAGGGAAGTGAATAAATAGATAAATAAGTAAACGAACAGAGAAAGGAGACAGAAGGTGAGGTGACCTTCAGTGGTTGAAGGCAGTACTGAACAGGTGAGACTTCAGTGATGTTTTGAATGTGGTGAGTATGGAGGAGTCTCTGACGGTTTGGGGTAGTGAGTTCCATAGGGTGGGAGCAGCGATGGAGAAAGCCCTGTCCCCCCAGGATCTGAGTTTGGTCCGGATGTGGGGGGATAGGAGATTGGCAGCAGCAGAGCGGAGGGTGCAGGTGGGAGTGTGCCTGTGGAGGAGGTCGGTCAGGTAGGATGGGGCCAGGTTATGGAGGGCTTTGTAGGTCATGAGGAGGATTTTGTACTGGATTCTCTGGGGGATGGGGAGCCAGTGGAGTTTGTAAAGGACGGGGGTGATATGGTCACGGATCGGGGTGTGGGTGAGTAGACGGGCAGCGGAGTTTTGAATGTATTGAAGTTTACTGATGATTTTTGAGGGTGCGCCATAGAGGAGGCTGTTGCAGTAGTCCAGACGGGAGGTGATGAAGGCGTGGATGAGGGTTTTTGCAGCTGTGGAGGAGAGGCATGGACGGAGACGGGCAATGTTTTTGAGGTGGAAGAAGGCTGTCTTTGTGATGTGTTTGATATGTTTGTCGAAGGAGAGGGTTTCATCAAAGATGATTCCAAGATTCCGGATGTGAGGGGAGGTGGATACTGGGAGACCATCAATATTGAGGATGAAGTTTTGGGTGGATTTGGTGAGCGTTTTTGGACCAATGATGATGATTTCAGATTTGTTGCAGTTGAGTTTGAGGAAATTTGATTGAAGTCAAGATTTTATTTCAGTGATGCAGTTTGTCAGTGTAGAGTGTGTGGTGGTGGAGATTGACTTGGTGGAGATGAGGAGCTGGATATCATCGGCGAAGCAGTGGAAGTTGAGACCATGACGGCGGATTAATTGACCAAGGGGGAACAGGTAGAGGATGAAGAGGAGGGGGCCAAGGACTGAGCCTTGGGGGACACCTTGGGGGAGGGGAGCGGTGGGGGATTTACAGTTGTTAATGGAGATGAACTGGTGCCTGTCAGAGAGGTAAGATTTGAACCAGGATAGGGCTGTGCCGGTGATGTTAAAGGAGGTTTCAAGTCGGGTGAGGAGAATGGAGTGATTTATGGTGTCAAAGGCGGCGCTGAGGTCAAGTTGGATGAGGATGTTGAGGTTGCCAGCGTCGGAGGAGAGGAAAAGGTAGTTTGTGATTTTGAGGAGCGCAGTTTCAGTACAGTGGTTGGAGCGGAATCCGGATTGGAAAGTTTCATACAGGTTATTGGTAGAGAGGTGGTATTTGAGTTGGGAAGCTACAGCACGTTCCAAAACTTTGGACAGAAAGGGTAGGTTGGAGATTGGTCTGAAGTTGTTTGGGGTGTCAGGGTTGAGACCAGGTTTTTTCAGAATGGGGGTGACAGCAGCGATTTTGAGGGATGGCGGGACGATGCCAGTGGACAGGGAGGAGTTTATTGTTGCAGTGATAAGTGGAGAGAGAGCAGGAAGGCAGGCCTTGACAAAGCTGGAGGGGATGGGGTCCAGAGAGCAGGTGGCAGGGATCGCTGGTCAGTGTGGACTTGGTGGGCCGAAGGACCTGTTTCCACACTGTATCTCTAAACTAAACCAAACCAAATCTTAAGTATAAAAGGTTAGTCGGAACTTGCAAGTTGAAGAAAACTTGTCCCACAGTGCTACTGCCACCTTGTGGAACAACCACCATTCCAGTCCAGGGTTAAAATGAAAAAGGATCATACAATAATTAAATGCATGTTGACAGTAACAGATAGAGATAGCACGGGATATGGTTTCAGTGCTCACACCCTGCTGCATTATTTACTGGTGATATAATTCCAAGGTACAAAGTCTCTTCCTCCCTTTGAGGAGTGTCAAACAAAAAAACGGCCTGTGTAGTAGCAGCTTACACAATTTGCAATCGATTCAAATGTTTTTAAAAAATGGCAGAAACACTGACAAGTTAAATCTCACGTCAAATAACAGCATGGAAAGGTATTCAGGTTCACTGGTCTTTTGCTTCAATAGAGCAGCACATTACTGTCACTGATGTAATGGCATTCTTGTGCAGGTCACTACCATGGCAAAGAAAATATTACGTGAACTTTCCATCAAAACAAAAAAACATCAAAAAACTGACCAAGCTTCATGTTTTTGCCGTGCGTCATTTAAATAGGATCCTTTTATTTGTGGAGCAAGTCCATTGATGCAACAGGTAACAAGCATCTTTCTTTCAGCATGCTCAATACTTAATGAGTCAGAAGCAGTAGTCCTGTCCATGAGAGAACAGTTTAAAATATATATTTTAACAGTTCTTATGTGTCCATTAAGCACCAGTGGGAAAAAAGTGTCAAATGGGTAAACTTCCAAAAGATTTTAAGGTGCGTCAATAAAAAGTGAACAATTCGCCGGTGTGTTGAGTTTATAATTGGGCTGAGTTTGTACCAACTCACACCCCTGCCGACAGGTGATTACCTCAGGAGCAGTACTTGTTCCAAGTATCAACTCCCAAAATGTGTAGGAAGAAACTGCAGATGCTGGTTTAAACCAAAGATAGACACAAAATGCTGGAATAACTCAGCAGGACAGGCAGCATCTCTGGAGAGAAGGAACGGGTGGCGTTTCGGGTTGAGACACTTCTTCAGACTGGACCCGAAACGTCACCCATTCCTTCTCTGGAGATGCTGCCTGTCCTGCTGAGTTACTCCAGCATTTTGTGTCTATCTTTGGTTTAAACCAGCATCTGCAGTTCCTTCCTACACATTTTGGGAGTCGATACTCTTCCAGATTCCATTCATAATAGACATCAAAGCATTCCCCCCAACTGTAGTAAGACCACCTCCCCTCCACTACACATATACCCAATCCTAACAATGCACAGATTCTCTCAGGCGTCAGCTATGCTGTCAGGGAATAAGGAGGTTGTACGTTCAACTGCAATGCACAGACTCCAGCACAAAAAGACAGCTTGTACCCCAATGGCTGTATATTTGCCTTTCAGAAGGGACAGTAGGATTACTGGCCTGCAAATTGAGGTAGGCGTGGATGATGTCAGACCACTAACTGAGCAGTAGAGGAACCATCCTGGCATACTGGATATCATTGCATTGATCAACATTTCTGAAAAGGTTATCTAGTCATTCACCACATTGCAGCAAGCTGGAACTTGCTGTGCATACAATTTGTTTGCTCCTTTTCCCACATAACAGCAACAGCACCTATTTCATTCAGCGTGAAGTTTAGTTTAGACAGGGATACAGCATGGAAACAGGCCTCACTGCACTCCAAGTCCACACCAACCACCTATCACACGTTCACACTAGCTGTGCGTTATCCTACTTTCGCATCTGCTCCCTACACACTGGGAGCAATTTACAAAGGGCCAATTAACCTACAAACCCGCAAGTCTTTGGGACGTGGGAAGAAACCGGAGCGCCCGGAGAAATCCCTCGCCATCACAGAGAGAAAATCCAAACTCCACACAGACATCACCTGAGGTCAGGATCTGCGCCAGTGTGGGCGGCACGGTGGCGCAGCGGTAGAGTTGCTGCCTTACAGCGAATGCAGCGCCGGAGACCCAGGTTCGATCCTGACTACGGGCGCCGTCTGTACGGAGTTTGTACATTCTCCCCGTGACCTGCGTGGGTTTTCTCCGAGATCTTCGGTTTCCTCCCACACTCCAAAGACGTACAGGTATGTAGGTTAATTGACTGGGTAAATGTAAAAATTGTCCCTAGTGTGTGTAGGATAGTGTTAATGTGTGGGGATCACAGTGCGGCGCGGACTCGGTGGGCCGAAGGGCCTGTTTCCGCGCTGTATCTCTAAATATAAACTGGAAGTGCTGCTGCCACATGTGCTCATCTCCACTGCAAAGGAATGCCCCAGATGATGCTTCAACATCTTCTTGTTCCACTAAAGTAATTTCATCTTCCTTCAAGCACACTTCCTCAGACCCACCATCATCACATCCCACTAAATTTATATTGCATTGTCATGAGAGTTTCAGATTTCTTTACCCGAATCACACCTTTGCTTCCTCCTTCCATCAGAGTGACAGTCATCTTGTCCTTTCTTTCCCCATTCAGTCACCCAGTCCAACTCAGCAGATGCAGCCTCGGACTACATTTACCTTTGACAATTTCTCAATTCCATTTGCTTTCCTCACATAAAAATTGTGGACGCATTGGTAATCATTTTCCAATGTTCTATAGATTCAGGATCAGTTCCTGTGGATTGGAGGGTAGCTAATGTTATCCCACTTTTTAAGAAAGGAGGGAAGAGAGAAAACGAGAAATTATAGACCAGTTAGTCTGACATCAGTGGTGGGGAAGATGCTGGAGTTAATTATAAAAGACAAAACAGGATCGTTCCAAGTCAACATGGATTTACGAAGGGGAAATTATGCTCGACTAATCTTCTGGAATTTTTTGAGGATGTAACTAGGAAAATTGACAGGGGAGAGCCGGTGGATGTGGTGTACCTCAACTTTCAGAAAGCCTTCGACAAGGTCCCACATAGGAGATTAGTGGGCAAAATTAGAGCACATGGTATTGGGGGTAGGGTACTGACATGGATAGAAAATTGGTTGGCAGACAGAAAGCAAAGAGTGGGGATAAATGGTTCCCTTTCAGAATGGCAGGCAGTAACTAGTGGGGTACCGCAAGGCTCGGTGCTGGGACCGCAGCTATTTACAATATACATTCATGACTTGGATGAAGGGATTAAAAGTACCATTAGCAAATTTGCAGATGATACAAAGCTGGGTGGTAGTATGAACAGTGAGGAAGATGCTATGAGGTTGCAGGGTGACTTGGACAGGTTGTGTGAGTGGGCGGATGTATGGCAGATGCAATTTAATGTGGGTAAGTGTGAGGTTATCCACTTTGGTGGTAAGAATAGGAAGGCAGATTATTATCTGAATGGTGTCAAGTTAGGAAAAGGGGACGTACAACGAGATATGGGTGTATAAAAAAATAACTTCAGATGCTGGTACAAATCGATTTATTCACAAAATGCTGGAGTAACTCAGCAGGTCAGGCAGCATCTCAGGAGAGAAGGAATGGGTGACGTTTCGGGTCGAGACCCTTCTTCAGACTGAGATCTGGGTGTCCTAGTGCATCAGTCACTGAAAGGAAGCATGCAGGTACAGCAGGCAGTGAAGAAAGCCAATGGAATGTTGGCCTTCATAACAAGAGGAGTCGAGTATAGGAGCAAAGAGGTCCTTCTGCAGTTGTACAGGGCCCTAGTGAGACCGCACCTGGAGTACTGTGTGCAGTTTTGGTCTCCAAATTTGAGGAAGGATATTCTTGCTATTGAGGGCGTGCAGCGTAGGTTTACTAGGTTAATTCCCGGAATGGCGGGACTGTCATATGTTGAAAGACTGGAGCGACTAGGCTTGTATACACTGGAATTTAAAAGGATGAGGGGGGATCTTATCGAAACACAAGATTAAGGGGTTGGACACGTTAGAGGCAGGAAACATGTTCCCAATGTTGGGGGAGTCCAGAACCAGAGGCCACAGTTTAAGAATAAGGGGTAGGCCATTTAGAACGGAGATGAGGAAAAACCTTTTCAGTCAGAGAGTTGTGAATCTGTGGAATTCTCTGCCTCAGAAGGCAGTGGAGGCCAATTCTCTGAATGCATTCAAGAGAGAGCTAGATAGAGCTCTTAAGGATAGCGGAGTCAGGGGTATGGGGAGAAGGCAGGGACGAGGTATTGATTGAGAATGATCATTGAATGGTGGTGCTGGCTCGAAGGGCCGAATGGCCTACTCCTGCACCTATTGTCTATTATCTAAAAAGGTTTTGCTAAGGGAAACCATTTGGGTTCCATCCATTCCTATCTTATTGCAAGTTACATTCTACTCAATCTCCATCCTACTTTCCCAGCGTAGAGTAGAAAACATTGTGAACACTGGATGCTGCATCATTGTACTAAGTTGAAAGGAGGTACATGTAAGTAATTGCTTCACCTAGGAGTCTTTGGGGCTCTGAATAACAGGAAGGGTGAGGCATAAGAGCATGTATTGCAGCTCCATGGAACATTCTCTCACTGCCCCCTAACCATGTCCTCTTTCTGTTAAGTGGCATCCAACTCATTTCTGACCAATTATCTTTCCAACATGAACCAATTTAAAAAAGGTTCCTCTTCCCTCCTTCATGTGGGACAGATAACCTCCCCCCACCCCCAAGTCGAATCATCCCATAGTCCCACTTATACAAGCCTTTGTCAGACACTTTACTCTGCACACGTGTTCACTGACCTCTTGCTGTAGCATATCCCCCAGAGTCTCAGGCATAGTTTGTGCAAGGCAATTTATATGCCTCCTTTTAAAATGAAAGCATATATTCTATTTATGACTCAGTTCTGTTTTTTTTTGTGCCTGGTCCAATACCTTGATCTTCATACAATCTTCTCCTTAAACAGCCGCGTTGGTGCATTGAAATTGAAGGGAATGGTTAACATGCCCAAGTAGAGCACATTCAGGATCAATGGGACACTGTTCACCGAGTAGAGAGGTACATGGTCAGGAGAGGTTTAGAGGGTTATGGGCCAAACACAGGCAGGTGGGACAAGTGTAGATGGGGCATGTTGGTCAGCATGGGCAAGTTGGGCCCGTTTCCATGCTGTACAACTACGACTTGTGCTGCTTGCCCTTTTGGATGGGCAATCTTGTCAACGATGCTGTATAGGTGAAAGAATCTACATTGATTTTTTGGCTTATTCTCAATAAATGGCATCGTTGTGCCATCACTGACAACCGATTAAAAAGGTTTATTTGGCTTTATTCCAACTCTAATTTGCAAAGACAAAGGACTGGCACTCACAGCTGGCTCCGTGTAAAGTCCATCAAGGCACGAGATATCAGGCTCAGGCCCGAGATGCAGTTTCCGTCTGCTCTTGGTGTCCCAGACTAGGAGTCTCTTCCTGCAAGAGTTGCTCTTAGTCCTGGCCTTCCTTTGAGGCAAACTGCCTTGGTTATCCGCACAACGTTTTACTCATTTAATGTTTGCAGCCTGCCTCTTGACGATTTCCCCGTTTGACATTCGGCAATTGGTCCAGAATTTGCACTCTTCACTGAAGCAACAGCACTCACCCATTCTCCGGAAAAAGCTTCCCACAAAGATCTAGCCAGCTATGCCAAGAACATCCACACTTTCTGATCCCTCCTGCTGCTGCCAGGTGTCAGTTCAATGGGATCTCTGGCATCCAACAGCAATGATGTCATTGGTTACACAGCCAACATAATCACATTAACGAATCGTCAGGAAACTCTTCAACCTTATACAAAGTGCAATATAAAGATGGCCATGTACATCAGATAATAGGCATATAGTTAAAATTAGAAGCCAAAATAACTTTAAGTGGCAAGTCCCTTATATTTTATGAACGCTAGATTAAAGGGATTACTGAGCACTAATTATGATGGTACATCAATATAAACTCAGTTGCACAAATAACTAAACACAAGAGAGTAGACACCAGGAACTGCAGATTCTGGTTTACAAAAAAGACAAAGTGCTGGAGTAACTCAGCGGGTCAGACAGAAAGGGTCCCGACCCGAAACGTCACCTATCCATGTTCTCTAGAGATGCTGCCTGACCTGCTGAGTTACACTGGGTTTTTTCCAACTAAAGAAGCTTTTTCCAGCAAGGAATGTCTTTAGCCAGAGGGTGCTGAATGTGTGGAATTCATTGCCATAGACACCGGTGGAGACCAAGTCATTGGGTATTTTTAAAAGCAGAGATTGATAGGTTCTTGATTAGTGAGGGTGTCAAAGGTTACAGGAAGGAGAATGGGGTTGAGAGAAAAATAGATCAGCCATGATTGAATGACGTAGCAGTCTTGAAGGGCCGAATGGCCCAATTCTGCTCCAATGTCTTACGGCCTGACACAAAGGCAGATAGGATGAGCATCATTGCAACAAAATCCACATCAACAACGTTTGGGCTTCAATAATTAACGTTAGATTTGACGATCCATCGTTCTACCTGCCCTTATTCCAAACCTCCTCCAGCAGATGGTTTGGTGCCTCGAACTTCCCATATTCATTTTTGCTTGGGAGATTGTTGTATTTTTGCTGGGAAATTGTTGTATTTTAAAAAAAATTACTCACTCCATCCAATATTCTAAAAAATAAATAAAAATTGAATGACACAGTTTTGTAGGACAAGAGTTGGGAATTAACGTGCAAGATACTTTTGGAAGTAGGAGGATGAAAATCTAATTTAATTTAGCTTTTTGGGTTACAAAACAGTAAACAACAAGGCACACAGTAAGGATGTACTCATCCTTTTTATGGATCTAATTGATTTTTGTTGACCCGCAAGGAACGTTCCTTGGTTTCTTTACAGTTGAGGGATAATTTTAACTTCCCTGATATAATATTTCATTGACTCAATTGACATTCATTCCATACAAGGTGAGTCAGTCAGGGTTTTTGTTAGAGAATTAAATTGTGCTTGGGAAGATGCCAGAGACGAGTTTTGTGGCTATTTAGTAAAGACATGCTGTTAACATGACAGCCATTTTTTGGTCAATATTCAAATTTGACAAAGAAAAGCTCAAGAGTTTACCCTGCCACTGGTTCTGCAATAGTCAGTTTCAAACAGATTTTTAAAGTTTAGTTTAGTGATACAGCACCTAAACAGGCCCTTCAGCCCACCAAGTCTGCGCCGACCAGCAATCCCTGCACACTAACACGATCCCACACAACAACCAAGGACAATTTACAATTTTACCAAAACCAATTAACCTCCAAACCTGTAGGTCTTTGGAGCGTGGGAGGAAACCGGAGCACCCGGAGAAAACCCACGCGGGTCAGGGGAGAACGTACAAACTCTGTACAGACAGTACCCATAGTCAGGATCAAACCTGGGTCTTTGGCACTGCAAGGCAGCAACTCTACCATTTTATGCATTAAACCTACCCAGAAGTTTTCTGGATGGTTTATTTGAAGGCTTCTGCATGAAGTGGTGGCCAATGGGAATATAAATATACGTGCAAGAATTAAATGACAAATTATATATATTCATGATATTTTCAGTCGGACCAGATAGAGTTCCAAAAGTCCCCACTTGATTGCAGTGTTAGTTTTTTTTTAAATTAGTCTCTAGACATGAACCTGAAATTTCCATTTCAAGGATGGAACTGTTTTCCAATGGATACACGTACACTGAGCCACTCCAAAAAGCTGTGCCCTGGGGAGACATTAACTAAATGTGCATCACTGATTACAGCAAAATAAGGTGTCAGTGATGAAATCATGCATCATGAAAACACACACAATTGGTTTATTATTGTCACATGTATTGAGACACAGTGGAAATACTTTGCCTTGCATGCCATCCAGTCAAATCATGTCATACACGAGTACAATCAACCCATACATAAGAACAACTGAAGGGTCACCTATTCATTTTCTCCAGAGATGCTGCCTGACCCACAGTTACTCCAGCACTTTATGTCATTTTGTGTAAACCAGCATCTGCAATTCTTTGTTTCTATGTGTAGAAATAATGAGAGGAATAGGATCGGGTAGGTGCACAGAGTCTCTTGCCCAGAGTCGGTGAATCGAGGACCAGAGGACATAGGTTTAAGATGAAGGGGAAAAGATTTGAGAAGAATCTTTTTCACACAAAGGGTGGTGGGTGTATGGAACAAGCTGCCAGAGGAGGTAGTGGAGGCTGGGACGATCCCAACATTTAAGAAACAGTTAGACAGGAACATGGATAGGACAGGTTTGGAAGGATATGGACCAAACACAGGCAGGTGGGACTAGTGTAGCTGGGACATGTCGGCCAGTGTGGGCAAGTTTGGCCGAAGTGCATGTTTCCACGCTGTATCACTCTATGACTATGTAAGGTACTGCAAAGAGAAAAACAGAGTTCAGAATATAGAGTTACAGCTACACAGAATATCCCAAAAGACCACAACGTGGACACGTTAGCTTGGAAGCTGGGAGGGCAGGAATTTGAAGAGGTTACTTTTCCTTCTGGGCATCATTAATTTGAAAACAAATTAAGGTAATGCAACAATTAAAAATATTATTATTTAGTGCAATCACTTACCCAGATCTAAACAAACAAATGACAAAAGCAGCCCAGAATAGTCCAATTCCCAAGCAGCACCCTCTTAATTAGCAAAATATTACATGCTCGTAACCTGCACTACAAATGACTTGGATTTTAAAACAGCCAAAATAAAAGTCAGCCTGTATTAAAGCAGAAACAAGAAACTGCAGATGCTGGTTTACACAAAAGGACACAGAGCGCAGGAGTAAGTCATTCAAATTGGGGTGGCGCAGCTGGTAGAGCTGTTGCCTCACAGCATCCGACTCCTAGGTTTGATCCTGACTTCAGGTGCTGTCTGTGTGGAGTTTTCCATGTTCTCCCTGTGACCGTGTGGGTTTCCTCTTGGTGCTCCGGTTTCCTCCCACATCCCAAAGACCTGCAAGTTCGTAGGTTAATTGTCTGCTGTAAAGTGCCCCGAGTGTATTGGAAGCGGATGAAAGAGTGGGATATCAGAACTAGGGTAGATGAGAGATCGATGGTCATGGTGGGCCGAAGGGCCTGTTTCCACACTGTCAAACTAACCTCTCAAACTAAAAACTGAGTAAAACTATCCAGGAGGTGTCAACACAAGTCAAATGTTTTTCTTAGGGAGCCTTGTCATAATTTGTGAATTGTTATTGTACACAACAACCACTATGTTAGTGCTCAGCCCATCCCACGCATTGGAGTGTGCGTCAGCTGTGCTCGACTGCTCCTAGACCTGCACCTCTGGACTGTTTTCGTGGCTCTCAGACCTGTCTGAACGTGCTGATTATCACAGAAGAGAATGCAGAGGTGGCTTCAACCTGAATCTACTTGAACAGTGCAAGAGAAACGCCAAAATCAATGGAGCAACCAACTCCTCATGCACAGAGCTGCCCTTTGAACACAACACCATCATTGCACTCGCAGCAAAAATTGACTAACTCGGCGTTATACCCGCATGGTGACTGGAAAACGCCTTGTTCCCAGCAAGAGAAAAGGCTAGAAAGCAAAATTAAAACTGGCTGTTGACGCCAACCATGATGGCAGTGGTGGAAGCTAAAGGGGAAAGTTGGCGGCTGTGAAAGGTCCACAAACTCACCTCCCACACGCTTGGAAAGCACCCTGAAGCTCTGCGATCAGTTCAGGAAGCGGGACACAGTGACCTCGGCGCATGGAAACAGAGGGGCACCTGCTGGAGGAGGCAGACGGCAGGTTTGCGGTGGTGACGGTGTTGGTGGGGGCAGCTGCGGGAGGCACTAGAGCAGCCGGGGGAGCAGAGCCTGCGGCATCTGCATGGAGCAGTGGTGGACGGAGCTGATGTCTTCACGCTGGGCTGGGCCAGGCCAACCCCCATTTCATCGATCCAGTGCTGCCAGGTCACCAGGGTTTAAAGTGAGAAAATAAGAAATTGTACATCACCTCAGACCAAGATCTCATTTTTCAGAGACTCGGAAGTTGCAAGATGGTGCTGGAACGTAGTGAATCACTGTGATTCCAGAAAAGGATTTATTGTCCTCCTGTATAATACGATTTAATAGATAGCATGCAGAATAACCATTTCACTGTATCTCTGTACACACGACAATAAATTCACAAATTAGCTCAGTCGCGGCGGAGGGCACCAACAATATCACCTGGCCAGGTCGATCCATCAACTCCAACCCAGTGCAGCCACCAGGACAACGGCCAAGTGAAGACCAACATTTAACAAATTTGAACTTGAAGGGTACAAGATGGCACCGAAAACACTTGGGTACAGCACCAGTGTAATCTGTTATTCTTACAGTGTGTACGAGTGTGATTGTACCCATAATGAATGAAACAACACGTGTACACCAGATATACCTGATAGATTTAAGTGGGATTTAAAGTGAAGGCACATATAGCATACAATATAGCAATTCAGATAATGAGCCACACTCGGCCACTTTACAAGGCTACTGCTGCTGGACGGTAACCCAACCCAACATTTGGGAGATGGAGGGAAAAATGAAACCAAAGGAAGGAAAACTGACCCAAAAAAAAAAAAAAAAGAGGGGTGGAAGACGAGTCGGAATAGTCACTGAATGACTTGCTGTTTGAGTGTTCACCATCACCACTTTGGCGAGGGCAATTGTACATGGCCCCATGAAATTCATTAATAAAAAGAAACTCAGGAAGTTATACAGGAAATCTAAATGTACAATAGGGTGCAAAGGAATACATTTTCCATGTGTGGCCACTGTCCAAACAACCTGTACCCAAAATGAAAATACCAGGCCCATTATCCAAATTAGCAATACAATGGCCGAGTGGCTTAATACAGATCAATGTCGCACTGAATCCTAGGTTTAATTCCTAGCCTGGAATCAGAGTCATACAGCAGGGAAACAGGCCTCTCGGCCTAACTTGCACACACCGGCCAACATGTCCATCTACACTAGTCCCACCTGCCCGCGTTTGGCCCATATCCCTCTAAACCCGTCCTATCCATGTACCTGTCTAAATGTTTCTTAAACGTTGTGCGAGTTAGCCAACTTAAACTAGACCAATGGTGGCGCAACATAAAATGTCCAAGTGTCTCTGGACTTGGGAATGAGAAGCTCTGCTCCCAAGCCATTCAACGATCCCTGGTGAAAGATGCACGAGAAGGTAGAATATCTAACCACGTTTGTGGTTGATGAATCAGCCAAATTCTCACACTACACTATTCAGCCAAGCCACCACATGGCTGTTGGCAATCACAATACCACATCTCCGTTTATGTCAGTACTTTGGGGTGGTGGTGGGGGGGGGGGGGGGGGGGAAGAAGAGGAAAAAAAAACATATACCTATTGTGCCGTTCAAAAACTTGCCAAATCCAGCTATCCTTGAGGGCTTAAGGAGCAATATTTCATGTCCAAATCGCAGTGGGAAATAAACCGAGACCACCCAAGCGTCCTCGCCATCTGGCTGCAGGTTATGTCTGATATCAGTGGTGTAAAAAAAGTGTACCAAACCCAAAGCATAAATCAAAACAAGTAGATCAATTTTTTTGCTAGGAATTGCAACTTTGCAAATTAAATCAACATGCACACAAAAACCAAATCAAAAACACATTACTGCCTGGCAACCGCACAAATCATGTGAAGTACAAACTGACACATCCAATTTTCCAATAATCCACCTCACCCTGCTAATTTAGCGAGCAATTCTACATTTAAAAGCTCCCCAACAGAAGCTATTCTTGCACAAAGAAGAGCTGCCATTTAAGTAGCAAGCTGGCGAACAGTCCCTACAAAGCATTGTGACTGTCAACAACATTCACATTATTCATACATTTGACAACATTGCAAGTCGAGGAAGTGAGAATATTTTGGAGCGTGCGACTGTGCAGTTTAGACTTTAGAGATACAGTGCGGAAACAGGCCCTTCGGCCACACTGACCAGTGATCACCCCATACACTAGCACGAACCTACACACTAGGGACAATTTACAATTTTACCGAAGCCAATTAACCGACAAACCTGTACTTCTTTGGAGTGTGGGAGGAAACTGGAGCACCTGGAGAAAAGCCATGCAGTCACGGGGAGAACTCTGTACCGATGGCACCCCTAGTCAGGATAGAACCCGGGTCTCTGGTGCTGTAAGGCAGCAACTCCACCGCTGCGCCACCGTGCTATTAATGTGGCAGTTAAGAGGGGAACAAAACAAAGCGAGCAGTAGCCCACTCTAGTGCATGTTAGAACAGACATACATACGACGACAATCCCGAGCAAGAGGGGAGACAATTCCGAAGAAAAAAGCCCACCTATCAATATTCATTTTCCTCTAAGCTGACACACCTCCAGTTTCCCCTCACAGGGCTCACTCAACAGGAGTAAGAAAAATTATCTGGGGGAACTTTACTGCATTTTGCAAGTGAAACATTAAAAGGAAAATTCAGTGCCCCCAATCATTTTAGATACCATCTTCATAGAAAACCATCTTGGAGATTCAATACCAAGAATCAGGAACAGGTTGCCAAATCTATGAAAGAAAGTGAATAGAGCAGCAAGCTGCACCCAAAAAACAAGTGTATACACGCAGAGGCTCCATCGGCCATGCCATGCATTTGGAGGAAACTGATGAGGCTCCTTAGCGTGAGATTAAGAGTCAAGAGAACCGCATGCCAATTGAAAGCTACTTTTAAAACGCGTTCAACTAAAATAGGACAGGAGAATTAGAAAAACCAGAGAGAACAAAAACAACTCCTAAAAAAAGACAATTTCAAATATTCTGCGTCAAAAAACATGGCAAAATGGCTGCCAGAATTACAACATAATCATGTTAGCAAATTCCACAGCACAATAGCTTGCTACTTAAAGTGCAGTACTTTGCTTTCTTCGTTCACTGAACAAAGCAATATTTCATTCTAGGTAATAAATAAATCAAGTTTTGTACCCTCAATCAAGTCTCATTATTATTGCTCTTGGTTTCTGTTTAACTTCTTTAGGTTTTGCATGGTTGGGAACAATTTTATTTCACAGAAAGTGGCTCTTTGGCCCATCATAGCCCAGCTGCAACTCATCTGTATACAATTCTCATAAGATTGAAATGCTTCAACGAGGCAGCGATATTGGGTACAATTTGTTAATTTTGATGCACTCGCTTCTGCATTCATTAAAAAAAATTACAAATACATGCCTCAAGGCTGTCGCAGTATAACCCAATTCCCAATGGACTTTGTATCATTTCTATATGAAATGGCTGATAGTAGATGCTGTACAGATTATATTTCAGAGCCATATAAAAAGGGTATTTTAAAAAGAGTAATTGCAGTTAGTGAAAGTAATCCCAATACAACTGCAGCACAGTTTTTCCATTTTTAAATACGAGGGAAAGTCAGCAGTAGGATCAAACACAATCTCATTTTATAAACGTGTCAAACGAGGAAAGGCAAGGGCAACGCGTTTTAAGAGCTTTTTAAAGTGTAATCTTTCCAATGTCTTATGGTGAGGGCTTTCCAGTTCTGAAGCACTTCCATCAAATAAATGGTTAGCACTACAAACCATATTAACCCTTGCTAAAAATGAAACAAATTTTCAACAGACACCCACCCTGATATACATTGACTAACATTTTCTAACACTTCTTAAGCATATTTGTGCGATATTCAACAATCATGAGAACAAAACACTTATCTTAGAATTGAGGACCCACTGGAAAACAAAAGTACCTTGGAGTACATTTTAAAATCATTTAAAATGAGTAAATGATTTTAAAATGCACTCCAAGGTACTTTCGATTTGAAGATAGACACAAAAAGCTGGAGTAACTCAGCACGACAGGCAGCAACTCTGGAGAGACGGAATGGGTGACATTTCGGGTCGAGACCCTCTTTCAGAAGCAGTTCCTATCTAAACATTTTAAAGATTCATTGGGAACAGTATTTCCACCCCTCAGATTTTACAGGTTGGTATTAAAACAATAGTCTGTGCCCAGACAGAAAGTTGCAAAGGATTGGAAGAGATAAATAGCACAAAACAAATTTAAAAGGTTATCAGACAAGACCAGACTAAGAGACTACAAGAAGGACCAAGATATGTTTACATACATGCAAACGAGAGAAGCAGATTAAACAAGATTGGAAGAAGGATTCCAATCATTCCAATGTTCAGGAAAGATAGGGATGGGAAGAAAGGAGGAGCAGTGGTAGTGTTGATAAGGAGAAAACGACAATGTTGGAGAGGGAGAGAAAATGTCTTGGAACGAACAAGGACAAAATTGGTTTAAAATTAAGAAAGATGTCCTTACTGTACAGGAGTCATTCAATAGACTGCTAACTAGCAGGAAGAGAATGCGAATCAAGTTGGCAGGTAAATTGCAGCCATGGTTTTTTCTACAGTGGAAGAGAAGAGTACCATCTATCCAAAATGTAGAGTCAAAGCAGGGGAAAAGGCCCTTTGACCTAACTTGCCCATGCCAACCAAGATGCCCCATCTACGCTAGTCCCACCTGCATTTGGCCCATATCCCTCCAAACCTTTCCTATCCATGTACCTATCCAAATGTCTCTTAATCTCATCCACTCCCTACACACCAGGGGCAATTTAAAAAGAAATCAATTAACCTACAAACCCACACGTCTTCAGAATGTGGGCAGAAAACCACACGATCACATGTAGAACATACAAACTCCATACAGACAGCACCCATACTCAGTATGAGAAAATAACTGCAGATGCTGGTACAAATCGAAGGTATTTTTTCACAAAATGCTGGAGTAACTCAGGTCAGGCAGCATCTCAGGAGAGAAGGAATGGGTGACGTTTCGGGTCGAGACCCTTCTTCAGACTGATGTCAGGGGGGCGGTACAAAGGAAGGATATAGGTGGAGACAGGAAGATAGAGGGAGATCTGGGAAGGAGGAGGGGAAGAGAGGGACAGAGGAACTATCTAAAGTTGAAGTCCATACTCAGGATCAAACCTGGGTCTATGGTGCTGCAAATATTTTATCCATAGTCCAGATACATTACATACCCTCCTTTATCATGGAATGCTAAATCCAGAGTTCCCTGGTTTAACCAAGAGACAGTGTAGAACTGAGGAGAATAATCTGATACCAGGTTGCTAACACAAGTAGGAACTACCCCGATTGCAGACAGTATTTTTTGCCGTCCCCCTCCCTGAAATAAGAAAAGAGATAAAAAGAAAGTAAAACATTTTACAAGCATGCAAACGAGAAACATAAGTGCAAGGAAAATAGTAAGGCTGAGCAAAGATCCGAAAGGAGATCTACTCATGGTGGCAGAGGACACGAGAGGTACAAAATGAGAACACTATGTGCAGTGGATTCTCGAAAGGGACAGAGGTGTTGTACGGACTGAAAAGTGATCAAGGATGTAGAGAAAGGCTGGTGGCACTAAAAGTAGACAAATAACATGGTCCAAATGCGATTTATCCAAGATTTCTCAAGAGGAGGAGGAAATTGCAGAGGCCCTGACCATAATCAGTAGTTTCAAGGGTGGCGCCCAAGGACAGGCCTGCAAATGTTACACCACGTGTAGGGATAATCTACTAACTATACACTACTTTAATCGTTGTGGCAAGAAATAACAGTCACTTGGGTAAATGTGAATTGAGTGGAGAAAGCAGCATGGATGGTCCAGGCTAAACTTCATCCAGTATTTTTTTTTGATGATGAAGAGAGTTTTTCGTTTGTATATTTTTGTTTAGAGGCGCAGCATTGAAACAGACTCAATGTCCATCAAGTGCAGGCCAACCCCACTTTAGCATCCACTCCCTGCACACTTGGGGCAATTTAGAGGCGAATTAACCTACAAACCCACCTCTGGGATCTGGGAGGCAGCCCATGCGGTCACAGGAAGAACGTGCAAACTCCACAAAGAAATCATCCAAAGTCTGGATCGAGCGCAGGTCTCTCGCGCTGTGAGGCAGCAGCTCTACCAGCTGCATCACTCTGCCACCCTTTGATCAGGCAAACACAGTTCATGGACTTAAAAATAAAAAGGCTTGTCATCAGGAACGAAGCCCATGAAATAAAGGAGATTTAGCAGCATAGAGAAAAAAAAACTAGTCAAGTGATTGTTTAAATAACAGCGGTGAAATATATTTTTCAGACAGGAGGAATGCATGCAATGAAGTTTCTAAAAGGGTCAGCACTTGGACTAACTCTTTAACTTAATTTATTGAGGATTTGTATGTGAAGTTTAAAAGTACAGTTTCCAAATTTGCAGAGTACACAGCACTTGGAAATGTCACAAAATGTTTGAAAGATAGCAAGGAGATGGAGACAGGCTGGAAGAACAGGCAGATAGGTAGCAGTTGAAACTTAGCATGGAGAACCCTTAGGGAAGGGCAATATAAACTCCTAAGGGGGCACTAGAACAGAGAAATCAGTGGGTATCACCTCATTAAGAGTGGCGGGGCAAGTCGAGGAAGTAGTTTCTAAAATAATAAAAAAGGCATTTGGGACCCTTTACTTTTTCAATAGCAGCATTGTGTAAAAGAGAACAGAAGTCATGACAAATGTCCATGGTTTATTTACAACCAGAGTATGCAGTGCAGAAAGACAACTTTTAAGAAAGAGAAGGGAAGAAGGAGCGAGCAGAGAAAGCATGGCAGCGAAGCTTACCATATTCCTTCCCCAACATCCATTGGCAAGTACAGAAGGGGAAAGCCCATTCACAGGCCCTCTCAGGTTCTCGGAATACAACCAAGCCAAGCATTTGATGTCCAGACACACAAGGAACTGGAATCGTGAGCAAAACTAAAAGCACTGGAGCAACTCAGCGGGTCAGGCAGCAGCCCGAAAGATTACCTATCCATTACCTCGACCTGTCTGACCCGCTGAGCTCCTCCAGCACTTTGTTTTACTTTTAATGCCCATCTCATTGGACTGCAGGTAGCAGTGGGATCTCTCCAACGAGGTTTATTTTTTGCATCGAGTGTGGCAAATTGATCCATCTTGTCATAAAAAAAACCATTCACCACATAAATATGCCCTACACCAATGGACTCCTGGCCAACTTCCCAGTGAAGTGGTCTCAACGTCATATGCGTTTAAGTAATGCATATCTCCAAATATCATCAGATTAGAGCAAAACAAAATTTAAGTTTAAAACAGCAGAAGAAAGAGCCTCATTGTTTGTGAGCAGCAAGAGTTACTTTACAGCTATTTATAACCAAATAATCTGGCCATGTTACCAACAGATAGTGTGCCTGCTTGGTTCGATAAGTGATACCGACTTGTTGCAGGAAAGTTTACTTTAATGGAACCATTGTTTTGGGATTTATAATCTGCCTGAAGTGCTTGAAATACAGAATTTTTAAGCAGCAGTCAGAATTCAAATAGATCTCACAAAATATCAATCCAAAACAAAACCAAGTACTCACCCTAAGTTTAAAAGGCTTTTCAAAAATAACCTACAACTTCCAGATTGAAGCTCAGATACTTACATCTACAATGCCCAAGCAAAACACGTTTAAACTACTTTGAAGTTCAACTAACACTAAACAGAGAAGACAGGATAGATTAAGCACAGGCTGTAGCCCATAGAAACTACATAGATAACTCAAGGATAAATTGAATAAACATATTGAGTATATGTTTATTCACACACAGATACCCTTTCAGAATCAGTACCTTTACAGTGGAAGAGAGATACAAAGTGCTGGAGTAACTCAGCAGGTCAGGCAGAATCTCTGGAGAAAAAGGATAAGTGACTTTTGAGGTTTAGTTTAGAGATACAGTGCAGAAACAGGCCTTCTCCCCACAACCTCTGACACCGCGCCGACTAACGATCCCCGCACACCAACATTATCCTACACACTGGGGACAATTATCAATATTTTACTGAAGCCAATTAACCTACAAACCTGTACGTCTTTGGAATGTGCATGGAAACCAGAGCTCCCGGAGAAAACCCACACAGGTCACGTGTAGAACGTACAAACTCCACAAGGTCAGGACCCTTCTTCAGACCCTGAACAAATGTCACCTATCCTTTTCCTCCAGAGATGCTGCCTGACCGGCTGAGTTACTCTAGCACTTTGTCTATCTTTGGTATATATCAGCATTGGCACTTTTTTATTTTTACCTTTTCAGTGGAACTCTGATTCAAGGCTGGGAAATATGCAAATCCTCCCAAATGACAATCATACAAGTGCTTGCAGGTGGCTTAGTCTGAATCAGAGACCAACGTTAAGTGTTTACGATAAAAACAGAAAATGTTGGATATACTCCACACTTATAGCAAACAGAGGATAAAAGAAAATCTGCAGATTCTGCCGCATTTGCTGAGCATTTCCCGATTTTTTCACTTTGATAGTCAGCCTACAGCTCATCCCAAACTCCTTACTGCACAGTAAAGTCATTTTACTCAAAGTAGAAATTACCCTCTCATTGAGAAAAGTTGCTATAATTTCTTCAAAAAGAAAATGGGACCAGAATATGGCTACATGAACATCCAAAGAAATCAAACACTCACTCAAAACAGAGTGTTACCAAATCTCATTGACTGGGGAAAATAAAAAAAATACTTGGACTCTGCATGGCTAGTGTTATTATATCCAGCAAATCATGCAAGGCAGAATCCCACCACAGAGCCAAACTCAGTACAGATGGGTAAAGTTGCAATTCTCAAAGGATTGGGCAGGCTAGATGCAGGAAAAATGTTCCTGATGTTGGAGGAGTCCAGAACCAGGGGTTACAGTTTAAGAATAAGGGGTAGGCCATTTAGGACTGAGATAAGGAAAAACTTTTTAACCCAGAGAGATGTGAATCTGTGGAATTCTCTGCCACAGAAGGCAGTGGAGGCCAATTCACTGGATGTTTTCAAGAGAGAATGAGATTTAGCTCTTTGGGCGAAAGGAATCAAGGGAATATGAGGAAAAAGCAGGAACGGGGTACTGATTTTAGATGATCAGTCATGATCATATTGAATGGTGGTGCTGGCTCAAAGGGTCGAATGGCCTACTCCTGCACCTATTTTTCTATGTAGGCTATGTCATCACACCAGCATTTCTCACTGCAAGACTACACGGTGGTGCAGCGGTAGAGTTGCTGCCTTACAGCGAATGCAGTGCCGGCGACCCAGGTTCGATCCTGACTACAGGCGCCATCTGTACGGAGTTTGTACGTTCTCCCCGTGACCTGCGTAGGTTTTCTCCGAGATCTCCGGTTTCCTCCCATACTCCAAAGACGTGCAGGTTTGTAGGTTAATTGACTGGGTAAATGTAAAAATTGTCCCTAGTGTGTGTAGGCTAGTGTTAATGTGCAGGGATCGCTGGGCAGCGCGGACTCGGTGGGCCGAAGGGCCTGTTTCCGCACTGTATCTCTAAATCTAAAAAAAAATCTAAAAATCTAACCCACAGCATGAACAGAATTTGGTAGTCTCCTCATTCTCTGCAGCCGCTCCAGTTTCCTCCCACATCCCAACGACGTGTGGTTTTGCAGGTTAATTGACCTCTGCAAATTGCCCCCAGTGTGTAGGGAGTGGATGAGAAAGCATGGAACTATTGTGAACGGCTGATCGATCGTTGGTGCAGACTCGATGGGACGAACAGCCAGTTTCCAAGCTGCATCTCCAAACTAAAATAAAAACTCACTCAAGAAAAAGTAAATGCCCCAGAGACTAGCATCTACAAACTGACTGCCACACTTAGACCTTTCAAAAATAATCTGTGGAGAGAAAATTCTCAATTCCAAATTGGGATTATTTATTGATACCTGCTGGTGACACTTCAAACACAGGTTTGTATTTACACAATAATCCAGTAACATTTTAAATAGGACAAATTTCACAACAGCTATAAGCACAAGGGGGAAAGTCCCAGTAACGCAGCAAATATCAATTATTTTTGTTCTTATTTTTCCAGCAATATTACTGTGAAGAGGAAACTAGCCAGGAGTGACACACCCACTAAAAATTTCCCTCATCCCAGATTTGAATACAACTGCTTTGAACCTCAGTCAAGACGTCACAGAGATTTACGAGGATGTTGCCAGGGCTGGAGAATTGTAGATACAATTAAAGATTGGCCAAAAACAAAAATTGGGCTGGTGTTCTCAGTACTGCACTGGGGTGTCGGCTCAGATTTGGGCGAGAGTTTCCATAAAAGGAGTTGAACCCACAACCTTTCCAATTGGGAGGAGGGCATTAACCACTGAGCAATGACTGACGTCAGTTCTTCTTCAAGTTGTAACAAAGTTGAAATTGTCAAAATTGTTATGTGGCAACATGAAAAGAAGTTAAAATTTAGGTCATTCGATCTCTGGAACTCAAGTGGCGTATTATCCTGACAGTGGTGACCGACGGAGAGATTTTGATGGGCAGCACTGCCGTTTTTGTGAAAGGTCAATTAGCCACAGAACGAGATTAAAGCCACAGAACTGTTGCCAGCACAACCTGCAAAATTACAACCAAGGAGAAAAATGCCAACTCGTGCCCCCCCCCCCAAAACAAACCCCATCCAAGATTGATCCCAGTTCAGCAGGGAAAAGCAGCATGTAAACAGAACACCCCCTGATCTCCAGTCAGCCATTGAGAATCATTTCCAGCATCAAAATGAAGCCTCCAAGTATTTGATGCTGGTGAACAAAGCTCCCCGTCTGGTTATTCAGGTTGTGGCACTTCAGACAGCAAAAGAATGTGAAAGGGAGGACTTCAGGGCAATATTTCCACACTGGCTAAATCTCAAGTGTCAAATTCATTTTAGCTGTGCCTTTTAAGCAGCGGTATCATATTGACATAACAACACTCACTGTCATAAATCGGACGGACTTTGTGACTAAGATTTGGAAAGTAGGCGATGTCTTTAATGGAGGCTGGGGAGTGGTGTTGCGAGGTTAAGAAAGTCCCATCTCAGTTGAGTGAGAATAGTCTCCAGACACAAACAACAAGGAAATGTTGGGGCAGCTTTGCAAAGTACACAAATTGCCACCACATTTTGTGAACAGCTTTGAACCCTTTTATTTAGGTCAGGTTTTCTGCAAAAGAAACATGTAATTTATGTTCTCAAACATAATGCCAAGTGCTACATACACACATGCAGGGAGAAGCAAGAAAATTCACAGCATCCACAAATAACCGCTCATACTTGTCTGTGGAGGTGCAAACCACAATGACACAAGCCCCCACCAAGCTATTAATCAATCCATCGAAGAAAATGATTTCTTTGATCTTAGATCAGATTGTTCTATGATTTTCATTAAAACCAAACTCCATGCTTCTTTAATTAGAAACAAAGCTATTCAAGCTTCATGACAACATCTCGCTCATTAAAAACCTCAGACCCAAAGGTTTCCATGTGGCAGTTGGACAGAATTATGGAAATGCTAATTTGTGCCCAGTTCCAACTCCAAAGACAGTTATGATGGAGGACAGCAAAGCTAGCCCCTCTGTACCAACTCAAAGTACATTTCCAACATTTCCCCCATTCCTTGCCAACAGTTCCTTTTATTTTAAAAAAGCCACAAATCTGTAGCTGGCACTATTTTCATTTGTTGCAATCCACACCCAGCTGCAACCCCAAATTAAAACCTTCCATCTATATTAATAGGCAAGACAAAAACTGAATATTACATAAGATAAGCCTCCACCTTAAACGTACTTTAAATGGATCAGTGTTGTCTGCCTTGTACCATGAACAGCAAATAGGACAAAATATTTGTTTTTAAAAAGAGACAACTTTTTAAATAAAATAGTCAAGAAACTGGAATTAAATCTTTTGGATAACCTTCTTTCCATTTCAAGTTGCTGCTCATTTAGAGGTAGTGTTCCACAGCAAAGCAGCCTTCATAAACCCAAGCACAGAACTTTATGTTCAAGCTGTGACAACAAATGATTTAAACTTGAGGGAAGGGCAGAACTAGGACCTATTTTGTTCCTTAAAAAAGCCAAAAGGAATTTCACAGTAGCAGGACAAAAAAATATTAGACCCAGTGATGCACCGTGAAGAACCACTGCTTCAAAGTGCCCGAGACCAGGGTTCAATCCTGTCCTTGGGTGCTATCTGCTTGTTCTCCCTCAGAGTTTCCTCCCACATCACAAAGACATGATAGTTGATAGGTTCATTGGCCACTAAATGGGCAAATGACAGCCAGCACAGTCTCAGTGGCTGAAGGGCCCAATTCTGCACTGTGTGACTCCATGACTTTAGAATGGGGTTGGTCAGAGATTTGGTCGGACAGGTAGTTGTAAAAAGCACATCAGAAGGAGGAGTGCATACACTCGAGAGCGAGCACAGTATGTGGAGGGTTTCTGAGATTAGCAATTCTGATTATTCTTCACACAAGGAGATGGACTTAGCTCTCCATCATCTTGCCTTTTAATGCTTCACCAAGCTATGAAGTGTTTGACACCATCGCATTAGAAACTTTCACTGACCGTGTCGAATAAATAAAACATTAACATTGAACAATACACAAAGTGCTGGTCAGCCTGCTGAGCACTTCATGTTCTCTTTTGTAAAACCAGACTCTGCAGTTCCTTGTTTCTACGCAAGATTTAACAACTGCAAGAGGAATACATTTGTACAGTAACTCAGTTCAATAAGGGGTTGAGATCTCCAAGTACAATAACTTGTACCAATGGGTTTTCTGAAACAGTGCTTTTAAAATGGATGCTTAAAATTAAGACAATCTAATCTGTAACAATGCAAACACAAATTATGGATTTATTCCTTCTCTGCAATTGGGGTGAAAGGAAAACTCATCAGCACATCACATACACTGGCTATTACAAGGTCCAATTATGGAGCCGCAGCCAATTCAAATTTCCACGAGTCTTGACAGTCATTTTCTTAAACCTAAGCGAGAGATTGGTTTTCAACTTGGATCTGGAGACATTGAGACTGAAGGTTCCCTTTGGTTTAGTCACCACAGGCTCTTCGTGATCCTGACTAAGAATAAGTTGTGACTTTAAATATACTCACACGTTTGAGATTACGCTTTCTTCTCTTTACAGCAGACTGTGGCCAATCGGGAGGCAATTTCAACTTTACATGTTTGTCTGTGTCATTGGGGCAAGGCTAGAAATTAAATCTTCAAATAAAACCTTTAATACTACATTTGGGTATTATGCATTTTCTGGCAGTTCAAGATATTTGCCAAGCCTCCAGATAATGACTAGGTGGCATATCTGCATTGATTATACCCTCGATGTCAGATTTGGGGTTTCTACTGATTTTATTACTTTGCAGACCAAACAGTGTTTCACCTCAGGGCATTCCCAACACCACCTTTGATCATTGTTGATAAAAGCGCCAGAGGCCACTTATGAATTAAGCATTTGCAATTGACTTCTTGAAACCAAAGGTATTTATTCACAAAATGCTGGAGTAACTCAGCAGGTCAGGCAGCATCTCCAGCATTTTGTGACTCCTGAGATGCTGCCTGACCTGCTGAGTTACTCCAGCATTTTGTGACTCCCGAGATGCTGCCTGCCCTGCTGAGTTACTCCAGCATTTTGTGAATAAATACCTTCGATTTGTACCAGCATCTGCAGTTATTTTTTTATACTACCTCTTGAAACCAAAGCATTGGATCAGAATGTAGGAACGAGAAACTGCAGATGCTGGTTTACCGGGGGAAAAAAGACAAAGTGAAGGAGTAACTCAGCGGGTCGGGCAGCATCCCTGGCGTACACGGATAGGTGACAATGCGATCAGAGTACTCCTTACCAGGAGATGTCCTGGAAAGTATAGATGTCCTGGTATAGAAGTTGGGAGGTCATGTTGCAGTCGTATAAGACGTTGGTGAGACCACATTTAGAATATTGTGTTCAGTTCTGGGCACCATGTTAGAGGAAAGATATTGTCAAGCTTGAAATGGTTCAGAGAAGATTTACGAGGATGTTGCCAGGACTAGAGGGTGTGAGCTATAGGGAGAGGTTGAGTAGGCTGGGTCTCTATTCCTTGGACCACAGGAGGATGAGGGGTGATCTTATAGAGGTGTACAAAATCATGAGGAATAGATCAGATAAATGCAGTGTCTCTTGCCCAGAGTTGGGGAATTGAGGACCAGAGGACATAGGTTGAAGGTGAAGGGGAAAAGATTTAATAGGAATCAGAAGGGTAACTTTTTCACAAAGGGTGGTGGGTGTATGGAACAAGCTGCCAGAGGACGTAGTTGAGGCTGGGACTACCCCAACGTTTAAGAAACAGTTAGACAGGTACAAGGACAGGATTGGAGAGATATGGACCAAGCGCAGGCAGGTGGGACTGGTGTAGCTGAGACATGTTGGCCAGTGTGAGCAAGTTGGGCCGAAGGGCCTGTTTCCACGCTATCACTATGTGACTAAATTCAACAATAAATAAATGTCCTAAACCTCCCAGCATGCCCAAGTTAATTATTTCATCATGCTAGTGTTTCACCACTGAATATTTCATGAACTACAAGACATGAATATGCAATGTCATCCAAATTATTCACATGTTTTGTGAACCATTTGAGTAAAGAGCATCTTGTTACAGGGTAGATTCAACCTCCTGGAGAAGCTTTACAGGTCATTTACACTAGCTTTGAATTTTAAAGATTGTGCCCTAATTGAAGTGAAAGGAACATTCAGAACATGTGACCTGCTGAGTATTGCCAGCATTTTCTGCTTTTATTTTAGTTCTCCAGCGCGTGCAGTTTTTCTTGTGGCATTTTGGAATGTTCTAAATATTTGAAAGCAAACAAGGAGGGAACAATTCATCTGGGAAATACAAGCTACCAATAATGGGAGTGCTGGAGTAACTCAGCGGGTCAGGCAGCATCTGTGGAGAACATGGATAGGTGACGTTTCACAGAGTGCTGGAGTAACTCAGCGGGTCAGGCAGCATCTCTGGAGAACAGAGACGGTGCCTGGCCCACTAACTTACTCCAACACTTTGCCTTTTTATGTAAACCAGCAACTGCCGTTTCTTGTGTCTACAATGTAGTATTGGAGGAAGGTTATATTGAAAGTGGACACAACCCACAAACTTAGAGAGCACAGCGATTTTAACCAGAAGGTCTTCATCAAACTGCCGAGAACACATGGGGTGGTTGGAGAGTGGTTTTAGCAAGTTTTGCAGGAGGAACAATTGCAACTTGACTTTTATTACTCGTTGTTGTGATGTGGGTATTGGTGGCAAGGCCAAGATTTTAAACTGCAACACATAAGATGTAAAGATTCCAGGTCCCGACACAACTTCAACACATGCTTTTACATTTGTAAGCTGCCTTTATAGTTTTCACACAAACTGCAAGGGATTTGGAAGGAGAAAAGAGAGAACATTTGTTTCCAACAGAGGTTGGTTAGCAACCAGAGGTCAAATTCTAAGACAATGGGCAAAAAATAAATAAATCAGGGAGGGATGGGGAAAAGAGGTGGGATTTGGTCTTTTTAAAATAAAGGCTTCACACTATGATGGCCAAAGTACAGATGATAGGACAATTCCTTTCTAATGTACTGCAACTGAACAAGATTTTAAGCACGTTTCATCCATTTTTAGAAAATTAACTCTGCTTTTACAGATTATTTACTCTTTTCTTTAATTGTCTGCTGTGCAACTGATTATTTCCTCAATGTGAATGAACAAACCCGTTGCCAACACTGTTAGCCAATAATTACACTGAAGTAAGGGCCGGTACAGTGGTAGAGTTGCTGCCTCACGGCGCCAGAGACTGGTTCATTCCCGACTCTCGGTGCTGTCTGTGTGGAGCTTGCACGTTCTCCCTGTGACCGTGTGGGTTTTCTCTGGGTGCTTCAGTTTTCCCCCACATCAAAGATGTGCAGGTTAATTGGCTTCTGTAAATTGTACCTAGTCCGTAGGATAGAACTAGTGTACGGGGATCGTTGGTCAGCATGGACTCAGTGGGCCGAAGGGCCCGTTTCCACACTGTATCGCTAAACTAAACAAAAAAAAAGACATTAAGTTGTCATGTGGCATAAACTGCCTTAAGTAGTCAAGGTGGAAAGATTGGGCAATTGAAGGCTATAGGGAACTGGCACAGAAGAGAAGAGTTAAGACCAGTGTAGATCAGCCATGATCATGGATTTGAAGCACCTCTTCCAACTTGTGTTAAAAGCATGCACATAGACTATTAACAAAGAGTGGTGAGAGTAGCACTAATTGGAGAACTCTTTCAAAGTGCACAGGCAATGTGGCCTGAGGCAAGAATTGGACTGTCCCATTCACACTTGGAAGTTAATTCACAGCCCAAAGCAAAAATTAGCCAGGTTTTCTTTAAATAACCAAGACTGAAAATTAATTCATCAACCTCAACTAGAAAAACATACGTCGAGCAAGATGTTCCCTCAGCACAGCAACATTTAAGGCAATTTATGCACCTGCTGCTGGGATTACAAACTTAATTGTCGAGGAATCAAAGAGCTCTCAAACCTCTTCCCAAATCCTCTGTTGAAAAGGTACACCTCATCCCTCCCATGAATGACTCACCAAGGTAATCTAGCTGGCATGTCTTAAACCAAGAAAGGAATGAGCAAGAGAGGAAGCAAATATTAAACAACGCCAATCTTTCAAATCTCTATTAGCACCACTCCTATATTCTGCATTTCAAAACAATTTCTGTCACCTTTTGAATTCAAGTCAAAGAATTTACCAGAGTACAGTTGCAGCTATTCTGGTTCCCATCCATTAAGACATTCCTGGTATTCAGAACTTGAAACTTGAATAAATGCAGAGTGCTCAGGAACTGATAACCAAGCAGTGGGAATTCCAGGAACTCTGAGCCACTTCAGTTTTAAGGGCTGGTGACTCAGGGATTCTGATGATATTTCCTTTTACTGCACTGCTACTAACTGCAGTAATATTGTTAACACGATCCTTTGAGCCCGAGCATGACTTTTAACAGCCCTCTCAAGGAATTGGCTTACACGCGTTGCTATGATTTTTACCGCACAACCATATCATCCATTTCTGGAAAGAATAAAATACACCAAAAAGGGACAAGGAAACACACAAAACTACATCCTGGTTTTCCTGCTGTTTGATTCATCGTAGTTTCCCCATTAACAGACCCCGAGGTGCTTTCTAAATGCAGCCAACCGCAGGTTGACGTTGGAGCAAACATCAAGGCATGCAGAGACCGACATGTTGCTTCACACTGGGTAAAGTCCATTGGCTTCTGTCGCCACAAAGTGAGGCAGAGCATGAGAAATGCTAAACAGCCGGATCAAGGAACTCTAAAACAAAGCTCTTACTGAAGACCAGGACAGGAGGGAGAAAAATGCCTTTAAGTCAGGTCACTTTGCACGCCTCAGAAGACAAATCAAAGGAGTAAAGATAGTGGATGGGTGGGTGCGTGTGCACGTGTTGGAGGTACACATGTTCTGAATTGCCCAGGACAAATTTCCTGTGGCATTACTCTTCCACATCTATGAAGTTAGAGGTTCAAGGTGAGGGGGGAGAGGGAAGACTTAATATAAAACTGAGGGGCATTTTTTTTCCCCACACAGTGGGCGGTAGGTATATGGAACAAGCAGCCAGAGAAGGCAATTGAGGATGTACTATAGACAGGTGCACAGGTAGGAGAGGATTAGAGGGAGATGGGCCAAACACAGCCAGGTGGGACTTGCATAGATGGGGCATCATGGTAAAGCTGGGCCGAAGAGCCTGTTTCTGTACTGTATCAATTCATGACCCTACAACATCAGACACATGGCACTTTTTCCCCTCAGGAAAATTGTATTACACAGCAGTGCCATTTGATTACATGGCAAGTGTAATCACCCATGCGAGCAAACATGGGAAGATCCCCAAAACAGCCAGTGATTTATACCTCGCTACCCTATGGGGACGACGACAAAGAACTCCGCTACAATCCACCCTAGTTGGCAGCCACAGGGACCCAAAGTTTAAATGTTTCATTCAAAAAAAAAGTATCTGCAACAACATAAGTGCCTCGAAGGTGCACTGAATAAACCCAGTCCCAAGTGAGGAGCACAAAACTATAACCATCAGGAAGCAAGTGTATCATCACCAGTCAAAGGTGCAGTGCTCCCTGGATGACAGATACAGAGCTGGAGACATTTCAAAGACTTGAAATTAAATAAGGGAGATAATTGTAGGTGAGTTAATGCAATGACACCTTCAGGGAAGACAGGAAGATGGCGAGAACGCAGTGATTTAATGTCAGTGGTTTCCACCCACCCCAATCTGGTTTCTAAATTACATCTCATCACAGTCTTTGTGCCAAAAACACTTCACATGCTTTACTGCCGACGATGTACCAAGTAAGAAAATTATTCCCCGCAGTTCTCAAATAATTGCCATGTCAGAGGGAAAGGATGGAAAAATGTAAAGTTGCACGTCAGGTTGAAGGGGAAAGTCACTTTGATTAAAAACTTTACAGTCATTCAATAGACAATAGGTGCAGGAGTAGGCCATTTGGCCCTTCGAGCCAGCACCACCATTCAATTTGATCATGGCTGATCATTCTCAATCAGTACCCCGTTCCTGCCTTCTCCCCATACCCCCTGACTCCGCCATCCTTAAGAGCTCTATCTAGCTCTCTCTTGAATGCATTCAGAAAATTGGCCCCCGCTGCCTTCTGAGGCAGAGAATTCCACAGATTCACAACTCTCTGACTGAAAAAGTTTTTCCTCTTCTCCGTTCTAAATGGCCTACCCCTTAATCTTATACTGTGGCCCCTAGTTCTGGACTCCCCCAACATTGGGAACATGTTTCCTGCCTCTAACATGTTCAACCCCTTAATAATCTTATATGTTTCGATAAGATCCCCTCTCATCCTTCTAAATTCCAGTGTATACAAGCCTAGTCACTCCAGTCTTTCAACATATGACAGTCCTGCCATTCTGGGAATTAACCTAGCAAACCTACGCTGCACGCCCTCAATAGCAAGAATATCCTTCCTCAAATTTGGAGACCAAAACTGCACACAGTACTCCAGGTGCAGTCTCACTAGGGCCCTGTACAACTGCAGAAGGACCTCTTTGCTCCTACATTGAACTCCTCTTGTTATGAAGGCGAGCTGGTTTTACAGCTTTGTTGCATAACTGGAAAATGAGAACAGCAGCTGTTGATGAGCACAAAGCAAAAGCAACTTTTCAACACTATGAAACAATCTTTGGCAGATCAACAAATCAAACCTTACATGGGCAGTAACGTAACCATTTGAGCATAGTTTGCTGTGCTGTCACACTAACCATTACTTAAACCATTATGTATCTTTTACATATAATCGCAACTACCACCCTCTTCTCCCAATGGATGGTGATTCATACTGGTTTCTCATCACATTGTCTAGACAATGAAGTGTCAGCTGGCTTTGACGAGGGGAGACAGAAAAATCAGAGTTAAATCCAGTTCTCCCCTCAGCTGACAATGTTAGTGGAGATCAGTGAAACACTGCCTGATGCACCGTATTCATTTCTTACTCCAATCCAAAAAGGAGTGACCAACTTACATCACTGCTCCTTGCATCCAAGGCACCTTAATCATTCTTTCGCAAACAAACGCAGTCGCTGGTTTGTACAACCCTAACAGCAAGACGGACCAATCTGTGTGGAAATTCTGGCTGAGGGAGAAATATTTCGCCAGAACTCAGTTGATCATTAACCAGAAATTCTGGGGTCTTTGCGCCCCCTCCATCTGAATAGATTGATTGATCCCAGTGTATAAATGTTAAACAGATAGCAATTCCCAACTATTCAGTACCCTATCCGTCAAGCATTTAAGTACCAACTTGGAGCGAGGCTTGAACCCATTGGCTGAGGTCACTTGAATACAGTCTATTCGATAAGGCCACTTTTTGTTTTAAATTTTAATTGCAGTTTGGCATCGCAGTCAAACATCTGGCACAATACATCCTTAAGTACACAATTCATAAGACTGACTCACCAGGAAAAGGTGGAAGGAATTTTAATTCAAGCCTCCCAGATTTTCCTTTCATTAATATTAAAAGGACAATGTATTATTTTTAAACAAAGCATTAATGGCTTTTTCATGGGGAATATCAGTTTGGTTGTAGGAACACTATCTAGCTCCAACCTTCTGTTAATCCATTACACCAACTGTCTCAGTGACTTCTGAGCCATTTCCTCAAATGGGAACATCAACTTGCTATCTTTTTTTCCCCTCAATCTATTATGACTGACGAAAGGTCCCAACCCAAAATGTCATTTAACCATTTTCTCCAGGGATGCTGCCTGACCCGCTGAGTTATTCCAGCATTTTTTTTTGAACTAGTTGTTTCCTTCCCCGCCCAAACAAATAAAAGGGGTATCAATAAGGAAAAGTGTTTAATTCCATTTGCTCAATTTAACAAGCCATTTGATTACAAAGTCACATTCCCCAAAACTATTTCCCTCCCCCCATGGTACTCAGTAAATTCTACGTTTTCTGTTGATTCTTCCACAATTATTTAATTTGAAGCAATTTTTTTATTCTACAATGGTCTCACAGAGCAGCTTCACAAAAGAGCACACGATAAGTTGGGACACTCAACCAAAAAGTAGAAACAGTACATGCATGGGTCTTACACTGGAAATAAATTAACATTAAAAAGACACATTTGAAACTGATAGTCATTCAGTATGTCTTTCAGTAAAGTATTAAAGGCTACAACCAGCAATTTCTTAACTGAAAACATCATTTCAGATAGACACTTCATTTAAAAAGGTGTAAATGCATTCAAACAACTTCTCAAAACACATCTCAATAGCAGATCACAATTCAGTATTGTGGAGACAACAAATGTCAAGTTATTAACGACTCTTATTACTATTACCATCAAGAAATAAAACATAGAGGAAAGTAAATCACAAATTATCAGTAATTCGATGGAGCCATAGAAGAGTAATTTTGAAGTTTAATATCAGTGTAAAATAAAGAGTGAGAATAAACACCAGCCACCCCTTACGAATCCAATAACATTCGTTTGGGATTTTACTTTTAATTTGGAAATTATTACTCATCGAGGACTTCTAAAGTTGTTCCCAAGATAACAGTCCAAGAAAATGAATAAACTCACTCTCGAAGTAGTAATTGAAATTAAACGAAGAAATATTGAATACCTGAATGTGGTGGCAGGGGGAGCTCACCTTAACAAGTGGATTAGTAGATGCAAATATAACACTGCAGAGAAAAAGAATGAGATATCAGTTCATTCAATTTAACAACACCAAAGCGCAACTCTATATTTTATATAAGTCACTCAAAATAGTAGAATACGAGAAACACGCAGAGAAGTCGTCTAATTTTATTTTAACCGCAAGCCCTGATGACGATTTGACCCTTTTCAGTGGCTCGGTCCAGCCAACAAGTTTTTGACACAACATCGCACACTTTTTATGTTAGATTTTCTTTCTCCTCACCTTGTCGGACGTTCTTCTTCTGGCTGTTTTTTCAAATGTCAAGCAAAGGTGAGTTCCTCCGGCAAAAAAAAATCGTTCCCACACACAGCTCGAACAACGCACCTGCCGCTGCGCCTGTTCCAATTTCCCAGACTGACGGCGCTGCCCCGAGTTTTGAAGCCACGCACCAGCAAATGACCTCAGCGCGTCTGAGCCCAGGACCCTTGCGGTCCTCCAGTCTGCAGGGGGCGCCAAGGTGTCAATGGTAAACCTTCGTCGGAAAGAGGCATCTGGTCCTCCGAGGCTGCGGGGGCGCTGGGGTCGCATTAGGCTCCACTGTCATTTGGCCCCCGAGGTCCTCTTCTGACAACAGTGCCCCCTAAAGAATTGCGATATTTCAACAGAGACAAGATATTTAGTGCGGATACGCCACTTGCTGGGCTGTGACCGCATTGCTGCGCTTTCTCCACATAATCATCGGACATAGGAGCAGGATTAGGCCATTCGGCTCATCGTCTACTCCGCCATTCACTCGTGGCTGATCTATCTTTCCCTCTCAACTGTATTCTCCTGCCTTCTCCCTGTAACTTTTGACACCCTTATTAATCAAGAGCCTATAAACCTGCACCTTAAAAATACCTAGTGACTTGACCTCCACCGCTGTCTGTGGCAATGATTTCCACACATTCACCACCCTCTGGCTAAAGAAATTCCTCCTTGTCGCCATTCTCAAGGTAATCATAGAATCGTAGGAGTTGAGAGTCACCGAGGGAGCCATTAGCCCCACGACGTAAGTGCCAGCTGCTTGTAAGAGGTATCCACAGCCTCATCCCATTACTCAGATCTCAATCAAGGTCACAGCACAGTAAGTGTTCATTCAAGTACTTTTTAAATATAATGAGGGTGTTCTATATCACAAACCCCCACCAGTATCTGGGTGAAAATATTTAACCTCAACTTTCCATTATCCTAATTAATTACTTGTCTAGCCTATTTCTAGTCTACATTGAATAGCGAGAAACTCCTAATTGAACCAGGAACCACTCTTCATCGGAAACATTTTAAAAAGATTGATACAAAAAAAAGTATTAAAATGAAAATCATATTTGAAAATTAACCAATTGACTATTAAATGAGACTAACAGCAATTCCAGGCTTAAATTCAATGAAGTTAATAAATATCAGGAGTAATTTTATATAATTTGCAAATATTTTAATATTGATTGAGTAGATTTGTTTAATATTTATTGCAACCAAAGGAAAAATATCAGATCAATCAAAAATCAGGGCAGTGCGGTGGCGCAGTGGCAGAGTTGTTGCCTTACAGCGCCAGAGACCCGGTTTCGATCCTGACTTTCCGTGTTTGTCCGTACGGAGTTTGTACATTCTCCCCATGGCCTGCATGAGTTTTCTAGGAGATCTTCTGTTTCCTCCCACACTCCAAAGATGTACAGGTTCTTGATGCCCTTAATCTGGGCAAAAGACTGTGCATTTACCTTATCTATTAGTCTCATAATTAGACCATTCTTTAGACTGAAGAAGGGTCCCAACCCGAAACGTCACCTATCTGTGTTCTCTAGAAAGGCTGCCTGACCTGCTGAGTTATTCCAGCACCTTTGTGACTTTTTGGTAAACCAGCATCTGTGCTTCCTTGCATCTCCTAATATTTACACATACTAATACTTAAATTTCCCAATGTCAATTAACCTGCCAAAACCCAAGGGGTTCAGTTGGATGTTTGCATCTGTAAACCAGCATGATAGGCCAGGATTGCAGATCAACGTATTATCGGGGTTTGATTTTTTTTTTAAACCCGTGGAACTTGGCTGGAACAGATACTGAGCTCTCTCCTTACATGCATGAGCATGAGGGACCCATTGTCTGATGTAAAGCTGGTTTGCAAATGGCAGAACAGACACAAAGATCACGCTCTAACATCACAATTGTTCGCCATCACCATTGTGAAATAGCTGAAATAAGGAACTGAAATCTGTTGATTTTATCTTGATTTTATTTAAACAAGGAAAACAGTACAGAGAACAAAAATAGAACCAGAAGCATGACTCTTATAGGGAAGCCCAACTTTCATTGCATCAACCTATTTACGCCTGTTGAAAGAAATTAAACTTGTTTGAAGATGTGGCGATGGCAAAGGCCATATTTTTGTCCAAGAACAATGGGACATATGATCCCGATGGGATAGGAAGGCTCTTTGTTGGTGTGTGTAGGCCGTCTCCCACAATACTCATTTGCGTGTTCGTCACCATCTGCCGAAAAGAATTCTTTCTGCTGAAGAAAATAGTGAAAATAATTGAAGCAAAATTGCAGAGGTGAGTTTTAAAAATTGGGTACGGCAGCATACTGACTAAGTTATTGGATTAGCATCCAGAGTTCTGGCCATTGATGCAGAGATGTCAGTTCACATCCCACCATGGCAGTTGGGGAAGAATTTAAATTCAACTAATTAAATAGAAAAAGAATTTGAAATATGTCTCATTGACAGCAACCAAAACTATCACTTTATCATAAAAATATATCTGGGTCTCGGGGGAGGGAATCAGCCATCATTACCTGGTCTGGTCTGTTTATGACTTCAGATCCACCAATGTGGTTGACTCTTAATTGTCCCCTTGGTTCAGGGTTATTTAGGAATGAACAATAAATATTGACATTGTTGGTGACTCCCACATCCTGTGAACAAACAGATCATAGTAGGCAACTACTTACAGGTGTTGGGGTATGGAGAGAAGGCAGGAAAATGGGGTTGTGAGGGAAAGATAGATCAGCCATGATTGAATGGTGGGGTAGACTTGATGGGAAGAATGGCCTAATTCTGCTCCTGGAACCAATAAACTTACAAATCAAAAAAGAGCGAGAAGTGGTTTCAAATTTATGATAGAAACATATGATAATTTTGTGGGTGCACCAACCAAACTGCCACTCAATGGCTGAGGGGACACCAAGATTAATATTTAAATTCCCCAATGTCAATTAATCTGTTAAGATCCAAGGGGATCAGTGGACTTTGTGCTCGCTTAACTGGTGTGAAACAACAAATCGAACATTTGCTCTCTGCAAATGTTGCTGATGGGTCCAATACCTGATGCAAACAGAACTGGAATCCAATTAACAGAACAGTCATCATATCATCATATCATATATATACAGCCGGAAACAGGCCTTTTCGGCCCTCCAAGTCCGTGCCGCCCAGCGATCCCCGTACATTAACACTATCCTACACCCACTAGGGACAATTTTTACATTTACCCAGCCAATTAACCTACATACCTCACCAAGCCTTAGAACAGAAAAACTGAAAACCCGATTTATTTTGTAAACTTAGTGGCTGAACCAGTGCTTTATAAAGGTTCATAGTTGCTTTCTTGCTCATATACTCGATACCTCTCTTCAAAAGCCTCCTGTTTGCTTTCTACTTTCTTAACATTGAACAAAATATGCAGATTTACCCCCAGACCTTTCTGCTCTTGTTCTCTTTTTAGAATTGTAGGGGGTGTCCCCGGGTAACAAAGGGTTCTGTTTTTGCAAATGTCCATAAGTTAATTTTGTCCGTCAGTGGAAAATACACAAAAATCATGCGATATGGTAACCATACCTCCACAGTAATGTAAAGAATGTCATCAAAAGTACACAAGATTGATAAAAAAATTACTAGAAGTGGAGGAAGAGAGGAAACTAGTTCTGCCATTCATAGAAATGAATATTTGCACATACTGTATGTTGGACTTTTGAGTTTAATAATATTATGGGAGCTCGTTCATATGGACGGATATCTGTAAGTTGTGCATTTGGAATGCAGAGATGACCTGTATCCTGCAGTGATATTGCCTTTTCTCATTCTTTCAATCAGAAATGTAACACTTTACATTTCTTGGTTTCTTCACTGAAATTTCCTTTAAGAGACAGTGAATAGCGTCTAGAGGATAACAGATGGCAAACTGGAACTCTTACCCATCCATTGTCACTAATTTAGGAGTCACTGGAAACATAACTGGGGTAGCAGGGTCCTTCTTGGCAATTGGAAAACTTCCATCCACAATATTTGTTGACCATAAATGGGTGTTCCTGACAAAACATAGGAGGAATTATTAATGGAGTGAGTACATCTGCGAATCCGCTTGGGGATAAAAATGAAAACCTGACCCAACCCAACATGACCATGGTCGATCTGAATGCGATCATGGCTAATCCAAACCTGACCCAACTTTAGCCAATCTAAACCCAACCCATCCACAGCTGAGCCTAATGCATCCCGACCATGGCCAATCTCACTGAAGAATTCTCAGAGGTAGCAAACCAAGTAAAAAGTACAAAATACAGCGAATATTGTAAACTGCCGCCAGAGCATGAAGCAAGGATTGATTAAACTTTACACTTTATCAATAATTGTCAACGGACAGCTCCACATGCCCTGACAGACTCTGCTTTGTCGACAAGGAATACCGAATTGAACCTGAAATTCTCTGAATTTGGAATGCTGAACTCCTACCTTGTTCTGAGCAAAGTGGACGGAGTACCATTGCCTTGACCATGGGGACAACACGGTCTCTCGGATGCCACCACTAGCGTTGGCTGGAACGGGGGTCCGAACTGCTTCCGCATCATTGTGTCTGGTGATCTGGTGGCCAGAAATGGACTGAGCAACACGAGGCCCGTGTAGTGTTTAACCTTTCAAAGGAATACAATGGTAATGGATTTATTTATTTTGTTCACGACCTTTCAAATCTGCTGAATTAATTTCTCTGTGGTGGAACAGGGGCACGAACAGAGAAGTATGCATGCATGTCCTTAATGCTTTGGGATGACCATGTGCATACACATCTATAACTTGACAACACATATCTTTCAAATAATTATATGGCCTCAAGCCCCTGGAGGCAATGTTTCAAGTCAATGACCTTTCATCAGAATTTCTCTGTCGCATAGATGTATAGCACAGGAACAGGCCCTTTGGCTGACAATATCCACACTGAACATGGTGCCAAGTTAAACTAATCTCCTCTGCCTGCACGTGATCCATATCCCTCTATTCCCTGCATATCCACGTGCCTATCCAAAAGCCTATTGAATGCCACTATCCACCACCACCCCTGGCAGTGCGTCCAGGCATCCACCACCTTCTGTGTAAACAAAAAGTTGCACTGCACATCCCCTTTCAATTATGCCCCTCTCACCTTAAAGTTATGTCCTCTAGTGTTTGACATTTCCACCCTGAGGGAAAGGTTCTGACTGTCTACCCTGCCTATGACTCTCATAATTTTTAGATACATCTATCAGGTCACTTCTTCCCCCCCCCCCCCTCCTGCTCTGACGTTCCAGGGAAAACAATCCAAGTTTGTCCAACCTCTCCTTATAGATAATATTCACTAATCCAGGCAATATTCTGATAAAACCTATATTGCACCCTCTCCAAAGCCTCTTAAAACTTGTTTATCTTACATTTTTCTCAGTTGTGATGAAAGATCATCAAATGAAACACCGTTTCTCAGTCCACAGATGCTGAGTATTCTCAGTGTCCTCTGCCTTTATTCAAAATGTACACCCAGAAATCTGCACCTACCTGACTGAACACATTGATCATTTGATTCAAGTGTCTTTGGCGACTCTGGTTAATCAGTTGCTGTCTTGTTTCCCAATGCTGCATGGTGGATATTAGACGTGTTTTGAGTCTGCTGGCAAATCTGTACAGAGCCTCAGGAATCTCATTATTCTTATTGCTTAGATCCAACAACCTGCTGTTCAAATACTTTCTGAAGAGAGAAATAATCACATAAAAGAGATGAATAAACAAATTTTGTCCCTTGCTTTAAGTGTCTCTATGGCACATATTCTGATTGATATGTTCAGAGCTACTTTCTTGGCCGAAATCACAAGGCCCAACTGGGTATCCCTGCTTCTCCTGGGGAGGATGATAGTTCTGGAATATGGAGAGATGAGAGATTGCAATCATGAGCATGAATCAGTGCTGGAGAAACTCAGCAGGACAGGTAGCATCAGCAGAAGGAAAAGGACAGATGACATTTGGAGACTGAAGAAGGGTCCCAGCCCAAAACATCATCTGTCCTTTCTCCTCCACAGATGCTGCCTGGCATGAGTATATGTGCAGATATTTATGTTGTTTCTACCCCTCCCCCTCTTAATTCCATAATGTATTATCAAAATAATAACAGCTATTCTTTACCTAAAGATTTGGATCTGTCGGAAAGCCATGTACTTTCGAAACAGATAAGCCAGTCGGAGCTGAATTATTGATAGCGTTTTGTGTATCAGGTGTGTGGCGGTGGTATGTAGTTGTCTGGAAATGATGCCATCACACACTGCTTGGTCCAAAGTTTTACAGGTTGATCGGAGATATGTCACGTTCACAATATATGACAAGTCCACTGCTTTCTCGCTTTCGGCAGCCTGGAGGACATTTCCGCTGGGTTGAATTATTCTTGCTGTTGTTGCTGATGGAGTTTCGGGGAGAGAAACCCCTTCCTTCTTGTAACATTCTGCGTGCAGTTTTACTTCCTTTTTATTAAGCTCAAGGGCACTGTTGCTGGAATATATGTTACTGATTGTCTCTCGAATCCTAATTAACTGATCCATTCCAGCCCGAGAGGACATTTTCTCCAATGTTAGAATAGTGTCCAAGGCTTGCAGGGTCTTTTCATGGAAGTGTGTTTCTTCCTGCGACAAGCTCTGGTCCTGTTTGGCTTCTTCGATGCAATATTGAACTTGGGCACTCAATTCATCGAGGGCAACCTCTTGAATAATTCCAAATCTGGACACTTCCTTGAGAAGTTCAGCAAAATTGGTTAAGTCAGGTTCCCTTACCTTTGATATCTCTGCCAAGTTTTCTTCCAGTGGCTCTCTATCTTGAACAGGTTGCTCTTTTGGCTCTTGTTTGAGCTTCTGCATTGAGATTTCTTTGATTGTTTTCTCAATCACTTCATAAAGATTCTTTAACTCCTCAGACTTGAGAAGAGCATGCACCTTACAGATATCATCTGGTGCAAGGTCTTTGCCACTGCGTAACCCATGGTCCAGTGAATACAAAACAGCAGTCTGAAAATCTGTCAGCAAATCCACAACCATCTGCTGAGCTTGAGTTTTCAATGCTTCTTTCTGAACCCATGCCTTCTGTTTCTTTCCTGCATTCGAGTTGGATTTAAACATTTTTCCCTTCACTGCTTCACTAAGCACTGTTTCGAATTTGGTTAATATTGGAGTTATCCTTCCAATGGTAAGTTCCTTGGGAATACTTTCCCCTGTAGGTTCATCAAAAGGAATGTTTTCCTGCTTGGATACTTCTGGGCTAGCGTTTTGTTCCTCTGATTCTCCAATGGGAATTTCCCAAGGAACAACCCTTTGGTCTGACGTTCTATCATGCCTGTCAAAAATAATATTTTTGGGCTCCTCACTGGAGAGATGTTTCGATTTTTTCACCAGTGCTTTACTTTTACTTGTTTTGCTCGCCTGCTTTGCTCTCACTAGCAAATCAGCAGTGACTTTCTCACCACTTTGTAGCTGCTCAATTTTGGACCTCAAACATTTGATGGTTTTTTCCAGGTCACGGTTCATGCTGGACACCTCCCTGTAATGATGTTCCGCTAATTCTGCCCGTGTTTTGAGGGCACAGCTGTGTTCTTGGAGACCTTTCACCTCAGTAACCAGATTACCTTCAGATCTCTGGGATCCAAAAGACTCAGCCTTCCTTAGTTCATTTTCCACCTCAAAATATTCATGTGACCGAACGAGAAATGCCTTGTAAAGATTCCTTATGAATTTTACAATGTACCTGAAGGCAATTGTCTGGACTTTCTTGAAAGGAAGATACTTTGTGATGTTTGTGAATACAATATCAATCTCTCCCACTGCTGCTTCCAACTGTTTCCCAATGTGTGGTTCCAGCATTGTTGCAGTGCTCATTGGTTGCGTATCCTGGAAATACACCAGCGATTTGGATTCCATCTTTTTCTGCCTCCACCGTTTGCCAGTGGGGAGTTTGCCGCCAGGTTCTGGAAAGGATCAGAGTGTAAAACCAATCACTGCACGTCATTATGCTCCAAGACATTTTGACAGCGTTTTATTTAAAGTCAAGATGCTATATCAATGCAAGTCTTTCTTTAAACTGAAATTGTATGTCAGTGATCTCGTGACAATGGGTGCGCAGACCGACTTTAACACCATCGACTTGGTCAGTGAGAGCACCAAGTCCTCCGTCCAAGGTGTTCACTGACCATCATAGGCTGATGGAGCAGCTCAGTCTTGAGGAACTGCAATATTGGGGCGGGTGCAAAACATTCAACTGAATCCTCACCTTACCATTCAGATGGATCGAAAACATTCCTGGATGCATTGTGAAGTAAATGCAAGGATTCGAGGTATTGAAGCTAATTTATCCCCGACCAAAGAAATGTGAAAACAGTTTACTCGACATGGTTGCCCTTAATCGGGTTGCTGTTTTAGAACATAGAAAGGTCCAGCACATGAACAGGCCACGTTGTCCGTGCCCAACATGATGCCAAGATAAACTAATCTCACCTGCGTACACTTGATCCATATCTGTGTGCCATGTAGTGTGCATACTGGACTACAAACAGTGATGGCATTTCAGAAAGAACCAATTGGCCGCACGGTACATTTCGTGGACAAGGGAGACGCTGTAATGACTTAAATTGACTCGTTTGTGGAAACTGCGGATTCTGCAATCCGATACTTTTTTTCGAGCTGCTGGAGGAACAGCGAGTCAGACAGCATCTGCAGAGGGATAATGAATTGACTGCATATGCCAGCAGTCTCTTGTGTGGACACGCACAAAAAAAAACAAAGTGCTGGAATAACTCAGGGGGTCAGGCAGCATCTCTGGAGAACATGGGTTGGTGACGTTTCGGTTTGGGAGCCTTCTTCAGACTCATGTGGACTGGATTTTGTTTTGTTTCACCCGCGATCAACAGCGCCGAGTGCTGCCTCACGGCCGCGGGGACTCTGACTTTGGGACGCTCGGTGCGGGGAAAGGAGCGGCATCGGGGGGACGGGGCCCGTGCGCGCGCGGCAGGGGTGGCTCGGCGCGTGCTTTCGAGAGAGCGGGAAAAATGGAATGTTTGCAGAGGTCCGTCCCTGCCCTCGAGAGGCGGACGACTGGCGGGCCGAGCGTCGAGGCCGCATCTTTCCTTCGCGCAGGAGGGAGCGAGGTAACCACTTCACTCCGGACCATTAATTCCCCGCAGAGGAATGACGGCTGAAGGAGGCTCGCAACAGAAGCGTCGTTACAGACACAAAATGCTGGAGTAACTCAGCGGGACAGGCAGCATCACTGGAGAGAAGGAATGGGTGACGTTTCGGGTCGAGACCCTTCCTCAGCTTGCTCCAGCATTTTTTTTGTCTAACTTCGGTTTAAAGCAACATCTGCAATTCCTTCCTGCACAGGAGCGTCGTTGTAACTGGTAGAAAATGTTCGTAAGTATAAAAGTTATTGCTTAATTTAAGCCGCTTCCCGGAAAGCGAGTATGCCGACTGACTTTTACAAATTACTACTACAATTTTTTTAAATCATATTTTGCGTCATGTTGTCTGTCTTGTTCACAACAATAGTTTTTTGTCGGGTCTTAATACGACTGCAGCCAGGAACAGGTGCACTTTGGTAATGTTCTCTCTCCACATACGCTGCTTCGCCGACTGTGTACAATCAGAATTTCCTTTTTTTTAGTTTTTTTTTGTATCTACAGTATTTTTTTCTGGTTTAGTTACTGATTTAAGAGTCAAGAGTGTTTAATTGTCACATGTAACGGAACAATGAAATTCGTACTTGTAGCAACAGAACAGGTCTGAAAACACAGTTCGTAATAGATGACATAAAACAAAATACTGTATTTTTTTTTAAAACCCTCAATATTAGTGGAAAACAAAAACAATCACCAAGGAACAAGCAGAACATGAACACACCCCTCCTGAATTTAAATACGGCTATTTGTAAATATCCTAAAATGATATGCCCGCTTTTCTTTTTTTTGGGGGGGGGGGGTTAAAAAATGTTTGATACAAGGAAAATGGTAGTTTCACACTAAACTAACCTTTCGATTGTCAAATTGTGAACCAGTTCAAGAAGGCTTTCCTCCAGCCGAGGTGGTGCACTAATTGGCATCTTAATGATTATCTCCCCATGCTGAGTATTAATTGTTTTCGAAGTTCTTTAACATGGGTTGTGCTGATTTCATGACTCTTTCTATTAATGCGTGGTAATTTGATACGTTAGCCTGTATGGAATTGGAGCCCTTTAAAACCATGTTACTCCGGGGAGCAATTTGATGCAACAGACCAGGTGATAGCTTTTTAAAAGGCTTGTCAATTAAACATGCATCTTTTCTCATGCTTTCCATGTAGTGTGCTTCATGTTAAGTGAAAGGATTTGGACTTGAAATGTTAATCTGTTTCTTCGTCTACATGTGTTTCCAAACCTGCTGTGTATTTCCAGTATTTTCTGCTTTTATATTAAATCAGTGGTGCATGCTATACAATTTAATGTAAGCCACAAGGCTACACTATTTTGTAAGTGATCTATCCCAATAAGGGATAGACACAAAATGCTGGAGAAACTCAGGGACAGGCAGCATCTTTGGATAGAAGGAATGAATGGGTGACGTGGGGGGAGGGGGTCCCCATCAGAGTATGCATTCATAATAGAATTAAGTCCAATAATATCTTTGTTAACTTTAATGGTTAATTGGCTGGGTAAATGTAAATGTAAAAATAAAAATTGTCCCTAGTGGGTGTAGGATAGTGTTAATGTACGGGGATCGCTGGGCGGCACGGACTTGGAGGGCCGAAAAGGCCTGTTTCCGGCTGTATAGATATGATATGATATGATATGATAAATCAGGACTATGAATCTAACGTCAAATGTAATAATGTACCATAATACTTGATTTGTCTTGGAATAAATAAGGGAACAGCCAATTTCACTTCTGCGTTTAAACAGTCACATTGACTGCTAGGTAATAATTCTCTCTTGCAAAAATACAGTCAATCAAAACCTTTCGCATGAACTCTCCTTGTCCTCTTCAAAATAATTAGTCAAAGCAGAGGACGAAGGTGAAGGAAGTGATGTAATAACATCTGATCATATCAAAATTATAATATTCCTATTATTTCATCATCAGTATTGACTGTCCAGTGCCCACTCCATGTCCAGCATTGTGCCTTGCTACTCCTGTAACATTTTAGAAAGGAATAGATAAAGCAATTTTCTTGTGCTTTAAGGGAATCGGTCAACCTCTGAAATATAGAAGTCATTTGGCAAATCCTTGGTATTTTGGTTTGGCTTGGTATTTTAGTTTAGTTTATTATTTTTACATGTACCGAGGTACAGTGAAAAGCTTTTTTGTTGCGTGCTATTCAGTCAATGAAAGGACTATACGTGATTACAATCAAGCCGTCCACAGTATACAGATGCAGGATAATGGGTATATCATTTAGTGCAAGATAAAGTCCAATTAAAGATAGTTCAAAGGTCTCCAATGAGGTAAATGGGGGGTCGGGACTGCATTCTTGCTGGTGAGAGGACGGAGTATAGGAGGGAAATTGATCTACTGACCAAATGGTATCAGAACAACCTTGCTCTCAATGTCAGTAAGGCCAAGGAACTAGTTGTAGACTTTGGAAGAGGAAGGACGAGGATCCACAAACCTGTCTTCATTGACGGGACGGCGATGGAGAAAGTCAAAAGCTTCAAATTCCCGGGCCTGCATATCTCTGAACTGTCTTGGACCCAGTACATTGATGCAATGATAAAGAAAGCCCACCTACTTCCTTAGAAAATTGAGGAGATTTAGTGTGTCAACAAATACTCTGCTGAAGTTCTGCAGGTGTACAGTAGAGTGCATATTGACTGGTTGCATCATGGCCTGGTTTGGCAACTTGAATGCCCAGGAATGAAGAAGATTGCAAAAGTGATGAACACTGCCCAGTCCATCACGGGTACTGACCTCGCCACCATCGAAGGGATCTACAAGAGTCGCTGTCTCAAAACGACAGTCAGCATCATCAGAGTCCCACACCACCCTGGTCACACTCATTACGCTCCTGTCATCAAGAAGAATGTATTGGAGCCTGAAAGCTGTAATGTTCAGGAGCAGCTTCTTCCCTACAACCATCAGACTATAAAACATTACAAATTCCAAATAGGCTCCGAATTATATAGACTTGGGGGTATTATATATGTTTATATATTTGTTTATCATGGATTTGTACGAGTACTATGTTTATATATCTGTTGTGCTACAGCAAGTAAGAATTAATTTGTCCCGTTTTGGGACGTATGATAATAAAACACTCTTGACTGTCTGGGCTATGTCCACAATGCTGCAATTACTTGCTGTCTTTGGTGGAACTGTTCCTAAACAATGCTGTGATGCATCCCAATAAAATGCCTCCTACATCTGTAGATGTTGGTGAGGGTTGTTGGGAACATGCCGAACATCCGAAGCCTTCTAAGGAAGTAGTGGTGTTTATGTGCTTTCCTGGCCATTGCTTTGATGTGGCTGGTCCCGGACAAATTGCTTGTGTTATTCGAAGAAGCTGAAGTTTTTGACCATCTCTACTTTGGCACCATCAATGTATACTGGGGTGGTCTCTTCTGTGTCCTGCTTTATCTGTGTTTAGTCTCTTTAACATTTTCAGCAAAATTAACAAAAGACTTATGAACAGAAATTATTAGCTTTGCCATTGTCACAATGCATGACATGGTTTCCAAAGAACCCTTCAATGGAGCAGCCCCAATGAAAATACTCTTGTCTTGGTTTGGGATTCTCTGCAGAAGACTGCTGCCTGGTCCAACATGTTATGATGAGCTGAGGTTTGTTCGTATCTGCACAGCTCCATGGCAATTTCCAACATTTTAGCCATTGACCCAAAGACACTGCATTCACATTTTGGGAGTGTGTAACCTTCAATGACCTCTGGGTTTATCATATATATACAGCCGGAAACAGGCCTTTTCGGCCCTCCAAGTCCGTGCCGCCCAGCGATCCCCGTACATTAACACTATCCTACACCCACTAGGGACAATTTTTACATTTACCCAGGCAATTAACCTACATACCTGTACGTCTTTGGAGTGTGGGAGGAAACCGAAGATCTCGGAGAAAACCCACGCAGGTCACGGGGAGAACGTACAAACTCCTTACAGTGCAGCACCCGTAGTCAGGATCGAACCTGAGTCTCCGGCGCTGCATTCGCTGTAAAGCAGCAACTCTACCGCTGCGCTACCGTGCCGCCCATATTGATGCCTAGCGTACCATCATATTTAATCTTTTCTTCCCTTATGGCCTTTTTAGTTGCCTTCTATTGGTTTTTAAAAGCTTCTCAATAATCTTTGATATGTTTCTGCCTTCTCCTTTGCATGTATGCCATCTTTGAATTCCTTTGATAGTGGCCTCACTCTCCCCTTAGTATGTTTCTTCCTCTTTGGGATGAAACGGTACCGGCTCAAAGGGCCAAATGGCTTACTCCTGCACCTATTGTCTAATGATCCCGAGTCTTCGAATTACTCCCAGAAATCTTGTTATTTCTGGTGCAGAGGGATCTGGAGGTTGAAGTGCTTCACTGGTACTGTCAATTATAATCTTTTAACACACCCATGGTCATTATATACAGAAATTCTCTGAAATATTAGATTAAAATAAAAAGGTCACTTTTCGCAGCTTGCTGCCGATACTCTGTACCAACCCCTCCATTTTACATCCAATGCTAAATCAATAATTGTCCAGATCTCAACACTGTAGAAGTGGACACTGGGATACAAAGCAGAAACAAACACCTCTCTAAGTTTACCTGTTGATCTTGATTTTAAATGTCCACGTTGAAGGCCAAACAGGCCTTTGGATAGTATATATAGATAATCTATGCACGTTTGGGAGGATGCCAGGTTTGATTGCACCTTCAAGTTAACTTCCTCAATCCATTCTGTTGATAATTTCTCAAGTTCTTCATCCTCCTCCATCTCTTCTTCATCAATTAAAATTTGATCTGCATATCACATGAATAACATTATTTTTTCCAAAACACCAGGCTATTGCATTTAACTATATGTTTCAGGATAAAATATCACACTTCAATGTTCCTTTTGAGCCTCTTAAGGCAAATGCTGCAGTACATGCTTTCAAAACTGAGCAACGTCATTGTCGAGCACTCATGGGTCACATAGCGTAGAAGGTGCGATGCAGTGTAAATCGTCCACTATGCTGCCAATTATATGTTCCCAGGCTGGGGCCAGCATTGATTAGATCCAGAGTTAAGCTCCCTTTATGCTCTTGTCAAATATTCCCAGGGCAGGGACAGCACAGGTTAGATGTACAGTAAAGCTTTGATCCCATCAAACACTCCTTAAGGCACAGAATGAAGCTCACACTCCTCCTTGCCGTTCCCCATCTTACCCTCTGCTTTTATTCTCAAGATTCAGAAGAAGTTTGTTGATTTCTACAGGGAATAGAGCAAACACCTGGTCTCTGTCACGGTTCTGATCTTACCCAGATTTCGATTCTCTACCATTGGATTCTGTAATACATGCACATAGAGCATTCTCCCAGATGGTGTGCTCTGGTAACATTTTTTTTGCAGGGGGAAATGCCTTTAGGGGCATTGCTTTCAGGGTGATGTGTAAATACCGTTGACGAGCATGACCCAAGGCTAATTGGTCATGGGATCTCCTCGTTAGTCTGCTTCTTGTCCTGGCCAAGGTGGCCACTTGCAGGCAGCAGGCGCTGGATGTTCTACCTGTGATGACTAGCTGCCCATTGAGGTTATGCTCGTGCCCAGATGTCCCTGGACTGGAAGCACACATTATCTGCAGGTTTGCTGGAGACCATCTGTGACTGCAGCTTGGACAGGGGATGTTGAAATGTTTTTGTTACACGCGCGCGCGCACGCACACGCACACGCGCACACACACACACACACTAAAAGACAACTAAAAATGAGAAAAGAAAAGTTAAATAGCGAATCAAGCTCACTCTAGAAAATAAAAAACGAGGTTAGATACAGTCAAGCTCTCTACAATGTCTCAACAAATGTTTCAAAGGCAAGTAGAGCAGCGAGTCAAGTTGGACAAAGTGTAAACCTAATATTATACACAATCCTGTCAGTTCCCTAAATCAGTTAAAATTGCTTCATCTGTGTGTAAAGCCACTGGAGACTGACGAGTTTATATTCATCACCTACTGCTGTCTGACAGCCATTGGAGAATAAACTTTAGGATTTCCTCTTTGATGCTTGTGCTGGTTGCAAACTCCATGATTGCATCTATCAACCACTCCCTTTCCTTTTCCTCAGAGGCAAAGGAGATATTTCGCATTTGGTGGTCACATCTTGCGCTGTTCAGTGCAAAATTAACTTTGTCCAGAATGTCTTTTAAGCGGTCCGCAACTTCCTGTTGGCAAATATTAAAAGGAGAGATCAAAAGGAGTTAAATGTGTAAGCAAATCTATATACTAAAACTCTTGTTTGTTTGTTCCTGAACTACAGCCAAAACGGTACACGATAGCGCAACAAATTTAGGCCCACCTTACTCACCGTCATCCCTTTGGTGCTAATGGAAGAAGTATCATTGAAATCGGTGTTATATTTTTTAAGTTATTCACATTTTAAAGTTTAAATCTCTCTCCTCGGGAGGGAGGGGGGGGGGAGGAGGGAAGATAAGGGGGAGGGTGGGGAGGGGAGGGGGAGAGGGCAGGGAGAGGGCAGGGAGGGGGGAGAGAGGAGAGAGGGGGGAGAGAGGGTGCTGCACCAATGCAGGAGAGTTTTGGGCCCAACGGGTCCACTTGGTCTAGTAGTTTAATAAATCTTGGTCATTTTGTTTGGAAATCTCAGTCAAAGCCATTAGTTCTGGAGACCCCAAATCACTTCCCTTATCCTACCTGTGTCTCTGGTGTTTAAAATGAAAAATAAAGTAATTGTAATTCATTACAGAATGACTTGCATTTCTAGGTTTAAATTTACTATTGTAACGTGTCACTTTGTTGTGCATGCTATCCAAATTGATCAGATTTCCCATTCATAAATGCAATCAATTCAAACTCAAGTACAATAGCTAGTGCAAAAGGGAAGATACAGAGTACAGATTAAATTTTCAGCACTGCAGTGCCTTATAACACTCCAGTTCCATAGACAAAATCCAATGTCCACAATGGGGTACAGGTGAATCGGTGCCCTAGCTTGAAAAGGGACAAGCATAGTTTTTTTTTCCAATTGCTACAGACCTTTTCACTGATTATGGTGTGTACCTATGACAAATGCTGGGCAGGTACACTGATGTTCCTGTATTGAATCATAGTTAGACCACAGTGTGACCACTGGCCACCATATTATATAAAAGGGTAAAGGGCACTGGAGAGGATGAAGAGATTTACAAGGATCATCCCAGAAATGTGAGGGTACTTCCAAGGATGAACAGATTAGATCCTTTTTTTCTCTGCTTTGATGGGCCAAAAAGTCTCCCATGTTGTAAGGAAATGAGAATGGAGAAAGAGTGAGAAAAATTATGTCTGCCAATCGTGCTGCCAAACAAAGTGGACTCAAATCATGCAGTTAATTCCCCGACTCTGAAGTACACCAAGTTCCTTTCCTCAAACTTTGCAGAAAGGTGAATCCATGTTAACTTCTTGATCGTACTCAATACAGAATCGCAGGAAGAGGGATTTTATTGTTACGTTTAAAAAAAAAAAACCTTGTACTCTGCTCTGCGCCTTATAATCTCGGTCTTCTTGCGTTTGAGGCAGCAGAAATTATGTGACGCCCTCCAGGCGCTGTAGCTAGTGCAATGTGCTGTTGTCGAGGGCCGTGAGGTCTACCCCTCCACCAGGGGGACGGAGGACAGCGCAGTCGAAAATGACGTGTTGCACTGTTTGCTGGTCTGCTCCACACACGCAGGCTGCTGATGAACGCAACCCCCAACGATGCATGTTGGCGTTGAACCGGCTGACCCCTGTGTGGAGCTGGTTCAGGATGACCCACTCTTTGCGGGGCATGTCCGAGCCGGGTGGGGCTGTGGGGTTCGGTGCGACTTAATTGAGGAGGTTGCGATGTCTGTACCCAGCTGGTTCTCCATGCTCCTAGTATGTTGAAACTGGAGCCACAGAGGGTCGCTGCATGATGGGAGAAAGGGTGACGAGATGACAGGTGTTGAGGTCCCAGTTGCTGTGAATCCTGGGCGAGATGGTGCAAAGGATGTTTGGCGTTCAATGGAGCCTTGCACACCAGCCTATGAGTGAAGAACACTCTGCGAAGCTTGGCGGGTGCGATACCTGCGAGCACCGGCAGGAGATCCGTCGGAGTAGTGCATAGGCAGCCAGTGATGATCCGCATGATGTCGTTGAGGGTGGCGTCTAGCTTGCTGGTATGAGCGCTGCGGCACCAAAATGGGGCGGCGTACTCAGCGGCGCTGTACACGAGCGCAAGAGCACTTGTTCGGAGAGTAGATGTCCTGGCGCCCCATGACGATCCGGCCAAGCAACGCAGGAGGTTGTTCCGTGCTGAGACTTTAGCACGGAGAGCTTCAAGGTGTTGCTTGTAGGTCAGCTGCCGATCTAGTTTCACCCTGAAGTATGTAGGAAATGGGTTGTAGGGTAGGGGTGAACTAAAACTGAGTGTGGCAAAAACCACCACAACAGCCTTTCACCTGAAGGTTGAGGGTGACGGTTAGTTGAGGGTGACGATTAGCTGGCATTGAGCTTCCTTGTTGTTCAGGTGAAAGGCCGTTGTGGTGGTTTTTGCCACACTCAGTTTTAGTCTCCAGGTCTTAAGATAGCCCGCGACACGTTCCATATCTGCCGAGAGCACATCCTCCACATTTGACCAACTCCTGTCCGAGTGCAGAAGGGCCAAGTCATCTGCGTATCCATATTGGCGCGAGGTCGTGTGTGGCAGATTGCTGATATAGAGATTGAAGAGCATGGGGGCCAGTACCGAGCCTTGGGGACTCTGTTTCTTAGGTGTCGCAGTCGGCTACATTGTGCGTCGCTGGTCTTGAGTACAAAACTGCGGTTGGCAAGGATGTTGGCAAGGAACTGCACTAAATGACGGTCAGGGATGGTGCGGAGGAGCTTCAAGATCAGGCCCTGGTGCCACACTGTATCATAGGCGGCGGTGAGGTCCACCAGTGTGATGCCCGCCTTGTAACCCTTTTCGAAACTGTCTTCGATGTCATTGGTCAGCTTGACTATTTGGTGGGTGGTGCAGCGTCCGCAGCAGAAGCAGAATAATCTCGGTGAGTTTGAATAGAAGGATCCTTTGTGGTCAGGCATGCATGTTTTCATTTTATTAAGCATAAAATGCTGGAGGAATTCAGCGGGCCATTGCATCATCTTGGAAGGAATGGACAGACGACATATGGTGTTGGGATCATTCCTCTGCCCTTTTATTTTGTTGAAATGGGGGTCAGTGATGGAGAGGCAAGGGGAATAAAATATGATGCTAGAAATACTATTGATGTATCAGGGGTTCTGGGGAAAAGGCAGGGGAATAGGGTTGAGAGGGAAAGATAAATCAGCCATGATTGAATGGCAGAGTAGACTCGATGGGCCAAATGCTCCACTGACTTATGAACTATGCAGCTCTGGCAGCTTATGTGGAGAGAGAAACTGGATAGTTCCGATGAAATGTGTAGGAAAGAACTGCAGATGCTGGTTTAAATCGGTGACGTTTCAGGTCGTGACCCTTCAGTCGTCTGAAGAAGGGTCTCGACCCGAAACGTTACCCATTCCTTCTCTCCAGAGATGCTGCCTGTCCCACTGAGTTACTCCAGCTTTTTGTGTCTATCTAGTTCTGATGAAAGTTCATTGACCCTAAACGTTAATTCTGTGTCTTCACATTTTCTGAATGGCCTGATGCCGTAGTTTCAGCATTTTCTGTTTTAAATTCAGATTTCGAGCATCTTCTGTATTTTGCTTTCGGAGCAACACGGAGATTAATGGACGCGAGGTGAAGGCAGGGGTGTTTCAGATAAACGCCAAATGAGGACGATAGATGATGGTGGTACCGGCCAAGGTGTTAGTCGTCCTGACCTCTGCCCAGACAGGCAGCCACCAGGAAGGCTCGTGAGCAATTTCCCAGGCGAGACGCCTTCAATTAATTAATTCACTTCTGGCCAAGAGACACTGGGCGCATAGAGACTGAATGAAACAGTGGATCGACCCACATTCTCCCGCTCACTGGTTTTGGAGCTATAACGAGTGCAACTGTAATCGCTCTCACCTGGAGTACTCGTGAGATATAAATATTGCTTGGATGCTGGTGGGGGCAGTATTATTGTCATCTTTTTTCACCCTATCAAGGAATACTCCTTTCGAATAGTAAGCTGCAGTGGCACAAAGGTGCTGAAAACCTTCAGCGCTGGGCGTTTAGTCGAAGATAGATGGCATTACGAAGGTAAGTCAGAAATCATTCTTTTAAATTTGGGATGACTTATGGAAAAAACTGTGTGTTTTTATTCTCGCTTGAAAACTGATCACATTTTCCGCTGGTAATTATTTTACCTGTCTTGCACGAACCAGTTGTGCTGCGTCAATTTTTTCTATAGCCCGTTTGACTGCGGCGGAGAGTTCGCAAACGTTTTCCCTGGCCATCAGAACAGCGTCGCAAGTTTCCTCACAACTGTCCATGGACTTAACTTTGAGGCAGGCAACAGAACAACAAATCGTTCCAATAGTTACAAAAAAAGGATGCCGTGTACACTTGGTGACTTTTCCCTCACAGTGGAATCGCGTAGCCGGGGGCGAGGGTGTGCGAATTTCCACATCGTTCTTTACACGCTTACAGCCACGTGTCATGAATGAATGATTGTTTACCTGTGCTGACGACAGCGTTGGTCAGAACTTGACATGACGTTCGCGAGTGTGCATTTCACTGCTATTGACAAACAGTTGTGTGATGACACGAAATAATAATAATTTCACTGCTGACGTGGGCTGAAGCTGACACTGCTCGTTCTCACGAATTGAAACGTTAATTATCTGTTTCTCTCTCCACACGTGTTGCCTGATCTGAGGATCTGCGGCATTTTCGTTTTTTAAATTTCGTATTTTCAACATTTGCAGGTTTAGGACTCTATTGGAAGGTTCTTTGAAAAGCTGTACAACGGAAAAACCAAGAACCTGTACAAGAAAGACGGACCACAAGCCCCAGCATGCATTGGACGCCTCACGCAGGCGCTCAGCTTCGCCGCCTGACGTCACGTCAATAAATAGCGGCGATGAGGAACGTCGAGCCCATTGTTAGATAGGGCGCTACATAGTAGCGGTTCCGAGCAGGGGCTGCGGCAAGACAATTTTACCGGCAGATTTCATCCAGTCTCCCGACACCCCCACTTCCAAGCCATCCCCTGCCCACCACTCTGATCGGAACAAACGCAAACACTTCTACCGACCAAAAAACCCCCACTTTCATTAACGCAGATCTGTTTGGAAAAGGGGCTGAATTTATATATATATATATATTCTGTAAAGACTGCTCTGGAAAAAAAGAGACTCGCCCAGTCAAGCGCCATTTAAATCCCTGTACAGCACTTAAGTAGAAGGGAACCTGACGATTATAATCTACACTTAAGGTAAGGAAATTCAATTTTTGTTTGTGCATTATTGTTATCCCGTAATTACAACGTTGTTTTTTTTTTGATGTTTAATGGTCAGGCTGACTATAAACAAGCCTTGACACCGTTTATGATGCGGTTTCCGGGATAGTCGCCGGTAAATTTTCGTCAGAGCCAGTGATCAGTTGATGAATCATGTTGTGTTAAATACACCTCTTTATCTTTTTGGAGTAATATTACCCCGTCAACCAGTAGCTGTGCAGGTCATCAAACCCAATTCGTTCGTAATTATAGTTTTTTGGAAAAAAAAGTCAGCTGCAACATAGTCCGTGCATTCTTCTGCTGATACCTGGTAAACTACGGTGAAACGTACGACAGATGGTTGCTACCTGCTATTCTTTTCTAAACTCTACATATCTCCGTATGTTATATCTTGGTATATTCGGAATCCTTTTTTGCTCCGCCTTGATTAAAATTTACATCGATCACATTCTTTGATGTAAACTCACTAATAGTTAATTTGGTGGAATGTAAACAAGGAACGGTGGTACTGTAAATGTATTATTGGTCTCTATGAATTAGATGGTCCGCTGGTTTTATGGTTAACTAATGTATTTAAAGATCTTGGGGAATGTAATGGGGCGTACACTACTGTATAATCTCACTATACAATTGTGATTTAGGCTTTTGTTTATTAATTTTTATTCGAATGCTGTGCTGACCCCTTTGGCAGTGCTTATTTTTTTAAAATCTTTTATCCCACTAAAGCTATTGCTAAGACGTTCTGCAACTTTTCAGTGTAATTTTTGAAATTTTGTGTAAGACTCTCAGCTGGTTTGTTTATAATGGATTCCTGCCCAAGGGCAGCACACAGCTGTAACACTGAGCAGCAACAAAATGGATACAATATTAATCGGTCCATCTCCAATACTGCAGTTTCTTAATCACTGAAGTGAAGTTTTATTTAGCAAGGACGCCATGCCCCATCTCGAAAGATTTGGATTTGGTGCCTCTTAATTACAAAGCATACAACTGAAGCTGCTCAGAGTTTGGGGGTAGGGGGGTTGGGGATGGCGTTCCTCAATTTTCTATTAACATAGTAAACATTTCAGCCAAGTCATTGTTGTTCTCTGCAGTCAGGATCACTGCTTATTTTGCGAGATGGAACTGGGAATCTCTTGATCCTTGTGTAATCCCTTTTGCAGGTGAAGTCTTGAATGACCTTTTTAGTGTGCTTGCTGCGGAGAATCAGAAGTCAGTAGGTAAGAGCGAAGGTTTCACTCCAGGTTATTGGAGTGCCCTCATTGCAAATACCTTGAGTCAATTCAAAGTCATACCACCACTCAGGATAACTAGAGAGGAGGCAATAAATCTCGTCCTGTCAGCATTGTTTGTATTCTCTGAGCTGGTTTGCATCTTTGGCAGAGTCAAGGGTGCAGGATACCCATTTGGCTGGACAAGAATGCTCCTGTGCTTGCTCGATGTTTATCCATTTCTCAAAGCAATGCCACAAGTCATTTGTTTCATTGTTTGTAATACTTAATGGACAAACACATGTTGCACAAGTGGAATCGTATCGAGTGAACTTGTTAAAGATTAAAGTTTCTGTTAGTGATTGTAACCGGGAGGAAAACGAGCTATGTTGGTTGAATGGTTGAAAATGAATAGCAATTGGGTTTTTAAGTTAGGAAAATATCCTAATGTGTTTCAAGTGATCTTAATTTTGAAAAAACAAGTATTGGGAGAGATGACCCAACGCTTCATCAGCGAACTAAGACGGGGAAGGGAATTTCAGAATTTGGGTCCTATATGCCTTTAGACGTGGCCCGAAACGTGGGCTAAATGAAGCTGGGGAGAAATGAAAAAAATGTTTGGGCTTAAAATTGTATATTGTTGAAATTACAAGTTTCCTTTGGGACTTTATTATGGTTCCTATATGATTGGGAAACCTGCCAAGAAATAACGTTTGTATTAGTAAAATGTCATGAGATGCTTCTTGAATGTCAATTAAAAGATTGTCATCAGGCACAAGAACTTAATTAGTCAAAATAAGAGCTCCGAAGGAGTGTCTTGACAAAAGGCATGGAGTTCATCAAGGTGGTGGATGGAAAATAGTCCTATTTTTGAATTGCACCTCCTTGCTAATGCTGGCAAGAAAGCTGCCCAAAGTTGCACCCTCCAGCTGTAAGTGAATGCAATGGACAGAAAAATTCCTGCTTGAATAAGAGAGAGAGTCAAGAGAGTTTTATTGTCATATGGACCGAAATGGAACAATTAAATTATTTTTACAATGCAGTGCAAAACAAAACCAGTCCGAATTCTCTCGTACAACCAAGGGAGTTTGTGGTTTGGAGTTTAGTTGTAGTGTTTAATACCTGATGGTTGTTGGGAAGAAGCTATTCCTGAACCTGGATGCAACCTGTTTTCATATTCCTACACCACCTACCTGAAGGCAGGAGTGAAATGAGAGCGTGGGGGGGGGGGTTCTTAATGATGCAGGTTGCCTTTTTTAAGGCAGCTCCTCCTGTAGATCCCCTACATGGTGGGGAGGTCAGTAACTGATGGACCGGGCGGTGATCACCACTTTTTGTAATCTCCATCGTTCCTGGGCGTTCATGTTATTAGAGTCATTGAATCTTACAGTGTGGAAACAGGCACTTCGGCCCAACTTGCCCACACCGGTCAACATGTCCCATTTACACTAGTCTCACCTACCTGTGTTTGGCCCCTATCCCTCTAAACCTGTCCTGTCCATGTTCCTATCTAAATATTTCTTAAACATTGCGATAATACCTGCCTCAATTACCACCTCTGGCAGCTCGTTCCATGCTCATAACAGCCTTTGCGTGAAAGAGTTACCCCTCCGATTCTGATGGAATCTTTTCCCCCCTCACCTTAAACCTATGTCCTCTGGTTCTCGATTCCCCTACTCTGGGCAAGAGACTCTGCATCTACCCGATCTATTTCCCTCATGATTTTATACACCTCTGGAAGATCACCTGTCATCCTCCTGTGCTCCAAGGAATAGAGTCCCAGCTTGCTCAACCTCGCCCCAAAGCTCAGGCCATTGTAAATCTTCTCTGCACCCTTTCCAGCTTGACAACATCTTTCCTAAAACATGGTGCCCAAAAAGGAACACAATACTCTAAATGCAGTCTTGTACAACTGAAATATGACCTCCCAACCTCTGTACTCATGTTCTGACTGATGAAGGCTGAATCAGACAGTGACGTAACCAGTCAATATGCTGTCTACCATACACCTGTTGAAGTTCAAGAGAGTATTTGTCGACATACCAAATCTCAATCTTCTAAGGAAATAGAGGCATTAGTGTTTTGTTTTTTTAATGATTGCATTAATATGCCTGGTCTAGCTAGGTCAGATCTTCAGAGATATGCATGCCCAGGAATTTGAAGTTGTTGACTGACCTCCACTGACCTGTTGATGACGGGTTTGTGGATCCTCGGCCTCCTCCTTCTAAAGTCAACAAACAGTTCCTTGGTTTTACTGATATTGAGAACAAGGTTGTTCTTCTGGTACCATCCAATCAGACAATCAATCTCCCTCTTCACTGACTCATCATTATCCATAATTCGTCCAGCAATGGTATCGTCAGCAAATTTAAAGTTGGTGTTGCAACTGTGTCTAGCAACACAGTCATAGGTATAGAGTGAGTAGAGCAGGGGACCAAGCGCACATCATTTGGATGCCTCCGTGTTAATGGTTATTGAGGAGGAAGTGTTGTAGCCAATTTGTACCAACTGTGTTCTGTTCATGAGGAAGTAGAGTATCCAGTCACAAAGGGATGCGCAGAGACCCAGTTCCCTGTGCTTGGTGACAAGTTTGGAGGGGATGATGATGTTGAACTCCGAAATGTAGTCTATGAACAACAGCCTGACGTGTGTTTTGCTATGGTCCAAGTGGTCCAGTGCAGAGTGGCGAGCCAGCGAGATCGCAATAAGGAATGTGATGAAGTTGAGATGGGGGAGCAGCAGAGTGCTGATGGATGCCAACAGTTGTGGCTTCATATTTTTTGCCCTGGACCACAGTTCAATAGTGTAAGTGTAGGCATAGCTTCTTCCCAGAAGGATGGATGGATCTGAGACCTATTGCTGGCAGTGGTGCTCCTCCTAATGGTGAATGCAAGAGATGTGGGGAAGACGCAACTTTGCTGTTCATAACAGAATAATAACATTCAGCATTGCTAACCGAGGCATATATAAGGTATTCACCAGAATACATTCAAAGGATGATCCAGAAGATTAAGATGCATGGGATTGGAATTGTGTGGAATTGGAACTGGCTTGCTGATGGAAGACAGGGTTGTGGTGGAAGTGAGAAATCCTGGCTGAAGGTCTATGACCAGAGGAGTTCCGCGGGGATCTGTGCTAGAGCCTCTGTGATATATATTGGGGTTGTAGATTGTGAAGAAGGCTATCAACGTATACAGCAGGATATAGACCAGCTAGAGAAATGGGTGGGGAAACGACAGATGGAGTTAATCCAAGCAAGAGTGATATGTTGCATTTTGTGCGGTCAAATTTAAGGGGAAAATACACAATGGCATGATCCCTAATAGCATTGATGTGCAGAGGAATCTTGGGGTCCAAGTCCATAACTCTTTGAAAGTGGTAACACTAGTAGATAGAATGTTAAAGAAGGCATAGAGTATGCTTGCTTTCATAGGTTGGGGCGTTGAATACAAAAGTCAGGAAGTCGTGATTCAGCTTAGTAAGATTCGGTTAGGCTGCATTTTGAGTTTTGTTTGCAGTTCTGGTCACCCTATTACTGGAAGGATATGGATGCTTTGGAAAATGGATACAGAGGAGGTTTGCCAGAATTATGCCTGGATTAGGGGGTATTAGCTAAAGGGAGAGGATGGATAGACTTGGATTATTTTCCCTGGAAAGCCGGATGTTGTGGGGAGATCTGATGGAAGTATCTAAAATTATGAGAGGCATAGATAGGATAGGCAGTCAATCTTTTTCCCAGGATGGAAAAATCAAATCCAAGGTTTAAGGTGAGAGGGACTAAGCATGACGGAGATGTGCGGGGCAAGTGTTATTTTACATGGAGGATCATAGTGTGCCTGGAACATGCTGCCGGGATGGTGGTTGAAGCAGATATGATAGTCGCACAAACTTTTGGATAGGCATAAGTATATGCTGGGGATGGGGGGATATGAATTTTGTGCAGGTGGATAAGTGATGGTCTTGTCATCATGTTCAGTGCAGACATTGTAGGCTTGGCTGTTCATGTGCTGTACTTTTCTATGTTCTAAAAAACTTTGTTTAGTCATTGAACAGTTTTTGTAGCTTGCTAACAAAGGGTCAGTGTATTCTCATCAACTTTGTCTACGCTATTGCCTGTTTTGACTATTGTATGTCATTGAGATGCAGGGGAAAAATAGTTTTACTCACTCTATCCACCTGGTTTTGTAGACAAAGTGTCTGGTTTGTTTTATCTGGAGTGTACTTATTTAAGCCAAAAATGAAATGTACGTGTTTTGTTTTCACCTTTCATGCAGTTGAGGGAAGCCTTCTTGTCTGTTCTCTCTGTGACTCAGTATAGTGTGCATGCAAGACTTTAACTGACTGTTCAGCCTGCTGACTGTCGTGATTGGTTGCATCCATTTTACTAAAGTCCACAGACTGCAAGATGTGTAAGCTTCAATAAGCACAAGTGAGGATTTAAATTTGTGTGCCAGAGATTACGCTCTCTTGCTTCCCTGTACACTGTGCCCACCTGACTCCCCAACCGCTTGCAAAACTACCATGCAAGCTTTTGACCATTTAGATAATTTGCAGTGAAAAATCGACCCTTTCCACAGCAACAGGTCAATATTTTACAAGAGTGCTGTGTCAAACAACAGTCCATGAAGTGTTTTAAAATTATTCAAGACCCTTGACCTACGGAGTTAAGAAGATTACTAAATGAAGACAATGTGTGCCAATATCACAGCCTGCTTGTACAGGTTCTCTTAAATCAAAGCACCAGATTAAAAACTCTGAACTTTCTCGCGTGTTGCAAGTTATATTCTTGTCCTTTGAAGCTCTGTTTTTCCTTTTCTCAACCTCACTGATTCAAGTCATGTCTTTTAAAGTTACAAATTCAGCCAACATAATAGATAGTCATACCCAACTGACCCCTGGTTGGTGACGTTGCATGGTAAAGTGGGTTTATAATTAGGCAAGAGTTCAGAGCACTCAAACGCGAGGGTTAAGAAGCAAATTTAAGGTAATTGGTGAGAGCAACAAAGGTCTGAGGACACATTCTTTGACGGGACAGTGGAGGCAGATGGGGCTTTCTGAAGGGACCGATACTTGGAGGCACAAATTGCAGGATGATGGAGAAAGGTCAGCGGCAAAGGAATGGGCCTGGACTGACTCAAAGATAAAATTGTAGCCTCCGGTGTTATCGCTATTTATTTCTGTAGTACATATCTTTCTTTCTCTTTAACAAGAAAAAATGAAGACAATATCCAAGAGTTGAATGCTGCTACCATTTCTCGTGACATGAAGCAGGGTAAGATTTTCCTTTGCCCTCAGCTTTCACTCCACCACCTTCCACATTCAAGGATGTAATCCGATGGGATTTCTGAAATTTCCAACACAATGCATGTTTACTCCAACCTCTTTGTCTTTGACTTCTGCTGTTCCAACAAAACTCAATTTGAGCTTGAGGGACAGAACCTCATCTGACTCGGCACGTTGTAGTCTTCTGGACTTGTCAACGAGTTCAGTAATTTCAGGCATTGATTCTGCCATTCCCATTTATTCTTAGCTTGTTTCTTATTCCCATCTCCCTTTATTTTGCATTGTCATTTCTTTTGTCATTTAATATTTTCTGGTACTTTCTATTTTTAATTCATATTTTCAGCATTTGCTGTCTTTTCATTTTACAATATGATAGTTTATATCTACCTGAAAGAGCAGATGAGGCTTTGATTTAACATATCGGAAAGGCAATTTCACAGATAGTGCGGTTCTTCTTGGGTGCTGGAATCTCTAGTGTGCGACTTAAAACCACAGGCTCTGATTCTGAAACAAAGACCGCTGAGCCGCAGCTTACGCGGAGAAATAACAAAGTGCTGATGTTGAATGCAATGTCTGCACAGAATAAATTTAATTTGTTCGGAGAAATTGTCTTTTTTGTTGGGATGTTTATCTCTAGCAAGACCAACGTTTATTGCCCACCCACATCTGCACTCAGCAGTAGTGGTGAGCTGCCTCCTTGAACTGTTTCGGTCCTTCTGGTGATGGTACTTCTGAAGAGCTGTTGGGGAGGGTGTTCCAAAATTTAGATCTATTAACGATGAAGGAATGGTGATATGTTTCCAAGTCACGGTAGTGTGTGATTTGGAAGGGAGACTGCAGGTTATGAAGTCCCCATTGTCCTTATCTCTTGGTGACAGATGGTGTTGGAGTGCTAACTGCATTTTGTAGGTAGTATGAATGAATGAATGAATACCTTATTGTCACATGTGACAAGTCACAGTGAAATTCTTTGCTTGCATACCCAAGGTATGCAAAAGTCACCACATAAGGGCACTGACAACGTTACAAAGTATACATAGTATCCATGCCAGGTCCCCCTTTATTCTCCCCCTCCCTCATCGCGATCCCCCCACGCCAGGTCCTCCATTGTCACGGAATACACACTGAAGCCACACTGCACTGGTGGTGAATGCCAAACCAGCAGTTGCTTTGTCCTGGGTGGTGTCAACCATAAGTATTGAAGCAGCACTTGTCCAAGCAAGTATTCCATCACATCTAAATTGTGCACTGTGGGAAAAGCTTTTGGGCATCAGGAGGTGAGTCACTCACTGCAGGACATCCATCTTCTGACCTGTCCTTGCATGGTCTAGATCAATTTCTGCAAAGTAGTCTGTAATTTGCAAGAGGCTTATTTTGCAGCAGTGATTCCTGTATTCAGTTTCGGTGCCATTGTGCCTTTAGTGCTCGCTCACCAGCAAATATACACGGATTTTAGCCTCGTAGGTTGCTCCTATTAAAACTGTTAAATAGCCATCATTTTGTGATATTGATTCTAAAACATTGCTTTCAATCTCTGGGTGAAAGTGTAATAATAAAAAAACAAGATGGTGAACTATAGACATTCAAGCAAAGGTGGAAATCTACCTCTACTTCCTTCCAAGAATTTTAGTGCTTTCCTTTAAGATGTTTTTATTTTGCAAGTCCAGAATAAGGTGGCCATGCTGTTAAATTTGTAGATGGACATTCAGGAATGAAAACAGGATACCCTTCACATATAGGATAGTGGAAATGTGGAACCGGTTTCTCTTCCTATCACACCAGCGGAAGCTGCATGAGCTGCACATTAATTGAAAGTTTCCAGATGCATTGATACGACTTTGTGCTGGATAAATCCAAGGAAGGTGATTTAACCAAGATGAGTAGATGGAATAAGTGACAAGTTGGCTGTGATCTAATTGAATGATGGAAGCTGCTCGAGGGGCTGAATGATTTCATCGTGATGTTCCGTGAGGGATGCAGATCTCTTGAGTCTAGAGCTGAAAAGAATGTCTAGAGCCATGTAGAGGAGAACTGAAGAAATATCCTCATTCTGCCCTTCTCAGCTGCACCAGTGAAAGCGGTGGGATGAAGTGAGCTGTTCAAGTACATTTGACTAAACTTGAATAGCCAAATATAAGCTGCAACCTTCTTATTCTTTGTATAAATTTAGGATTGCTGGTGTCTGCCAGGAATATTCCACTGCATAAGAGGCAAAGTTTGCTGAAGTGTGCGAGTATTTGGTTGTCAGCGGAATTGGTGGCTCCTAATACAAGGTGTACGGTGTAAATGGCTCTCGAATTTTTTGTTGTTGGAGAGTGTTATGTTACAAATCATTTGTCTGTTCTTTCATCTAAGCCCTTTCCCGTGAACCCATTTGCATCGGGATGGGTCATAACGTCAAAGGTAGAGTGGGTGAGTTGCTTGTTCCTCATCTGTTGGACTTGAGGCCTTGATCATTTAAAAAAAAATCTCTCATCTAGTTCAGAACTGGCATGCCCTGATGTCTATTTCTGTATCTTTGGGTTTCTGATTAGCTGGTTGTTTCTGTTACAACCAAGGGTGGCTGATGGCTGTTTTCTTTTAGTGATGGTCTCCACAGTATTCCTGATGTCACTGGCATAGGCTATAAATGTAGGGAAGAACAGATGACTCCACAGTTAAATGATGTCATCATTACACTTGGTGACTCTGTGCTAAAAGTATCAAATGATTCAGAGAATGAAGCCTCTGTACACAAATTCCTTTTTTATTATGCCTCATGAAAGCCTCCATGCAAAGCTTTATGCCATTCAATGTTAAACTCTTCTTACAAGTGTTTTTTTTAAATGTAGTTATGACAATTGCCTGGTAACCAATTCAATAATGTCTGAATCATTATCATCTCATCATGTTGGGGCTCCAGTTCTCTGGGCAATCAATGTGACAAGCACTTTCATTGAATCGTAAGAACCATCTCATTGAGATGTTCACGCTCAGTGATACTTGTAATTTAAACGTGATTTTTACAATGCTGTAATTCCATTACAGCAGCCTTCCTCCTGTTAATCATGGGTTGATTCTTGATACAACACTGGCAAGATTCTCGAATTAAGTAAAAATTAAGGAGATAATTGCTGTGCATAGCAATGTTAAGGGAAACCAAAGTAATCTTTTATGGACTGGTTGATGTGCGTCAAAACCCAGGTATAGGTGTGCAGCCCCTATCTCAGTTGCACATGCTGTTACTGACCATTTCATTCAGCATATTAATGACGAGCAGGCAGCTTGTCACTCAGCAATTAGACAAATGATGCATGATTATCTGACTCCACCAAAATGTAATTAATGCTTTTTGCATTGTTCCATATGATCCCCATAAATTTCCTGTAATGAATGGAGCTATTTATGGGAAGTGCTTTTATACTCTCCGAGAATTAACTCGACCATGACATACTCTGTAACTGATCATGCAAATTGCCGCCAAGGAGGTGGTGGCAATAGAGATGGCCAAATATCAAAGGTCTTTTTGTTCAAATTCTTAGTAATAAAGTTAAGAGGTGGAATATTCTCAGATCCGGTTTGGAATGCCTTGCGTTGCCTGTATGTCTGAAGAAGGGTCTCGACCCAAATGTCACCCATTCCTTCTCTCCAGAGATGCTGCCTGTCCTGTTGATTTACACCAGCTTTTTGTGTCTACCTTTGGTCTATAAAATAGTAGGCTTGGATTTATTATTGTGGTGTGCACTGAGTTACAGTGAAAAACTTTATTTTGTTTGCTATCCAATCAAATCAGGTAGTACTATACACAGATACAACACAACTGAGCTCAAATACAATAGGTAGAGCAAAGGAGAAGATACCGAGTGTAAAATATTCTCAGCATTGTAGCACAATTCCAAAAAGTATCTGCACCACAATTGGCCAATGAGTTCAGCGGTATGGGATTTAGCTGATATTGTAGCAGAACTCAGGTTCGATCCTGACTACGGGTGCTGCACTGTAAGGAGTTTGTACGTTCTCCCCGTGACCTGCGTGGGTTTTCTCCGAGATCTTCGGTTTCCTCCCACACTCCAAAGACGTACAGGTATGTAGGTTAATTGGCTTGGTAAATGTAAAAATTGTCCCTAGTGGGTGTAGGATAGTGTTAATGTACGGGGATCACTGGGCGGCACGGACTTGGTGGGCCGAAAAGGCCTGTTTCCGGCTGTATATATATGATATGATGATAACTAAGAGCAAAACATGTCTATTTTACTGAGTATGAGATGCAGCAAACTGAATTCATAGTGAAAACTACAACAGTGTATTTTGATAAAAGCATGATTGTTTTCCTGTAAGTAGCAGGAAGAGTAGAATTACCTGGGCACTAGAATGGGGAAAATGTTACCCCAATACTCTGGTTCTAAGGGAACCCAGTTTTGTGAAGCATGAATCTGTATCCACTTTGGCAGAGGTCAAGTGAATGTGAAATGATTTGGTTTAATAGCAACATGTAAATTCTGGTATTACTTCACCTCAGCTGGCAAACTTCATTCAAGCTGCTTATTTTTTATTTGGGGGGGGGGTGGTGGAATGGATGAATGGGAAAGGGGGACTTTTTGAGAGGGTGGCTAGGTATTTTGGTTGTGGGCGATTACAGATTAAGGTTGGAATTTAACGTGAAAGCTGATGGGTCAAGCCCATGCTGATGGATCAAAGTGAAAGAAATTGTCTTTAGATCTTAAATTCATTGTTTTGCAGAGCAGTGAAGTGGGACTGATTGTGCTGATCTTTCAGGCATCAGCATGATTGGCTGAACATCTCACTTTTACAGTTCAATTAAGTGAGAATTTCCTCTTGCCTAAACATTATTCCCAGTCCTCCTCCAGAGATTTCTTGGGAACCTGACATCCTTGATCCTTGGTCTCGCATGCTGCCTCATCCTTGGGTGGTTGACACTTGTTTTCCTCAAACGACTGCCTCATCGGCTTCTGTTGCCATTCTGGGTCATGAATCGTAGTGTGATCCCACCATAAATGCAGTACAATTCTATCTCTGCTGGGGCTAGACTCTAGTCAGCAATGTCAAGTCAAGTCCATTTTATTTGTATAGCACATTTAAAAACAACCCACGTTGACCAAAGTGCTGTACATCTGATTAGGTTCCAATGGGAAAAAAAATGAAACATACAGTAGCACGCAAACAGTTCACAGCGCCTCCTCAATGAGCCTCAAACGCTAGGGAGTAGAAATAGGTTTTGAGCCTGGACTTAAAGGAGTCGATGGAGGGGGCAGTTCTGATGGGGAGAGGGATGCTGTTCCACAGTCTAGGAGCTGCAACCGCAAAAGCGCGGTCACCCCTGAGCTTAAGCCTAGACCGCGGGATAGTGAGTAGCCCCAAGTCGGCCGACCTGAGGGACCTGGAGTTAGAGAGGGGGGTTAGAAGATTTTTGATGTGGGGGGGGGGGGGGGAGTGTCCATTTAGGGCTTTATACGTGAATAGGAGGAGCTTGAAGTTGATTCTGTACCGTACAGGGAGCCAGTGGAGAGAGGCCAGAATCGGGGTGATGTGGTCCCTTTTACGGGTACCCGTCAGGAGTCTCGCTGCGGCGTTTTGGACCAGTTGCAGGCGGGACAGGGAAGATTGGCTGATTCCAGTGTATAGGGAGTTGCAGTAGTCTAGGCGGGAGGAAATGAAAGCGTGAATGATTTTTTCTGTGTCGTCGAATTGGAGGAAAGGTTTGATTTTAGCTATGGTTCGAAGTTGGAAGAAGCTGGCTTTTACCACAGCGTTGACTTGCTTATCAAATTTTAATGCAGAGTCAAATATCATGCCGAGGTTTTTGACATGCGGTTTGACTAGGCAGGATAGACTTCCAAGACTGCCTGTTATCAATTTGATGGAGTCGGGGGGGCGAATAGGATGACCTCAGACTTGCTCTCATTTAATTGGAGGAAGTTCTGTGCCATCCAACATTTTATGTCCTCAAGGCAGTGTGAGAGGCTGTTTAAATTTGACTGGTTGTTGGGTTTCAGGGGGAGGTAAAGCTGAGTGTCATCGACATAGCAGTGGAAAGAAATGCCGTGCCTTTGAATGATTTGGCCAAGGGGGAGCATGTATAGAGAGAAGAGAATGGGGCCTAGGATGGAGCCTTGTGGAACTCCGCAGGAGAGGCTAGCTGGAGCAGAGGAATAACTGCCTATGTTGATGGCGAAACTCCTATCTTTGAGGTACGAAGCGAACCAGCTCAGGGCAGTGCCATCAATGCCAACCGCGTACCGGAGACGGTCAATAAGGATGGTGTGGTCCACTGTATCGAACGCTGCGCTGAGGTCGAGAAGGAGCAGGATTGCACAGTCGCCGGTGTCGATGGCGAGAAGCAGGTCGTTGTGTACTTTCAACAAGGCAGACTCTGTGCTGTGGTGGGCTCTGAAACCTGACTGGAAACTTTCCAGGATGGTGTTTTGGTGCAGGTAGGGCACTAATTGGTTTAGAATTGCCTTTTCAAGGACTTTTGACAGGAATGGCAGTTTGGAAATGGGTCTGTAGTTGCTGGGCAAGGTGGGGTCTAGGTTAGGTTTTTTCAGTAGGGGCTGGACCACCGCGTGCTTGAAACTGGTTGGAACAGTGCCAGTGGCCAGAGAACTGTTGATAATAGGATGCTGGGACCGGCTATTGCAATGACATCCTTCAGAAGGGCAGTGGGGGCAGGATCAAGGGGGCAGGTTGCAGGTTTCATAGCGGAGACAAGCTTTGCAAGGGAGGATAGAGTGACGGGTTGGAAGCAGTCCAATTTAGATGAACAGACTAGTGAGACAGCTAGGTCACGGGTGGGAGGGGAAATGTTCATTCTAATATTCTCAACTTTGTTGGTGAAAAATTTAGCGAATTCTTCGCACTTAGCAGGGGACCCCCCAACTAAGCTGGTACTGGGGGCGGGACATATGGCAGAGGTAATTGTTCTAAATAGGACCTTGGAGTTATGAGAGTTTTTGGAAATAAGGTCGGAGAAGTATTGTGCTCTAGCAGACTTTACTGCTTCCTGGTATTTGAGAAGATTGTTTCTCAGAATTTCGAAGGAAATTTGAAGCTTGTCACATTTCCACCTCCTTTCTGATTTTCTGCACTCCCTTCTTAGGGCTTTGGTGGAGTCATTGAGCCACGGCCGACCTTTGGGCTTAGGCCTTTTCATTTTAAGGGGAGCGATAGAATCCAGGATGGAAGAGCAAGTGATATTAAATAAAGAGGCGAGATCCTCAGTGCTGAGATGGGGGGGAGAGGCCTCAATAGTGCAGATGTTGGGGGCAGCTGTGAGAGCCTCGGAGAATTTACTGGCAGTCAATGAATTTATGTCGCGGGAGTAGCGAACAGGGAGATGAGATTTTGCGGGAGATAAAGGCAGAGATGCGTCAAAAATGATAGCGCTGTGGTCCGATAGACAGGCTTCAGTAGTTTCAATGTTGTTGATTGGGAATCCAGACGATAACACTAGGTCGAGAGTATGGCCTAACTTGTGAGTGGGTCCCGTGGTGTGAAGAGTCAGATTGAAGGACTCAACCAGGTGCATAAATTCACTTACAAGAGGCTTAGTGGGACAGCAAACATGAATATTAAAGTCACCAAGAATCATGATCCGGTCAAATTTGGGCAAAATGCTAGAAATCAGATCAGCAAATTGGGTGATGAAGTCCTTATGCATTTTTGGTGGGCGATACACAAGAACAATTAAGAGGGGATAGGCTAGGCCTACTTTAATTAGTTGCACCTCGAAACTGGAGAAATGATCAGCGTTCGGGAGGCGGCAGTTGAAATGTTTCTTAAACACATTGGCTAAGCCCCCACCGCGTCCGGAGAGCCTAGTTGAGGTGAAGAAGTCACAGTTATCAGGACAGAGTTCCACGAGTGGAGCAAGCTCACCAGGGTTAAGCCAGGATTCTGTGAGCAGTAAGAAGTCCAATCCACGGGTGATGAAGAAGTTGTTGAGGATGAAGGTCTTGTTCTGTAGGGATGTGCAGAATGTGTCCTGTGATCTATGGTTTTTAAATGGACCACTACAACTGCTAAGAGGTACTTTATATTTACGGGGAGAGGGAGGTTTTACAGTGACAGCAACTCTCTCACAGGGAGTGTGGAGGAGGGAACTGTGCTTGACTGAGGGTGAGCTTGGGCTTTGATATTTTGTTGTGCCAATGAGATTGCAGTCTGGCCGATTGTGTTTTGTCTACTGCGAGAGGCCGGTTGTTAATAGATAATAGACAATAGGTGCAGGAGTAGGCCATTCAGCCCTTCGAGCCAGCACCGCCATTCAATGCGATCATGGCTGATCACTCTCAATCAGTACCCCGTTCCTGCCTTCTCCCCATACCCCCTCACTCCGCTATCCTTAAGAGCTCTATCCAGTTCTCTCTTGAAAGCATCCAACGAACTGGCCTCCACTGCCTTCTGAGGCAGAGAATTCCACACCTTCACCACTCTCTGACTGAAAAAGTTCTTCCTCATCTCCGTTCTAAATGGCCTTCCCCTTATTCTTAAACTGTGGCCCCTGGTTCTGGACTCCCCCAACATTGGGAACATGTTTCCTGCCTCTAATGTGTCCAATCCCCTAATTGTCTTATATGTTTCAATAAGATCCCCCCTCATCCTTCTAAATTCCAGTGTATACAAGCCTAATTGCTCCAGCCTTTCAACATACGACAGGCCGGTTGTTGACAGGACCTGGAGGAGTCGGGATGCTCCTCTGCTTGGCCAGAGTTGGTGTCTCACACTCGAGGCTTGTTTGGATGGAGGGGGATCAATGAAGTGGACTCTATATGTAAAAATAAATTGCATTACGGAGCCCCTGTGTTATTTACAGCCCTGCTTTATCTGCTGAGCTTGACACCTACATCTGAAGCCGGGCAGATACTAGTCTCCTATGATTTGGAACTTGTGGCTTGTATAAGAGTGTTAGAAACGCAGCCAAAGGGCTTTCAAAAGAGAACTGGATAGGCACTTGGAGAAAATACTTTTTGGGGCTATGGGGGGAAAACGTGGGGAATGGGACTGATGGCATAGACTGAGTATGAACGAACAGACTTTGTAGACCGTATAGTCTCCACCTGCACCGTAGTGATTCGATGTTGCTTATTTCTTTAAAAACAAATACATTTTCCTGTTAATTTTGGAAACTGCTCTATTTAGGTTGTTGGGAACACTGGATCGAAACTGTGCCTGGTATTGGTTTATCTAAGTCAATTATGGTCTGATCAATTGATTAAAATCTGTTAACTACTGGTCCATTTGTAGCCCTATAAAATGACAAAAGCAGGATTAAGAACTCTTTGCCTGAAGAAGGGTATAAACGTGATTATTTTTTTACACAATGTCAGATTATATTTTTAACTAAATTTAAATTCCACAGCTGCCACTGTGTGATTTTAAGCGTGAAAGCGAGGTCCCTGTTGTTAAAGGAAATCCAAACCATTTTAGTGTTTTACACAAGATGGCAAAGGAGGAGAGAGAGGGACGGAGAAATTCAGGGGGGGGATGCCAGCGTTTGGGACCCAGACAGTGGATGGCATGGCCACTTGTGGTGAAGTTAAAACGGGAATGATCAAAAAGCTGGAATTGGAAGAGTGTACAGATTTGGGATGGGTTTCGGATTGGTGCTGATGAAAGATGGACGGAAGTAAGACCATCCATGGCAAGCTCGGGAAATGAATAGGAGAATTTTAAAATCAAGGTGGTGTTTAACCAGGAGCCATTGTGGATCAGCATACAGAGTGGTACAAGAAAATATCTGCAGATGCTGGTACAAATCGAAGGTATTTATTCACAAAATGCTGGAGTAACTCAGCACACAGAGTGGTGATCGGTGAATGGGACCGTATGGAGGTGAACTGGTTGTCCTCAGGCAACAAACAAAAAATAATTGCTGTAATTTGGTGAAATCGAGTGTGCCTTTTATTTTATACGTAATAGCTCTGGGGTGAGTTTTGGTTGAAGGGAATATTTGTAAATTATTATATTATTTTTCCTTTCTTTACCCCTCGACAAATTAGCTTAAAATCAACCATGGTGAAAATTAGCTTCTACCTTGGAAAATATTTCTCATTTGGTGTCCATTATCACTGAAAAAACAAACACTAGGTCAATGATTGGTCTCCAGTTGATTGCCATGCAAAGGGGCAAGTGGTCAGATCAGCAGTGCCATTGAGGAGCCATAGGCACTGGAAGATTATCTGTTTCTTCAGGATTGAAGTGTTGTTTATTTGGTAAGGGCGGAGGCCTCTGACAAATGTATGTGGGAGGATCACTGACCACGCCAAACTGTCCACGTTGAATGACAATTGGAAACCAATGCAGATTGCTGTGCATTCACCTTTCCCAGAGTTAAAATATGTCCCATTCCTAAAGTAAATGAGTCTCTCGAAAAGGTATTGGTGTAATTTGTAAATGTCCCAAATTGCCGGGGAGTGTCTGAAACTTTAAACACCAACACAATCGTTGGACCTCCAGTCTGTAAATTGTGCAGTGACCTGACCTGAAGTGCAGCAAGAATGGACTGCATGTGACATGTTTTTAAATGGGTTGTGGCAAAGGTGTTTCCATGGTAATGTTAATTTGTTTGCTGAGCCTATTTGGAGGGGAGCTTGGAACAATGCTGGCCACAGTTTTTTTTTATCCTAGTTGAACGAGCAACTGATTTATTGTATACGTTTGGTTCTTTGATTCTTTGCATGTGCAGGATGATTATGACTTAAACCTAAAGCTTTTGGTTGACTGAGTTGATGACATTTTCTTGAGGATTCTTGGCTGTATTATTCTGAATTGTTCCCTTGGTGCTATGATCAATCACCTCTAAGAACAGGACTCAATGCATTGTCTTTGACTAATGACTTAAAGATGCCAGGTGATCTCGTCTTGAAGGCGTAGAGTTAGGGAGAAAAGTTATCTGCACAAGGGGAATAGCTCATTGAACACCACCACTAGATCATGAACATCCACTTGATCAGACAGATGGGTATCCTAGTTTGGTGTCTTATCTGCAGGAGCAGGTTGATGGAGAGGAGATGTTCTATTATGCAGGACAAGCATTCCATTCATGAAAGATCTCTCTGTCTCTGCAAAGATACTGTGGGCACACCTTCACTGGAAGGGCTGCAGCAGTCAAGAAGGCAGCTCACCACCACCTTGCTAAGGATATTAATGGGTTGGGAATAATTTTGGTCTTGCCAGTGAAAACCAGATTCCACGAGATAATTAAACACAGTAGTCACTTCAGGATATGGTGGTTTAATGGATGCCCCACTTCAACAACTCGTGTATGACCTGCACATTAACTGAAGACTATGCTTGGTCTTGTCCCTCGCTCTCTGCAGAATCTAAACTATTTCGACTCTTTTCAATTGAATAGCAAAGGGGTGACTACCACTTACTTGTATGCCTTCAAAAAACTGATGAGCACCTTCAGAGGATGACAAGAAAAAGGTGTGAGTTTTATATTAATGTCAACATGTAGAAAACTCTTCCCTAGAAGTTGTAGTGAATTATTTATCAAGATTCAATAGAAGAATATTTGGGCTACCTTTCTTCACTGTCTCAATCGTGTTAGACATTTTAACCAAAGGCAGAGAGCAAAACCTGTGCAACTATCAGCATAGTTGTGAATATGTAGTTTGCATGCATATTAAATGTTGGAACATGACCAGCAATTGCCACAGCTCGTCAGCATTTACCATAGGAAAATACAATATTGATGCAAAGACTAGCTGGAGCACGAATGCGCGCACAGATGCACGAGCAAACACCTGATCATCAGCGTGGCCCAGAAAGGCGTATCCTCAGCCCACCACTTTCCACAGCCCGGTATACATCAAGAGGCGAATGTCAGGAAACCAATAAAAGCAGAATGCTGAGGACACTCACCAGGTCATGCCACATCTGTGAAAAGAGAAACTTTTAACGTTTCACTTTTCCAATTCTGGTGAAAGGTCTTTGACCCTGTCATTTCTGTTCCTCTTTCTACAGATGCTTGACCTTCTGAGTACTTCCAGCAGTCTGTATTTTTATTTTGGATTTCCAGTATCCATATTTTTTGATTTATAATCAAGAAACAAATCTCCTGCCGATGTACTTTGTGACTTTGGTTCTGCATCAAAGTTGTTGTCATCATCTTGGACAACCTGTCATGGTTGAGGATGACTTGCCTCAACTGACTGGCCAAGTCAGTGGATATTTTTAAGGCAGAGATAGATAGTCTTGATTAGTGTGGGTGTCAGAGGTTATGGGGAGAAGGCATGAGAATGGGGTTGGGAGGGAGAGATAGATCAGCCATAGATTGAATGGCCTAATTCTACCATTCCTTATGACCTTTCCAGTATTGAGTGGAAGATGCTTGTGTACAGATTAGTTTAACGTGGGGTGGGTGTTTGCACACCAGCTATCATGAACCCTACAGAGCAAGGTCTTGCTCCAGGAGCTGTCTCTTTGCTGCCCTCTGCCAAACATTATTTGTGTATTAAAAAAAAAACAAGCAAAATTGGAATGCTTCAAGAACATGACACAGCACCATCACTGCCTCAGCATGTTTGGCCATAAGAATGGGAAAATCCATCCTTCAGTGCAGCTCATCAGTGTTCCGTTCCTGTGAATTGCTCGTAAACTGGCTCGCAAGTCGTAAATACAAATGGCAAATCTATGCCGCTGATCTCCCAAAAGCTTGTTCATATGTACGGGCTTTACATAGTTGGGTGTTCATAATCTGGGGAAGGCCTGTGTGTGACATGCTTCTGTTGGAATTCTGCTTAATTATTGTGCACAACTACAGTGAGGAGCCTCAACCATTCTAACTAGCCCTGATATTCTTTGATAGATCAATCCATGTGCACTCCAAGCATAAGCTGGGAGCAGGATTTAAGATGTGCAGTGGAAAGTAACAAGTGAGCGACCGGGTCAAATTTTCATTAGATTACAACCTGCAAGCACTCTACTCAGGTTGATAATGATGCTTCCTGCTTACAGCTCACTGCAGGTTAATTTATTGCAGCAAATCTGTATTTTTGCAAGTTTTTTCCAAACTGCAAGCTGTCTTAACTGTGCCGGAAATATGTGAATAGCCTTTTTTTAGCAGCTGCATGAAACCTACAAACCTAGAACATTGATCTCCAGCCTCTCCTTTTGCACAATCATCCACTTGAATGACACTGTCCCTCGTTTCCAATTTATTCTTGGTTTCTCTTTGCACACCATCATACTTGCACATAACGCAAGGAAGGACCTGCTCTTCTGCAAAATACATGGGATAACATCAAGGACAGTGAAGTTCTTCCCAAGTATATTCGCCTTTGTAATGTTAGAAAAATAGCAGCCAATTTAAGCATCCTGTCAGCAGCAATGTGACAAATACCAGCTATTCTATTCAGATGATGTAGCTTAAGGGCTAAAATTTGTCCTTGGAACATTGGGAATAATCCTGCTCTTTTAAATTCATCGGAGAGGGGAAATGAGGACTTGGTTGAGCAACTTTTCTGAAAGCTGGCATGGTGTGATGCTTCCTTGGCACCAGCCCTCCAGGGCCATACTCTCGTTGCAGAGCTCCCTCGTAGGCGAAAACCCCATTAGAGTGAAAATGGATCCAAGGGATGGAATCTGATCAGAGGGTTGCATCCTGGATTAATGCCACTTCCAGAATGGCAAGTTAGTAATGTTAATTGAGCTCTGGGAACCACTTACTGGTGGTGCGTGTTGTTGATGCCATCTGGAGCTGTCTTTAGGCCACAACGTATGATGGCGTTTGGGGAGGGTGGTGCATGTAGAGTGCAGGATGGGTCAAGCTTTAGGCTGATTGTCAGATCTCTCTGTGGACAAGGAATCTGCTGCTAACTCCTGTGGATCCACAAACATCCTTCCATTGCGGATTGATTCCACGATCTGGGAATTCTCATTGTGGATTGCTTGGGTGGACAGGACTGGAGAGGGGCTAAGGGTAGGTTCTGCAAGCTCTCTTCAACCTGGATTGGAGGGCAGCTGATTGACTGGCTATTTTCTTTGATAATGCAATACATCAATGGCAGGTCAAGATGCACAGGAGACTGGATTGTACCCATTTAACCCTCCAGTTGCTTTGTGGCTTTAAGTAAGCACCAGTGAGGCATTTGTTCCAGCGGTTTGCTTATGTTCATCAACGGTGCAGCTGAAAGTCGTTCAAGTTAACTAAAAGATCCCTGGATGAGTTTTGGATTTACAGTTTGTCACAAGAATGCCTCGTACGAATCTGTTTCGGGAATAAAAACCCTCTGAATGGTTAAAATGGATTTCTGGGAGCTCTTTTTCCAATGGGTTGGAATTGAAGATTGGCAGGTAAACTGCATTATAGATTTGCAAAAGCACAGGAGAAGGCCATTCAACTTATTGTGTCTGTACTGTTGCCCATTAGTCCCCTTCCCTTGCTCTTTCCCTGGATCTTGATAAATCACTTTCCATCAAGTGTCTCTCCATTCCCTCTTGCAGAAATCGACTGGCTGTGCTTCCACACCTCTGTAGGCAGTCAATTCCAGACCATCGCTGCTCTCTTGTGTTTGGCCTTGGTCTCTGTCCTCCTTTTGTTAGCTATTGCTTAAATTAGGTGGCATGCCAGGAGCACATCACTCCTTCACAATGCTCATCGATTTTCATCCTCGGGCGTGTGAATGCATTCATTAAAACTGCTTTCAGCAGTAACTCCTCTGAAGTGGCCTTCAAGCACAGAGCATATCACGACTGCCTGGTGTGGAGAAGCATGTGGTCTGGTTGCTAGGTGCACTCGTTCCCAACATTGTAAAGTGAATAACATCTGCTTGCAGCAGATGTACAGGGCTGCCTTGAGTACGGAGAGGAAGCCGATTGGCATTTAACGACAAACGTTCTCTGGTGAAGTACACGAGAAGCACAGAGGGACGTGTTGGGATATTTGGTTGTGTAGTGCTGTTCTGTTTTTCAGTGTTAAGCCATTGTGAATTAATTCCAACACTTACCCACCCCCAGCCTTGCCGCTCCCAGAGTGAAAAGTAGCACTGACACTTTCTGGATCGTGTTGAGTAACCTTGGGGAAAATCTGGACCAAACACCTCCTGGTTCCATAAGTCAATTTTGGAACCCCAATCCATTTTCTGCCCACAAAGTCAGAGGAAAGCATGGGAACTTGGACTGTGTTGTCCTGGGAATACCTGTTCTTGGGCATGATGGGGGCAATGCAGCGTTGCTCTTGAAGTGCTGTCCTGAAAGGACTTCTAGATGATGAAAATACTGAGCTGCACCTGAGGAGGATGTTCTTCCCCACTAGCATTGGAAGGACTGTTCCCAAGGCCCTCCGATCCCCAGCCTGCACCTACCCAACCCCTTGGGGAAATGGTACACTGTGGGCAGTGAAAGTGAGACTTTGGTCATTGGAATCTAATGAGTGCACTGAAACCTCTCAGCTGGGATCTTCAAGGAAGTTTTCTGTGTTGTCAGCTGCTCTAATGTGTATCCTTTGGCCAAACAAATGACTTTGTCTGTGTCTTGACTTATTACACCTACAATAGAGACAATCAGTTTTGATTTGACTTGTAGTGGTCTGAGGTTAGGGAGCAATTCCTGGACTAATTGAACTTCCATTTTGAGAAGGAGATGTGGTATGTTGCAGCCACATTAAGGTTTAGAAGGGAAGGATGGAAAGCTCTGACTGAGAAATATCAGTAAATGGGTATGTAGTGATGGAATTGGCCAGAGTCCTGGTGACTTCATTGGTGTAGGGAGAGCTGAGTAAAGGAACTATCTCATTCTTTCCCAAACCCTTCCAGTAGTGTCTTGTTGCCCTAGTTTGCTGGGAGCCATGCTGTATGTGATCACATTCTAGTTTGCTCCCATTTTGCTTGTCAAGGAAGTGAAGCTGGGCTGCCTGGAGATGAAATAAAAGGTAAGATATAGTAGCATTTGTAAACTTTTTGCTCAGCATAGCAGATTCCTCCAGAGAGTTGAGGCTGGGGTTATAAAAACGCCTTTCTGCTTTTTGAATTTCAATGTATCTAGGGTTTGTGGTCTGGGCTAGGGCCCAGCTGCTTTGGCATATTCCTACATTTGCAGAGTCAAACAAAATCCATGATTTGGCTGAGCTGCCATGAGACATAGAAAACATAGAAAATAGGTGCAGGAGGAGGCCATTTGGCCCTTCGAGCCAGCACTGCCATTCATTGTGATCATGGCTGATCGCATCTAAGTGATGTTCCCTGCTCTGACTTGTGGGGTGACAGGCTGGAACTGTAAAAGGGTCCTTGGGATCAGAGTCCTTAGCTGGTGGGATGAGTCCTGGTGGTGGGTGGTTAGAGGTGCTGCTCTTTGCTATCCAGCAGTTCCTGCTGGAAGGAGCTGGTGTTAATATTGGCTAAAGACAGGGCCACTGTGCTACCTCCTTTAAACCGGTTTGTCTTTCCATTTCCTGTCACAGCTATGGCAGCCATCTTGTGCATGGCATAATAGCACTGACCGTACTGAGATTGGAGACTGATTTGTTTGTGTTTTGGGGATATTGGCTGACCGAGGCATAATTTCTAGTCACACTTGAAGCAAAGCCACTAACGTAACGTAGAAAAGATAACAGCCAATTTGTTGACTGCAAGTTCCAGCAAATAACAATCGTCAGCTCATCTGGTACGAAGTGAGGGGTAACTGTCGACTTCTGAGACACTTGGGGAAAGCTTGGTGTTATTTAGGACCTTGGGACCTTCTATGCCCGGCTGAGAGTGCAGCACTCCTTCTTTCTACACTGAAGTGGCTTATGTGGTTGTGGGTTCTGAACTTGCAGCCCTCTGCCTGGTGGGAGTTCACCTTCTAGCAGATTTTCTGTGCCAGTGGGGGTTACTTGCTGTGGTGGAAGTTTGGAGCAGAGCAAATGAAAATCAGACACCCAAGGTAAATTGCAAGTACTGAGGGCTCACTTACAGTCAGCATTCCAAGCAGGCAAGATGGGTGTGGGGGTTGCAAAAATGTTCATCCATTGGTGAATTTTCATCTTAAAATGCAGCCCAATTTGTTTTGGCAGAAGCAAATGATTAGAAAATGATTTGCAAGTTCTCAGATTTCACACTGCGCAGTCTTCTGTGGGAAGCCATTGAATGGGGGTGTGGATCCATTAATTCATTGGACTCGAACAGTGCTGCAGAATGAGTCATAGAACGTAGAAACAAACCACTCTGCCCACTGTTTCGATGCAGACCACCATGCCCATCTACCTACTCTCCTTGCCTGCATTCATTCCATATCCCATGTAGAAAGATTTGCCCATCATGTCCTCTTTAAAGCTATCTTGTACATTAAACCTATGCCCATTAGTTTTTGACACCACAATCATGGGAAAGAGACTCTGGGTAACTGGCCTATCTATGCCTCTTGTACATTCATATACCACATTGTGCAAGTGATTTGATGAAATAGAGGGATTCTTTTGTGTTGTCATTTAGTGCACGAGTGACAAGCTATTTCTGAGAGAGTGTCAAAGTGTGGGAGTGTTGCATAGAAACAGAAAATAGGTGCAGGAGTAGGCCATTCGGCCCTTTGAGCCAGCACTACCATTCATTGTGATCATGGCTGATCATCCACAATCAGTAACCCGTGCCAAGTGTTTGGACAAGACTGTAAACCCCGGAGATAGAATTTCTGGCCCCATTTTGAGGAAGAGTAGGGGAGCTCTCCTTGGTGCTAAAGGAACAAAATTTATTCCTCAACCACCAATCATAAAACACCTTATCTGTTCAATTTCATGGTGCACTTTGTGGCAGCTTTCTATGCACAAATTACCGGTCTAAATTACAACTCTCGCTGCATTTTTGTGCCATTTTGAGGTTGGGATTGGAAGCGTAGCTTTATTTTCTGTAGTTCTGGTGATCTAAAGTTGCTGATCCACATACTGTTGATGATTATTACTTATATACAATGAGGGGAGGTGACGGATGTCCTTGTCCAAGTAATAGTTCTGTGCGGTGACTTTCTCCTTCTCTTTAACAGGGTAAACAATGGAAGTAGAAGTAAGTGGGAGTATGAAGCGCAAGTTTGAAGAGGTGGACGGTTCGTCCTTGTGTTCTTCACCCAAGGAATCGGATGATGATGTTTCCAGCAGCGACAGTGCAGACAGCTGTGACAGCCTCAACTCTCCCAGCTCCAGGGAGCTGAGCCGTAGGTGTCTCAAGCACTTGAAAGGGGCAGCCCCTCACCTTTGTATTGCAGCCTTTGCATGTTTAATGTTTTAGTTGTCCTCACTAAGTGGTGAGAATAGAAAATGAAATCAAAACCCTGGTGGGATGCGTGAATTTTTGCCCTGTCAATTTTTAAACAGAAACTCCAAAAGCCGGTATTCTATAGCCTTTCTGTTCCTGTGCCGATATTCAGCCTATTTGACCTCTATGCTGGGAGTTTGTGCCTTTTTTCATATTTAACAAAACCTAGAATATTGTCAAATAAGGAAAGGTAGAAGTATCTTGTACAATAGTGGAAATGTTTCCATTCTGGGAGGAGGGAGAGAAACTAGAGGGGGACTAGGCAACTGATGGCCAGGACCGCTGCAAATGTTTCTGAATGGGATGTGGCATCAACCCCTTCCACTGTAGAAGGTGTTCAATGTCAGTCGGGACTTTTGGCCCTTTAACAGGCGCATGTCTGTTTTAAAGTGTGGAAGTGCTTGCTCTTCCTCTGTATGTGGTTCTCCTGTGAGGGCTAATGTGCAAGGAGCTACTTGTATGTTCCCTGGGATTAAGCACTCTCTTAAAGAATTAACTGAAGGCAAACAACAGGCCCTGGTAATTTTTGGCTGTGTTTATTCTTGCCTGCATTGTTTGCCTTTTTAAGTATTCACAAGATGAAAAGGAGGAATAAGGGGCTGCAAGAAAATTAGTGAACTGAATGTTGATGATTATCCATGTATTGAGACAGTCTGTATTTTATTTCTTAGCAGCCAGACCACAAGTACAGGCTGCAGCCTTGTTTTTAATCAATCCAGTGAATATTGGTTTTCTCAAAGAGCTTTAAAGATGGCGGAGCTGGACTGAATTTACCCCCACACCCATATAGGCAATCTCTTTTTTATCTGCAAGGTTCTCTGGCTAGGATTCATTGCAAAGGAGGGTTTTCAGCCCATTGGGATGTACAGGCTCGAAGTTCACACTACCTTAACCTTTCTTCCCATAGCACTTTACCTCATCTATTTCAAAGTATCGAACCTTAGGACAGTTGTTGCCGTGACTGTTCCATGTGACAACTGATTCCGGCTCCAGGTCTTCAAATAAAAAGAAATTGCTCCGCTCCACCCCATATTCTCAAACAGTCTCTCGGTAAATCGACCACTAAATTTTATCTGAGAAATAAAATTGTTGGGGGGGTGGTGGGGGTGATGGGTGGTGGTGGTTTGATGCTGCTGATTTGCTGGGAGTGGGTTTTGCTGTGTTGGCATAAACTAATTTTGACCTTCACGTTCCTGAAATAACTCTTCTATTCACCAACTTGAAATGTCCCCATGAAGCACAGAAAAGCAGATGCTTTTGGAATTGTGACGCTGGGAAGGGTTTGGAGGGATATAAGCCAAATAGACAATAGGTGCAGGAGGAGGCCATTCGGCCCTTCGAGCCAGCACCGGCATTCAATGTGATCATGGCTGATCATTCTCAATCAGTACCCCGTTCCTGCCTTCTCCCCATACCCCCTGACTCCGCTATCCTTAAGAGCTCTATCCAACTCTCTTGAATGCATTCAGAGAATTGGCCTCCACTGCCTTCTGAGGCAGAGAATTCCACAGATTCACAACTCTGACTGAAAAAGTTTTTCCTCATCTCAGTTCTAAATGGCCTACCCCTTATTCTTAAACTGTGGCCCCTTGTTCTGGAATGCGAGCAAATTGGGTTGTAGCCCAGAATGTCAACGTGTATTAGAAACATAGAAACATAGAAAATAGGTGCAGGAGTAGGCCATTCGGCCCTTCGAACCTGCACAGCCATTCAATGTGATCATGGCTGATCATCCAGCTCAGTAACCTGTACCTGCCTTCTCTCCATACCCCCTGATCCCTTTAGCCATAAGGGCCACATCTTACTCCCTCTTAAATATAGCCAATGAACTGACCTCAACTACCTTCTGCGGCAGAGAATTCCATAGACTCGCCACTCTCTGTGTGAAGAACTGTTTTCTCATCTCGGTCCTAAAAGACTTCCCCCTTATCCTTAAGCTGTGGCACCCTGGTTCTGGACTTCCCCAACATCGGGAACAATCTTCCCGCATCTAGCCTCGCCAACCCCTTAAGAATTTTATATGTTTCAATAAGATCCCCCCTCAGTCTTCTAAATTCCAGCGAGTATAAGCCCAGTCTATCCAGTCTTTCTTCATATGAAAATCCTGCCATCCCAGGGATCAATCTGGTGAACCTTCTCTGTACTCCCTCTAAGGCTAGAATGTCTTTCCTCAGATTAGGAGACCAAAACTGCACACAATACTCCAGGTGTGGTCTCACCAATGCCCTGTACAACTGCAGTAGAACCTCCCTGCTCCTATACTCAAATCCTCTTGCTATGAATGCTAACATACCATTCGCTTTCTTCACTGCCTGCTGCACCTGCATGCTTGCTTTCAATGACTGGTGCACCATGACACCCAGGTCACGTTGCATCTCCCCTTTTCCTAATTGGTCACCATTCAGGTAATACTCTGCTTTCCTGTTCTTGCCGCCAAAGTGGATAACCTCACATTTATCCACATTATATTGCATCTGCCATGCATTTGCCCACTCTCCTATCTATCCAAGTCACTCTGCAGCCTCCTAGCATCCTCCTCGCAGCTAACACTGCCACCCAGCTTCGTGTCATCTGCAAACTTAGAGATGTTGCATTCAATTCCCTCGTCCAAATCATTAATATATATTGTAAATAACTGGGGTCCCAGCACTGAGCCTTGCGGTACCCCACTAGTCACTGCCTGCCATTCCGAAAAGGACCCGTTTATTCCTACTCTTTGATTCCTGTCCGCCAACCAATTCTCTATCCACCTCAACACTGAACCCTCAATACCGTGTGCTTTAAGTTTGTACCCCAATCTCCTATGTGGGACTGCATGGGCAAGGTGGGCTGAAAGGCCTGTTTCCATTCTGTGGGTCATGATTCCATAAATCTAAGTGTGTCTGTAGCACTTTGAGTTGTTCTCAGGACCGAATAGCCCTTCTGGGTTGAACTTAGCTGATTTTATCCAACATTTTTCTCAATGTAGGGTAGAGGTGTGTCTCAAGTGCCATGGTGGTAATTATTACATTCCTGCCAATTCTTCATTTCATTCACTGAGCTGAAAATCATGCTCGGCGTACAATAGGCATCTGATGCAATATTGCCTGTTTAGCATTAACCTCACTACTCTAAAAAATAATCCTGTGTTTTTATTTTACAAACTGGGTACAGTGTTCATCTGGGACCAGCATGTGGTGTTCTGGTTGTGAAGTTGGTAGCCTTTCCCATCAGACTCTGCAAGCCACTTGACTCAAAAGGGCATTGATGGCAAAGAATTAGTAGCGACCTTGCTGCACAGATGAGTGCGTCAGGAAGGGGAAACAGAAATGTCTGAATTGAAGGGGCAGGGGGGACACTACCTCTCTTGCAAAGTGCTTAAAGGCCTTTCTGCAGCTGGGCTGTAACAAAGTGGTCTTCACAATGGGCTCCGTGAGAAACAATCATCTGCAGAGGTCAAATTAATGGGCCTTACAAAACTGCTGAGGTGATGTGTTTGTTTCCTGAAAATTGGAAACGGTGCTCCCAGAAACCTGTTCTTCCTGTCTCAGTGAAAGGCTCTGTTCAATTTCAACCACATTTCACAGATGATTTCCCTTTGCCCAGACACTGTCTGTTTCTCACAAAGGGACAAGCTGCTTTAATTTGATGTAATCCTTCCTTCGTTGCTTCAGATGATTGATGGACCCTGAAGAACTCGCTGTTCTGACACTGACCTTTGGGTTCAGGATTGGACTTAAAAAGCTTTTCTCCCCCTCCGCCAAGGTAAATTGTAAGGATGTTGGACTCCGAATGTCGACTCGCCTGGGTTCTCTGAGCAGTCAAATCTGCCTCTCACCAACAGGACTGATATCATGGCAGAAAAGCTCATCTGGCTTTCTGACTCTGCGGCAGGGGTCTTCCCTCTTAGTATCTCAGGGGATGTGGATAGTTCTATTTTTTAAAAAAACTTAGCATGTACACAAAAGATTGAATTGTCTCCTATATAATATAATTCTGAAAATCATAGACACAGCACGGAAACCGGGCCTTCAGACCACAGAGTACACATCAACTGTCCATCACTCATTTACGCTAACTGTACATTAATCCTATTTTAATTTTCCCCACATTCTCATCAACTTCCAAATTCGTAGCCGGAGGAGAACATGCAAACTCGATATGCACACAGCATCAGAGGTCAGGATTGAACCCGGTTCTCTAGCACTGAGAGGCAGCGGCTCTACTAGCTGTGCTGTAGTGCTCTTAAGTGTTGGTGTTAGTGTTTTTAATTCCCTCTTGCCTAGCCTTCATATTTGAAAAAAAGAGACATGCAATTTTGAGCCCCTAACTGTTTTAGTCAATTAGGTACTTTTTCTTTTCAATGGATGCTCGTAATGGAGGAAACTTGCCAGGTAGTTTGTTCATGGCAACCTCCCACAGGGGTCTTCAAAAATGGATAGATTAGACTGCAGTGAGTGCCCTCTCGGTGAATCTCGGCGCACTCCTTTTGTGTATGTGTGTGCTCTGCTTCTGCTCCCTTTTACAGTTCTCAGCGCAGTGACTGACAACCCCTCTGCTCTGTTTCAGCAACCTCAATCCTGAAGAAGCAGAAGCGGCTGAGGGCCAAGAACGTTCGCTTCGATCAGGTCACTGTCTACTACTTCACCCGCCGCCAGGGATTCACCAGTGTGCCAAGCCAAGGTGGCAGCTCCCTCGGCATGGCCAGGCGCCACAACTGCATCCGCAGGTACACTCTCTGCGAATTTGCTCAGGAGCAAGAGCACCTTCACCGGCAAATGCTCCGTGATCACCTAAAGGAAGAAAAACTTAATGTGCGCAAAATGAAGGTAAATAAAATGTGTATGGCTTGTCGGTATGTTTGGCCGTCAGAGTTGTGGGAATGTTTTCCTCTCTGTCTCCTGAGATTTTCTCTAATATATATTCCACTAGAATAACTTGCAAGTAATTTTTTTAAAGCGATTTAGATATGAATTATATTGAATTAGATAGTGACCCACGCAGAATTCTTAAGATTCCTTTGACAAATGTTCATTAATGTCCAAGCAGCATGAAGCCTCAGCACCGTCCATTGTGAATATTTGATGTTCAAACTATGTTCAATTGAATGCAAGTGCTCTTCATTTCCACCAGCCCAGCCTTCTCATTTGAAGAGTGCTGGGCTCACTTGGGGTTATTAGTCCCAGTGCGCACTTAGTCAAGGAAATGGTGTCCAGCTGAAGTGTCGTTGTTATGGGCGCTCTGCTTCACAAAACCTCAACTGTTTTGCTTTCAGCGGGATAAACACTGGATGAGTTGATATATGGTTACTGGTTGGAGAATGAGTCGAGGCATTGGGCTGTATGGCAGGTATGATGGTGGAAGTGCGACTGAAATTCATAATTATGATCAGATCAGTCGGGTAGAAAAAAAAATTGCTTTCTTTCAAGGGTTTTCCACCAAGTTGTGGATGTGCAGAGCTTGGGTCAGTGAAGTATTTTTGGAGCAGTCTCTGTTATGGTGCAGGGAACAATTTGTGCCCAGTAAGCTCCTGCACAGTTATGACAGTGGCCTATAAACAACTTTAGTAATGTTGATTTAAGGATTAAAATTGTCGTCTCTAACATAGTTCCAAAGGAAATTGTATGTCCATATTGAGAAGTAGTGATGGAGAAATGGGCTGTGGTTTTTATACTTCATCATACAAATACAACTCGCGATGTCTGCACTCCCTTGGCCCCACAGGGCATCACTCCATTGGCAACTCTTTGGTGTTGGTCTTCATTTTTGTGTTCATGTTTTGGAAACCGGATTTGGATACAAGACCTCCTGACTCTGATGTAGGAATCAGAAAGTCATCTGATGCACAGGACAAAGGGGAGGGCGTTCTGGGTGTAGAATTCTGCGTGTTTATGTTGCTATGAACTGACCTTATTGCAGGAAGGTCTCTGCTGACTACATTCATCTGCACGCCTTTGCTTGGAATGAACGTCAGAGATTCAGTATAGAGTGAGTCGCAACTGCTCCCAAAAAGGGCATCACAGCCCTCAACTATGTCTTGTGATGACACCTCCGTCTGCAATGTGCTGCCAGCATTTTCTCTCACACTTTGACGGGTGTACAATTTTGAGGTGATGGTATCTAATTAGTGGAGGAAGGTGTGAATAGGTATTGCTGGAGCCCTGTCACCTTTCTCCCTCTTTTCATTCCATGGCTGATTTCACTAGTAAAATATAAATGATTTTGGGACACAGAGTACTGTGATTATAACTCAGCTATAAGCTCAGAATTGAGGATTATACAGAAGGCTATTTGGATAATTTTCATTGAGAACTTGGCAAGTCTGTCCGTGACCATTCGTCGCCCCACCTTTTGGTCTGCCCATAATTGTTTGAAGACCTGCCTGTTCTTTTCAGTAGTGTTGCTGCGTGTGCCGAACAAAGTGTTCCAATTGCATGCAGCAGGTGGAACATGGTGGCAGTCGCTTGGGTTGATTGCTTTGTGAAATAATTGGAGGAGCAGAGTTTAACACGTTGTCACATCACAGTGGCTGTGTCTCGCACTCTGCTCGTTGGTGGCATGCTCAGTGTGCCTTTACTCAAATGACTGGTAAAATGAGATACTCGCATGACAGGGAAGGAGTAGCTTTTCAGGAAGGTGTCTGAAAATCTTGGTGTCTGGCAGGACCTCCTCTGTTGCTCAGAGTTCTTTGATGTTTACACAGCCTTTTGAGGAGAGTTAGTGATACAAGAAACTGCAGATGCTGGGATCTTGAGCAAAACACAGTGCTAGAGGAACATGGTGGGTCAGGCAGAATCTGTGGAGAAATGGACAGATGATATTTCAGGTCGTGACCCTTCTTCAGGGTTTCTGTTTTAGTCAGCCCAGTCCTAGTTCACTACATGCCCTGTTCCTGAGTGACTCGGTGTAGACATTTCCCTCGATTCCCTCAAACGAGAAAGCCAAGAAAAGCAACCTCCCACCCTTCAGAATAGTGCTTTTAGGAATCTTGTGTAAACCCGAGGCACAGAGGAAGAGGCCTCTCGGTTTAACAACCCGTGGAAAAGGGGAGTGGGGGGGGTCTAGTGGAGGAACAAGGCACAACTGAGACTAACGCCTGTGGTGGGAGACCCCAGGAAAGCATTGGGATTAATTAAGAGGAAGGGAATCAGCTCTAACAGAAGTAACATAAGAAATAGTCTCCCAGAATCATAGGACTACACAGCACAAAAATTGGCCCTTCGGCCCACCTTGTCCATGCTGACCAAGTCTGCATTCTGCGTTAGTCCCGTTTGCTGCATTTGGCCCATCGCCCTCTAAACCCCTCCTAACCATATCTGTCCAAATATCTTTTATAATAAGAGTGGGAGGGCCACTCAGCCTGCTCCACGTTAACTAAGATCATGGTTGATCTGAACTTGGCCTTGGCTCCACTTTCCTGCCTGTTCCACATAATACTTGACTGTTTGAAGGTCCAAAGCTCTGTCTCGGCCTGTAATATATTCAGTGACTCCTCCTTCACAGTTCTCCAGAGGAGAGAATGCCAAAGATTCGTGTCCTTCAATGTAAAGAATTCCACCTCTTCTCTGTCTTAAATAAATAACCCATTCTTGTGCTTCTAGCGTTAAGTTCTTCCACAAGGGGAAACATCCTCTCATTGTCCGCACACAAGCCCCCTCAAATTATCTCTCGTTCTTTAAACTCCTGTGAGCACAGGACCAGCTGTTCAATTGCTGGCCAAAAGTCATCCCCTTCACCCCAGTGAACAATGTAGCACATGATGGAGGCACAAGAATGGCAGCGAGTTGCCCCCACCCCTCCTGTGGATGGTTCATGGGGGAAATTGTGCTCATCTAAACTGCCTCTCGGTTCCATTATTTTTAGAAAGAAGAAATGTTTTGTTGCATAAAACCTGAAAGGTAGCTTTTAATGTCATAAATTCAACCGCCCTCCTTAGTTCATGCCAGCACCTGGGTGCAGAGAGCAAATAGTAATTGGACGTTTGTGTGCATATTCTCAGTCCACCATTACAGCCCTGATTTTCAGAGCATTTATTTGTGTTTATATCATTTAACTTACATGGGAGAAATGCATTCTGAGATATGGAGTAAAACAATTGTTTGTAAAATTATAACAAGCAAAGACCTTTAAATAAAATTCCATAAATGCATAACAAAACTTCCCATGGCAATGTGTGCTGTCGAAGCACACTGCACCAAATTGTATCAGTGACTAGTATCTTCCAAGGAGAGTGTTCTTTGAGATAAATGTTAAGTCTTTAACATTTGTATTTGCCCCACACCCCTCATCACCAAGTCATCAACTTTATTTTTCTCTTCTCTAGAATTGCTTGTCCAAATCTGCAGTTTCAGGGCCAATTCAATGTAAAGCCTTGTTATCATTGTCTCTCAAGGTAATGCTCAAGGCTGCTTTTGAATTGCTGGTGCCCTGAGAGACGGGTCAGCTCTTGTTGCTGTGGTTTAGTTATTAATGTTTCCAACACATTTGGTCTGGCAAAGAAACCTATCAAAACCCGATGCCCCCTGCCCGGGCTCCACTTTTTTTCAGCCTAAGAAAAACAAAATGCAATCTGATATTAACTGTGGGCCCGTGGTAGACCCTGACAGCATTTTATTGGTTGCTCAAGCAAATTGTAGGCAACATTCGCGACCCGACCCTCATCAATCATCTTCACTTCCTACAGAAAATCTGTGAGACAGGACCTCCCCCGCAGTCATGCTAGCTATCCCGAGGTCGACGGCAGCAGGTGCATGGTACACCACCTCCTGGAGGTTCCCCCTCCAAGTTGCCTGCCATCCCAACCAGTAAATGTAATCTTGGCTGTTCCTTGTCAGTCCTGACTCCTGGAACACTCTCCCCAACAGCAATGCGGGAGCACCTTCACCAGAAGGACTGCAACAGTTCAAGGTGGTGGCTCACCCCCACCTTCTCGAGGGCAGTTAGGGATGGGCACTAAATGTTGACCTTGCCAGTGATACCCAGATCCAAAACAACAAATGAAAAGCCAAAACAAAGTTCTGAACATGGAAGATGTTCAAAACTGTTTTTGTTTAAATAAAAACTCTTCTTAATTGGCAGTGAAGGGGGGTGGGGCGGAGGGAGAGAGAGGGGACATGATAGGTGGGAGGAAGAGACAATGGCTCAGAATGGTAATCTTAGAAATGGGCTTCAGATGGAATCTGAATATTATTTAATGTTTGGAAGGTGTGCAATCTGAGCAGAGATGTGCTCCAAAATTCATCCTTCTCAAATGAAACCATGGGTCTAAAGGATCTTCTCCCCAGCCGTCCCTTGTCCCCTGCACTAGTGGGACAGTGGAAATGGGGAACTGAGGCTCATCCTTGGATGAGATCGCATGGATTGAATCATGTTTATAAAAACAAATATATCCGGCTAACTGCTCAGAATAGAATCCAAGTGATGATGTAGGGGATAATTATGGATTGACACATCATGGAAACTGCTGGGCTGTGAGAAATGGCTTGTGCTCTCACAGTAGTCTCTCCATGATGAAGCCCCTTTGTATTGCTACTTGCACTTAACCCCCAGCACTCAGTCAGCTCACCATTGAGTGGATGTGTGCGTATATATGAGCTGTTCAGTGCAGTTCAACATGCTCTGCCCTTGTGCATGTTGTTTCCTTGTGATGTTGCTTCAAGGTGGATGCTCCACCATGGCTACTTGCATAACCTGTGTTACAGACTCCCCCACGCCACAAGCAAGACTGAACGTTGCCAGGCCGTGCTCTCTCTGTGACACTGGGATATTGTAACTGGTCCAGAGAAGCCTACCTCAGGTGACTGGGCTCTTTGGCCGCACTCCATTATGAATCACTTAGATGAACCATGGGGATCCATGAAAACGGATACTCTTTAGTCAAAGTTTAGAGCATTTGCATCGTCGTTTGAGTAATTGTCTTTTTCTATTGGTTTTCTTCCTGCAGACCGTGGTCCCGTTTAGTGATTAGGCTGACGATGGCAAAACAGTGACTACTTTACCAACCTGAAAGCGTTCATACGTACTTTTCACTGGATATCTCTGAAATGGTTTTTCAGCATTTTATGGAGACATTGAAAAAGCCTACCTTTGTGTACTTTTCTCTAATGAGGAAAATTTGTTTTATTAGCATTTTATAATAAACATTGTAACCTCACCTTGCGTTCCTACTTTCTGTCCTAAACAAAAGTCATTTTAAGGGCTATGGGTTTGAGGATGATGTAATCTCAAACTTGATTTACAAGATTTGCACAGATACCTCCCAATGCAGTGTGGACACCCTTGGGGCCCTAGCTGATGTCGATTGATCTTCCTCCCACCTCCCCTTCCACACTTCAAGAGATAATACAAAAATTGTGGAGGGATGGTACTGCTTGTGGAGATTACTATGGTGCCACCATTTTGTTGTCCTTGTACCAAAGATTCCATCCAGCAACCCATTTCAAGAGCTATCAAAAACCTCTCATTGGAAATGGAGAAACAAGGAACTGGAGATGCTCGTTTACAAAACAGAGACAAAGTGCTCAACGGTTCAGGCAGCATCTCTGGATAACATGTACAGGTGATGTTGCAGGTCAGGTCCGTACCCTTCTTCAGATTGATTGCCCTACCACAAAGCCTGGCAAGTGATGGCTAGATGCAGGTTTTTTTTAATAGGCAGATGCTTAGACAAAGGCCAGAGATGAAAAGACAATAGGTATGACATTTGGATAGAAATTGTGATGCCAGAGAAAGGAATGTAAGTGGAAGGGGAGGGAAGAAATGGGTGTGAATCCAGATGGGGCACAGGGAAGAGAGGGGTAGGGGGGAGAGAGGAAGAAGGGGGGCGGGTTTTTGGTTAGTTACCTAAAATTGGAGAATTCAATGTTCATAGTGTTGAGTTGTGCGCCCCCCAAGCGGAATATGAGGTACTGTTCCTCCAGTTTGCATGTGGCCTCACTCTGGTAATAGAGGAGACCCAGGACAGAAACTGTGGGAGTGGTTGGGGTTGTGGTTGATGCCAGTCGATGGACCTTCCACCTACATTCCTTTCTTCGACTTCACAAGTTGCAAATCTTCTATGCTTATTTCACACCTATTGCTTTTCATCTCTGGCCTTTGTCCAATCATCTGCCTATATATTTTTTTAAAACCCTTGCCTGTTTCCAGCGATCACTTGCCAGGCTTTATCTTCTCTTCCAGCTTAATCACCCCCACCCCTCGCAATCAGTCTGAAGAAGGGTCCCAACCTGAAATGTCACCTGTCCGTGTTCTCCAGACTTGCTGCCTGACCCACTGAGATACTCCATCACTTTGTCTTTTCTCTCCTTAAATGGTTCTGCTACGAGGAGGAACTTTTTAGTCTGGGGTATGTGGTTCAGAACCCAGATCTAAAACAGCATGGTTACAATGAGCACCCACAGTTAATTGATGATGGGCACCATAACATGCATTGAAGGTTCATGTGGCAGTTCACTGGAGGTGTAACCATCAAGGATTTTTTTCTGGACTCTTGAGCATTAAAGATTTGTCTCCAGGACAGCCCAGAGAAAAACTAAGTCATGTATAAAGAAAACTTTTCAATGTTGATCAAAAGTCGGTCAGAAACCAGCATTTTCAGTTCCTTGTAACATTTTGACTGTTCCACTACGAAATCTCCTCGGGCATGCCTACTTTGAAGAAGTTCTCTTCCTTTGTCCGAAAGGAGTTCTGTGAGACCCTCTTTCCCTGCTCCCCCCTGCAATCAATCTGAAGAAGGGTCCTGACCCGAAACGTCATCTATCCATTTTCTCCAGAGATGCTGCGTGACACGTTGAGTTACTTCAGCATTTTGTCTTTCTTTAGAAATAGTCTTCATGTTGGCTAATGAGTCTGACTTTCCATTTGGCCGAGGGAAGGCCTGACCATGCAAATGTGCGCGTTTGGCAACCTTTATCGGAGTGTGAGGGGTAGGGCAGTTGCAGGAACGAGAAGTGACCAGGCCTCCGTGAATGCCTTGAGCCAGAGTTGGCGAAAAGGGGTGACCTGGGCAGGTGAACGTACTGCACTGATGTGTAATGATGCCAGATGACAGGGTTGAGGCCAAGGCTGTTTCTTCACACTGGAGAGTAAATCCAGCAGTGAGGACCTGTTCAAGGCTAGGTTGAGGAGATATTACCTTTGTGCAGAAGGTTGTGAACCTCTGGGATTCACTTCCAGCCCCCATACAGCTGTTGGGGCTCCTTTGTTTAGTACAATCAAGGCTGAATCTGACAGCAGGGAATGGGGACTGGGTGGCAGAGAAGTACAGGATCACCCGTGATCTTAGTCAATCACACCGCAGAATTGAGTGGCTGTCTTGCCACGCAAGCCTAGGTACTTGCAGCACAGGCACCTTGACTTAAACCGCTCTAATCTTCTCCCCAACAGTTGACCAAGAATGGTACGGTTGAGTCGGAGGAGGCCAATGTTCTCACCATTGATGACGTTTCCGATGAAGACATTGATGTGGACAGTATTGAGGTAGATGACTATTTCTTTTTACAACCACTACCCACAAAAAGGCGAAGAGCTTTGTTACGTGCATCGGGCGTCAACAGGATTGATACGGAGGAAAAGCACGAGCTACGGGCCATTCGCTCATCCAGGGAGGAATGCGGGTGTGACTGTAGGTTTTACTGTGATCCCGAGGCGTGTCCCTGTAGCAAAGCGGGAATCAAGTGCCAGGTAAGGTCTAAGTTTCTGGCCAATAGGAATGACTTTTGTACAACTCCAGGAGAGCAAAATGGCTTTTATTTTGTGCAAACATTTTATGTGATTTATTTTGTTTTTTAACATGCCTGATGCTATGGGAGCGAATGATTAGATTCTTAATAATACAGTGCAGGTTTAAAATAGAACCCGAACTGGGAAGGTGGGATGGAGTTGGAGATGCAAGCTGTTGAACGCCCACGTTCACCTCAACACCAGCAGGATAAAAATCCCATGCAGAAAAACAGAGCTAGAGGGATTTGGTGGAGGGAATGTGCAGAGGACGTTACAGGTCAGGACCCATCTTCAGACTGATGGAGTAGAGGGGAGACAGCTGGTAGCGAGAAGTGAGGGGAATGAGTGAGGTGAAAGCTGGCAAGTGGTAGGTGAATCCAGATGAGGAAAGGTTGATTTGCAGATGAGTTGGGTGGAGATGGTTACCAAGGCTGGAGGAGATAAGTGGAGAAGTCAAAATGGTGGAATCTGAAAAGGAGGGCGGGTGTGAAAAGTAGAATGAGAGGGAGGGATGGTGGGGGTTAGTTGGGTGGAAAAATATGGGAGAGCTGGAGGAAGGAGGACTGGGAGATGAGCAGGAGGTGGAAAGGAAATTAACTGGATGACGTGGGAAGGGAAATGGAAAGAAAGTATTTTGGTGGGGGGAGGGGGGTGGTATAGCTTGTCGAGGTGGAATATGAGGTGTTGGTCTTACAGTTTGCATGTGGCCTCACTCTGGTAGTGGAGGAGGCCAAGGGTTGATCAAATGTCTGTCTTTCCTTGCATTATGTTTCTGACATGAAATTACTGGGTTTCACTGTAATTAAGTCCATAAAATCAGACCAAGACAAGGCCTTCAAGACTGTTCCATTACTTGTTGTCTACTTTCTTGCCTGATCCCTCGATTCTGAATTTTCAGCCACCCTCGCCTTCCAACTGCTTGGCGGTGGGGAGAATTCCAAAGATTTCTGAAAATGATTGTCTCCGGGCTAAATTGGCAGCCTCTTCTCACACGGGAGCCCCCGGTTCGAGACTCTGGCCAGAGGGAATCGTGACATTACTCATTCTAGACTCCTTTACAGTGTGTGTAACTTTGAATTTTCTACTCTTCAAGAGATCCTGATAGGGCAGATGTTGTCACTACAGCCAATGGAAACCTGGCTGCTGACTGGTCTTGAAATTTGCCAATTTGGCCCTCCCTGACCCGAGTGCGGATGAGCGTTTCCTATCCAGGTCATTGGCTCGTCGATCCTCCATGACATCCTGGCCCCGGCTGGTTCACAAGATGGCGGACATAAACATGTAGGTGTGGAGAGCAATTAGGAAGCAAATGGTGCGTTCACCTTTATGGCACGAGGTGATGGAGAGAGAAGTGCAAGGATATTTGCTGAGGTTGAACAGGGCTTTGGTGGGACCACATTGAACTAATGTCTGCAGTCTCAAGCTAAAGGAAAGGACATACCTGCTTTGGAGTCAGCGCAGCATTAATTCACTGGATTGGTTCCTTAGATGAGGGATTGCCCATGAGGAGAAAGATTGGCGTAAACTCATTGGAGTTTAAAATACATATATTCTGCTTGATGCAGAGTCGTAAACCAGGGGTCATAAAGCTAACACAGATGAAGAGAAACTTGACACAATTTTCAAATCTTTGGCATCCTGCCTGAGGTCATTCACCATTCAAATCCACCAGTGTGATCCTCTATTTCCTTCTGCCTCGTATGCTTGTCCCTTTAAATTCACTTCAAACACTTAGATTGCGAATGGTTTATTGTCGTATACACCAGGGTGCAATGTAACTTCGCGTGAACCTGAGAAGCTCTCGCATATACAGTATGTGATGATTATATCTCCAACAATAGATACAATGACGAAAGCAAAATGGCAGAATGGTGCGATGATTTTAATACAATCTGAAGTAGCATAAAACAAAAATTAAATGCAGTAATGGAATTAGCTAATGAGGTAGAATTACATGTATTAGTGCTCTGTGTGGGAGCATGTTTCACATTCTCATTGTAGTTTCCACAAGTGGAAATGTTCTCTTTCTATCCACTCTAACCTTCCGTTGTGCAAAAAAAAAAATCTCCAGGTCACCTCCGAACCTACATTTCTCCAGAAAAGAGAACCCACATCTGTTTAAAAAGGCATAACCAGCTACCATATGTTATTCTGAAGGGTCTTCAACCTGAAATTGTAATGCTGTTTCCCTCTGCACAGATGCTGCCTGACCTACTGGGTGTTTCTAGCATTTTGTTTTTATTTCCAATTTCCAGCATGCCCAGTTTTTGATTTTTGATTCAAAATTCTCAGATCCCTCTTATTTTCAGATCCCACCATGGTTTTTGCCCGTCCCTTTCTTTGTAATCTTCTCCAGCCTTTCAAGTTTCGAATCTCTGCTCCTCCATTTCTGACCCATTAATCATCCCCAATTCCTGTGGCTCTGCCATTGGAGGCCTGAGCCATAGAAGCCCTTCTGCCCCTTCTCCTCGAAGATATTCTTTAAAATCTCTCTTCAACCATGATTTTGGTACCCCTAATATTTTCCTTTCAACTCCGTGTCAAATTTTGCTAATACTTCTTTGATGCCACTTGGGATATGTTACCATGTTGCAGGCATTATATTAATGCAATTTGCTGCCATCAAGACGTGCCTCACGGTGACAGCCCGGCTAGTAGAAGACTACAGCTGGTGATGAATTTTAATTGCTAACTCGGGTTAGCTCCAAATGCTGTTGCAATTTATAAGGTGCAGAAGGTGGCCATTCAGCCCATCGTGACTCTGGTGGCTGCTCTCTTGCCTTTTGCAGCCAGCTTTTAGCTCCATTCAGCTTTTTAAGGCCACTTTTGCTCAGTGCAGAAGCCAGATAAATGAGATGTTGGGGGGGTTAGAGGTTGGGTTTCTTCATTAAATTCATCATGTTATATTAAGCTCACACAGATGTTGTTAGCTGATTAAATGTCAGAATCAGTTATAATGACCGTGTAAATGTGGAGACTATTGTTTGAGTTATGCGTAGGAAAGAACTGCAGATGCTGGTTTACACCGAAGATAGAAACAAAATGCTGGAGTAACTCAGCAGGGCAGGCAGTTTCTCTGGAGAGAAGGAATGGGTGACGTTTCGGCTCAAGACCCTTCTTCCTTGAGTTAGTTGTGGTCGAAAAGGTGTGTGAGGTGGTTGGAGGTGTTCACCCCAATTTCTATCAGACAAAACTCGCTGCCAAAGCAGGATCTTGTACACAAATCTGTCGGGTTCTTCATAATCTCACTGCAACTCATTTTTGAAGGGTAAACCGTACCAATTGGCCGAAGAGGGTTGTGGGTCTTGCAGTCAGGTGGTAGCTGGAGATTGCCGGCAGTAACCTACCCATCCTTTTGTGACACTGATTGAAGTGGTTGCCTGGCTGTTAAATAATTTGAAGAGGATTAGTACAGATGCCAGGGGTTATGGGGAGAAGGCAGGAGAATGGGGTTGAGAGGGGAAGATAGATCAGCCATGATTAAATGGTGGAATGGCCTAATTCGGCTCCTTGAACTTTTGAACTTATGTACAAGCTTCCTGTGCCAATGCCAGGTTTCCTGCTTGGAGGATGTCATCCTGGATTAAATGCCTGTACCCAACTGGAACCCCCCCCAATATTTGGTGCTTGGGAGAGGTGGGGAATGGAGGGTCTGTATCTCCAGTTTTAACTACAATGCGAAGCAATGTCTGAGCTGACACGTTGGTAATGTGTGGATGTAATTGAGCAAATGTAGGCTCTCCAAATTTCATGAAGATGGTGGGCCCCTTTCAGGATGTCCACAACCGATGTTCACAGCCCCTTTCAGGATGTCCACAACCGATGAAGCTTTTTAAAAAAAAATGTGGTCACAGTGCTATTTGCCTGCCATTTTTTTTACTACAACTAATTGATCTCTCAAAGAGGAAGGGCCAGGTAATGTGTTTGAGTGATGCTGCATCCAAGGACACTCGCGTCCTTTTTGAATAATGTCGTGGGATCTTTTATTCCCACTCCAGGACTGACAGGCCGTTGGCTGAACATCTGAAGGATGGCCCCTCTGACAGTGCGGCACTCCCCCCCCCCCAGCACTGTATTGGATACTTCAGCCTGGATTTCTTGCTCGAGCCTCTCAAGTGAGACATGAGCCCACAACCGTCAGCCTCGGGGACAAGGGTGCTGCTCACAGAGTCCTGGCTGACTCGAGCCAGTGATGCGGAGGACTGGGCTGGTCCTCCCACACTGAGAAGGGCTACGTTTGTGGTGTGACAGTCTTTAACGACTAGCAGTTGTTCCTCTGAACTGTATTAACACCAGTCTCTTGTCCTTAAGGTGGACAGGATGTCCTTTCCATGTGGCTGCTCTAAAGATGGCTGCGCCAACGTGGCTGGCCGGATTGAATTTAACCCCATCCGCGTCCGGACTCACTACCTGCACACCATCATGAAGCTAGAACTGGAGAACAAGCAGCAGGACCTGCAACAGCTGTCGCTGGCCGTCTCCCATGCCTCCAGCGGCAGCCACACAGAAACGCAGGACTACCAGGATTTTGCTGCAGAAAATTACGACATGGAGAACGAGACTGCAGTGATGCACTTACAGTCTGCTGAGGAGATGGACAGGAAAAAGGAGGAAGAGGCTGATTTAACCAGTTCTAGTGTAACCATGGATACCAGTGTAGAAAGCCTAGAAGTTTGTATATTAGGAGATACGGTAGCTAGTGCCAGTGAAGCATGCCAAGGCCTAGCGACGCCAGTTGTGATCGAAGCAGAAGTGACTCCTGTTTCTCCTGTGTTGTGTTTTGCTGACAGTGCTGTTCAGGATAACCCGACGCCTGAGGAACAGACATATTTAAGAAACTCCACGGTGTTGTATTATCAAATAAACCCGAGCTGTGCTGTAGATGTGAACTGCAGCGATAGGGAGGGTGATTATGTGGAAGCAGCTTTAGAATCCGGTTACCCAAAGGAAACCACTGTAGAAAATTTGGTTGCTGCTACCAGTGGTTCATTGGCATCATACGTGCCTGTCACTGAGCACTTTTCTCAAAACACAGTGACCTCTAAATATCAGAACATCCAATTTCCTTCGGTGGATGACAGTGCTGCATTAGTCAATTATGGTACCACTGTGCACACTGAAAATCCTAAGCAGGAGCCCCAATTCAATTCAAACCTTCAAAGTGGCTGCCTCAGAGCTTCTGAGGGTGACCTTTGTGCAGCTGAGCCGGCTGTGCAGAAGATGTTTTGCCAGTCTGAAGGTCTGAAGACCCCAGAGGATGTCCCAGCACCAAACCCAGTAACTCTGTAATCCATTTCTGTATTCTGTAGCCAGTTTGCACAATTGCTTGTAGCTTTTTGCTGATTTAAATGTCTATTTATTTAGGATGTTTTTTTAAGTAAAACACAAAACCTTTTTTTAAAAAGTAGCGGAAGATTGAAGTTGGGGCTTTATAAAAGAAGTGGAAGGTTCATTCAATGTGGATTTAAACGGAAACTTGCCCTTTCTTGCTACCCGAAAGGCTGGAGGTAGGAGACAATTGTAATTGAGATCTTGTGGTTGAATCAACTGTGACATATTCTCTTTTATCTATAAAAAAACCCATGTATTCTTTTTCCCCACAAGGCTGCATGCCCTTTCTCACACATGCACAGTCGAGCAGTGGTTGACATCGGGAGAGGGAATGCTTCAGATTAATTTTGCATTGCATTTCAAGCCATCTCCAGCATCGGTGAAGTCTGGTATTCCTCTGACTGAGCTGCCATTGCTCTTGGCTCCTGGGCAGATCTGAATAACTTTATTGGTTAATTTCCTCCAAAGGGAACACCTAGTGGTCTTGGATGGAAACCTTCTGAGGCACAAAGAGGCAGCATGAAATATACTGCATTACCCAGGCCTTAACAGTGAACTGTGTGCTTAATGGATCCTGAATCCAGTCACCTGTACGTTGGCTGCACCACCATTTACCCTCGGCGGTACAGAAATTACCTTGTCTTTCACCTGTCACCTTAAATCTTGCCTCTCTTCCTAATCACTATTTGTTCCCGCATTGCATGCTGATTAAGAGGCATTGACTCCATAAGAATATTGTTGCCAATTTTTTGGGGGTGGGTGCCACTGATATGAAATTCATTTAAGTACTGTAATGTGTTTGGAAAATTTTGTGTATTTGGTGAAGGGTACCTTCTGTCTGTGAACAATTTTTTTCAATGTTTGAATTGGGTTTTATTCAAAGAACCTGGATATATGCACACTTACGCGCTCGCCTCCCACTCTCAAATCTGCTTCTTTGCGAAATGCCCAAGTAAGAATCTACAAAGTACTTCAAAATTGTTCTCTAGGTGAGGCAGTGTTGTTTAGAATATTCATATTACAATTAATTTATTTTCTTGCCATTTCTGATTCGTCTAGTTGAGGAAAATATATTTGCCCGTTGATACTTTGTTATAGTCATACAGTGTGGAAGCAGGTCCTATGGTCCAACTTCCCACACCTTTGGTTCTTGATTTCTGGATAAAAGTGCATTGACCATATCTATTCCACTCATGATTTTATACACCTCTATAAGATGACCCCTCAACTTCCTGCACTCCAAGGAATAAAATCCTAGTCTACTCAACCTCTTAGCTCAGGCCCTCAGGTCCCGACAACATCCTCGTAAATCTTCTCCGTCCTTTCCAGCTTAATAACTTATTTCTTATAACACGGTAACCAAAACTGAACACATTACTCTAAATGTGGCCTCGCCAATGTCTTGTACAACTGTAACATGACCTCCCAACTTCTATACTCAATACTCTGACTGATGAAGGCCAATGTGCCAAAACCTCTTGACCACCTTATCTACCTGTGACGCCACTTTCAAGGAACTATGTACCTGCACTCCTTGATCCCTCTGCTCTACAACACTCCCCATAGCCCTCCCATTCACTGTGTATGTCCTGCCTCGTTAGACTTCCCAAAATGCAACACCTTAAACTGTGACCCCTTGTTCTGGACTTCCCCAACATCGGGAACAATCTTCCTGCATCTAGCCTGTCCAACCCCTTAAGAATTTTGTAAGTTTCTATAAGATCTCCCCCTCAATCTTCTAAATTCCAGCGAGCACAAGCCGAGTCTATCCAGTCTTTCTTCATATGAAAGTCCTGCCATCCCAGAAATCAATCTGGTGAACACTCTTAATGAAGGTGAGGTGAGTATCCAGTGATACAAAATAATACTTCAAAAATGTAATCCCTTTTCCATCCTACTGAGAGCAAGATTGTGGCTCAGCTTCTCATCTATAGTTCAACAAGTGAAAAGGACACAGGGAGAAGAGGTTTGAGATGCTGTGTGTTTGCTGCTTGAGGTTTTGGAAGATCATCTTGTTGCTGATGATGAAGCAGCTGGAGGCCTTTTCACCTCTTGCTCTTAAGCCTATGTTCTTGGTTCTTGCAGCCATTCTCAAAGGCACTCCAATCATTTTGCATGTTTCTGGTCTGACCAAAACAAGGCCCAGTGTTCAAGGTCCACAATGACCAGAGGCTGACAGTTTGGTTTGCACAGATATTTGAGGCTCTAAATATCTCCAGATCTCTCAACTTCATGCATAGTTACGCTGGCTGAGTGTGGCTTCTGTAGTAAGTGCTTTACTTCATATTTTCAATTACTGCTCATAAATCCATTTATATTTTATCCTGCCAAGTGTTACCCATCCCCAATTGCCCTTGAGGGTGGGGTGAGCTGCCTACTTGAACTGCTGCAGTTCCCCTGATGAAGATGCTCCCACAGTGCTGTTGGGGAAGGAGTTCCAGCATTTAGACCCAGGAACTTTGAAATAACCATGATTATATTTCCAAGTAAGGATGGAGTGCAACTTGGAAGGGAACCTGCAGGCGATTGTGTTTTTATGTACCTGCTTGTCTTGTCCTTCAGGGTGGGAGAGGGGAGGAGATGAAAGTCCTGGCAAATTGGTAATGGTTTATTATTGTCACGTGTACCAAGGTAGTGGAAAACTTTGGTATTGCAGAGTAACTTGTGGACAGAATGCACTGTTAGGTCTCATTCGCATTACAGCTGAAGTGATCATTCACCCACCCTTGTGTTGCTTTGAATGCCTGTCATTCATTAGGAATAAGATTTTGTAGCTGTGTGTCAGAATGCTGATGTAAAATTGAGATGAGGTGAGAAGAGATTAGTTCCTTTACGAGGGGTCTCTCTTATTTCCACCAGAAAGGAAGGGGGAGGGGGTGTTAGTGCTTGTTGGGGTCCCCTTGCTTCAGTGTCCAGATGCCTGTTCAATGCTTCCAAATCCAGGCAGATGTGAATTAGAATAGGGATGGTCTTTATATACCTGGCCCTAATCAAGGACAATTTGCTGAGGACTGTATTTATATACCTGACCCGAATATCGCATAGGCTGTAGGTGCTCAATCAACTTTTGATCTTCAAATGCTATCTTTGTTTCAGAAGAACCACTAATCTGTGAGCTCACATTGGTGATGAAGAAGCCCTGTCTCTGGGAACTCTTTCTAGTTGATCTATCCTGTTTACAGGAACAACTCTAATTTTTTAAAATCGAGTCTGAAGCCTATAAACTGCAACTTGGATCTTGCATCTTAACCTGCAGTCAATGTGTAACAGTTTGATTTAGTGAGAGGTCATTTGAACAAAGCACACAGCTTGGAGCAAAACAGTGATCCAAAACGATCGGTGATTATGCATTGAACCTTTTAAAAAAAGTTAATATGTCATTAATTTTTTTGTTTTGGTTTTGTGGTGGAAATGCAGTCATTCGATCTGTCCACTGCAAGAGCTGAAGTTTCGATCTCTGTCGGTATGTGGTTGTCAGTCTGTGTCCTTCATAGTTATCTTGGAATGATCCACTGGCCAATGGGCTTACAGCAGAGATTCCAAGTTCATTTTATCCAGTGAGTGATTTAAAATAAAAATTATCATAGGTGCGATATGTTGCTTCATGTTCTGCTCATCATATCTTTTTGAACAGATGTGGTCCTCCTTGACCTCTGCCCTGTCTGCTCTTTGAGTCTGACGTAGCCAGCATTTTGTCCTTGCGCCTGATCACTGCCGTTACACAGCATCACAGTTGGAGCTCTGCCCCTGCACAGTTCCACATGCCATTGGCCTCTCCCACCGGCTCTGAAGCTGCCGGTCAGCTCACATCGAGTTGGACCTATACAGAGAGAGAGATAATCTCTGAGCTCTGCACCTTTTCAGATGTGCAGCAGTCGTTGTCTGGCTGCTGGAGGAGGCTTAGCATACAGCACTTTCATCATGGGACTACAAGAGGCTTTGGAGAGCATCTCGTCACCTCTCCACCCATTTCAAGGGCTGCGTGCAATGTTACTTTGATTAAAATTGGCCCAATTTCAGATGGGTTCAAAATTATAGTATGGAGTTGCCCTCCAAAAGAGGCTTTCTACTGCACACCTTAAAGTGCTGAATCTGAAGTTTCCAAAATTGCACAGTGGGCTGGGCTTGTCACCTGACTTGCTGCTAATCTTTTCTTTTACAATTCCTGACTCTCACTCGGCTTCTCCCAATTCTGGCATCTGCCTTGAAACAAATCTTCAATTGAAATGGAATCATTTGTTGAAATGACTAAGGTTGACAACCACTTGTGTGGGGTTCAACCCACAAGTGATTCAATACACTTTTTATGAAAAGCACTTTGGTAAAACCAGATGAATATGTGGGGAGAATTTATTTAAATATATTTGAGTCTTGTGAATTATGTATAAAAATGTGTAATTGTTAAAACACTGCATACTGGTTATCAGCATTGATTGGTTTATTTATAAGGAATCATTTGAAAAAGCTGAGCGTATGAGAAGCTTTGTTTTAAGCAGTGCACATATCCAACTCCGGATGAATTTGTAGGAAAACAGTGTGATTTATGTGATTATGGTTGAAGCTGAACAGATGCCATGTTTGAGAAGGGAAGAGTGTAAAAGGATTTCAGCTAAACCTGGCTCAGTCTGTTCAGTCAGAAGAAGAGTAGATCCTTTGCTGCCTGGAGGGAGGATGGATAAAAAATAAACCTGACTGGCCAAAGGAAAACTTGGGCGGAGCCTTCAAATGAGGCTATGGGGACACCGGTGTGAAAATTGAATATGTCACGTTAGACACCAGTTGCTCTGTGGCTGAAATTAAACAGTCTTGTGAAGATACACTCCGAGGAATTTTGATCCTGCATTTAACCCTTCTAAGTTTGGATGTGCTTGATACAAATATCTGGTGCTCAAAGAGAAAAATGATCTGTACTGTGAATTCACAAAGATCCAGAACAGTCTTAAACAGTGATTCGTGAAGGCTTTTTATTCATGGGATGAATTTAAAAACAAAGGCCAGCATTTAATGAACATCTTTAAATGCTGTTAAAACTGAATGGCTTGCCATTTCAAATGTCAGCTAAGAGTCAAACTGTATGGCTACGCACAAGCCAGACAAGGTAAAACAAGTGGAGATTTTCTTCTTGGAAGGACATTAATAAAACTAATGGAGTTGTTATGCCCTTTTAAGCTTATGGTATAAGTTTTTGGGGCTGGTGTGGGAGAAGGGAAGGAATTTGGATAAGATTTTTTTTATTGATAGTCGTCACTGTTGCACTTTGTTAGTGACCTTGTGACCAGTTTGGTGCAAATGTATCTGTAGGTACTGTACATATAATAGAATGCTTCTCACTGCTGCCATCTTAAGGGGAAAATCAATGTTACAAACAGCAGTGAAAGTAATTGGGACAAAAAACATCTTGAAGCAGACTGAGGTAAAACTTGCTTTTTGAAGGAAAAAAAAAATTGGTGTACGCTGTGACTCTGAACACGAAGGAGTAGCTGATCCTGAAGTGCTTTAAAGTGGTCTTGGAGATCAACTGTGCCAGTTTTAACTGGTAGTGGGGGTGGCAGGAGGAGAGGCAGGGTTAGGAGTTTTCGATTGTTATTTAATGGGGTGTGTCAAGCAAACGTCACCACTTGGAACACAGCATTCCTGCTACTACTGGGACGGTAAACACAGAACGGTTCTGTTAGTAGCTCGACACAACATTGCACCATGTTTGGATTACTGCCCTATATCCAAGAAGCTCTGCATTCGAAGCTGCTGCAAAGCAAGTGGACAAGTTACTGACAGTTTTAATGCAATTACCTTCTGCATTGTACCAGTTGCTTATAAGGAAGTGCACTTGTGCAAATTTTACATCATATTTTATAGTAAATTTAATGATAACCTGCAGGACCAAGAGAAGAGGGTATGAACTGTCTGTGGAGTTGAATGTCTCACTGGAATTTGCTTCTTTTAACAAGTTGCTGAACTGAGTTGCTTCAAAGTATGTGTTTTGATGCCAGCTGTCACTATGTGAATGACTGCAAACTATTGTACTGTTGGAGAATATAAACTGACACCAAACCTGCAATATTAATGCAGGGCATATTCAAAAAATATTTCTGAAGTGACCAAGGACTGAAATGTTTATGTGGTCAAATGTAAACTGGTTTAAGTCTAAGTTGCTTCTTGCTGATCTGTTCTGCCATATTATCCTGTGTTGTAATCCTCGTTTCTCTTCCCTGCCCCAGCCAACTGTCAATGGGTTACATTTTGTCCCCAAACCATAATCGGGCATGAAAGCGCACAAACATCTCTGCACCATTTCCATCGCAATGCATCTGTTGTGTCGCAAAATTGTAGTCTTGACGCAAATTGCAACATTGAGATTAGCGCTGGCAAACATAGCAAAACGTTTATTTTCAATAAAGGCTCTCACCCTTTGAATCAATATTGCAAAGTGGACTTTCTCTGCCCTGAGTCTGGTTTGTGTTGTGTGAAAATGGTACATGTGGGTTTGGATTAAATGAGGCGCAAAGCAAGAACTGGGGAATGACTGAGCACCGCCCCTCTGGACTCTGCTCCTATTCTGTGAACAACACAGGGATTCTTCCACCATGGCTCAGATATTCTCCTCTTTCTAAGTCTGGGATTGTGCATTCACGTCCTGGTAGAGGCATGGGCACAAGCTCTAGACTGGCACTTCCAGTAGAGTACAGTGCAATGCTGGAGTGGCAGTGCTGAGGGAGCTGTGCTGCCAGAGGGGCAATGCCAAGAGTGTCAGGCTGGCAGAGGAGCTATGCCAGTGCAGCACCCCACCTTTACAAGTGTCATTTTTTTGCGACTTATGAAAGAGGCCGGATGCAAAAGATTTTGCAGCTCTCTTCACAAGAGCAGGGGTAATCTCCCTGGTCTCCTGACCTGCAACCAATATTAAGGAGCAGATCATCAGGCCCTTGCTTCTCTGCTGATTGTGGGAGCTTGCTATGCGCAATACGTCCGCCACTTTTCCTGATAGCATTACTGTCTGGAATTATTTACTGTGAAGGAGATGAACCATGGCAGGGTGGTGGTGGGGAAGGGGAGGGGGTAGTGCATGGGGCAAGAAGACTATTCAGGATATTAACAAATTACCACAAAGGAATGGAGCCTAAAGAACAATGGGCATGGATTTGATTAATTTCCACAAGGTTCTGCCTTCATGTGCAAACAATTTAAAGGAATTTTGGAAACTATTTGGTGGATTTCTTTTGAACCAGTGAGAGGGAGTAAAACATCTTTTCTGGCACTGTCCTATATTTGGACATTTAGCTAATGATTGCCATTTATGTTAAAGTAAACTGCTAAAAAGTGTTGGTAGGGTCCCAGCCTGTTAAATTTATATTCCCTAACGCTCCTGAGTCCCTGCTTAATTTCCAGTAAATGTCAAACTTGAGCTGCTTCAGTGCTTGTGATTTGTTACAGATAACTGCCACGAATAGTTGGTTTGACCATAAAGCTTAAAAGGCTACCCCGCCAACTATGAGGCTTTGCAAGATTGCCTGTCAACATTCCGAGGAAAAGCTGCCCCCTGTTTAAAAATGCAGTGTCGGACTACCTTTCAATTACTTCCCAAGTGCCAACTGTCCCAAACAGCAATCTGTGAAATTTACTGTCTCGTTTAAATCCCTGGCTTTTTTTTTGTTGCAATTGCCACAGAACTACACCAGGAGGTGGGATGAGTTGGTAATAAAGCAATTGTTTTTGTCACTTGGATATTCCTTTGTCTCAAATGGAACTAATTTCTGCACTAAAGCCATATTATAGGGTTTTGGTTGATGCTTTTAAAAATCCAAGCAGGTCCACTAAAGGTTGAGATTGCTGTACTTTTTCACCATGGACATTATTATCAAATAAGCTGTCAGTGAAATACTATTTCTCTTTCATCCAAAAGCAAGTAATGTGAGTGTTATATCAAAGCTGCCATTGCTTATAATGCAAAAGAAACATTTTAAATATTTATTGAATAAGTTGCTTTAAATCATAGCAGCAAAATGAGAATTTAAAATTTGATTCAAAGCATCTGAATTATTTTAAGAACTTTGAATAGTGTTTCTTTGTTTGGACTGAATCAGTAACTATTTTGTGTTTCAAGTGCCCCTTTCAGGGCTGTCATTTGGATAGAAAAAACAATCCTTTGTTTAAAAGATTATTCAAGGGATAATGTAGTGCTCTGTTCAATGACCGGTATCAGGCAAGGTAATACAAAGTTCCTGCTATCTCTTGCTAATGGAGATATTTAAAACAAAAGCCAGCCAATTTGTACAGTGCTGCTCGAAGTAGGGCAGCTAAGCTGTGTTTTATAAACACTGCAGCACTAGTCTGTGCTTAGCATGTACAATATTGCTGCTAAAGTGTAAATGTACATAAAGTGGTGTATCCCTTTAAGAGCCTGTGGCTGTGCCTTATTGGGTCAGTAAATATTGATGCTCGAAGCACTACTTCAAGTCATTTGGATCTTGGAGAAGCAAGTGTGATGAACATAAATGCAATATTTATATTAAATATTGATTGGTGTAAACCTATTTGATTGAGATTCTGCAATCATTGTGTCTTTCGTGACAATCTTCAATGTTATCAATTAGATGGATAGGGGACTCTTACTCCATCAGTACTCTTACTCCATCAGTAGCTGATGCAACAACCATTACACTGAAACCTGTTCCAAAGCTGGTGTTTAATCAATGTATCTTAAAGACATTTGGAATGGAGACCAGATGAGCTGTTATTGGAAGTTAAAAAGCTGAGGAGCTTATTGTAGAAGTTTTCTGGTAATATGACAAGAATTGGTGCATAGTAAACTAAGCAGGGACAGTGAAGTCTACCCCTATCTTTAAATTATTTTCCCCACTCAATTCTAGCTTCATTTCCTTTATCCCACCACTCACCTTTGTCCATCTCGATCATATCTCTACTGCTTCCTCTAAGATCTTTAAAAACATGTAGTTAGCCATCTTCTCAGTATTCTGGGCTTTCATATCATGAAGTCACTCACTACATGCTGCTATTAACCTCTGGGGAAGGGACTTAAAAGCTTTACCATGAAGTAGTTAGTTTTAGGACCAGACCAACAAGGGCCAAATATAATTTACCCAATCTACAGCCTTTGTCATGTTTACTGGTCACTCAGCAACTTGACCAAAGCATAATGCCAAAAAGTAAAAAATATTTGTTTATTCACATCCAAGGGATTTTATACTTTTTCCACATTGAAGTTAACAAAAACTGAGCTCAATCACATCCATTTACAGTACATTTTACAAATAAAAGTACTTGTTGAATTGAGGCATCTATCTTCACTTAAAAATTAAGTACAACTCAAGAGATCAAAAAGTAAACTTTTACATGTCATATGCAGTGCACAATTCAAAAATAAAAATCACAAAACAATTAGTACAGGAGCATACAAGCATCTATCAGTGCAATAGGTGTTTATACAACCACCTAAGATGAGCATGTTAATCTAAATTTCATAAAAGGAATTAAATTGCCCATTTTGTACCGATTTATGATGCAGCTTCAGGTGCTAGAGATGGAAGAGCAGGCACACTGAGGTTATTTTCACCATTACCACACTTGGACTTAATGGGATAAGTGCAGGGCAAGCAAACCATTCAGCCAGCAGTCAGGAAGTGAAAGTGAAAAATCACCCCAATGCCTTAAATGCAACTTTGGGAGAAAAAAATCTAAGTTATCTCCATTTACTCCAACTATTCAAAATGTAGTATGATGTTTCATCTGGAAATGGAAATCTACCCCAAGATGGAGAAAGTAACAGGCCAGTGCCATGAATTTAAGATATAAATCACTTAAAAGGACACATGTCCTGGTAAACTGCAGCTTTGTTCTAACCATCAGAATTCAAACATCAGTGCTTCAACTTTGAATGCTTTAACCTTCCTGTTTAGGTGGCAGACAACAACATCTCATCCCTTGAATGACAGTGCAACGACACTCACTCGCCATGCACATTGAAACAATGAAACCATCAGAAGCTGGGGGAGCATTCTGATATTTTAAAAATAGGATTAAAATATAAAAACAAAAATTGTTGGCAACATCTCAAATGTAACTTGATAAAGTTAAGACTTCCCTTTGCTGCTGTATATTGGGGTTAAAATGGGCAGCAGCATCTTTAAATGTAACCTCAGCCAAAATATATGGAACTGCATTGCTTCAACAGCCAACTGAACTAGTAATTTAGCCAATCTAAAGTATTATATTCTTTAATAATTTAACTACTCGGGAAATGTAGGATTAGAAAGCACTATCCAACACAAAAACAATTTATTTGCAAATTTACTAACTGTCAGCATACTAGTAACACAGTTAAGTCATGGATTAGGCCCAACTTGCCAGTAGACCCGCTGCAGTGCTCAGCCAGCAGAGCCTGTCTGAACCATGAACTCTTTTTCCACTGATGCTGCTTTACCCGAGTATTGGTGACCTTTTCCGATTGATTCACAGTATTTTTATTGTTTCAATGTCACTGGCCTAAATATTTCTGGGTTTGAGGATAGTTCACAGGCATAAGAACGTTCTTGGGCCCATCTACTGTGCAACGAGCAATAAGCAACCAGTAACTGGTTTTCAAGAGCAGGCTGAAAGGATAAGAAATAGCAGATGTAGGCCACAGGGGTGATTGTCCAATTAACAAAGCGTCATCAGTAAAATGAGAGGTTGGGTAATTTTTAAATAAGCACCAATCCACAATACAAACTGCTCTTTAGATTCATCACTGACCTTGGCCTAATGCAACCTTACTCAAATGGGAGGAGGTCCTGCTGGAGAACAAGACCAAAAATTCTCTCAACCAACAAACAGCACCTTCTGTTAGTTATACTTGCCTTTGGCAGTTCAACTAGTGATATTTTACATGGTGACTTGCTGGAAGGGACAGATGAAAGTGGGGCATCTGGAATATGAGCAAACAAGGTAAGTGACATTGCATCTCCTTAGCCAGATTGTGGCCTGAATAATGATGGCAAAGGTGTATGGTATATAAAATTAGAAAATGCAGAACATTTGAAAAGTATATCAGTGCAGATTGCTAGAGGTGGTAAATTTCCATGTTAGGTATAGGGAGAGAAGAATATTTAAGCAAACGAGAAGTCAGAAATATAATGTCTGAATATAAAAACGTAAAGGTTTGAGAATCCCCAGTGATTAAAGGATAATTTACATCTTTAGAAGGATTGTCTGGAAATAATGAGCACTTACAAATCCCTTTAAGATGGTACTTGAACTTTGTACCTCTCATGCAAGTGCCAGAACCTCACACCCTTCGATGCATTTCAATACCAACACCCGTCAGTGAGATGACATTCCAAAAGTAGACAGTGGAGCAGTGCATCTTTAACAGGAACTTTAATGACCACCTTTCACTGCCCTTCATTAAGATATTGCCCCACTGTCATAAACCATGCAAAAGCTGTGAACATCACCCTTACTTTGAGAGCAACCTCTTGATATATTCAAGAGAGAGTTAGATATAGCTCTTAGGGCTAACGAAATGGGGAGAAAGCAGGAACGGGGTACTAATTTTGGATGATCAGCCATGATCATATTGAATGGCAGTGCTGGCTCGAAGGGCCTACTCCTGCACCTATTTTCTATGTTTCTAAGTAAAGTGGTTATTTCCCCATTTCCATTTGCAATGAAAATCTACGCATGTGACTTGAAAGAAAAAATAATACAATTCAAATAAAATCACACTGCTCAAATGAAAAAAATACTGATCCAGAGCACATTGTTTCTTTTAAATGAATTCATTTGTACTTCAAGTAAACATCTTTGTCTTCATCTCTCATTAGGGAAAACCTACCTCTAAGCATAATCGGTACATCAGAAGAGGCAAGTTAATGGTTACAGGCTTTTGCATTCAGGAGTTTGGCAATAACGAAAAAATCCTTGTCAACGCAATGCACAGATGCCTTGGGTAAACATATGGCCACTCCCCAGTCTTGCATTTAAGGTTTACTTGCTTTTCTCTAGAGGTTTTTTGAGGTAATTTGTGGAAAGTAACACCATGCTGTGCAATAGCAGAGAGACTTCAGAATCTAAAAGCAGAAAATAAATTATATTTTTAGAATTGGCAATGATTAACTTACATACATTGTAGAAAACTAATCACTTTCCAACTCCAACATTAGCCACAATGGTTTCCTCCTGTGCTCGAACAGTTCAATTAATTCTAAAGAGAAAGGGAGTTAGATTTAGTGAGATGCCCTTTATAATACTTATGCAGGAACCATGGCCCACAATCATTTGCAGTAAAAAGTTCACACCACTGAACAATTACCCACAGGAGGATAAATGCACCGAACAGGTAACCTTTTAATTTACCTTTTAATTTCTTGGAAAGCTGGACCCATTTGATTAACCAGTCCTTGCACTCTGCTGCATTCAGGTGTACCGAATTCAAACCTCTCACATAACATGCCTTTAAAACAGAAGCAAAAAGAAATAATGAGCAGGCCAAGCATGTTTGGGCAGGCAAATCAAAGTACAGAGAAAGCAGCTTTTTATTTGTATTAAACAGCAAACGGATTACCCTCTTCCAGTGTTACATTTACTTTGCTTCAGTGTACAAGAGAGCTTGTATCTAAATTAATTTTAAAAGATCAAAATGCCAGGATATTTGGCTTATATTACTGACAGACTCAAGATGAGCCTCACATCTGAATTACAAACAGCTAACTTCACGTGAGACCATCACATGCCAAACTTCAGCAGAAGTTTTCACAGCAGTCTGATTATTCACCAGGGAAAGGTTTCATTCCAAAGCATCCTTAACATGTTACTCACCTGGTGGAGTAATGTAAGAGAAAGCAACAAAAAATAACATTTAAATGACTGGATTTACAGTAATAAAACTTATCCATTCTTAATTTCACCAAGGCTTAACTTTGCAAAGGACAGTGATGTCATTCAAAACAAATGCTTTCTCCATTGTATTTTAAGGCAATAGAGTCAAGTAGAAAACAAAGTATTTCCAGACTTCCATGTTCCACTCTTGCCCATAGGTCTTTCCACCCCCAATACTATTCTATAGTCCAAGCAGCTGAGCAAGAGGACAATGCTTCCAGGTCTATTCAAAGTGTACACAGGGCCCAGAAAAATAATATGGTCTGATGCTGGAATCACAACATTCCAGGTTCTGGACTATTGTCACATCCATCTCCTTGAAAGTTTTGTAGGCTGCCAGTTACTGGACACTGATCTGTATCAGGATGCCTGTTTGATGTGGCAATGTGGGGGAAGAGAGAGAGAGAGAGAGAGAGAGAGAGAGAGAGAAACGAAGGGGCCAATCAACCCTCCACCACATTCTGATTGCTCATTTTAAAACTGACCTCTCTAGCTCTAACTTTTTCCAGACTCACAGCCTGCGGCAGCACAGTGGTGCATCTAGTTGAGCTGCTGCCTCACATCTCCAGAAACCTAGGTCCAACCCTGACCTCGGGTGCCATCTGTGCGAGTTTGTCCATTCTCCCTGGTTGCATGAGTCGAGTTTCCTCCCATATCCCAAAGATGAATGGGATCGTGGGTCAATTGGCCACTGTAAATTGACCTGGCATGTAGTGGACAGTAGAATCCAGGGCGAGTTGCAGGAAACATGGAGAGATAAAATGGGATTAGAGTAAATGGGTGGTTGATGGGCAGCAAGGACATGGTGGGCTGAAGGGCCCGATTCTGTACAGCGTGTTTCTATGAAATCCGCACTCTTCTGCTCGAGGTCTTGAATTTCATTTCCATTCACACCACCATTGGTGATCATGCTGTCAGCAAATGAGACCATATACCTCTGGAATTCCTTCCGAAAAACTATATGCCACCCAACCAAGCTTTGTGTTCGTTTCTTAGAATCGGCATCCATTTTTCATCTAATTGCTACTCTGCAAAACATTTCTCTACATTAAAAGCACTTTACAAAAAAGCTGTCGCTGAGCAACTGGCTCCACACGCTCAACCTTTCAACTCACATTTCTCAGTTCATCCTCCGACAGGTCATGCAATCCTAGACTATTCAAAGCTTGGTCCAAATGACGAATTTCCATGATGTGGCTCCAGATACGATGGCGTAGGATGAAGGAGGGCATGTGTGGAGTGAGAAACATCACCCGACTAAAGACTTCCTAACAACATAACAGCAGGGTACAGTTCAATGAGCAACCATTCCCTTCATGCCTTTCATTTCAGAAGTCAAATGCATATGGCTCATTAAAAACCCCACAGAATTTTACTTTGCCAAATATCCAACTCACTTGTGTTTAACAATTTATTCTGTTATCTTAAAGACAAACGCATTGTTTTACATAGAGTTCCAAAGACTTACATTATTTAAATTGTTTCTAAAGGGTCAACAGGAATAAACTCCTCTACCACTTCCTTACCGCCTGCCGTTTTTCAATGCGACGGATTGCTAGTGGATGTCCCAAGAACAGCTTTGCCACCATGTGTAGCTGAAAGATTTCGGGATGGATGCCATCCTGAACCTTGATTTAAAAACACAGAACAGTGGATCACAAATACACTCAACAGCCTTAAAATACAGCTTACTGCAATCAGAAACTGGGTCAGTAACTCCCCACCCACATTCAAAGCCAGGTTACTATCTCAAAATAGCTGCTGTGTCAGTGGAAAAAATACAACTGAAACCACGAGGATAAGAAATTTGATCGAAGCACAGAGAGTGTGAACCCACCGCACCCAATAACCCTTCAAATCTAACAAGTCTTAGAAAATTGAAATAAAGTGGTTTTTTTGGATGTCAAGGCTCCCCCCTCCCTTTACCAATAATCCAAAGGATGTCTTTACTGGGGGGGGGGGGGGGGGGTGCAGAACAATTACCCCTGCTGAGGTAGGATGTGCCTTTGAGGTAGGGCAAGGCTGTATCATGCTAACTCCAAAACTGCAAATCGGACTTTGAGAAATAATATTTGATTACACATCAGGTATGGATGAGGAGACAGCCTGCAAATCTTGAGGTTGCCATGTTTTTCCTTCATGTTGGGACAATCCTTTTTCTTCTTTTCCATTGGTCAAGTCTTTATTGACTGAACCTCTGCATTTCCCACTTAAGTGGCCATTTTTAATTTATTTTATTCACTAATGAGATCCAAGTTGACTACTTTGGAACAGGCACTTTGAAAAACAGAAACATTTCCATCATTTATAATAGAACCTTTATGTCCAGAACAATTTCTGACACACCAGTGTGTGAACATATGAAACAGATACAGGAGGCAGTTGCACAGCAGGGGAGTCTACATCACTACTCATGGTTGATCTGATCTCGGCCATGTCTCTATTTTGCCTGTTCTACATAAACTTTGGTTCACTTATACACATTCTTCCTTTACATCTTATTTTATTTGCTAGCCAAATGGTAAATAGATCAACCTGTCTCGCAAATTATAGTGGTCACATTACCTGGTTGCCAGAGGTTGATCAAAAAACTTGGGATATATTGTCATTTCCTTCCCTAACCCCCCCACCCCCCAGACACTCTTACACAGGACCGCATATTAGGCTTTTACCTTCTCGGTAACATTGGGAGTACAACATGCAGCAGATCAAAAACAAGTCTGCATCTTGCCACCTGAAAAGTGCTTGATCCAAGGTGATAAGCTTGGAAATAAAATTTCACAAGTTTCATTAATTGGTGTACGTACTTTGTTGCCAAGAGTTAACAGCTGTTTTTTCAGTCGTTTGTCTTTAACTTTTGAGGCTGCTTTGATTAAACCACTCACGGCGTCTGGGTAAACCTGAGCCCGGAACGAGTGGTAGATTTCCTTAAATTCCTGTTGTTGATCGTGGGTCCAGAAGTGTCTTATTAAGAACTGGCGTGGAAAGAAATACCTACAAATAAAATCATGTGCAGACTCAGGAATTGTATGTGTTCCAACAGTTCAGTGTTGAAGTCACTCATTCTGACACTGATTCGCCACCTGATCAAATCTCCACCACTTCCAGTGGCTCTAAATGGTGGTTAGGGTCACAACTTAAAACGAGAGGCCAAAGATCACCACTCAAAATGAGAATTATATAACATTGGACAGTAAATCATAGAAACAATGCCGACCACATATTACAAACAAACATAATTCAGAATAATACTTCTGACGATAATGTATTGTTTCACAGAAAAACATGGACAAAAATCTCCTTCCGCATCTCCCAACCTCAGTTATGTTCAAGTACTATTCATGTGAGGCCACAGGGAAGGAGGAAAGTCCTTCTTAGTTGCTACAAGGTGAGAGAGTACATCCTGGGGTGGGACTGACTACAGCTCTTTGAAAGACTTGGTATAGGAATGATGGAGTTATTGCTGTCCTGCAAGATTCAATGATTTAGGCAATTTAATTGATTTTCAGAATTATTACTTTCCACCAGGGGGCATGACACAACTAAAACCACAAATAATTATAGTGCATGGTAATTCTTTAAATTTCCAAACTTTGCTTTGGCCCTTCATTTATCTTGCAATCTGATACATAGGTTAGAGCATCAAATAGACACAATCAACGGCTGGTATAAACTTTGCTTTTGAAACAGCCCAACAGCATTATGACAGTTAGCACCGGAATTACCTTTTATTTTTTAAGTGGATTTTATAGCAATGTTTGTTAACATATTCAGTTTTAAATCTTTGATCACAAGTCCTGTATATTTTAAAATATGGCTGGATTAGCACAAGTGATCAGTGTCCAACTGTGGAACATTAATAGAAATTCTTGAAATACTTACATCAATATGAACACAAGATAGTTTGCAAATGGTGGAATGGCGAGAAGCACTACCGGCATTACCTTTATAACATCTCTGCGAAACTGGAAAATAAAACACTTGTACAGTTAATTTCAAAAACTCAGCTCATTCACAGGTAGCCAGTCTCCACCTTCTAACCATCCCTCCCACCCCAAACTATACAGAAAAACTGCTTAAAAAACATCTGCTTTGGTCTACTTTTGTAGTTTGGTCTGCAAGTTCTGTGACTCATAAGCAGGAGAAGGCAGATAGATAGAAAGAAAGGCCTTCACTTATGCCATGGGAAGGTCTCTCACCTGTCTTAATTTTTCCATTTCCCTGTAAGGCAGCTGGTTGTACTTTAGTCCTTTATTGGCCATCTTATTCCTTATTCCATTAACTTCCTTGAAGTCAAGATACAAGATATGGAAACCTACGAGATAAGCAAAGTGAAGAGATATCATTGTAGAAAGTACAATTACTATTAATGATACTTGACAAGATACCTATTATTTTTATATATAACAAAAGCAGCAATCTGTTAGGATCAGGAATGAACACCCCGATAAGATGGCAGAAGCAACTTTCAGAAGGGAATTTGAAATAAACTTGAAGGGGAAAATTGCATGTCTGTGGGGAGAGCGGCCAGCCTTTTCAAAGACCCAAGTCTAAAGAAGGGTCTCGACCCAAAACGTCACCCATTCCTTCTCTCCAGAGATACTGCCTGTCCTGCTGAGTTACTCCAGCAAGGGGTTGAACAGACTTTTATGCAACAAGATTCAATAAAAGAAAGGCAGTCATGCAACTCCATAGTGCTTTTCACAACAAAGGGCCAAGTGCTTTGTGCCCAAATTAAGTACTTGCTGTAATGGAGGAAACTTTGCAACAAATTACACACACAAGCTCCCATAAACAGCAACGCGATAATGGCAAGATTGTTTTTTAATGATGCTATACCAATGATAGCAGTAAAAGTGGATTTTGCGAGAGATAGTTATTTACAAATACATTCCAACAGTGCTCGAGCAAAGGCACACAAGAGGCTGCAGAGTGGTGGACTCAACCTGGTCCACTGTGGGAACAGCCATCCCCGCCATCAAAAGCATCTACATGTAGCGCTGCCTCATGAAGGTGGCATCTATTCAAGAAGGATCCCTGCCATTTCAGCCCCATCCGCTTTTCGGTGCTACCATCATGCAGGAGGTACAGAAGCCGAAGGTCCCACACCACCAGGTTCAGAAACAGCTACTTTTCTACTAAGAAGATTCTTGAACCGACCTGCATGACCCATAAACCGCCTGAAGAACAGAACATTACAGACCACCTATTAGGCTCGCATGGATGTGCTTTGTAATTGTGTTTTGCACTAATGTCTTTTCTTTCCAGCGTTTGTGTAATTAATGCATAATTTATGTTTTTGTGTGTTGTTCGAGTCTCTGTGCCTGTGATGCTGCTGCAAACAAGATTTTCATTGTATCTGTACCTGACCTTACTTGTGCATACGACAATAAACTCAACTTCACTTTTAGGAAAATGGAGTGCAACAAGAAAACAGGTGAATTTTTAAAGAAGGACACAGGTTAGGGAAGTGGAACAGGTCCAGAAAATAATACCAGCAGACAGAAAGCACCCAAGAACAGACCAGAAAATAGGAGTAGGCCACTTGACTCCTCACACCTGGCCCGCCATTCAATATGGCCATGATTGTTCTACCCAATGGGCCTCTTCTATGCAAGGCCCATATTGCCCTTCATACCCTGACCTTTCAAAAAAGTACCCACCTCCTCTTTAAATACCTCGAGTGGTCTAACCCCCATAACCCTCTGTGGAAGAAATTCACTAGGTTCACTATCTTCTTCAAGAAGAAATTCCTGTGCACTTCAGTTTTAAACGATCATCCTCTTGCAACTACAACTCTCCCACCAGTGGAAACATCTCGACTGCTGCCTGACAAGCACCTTTAGGATCATATATGTTTCAATATGATCAGCTCTCATTCTTGCAAACTCCAAAGACGACAGATCAAACTTTTTTAGCCGTTCATAATAAAATAATCTTTTCATCCCTGTAATCAGCAGAGTGATTCTCTCCTGGACTGCCTTCAATGTCAGCATGCCCCTCCTTAAATAAGGGGAAACATTGCAGAATCACCCATGAGCAGCATCAATATCATCTTGTACAATTGTAACAATATCTCTGAATGCCAAACTCCTTGCAAGAAAGGCCAGTGTCCCATTTGCCTTCCTAACTACTTTGCTTCACTTGTATGCTAACATTTTGTTTTGCACACAATAATGCTTAGATCCCTCTATATTCCACTCGTGCAGTATCTCTCCATTTAGATAATAGGAAAGTGTGAGGTTGGGAATTAAAAAGCAGACTACTATTTAATATTATACTCCATATGCCAGTTTTCACCCACTCGCTCAACCAATCTATAATTGCAGAGTCTAAATATCTTCACCACAATTTACAGGACTGCTCTGCTGCTGCAAGAATTTCATTGTTCCATTATTGGTACATACGACAAGCACTCTCAACTCTCACCTGTATTTATATTATCAGCAAAACTGTATACCTTAACTCTGGCCCTTCCTCCAACTCATTAATATAAGTTATAAATAATTCAGGACCAAAAACTGATACTTGTGGCCCTTCCCTTGTTATATCCTTTTAGCCTGAAAAACAAACAACATATTCTGACAGTCTTCTGTTTGACAGTCAGTCTTCATTCAATTCATGTTAACACTCACCTCCCCGCCCCTCCACACCTATATTGCGAGCTTGTATCTTGTGCACTGGGCCTTTGTGTCATCTTCAGTCCCTTTTGGATTACCAAAGCCACCTCGTTTACAGCTTCCCCTCAACTGGCTCTGCTTGTAACATCCTCAGAACTCCAGAAAATTAGGGTGGCACAGTGGGGCAGCAGTAGAGTTGCTGTCTTACAGCGCCAGAGACCCGGGTTTGATCCTGACTATGGGTACCGCGTGTACAAAGTTTGCACGTTCTCCCTGTTACCGCGTGGGTTTTTTTCCAGGTGCTTCGATTTCCTCCCACATCCCAAAGACGTGCAGGTTTGTAGGTTAATTGGCTTCTGTAAACTGTCCCTAGTGTGTAGGATAGAACTAGTTTATGGGTGATCGCTGGTCGGCGTGGACTCGGTGGCCTGAAGGGCCCGTTTCCTTTTACTTCTCTAAACTAAAAATTTGTTAAACATTACTTTCCTTTCATAAAACCACATTGACTTGGTTTGATTGCATTTGACTTTTCTAAAAGATTCTCAACTCCAGTTTCTTGCCAACAACCAGCCTACAGTTTACCTCCCTTCTTAAACTAGGGAGTCATATTTGTAGTTTTCCAATCTACTGATACCTTCCCAGAATTTAATGGTCAACACTAACTGTAGAGATGTGCGGTCAATGTATTTCTGACTTTCTCCCCTACAGAGTATTTCATTGCCATACCAAGAGTTATGTGCCCCCTCTCTCCCAACATTTTTGTCACGTTTACTGGTGAAAAATGATTAACATCTTCTGGTTACTAACTTACCTCGGAAAAAAGTTGAATAGATCACATAAAAACGTGGAAAGTTTTTTTCCAGAAATTGTTCATATTTTGCATTCAAACGTTTGGCCTTTGAGATGATAGCTGAACTTAAAGTACTCCTCTTCGCTGTTGTGAAAAATTGTGACAACTGGTGACTAGTAAGCCTGCGGTGGGGTGGAGTGTTGGTGGCGAGGGAAATAAAATAAGAAAGTTATCAATTAATCTGTTAGCAGTTTTACCAAAAAGTATGCTGTTACTTTTCAAGTGTACTCAGAAAGAATCATAGAAATGTAAAGCGGAGAAGGAGGCCATTTGCAGAGTACAAGCTATCCATCTTAATCACGGGCCCCAATTCTCTTCGTCCATAGCCTTGTATGTAGACAAGTCAAGTGCCCGTCCAGCATCTTTTTAAAGAGGCTAAGGGTATGTGAGTGAGATGCAGACCTCCAGACACTCGGGGAGGGGTAATTTATTCTGCACTCCCCTCTATTCCTTCTTCTGATTATCTTAAATCAATTACTCGATTACTGACTTCTCTTTTTAAATTTCCCCTTGCTCTCTGTTCCAGAAAAAATAGCCCTATTCTGTCTCATCTAAAATGAAAAAATCTAAACAGCTAAAATTTCTTAGCCCTTGCAACATTCTTGAATATCTGTCAGTACAATCATGTCCATTCTGCACTTTGGTAAGCCATATTGTACACACTTTTCTAGCTGTCATCTAACTAACATTTTATACAATTCTCGCACAACTTCCTTGCTCATATTCAGAACTTTGACCTATTAAGGAATGTCCCATGTGTCTTCATAAACATATTTTCTTCCTGTTTTTCCTTGAGCTTCAGGGATCCTTGGATTATATATTTCAAAGTTCCTCTGTCCCTCTAGATTTCCCAGTTTCCTGCTACTTATCAAGCATCCCTTTCTCTTGTTTACTTTCCCCAAAGCCATTGCTTCACACCTTCAGCAGATTTTTGCCACTTTCTTGCCAACCTGACTAGTTCATTGGTATTTTCTTGCAGTCTATGGTTTTCTTTTTCTTTGTCAAACACAAACAACGTCTGTAATCATTGACCAACTTTTCAAATCAGGAAATCTATATTTGCCTACATCACCGATAAATAAAACAAAAACTCATGGAAGTAGCACTAAATTTTCCAGAACACCAATACCAGTCATTAGAATGCAATTTGACTTTTACTTCCTTGCCACTGAACCAATTTTGCATACAACTTGTCACTTTCTGTTGGATGCCCTTTTGTTAACCTTTCCGACCAGCTCGCTACATAGGATCTCATCAAAACAAATCCTCGTAAAATCCATGTAGACAACATCAAATATATGGATTCATTACCACCTCAATAAAATTAATTCAATAAAACAAAGCTACTCGCATATCTCATTACATGTTAATCTATGCCACCCATCAGAATTTTGTTTGAATAATTCTGCCCACTACCTATCCCCATCTTCCTTTTTAAACAATACCCTATTCACAATCTTCCAGTTTTCCAGCACAATATCTATAACCAAGGAATACTGGAAAAGATTACTATTTCCTTCATTTCCCACCTCTCCACTCGCCCCCTTTAAAAAAAATCTCTCTGGCTACATAGTCAGGCTCCTGAGAATTTTTCAAAGATGCTTAGTATCACTCTTCTCATTCTGAGCCTCTTCAAGACTTTACATTGTCTCTACAGACATTAACGCTTTGCTCCCCAACAGGTGCTACAGTTTCATAATGCACTTGTCCTTTATGTACATATCATCTTCGGGTTTTCCTCATTTGCCTTCTTAATTTTCTATGCTTGTCCAAGCTATTGAGCAATCAGTAAACAACTTCAACTTCCTTTTTTGACTGACTCTAACACTAACTTTCATCCCTCCCTTCCTTGTCCGTGAATACCTCCCATTGCTCAGACACAAATTTACCTTCTGGTTGACCAGAGGAAAAGGAAGAATGCATCACTAGAAAACCAGGTCCTGAACTGACCTATGCACGTGCAGATTCCAGTCACTAATTTGCAATCAAGGCATGGAACTTTGGCCAACTTTCCTTACAGCACGAAGTGTTATTATACCTGTTGCTGGCCTAGATCAGCTTCACAACCCTGACTAGGAAATAACAATCTCCTGGATCAATTTATTTGTTCACTTCACCTCCATTATTGAAATGCATCTCACTTTAAAAAAAGACCATTGTCAAGATTGAGATTTAAACTCTCGATGCATTTTTAGAAAATAAAATGCTTATTTTGCGATCAGATGGTTTTAGAACATTATAAGAAATCTGTAAATTTCCAGTTGTGTTTCTGATGCATTTGCATTTGCGCTAGGTAACCTTTATAAGGTAATCAAAGAAAAGACACAAAATGCTGGAGTAACTCAGCGGGTCAGGCAGCATTTCTGGAGAGAAGGAATGGGTGACGTTTCGGGTCAAGACCCTTCTTCAGACTGCACTGACCATTTCTACTGCAAATGCTTTGCGCTCAAGTGCTGTTATAAAACACTCCAGAATTATACTGGTCATCAGAAAGACACTGGTCCTCAAATGACAAACTGACTGGAGATTCAGTTATATAAGGATTTTAAGTAAAACTAGACCAAGTGGACCCGTTGGGCCCAAACCTCTCCTACATTGGTGCAGCATCCTCTCCTCCTCCCCGCTGCCCCCTCCCCCACTCCCTCCACCCCCCCCACTCCCTCCACCCCCCCCCCCCCCAATCCTCCCTCCTCTCCCTTCCTCGGAGATAGATTTAAACTTTAAAATGTGAATAACTCTAAAAATATAACACCGATTTCAATGAAACTTCTTCCATTAGCACCAAAGGGATGACGGTGAGTAAGGTGGGCCTAAATTTGTCGTGCTATCGTGTACCGTTTTGGCTGTAGTTCAGGAACAAACAAACGAGAGTTTTAGTATATAGATACTCAAAATAAGATTGACATTAATGCACACACCTGCACAGCTAGGCTCACCTGTCAAGACTAAATGTTTTGCTGATGGATAAGCTCAATTACCAGCTTAGACAAAGGTCACCAACCTGAAACATTAACTATTTCCCCACTCCAGCAGTTTTTATAGCGTTACATTTATTACACTTGTTTGTCCGTTAATAATTTTAATGCCCCACCTGCATCCTATGCAATGTTAATTATACCCCAACCGGGAGTAGGCAGCTCTCACTTGTGTTGGAGACCCCGATAAGAACAGAAGTAGTATTAGTCAGTCATTCAGCCCTTCATGCCTGCTCTGCATTCAGAAAAAAACATAGCTCATCTTTTACCTCAGTGCCACTTTCTTGCACTAATCAAATCCCTGTAACACCATTACAACTAATTCATTACAGCCCCTCAACTGGAAAACTACCCATTAATTCCTATTCTGTTTTCTGTCCATAAACCAATTTTCAAGCCACACCAGTATATTACCACAGTCCCACGTTCTCTCACTTTGTTTACTCACACGTGGTGCTTTGAAGTCCAAATGCACAATAACAATTGCTTTCCCATCCGTTCTGCTGCTCACAATCCCAAAACTGATTTGTAAAACACAACCTCCCTTTCCTAAATCCATGATGACTCTGCCAGTCAAACCTCTTTACTCAAAGCCTCTCACAAGGAAAGCTAACATGCCATTTGCCCATTAACAACTTCCCATACCTTCATGTTAGTCTTAAGTTTCTTGTGCACATAAACACGTAGTTCCCTTTGAACAACAACTTTCTAACCTGTCACCATTTAAATAAAACTCTGCTTTCCTATTTTGTGCACCAAGGCAGATGATCTGAAACAGACAGTGTTGGATTAACACACCAGGTCAGGCAGCATCTCTGGAGAACACGGATTGGTGACTTTTCAGGTTGGGATGTCTGAAGAAGGATCCCAACTCGAAATATCACCTATCCATGTTCTCCAGAGATGCTGCCTGACCCATTGAGTTTGTCCAACACATTGTGTCTTTTTTTGTAAACGTACATCTGCAATTCCTTGTTTCTACAGATGATCTGGCATTTGACTACATCATATCCCAGCTGTCAAGTCCTCACCCACTTAGCTTGCCTGCATCCTCTTTAAGGTTCCTTGTACCCTCCGCACTATCCTATTTTTTTAAACAGCAACAAACATGACATTTGCTCCCCTCAACCAAATTCCTCAGAAATTGTGACTGACAAGCATCAATCAATCCCTGTGGTAACCCACTAATCACAACCTGCGAAAAAACTGTTTACTCTGACTTGTATTAAATGGAACAGCATAAAAGAAAAAAAGGCTATGCAGAAAAGGGAGGAGTAATTGGAATAGTTCTACCAGGCCCTTCATCACCCTGCGTGGCCTGGCCGCAGCATTTTACATCGCCCGGTGGGGGCTCAGAACTTTCATCGGCCTGCTCGGCTCGACCCTGGGACTTTCCATCGCCCGGTGGGGGCTTCAAGGGGTTGGGAGCCTCGATCGCCTCGTGGCGCCACGGGAGAAGAACGAGGAGGAGATAAGACTTTGCCTTCCATCACAGTGAGGGTATGCCTAGAGCAATCACTGTGATGGCTGTTTTGTGTAAAAAATTGTATCTGTGTGTCTTGTGTTCTTTAATGTCTACTGCTGGACCCTGACGTGAGAGGACGCTGGCGTTGATTATTCGCCGCTTTTCCGTCAGGATAGTTTGTCTGTTTGTCTGTTTGTTTCTATGTTAATTGTATTTGTAAAGCGCTTTGTGCATGTGTTAAGGCGCTATATAAAATAAATATATTTTATTATTATTAAACAAGTTTAGACCTACTCTGTGCGGTATCTTTCATTGATTTTCGAAATCACAACAAAACGACCGGCAGCCTCAGTGAAGGCTGCTGCAATGTTATAACGCGTGATGCTTAAAGTTGAATTTGTCAGATGACAGTGACTCGGGTATTTAATAGTAATCCATATATTTGGAACACACCCTCGCTATTGCTCCACCTGTGCGTGGGCTGCGGGACTCGGAGGTCTGGAAATGATCGCGGGAAAACTAATAAAGAAACGGTGACCTATAATAATAAATACAGAGCACCAAAGCCCCAGGATAAAACGTATCTTACCGAGAGGCACAGATCGTCGGATAGTATAAAAACTCAGAGAAACCACATCCCTTTAGCCGCTGAAGTCGGAAACATCCCCGAGCGAGCGCCATCTTGCAAAACAAGGGGCTGGGCGGGTGCAAAGGTCATCGACTCGTGATGTCGTCTATTTTCTCTCAAAAAAGGCAATTTAAACATATATAGTTAAATAAAGCCGCCGAGGGTTCTCACTAATGACATTTGCTATGTTTACATGTTTACTACCAGAATGGTCAAATTTGACGGGCTCGGCTTTTAGGGTTGCCATGGAGACGGGACACGAGAGTCTCCTGCACGGAGGCGTGGGCGGCAGGTGAGAGGCTTTCGTTGTGAGGGGAAAAGTGGAGATATTCAGCTTATTTTTACCAAATGCATAGGGTCGAAGTACTACCTGATGGAAGTGTTCACAATTTGGAGAAATTTGGATAATGTTAGAGTGATCTGACTGAGCTCTGGGTCAACTCCAACCCCATGCTCCGACTCAGTACCCTCCCCCTCAGTGCTTCCCCTTCCATCCCATTTCAACCACACTGTTTGTGTCAGACTGGCCAGTGTTCATGAAAAATCACCAATTTGTTGCCTAACCTGTATTCTCGTCCGTTCATTCCTCCACAGATGCTGCCTGGCCCGCTGAATCCATCCAGCACTTTGTGTTTTTATGCAAGGCTCCAGCATCTGCAGTTCCCTGCGTCTCCATTTTACTGATTTCTCTTGTAGTTCAGATTTCCAGTAACTTCGGTCATCTGCCCTCGTTCGCCTTCTATTTACACCTCCAGACAATTCAGCTTCAATTAACAAACATTCACCGGCCACTCTCGGCAAGTACGACCACCTTTTTCTGTCATTCAGTTTCTCTTCGCCTCCACCTTATCATTGGCATAATTTCCTTTGTTTACCACATCCCCGCACCTTTCCTGCAAATTAAAACATGTGTTTTCTAACTTTCACTAACTCTGATGCATGGACCGTTGACCTGAAACATTAATTGTATCAGCAGATTATAACAGAAAAATATTGTTAATCTTGAAAACAGCTGTGGATATGTGACTAATGCCAAGGCACATATCTATTCTTTGACCCTTCATTCCATTTAAACGATTGATTGAAAGATACACCCAGGAAACGGCCCTTTGACCCACCAATCAACACTAGTTCTATGTTATCCCACTTTCACATCCACTCCTTAAACACTTGGGGCAATTTACAAAGGCCAATTAACCTACAAAACCCACATATCTTTGGGATGTGAGAGGAAAATGGAGGAACGAGAGGAAAATGGAGGAACCAGAGGAAATCCACTCGGTCACAGGGAGAACATGCAAGCTCCACACAGATAATACCTGAGGTATTCCAACTGTGCCACTCTGCTCTGCTGGCACAATTACATTTATTGTGGTACTCTTCAAATTGTCTGGAAGGATAAGAAACCAACATCAGTGTTCTTTTCCAGACCAACATTCAGGTCCTAATTACACTCAGTTGCCTCCATGAGGCAGGTCATCTCATTGGCGTGCCTGATCTCTAAACCACACACTCTATTCTGACCTCCACCACAAAAGAAATTACGAGGCAGACAGATAAAAATTCAAAGATTTGCTCAAAGGTATATTGGGAAAAAATGCAACTTCCCCACTAATATTTGGAATTCTGTGGATCATAATCACTAAAAGTGGAGAAGGACCACTATGCACAAATGGTAGAAGGAGCACACCACCTCACAAGCTACCTGTTCACTCACCCTGTCAGGAACCTCCGGCCCTTGCTGTGGAAAGGTCTGCAGTTCCTATATTGGTCCTATCAACCACCCTAGGATTCAAGGGGCTAAAGTGGAAGCAAGTCATCCTCAGTCTCAAGTGACTGACCAGTAAGAAGACTTGACCAGGTGGACAGGATAAAAACAGAAAATGGTGGAAATATCAACAGGTCAGGCAGCATCTATGCAGAAAGAAACAGAGTTAGTATTTCAAATTAAGGATCTTTTATCTTTCACCAGAACTGATGAAATGTGATTGACCTGAAATGTCAACTCTGTTTTTCTCTTTCCACAGATACCGCCTGACCTGCAGAGTTTATCCAGAATTTTCTGTTTTTTAATTTCAGATTTCTGGCATCTAATTTTTCACTTTTCACAAACTCACTTCAACTTTGTGGAAGACGTGTTATGTTTTGATTGTGAGGCAGCTCTCATACAACTGCTCTCTACAGACCACTTTTTCTTTGATGAACTTGTGTTTATTATTCACCTAATAATAAGATTCCTTTATAAATATTTACTCTATTGCTTCCAGATGGAAAAACACATGGATGGTTTGAAGGTAGTTTCTGATCCAGGAACGTCCAAAAATCCATTCGGACCACTGTAACTGAATTAGATCAGCAATCCTGGAGCACCCAGCTACCCAGTGGTAAGGATGGCAATAGTTTTACAGATAGGGTCAGGGAGAGAACAGGGTGACTGAGTGAGTTCAAAATTGGTGGGAAGCGACAAGAGGCTGGGTGAGGATGTGTCAGGCTTGAGGCATCTCATGGGACTTTTTGGTTCAGTTCAATTTAGTTTATTGTCACGTGTACCAAGGTACAGTGAAAAGCTTTTGGAGCAATTGGAAGATGGGATGGGTATATATTTTTGTATCTTAGTAAATCTTAGGGTTATATTGTGGCAATTATCATGGCAGCCAAATGCCACACAACTTTCTTTGGGTAGAGCTTGATTTATTAATTCACACTAAACACTCAATCAGCAATAACTTTATGGAAATAATTCTGTGATGTAAGTGATCCTTGCTATCTAGAATTTGATAGGTTGAATATACATACCGTGGCCCCAATACTATGTTCTGTTTAAGATTCTGATTGTCTGAGGAAAGTACAGTACTACACTAAGATATCCAAAATGATCCCAATGATATAGGTGGATATCCCAGCATAAATTCCCAAAGTATTAGTCTCAATGTGAAATCTGGCTGGGTGCAGCAGCAAATTACGCTTCAATTCACGCTTCCCTCCATTTACTGCAATAATAAACAGAATAAATTTGCATTTGTGTAGCATTTTGCACAATTGCTGGATGTCCAAAGCATTGGTACTTCTGTGTATAATCACTTTGTAATATGCATTATGTGAGGGTCGATTTGTGCATACCGAGTTCTCGCAAACAGCAGCCTGATGATGACCAGATTGAACAGGACATCAGGGAAAACTGCCCTGCTCTTCCTCAAGGAATTCTTTTGGGATCTTTTACACTCAAATGAAAGGGAAGCTAGGGATTTATTTACTATCACATTCAAACAATAGCATGTTTGAAATTGCAGTACTCCCTGCAACATTTTATATATTAAATGTTGAAAATGTAAATATTTTAATTGATATCACACTAGCATGATCACAAACAAAAATATCAGCCTTAAAATCAGGATTGAAGTTTTATTTTCCCATCTCTTACATATCTTTAAAGGCTGAAATAATGCCTTATCTATGTCTCTGTTTTTCCGAACGTGCTGTAGATTGAATGAATTTAGCACCTGCTACAAATTTTCACTTGGATGCATTTCTCCCCTTCCCCTTCCCCCTGTCCACCTCCATTTATACTCCTTCCCCTAGTTTCACATTTTGCGCATCTTTTATTCTTATATCCTTATCTCATACTTTTTCACTGTACTGGAAAATTGGATGGTGGCAAATGTTGTGCCTCTATCCAAGAAAGGCTACAGGACAACAGTTGGGAACTACAGGCCAGTGAGTGTAACATCTGTGGGCGGAAAGTTACCAGAGAGTATTCTGAGGGATAAGATATACAGTATGGCGAGTCTGGAGGCTTGTACTTTGTTAAAGAAGTTTATTGCGGCAGCAATATTCAATTACAAAGGATAACAAACGAGATTACAGACAACCATTAACTCAAACTGTTCACATCGAAGTTCTCTTCCCACTGCCTGGTTTTTGGGCCCCAAAACCACCACCTGACCTAGCTGGCCAATCAGCGGGTTCGACTCTCAGGACCAATCCCTATGGTCGCACCACCATTTCATATTATTTTATTTTCATATTTCAGATACAGCGCGGAAACAGGCCTTTTCGGCCCACCAAGTCCGCACCGCCCAGTGATCCCCGCACACTAACACTATCCTACACACAATAGGGACAATTTTTACATATACCCAGTCAATTAACCTACATACCTGTACGTCTTTGGAGTGTGGGAGGAAACCGAAGATCTCGGAGAAAACCCACGCAGGTCACGGGGAGAACGTACAAACTCCTTACAGTACAGCACCCGTAGTCAGGATCGAACCTGAGTCTCCGGCGCTGCATTCGCTGTAAAGCAGCAACTCTACCGCTGTGCTACCGTGCCACCATGTGACCTTGCTGGCCAATCCGAGGGTTCGACTCTCAGGACCAATCCCTATGGTCGCCACAACAGGTTGAATACTGATTTTCTGGCACCCTCGGTTCCAGTCTTTCTGGATAATCAGTTTTTTCAGACCAACAGAGGTCATGAGATAATGAAATGACAATACACCCCTGGCCCACTAATGACACCCCTCCCATGTCTCTAATGCACCATGGAGTGCCAGAAACTTAAAAAAAATATATAAAATGTAAACTGAATGTGAATGGAATGGGACATATTGTTCGATGTGGGCAAGTTGGGCCGAAGATTCTCTTTCAACGCTGTATGACTCTATATATATATATATCAAGAGGCAACAAACAGGAACAATTATGGATTTTATTTTCTTGCTTAATTTTAATCAGTTAATGGAATTAGATGTTTTGGTCGCATGTTGAACTTTGGCCGTCGTAATCCAGCGTTTAATAAGCGATAATAAGCGTTTAATAAGCGATTTTCTGGAAAATAAAACATGATTTTCATTAGTTTTTCTGAAATGCTTTGATATGGGTTTGAACAGGAACATGACTCTTACAGAAGTGTTGGGTGAGGTGGAGTTGGGGAGAATTTCTATAAGAATTTCTAATCTCTCACTGAAACTTCAGTGGAACATTGGGGGAAAATACATTTACCTTATTTTCTGGAGATTTTACCGAGTTTCTACCCTGACTACGCCTCTGATGTTGAGTATTGCATGGACATTTATTAGAGGCTGTATTTCCTTTGTTTGCGTATATTTATCGCGTTAATCAGCATCTCTGCATTTCCCCCACTCCATTTCCCTCTTTGTAAGTAATTTCACATTTAAATGGATGGATAATCATTAAGGAAGCCATAATGAAGATGTGTTCCATGATCTCATCACAGAAAGCTCTGTGCAAGGTGAAATAAACCAGAATACAGCCACATCATCTTTTATGCGTGTTTGATTCATACATTTTTGGAATAATGTGCTTACATAATTAATACCAAAGCCTAATTTACGCACTCGTATTCTTGAAATAACGCACTCAAATTCACGCCTGACAGCGTAGTCATGTGCGATGCCTTGCAAGGCACTGTACAATACAGTGACAGCTTACCACTTTCTCAGTTTTTGTTTGTGCCATCTCTGCTTGGTGTGTGTTTATTTCAACTTCTGTATTTCGCACATCTTTTTAGTGTGAAACAGTTTTCGCCATCAACCAAAATATTGAAGTTGTTTATCTTCCCCTGTTAATCTTTTAACATTAGAGACTCTGTTTTTACTTTATTAACTTTTTTCTTTATTAATGAGTAGGGTAAAATAATAATGGCAGTCATAAATGAACTATTTATTGTGTGATGTAGATGGTTATATGGCTTTTCCTTTAACCTGTACCATTTACATACATTCTTATGGTAAAAAATATGCTTAATTTATGCATTTTTGAGATATGCACTGCTTTTTAAGAAGGTAACCCTCACGTAAAATGAGAGGTGTCTGTAGTAGCATCTTGTATGAAACATAAAATTATAATGAAAACCAAAAGCTAACGTACATTATTGATCCAGGTGATGTAAGCTGAGAAGCGGGTCCATACTGTTGGTTTCATGAACATGTCACATCCTGCTGCACTTCCAAAACTTGTAGCTCCATGGACATAGTAAACACCATTATGCTCACAATTCAGAGGACCTCCAGAATCTCCCTTTGAGGAAAGTTGGTGAAACCATTATTTTCAATCTCTCAGACTGGTTAATACATTTTTTAATAACATTTTAAAAGGAAATTGAAATCAAGAGGAATACAAAAAAAGGAATGGGAAGGAACAGAGAAAGCCAAAAAATAGTATTTGGGAAAATGAAGATAAATATTTGCAAAAGATAATGGAAGTGAAACAAGGACTGATATGTCAGCAAGAAATTGCTGACAGCAAGAGAAGGACAACAGAGGAAATAATGAAAAAGGTGCAGAATACTGGGGAGAATTCCAAAAGAACACTGCTCCTTTCCAAAATAGTCAAGTGATCTTTTACATCCTCCCACAAAGCCAGACAAAGCCTCATTCTAAAGGTTCAGCAGAAATATGACACCTCCAAGAGTATGGCAGTCCTGTGCAGCACAAGGTACCAACCCTGATTAAATGTTCAAGTCTCTGGAGTGCAATTGGAACCGATGATATTCTGAGACAGTTTATGTGACTACTGAACTATGTTGAGCACTTTGAAGAAACAATTGGCAAGTTTGTGTCAGTAAAAACGAAAGGGAGCTCATGGAATACTTGATAAGGGAGACAGTTGAAGTTAATAAGAGATAGAGGTGTGAGTGGTGTCTAAACGTTGGGAATTGTTGCAATGTCCTTCCAATGATAAAGAGAGTAACTAAGTTTATTACCTGACAACCAGAAGTGATGCCGTCACCTCCAGCACACACCATGTTTTTGTTGACATAGTAGCTCCACCATTCAGGCTGTGAGCATATTTCATAGGAAACAACTTTGATAGGAGCTTGTTGAAGGGTAGGACTAACGATTCCATTGTCTACATCAAGAGAAGAAATTCTGTATTGCTATTGCATTTTTGTCATTCGTTATTATTATATTCCACATGATATTTTAGACGGTAATCCAGCACCATATTGCCTTTTTGTCTAAAGCCATCCTTTTGACCATTACAGGGCAAGGAGCTTTACGAAAATTATAGCCCTGGCGGAATCAGACTGGTTTACTTTAAGCATGTGCCTAAACAAGCACACTTACTTTAAACTTGAGAAACCACAAATTCCTTAAAACAAGATGAAAAATATATAGCTAGATTTTACAAAAAGCATAGAAGTGAAAATAAGGACTGCCACTTTATTAATTATTTTACTTTGGAGATACCACGCTTCGACCCATCGAGTCCACACTGACCATTGATCACCCGTTCACAAGAGTTCTATGTTATCCCACTTTCACTTCCACTTCCAACACATATGAAGCAATTTGCAGTTTAGTTGAGTTTAGTTTATTGTCACGTGTACCAACATATAGTGAAAAGCTTTTGTTGCATGCTAACCAGTCAGCAGAAAGACTATACATGATTACATTCGAGCCATCCACAGTGTATAGAGACATAATAAAGGGAATAATGTGAATAACATTTAGTGCAAGATAAAGTCCAGTAAAGTCCAATTAAAGATAGTGCGAGGGTCTCCAATGAGTTAGATCAGGGGTGTCAAACTACCGGCCCAGGGGCCGCATCCGGCCCGTGAAGGGGTCCATTCCGGCCCGTGGCATGATTCCAGCTCCCGGGGTTGAGTGGAAGCTACGCCAATATCCGGCCATGCAGTGATGCGGGCGGGAAGGGGCCAGCGCTGGGGAAGGTGGGGAGTCTCAACGTTGTTGTGGACACCGGGAAGTGCCTGGGCTGCCGCCACAGAGACCGCCACCATCTACCTGAGACCCAGGCGAGTGCGTGGATAGAGGCTGGTGCGAAGTCGCCGCACTGTGAATGGGGCAATAGACAATAGACAATAGGTGCCAATAGGAGGCCATTCAGCCCTTCAAGCCAGCACCTCCATTCAATGTGATCATGGCTGATCATTCTCAATCAGTACCCCGTTCCTGCCTTCTCCCCATACCCCCTGACTCCGCTATCCTTAAGAGCTCTATCCAGCTCTCTCTTGAATGCATTCAGAGAATTGGCCTCCACTGCCTTCTGAGGCAGAGAATTCCACAGATTCACAACTCTCTGACTGAAAAAGTTTTTCCTCATCTCAGTTCTAAATGGCCTACCCCTTATTCTTAAACTGCGGCCCCTTGTTCTGGACTCCCCCAACAATGGGAACATGTTTCCTGCCTCTAACGTGTCCAACCCCTTAATAATCTTATACGTTTCGATAAGATCTCTCATCCTTCTAAATTCCAGTGTATACAAGCCTAGTCGCTCCAGTCTTTCAACATATGAAAGTCCCGCCATTCCGGGAATTAACCTAGTAAACCTACGCTGCACGCCCTCAATAGCAAGAATATCCTTCCTCAACTAGCAGCAACTAGCGATCCAAAATCTGAGCTGCTCTCCAGGGTGAGGGCTCTGGGTTTGGGTTAAGGTTAGGTGGGATGTGAAGACATGCTGGTAGTTATGTGTGAATAGGGAAGAGAAGGGAGAAGGTGGTGGTAAAGGAAGGGGAGGGGGAGCAGATGAGGGAAGGGAGGGTTTTTAGGGATGAGGAAGGGAAGAGGGTGTCGAGGGAGGGGAGTGGGGAGTAGGTGGTAAATAAAAGAAGTAGGGAGGGTGGGGGTGAGGAAGGGAGCAGATGAGAGAAGGAAAGGTGTTTAGGGATGAGGGAAGGGAGGGGATTTAGGGACGAGGTAAGGAAAGAGAGGATGAAGTAAGGGTGGGGAGTGGGGGAGTAGTTGGAAGGAAGGAAGTGGGGATGAGAGAAGGGATAGGCTGAGGAAAGGGAGAGGGCAGGTGAGGGAGAAGATGAGGGTAGAGAAGGACATAAGATGTGAGGGGAAGAAAGAAAGACATAAGGAGAAGGATGGGGAGCGGGGCCTTCAGGTGAGATAATGAACAGACCATCTTTCACCATTGCCAGGGAGCTGCTGTTTGGCTGTTCACCACCCAGCCAGCCCATTGTGGGCAAAACATAAACACCGTAGGAAGACTATAAGACAGGGGAACAGAATTAGGCCATTTAGCCCATCAAGTCCACTTTGCCATTCAACCATGGCTGATCTATTTTCTCTCTCAACCACATTCTATTGTCTTCTTTCTCCCTGTAACCTAATCAAGACCTATCAATCTCTGCCTCAAAAATACCCAATGTCTTGGCCTCCACCGCTGTCTGAAGCAATGAATTCCACAGATTCATCACCCATTCCTCCTCATCTCCATTTTGAATGTATGACCTTTTTTTCTGGTGCTGTGACCTCTGGTCCTAGACTCTCCTATTACTGGAAACATTATTTCCACATCCACTCTAGGGCTTAGATACCAATCATAAAAGTAATGCTTGCCAGGCAATCTTCTTCATAAGAAACAAAATTCGTAAAGTGAAACACTTTGTAGTTATAGCAGAGACTGAGACACATGAGAGCAGGTTGAAAAAACGAAGGCAACGAAAGCTGTGGGAGCATGCGCGTGTGCGTTCGCGCATGCATAACTGATCCGGCCCGCATGAAGTCGCATTTTGGCCATTCTGGCCCGTGACCTAAAATGAGTTTGACACCCCTGAGTTAGATAATGGCTCAGGGCTGCGCTCTAGTTGATGGAAGGATAGATCAGTTGCCTGATAACAGGTGGGAAGAAACCGTTCCTGAATCTAGTGTGCATTTTCACACTTCTATACCTCTTGCCTTTATGCTGGTGGCCTTGCCGAGGCAGTGTGAGGTGTAAATGGAGTCAATGGAAGGGAGGTTGGTTTGTGTGATGATCTGGGCTGTGTCCAGAATTCTCTGCAATTTCTTATGGTCTTCGATAGTGCATGCTGCGATGCATCCCGATAAAATGTTTTCTACAGTGCATCTGTAGAAGTTGGTGAGAGTTGTTGGAACATGCCAAACTTCCTAAGCCTTCTAAGGAAGTAGAGGCATTAGTGTTCTTTCTTGAACATTGCTTCAATATGGGTAGTCTAGGACATTTTGCCGAAGAATTTGAAGTTTTCAACCATCCCTGCTTTGGCGTTATCAATGCTCCATTTGCAATTCATGCTATAGCAATGCTGGACATGAAAGATAACTGATTGTGTGTCACCATAAGAAAAGAAAGGCCCAGTAATATTTTAAGTAGCAAAGACAATGGTGTTGTCATTTGCAGAGAGAATGGTACAAAGTTGTTGACCACTTCATACTACTCTATGACCTCTCCTGCCCAGTCTCTGTGACCCCCTCCAACTCCCTGGTAGAGGCTGGTTTAGCCCTTCTGAAAAAAGCAAAAGCACACAAGGTCAGAAATCATTGCTATGATCAGATTACATATTGTGGTGAAGATGAAAATCCTGGTCATTATGTTGGAGCCATTGAACTGACCATCAACCACTCATTTATGGGTAGGACAAATGCACATGACTCTGAAATTACTTACTTTTAGTGTAGCCCCAGCCAGTGACGTAACATAGATAGTCATTTGGTAAGGTAGCACCTGCATCGGGCAAATTTCCAAGCTGGACAAATTGGTTCAGGACAGCATCCTGCTCCAGGTAAAGCAGCGCAATATCATTCCTATTAAAAATGGATTTTCAGCATTAGTGTCTATTTTATTTTTTAACTGATGTTGCAAATGCATGGTAAGGCGAGTGCCTACAATCAGGATTACATTCAGTTTTAGGTTCTTTCCTTGTTATTCACCCTTCCTCTCTTAAATGCTGTCCTTCAAACTGTACCTCATACATATGAGTATGTGTCAGCATCTGCTTCTTCTGCTGATGCATCTCCTTGGGATCAAGGATGATGTACGACCACTCTGGTTTTGTGGGTTCTGAGCTGGTTTATGAGACCAATGTAGGAACGGCAGACTCTTCCACAGATGGGGCAGGTGGTGGCTGATGGGGTGGGTGTGTGGGTAGTTCATGAGGGGATCTGCTTTTTCAGTCATTTACACAGGGCCTCCATGTGTTCTTCATGACAGGAACCATTGGGTATGTTGTATTTCTTCACAGTGGCTTTTGAGCACATCCTTGCATCTTTTCCTGTGTCCATGACAGAGCCCAGAATAGTGTCAATTCTGGGAGTGGGGATGAACATGTGAGTGACGCGACCTGCCAGACATAGCTGTTTGAGTGTAACTAAGTATGTTGTTCTACGAGAGGACGCTGACATTGGTTAACTTATCCTTCCAATGACTTTGGAGGATTTTACAGAGACAGTGCGGGTGGTATTCCTACAGTATCTCCAGATGCCTGCTGCAGCATACAGGAGAAGCTGGGATCACTGCCTACTGGTACACCCCGAGTTTTGTGCCAGATCTGATATCTTGACCTTTAAATACCCTTTTCCTCAATTGACCAAAGTTTGTTCTGGTTCATTGAAGGCAGTGGTGTATTTCATATTAATGTCTGCCTTTTCTGAGAGGTGGCTCCTTAGACATGGGAAGCGATGCATGTTTTCCAGGTTGTTGATATGGTGAAGGGAGGTAGACCAGCAGAGGACCTTTATCTTTTGGATGTTGAACGTAACACTCATCTTCTCAAATGCTTCGGTGAAAGATCTGTGTAAGTGATGAGTGTCTCCCTCTCACACACAGACGCACACATGTTCCATCAAATATGATACAAGTGTGAGTGGTGGACACTACTGAACAATCGATGTGTGGGCATATATATATTTTTGCTACACAAAGTTATCAATGAGTCATGGTGTTTTTATGAGATTGTGATCGTTCTTAAAGTAGCGGCTGTAATAGCTAGTTATTCAAAATTCAAAAGTTATTCAAAATAACTTTGATGTCAACACAATATTCATTAGTCCAAAATATTATATTGTTACATACCCAAGTGCAAGATCACCATTCCAACTTTCATGAACGATGATTTGTTGTACGTAAATGTACTGTTCGGTTTTATCATCCTCATAAAGGTTGTGATCACCCAGGACGACACGGTATGTTATACCTGAGCTGTCAGTGAAAAAAATGATGTAACTTTAAACAAAAGGGATTGGCAAGGGTAGATAAGTGCGTGGGAAGGTGGCTTCAGCAAAGAAATGCCCTGCATTTTATTAGTTTAGTTTACTTTAGAGATACAGCACGGAAACAGGCTCTTCGGCCCACCATGTCCGCACCGACTAGTGATCCCCGCACATTAACACTATCCTACACACAATAGGGACAATTTACACTTATACCAACCCAATTAACCTGCAAACCTGTACGTCTTGGAGTATGGGAGGAAAATCGAAGATCTCGGAGAAAATCCACGCAGGTCACGGGAAGAACGTACAAACTCTGTACAGACAGCACCCATAGTCGGGATCGACCCGGGTCTCCTGTGCTGCAAGCACTGGAAGACAGCAACTCTACTGCTGTCCCACTGTGCCGCTCTGTTTTATATACAGTGAGGTAGGTTTGAAATAGAAAATCAATAGTCAAATATAATGGTATTTCCCATAGGATGCAATGGTAAATTCTACGATAGTCTTTCATGCGTTTAATATGCTTTTGTATAGTGATGTCAATTGGTGTGCAAATTGTTTGATGTTGTTGCTGCAACAATTGACTAATTTTCATTGAAGGAAAAGCATGGGTCGTAATTTGCAGTAATTCTTGTTGACAAGCTTTGTTGATTAAAACTTTGTTAGAGATGGCAAGTAAGAGTTGTTGCTTTATAATGTAGACTATTGAAAATCATATACACTTCCCAAGTGCACGGCTCCCTTGTTGGAATTTAGTTTTTGGTCAGGGAGTACGTGGAATAAATTAATCTAAGTCGAATTGCCTTATGAAGTATTCAGAAAGAATAGATTGGAAAGACAACAATCTGGAGAAAGGGAGGGAAATGGGAAGAACCAAATGCTTCAGAAAAAGAAGACACAAACACAGATTTCAAAATCACTAAGGTGGAAAAGTTTGGGAATATTTTCACGGAATGTAGTGGATTACTACCTTCCTCTGAAAATTTAGTAGACTTATTTACTGACACAAGATAGAAAAAGAACAATTTCACAGACTCAACAGCAAACACGCAACATTAAGATACTGATGGCACTACAAAATCATGTTTAGTGTGTATTGATCAAATTATTGCAGTTGTGATTTTTTGCACTATAAAATATGGAGGGTTCAGGTCAAGTCTGGTTAACTCGCAAGACAACTGTGAACAGGAGTCATCATTTTTCTGCAAAGAAACAGACACCTCCAATTGATTACCTGGGTGAGAGGTGCGTGTGTTAAAGTTAAAGGGCGGTTTGCGAAAAAACTGGACGGCTGATCAGTTGTACTCAGGAAACAAACGTCTATGGTTCAATGTGTAGGAAAATAACTGCAGATGCTGGTTCAAATCGAAGGTAGACACAAAATGCTGAAGAAGGGTCTCGACCTGGAATGCCACCCATTTATTCTCTCCTGAGATGCTGCCTGACCCGTTGAGTTACTCCAGCATTTTGTGTCTACCTTCTATGGTTCAATGGTTCTTTATTGTCACGTATGCACTGCACAGTGAAATTATTTTTGCACAGATCACACATGCACAAATCTGGAGTGATCACCAGAGTGAGTTGTGTTGAGAGTCAGAGCTAGAAAGAATATATGAATTGGAATTACAATTACAGTGAAGAGTTAAAGCTACATAAGGTTGTTGAAGTACATGAATCAGATTAGTGCATGGTCTGATACAGTATTTTATACCACAATTGTTTGTAGTTTCCTGCAATACTGTAAAACATAGATAATCTGCTATCCCATTATTTAGAAATCCCGATGGTTTGGATCCAGCTCACTGGTGACGTTTCCTATGCTCCCTTGAAATTCACAGGAGCTCTAAGCGTGCCAAAAGAACATTTTTTCTGTATCTTATTTTATTTCTAGTGCTTGCACATACTCAGCCTTAATAAATGTTTAAAGGAGTTTTGGGTTATGTTGTTCTTTTAGATTTAACCAGCACAGTGGTGCAGAGGTAGAGTTGCTGCCTTACAGCACCAGAGACCCGGGTTCTATCCTGACTATGGGCGCTGTCTGTACGGAGTTTGAATGTGCTCAGGCTACCTCCCACATTCCAAAGACGTGCAGGTTTGTAGGTTAATTGGCTTGTGTAAATTGTCCCTAGCATGTAGGACTGGAACAAGTGCATGAATGATTACTGGTCGGCGCGGACTCGGTGGGCCAAAAGGCCTGTTTCCACTCTGTATCTCTAAACTAAACTTAACAAAACTAAACTACTCCACCTGCAGAGGCTCAGGCTGATCTCAGAGAATAGGCATAAATGACAAATAGTACCAATCAAAATCATTCACCTGTACACACAGTGAGCAGCAGTCAGCACCCATCTGTGATGAATTAAAGTCCCTCCACAGGCGTGGTACCAGTAACCAGCGTACCCTTGAAGAGAAATCTGTTCAAGGGAAAAAAAGATTAGACTGGCACATGTTAAAATCATATTTTTTAAAAACAGAGCTTCATATTAATGCAGAAAATGTGGCTAGAAAAGCTGGCAGAAAAGTGATGGAGACTTATTAATACAAATATTTTCATTCTCCTGGAGTTTACAGAGCACATGATAATCTATGTTGTTGTTGAGGAAATGTTTTATCTTTCTCACCTGCCATGGCCACGCATTGCGATTTGCCTCAGTCCCTCCAATGACTCGATTGTTTTCAGAACAGAGCCCTGTATACATTGAGAAAATAAAATGTTTTCATTACATCTTTACTGACGTTTGCTATCTTAAAATTCAATTCATGTATTCGGGAAGTCTGTAAAAGGCACTGTATTCCATTAGTAATGTGAGAAATCAAATGTCAATAATTCCCAGAGCAGCTCAGGTCAAATTGTTAACCTGTGGAACTGTTCAAATTGTCTTATTTACGAGTTTAGTTTAGTTTAGTTTAGAGAAACAGTGCGGAAACAGGCCCTTTGGCCCACCGTCCACACTGACCAGCAACCCCCGTGCATTAACACTATCCTACACACAGTGGGGACAATTTCACATTTATACCAAGTCAATTAACCTGTGCGTCTTTGGAGTGTGGGAGGAAACCGAAGATCTTGGAGAAAACGCACGGGATCACAGGGTGAACGTACAGACTGCGTACAGACAGCACCCGTAGTCAGGATGGAACCCGGGTCTCCGGAGCTGCAAGCACTGTAAGGCAGCAACTCTACCGCTGCGCCACCTATCTAGTTACAAGTTTAAAAGATAATTGTAGATGAAGAAGATAATTTATCCCAAGTTCATCCATTACAAAAGACCCTAAGGTCTCTTGAATGTAGCATGCAATTTGTTCATAAGTTCATTCCATGTTTGATTACCCTTTATGTGAATAAATGTGCTTTTCACTCAATTGAACTATCATTACCATGTCCTGCTCCTGCAATATAACATGCACAAGGCAACAGCACTAAAAACGGTTTATCTAGTCCTAGGAAGATTGGCTGTGCCAAACAGGCAAATGAAAGAAAGTAAGTGCAAATTATTAGCCATCCTTCAGTGTCAGGATGGTGGCCACTGGAATATTTATAGGGTGGGGAATCATGAATAGAATGATGGGAGTTCTGTGTGATCCCAAACCTTAAGCCTACGTGTGTAGGACGGAACTGCAGATGCTGGTTTAAACTGAAGAAAGACACAAAATGCTGGAATAACTCAGCGGGACAGGTAGCATCTCTGGACAGAAGGAATGGGTGACGTTTCGGGTTAAGACCCTTCTTCAGACTTAAGCCTACATGTTAATCACCCTATCCCAAGCCTCAAAAAGCAATATTTCTGTCTTCTTCATTACCCATTCTTGTGCCCTGAGTGAATTGTCCATTTTTACTCGCTATGTGCAGTTTTGTGTTGTGAACTTGTTTCCGTCGGCAATGATATGTAGGCTGATTACATAAACCTGCGATACTTTTGATACATTTGGAATCATAAGGTACCAGGAAAGGTGGAAAATTCGACAGGATTCAGTTACTCTGGTGCTTTCCCTCGTTCTATGATACATTGCTGTTTCTCTTGGAGTGAGGTTGAGCGGTTCTTGTGTTCACCCGTTTCCAATCTGATATCACAAGTGGATGCAGGAATGGAGATGGAACCTTCTAGATTTGCTACTGGATATGGGATCGTCTACATTTTCACCTGGAGATGGAACCTTCTAATTTTCCCAGGACTGCTGTCTTTGATGTCAATTACTTAAAGTTTAAATCTGGTTCAACTGCTCTTCAGTAAATTTTATTCTTCACAATACTCATTTGTATTAGAAATTGCAACTGCCTGGCACTTAATTTTCTGCTCAGCAACAACTAAAGCTTTTTCTGCATTAGAAATAGAACAACTCTTTATGTAGGCAAAATAATTGAAGCTGTACTTACCAAGCAGGGCAAGGCTTGCTAAAACCAACAGTTGCAACATCGTGGCAGGTGTATTGTAGAACGTTTTGACTGCATGGACCAGCATTTATACACAGATTATATCAAACACTTGCCGTAAACTGGATAGACTATCAGCTCATTTTGTAACTATGATAAAGCCGCAATGTTGATATTTAACAGTCAGAAGACAAGCATTGGAATTTATTTGGGGCTGCCAGAATTGACAGTATGAGAAAATCTACAGGTGGTATCAGTTTCTCTTCCAAAACAGAAATGGGTCTTTGTCAGGAAAAACTGAAAACCTTGTGCAGTGTTTATTTCCATTATCTTTTTCTCAATCACCCCGTTGTTGTCTTTGGCAAAAAAGGACCTGCTGCTGATCCTCTACCAATGCTATTGTAAATGTATGAGTCCAAGTAGGACACCTACCCTTTGATCTTCCTTCGCTCCTTTGTGGGATGGTGTCTCACTCTATTTTACTGCAACAGTGTAATGAAAAGTGATAACATCTTTGTACATTGTGGTGTAGTGATTGTGGTCTTGGAATAACAACTTAGTAATTCTAATTACAAACTTGATCTACAAGTTGTGAAACTGAATACACTAACACTGATAATGATGTGTGGGTTGGCCACGGAAATTAAATGACCATGAATGCTGCCAGATTGTCATTAAACACTAATATCCTCAGGGAAGGACATGCCTTCCACACCTGCTCTGGACTATGCTGTTGGTTTCATACAAAGCCCGCATCTTCCTGCATAGATGAAGTTAGTCACTGCAAGGACATGGTACTTCCTACCCTGCTGACACTTCAGTGGACCACAGGAATTGGGTGGGGAAGAAAAGAGGGAACACCCATTGCCATTCTGTTTCTCTAAATGCTCTACAGTTTCTCTCACAACATTTAAGAACTATCCAGACAAGCATTACCAAGGTATAGAAGTCAATGGATTACGTACCGGTAAATCAGATTAGTGGAGATAGGAATTTGATGGCCAGCATGAACGTGGTGGGTTGAAGGGACTATTCTGTGCTGTGTGACTGAATAACACTGACACATGAGAAAGCATGGAACAGATTGGGCCATTGACTCATCCAGCTCATTCATTCTATTCAGAATATAAAATCTACCAAATTGTTAATTCTACCCCAAAATCATTTCCTGCGGATAGATTATTCATGAATATCCCTGATGATACAAATGTAACCAAGTAATTTTCTAATTGGTTTGCAACCCGCTGCACTGTTCACCTAAGGCAACACAATACTCCCGAGCAGAAACAACAAATTGCAAAAAAGGGTGAATGAAGTTGAGATCCCCCGATGCGGGAGCTTGATCGCTCCAACGAGGAGGGCCCGACCGCCGGCTACGGGAGCCAAGATCGTCCCGTCAACGGAAGGCTCGAGGCCCCCGACCGCGGGAGAACAAAGAAGGGAAGAGATTGAACTTTTTTTCCGCCTTCCATCACAGTGAGGAATGTGAAGGAGTCACTGTGGTGGATGTTTATGTTAAAATGTTTTTTGTGTGTCTTCTAACTTTTTATTGGTATGACTACGGCAAATCAAATTCCTCATATGTTGCAAAACATACTTGGCTAATAAAGTATGATTATGATTATGATGAACAACTACGTGGCTTCAAATATAATGGGAACCGTCATACCCATTAATATCAGTGTGAAACCAAAACCAATTTTTACAAAATAATATACACTTTTGATGAATACAAAATTTCATCAGGAAATTTTATTCTCACCAAACCCTTGAGGTGAGATAAGAGTGACTAGCCGTGATGTCAAGGCAGCAAGTGTGGCATCAAGAAGCCATGATAAAGAGAGGAGAAGTGTCCAGCTTCAAGATTCTGGAAGTATGTGGCATCTCAGCTGCACGGAGTTGTGTCTCAGAGGTTGTGTGGTATCTCAGCTGCATGGAGGCAGAGAGGAGAGCTCTTCAGCGGGTAGTCCATAGAGCTCAGAAGACTTATCGGAACACAGCTACCAGCCTTGGAGGGCATCTACAACACACGATGCCTCAGAAAAGCCACCAGCATTCACAAAGACTCCTCACACCCCTGCAATAGTCTGTTCGAAATTCTACCATCGGGCAGACGATACAAGGCCTTCTACGCCGGCACCTCCAGACTCAGGAACAGCTTCATCCCCAGGGCCATAGCTGCTATGAACCGGTCCTGCTGAGCCGATGGTCACATCGCACAGCTGTTGTAGTTCGTGACCTATTAACAGAATAGTCAGACAACCGAATTCGTTTAACTTCTTTATTGTACTCACCCAGGTGGGAGAGAGCCTAGACACCGGAGCGTTCAGAAACGCTCAGGCAGCTAGTGTAGCCTCTCTCTCTGAAAACTCAGATTCACACACATTTTATACCTGTAATACATGTGCCAGTACCTTTCCATCGCTGCCTTATACGGCAAGTTTACAATGTCCTATAAATCTTTATGTGTCCTTCGGGACCTCCGTGTACATCGTGACCTACGTGACCTACGTGTCCTCTTCTTTCTTGGGAACAAAGGGCAGTCCATGTGGCAAGATGTTCTTAACATTTCAAAGCTTTGAACGCCAGTTGCTGATATCAGAGGATGCACTTCGCCATAAACCGCGCTACATGCTGACAAACAGGATGCCTCAACAATATAACCAAGCTGGAAGATTTACACTCCTGCAATAGCATCCACATAGCTGCATTCCTAATGTTAACCCTTACATTCCACCCTTTGATTATGCTATAATCACAGTTTTTCAAAGTGGCCGATTGACAAATAGTTGGCATATAGATGGACCGAAGCAATAACAGATTAACAGAATCAACAATTAACACAATGATACTGCCATAATGGAGAATCGCCCCCCACAAATATCCTAATCCAAACCAATCCCATCCTGAAGCATCAATTCGATCTTGGGCTAAATCTGCCCCTACCTTCCTAGCTCTTTCTATAACCTCCTTCACATGCCCCGTGATATTGGTGATATTAGAGGATACATCTGGTATAAATATACAACATTCTTGCCCTATCATAGCACAGGTGCCCCCTTTCTCGGCTAGCAGGAAATCTAGGACCATACGATTCTGGAGAGCGACAAGACGCAGGGCCACCATTTCAGTTCCCGCCCAAGCGGTTCCCCATCTCGGGAATATTATCCACCAAAACCTCTCAAACTCCGATACAGCTCCTTTAGAGCACCACTTTGGATGCTGTAGGGGGTGACTTATAATTCGTAGGTGAGGGATTACAAAAGCTAGATAACAGCACCCTGTCCAGGTCTCATAAGATCCCTGATCATACTGTGGAGAAAGTCATGGTAACCAGACATATGCCCAGCTCCCACATTGAGTAAATCCCATTAAGAAGTATTGGGGGAACTGCAGTACTGATATGAGTGCATGTGCTGAATCCCACAGACAGGCTAACTTCATTTGGTCTAGATCCCATTCTACAGAAACAGGTTCTATTTATTGGCGTTTCTGAAGAATCATGAGGAGAATTAACTTGTATCCGGGGCCAATTCTCCTGTGTTTGATTAAGATAGGGTCTCAAGGACCACCCATTAAAACACTGACATCCACAGTCATCTGATTGGTTGTCATAATCCGTACACCAATTATTGGGACCCGGGCTCTGTGATTGAGATTTAAGAAGAAGAGGGCAGACCTGACTTCACTCGGAGTGAAGGGGACCGGGTAAAGAGGCATCATGCTTCTACCATATGTTGGAAACGGGGCGCACACCCAACAGGCAGACCGTTCCACCTGGGAAGCGTATGTCTGACATAAAGAGAGGAAACGATTTTTTCGCCGGAGACCCGAGATTCGTCCTTCTATCTGACTACCGAGGGTCAATATAATCCACAATCCCCATCTTAGCCTGATGTTGTCCCGTGGTTTCTGGGCGTCTCAGACCTGAGAATGCAAGGCTGATAAAGATTGGGTTAATAATTTCATATATTCAATTAAACGCTCATCCAGGGCGTGCAGTTCATGGAGGTTGATGGACCCCTCTCCCTCCGCCCCCCCAAGGGGTTCGGAGTGGTTTCCTGTATAATACCTCAGCTGGGCTTAATCCTGTAGTAGAGTGAGGGGTTATACGCATAGAGAATAATGCCATCGGCAGGACTTGGACCCAATTTAACTTAGTCTCCTCTTGGAGTTTGGCCAATTTATTTTTTAGTGTGCCTTTTGCTCGTTCCACTATACCTGCGGCCTTTGGATGGTGTACACAGTGGAACTGCTGGCGGATATTTAACTGTTTGCACATTCCCTCATTAACTTTGGCTGTAAAATGAGGTCCATTGTCCGAGCTCAATGTACACGGTAGTCCAAACCTCGGCACTATTTCTTTCATCATACAGTGGGTGTAATTCGAATTTAACTCTGTTTGATTCTGCATTACCCTTTCCAGTTCTTTTTCTACCTCTTCATTCTGTCTCCAAGTCATTACATCAGATAACCATCCTGAAAATTGCGTTTCTTGTAATCCTTTATCCTAAGCATTTCGTAGTCTTATTCCTTCTCCCATCAATCCTCCTACTGTCTGTATCTTATTTTGTAGGGTCTCTATATCGAAGGAATTTAATGTTCCTATTCCAGTTCCAACACTTCCTAACACCGTTGCCAGCATATCCCTTTTCCCTCTTCTATTTGTCTTATGCAGATCCATTGTAATTTCAGCAACGTTACATTCACTCTGCTTCTTACATGGAAAACTAAATTCATCTGTCAGGCATTGGAAATTAAACTGGCACAAAGCGTGTCCGCAGGGTACAACCCAATAGGCTTGGTCTCTCAATTGTTTAGCTCTGGTCTTATTAAACCATCCTGAGCAGCGTCCTATTCTTTCTGCCTTCCAGGGTATTGTGCCATTGCCTCCTCTGCATATCATCTGATCGTCCCTACATAAATGTCGTGGAGTAAATACAGATTGACCACAATCCCATATAGATCTTGAGTGCACTTCCCCTCATAGCGGGAGTAACAATAGCAAAAGGAACATTATTTTACAATGCTAAGCATTATATAGTTTGAGATTTCAGACTGGATGTCAAAGTCCTGTCGAGACCTTCGGCTTCAATCCATCGGCTAAACACATCAACAATAACTAAGCAATACTTATAACTATGTACACGTGGCAATTCAATAAAATCAATTTGTAAACATTCAAACGGTCGCCGGGATAGTGGCGTGGTTCGTTGCTCCGTTGGAACAGTACGACCGGGGTTGTTCTTTGCACAGATCGTACATTCAGCGCTAATTTTTGTCACCCCTTTATTCATTCTGGGGTGATACCATGTAGCATTTATTACATCCAACATTCCCCTCTCACCAGCATGGGTAAGAGAGTGCACATAATGCAACAAAACAGGTAAAAGCGCGTTAGGGACACAAACTTTGCCAGAGGCAGTGACCCAAAGCGAATCAGATTTGCGAGGGGAACACCCATCCTGGCTCCACTGGTGTCTCTCAGCCTCGGGGGCGTCCCCCTGAAGCTGGCAGAGTTCCGAAACACTCGGCATAGCGGTAGTTGCAGAAAACTGCTGTTGTTCACCTGAAGGAACTAAAATGGTAGGGGTCAGGGCCCCTGTGCGTGCCAGTGTGTCAGCCAATGCATTCCCAAAAGAAATGGAATCCTTGGCAGATGTATGCGAATTACATTTAATGACAGCCGATGTTTTCGGGAGAGTCAAAGCCGCCAGCAAATTTCGGACAAACAGGGCATTTTTAATAGGAGTGCCCGCTGCAGTTAAAAAGCCCCTGTGCTGCCACAGGTTACCGAAATCATGTGCAATCCCAAAGGCATATCGTGAATCGGTGTAAATAGCACGTTGGCCAGCGCAAAGGTGGCAGGCCCACGTGAGGGCAAATAATTCAGCCTGCTGGAACTCTTGGTTTAGGTGTTCCCTTATCTGTGCAAAAGTATCCTGAGCCGTCGCAGCCCGATGTGCCATCGCCGCTTTCCACTTTAGGGACTCGGCAGGGGTGAGGAGGAGGGACAGGGCGTCAACCTGGGCTTCGGGACTTGCCTTGTAAACTTGCATCATAATGCAGAAATGACTAACAAACCCCTGGGCATCTGTTTGTTTATTCGGCGCCTGTTGGGCAATGAGGACCAGGTCGGACGGCTTCCACGGGGACTGAACAGGAATCACGTCTGGTTGGTTACCCTGTCCAGCCTGTGGGTTGGGGACCATGCGAATAGGGTCGGCAGTATCCTCAGTCTCTAGCGCCGCTCGTGCGGATTCTGGTTCGTGGCGCAACTTAACCCTTTCACCAATGGTTGTCTGGGACCTATCCATGTTCCCTGATGCTGCCTCACAATCGGGGGGGGGGGGGGGGGGGGGGGTTGTCCCGAGTATCCTGGCAGGGAGGGTAAGACAGGGACTGGCACCACCACAGCCGGTGGCTCTGCCTGTGGGGCTGTGGGGATCGGACGTGTCCAGGGTTCCTCATCACCCTCGGACTCCTGATTACCTAATAAAGCCGCTATAGACTCCAGTGGTTCGGATTCTGACCTTTGTTGTTGTTGGGTGGGATATATCCCTTTGGTACCGGTTTTAAAATCACCTCAGTCTCTACATTCCATGTACCTCCCACTGGCCAGGCTTTGTTTCCCAACCTTTTCATTAACGAAGCAGATAACACTCTGTAATCTTTACCATTTTCTGGCAGTAAATAACACATGTGTTGTACCGGGGCACCGCCATCACTCTTATCCAAAGTCTGTCCCATATGTCTGATTGCCAATTATCCAAAATTATGTTACCAATAAATGTTACCAAACGATCAATTTCACCCAGACCAGAACAATGTCAACAAGAGTGACCTTCTTAATCCGTATCCTTATCCTTATCGGTTCGTCTGTGAATCTCAAGTGGACACGAAATCAACCCCAAACGAGGGACTTCAGTGTCTGAAAGACGTCAACGTCCGGGGTCTCGAACAATGGTCGAGAAGTGCACTCTGTCCCCTTCGGACGTGTTTCAGTCACCACTGCCTCTTAGTCGTTCGTGGTTGATGGTGCCAAAGAGATCCTGCCGACTACGCCAAATGTTGTAGTTCGTGACCTATTAACAGAATAGTCAGACAACCGAATTCGTTTAACCTCTTTATTCTACTTACCCAGGTGGGAGAGAGCCTAGACACCGGAGCGTTCAGAAACTCTCAGGCAACTAGTGTAGCCTCTCTCTCTGAAAACTCAGATTCACACACATTTTATACCCGTAATACATGTGTCAGTACTTTTCCATCGCTGCCTTATACGGCAAGTTTACAAAGTCCTATAAATCTTTATGTGTCCTTCGGGACCTCCGTGTCCTCCTTGTCCACCATGACCTACGTGACCTACGTGTCCTCTTCTTTCTTGGGAACAAAGGGCAGTCCATGTGGCAAGATGTTCTTCTTAACACTTCAAAGCTTTGAACGCCAGTTGCTGATATCAGAGGATGCACTTAGCCATAAACCGCGCTACATGCTGACAAACAGGATGCCTCAGCAATATAACCAAGCTGGAAGATTTACACTCCTGCAATAGCACCCACATAGCTGCATTCCTAATGTTAACCCTTATACAGCGAACCGGCACAGACCTACTTGAACGTTATTCTGTTTTAAAACTGTTTCTAATTTTGTTTCACTGGGTTGTCTAGATTTATACTGGTTAGCTAATTAATTTATTGCATCGTATGGGAGGTGCATTCCCAATCTCGTTGTACCCCTGTACAATGATAATAAAGGTATATTGTATTGTATTGTATTGTATAAAATTAAAATCAATGGATTAAGGTGTCTAGCCCACAGTTACTCAGTTTATCCACATCTTTCTTTTTAAACACTACCCTATTTGCAAACTTCCAATTATCATGCATGGAACCAGGAAGTATTGGAAAACATTATTATTTCCGTCATTCCCCCCAAAGGAAATCTCCCTGGGTACATAGTCAGGCTATCTAAGATACTAAATATCACACCTCTCATTCTTCAATATTTTCCACTGCTCCTCAAATACAATCTGCATCTTTGCCTCCTTTTGTGAAAACAACATGATAATTTATAACCGTACCCTTCTTCTGCCTCCACAGACGTTACCGCTTTGATCCTCAACAGACATTGTCAATAATAACAATACATTCTTCATTTTCTTTTGAAGCTTCTTCATGGCTGATTATGCAAACCCATTGCAAGGGGCAAAGGCTCGTTCTTCATTCTGACACTGCGTGATACAGCCCTTTAAATCAGCAATATATTGCACCATCCATGCAACTGCACTCAATTTAGATGAAAAACAGAAACATGAAATGAAAATAGAAAGACACTTACAAGGAAAGCACCATGCGGCTGGGATTTTTTTTTTTTCGGGGGGAGTTTGGAGTTAAATTTGGGATGCAGCACACTTCGAAACATTACACTGCAGAATTGAAAGTAAAAAGCTTGTGGGCGTTACTGCATATGAACCTTTTTTTTTTTCAATTTTGTCCTGTATTCAAATGATTAATATAAAGAAAAGCAGTGGTTGCAGTATTGCCCCCAGGAAACTTCACTGCAATAGTTCCCCCTAAAAAGCAAAATTTCACTTCTAATTTCTGTTAGTCAGCCATTTTTAAACTATTTTTTTACACCACAGTGACTTTTTACATCGTATGTTTCCAGCTCCATGCCCCCACCTCTAAAACATCCTGACTCTTGTCCTGGATGAAGTTCTACGTACATTTTCGCAAAAGGTTTGATAACTAGTGGTCTTTGGCCTTCCATTCTCCAGCATAACCCTTTGGAGAAGGGAGGACTTGATTCTAATATCAAGCCATCTATTGATTACATTGTGCACCTTTGATTGATTACATTGTGCATGGTCTGCAGAATGTTCACTGCTTTCAATACTTTTGACTTTTAACTTAAGTTTTCCACGATCAGACATGGCCTTTATGGCTCAGTAACACACTAGGTGTTGCATTTAACACTGAGTCATCAGGGAAAGGTCCGTTTGCTCTAACTCAGCAGATATAACAGAATTTTTTTGTTAATCTTGGAAACTGTGATTAATGTCAAAGCACATATCCATGCTTTAACCCTTCAATCCAATTAAACAATTGATTGATTAAAGGGTACACCCAGGAAACAGGCCCTTTGACGCACCAAGTCAACACTGACCATTGATCATCCGATCATACTAGTTCTATGTTATCCTAACTTTCTCATCCACTCCCTACACACGAGGGGCAATTTGCAAAAAATTAACCAAAAAAGCCTATTCATCTTAAGGATGTGTGAAGAAACCGGAGCACCCAGAAGAAACCCATGTGGCCACAGAGAGAATGTGCAATCTCCGCACAGACAGTACCTGAGATCAGGATCAAACCCAGGTCGCTGGCGCTGTGAGGCAGCAGCTCTACTAGCTGCGTCACCAACATCAATCTTCTTTCCCACACCAACATTCCCAACATTAAGGTCCTAATTATACTCAGTTGTCTCTATGAGGCAGGCCATCTCACAAGCGTGCCTGATCCCTGAAACAAATTCTTTAATTTTAGGTAACTAAACCTACAAGCACAGACCCCCTTTGCCCGCCGCCCTTTATCCTCTCTCTTCCTTATGCCTCACCGAGATGTGCTACCATTTATCCCTTTCCTCTTCCCCCCTGTCCCCGTCCACATATATACTTTCCTCTGGCTTCATATTTTGCGCTTCGTCTTTGCTATCTCTATATCTCACACTTTTTAGAAGCATAGATAAATAGGTGCAGGAGTAGGCCATTCGGCCCTTCGAGCCAGCACCATCATTCAATATGATGGCTCATCATCTAAAATAAGTACCACGTTCCTGCTTTTTCCCCATATCCCTTGATTCCTTTAGCCCTAAGAGCTAAATCTAACTCTCTCTTGAAAACATGCAGTGAATTGGCTTCCACTGCCTTCTGTGGCAGAGAATTCCACTGATTCACAACTCTTTGGGTGAAAAAATGTTTCCTCATCTCAGTCCTAAATGGCCTACCCCTTATTCTTAAACTGTGACTCCTTGTTCTGGACTCCCCCAACATTGGGAACATGTCTGAAGAAGGGTCTCGACCCGAAACGTCACCCATTCCTTCTCTCCTGAGATGCTGCCTGACCCGCTGAGTTACTCCAGCATTCTGTGTCTACCTTCGATTTAAACCAGCATCTGCAGTTCTTTCCTACACACCATTTCAGGTAATAATCTGCCTTCCTGTTCTTGCCACCAAAGTGGACAACCTCACATTTATCCACATTATACTGCATCTGCCATGCATCTGCCCACTCACCCAACCTATCCAACTCACCCTACAGCCTCATAGCATCCTCATCGCAGCTCACACTGCCACCCAGCTTTGTGTCATCCGCAAACTTGGAGATGTCACATGTAATTCCCTCGTCTAAATCGTTAACATTTAAAAACAAAATCCTCCTGTTTCCCGAGAGCTCCCTCCTCAAATGGTTCCTCCGAGATCCTCCTCCACTGGGTCCTCCGAGATCCTCCTCCATGGGGTCCTCCGAGATCCTCCTCCATGGGGTCCTCCTGTTTCCCAAGAGCCTCCGGCGGGACAACACCGACGCGCAGCACTGCTCCCACTGGCGGTGACCTCCAACCATCTGCCAATCAATACTCCTCCCCCCTCACCTGTATCCACCTATCACTTGCCCACCTATCCCGTCATCCAACTTTCTGTCCCGCCATCTAACTTTCTCCTACAAAAATTAGTCTGAAGAAGGGTCCCGACCCAAAACACCGCCTATCCACGTTCTCCAGAAATGCTGTTTGACCCACTGAATTACTCCAGCACTTTATGTCTTTTTTTGTGAGCAAAGAGATATTCTTTCATGGCGTGGAGAGCACCCAAACTATTTATACAAATGATATATCAATATCAAGATGCTACAAACAGGAAAATGTATGCATTTTATTTTATTGCTTTATTTCAATCCAGTTAATGGAATTACATGCCTTGGTTACATGTTGCATTTCGGCTGTCGCAATCCAGCTTTTAATACAAAGCGATTTTCTGGAAAATAAAACAGGATTGTCATTATTTATTTTGAAATGCTTCAATTTGGGTCTGAACAGGAATTTGTCTCTTACAGATGTGTTGTGTGAGGTAGAATTTCCGTGAGAATTTCTCAACCTCTCCCTGCAACTTTAGTGGAAGATTGGGGAACACCTTATTTACACTATTTTCTGGAGATTTTACACATCAGATTTCCCATTTCGGTTTCCACCTTGACAAGATGTGTCCTACGATCTCATCACAGAAAGCTCTGTGCAAGGTGTGCTAAATCAGAATATTTATCTAGTAGCATCTTTTATCGAATATAAAAATATAATGAAAATCGAAAGTTAACGTACATTATTGATCCAGCTGATGTAAGCTGAGACGCGGGTCCATACTGTTGGTTTCATGAATGTGTCACATCCTGCTGCAGCTACAAAGCTTGTCGCTCCATGGACATAGTAAACACCATTATGCTCACAATTCAGAGGACCTCCAGAATCTCCCTATGAGGAAAGTTGGTGAAACCATTATTTTCAATCTCTCAGACTGGTTCATAAAAGATATTATTACATTTTAAAGAGGGTATTGAAATCAAGAGCAATAAAAAAAAAGGAGAAGGAACGGGAAGGAACAGAGAAAGAGAAAAATGGTATTGAGGAAAAAAAACTTGAAAGGAAAGTGGAAACAAAATAAGAAGCATAATATATGAGCAAGAAATTGCTGACAGCAAGAAGGACAACAAAGGAAATAATGAACAAGTTGCATTTACATGGGCCCTTTCATAACCTCAAAGTATTCCAAAGTGTTTTGCAGCCAGTTTGCACATAGAAACAGAACTGGGACATCGACCAAGTAATTTGTTTTGATTATGTTCATTGCGAGATAGATATTGCTGCAGAAAACTGGGGAGAATGCCCATGCTCCTTTTCAAAATAGTCAAGTGATCTTTTACGTCCTCCCACAAAGGCAGACAAAGCCTCATTCTAATGGCTCAGAAGAAAGATGATGCCTCTTCCATTGTTAGAGTAGCTAAGTTTATTACCTGACAACCAGCAATGATGCCGTCACCTCCAGCACACACCATGTTTTGATTGACATAGTAACCCCACCATTCTGGCTGGGAACATACTTCATAGGAAACAACGTTGATAGGAGCTTGTTGAAGAGTAGGATTAACGAATCCATTGTCTGCATCAAAAGTAGAAATTCTGAATTGCTATTGCATTTTTGTCATTCATTATTATTATATTCCACATAACATTTCAGATCATATCTAGCACCATATTGCCTATTTGTCTATGGGAACATCGACAAGCAGATTGAAGACTATTTGATAGGCTTCACCCATTTCCTTACTATTTAGGTCAAATTAGCAGTGTTTTTAACTATTAGAGGACAAGGAGCTTTAAGGAAATTGTAGCCCTGGAATGATCAGGGATACTTTAGGAATGTGCCTAAACAAGCAACACTTACTTTAAAATTGAGAAACTACAAGGTCCTTAAAACAAGATGAAAAATATATAGCTAGATTTTACAAAAAATCATAGCTGCGAAAATAAGGGCTGCTACTTTAATAACTCATGTCACGGACAAAGCCAGAAACTTTTGCCTGTCCCCAATTCATTCTCGAACTGATTGGTTTCCTGGAACATTTTAGAGAGCAATTAAGAGGCAGATACATTGCTGGGGTAGGGAGCTACATTGAGGGAAGACCAGGCAAGGATGATATAGTCACAAAATGCTGGAGTAACTCAGCGGGACAGGCAGCATCTCTGGGGAGAAGGAATGGGTGACGTTTCAGGTCCCGACCAATGAAAGGTGAAGCCCACAATGGTCGATTGTTGGTTGTGGAAGAGGTAGTAATGAATGGATATATGGATACAAATAGTGGAACTAGTAGGATGACTAGGATAGGGGAGAGAGTGAGAATGCAAGGGTTACTTGAAATGAGAGAAATCAATATCATACCACTGGGTTGTAAGCTGCCCAAGCGAAATATGAGGTACTGTTCCTCCAACTTGTGTGTGGCTTCACCCTGACTGTGGAGGAGACCCAGGACAGAAAGGTCATTGTGGGAATGGGAAGGCGAGTTAAAATGTTTGAATTGTCTGTATTTTATCATGAGAAAAGAAATGCCCTGTTATATTTTAAGTAGCAACGTCTATGGTGATGTCAATTGCAGACAGAATGGTACAAAGTTGTTGACCACTTCATTCTACTCTATGACCTCTCCTGCCCAGTCTCTGTGACCCCCTCCAGGCCAACTCCCTGGTGGAGGCTGGTTTAGCCCTTCTGAAAAACGCAAAAGAACACAAGGTCAGAAATCATTGCCATGATCAGATTACTTAGTGCGGTGAAAATGAAAATCCTGGTCATTATTTATGTTGGAGCCATTAAGCCGACCATCAACCACTCATTTATGGGAAGGAAAGAGATGCACAAATGCACATGACTCTGAAATTACTTACTTTTAGTGTAGCCCCAGCCAGTGACGTAACATAGATAGCCATTTGGTAAAGTAGCACCTGCATCGGGCAAATTTCCAAGCTGGACAAATTGGTTCAGGACAGCATCCTGCTCCAGGTAAAGCAGCGCAATATCATTCCTATTAAAAATGGATTTTCAGCATTAGTGTCTATTTTATTTTTTAACTGATGTTGCAAATGCATGGTAAGGCGAGTGCCTACAATCAGGATTACATTCAGTTTTAGGTTCTTTCCTTGTTATTCACCCTTCCTCTCTTAAATACTGTCCTTCAAACTGTACCTCATACATATGACTATGTGTCAGCATCTGCTTCTTCTGCTGATGCATCTCCTTGGGATCAAGGATGATGTACGATCACTCTGGTTTTGTGGGTTCTGAGCTGGTTTATGAGACCAATGTAGGAACGGCAGACTCTTCCACAGATGGGGCAGGTGGTGGTTGATGGGGAGGGGTGTGTGGGTAGTTCATGAGGGGATCTGCTTTTTCAGTCATTTGCACAGGGCCTCCATGTGTTCTTGAGACATGAACTCAAGATTCTCAATCTCATCCTGAATGCTTCTTCTCCACTTGAGTGGTCTTGGGACAGCGATTCACAGGAGTGATTGGGGATGTTGCATTTCTTCACGGTGGCTTTTGAGCACATCCTTGCGTCTTTTCCTGTGTCCATGACAGAGCTCAGAATAGTGTCAATTCTAGGAATGTGGGGATGAACATGTGAGTGACATGACCTGCCAGACATAGCTGTTTGAGTGTAACTAAGGTCTTAGTATGTTGTTCTATGAGAGGACGCTGACGTTGGTTAACTTATCCTTCCAATGACTTTGGAGAATTTTACAGAGACAGTGCGGGTGGTATTCCTACAGTATCTCCAGATGCCTGCTGCAGCATACAGGAGAAGCTGAGATCACTGCCTACTGGTACACCCCGAGTTTCGTGCCAGATCTGATATAGAAACATAGAAACATAGAAAATAGGTGCAGGAGTAGGCCATTCGGCCCTTCGAACCTGCACCGCCATTCAATATGAACATGGCTGATCATCCAACTCAGTAACCTGTACCTGCCTTCTCTCCATACCCCCTGATCCCTTTAGCCACAAGGGCCACATCTAACTCCCTCATAAATATAGCCAATGAACTGGCCTCAACTACCTTCTGTGGCAGAGAATTCCACAGATTCACCACTCTCTGTATGAAAAAAAATGTTCTCATCTCGGTCCTAAAAGACTTCCCCCTTATCCTTAAACTGTGACCCCTTGTTCTGGACTTTCCCATCATCGGGAACAATCTTCCTGCATCTAGCCTGTCCAACCCCTTAAGAATTTTGTAAGTTTCTATAAGATCCCCCCTCAATCTTCTAAATTCTAGCGAGTACAAGCCGAGTCTATCCATCCTTCAAATACCCTTTTCCTCAATTGACCAAAGTTTGTTCTGGTTCATTGAAGGCAGTGGTGTATTTCATATTAATGTCTGCCTTTTCTGAGAGGTGGCTCCTTAGACATGGGAAGCGATGCATGTTTTTCAGGTTGTTGATATGGTGAAGGGAGGTAGACCAGCAGAGGACCTTTATCTTTTGGATGTTGAACGTAACACTCATCTTCTCAAATGCTTCGGTGAAAGATCTGTGTAGGTGATGAGTGTCTCCCTCTCACACACAGACGCACACATGTTCCATCAAATGTGATACAAGTGTGAGTGGTGGACATTACTGAATAATTGATGTGTAGGCATATATATTTTTTTGCTACACAAAGTTATCAATGAGTCATGGTGTTTTTATGAGATTGTGATCGTTCTTAAAGTAGCGGCTGTAATAGCTAGTTATTCAAAATTCAAAAGTTATTCAAAATAACTTTGATGTCAACACAATATTCATTGGTTCAAAATATTATATTGTTACATACCCAACTGAAAGATCACCATTCCAACCTTCATGTATGATGACATATTGTACGTAAAGGTACTGTTCGGTTTTATCATCCTCATAAATGTTGTGATCACCCAGGACGACACGATATGTTATACCTGAGCTGTTAATGAAAAAAATGCTAAGTTACTTTAAACAAAAGGGATTGGCAAGGGTCGATAGGTGTGTGGGAAACAGGTGGCTTCAGCAAAGAAATGCTCTGCATTCTATTGTTTAGGCCAAGGGTTTTAGGTTTTATATGCAGTGTGGTAGTTTGAAATAGAAAGTCACTTGTCAAATATAATGGTATTTCCCATAAGATGCAATGGTAAATTCTATGATAGTCTTTCATGCATTTAATATGCTATTTTATAGAATTGCTGGGTGTAAATCAGTGATGTCAGTTGGTGTGCAAATTGTTTGATGTTGTTGCTGCAACAATTGAGAACTTATTTTCATTGATGAAACAGCATGAGTCTTAATGCAGAAGCAGACTTTAAGAAGATGATGGTGGCCTCCTCCTGCATAAATATGGGACCCATCCTTACTTGAGCTGCTGGCACGGAGTCTCCCACTGAACCAAGCTATGGAATCCTCACCTCAGTCCCCAATGTCTTATACGTGTTTTTGGTAATGACATTATATATTTTTGGGACCTTGCCCAACATCACGAATCATTGCACTGTATCCTATGTTCTGAGATACTTGGTACCGGCCCCTACTCCAACCTACCCCTTCAAGCCAATCTGCCCCAAATCATTTGGAAATAGTAATGCTCAAATACTTACTGGCGTGAGATCCATTAATGAACTTTTCAAAATACTGATAAACCTCAATCTTCTCTCATCAGAACACCTTGACATGATAATGGTCAAAACATCAAACAGGATTACCATCCTCTGAAAGTCTAGTGGACTAACTTACTGACACAGGAATGGAAGAGAACCATTTCACAGACTTACAGCAAACAGGCAAGTTGGAGATACAGATGTCACAATCAAATGGTGTGCATTTACTAAATTATTGCAGTTATGATTTTTTGCATTATAAAATATGGAGGTTTTAGGACAAGTCTGGTTAACTTACAAGACAACTGTGAACAGGAGTCATCACTTTTATGCAAAGGAATAGACAGGCCTCATTGATTAGCTGGTGAGAGGTGCGTGTATTAAAGTTAAACGGTGGTTTGCAAAAAACTGGACAGGACTGATCAGCTGCACTCAGGAAACAAACATCTATGGTTCAATGGTTCTTTATTGTCACGTATGCACTGCACAGTGAAATTATTTTTGCACAGCTCACACATGCACAACAGTTAAAGTGATCACCAGCCCACCGTTTGACCTGCTTTTACAAAATGTTAAATGGTCAGCTCGACATAATTACCACATCTACACCAAACCCAAACCTATCAGGAGTAGACGAGGGCATTCGATTCAATTTGAGATACCAGCTATCAAGACAGATGTATGCAGCAATTCATTCTTCCCTCGCACAATTAAAGCATGGAATAATCTTCACCCTGCTGTAGTTACTCAACCAGACGCAACTAAATTTAAGGCAGCTCTTCTTCTCCAAGAAGCCCTTCTTGCTTAAGTCCATACTCCGCCACCTCCAGTCTAAATTCCATTTGGAATAGTTTGGAGGACCAAGAACCAAGAACCAGACTGAGTTTTGTTGAGACTCAGAGCGAGAAAGAAATACATGAATTGAAATTACAGTTACAGGCAAGAGTTAAAGCTGCATGAGGTTGTTGGAGTACATAAGTCAGATTAGTGCATGGTATGTTGTAGTATTTGGTAGCTTCCGGCAATTTTGGTTGTTTCCGGCAATATTGTGAAGATTAGATAATCTGCTAAGAAAACCTGTGTTCCCTTGAAATTTACAGGAGCCCGATTATGTGGGCTCCCTTGAAACTCACAAAAGTCCTACGTGTGCCAAATTAGCAGATTTTTAATGTATGTAGTTTTATTTTATTACTAGTGCTCGCATTTACTCAGTCTTGATAAATGTTTCAAGGAATTTTAGGTTATATTGCTCTTTTAGCTTTGACCAGCTTTACTCCACCTGCAGAAGCTCAGGCTGAACTCAGAAAATAGGCATAAAAGACAAATAGTACCAATCAAAATCATTCACCTGTCCACACAGTGAGCAGCAGTCAGCACCCATCTGTGACTAATTAAAGTCCCTCCACAGGTGTGGTACCAGTAACTAGCGTACCCTTGAAGAGAAACCTGTTCAAGGGAAAAAAAAGATTAGACTCGCACATGTTAAAATCATATTTTTAAGAAACAGAGCTTCATATTAATGCAGAAAATGTGGCTCGAAAAGCTGGCAGAAAACAGAAAAGTGATGGAGACTTATTAATACAAATATTTTCATTCTCCTGGAGTTTACAGAGCACATGATAATCTATGTTGTTATTGAGGAAATGTTTTATCTTTCTCACCTGCCATGGCCACGCATTGCGATTTGCCTCAGTCCCTCCAATGACTCGATTGTTTTCAGAACAGAGCCCTGTATACATTGAGAAAATGAAATGTTTTCATTACATCTTTACTGGCGTTTGCCATCTTAAAATTCATTTTATGTATTCGGGAAGTCTGTAAAAGGCACTGTATTCCATTAGTAATGTGAGAAATCAAATTTCAATAGGTCCCAGAGCAGTTCAGGTCAAATTGTTAACCTGTAGAACTGTTCAATTTGTCTTATTTATGAGTTACAAAAGATTATTGTAGATAAAGAAGATCATTTATCCCATCTAGTTTATCTATTAGGAAAGGCCCTAAGGTCTCTTGAATGTAGCATGCAATTTTTCATAAGTTCATTCAGTGTTTGATTACTCTTTATGTGAATAAATGTGCTTTTCACTCAATTTAACCATCATCACCATGTTCTGGTCCTGCAATATAATATGCACAACAAGGCCACAGCACTAAAAACGGTCTCTCTAGTCCTCGGAAAATTGACTGAGCCAAATAGAATGACCTGCTTGCTAGGTCTTGGGAGCTCTGTGTGATCCAAAGCCTTAAGCCTACGTGTTAATCATCCTATCCTAAGCCTCAGAAAAGCTCAATGCAATATTTCAGTCTTCCTCATTACCCACCCTTGTGCCCTGTCTGAGTGAATTGTCCATTTATGCACAGTTTTGTGTTGTGAACTTCTTTCCATTGGCAACAACATGTTGGCTGCTCACACAAGGGCCTTGCAGCCAGGAGAGGGTGCACTCACACTTCATATTCTGTCTCTGGGCAAGAAACTAGTTCATGATTACATTAAACTTCAATGCTTTTGACAGTTTTAGTTATCTGTTGCAGTGATATACGACATTGATGAGGCCACATTTAGAGTATTGTGCTCAGTTTTGGTCACCATGTTGTAGGAAAGATGTTGTCACGCTGGAAAGGGCGCAGATAAGATTCACAAGGACCTTGCCAGGACTCGAGGGTCTGTGCTATGGGAGAGGTTCAGCAGGCTATGACTTTATTCCTTGGAGTACAGGAGGATGAGGAGTGATCTTATAAAAGTACACAAAATCATAGATTGGGTAAATGCACAGAGCCTTTTGCCCAGAGTAGGGGAATCGAGAACCAGAGGACATAGGTTCAAGGTGAGGGGGGAAAGATTTAATAGGAGGGGTAACTTTTTTACACAAAGGGTAGTGGGTATATGGACCGAGTTGCCGGAGGAGGTAGGCGAGGCAGGTACTATCACAACTTTTAAGAAACATCTAGACAGGTACATGGATAGGATAGGTTTAGAATGATATGGGCCAAACGCAGGCAGGTGGGACATGATGGCCAATGTGGGCAAGTTGGGCTGAAGGGCCTGTTTCCATGCTGTATGATTCTGTGACTCTATTTGGAGTTGTAAGGTACCAGGAAAGGTGGAAAAACCAACACGATTCAGTTCCTCTGTGAATTTACCCCGTTCTATGATACATTGGCATTTCTCTTCGGATGAGGTTGAGCGGTTCTTGTGTTCACCCATTTCCAATCTGATATCACAAGTGGAGGGAGGACTGGAAATGGAACCTTCTAGATTTCCTCCCGGTGATGGGACCTTTCTAAATTTCCGAGGACTGCTGTCTTTGGTTTCAATTACTTCAAGTTTAAAGCTCATTCAACTGCTCCTTAGTAAGTTTTATTTTTCACATGACTCATTTGTTATAGAAATGGCGAATGCCTGGCACTTAATTTTTTAGTCAGTAACAACTAAAACTGTTTTTGAAATTAGAAATAGAGCGACTCTTTTAGTCAGCAAAATAATTGAAATTATACTTACCAAGCAGGGCAAGACTTGCTAAAACCAACAGTTGCAACATTTTGGCAAGTGTATTGTAGAACATTTTGACTGCATGGCCCAGCATTTATACACAGATTATATCAAACACTTGCCGTAAACTGGATAGACTTTCAGTTCATTTCGTAACTAATAAAGCCGCAATATTGATATTTAATAGTCAGCAGACAAACATTGGACATTATTTGGGGCTGCCAGAATTGATAATATGAGAAAATCTACAGGTGACATCAGTTTCTGTTCCAAACCAGAAAAGTAACCCCCTCTCTCCTCCCCTCCCCCCACCTACTAGTCAATAGGTGCAGGAGGAGGCCATTCGGCCCTTCGAGCCAGCACCGCCATTCAATGTGATCATGGCTGATCATTCTCAATCAGCACCCCGTTCCTGCCTTCTCCCCATACCCCCTGACACTGCTATCCTTAAGAGCTCTATCTAGCTCTCTCTTGAATGCATTCAGAGAATTGGCCTCCACTGCCTTCTGAGGCAGAGAATTCCACAGATTTACAACTCTCTGACTGAAAAAGTTTTCCTCATCTCAGTTCTAAATAGTCTACCCCATATTCTTAAACTGTGGCCCCTTGTTCTGGACTCCCCCAACATTGGGAACATGTTTCCTGCCTCTAACGTGTCCAACCCCTTAATAATCTTATACGTTTCGATAAGATCTCCTCTCATCCTTCTAAATTCCAGTGTATACAAGCCTAGTCGATCCAGTCCTTCAACATACGACAGTCCCGCCATTCCGGGAATTAACCTAGTAAATCTACGATGCACGCCCTCCTAGTAGTCATCCTACTAGTTCCACTTTTCACATCCTTGTATCCCTGTGTATCACCTCTCCCCCAGGCAACAATAAGCCATTATGGACTCCACCCTTCCTTGGTCATCTTTTGCCAGCCCTGCTTTGTTCTGGTCTTTTCTTAGCTCTGGTTCCCTCCCCTCTACTTAGTCTGAAGAAGGATCCCAACCCGAAACGTCACCCATCCTTTTTCTCCAGAGATGCTGCCTGACCTGCTGAGTTACTCCATCACATTGTGTTTATCTTGGGCATTCAGAAAATATGCCTTTGTTTAAAAAAAAACAGAAAATCTTGTGCAGTGTTTATTTCCATTATCTTTTTTCTCAATCACCCGTTGTTGTCTTTGGTAAAAGGGACCAGCTGCTGATCATCTACCAATGCTATTGTAAATCTATAAGTCCAGGTAGGTCATCTACCCTTTGATCTTCCTTCACCAATTTGGGGGATGGTGTCTCACTCTATTTTGCTGCTAGAGTGATAACATCCTAGAACATTGTAGTGTGATGCTTGTCGCCTTGGAATAGCAACTTCGTCATTCTAATTCCAAACTTGGCATGCAAGTTGTGAAACTGAATACACTAACACTGATAATGATGTGTGGGTTGGCCACGGAAATGAAATGACCATGAATGCTGCCAGGTTGGCATTAAACACTAATATCCTCAGGGAAGGAGACATGCTTTTCACACCTGCTCCGGACTATGCTTTTGGTTTCATACAAAGCCCGCATCTTCCTGCATAGATGAAGTTAGTCACTCCAAGGACATGGTACTTCCCAGCCTGCTGACAGTTCAGTGGACCACAGGAATTGCTCTGTGGGGGAAACAAAAGAGGGAACACCCATTGCTATTCTGTTTCTATAAATTCTCTACAGTTTCTCTCACAACATTCAATAAATATCTAGACAAGCACTCAAATTACCAAGGCAAAGATGTCTATGGACTAAGTACTGGTAAATCAGATTAGTAGAGATAGGAAATTGATGGTCAGCATGAACGTGGTGGGTAGAAGGGACTATTCTGTGCTGTGTGACTCGATAACACTGACACATGAGAAAGCATGGAACAGATTGGGCCATTGACTCATCCAGTTCATTCATTCCAGTCAGAATATAAAATCTACCCAATTGTTAATTCTACTTCAGTCATTTCCTGAGGATAGATTATTCATGCACGGCCGCGGCACTTTCCATCGCCCAGTGGACCTTCATCGGCCTGTTCGGCTCGGCCCTGGGGCCTTCCATCGCCCGGCGGGGGTTTCAAAAGTCAGGAGCCTCGATCGCCTCGAGGCAGCAGTTTGACTGCCTGACCACGGGAGAAGAATGAGGAGGAGATAAGACTTTTCTTTGCCTTCCATCACAGTGAGGGTGTGCCTGGAGCAATCACTGTGATGGTTGTCTGTGTTAAATTGTAATTGTGTGTCTTGTGTTCTTTATTGTTTACTGTCGGACCCTGACGTGAGAGGCCGCTGGCGCTGTTTGTTCGCCGCTTCTCCGTCTGGACAAATCTTTTGTTTGTTTGTTTGTTTTTATGTCTTGTTTGCTCTGTAAAGCGTCTTTGAGTATCCTGAAAAGCGCTATATAAATTAAATGTATTATTATTATTATGATGAATATCCCTGATTATAGAAATGTAACCAAGTGATTTTCAAATTGGTTTGCAACCTGCTCCACTGTTAACTCGTTATCCAACAAAACCAGGTGTACCTTTACTAAAAAGACAGAAGTTTGAGAATGTGGCTCACTACCATTTTTCCAAAAGCAGCTAGAAATATGCCTTGCCAACCATGCCCACATCCCATAAATAAATAGGCGTTGAGTACCGAATGAAGTGTAGCTGATGTGCATCAATATTTTCGACTGACAACTTGGCTACGCCGGGTTTCCATGTGACTGTCAGCAATAATGCAAAGTTCTTGCCCTGCTCAGAAGATTTCCAAACATCTTCTGACCATACAGGAGTACAGAACTCGTGCAACCAGTTGATACTTGGACTATCTCTGACAGCTCGTTAGACAAGAATTGGCAAGGAGGCTGCAGTTTTAGCAGTATTTTAGCAGCTGCATCGATTCAGTTGGTAACAAAATATTTTAGAGGAAATGGCGATACTGGCCAGTAGCAATATTTTGCTTTCATTTTGGTTCTGTCCTTATTTCAATACTTGTTGATTTAAAACAAAATCTTTGTCACTGTCCCTGCTGTACGTCATGAATGCTGTAGGAACATCACTTTCCATCGGTGTAATTGCATGTAAAGTGTTCACATGTTTCCTTGCTTGCTTGGTTGGCACTTGTGAGGTGATGAAGTGTTGTTCAACAGCATAAAGTACTTAAAGCTTTCAGGAAGAAATAAACTCACCCTCCCTTTCATTCACCTGTACCAAAACTGTTCACACGAATTGCTCCCTGCAGGCTAAATAGAAACATAGGAAAATAGGTGCAGGAGTAGGCCATTCGGCCCTTCGAGCCTGCACCGCCATTCAATATGATCATGGCTGATCATCCAACTCAGTATCCCGTACCTGCCTTCTCTCCATACCCCCTGATCCCTTTAGCCACAAGGGCCACATCTAACTCCCTCTTAAATATAGCCAATGAACTGGCCTCAACTACCTTCCGTGGCAGAGAATTCCACAGATTCATCACTCTCTGTGTGAAAAAAAACTTTCTCATCTCGGTCCTAAAAGACTTCCCCCTTATCCTTAAACTGTGACCCCTTGTTCTGGACTTCCCCAACATCGGGAACAATCTTCCTGCATCTAGCCTGTCCAACCCCTTAAGAATTTTGTAAGTTTCTATAAGATCCCCCCCTCAATCTTCTAAATTCCAGCGAGTACAAGCCGAGTCTATCCAGTCTTTCTTCATATGAAAGTCCTGCCATCCCAGGAATCAATCTGGTGAACCTTCTCTGTACTCCCTCTATGGCAAGAATGTCTTTCCTCAGATTAGGAGACCAAAACTGTACGCAATACTTCAGGTGTGGTCTCACCAATGCCCTGTACAACTGCAGCAGAACCTCCCTGCTCCTATACTCAAATGCCAGGAATTCATAGGAAAATAGGTGCAGGAGTAGGCCATTCGGCCCTTCGAGCCTGCACCGCCATTCAATATGATCATGGCTGATCATCCAAAATCAGTACCCCGTTCCTGCTTTCTCCCCATATCCCTTGATTTTGTTACATTATTCCGTTACAATAAAATAAAATATTAGAAAACAAAGATATGGAACAAACTGATGCAAAATATACTGATGAGACCAATGCAAAGAACAATGTGGAGGGGAGAATGGCAAGGAGGATAGTGCCAGGAGCCAATCATCCACACTGGATCTGTTTTATTTTTTATCAACAATTCTGTGTTGGTAGCTATGGATATAATTAGATCCAGATTTCTTCCTGATTAGTCTTACCCAAATCCCTGAATAGTCACAACCGTACTGTTGCATTTTTGTTGTTACCTGCCTGAGAGTGAGACACAATTTATCTTCTGCAATACTTCACATTTACTCTTTTATAACTGATACAGAAAAATAGAATTTCACCATCTAGGTCTACACTGGATTCAAATCCAGGTAGAATATACAACAGTTATGAAACAGAACTAGGTCATTTGCCGTATTGTGCTTTCTTAATATAAGCTGTTACAACTTACTGCTTTGGCCTATAAAAGAAAAACATCTAAGACCATGACTTTCATTTCAACGTCAAATGACTTTTCTGTTGTGAAGCCCTCGTTTCACCCACTAACAAGAATAACTCAAGAAATACTTGTTATAACAATCATTTCTATACCATGTGAAGAATTTTCCATCAGAGACAGATCTAAGAACACCTACTAAATGTGTAATCCTATCAGGTGGCATACAGAGGTACTCGTTTGCCTGTTTCTCTCCTTTTGATGGCAGTCATCTGAGCTGAACCTTTACATTAAGAAATAGTCATAGAGTACCTTTGGCCCAACTTGCCTTTGCCAACCAAGATGCCCCATCTACATTCGTCCCACCTGCTTGTATTTGGCCCATATCCCTCTAAACCTTTTCTAGCCATACTTGTACAGCAAGATGAAACCATTGCAATGTCATCATGCCTATAAAATATAGTTTGGCAGTATTATATTTACTAACAGAACATAACATATCCTGTAATATAATGACAAAAATTAATCTATAAACTACCACGTGGAATAATCAAAATTTGAATTCAGTAGCCCAGAGCCTTTACTTTAGACAGTGCAAGTAGTGATTATGGGACAACAACCGACAGTTGTTACTCTCATCAGGTCAAAAGGTGTAAATTCAAACCTCACTCAGAGGTTTGCGCTCCAGCACAATGTAAACAGTGTCATACCAAAGGTGTGTAACTATGCTGGAGCTGCTAATGGACAAATAAAGTGTTTTTTTCCCCTGTGGATGCACAAAACCTTATTTACACCAGTGATTCCAATTGCACTGGGTAATATTTTTTCCTTTAACCACCAACAAAAAATGGACATTCACGTAGATATTTGCTTGGTGGTCAGCATTGACTAAATGGAACCAAAAGGCATGTTTCCATAATGTATGACTATGCCAAAACAATGTGGTCTTTTATCTCTAACTTTTGTGGGATCTTCCATGTGGTAGTTGCTGATGTATATGTACGACGTGAAACATGCCATTTAGATGCACTCTCCATAATTGTGAGGCCCTCATTTAGTTGACAAATTCAAATGAGAATTGGGTTCAGCTGCTAAAATGTGAAATAAATACATTTAAACAATGAGCAAAGTATAGACTAAAGCAACTTGCACTAGTTGACGGTGATTACCTTATAAATATAAGCAGCCAATACAAAGTGTAGATCGTTTGAGCTTTGTGTACATTGCAGACTGGAGACCATTCTGTTATTGGGTCTGTTATTCTGATTAAAAATCAATATTGCATGTGTGATACGAGTGAGAAAGGTGACAGGTGTGCTCTGGTGACAGGCTCTTAAGCCATTTGCTTCAATTTGGAAGTTTCTACTGAGCTGCAAAATGGCTGCCTTCTCGAAATTAAATGAGAACATGGAGTGCAGTTCAAGTGATATGATTGAAACACAAATTGGATACTTTAAAAATCTACATGTAGATAGTTAAAAGAGCAATCATATAATTGAAAGCAAAATTAAATGCTTGGATTGGATATGGTTGTCTCCCAGGAGCTCACCCAAGTGATAATTCGTGTTTAAGCCAAGCAGAGAGTGTACCAAGTTTCAGAGAACTGCTTCAGAACCTGTTGACTTGATGTACATCCATTGTTGCAGTGGCGACTGAAAGAAGGGGGTATTGACTGACTCCATTCCCCACACCACCACAGTCCAATGCCAAGGCTGCCTGTAGCATTCGGCACAGTTCTCAAGATGAGCACAGCTAAGTTATCAAACCTGGGACCTCCTCGCTCAGGGTAGCTTGGAAGTATGTGGATACAAGGAACTGCAGATACTGGTTTCCAAAAAAGTGCTGGAGTAACTCAGCAGCTCAGGCAGCATCTCAGGAGAACGTGGATAGATCATGTTTTGGGCAGGACCATTCTTCAGACTGATGGGAATAATAGAAACATAGAAAATAGGTGCAGGAGTAGGCCATTCGGCCCTTCGAGCCTGCACCGCCATTCAATATGATCATGGCTGATCATCCAGCTGAATAACCTGTACCTGCCTTCTCTCCATACCCCGATCCCTTTAGCCACAAGGGCCACATCTAACTCCCTCTTAAATATAGCCAATGAACTGGCCTCAACTACCTTCTATGGCAGAGAATTCCACAGACTCACCACTCTCTGTGTGAAGAAATGTTTTCTCATCTCGGTCCTAAAAGACTTCCCCCTTATCCTTAAGCTGTGACCCCTGGTTCTGGACTTCCCCAACATCGGGAACAATCTTCCCGAATCTAGCCTCTCCAACCCCTTAAGAATTTTATATGTTTCAATAAGATCCCCCCTCAGTCTTCTAAATTCCAGCGAGTATAAGCCTAGTCTATCCAGTCTTTCTTCATATGAAAGTCCTGCCATCCCAGGGATCAATCTGGTGAACCTTCTCTGTACTCCCTCTAAGGCTAGAATGTCTTTCCTCAGATTAGGAGGCCAAAACTGTACACAATACTCCAGGTGCGGTCTCACCAAGGCCCTGTACAACTGCAGCAGAACCTCCCTGCTCCTATACTCAAATCCTCTTGCTATGAATGCTAACATACCATTCGCTTTCTTCACTGCCTGCTGCACCTGCACGCTTGCTTTCAATGACTGGTGCACCATGACACTCAGGTCACGTTGCATCTCCCCTTTTCCTAATTGGCCACCATTCAGGTAATACTCTGCTTTCCTGTTCTTGCCGCCAAAGTGGATAACCTCATATTTATCCACATTATATTGCATCTGCCATGCATTTGCCCACTCTCCTAATCTATCCAAGTCACTCTGCAGCCTTCTAGCATCCTCCTCACAGCTAATAAGGGGGGAGAAAGCTGGAAGAGAGGTTGTGGCAGGCCAAAATTGAAGGAACTTCACCTATCCATGTTCCCCAGAGATGCTGCCTGACCTACTGAGTTCGTCCAGCACTTTGTGTCCTTTCTAGCTTGGAAGTATACCAGGTTATCTATGTACTTTCTAAACTATCTGGTGAGCTCCATTGGGACTTGATATATCCAATCACCTTCGAGTCATTGCTATGTGGTGAAGAAACAAGAATATCTGTTCCTTAAAATTCCTTTACTAGTGATTTAATCCTCAGCAGGAGTTGGAGGAAACTATGATTAGTATTCAATAGAACTAGAGCATTCTACCTTTGTAAAAGACCAGCATGCTCCAAAGCAATTCTCTGCTCCACAGTCAAGCACGGACACCAGTCAGCAGTCAAAACTCCAGTTATACCATGATGGATTAGGAAAAGACAAGGATGAAATAATGTCCAACACTTTCACAACTCAAACATGATTTTATTATTTTAGTAAGTCATTCAAACTCAAATATGACAAAACACAATACTTAGCAGTGCTCAATGGCAGAAAACATTTTCTAGAACAACTCCAACAAAATCAAAAAAAGCCTTTTCACATCAATCAATTCCAAGTTGTTTTTCTTCTTGTCATCCAGCAGTGATTCATGCTGCAATGTGGATTGATGGGCACCAAAGGCCACCTCCCACAGTCATGCTTTTGTGAGCTTACAATAAATATCAGTGGGCAATTCCATTTTCCCCAATACAAGTTCACATCTTCACTTGCCAGAGTAGGTCTTAATGGAGAAAAATGACATATTTACATAGTGTCCTTCACAAACTCAGGATGTCGGAAGTACTTTACAGCCAATAAATTACTTTTTGAATTGTTGCCATTGTTACAATGTAAGGAAGGTGGTGGTTCATTGGCACACAGCAAAGTCCCATAAAAGTACAGATATCTGTTTTGATATTATTTTGGGGGGGGGGGGGGGGGGGAGTATTGGCCAGGACATCAATGACCAGCAGCAACCCTAGCTCATTTTCCATGTGCTTGAACAAAAACATTATTGTAAAAGTCCATGTTTTCACAGCTAACAAAAGCACAGATTGAGAAGTGAACTCTGGCCCTTCCTGGTCTTTAAGATACAACACCAAAATATGTAATGCATTGTGTCACTGCACCAGAAATACCATCTTGTTTCATTACAATCCAGAGACATTCTTTAATACAGCAAGTTGAACTAGTAAGACTCAGGAGCGATTTACTGGATTTCCAAACAATTATTAATTTTCTTTCCTGCATTTAAAAAAAGTCTAAACATCCAAGATTTAGTGCCTCTGCAATTGTGAGAGTGTAGTGAATATTGAATGATTTTTCTTTGAACTACAGAGTTAGAATTCAATGGAGGTAGATAGCAAATTTAGGAAATGGAATTCACTTTTCAGGAAATCAATATTCTGTTCAATAAATCACGATAAAAACTGGAGTCGTTAAGAGATGGGTGGAGGGGGTAATGGTGGTTGCGTAAAAGTAGCATTCTTCCCTATGTTGTCTTCTATATCCTGTGTACACAGACCAGCATCAAGTATATGGGGAACATTCCCATTTGATTCTTGATAACACCAGCAAATATTTCACACAAATATGAAGCAGGCTTCCCAATTTAATACATTTACATGTCTAAATGCAATATGCACAGGCTATTGGATCGATGGTTAAAATGACCATGGTTTGCAGTTTTATAGGGCAAATCATTGTTATCTTGGGGAGAGTAACTAAATTTACTTTAGTACAAGAGGATCATCTTTATCACTATGAGACGAGATCAAAGAGCTTTGATGCTAGATTAATCGTGGGATACCTTTGCACGTGCAAAGGGCAATTACAAGGCAGAGATTTCTACAAGTCAGAGTATTATAATAAATTCGAAAAAGCTTAGAAAAATATAATTCAGGATTTGTTGCTTCAAATCCAAAGTATGAAAAATTTAAACTAGATTATCCCTAAACTCACCCTCAAAAGAGCCTCATGCTGTTTGATAGTGCAGCCCACCAACTCCGAGAAACTGCAATTATTACAGCTTAGGAACTAAATATTTCACAAAGAAACCCCAAATCTATTTCAACGGTGTCTTGACACATATATACAGCTCAATGTTCAATTTATTTTAAGCATGATAAATTATCTTAACTTATACAATTCCAATGTGCAGACCCACTTTTTTGCTGACCTCGCATATCTGTGGAAATGCAGCTTGGTGCAATCATTGTACCGAAAATAAGTCTCCTGTGTTTACCCGTAACATTGATTTTAATGCTCTATCCAGACCAGAGCACATTTTGACAATTCCAGAGCTCTACAATCAATGACTGCTTGGATGGAAGTGACCTGGATATCAAAGCAGTACTGTACCTTTGATATGACATTACTCCTAATGTACACACCATGATTTATTAAAATAGCCTCACAATTGGTTACATTCAATATTAAATGTCAACTCACCTCAAGGACAAATCAAAACTACCACAGTGAACTCTATGCTCCATTGGATTTTAAGTTGCAAATGTCCTCCCCTGCCATTCCATAGGTACAGGTTCTAAGGAACGAGTTACACTCTGCCATCTTACCCAAGTGGCCATTATTCTTGCACAAGTCTTAAAGCCGATTGTTGAAATCTTTTTCACTGGTACCAATATTTGAAGTATTTAACTTAACCGTACAGTTCCTCCTGCTATCTCATATAGGAATCAGTTAATTCAATGGAGATTGAGCATTAACTTGCAACTATACCTGGTTGGGGAAGTTATGGGGGTAAATAAGGGAAGACGTGCAGCAAAACTTTAATGAGAGAAATGCGCAATTGTATTAGTTTATCTTGACCTTGAATAAACATTTGTTACAAATGTTGCTGACCAAAATTAAGAAAATTAGTTGCAAGTTGCCTTCAGAATATGACGTAACTGCAAAGAAATTTGTCCCTGTCTGGTAGCGCTAAACACCTTGTACTGGGTCCACTGGAACTGAATTTCAGAAGCAGAGTTGAATGTGCAGCTGCTACTGTAAACCATGTACGGTACAAATAACAGGGAATTCATTTTCAATTTATCTGCAGCTCCCACATTTCAAGGCTTTGATGATCTTGAGCACATTTGAAACCAGGAACAATGCTGGTAGGAGTCCATCCAGCAAACAAAAGCTGGGTGAAACACCGAAGGCAGTGATGTTTCATGGTTACATTTAACAGTCTGATGCTCCTACCTTTCAGCAAATTCACAAGTGGTGCCAATAGGAAAACGCATCAAACAGAAATGTCATTTGTATAAAAGCAATTCAAAGTTCCCTTCGTCCTCCAAAACCCTTTAGCAGTACTGTCCCTCTGCCCACAATAAACCCATCTGAAGTGACACAGATCCCTTACCCTCCCCACCCCCTCTCCCCAACAACCTCCCACCCCACCCCCTGCCACACTCTTTTCACAATCTCTTTTGGGAGGAATTCTTTTTCTCCCCATGTTTATCTCACAGGGAAATACTTTAATTATGCCATGCCATACTGATGAAAATGTGGATTCTGACAACCTGCCAAGATGCATAAGGTCGATGCTGCTTCGGAGCTGCAAATGGAAGGAGCAAGCTTGCATTTATCTAGCACCTTTCACTTCAGCGCATACAGCATTCCACAGGCAGTAAGTGCAGTTATGCAAATAGATTTTGCAGCCAATTTTGACATAACTCCCACAAACAACAATGAAATAAATGACCAAACAATGGGACTTTGTACATCTATCTGGGAGGGTAGAGGAGACCTCCGTTTAACGTCTCATCCAAAAGAAGTGTTTTTCTTTTCCCTGCTCCAAGATTTGAGGAGTTTCAAACTTCAGCAGGAATCTTCAGCCACATTTGAATCAGGAATAGATCCAAGCATCAATGCAGAATAGTCTCCAGGCACATCTATTAAATGGCACCAGCTTCAACCCTGCTCTGCTTTGGATCAAACACAACAAAAGTGGTGGATATCCAGAATCCAATTTATGTTGAATGCCAACTAAATCGACATTTTATCTTATAAATGTTCCACATCACTGGCTTTCAATATCAAAGATACAGGGTCTTTTTTTTTTTAGAAGGGAACAGCTCCTGCAAGGCCAGAGAAAGTTTAATTGAACATTTTTAAAGTGTAGCAGAGATCCTTTTTGATCCAATTAAGAGATTTCTTTTCTGACAGGAATGAAATCGACAAATCTGATTTGCTCTATACCCAAGCTAAAATTCAGAGTCACAAAAAGATTTAACAGCAAGGCAGGCTTTTATGTTTTAAAGTGTGCATTTTCCCCACTCAGAATGATTCGGATAGTTCACCAGGAGGCAATGTCCTTCTTGACAACACTAGGTGAAAGCCCACTGCTGGTACAGGTCTGCAGAGTTGCACGGAACTATGGATGGATTCTTTCCTGACGCAGTCAAACACTGATGACTGGCAACATTTTTTATCAGGTCCTGAAAAAAGAAACAAAGAAATCCAAGTTAAACAGGTGCTTTCCTTTCTCTTCCCCTTCAACTGCCCCTCCCCGCTCCCCACCCCTCAAATCTTCTCCAGACATTGCTGACACATCTGGGTACATTTCCATTGGTGCCCTCTTCTATTTCATCAATTTATGACTTATTTGAACAAAAATAGATCATTTTGTACTCCGAGTCAGAGCATGGAAATAGGCCCTTCACCCAACTTGCCCATGCCAACCAAGATGCCCCATCAACGCTAGTCCCAGCTGCCGTGTTCCCTCTACACCGTTCCTAACCATGTACCTGTCCAAATGTCTTTTAAATGTCGTCATAATACTTACCTCAACTACCTCCCCAGGCAGCTCGTTCCATATACCCACCACACACGCACACACGCACGAAAAAAGACCCAGGTTCTATTTCTGATTTTTATTGGTGGCTGAATTCACATCTTTGAGTACCCTTGAAGTGAACTCATCCTTACAATGGGAGGGGAGGAAGTCGCCAATCCCCTCACACTTTCAGACAACACTTTTATTCATATGCAAAACTCACATTTAGAAATTCCCAGTGTTCATCTCCTGGCACTTTGGTGTCTTTCCCAGTGTATTTACATTGCTGCAATAGAACTTGGCCATACATGGCTCCAAGGCACAACTGTTTGGCAACGTTGTGGCGCATTTCAGACTGGATGGTGTATTCAAAATACTTAAAATATCAGCAGGGAAAAATGCATATTATCAAAACAGCATACATGGCAGATCTCCAAGCACAATAATAACACAATCTATATTGACTTTATTTCTCTTATTTCTCCTGAATGCATAGCACTGGAGCAGAGATAGGCTTCCATAGGCACCAACCACTGTTCGATAATAGTTATGTGAACCTTGAGACGTTTTGTTTAAAGGGCCCGTTTAAATGGAAGTAGATATTATTATTTGTGGCCAAAACACAAAGTGCTGGAGGAACTCAGCAGTCGGGCAGCATCTGTGGAGGGAATGTACAGGCGACTTTTTAGTGTGGAAGAAGGGTCCCAATCCGAAACGTTGCATGTCCATTCCTTCCACAGATGCTGCCTGACCCACTGAGTTCCTGCAGCACCCTGTGTTTTGCTCAAGATTCCAGCATCTGCTTTTTCTTGCATCTCCATTATGAGTGGTATAATCTTACCCAATTAACCACTAGTTACTTGCGAGTCTAAAGAGCAAGCATTAGTGGACCATTTGACCACCTGGAGAGTGGATAAATGGAGAAACCATCACAACTTTTCCCCCATCCAAAACCATTGCACATACCATTCTGATAGAAGCCATCAGCTAAAAGTGAAAAGTGGAAATTCTGTGCAATTTTCCCAATTGTTTGAGGCGCAAATCTAAGACTTGTTAGGTCTGAGAGGCACATTTACTCACCACCTTATATTAATGAGTCATACCAATCAGCACATTTTTTCCTTCCCCCAATATTATGACAACTTGTTTCCTCTCTTTATCTTTCTAACTCAAGTTTTTAAAGAATCGACAACAAATCCCTTCTCTACATCACCTCCAGGGCTTGAGTGTCATTGCCACATGTCTTAGTGACCGTAATGGTACAGGGCACTCAACATCTGACCACAGCGCCCTACAACTTGCATTCCACTACCTTGGCCATAAGGTTAAGCATCGAGTTACTTTGTTAATTGTTGTGTTAAAATCTTGATCATCTCATCTACCAAAACCCCCAGATCTCCCAATGTCAATCATAGCTAACTCCAGACATAGTTGAAACGCGAGCATCCGAACATTCCTGCCATGTACAATGATAATCTGCCATTTGTTCATCTATTTACACGATCCTTGGGTTGCAACTTCAAATTCACCCACCCTCCCACACATTTGATACGGTCTGGAAAGTTGATTAGTTTGGCATGACAATTCAGTTAGTAGCACGTGATTTTCAAATTCACAAACGACTTCACCATGTGGGCCAGATATCAAATAATGATGAGACAGAGTTTAGGAAGGAGATCGAGAACCTAGTGTCCTGGTGTCAAGACAACAACCTTTCTCTCAAAATGTGTCCGAAAAAAACTGCAGATGCTGGTTAAAATCAAGGGGAGACACAAAATGCTGGAGTAACTAAGCGGGTCAGGCAGCATCTCGGGAGAGAAGGAATGGGTGACGTTTCGGGTCGAGACCCTTCTTCAGACTGAAGTCTCGACCCGAAACATCACCCATTCCTTCTCTCCCGAGATGCTGCCTGACCCGCTAAGTTACTCCAGCATTTTGTGTCAACCTTTCTCTCAATGTCAGCAAGACAAAGGAGATAAATGATGGACTTCAGGAAGTGAAGCGGTACACATACCCCAGTTTGCAATGACGGTGCCGAAGTAGGGATGGTCAAATTCCTCAGGGTCAATATCACCAACAACCTCTCCTGGACCACCCATATTAAAGTGACGACAAAGAAAGCACGTCAACGCCTCTACTTCCTTCGAAGGCCGAGGAAGTTCTCACCAACTCACCAGCTTTTACAGATGCACCATAGAAAGCATTTTATCAGGATGCATCACAGCCTGGTTTGGGAAGAGCTTCATCCAAGACCGCAAGAAATTGCATCGAATTGTGGACGCAGCCCAGACCAGACCATCACACAAACCAACCTCCCTTCTATTGACTCCATTTATACCTCACGCTGCCTCGGCAAGGCCAGCAGCATAACAAAGGACGAGTCGCACCCTGGTCACTCCCTCATCTCCCCTCCCATCAGGCAAAAGGTATAGAAGTGTGAAAACGCACACCTCCAGATTCAGGGACAGTTTCTTCCCAGCTATTATCAGGCAACTGAATTATCCTACCACTACCAGAGAGTAATGCTGAACTACTATCTGCCTCTTTGGTGACCCTTGGACTATCATTGATCGGACTTTGCTGGCTTTACCTTGCACCAAACGTTATTCCCTTATCATGTATCTATACACTGTAAATGGCTCTATTGTAATCATGTATTGTCTTTCTACTGGCTGGATAGCACGCAACAAAAGCTTTTCACTGTACCTTGGTACACATGACAATAAACTAAACTGAAACTGATCCTGACAAGGAACACAGACAGGCGCACTTTTAGAACTACTTGCTTTTTCAAATGATCAATGACTGGTACCTGATTGCCTCCCATTCCATGACATGGGTACATTATCAGAGGTTTTCCACCATGATTGTTTTCCCCAGCATCCAAGCAGCTTCCAGTTCCCTTGTTTTTAAGCTGCAAAATAACATACAGTAAAAGTTCAGCAATTGATAATTTGATAATCCGTGCAACAAAGCAAATTGTAAAATTGCTGAAAAAGTAGTGATTGCAAAACAATAACCTCGCTGATAACAAGATAAAAATCACCAATGCCAGACACAAGAGCAATGCAGACTGAAGTGACGAACCAATCACTTGCCAAATGGCTTCCCGACTTCTGACAACAGCATTATTAAGGAAGTCTTAACCCTGTGCCTATGGATCTACAGCATAAAAACGCTCCAAATTTAACAAAGGGTGGAGAGTATAAAAACATGCAGTTGGGACTTAAGTGGAGGCAGCTCTTCAGCCTCATGCTGGTTCTGCTTCTCAACATCCCAAATGCACGAATTAAACGGATTTCTGTAGGGTTCATTACATGGAGCGATATATAGAATTTTATAGGACAGTGGCAATCTAAACTGGGAGTATGGATTGAGTGGAAGGTGCAAAAGCTCAAAGGGTACAGGAAAGAAATCTGAAGACTGGGAGAAAAAAGTGCCAAGGGAAATAATTCAGGAAGGTGGGATCTAAACAACATTGAGCAGAATTGATTCCATTTATACATTAAAAATAATTATGGAATACAGATTTTTAATAAATCATAGTTAAAAACAATTTGCTGTTCTAGTTTAAAAGTATTGTTCTAGAAGCACTCAATAACTCTGGAGCTAAATGCTCCTTGCCCAACCTTGGGAAGTTTGGTTCATAGATTTTAAAATACAAATGAGAAAAAGCCCCATAAAGTTATGATCTAAAACAAATCAAAACCAGATCAAGATATCAAAACATCCACCCATTTCAAAATTGTGGTGTAATGTTAAATCTATTGAAAAACTATTTCATAATTTAAATAAAAGGAAAAATTGCAATTCAGAATCAATTAACTCATATTTTAAACATACCAAAGCTTATTAATTTAATGCATCATTTAACTCACCGCCCCATAACGTATTGGAGAGAAATCTGGTATAAAGATTTCCGGATAAATGTTTTGCAGATACCAGGTAAAGTTCTTACACTTTAAACGCTCTTTCAACTGAAACCTTTCTGAAAGATCGCCAAAACTTTTCTATAAATAGGGGAAAAAATAGATGAATCCCAAATCCATCATGTACACAACTTTATATAGAAGCGAGTCAGTATTCCATTCAGTCACGATTATGAGTGTAGGAAACAACATATCTTAAAACTTATTTATGTCTAAATAGGTTTCCAAGAGAGGCAAGCAGTTACAAAGTTACACCCTTTAATCCCTGTGCTCAGGATAGATTATGGGAATGGAACAGAATCTGGGAGGCAAAAACCAGGGTCTGCTCTGAATAGAAATACTGTTAACCAAGGATTGGAGAAAAGCAAAAATCAATACAGGATTTGAAGGAGTAACTACCAGCTGTGTCACCCACCTCACGGGCTATTGTTTCCGCCTGCTGGTTCCTCCTGTAAAACAGCTCCTTGTAGTGATCCATCCAGACCTCAGCCAGACGCACCTGGTTGCGGGCAATTACCTGCACACCTTTTGGGAAGCTGTGCGGGCTCTTGCTACGGAACACATGGCCCACCACTGAACAGGGAATGATCTCCAACTGCCCACCGCATTGCCAGACCTAAAGAAAATTACACAACATGGCCGTTAGTCCATGGTGAACATCAAAAGTTATTAAAGGGTATTATTTAAACACAGAATTTCCTTAATTATTCACATTTACCAATCAATTTCTAGTAAATTTATTAAGAAAAATAAATCAATTTATTAAGAAAAAACCATAGGAACTATTTTTGGTCAATTAAAAAGGGAATTCCAAATACTTGTGTCCTTTAAGAATAAAAATAATGCTCATTATCATGGCTGATTATGGCCATCTAATATCCGGCTTAAACATATATCCTTATTTTGAATAGTGATTGAAGACAATACGATCAGAGGGAAAGGACTTAGAAGAGTTACCAATTCAGGCATTTTTGAGGAGTGGAACTGAACTGTCAGAGCAGGTACTTGTACAGATTGTTACATCAATGTGCTGCAACGACTTACTTCATTTTATTCAATTAGATTCAGCCACGATTGCCAATGTTGCGTACTTAACTCGTTTCCAATTGCACTGTCCTATTTCAGCTCCCTTCCCCACCCTGACCGCACCACCTACATTGTCAGCCTATACCCCAAATTTAGCTTAAAGGCAGAAAATCTCCATCTCCAACATCCCTCCTGAACAGAATGACAACTCCAGCCTTAATTGATTTTAGCCTTGTACTGCCCCAACTTCATCTTAATCCACATGGGATGATCTTTAAAGCTAGAAGACTTTTATTCTTCATCTGTTTCTCATTTACAAAATCAGTAAAAATGAAGGCAGCCATTTAACTTCATTTGCCATCCAGACAAAACCCTTATTTCTCTCCAGCACCCCCCCCCCCCACCCCATCAAACAAACATACCAGCTGGCTTCTTAAAATGACAGACAAGTCTTCTAAGCTCCAAATATCCCAGTGCTTTGCCGCAACAAGGTACTTTTAAGCATAACCACCATTGTAAAGCAGGAAACATGCAGCCAATATGCACACAGCAAGATCCCACAATCATAATGACCTAACAACGTTTCTAGTGATGTTGGTTTGAGGGATAAATATTGGCTTCGAAAAAGGTGTCCTTTCCTGCTTCTCTTCAATCAAGAGCTGTGGGATCCTTCATATCCACTTGGTTTAAGTCCCATTTGAAAGACACCAGGTTTGTTTGGACAGTACACCCTGGGTACTGCACCAAAGTGTCAATCCACATGGTCGGTTCCCAAGATCATCAACCAGAATTGTCAACTTTGTTGTCCTTGCCACTAATGCTACCTGACATGCTAATAGACAATAGACAATAGACAATAGGTGCAGGAGGAGGCCATTCGGCCCTTCGAGCCAGCACCGCCATTCAATGTGATCATGGCTGATCATTCTCAATCAGTACCCCGATCCTGCCTTCTCCCCATACCCCCTGACTCCGCTATCCTTAAGAGCTCTATCCAGCTCTCTCTTGAATGCATTCAGAGAATTGGCCTCCACTGCCTTCTGAGGCAGTGAATTCCACAGATTCACAACTCTGACTGAAAAAGTTTTTCCTCATCTCAGTTCTAAATGGCCTACCCCTTATTCTTAAACTGTGGCCCCTTGTTCTGGACTCCCCCAACATTGGGAACATGTTTCCTGCCTCTAACGTGTCCAACCCCTTAATAATCTTATACGTTTCGATAAGATCTCCTCTCATCCTTCTAAATTCCAGTGTATACAAGCCTAGTCACTCCAGTCTTTCAACATATGATAGTCCCGCCATTCCGGGAATTAACCTAGTAAACCTACGCTGCACGCCCTCAATAGCAAGAATATCCTTCCTCAAATTTGGAGACCAAAACTGCACAGTACTCCAGGTGCGGTCTCACTAGGGTCCTGTACAACTGCAGAAGGACCTCTTTGCTCCTATACTCAACTCCTCTTGTTATGAAGGCCAACATTCCATTGGCTTTCTTCACTGCCTGCTGTACCTGCATGCTTCCTTTCAGTGACTGATGCACTAGGACACCCAGATCTCGTTGTACGTCCCCTGTTCCTAACTTGACACCATTCAGATAATACTCTGCCTTCCTATTCTTACCACCAAAGTGGATAACCTCACACTTATCCACATTAAACTGCATCTGCCATGCATCCGCCCACTCACACAACCTGTCCAAGTCACCCTGCAACCTCACAGCATCTTCCTCACAGTTCACACTACCACCCAGCTTTGTATCATCTGCAAATTTGCTAATGGTACTTTTAATCCCTTCATCCAAGTCATTAATGTATATTGTAAATAGCTGCGGTCCCAGCACCGAGCCTTGCGGCACCCCACTAGTTACTGCCTGTCATTCTGAAAGGGACCCATTTATCCCCACTCTTTGCTTTCTGTCTGTCAACCAATTTTCTAACCTTGTCAGTACCCTACCTCCAATACATTGACAGCATTTAGTTTTTAATCTGGAGGTGTGTGTGGAGTGTTTAATCTTTGCCCATTTTACCATCCAGCCCATCAACATCCAATATCATTCAAAAAAATCAGAAGTAGAGCTGTGCAGTTGAATTCAATGAGGAAAATGAACGACTGTCTGTACTATTGCGCCACCTTCTGGTTGATCTTGTCACTTCACAATTTATAGACCCTGACATTGCATGCAGTTTGTACGTAGGAAGGAACTGCCGATGCTGGTTTACACCGAAGAGACACATGTAGTTTGAGGTATTTTGAAATCCTGCTACCAAAAATAAATTAGTTTTCAACTGTAATAATGTAAAATGTATGAGTGTTGACATAGCAAAAGCACATCCCATATTCAAAGGAAGTCTGCAAAAAGCATTTAATTCACATATTAAGCCTATCGAAGCGATGGTATTTGAAACATGGACGTTCAACTTTCTCTACCTCCAGGGAAAGATCTCTCTCTTCCTCCATCATAATCCCAATACATCTGAATGCAAGGAATTGGATCGTTAATTCAAAAAGGTATTCATGTATTTCTCCTCCAAACATCATAACATACTGTTAATTAGGTGGCATAAATGTGATGGGCTGAATGGCCTCATGTCATAAGGGCATATGAACAGCCTAGCCATTTAAATACTAACCTCTTATCATTCCCCAGTAGAGGCAACACACATTGAGCTCACTATAATTAGCAGCAAACATTGCCCAGAAATGGAGTTCAGGATTGTTCTCACTCAGTTTACATGTAAGATTTAAAGATGGACCATTTGTGGATGATGGAGGGATTAAAACTGAAATGTTTCAAAAACAGTACAGGATAAAATGATGAAGCAACAGCTAGAACCAAGTTATGAAAGTGTAGTACACCCAGAAAGTGTCAAACAGGGGTAAGAAAGATTTCTATTGTGTTTAAGTCATGCCATCCACATAGAAAATACATCCAAAGACACCTCTTAGGGCAGTAATCAGACAGACAGTCACAGAGAGGAAGGCAAATTAATTGGTCAAAGAGATTGCTTCCAGCCAGTTTCAAAGTTTGTGGAGCGAAAGCAGAGGAGAATTGGAAAAATGTAAGAGAAGAATGAAGAATTGGGGTTGTGGCCATGGGGGTTGGCGCATAACCAAGATCTAATCAGATTATTCAGTATTCTGTTATCAAACCAGCCTTAGCAAATCTGCCTGGTTAACGTCCATGTGACTTTAAAAGAACATATATGAATTAATGGCAATTAAATTTTCTGCGACATGTCTTTTGAAAGAAAGGGACTTGCATTTATGTAGCATCTTTCATGATCGCAATAGATTTCAAAACACATCACAGCCAGTGATGCACTTTTGAAATATAGTTAACACTGTAATGGAGGCAAAGAGCAGTCAATTTGCGCAGAGCATGCTCCTAAAGTCACGTAAATGATCAGATCATCCGTTTTAGGTACTGGGTACGAGATATTTGTTGGCTGGAACACTGGAAGGAATGCGCTAGTTTTCTTTGAAAAGTGTTCTGGGATTATTTATGCCTCGTTGAGAGGTTCAACATTTCAACTGAAAAACAGCACCTCTGGCAGTGCATTAACCTCAGTGTTGCACCGGATTAGATTAAGAGTTTAAACCCACAACCTTCTGACTCCAAAAAGGTAGCAGTGATACTACTGAGCATAACCCAACACCAGATCAGTTTTTGTCTCTATTTTTCCTGCATTCGCTATGGATGATGAAATCACGGCAACTACCCTACTCAAACTCCTACAAATATATTCAAGGCTGCATTCAAAATGCACCTTTTATAAAAGCAGCAAAAGTCAATGCCAGTTTTGTCCACATTTTCCAGTGCCAATTACAGCCCAAGAATGGCAGGAATTTTCATTATAACATGACTCTCACTTCAGAACAGCATTGTAACATAGCCATTTTTAATCTTTTGAATTTATAAAGAATGTGGTTGCCAATCTGGGTGTACAACCGATTGCAGGGTGATCATGTCACTTTAATAATAAAGGCAATTTAATTAGAAAATTCACATACACGCAAACAGTTGGCACGTGAACCGTTCTGGCCAAAGGGCTGCTTGTAGTTCCCAGGAGCCTTTGGGACAGCCGCAACTACTTTACAGGAGCAGTTCATAACAGCAAGTATTTATGGGGTATTCCTTCAAAAGGTTTAGGAGCCATTGATGACAGAGAATACACTTCCTCAAGTTTTAAAAATCATCTTTTGAGAAGAACTTTGGTCATGGGCATGACGGCTATTTATAAACCTGACGTTTTGAGTTTAGCATACTGGGCTCAAATCCAACCTATTTGATCAAAAAAAATATTCAAGGAGCCATAAACAAAACAGAGTTTGGGCTTCCTCCAATATTTAAACACTAGTCTGTCCATAATTCAGTACAAATTGATACCAATAGGCCAAAAGGATATCCATTTCCATCAAATGCTTAAATGGTAACGATCAACATTAATTTGTAATTATAGTTTACCAGTGCATTGGAAATGTTTTTCTTAAATACAAAAAGATCCAGAATATTAGACAAGACAAAAACCCGAAGTTCTTGCCCTGAAGGCACAAATTTGTCACGGGGTACCTTTGTGAGTGCCCTTTGGGACTGCATCTCATCCCTTCTTCATCATGACCCTGGGCTTTACTTGTGGAGGGTGTGGAGCCTGATCTTGGTCTTGCCAAATAATCAGACACTCGATCAGAAAGGAAAAACACTGAGAGATGTTTTTTGCCCTCATTGGCCCAGCAGAACTGAGACCAAGTGATATGTTCAGGTGGTGCCCTGATGATGATCAACTAACTGAACACAGTCCTGTGCACTTTCTCATAGAAAATAGGCTGTCTGTGCCTTTGCACTTTAGACCACAACATCACGTTCAAATTTAAAATCCAACACATGACCAAGGCGCACCATTATAAATGTAAGCATTTGCATTTACCCTGAATGACATTTCCACATTCTCTCCTCCCCATATCTCCATCTGGTTGTCGTATGTTCCAATCAGTTCAAAGTAAGCTTTGGAGATCGAAAAGAGGCCACCGGCAAACGTGGGAGTCCTGAAAATAAACTAAAGATCAAATCTATTGGCTGCAGAGATTGCATAGTTTTATTTTGTACCTGATTGAAGCTCACCCAAACGACCACTGTAACTCCTATTTAAATAGAAATTAACTGCAACATTCACACTATTTTTAAAACAGCTGATAAATTTTACTTCACGTGGAAGTAGATTCAACACATCCATTCACAAGAATCGGGTGACCATCTCAGCCTTAAAATGTATGGAATTTTTAAGACCATTTATTCTCAGGATAAATTACTCGGATGAAAATGTAGTTGGATTGGTTAATACGTTTGCAGTCGACACTAAAATTTGTGAAGGTGTGGACAATAAAGGCAGCTGTGAAAGGATACAGCAGGATATAGATTAGTTACAGATATGGGCAGAGAAATGGCAAATGAAGTTGAATCGAGGCAAGTGTGAGATGCTGCACTGTGGGAGGTCAAATGCAAGGATAAATTATCCAGTTAATGGCAGGATCCTCAACAGCGTTGATGTACACATGGATCTTGGAGTTCAAGTCCATAATTCCCTGAAAGTAGCAACACAAACAGACAGAGTGGTCAGGAAGGCAAATGGCATGCTTCCGTTCATCGGTCAAGACACGGAATATAAAAGTCGGGAAGTCATGTTGCAGCTTTATAAAACTTTGGTTGGGCTGCATTTGGAGTGTTGTATGCAGTTCTGGTCTCATTACATGAAGGAGAGGGTGCAGAAGAGGTTTATCAAGATGCAGCCTGGATTAGAGGGTAGAGGCTGTGAGGAGACATTGGACAAACTTGGATTGTTTTCTCGAGAACAGAGGGGAGACCTGATAGAAGCTGAAAAAATTATGAGAGGCATAGCTAAGGACGACAGTCAGAACTCCCCCCCCCCCCCCCCCCCCCCCCCCATGGTGGAAATGGCAGTAATGTGGTGGCAACAACAAGGCAAATGTCATCATAACTTAATGCTTTCCAAAATCCAATTCCTGAAGCAGCATGTGGATTTATACAGGGAACGCCACTTGCTCAAGTGTCCTTCGACAGTCGTGACCAGCGCAAGGTGTCAGACTGAGCAGCAGTCACTTGGATAGAAATAGTGGGGAAAACCACATGGGATTTCTGAACACAAAAACAAAAGCCTCCACTTTTGACAGAAACAACGAACGAGAACATGATCATCTGAAGACATTTATAGTCAACTCCACAGCGGTTTTCCAAAACTGGTGATGCTGCGTTGAATTCCCAGTTAAAAATCCTTTGCATTTGAAAAGGATCATTGATTGTCCTTTACATGAAACTAGAGAGAAACTGCTTTCAGTCACAACAGTGAAAACATTCAGCTTCCCATTTCCTCTGATGGGTTTGGTTACACGTGGGCCTCAAGGTTTTCTAAAGGATACGATCATGAAAATAATGATATTCATCCTGTATCAGTGCTTCAGTTAAGCTGAATCAGGGCAACCTCTACCCTTAACATTTATCCAAATATAACTGCTTTCACTGTAATTCTAACAAGCTGCTTACCGGCTTTCTCACCTGTTACAGATCCATTGCATGATCAGAGATTTATATAAAATGCAACATCTCAACAAAAATAAACCCAGCTGATCTGGGCTTGTTTTTAAAAAAAAGTAGTAATTTGGTTTCAGAGAATAACCTGTTGCAATTTGCATGCATTGTCATCCATGGTCAGGTATAAATCAGTGGTCCCTCTTATCACCCTTAACTGTAGATTTCTTCACCCATTACTGCATCATCCAGGTATTCCCAAACCAGGCCCTGGAGAAAGGCTGCCCATTAGCATCCATAGAGTTCAAAGTTGGTTTCTCAAAGCTTCACAGATGATTCTGCCCAGTGTTTGATTCAGACGGCTGTGTATTGGCAGATGGATATGCTAATCATCACTGAGGGGATCAAAACATTATCCAAATCACACGACCCATCAAAACAACCCAAAAATTGGAAAGATGCATGACCAATGTTTGATATCACCTGTGCATTTGGTAAATCACACAGTGTTGCCGTGCTAATTTTTTAGGTGCCGGAGCTGTCACTGGTGCTGGAGCGGCCGTTGTTAAATTCCCCGCTAGTTAAAATTGCCCACTGTTTATTTTGGCTTTTGTTTTTAACTGAGGTGCCGGAGTGGCGCTCCGGTAAGCCCCGGCAACACTGCACCCCCTGATCACACATGATGGACCACTGGGCCAATTGGTTCTTTAAACCCTATTCAATTTCAAAGTCGGCCTCCTGACACTTGCATGTGGGACTTGACATTCAAAAAGTCATATTTTATAGTCATTCACTTGCTGCTGTAACCAGCAGACAAGAACGCACACAGAACTGACTGCAGTCAAAAGAAAGAAAAAGAAACGCTTGGCGTCATGTTATTGGAGTGAAAGCAACGTGGACCTCGATTTGCTGCATTTTGGCTGCACTGGGCATTATTGGGCTTTTGCGCTCTTGGTTCACGTGACGCTGTATTTGCGCTGTAATATGCTGGGATTTCGACCCATTTACAGTGTGATCAGGTCGGTAATGAATCAGGGATGGTGAGCACACTCCAGACAGTAGCATAACCATCATAGCAACCACATAACACCATTGGAAGTTGAAACGCCGGAATTCAGACCGAGATGCAGCATATAGATTTGCTAGAGCTGCAACTTCTGACAATCGACTCAAAAAAAGCTTTTCCCCCCAAAAAAAACGTTATCAAAGGCAGAAAACTCTTTGCGGTAATTTTTACTGCCTTATTCCCACTGATCGATTGCATGATCAATCTATCTTGTCCCTTCACTAATGAACAAGTTGTGCACGATGAAAAGGAAAAGAGAACAGAGTTGCAAGCACTTCTCCCACGCCAAGTTAAGATCCAGGACCCTCAATTGGGCACTGCAGATTTAGTGAATGTTAGGGAGGGGGGGGGAGGGGAGAGGGAGAGGGAGTCAAAACTCTCACAGCTGTTGGGTGAGACTCTACAGCTTTAAAGGCCCCATGCTTGGCTTCTCAATTCAAGAGACGAGTACCATACATCAATTCATCACTCTGCCACTCGCACATTTTAAAGACAGCTACAGTACACACTTAGCAACCAACATTGGGTACATTAGTGACCCAAATGGCAAGAACAAACATTTGAGACAGTGTGAGGCTAAAAGTAGAGTGGTGCAAATCATAACCCACCTAATATTTCTGCAATTTCCTCATTTTACAAATGCATGCTGTTAATGCACCATTACAATGGTACAATTTCCGGGCAAATTCAGGATCAGTATGAAAATCTTCAGCTAATTAAAGTATTATTCTGGGAAACAATATTCAGAGGAAAAGAGAACACCAACATAGCATTGCGTTTGGCCGCTCCTTCATGCACAGCAAACAGAATCGCATCATGCTCCTCAAAGACAGACAGGTTGTGAAGGTTGGTTGCTCACAGCAAGGCAGCAGTGCTATCAAAAGACTCACCAACATGCATTCCTCTTCACCAGCTTCTGAAGTTGTTTGATGATCATTGATCATTTCATCACACCCAACCCCTTTTACATCTCATAATCCATTATCCCACCAATAAAAAGACACAAAGTGCTATGGAAACTCAGCGGGTCAGGCAGCATCTCTGGAGAACATGGGTAGGCGACGTTTTGGGTGCATCTACATTATCCCACCAAGTTAGCTTTGATCTTCCCACCTATTCTATTGAAAGCATGGGATTACTCCTCAAAGACCATTCAATCTTCTTATTTTAAGACTGGTTACTAAGGTGGTCTTGAACAGACCAATATTCTACTCACGCTTCCTATTCCAAAACAATTCTCTGTATTAGTGCCTTTGGTTCGAATATTCATTTTGAATAAAGTTAAAAATCAACTATTATGGGAAGACATCCTCTTTGGATCACATACAATTGTAATTATAGACAGTTGTCTCATAACCAAAGAGGAAGAATAGGTTATTGAGAAAAATAGTTTAAAATATTTAATACAAGTAAAAAGATGGCACAGTGCAATTTCACCCTAGCAACATTACAGCTGCACCTCTTTGGTGCAGTAATGATACTGATAATTATAGCCTGTTAAATATGGGTGGGAACAAGTGTCAATACTCCAAACATTTATTTAACAACCATGGAAAACCCACAGTCAAGCAGGCTTCAACCACAGACTCACAGCAGAGGTGACATTTTGTGCTTATCCCAGCGACCGTTTTAAAGTGCGAATAGTGTAGATTCCTTCTAATGCACAGTGCAAGATATTAGGTATATTTATGGACTTTTCCTCTGCCTTGACATTCATTAGTCGTCGTCCCCCCCCCGACTTCTGCTCATTGGCATTGGTCTCTTCCTGAACTATGGTTGAATGTTACTTTGTGTCACGCTACCCAACCTCACTCACAAAACCTTGCCAAAATAGCCATTCTTTCATGCACAACTGTTTAAGAAAAAGTTCAAAAAGACCTCGTCCTTGTTGGTCAGGGAAGCGGAACTTTTATGCCAAAGGACGAAATAAAAGAGCATTGACTCCACTAAGCTAGCCACTAAAGCGTGGCTTCCTGTGCATGTGAAGCCTTTTCACATGTATATTGATATACGAGCGCACCTTTTCTGGCTGAGAGAATCAGTGCTGCCCTATTGGTACAATTAGGTAGCAGAGTGTTCTTTCACCTCTGGATTCTTCAGTCACTGATCACACTGGTGGGATTTTATTCTGCAATTTGGCAATATTGGCAAGGTAGGTTCTAATGCCCATAGGACAACTTGGGGTTGGCCATTTGAAATTAACTAAAAGATAATGGTGTGCATCGGAGCCAGTCTCATGGATAATCGAGATCCCTTGCAATTTGTGTACAGGAAAAATACGTCTAATGGAAGACACCATCCCCCTTGCACTGCATTCAGCTCTGAATCACCGTGATTATAAGAACACCTATGTTAGGATGTTGTTCATTGACTGCAGCTCAGCCTTCAATACTAAATAAGCTCATCTCCAAATTTCTGGACCTATGCCTTGGATCACCATCTGAAGCTGGCTTCTGGACTTCATGAGCAGCAGACCAGAGTCAGTTAAATTTGGTCACAACATTTTCCTCTACTTTCCTCAATGCTGGTGCCCCCTCCGCGTTGTGTGCTCAGTTCCCTGCTCTTTATTTTCTTTGGCATCGGAGAAGTTTCAACAAATTCACAAGAATTTTCTACAATTTCTACAGATGCACTATAGAATGTATTCTGACGGAATGCATCTCAGCCCAGGGTGGCAACTACTCTCCTCTGGACGGCCTTAACCTGCAGAGAGTGGTGAACACAGCCCAGTTAATCATAGGCTAGCCGCTTCCTTCTGTCCAGTCTATCTTCACAGTGCGTTGCACAGGAAGGCTGGAAGTATCATCAAGGATACCGGTGCCGGTGTGGCTAAGTTGGGCCGAAGGGCCTGTTTCCACGCTGTATCAATTATGATATGATATCTATCACCCTGGCCATTCCTTTTTTCTCTTTTAGCTTCTGGGAGAAGATAGTTGTTTGCAAGGCCAGTCTTCAGAACAGCTTCTTCCCCACAACTATCAGACTCCTGAACCAATCATGTATAGGAAGGAACTGCAGATGCTGGTTTAAACCGAAGACAGACACAAAATGCTGGAGTAACTCAGCGGGACAGGCAGCATCTCTGGAGAGAAGGAACGGGTGACGTTTCGGGTCGAGACCCTTTTCAGACTGAACAATCAGCCTGTCCCACCGAGTTACTCCAGCATTTTGTGTCGATGTCCTGAACCGATCCCTCTTTCACATCCCCTTCCCAGAAGTGCTGCCACATACTCTTGCGTTCTTACACGTTTTTTGCACTACTTCAGATTACACAACAATCTTTGCACCATTCTGCTGTTTTGCACTCATTGTAATTATTGTTGAATTTATCATTACCATGCTTCATGCAAATAAGGAATTTCATTGCACCCTGGTGTACAGGACAATAAATTAATCTGAAACAGCATCGGACTGAACGAGGACATGAATAAGCTGGCAGAATGGGCAGACAAGTGGTAGATGACATTTCATGCATAAAAGTGAAGAGATATATTTTAGTTTTAGTTTTTTTTTTAGAGCTACAACATGGAAACGGACCCTTCAGTCCAACGAGTCCATGCGGACTATCGATCGCCTGTTCACACTAGTTTTACATTACTCCACTTGCACATCCACTCCCGACTCACGAGAAACAATTTTACAGAGGGCAATTAAGCTACAAAGCCACACATTTTAACAGAAAGAATAAAGGAGAGATATATGGGTTAAATGACAGTTCTGAACAGTGTCCGATAATAGACAATAGGTGTAGGAGGCGGCCATTCGGCCCTTCGAGCCAGCACCGCCATTCATTGTGATCATGGCTGCTCATTCTCAATCAGTACCCCGTTCCTGCCTTCTCCCCATACCCCCTGATTCCGCTATCCTTAAGAGCTCTATCTAGCTCTCTCTTGAATGCATTCAGAGAATTGGCCTCCACTGCCTTCTGAGGCAGAGAATTCCACAGATTTATAACTCTGACAGAAAAAGTTTTTCCTCACCTCCGTTCTAAATGGCCTACCCCTTATTCTTAAACTATGGCCCCAGGTTCTGGACTCCCCCAACATTGGGAACATGTTTCCTGCCTCTAACGTGTCCAACCCCTTAATAATCTTAAATGTTTCGATAAGATCCCCTCTCATCCTTCTAAATTCCAGTGTATACAAGTCTAGCCGCTCCAGTCTTTCAACATATGACAGTCCCACCATTCCGGGAATTAACCTAGTAAACCTAAGCTGCACGCCCTCAATAGCAAGAATATCCTTCCTCAAATTTGGAGACCAAAACTGCACACAGTACTCCAGGTGCGGTCTCACTGGGGCCCTATACAACTGCAGAAGGACCTCTTTGCTCCTGTACTCAACTCCTCTTGTTATGAAGGCCAAAATTCCATTGGCTTTCTACACTGCCTGCTGTACCTGCATGCTTCCTTTCAGTAACCAAAGCACAAGGACACCCAGATCTCGTTGTACGTACCCTTTTCCTAACTTGACACCATTCAGATAATAATCTGCCTTCTTATTCTTACCACCAAAGTGGATAACCTCACACTTATCCACATTAAACTGCATCTGCCATGCATCCGCCCACTCACACAACCTGTCCAAGTCACCCTGCAACCTCATACCATCTTCCTCACAGCTCACACTACCACCCAGCTTTGTATCATCTGCAAATTTGCTAATGGTACTTTTAATCCCTTCATCCAAGTCATTAATGTATATTGTAAATAGCTGCGGTCCCAGCACCGAGCCTTGCGGTACCCCACTAGTCACTGCCTGCCATTCTGAAAGGGACCCATTTATCCCCACTCTTTGCTTTCTGTCTGTCAACCAATTTTCTATCCCTACCCCCAATACCATGTGCTCTAATTTTGCCCACTAATCTCCAATGTGGGACCTTGTCGAAGGCTTTCTGAAAGTCGAGGTACACCACATCCACCGGCTCTCCCCTGTCAATTTTCCTAGTTACATCCTCAAAAAATTCCAGAAGATTAGTCAAGCATGATTTCCCCTTCGTAAATCCATGCTGACTCGGAACGATCCTGTTACTGCTATCCAAATGCCCCGTAATTTCGTCTTTTATAATTGACTCCAGCATCTTCCCCACCACTGATGTCAAACTAACTGGTCTATAATTTCCCGTTTTCTCTCTCCCTCCTTTCTTAAAAAGTGGGATAATATTAGCTACCCTCCAATCCACAGGAACTGATCCTGAATCTATAGAACATTGGAAAATAGTCACCAATGCGTCCACAATTTCAATACGTTCAATAATTATTTGAAAATATTTAGCAATGCCTGGGGATACTAGATTTCCTAAATAAAGACATCAGGTACAAAAGCAGGAAAATTATCTTGAACCTTTATTACATCACCACTGGAGTTCTATGGTCACATTATGGGAAGGCAGTGAAGAGCCTAAAGAGGGTACAGAAAAGATTTACGGAATCCAGCTATCAGATTTGGTAAAAGGTGTCAAGATCATGGTTAGCTTGGATAGTGTGTTATTTAAGAAGAAAGCTATTCTCGTTCACAAAGACTGTGGGGGATGCAAGAATGTTTCAACTGATGAATGGTTATGAATTGGACCAGTTGCCTTAAAATGATAATGGAAACAGAGCAAATCGGTTCTTTCAACAAAAAAAATGATAAACATTTGAGGAAAATGCTTTACAGGGCTATGTAGAGGGGCAGAGGAATGAGTTAAGAATAGATTGTTCTTCAAGGAAGCAGCATGAACTAAATGGGCCGAATGATTTACTTCTGTGCGTTAACATTTCTACAGGTTACTAATTCTTGGGTGTACCATTCTATTGTTCACTTAAGATATTGAATATAAAAATTCAATACTATCACCAACTACACAAGACTCACTTGATAGGATACGTTTCGTCTTTTCTTCTATTCATTTCATGAATTGGAAGAGACTCCCAGCCAAATGACAGACTCCAGTCAAAGTTACCCCGGTTGTGATGTCTTTCATACTGGACTGGTTTGGTTACCTCAAAGGTATTGAGATCAATGGCAGTAATGTCAGGGCTCACCACAGCAGTGTAGTTTTCAGCTATTCTTCCCAGCATAGGTTCTAACCATCCATTAAAGCACTCACCTAAATATTTGAGAGATTAGAAAACAGCAATTTTAGATAAACTTAAACAAAAAGATTTTTCCTGCTCCCAATCTTTTTCCTCCACAGCCAGAGAGCAGCATAATTCGAACGCTACATGTCAAACCGTGGAGCTGTACAGTAAATAAAACAGGTGTACGATGAAGGGTTTTGTTCTGAAACATGAACTCTGTTTCTCCCTCCACAGGTGGTGTCTAACCTACAGAATATTTCCAGCATTTTCATTTTTCTTTCAGATTTGTCCATTTAGTCCATCTTGCAGGTTTTATTGCTGACAGAAACTATTTGCTCTGTAACCCCAATCAACTGCTTTTCCTCCATAGTCTCACTTCCTGAGCAAGTTCCTATATATAGCTCAATAATTTTGGCCCTCGCAGATAGTTAGTTCCTCATTTTCTCCCACACTTCAGCAACCTCGGTTAACCCAACCCATGTTCCGGTCCCGATTTTGGTTCCTGTGCAGCTCTTTGACAGTGCCATCACCCGATCGTTCTTCATTCAACTCTCGACATATTCAACAATCTTATTTTACCAATAAACCACGCCAGCAGCAGTGACCTAGTTTTGAGACTAGAATAGTTTTCTGGCTCAAAACACTTCCTATTGAAAGTGAAATGGATTAACGGCCATTTAAAATAGCTCCGTTGCCTGTGACGTCAAAGCACACTAAACAGGGGAGTTTTCAGCAATTCTACATTGATAAAGTAACAAGTATCTGTTTCTAATTCATTTCAGGGCAAAGTGAGTGTGCTATGCTGCCCAAGTTCCCTTCCTTTTATTCCCATGTGCTACTGTTAAAAGGGTGGGGTTCAATTATCCCAAATTACATGAGCGAGGGGAGGAATACAATTGCCCCCCCCCCCCCCCCCCCCCCCCCCCATCAAAGTTGCCCTGCAAGCCTGGACACCCAGCACAACCAGGATCAAGCTCAGCCAATACAGACCAAGTGTTTCTAATGGCCCTCTGTCACATGTGACGACTGGCCACCTGGGTGAAGTAATGGAGAGCAGCCAGCCAGAACATATCTGTACATTACTATAACTCACTAAGTTCAGAGGAAGGGAGAAGATTCAGTGACAATAGACACAAAAAGCTGGAGTAACTCAGCGGGACAGGCAGCATCTCTGGAGATGTGAAGGTGACGTTTTGGGTCGAGAATGTAAATATGTTGGAAGAGCCTGAAACGTCGCCCATTCCTCTCTCCAGGGATGCTGCCCGTCCCGCTGAGTTATTCCAGCTTTTTGAGTCTATCTTCAGTTTAAACCAGCATCTGCAGTTCCTTCCTACACAGATTCAGTGGCAAATTTATGGAACCAAATACAATCGCAGGAAGGACATTCCTCAAATCCAAGGCCCTTAGCCAATATATAGACTCCACCTTGAACTTGTTGCTTCTCACACCTCAAATCTTTATCTTGGCTTCTTTCTTTTGCTAGATTCTGCAACCCAAGTGCACAGACTCACCAGCAATCCATTTTCCCCTTGTAACCTTCACAATCTTAGAGGTATCCTGCAACTGCACCTGGCACCCACCGTACCTTCAGTTAATATTTTAAGTTTATGTACTGGAAATAAAGGCAGGACAGCAGATCCCCATTTATTATTGGCTGTTGCACCTACCAGTTGGCACCCACTGATCTATGCCAAAGGTTAGTCACTTCACTTTTACAGAATAGGTTTTATACACAACTGGTAACAAACAGCTGGTAGAGGGCTTAGTGGAGTCCTTAGGATAGCATGTTCCTTTCAACTGCTCACTCAGGATCATAAATGTTCCAATCAAGTTCCCACTTACTCTTCTCACTCCAGCAGACACAAACCCCCCCATATTCAACATTTCTTGACAAATCAACCCCCTCCCCATTCCAGATACCCATTTAGCCAACCTTCTCCGAACTACTTCCAACAGATCTACATTCCTCATTGAAGACAGACGCTAAATGCTGGAGTAACTAAGCGGGACAGACAGCATCTCTGGAGTGAAGGAATGGGTGACGTTTCGGGTTGAGACCCTTCTTCAGAGACCAATGCTGTACACAGTATTCCAGATATGCCTCACCGATGTCTTGTATAACTGAAGCACAACCTCCCTCCTTTTGCATTCAATTCCCTAGCAATAAAGGACAAAGTTCTGTTAACTTTCCTTGTGACTTACTTACCTGCAGACTATCTTTTTGTGAATCATGCAACTGGGCACCCTCTGCATATCAGAGCTTTGCAAAGTCTCATCACTTTGATATGTTTTTTATTTATTTATTTTTTCCTGCCAAAATGGACAATTTCACATTGCATAAAAATACTCATTTAACATTGGGAGGGACATACAAATATACTTACAGTGAGCATCAAGAAAAGTTAGCACTTCGCCTGTGGCCTCACTGGCACCCAAGAGCCTTGCAGTTATTAACCCTTTCCTTTCCACCTGTCGGATAACTTTCACTATCCGGAACTGCTTTACATACTCATCCAGTTGTTCTTTTAAAGCATCTGGAAAATCAGAATTCATTTTGTTTCAGTGTTTTAACACAGACAAGTCGTATTCATTTCACAGCACTGTAATCTGCAACATTGACCAATTCTGGGGTGAATTAAAATGAAGAATAGCTAGACCATTACAGGTGTACCTGGCACTGTTTAATTACAAATGTATAATAATGGTCAGACATATAGAGAAATGAGGGAAAGAATGTTAATTGCCACAATGTAAGCAAGCAATATGATCTCTTTCAAATTATGTCAAAATGTGGCCATCTCCAACATGGCCTAATGGGTAAAGGAATCACCCACTGCAGTACCCTGCAATACACACCAGGAGTTTCAAAATACAAATAAATACTCAGCAAGCTACAGAGCGCCTGTGGAAAGAGGAACAGCTAACATTTCAGGTTGGAGACTCTTCATCAGAACTGAGTAAGAAAGAGAACACGTTAGTGTTAAGCTACAGTAGGTTGGAGAGGGATGGATAGGACACAGAGAATATCTTTGACAGGGCGATACCAGGGTTGCCTTATGCCTCTTTGAAATTGTCCTTAGTCGAAAGATCTCCAACTTGAAATGTTAACTGGTTCACTATTCACACACGCTACTCGAGTGCTTCCAGAATTCTCTCTTTATTTCAGTTTCTAGCATCTGCAGGTTCTTGATTTTTGTTCCAGATCAAGGCTCTGCTCTGTGCTGTTAGCCGACCTTAATCCAACCCAACAAGTTGGCCTCAGCATCTTAGAGATATGAGAGTGATGGGGATTAAAAAAGTACAATTCCTTAATCACTGTAGTTCATTGGAAAATGCACTTATACAGATAATGTTCAAGAACAGGCTCAGCTACAATGCTGCCCATGGTGGAAGAGCCATCGACACTCAGTCATTAATCAAGACTGCACCTTTAAAAATATTTTTTGCTTGTTAAATATTGATTCAATGCACTCTGGTTAAAATGAACAATTAATTTATAATTTAGTCAGCAACAGACTTGTCTGAAAACCAGGCTGCTTTGGTGACGGCAGCAGAAAAAATATTTAAAAAAAGATTGTTTAAACTTTATTTACACGATTGGATAAATGAAACACAAACATTACTGAAGTCTCTCAACCCCTTTCAGAGACACTTGCATAATGAATAGGATTTAGTTTGACAATAAAATTGAATTTGTTCAGGAGTTTTAAGTATTTAGTTTGGTCAATTAAAACAAATAAAGCATTTCACTATAGATTTAAACTCCAGTTGTTTAATAAGGGCTGCACCCATTAAACTGCCTGATCAATTCTCATCACTATCCTTTGCCCCACCCCCTAATACTACAAGGTTTAATTCCTGGAAGGCCTATACAAAAGACTTGGACTGAGTGGGTAGATGATGCTAAAGAGGAAAGGTGAATAATAAATATGGTTAAACAGAGGCTGAAAGCATTCAATGATGAGGACGATTTGTGCGTCAGCTTGTCTTGCTCTTTCAGGTGGATGTAAAGAATCATAGTATCATTTTGAAGACGAGCAGGGGAGTAATCCCCAATTTATGGATCAATATGTTTCGCTCAACCAACACACTAGACCAACTTATGAGACAAAAGAGACTGCAGATGCTGGAATCTTGAGCAAAAAAAGCTGTTGGAGAGATTCAGTGAGTCAGGCAGCATCTGTGGTGGGAAAGTCTGAAGAAGGGTCCTGGCCCAAAACGTTGTCCTTGCAGTTCCTTCCACAGATGCTGCCTGACCCGCTGAGCTCCTCCAGCGGTTTTTATTTTGCATTACAGGAAGCTTATCTGGCCATTATCACATTGCTGTTTGTGGAAGTTGCAATGTGGGAAGTAGTTGCTGTGTTTATTTACATTGGAAATGACCACACTCTCTCTTTGATGTAAAATGCTTAGAATGCATAGGGGAGATGAAAAGTGTTACATAAATCTTGAAATGAGGATATTGGTTTTTTTTCTCCTCCTCAAATTTCCAATACACTCTCTAGGAGCTCACTCTCACGAGGACCGGGCCAATTAACATTTACCATGGGCGTAGTACATTTGCATCATGGACTGTACAAGAACATCTTAGTCACAGCAACACATTTCAACCGACCACTGCTGTTTGTATTACAATATTTCCAACCCAAATACAGATTTTAACTGGTAAGAGATGACTATTTTGGCAAGTGAACAAGAAGGTAGCTGGGCCAGAGGGCGGGGGGGGGGGGGGGGGGGGGGGGGGGGGGGAGGAAATATGTGGGGCATTAACCAACCAAAACCAAAACCTCTTCACTCCAGAGATCAAAGTGCAGCCTGAAGATCAAGCAGGATGTCAGCTTCATATAAACTCTGAAAGGAGGAAGGAATCAGGCTTTTATTGCTTAAAGTGTGAAATTACTCCAGCTTAATTTTTGATGCACATAGACAGATTGGAGACTTTACAGCTGACAAGTAGGACTGGGGTGGGAAATACAGGTTCACTTCTCCCCTCCTGCTGTGCAACCTTTGTTCTTTACCACTGCCAATAAAGTGCAAAGTCCACTGAGAACAGGTTTAACTCAACACTGGATTAGTATTTTTTGCAAAATGCATACCGTTGAGCATTTTATCTGTACTCAAACCAAAATCCATCTCAAAACCCCATGGAAACTTTCCATCCATTGCTCGGGTGGATAGGTTTACAACAGAGAAGGGGAAATGCTCACAGTGCGTGTGTATGGAGCTTGCGGGGGCAGAGAGGCATAAATGAGGCAACAGGGCATGCATAGAGCAAGCAGAGCTTTCCAGCACTCATTCGTTCTGATGACTGGAACTCCCACGCTGTGGTAACAATCATGGCCCCACTGCCAGCAGCCATGTGACACATGCTATGCACAGAGATGATGATGACAAATAGAAGAACACGTCCACTTTTTGCAGCTGTGATCAGTAACGGGAACTTGGAAGTGGATGGGGGAGGGAGTGAAAGAAGCAGAAACAAAAGCCTTCTGACCCAAAATGCGTCTTTTGATCAGACTCTCAATCATTCCCTTATATGAAGAGTGAAAATGTGCAGCATTGCGTGCTGTTCTTGTCACCCCATTATAGGAAGGATGTGGATATTTTGGAAAGGTTGCAAAGGAGGTTTTCCAGAATTATTCCAGTCCGATGAAGGGTCTCGACCTGAAACATCGCCTATTCCTTTTCCCCAGAGATGCTGCCTGACCCGCTAAGTTACTCCAGGTTCTTGTGTTTATCAGAATGATACCTACTTTAGTGGATATTGGCTACAGGGAACGGTTGGACAGACTTAAATTGTTTTCTCTGGAATACCAGAAGTTGCAGGGGAGACCTGATAGAAGTATAGAAAATTATGAGAGGCATAACGAAGACGGTCAGAACCCTTTCCCCCAGGATAGGAAAAAAAAATCAAATACTATCATAGCCTTAGGGTGAGAAGGGCAAAGTTCAAACGAGATGTGGCAAGTTTTATTTTTAAAAACACTTTGGGTGGTGAGTGCCTGGAGCATGCTGCTGGAGGTGGTGGTGGTTGATACAGATATAATAGTGGCATTTAAGAGACTTTTGATAAGCAAATGGAAATTGTTGCAGGCAGATAAAGAGTTGGTTCAGGGATCATTTTCGGCAGACACTGTGGGCCGAAGGGCCCGATCCTATGCTGTAGCATTCCACGTTCTTTAAGAGTCTGAAAACATTTGGGGAGAAGGAATAAGGAAAAGAGGCAAGCTACATTTTAAAGATTTTAAATGGAATAGAGAACTAGATGTACGGGTCATTGAGAAGGAGAGAACTGAAATAGCTACAGCCATGAAACAAGCATTCAATGATCAGCCATGATCACATTGAATGGCGGTGCTGGCTCAAAGGGCCGAATGGCCTACTCCTGCACCTATTGTCCATCCCCTTGGGTTTCATAGGCAGAAGCGTATAACATCCAAACACGAACGACGGGTGAAGACGCACCAGCCCATCCCATCTGTCCTGCACGACCTCGGACAACCTGGACTCTCCATTACAGAAAGATTATAAACGCAATTGAATATATTGCAATGCAGATTCACTTGGATTTTACAGAAATGATGGGTTAGGTTCATAACAGACTTGATAAATTAGGACTACCCACTCCCTCAACTGAAGCCATGAAAGCTAAGAGTAACCTGATAAGATGATCTGACAAGAGCCAGAGGATCATTGGTGGGATGGTCCCAATTTGGATTGCTCAAACCTACTGCATTTAACCACCGACTCTGAGGAAACAGCTGGTGCCATGATCTGATAAGGGGCTTTCAATGTTTGCTTATATTTTAGTCACGGGATTTATTATTGACCAGAAATTCACCGACTTTAAGATTAACATGTTTTTAAAATTAAATCCCGTGTTCCGATTTCAAACACAAGATACTAAAAACTCACCATCTGTGCTGGCATCATCCACTAATAGAATTTCCTTTAGCAGTATGGCTGGGGATGTATGCATCACACTGTACACAGTCCTCAGCAAGGTGGACCAGGCCTCATTGTGGAACACTATAATCACACTGGTTGAAGGTAGAGGAGGGCAACGCTTGAATCTTTGTTCAATACACCTGCACAAAGCAATCCAAAGACAGTTTGAGAGATCCTAGCTTCTTGAATGCTTTAATAAGTATGAAATTGTTCCATATACGGAGTGTGCCGCCTGGATTGAAGAAAACGTTTGCCTCTTGCTTCAAGCTGGGGCAGATTTTGAGGAGTGCATGAAGTTGAAAACAAGCAGAAAAAAAGTCTTTCCCAGAAGAAAGGGAAAGAATCTGGGCTCATCCACCAGAGGTTTCCACTTGTCAGCCAAGCTGATAGAATGAACCCTTTGAGGGTCCTACACAAGAAGAGCTTGGGTAATTTAGACTTGGACTTTAGACGTTAGAAATACAGCGTGAAAACAGGCTTTTCAGCCCACCGAGTCCACACCAAACAGTGGTCACCCCGTACACTAGCACTATCCTACACACCAAGGACAATTTACAGAAGCCAATTAACCTATAAACCTGTACGTCTTTGGAGTGTGGGAGGAAACCAGAGCATCTGGAGAAAGCCCACACGTGCACAGGGAGAACGTACAAACTCCAGAGACAGCATCCATAGTCAGGATCGAGCCCTGGTGTCTGGCGCTATAAGGCGGCAACGCTACCACTGCACTACTGTGCGCCCTGGTTCCTTGGTCAGAATGAGTCAACAGCAGTAATCTATTCCTACCCGACAGTGAAATGGAAATTGTACTCAGGGGCTCCACAGAGAATTGGTACAGGATTTTATATTAAAGGATATTTTGAGATAATAGGCCACATAGATGGACTTTTTGTGTGCCTTGCTTAAAAGTTGAAACTGGTTCCTGAATCTGGGAAAGTCTCCATTTCCCAACATCAGTTATCTGAACAATACTGAGCACAAATTTATAACCAAATAACATCCTCCCTCCTACACACAGAAATTCTTGACAAAAGAAATGCAAAATATCCTACTCTGGAGGTCTTGTGTCTGGTCCAAGGCTCCTGTGCAAAGAGATGCGGTCACTGGCATAGGCATTGAAGCAATGTTTCTCCAAACCACGCTCTTTCTCCTTCTGCTGTTCCGGGGAGAGATTGTCCGTATGAAAAGCCTTTGCATCAGCACCAGGGGCATTGGGATCTTCAGGAGGCCGCGGAAGAAAGATCTTCAATTCCGCTGCAGTGTAGAATCCTGGCAAACAATTCTTGGCATTATCAACAACCTCTTGGCCTCGATCTGGAGCAATGATCTGAAACTTGGGCATCGAGTCCCGGATATTATTCACTGCTCCAAACATAATTCCCAGCATTCTATCTTTCCTGCCTGACAAGTCCTTCAACCACGATTCATCCTTTGGGCTCTGCTTGACAACATCTCTTTGGAGTATGAATAAAAATATCATAAATATTACACTGACCATACCAAGTTTCACTGGACCAAACCGTTTCCTAAAAAATAGTCTCATGATCGCTGGCTAAACGTGACAGGATAATAGCAGGACTGTGATTCCCTTTGGAGCTGGTTGGATTTATTCACAAGGAAGGAGACTCCATTAATTTGTTTTGAAAGTTCTGATGCATGGATCTGGAATAACAAAAAAGCTCATTTGTTTCCAAGTTAAAAGACATTACAAGCTTTCCAATCCTTAATCACTGCAGCTGAACCCATGGTTAATAGATTTGTCATGATTTTAAGTAACAGAGAGCAAACAGTGGTAACACCAGTATAATGCATCTCAATTTTCAAAAGATCTTCAGTCAGATACCGAAAAACGTGACAATGAATACGGTCAAATCATGTGGAACAATCGGCAAAATGGGTTGCTGGCCGACTTCAAGACAAATTGGGAGTAAAGGGCAGCTACTGTATTTATCGTGGGAGGTGGTGGCCAGTGGTACTTCTCAAGGATCAGTGCCAGGCACACTGCTGTTCACAATTTAAATTCATTATTTAAATTCTGAAATTTCGGATGATATCAATTTGGAGGCTGTTTGCAACAAATTACAGGAGGGCAATAAGCAGCTTCCAGAAAGGGAAAATGAAATTCAATACAGACCTACGTGAAGTAGTACATTTCGGTCAGGAGAATGGAGCTCAGAGGAGGTAGTTTATTACTTGTATGGTAAGAGGCTGGGTGGGGTGGAGGAACAAAAGGGATCTCAAAGAACAAATATACCAATGACTGAAAGATATTTCAGGTTAACAAGTCCAAATAAAAAAATAAATCATTCATTTGGGTTTAATGATAGATTCGATGCAGGTTCAACACAACTTGTACCTACTTTTTAAATTCTCTCAAAATGAAGACACAAGAAACTAGATACTGCCATCTTGAGCAAAAAAAAAAAAATTGCTGGAGGAACTCAGCATGGCAGGCAACATCTGGGGAAGGAAATGGACAGTGTCAAGGATCCTGACCCGAAAGGTCTTCTGTCCATTTCCCACCACAGATGCTGTCCGACTCGCCGAGTTCCTCTTACACTCAGTGTCCCCACAGAAGAGCATAACCAGAGGCCATCATTATAAGATGGTCACCAAGATGTCAAATAGGGAAGCTAGAAGAAACTTCTTTAACCAAAGAGTGGTGAGAATGTGGAACTTGCAACCACAGAGAGTGGTTGAAGGAAATAGTAAGGATAAAAATAAGGGTGAATTACACAGCAGAGAACAAGCCTGTTGCTATGTTCCTATCTCTGGCTTCATTAGGTCACAGCAAAGCTATGATTTTTTTTAAAGCACTTTACTATGGAATTAACAGATCATATATCTGCAGATGGATTTGGCTGGAAAGTGAATTTGAGGGATCGAATCAGCAATGACAATTAGTGGCAGAGCAGTTCAAGGGTCATCTGATCCACTTCTGCTTACGTTCCTATCACAGAAAACGGTTGATAGCTTGCTCGCAACATATGCGTCGCGTCAAGATTCACAAAGTGAATCCTTTCCACAAATATTTGAAGCAAACTTTACTCGAGGGCAGAGAATGAAGCAACTCCCAATTATCAAATGCCGCACCCGTTTACACCAAATAACACAAACTCACGTCCACTGCAAACTCTCTCTCCCTCTTCAGCGAAGATTTTTGCAGTTGATCACTTCAGTCATTCCTTCCATTTATGCCGAAATCAAACCCAGGTCCAAGAGGGCAAAGGTAGCTGATGAGTGACAAAACACACAACACAATGAGGCAGGTCCTAACATCACATCAGCAGCAGTGAACTCGCAGGGCTGTTAGAATCCAGGCTACCTCCCAACACTGAATAAATGGTGAGAAGAAAAAGGCATTTTCCATAAGCATTCCAAGGTGCAAGTGAAACCCTATCCCTTACAGTTGCTATTAATGCAACAGCAAATTCACCTTTTGTCACAGTATTACACATCATAAATCACATAGGGCTTGGCCACCAGGGTTTCTTGGCCACTTAAAATTGGCAGAAACTACAGTTGAATCATTCATGAATGCCAAAATCACAAACCTATTTTATTTACAAGATAACTAGTCAGCATTAGATTAGCAGCATTATACTTGGACGACACAAATAAAATCCAAATATTTTCATTAGATTTCATTTTATATGATTTTGTATTCATTACAAGCCTCTTATGAAGTGTTGTGGTCACTAATAAAGTCCTTCAAGGAAGGAAGCCTGCCACCTTACCCAGTCTAGCTCATGTAGCTCAATATTCAACAATGTGGTTGTACTTTTACTGGCCTTTGAAATGGCTGGAGCGGCACAGCTGACAGAGCTGCTGCCTTACCACTCTTATGACCTGGGTTCAATCCTGACCATGGGTGCCGTCTGTGCAGTGTTTGCACACTTTCCCTGTGATTGCACGGGTTTCCTCCTGGGAACTCAAGTTTTGTTCCAAATCCCAAAGACGTGCAGGCTGGTGGGTTAATTAACCACGATAAACATCCCCCATTGTCGGTGGGTTGTAACACTGATAAGAGTGTGGGGAGAGCAAGGTAAATTAGTGTCGGAATGGGATTGTGCAGCAAACCAGCACAGCCTTAATGGGCCAAATGGCCTCCTATGTGATTTGCAAGTATGAACATCAGCAACAGCCACATCTCGTGAACAAATTTCAGGTGTTTTTCCAGCCATCGCATGCAACTTTGCAGCAGGAAGCTACCAGATTGCAGGAAATTTCCATATCACAATTCAAAGCCACTTAACGACCTGTCCCCCACTTCGAAAACATAGAACCCAGATCAATCCTCCCTTGAATTTGAATAGAATGGACCTATACTCGCTGGGTTTAGAAATATCATAGATGATCTCATTGAAACATACTTTGTTACAAAGACTAAATATAATCCACATTACTCAGATTAAAGTCATTTAAAAGCTAGACTTCTCCTGCTAGACACAATAGCATTTCTTCAATAGGCTATCCCCACCCACCTGCCCCCTCACTACAACTGTCCCCTCCACAGCTTAAACAGCACTCCTGTAAGCATTCAGCCATTGACAAAAAAGTAGCTCTTACTCTGCCTGAATTTATAGGGCTAATATATCTACAACAGGCTCCAGGAGCTCAAGATTTATTAATTTCATTCAACAATGAGCTTTTATAATGAATTGTGAAATATATGCATGCATCAAAACCTTGCAACATTGAAGACATCTTATAAATCTACATATTTTCACTTTTGATTTAAAGGTCCCCTTGGGAGTTCATTTGGTAAATGAACTGTGAAAGTGAGCCAGACAAATCAGCATTGGCACTAGTGATCACTTCCTCCACGGATTCCAGGCAGACTTGGGCGCATTTAGATTCAGGCAAGTTCACGTCCGAACTACGATGTCCTTGTTGGTTTGAACTGTCTGCTGACTGTCTGCACACTGACACATTCATATGTGAATAATAGCCATTGGATAAGTGAGCAGTTTGCATTTATAGGCAGCAACATGCCTTCAGGGGAGAAAGGAAAAATGTTCGTTTAGAAATGTATACACCAGGGAGGACAAGCACAACAACTGTGCAGCAACACTTGTAACTTGGAGATATCGCCGTTCATTTTGTCTGGTCTGTAGAAGGGACTCGACCCGAAACGTCACCCATTCCTTCTCTCCAGGGATGCTGCCTGTTACTCCCGAGTTACTCCAGCATTTTGTATCCATCTTCAGTTTAACCCAGCATCTGCAGTTCCTTCCTACACACGCCTACGTTTGCACTATGGCAATAAAGCAATGGCCATATTGAAAGGTGACATTTAATCAAAGTTAAAGGTGTGTAATTTTGCAGAAATGTAGTTAACTACACGAATGGATTTTTTTCAGAATTGAGCAAAGGAGTACCAAGGCATTGATAAGGAAAAGTAGAATGGCAAGAAACAAAAACCAAGACTGAAAGATTGTATAGATATGCAAAAGAAAAAAATTAGTTTAAGTTAACATGAGTCCATTGCAGACTGAGATCGGAGAAATTATATCGAGGAATAAGGAAATGGCAGGGAAATTAAACAAATATTTTGTGTCCATCTTCAAAGAGACAGATAGCCTCTATTTCTACTGGAAATAGTAGAAAGCTTGAGGCTAAGGGTGAAGGAGGAGCTTAAAAATAAAGTTTTAGTACAAAATCAGTATAAGAAAAATTAATGGGATGGCAATGTGATAAATCTTCAGTTCGTAATGACTTGTATCCTGGAGATTCTAAGACGATAGCTGTGGAGGTGGATGATGCCATCTTTCTGATCAATTGGTCGTCACCTTCCAGAATTCTAGTGATCCTAGAACAGTTCCCATAGGTTGGAAGGTAGCAAAATATAACTCCACTATTAAAGAAAGGAAGGCAAGAGGAAAAAAAACAAAAAAAAGGGACTTTGAAGAATAGAGCCAGGCTGGGTTGTACGAGGATGTGGGAAATGGAATATAACATTGAAAAGTATAAGGTCATCCACTCTGGTAGAAAATAAAAGATGGTATTTATTTCCAACAGTGAGAAAGTAAACTGCACAAGAAGGACCTGCTGTTCTTCTGCAAGAATCACTGAAAGTTAATATGAAGTTCAACAAGCAATTGTGGAAAGTGGTACATTGGTCTTTATTGCAAGAGATTTTGAGAACAGAGCAGAGTCTTTCCCAGCAGATTACATCTATGGCAGTCCTATGGCTCAAGGACCTGCTGAGAAGTCATATCACTGGTCCATTTCAGGGCAACCTGTTGAGCCCTTTGCCACTATCGGTCAGATTTTCCTCTGGATAACATGCCATCAAAAGTGTCCTTTGAGATCAACGTCACTCACAACATGTACGATTGTTGCAAGGAAGGGTTGACCCTTAAAAAGGGAGTTGTGGTGGGAGAAACCCAATTAACACAAAATTATCTCGCTCCTCTCTGTGGAGATGCCCAAACCTAAAGAGTACTCGTTTGACACATTTTGCTTGATGAGTTTTTGTTGCTCAATACAAGTACTGCTCAGGAAAAGCCGAACCGTGATTTGAGAATTTTGGAAGAACAAAAATGAGGCCTTTAATTCAAATCAAATTTACAATCATTCCTTCATACAGTCAGAGGCAAGAAGAGTTAAATTCACTGATGACAAGTTACAGGACTGCAAAACAAGTTTGCACAGATCACAAGCCACGAGAGCAAACCTCAAGCAGTTTGGGATCGGTAAACCCCATGATGGAAGTGGTGAGTGTGCAACAGAGCCCAGTTATTTCTCAATCGTGAGAACAAAATCCAGTGAAGTGTTAAGAGTAAGAGAAGTGAAGATAAATCTTACTGCAACATTCAACACAGTCCTTCCTCTTGCATCCCCACACAACAGCCAAGATGATTCAGAATGGGAACCATTATGACATCATTTGCTGATTCATAATGAATAAGCCATTACAGCACCACTTTAGCAAAAGGCTGCATTGAGCATCCACAAGAACAGCACTTATTTCTGGCAACAGGGCTCCCTGGAATCAACCCAAGGGCAAGTTACAAGGCTACACTCCAAGTTTAGACAAATCACAAACCATAATAGCAAACCTCCCACAGTTTGAGAGGGGTAAATGTTGACTGGAGAATATTACCATAAAGAGGTGAGATTGGGGAAGGTTGACCCAAAAACGAGTTAACTTGGTACTGTTAACCTTTCAAAGAATTAATGTCTGCAGTACATGTGTGCAATAAACAATAAACAATAAATCTGGAACTTGGTGCTGGGTTTAGAGGGAAGACTCAAACATTCTACTCGATTTCCTTTTAGATTTAGATTTTTTTTTTAGATTTAGAGATAGTGTGGAAACAGGCCCTTCGGCCCACCGAGTCCGCGCCGCCCAGCGATCCCCGCACATTAACACTATCCTACACACACGAGGGACAATTTTTACATTTACCCAGTCAATTAACCTACATACCTGTACGTCTTTGGAGTGTGGGAGGAAACCGAAGATCTCGGAGACAACCCACACAGGTCACGGGGAGAACGTACAAACTCCGTACAGACGGCGCCCGTAGTCAGGATCGAACCCGAGTCTCCGGCGCTGCATTCGCTGTAAGGCAGCAACTCTACCGCCCCGCCGCGCCACCGTGCCGCCATAAGATGGAATTATTTAAAATCATGAACATTTTTAAAAATACAAAGAAGAATGCAGGTGCAGGCATTGTGTGCAGCTTGAATAAGTGCAGAAATAATGGCCAATGCATTAATCGAGACAGCAGTCCAACAAGATTCAAACCTAAATATATAAAAAACAACTTTTTAACTTCTTGTCACCGTTACGTGGCTTGGCAAACTACTTGAGAAATCATCAGGAGTTAGGCTTAGGTCAGACCAGAATGACTGCGTAGTCCATAAATTACAATGTATTATCTTTGAAGTCCGGGTTCCCAGGCCAGACCAAAACCACCCTGTAACCACACCTGCCTGACATTGAATTCTTCCTGCCCTAGCACTTCTAAAAGAATGGATGCTTTGTGATTATTGAAGCAGAAGTTGGATAGATCATCAACTTAGCACAATGGGAAACAATTGACTGCTGTCCAAAAAATATTACAATTTCCAACTTATTTGTACAAAGATGCTTGTTAAGCAAATCTACTGGCCCAGGTAATACGAAGGGGGTGGGAAAACTCAAACAACCTTTTCTTAGGAGAACACGTTGTTCACCAGTCTAAAACACAGTGATCCATGGTGGAATCAATAGGCCGACTGACCCTTCACCAGCGCTGCTCAGTCTTTTCCCTCTGGAGACTCATCTTAATATTTCATCATTTCTCTGATGCTTTGGGTTTCTGCCTCAAAAGCAGCAGCAGAAATCCAATGGATTTTCACAAACCACAGCAGCAAACCTCCCACCGTTTGGGATTAAAAATCCATTACATAAATGATTTTTCTGCCCAGAAAATAACTTCCTCTTTGCCGATGTTGTGGTGAACATCAATAATAAGTTTTCATCTTTGTAACTTAATTATTTAACTCGGGGCACGTGAGTGACTCATCTCCTGACACTCCAAAGCTTCTCTACCATCTACAAAGCACAGGTCAGAGTGGTACACCATTTGCTTGTGCAGCCCAAACATGGTTGATCACAAGAGGTCACTTGATTGGTATCCCATCCCCCACATGTAATCATGCCCTCCTTCACTGGTGCACTATCACTGCCGTGTGTACCATCTCTAGAATGCATTACAGCAACTCTATTCCAACAGAGTGCCGCCTGTGTGGAGTTTGCATGTTCTCCCAGTGACTGAGGATTTCCCCTGGGTGCTCCAGTTTCGTCCCAGATCCCAAAGGCATGCAGGTTGGTGGGTTAATTGGCCACCGTAACACATCTCTAGTGTGTCGGTCAGAGGTGGAATGGGGGGGGTTGTGAATATGGATAGAATATAGAGTTTAGAATAAGTGGGTGCCTGGTGTTCAGCACAGACAGCGGCCGAAGGGCCTGTTTCCATGCTGTTTGATAATGACCATTAAGGATTGGCAGTAAATGCTGACCTTGGCAGCAATATCCACATCCTGTGAATGAATAATAATAAAAAAGAAATTACATTGTGTGGTTATACATTGGTGTGGAAAGGATGTGGTGAACAATGCTATTCCAAGTTAGAAACACCTATAGTGCCAGCAAGGAGACAAGTTTAAAAAATGAGTCCAGAAGCACAAGCAACGTTTTGACTCGGGATTCAGTGAGCTGCACTCATCTACATTAAATATCTTACATCAAAAATTAGAGACTTCAAACTGCTGGGTCACAGGCACAATGAAGTCTTCAGCCAGCAATGGGAATATTCAGGAAGACGTTTTACACACTTTTCTTCAGGTCGAGACCCATTCCTTCTGATGAGTTCTTGCTGCCAATCAAAGCACTGAACATATGAAAGATGGAATATACATTTCACATCTCAGAGTAGAATTGTTTCTCCTGTGCCCCTTTGCAAACAGAGGAAATATAATTCCTTTATCCTGTTTGGCAACCATCACTGGAACTGTGCAGTGAGCAGGGAATGATCTGAACTATGAAAGGGAGGTAACCATTCAAATAAAAAACACACAAAATTCTTGACCTTGCAAGGTGCAAAAAAAATCCAAAACAGAATGAACTAACTTAGTGCAATCCGCTAAATTACTTAGCCTGGCATGTAAATAGCCAGATGTTCAGTAGGTACTGCCATCAGCTTCAAATATTGAAAGAACTGGCACAGGGCCTGTTGGCTATGGAACCTCCCCTTAATGGACGTCCGTTACAACAGTTGATGTGCAGTACCCATGCAAGATTTCAGGCAGAATACACTGTAACATGACAGTAAGGTCTCCAAGTATCAGATCCTTTCCAGAACCTGGTCTAATGGCTACAATTAATCATTCAAAACGTCACGTGCACATAAAAGGCATAGACTTATTTGAAAATTTAAGTCATACACAAAATAAATCAGGAAGAGGAGATAAAGGGCGTTGGTTTTGACCTGGTTTTGCCATACTGTTGGGCAGTTTCTCAAAGGCTGCAATCTGCCAGCAGATTTGCCATTGTGTTGCAAATTGTGTACAAAAGTGCAAATCAAAACGAGGATCCTTACCAGGTTCAATTTGCAGGTTTGCGAGGTAGCCGTTGGACACATCAGCAGGTAGCAGCTGCCTGGGACCTCATTTCCACTGAACTCCAGGCCCAGATAGACATTTTTCAGTTTCCAGTACCGCACTTTTTAAAACTTAAAAAAAATTTTTTTTAACACAAAATAAAAACTCAGTTTCACAAATATACTATCACCTTTTCCCTTTAGTAATGTCTGTATCCTTGGGCAGGGACTGGAGTATTTTCAGTTGCAGGATGCAAAAGCTGGAACCCATCCTTGCCAGACATTTCTAAGCATATTAACTCTTTGAAGGCAGCAGCAGCATTTTTATATCAACATACAAAAAATCCATATAATCAGAACTTGTGTGATTTTGTAGGCTGGTAGTTCTCTCTCATTGGGTCTAATTGTTAATTGCAGACAAGACCAGATAGTATAAAACTCTTCACACTCCCAGCTAAGCCACAAGTATGGCAGTCCTACTCCAGCAAGCCCAGAAAGCTGCCAAACACCAACATTAAATTGATAATCTCGTTCAGAGGGGCCTTGAAAACTAGCAAAGCAAATGGACGCACAAAACTTGCAACAATTTCAGCGTATCGTCTTCAGCAGTATCTTGGGATTCAGGATGACGTTCTACCACTCTGGTTTTGGAGGTTCCAAGGTGACCGATGAGGCCAGTGTGGGAACCACAGACGCCGCCAGCTGAACAACAAGGCAGCCTCTGGAACAGACAGAATCCCTGCTGAAGTCCCAAAACATGGCAGAGAAATACTTTTGGCACAAACTCATAATCCAATCTGGGGGGTGGAGAGCATGCCAGGGGATTTCAGAGGCCTTATTGTTCTTCAGCTGTCAGATGGCCTTTTGAACCTCTTGTCAGGCTGGTGTAGCCACGAGATTGTACCAGATAGCGTGCTGCTACACTACACTGTACACAGGCAGAAACAATAGTATTGGACCGTGCTCTATGGGGATAGTACTGGAAGTCCATGAACGGGCAGTTCTTCAGCTAACAGGCTCTGTGCCAGTTATTTCACTATCTGAAGCGGATGGCAGCGCCTATTCAATGTCTAGTTAGTTATACACCAGGCTGTCAATTATACAGCTGGGTTCATCGATTACACAGCACGCTCCCAAGTACAGGTCATATCTGGAATAACACTGTGTAGGAAGGAACTGCAGATGCTGGTTTACACCAAAGATAGACACAAAATGCTGGAGTATCTCAGCGGGACAGGCAGCATCTCTGGAGAGAAGGAGTGGGTGACGTTTCGGGTTGAGACGCTTCTTCCCAAGTGCTTTAAGTAAACCTGTTATAATAGGGTAACGTTAGAAACTGCTCAGGAGACACTTATGACACCAGTGTGCAAATAAATCACTGAAGAGCCACAGGTGTACCCGAGGCAAAACTATTTTAGCCAGTTGCACGAATTTTTTATAGAAAAGATCTATGCTCACACAAGTAAATGTACTTCGTGCATGCAAATAGTTTGAAGAAGGGTCGCGACCCAAAACGTCATCCATTCCTTCTCTCCAGAGATGCTGCCTGCAACTGAGTTACTCCAGCATTCTGTGTCTATCTTCTGGAATAACACTAATTCAAAAGGTGCTAAATCTGACCTCATTGATCATCCAAATGATATTTTGATTTCTAAATAGATGGAAACATAGACAATGCTCCCTTTCAATACACACAGAACCACAGTTCAACAAAAACAAAGTAAAAATGTAATTTAATTGAGAAATAAACTGTAGGCTTTCATCATTTGAAGACAAAAGGCAGCTGACATGCATACATGACATTTCTGCTCATTGTAGTTGAGGGGATGAATAATCACTTGATCAAGTAGAAGGCATGTTAGCACTGGGAATTCTCTGAGCTAGAGGAATATTAAACTCAGCAGAACAAACATGTCCCCAAGTGCTTTAAGTAAACCTCTGTTATAATCGGGCAATGTTTGTCTTCTCAGGAGACACACCAGTGCTGTGCAATATAAATCACTGAAGAGCCACAGGTGTAGCTGAGGCAACACTATTTTAGCCAGTTGCACGAATTTTAGTTAAAAAAGATCTATGCTCGCACAAGTAAATATACTTCGTGCATGCAAATAGTTTTAACATTTCCAATGACCACAGAAGTAACACGTTTGACTAATTTTCTGGAGTTCCTTGAGCATGTGTTTGGTAAAATAGACATGGGGATAACTGGTAGATGTAGTGTGCTTGGTTTTTCAAAAGATGTTTGTTTAGGTCCCAGGAAAGTTGGCCCACAAGGTGAGAGTACATGGAATTAGGGATAACATACTAACACGGATTGAGAACTGGTTCTAACAGAGAAACCAAAGAGCAGGAATAAATGGATCCTTCTTAAATCGACAAAGGGATGAAGTGCTGTACTTTTAAGTTGGTGGACGGCGCCAAATTGGGTGTGGCAATGGTTAGGATACAAAATGTCTTCAAGTCGACATGGACGAGTTGAGCGAGTGAGTGAACGTGGCAGTTAAAATATTCAGAAAAAAGAAACACATCAGGTGGACATTGTAAAAAAGCAGAGCATTTGTTAAATGGTAGGTGTTGAAATTTAAAGGGATCCAAGGACAAAGGTGCTTGTAAACAAGTCACTGAAGGCCAGCACGCAGGTACAGCAAACAATTCAGTGGGGAAATATTATTTTAGCCTTTATGAAGGGATTCGGAGTATCCCCTTTGGAATAAGGGGATCTTATTGCAATTGGATAGGGCCTTGGCAAGATTACACTAGAGCATTGTGCACAGTTTTAATTTTCTTGCCCAAAAAAGGATGTAATTGCCACCGGGAGTGCATCAAATATTTACTAGACTGGTTCCAGGAATGGCTCATTTACTGCACAAGGAGAGATTAAGTAGACTAGGTCTGTGTTCCCTGGAGTTCAGTTGAATGATAGATCTCATGAAAGCTTGCATAATTCTAAAAGGGCTTGACAGGTTGGATGTCCTTTTCCCTCCACAAATGCTGTCTGACCTACAGAGTTCCTCCAGCAGTCCGTTTTTTGCCTCAACAAGAAAATTAGATTTCATGATTCCAATCACACAAAAGGTCGATGAACATATACCAATATCTAGTCTGAGCATCAATAACTAAATTACCTAATGATGCCACAATTTGAGGCAAAAGGAGACACTCTCAGCGACAGACTAGCTACAAACCTTTGAGCTTTCATAGTATTGACCCGAGATCCAGCCAACGTTAGGGATGGGAAGAACTCTTGGTGATCCAGCACGAGATGGCTTTGATCGTGCCAACATCAAGTCTTCAACACATCTGTCTTACCCACACCACAACAATCAGGCAGGCATTTCAGCAAGTCATGGAACCGTGGCATTTTGAATCTGCGGATTATCAGCGTATCAATGAGAAAGCAGCGCAATCAAAGGGGAATAGGAGATGGCAAAGGATGGAACCTTGGGGTCAGCAAGTTCAGGAAGGGAAGCTTTGGGCAATGTATGCCAGCAACAATGCTAGAGGAAGCACAGGCTGTAAGATCGCAGTACTAAAGAGGAACAGCTTCACTGCAGTGGAAAAATGGTATTAATATATCCACCATCCTCAGCAGTAACCCGCCTTTCTCCAACTTGCAAAACTATTCACTCAGAATATTCAAATCATTGATGTAAACATGGTGCTTTTCTTTCAAATTTAGGATGAGTACATACATCTATCCAGTGAAGACACTCACAGGAGAACAGGGTTACCAGAGTAATTAGATTATCTGCCAGCAACCCAATGCGACAGTTCAGGGTATGTGAGGCACATCCCTTGAGCCCGGCTTGATCAAAGGAGCTACGGAAAATCCAATGTGTGTGTAAAGGGGCCTTGTAGTGTCACATTTCTGTTAAAACTAACGGTGCAAAACACGAAGCCTTTCAAGACCTTTTTTTCCCCTGCCACCCATGGATGTGATCTTGAATACTCTGCATCATTCAACCAGCTCTAATACCATGAAATCACTATGTGTGATATTAGCCTCTCACGCTCAACGTGTCCCATTGAAATTACTTTGTCCCACAATGCTAATTAACTCAGTTCAGGGGAAATTGCAGGCAACAAGTCAGTACTGGTGCATTGAACATTTACGCAGCAATATTGCATTTGCACAGCACCACTTCACATCGCAGGACTTTCAACATATCTTTTGGCAAAGCTGCAAGATTGGAAGTGACATCATAAAACCCTCAAACAGCAAGACGAGAGTAGATGCAAAGGTCTCAAAAATACAAGCCCTGACCAAGGCCGTTTCATGCCAAGTTTATTCAAAAAATCATTGGAAACTATTGCCTTTGCTCGGTGCCTTTGTCCCTTGCAAACCCTTCAACTACCGCATGTGAAAAGTAGGAGCAGCGCAAATGGGTTTGAGGCCAGAAAAAAAAAACGCAATTGATTTTGTGCTCAGAAAGTTGCATTTTCACGCTGATCCAAATACCACCATAGAAATGTGTCGTAGAGGAGTGAATAAAGGAGTGTACCACAAAACCTGAAAGACTGAAATTTTGACCGCATTAACGGATAAGGGAATACCACATTTTACACAAATACAATATTACAATTGTTAGAAAAATGAAAATAGCCTTGACGCCCAGCACATAGTATGTGTTTACTCAAGCTAGTGTCATGGAGGCAATGCCAGGATGGATATAATGATACTTGTGCATCACTGAATACAAAGGCGAACTTTGAGACAGAAATCCGAACTTTGAGACATTACCTAATTTGGGTGCAACAACTGCTGTATCAGAGCAGTGAACCACAGACTGCTGCCAATTCCCCTGCACACCACACTCTCGATCCTCCCCTGTGCAGTTGAGGAAGTGCATACAGGAAGCAGATTTGTTTTGCCCATTGTAGGGGCTGCTTTTTGAGCTGCAGAAGAATGGGAGGTCAACTAGACCCTTACCCCATTTCCCATCCAGTTTCAATTCATTGTGGCAGGGGCAGGCGGGGCGGGGGGGTTGGGATGCAGCTTTTGTTCACACTAATTTGTAATCAGTCCAAGTGGTGTGACAAATGTAAAGCTGGGATTGTCTCTGTGCAGAGAGAAAGATATATACGGATACATACAAAGCCTGTTCTGACTGCAGGCAAAAAGGAAAAAGATTTAACTTTATTTATATTGATGGCGTGCAGATAGTCCCTTGTCAGGACAAATGGAAACACCAAATTCAATTTGCTCCAGCGAGAGAATTATATGTGATGGTGGCCCCACCGGAGGGATCCAAATCCAATCCAGTCAATTCCCTTTAGGCTTGGGCAGAGTTTCTTGCGTTTCCATCCACGGTTCCCATTGTCTCTTGTCTGCTGCCATAAAAAAGTAATTGAAACTAAAACAGTTTGATTAATTTCAAGAAGATAATTATCTCATTTGCCAGCTGGATGTTAAAAGAGAACATATCACCAGGCTACTGCCTCGTTGTTCCAAGGTACATGGATTCTATATGTCGATTGACAGAGGTGGGGGTGGGGAGGAGAGCTATAGAAAAGTTTTTTGCAACTTTAACAATCAATTTATTCAGGGCTACGTGTCAGCACCGTGCAATTTCTTCAATCTATTAAACTCTTGCTTCACCCTTACTGAAAGCAATTTTATATGATAGCATATCACTCTAAGTTTTATGCAGTTTTATTGTATCAGCAGACCAAGTGGACCCGTTGGGCCCAAACCTCTCCTGCATTGGTGCAGCACTCTCTTCTCCCCCCCCTCTCCTGCTCCCCCCCCCTCTCCTGCTCCCCCCCCTCTCCTGCTCCCCCCCTCTCCTGCCCCCACCTCTCCTGCCCCCCCCCTCTCCCCCTGCCCCGCACCTCCCCCTCTCCCAACTCCCCCCTTTCTCTCTCTCCTCTCTCTCCTCTCCTCTCTCTCTCCTCCCCCTCTCTCTCTCCTCCCCCTCTCTCCACCCCTCCTCAACCCTTATTATCCTCCCTCCTCCCTACGAGATACATTTAAACTTTAAAATGTGAATAACTTTTAAAATATAACACCGATTTCAATGACACCTCTTCCATTAGCACCAAAGGGACGACGGTGAGTAAGGTGGGCCTAAAATTGTTGCGCTATCGTGTACCGTTTTGGCTGTTCAGGAACAAACAAACAAATGAGAGTTTTAGTATATAGATAGAATATAGATAGATGGCAAAATGGATTGGATGGGACTCATAAGCTTGTGTTACTACATTTCCTTTCAGCCAACAATGAACCATTCTATATTTCCGTGATCATCGGCTGCTTTGATAGACAATAGACAATAGGTGCAGGAGGAGGCCATTCGGCCCTTCGAGCCAGCACCGCCATTCAATGTGATCATGGCTGATCATTCTCAATCAGTACCCCGTTCCTGCCTTCTCCCCATACCCCCTGACTCCGCTATCCTTAAGAGCTCTATCCAGCTCTCTCTTGAATGCATTCAGAGAATTGGCCTCCACTGCCTTCTAAGGCAGAGAATTCCACAGATTCACAACTCTCTGACTGAAAAAGCGGGACAGGCAGCATGTCCGGAGAGAAGGAATGGGTCGAATAGATTGATCTGTCGATTTCACACCTTACATTCTCTTTGTACCCTTCCATATCTCCAGTTTCCCCGACTCTCAGTCTGAAGAAAGGTCTCGACCCAAAACGTCACCCATTCCTTCTCTCCGGACATGCTGCCTGTCCTGCTGAGTTACTCCAGCATTTTGTGTCTATCTTCTTGTGTGTTAGCGCACTTGATTCAGGGTAAACAAAGCCTCTCTGAGACTTTTCTTGTTGTTTTGCATTAAAAGATTATAAATTCATCAAAAATGTACAGAAAGGCACAATATGAATTCTGTGCTTTAGGAACAAATATGTAAAACTAGATACTGAAAAAATAGCTGGAACCACTCAGCAGGTTGAACACCCTTTGTCAGAAAAGGGAAGAAGAGAAGGCTGTTAAGCTGCAGGAAGTGCGAGAAAGGGGGGGGGAAACGTCTCCTATAGGGTAAAACCAGGATGATGTGAAACAGTAACTTGGTTTCTCTTCCTCCATATGTGGCCTGCGTTTTTCCAGAATTTACGGTTGATTTTTAGATTTCTAGCACCTGCAGTTTTTCCCTTTTCATTTTGAGCATTAACCTGGAGATTTATTCCCACCTCCACATTGCGATACTTGTGTTACATTTGACTAGGTCACGTACCACAGACTACGTCATCAGCACACCGAGTTGTTGTCAAATTATCAAGATCCAGAGTAGATAGTTGCTTCCAGTCCTATTTATAGTGCATTTCCCCAATGGTGTAAAGGTTCATTGTTTACCCAGTGTCATAATATCTCATTTTCTTGGCAGATTTTTGTTGGTTTCAATTCAAATGGGTTTGTCTCGGGGAAACGGACTTTAAAACAGGGCACAAAGGGCATTAGGAAATAACCTCAATTGGAATACTGTATCAACCTACTGTATTAGTCTTGCATCCAATTAAAGAGCAGGGACAAGTTTAAAGGCAGTCATTACAATATAGAAACATAGAAAATAGGTGCAGGAGTAGGCCATTCGGCCCTTCGAGCCTGCACCGCCATTCAATATGATCATGGCTGATCATCCAGCTCAGTAGCCTGTACCTGCCTTCTCTCCATACCCCCTGATCCCTTTAGCAAAAAGGGCCACATCTAACTCCCTCTTAAATATAGCCAATGAACTGGCCTCAACTACCTTCTGTGGCAGAGAATTCCACAGACTCACCACTCTCTGTGTGAAGAAATGTTTTCTCATCTCGGTCCTAAAAGATTTCCCCCTTATCCTTAAGCTGTGAACCCTGGTTCTGGACTCCCCCAACATCGGGAACAATCTTCCTGCATCTAGCCTCTCCAACCCCTTAAGAATTTTATATGTTTCTATAAGATTCCCCCTCAGTCTTCTAAATTCCAGCGAGTACAAGCCCAGTCTATCCTCATATCAATGATTCAATGGCTCAACGAGACTTTACTGTCACATGTACCTAGGTACAGTGAAATACTTTGTTTTGTATACAATCTGGTAAAATCATACGGCACACCTCACCTAGGCAGCGCACAAAGAATTGCCATGTTTCTGGTGCTGACAAAGTTTCAAAGATTCTTGGTACAGAATGTGTACAGTACAATGTGGTTCAGTGATGAGGAAGTTCATGAAGCTCGACAGGGACAGCTTCTGATCAGTAGTAATTTCCATGGGCTATTTGAATGGGTGTCTATTTAATAAGAATATAAAACCCCGAACTAACTGGAAAAAAAAAATCAGAGGAGGAAAGGAAAACGTAACAGGTGCCAGCTCCTCTCAGTACAACGCAATTATAAGGAGATTCTGTCAATACATGTTCTGAATCAAGCCGTAGTTCAGGAGAAAATGCAGAATTCTTCAAAAATAGAACCATGCTGTTCTGCACACAAGATACTGTAGCTTGATGAGAAATATTCTGACCCATATACCTTAAAACTCAGGAGATTGTTGAGGCTATGGAGTAATATCAGAGGTACATCTACAAGGGCAGTGTCTTTCCTCTATTAGTTGCAAAATCTTATCAAAAAAAATCATATCACTCTTTCTTTAAACTTTGTCAATGACAAATTAGTTTATTAGAATGCTTTAATAACAGTGCAAAGTCCTCATGTTGGTTCTGAAACGGTGGCAATTTAAGTCATTCTGCAGCTACATGGGATTGGACTAACCTGGTGTACAAAAGCACACAAAGCTGACATTTCCAGCTTGTTCAACTGATGTTCTTCAACAAATTGTTCCGTTTGGTTGTTCAGTAAAACAACAATCTCAGTGTTTAATCAAAAATTAATGCCACACCTGGTCTTTAAATTTCTCACAACCACACTGGCCACAACTGATATTTTAACTTGGGAACCATTTTCTGTACTGCAACTGTCATATTAAATGGAAGGTGATGTTTTCTAACTTTAAAGAAAAGTTCAATTTCTCAGTTGAAGCATGATACCAAATGATACAGATTAAAGTGCCAAAATTAACCCACAATGACCCAGAGCCACACAACCACAGCGGTCGGTGTACCAGTAGAGGCACTACAATCAGCCACAATCGAGGGCTGGAGAAGGGAAAAAAAACTATCCAAGCTGATTTTGTGCGTCCGCATTCAATTCTCTTGCACGGTTTGTATGTGGTCTCCTTAAATCACCTCCCGGATCAACAATAATCAAAGCAGCAGATGAACCGGGAGAGGTGGAGACAAGTGATGTTACACAGATAAAGATTTCCAATGTCAACATTTTACCTTAGCATTTGTCTTTGAGATTTGGAGGATGCGAGGTGGAATAGTACAGAGGTTGTAAATATTCTGTTTAATCATCAGCAAGGGAAAGAGATGTTTTGTGCAAGGGAACTGGCAGGTGGGTTAAAATCAGTTGCAAAGATCCAGAATGTGTGGCAGCGGTTCAACACAGTGGCTTCGGCCGTACAAAATAAATTGATCCGAGTAACTTGCAGCACTGCGTGCAGTTCTGGTCGCCCAGCTACACGAAGGATGTCATTAAGTTGGAAAGGGTGCAGATGAGATTCACCAGGATATTGCCTGGGCTTGCTGGCTTGAGTTATAGGGAAACTTGGGATAGGCTGGGACTTTTTCTTTAGAATGTGGGAGGATGAGGGGTGAGTTTATTGAGGTGTACAAGATCACGAGGGGCACAGATAAAGTGAACACTCAGTCTTATTTTCCTAGGATAGAGGATTCTAAAACTAAAGGGAATAGGCTCAAGGTAAGATGAGAGATATTTAAGAGGGACTTCGGGTCAATTTCTTCCACTCAGAGGGCAATCCGTATCTGGAATGAGCTGCCAAAAGCTATAGAACCAGATAAAATTACAACTTTTAAAAGTCATTTGGACAGATAGATGGATCGGAGGGTTTTGAGGGCTGTGGATCTAATTCAAGTAAATAGAATTGGCGAAAAATGGCAACTTGATTGGCATAAACAAGTGCTGAAGGGCATGTTTCCGTGCTGTACAGCGAATGATTTAATGACTAAATTGAAAACCATCCAAGATTGAATAACAGACACACCAGCAATGGAGGGCTTCAGAGGTGTCAGAGAGAGCTGGTTCATGACATCAAACAACAATTAAAAGAGTGACATTTAAATGTGGATGAAGTGCATGGAAAAGTCTATGCAGGACTCCAGAAGCAACAGTGCAGGGGCAGGAAGGGAGACCGTCGCTGGCAACATCGTAACTGTGATCAAAAGCCAGTGGAATTAAATGAAGGCACTTTCATGGAAATGGACGTGGTTTTTCCAGTTCAGAATAAAATTCGACTTCAAGCTGAAATTGGGGTAACAGCTTGTGCATTTGCTCATCTGACATTGACTCATGGAGGGAGATGATTAGATATTGGGTGTGGCATAACTGAATGTACTTCTGAAAACTACTTCACATTCCCAGTATTGAAATCTAATTGAAGATTGAGAAGCAAAGTATCCTGTTGACTCGACTATATTTCAAATTAAAACTACGTTTATAGCACAGCAATAGCTTGACAGATTCTACAGGGCTTACGCTGCTTACAAGCTTCCTCTGGCTGGTGGCTCTTGGATACCTTTTCTGACAAGAAAGCAATTTAAAACTAGCAGTATGATTAGAGTATGTTGGCTCCACCATTTGAAGCTGCTCCTTGCAATATTAAAATTGTTTAATTGATCAGGTTTTAGAATTATCACCATTTTAACAAGCTCAAGACATTTATATTACTGATGGATGCAGAGGGTGTAAATCTCACTAAAACATTCTCCAATTGCTTCTTCCTTGTGCAAATGACAATTCTTCGCCCCAAGTGGTGCACCTTAAGAAATGGCCAACTTAAAAAGGACCCAATGCCTGCAAGGCACAGGCAAGCAAAATATGTAGGAAGGAATTGCAGATGCTGGTTTAAACCAAAGATAGGCACAAAAAGTTGGAGTAACTCAGCGGGACAGGCTGTATCTCTGGAGAGAAGGATGACGTTTCAGGTCGAGACCCTTCTTCAGACCCGAAATGCCACCCATTCCTTATCTCCAGAGATGCTGCCTGTCCCGCTGAGTTACTCCAGCTTTTTGTGTCTATCTTAAGCAAAGGTAGGCAATGGTTGAGTAGACATTAATGAATTAACTTGGGGTACTTCAATGAAATATTCATTTCAACAACACACATCAATTTACTTACAGTACATAAGTAGACTCCCACTCAATTCTGACAAAGCCATTTGTTGTATTTAAAATTATTAGGTGGGGAAAGAGGCATCAGCCTGGCACAAATTCAACTCGCGCATGGAATACCTAGTGCAGGAAAAGAGAACTAATATAGACAATAGACAATAGGTGCAGGAGGAGGCCATTCGGCCCTTCGATCCAGCACTGCCATTCAATGTGATCATGGCTGATCATTCTCAATCAGTACCCCGTTCCTGCCTTCTCCCCATACCCCCTGACTCCGCTATCCTTAAGAGCTCTATCTAGCTCTCTCTTGAATGCATTCAGAGAATTGGCCTCCACTGCCTTCTGAGGCAGAGAATTCCACAGATTCACAACTCTGACTGAAAAGTTTTTTCCTCATCTCAGTTCTCATTGCAATAGTTGGATATGAACCTATTCTGAATATTTTACTCTAAGTCTAGACATAATCAGTTAGACAGAGTAAAATATAAAAGGCAAAATACAATAAATAATTAACTGTAATACTAAACTGATGACTGTTGTTTATTTATTGTATTTTGATTATTATATATTATCTCTGTATTGTGTTTACGGGCCTGTAAACTGCAGCAAGAATTTCATTGTTCCGTTATCGGTACATATGACAATTAAACACTCTTTGCTCTTGAACCTATACTGACCTTGCTTTCAGAGTGCGTTTCCATTTCTCAACATGAAGACCCTTCATTATATGCAAATACTCATTAACTATTTCTTCATTTAACAAAGCTTTTGAATGACACAGAATTGGCTGCGACGTGTGTCTTTTGAGGAGACACGCAGTCATTTTTTGCTTAGTTGGAGCAAAGTGGGTGTTGCAAAGTCTTAAATGAAGAATGAGATCATGAATTGAATCTTGCAATCAAGTTGCCTCTCCATTACAATCATTATGTAACCACACAGTCATTTTGACTGCACAATCCTCCACCCCCGTGAGCAGTTGATGTTAATATTCCATTTTGTTTCATTTAAATTAAACCTTAAATATTTAAGAATCATCACTGCTCCACCTTCAGCATAATGTAACATCAGCTAATTTTTGGTTGGTCAGATGACCTAACTGTCATATGTCCTGTACTACTTATAAGAGTTATGGTCAATTCGAAAATTTACTTCTGGCCATTGGTTACATAACTGGTGACAAGGTCCTATCACTTGCCTTCCAATTCAGTTATAGAGCGATAGAGTCATACAGCACTGAAACAGGCCCTTCGGCCCAACTTGCCCATACCGAGCAAGATGTCCCCTCTAGGCTACGCCCACTTGCCAGTGTTTGGCCCATATCCCTCTAAATCTTTCCCATTCATGTACCTGTCTATCCATAAAATGAATCTATCCTTTACTCAGATGCTTCAAATGCGTGAAGACAGGACCATTTGAACAATGAACACACATCTTTAAGATCTAGTTGCCGTCACAGCCCCGTAGCAGAAGCGTCCACTTCACGGGGCTGGAAACTGGAAGTGTCCTGAGCTAATTCTGCTATCACCATCATCTATTCTACAAGTGATGGCTCCCACTGATTGTCGCCGGAAACTTGCGTCCTTTTCAGGACGGACGATGACAGCGATGTAACATTTGTAACATGGATGATGGACTCGAAAGAAGAAGCTGCCGTCACTTGATTTCTTTGTCACCTACTGGACCATCACTCAGCTTTCTTGTGTTTTAACAATGCTTAAAAAAGTGTGCAAGTTTGTTACTGGATAACACAAAACCTCGTCAGGTGCAGGCACCCTAATTTGATTGACGTACTATTTTGATATGTTAATTATGTAATACAGCCACTCTCCATAATTCACTTGAGAACAAGGAACTTTAATTAAATTCCCTTTTTTTTTTTTCATCCTGCCTTTATTGATCACTGGGTCTAATCGACATCGTTCTGCCCTGAGAATTCACTGTGGGGTTCCTGTATACACTGCATGGCCTCAAAGTCTTTTCATCTTTTTTTTTTGAACTGAAGTGGGAATTTGATTGACATGGGAAACGTCATCCATCAGTTAACTTGTATAAATGGTCTCATGGTGTTACATTTTCAGCCTCCGAGACACGGTCAGGAGACACAATGGGTATACTACTATGTTCTCTTGTAAGCAATTTACCAGGATCAGTGCCAATTGTCAATTCTGGCCAAGCAAACAATTAAAATGCACTAGTTACCAGTTTCAAAAAGGGCAGCTGGTTCACAAAAAAATGGTTGCCGTAGCTTTTGCAATATTCCTGGTTATGCCAGTGGATGTTGAAGTTCCCTTGACGTTTTAAGGATCAAGAGCCCTCCAGGTTAAACATTCCACCCTCATCATTACAATTACCAAGAATAGATCTACTAGTTGTTCACCTCCTTTCCACTTTTGGGATGATCCCTGGCGCAGAATGGGTCATAGACTCATACAGCGTGGAAACAGGCCCTTCGGCCCAACATGTCTGACCTGCCTACACTAATCCCACCTGCCTGCATTTGGCCCTCTAAAACTGTGATATTCATGTATCTGTCCAAATGTTTTTTTTAATATTGTGATAGTGGCTGCCTCAACTACCTCCTCCAGCAGCTCGTTCCACATATTGCTGCCACCTTGGTGTTAAAAAAGTTGCCCCTCACCTTAAACTTAGGTCCTCTAGTTCTCAATTCCCCAAATCTGGGGAAAGGTCTCTGTGCATTCACCATATATATATTCCTCTCACGATCTTATACACCTCTACAAGATCATCCCTCATTCTCCTGCACTCCTGCACTAGTCTGCTAAACCTCTCCCTATCGCCCAGGCCCCTGAGTACTGGCAGCATCCTCGTATATCGTCTCTGCACCATTTCCAGCATAACAACATATTTCCTATAACAGGGTGACTAAAACTGTACACAATACTCTAAATGTGGCCTCACTGGAGCCCCATGACTGTAGAAGAGTTATTATACTTCCAGCAGGCAATTAGTTGCAATGATGCCTGATATTTGAATGACATGCCAAGGCACTGGGAGATATTTATTGCAGGAATAAATAGCACCTCATAATTCATGGTCAATAAGATTGCATATTTCTGCAGGAACCAATTGTAAACCAGAACGCACCTGCACAAAAAAAATGCAACTTAAAAACGGATGTGCCATTTTCTATGGGAAATCCACACGTTAGAAAATAGTAAACCATAAACTGCAAAACCACTGCCTCAACTCCAGAGACCTGGGTTCATTCTTGACCTCTGGTGCTGTCTATGTGGAATTTGTACTTTCTCAATGACTGTGTGGGTTTTCCCCAGATGCCTCCAGTTTCCTCCCATATTCCTAAAATGTGTGTATTGTGTGCAAGTTCATTGGCCACTGGAAATTCCCCCTAGTGTGAATGTGAATGGTAGAATCTGGGAAGAGTTTATGGGAATGCAAGGAGAATACATTGAGTTGGTGCAGCATTGGTATAAAACTGGGTGGTTGATGGTTGACACCGACTGTTTCCATGCTCTGTCCCTCTACTAATCTAATTTCAATTACTAACAATTACATGATTCATATTGACCAACCTATACAAATTATTCTGGTATTCTATTTGCTACGTGATCTCCTCTGAGTGCAGTTACCTTGTAGCCCCTCTATATTTCTGCTGACCACTTTTTAAACAACTCTTCTGCTTGGCAAGGTGAAGTTCTGGGGTATATAGCATTTTCCATTCTGTTGATCCAGTACCTAAGGGTAAGTCAAGCACAACCAGTAGCCTGGAAACAGTCTCAAACAATACTTCAGCAGACCACCCTGCATCAATTAGAACAGGGGTCACACAAGGCCCGCTCACCAGCTACAGACCACACATACAAACACATCGAAACTCAAATTTATTGCCAAACCTCATCAAATTTGAGTTTCTGTCCTTGAGAAGCTGCATTGAAATTGCTAAACCCAATTGCAGCCACATATTCAAACAAGAATAGTGTGGTTTACCAAAAACAAAACTAAACACTATTATTATTTAATTATAGCATTTGGGTTATGCGTACAAACATATTAAATTGCCTTGTAAGATTAATTGTCATAGTGGACTAGCAGTCAACCATGCACAAAAATATCTTTAGCTTTTAATTAAAGTGACATGTAACTTTTTAATAGCTCTGCAAAGTGCCACCAGAATGACGAGCAATTTGAGGATTACGTTGCAATGCTTTTTAAACTTCATTTGCCGTTGTCCTCCTTTGCAAGGTATAGAAGATTCGGCCCTCCAGGACAAATAGAAATTCTTTAGATCAAATGTGCAGCTAGTAACAGTGAATAACATGTTGGAAAGTGATGATGAACACAATGTTTCACACATGGAGGACACAGATCTTGTTCTGCATACCCAAGATAATAACTGGCTGGGCAAAGATATGTATGCCATCAGCAAGCATTTAATTGTAACTATAACACATTAGTCATGGCCACATTGCACAATACTTTGTTGTTAGAAACTGCCAATAGTCAACTAATTTAAGATGATAACAGCTTCTGGATTAGATCACTATTGGTTGAAGTCCACTTTAGGATTTAGCAACATGATTCAGATTGACACACCCAAGTTAGGGCTGTACTCCCACAAGCGATACCCTTCAAATGGAGGCATTAGATGAGGTTCGGCCTTCTTGTTCAGATAGTTGAGACACTTTAAAAAGCTGTGCAGTTATCCTGGCCAACACTCCTTTCAACAAATGTCACTTTCTTGTTAGTAATATTCAAGGATCAAGCTTTAGAAACAAAAACAAACACCACGTTTTTCTGCATAATTCAGCATGTATTTGAGCACTATAAATACATTCTTAGAAATTACCCATAGATTTCAATTTTAAGTTATTATTTGCTGGTTTCGCCTTGTCTCAACACATTGTCTGTAGCACTTGCATGAAATAGTTTTCCTTGAACTGCATACATAAGTTTTAATCATACTTGCCCAGAAATACATTGTATATTTCAGATCACACAGTATAATCCATTAAATGAGAGTTATGTTACTTAGTGCAAACCTGTGCCACTATCGAGCATCAGATAATCTTTAACACGTTGATAGATTTCACCTGCGGTCCTGAAAGCAGGAATCAGGTTTGAGTAGTGATATTTTCAAATCTGAAATTGATCGTAACATGCAGATATAACTACATATATATATTTGATTAAAATTCTTACTCCAGGAGACAAAATGACAGGTTGTTTCCTGGGATCTCAACCAAGTGGCATTTTTCAGATGTGCCAAAACAACGAGTATTGACAAGCCAGTTACTCACACACCTGATCCTGTTCACACCTCATGTGCACAAAAGATACTTTCTTGCAGGTCACATGATATACAGCTTTAGTGTGAAGAGGACAGTTTCACCCCCTCCCCTCTTAGCTGAGAGGCACTACCAACAACCTCTAGGATGCTCACTCCAGCAGACAGGCAACCCTGGAGAGACCGAGACCCCCTTGCTCCATCTGGCTCAGTTCCACAGTACCTTATATGTATCAATTCAGCCATCAGGGGGGGGGCATATTTACCTACTAAAATCTATCACTCCGTTCCTGTGTTGTACTATTCTATGTATTCTCTTAAATTTGTGGAATTTTGGAACCCAGAACTTGAGACAGTGATACTTATCCATCAATGGTTTTAATTATCTCTCTCACCATTTCTTCGGGGAACCTGGTTCTTTCTTTCTCTCGCCCCTTCGCCCCAAAATAACTGAAGCCAGTGATTTGTAGTAAACTCTGTTGAATTGATTGCCTATCTACATCAAATTGTGACGTTTTCTTGCTTTAAGAAAAACCTTCCTCCTCCCTACTTTACTTCTTCGAAATCATCGCAACTAGTTTAACAACACACTTTGGACATTAAATTATTCAAAGGGAGCAGCCATCTTAACCCTTTGCGAGCCTCAATTCCACACCAGACAAACATACATACACTTCCCATTGTATAATGATGGTTTAATAGCCACATGGATGGAACAGTCATACATAAAACTATGGGAAACAAACTTAATGTATCGACAACCGCCTCAAAACCCTAACCCTTTTGTCAAAGTCAGTTCTGTTAAGAAAGTTCCGGAAAATGACACTCAGGAAACTTTCTGTTTAAAAAACACTTACCGAAAAGAATGAATTGAAGTCGGTCACGGAAACCACAGAGATATTTTACCTTTAAATGCCAAATTTCTGCTTCCTTAAAATAAAATTTGAAAAGTTTCACAGTCGATAAATATTGATTCAGGCACAAGGCGATTTCTCCCGTCAGTTTCAATTCCGTTTCACTTTACTCTCGGTCAAAACTTTTACAACAAATAAGCGTCAAGCATTCGGTCCCATTAACTCAATGAGCCCATCAGGCATCGAAAGGCACCTTAAAGTTGCCTTTAACTGCAAAACGAGATTGCAAAATAGGACAAGGCAAGTTGCTGAAGTACCTTAGACCGAGCGGAAGGAAGGAACAGCAGCAGCAAGTGTAGGAAGTGCAGAAACTTCAGACTGTCCTGGTCTTGGGACCGTGTCAGGAACAATTCACCCGAGCCGCCGCTCTGCATTCAGTGAGTCGGGGAAGGGCGGCTCGCCAAAAAAAACCCTGAACGTGATTTTGCAAAGTGATGGGGGAGGCAGCCGCGACTCGCTGTTAAAATGTAAAGAAAGAGAAACACACACAGCACGGCTGCAGAGTCTCTTACTGTTGCAGCAGGTGGAAAGCTACCCCAAGGATTCCACCGGGTCCTAGCGCCCAAAAGCGCTTCACTTTCCATTTTCCCCCAGAAGGCTGAACCGTCACGTTCTTAAAAATGTATTTTAAAATCCACAAAGACATTTTATGAAACCACGTGTAGACCAATGAAAAAAAATAACGTGGACAAAATAATAACATGTATTTGTGAATTAGGCGAAATCATCATTGGATAGTGGAACTGCCAACATTGAGGGAAATGTTAAGAGTGAGATCTGTGATCAACAGAAGTGATTAATTATCAGAGAAATAACTTGGATTCATACCGAACTGTACATTCACTGAATTTCTTTCAAGTGTATCCGTCGGTGTCAGACAGCAAGTCCCACAAATGGCTGTAATAACGTCGTTTGGTTGATGAGCGAGGAACATCAGGTGGGATAAGGATGCAAGAACTCAAATAAAAACAAAAACAAAAAATGCTGGAACTACTTAACAGTTCAGACGAACGCTGCCTGACTTGTTGAGTTTTTAGCATTTTCTTTTTTATTTTAGATTTTCAGCTTCTACAGTCTTTTTTCTTATTTTCCAATGTTTTCAAGAGGTAACGTTGAAAGTTACTTGTGAGTTTTATCAATTGCAGCTTTCCTTCGTTAGAAACACCTATGTTGACTTTTAAACGTTCTATCTCATGACTAGGTCGGAGTGAATCATATCTGACGTGCATTACGATCCGGTGACTGCCAACGTTTTCTTACAGTTGTCGAGGCATATGGATCTTTTACGATCGCTGCAATTAAGACCAGTTCATCGACACAATGTTTTCACTCCCTACCCTCTAAATCAAAGGCATGTAGTAATCTTCTGCAGGTTCAGTAATGGGTTTGACATAACAAATTGCTAAATAGGAAAGGCTAGTTTTAATATGATTGTGATGGTGTTTAGGAATTGCCTCAGAGCGCAGGAGGATGAGGGGTGTTTTTATAGACTGGTATAAAATCATGAGGGGATTAGGTAGGATGAATGCACGGAGTATTTAACCCCTTGGGTAGGGCAATCAAGAACCAGAGGACAGTTTTAAGGTGAGAGGGGGAAAGATTTAATAGGAACCTGAGTGACAACTTATTCACACAGAGGGTGGTGGAATATAGAACGAGCTGCCAGAGGTAGTAGTTCACGCAGGTACTATAGCAGCATTTAAAAGATACTTGTACAGGGGGCATAGATAGGAAAGGATTAGAGGAATATGGGCCAAACATGGGCTGGTGGTCTAGTGTAGATGGAGCATCTTGGTCAACATGGGCAAGTTGGGTCGGAGGGCCTGTTTCTGTGCTGTATGACTCTGTGACCTGGAGACAGAAAATAAGTGAATGTTACAAGTAAAGTATAGTTTAGACATGCAGTCTGGACTATTTTATAAATAGTCTTTTCTCCCCAATGAGTATAGAACCTATTATTTTAGACCTTTAACTATTACATCCATCTCAAAATAGTAGCAATTTTTAAAGTGTGACCACTTATGTAATGCAGAGAGCAACACAGCATTCAATTTACACAAAGTATTGTCCAAAGTAAGAATGACCAGATGACTGTAGAAATTATTGTAATCCTGGGCAGACGTTATGCATCTGCAGGGACAAAAATATGCTGTCCATGAATGAGGGTGGATCAAGGGAGTGGTAAGCATTGCATCGTAAATGATATAGTTTTTATGCCCACCTGATATAGAAATTATATCAGACATGCAATTGCAAGTTGTGCTGAGAAGGTTATTATCATGCCTCTATGCGATAACTGCATTTTCGTCAAACAACAGTAATGTAAACCATGCCATCGAGTCTACACCGAAGGTCGACACAAAATGCTGGAGTAACTCAGCGGGTCAGGCAGCATCTCTGGAGAGAAGGAATGGGTGATGTTTCGGGTTCAGACCCTTGTTCGACGAGAGTTTACATCTTGCCATGTCATAGGGTCCAATTTCTATAATTGGCAGCACTGTGGCGCAGCAGTAGAGTTGCTGCCTTACAAGCGCCAGAGACCCGGGTTCGATCTTGACTACTGGTGCTGTCTTTATGGAGTTTGTACATTCTCACTGTGACTGCGTGGGTTTTATCCAGGTGCTCTGGTTTCCCCCCCACACTCCAAAGATGTGCAGGTTTGTAGGTTAATTGGCTTCTGTAAATTGTCCCTAGTGTATAGGATAGAATTAGTGTATGGGTGATCACTAGTCAGTGCGGACTCAGTGGGCCAAAGGTCAGTGTTTCCACGCTATAGCTCTAAACTAAACTAAACTATCGTGTGTTTTTGTAAAATAGGAACAGAAAATGCTAGAAACAGAATTAACATCAGGCCAGTAATTTTTCATAATTTGGAGGATTATGTGTTGTATGCGACGGCTGATGGGGTGAAGGGTAAGAACAAGGGGGACTCTGTCTCTGTTGCAACTAGGGGGAGGGGGAGCAAGGGCTGAGCAAGGGGTATCGATGAGACACGAGTGAAGGCCTCATCTATGATAGGAGAGGGGAACCCCCTTTCCCTAAAGAATGAGGACAACTCAGATGTCCTGATATGGAACACCTCATCTTGGGTGCAGCCACACCTCTTCCTCACTGATCCTCAACACAGGCACACCACAGGGCTGTGTGCTCAGTCCTCTCCTGTACTCCCTGTTCACGCACGACTGTACTGCTAAGCACAGCTCAAACAGCATCCTAAAGTTTGCTGACGACACGACCATCTTGGGCCTCATCACAGCCAACAATGAGACGGCCTACAGAGAGGAGGTAAAGGCACTAAACAGCTGGTGCCAGGAAAATAACCTCTCTCTCAATGTCAGCAAAACTAAAGAGATGATTGTGGACTACAGGAGACAGCAGGGGAGTGGACACCTCCCCATCCACATCAGTGATGCTGAGGTTGAAAGGGTCAGCAGCTTTAAGTTCCTCGGTGTGCACATCACTGAGGACCTTTCCTGGACACTGCACACGGACACAATAACAAAGAAGGCTCACCAGCGCCTCTTTTTCCTGAGAAGACTGAGGAAGTTTGGCATGAACGCCAGCATCCTCACAAACTTCTACAGATGCACCATCGAGAGCCTGCTGACGGGCTGCATTACAGTCTGGTACGGGAACTGTTCTGCCCACAGCCACAAATCACTACAGAGAGTCAGTGGAGAAGACGGCACAGCACATCACTGGCAACTGTCTCCCGGCCATTCAGGACATTTTCTACCGGCGGTGCCTGCGGAAGGCACGCAGCATCATCAAGGACCACAGCCACCCAGCATGCAGGCTGTTCTCCTTGTTACCGTCAGGCAGACGATACAGGAGTATGGCTGCGCGTACCACCAGACTTAAGAACAGTTTCTACCATCAGGCTTCTGAACTCAAACACATTTCACATCCTATATGTTGATTATTTTTAATATTGTCTTTTAACCTATTTTTAATATTGTCTTTTTACCTTACTAATGTCATTTAAAAAATCTTATTTATCCTTGGAATATTACTGGTGAGGTGACCCGTTGTCTTGTCAAATACATTTCATTGTACCGCTGATCCTGTGCCAACCTACATATGACAAATAAAATTTATTATTATTAGATGCGGCGTAGACGGAGGAATTGGGAGTAGGGGATAGTCTTTGCAGGAAGCAGGGTGGGAGGAAGTGTTGTTGAGATAGTTGTGGGAGTCAGTGGGTTTGTAATAGATGTCAGTCAATAGTCTATTTCCTGTGATTGAGACTGTGAGATCAAGAAAGGGGAGGGAGGTGTCAGAGATGGTCCATGTAAATATTTCGCTTGGGCAGCTTACAGCCCAGTGGTAGAAATATTGGGTATAAGAAAATAACTACAGATGCTGGTACAAATCGATTTATTCACAAAATGCTGGAGTAACTCAGCAGGTCAGGCAGCATCTCGGGAGAGAAGGAATGGGTGACGTTTTGGGTCGGGACCCTTCTTCAGACCTTCTTAGAAATATTAATTTCTCTTACTTCAGGTAGCCTTCTCTCTCTATCCCTCCCCCACCCAAGTCGCACTAGCTTCTCATTTTCACCATACAAACAGCTTACAATGGCCTGTTCCCTTTATCATCGTTACTTTTTTGCACATCTTTCATTCATTGTTATTTATCTCTCCATATCACCTTCTATATTTCTCGTTTCCCTTATCCCTAACCAGTCTGAAGAAGGGTCTCGACCCGAAATGTCACCCATTCCTTCCCTCCAGAGATGCTGCCTGTCCCGCTGAGTTACTTGAGCTTTTTGTGTCTATCTTCGGTTTAAACCAGCATCTGCAGTTCCTTCTTACACATGGAGTTATGGAGCCCCACGCCACAGAAACAGGCCTTTGGGCCCACCATGTCCATAACAACTGCTGTACTTATCTAAACAAGATTGATGTTCTGTATAAAATGCCTCCCACATTTATCTACACGACAAAGGTTTGGAAAAAAATTGGGGCTGTTCTTGCATATAGAAGGTGGGTTATTCAGCAAGCTTGTTAAAGGTTATAAGAGGATGGCACAACAAATAGTTTGAAGGGTCTGGAACTAGCTGGCACATTTATAACTTTAAATAATTTAGTGCAGAGAGCAGGCAAACTTTTACATAGCGAAGATCCTGAGGATGTGGAATGCATTGTCAGATGTAGTGACAGGCAATAAACATATCATGTTTAAAAATAAGTGGATAATTGATTTAAGAGATAAGGGAACAAAGTGGATACATGGGATTTGGATTACTACATGTACAGGGGGTAAACACAGATGTGAAATAAATGGTCTGTCTCAATATTACAATTTCTATGTGATGGTCATTGCACGTCGTACCGCTCCACTCTGAATGACGTGCTGTCTCTGAGAGTTGTAATGAGCTGATATAGAAGTGCATATCTTGTGTAAATACAGTTTGCTGTGACAGTTTATACCTGCAAATCTCATTGATTCTCAGCACTGGTTTGAATGTGTATCTCAGGGTGTGACTGTCACGGTAGGACAAGACATGTTGATGTCCAAATACCTCATGGACTGATGTTTGAGCACTGATCGTGTTGCTCTCTGTGGTAGAATGCAAACTTCAGTGGACCTTTTGGGAAGAGCTGGGTAAAAATTAGGGCAAGCAGTTTTTTTTCAGCTTGGAAAGAGGTGTCTCCACCACCTCTTCAGCATGAAATGCAAAATTGTCCTGTGACATCGACATGTCACACCCAGTGAAAAGGTCTGCAAGACATTGAGCTGCACCTATAAATAATTGCAATAGTCACCGTTTCCAGGAAAAACAACTGACAGTCAACAAAGCAGCCAGTAATAATGCAAGTCAGCCAGCATGGTCAGGGTTCAAAGTGATTTGCCACGTGTTGTGAATCTCTAGAACCCTACCCAGTTCTTTTATTTGTCATCGTATCCTTAACTTTCCGGTTACGTGTAAACACTAGCCACAAAGAACTGCTGATGCTGGTTTACACAGTTTATTCCTGCAAATTTAGTTGATTCTCAGCTCCAGTTTGGTAACTCAGTGGGTCCCTGCTGAGTTACTCCACCATTTTATGTCTTTTAAAAAAAAATGCGTAAGCAATTCCTAGTTCCACTCTTCATGGCTTATAAAGTTGAGGCTTTTGATTTGAAGGCTAGTTTGAATGTGTATCTCAGGATGTAACTGTCACAGTAGGACAAGACATGTTGATGTCCAAATACCTCATGGACTGATGTTTGAGCACTGATCTTGTTGCTCTCTGTGGTAGAATGCAAACTTCAGTGGACCTTTTGGGAAGAGCAAACAATCAAAAAGCCTCAATTGATTTAAAGCCTTAAATCCCTTAAAGTCAAGTTGAAGCTCATAATTAATCATATCATATCATATCATATCATATATCTACAGCCGGAAACAGGCCTTTTCGGCCCTCCAAGTCCGTGCCGCCCAGTGATCCCCATACATTAACACTATCCTACACCCACTAGGGACAATTTTTACATTTACCCAGCCAATTAACCTACATACCTGTACGTCTTTGGAGTGTGGGAGGAAACCGAAGATCTCGGAGAAAACCCACGCAGGTCACGGGGAGAACGTACAAACTCCTTACAGTGCAGCACCCGTAGTCAGGATCGAACCTGTGTCTCCGGCGCTGCATTCGCTGTAAAGCAGCAACTCTACCGCTGCGCTACCGTGCCTATAACTACTCTCTTAATAGTCATTTTAATACGTATCAATCAATTTTTCCAATTCATAAGCGGAACAATTGAAACGATTGAGTTTCATTTCAGCAAGAATTGTTGCAGTTTTAAAATGTCAAATTTTGGTTTTGACTTTTTGTTTTTAGTTTCCTCTGTCCCATTACCCTCGTTCTCTTACTCAATTTATCCTTCTTTTCTCTCCATATTTTTCTTTCTCTTTCTGATTTGTCTCTGATTCACTCTCGTTCGCCATCATTCCTATATTTCTTTGTCAATCTTTAAATCGCATTAGTCGAGAATATTGACAGTTGGTTCCATCATTCACCAAAGTCTCAGTTGCCTCAATGGTCCAGAAGTCTGCATTTCCAAAAAAAGGTGCAGTGAAATAATATTTCATCTAAAGAATGAAGGAACAAGTCTAATGGTTCTGATCATGAGATGTAGAGACATGGAATTGCAAATGCTAGTTTACAAAAAAGATACAAAGTGCTGGAGTAACTCAGCGGGTCAGGCAGCATCTCTGGAGAAAACGGAGAAACCCCCTCACCTGCCATGTTTTGTCCTGCCCTTCCTCTCTTCAGCTTTCTCCCCCCCCCCCCCAAATCAGTCTGAAGAAGAGTCCCAACACGAAACATTGGATATCCATGTTCTCCATAGATGCTGCCTGAACTGTTGAGTTATCCCAGCACTTTGTATCTGATCATGAGATGGCTGCTCCAGTAACATTAGGTCCAATGTCCCCACAAGGATGGTCTCGAAGCCCTCCGTTTCTTCCTCGACCGTAGAACCAGCCAATCCCCATCGACCAACACTCTCCTCCGCCTAGCAGAGCTGGTTCTTACCCTCAACAACTTCTCCTTTGACTCCTCCCACTTCCTCCAAACCAGAGGCGTAGCTATGGGCACTCGCATGGGCCCTAGCTACGCCTGCCTCTTTGTCGGGTACGTCGAACAATCCCTGTTCCAGACGTACACTGGCCCCATCCCCGAACTCTACCTCCGCTACATCGACGACTGCATTGGTGCTACCTCTTGCACCCATGCAGAACTCACTGACTTCATACACTTCACCTCCAATTTCCATCCTGCCCTTAAATATACCTGGACTATCTCTGACATCTCCCTCCCGTTTCTGGACCTCACCATCTCCATCACAGGAGAAAAACTAGTGACGGACATTTTCTACAAGCCCACCGACTCGCACAGCTATCTGGACTACACTTCTTCCCACCCGGTCCCCTGCAAAAAGTCTATCCCCTACTCCCAATTCCTCCGTCTACGCCGCATCTGCGCCCGGGATGAGGTGTTTCAGACTAGGGCTTCCGAGATGTCCTCGTTTTTCAGAAAACGGGGCTTCCCCTCCTCCATTATAGATGAGGCTCTCACTAGGGTCTCTTCTACATCCCGCAGCTCCGCTCTTGCTCCCCCTCCCCCCACTCTCAACAAGGACAGGATACCCCTCGTTCTCACCTTCCACCCCACCAGCCAGCGGATCCAACATATCATCCACCAACATTTCCGTCACCTACAACAGGACCCCACCACTGGCCATATCTTCCAATCCCCTCCCCTCTCTGCGTTCAGCAGAGACCGTTCCCTCCGCAACTCCCTGGTCCACTCGTCCCTTCCTACCCAAACCACCCTAACCCCGGGCACTTTCCCTTGCAACCGCACGAGATGCAACACCTGTCCCTTCACCTCCCCCCTCAACTCCATCAAAGGACCCAAACAGTCTTTCCAGGTGAGACAGAGGTTCACCTGCACCTCCTCCAACCTCATCTATTGCATCCGCTGCTCTAGATGTCAACTTATTTATATCGGCGAAACCAAGCGCAGGCTCGGCGATCGCTTCGCTGAACACCTGCGCTCGGTCCGCATTAACGCAACTGATCTCCCGGTGGCCCAGCACTTTAACTCCCCCTCCCATTCCCAGTCTGACCTCTCTGTCATGGGCCTCCTCCAATGCCATAGTGAGGCCCGCCGGAAATTGGAGGTGCAGCACCTCATATTTCGCCTGGGCAGTTTGCGGCCCGGTGGTATGAACGTCGACTTCTCCAACTTCAGATAGCTCCTCTGTCCCTCCCTTCCCCTCCTCCTTCCCAGATCTCCCTCTATCTTCCTGTCTCCACCTATATCCTTCCTTTGTCCCACCTCCGACATCAGTCTGAAGAAGGGTCTCGACCCGAAACGTCACCCATTCCTCCTCTCCCGAGATGCTGCCTGACCTGCTGAGTTACTCCAGCATTTTGTGAATAAATCAATTTGTACCAGCATCTGCAGTTATTTTCTTATATAACATTAGGTCCAATGTGCTTCTGCCTGATTGACTGCAAAAGAAATAAACACCACATTTCAATCTGTTATTGTGGGGTTTTTTCAAAGCAAATACTCTTCTTTCTATTTATTTATTTCATTGGCTTTCAATCTGTTGTACTGTTTTTGCCAATGAAATGCTACTGTTGGCAATGATGATATTGGAAGTGCATCTTGTGAAATCACTTACCTAGCTCCTGGAATGAGGCTTATATTTTTCACAAAGAAACATAGAAACATAGAAAATAGGTGCAGGAGGTGGCCATTTGGCCCTTCGAGCCAGCACTGCCATTCATTGTGATCATGGCTGATCATTCTCAATCAGTACCCTGTTACATACAAGGTCATATTAAAATTTACCACCCAAGACATGAGGACAGAAACAGGCCTTGAATTTCTGACATTTCTCAATTTAGTCTGGAGCTCCACTTAGTGTTTGTAGTACCAAGTGCCAACCATATGGACTCCATTTATATTCAGCACTGATAGAACCGTTGTGAAGAATAATTAAATGTAGACAATTCTCTCAACGCCAGAACCGACGGGGGCTTCATTTTCATTGCACTGGTACTGATTAATGCGTTGTTTTAAAAGTATATTGTGTCCTATTTTAAAAGTTTTTTATGCCAACAGCTTAAAATCATCAGTGAGCCAATGGGGCAGTGTAGTGAGCTTAACATTGTCCTTTCATCTGGAGCCCAAACCCAGTGCAGACAGTAGAGGTGGAATTCACTTCTGTCCAGGGATGTCTACAAAGGAGGCCAGCATGAGGCAGCAGTATCCCCGTGCCAAAATAATGAAGCAGTTTAAGGACATGTGCATATGTGTACGTGTACTTAACGAGCCCCTCCAAAAGTGGTTAAATTAAAGTTTCTGCACACATCTCTGCTTCTGTCTGCAACAATCCACATGAAGTGACTGTGCATCTCAACCCATTTTGCAATGGGCTTGAGCTTCATAGTAAAATAGACCTTAATTCTGAACTCAGACGTCCAGTCTGAAGAAGGGTTCCGACCCGAAAGGTCACCCATTCCTTTTCTTCAGAGATGCTGCCTGACCCGCTGAGGTACTCCAGCACTTTGTGTGTGTCTTCTGCACAAACCAGCATCTGCAGTTCCTTCCGACACACTTAATTCAATACTAATTGGCAAGTTGAGCAAGACCTCAGAGGATAGAGTCATAGAGGCATACAGCACGGAAACAGGCCCTTCAGCAACTTGTCCATGACGACCAAGATGCCGCATTTATGATAGTCCCTCCTGCCTGGATGAAGAAAGGTGTCAGTCTGGGGAAGATAGCAGTGGTGGTATAGGGAAGGAGAGCGGAGGAGGGTGGGGGACATTTCCCTGAGGCACATTGAGGCTGACAAGTTCCCTCAGAAGGTTACTCTACTGGCCTCAGAAGGTTAGAAGGTTGCTTTACTTGCCAAAAGCAAAATCAATCTGGAAATATGAAATAAAAGCAGAAAATGCTGGAAATACTCAGCATATTCAGCAACTTCTGTGGGGAGAGAAAGCAAGTTAACGATTTGAGTCGGCAACATTATGTCAGTTCTGAGAAGCTCTTCAACCTGAAACGTTAGTTCTGTTTTTTTCTCCGCGGGTGCTCCATGAAACTCTGAAACTGTGGCAAAATGAGATCTGTAAGTGCAAGCAACATGCTTGAGGGGTGAGAAACCATGGTGAGAAAACGTGTATTGACATTTTTAATTATCGAGCCCCAGGCTGTTTGACGTTTTAGAGAAGACTTTTTGCTCAATTGCTGTTAGCATTTACTCAGCATCAGTCAAAAAAATCTCACCTGAAAGATCAGGATCCTTCAACCTGGTATCCATCATTTAGTCCCACTTGAAGACATGAGACGGCAGATGCTGAAATTATGGGCTAAAACACAAAGCACTGGGGGAACTCAACGGGTCATGCAGCATCTGTGGAGGTAATGGACAGGGATCCTTTTTCAAATGTTGCCTATCAACTCCCTCCATAGATGCTGCATGACCTGTTGAGTTCGTCCAGCATCTTGTGTTTTATTCAGTCTGCACTTGCTCTTTCCCAGCCCCAAAGATCAAATGAGGCCCAACTTTGGATGTGGCTCTTCGATAAGAATAAGTAGAGCTATCATCAGTATAACTAACGATGAAATCAGAAACCGGGTCAGTTGAATGTTACTTCAATGGTGACGGCTTCAGTGGCACTTCTTGATTACATTGCCCCCCCTCGTCTTTCCTCAGGGATTTGCATTTCCATACATTTTTTCTGTCAAAAAGACACAAAGTGCTGCAGTAACTCAGGCAGCATCTTTGGAGAACATGGACAGGTGACATTGAAAGTTGGATCTTGGAGCTCCTGGTAGTAAATTTACATATGATCAGGTCATCAACCTTGGTTTGCAAAATCATGACTAAAAATTAGATTGAGAAGCCCTTTCAACGTAATGAATGTAAGCGTTTTCAAAAGAAGTACTCTATCCTCACAATGAATTGTAGCATATTAAGGATGAAATTGTGACATTCCCAGCGTGAAATAACTTGCCTCCCCACCAAAAGTTTTCATCGTTAAATCATTGCTCAGGATAAATATTGTGTACCTGGAATACTCAAGTGGGAAAGGATGGGTGCTTGGAAAAAGTGAGTGTGGCGTTCTAACCCGAGGGACAAGAAACAACTGGGGAGCTGAGGTTCCTCAGCTGTTGCACTGATGTGGTAATGATGATAATTTCACACTGCAGGTGACTTGATACCCTCGCCTTGTTTATTCCCACTGCCCCACCTTCCAAATTCATCAGTGCCTTTACATATCCAGATCCAGCAGAATGGCAGCCATTGTTCCTGCTTGCACAGACATGCAAACTGGTAGCCAGGCATGCAAACTCAGCCACAGAGCCATAGAGCTGTACAACATGAAAACAGGTATAGCATTGTCAATGCCGCCCAGGTTGGCTTACTGGGCTAGTCCCATTTGCCTGCATGTGGCACATACCCCTCTAAACCTTTCCTATCCATATATCCGTCCAAATGTCTTTAAAAGTCATCATTCTATCTACTTTAACAACTTCTTCTGCCAGCTCATTCCAGATATGGACTACCCTCTGAGTGAAAATGTTGCCTCCAAAGTCCCTCTTAAATCTCTCCCCTCTCATCTTAAACTATGCCCTTTACAATCCTCTACCATGGGAAAAGGACTGTGAGCATTCACTTTATCCATGCCAAAGCTGCTCCGCCATTTCAGTTCCAAACCAGTTCGAAACCATAGCATGGTTTAGACGCTTGTTAAAGATCCATACATCTTCCCCAATCTTATTTGTAACAGAGAGATACTTTCTCTATTTACAACATTGGATGCCTTGTGGCCTCTTGAAGTGATTTACAAAAATGAATACATTTATAGTACCTTGCAAAAATAATAAAATCGCCCCATCATATCCAGTCCTGAAGAAAGATAATTGACCTGAAATAGAATTGGGTTCTCTCTCTCTGATCTGTTGGGAGTTTCCAGTGTTTTTCGGGGGTTTTTTTTACATGCTGTTTCCACTCCTACTTATCTCACATTAGCAAACATTCAAACTATATTGCTTTAACTAAAAAGAAAAAAAGTTGGGCAAATTGATCACGGGACCGTAAAAGACTTTCAGTTTTCAGCGACTGGGCTAAGGGCCAGTTCAAAGGCAAGGCCCACATGCCCTCTGTGAACCATTATGCTCCATTCCAGAGTTTCTTTGTTGCTTTTGCCTTCCTCCTGCAGTTGCTTCCCGCCTCTCCCGAAGATGCAGAGTCTTGCAGAGGATCAGGTCCAGATTATCCCAGCCACAGTTTAAGAATAAGGGGTAGGCCATTTAGAACTGAGATGAGGAAAAACTTTTTGAGTCAGAGAGTTGTGAATCTGTGGAATTCTCTGCCTCAGAAGGCAGTGGAGGCCAATTCTCTGAATGCATTCAAGAGAGAGCTAGATAGAGCTCATAAGGATAGCGGAGTCAGGGGGTATGGGGAGAAGGCAGGAACGGGGTACTGATTGAGAATGATCAGCCATGATCACATTGAATGGCGGTGCTGGCTCGAAGGGCCGAATGACCTACTCCTGCACCTATTGTCTATTGTCTATTGTCCTGTCAACTTCCTCAGCAATCCATTCCCCCACATAAATATTCCTGCAGGCCATCAGGTCCCCTCTCCACTTCACGTGTTCACAGAGACAGGCCATCCAGCCCGACTGCTCCTTGCTATCATTTATGCTCCATGCAAGCTTCCTCTTCACCTCACTTTATCTAATTATTTCTTCATTACGTGTTTAAGTTTCTTTAAATTAATATTGTTGTATTGAATGTTTTGGACCAGGACCCTTCTTCAAACTGATCAGTCTGAAGAAGGGTTCCAACTCAAAACGTCAGATATTCATGTTCTCCAGAGATGCTGCGGTAGAGTTGCTGCTTTACAGCGAATGCAGCGCCGGAGACTCAGGTTCGATCCTGACTAGGGGTGCTGCACTGTAAGGAGTTTGTACGTTCTCCCCGTGACCTGCGTGGGTTTTCTCCGAGATCTTCGGTTTCCTCCCACACTCCAAAGACGTACAGGTATGTAGGTTAATTGGCTGGGTAAATGTAAAAATTGTCCCTAGTGGGTGTAGGATAGTGTTAATGTACGGGGATCGCTGGGCGGCACGGACTTGGAGGGCCGAAAAGGCCTGTTTCCGGCTGTATATATATGATATGATATGATATGATATGATATGACCTGTTGAGTTACTCCAGCACTTTGTGAACCAACATCTTCAGTTCCTTGTATCTCTCATTTCTCATTGTTTTATTTAGGTTTGAAATTCACATGTTATATGCAATTAGGATTAGCCTTCAAATGTTTCAACAGATGAGATAAAGTAGCATGCCTTTAACAAGAGAAAAAGAAATGCTGGAAATCTAAAACAGCTTGGTCAGTATTTGGGGCAGAGAGATATTAATGGTCAGAATGAGAATATGCATCTGTTCGGAGCAACAGGTAGAAACTTCAAATTTTAATCTGTTTTATTATCTCAATGGTGTCAGATTAGGTAAAGGGGAAGTGCAACGAGACCTGGGTGTCCTTGTACACCAGTCACTGAAAGAAAGCATGCAAGTACAGCAGGCAGTGAAGAAAGCTAATGGCATGCTGGCCTTCATTACAAGAGGATTTGAGTATAGGAGCAAAGAGATCCTTCTGCAGTTGTATAGGGCCCTGGTGAGACCACATCTGGAGTATTGTGTGCAGTTTTGGTCTCCTAATTTGAGGAAGGACATCCTTGCTATTGAGGCGGTGCAGCGTAGGTTCACGAGGTTAATCCCTGGGATGGTGGGACTGTCATATGAGGAAAGATTGGAAAGATTGGGCTTGTATTCACTGGAGTTTAGAAGGATGAGAGGGGATCTTATAGAGACGTATAAAATTATAAAAGGACTGGACAAGCTATATGCAGGAAAAATGTTCCCAATTGTGGGGGAGTCCAGAACCAGGGGCCACAGTCTAAGAATAAAGGGGAGGCCATTTAAAACTGAGGTGAGAAGAAACTTTTTCACCCAGAGAGTTGTGAATTTGTGGAATTCTCTGCCACAGAAGGCAGTGGAGGCCAATTCACTGGGAGAATTTAAAAGAGAGTAGGGCTAGTGGAATCAAGGGATATGGGGCGATGGCACTGGTTACTGATTGTGGATGATCAGCCATGATCACAATGAATGGCTGTGCTGGCTCGAAGGGCCTAATGGCCTCCTCCTGCATCTATTTTCTATGTTTTTGTTTCTATGTCTTTCTCTTTTCAGATGCTGATTGACTTACGGCATTGCTTTACGAGCATTTTCTGTTTTTAGTTCATGCTTAATCATTCAGTACACAGTGAGTTCACTGATCACCAAACGCGTGGGATAGCTTTATAAGCAAACAGTGTACAGAGAAAATCATCAGTCTGGGTAGTCACCTCATTTCTTTTGTTCAGCAGTTCATCCATGAAGGTTTTATACTTAACATGATTAATAAACAATGCAGATACATGGGACACTATTAATCCAATACTGTAATTAGTATGAATTAGTGTCATTCCAGAACCAGTGTCTTGTTACAGACAGTTTCAATTTGATGCAGATGTAATCCTTTGGATAATTAATGAATCATTACCATAGCAGTCAACACAGGGAACTTTCTATGTAGCTTGTTCCAGGATTCAGACATAAGGACCTCTCTTCCAGGATTTTTTCTCGCTTTTTTTCGCTTCTGTAAAGTGCCTTGGGATATATTCCTTGGGGTATACATGCACATTACAAGTGCAAAGTAAATGCAAGTTGTTCATGATGTTTTGCTAACAAAGATAATCACAAGCCATTTTTGGTACTCGAAGGACAATTTTTCAATTTCCATGATCGCTACCTCCTCCACTTATGCTTCAGCTCTAACTCTGCTAATTCCGTCAGACATTCCTGAAATCGCTGACTGATGCGAGGGTCCCGTTCAATGCATGCTACGCAGCCGCCAGCAATTTACACACACTGCCACTCTTCAAGGGTGGCGTACACCGAGTATACCAATGAGTCACTAGGAGGAGAAACCCAATCTGTCCGCACTCAATGTCCACTGTGACTCTGCCTGATTTTTCTAATCACCTTCCTTGCTGCCAAATTATAATGCTGCCCACAATGTAAACGGGGGGGGGGGGGGGGGGGGGGGGGGGGGGGGGGGGGAGAAGGTGCTGAGAAGGTGCTGATGGTTTTATTTGTGGGACATTTCATTGTTGTCTTAATGTGATTAAGCTATAAATGTTTTCGTACATCTCAACCAGTGGGATAAAGTAGATTGATGGTTAATTTTAATCGGTGGCTTATAAATTATAAGATAGCACTGTAACATGATCAGAACTTGACGAGTTTAAGCATTCTCAGTTATTTTACCTTCGAAAAATCAATTTCAAGATGACTTCCTGACTTTGTACACTTTCAATTTGGTCACAAGACTTTTTTCCAACCGTTGGTTTCTCATGTTGTTTAATTTTATGTAATGCAAAGTGACACTTTCCTTTATCCAGCAGTTTAATTAACCCAATTTACTGCAGATGAAACCTTTAACTCCTCCTTCCTTACATTTACTGCAGAGTGATGAGATGACTCTTAGTAAATTGACAGCTGTGGTAACAAGGGCAGCTGAAAGCACTTTATTGTAAGATAACAGAGCACAAATCACGTCAGAGATAGCATTTTTCCATCAAAGTAGCAATAAAGTACTCTTATGTCACTTTTTTTACAACGTGCATATCTTTGACCTGACAACAGTTCATCTATATACTAAAACTCTCGTTTGTTTGTTTGTTTGTTCCTGAACTACAGCCAAAACGGTACACGATAGCGCGCCGATTTTAGGCCCACCTTACTCACCGTTGTCCCTTTGTTGCTAATGGATGAAGTTTCATTGAAATCGGTGTTATATTTTTTAAGTTATTCACATTTTAAAGTTTAAATCTATCTCCTAGGGAGGGAAGGGGAGGAGGGAGGATAAGGGGGGTTGAGGGGGATAAGGGGGGGCGAGGGGGGAGGGGAGGGGGAGAAGTGAGGGAGGGGGAGAAGTGAGGGAGGGGGAGAAGTGAGGGAGGGGGAGAAGTGAGGGAGGGGGAGAAGTGAGGGGGAGAAGTGAGGGGGAGGAGTGAGGGGGAGGAGTGAGGGGGAGGAGTGAGGGGGAGGGGAGGGGGGAGGGGGAGGGGGGAGGGCGGGAGGAGAAGGTGCTGCACCAATGCAGGAGAGGTTTGCGCCAAACAGGTCCACTTGGTCTAGTTTGTAGTTAAAAGAAAAATATCAATAATCAAGGACTCCAATCTGCTGTAAGAAATTCCATCAACTGAGGCAAAATGAATTTGTAATCCATTAAATATTATGATCTTTGTTCCCATTGTCACATTTATACCATGCAGGCTACCGAAAAGGAACAACTTGCATTTATATAGCTCCATGTTGAATATCGCTTGGCACTTCATGGGGAAATTATTAAATAAGATTTGGCGCCTAGTAATAAAAAGAGTTATTGGAACAATGCACTTTGTCAAAAAGATATGTTTTGAGTCTGAAGAAGGGTCTCAACCCGAAACGTCACCCATTCCTTCTCTCCAGAGATGCTGCCTGTCCCACTGAGTTACTCCAGCATTTTGTGTCTATCTTAGGTTTTAAGGAACAGGTTAAATGAAGAGAGAAGGGATCAGATATTTGGGAAGGGGATTTCAGAGCTCGTGGCCAGACAGCTGAATGTGTGCACGCCATTGGAGGACTAATGGTTATTAAGGATGTACAAGAAGCCAGAATTGAAGAAGTACTGGGAGGCACTGTAAAGATACTTGTGGCTGACCACTGTTTTAAATCTGCAAAGTCCCACGTCTTTCTGGTTAGTTCGCACATCAGCAGGACATACACTTCAAGTATTGAACGATCTTTTGACATCCACCTGAACCGCTGAAAGGGATTTAGGTTCAATCTCTGAGAGATGGCTGACTTGAAAAGGAGAGATACAAGAATGCTTCCTTGTACGTCACACCAAAACAGTTTGCATCAGTTACTTTTACTGGCTCCACATTCGATCAATATTTTCACGGTAACAATAGTTTTGAAGTGATAGTTTGCACACAATACAGCAACGTGTGACCCCATCAACTCATGGAAGCAAGGGTAGAAGGACAAGCAACCGGGAGATGGTCTCTCAGTAAGCAGTAGCCAGATTGAAAGCAATCAGCCATGTTTCATAAATTATTTAAAATACATCGGATGAGAAATTCAAGAACAACTTAATGGGTCACAGGAGTGGCGTTCCAACGACTGTTTCAGCTGTGAGCTTGCCACTGCAAATTTCCGTCATGCCCAAAGGAGGGAGGGAGGGAGGGAGGGAGGGAGATAGAAAGAGAAAAAAATATATATATATATGAGCGGTCAGCTTGGCAATGAGGTAATTGCCAGGTAGTTGGGGAAAAGTGTCATGAACAAGGCCGGAGGATTGTGCCTTGGCTGATTTTGAAAGGGATGGGGACAGAAGATCTTTGGCCTTTTGGCTAATTGGAGTTGAAGGATGTAGTTGGGAGGAACATCAGAGGGTTGGGCCAAGGTTTGTAAGTGTCTTGTCCGTGTTCAATGAATTATGTCGAAGATGAATGGGTTAAATGGGAGATCAGTGGTTTGGGAGTTACAGGGATAGTCTGTGTCACGCAGAGGTAGGGTTGCCAATTGTCCCGTATTAGCCGGGACATCCCGTATTTTGAGCTAAATTGGTTTGTCCCGTACGGGATTGCCCTTGTCCCGTATTGGGGCTGGACGGCGCTGTAGGCCCAGACACTGTAGGCCTGGACACTGTAGGCTGGACAGAGTAGGCCCCGGCGCCGCCTAACCCGTCTCCCGGCCCGGGCGGCCACCATTGGTGGAGCGGGAGCACGTGACTGCTGGCTGGGTGAGGTCACGTGGGGTGCGGGGCGGTGACGTGACCCTTTGTCCCATCCCCCAGAGAATCCAGTACAAAATCCTCCTCATAACCTACAAAGCCCTCCATAACCTGGCCCCATCCTACCTGACCGACCTCCTCCACAGGCACACTCCCACCTGCACCCTCCGCTCTGCCGCTGCCAATCTCCTATCCCCCCACATCCGGACTAAACTCAGATCCTGGGGGGACAGGGCTTTCTCCATCGCTGCTCCCACCCTATGGAACTCACTACCCCAAACCGTTAGAGACTCCCCCACACCCACCACATTCAAAACATCGCTGAAGTCTCACCTGTTCAGCACTGCCTTCAACCACTGAAGGTCACCTCACCTACTGTCTCCTTTCTCTGTTCATTTATTTATTTACTTATTTATCTATTTATTAATTTCCCTATGTTCTCAAAATCTCTGTAAAGCGTCTTTGAGTATATGAAAAGCGCTATATAAATAAAATGTATTATTATTATTATTATTATTTGGGAGTGAGAAAGTTGGCAACCCTAAGCAGAGGGCGAGTCTAAAGATCAGAAGTGAACATGGGACATACTGTGGTTAGGTCCCAGTCTCTTAGAGTGCTGCAAAGACCTAGTTATCCTGGGAGTATCCAACAAAACTCACTCCAGGGACAGCTTGGTCTCATTTATCCACAAGGCTCCAAAAAGTGCATTGCATGTGGAAGCCAAAAGGTCTTTGAAAAATGTCGGGTTGAAGACATAATTAGAGAAAAAAAAGTGCAGATGCTGGAATCCAAAACAAAAACAACATGCTGGAAGAGCTCAGCAGGCCAGGCAGTTATATCTTCAATCACTTTTATCTTCCAGCATTTTCTGTTTTTCTTGAAGATATAACATTAAAAATCTGTGTATTTCCTTGTTGAGAACAAATCTGGGCTTCTTCCAGTAGATTGCATTGTGAGGAAAAGTCTTTTGAATGAAGTGTGGGTAATTGCCTGGATTAGGTAAAAAAACTGTAACCTTCCATTAAGACAGTATATCACTCAGTTGAATCATATTTCCTCGGCACATCATGAGATATTTGGATTTATTTTCCTGCTCCACCCCCTATCTGTAACCGTTGCACTACATCTAAACCCCTCGCTCCATTATTGAGCACCTCTCAGGAACTAGTTGGGTGGACAGGTCCCTGCAACATGGAAACAAGCCCTTCTGCCCACCAAGTCCACGCCGACCATCACAATAAATTACACCTATTTACACGAATCTTACTTTATTCTCTTCACGGTTCCACTCAATACTTATGGGGTAACTAACAGTGGGCAACTAACCTACAAAGTGCATGGGTTTAAGCTGTGGCAGGAAACCAGAGCACCCAGAAGGAAACCCACACAAACGTCACTGGGAGAATGTGCGAACTTCACACAGAGAACTAGGGTTGCCAACTGTCCCGTATTAGCCGGGACATCCCGGCTAATTTTGGGCTAAATTAGTTTGTCCCGTACAGGACCGCCCTTGTCCCGTATTAGTAGGGTTGCCAACTTCCTCACTCCCAAATAAGGGACAAAGGGTGACGTCACCGCCCCGCGCCCCACGTGATCTCACCCAGCCAGCGGCCACGTGCTCCCGCTCCACCAATGGCGGCCGCCCAGCCCGGCCGCAAGGTGGTGACGTCACCTTGTCCCGTATTTGGGAGTGAGGAAGTTGGCAACCCTACAGAGAACATTACAGGGTGTGTGGGCAGAATTAGTCCCTGTGTCATTCTCCCTCCTAGTGGGGTGAGAGTGAGATCAACAACCAATCTTGCTGTGAACTATATCCCTTTGCAACACTTTGTCTTTCAGTTCCACCTGCCACTCGCAGACTTGTCAGTGCACATTTTTAATTAACATGAAGCATCCTGTTCCTCATGAATTCTTGTCGGGGAAAAGAAACTATTTGTCACAGTCGGGGCAGAAGAGTAAGTGACTTTCCCTTTAAGATAGTATTTTAACCGCCGTGCCAGACTATACAAATGAGGAAGTAACACATGGTGACAAATTAACCACAAGTACGTGCTGCGATCAGTCCAGTTGAGTCGGCACCAGTTCCTACCATTGTCCAGATCAGTATCTACGAGTGGAATCTCCATCCCAGATGAACGACATTGAAAGGAACTAATTTATGAATGAGAGCTCAACTGAAGAGGAGACAGCAAAAGGATGAATGTCAGTGAGACAACAGAGGCAATATAGAATTATGGCACAGAATGAGGGCATTCGGCCCATTAAATCTATGCTGCCCCCCCCCCGTGGATTGATCTCATCATCCCCATTCCTCTGCACCACATTGTCAATTATTTCTCCTCAAGTGTTGATCCAATTCCCTTTTGAAAGCCCTGATTTGCTCCATTTCCACCTTCTTTACACACATTTCCACCTTCTTTCCACATCATCGCCGCCTTCTGCAAAAAAATGTTTTCCCTCACATCCCCATTGTCAACATTTGGTGGGGGTGAAATTAAAGAGATTCATCTGGCAGCGTTCGCAAAGAGACCAGGAGGCACTCACACAGTGAAAGGGCAATGGGTGTGGGCCAGGGCGGACAATGCTAGGAATCCAGGCCTGAGAACCAGGGTGGGATGTGACGATGAGCTCAATGATCCCACAAGAATGGTCAAAGTCAGTCAATGGATATTAAATAGAAGGAGATGAACGAGAACTGTTTTTTTTTGTTTTTGTCTCTCTTTGCTCTCTGTTCTCAGTTATCTCCTTTTATTTATATCTCCTCCAGATGAGCCTCAGTTAAAAAAACCTTCACCACCCTCTTTCAGCTGGCACCACCACGTGCAACCTAACTCTAACTGTGTTTGATTCCTAATGTTATCCAGTCTAGATGGAAGATCATTAACCCAATATCTCTGTCTACGGATGCTGCCTGGCCTGCTATTTCCAGCATTTTTTGCGTTTATCTCAAATTTCCTCAATAAGCAGTTTTTGCTTTTCTATCTTCGTGTGCCGTGTAACTAAATTTTATCTTAAAACTGATTGGGTCATTTTGGGCCACGCTATGCATTTCTAGCCATTAAATTGCTCCAGTATCTTAGTTTTGAGGGGTTTTATTTTTAATAGAAACATAGAAACATAGAAAATAGGTGCAGGATTAGGCCATTCGGCCCTTCGAGCCTGCACCGCCATTCAATATGATCATGGCTGATCATCCAGCTCAGTATCCTGTACCTGCCTTCTCTCCATACCCCCTGATCCCTTTAGCAAAAAGGGCCACATCTAACTCCCTCTTAAATATAGCCAATGAACTGGCCTCAACTACCTTCTGTGGCAGAGAATTCCACAGACTCACCACTCTCTGTGTGAAGAAATGTTTTCTCATCTCGGTCCTAAAAGACTTCCCCCTTATCCTTAAGCTGTGACCCCTGGTTCTGGACTCCCCCAACATCGGGAACAATCTTTCCGCATCTAGCCTCTCCAATCCCTTAAGAATTTTATATGTTTCTATAAGATCCCCCCTCAGTCTTCTAAATTCCAGCGAGTACAAGCCCAGTCTATCTAGTCTTTCCTCATATGTAAGTCCCGCCATCCCAGGGATCAATCTGGTGAACCTTCTCTGTACTCCCTCTAAGGCAAGAACGTCTTTCCTCAGGTTAGGAGACCAAAACTGCACACAATACTCCAGGTGCGGTCTCACCAAGGCCCTGTACAACTGCAGCAGAACCTCCCTGCTCCTAAACTCAAATCCTCTTGCTATGAATGCCAACATACGATTCGCTTTCTTCACTACCTGCATGCTTGCTTTCAATGTCTGGTGCACCATGACACTCAGGTCACGTTGCATCTCCCCTTCTCCCAATCGGTCACCATTCAGGTAATACTCTGCTTTCCTGTTCTTGCCGCCAAAGTGGATAACCTCACATTTATCCACATTATATTGCATCTGCCATGCATTTGCCCACTCGCCTAATCTATCCAAGTCACTCTGCAGCCTCCTAGCATCCTCCTCGCAGCTAACACTGCCACCCAGCTTCGTGTCATCCGCAAACTTAGAGATGTTGCATTCAATTCCCTCGTCCAAATCATTAATATTCACTGTAAATAACTGGGGTCCCAGCACTGAGCCTTGCAGTACCCCACTAGTCACTGCCTACCATTCCGAAAAGGACCCGTTTATTCCTACTCTTTGCTTCCTGTCCGCCAACCAATTTTATATCCACCTCAACACTGAACCCTCAATACCGTGTGCTTTAAGTTTGTACACCAATCTCCTATGTGGGACCTTGTCGAAGGCCTTCTGAAAGTCCAGATATAACACATCGACTGGTTCTCCCTTATCCACTCTACTAGTTACATCCTCGAAAAATTCTATAAGATTCGTCAGACATGATTTGCCTTTGGTAAATCCATGCTGACTTTGTCCGATGATTTCACCACTTTCCAAATGTGATGCTATCACATCTTTAATAACTGACTCTAGCATTTTCCCCACTACCGATGTTAGGCTAACTGGTCTATAATTCCCCGTTTTCTCTCTCCCTCCCTTTTTAAAAAGTGGGGTTACATTAGCTACCCTCCAGTCCTCAGGAACTACTCCAGAATCTAAAGTGTTTTGAAAAATTATCACTAATGCATCCACTATTTCTGAGGCTACTTCCTTAAGCACTCTGGGATGCAGCCTATCTGGCCCTGGGGATTTATCTGCCTTTAATCCATTTAATTTACCTAACACCACTTCCCGACTAACCTGGATTTCCCTCAGTTCCTCCATCTCATTAGACCCCCGGTCCCCCGCTATTTCCGGCAGACGGTTTATGTCTTCCTTAGTGAAGACAGAACCAAAGTATTTGTTCAATTGGCCTGCCATCTCCTTGTTCCCTATGATCAATTCACCTGTTTCCGACTGCAAGGGACCTACATTTGTCTTAACTAATCTTTTTCTCTTGACATATCTATAAAAGCTTTTGCAGTCAGTTTTTATGTTCCTTGCCAGTTTTCCCTCATAATCTATTTTCCCTTTCCTAATTAAGCCCTTTGTCCTCCTCTGCTGGACTCTGAATTTCTCCCAGTCCTCTGGTATGCTACTTTTTCTGGCTAATCTGTATGCTTCATCTTTTGTTTTAATACTATCCTTGATTTCCCTTGTTAGCCACGGATGCACTACCTTTCCTGGTTTGTTCTTTTGCCAAACTGGGATGAACACTTGTTGTAGTTCATCCATGCGACCTTTAAATGCCTTCCATTGCATGTCCACCGTCAACCCTTTCAGCATCAATCGGCAGTCGATCTTGGACAATTCACGCCTCATACCCTCAAAGTTACCTTTCTTTAAGTTCAGAACACTTGTTTCTGTATTGACTTTGTCACTCTCCATCCTAATGAAGAACTCTACCATATTATGATCACTCTTGCCCAAGGGGCCTCGCACAACAAGACTGCTAACTAACCCTTCCTCATTACTCAATACCCAGTCTAGAATGGCCTGTTCTCTCGTTGGTTCCTCGACATGTTGGTTTAGAAAACCATCTCTCTTGAATGCATTCAGAGAATTGGCCTCCACTGCCTTCTGAGGCAGAGAATTCCACACATTCACAACTCTCTGACTGAAAAAGTTTTTCCTCATCTCAGTTCTAAATGGCCTACCCCTTATTCTTAAACTGTGGCCCCTTGTTCTGGACTCCCCCAACATTGGGAACATGTTTCCTGCCTCTAACATGTCCAACCCCTTAATAATGTTTCTGAATGTCTAAGCAGGGCATGGTGAGAGATGAAGGACAATAGACAATAGGTGCAGGAGGAGGCCATTCGGCCCTTTGAGCCAGCACCGCCATTCAATGTGATCATGGCTGATCATTCTCAATCAGTACCCCGTTCCTACCTTCTCCCCATACCCCCTGACTCCGCTATCCTTAAGAGCTCTATCTAGCTCTCTCTTGAATGTATTCAGAGAATTGGCCTCCACTGCCTTCTGAGGCAGAGAATTCCACACATTCACAACTCTCTGACTGAAAAAGTTTTTCCTCATCTCAGTTCTAAATGGCCTACCCCTTATTCTTAAACTGTGGCCCCTTGTTCTGGACTCCCCCAACATTGGGAACATGTTTCCTGCCTCTAACATGTCCAACCCCTTAATAATCTTATACGTTTCGATAAGATCTCCTCTCATCCTTCTAAATTCCAGTGTATACAAGCCTAGTCACGCCAGTCTTTCAACATATGACAGTCCCGCCATTCCGGGAATTAACCTAGTAAACCTACGCTGCACGCCCTCAATAGCAACGGCACCCGGTTCCAAAAGTGATGCTTGAGAGCAAATCTTTGTGATTTTTGGGTGAAGTTTTAAAGAGACACCCCACTCCAACAAAACTGCCAGGTTTCTTGCGATGATGAAGAGCCAGAGAAAAGAATGACTCGAAAATGAAAAGAGAACAGGCCCTTCCTGTTCCACTGACGTTATTGTTGGTTGATACTACCACTGGGAAAGTCCCGTTGAAACCAGAAGTCAGCCTGTGTTTTACTAATAGACTCTGAACAAAAGTAGGAAAATTAACACGCTGGACGGGGAGCTGCAGTGAGAGGGAACAATTTCAAGAGAACTGATTTTTTTTGCCAATCAGGAGATGCCAGGAAAAGCCAGTAAGTTTGTGAAATTAACTGCAGCGGTGTGCTTTTTGTTTATAAATGCTTTATATGTACTGACTTTGAACAAAGGAATATCTGGCAACAAGAAATCTAAAGACCTATTCGGCCATCAATTTTTAAAAACTGAATACTGGAGAATATAAGGATAAAAGGTTCACGAGCAAGAAAATCAAAATGGTGACAAATCTCCGCCGATATCGCTCTGAAACCAACAAGATGGAGGTGTGTGGAAGGAATGCCATTCAGAAAGCCATGTGTCTTTGGAACACTTTCTCTCAAAGGGTGGTGGAAGTTGAGTCATAGAGAGTCATAGGGTCATACGGCACAGAAACAGGCCCTTCGGCCCAATTCGTCCATGCTGACCAAGATGCCCCATCTGAGCTAGTTCCATTTGTCTGTATTTGGCCCTTATCCTTCTAAACCTTTCCTATCCATGTACCTTTCCAAGTGTATTTTAAATGTTGTTATTGTACCAGGCTCAACTACCTCCTCTGGCAGCTCGTTCTATACCCACTACCCTCTAAGTGGAAATGTCTTTGAAGTCTTTAATTCAGAGGTAGATAGATTCTTGATGAGCAAGGGGGTGAGAGGTAACCACAGGCAGAGGGGAGTTGAGTTACAATCAGGTTAGCTATGATCTTATTAAATGCAGGAGCAGGCTCGAGGGGCTGAGTGGTATCCTCTTGCTCCAAATTTGAATGCATGTTTTCACAGGAATCCCTCCTCTCCCCCCCTTCTCAGTAGAATATCTAATGTGAGCAAGTGTACTTCACAGAATACATTTAATAAGAAAGTTTATTTTAATATGATTTGTTTTGTTAAGGTGGATACTTGGCAAAACATAGCTGTTTTCATTTCTGTAGATGTTTTCTATTGGTGCCCATTTTAATACAATCCTCTCTGTGTTATTTTAAAATGGGTTAAAATAGACAGTGGATTTTCCTCTATTCATTCAGAGTAGGTAAACATCACTGACAAGGCTAGTGTTTACTGCGTCTCCCTCATTGTTCATCGCTGGTTGTTTCTTCAACTGATTGATTTATTGAGCCATTTCAGACGGCAATTAAGAGTCAACCATGGTGGTAGTTTAGAGTCATATATAGGCCAGACTGGATAAGGCTGATTAATTATCTTCCGTGAAAGACATTTGTGACCCAGATGGGTTTTTAAGAGCTAATCCAATGGCTTCATACTGGATCTACATTCCAAATTAATATAAATATTTGGCATCAAATTTAATTTGAATGTAAATCCTCCAGCTTCGAGGCACTGCTTTAAGCAGTGTGAAACCATCTCTTTGTTTATGTTTATGTATTCGGAGTTATGCAAATTATTTTAAATTTATTAATATCCTCATCTCCTTGCAAAAATCAGTATTCCAGTGTGAGTTAGACCTTGTGCTCTCTGCTGGTATTGGCAGACTGGCGCAGATGAACCGCTCAGAGTGAGCTAGGCACTCTCCGGGCCGCTGATGGTTCTCCCACCCAAACCTTCCTCCCGCAGCAACCCGAACTGGAGATCGGCCAGCTGAGTTTGGAGCATGAAATGTGTTTGAAACTTGACATAAAGCACCAGGCTTCTTGCATATTAGGAAAAGGAATGACTTATCCACTCCATGCCCGCTACCAGAACCGACTGGATCTTTGTAGAAACAAGGAACTGCTGATGCTGGTTTTCAAAAAAAGACGGTGTGGGAGTAACACAGCGGGGCAGGCAGCATCCATGGAGAATATTGAGGAGTCTCTATGGAGATCCATGGAGACTTTTCGGGCCAAGACCCTACTTCAGACTGTATCTGTGCTATTGTAGATGGGGATCAAAATTGCCCTCCAAAGCAGTAATGATCCCACCCTGAAAACTAAGTGTAAGAAAATAACTGCAGATGCTGGTACAAATCGAAGGTATTTATTCACAAAATGCTGGAGTAACTCAGCAGGTCAGGCAGCATCTCAGGAGAGAAGGAATGGGCGACGTTTCGGGTCGAGACCCTTCTTCACCCTGAAAACTATGTCCTGTAAACGAAAGGCAGCGTTTTACAGTTGCCATGAATGCTCGGACAACCCCATCTCCTTGCTTCCTCACACTCTACAGTGACCAGAAAGTAAGATGCAAGATGCACCATCTCCAGAGACACTGCAGCTGTTCAAAAAGATAGCTCGCCACCACCTCTAGGGCAACGAGGGATGGGTGACAGATTCTGGCTTTGCTGTGAAGGTTAGATCTCAAAAAAAGAATAAATAAAAACTTGAATGGACAGTTGTGGAGTGGGGATAAGATCATTAGAAACACCAGGGACCAGCAATTGAATTTCTTCAGGGACCTCTGAGATTTATCAGAAAAGGGTCCTATGTGCTGAATCAAAAGTTAAATAAGGAAAACAGGCATTCACCAGGGAACCAAGAGGGACGGTGATCTATTAATAATAATTAAACAGGCTGCAGTCATTTTAAAACTAGGGCATGTCACAGTGACTGGAACATAGATGCAGGATCTAAATGTTAGCAAACTGCATCCCAGGGGTTTCATAGAACATAAGGAGAAGTCATGGGTTAAAGGGACAGATCGATCCCCACCATTGGACACATTTACATAGAATTGTAAAAGTGATGCATAAAGGGAAATGGCCATTCAGCCCATCGAATGGTATCTTGCTATCTTGCAAGGGCAATTTAGTCAGCCTCATTTCCCAACATTTCTTTGGTGTCTTATGAGATATCACAAGAATTTAATTTTTAGGCGGCACAAGATAAAGTAAGCCAAGAATCAGCTCACAGTTGGCAAGATCTTTAAACAATTGGGGAGCCTGTGAATTGGTAGAATATGTTAATCACAGGGCAAAAAACAAACTTATGGAGGAACTCAGTGGGTCAAGCAGCATCTGTGGAGGTAGAGAGATGGTCGAGGTTTTGAACCGAGACCCTGCATCAGTGTATATTCTCAGTCTTGATGCACAGTTTCAACCTGAAATATCAACCATCCCTCTGCCTCCACAGATGCTGCCTGACCTGCTGAGTTCCTCTAGCAGCTTATTTTTAGCTTAACATTCCAGCACGTTCATAATTTATAGTAGAAGAAATAGGCCATTCAGCCCATCAAGTCTACTCCTCCATTCAATCATGGCTCATCTATCTTTCCCTCTCAGCCCCATTCTCCTGCCTTCTCCCCATATCCCCCTGGCATCTATAATCTTTTGTGTTACATGAAAATCACATAGATTTTGATATCAAGCGAGCAACGATCAGGGAAGGGGAATAGTGAGAGATGTTTCATTGTGATTATCAGGAATCACTTTTTAATACATGCATTGTAAAGCAAATATTCTGGCATTTCTGGAGAGACTCAATGTGGTGGTCAAGTCACCACTTTGACAAATCACTTCTTCCAGAAATGAGTTCTAATGATTCTCGTTTCATTACAATGCATGGAGATCAAATAACAAGTTTTAGAACTGAGATGAGGAAAAACTTTTTCAGTCAGAGAGTTGTGAATCTGTGGAATTCTCTGCCTCAAAAGGCAGTGGAGGCCAATTCTCTGAATGCATTCAAGAGAGAGCTAGATAGAGCTCTTAAGGATAGCGGAGTCAGGGGATATGGGGAGAAGGCAGGAACGGGGTACTGATTGAGAATGATCAGCCATGATCACATTGAATGGCGGTGCTGGCTCGAAGGGCTGAATGGCCTCCTCCTGCACCTATTGTCTATTGTCTATAACGAACTATCTTTTTGGGAAGCACACCCATCAATTCTTTATACCCATACCAGAAGAACGTCGGTGCAGAAAGGTCCATGCTCCAGCTGTTCTTCCTGAAGGGGCAGTGTTTCTCCCTGTACTCCACAAATGCTGTCAAATCTGCTGGCAACCCCGAAGAGTTTTATTTTGGATTTTCAAGCCTCTGCAGTTTTGTTCTGCTTTTCATGCACCAGCTGGTACAAGGCTGTGAGCAAGCAGATAGCTATCCTGTTGTAGATGGGGAGAAGTGTTAACCTATGGCAAAGGTTAGATTTTTTTTGTCCCGCATAGATTAATAACTAACTCTGGAGTCTGGTCTCGGGTATAATAACACTTATAGCAAAGAGGGAAATAAGTCTAACCAAATGCACCCCAGCAACCAACAGCAAAGCCTGCTCAAGTCACCACGTCCTCTTTCAGATTTATTGTGTTGCAGGTGACACTGGCATATATTCAGTTCCATATGTTTTGAGCTGGACCTATTTGACAGGCAGTGAAATCTTTGTTTAAAGAATGATTTATCTGTGTAAATAATAATTTACTTTTGTAAGTATGCTTAGTTTGAAGCTGGAGTTCACCACTTTAGTTTTCCGATGGAGCCTCCTATTTTCTGCTGGATCCACTTATTGTTAGATAGTTATTTATTGTAAAGGATCATCTATTTTTAATGCATTAATGTTAAGGAGATATCCGCTTAAAGGTGGAGTCTGGTATGTACATATTGTAGGTTGAATTTGTTTGTTTTAAAGTTTTTGGGTGGAGTTGTTTGCTTTAATCAAATGGATTTATTTGGATTTCGACCCCCCCCCAAGGCTGAATTATTTGCCTTGAATGGATATGGTTAGTTTTTTGGCATATTTTGTTTGTGTTCTCAGTTGGATTTAGTCCATGCTAAGTTGGATTTATTTGTTTTTGGGCCATTAATTTATTTGAAGATTGAACTATTTGACTTGCAGTTGGTTGACATATTTTCAGGTAGATTCAGCTGTTTTAAGGTGGATTCTCGTCATAAGGGGAATAGCTTGTTTTAACTTGGCTTTCTCATTTTTGATTGGAGTCTCCTGTTTTTAGTGAACATACTTCTTTTCTAATGGAGTTGCTTGCGTTAAGGTGGCTTTGTTTATTCTAAGAAAATAACTGCTGGTACAAATCGATTTATTCACAAAATGCTGGAGTAACTCAGCAGGTCAGGCAGCATCTCGGGAGAGAAGGAATGGGTGACGTTTTGGGTCGAGACCCTTCTTCAGTTTCACTCTGAAGAAGGGTCTCGACCCGAAACGTTACCCATTCCTTCTATCCAGAGATGTTGCCTGTCCTGTTGAGTTACTCCAGCATTTTGTGTCTATCTTCACTTGTTGTCTGATGGATTCACATTTCAGTGTGAATTTGCTTGTTTTCATGTAGATTTGCTTGTCTGAAATTAGGTTTACCTGTTGCTGGGAGGGTTAAAACTATTTTTTATTGCAATATTTTCAGGAGAATTCAATTTAAAGGAAATATTTAGGGTCATATATCTTTCAGGATGCAGACACTTCTTTTATAAGTGGAGACCATTATTTAAAACAGTCCAGAGGACGGGTCCTGACTCAAAACATCAACCATCCATTTCCCTCCACAGATGCTGCTCGACCCGTTAAGTTCCTCCAGCACTTTGTTTTCTGTTCCATTATTTTACATTTTTGAGATTCAGTAAAATTCTCTTTGCTTTTCAAGTGGGTCCATTAGCTTTGTTTTAAGATGGATTTACTTCTTTTAAGATGAATTCACTTTATTTTCAGATGGGTGGGATGTTAAAGTGGACACATTTTTAAACTAGATATTTGTTTTTGATTATGATTGAATTAAAATGATTACTTGTTTTAGAGTTGATTCGCTTGCTTTAAGGTGCACTTTTTCATGCAACTTTTTATTTATTCAATTTTTACTAGGATCTGGGTATCATTGTTATGGTCAGTCATTTATCGCCCTTCCACAACGCTCATTGACTGATGCTTGACTTCAGTTAGATTGTCTAGTGTTTGAATGCTTTTGGCTCTTTAGTTTTAAAGTAGTTGTGCTTATTTTTAAAGCAGTCATTATTTTTCATTTAAAATTATTCTAAGCTATTTGGGGTGATTTTACTATTTTTTTAAAAGAAGATTGAATAGTGTTTGAATGGATGCCTTTGTTTTTAGTGGACATTTTTGTGTTAAGGTCTTAAACTTTTAAGGTGGATTTATTTAATTGAAGTGGCTTTCATTTATTTAAACAATGTCATTACATTTTGCTTTACATGGCTTGCTTACTTGTAGATTTATTGGTTTTAATATGAAGCTTGAAGGTGTGGAAATTCATTTGTGTTTCTCTGCCTTGGGTTGGTGTCGTGCTGACTTATCAAGTTATCAGGAGCATTGCAGGAAGGAAAAAATAAAGATGGCTGTGTACAGATAAACAGTACGTCTTCCTCTCTCTGTGGTGATAACAAAGGTTATCACAAAGACCCTTGTACTTTTAGTAAATTATCTTCTTCGGATTGATTTGTTTTTGGATGGATTCAGTTGCCTTTGAGTGCAAAACAGATCTGTTTTTAGCTGAAATGTAGAAACATGGAACCGCAGATACTGGTTTACACACAGAGTGCTGGAGTCACTCAGCGGGTCAGGCAGCATCTCTGGAGAACATGGATAGGTGACGTTTCACAGAGTGCTGGAGTAACTCAGCGGGTCAGGCAGCATCTCTGGGGAACATGGATAGGTGACGTTTCACAGAGTGCTGGAGTAACTCAGCGGGTCAGGCAGCATCTCTGGTGAACATGGATAGGTGACGTTTCACAGAGTGTTGGAGTAACTCAGCGGGTCAGGCAGCATCTCTGGCGAACATGGATAGGTGATGTTTTGGGGCGAAACCCTTCCTCTGACCAAATGCACCCAGGAGAAAGCTGGAAGAGAGGAGGGGGGCAGGACAAATCCTGGCGAGTGATAGATGGATACAGGTGTTGGGGGGATGGGGGTTTGATAGGCAGATGGTTGGACAAAATGGCAGAGATAAATAGACAAAGGGTGTGAGTTAAGTATAGAAGTGCGATTTATGAAGCCAGAGGAAGGAATGTAGGTGGAAGGGGGTGGGGGGGGCGGGGGGGGGGGGGGGGAAAGAGGGAGAAATGGGTGCATATCCAGGTGGGGCACAGGGAAGAGAAGGGAGGGTCGGAGAAGAAGGGGAAGGTTTGGAGAGGTACATGGATAAGAAAGGTTTAGAAAGATATGGGCCAAACGCAGGCAGGTGGGACTAGTGTAGATGGGGCATCTTGGTAGACATGGGAAAGTTGGGCCGAAGGGCCTGTTTGCATGCGGTTCTGACTCTATGAACTGTGCCACTTATCATCTACGGCCCCATAAATGACAGGGCTAATCTAAATGCAGAGCCATTCAGAGCAGGGAGCTCCCAGATCTGAATCGCTCTGCATTTAGACTAACCTTGCCATTTATGGGGACGGCCTTTGAGTGGACCAGCTAAACCTGGCTCCTTCAAGATTGATTTGTAAACATGTTCGGAAATCGTGCAGACACTCGGACGCCCAGGAAAGAAATAGATGACAAAAAGTGCTGGACACTACCCCACCATCGAAGAGATCTACAGGAGTCGCTGCATCAAAAACGGCAGCCAACATCATCAAAGAACCACACCACCTTGGCCACACTTTCATTTTACGCCTGCCATTGAGAAGAAGGTAGAGGAGTCTCAAAACCATGACCTTCAGGTTCAGGAACAGCTTCTTCACAACAACCATTAGTCGCTTGAACATTACAACCACCAGCTAAACTTCGAACTACAAACTGTCTTGGTTCCATTGGGGACTTTGGACCTTTGTTTTGTTTTTCCACTTTATTGGGGTTTATTATTCATTGAGTTTTTTTATTTGTTTTTTATATCATCTAATGAGTACTGAGTTTACAAACCTGTTGTGCTGTTACCAGAATTTCATTGTTCAGGCTTGCTACACATGACAATTAAACACTCTTGACTTGACGTTTTGACTTGGGTTACCAACTGATACTACTTTTAAACTGTTTCTTCTTTCCATCCAGAGATAAAGAAATGGAAGAGGCATTTGGACTGCTGACCGAGGAGTTCAGAAGGTTGAAAATTGTGTGCGTGAGGCAGGCGGAACTCATTAAAGAGTTGACTGAGAAGAGGGACTTAACTGTTGGTGAGTAAAGGCAACTTTCTCATTGTAGGACAACGCTCTACTGAGGTGATGCAAAGGATGTTCATCTTTATTTATAACAAGAAGCATTCACGGTAGTGTGTGACAGAAACATGAGGGGGAAATAAGCATGACTTTTAGAGAACGTACATGCAGGACTTAGAGTGGGTCACGGTTTGGAGTCTGTACTTTCTGGGTTGAAATACAGGAATTGACAAGAGACCAACAAAATGATTGTGTTGCTAAACTGAATAGGTTACTTTGCCATATAAAATAGGATTTTACTGAGTGATATAAGAAGAGGAACAGGTCATTCAACCCTTCAACGGTGTTCCACTAAGCAGTTGAGTTATTGCAGAGCAGTACCTTGTCCCCATTTTCCAAACCACTTGATGCCCTTGCCGAACAAACATCAGGTCTGAAGAATGGTCCTGTCTAGAAACGACACCTATCCATGTTCTCCAGACCTGCAGAGATACTCCAGAACTTTTTTTCTTTTTTTTTAAACCAGCATCAGCGTTTTCTTGTGTCTCTCAAACATCAGCTTATCTCGGTCTATTTAATATCTGTGCTGTAACTTTTCTGTGATTCCATGAACTACAGAGTTGGCTAGTGAGTTGGGATGCCTTGTGTGGAATCAGCTCCTGTACAACCAGTGTAGCATATTTCGAGCATTCCATGCTATAGTCTCTCTGCAGGCGGGGTCAAGTGAAGGAGGATTTGCTATGGGGTGTCAGCTTTGGCTTAATGGGAGCAGTCTCGTCTCTGAGTCAGAAGATGACAAGTCCCAGCCTTGCTCCTTGACTTGACTTAAAACAAATAATTTAGTGAAATACTCCTGCATTGTTGCATGTCCCATTCAAAATCTTTGTCCTTGGGGAGAAAGTTCTCGATTTCCATTATCTTTGGTTTGAAAATGGACTCTGTAAATTCATTTTGGTACTATCTTGCTGCCCACCACCCAGTTTATTCTGGATCCTCCTGCTTGAACTATTGCTTCATCCACTTGTTCAGACAAAGTCCCAAGTTAGAGAGGTCTCCTGGTATTCTGTGCAACCCCCTCCCAACAGCCACCACAGGCGAAGACCAATTGGCAGTTCTTCCAGTTAGGTGGTGGGGGTCAGGGTGGGGGCAATGGTAAGGGTTGTAGTGAGTCACAGTTGGTTCATAGTTTTGGAGAACAAATTGGTCTTGAACATTACCTAAGAACCTTCCCCTGGAGAGTGTATTTCAGATGTAGATGGAAGCAAGCTAGTACTGATAACCCTGTCAAGCCTCGTACACGAATAATGGAACTCTAGCAAGGTATCAGTGGCTACTCAGCTCCCTGACAGGAATAAATGACCAAATAGTCAATCACTTGCTCTCTCTCAGACATTGATCTTCAAATCAGGCAACTGAACCATCCTACCATAACCCGAGAGCAGTCCTGAACTATTATCTACCTCATCAGGGACCCTCAGACTATCTTTGATCGGACTTTGCTGGCTTTACCTTGCACTAAACGTTATTCCCTTATCATGTGTCTGTACACTGCAAATGACTCGATTGTAATCATGTATTGTCTTTCCGCTGAAGATAGACACAAAAAGCTGGAGTAACTCAGCGGGTCAGACAGCATCTCTGGAGAAAAGGAAAATAGGTGATGTTTCAGGTCGAGACTCTTCTTCTTTCCGCTGACTGGTTAGCACGCAACAAAGGCTTTTCACTGTACCTCGGTACACATGCAAATAGACTAAACTGAACTGAACTGAAACAGTTGTTCCAAGATATATTAAAACTCTGTACGTGGTGTTTCAAGATACAAAAGATATGTTAATCAAAACCTCCCACTTTTGACTGTTTTCTTTCAGATCTGCCCTTCACCGTGCCAATACAATGCACAGATGCTGGGAAGCTTGACCAATCGGAAGGACCCTTTCTCAGACCGCAGCAGAAGAAAGTCCTCCAGGGAGCTGCCTGCGATGCACTTGCTGATTCTCGAGAGGTTGTGGGGGACATCAGCCGAGACGAGGAGTTGGAGTACTGCCCTAAACTTGACATCAAATTCCCCCCCTCCAACAAAAATTATGACTTTTCGATTAATGAAAATGAAAAATCACTTCACCTGAAAACTCCTGATCTATTGGAAGCTCCAACTGTAGAAAGTGCGGAAGGTTCTGTCAGTAACTTGTACGATGATTACAGAAACACCTTTAGCTTTGACACAATCGGGAGTGCTTCGGAACAGCCAAGTGCAAATATTCCTGAACCGTTCCTGGGTGGGAGAGTGGTGCTTTCAGCATCAGACTACCCCTTTAGGGAAAAGGAGTACTCCAAAACTTTCAGTGATTCAGAAACTGTTCGTGTTCCGGGGAACTTGGACTCAGCTGTTATTTATCGTTCCACAGAATGTGCATCTGTTATTTTCAATTCTCCAGGGATGAGTCGGCCACCACAGGTAGGCAACAGTTATGTTGTGAGATGGCGTCACCTTGGAGTCTGTACATTATAGGATTTAGTGCTTTTCAAGAACTCCAGCGTCTGAAGTACAGAGGCTTGTTACACTGTCCGACACGTCTGGTTAAGGGCTAAAATCCAACCAGAATATTAGGTTGACAATCTACCCAAACTGCTAAATATTTGTTCCCATTTTAAATTGATTGATTGAAAAACACAGCAGGGAAATATTCCCTTCGGCCTACCGAGTCCACGCGACCATCGATCACTTGTTCACACTAATTCTGTTATTCCACTTTTCCATCCACTCCCTACACAATGGGTGGGAGGGGGGCAATTTACAGCAGGCCAATTAATCTACAAACCCACATGACTTTGGGATGTTGGAAGACACCGGAGCACCCAGCGAAAACGGTCACAGGGAGAACATCCGGTCACAGGGAGAACATGCAAACTCCACACAGACAGCACCAGACAGACAATCTGTCCACCAAGATGATTTTGGACTATTTTAACCACAAGCACTGGTGGGTGCCAGCTACCCCTGAAACACTGCTGAAATACAGCAGTCATTTCATTCAGTAGTCAACTTGCATATTTCAGACACGTGCACCTTGAGTGTTTATTGGCAAAAGATCCCGTGCAGAGCTTACGTCATACCCACACCAGGGAGTCCTTGATACTGACATTCAATTGAAAGGTATTTAATGTGCCATCACTGACTCACAACTAAGGTTGCCAACTATCTCACTCCCAAATACGGGGCAAGGTGACGTCACCGCCCCACTCCCCACGTGACCTCACCCAGCCAGCGGCGGCACGGTGGCGCAGCGGTAGAGTTGCTGCCTTACAGCGAATGCAGCGCCGGAGACTCAGGTTCGATCCTGACTACGGGCGCCGTCTGTACGGAGTTTGTACGTTCTCCCCGTGACCTGCGTGGGTTTTCTCCGAGATCTTCGGTTTCCTCCCACACTCCAAAGACGTACAGGTATGTAGGTTAATTGGCTGGGCAAATGTAAAAGTTGTCCCTAGTGGGTGTAGGATGGTGTTAGTGTGCGGGGATCGCTGGGCGGCGCGGACCCGGTGGGCCGAACGGCCTTTTTCTGCGCTGTATCTCTAAATCTAAAAATCTAAAATCTACTCCCGCTCCACAAATGCTGGCCGCTCGGGCCGGGAGGCGGGTTGCTACGCAACCTCTGTTAGGTGAACACACTCCGTTAGCCTACACTGTCCTGGGCGACAGTGGCCCATGGGCCCAGTGTAGGCTAACGGAGCGTGTTCGCCTAATGGAGGTTGCCTAGCAACCCACCTGCCGGCCCGCGGGCCGACAGCAGCCCGCAGGCCTAATATGGGACAAGGGCGGTCCCGTATGGGCCAAACCAATTTAGTCCAAAATACGGGATGTTCCGGCTAATACGGGACAGTTGGCAACCCTACTCACAACAGTATACTGAAACTTCAACAAGAAGTAATAACGCTTTGTTTAAAATGAAGCACATGGAAATCCTTTTGCACGTTTAGTGGTTATACCAGTGTGAATGAAGGGTTGAATGGTTCAACATTGGCACACATAATGGGGAGGGGGTGGGGGGGGGGGGAGAATGCTACTGAGGCTGAACAACAAGGTCATTCAGGATACAAAGCAGGACTGAAGTCAATTCCGTGAAATTCTGTGTAGGAAGGCACTGCAGATGCTGGTTTACACCGTAGATAGACACAAAGTGCTGAGTAACTCAGCGGAACAGGCAGCATCTCTGGAGATAAGGAATGATTGAGAGCCATTTTCCTTGATCATCGTGTGTTTTCACACCTTATCCTTCCATATCTCTATGTCTCCCTCTCCCCTGACTCTTAGTCTGAAGAGGGGTCTCGACCCGAAACGTCACCCATTCCTTCTCTCCAGAGATGCTGCCTGACCCGCTGAGTTACTCCAGCATTTTATAGACAATAGACAATAGGTGCAGGAATAGGCCATTTGGCCCTTTGAGCCAACACCGCCATTCAATGTGATCATGGCTGATCATCCACAATGAGTACCCGTTTCCTGCCCTCTCCCCATACCCCCTGACTCCGCTATCATTACGAGCTCTATCTAACTCTCTCTTGAAAGCATCCAGAGAATTGGCCTCTACTGCCTTCTGAGGCAGAGAATTCCATAGATTTACAATTCTCTGAATGAAAAAGTTTTTCTTCATCTCCGTTCTAAATGGCCTACCCCTTTTTCTTAAACTGTGACCCCTGGTTCTGGACTTCCCCAACATTGCGAACATGTTTCCTGCCTCTAGCGTGTCCAACCCCTTAATAATCTTATATGTTTCAATAAGATCCCCTCTCATCCTTCTAAATTCCAGTGTATACAAGCCCAGTCGCTCCAGTCTTTCAACATACGACAGTCCCGCCATTCCGGGAATTAACCTAGTGAACCTACGCTGCACTCCCTCAATAGCAAGAATGTCCTTCCTCAAATTTGGAAACCAAAACTGCACACTGTACTCCAGGTGTGGTCTCACTAAGGCCCTGTACAACTGCAGAAGGACCTCTTTGCTTCTATATTCAACTCCTCTAGTCATTAGCTTTGTGAAGGACAACATGCCATTAGCTTTCTTCACTGCCTGCTGTACCTGCATGCTTATTTCAGTGACTGATGAACAAGGACACCCAAATCTCTTTGTACTTCCCCTTTTCCTAACTTGTGTATATCTTTGTTGTCTTTTGGAGAGTTACTGGTTGATCCCTTCCTGACTGGAGAACCTGTCTCTGCTGACACCTACTGGTGAATCAGAAAATAACTGCAGATGCTGGTACAAATCGAAGGCATTTATTCACAAAATGCTGGAGTATCTCAGCAGGTCAGGCAGCATCTCAGGAGAGAAGGAACGGGCAACGTTTCAGGTCGAGACTGATGTCGGGGGGGCGGGACAAAGGAAAGATATAGGTGGAGACAGGAAGATAGAGGGAGATCTGGGAAGGGGGAGGGGAAGAGAAGGACAGAGGAACTATCTAAAGTTGGAGAAATCAATGTTCATACCACTGGGCTGCAAGCTGCCCAGGCGAAATATGAGGTGCTGTTCCTCCAATTTCTGGTGGGCCTCACTATGGCACTGGAGGAGGCCCATGACAGAAAGGTCAGACTGGGAATGGGAGGGGGAGTTGAAGTGCTCAGCCACCGGGAGATCAGATTGGTTAACGCGGACCGAGCGCAGGTGTTGATCGAAGCAATCGCCGAGCCTGTGTTTGGTTTCGCCGATGTAAATCTACTGGTGAATGATCAGTTCATCCTTGGTGATTGCATTCACTGACTGGAGAGTCATAGAAACATAGAAACATAGAAAACAGGTGCAGGAGTAGGCCATTCGGCCCTTTGAGCCAGCACCACCATTCAAGATGATCATCCAAAATCAGTACCCTGTTCCTGCTTTCTCCCCATATCCCTTGATTCCTTTAGCCCTAAGAGCTATATCTTACTCTCTCTTGAATACATCCAGTGAATTAATCTCCACTGTCTTCTGTGGCAGAGAATTCCATAGATTCACTGGGTGAAAATGATTTTCCTCATCTCAGTCCTAAATCACGAAAATATTTCCTGCATCTAGCCAGTCCAATCCCTTAAGAAATTGATACGTTTCTATATCCCCTCTCATCCTTCTAAATTCCAGTGAATATAAGCCCAGTCGATCCATTCTTTCATCATATGTCAGTCCCGCCACCCTGGGAATTAACCTGGTGAACCTACGCTGCACTCCCTCAATAGCAAGAATGTCCTTCCTCAAATTAGGAGACCGAAACCACACACAATACTCCGAGTGTGGTCTTACCAGGGCCCTGTACAACTACAGTTGGACCTCCTTGCTCCTATACTCAAATCCTCTCGCTATGAAGTGAGTCTGACTTTCATGGTCAAATCTCCCTGTCACAAGTAACACAAAGTTTGATCTCATGCTGTTTCCATGCTCTCGCTGTGTCAATTATTTGATACAACATTTTAATGTTCCAACGTCATTGTTTCTCAAGTATTTTGCAGCAAGCAAGAATTTCAATGCTCTGTTACCAGAACATGTAGCAATTGACTGTTAACTCTCTCGATCAAGTACAATTTCAGTGGTCAAAATGCAGCACGTTTTAGGTTAGCGAGTGAAAGCTTTAAACTTTTCACACCTGCGTTCTGCTGTTGAGCCAAGCTAATCCTGTGTCATGTTTACCTAAACAACTCCTGCGTGCCAGTATTTCTAAAGCTTTAAAATAAAATGAAGGCATCAGGAGCATCTATTTCACAACGGCATTGTGAATATTATTTGTGGATAATCAAAAACCACAGGATGTCGGGCATCTGACACTTGACACTGATCAGTCTGAAGAAGGGTCTCGACCCGAAACGTCACCCATTCCTTCTCTCCCGAGATGCTGCCTGACCTGCTGAGTTACTCCAGCATTTTGTGAATAAATACCTTCGATTTGTACCAGCATCTGCAGTTATTTTCTTATACTAAATAAAGCAGATGGATACTTCTAAAAGAATGACTAATCTTTAATAAATCTGGAATAATCAAGGTCACTAATTTTCACTTTTTGATAACATTTCACAATTTATGCTTTGATTCCAAAAAACTTCAATGGCCAATGGTGCTTTTATTGACACACGTGCAAACACACAGTGAACTTATTTTCTTATATACTGTCCACTAAAGTATTACTTATTGATTATGTGCTTCAGAATGCAGTGCGCAAACAAATAAACATTTCAGCGATTCAGTCATTAATGGTGACCAAGAGTACATTTTGTATTCTATGCAATGAAATAAACTTGTGAAGTAGTGCCTTGGCATGAAAGATCTGCCAATGACGCAAGCTGTCCCATGTACGTGAACAATGCTAACCATGTTTCTAATTGACCACAGAGCCTGTGGAGCACTCATCATTTGCCTGAAGATTGTTGTGCAGGACACGAGGCCACATTGAACTCTGAATCAAGCCTCAATTCTCAAGTCTGTGAATTCTGCCAGGCTGTGTTCCCAGCCGGAGCGGCAACACGAGATGATTACTTGGTGCACCTCACTGAACATATCGAATGCGATTAACCCCCGTGGTGACATCTTGGGGCACCTTGCTGACTAACCACTGCAAGGGCAATGAGCAGAGCAGAACTGGGATTCGATGCACACTGGTCGCGTGTGGTGAAGGTGTTTGCCCTGAAGGTGCGCAGTAGTTGGGATGCAAGATGCTCAAATTGAACAGAAAGCATGACACGGGCAGATGGGTCTGGAAGTGGGGGAAGAAGTAATTAAACTATGTGAGATGAACAGAATTTGCTTTGCACAAGGTCACTTTATACTCTTAGGTATTGCAGAGAACAGATGGCTGGAAGTGCGTGCTCCATAGAATAACACGCAGCAGGAGTGTGTTACCAGGCAGTGACTCATCAGGGAGGATTCACATTACACTGTCAACAAAAAGAGTAGCTTTTCTGTTTCAGATAGATAAACCTGGAGACATGTAAAATGAACCACCATGACATTATATTATATTCCATTTGACCTCCGCTGCAGTAATATATATTGTCATGTTCACTACTATATTATCTTAGATCAGAGAATAAGGTAGTACAGATAGGGGGCATATTAACAGATTAAAAAGGCACAAAGTGCTGGAATCATTTAGCGGGTCAGGCAGTATCTCTGGAGAACATGGATAGGTGACATTTCAGGTCAGGATTACTCTCCAGTTTGAAGAAGGGTCCCGACCCAAATCGTCGCCTATCCATGTTCTCTAGGGATGCTGCCTGACCCGCTGAGTTATTCCAGCACTTTGTGTCTTTTTTTTGTAAACCAGCATTTGCAGTTCCTTGTGTTTGTCATTTAACACACGATTGGTGCATTGGCTCCCTCAAAGGGCTATCCATTTAGTTCCCTTCTCCTTTTCCTTTATTTCTGCACATTGTCACATTTCAAGAATTTATCTGATTCTCATTTTGAAAATTACTATTGTATCTGCTTGTACCATTTTTTAAAGAAATGACAGTCAAATTCTGACAAATTGCTGTCTATTTCTTTTGCTGCTTGTTTTTGCCAATTATGTTGAAAATGTTTTGTTTCCATTGCTGACGCTGTTGGTGAAAACAGTGTCATCTTATGTAATGCAGCCACAACCTTCATGACTAAGATCACCTTTTTAAAAGGAACTCATTAGATCTGTGCGTCACTGACAAGGCCAATGTTTATTGCCCATCCCATAAAGCCATCTTCAGTGGATAACCAACATCTGCAGTTCCTTTCTATACCGTCTATATAATCTGGGAAGTAAATGCAGATTGATATTCCTGCTTAACAACAATAGACAATAGACAATAGGTGCAGGAGTAGGCCATTCGGCCCTTCGAGCCAGCACCGCCATTCAATGTGATCATGGCTGATCATTCTCAATCAGTACCCCGTTCCTGCTTTCTCCCCATACCCCCTGACTCCGCTATCCTTAAGAGCTCTATCTAGCTCTCTCTTGAATGTATTCAGAGAATTGGCCTCCACTGCCCTCTGAGGCAGAGAATTCCACAGATTCACAACTCTCTGAGTGAAAAAGTTTTTCCTCATCTCTGTTCTAAATGGCCTACCCCTTATTCTTAAACTGTGGCCCCTGGTTCTGGACTCCCCCAACATTGGGAACATGTTTCCCCACCTCTAATGTGTCCAACCCCTTAATAATCTTATACGTTTCGATAAGATCCCCTCTCAACGAGGAATCAAAAGCTACACGTTTTTGCTATCAAATGGCCAGAGAGAGGGTTGCTTCTCATCAAAAGCAGCCCTTGTACCTTGTGCAATTGAAGTTGATTCAATCGTGATTGTGCGATGAAGTTGCTGGGGCAGGAGCCGACAGTAATTGGGGGCCAGGTATCCCCAGTGGCAATGATACCGGCACGCCTGATTTTTTAGATTGGCTTGTGGCTGGCAGCAACACGGTGCCTGCTCATTCCAAGTGCATGGGCTGTCCCTGTGTGATGACTTCCCATCTTCAGCTTACGCTCTAACTTCTGAGTCAAAAGATTGTGGGTTCAAGTCCTGCCTGAGAGACTTGAACACAATGACCACAGCTTATGTTCCGAATGCAAACTGCAATCCCACAGCACCGCTGCAAAGAAGCATGGGGAGTTCTCCTTGGTGTCTTGCTGTTAATATTTTTTACTCGACCAGTATAATTAAATTGGTTGTTTGGTTGTTGCTACTTGGAGCTTGCTGTACGCAAATTAGCTGCTGTGCCTTGTACATTACAGCAGTGACAAAGTTGCAAAGGTTCTTCAACGGCTACACAAAATGAACAGTGGCTGCGAAAAAGCGCTACAGCAATACAACTTCTTTTGGCTATCTCTCTGTATTGGTTTACATGGAACCTCTTGCAGCTCCATTTACTTGCTCGGCACAGAACAAGTTCAGGCCTTGCTTGTTTTGCTTTTTGGTCCCAGAAGATGTTCTACGATCATCCAGTAACGATTTCTAACAATGTTGTATTCTGCACTCTGCTATTCCTCTCTCTCTGCACAGCCTGTTATACTTGTGTATGGTTTGATTGTACTCGTGTATAGTATAGTTTCACTGGACAGCACACAAGCAAGGCTGCCCACTGTATCTCGGCACACGTGGCAATAATAAACCAATACCACTACCAATATCAAGTTTATTGTTATATATGCACAAGCACAGTGGGGTAGAGGTACAATTAAAATCTTGCTCGCAGCAGCATCAGAGTCAGACAAGACACAAAAGCATAAATCACAAAAAGAAACAAAACTACTGCCCAGGACAGGGATCTCCGCTGGGACCTCTGCTGTTTGTGATATATATAAATGACCTGCGCGTAAATGTAGATGCGTTGCTGAGTAAGTTTGCTGATGACACCAAAATTGGAGGAGTTGCAGACAGTGAGGAAGGCTAACAGAAGATACAGCGCGATTTCGATCAGCTGCAGAAATGGGTGAAGAAGGGTCTCGACCCGAAATGTCGCCCATTCCTTCTCTCCCGAGATGCTGCCTGACCTGCTGAGTTACTCCAGCATTTTGTGAAGAAATGGCAGTCCTCACTGATGAAAGACAGCGGAGGAAGGACAGCAGTCGACTATCAACTGGAGCCAGAAGGCAGCATCGGTATAACAGGTATGAAATGTTATTGAATAGGTATTTGTGTAAGTTAAGTTGTTTTTCCTCTCTGAACTGAATATGATGACTAAATTTTGCAAATGACTGCCTGATAAATAAATCTATTATTTTTTGGCTATACTATCTGCATTGCGTTGCATTTTTTTGACAAATTCATCCTTCATCTATAAGATTGATTCCACTTCCCATGTGTTAACCAATAGTTATAGCACATTGTTGGTTCTGGCACTTAGAGTCGTAGAATTATGCAGCACGGAAACAGGCCCTTCGGCCCAACTTGTCCCTGCTGACCATATTGCCTAGTCCAACTTGCCTGTGCCTGCCCACATCTCTCCAAACCTTTCTTATCCATATAGCTGTCCAAGTGTCTTTTAAATATTTTAATTGTACCCGGCTCTAGCACTTCTTCTCATCCATATACACACCATGCTCTGTGTGAAAAGGTTATCTCCCAGGTTCCTTTTAAATCTTTTCCCCCTCAATTTAAACCTATGCCCTCTAATTTTAGACTCTCCGACCCTAGGGCAAAGGCTGTGGCTATTTACCTTATCTATGTCCCTTGTGATTTTGTAAACCTCTATAAAGCCACCCTCAGCCTCTTACGCTGCATGGAAAAAAGTCCCAGCTTACCCAGCCTCTATGTATAACGCAAGCTTTCCTTCCAGACCCAGCAACATCCTCGTAAATCTCCACTGCCCCCTTCCGAGTTTAATGACATCCTTCCAGTAGCCGGGTGACCAGAACTGGACACAGTACCCCAAATGTGGCCAAACCAATGTCTTGTACAGGTGCAACATGATGTCAACACCATGACCGATGAAGCCAAGTGTGCCAAACGCCTTCTTCACCACTCTGTCCACCTGTGTCGCTGCTTTCACAGAACTGTGTACCTGTATCCCAAGGTCTCTTTATTCTGCCCAGGGCTCGACCATTTACTGTGTAAGTCCTACCCTGGTTTGTCCTACCAATATGCAACATTTCACATTTATTTGAATTAAACTTCATCTGCCATTCCTCAGCCCATTTTCCCAATTGATCAAGATCCTGTTGTAATTTTAGATAACTTTCTTCACTGTTCATTTTACCAACAATTTTAGTGTCATCTGCAAACTTATTAACCATGCCACCTACATACACATCCAAATTGTTAATATAAATACCAAAAGACCGTGGACCCAGCACCAATCCCTCCGGTATACCACTCGTTACCGGCCTCCTTACTGTGAAACAACCCTCTACCACCACTCTGTCTCCTACCTTCAAGCCAATTTTGTATCCTAGTGGCTAACTCGCCTTGGATCTCGTGTGATCGAACTTTCCAAACCAGGCTACCAAACATCTCAAATCTCAAACATCTCAGGAGTTTCTGCCTCCTCCAGCCTTTCACAGTGCGTTCCAACCCCCAGCCACACTTTAGGTGAAAGAAAAAAGTATTCTCACCTTCCCTCTCACTCTTCTTCCTTTTCCTCTGATTTATTTCTTCAACTTAAATTATTTTTGTAACTGTGAGCACCATCCCTAAAATTTCCAACTTTATTTTTTTAGATGTCTGGATCGCACTTTATATGAAGAATACTCAGCAGCTTTCTGGGAAGATTTTGTGTCTTTCTCCTTCTTCCCATTCTTGACAAGCTTTAGAATATTTGCAGAACATCCTGCTATCTGCCCCATGTACAGTAAGTGTTCTCACTGCATAGTTTAGTCTGCTCGCTCTGTGCAAGATGTATAAATCCTGTTTAACATTTCAATTCTGTTTTGTAGTTTTAGCACAATCCGCAGGCGTTGCCACTTTCATTTCACTGCACATCTTGTATATGTATGAGACAAATAAAGTTGACTTGACTTGACTTGGAAAAAAAAAAATTGTGACCTTATTACTAACTTGAAAAGGAGTCCTCCCTTTTTATTTGGTTTAATTTGCGACAACTAAACCAGATTATCTGGCTATTATCATAGTGCCGTTGGAGCTTGTTATGTACAGACTGGTTGCCACATTTCCTCCATTACAACAGTGACTGCTTCCAAAGTTGTAAAATGCTTTGGGGTTATTCTTTGGGGGGAATCTGAGCAGGACATGTGTGGTGCAGCTACTATTAATTACACAAGAGGGCAGCAGAGTTCTTTTTTAGAGGTTGTGAAGAGAGATTTGAAATTTTAGATCAGAAATGAATTTAATGTAAAGTAATAGTTTTGTTATAGTCAAATAAACTAAGAGCCATTAGAAGTTATTTAAGTCAAACGAACTGCGTCCTTAAAAATGCACTGTTTTTTCTGTCTTGTCTTTAAAAAGAATCCACTGCAGGGCAGTTATACTAAGGTTTTGAATTGAGGCTGAGAATTTTAAAAATGCTGGAAATCTGAAATAAAAACAGAAAATGCTGGAAACACCCAGTAGGTTGGTTCTGCTCTAGCGAAGAGTTCTGGACCTGAAACATAAATGTTTCTCGCTCCACGCACGCTGCTTGTCCTGCTGAGTGTTTCCAACATTTCCTGTTTTTAATTTTAAAGTGTAGCTTTCACGGGCAAAAAGGCCGGAATCTGAGAGGGTGATTTCCCCCCAAACCTTGCTGCACATCCTGGAAACATGGCAGGGTATGAATGATTTTGTCTAATTTACACACTGCACCTAGCCTTTGTACATCTCTCTCATGTGTGATCAAGAGAGCGTCTAACTATGTTACTCTCTCCACAGATGGAACCTGACCTGCTGCGTATTTCCGGCACTCTATCTTTATTTCAGATTCCCAGCCCCTGCTGTACTTTGCTTCTCACTACACATGCACATTGTGTTTTCTTTTCCTTTCTTTATTCTTTTCTGCTTTAGTTTATTTCCTTTACTTTACATCTCCCCCAGAAGCCCCAGCTGTGACCATCAAGCTTTCTTCACCCTCTCTCAGCCAGCACCACCACAACTCATGTCACTCAGTCTCTCCCAGCCTCCATCCTCTCACACACATTCTCTTCATTTTCTGCAACTTAAATTATTTGATTTTTACTTTTTCCCAGTCGTTGCCCTGAAAATGATAAAGTTGTCTCTTTCCACGGATGCTGCCTGAGCTGCTGAGTGCTTCCAGCAGTTTCTGGTTTTATTTCCAATGGTGCATTTATATCTTGAGCAAGCCTGCCAACTAGGAGGGGGGGGGGACACATACTGTTAAGACTCCAACAGCCCTGCAGTGTCACAGTTTTGTGGGAATGTTTTTGGTTTGAGGACAGTTGCAGATGGATTGAAGTGTTTGTGAGGAACTATACATCTTTCCTGTTATTGGAATACATTGTTTTTGACTCTTTTTACGTTACTTGTGGTAATATGCCGCTTTAACCTGAAAGGTGAGACCTCTGTTTAGCTTAGTTCAGTTTAGAGATACAGTGCGGAAACAGGTCCTTCGGCCCACCAAGTCTGCGCTGACCAGCGATCCCCGCACACTTACACGATCCTACACACACTTGGGACAATTTACAATTATACCAAGCCAACTAACCTATGAACCTGCATGTCTTTGGAGTGTAGGAGGAAACCAGAGCACCTGGAGAAAACCCAAGCGGTCACGGGGAGAACGTACAAACTCCGGACAAGCACCCGTAGCCAAGATCGAACCAAGGTCTCTGGCGATGTGAGGCAGCACTCTACTGCTGCGCCACCATGCCGCCCCTCTGCTTAAGCTTCACATTATTCCAGCAACGTGAAAACTTCTCTCCTGCCTTCAAAGGCCATTTCAATTTTATTTCAAATGTATCTCTTTGCATGATTCAGAGGGAGCGCAGTGTTCCTTTTGCTTTGGGAGCCTGGCTTCACGCTGGGCTTCAGTTAAACTCTGCCAGTGGTATCACACCTTCGAGCTTCTGAGTCATCTCTCAAGAGCACTATACGTATGTAACTGCTTATTTTTAATGCAAAGCTGATAAAGTCAGGGACCCACAAATGACCAGTATCCAACTCCAGTAGATTGTTGCTTTGAAACAGAACAAAAAAATCTACTTCTCATTTTTATTGCTATGTAGGAACAGTATTTACTGAGAGAAAATGTTTTTAAACCAGGTCCTCTCAGTTACACAGGGATTCAGGCGGATTGACAGATGTAGAATCCCTGCATATCATGGAAACTGGGAGTGCCTGGTTTAAAAGGGCTGTCAACAAATACTGTTATTACGCAGAAATAAAAGCAGAAGAGGATTTTTTTTTTCAAAGCAAAGCTTACTGAAATTGGCTATTTGTCATTCATGAGCCCTTTACTTGATCAGAGTGGGCATAACTGAAAAACAGTGAAAGCCTTAAACATGCAAGCTTAAAATATTTTAAAATGTGATTAAGCTGTTCCAGTGGGTCATTCAAGCAATAAAGTTATGATATTGTCAGAGACTTGATTATAAAGGCCAAGGTTAGACTGATGCCATTGTTTAAGGAATATGGGAGGAAACCGGAGCACCCGGAGAAACCCCACGCGGTCACAGGAGGAGCGTACAAACTCCACACAGATAGTATCCGCTGTCAGGATCAAACAAGCAACTTTACCGCTGCCCCACTGTGCTGCCTATGGAGTCATTGGTGGGGAGTGTGGTCTGTGTGATAGACTGGACTACATCTACAACTCTCTACAATTTCTTGCAGTCTTGGGAAGAGCTGTTCCCAAACCAAGCTGTGATGCAACCCGACAGTATGCTTTCTGTGGTGCATCTGAAGAAGTTTGTAAGAGTCATTGGAGACATGCCAACCATTTCAGTTATGAAGAGAGACTGGTTAGGCTGGGCTTTTCCTTGCAGTGCAGGAGATTGAAGGGTTCCTGCTTGAGGGCTGCACAATTTTGAGGGACGTGGCTAGAGTAGACAGTAGGAAACTTTCTCCATCGCAGAGGTATCTAAAACCAGAGGGCAGAGGTTTAGGGTGAGCAGTAAGAGCTTTAGAGGGAATCTGAGGGAGAATATTTTCACCTGGAGTGTGATTAGTATCTGGAACATGCTGCCTGAGGAAATGGTGGAGGCAGAGACTCTCACGACTCTTAAGAAGTATCCAGATCGGGACTTGGATTGCCAAGATGTAAAAGGTATGGGTCCAGGGCTGCAAAATATGCTAAGTATAGATGAGTACTCGATGGTCAGCATGGCCATGATGGGCCAAAGAGCCAGTTTCTGTGCTGTACATAGAGTGAAATGTAGAACATCACCTCCCAAATCCATGAACTTCACCACCTCATGGGACAAGGGCAACTGGTGCATGGGAAAACCATTCCTGCAGGCTCCCCTCTAAGACGCGCCCTTTCCCGAGTTAGAAACAGGTCGCCCGTCCTTCATCATCACTAGTTCTGAATCCTGGAACTCCCCCCCCCCCCCCCAACAGCATTGGAAGGGCTGCAGGGGTTGAAGAAGTCAGCTGACCTCCACCTTCTCAGAGACAGTTAGGGATGGGTGATAAATATTTGCCTCACCAGCGATACCCATATCCTGGGTATGATTTATTTTTGTAAACATGTATTTTTAACACTTAAGCAGGGTGTGGAGAGGCCGTTTAATGAGTCTGCATTGCTGTTTTTTTGCTGAAAGACTTGCGGTGCAGTGTTTTCAGAGCTGTAAATAAATGGAGCTGTGCCCCATCTGGTGGATGGAAATGAAGAGATCATTTCAGAGCTGCCCTTCACTTGTCCTTGTTCTTGTGCTGCGAGCTCTGTCACCGGTAGCAATCGACCCACTGGAAAGAATAACACCGTTGCCTCTGTCTCCAATGATATCAGAAATTTCTGAAAGGTCCCTGTCTTCATTTGGTGATCTCGTGCAGCTTTCCCAGCTTATTTAAAACAAAATCTTACCTTTTCATAAATGTCTTATTACATCTCTGTGAAGTCCCAATGCACTTTACAATCAATGGCATTTTTATGTAAATTCATTATATTCATGAATGTTTTATTTATACAATGTTAACGTTATTGGACTTTCCAGTTTCTGGGAGCGTTTCATTTTACTGAAGCTCAGTGTAAACTGAACAGATCTGCAGGTGATGCCAGACAGTGTGGGGCAGAGCTGAATCTGTGGGAGAAGCTCGGCCAATGCACATACAACTCAGAAACCAAATGTGCGAATCACACTCCAGGTGAAAAAAATCTCGCTCAGATCCCCTCTGAAGCAAATGAGAGGGATACAAGTCAGAGGAAGAAGTGGTCAGAATATATGGTACTCTGGTCAATTCCGTAAATTAGACTGAAGGAAGACAAAACATCAGACTCCATTACAAACGTGTAGGAAAGAAAACTGCAGACGCTGGTTTAAATCGAAAGTAGACACAAAATGCTGGAGTAACTCAGCGGGTCAGGCAGCATCTCTGGAGAGAAGGAATGGGTGACGTTCCGGGTCGAGACCCTTCTTCAGAAGAACGTCACCCATTCCTTCTCTCCAGAGATGCTGCCTGACCCGCTGAGTTACTCCGGCATTTTGTGTCTACCTTCCATTACAAACGCCTCAGTTTTGATTAACTGACCCACAGATACGGCATGGAAACAGGCCCTTTGGCCCACCGAGTCCACACGATCATCAATCACCTGTCCACACTAGTTCTATGTTATCCCACTTTTGAATCCAATCTTTACACACTATGGGCATTTTATAGTGGCCAATTAACCTACAAACCTGCACGTCTTTGGGATGTGGAAAGAAACCGGAGTTCCCGGAGGAAACCCAAGCTGTCACAGGAGAACGTGCAAACTCCATACCCACGATGTCAGGATTGAACCCGGGTCTCTGAGGCAGCGGCTCTACCTGCTACGACTCTGTGCTGCCCTGTGATACTGTGTGCTTTTGTGGGATGCACACCATAGGAAGGATAGGCAGGCTTTCAAGGTTTAATATAGATTCAGAAGGATTTTACCAGAAATACATATTTGCGAAAAGACAACGTTTTGCACTTTTTACAATAACAACGCTATTATTTAAAATCCTGAAGTGTTGGTTTAAAGTAGACAGAGGCAGCTTGTATCCAGTACTTCAGAGGTCAGGAACAAGTGGTCTTGGATGCAGAATTAAATGTAAGACTTCAACCAGACGACAGGATCTTCACTCCGAGAGTCGTGGAGATCACAGTGGTGGAGACAAACATTATTCAAAATTAGATTCAATTGAATGTGAAAGGAATAGGGAATACATACAAACACTGATCTCACTATCTTCCATGTCCTTCTCCTTGTTGAATACTGATGCAAAATGCTTGTTTAGTACACCACCTACATCCTTTGACTCCACGCATAAATTCCCTCTTGATCCATAAGCGGTCCTACCCTCTCCTTAGCTATCCTCTTGTTTTTAATGAATGTATAAAATACATTGAGATTCTCTTTAATCCAACTTTCCAATGACAATTCATGGCCCCTTCTGGCCTTTCTAATTTCCTGCTTCAGTTCTTTCCTGCTTTCTTTATATTCCTCAAAGGTCCTGTCTGATGTCATCTTCCTAATCCTTATATACACTTCCTCTTATTATGTTTACTTCAGGTTAGGGATTTATGCTGAGATCCCACGTGGGCATGAAATGGCTTTGATGTGCTTTATATGAGAACTAACATATCTCTGTACCTGATATTCAGACTTAATTATCTGTGCATCTTTTCAATTGTCATCTAGTGGTAATCTACAATGTGACTCATATATTTTGCAGTGTGGTATCGTGCATTGTAGCATTGCGCTGTGAATTGTGGTGTGCTTTTGATTCATTACTTGTGGCATAGTGCCATCCATTATGGTGTGATGTAATGCTATTACCTACCTCTGCCTGACAATCTTCATTCCAGTATGGTGTAGTGCCATAATTGATGCCATTGTTTACATGAAAATTGTTTGGCAAACCTTTGTTTGTAGGGCAGCGTAGGGGGAGGTGAGGGGGAAAGAAAAGAACCTGAGAAAGCCGCACGCCATTTTTGCAGCAGTTACATTGCACGCAAGTTATGGAATGCAACGTGATTTGATCTGATCACGGGCATTGTTTGATCTACGAGCACATTTGAATGAAAATTGGGTTTTCTCCAGGATTCATTGATAAGGAATAATTATTTTATTGATTAAATCTTGACATCATTTGTATTATCAAATGAAATCTGTAAACCTGCATTAGGTACTGAAAAACAGCTGTTAATTTAATTGAATCCAATGTGGCTAGACATTCAAAGTAATGATCTTACCTCTGGATTTGCTTTGAAATATATAGTGTCTGTTAATTTACCAAATTTAATGTCTAGCTAGTCTTTCTGCTTTATTAGTGAAAACAGTTGAGGCATTGTTCCCCAACGCTCTCTTGCTATTGAAAAATAAAATAAAAGCTCTCCTCCACAAATCTCACTGTTCAGTTGGAAACTAGGTGCTCTCCCACAGATACAGAACATGACCCATTGAGGGATCCTATGCCTTGTACAACCAACTCTCGAATGGGACAAAGGTTTCTTGTTTCTGGCCTTTGACATATTTACAAATGATAACTAAAAGTGTGCAGAGAAAGTGAAAATTAAACACATTTTAAATGCCCTCTGAGTTTCTAATTCTGGAGAACATGGCTGACTTTCATTGAGTTTCAGTCATTCGGCCCACCACATCCATGCCGACCTTTTGCCTACCTGCACCGATCTCATTTGTCCACATTATGACTGTATCCTTCTACGCCTTGCCCATTTGTGTCTGTCTCAATAAATATAGTAATTATATCAGATGCCACCACCTCTTCTGGAGTGTTCCAGATATCAACCGCTTTCTGTTTAAAAAAAATCCTTAGATCCTTTTTAAAAGCCCTACTTCTCACCTTAAACTGATGTCCTTTTGTTTTTGATACACCTACCATGGTAAATAAAGATTTTGACTATCTAACTTATTTCTGCCTCTCATAATTTTCTCTACTTCTTGGACCCCGAAGTCTCTCTGTTCATCGACATTTATTGGTGCCCTACCATTTACAGTACATGTCCTACCCTATTTGACTTCCCAAAATACATTGCTTAATCCTTGCCCAATCCTTCGCCTTTCCCTTCCTAACTACATTTCCAGTAAAGATACAGAAGCAATCAATAAATGATCAAGGTTCAGGGTTGAGGTGTTTGTACTTTTTAAGGAAACCTGAGACAGACTGTTTTTAGTGTGGCTGTGAGTTGTTTTCCTTCTCCCATGCTAGTTGAATTGTGGGAATTATTTGTCATGAGGTACTCTGGCCCATGGAAGGGTCAAAATGGAGTTTAGCTCAGATGGTGCCAAGTCTGTTGGAAACAAGAAATGTCTATTGAGTGGCACAAAGGCACATCCAGGTTCGATCCTGACCCTCAGCGATGTCTGTTTGGTGTTTACACATTCTCCCTGTGGCCAGGTGGGTTTTTCCCAGGTACTCCACTTTCCAAAAACATTGGGTTCATTGGCTGCTGCAAATGGCTCCCAGAGTAGGTGGGTGGCTGGCAAGTCGGGTAAGATTTGATATGCATGTGCGAGAGAATAGATTACAGAGCAATGTTTTGGGAAATGGGATTATCCATTGGGGAATGGGATGGGAATTGTCTGAAAGTCGGCATAGATTCAGTGGGCTAAATGGCCTTCTTCTATGTCACGGAAGGAAATAAGAAGCCTCGTGAAAATGGGCATCCCCCATCCCCAGAGTTTGCACATCCCTCACACCTCCTTAACAACCAACAAAACTCAGTGGAAGCAAGTCTACAGAACCCTGAGGTACTGGACAGAAGAATTTAATTTTCAACTAAGTTTTGAGTCAACCAAGACCAAAAGCGTGATGGAAAACTAAAATAACTTATTGCTAAAAATCTGCAATGAAAACAGTGTACAAATACTAAGCAGGACAGGCAGCATCTGTGGGGATAGAAATGGAGTTAACATTTCAGGTCAATGGTCTTTCATCAGAGTGGGAAAGTTGTTTTAAGTTGTAGAGAAGGGAGAAGAGTGAAGAGACCAGTGGGAATGACTGTGTATGAAAATAACTGCAGATGCTGGTTCAAATTGAAGGTATCACAAATGACTGTGATAGGGTGAAGGCCAAGGTTGTCCAGGTGACAAATGCCTCTGGAGCCGTGCAGTCAGTCAATGAATGAGATCAAGGAGAATAAAACACAAAAGGTGCAGGAGCCCAACAGCAGCTGCAAATCTGCAACAAGAGAATGCTGGAAATACCCAGCAGACCAGACAGCATCCATGGAGAGAGAATGGCTGGGTTAATGTTACAGCTGGATTGAGCTGAGAGGGCTGCTATATGCCCAGAAGGAAGGTGAGGTGCTGTTCCTTGAGCTTACAATGGGCTTCATTGGAGCAGTGTAGGAAGACAAAGAAAGAGTGAGTGGAGGATTACAGTGACAGGCAGCTGGATGCTCAGGGCCACTGCTGCCGACTGAATGGAGCCATTTTGCAAAGCATTCACTCAATCTATATCTCCTAGGTAGAGGAGACTGCATCATGAGCACTGCGTGCAATATTCACGAGGCTGAGAGAATCATGTGAATCGCTGCATGCATCATAAAGGACCGTTTGGGTGCCCGGATAGCTGGAGGAGGGAAGTGGTGGTACATCCCCTTCGTTGCATGCAAACTGCTGTGAGAATGGTTGGTGGAGATGGAGAAGTACCTAACTGCTCCCGGTACATAATTTTTGTCTGTACCACCTGACCAGAAACCTAGCCCAGGCTAGACACAAAGTGCTGGAGTAACTCAGCGGGTTAGCCAACATCTCTGAAGAAAAAGGATGGTTGATGTTTTGGGTCGGGACCCTTCTTCAGGCTGAAAGTAGGAGGGGGGGGGGGTGTGGGGGGAGTTGAAGAGCTGGAGGCGAGAAAAGCTAGTCCAGTCATTGATTAGAAGGAGATCTTCACAGCACAAAGGAGATCTTCCTTTTACCGGTTTCCATCCATTTCCTCTGGTCTTGCAATGAGGATGATGCTCAATCATAACCTGGCACAGTGGCCCAGAAGAAATGTAGCCGCCCTCCACACCTTATCCCTTGTGTCTGAGGTTGAACTTTGACAGTGTTTCTGCAACTGCACCTGTTCAGAGGTTTGATATTTTCTACAGAAGAGATTTGTTAAAACTCAAGCACATTATTTTCCCAAAGGTAATCGGCAAATGTTACTGTGCCTCCCTACTATTTTCTATCCTAAACTATTTAACATTTACTGCAAATGGTATTTTGCACTTTCTTAAATGATTGCAATCATAATTCTTTTGAAAGTAATTCAGAGACGTCTTTTCCTCAGTTCATTAATTTGAGCAACATCGACAGTAAGATAGTTTAAAGACCTAGGGAAACATAGAAAATAGGTGCAGGAGGAGGCCATTTGGCCCTTTGAGCCAGCACCATTCATTGTGATCATGGCTCCATCCACAATCTGTGCCTGCCTTCTCCCCATATCACTTGATTCCACTAGCCCATCGAGCTCTATCTAACTTTTTATTGCTTTATTCCAATGTTTGCACTTTCATTAAGATAAGCAAACAGAGGTCAGCTCCCAGGGGGTTAGATGTGGCCCTTGTGGCTAAAGGGATCAGGGGGTATGGAGAGAAGGCAGGTATAGGTTACTGAGCGGGATGATCAGCCATGATCATATTGAATGGCGGTGCAGGCTCGAAGGGCCGAATGGCCTACTCCTGCACCTATTTTCTATGTTTCTATGTTTGTCTGATATTCCAATCTATATTAATTTTATGAAGAAGTCAATTTATTGTTTTACAGGGGGCCTCAATCCATTTAGTTTTAAATTGTCCTAAGTCTTTGTTCAAATAAGGAAGCCAACAATTATGGAAGGAAAATAAATCATGTTAGATGTTTAAATGCTAATCTACCAGAATATATGCTAAAGGACCTACCTTTGTTTTGAAATGTGAAATGTGAAAATTAAAAGTAATTTTGGAACCAATTGGCCAGGATCTTGTTGGAGTGGCAACCAGAACTTCAACAATATTCCAAATGCAATCTAATCAATGTTTTGTACATCTGTAACATGTCAGCCCAATTCTTATCCTTAATGAAAGACACACAGTGCAGGAGTAACTTGTTGGGTCAGGCAGCATTTCTGGAGAACATGGATAGGTGATGTTTCGGGTCAGGACCCCTCTTCAGACTTATCCTCAATGCCTCAGCCTTTGAAGGCAAGCATACCAATGCCGTCTTCACTATCCTTCTCCTCTCTTTCCTTCCATGATCTGCAGTCCTCTGTTATTCACCATTGAAATCTGTTTACCACATTTTTGCCTGTTTGACTTGGAAATATGTTGTCCTTCATTATTACTGAGTCAAAAGTCTGGAACGCCCTCCCCAACAACACCTTCACCACAGTGACAGCAATGGTTCAAGAAGGTGTCTCACCCCCTCTTCTCAGGTGCAATTAGAGATGGTCAATAAATGCTGGCCTGATTCAGATCCTGATAAAATGTATAAAAAGTTTCAAAATAAATAAGTTATCTAAATAACTGAATCTGTCGTTTTCACACCTTACCCTCCCTCTCCCCTGATTCTCAGTCTGAAGAAGGGTCTCGACCCGAAGCGTCACCCATTCCTTCTCTCCAGAGATGCTGCCCGACCCGCTGAGTTACTCCAGCACTTTGTGTCTATCTTCTATCTAAATAAGGAGCAGGCCATTGTGAACGTCTATTATGTGGTGTTTATAAATAAACATGACAATCGCTGCATCTTTTTTTTTTAAATCTCCATATCGATGTTGTGTTCATCCCTGAAATGCTCTCCTCCACCGGTCCTCCGCTGTGCATTGATCAAGGGACGAAAGATCCTGATTCGTCGGCTCCGAGGCGGTCTACCCCACTCAGAAGGGAGATATAAGGATGGTGCTGTCAGCTGCTGCTGACAGTGTTGCTGCTGCAGTTTCGGCAGCCGCTGTTGCCGCCGCCGTTTCTGTAACTGCAGCCGCTGTTGCCGCCGCCGGTGAGGACCGACCGAGCGAGCACGCTGTGTTCTGGCGCCAGACTGAGCACGCGCCGCCGCCGCCGCCCCCCCCCCCCCCCCTTTCCTTCCCTCCCTCATCCCCTGCTGAGCGGCCATCGGACACCTTTCGGCTTCGACTATAACAACGAAGGTTTTAAAATAAAAAAGGAGCTTTTCTGTCAGAATCAATGATGCCGGCAGGGAGCCAGGAATCTGAATGTACTCTGGGTTATCAGGTACTGTGACCTCTGAAGTACGTCGTGTGTGTATAAATGTTATGTGTGACAGAACCCTGGTCCCTGGAATCTCGCTCCAACACCTTGCGTTTGCTTTTAAATGGGATGGGAGGTACCGGACTCATTTCAAGTGATGAGCGCCGCTTAATGCTTGATCCATTGTCTTAAACATTGTCTTAAACTCCTCACTGAGAAGGTAATATTTATTGTCCCAGCCAATGCGGCAGTGCCATTTAATATTTCTGTCATGTGTGTTGCGTGCATGTTCTGCCTTCCTGAGTGCTGGCTGCTGCTGCTGAATACGCTTCGGATAAAACGGCTCAGAATAGTACATTGAAAGAGGGAGCGGGAGGGAGAAGGGGTCGGGGGCTGAGGAAGAAATGATGGGGGGAGGGGAAGGAGTCGGTTCATAATGCCTGTACATTACAGATTAACCTTGAGGGCGCTGAAAATGAATTCTGGGCCAAGAACATGTCAAATATGTCAGCCTGTTAGATTTTGTGACAGGTAGTTTTGTGATTGATTTGTTTTGCTGTAACATGAATATTATAATAAAGTTTTATCGAAGATTGCCGTTCAGTATCTTAGCCCTGATTGTTGCTGTTTTGCTTTTGGCTTGAAATGTATTTCATCTGGTGGAGTCAGAACTCTGCCTCTCTCTGCTTGGATTGTAGGAGTCTGCTACATACTGCTATTGATTGTACGTGTGTCATGTTTGTCTATTTCTAGCTGTGTTTCAATGTTATGAGTGCTGTAGCTCACTGTAAACTGAGCAATATATTGTGCGCTATATGCTGTGTAAGATGGTACGTAACCTCTTAAAGGTACTGCATCATTGGGAGTTTTAGATGTGGCCTCATTGCAGAATACTGCAAGTGCAAACACTGAGCTGCTGGAAAAGTGAGATGGTGCTGTTTTGAATGGTAATTGGTTTGTCAACTATTTTTCCCTGACCAGATACAAAACTCTATTTATATTGGAACATTACACCAGAAGCTGTAGTTATGCCTTGCTACCGTTAGCCAAAATGCAGTAAAGTGACATGCAATTTACTCCATCGTTAACAAGCTCCAGGTACTTTTTCCTAATTGTCTTTTGGGTCAAACACAGGCAGGTGGGGCAAGTGTATCTGTCATGTTGGCCGGTGTGAGCAAGTTGGGCCGAAGGTCCTGTTTCCATGCTGTATGACTCTATAAAAGACATTTTCCTACTTTTTCTTCAGAGTCCTTTGTGTGACAGACTGTGACTTGACAGGTAAGTTTACCCAAACTGGACATCAGAATGGGAACTTTTGTATGCGTAAGCAATTTTGTTCCAAAGTATCGAAACATCAACAGGAATTTTTGGTTTTGGTGAAACCTCTCTACATTTTTTCCACAGAAGATTTGTGGTAAGTTATAAAAAGTGAAAACCAAAGGTATTTTACTGCACCTAAATGTGCCAATTCACCTTCTCTGTTCATATTATTGTTGACTCTCTATTCTTCATTTGCCTTGCCAAATAAAGGCGGTTCATGTTCACTGCTTCTGTAAGAGAGGCTTCTTACCTTTACGTGCCTTGTGGATGAAGAAAAATGCTTTTATCCTGTTTTCCTGCAGAAGGCAATCATCACACATGTTTTCAGCTTGGAAGTCGTGACATGTTCTGATTTATTTTGTTCCTCATTGTATGTATCAGCTGCAAAACAATGAAGTTTTCACTTCCTAAATTATTCATGAAATGTTTGTACTCACCTCCTCAAATGCTGAAATTGGATTAGCTTTTCTTGTATGCACCCTTGCCTCTGCTTGTATAAGACCTGAAATTAAAACTGTCAACGTTCTGCAATCCTCCTTTTGTTCATTTGTGCACAAACTGAGTGCTTGCTGCTCATTTTGCAAGATATGCAGTTTCCAATTGGTTCTTAAATTATTCCAGGATTTTGGCCTCTGCATTTTCATCCATCCGGTATATTGATCATTTTTGTGTACAGAAAAGCTTCCTGGCATCGGTCTTTCATTGTGGACTGCCTCTTGGATGTCTTCTTTCTGGACTGAAATATCGGAGTCCCTCTCATCTTCACTTTGGATCCACAATACTAGGAATCTACAACATGGCTCTTCTCCACTGCTTCCAGTGTATGAACGTCTTGGTTAAACATTTTAAATTAACCATGGTTGTGTTCTTGTTTAACGTCCTTGTATATACTTCCTCGCAGGATGCTGATCAGAGCAGGAACTACAAATGTGTTTCTGTCTACAAAAGCCTACAAGTAAGTAATTGAAGTTCTCTGGAGGCCCTGGTACACAAAAAAAGCAAGTTCTTGATCTTTTGCTCATCCTCCCTTTGTTTGATCGTCTATCTCTGTCTCTAGTTCTTTCCATTGCAACAGCATTGGATAGTTGTTGATTCATTGGACTTTCTGTTCTTGCTCATTGAATTTCTTTATTTGTCATTCAAAAACAAGTTTCAACGAAATTTATTTACCATGCAGCCACAAGCAACAAAAACACACAACTACATAATTCAGCACAAATATCCATCACAGTGACTCTCCTCCAGGCACCTCCTCATTGTGATGGAAGGTAAGAAGAAAGTCTTATCTCTTTCGTGCTTCTTCACCCACGGTCAGGCAGTCAAAACTGCTGTGTCGAGGCGATCAAGGACTTAAATGTACCGTCTGTTCATAGTGTTAATGCTGGGAGATGAAATAGCGGTTCACAATTAATTCTGACCCTTTACCTGTCGAGCTTTTCACCTTGTAGTTTCTACACCTACTGCAAGCTTCAATTCTAGCATAATTTATTCACTGCTATTTGACTTCTCATTACTTATTGCCTCTTTATCTGCCTTTGGTTCTTTTTTTCCATGAAATCTATGTTTCTCCAGTTGTTAGATTTATTTGGTTTATTAATTTTTTTGTTTGACAGGGCATCTTCGACTCGATGCCTTCGGGTTAGTATCCCTCCCTTTCCATCATCCAACATGTTCAGAGTGTTCATGCTGATTGTCACATCATCCTTTGCTCACAGAATACTAAAATTGATAATGTCAGTATGGAAATGTGGTAATGAGGGGACAAACATTTTGATTTAAAAAAAAATCACTTTTAGGATCTGGGTGTTATAGCCAAAGCTAAGACTTATTGCCCTTCAGAACATTGAAGTCGTAGTGTCATATAGTGCAGGAACAGGTCCTTTGCCACCATGTTTGTGATGACTAATGCACTTCATCCTAGTCTCCATAGCTCTTTGGAGAGAGAATTCCAAAGATTCACTACCCTTTTCAGCTGTCCTGAACATCTCAATGTTACATTGAGACTGTGACAATATATAGTGCAGGAACAGACCCTTTGGCCCACCATATCTATGACGACCATTGCACTATCTATACTAATCCCACTTATCTGTATTAGATCATGGCCCTCTATGCCTTAGCAATTAAAGTGCTTGTTTAGATGCTTTTTAAATGTTACTAGCCCGAGTGGACCCGTTGAGCTCAAACCTTTCCTGCATTGGTGCAGCACCCTCTCCTCCCCCACCCTCCCTCCTTTCCCTCCTCCCCTCCCCCCCCTTCCCTTCCCCTCCCACCATCACCCCCAACCCCCCCTTATCCTCCCTCCTCCCCCCTCCCTCCCTCTACCCCCCTCCCCCATCCCTCCCTAGGAGATAGATTTAAACTTTAAAATGTGAATAACTTTAAAAATATAACACCGATTTCAATGAAACTTCTTCCATTAGCACCAAAAGGACGATGGTGAGTAAGATGGGCCTAAAATTGTTGCGCTATCGTGTACTGTTTTGGCTGTAGTTCACGAACAAACAACCAAACAAACGATAGTTTTAATATATAGATGAGCGTCTCTGCATCCATCACTCCCTCAGACAGAGTGTTCCAGATTCCAGCCACTCTCTGCATGGGGAAAATGATCCTCTTTGGATCCCTCCCTCTCGCCTGTACTTATGCCCTCTTGTCTTGGGTGCTGTCAGAATAGACTGGGTGAGTGACTGTAGAGCATTTTGTAGGCTGCGTACTCTGCAACCGACGCAATGGTGGTGGGGAAGTGAATATTTAGGATGGTTGATTTATGCTGATTGAGTGGGCTGCGTTGTCCTGAATGGTGTTGATTTGCTTGAGTGTTGTTGAACCTGCCCTCATCCAGGCAAGTGAAGAGTATTCTATCACAATCCTGACTTGAGCTTGTAGATGGTGGAAGGGCTATGGGGTGTTGGGCGAGTTGCTTGCTACAGGATACCTAGCCAGTAAACTGCTCTTATAGCTGCAGTATTTGTGTGGCTGGTTTAGTTGAGTTCCTGGTCAACGCTGACCCAAAGATATTAATAATGGGGATCTGTGGTGATGCCATTAAAGCTGTGATCTCCTGTTTGAGATGATTATTGCCTCACACTTTTGTGACATGGGCTGATAATTTGCAAGTAACATTTATATTGCCAAGATCTGGCTGCAATCAGGCATAGACAATAGACAATAGACAATAGGTGCAGGAGTAGGCCATTCAGCCCTTCGAGCCAGCACCGCCATTCAATGCGATCATGGCTGATCACTCTCAATCAGTACCCCGTTCCTGCCTTCTCCCCATATCCCCTCACTCCGCTATCCTTAAGAGCTCTATCCAGCTCTCTCTTGAAAGCATCCAACGAACTGGCCTCCACTGCCATCTGAGGCAGAGAATTCCACACCTTCACCACTCTCTGACTGAAAAAGTTCTACCTCATCTCCGTTCTAAATGGCCTACCCCTTATTCTTAAACTGTGGCCTCTTGTTCTGGACTCCCCCAACATTGGGAACACGTTTCCTGCCTCTAATGTGTCCAATCCCCTAATTATCTTATATGTTTCAATAAGATCCCCCCTCATCCTTCTAAATTCCAGTGTATACAAGCCTAATTGCTCCAGCCTTTCAACATACGACAGTCCCGCCATTCCGGGAATTAACCTAGTGAACCTACGCTGCATGGGTTGTCTTTGACAATAGACAATAGGTGCAGGAGGAGGCCATTTGGCCCTTCGAGCCAGCACCGCCATTCAATGTGATCATGGCTGATCATTCTCAATCAGTACCCCGTTCCTGCCTTCTCCCCTTTGTTTTTTTATTTGCTGAGCAGTGGTGAATGGAGTTGAACATGGAGCAGTCATCTGCTTTTGACCATGTAATGGATGGAAAGTCTGACAAAGCAGTTGCCATGGTTGGACCTAGACCAGTAGTGTTGGAAAATGTTACATTGCTTTTATAAAGCATAGGATCCTTGGAGAATATCAATGGGGCTGGACAAATTCAACATGGATTTCTGGAAGGGAAATAGTATTTGACAAATCTATAGTTTTAGAGAATAGTCGAATAGATAAGGGAAAACCAGGAGGAAAGGTGTGCTTTAATTGCCAGAAAGCCTTGAAAGAATATCGGTATGTTATTGATGTGATTTAGTTCAATTTTTACCTTTTACTGTAAATAATTTAATAGAATGAATATCATAGTGGGAGTTGAATTTGTTTTTGGATCATCATCCCAACTTTCTGCCTTGTATTGGTATGGATGGAGTCTAATAAGCACCATAGATGATGTTTGTGGTTGTTAAAGGTCAGCAGAGTGGCATAGTAGTTAACGCTGCTACCTCATGGTCCCAGGGATCTGGGCTCAATCTGAATCTTGTGTGCCGTCTGTGTGATGTTTGAAAGTTCTCCCTGTGAGCTTGTGGGTTTCTTCTGGTTTCCTCTTACCCTGAAGATATGTTGGTAGGTTAACTGGTTGCTGTAAATTACCTCTTAGTGTAGGTAACTGGCAACAGAATTAAAGGAGTGTTGATGGAGGTGCGAAAGACTAAGTTGCAGGGGCCTGAGGAGAGAGGAAATGGGACTGATAGAATTCCTCCCTTGGGAGCAGGATGGACACAAGAGGCTGAATGTATATTTCCTCGACTTCAGGATATAATTGCAGCAGTTCTTTGGGGTTGTGATCTGGGCTCAACCATCTGCTGCTGCTGCTGCTTCAATGACTTTTAGTCAGAAATAGGAATATTTGTTAATTTGCATTTTTGTGTAGAAAATGAAGCAGTCTGTGCTCAAAACATAGACAGCATTCAGGCTAGGCTAGAAGTGGCAAGTAACATTTGCACTCCAAATGTTTTGGGCAATAACCTTCTCCAGCAAGAGATTCAAGCCTCTTGCCCTTCATTTTATTTAGCTTTACCATGTCCTGAACAATCAATATTCTTGGGGTCAAAAACTGACCAGAAACTCAACTGTACAGGCCATGTCTGATCGGCAGGGACGGGTCGGGCTGCAGAGCCTGTTTCCGAGCTGTATAGCTCTAATTTTGATTAACCAGTTCATTATGGTGCAAAGTATGGAAGGTCAGTATAGAAAATATGAAAGGAGAATCCATTCACAATGTTGGTTGATTTGCACCCTATCTTTCTTGTGTTGCTTTATAGGAATGAGCTGATCTCACGTTTAAGAAAATAAATCCTTGTGAGCATCAGTGAGCTGATGGACTGTACATGAGGCATCACAGCCAATCCTCGCTGTACATGTAGGTTCTCACACACTACCCACTGTATATCATTACTTACAATCTTGGTATTATATGATCTGGATTCTTAATCTACATATCTGCACTATAACTAAAGCTTATTATTTCCATTCCCCATGGTATTACCCAATTCTGTCCCTGTCTTTACTGCTGCTGAAGCCTTCATCCATGCTCACCTCAATAGACAATCGGTGCAGGAGTAGGCCATTCGGCCCTTTGAGCCAGCACCGCCATTCAATATGATCATGGCTGATCATTCTCAATCAGTACCCCGTTCCTGCCTTCATCCCATACCCCCTGACTCCGCTATCCTTAAGAGCTCTATCTAGCTCTCTCTTGAATGCATTCAGAGAATTGGCCCCCACTGCCTTCTGAGGCAGAGAATTCCACAGATTCACAACTCTCTGACTGAAAAAAGTTTTTCCTCACCTCAGTTCTAAATGGCCTACCCCTTATTCTTAAACTGTGGCCCCTTGTTCTGGACTCCCCCAACATTGGGAACATGTTTCCGGCCTCTAACGTGTCCAACCCCTTAATAATCTTATACGTTTCGATAAGATCTCCTCTCATCCTTCTAAATTCCAGTGTATACAAGCCTAGTCGCTCCAGTCTTTCAACATATGACAGTCCCGCCATTCCGGGAATTAACCTAGTGAACCTACGCTGCACGCCCTCAATAGCAAGAATATCCTTCCTCAAATTTGGAGACCAAAACTGCACACAGTACTCCAGGTGCGGTCTCACTAGGGCCCTGTACAACTGCAGAAGGACCTCTTTGCTCCTATACCTCATTTGACTAGTTGTTATTTTTTGGTTTGGTGTCAAATTATGTTAGATAATATATTGGATAATTTGATATTTTTTGATATTTTAAAGGTACCTCAATCTTCATTACTACTACCAGCGAAGTTGAATGTTACCTTTCAGCTTTAGGAAAAATAAAGAGAAATATAAACTATGTCTTTATTCCATTGAGGTTGGAAGTCACTTCACTATCAGCTCCCCTATACTAGAGCTTTCTAATACAACCTTCAGTCTTTCCAAATCTGTACATGTGCTCTCTGTAATTTGAATGCATTCAACGTGGGATGTTTTGTACATGTACATTTGTTGGTGATGACATTTTAAATCCAGGCATTTAGTGTCAGCTGATTCCTGTGAATGTTGAGTGTCCTTTCTACTTTCAATAGATGACAGAATTTCCCTGGCATGCTGCAGGATGTCAGAAACATTGATTTTCTTTTCTTTTGAAATCTCAATATTCCTCATACTCCCAGTAATTGTGCAGTCGAATTAAATGAGATTAACCGCAGAATTATTTTGTAATCTGAAATGTTCTTTGACTGATTTTGGGGAAACAAACTTGTGTATATTTTGATGCAGAATGCACATTTCAACAGTTGTTGTAATTATTGTATAATGCCAGTTTTGTAAATTGTTTTCACTTTTTTTAAATGTTTATTTTCTGAAGGTGCCAATGAGTGATGGACATATTCCAGAGGCAGTTGAAGGTCAGAAATGGCCATAGAAACATTTAGAGGCTTTTCACTCTTTTAATGTGAAACTTTTAAAGTAAGGGATGTAATATGCAGTTGGGTTTTGAAGAGATTGCATTCTTGCTGCTTAAGCCAATGGATGAGAGTTAAAGCCTGACTCCAAAGACTCGAGCACTTAATTCAGGGTCCCCTCCAGTGCAGTGCTGAGGGTGTGGTGCATGAACTGAATTGTTAACCTTTGGATAGGACCACTTGTATTTGTGAAGGATCTCATTAGAAGAAGAGCAAGTGTGTTTTCTTGGGCAATATTTAAGCATTTGTCGGCACCAACAGAATCGGTGTATCCATTTGAGGGACTATGTTGCTTGCAAATTAGTATTTAGTTCGAAGTTATTGACATGGAAACATCTTGGGATATGAAATACTTTTGGAAAAGTGACTTCAATCTTGAAGTATTGAAAATAATTTGTTGGGAAAGGGCGAGGAAATGACTCTTATGTGAGGTTAACGTTGATACAGATTAGATGAGCCACAAGCAGCTGGCTCATTGTTGAACTTGTATATATGAAATACATGATAATAAGAGTGGGTGGGAGTTTGTTGTTGGAGTATACACAGTGGAAGAAAGGATGGCTTTCCCTGACATGTAATAAACCTAAACATATAAAGGAAGTAGAAACAATAATTAATGAGAAGGCTATTTCAATTCCTACACAGATTCCAATTTTATAACAGATGCTATGCTGCACTGGATAAATGTCTTGCCACCACTGGCTGATTGTTAACCTTTCAGTTCAAAGACCCTGTGCCTCAAATCTTTGATCTGAAATGTTAATTTTGTTTCTCTTTCCACAGATGCTGCCTGACCTGTTGAAAATCTCCAGCACTTTTCAAATTCTGGAAATCCTGAAATAAACGTTTTTTGATTTTTAAAGTTGGTAACTGTTGGTTATGAAAAGCAGTCGAGGGAGATAGAGTTCTACTAGTGAGAATGGCACCATAAATTCACTTGTGACTTTGACGTGTTCCACATAATTCACAACATTGAAGCTAAGCCAAAAAAACGCACCAATGCTTCTACATCCTCGGGGAAACTAATGATGTTTGGCATGTCTCCAACAACTCATGCCAACTTCTACAGATTTTGGTTTGGGAACAACTCTGCCCAAGACTGCAAGGAATTGCAGAGATTTGTAACCTAGTCCATCACACTTCAGACTCCCCACCATCGACCCCATCTACCCTTCACACTGCCTCGGGGAAAGCAGTCAACATAATCAAGGACCTTTTTCACCCTGGTCATTCCCTCTTCTCTGCTCTCCTGTTGGGCAGAAGATAGTGAAGTGTGGGAATCTTCAATCTTTGGCTCATGCATCTTCAGCATTCTGATCTGGAAGAGGTATTTGGCTGCCCCCCGAGCAGCTTCATAGGTGGACTCATATGTGCATCGTGTGTTGTTCAGAATTTGAAATCCTCTTGCGATTTATCTGCACCACCCTCTGCACCCTCCCACCCGGGGTAGAATCCACAAAGCCCTCCAGCATTGTCGCATGCATTTGTTCCGCTACCAGCCTCCCCAATTGCTGAGAAAGTTCTATTTCTTGAGGCTGGCTGTAAGGAAGGACACTTCATTGGTGAAATTTGAAGAACATTCTCTCTTCCTAGTACTGTGCGAGGATACCCATTTTATCACAATTCGGTTTTATTGCATGTGCATGACAAGTTAACATGGGTTGCAATAAAGAACACTATTTCTCTGTTACTAGTCAGTTAATTTTCAATTATATTTTCACTTGTAGAACTGTCTTCAGTTGTTGTGGAACTGCAATTTAAGTTTAACTGTACCTCAGTACACATGACAATAATACACCTACACCTTAGCACACCCCTACTTCATTATGAAACTGATGAAATATGGCAAGTCTTCGATGGCACTTACAAACTTCGACAGATGCAGCATAGAAAGCATACTGTCTGATTGTATCACAGCTTGGTTTGGAAACAGCTCTGCTCAAGACTGCAAGAAATTGCAGAGAGCTGTAGATGTAGCCCAGTCCATCGCACAGACCAGACACTCCACCATCAACTCCATCTGCACCTCATGCTGCCTTGGAAAACCAGCCAACATAATCAAAAACCCTTCCCAGCCCAGTCACTCCTTGTCCCCACTCCTGTTGGGCAGAAGGTGCAGGAGCTTGAAAGTGTGCAACACCAGACTTGGGAACAGCTCCTTCCCCTCCCGTCAGGCTTCTGAACGGTACTTCCATAAGCTAGGGTACAGTCTATTAAAGACATTGGAGTTTGTATATGGAACTGATGCGCTACAATGCTGCACTCTATATCCTTTCCTTCGCTCTACCTATTGTACTCTAGTTTGGCGTGATTGTATTTATCTGATTTGATTGAGTAGAACACAAAACTTTTCACTGCACCTCTGTACATGTGACAATAATAAACCTAAACTTAAATTCAATTTGCCTGATCTTTACCCACTCACTGAAGTGGGGGCTGAACTGCCTTTGCAATCCATTTAAATAGATTGGTTCAGTGCTATTATATTTGGATACTAACTGTATCTGTGTTTGACCTTGATGCTACAACAAAGAATGGAGCAAAAAGCGCTGTCATATTGTATTGCTTGACCTGTGCATGCTTGTTACTAACATTGGGTGTCAGAAGTGTTCCATTCATAGCGTCAACATTCCTCACCGACAAGGCTTTCTGTGCGGTTAGTTCTGTTCCTGACCTAAACTATTCTGAAAGCTCAATCTTGATGTTGGTCTCTGCTAAATTTTCACTGTAGTGATTAATTTGACTGCAATTTTAAAACTTGAGATGCCAGTTAAATGTGTGGAGGTATGCAACATCAATCAAATTTATATTGGGCCTTTTAATGTGTATATATATATATATATTTTAAACAAATCAGAAATATTATCAAAATATTTGTAGACCATTTACTTTGCATTGGTGAAGAAAATAACTGGTGCAACCAGAGAAAGGAGCAGATTTTAATTGGATGAATGGCAAGAAAAGCCCCTTCAGAATGACTTAATTGATAATTCTATTTAGATGAAAATACTGCATGCTGCCTGTTGAATGGTGGAAGTTGTACAAAAGGACTGCTTACCAGGGGCATGTAACCAAAGGACTAAGATTGTTAAGCCTGTATGAGTAATGCCTAGCCTATGTTGGTTATTTTAAGTGTATTCCTGATGAAGAGTGGTTAATTTTATTTCTGTTTATTTAATTCCTTTTTAACTGTAGCTATGACCACTTCTGTGATTGTGGACCATATTGACGAACAAGGCTCTGATTTTAACTTGTTTTTTGTATATTCTTGACAAAAACGGTCCAAGTGACAAACTAACTAATATTTTTAGGTTGCAAATCCCCTGCAGCAAATAGGTACTGCATAGCATAGGTATTGATGTCTGTATTTATTCATCCTTTGGCTTTCAGCCCAGTGTTTTGGAACGCATCAGTTCATTGAAGCTTCTTTGCCACTCAAACCGATAATGACTGCTCTGTGGATCTTTGGATTTTAACACTACCTTGTTGGTTAAAACTTTTAACTTTTGTTCGATCCATGAAGCTTATCTTTAAGGCAAACATTTGGTCAACTTTATTTCTATCCTGAGGTAAGCAACTGGATATAAGGTCATCTTGTAAGCAACTGTGACTATATGATATTTGTGGATTTGCATCAGGAGTAAATATTTGTATAATTGAAGGTTTTTTAGATAATTATAGAATTGAATAAGTGCCATGACCTGGTTTCTAGTTGATTGCACAGATTTATTTGTTGTATTCATCCAACAGCAGGACAAGAGGATGTCAAATCCTCCTGGCAAATCTAGTTTCCATTATCTTTTGTGCTAGAATTTTAAAGAAATGTGCTAGAAATTAACAACATCCACAAAATTGGCCATTTTCCCAGATAATATTGGGCACTGTGCGTTTTGTTAATATGTTTATTTTCAAGCCTTCAAGTAGGCTCTTTTCAAACGAAAACGAACAGGTGCAAAAACACTAAATGGATTTCGATACTTTCAATTGATTTTTTTTTAAATCACTTGAATGAGACAAAATAACAAACTAATACCTCTGGTTTTTTTTTTAAATGGCACAAATGTTGGAGTAACTCAGAAGGTCAGGCTGCATCTCTGGAGAACATGGATGGGTGACGTTTCGGGTTGGGTTCCTTCCAAAACATCTGTGGCTTTAGTTCAGTAATTTTAAAGTCTGGTTATTCTCCGATTCGGGATGTTGACTAAAAATACTATTGATTTGCACGTAGTACCATCTAATAATTATTATCTCAAATTTGTTACATCATGATGTCGGAGGCCATTTGGTTTTTAAGTGTAGGCCAGCTCTCAGTACAATCCTGTTCTTCCACTTATTTCCTGTAACTTGTTCTCTGTGCCCATTAACACCCCCTGATTTTCCTCCTGTCCACCCGCACAAGGGATAATTTACAGCGGCCAATTAACCTAATAATTAGCAAATCTGGGACGTGGGAGGAAACACTCATAGGAAAGCCACATGGTCACAGGAAGAATGTGCAGATTCCAGGCAGGCACTACCAGAGGTCAGAACCCAGGTCATTCGAGCTGTGAGTGGTGACTCTATCTGCAGTGCCACCGAGCCAACTATTTTATAAAGTAAAAATTTAAAGAAAAAGCCATTCAACTGTATTAGGTTATGGCGGATAGAACATAACAGCAAAGGAATGGGTCCTTCGGCCCAAAATGTCTGAGCCAAACATGATGCCGAGATAAACTAATCTCTCTGTATTTGTGCTCCCTGTAGTGAACTATGAAGCAAAAATATATTGTATGTAGCATGCAGTGACACAGTGGGATTAAGAAGATTTATCAAAGCAAACACAGTTTGCCCCTGGATCTACAATTATTTCCAAAGGAAAATCCCTATGCGTTTGAGGGAAAAAAATATCGTAGTTCTTTAGTTTAGTGATGCATTGAAACAGGCTTTTAGTGTGAAACAATTTTTTGGATTTGTTCAATGATTTTGCACACAGTCTAAATAAGAATGCCATGGGTTCAAGCCTCGCGTGTGGATGTGATCTTAGATGGTTTTGTAGTAGAGTAGTGAGGGAATACAAAGTTATTTTGGATGGTGTCCTTGTTGTGACCCTTACAAGTTATTCACTTGCTTCTGTCCCTGCTGTGCAAATCGAGGTATTACTGTACGCATGTACCCAAGGGCAAAATCCAAAGTACAAGAAATTCAACTTTGAAAGGAGCTAATTAATGTTTCTCATATTTCTCATTGTCTTGCAACATACTCAGTGATATGTTTAGTTTAGAGATATTGCATGGAAACAGGCCCTTTGGCCCACCAAGTCTACATTGACCATTGATAACCAGTTCACTAGTGCTATGTCCGACACATTAGGGGCAATTTACAGAAGCCAATTAACCTACAGACCCGCAGGTCTTTGGAGGAAACTGGAGCACCTGGAGAAAACTTGTGCGGTCACAGAGAGAACATGCAAACTCCATACAGTCAGCACCCAAGGTCAGGATCGAACCCGGGTCTCTGGTGCTACAAAACAGCTACTCTACCGCTGCATCACCGTGCTGAGATGTATAGCCTTCTATGCTAGTTCTCAGAACATAGCCATCAGTCCCATTTCCACCCCATAACCTATTTCCTTCCATGCCCCTCAACTTCAATGCTCCTATCACCACCTACAATAAAGGTAGCAGAGCAATCAATTAACCTATCAGTCAGTGAGTCTAATGGGATGTGCGAGGGAATTGGTGCACTTGGGGGAAATCCTCCGGTCACAGGGAGAATGTGCAAACTCCAAACAGACAGCACATTGGGTCTGGATTGAATTTGGGTCTCTAGAGCTCTGTGGTAGCAGCCCTCAGCCTGCAGATGCATTTGCACTTAAATTTGGATCCTCCATCAAATCTGGATTTAAAGTGCAATAAAGGCCATGCATATTCTGGCAAATGATGCACAAAACTTGCACTGTGGGCCACGTGGGAAATGAATTGCAGGTCAGAAGGTAAAGGGAAGAGCTAATAGAATGAGTGAGCTAACTAACAATGAGAAGAATGGTCAATTGACAGACTGCCCAGCCTGCTAAATAGCACTGTCATAATTCTCAAATCTTGTTGAGACAGTTGTATCTTGCAAGGATTAACTCGACAGATTTTAGTTTTGAAAGCTAAAATGCCAATATGTCCTCTTCCCATCCTAGAATCATCTATCACAGCCCTGCAGGCATTAGCTAAATCAGCACAAACCAGAGATCAAATGTTGTGGCATTCTGTTTGCAACGATGATGCTTTGCAAGATGCAGCCGGTAGAGAAATTCATGTTGAAGCTTGGCAGACTGTTAATCAGCTGACAAATTAGTCGAGAAATCTTGCCACTTAAGCACAAATCTTCATGGGAAGAATATCAAGATGCAAAAAAATCTCTGCAGGTGTACTGCCTTTTGACTGTTATCAGCTACTTCATGACCAAGATTTTTTGGGGGGAGGTTTTCCTTTTTAGACGGTGCTTATTACAAATGTGCAATTTAAGTGTTTGATGTCTTTGTCCTTGTTTTGTGTCTTGTGGGCAATTTCTGTTCAAGCAAGCTTGGTTTAGTTTTATTCCACATTTACTTAGTAATTCCTAACTGACGGAACAGATTTTTTCCCTGCGACAGGTTTGCCAGCTGTAGTGTTGGAATCGTCACAGCACGAGTCTTTGAGAGCCTGCACTAATCAGCTGTAAAAATTGTTGCTGTACTGTATTGCTTCTGGGTGGTTTTGATATTTGCAAATGGTTTAAAACAAAACACTGATACTCTCTTTAGGACTTAATCAAGAATTAAAAAGAAAATAGTGTGCACACTCTTGCACGTGTGCAGTGTAATATCAGACATGGAACAAGGCAGAAGATATTGATATACAGAGGGATCTTGGGGTCCAAATCCATAACTCCCTGAAAGTGGTAACTTGTGTCGATAGAGTGGTAAAGAAGGCATATAGTATGCTTGCTTTTATGGGTTGGGATATTGAATACAAGAGTCAGGAAGTCATGATGCAGCTGTATAGGACTTCGGTTAGGCTGTATTTGGAATATTGTGGGTAATTCTGATCGCCCCATCACAGGAAGAATGTGGAGACTTTGGAAAGGGTGCAGAGGAGGTTTTTTGCTATCTACAAACAACAAAAAGTGTTAAACTAAATTGCTAATATCGTTAACCTTTCTGGAGATCGCTGAATTACTGTGTGACAGGTGTTTTCCGACACATGCGCACACACAGACACAGCCACACATCCTTGATACTTTGAATTACCCAGTAAAGATTGTCCATATTCCTTTTTATTAATAGTCTTCAAGCCAGTGAGGAGATTTATATCTTCTGGTCTTGTGGCTTGAGCTGGGCTGGAATCTGGTTCTTGGGTAAAAAGGCAGTTATTAATCGCTGCAATACTTGGTCCTCGTGGATAGATTAAAACAATCTGTCGGCAAATGCTTGCAAAGGCAGGGAATTGGTACATTTTTTAAGGTGAAATACAATTGAAAAACTACAGCTAGGTGTGTTATAAAATGGCCAAGAGTGTTTCAAAGTTGACTTCAAGATGTCTGCCTATTAATCTTGATAAACATTATGATACATCAGTTTTCAAATGTCACCAAGCCTGACCCATTGATTGTGGCATAGCAAATGGCCTGCTTTACTGATATCTGACCTATTTTGCGGACAAGATTTTAATCTATTGTATCCACCATTCCATTTGAATTTCTCGAGGAAGAGCTTGGGAGCTCTGAGTAATTTGCACCAGTGCTTTATGCTGGAAGGTATGTCGAAGATAGTTGTTGCATCAAGTGGTGCACACAACATTATCCGTAACGTTGAGACTTATGCAATGATTTCTATTTCCAGCAGAGGCATGATGAAGAGGCTGTGGTGGACCAAGGTGGAACAAGTTCAGTTCTCAACATTCACTATGAAAAAGAAGAGCTAGAAGGTATGCATAAGTTTTACAACTTTCTGATGAACATGTTTGAAATGTTTCCTAATTGCATGTGAAACCTGTCAATAAGTAATCGCTGGATCACTTATTGTGGATCAAAAGGCATTCAATTCCATTGGCATATCAATATAAGTTTAGAGACACAGGATGGAAACTGGCCCTTCGGCCCACCAAGTCCATGTCGGCCAGCAATCACCTGTCCACTAGTTCTATGTTATCCCACCTTCACATCCTGTATGCTGGGGGTAATTTACAAAAGCCAATTAACCAACAAACCTGCATGTCTTTCGAATGTGGGAGGAAATCGGAGCACCCGGAGGAAACGTACACAGTCACAGGGAGAACGTACAAACTCCGCACAAACAAACATCCATAGTCGGGATCGAACCTGGGTCTCTACTGTTGCGCCACTGTGCCGCCCATACTTCTGCCATCTGCATCTAAGCTGTTGTACAAATCTGGTTTTATTATATATTTTGCTCATTGCTTCAATGGCTAAGAAACATTTTGGTAATTTTGGGTTATGAAGGATGCTTTAAGTACCAGAACTGTTCAACTTGCATGTGTCTCGACTGTGTCCACAGTGTAAATGTAAGTGACACCATAAGAGTCGCTCCCATTCCTGAATGTTCTTTGACTGTGCTAACAGTAATACTGCTTATTGCAGTAGGCCTCTGGCCTGTTGCTCTTAACATTGGGCTTAAAAGATGCCTAAAATTTCCATTCGATGTCCAAAGGACAGTGCTCATTGCTGATTATATAAAATCCCACCCACAAAGATTAAATGACATGAATTTCTCCTTTACTGTTATGATTTACAATTAGATGCCATCTGTAAAGTATCTATATTGTCCTGCAATGGAAATATTTCACACTGGCTGAACAGCCATTTAAATTGATGAATTTTCAAACCTCAGACCAGGAAGTAAAAGTCACTAAATTTCACCTCGGTATTTAACAGAAATATTAGGAACGACACATTGGATTAAAGTAGGACATGAAATCTCAAACTTTGATTTTCTTTTTGAGCCCATGAAATTAGCACCTCTTGTTCCATAAAAATAACAATCAACACACAATTTGTTACATCCAAAGTTTGAGAAATTGTTCAGCAACAATTGAGCTTGTGAGCTGTTAAGACAGCTACATCTCATTTAGCAGGCCATTTTAGATTTTCATTTGTTTTTACATCCAGAATAATGCACAAGTTGAAATCCATGTTAAGTCACTGATTCTGTGTGTTTGCACCCACAAAGATGCGGAGGAACAGGGAGCTGTGACTGCAACTCCTGGGTTTCTGTTTTTGAACTGCGTAGGTGCGGGATGGCAGTAGTTGCTGTCAGTGACTATGAATGCTGATAGTTATGCTTGTAATTTCTCTGTAATTGCAACTGCCAGTTCCAGGCAATTATTACTGAAGTCAAAATAAAGTCATCTGACTTGCAATGTGAATATTTCCATACATCTAGAATCAGTGTAGGAAGGAACTGCAGATGCTGGTTTAAACCGAAGATAGACACAAAATGCTGGAGTAACTCAGCGGGACAGGCAGCATCCCTGGATAGAAGGAATGGGTATCGTTTCGGGTTGAGACCCTTCTTCAGACTTGCTTTACATAAATTGACCAAAATAAATGGTAGGATGACAATACTTCCAATGGAAAAAAATGCAATTGCAACTTGACAAGTTTACATGAGCAGTTTCCATTCAAACGTGTGGCTTTGGTATGTGGAAGGAAGTGCTCAGTGATGTTGGGTTTATGACTTTCGATTTGTTCAAGGTGTACAAACCCGCACATCTTTGGAGTATGGGAGGAAACTGGAGCACCTGGAGGAAATCCACGCGGTCACGGGGGAGAACGTACAAACTCTATACACACAGCACCTGTAGTCGGGATTGAACCCGGGTCTCTGGTATTGTAACGCAGCAACTCTACCACTGCGTGACCATGCCACCCCTTCTCCAGGTCTTCAAACTGAAGCATTAGCTCTGCTTTTTCAACAGATGCTGCCTAACCTGATTTGTTTCCAGCACTTTTCGGTTTTTATTTTCAACTTCCAGTATCTGAATTTAAAAAAAAATTAACTGCTCTTTGTTAATGTGTGAACAAAATGCGAATGTGTCCAGAAAACAATCTATGTTCTGGACAGTGGGCGGAGAGCACTTATGAAATCGGGAAATTATGTTCCAACGCTCTTGTGGAAAACAAGCCATCACAGCTCATCAAGTCTAATTGATCTTTTGTGCCAGATGTATGACTAATGCTCTGCACCCGAGCTATTTTTTGTCTCCACAACAGCTTCCTATTCTTGTCCCTGGATGCTAACCAGAACAGGTTGCCTATCATGCAGTTCACGCAATGCTATCTAGATATGCAATAAAGAACCAGGCCAAGTCATTTTTAACACCAAACGTGGTCACATTGTGATCATCGCTTGGAAATGTTAGTTTGAGAGATGCTTCCTTTGTTAGTAAATGAAGTGTACTAAAAATGTGGATGCCAGCACCTGCTCTAATGATGTTGAGCATTGAATGCCTTTAGTATTGCTGCTTGGAGCAATATTTCAAGAGATTCAGTAATGTTTAAACACTCACATCCTGGCCACTTGGAATATCTGTATGCAAATGGCAGTAAGAAATCATTGGTACAAGTGTAGGGAAAAGCTATTACAATAGAGTTTTTCCAATTTTCCTTTCTCTTAATTTGCTCTCCTCTTCCTTCCCTCTTGTTTTTGCCCCTCACTTCCTCCCCTTTCCTCTGCCTGGCAGCCTGGATATAGTTAAATGTGGAATTAAATGGCTAATAATTAGATTTGTACATGAAGCATGGCTACTAGGGAAATTTATTCCAACGGAACTGGACCCCAACAACAAGGGGAAAAAAGGGAAAATTACTGATGGTAACATGTGAAACTTTGTTTTTCTGAGCAGTAGCATGCCCTTTCCTTTTGGCCGATGCTACAATGGTTTTTCAGAAAGATGATATAATGCTAGGGATGGGTAGCTTTTAGATCTCTAGATGTTAACGCTGTCTAGTTATAAGCTGACACTACAGAACAGACTTGAAATGAACACCAAGCTGCAGATTTTAGTTGGCCATCTGAATTGTGAGATAAATTTATTTTGTTGCTATAATCATACTAGATATAGAGTGAGTTTTCACTTTGTTTCAGCAACTTTATGGAAGATAAATATTGAATACTTTGCTCTTTTTTTTGGCAATGTTATTACAAATGCAAAATGGATGCTGCAATTCCAAAATTGCTGTTATAAATTTTTTTAAATACCGGAATTGCTCAGCAGGTCAGGCAGCATCTGTGGAGAGAGACAGTGTTTCAGGTTGAAGACCATCAAAAAATGCTGGAAGTTCAGGAGGTCAAGCATAATTAGTCACAAGATATGCATTTGAGAGGAAGGGATTTTTGTATTGAAGGAGCTGAAAATAAAATTGGAAGGATGGAATGAGTTGCAGGGAGGATTGGGATATCGATGGGGGGTGATGTACTCTAAAGGAACCGATAGAGGAAATAAAATAAGATGCAGTGGTACTTTGGGGAAACTGGGGAGATTTAAAATAAAAATGGCAAGTGATTAAAAGGGAATTTTTAAAAAAGCAAATGGCAAGTACTAGATCTGTGAAGTAGGAGCAGTAAATCGTGGCAATACACATTGTACCTGAAAGGGAGAAAAATGCTTCAGACATTTGCTTTATCAAAACAGGAACTGGAGAAGGGTCTCGACTCGAAAGGTCACCCAAGGATGAGAGGGGATCTTATCGAAACGTATAAGATTATTAAGGTGTTGGACACGTTAGAGGCAGGAAACATGTTCCCAACGTTGGGGGAGTCCAGAACCAGGGGCCACAGTTTAAGAATAAGGGGTAGGCCATTTAGAACGGAGATGAGGAAAAACTTTTTCAGTCAGAGAGTTGTGAATCTGTGGAATTCTCTGCCTCAGAAGGCAGTGGAGGCCAATTCTCTGAATGCATTCAAGAGAGAGCTAGATAGAGCTCTTAAGGATAGCGGAGTCAGGGGGTATGGGGAGAAGGCAGGAACGGGGTACTGATTGAGAATGATCAGCCATGATCACATTGAAGGGCTGAATGGCCTCCTCCTGCACCTATTGTCTATTGTCTATTCCTTCTCTCCAGAGATTCTGCCTGTCCCGCTGGGTTACTCAATCTACTTTTGATTTAAACCAGCATCTGCAGTTCTTTCCTACACATAGCAGATTTCAGGTTAACTTGGGAACTGAGTGACCTTGTGCATTCTTGATTCTGGTGGAAGAAATCCACTGTACCAGCAAGTAAGGAACAAAGTCCACTTTGCCCTCTTCTGGTTTTTTTAATCCTTTCCCATTGCATCCGCACTGGTCTGTCTAGCCGAATGTTGTCCTCTGATTAGTCCTGCAGATCAAGGAAGATAAGCAAGATGTCCCTTTCCCTTAATGTAAGAGAGTCTGTTAAGATTGAGCAGGATAACACTACTTTTAATAATTGTAATTGTAAAAAAAAAAATTGGTAAAATTAAGAACTTTTTAAACATGTGAGGGAGAAAAATGAAAAGTAGCAAAATATAAATATGGGTCCTGTGGAGACAATGGCAGACAAAGTTATAATGTAAAATAAAGAATTGAACAAGTATTGTTCTATCTTGCCATTTATTGCAAGGCTGTTGGAGTACTCGAGTACTGAATCTTTAGTGAAATTCTGTTTGCAATGGTGTTTGCAGTGTTGATCTCGGTACTGAAAGCACATATTTGCCTTGGGATTGGTATGACATAGGTTTGTGAGATTAATTTCTTAAATGTGAGATTTGGCTTGAAAGACTTTTGGAGGGAGTATAAAATTGGCCTACACTCTCTGTCACATGGAAGAATGAATTATGATCTCATTGCAACACAGATTCTAAGAGGAATTGACAGGGTAATACCATGTAGAAAGGAACTACAGATGCTGGTATATACTGAAGGTAGGCACAATGTGCTGGAGTAACTCAGCGGCTCAGGCATACCATTTTGTTTAATTAGAATTTAGAACCAGGGACCAAATGTCAGTAAGTTGCTGATCATTTAAAAATGATTAGAGAAGAAATTTATCCAGAGGATTGCAAGTCTTTAGAATATCTTGGCACTGTGGATACAAAAACATTGAAACTATTTATGGCTGAGATTGATTGATTTTTGGACAATAAAAGAATCTATGCCAAGATGGTGGGAACTGGGAGTTGAGGTAGAGGGTCCATCTTGTAAAATAACACAGTAAGTTTGTAGAGTCAACCACTAATTCTTGTGCTTTTGCTCTTACTCCAAACCTGGGGCTTTACTGTAAATGAGCATTTTCGTGTCCACTGGGTATATCCTAACTTCTGTCTAGTCCCATTGCTAATGGCTGCTATCTTGTTTTTTTATTCAACTATTTTTAAACAAAAATGCACATGACATATGTTGTAATGATAATTATCGATAATTGTGGGACATTAAGGTGTTTTCCTTGTCCAGCACACCGTCAGAGCGTGGTCATGGTTTTGAAATAACAGAGTGAGCATGTTAAAGGAGCCCAGTCTTCACTGTAAATCGTTTATGTCCGTAGTTTGTGAAGGTATGACCAGATGAAATGCCACCCCGCAGAATACATTTCTGGATTTTGCAGTTGGCATGACAAATGTTGGCATTTCCTATTGTTACTCTGTGAACCTGACAGTAACCAAGATTTTAATTGGAATCGTTTGATATGGAAATGCCCAAGGTGCTGCCAGTGATTAAGTTTGTTTGAACAGGCAAATGTGGGCCCACCAGGAACGCAGGGAATGATGAATTTGCATTTTAAAATGGTACAGTTTTAGTAACCAGTGTCTCTTTCAACAAACTTTATTTAGCAGTTTTTTAAAAAATCACCAAAGTTCTGCAATAGCACCATCTTAATACAACCATTCATTTTGATTCGGCGTTCTGTAAATATCACTGAACTATGGATATTTTTAAGAATTTGATACTAAGTGCTTTGATGATTTAAGGCTTCAAAAAAACATGCTTGATGTTTTTTTATTTGCAACACTGAATGAACCTTGCAAAGGAAGAGTTCACTTCTAACGGATCAATGGAGTTGTCAAAACTGATTTTTAAGATGGTGCCATTGATAACATAATGCAAAAGTGAAATAATTAGAATTCCTGCATTAAAAACAAAATATAGAATATACTTGGGTAAGGTAGAATTGGTGAAGAAAGAAACCTTTGACATTTCAGGTGAATGTTAGGAAAGGTTAGTTGTGATAAACATTGTTTAATGCATAGAGCAATGGGAGAGTGGAGATAAAATGGTCTTTAATAAGATGCATTTTGAAAAGAATGTTGCCATTGTTCATTCATGAACATTTGTAAGTCATAAGGAAAAGACAAACCAGTTTTTTTTAAAAAGTAAGTAATATTGAAAACAAAGCTGACAAAGCTAAGAATTAAGCAATGTCCTATTCACCTGATTGTATGGTACTGAAACTTGGCTACTGAACAATTCTGCAAAGGTATTGGTTTTGTTATTAGATATCTTGACAAATTAGTTGGAATCAGTTGGAACAGGTTTGCCAGACAAATAAAGCAATTGTCAGTACATCAGTTTGCAAAAGTCTTTTCAAATAAATTGTAGAGGCAGATCTCTCGGATACTAATGTGAACGTGACTTGGGAATGGGCAACAACAAATGGACTGCAAGAGATAGATATGGAGTTGTTTTGTGGAGGGTACTGTAGGACTTCCACAAACTACTGTGCAACAGGTGGTTTGGTCTGCTTCCTGAACGCTTAGTGTTTTCAGAAGTATCTCATTATTTAACGCCAGGTTACTAAATTTGTCAAAGGCAAACCACAATTGGGATGAAGGATAGGTTCTTGAGAAACCTGCTTGAAGTGGTCCAAGTGTAAAGTTTTATTAATTCCTAGTCATTATTTCAGTTTTTCATTGTATTAGCATCTTTTTGCACTGCATGGAAAGACACAAGTGCTGGAGAAACTCGGCGGGTTCAGCAGCATCTCTGGAGAATGTGGGTAGGGATGTTATGTTTTGGGTTGGGACCCTTTTTGCACTGCTTTTTTGTTTCATGTTCTTAATAAAGACTAGTCTACAGTGTTGTCTTATGTGGTGTCCTATGTGTAAGTCAGCCAGCTTCCATGTCACTTGTACAGCCATCAATGTGAAAGTTAACTTTGCTTCTGATAAAAGATTTTCCAATTCGTCTTACTCTTGAATTGTAATGTAATCACAGTCCTGAAGGTCAAGTGATAGAAAACTCACTTTGGAAGATGTTCTCTGCCTGCAGTGTGACCAGTGGATTGCTGAGGAAGCTAATCTGTCAGCCCTGTTAATGCCACTGAAGTTTGGATACGTAGTGAAAATACAATTAAAATTTGTTAGAAAATGTGGTTGAGTGGGTCCAGAGGAAATATGGTATGAATGGAAAGATTAATAGATAGCAGTAAGGTTGTTGTTGTTGTTCGTCTTTCGGGTTCGAAGATGACCATTACTTCACTTTCAGTTGAAGGATTGGTGACTGTCGGTCCGGAGTGACTGGTGAGGCCAATCCGGGCCCGGAAGGCACGCCCACACGTAGGACACAAGTGGATGGGTTCTGCAGTGGAAGTGGAGGTAGCCCGGGCCTTGTGCGCTGTGCGTTTCCTCTGGGCCTCTGCAGTGCGTCTGTAATTGAGTGTTGACAGCTTGGGAAAGCTACAATGTGCCAGGAGTCTGTAATGGATCCACTTGTGTGTACTTTGATAATTTGGACTTGCATTTTGGGAACCACAATTTTCTGCCAATACAAAAGTAGTAATTTTGGCAAACAGCATAAGGTCTGCAGAAGACTTCAGTTCAAGGTAGCATAAATAACCAAGCAGATTATGTTTGGAGAATCATGAGGTCATGCAGTTTGGAAGAAAAAACAAAGGCATTGAAGAGACTGGATGAAGAAAGACAAGCTCAACATTTTGGTTTCATAATTATTTATTCCAAAAAATAAAATTGTCCGTTTGTTTGCAGTCAGAGAAATGCACATTAACACAAAGCCAGTCTTTTGACTTCTATTGGTGTGTAAGTTGATTGGGAGTGTGTAAATTGACATCTTGCTATTCGAGCGTCCACAATATCCAAACACCATCGAGGTCTATTATTTTCATAAGGAGTCTGCTTCGCTAAATATGGACTGTTCATTGCCAATAGTTATGTGCCATTTTCCACAATTATACTGATTGTACTCCTTTGCAGAGACTTTTTTAAACAGTGTGAAATCCTGTTATAGCTTTGAATTAATTATATGTTTTGTAGTCTGTATTCAGCATTGTGGCAGGTTTGATAGGAAGGCCTGCCTGCTGTAATTTATAGAGTCTTCAAAGCCCATCAGCATAAAAATAGCAGAGTCTTTTGATTTTGGAGCAAATCACCGGGTGTGTATGTTGAGTGGGCAAATTAAACTGAATGGGAATATATATTATCTTTATTTAATCCCAAATAAGGGAAGATTGCTGCAGCTTCTATCGGTCATGAAGCTTAAAATCTAGAGGATATTTGCTTTTGCTTGTATTTAAAGAGCAAGTGTCAATCACCACCACAAATATAAGAAAATGTGTCAAATTAACAATGGAAAGTAGTTTATTATAATTTAATTGGTATCCCAATTAAATGAAAGAGTGCAGTTAACTCTTAATTTATCAAATATTGGCAGATTCCCTTCTTTCTTAGATAACTATGGATGATGGAATTCATTGGGTCATCGTGTCCATTGGGTAAATCCTTCTAAGATTGACCTCCCAAACCCCCATAAGAGCATCCAGTTGTCTCTTAAATGATCCCAGACTTTTGCCTTAACATCTGAGTCACTGTGTGCAAGCTGAACATTCAAAATACCAGCCCTAAAGACTCTGACTCTGTCTTGTGGCTCTTCTCTGTGCATTCCAATGTTTGAACTCTTGTGTGTTGGCAACAAAAGTGAATGTTATTTGCATGGTTTAACCAAAATAGTTATTTTGTGCTTTTGCTCTGATGGATATATGAATGGATATTCTTTCTTGTATTGTAGGGCATAGGACCTTGTATGTTGGAGTGCGTATGCCTTTGGGTAGACAGAGTCACCGACACCACAGGACCCATGGATCAAAGCACAAGAAGCGAGATAGAGCGAAAGATGCCATCCAAGAGGAAGAAAAGGACAATCTCCCTTGTGGTGAGGCACATTCAATCCTTCTCTTGCAGTAAATCTTTGAACAGGGCACCACTTTACAACCCCAAATTCCAATGTAGTTTATTATGCACCAATTTACACTAATCCTAAATCTCATTTCTTATCCTCTACATGCCCATCAACTCCCCGCACCATAGCAGATTATATGACTTGCCTACACACCTAGGACAATTTACAGCGAACAGTTAAGCCTGCACACCTGAATATCTTTGGGATGTGGGAGAAAGCCACATGGTCATAGGGAGAACGTGCAAACTCCACACAGTCAGCACCTGAACTCATGGTGCAACCCAGTTGCTGAAACGCAAACAGCAGGGGAGAAGGCAGGAGAATGCAGTTGAGAGGGAAAGATAGATCAGCCATGATTGAATGGCAGAGTAGACTTGATGGGCCAAGTGGCCAAATTCTGCTCCTATGACTTATGAACTCTTAACAGCTTCACCACTGTACAGCCCTGTCATGCTTCAACAACCTATGCCACCACACTTAATGCCATCTCCTTGCTCTCCAACTTGCATTGTTCATTAACCCCCCCCCCCCCCCCCATCCCCCAACACCATTGTCACAACCTTCAATTCCCTGAGTTCTTGAATCAAAGTAGAAAACTGCTCTGCAGGTAGAGCAACAACCGTATACAGAAAGAGAGTTGACGTTTCAGGTCTGTGACCTTTAATCAGACTGCGAAGGTGATAAAACAATTGGATTTTAAGTCGCAGAGATGGTGAGGGTGGAAAGAACAGAGGAAATGTTTGTGATAGAATGGAACAAGATTGTTCAGATGACACGAATATTGTCAATCCTGTTATATGAGAGAGTGATGAATGTGCTGATCGCAGCTGAAGGGTGTAAATAGATGATGAATGAGGACAGTAGAGACTAATAAGAGATGCCCATTTTCTGCCTCTGCATGCTGTAGCCCTTGGGACTCTATTAAGCTTAACAATTTTGGGTCTGCAACCTTTCCTGTTTGTGTAGGAACTGTCCAGTTCTGATGAAGAGTTCCAGGTCTGAAATATTAACTGCTTCCTTTTTTGTGCAATTGCTGACAAACCTGCTAATTTGGTTCCAGTTTCTATTTTTCCTTCTGATATTAGGTCTTCTAACTGTTTTCTCTCCCCACAGATGTTGCATGATCTGCTGATCTTTCCATCATTAATTTTTCTTCAGATTTCCAGCAGCTGCAATGCTCTGCATCACTCAGTTCCAGCATTGTGCACAATGAGAAGACCCCACCAATGTAACACCTTGTAACATTTGAGGACGAGAAATCGATGTTGCCTGAGATAATTAGATTATTTGGGCATAGCAAGAAGAAAGCTCTCTCTCTCTCTCTCTCTCTCTCCACATATATATATATTTCAGATTTCCAGCACCTGCAGTTTTATTTTTGCTTCCCCATCTCTCATCTTGTACTCCACACTGGCGGTTTCAGAGAGGCAGGCACCATCTCTTGTCTCTTTAAGGATTACACTAATGCGCCACAATCTTTGATGAAGATATGTTGGCCCATGTATAACTTCAGGAACAGGAGTTAAATTTTCCTAAAGATGCATTATCACTCGTTATGACCCACCCGCTCAAAGACTGGCACAAGTTATATGGTGAATTATGTTGCTTGAGTGCAGGTTAGGATGGGCGCCATCCATAGGCAACAGCTTGCCTGTGGGCAAGATCATGTTTTAACTTTCTTTGAGGTCCTGCATATTGACTTTGAAGACCCAATCTGCCAAGGAAAGCAGATTAGCAAACACCAGGATAAGTTAGACATATCAGACGGGCAGTGAGTTTGTACATAGTGGCCCAAAATGAAGCTTTGAATCAGAATCTGCGCAGAGCATGGTGCCCATTCCCTCAAGTTGAGCATGAACCCAACATTGATACCCACTGTTTTGGAATCTCTGGCTTCCACCATATCACACTGTGCTCTGATGCTGGATGGCTGTCACCTTAGCTTCCACTGCGACACACTATTTGCAAGAGGCCCAATCTTGAAGGTGGCAGGGATTCATGAGAAATAATCTGCTGTTTGCCGTTAGTGCCACACAGTCAGCGGAACGCTCTGTATGATCATGCACCACAGACTAGAATTTAAATTTATTTTATTTGGTGAGCTAATTAGTTGCTTTATTGAAAAGTTTCAAAATTGGGAATATTTGTCATAAGGATGGTTTCTCCCCAGTTAAAATGCAATACTCACAGTTCCCAGTGCATCAGCCTGTGGAGATTTTAGTTGCTAAGCCTTTGCCTTGGGAAACAGATTCCAGTCTTAAAACTGTCACCATGGCAGCCAGAGGACAACAGTATATATCTTTGCTCACAGTCCCATGATGCAAGCGTCCCTAAGCCACTTCCAGGCATGGATATCATTATTCAGGCAGAGTTTGCAGCTTATCTGTGCTCTGTTTTATTTTGAAAATTTGTAGGACATAATATCATAACAAGTATGAACAGTATTGAAAACTCAAGCAGGCAAATGCAAGCAGCAGTGCATTAATGCGCTGGCCAGAACTATCTAATTTGTATCTTCCAGCTGACTTGCTGTAGGGTGAGCTTGTTACTTTACTGGGGTTTATAAATGAAAGCCATAGAGTTGTACGTTATTTTTACAATGAAGTCATAAATGAAAAAAAAAAAGATATGCTCAGGTGCACGAGTGTTTGATCCAATTTTCCAATGGATGGGTCAACCATATGAAGTGATGGTTATCAAACACAAATTTGTGCAAAATAGCTTTTGTGATATTTATGCACAAAAGGAGGGGATAAATTGGTACAGGTGCATCCTCAATGGAAGTACAGATGTCTTTTGTATTCCAAACTTTAACCATCTGAGGATTCATTTTGTAGGAATGCAAGAACATGTACCGTGCAGGTTTAGAGTAAGAAGTTGCTTGAGTGCTCCTTAATTCTATTGCATTTTTATTACATTAAAGTTCTTCCTGGAAGGATGGAACATAGTGGAAGGGTGTAAGCTGAAAAGAGTGCAGAAAAATGTTAATAGAACTGGAAGGTTTGGGTTATAAGGAGAGACTTAACAATCTTGGGATTTTTTCGTAAGAAGCTGAGGGGTGACATTATTAAAAGTTTATAAAATCATTAGGTGAATGCAGATAGTCTTTTTCCCAGGGCAGATGAGTCCTGGGAAACTAAAATTAGAGGGCACAGTGAGAGGAGAAAGATTTAAAGGTGACCTGTAGAGCAACTTTTTTCACACAGAGAATAGTAGGTATGTGGAATGAGATGCTAGGTGTGGATACAAGGAGAATGTTTAAAAGACTTTAGGACAGGTGTATGGATAGGAAGGGTTTTGAGGGATATGGGTCATAAACAGGAAAATGGGATCAGCTCAGGTAGGAATTTAGTCGACATTGACAAGTTGGGCCAAATGGCCTGCTTCCATGCGGTATAACTCTGACTCTGTGAAACTAACTGCATTGTAAGGCATGGAATAGTTTCTAATGGTCAATGAAGAGAAATATCGGGGGGGGGGGGAAGCAAAATGAATGTCTGGTATTTTGGTGGCCCTCAAACCAGTTTTATGCCACAGAAAGGGGATATTCATTGAGGCACATCTTTTGCTGCAGCCTCTGAGTCATTTCACAGCAGCTGATGAGGATAAAAACCACCTATTCGTAGGATCTCTGTGGCGATTGTCCTTCATTGCCTTTAGTAATCTATATTACAATCTTATTACCTCCTATGCTGCATCTCCTTTTTAGACACCCCTTCTCAGAGAGTTCAGTTCATTCTGGGAACTGAGGATGATGAAGATCATGTTCCACATGAACTCTTCACAGAGCTGGATGAAATCTGCCAGCGAGGGGGTGAAGATGCTGAGTGGAAGGAGACGGCCAGGTGTGTGAATTGTCTGTAATATTTGTGTTCTGAGAAAATGTTACAGATGACAAATGTTTCATGCGGTTCAGTTCCAGGAATGATTAACGACGGGCTCCCTTCACTTTTTTTCTTATCAGCTGTCTCAAATCTTTCCCAAATTAATGCTTTTTTATCGTCTGTTATATATATTTTCTTGGAATAAACAAATTATTTCTCCCACAAATGTGTGATCGCTGATGAAGTGGATCACAAATGCATCAGTTTGAATGAGAGCCAACGAAAGATTGTGGCTGTTAACTTGACTTCTTATCAATTACAAGAATGTGCACAGGGTGGAAAAAAAAAATAGCCAACCCCCTTTTGTATGGCCTCAGAGTATTAAAAAGGAATACAAGAGTGAATCACATGTTTGCATTCAGTTGTCGCTTGTTCCATCTTCACTCTTATAATAAATGGTCTTCACAACTCCCCTGTTTTTATCTTAAAACTTGGGTAGCTTACAACCTCACAATATGAACATTGAATTCTCCAATGTTAGGTAACTAACCTATAAACAACAATTCCCCCTTCCCTTCCCTGTGCCCCACCTAGACTTGATCCATTTCTCCCCTCCCCCTCTCCTTCCTCCTCTGGCTTCACAATGCACATATCCTCTTTCCTTATCTCACACCTGTTGGCTTTTCATCTCTGGCCTTAGTCCAACCATCTGCCAATCAACCGCCCCTTGCCTGTATCCACCTATCACTCACCAGGCTTTACCCTGCCCCCACCTCTCTTCCAGCTTTCTTCCCCCACCCCCCACCCCCAACCACAATCGGTCTGAAGAAGGATCCCAACCCGAAACGCCACCTGTCCATGTTCTCTAGGGATACTGCCTGTTCTGCTGAGTAACTCCAGTACTTTGGGGGTTTTTTTTGTAAGCAGCATCAGTAGTTCCTTGATTCTCTTTTTTTTTAACAGTAATTTGCTTGCTTTGAGAAGGTTTCTGCATAAGCTTAGCATTAAATTGACACAGTATTTTTGTGGTTTGACAGGTGGTTGAAGTTTGAGGAAGATGTTGAGGACGGTGGAGACCGCTGGAGTAAACCATATGTTGCCACGTTGTCATTACACAGCCTGTTTGAGTTGCGGAGCTGCATCATTAATGGAACAATCTTGCTGGACATGCAAGCAAACAGCATTCAAGAGATTGCAAGTATGTCTAATGAAGGAGAATGTTCTCATCAAAAGAGTTTATTACTTGGAAGTAAAAAGTGTAAAGATATCACTCATCAAGGCATTTGTATCATAATGTTAACATAACTTGTCCTTTCTCCTCCTGAGAGTGGGAATAAACAAAATCACTTGCTTGTGAAAACACCTTTGAATTTATTTTGTGCACAATGATAACATTCCATGTAGTTTACCCAGCTTCTCATGGTTATCGTGCATTTTATTTTCTCACCACCTGAGGAGCAATGGAATTTATATGAATTATGTAGTTCTCATATTTTTACCATGTTATTGGATACTTTGGGTACACAGGGTTAGTTCTTTAATTCCCTCCTCACCTGTCTCTCATCTGTTGATTTAATTGTTGCCTATGATAACGAATGATGAATGGGTGAAGGTGGCATTAAATATCAAGAATAATTGTGCAAAGTGAAGGACGATAAATTGGGGAAAAGTCACCTTGTGGACAAGTTGTGGTTTGAATTATGTCACTCTGCAACTTTTCCATCTCTTGTTACTATGAAAACTAACAAACATTTCTCTCCAACACGGGCCACTGTGTAATTGGAATTGGACGACAAAGGTAAAGGTGACTTCAACTGTGTTTATTTAATTTAGAAAGAGCAATGAAAGGAAAATGCAATAAAATTTATTTTCATCGAGTTTTATATTTAGAACTGCTTGAGGAAAAAGTACCTTTTAAACCGAAGATAAAGAGCTGCTGCCCACAGTGAAGGACATTACCAAGACTGAAAGGACAGAAGTGATAAGAGAGCTCTGAGTAGTGAATAGGTAACTTGGATTTTGGGAGACTTGGTAATTCCAAAGAAAGGAGTAGGTTGAAGTTAAGGGCCTGTCCCACTTTAGGCGATTTTAAGGCGACTGCCGGCGACTAGGCTGTCGCCGACAGTTCGCCGGGTGTCGCGGGCATGATCGAGAGGAGTCTTCCAAGAATCGTAGTGGATCTCGGCACGTCGATGAGAAATCATCCGGTTTGAAAAAATTTCGGCGACAGCTGGCTTGTCGCCAGGTATCGTTGCTTATTGCAGGCGCTGTCGCCTGCTGTCCCCAGGTTTGCTAGGTTCTCTTAGATGCATTTAGAAGCACATAATATTAAAATAAGTAAAGTCATTTCAATATACCATAAAATGCTTGTGTTTAACCAATTTATTTACCGTCAGGACATTTGACAGGTAGATTGGAGGCGACAGTTTGAGTCAGGTAAGCGTGGGAATTTTCGCGATGTTTATGGCCATCAGCCATTATATTTAAAGTGGGATCCAAACCCAGATATGCAACCCAGAAACCAGATATGCATCTCCCTTACATTTTCAAAGAATGCCCACACAGTTTTCACAAAAATCCACTTAACCACTTTTAAAATTAATGTTTTTAATACAGCTATTAGTAATTGGAAGTAAAACTGGAAGTAAATCCAGTTTATGCCTTGTTACAGTGATGCTTGGTTTTTAAGTAACCCATACAAGTTGTTGTAGTTCAAAACCCTCAAGTACTTACCGACTTGTCAGTGATTTCAGCGAAAATTAGGACGCCGGAGAAGCATTGACAGCGTGGGAATTTCGCGATTTTTCCAAAGACGCTGTAATCTCGACCTGACTCGGCATTGTCGTGGTCATTGTCATCGGGTAAAAGAAAAGTTCAGCGATCTGCTATGACTTTGACAGTCACCGGCAGTCGCCTTAAAATCGCCTAAAGTGGGACAGACCCTTGACAAACTCGGCCTTGAAATTCAAGAGTAAAAACAACAATGTACATTTTCATCTTTCAAATTGATGTGGACAAGGACCAAGTTCTATGTAATGTTGCCGCCTTCTGTTATCCTTCCCTTTTTCAATGACCTTGAGGCCTCGCCGCCATGGCTGTTCTATGAAGTGGAGTAGGCTGCAAATAGCAACCATGTGTCGGGCAGCATAAATAAGTTAAGGTCATTGGCATGGACTTTGCTAATTGCCTTCTGACAGTTATGCTGCTGTTTGGCCTTTTCACTGTTTTCAAATGCTGTCAATTAGCAATTGTTTGAACTTTTCCAACTCTTTTTCTAAATTGAATTAAAAAAACTAAAATTCACTTTAAAACAATTTAATGGTAATTAAAATATTTTTTTTAAAACACATACTTTCACTTACCTTTTTAAATGAAGGTTGGTGGTCCCATTCAAATGCATGGGACTCTGCTGGATGCACTAGCCTTGGCTGGTGTAAGGTTGAGGGGCCAGACCAGTGTAGTTGACTCCTAGGGCATAATTGTTCTGGAATGCCTCTGGTCTTGATGGTAAATCCATGGACAAAGAAGAGTTCAAATGCATATGCTGCTGATTTCATACATTAATTCATTCTTAAATTGCAAAGTGAATTGGAGAGGGAATGTTCTTTTGACCAAGAGGTATGCTGATAACTTCCTTTAGTATAAAGTTAAAAAAGATGGAAACCAGTGATCTCAGATTGAATTGTTTATTTATTATACTGGACCAAATTGTGTTACAAAGCTTCTTAAAGGTCTAATGGGAACTTCTAAAGGGAGAAACTGCAGATGTTAAGAGCATTCACGTCTAGTTCTAGAACAGTTTTCCTTTATTTTCCCTGTTGTGTCCTTAGTGTGTGGTCATGTCGTATTGGAAGGACCAGGGAATTCCACGTTGTACCGTGCCTGCGTTTGAGGAAGTTGCACAACTTGCAATAGGTTTTACAAAGTAGAATTTGCATGATTGCGGTAGAATATTCTCCCGCATAAGTAATTCGCAAATTAGTTTTCCACACATATTAGAGAAAATGTGTTATTCCAACACAAAGCTGCTTTATACTCTTACCAATTTGAATGGGATTTGTTTTTCTTATGAATGGAAACTCTTAAGGATGCTAAATTGACCCTATTTTAGCTGCAATAACTTTACTCCTGGGATAATATCTTGTCATTTTTCTTCTGTTAGATATGATTCTTGATCATCAGGAAGCATCCATGGAACTAGATGAAAGCATTCGTATGAAAGTGCGTGATGTTCTTCTGAAAAAACATCACCATCAAATTGAGAAGAAGAGGAATAATCTCATTCCAATTGTTAGGTCTTTTGCAGAGGTTGGGAAAAAGCAATCTGAACCTCATTCCATGGACAAAGCTGGTAAGGATAAGAACGGAAATCCAAAGGAAAACTTTCTTTGAGCTCTTGATGTTGGTATTACATGCATACAATGACTGGGTGGTTGGGTATGAAGGGGTGCAGGACAAGGAAGTGGCAAACCGTGACTTTTGTTAAACAGGTCAAGTGGAGAACCTTTGCACAATTCCCCAAAAGAGAAAAAGCCCAGTGCAATTATTTTAAACTAGAGAAGAGCACCCAAACTCGGGGACAGAGGTCTTCATGGCTGCGCTTTAGAAATTTACTCATTTAGAAATTGACCCCACTTTAATGGCTGTACTTTAGAAATGTCTGCCATGTAATGCAGGTAAATGCCTGTGCTCACCTCGCTTGCTTCTGTGGGATTTAGAAAATGTGAATGCGACTGCATTCTCGTCCTTCTGGAGATCTTTCTGTTTGGAATACCTGTCTGAATTCCTGGATGGTCCTCATGGATACTGCAGGCATGTCGTTCACAACCTCAAGTCAAGTCAACTTTATTTGTCACATACATATACAAGATGTGCAGTGAAATGAAAGTGGCAACGCCTGCGGATTGTGCTAAAACTACAAAACAGAATAGATTTTTTTTTTTTTTAACACAAAAAATAAATTAATACAGTAAATTAAATTAGTCCCTGGTGATATGAGAGTTAACAGTCCTGATAGCCTGTGGGAAGAAACTCCGTCTCATCCTCTCTGTTTTCACAGCGTGACAGCGGAGGTGTTTGCCTGACCGTAGCAGCTGGAACAGTCCGTTGCTGGGGTGGTAGGGGTCCCCCATAATGTTGCTGGCTCTGAATCTGCACCACCTGATGTATAGGTCCTGCAGGGGGGCGAGTGTAGTTCACATAGTGTGTTCAGCTGAACGCACTACTCTCCACAGAGCCTTCCTGTCCTGGGCAGAGCTATTCCCAAACCAGATTGTGATGTTTCCGGACAAGATGCTTTCTGCAGCCCCAGAGTAGAAGCACTGAAGGATCCTCAGAGAGACTCTGAATTTCCTCAACTTCTGAGGTGGTAAAGGCGCTGCCTTGCCTTACTCACCAGTGCGGCAATGTGTGTTGTCCATGTCAGATCCTCTGTGATGTGGACTCCCAGGTATTTAAAGCTGCTCACCCAGACCGCAGTAATCCCATTTATCTCCAGTGGCGTGTACGTCCTCGGATGTTGAGCCCTTCTAAAGTCTACAATCAGCTCCTTAGTTTTTGTGACATTCAAGAGGAGGCTGTTGTCCTGACACCAGAGTGCCAGATCAGCCACCTCCTCCCGGTAGGCCTTCTCCTCGTTATCAGAGATCAGGCCCACCACCACAGTGTCGTCAGCAAACTTGATGATGGAGGAAGGAAACCTATTCAATTTCGCTGGGGAAAATCCTCCCTTGTTGTTTATAATTATAACTTATAACTATTATTACTTATTAACCGTTACTTACTGTTACTTATAACTATTATTTATTTATCTTATTACTCTTATTATTTGTATTTTCCTACCTTTTCTCCTTGTTCTGTATTTTTATGCTCTGTGTAAAGCACTTTGAATTGCCATTGCTGTATGAAATGTGCTATATAAATAAACTTGCCTTGCCTTGTTGCTCCACTTCGACCTGGACCCACCAATCGCTGCTGGATCCACTTATTCAGTAACAGCAGTCCCCTAATCCAGAAGAATGGTCCATAAACAGCTAACTGCATAATTTGCAGCCACAATATTAAATGCTAGAAGGTGCAAGATTTTGCCGTAAGTCATGGAGTACACCAGCTAAAACCAATGAAGTTAACTTCAGTGCAGTGTTACTCAAGGAAACCTAACGATCCTTTTCTACGAATCCAACTTTATGCAACTTTCACAAACTGCATTGGATGATATCTGATTTACTAAATTGGTCAGCTTAACCGGCTGGGTCATAATTACATGTTGATGCGTATTTTCTCTGGTTTCCTCATTGGTGATTGATCCATGTACAAATGCATTGATGGACTCTCTTTGCTCACTGCTTATTTCACTGCTTTTTCCATATTTGTCATTGTAATAGCGCCACCTTTGATTGGAGGATTGTAAATGATTGAATAAACCACAGTACAGCTGTGCAGACATGTGCCAGTCAGCAGTGAGTTAACTTGTTATTCTGTGTCTGAGCTCAAGATATCACAAATTGGCGATGAGGATGGGATCGTCGATTCCCCAGCTTTACTTGTTTGTGTAGATAAGGAATTCTACAGAGGCACGGAGAAGGTTGTATAACTTTTGGTGTCGAGGAAAGCTGGAAATCGGGTCACAAAGTTGAAGTCTGTGAGACTGTTAAAAACATTTTTTTTAATCCAAAATGGCGGTGCCCAGTGGATATATCGGAAGATTGGGTGTGTTCCAGCAAAGCCAGGAAACGTTCGGTGCATACATCGAATGTTTAGAGATGTTTTTGCTACAAATAACATCACTGAAGTAGAAGCTTCTGATGCAGAATCAAGACGGTTGAATGAAGCAACTCAAACTAGGAAAAGAGCTATTTTTCTCACCGAAATGGGTCCCGATGTTTATGATACAGTAAAGAATTTATTAGCTCCAGCCAAACCAAAGGACATGCCTTTGAAGGATATTCTGAAGAAGTTAACAGAACATTATGACCCAAAGCCCTTAGAAATAGCTGAAAGCTATCGTTTTGGAACGAGATGCCAACTTCCAGAGGAGGATATTAGTAATTTTATCATGACACGCAAGAGGTTATCAATTCATTGTAATTTTGGAAATTTCCAAGACCGGGCGTTAAGAGACCATTTCGTGTGTGGATTGAGAAGTGAGCGGATCCGAAGTAAGCCAATGACGGTGTATGACCTGACTTTTGAAACAGCTTGTAAAACTGCTTTGTCAATGGATATGGCAGAAACGGGTTCTAGAGAAGTCAGGACAACTTCTAGACAACCAGCGGAAGAGTTGAACAAGCTGCAGTCCAGCAAACTAAAGACGGATAAGTCGACAAAGACGTCAGAGAATCGTTATCCATGGAAGGGTAGCAAGACGACTGCAAAGTCATGCTATCGCTGTTTAGGCTCACATCTAGCACAGTCTTGTCCATTCTTCAAGGCAGAGTGTTACTCGTGTCACAAGATGGGACACCTAGCAAAGGCTTGTCGAAAGGCTAGGCAGAAACAAGGTTCAACAACAAGTAAGCTGCATTCTGTGGATCAACTGCAGGCAGAGGAAGAGCTTCTCGATATATATACACCATCTGCAGCAATGAGCTAGTAAACCGGAAGGCAAAGAATGTGTCTGTGCAAGTCTAGTTGAATGGAGCTCATGTTAGCATGGAAGTCAACACAGGAGCATCTGTGAGCGTGATTCCAGAATTTGTGTATCGGGAGAAGCCGAGTCAAATTCCTTTGGAAGCGAAGCCAATCGAGCTACGTGGTTACTCTGGAGAGAAGATTCCAGTGTTAGGTTTGCGTACATGTACCAGTTAGGTATAAGGAGCAACAGGCGGAGTTGCCCCTCGTAGTTGTAAAGGGAGATAAACCTGCATTGCTAGGTCGGAATTGGCTGCAGATCTTGAAGCTCAACTGGAACGAGATATTCCTCGTTCGTGAAGAATTCAAGTGTGCGGAGGACGTAATCAAGCAACACCCGAAGGTGTTTAGCGACAAGGTGTACAAGGTGTTGTGTATTCATGCCAATACGCGCGAAGCAGGATGCTACACCAGTGCATTGCAAACCACGGGTTGTGCCGTATGCTCTTAAGGACAAGGTTGAGAAAGAACTGAAAAGACTTGAAGCTGAGAACATTATCAGTAAGGTAGAAAGTAGTGAATGGGCAACACCCATTGTAGTTGTACCTAAACCTGATGGTAGTGCTAGACTTTGTGGGGATTATAAGGTGACCGTAAACCAGTTACTTGAAGATAGCAGACCAGATACCCTACCAACGGCAGAGGATTTGTTTAGCACCCTCACAGGTGGCCAAGTCTTCACAAAAATGGACTTGACAAATGCCTACTTGCAGTTAGGTGTAGATGATGAATCTAAAGCCAAGCTGACTATTAACCCGCATTTGGGATTGTTTCAGTTCAATAGGCTTCCATTTGGTATATCATCAGCCACAGGGATTTTTCATGGGGTAATGACACAAATTCTAGAGGGAATTGAAGGTGTGGTGTGTTACTTGGATGACATCCTCATCTCAGCCCCTGACAGGCAGGCACATGATGAAAGGTTGGAAGTGGTACTCAAACGACTTGAAACACACCGTGTAAGAGTGAAGGCACAGAAATGTGAGTTCTTTCAGAACTCGGTAGAGTACTTGGGTCATAAGATAGACAAGGATGGTCTACACCCCACGAAGGGGAAAGTTGATGCGATCAAAAATGCGCCCACTCCCAGAAACATATCTGAGATCCGATCCTTTTCAGGATTAGTGCATTATTATGGGAAGTTTGTGCCAAATCTGTCCACCTGTTTACATCCCTTGAATGAGCTTATGAGAAAAGATGTACCATGGAAGTGGACACGTAAATGTGATCAAGCTTTCAAGTCATGTAAAGCTCAGTTGGCAGAGAGTTCAATACTTGTTCATTACGATGTCAATAAGCCAATGAAGTTAGCATACAATACAATACAATACAATACAATATATCTTTATTGTCATTGTACCCAGGGGTACAACGAGATTGGGAATGCGCCTCCCATACGATGCACTAATTTAGGTAATTTAGACAGCAGCAACCCAACGAAACGAACAGTTGTAACAGTTTTGGACAGGGTAAAGTGCAAGTTGATCTATGCGTTGTGGCCATCCGGCTCAGCAGGACCGGTTCATAGCAGCTATGGCCCTGGGGATGAAGCTGTTCCTGAGTCTGGAGGTGCGGGCATAGAAGGCCTTGAATCGTCTGCCCGATGGAAGGAGTTCGAACAGACTGTTGCAGGGGTGTGAAGAGTCTTTGTGGATGCTGGTGGCTTTTCTGAGGCATCGTGTGTTGTAGATGCCCTCCAAGTCTGGTAGCTGTGTTCCGATGGCCCTCTGAGCTCTATGGACTACCCGCTGTAGAGCTTTCCTTTCTGCCTCCGTGCAGCTGAGGTACCACACAGGGATTCCATGCGTTAGGATGCTCTCTATGGTGCAGCGGTAGAAGGTCTTCAGCAGCTGTTGGGGTAGACCAGACTTTTTCAGTGTTCTTAAGTAGAACAGTCTTTGTTGTGCCTTCTAGACCAGCGCAGCAGTGTTATTGGACCATGTTAGGTCCTCCGAAATGTGAGTGCCCAGAAACTTGAAGCTGGACACTCTCTCCACACTGACCCCATTGATAGAGATCGGGGCATATTCCCCGTTATGTGACCTACGGAAGTTGATGATCAGCTCCTTGGTCTTGGTGGTATTTAGGGACAGGTTGTTATCCGAGCACCAGTCCGCCAGGTTCTGCACCTCCGCTCTATAGTTTGTTTCATCCCCGTTGGTGATCAGCCCGATCACCGTTGTGTCATCTGCAAACTTGACAATGGTGTTGGTGTCGAATGCAGGAACACAGTCGTGTGTGAAGAGGGAGTAGAGCATGGGGCTCAGAACACAGCATGTGATGCTTCACCATATGGTGTTGGTGCTGTGATCTCTCGTGTGTTAGAAAATGGTGAGGAAAGGCCAATAGCATTTGCGTCTAGAACACTCAATGCCAGTGAGAGAAATTATGCGCAAATAGAGCGTGAGGCTCTTGTTTTGATTTTTGCCGTTGGGAGGTTTCACAAATGGTATGGTAGAAGGTTTGTAATCGAGACAGATCACCAGCCGTTGACAGTGATCCTAAATCCAAAAGCACACATACCAACTCTGGCATTAGCCAGAATGCAAAGATGGGCATTGATATTGTCTGCATACCAGTATGATATTCAGTATCGTAAGGCAGCCGAGCACAGCAATGCTGATGCCATGTCTGGATTACCTTTGGAATCAGAGGTTACCCCAAACAGAGAGGACTTGTTTTACTTCTCTCATGTAGATGAGTTACCTATCACATCAGGAGACATTTGGAAGGCTACTCGCACTGACAGATTTTTGTCAAGAGTGCAGGAATATATTACAAATGGATGGCCAAACAAATTGCCGAATTCAGAGGCAGAACTGAAACCATTCTTTGTACGTAGGAACGAACTCTCAGTAGACCAAGGTTGTGTCATGTGGGGAGCGAGAGTTGTAATACCTGAAAAATATGGAGTAAAATTGCTAGAAGATCTTCATGATCAGCATTTGGGAATGTGTCTAACAAAGAGTCTAGCTAGAAGCTATCTATGGTGGCCTGGCCTAGATAAGGACATAGAACAAACGGTGAAAGAGTGTAGCACATGTCAAGCAGTTGGAAAGAATCCACCCACAGTACCGCTACAGCCATGGAAATGGCCGGTTAGAGTGTGGCAAAGATTACACATTGACTTTGCAGAATTAGATGGACAACAATTGTTCATTGTGATTGATAGTCACTCCAAGTGGGTTGAGGCGTTTTCAATTGGAAAAAAACGACATCCAGCAAAACGATAGACATTTTGCGAGGGTTGTTTGTGTCCTATGGATTTCCAGAGGAAATTGTGTCTGATAACGGACCACAATTCTGTTCACAAGAGTTTGTACAATTCATGAAAGGGAATGCTGTAAAACACACTAGAGTAGCTCCATACCATCCTGCTTCCAATGGAGCAGCAGAACGCACAGTGCAAATTGTGAAGCGGACATTAGTCAAACAACTGCTGGATCCAAATCCAAAGAAAAGACAGTTGTCTTTGTTTCACTAACTGGCTAACTTTCTGATTACATATCGAAACACACATCACATCACTACTGGTCAAACACCAGCTGAACTGTTCTTGAAAAGAAAACCCAGAACAAGGTTTTCACTGTTGAAACCAAACTTGGCTCAAACAGTAGAAGAGAAACAGGAGAAACAAAAAGCATATCATGATGGACGTAGAGTAAAGGAAAGGAGTGTTGAGTTGAATCGGAAGGTAAAGGTGAAAAACCATCATCACAAGTGGGTGAAGTGGTTACCTGGAAGAGTAGTGAGAAAGTGTGGACCACGGACATACTTGGTCAAGATGTTGGGAAGTGGAAAGGTGAGAAAAGTACACATTGACCATGTCATGCCTATGCAAGCACAGACAGGGTTGAAATCAAACCAATTAGACGAGTGAGATAATTGGGTTACCACTCAAGTACAGGTACCAGATGAACCAGAAATGGTACAAGAAGGTACACAAGTTAGTGAGAGTTTGAATCAGCCTGAAAATGGAGGTTCAAGTGGGGTTGACAGTCAAACAAAATTGACTGATGGACTGGAATCTATGAATGTAAGTCAAAAGGAAGGCTTGACTCGATTAAAAATTAGTGCAAGTGTTTCTAAACAGTCAGAAACTTTTGGTCAGGGAAGATATCCAGAAAGAAGGAGAAACCCAGTTGTTAGGTTACATTTGTGAAGTTATTTCCTGAAATGCACATATCATATATGCATGATGCCCTCATTTTATTCAGGTTATATAAAAGTAAACTATCAGACAGTATTGTAATAATTTCATACCGTTGGTTATATTCAAAACAAAATGTCCACAAGGAAATATTTTTTTAATTAAGGTGGAAGGAGTTGTAATAGCGCCACCTTTGGTTGGAGGATTGTAAATGATTGAATAAACCACAGTACAGCTGTGCAGTCATGTTCCGGTCAGCACTGAGTTAACTTGTTATTCTGTGTCTGAGTTCAAGATATCACAGTCATCAGTATAATTCTGGCTAAATGAGTAATTAGAAGCATTGAAATTTGCTTCTATTCACATTATAGGTGATGCCTCTAACAGGCAATTAGGCCCTTCCTGTTGTAAACAAAATAAATTGGCATGCTTGATCGCAGATATATTTAAATATGCTGGCAACAGTGACAGTGTCTCACTGAAATTGATATTTTTTTGCCTGACAAGTCATGAAGTTGAAAATTATGATGTTTTTTTAGCTCTTTTCTGTTGTTTTCTCAGCTACCAATCTTTTTGAAAGTATTGCCAACATTGCAAGAGATACTGGGAGACATGTAAGTTTCTGTAGAAGTTTGTCAGCAAAGGAAATGAAGATCATGCACTTCAGACACGAGTTGCTGTATATGATCTGCTCAAGACTTTCTCGATTTGCTCGCTGGCCCACAGTCAAAATCAAACAGTCATCTAAATTTATATTTGAATTGTCTACCCTGGAATCCAAATCTAAAAGGAAACTCGATTTACCTACTAAAATAGAACCATCTAATAGCTTAAAACCACAGTTAAGTACTCTAAAACTATGATGATTGGCTTGCTAAAAACATAAAAGCATTTAAATCAAAGTTGTCAAATCAATGCTGTATCATCTCGTTCAAGTCCTCAATACCATCTCCAAGCCCGAGGGCTGGCACTGGTTGATGGAGCAGTCATACTGACCTTGGAAGCAGGAAATGTTGAACTAAAATTAAGTTGTCCTTGGTGGTTGTACTCGCCGAGGTTCAAGCCAACCCAGCTGAGCCTGAGGTTACCTGCTCACAGTACTTGCATTTACAGCCGGGGCCACTCCACACACCTCCTGAGGAGTTTTCCTCCCCAGTTATGGTCCCACCTGGGTGGGGGTACTTCGCTGGCAAGACGACCCATGAATTTTTTTTTCTTGGTAGGTCTGAAGGGTTATTATCTCTACATTCAAGTAACCACCTGCTAATTCAACAAATTTGCTTGGGGAGGACAAAAAGCAGAAGGCTACAGATGATGAAAAGTAAAATAAAACTGGAACACTGGAAATACACAGCATCTGTGAAAAGTTAATATTTTGTGTCAATGGCCTTTACTACTGTGCTATCTACTTTTTTTATTGCTTATGGTGATGGGGAAACTGGCGCAGCCTGTATATATATTTAATCAATACTATTAAAAAATTCAGCTCAATTTTCAAAGCATCTGTATCTGATATTGGCAAGGCCACTTGTTAGTTTAGTTTTGTTACTTTGTGTTCAGGTTTGATCACCCAATTTTGGTATAGGGAAGATTTTGTCAAGTTGGAAAGGTACAGAGAAGATTTTTACGATGATGTTGCCAGGACTCGAGGGCCTGGGCTATGGGAGAGGTTGGGCAGGCTAGGACTTTATTCTTTGGAGCACAAGAGGATGAGGGGTAATTTCATAGAGATCATGAGGGAAATAGATAGGGTAAATGCACAGTCTTTTACCCAGAGTAGGGGAATTAACTTTGTTTTAACTTCCTTTGTACTTCGTGCCACCAACATCCTCGGTCACCAGTCATGCTTAAAATGTGTTGGTTCATTTTAAATGCAAATTGCCAATTCTGCGGTTCTGACAAGTTTTGAATGTGATTTATATTTAAAGTGTCATCTTTAGCTGGGGCATGTTTAAGGTGAGAGGGGGAAGATTTAATAGGAGCCTGAGGGGCAACTTTTTCACACGGAGGGTGGTGGGTAGATGGAACGAGCTGCTGGAGGAGGTAGTTAAGGCAGGTCATATCACAGCATTTAAAAGACATTTGGACAGGTACATGGATAGGAGAGGTTTAGAAGGATATATGGGCCAAACGCAGGCAGGTGGGACTAGTGTGGATGGGGCATCTTCAGTGTGTGCAAGTTGGGCAGGAGCATGGAAACGGGCCCTATGATTCTAATAAAGCCCTTCTAATACCAGCAATGCCCCATTCCAAATATTAACTATTTTTCAAGTTTATTGTTTTTGTTATTTCTCTTTAGGTCAAATGTTATCCCCACAGTCCCTTTCAACTCACCTTGACATTAAGAATGGAGTCAACCATGACATTGGAAATGTTGAGTCGAGCAAGGTAAGATGGTTGCTTTGGCTTGTCTGGTTATGATGCCTGTAGTTGGGATACATTCACTTTTTTTCCACACCCCAGAATCCAGCGGGGGATCGTGGATTCCCCTTTGTGGAGAACTATAAATCTCCATCCATCGTTGTTCCTTAGCAGTGCCTAAGATTTCTTGACCTTTTGGTTAATCCTTAGTGAAGCCAAGAATGTTTTTGTTGAAATCCTATCTATGATGGAAAATCATAGCTAACATTTGAAGTATGAATGAACCAATGTGGCTTAAGCTTCAGGCATAGGCCACAATTGTGCCAGTTACATGATAACCTGGCCTGTCTTCCCTCTGGAGAAGTGATCTAACAATGGGGTGACACGGTGGCGCAGCAGTAGAGTTGCTGCCTTACAGCACCAGTGACCCAGGTTCGATCCTTAATATGGGTGCTGTCTGTATGGAGTTTATATGTTCTTCCTGTGATCGCGTGGGTTTTCTCTGAGTGCTCCGGTTTCCTCCCACACTCCAAAGATGTACAAGTTTGTAGGTTAATTGGCCGCTGTAAATTGTCCCTAATGTGTAGGATAGTGCTAGTGTATGAGGTGATCGCTGGCAGGTGTGGGGTTGATGGGCCGAAGGGCCTGTTTCCACCCTATATGTCTAAAGTCTAAATGCATTCTTAGATCAACTGGGGTTCAATTGCTATTGAGATTGATTGAAGTTGACTATCTGCTTTCCTTGTGGAAGGGTCCAGGTTATCTCAAGGTCACATTTGAGTATTAAATGAATAGCCTGATCCCATGTGCAGTTTCCATGGTTAGTCATTGGATCGCAGCAGAAGTGTTCATTGATTTTTATTTATCTTCCCTCTGCTGCTGAAAAACACAGATGAATTGTAGTATCCATACTGTTGCAGCCTTGATTTTTAGATTACTCAACTCAGTGTGCACTTTGGTTAAGTCCAGGAAGCTTTTTCCTGAATAGGTCATTAAAGAGCAACTAAGGTATTGTTGCAACTAAGGCATTTGAGTTCCCTGCCCATACCCCTGCATCGCCACACGCTGATTAAAAATTTACTTCTCTTGAGACCGCATCCTATTACTTGAGGAATCTGTATGTTTTTGCTTTGGCAGGTTGATCTCCACTTCATGAAGAAGATACCTATTGGTGCCGAAGCCTCCAATGTCCTGGTTGGTGAGCTCGATTTTCTCAACAGGCCAATTGTGGCATTTGTACGTCTCTCTCCAGCTGTCCTTCTCTCAGGACTTACCGAAGTCCCAATACCGACCAGGTAGCTAATGCTAATGTTCTCTATGTTCTATAGTTTGTAGGAGTGAATGGTTTCCAATGAAAGTAGTAAATGCTTCTATGCTGCACCTAATTATGTACATGAGTGGTAGGTTTCCAAATGATTAATATGTAGGTAGATGTAGAAATCACCTGAGCAGGTACATGCTGTGGAAGAAACATATATGGAATCGCCATTTGTTATTTTAGTCCTTGTTAGTTAAGCACGAATTTCAGCTGAAAACACAAAGTAGTGTGATCTACAACATCTGGAATGGATAGAAAGATGCCATATTTCAGCAGAAAATGAAACGTCTGACAATGCAGCACTGGAATAACAACTTCAATTCAGTGGTCAGATCAGCGTGTGGATCCTTTTTCAGTGCGCAAAAAATAGAACATTGGAAGATCTCAGCAGGTCATGCAGCATCTGTGATGGCAAAAGGTGTAAGTCAATGTTTCGGGTTGGTGACGTGGGACTGATGCATTGCCTCGACCTAAAACGTTGACTTGCACCTTTAGCTTCCACCACGTCTCGAGGTGCTGCGCGGCAGAAGGTCGTCCCCGAGGTGCCGCGGCCATACTAGCCTTTGCGGAACCCGCCTGCCAATGAAAGCCGCCGAGCCCGGCCCCTACTCGCCCTGTGGACCTGAGAAGAGGGAGTCGGAACAGAGGGCCAGTGAACAGACCGGCAGTGCACCTTGATGGTGGAGTGGGCTGCTGGAAGCCCGGCAGTAGCCTGGGGCTCGGCTGGATCTTGTGCCGATCCAAAATGCGAACATGGCCCGCAGCTGCATGGAGCACTTAACAACAACTGGGACTTGAAATTGGCACAATATCTGGCACTGTATATTGTCTCAGTGTACTACTGCTATACACATGTATTGTATCTGGGATGTTTATCTAAGATGTATCCAAGAGCGTGTGTATAGTGATACCTGTACTGAACTATATACAAAAATGAATGACACTGTATCCTGTTACATGTGACAAATAAAGTACCATTGAACCAATGCTGTATGACCTTCCAGCATTGTTTATTCAGACTCCAGCACCTGCAGTCGTACCTTTTTTATTTGTCTTCATGCACGCATGTATTTGCAAGGATCTTTAAATTTGTGTATCAGATGTGTGTCCACTTGCAAAGTAACTGGATAACATTTATACCAAGTCAATGGATTAAAAAAATAATAATAATAGTCTCCCCTACACGCTTTCCAACGTTACAAGGTGGAATGTTAAATTTTCATCTGTTACTATTGTGCACTCAAAAAGTTGCTTAACTTTTGAATTAAATACATTTTTCGCTTTTTTTTCTCTCCACAAATGCTACATGCCTCACTCTCTCCGGGGTCTTCTAATTTTGGATTTTAATTTTTCACTATTTGCTTTTTGATCACAAGTTTTGGTAACATTCAATACCCATACATTCTGCTGATTGGCTGATATTTCCATTCACTTCACTATTTGACTGTCTCAAAATTATCAATTGGAAAAAATTGATTTGTTCTTACCACAAAAACAATTGGGGTTTTTTAGTCGTGCTCATTTCCCCTCACATATCGCCATACAATACTGAAAACTATTATATTATTGCAAAAGAAAAATCAATTAAAAATCAAAAGCAATATTCTGCCTTTGCAATTCACCCCTCTCTCTGAGGCCTCCCTGAATCCCAGAATTTGGGATTCAAAATCTAGCTGCAGTGTCAGATATTTCTCACTTTTGTTCTCATACTGGTATGGTTTTAGGATATGCTTTTAACAAAAAGCCAAACAGGTTAGGGGAAGCACGGTGGCACAATGGTAGAGTTGCTGCCTTCCAGTGCCAGAGACCTGGGTTCAATCCTGATTACGGGTACTGTCTGTACAGAGTTTGTACGTTCTCCCTGTGACTGCGTGGGTTTTCTCTGGGTGTTTCGGTTCCCTCCCACACTCAAGACGTACAGGTTTGTAGGCTATTTGGCTTCCATAAAAATTGTAAATTGTCCCTAGTGTGTAGGATAGTCCTAGTGTACAGGGTGATCGCGGTCGGCGCTGACTCAGTGGTCTGAAGGACCTGTTTCCGTGCTGTATCTCTAAACTAAGGTTAAGAACTTGGCCAAGAGGCAGGTGTAACAGTGTTTGGATAATGTAATATTGGCAAAGATTTTGCCAACCAATTATATTATTATTTTGATATTTTCTGAATAGTGCACTGATGTGAATTTGGAATGGACAAAAAGAGAAGATTTTTCTTTCACGAAGCGAGCATAGGATTCAGATATTGGTAAACTGCGATTGGGAGCAAGAGGATAAATACTGCTCTTTCCTTCCTGTCCCACATTATGTCCTGCCCATGATTATTTTCAGGGTGAGATCATTCCAGGGTGTAGCACAAAGTGAACTCTTATTGAGAACTGCATTAGCATATCTAATTTTCTTAGAGCAACCTATGCAAGACTGGGAATTCTCAAGGATCCAGCACACAGCCTACTGATCCATGATGTCTGGTGCCAGCAATATACTCTTTCACAAGGATCTTTTATAAAAAGGCAAATTCCAGTGTTTATATTGAATCGTGTTATAAAGACTATGTTATAAAGAACACATCCAAGATGTCGCCGAACCCAGGTGACTCTTTGTGTGCTAGTCACAGAAGTGGATCTGCAATCATGCATTACAATCGCTCCATTCTTTTAAATTTCTACTCCTAAAGCAACATTTATTCACGTTATTCCCTTTTATGATGTATCTGTACACTCTGGCTCAATTGTAATCATGTATTGTCTTTCCACTGACTGGTTAGCACGCAACAAAACCTTTTCACTGTACCTCAGTACACATGACAATGAACTAAACTCAGATTTAATTTCAAATTTTCACAGAAATTAACAGTCCATCCATGCTGGTAAAAATTGAGATATACTGGTACATTGGAGTTTTTTTAGGTGCTATTAATCCTGGAATTTGAGAATCTTTATACAAGAAAGACATCCACTTGAGAAGCATTTCCTGTGCTGGGAATCCGACGTGAACCTTTGCCTTCCTCTGGCATTCCTGTTGCAAATGAAGCAGCTGTCCCATTGCCCAACACGTAGTGCAGAGTGAACCTGTGAGGCTATGTGCAGTGGCAGACCATGAGGGGTTGGCATTCTGTAGGCTGGAACAAACTCTGGTTTCTCAGCACTGAGATGTGAGGTTCAGTTCTGCACCCTGGTCAGCATTGTGCTTGCTCCAAATTGAGCATAGGAGCAAAGAGGTCCTTCTGCAGTTGTACAGGGCTCTAGTGAGACCACTACTGGAGTACTGTGTGCAGTTTTGGTCTCCAAATTTGAGGAAGGACATTCTTCCTATAGAGGGAGTACAGCGTAGGTTCACTAGGTTAATTCCTGGAATGGCTGGACTGTCGTATGTTGAAAGACTGGAGCGACTGGGCTTGTATACACTTTAATTTAGAAGAATGAGAGGGGAAACATATAAGATTATTAAGGGATTGGACACGCTAGATGCAGGAAACATGTTCCCAATGTTGGGGGAGTCCAGAACCAGGGGCCACAGTTTAAGAATAAGGAGTAGGTCATTTAGAACGGAGATAAGGAAAAACGTTTTCAGTCAGAGTTGTAAATCTGTGGAATTCTCTGCCTCAGAAGTGGAGACCAGTTCTCTGGAAGATAGCGGAGGCAGGGGGTATGGGGAGAGGGCAGGAACAGGGTACTGATTGTGAATGATCAGTCATGATCACATTGAATGGCGGTGCTGGCTCGAAGGACCGAATGACCTACTCCTGCACCTATTGTCTATTCCTGGCCCAACAGCACTGTCAACAACACTTTTTTTTTGAGCTGCTTCCACAAGCTGCCATTATCTTGCCTGTTCTGCTACGTTCAGGGATCAAAGAACATGTGTACAGATCTTTTTTTTCCCCCCACACATCAGAGTATACTGCTACTTATCATGCATGCAATCCCTTGCCTTTTTACCCTCCCCGATATTTCACTATGCAATTTATATTGTACAATTCATATTGAATTCCATTTGCCACCTCTGTGCTTGCTTTATCATTATTGATATTCTCTTATTCCCTTAATTCTATGAAAATTTAAATGATACTATTACTTTCACATCTTAGATTACCTTTAATTTTGTTTCTGTCATCTCTTTAGATTGGAAAATGACAATATTTTCCAGTTAATATATTGGCAGTGCTATTAAACGCAGAAATTCAATTTTGTTGTTCTGATCATGAATTGCATAAATTTCATACATCATCGTTTGAAGTGCCCTAAACTAGCTTGATTGAATTCATCTGAAAATTACGCCAATGATTTATTCTCCGATTGCCATAAAACTAGAACTAAACAAGCTGTGAGTAAGATTCAAAGGTTTAGAGACTTGCTGAATGGCTATGTGGGAGAGCAGGAAGCATTTAAAATCTGTGGTGACCATGGAGATTGTTTAAAGTGAAGCATGAGGGCTGATTGTGTGGCAGAGATGAGGTAGTTGAAATCAGAAATGATGAGAGGAAGAGATGGGGAGTAACTGGCCCATGTTGACCAAGATATCCTTGTACTTGATTTTACTGTTCCAAACTTCAAACTTTAAAAAAACCATTAAAAATGAAGAAAATATTTTAATTCTTACACAACTTTTAAGTGAGTTAAAATCATGTATAAATGCCTAAAATCAAAAGCAATTGTTTAACTGAAGCAAAATATATAAAATTGTCCAGCTTTGTTTAGTAACTGCTACCTACCGATCCCCCTTAAAGTCAATGGAGGATCAGATCCTGCACCAATTCCCCAGCATAAATGCTGCGGTACTAGTAATAAAGGATTTTGTCTGTGTTTTGATAATGCAAAACTTCTGGACTTCCATTTAAAAAGCTAAATACCAACTGCGAACCACTTGCACTTGCAAGGAAGATCTAGAATCTCTAACAAATTCTGACGACTCTGCCATCGCCGGCCTCATCACGGGCGACGAGGACAGGGCGTACAGAGAACTGATCAAGGAGTTTGTGGACTGGTGCCAGCAAAACTGCCTCCGGATCAACGTGGGGAAAACCAGGGAGATGGTGGTAGATTTCCGACACCGGTGAACATCCAGGGGATGGACATAGAGGGTGGATTCCTATAAGTACCTGGGTGTCTACCTCAACAATAAACTGGACTGGACTGAAAACACCGATGCGCTATACAGAAAGGGCCAGAGCAGACTTTATCTGCTAAGGAGACTCGGGTCCTTTGGAGTGCAGGGGGCACTCCTAAGGACCTTCTACAACACGGTGGTTGCATCGGCCATTTTCTATGGAGTGGTCTGCTGGAGCAGCAGCATCTCAGCGGCGGAAGGGAAGAGACTCGACAAACTGGTCAGGAAGGCCGGCTCTGTCCTGGGTTGCCCCCTCGACTCAGTGCAGGTGGTGGGAGAGAGGAGGATGATGGCAAAGCTAACATCGCTGCTGGACAACGACTCCCACCCCATGCAGGACACTGTCACTGCACTGAGTAGCTCCTTCAGTGACAGACTCCTTCACCCCAAGTGCGTGAAGGAGAGATATCGGAGGTCCTTCCTTCCCGCTGCTGTGAGACTGCACAACCAGCACTGCTCCCAGCAGACGAGTCAACAATAACAGCTAAGAACACACGGAAAACTGATGACAATTTATGTATCTTCCGTTTATAATGAATGATCTCTTGCTATCCACTTTGCTGCTGTAACACTGTAAATTTCCCTGGTGTGGGACGAATAAAGGAATATATTATTATTATTATTAAAAAGGAACAAATCTCCACAATTTTGAAAGTATTATTTTTTCGTGTCAGATTTTGTTTGGCAATAGCACTTAACAGTCTTTCTTTTTTCCACTTGTAATTTGAATAGACAGCCTTAAGTTTTTTAGTTATGTTTAATGGTAATCTAGTTGATAAATACTGCAAATTTACACGTTATAATATAAATATAAATAAATAAATAAATATATATATATGTGTATATGTGTATATATATGTATATAAATTATGTATATATACACACACACCAAGTGTTTTGGTATGATGGTGTTCAATTAACCATCTGCTGGAAGAGCAGAGTACCTCGAACCACAACTTTGTTGCAGTATTTATCTATGATAGCTTAGACACTTAAATTGTTGTCCAATTTATTTTATAAATGTGTACCAATGCTCTCACCATTATTCTTGTAGCACTCAAAACCAAATGTTTTCTGCCTCAATTTTCCAAGTACATAATTTTTGTTTCTATGGGACCCGAGTAGCAAACAATGACCCCATGAATGAAGGATTTACTTTAAGTCTTTCGTAGGACGTGGATATTGCTGGCAATGCTGGTATTTATTGTTCGTCCCAAATTGCCCAGAACGTAGGGAGCAGTGAACAGTCAGCAGAGTTTAGTGGGTCTGGAGTAGCACAAGCTAGGGTGTTTGTGAACAAAATGCGTGAAACAACAATCTGTAGTTTCCTGGTTACATAATACTAACAAACTGCATCTAATTGTGGACACAGACTTGGATGCAGATTTATTTATTTTCATTTTTTTAAATAATTTATTTCCAATTTGAGCCGAATCTAGTGACTTGTGTAATAACGATAGCAGTCTGATTTTTATTTTTGAGCAACGGGTTGAATTACACCAGTGACACTGAAGTCTGTCCTCTTCCAGGTTCATTTTCATTTTGCTCGGACCAGTTGGAAAGGCACAGCAATACCATGAGATTGGGAGATCTATGGCCACAATTATGACTGATGAGGTAAGTCTGTACTTGGGACAATGGTACCTATGTCATTTGGTTTGGGGCTGGTGCTGTTTTGTATGAGCCACACCCCAAATAAGATTACTGCTTTGTAAATGTATTGTGTATTTCTCCTTATGTACCTTTTCAAGGATAAGGTCCACGTTTTTCCTCATTCAGTCACTCGGTCACTAACAATCAGCCCTGTGACTGTTGCCTTCCTAGGGTTAAACATCTTGTGCAAAATGGGAAATGCTGGAAATACTCAAGCTATGTCTGTGGGAAGAGAAAGTCGACCTTTCAGGTCAAAGACTGTTTGTCAGATTGGAAAAAGGAGTCGGAAGAAGTTTGTGAAGTTACAGGAGAGTGGGAGTTGTAAACAAGGATACCTCTATGAGTGAATGGGAACAGTTAGAGAGTAAGACCATGCACAAATGAATGAAGGCATTATGAAATGCAGAGCAGGAAGACATGTCCAGCAGGTCGGGCTTGGCACGTTCCCCACTCCCAGAGGAGATGAAAAGAAGAAGAGCAACAGGGATGAGTTGATTTCACACCTGGATGACTGATAAAGATCGAAATCGAGCGTCTCAAGTTTTTGAGATCAACATGAATCCAGAAGGCTGCAACTTGCACAAATGGAAGATGAGGTGCTTCAAGTTTGTGTTGGGCCTCACTGACAGTGCAGGAGGTCGCAGACTGACAGGTCAGAGTGGGATGGAGAATTAAAGTGGCGATGGGAAGCTTTAGACTGAATGCAGGTGCTCCACAATGTGGTCACCTAATCTGCGTTTGGTTTCTCCAATGTAGAGAAGACCACATTGTGAGCACTGAATGTAGTACACTAGATTTGGAGGAAGTGCAAGAGAAACACTGCATGACCTGGAAGAACGGTTTGGGTCCATTGATGATGAGAAGATGTGGTGTCGCATCGCCTGGGGTTGAAGGGAAAAGAAGGGGAGTGGTTGGTGGAAATGAAAATAGGTCTGCCTGTTGCAACTCCAGCATTGTTTGGTCTTGGTCTCGCTAACTGCTCCCAATTACTCACTGATCACTTTGTTTGCAGCTTCTCCCCATGGTGATCCTAGTGTTGCCCCATCAAAGACATCCCCTCACTCTGCCTTCCCTCCAGCTCAACCATCTTCTTTTTGTCTCCTTTTCATTGCTGAAGAAGGGTCTCTGACCTGAAATGTTAACTGTTTCTCTTCCCATATATGCTGCCTGACCTGAGTATTGACAGCATTTCATGTCTGCTTTAAATTTTTAGCATCTGAAGTTGTTTAGAAATGTTTTCACTTGAATATTTTGTGGCTTGACTAAAGCACTGAGTGGTTTTAATGAGATAGCCTCTAATTATACTCCCCCAATACTTTTGCTAATGTAAATCAATATTTTGTTTGATTTCTGCTCCACTCTGACATTTTAAAAACCTGCTTGACATACCTTCTTTTTGCCATCTCATGGTAAAGTAGATGAAATCAGCAAACAGACTTTAATTTTTTAATAATGATAGCTTCCTGGTTGACATTTTTAAATTTGACTGTAGTCTGTTTGTCTCAGTTGGATTGTCATTGTGAAATGCAATTTAACAGATTCATGGCCTTGCTAGCAAAACTCTGAGATTTTCTCTGACTGGATTATAGCCTGAATTTTCAACCCTACATCCCTCTGCTTCTGCACCCCTCTCTCTGAATGACCTCTGAAGCTACCTCTGAGACCAAACCTTTGGTTGCCTGCCCTGATATTTGTCAGTGGCTGAGTGTTAAAGTGTTAAATTGACGATCTTGAAAGAACTTTGGGATACTTTAATGATATTAATAGGCTAAATGAATGCTAGTTGTGCCTTCGGTTTCTGTCTATTATTGGCAGTGCTAAAAACTGATTTGTTTAGCTATTAGCTCTATCAGAGTATGAGGCTGAGAGAAGGAAAGATTGATAGCATGCAGGGGGAGGGGAAGGACAACATTTTCTGAAATGAAAGGAATAACACTAAATTTCTGTGAAATAATGTATTTTAAAGTGAATTCTATCACCATTTTTGGAATATTCATGACAAAACCTAAGCAGATACGGCAGAAAAATTGAGCAAAAGATGTGCCACTCCGGTTTTCACTCCAAGCCGCCCTTTCTTCCTGTCTTGCCTGCTAATTATCACCTTTCAAACAAATCAGCTGCAGATAAATGATGTCATGGAATCAGACAGACAAAATGGAACATCAAAGTTTCTCTGTTTGCTGCCCACATCGAATGTCAAGTGTTTGTGTGGGAACATCTCATTCCAGGAGTCTCCTTTTATGTTGCTTCTGCACCAATTTCTCCTTCGAGGGGGGGGGGGGGGGAGGAACAACACGTTACGGTGCCTCGTTTGAACAATGACACTGCTCTGTAGTTCTTGGGGTGAGAAAAGTTCATCAATGGCACATCTCTGAATCAAAGGGTAACATTTTTGGTAGAGTTCTGATCATAGATACTCCGATGTCTGTGTCTCCTGATCTCAGTTTGCCTGTGGGCTTTCAGTACTTAATAAGTGAAATCTGGGCTGAATCTCCAGTTCACATGTACCAGACATAAGATGTTGGAGTAACTCGGCGGATCAAGCAGCATCACTGCAGAAAATGGATAGGTGACCATTAGGGTGAGACCCTTCTTCAGACTGATTGTGGGGGGTGGGTTGGGGAAAGAGACTGGAAGCAATAAAGGATCAGGACAAAACAGGGCTGGCAACAGATGAATATAAACCAGCATCTGCAGTTCATTTTTATTCTATATGTACCAGACCTTTTTTGCCACATTTGGTTGCATGTGTCAGTTCCTCTATCTGCCATCTTGGAAAGTATCAAACGGAGTGAGTTTACCAGTGTTTAAGTGGGTGATACATGTACTGCTGTCCTTATTGTGTCCCATCTCTGCCTTTGTACTCTAATTTCCATGCATTTTACAGATTACATGGATTTTGGGGATTTTAAGCCAAACACTACTCCACTGGATAGGCAAAAGTCAAAAGCTCTTCTGGTCACACCAGGCACAAATCTTTTTCCCCCCTGTGGAATAACAGCCTTTTTGAAAATGTCCCCCAGTGAGATTTGATCTATTCAATTTTGGAGAGCGGTAATCACAAAAAAATTAAAGAATTGGACAGTGTAATTGCTGGTTCATTCGCTGCTGGAAAACTGAGCAATACTTAAAATGAAGCTATTTTTCATTTCTATTTTTGAATTTAAGAAATATGTCTGTGCCAGTAGTGATCTGGGTGCTGCATCAATTGTCAGCTTCATGACCGGTAGCTACACTGCTGCTTATGATGCGTTCTATTTGCATCACAGATTTAAGATAGAGTTCCTGAACTGGTGACAAAACAAATGAGAAGTGCAAAGTACATTATAGCTGCACTCCGCCTCTGCATTCGGGGACGTGAAAATTGCAGTTGCTACTTAGAGGATTTGGTTGGCAAGAAAACTATGATTTGAAATTGACACAGGATTTCTAGTGTTATCCAGGAATCTGTACCTTTTGAAATGGTTTGCAGTTAAATGGGTTTCAATTATATTTGGTGTACTGTGTTGAAAGGCAGACACTGCCACAATATTCTGAGTTGGCACCAGCCTCACTGAAATGTAGAAAATATTCCAGAAATTACCGGCAGTAGAATCTTTTTGCAGTCTGTCTTCTAAAAAGCAGGCTGAAGTTGTGTTATCTGCTAAATGTGTACTAGGAACATGACTCCATCTTGTGCTAATATTAGTGATTGTAATTTTACTAAAATACTGAATTGCCCACATACACCACCATGTTCATTTAAAGGGTCAAATAATACTGTGGTTCACAAATACTTAAATGAATTAATGCCTTGGTTAAACCAACCGCTAATCGTACAGTGCTTTAAGCAATTTTCATTTAATATTTTTAAAACAGGCATTTTTCTCAAATGGATATTCTTTCTAATGAGATTCTAAAATGATTCATCCTTCACAAAATTTGAATCAAGTTTGCTGGTGAGGAGATCTTGCAAGATGAAAAGATCAGATACAATGCACCTCATTAAGTTGGGTTTTTTAAGGAACTACCTGTGGCCCAAAAACTTGCAGCTTTCATTCCATGGAAAAGCAAGTTTAGTTTAGTTTAGAGATGCGGCGCGGAAACAGGCCCTTCAGCCCACGGAGTCCACACCAACCAGCGAGCCACGCACATTAAAGCTACCCTATACACACTAGGGACAATTTTTACATTTTTATACTAAGCCAATTAACCTACAGACCTGTATGTCTTTGGAGGGTGGGAGGAAACTGAAAATCTCAGAGAAAACCCACATGGTCACGGGGAGAACGTACAAACTTCGTGCAGACAAGCACCCATAGTCAGGATCGAACCAGGGTCTCTGGCGCTGTAAGGCAGTAGCTCTACCGCTACACCACCGTGCCCATGTATTGGAGAAATGGTTGTGATTCAGTGATGAAGTGGAATTCATACACTCCCCTTCTCATCACACCCCTTTCACCATTGCTATTGTTTATAGTCCATATTGGTTGAATAGTGTTAGCATAGGTTTTGTACTGAGCCATTATTAAACAAGTACATGTGGACTTGTGGGCACATAATCCAGCCCAGCACCACATTAGCGCAGTTTTTTTTCATTTGTTAATGTCAGCATCAATAACTGAATGTGGGTATTGGATCGGTGATTGCGGAAAAGGTAAGATCTATACTTTTGCACTCAGTTGACACCTGAAAACACACAAGTAACAGGAAAGAAGTTGGAAGGAAGAGCAAGAGCAGACCACTGAATATTGTTGAGGGAGAATGAAGCTTATGGAAGGGACCCGAGGAAGCCTGATGGTACAATCTGGGTTTGCATTTGCATGTTAATACGACTTTGCGGAATGGAGTATTAGCGGTGTGCATCACATAGTGACAGGGCGTCAATTTATAAAATGCACATTTGTGAATGATAAAACAACAATATGTAGGAAATGTTGAGCAGGTCAGACAACATTTGTGGAAAGAGGAACAGAGGTAACATTACAGCTCAAAGTCCTTCATCAGATCTGGGGAAGAAAGTAAATTAGTTCTTTTAAAGTTTTTTTTTTCCCAAGGAGAAAAGTGCCAGAACATGGTATCGAGAATTAATTATATGCTCTGTGAACTATTTGTGTGGTTGAAACAATCATAATATGTCCTCCAGGGGTACTTCTGATCAGAGAATTTTAAATTAAAAATCCTTGATAAAACGAGCTGCATGCGTGAATGTTGAAGTGTGAAAGAGAGTGAACAGTCTCCTTCAATTTAAACTCCGCTCAGCTGGAGTGGGGGAATTCTGCCAAACAGCAAGCTGCAAAGATGCTTCATGAAACACGATCATAAAATAAAGCTGAGATCAGATTGACAACAAAACTATAACCCGATACCTTGATTAACTAAATTAGATTTCTGATGAGACCACAAACAAGAATTGCAGATCTTTTATTAATCTTAACAAGTGGCATTCAAAATATATTCATTATCATACACTTGACTTTCATAAAAAGACTAATCTGAAAAATAATCTTTCTGCCTGCATTTCAGATTTTTCATGATGTAGCCTACAAAGCAAAGGATCGCAGTGATCTTCTTGCTGGGATTGATGAATTTCTTGATCAGGTGACTGTTCTCCCCCCTGGTGAATGGGACCCCTCCATCCGAATTGAACCACCAAAAAACGTTCCATCTCAGGTACAGCCTTTCCATTGCAATCGCTGAAACCTTTGAAGAGGGTACTTGTGCACTATTTTGTTTTTGTTGTCCACATGTCCCACCAGCAAATTGAACTGTAAATCACAATAATGTAATAACAATTGGGACTATAGAGATATGCTGAGCTATCAAAAGGGGATCAGAAGGCATTTAGCATTTAAACATTAAAAAAAATATTAAACTTCTAGTCTGGGATAATTGCTTCATCACTTTGAAGGTGTGTAACATTCCTACACGGACTATCTACAGTCCTGCAGAATATTTGGAGACTAGGTGGAAATGATGTTTCACTGTGCCATGTCTCAGTCATACCTCCATTTGTATAATAGGAGAAACGGAAGCAACCAGGGATCCCAAATGGGAATGCATTCCACGTTGAGCCCGAATCACAAGTGGGCCACACTGGTCCTGAACTGCAGCGCACAGGAAGGTTTGTTGTAGCTTCTTGTATGGTATTGTTAACTAATTTAACTTCCCTCTGTTGTACTCATTCTCAACACCTACCACACTCAGTCTCCCTCCTTCCTTCTTCTTTGCAAATTGTAAACTTCAGCTAAATGACCACTGTTATAGTGCGTGCGATTGCCGTGACCTTGACTGGAACCTGTGCAGATGTTTGATGCCACTGAGAGACGTATGGCAAGGGTTGGATTTAGATTGCATTATGCCTCATGTGGCCTCATGAAAATTACTCCACCAGAGATTACGGAAGTTCGAAACATTTTCATCTCTAAAAGCAAACTCTGTTCACCGACACTGAATTTGTAAAACTTTCCGATTCAATCAAAACAAAGCACCCCTATGCACATTCATTCACAAAATGCTGGAGTAACTCAGCAGGTCAGGCAGCATCTCAGGAGAGAAGGAATGGGCGACGTTTCGGGTCGAGACCCTTCTTCAGTCTGAAGAAGGGTCTCGACCCGAAACGTCGCCCATTCCTTCTCTCCTGAGATGCTGCCTGACCTGCTGAGTTACTCCAGTATTTTGTGAATAAATACCTTCGATTTGTACCAGCATCTGCAGTTATTTTCTTATACTACCTATGTACATTCAAGTCTTTAAGAAAGAAATGTTTACCCGATTGACTCAATATCAGCAACAGTATTTGAAATTTGTAAGTCTTATGAAACTAGTACCTGTTCCTTTGGGCTCAATTTGTGCTTTGTAATTGGCCACTGCACCAATCAGATCTTGAATCCCATTCAGTACAACCGCCATGACGCATGCTTATTGTGTCATGTGATGCAATTCATAAGGGCACTGGACTGATTACTTCTCGTATTCCACAATGAAAGTCTCCATTAGAAATCTGATTGGGTCAACAATAATAGTGAAAACTCCAAACATACCAGGTGATAAAGTTCATAGTAAAAGTAAGTAAAATGGTCGAGAGTCGGAAGTAACACATCCGGCAGTGGACGTTTTACACGTGGAAGAAAGAAATGGAAAAGGAATTAAGATTCCAGTGGGTATTTTGTATGTGCCCACTGGTTACAGCTATGAAGTGATACAACACATAAATGCAGAGATTAAGCAAGCATGTAGGTTTAGTGAAGAGTTTGATGTTGGAATATTTTGGTTGGGGCTGTTCTAATAACTCTGATGCTCCTGGATATCCACCATTTTGTTTTTTAGATTTCCAACAGTATTTCTATCCTTACTATAATCCTTTAGCATCTTTACATTTCTGCAAATGTCCAACCCATCTGAGCTTTTATAATTTAATGTGTCAATTTGGGGCCCATTTTAATTAATTTTGTCATGTCAATTATTGAATATTATAAAACTGTATGGAACTACTACTACTTTTAAAATGTGTTCAAGACGATGTCTTTTTATCGTACCTTTCCTATTCTGTACCATTTAACCAACTGGTCATTGGTATTTAAAGCATGTTTTTTATTGTGCTGATGTAACCGGCTGATGGAATCTTTTTTTGTTTCATGTGGTTTATTTCAATTCATCCAGGCCGTTTGGGGGTTTGATCCTTGACATTAAGCGGAAGGTGCCTTGTTTCTGGAGTGACTTCAGGGATGCCTTTAGCTTGCAGTGTGTGGCGTCCTTCCTGTTCCTGTACTGTGCCTGCATGTCCCCTGTTATCACATTTGGTGGCCTCTTGGGAGAAGCAACAGATGGATGCATAGTAAGAAAGTCGAGGATGTTGTTGCATTTAAATTGCTAATTTGGTGTAATTTTAATACCCTGCTTAACAAATGGGAGGATTAATCTTTGGAGAAATGAAATATCACTGAGATGGAAATGTCAGGTTTGGGAAATTTGAGATGTGAAAGTAATTGATGAATTTGCAAAAACAGTCATTGCTTTGCAAAACTCAGTCACACAGCATGGAGGCAGTCCCTTCATCCCACTCAATCCACACTGACTATTGGGTACCATAGTCCATCTGTACCAATCCTTTGCTAATCGCATTTTATTTATCCTTCCCACATTCCCATCAACTCGCTTAGATTCTACCTTTTTAAATCTACATTCATAGCCAATTAACCTACTAAGGCATCTATCAAATCATTTCTTAGATTGCTGTAAAGAGAACAGTCTCTTCTAGTCTTTCCATACAACCCAAGTCCCACATCCTTGGCACTGCATCTGTAAATCTCCTTTGCAACCACTCTTGACTTTCTTCCTGATATGGGGTACCCAGTATTGAAATAATACTCTGGTTTTTCTGAAGCTTTAGTGTAACTTGTGGGCTATTTACTAAACACAGATATTCATAAAGACATTTAGTAATACAATAACTGTATTTCCCCCCCCCCCCCCCCGTCCGTCCGTCCGTCCCCGTCCCCCCCCCATCCCCCAAATTGTTTTTGTTGCCATTACCTAAAATTAATTTATGGATTTCTTTTTCAGAGCGCGATCGAGTCCTTGTTTGGGGCTTCTATGACTGGAATTGCTTATTCTCTCTTTGCTGGGCAACCTCTCACTATATTGGGCAGTACAGGTCCTGTGCTAGTGTTTGAAAAGATTTTGTTCAAATTCTGCAAGTAAGTAACTATTAACAGAGGGGCTAATAAAACTGCAGTTACTGCAGGTAGCCTGCTTCTTCAATTCTAAACAATAATGAAAATATAGCAGTAAATCAGCAACTATGACTAGAAGATAAATCTAATGATTATGTGATTCCGTGACATTCTGGAACCTGTGGAGTCCAGTTTGAAAAGCTGTGGCCAACAGGTTTTCCCCATTGGTAAACGTTTTGAATTTTCTGATTAACTTAAGTGATTCTTTTTTTTTCTGTCCAGTTGTCTAAGATTTTATTGCAATAGTGAGTGTGACCGAAGGAGAAATTACTAAGATAATTAGGTGAGGGAGCAGCATTAACAGTGGACATAGAGGTTCTCTGGTATTATTGCTTTTCTCACCTTGTTAGATTCTATCACTCTCCTAATGAGTTCCTTCAATGTCTTCATTGATCTGGTGAGATCAGCAGAGCCCCTCTCCTGCTGAATCAATACAAATTTAATGCATCCTAACATAAATTCACAACTGCAGATCCAAACTTTGGGAATAAAATGTAGTACAAAGATAATAATTCACCATCTCTCACTCCTCTACTGCAGAACATATTTGCTTGGAATAGCATTTCTGAAGCTTTTCTTAAGTTTGATGATGTTGCCTGGAATTCAGATATGTTCACCACTAAATCTAATTTCACCTGTTTCTAATCAGAATTTTTTCTCTCTCCTGTTTATAGGGACTTTAACTTATCCTACCTTTCTTTGAGAACGACTATTGGACTCTGGACATCATTCATGTGTATCTTGCTTGTTGCCACAGATGCAAGCTCTCTTGTCTGTTACATAACTCGATTTACAGAGGAGGCATTTGCCTCTCTCATCTGTATTATTTTCATCTATGAAGCCCTGGAAAAGCTGATCCATTTGGGAGAAATCTACTCTTTCAATATGCATTCAGATCTGGACCAGCTTACTCAATACTTGTAAGCATTATAGTTTTTCTTCCTTGTCAAATGTTCTCTGTTTCTGCAGAGTTAGCATTCCATGGGAGCCAGTTGCTGTACTTAAATTGAATTATTATTTTTGAAGTGTGAGCCAAGACTGAGTATTGGACAGATATTTCACCATATGACATACAGGTATGTAGGTTAATTGGCTGGGTAAATGTAAAAATTGTCCCTAGTGGGTGTAGGATAGTGTTAATGTACGGGGATCACTGGGCGGCACGGACTTGGAGGGCCGAAAAGGCCTGTTTCCGGCTGTAGATATATGATATGATATGATAACAGCAAAAAGTCATTGAATATCTACCTCGGGCTAAAATCGCATTTTACTTTCTCTTCCATCTTCCGTACTTTGAGTCTTCCCCAACCAGGTAATTTATAATCTGCTGTAGGCTAGATTACTTTCCTCCCAGCCGTGTCAAACTGATACTGGGCCTTCGGGGCTCTTAGCTGTTCAAGATAGAGCAACAAAATCTCTTGCAATCGCCTCCTGGAAAATAATAGTCGTCTGGGGCATCTGCACAGGAAATCTGCAAAGGCACTTGGAAACCAGGACTTTGGGAAATGCGGGAGTGTAATTGGTATGAAATCGCTTGTAGATTTGCAATAGCTTAGAAACCGTGATTACGTTTACTTTAAATCTTTGTTGCGATGTGTTTTTACATTGTGGTCAAAATTATAATATGACTGTTAGTGACTGTGGGAACCTATGCTGAATTGGAATTGTAATCACTGCTATGTCAGATTAATCCTTCACGTGCAACATGAGGAGGGGTTGCCAAGTTCCACTTCCTCCCTTCACCCTGACGCCCATGTACTGTGCCTGCATGTCCTGCTCTTAAGCTACTGTTTTGGTAGCTGGTGGCCTCTACCATGGGAAGGTCACAGTCCCAGCAAATGCTTATTGTTTGAAAATATCCCTAGTTCTACCCTGGAAGGATTCAAATGGACAGAGGTCCATCATCACTGCCACCTTCACAGGCACTGCCAATGCACGTTTTGCCCTGCAGAGGCTGATGTTATGATTTAAGCACTTGGTAAATTTCATTCAGGGTCTCCTATCTTGTGCACATTTCTTACACATTTTTTTGTTGAACTTCAGATCAGAGAGTTATAGAGTCATAGAGAGCGTCATAGAGTCTCAGTGTCATACAGTGTGGAAACAGGCCCTTCGGCCCAACTTGCCCACACTGGCCAACAATGTCCCAGCTACACTAGTCCCACTTGCCTGAACATGTTACTGTCTGAACATCTCGGGCAGATTCTGCTTCCCATTGAGAACACTTCTAACAGTTTGTCCTGCATCACTGCCCCTCTGCGTATTCTCCCAGTTGTGTTATGTCCTTGGTGAATACATGCCAATGCATCCATATATAGGAGCAATTGATTTCAGAAATTCAAATAGGAGCAGAATTAGGCCATTCGGCCCATTGAGTCTACTCCGCCAATCAATCATGGCTGACTTATCTTTCCCCTCAACCCCATTCTTCTGCCTTCTCCCCATAAGCCTTGACACCCTTACTAATCAAGAATCTGTCAATCTCCACCTTAAAAATATCCAATGATATGTGGCCAAATTTGTGCAGATGTCTTGAAGTCTTTAAGCACCTCCACACGATTCTTTCCATAAGTGTGTGTGTTTGAAAAAAAAAAGTGCAAAATACCAAATGCTTGTAGAATTGAAATAACAGTCAGAAGAAATCAACCAGCAACTAACCTGCAAGTGGCTGATAATCCCCTTTGGTTGGGGGTTCTTCATGCTACATAAGGTGTGCTCACCAAAGACATCAGTTGGAACATGGACCACTTGGGAGCAAGCAATGGAGGATGGTGATTTAATGCCATGCTCTGCGACATACTTCAGATAGACATTAGAGTTGTGTGCACTTTCACTTTCCAGTTGGCATATCTCAGAGCTATGTGCATGTGCCATGGATCCTACTTTAAGCATTAAAGTGCTCCCATCGTGCACAATCAGTGGGCACTGTAAAGTCAGCTTTTGTGACCGGTGATTTTAATGGAACACTATTTTCTCTAAATTAAAACAAAACTATTTTCACTGAGTGAGATATATTAATTTCTTTCCTGCCAATAATTTGGTTTAGTTTGGTTCATGTTGAAAACCACGCATTCATCTGGTCGTATTAATATATCTTGTATGTAATTTTCTGTTTCTGTTTACTTTAGCTGTATATGCGCAGAGCCTCATAATCCTAACAACAGAACTAGAGCGTACTGGGAGATGCAAAATATTACAAAATCATCGGTCTCTTGGGCAAATCTGACTGTCAGTGTAAGTTAAAGTGAATGTCGATTGGTTGTGTTCAGGAAATGATTAGCAGTACAGTTGAAGGGGGATTGTGAACAGTCTATTGATTAGCCCTGCTAATGTTGTGAAGAACATAATAGATAACACATTATACCCTTAAAATTAAGTTTTCATGGCTATTTTGCTGTAATTTTGTAGGTGGGCTGCTAATTACAGGGAGTGGATATTCCATTGTTTTAAAGATAATTTCAGGGACTTAAAATTGAAGAGAGCAGTCAAGCATAATTATTAGCATTAATTGCTATGGAGGATTACATTTAGGTGCTACGTATTCTGATATTTGTGTGGGTTTAATAACTTTGACAAAAAAGAATCTTGGGGGAGTTGATGGGAATGTCTGGGGAATAAGTTGGATTAATATAGGATTAGTGTAAACTCGTGGTTGGCACAAACTTGGTGGACTTTTCTGTGCTGTATCTCTCTGACTCTAGATCAACTTATAAACATTTTCATTCAGCACTAGTTATGTGTGTAATGTAAATTAACTTGAGATGGTAAACACGAATGGATTCTACTATTGAATGTTTGTGTTTATTTTGTAAATTGAATTATTCAGCAAATGTAACATTAATTCCTGTGGAACCTTCTACACACTGCCACAGCCCTTCTGGGAAGCTACATTATGAGCAAGGCCCAAGTTCTCTGCAATTTCATCAGATTGTTTTTCACCCGAAGGTTTTTTGCCATGTGTCTAGGATGTTCTTCGTCAGCAATGTTTGGAACAAAGTCTCCAACGTTTTCAGGAGAATGATTAAACAGAGTATCAAAAAAATGTCATCTTCACTAACTGCTCTCCTCCTCAAAGTACTTCAGCACTTTCCCGTGCAATCATCGGATATGCAACCACTGCCCACCATCCAGGGACCCAAACAGTCCTTTCAGGGAAGCAGTGATTCACTTGCACTTCCAACCTAGTATACTGCATTCAGTAATCCTTGTCTCCTTTTGTCAAATACTTTGCCTTTATCCATGGCTTCCACAATTTTTGCAAAGTTGTTTTTTTTTCCTTTGTCGAAACTAGGAAAGAGTCCTGGACCTAAAACTTTAATCATTTCCTTCCACATATGCTGTCTAACCTGCTGAGTGTTTCCAGCATTTTCTGCTTTTATTTGGGGATTCATTTCCTAAATACATTTTTTATGACTTGAGAATCCCACCAATTTTCTTCTATACCTCACTAGCTTGCAACTCTCTTATTTCAAGGTTCTAACGGGTCGTGGTTCATTTTATGCAAGTTATTTGGAACGTGCCCATTAGTTGTTTAGTTTATTCATTCATCTATCAACTGTTCAATTATCTTGGACATGTTTCCAAATTGAAACAGATCATTATTTAATACTGATTTTTGGCTTGTAGTTGATTAAATAGTAAGCCCCTAGTGTGGATCAACAATATATTGATTTGCCATTCTGACATATAACATCAGGATTTGAGACCGTTTTTACTTGATTGTTTGAGTTTCAATTGCATTATACGTTTTTTCCATTTTATAACCTAATTTATAAATTGATGTCTATAATGTGAGGATGTTTTCCAAACTTTGCAATTTGGATAGTATCAGTCTGAAGAAGGGTTCCAACCTGAAATGTTATCTGTTTATTCCCTAATGCCTCACTCATTGAGTTCCTTCCGCACTTTGACTTTGCTCAAGACTCCAACATCTACAGTCTCTTGTGTCTCTAGTATTAACATTTATTTTCTGTGGTGCAAGGATAAAAGTCAAATTCAGGAGAAAGTTGTAGATCAATAAATGGATGGTTGAGAGTACCTGACACTACTTCTACCTAAGGCAGGGTCAGTTGGATATTTCCTCACTTCTTCCCCCCACCCCCACCCTTCCCCACAAGCCCTTTCTATGACTGGGTCCTGTACCCAATCTCTTCAATCTCTTACCTTGCCGGAGATGCGATTGTTTTCCGGATCGTATCTCTGGTCGCTCTGCGGCCTAACATCACGGAGCTGGAGGTCTTGCCTGGGACTGACCTTCAGTCCCCGCGGGGGCGTGGACTTATTATCTGAGCCTGCGATCCCTTGCCTGGGATCGACGCTCCAATGCAGCCTGCAGACTTTAACATCAGGAGCTCACAGTCTCGGGTTGAGACCGGTCGGGAGCTCCAAAAGCTGCACGAGGTTCGACTGGTCCCGACCCGGGGTAGATCGCCGGCGCGGGGGAGCTGAGATTCCCCCCCGATGAAGGAACTCGATCGCCCCGACGAGGAAGGCTCGCCGCCGGCTACGGGAGTCAAGATCATCCTGTCAACAGAAGGTTAGAGCCCCCGACCGCTGGAGGACAAAGAAGGGAGAGATTGAACTTTTTTTTCACCTTCTATCACAGTGAGGAATGTGGAGGGGTCACTGTGGTGGATGTTCATGTTAAAATGTATTTTGTGTGTCCTGTTGCTTCTTATTATGACTGTATGGCAAATGAAATTCCTCGTATGTTGCAAAACATACTTGGCAAATAAACTTTGATTGAGATTGTGATTGTAAATGTAAACATCTGAATAACATGTCGATTGACGGGTTGTGTGAAGTTATGTTGAAATTCTCCAAGGGGAACTTATGAATGTTTGTTCATGTTTTAAATTGTCTTGAACTTGTTCACATAAAACAATAAACTGAAGTCACGCTATTCGGAGTAATTTAAATAAAAATAATATCTAAACATAAAGCATATAACGTTGTAAATTATTTTAAATCCTGATGTTAGAAACAAATTGCTGGCCAGTCCTGTTAACGTGAGAGATGGGTGAGGATTGCATAGGGAAGACTCTTGTAGTGATATCATGTGAAAAAATGTAATACTGTAGATATCATAACCTGGTCCTGTCTCTGAAGATTACTTCAGTGGTGTATGGAGCATTTCATACAGTGAAGAAACCAATGCAATGGTGCTCCAAAATTTAGTCGAGTGCAACATTTTTAATGTGATCTGTTTGCTGCTTTTCATCGTTTAGGACTGCAGGGCATTTCACGGTGAATTTGTTGGCCCTTCGTGTGGACCCCATGGACCATACACCCCAGATGTCCTCTTCTGGTCTGTGATATTATTCTTTTCTACATTTACCCTATCAGGGTTCCTCAAACAGTTTAAAACAAGTCACTATTTCCCAACTAAGGTATGTATAATTTCTTCATCGTGTTTTCTATTCAACAAAATTATATTTTTCAAGCGTTTTACAGATTCTTATTTACCACATAAGGCTGTTTTTATTTAAACAAAAATTACCAAATAATGAATGTAGCTCTTGTTCCCGACTTTTAATGGAATACTTTGGTATAGGTCATCGCTGGAAAGAGAATTTTACCGAGAAAGGGTAGACCATTATTTATAATGTATTCCTTTGGATGCAGTTACTTTTAGCCAAGGCTATTCTGTTAATTATTTTTCTCCATTTGATTCTGTATAGCATTTATTACATGAAGCCAGAAATGATCGTTGGCAAACTTGACTTTTATTTGAAAAATATTCTCCCATTTATTATTCCTGATGGCCAGTAACACTGTTTTGTTCATTAATTATATTTACTGGCAGGTGCGATCAATGATAAGTGATTTTGCTGTTTTCCTGACCATCTTCTCCATGGTTCTTATTGACTATGCCCTGGGAATACCATCACCAAAGCTTCAAGTTCCCAGCATCTTTAAGGTAACAAAATAAACATCATTTGGAAGACTGTTTGAGATACCCAAAGGAACAAGTAATTGGTAATTAGTTTGAGACAAGCAAAGTAAAGGCTGCAGTGAGATGGGCAGGTGTAATAATAATAATGAGTACAAGGAACTTTGTATTCTAAGGGGTATGGATTAACAACACACACATTTGTAAAATAATCTTATTCTACAATAGGGTACCATGTACTGAATCTCAGGGACCAAACAGTTTAGATTTAATTACTTAGCCGGTGGTGATAATCTGAAAGATTACCCAGAGGAATGTATTCATTCAATATATAAAATTGGAAGAGAAAGCAATTGAGGGGAATGCACTTGACCACAGATTACCTGTGCAAAGTTCTGCTGCTTCTGTCCAACCCTGCATTGTCCTTTCTCCCCTTCACCCCTATGCCTGCTAACTGCTGTTCTCCCAATTAACTAATGCTTCAGTTTGAAAACACTGGCTTCATTTTAAAATCTCTTCCCTTCTTTATTTGTGTAATCCCTCCATCTTTTTTTTAAACTGTGCACATACCCCCACCCCTCAAAAACACCTCAAATTCTGGCAACTTGAGCATCTTGAACCATTGCAACAGGTCAGTTGATCTGTGCTGCTTGCCAGTGGGAGAAGATTGAATCATAAATGGCAAACCTTCCATAGTGGCTGCAAGTCTAATTGCCAAATGGAGTTTGCAACACACTACTTCCTGGGTCTCTGGTGGCCGTCTGCAGCTTTGACCAGACTGGGAAATTGTGCAGAGGGTTCTCCCAGTTGTTAGTGGTAATACTGAATTAAAATCTTGCCCGACTTTGCTGTATCGGAGCTCTGACCTTTTGCATGACAGATGACTCGTAGGTTGGCCCTGCCGCAGAGTCTATGGCAGACATGCTACAAAGGCGAAAGGACGCAGTGTTGGAGTCACACGGCAGGTCAGGCAGCATCTCTGCAGGACATGGGTAGATGACGTTTTGGGTCGAGACCCATCTGCAGTTCTTTGTTTCTACATGCCACAAAGACATGTGATCTTTGTATCATGCAGCAAAGCTGATGAGCATCCTGCAGAGATCTATATGGACAGTAGGCTGGTTCATTTGTTGAGGAAAGATCTCATTGTTGATTTGTCCCAAGTGACTCCAAGAATATGTCTGAAGCCATTCAATCTCTGTTTCTGCTTGGCGTGTGCAACCAGCTTTCATGGGTCGAAAGGAAGGCACTGAGCACAAAAAGCTTAATATATACAGGGTAATATTATAGCCATAGTGAGAGACACCAAACTAGAAATACAATTGAGTAACTTCAAAATTTGGTTGACGACAGTATTCAATTTGATGACATCTGCAAAGGGAAACTGCAGTATTAACATACTGTATACCATCCTCAGATATATGTTGCTAATGAGAGGGTGTAAGATTGCACTGATGCCAGTAATTTGCAAAAATATCTTTGAAATTAAAAACAAAACTCTGATCCTTGTACTGTGTGTTCATTTGCAGCCAACAAGAGATGATCGAGGATGGCTAATTAGTCCCATAGGCCCAAATCCCTGGTGGACAGTCATTGCTGCCATTGTCCCAGCTCTACTCTGTACTATTCTTATTTTCATGGACCAACAGATCACTGCCGTCATAATTAATAGGAAGGAACACAAACTGAAAGTACGAGTTCTTACTAATGTTTAAGTTTTTTGTTGTAAATGAAAGTTACAGATAATTTAAAGTAATTAAAAATGTAATTGATAGTTCAGTGTTGTGCAGATTGGATTTGTCTGCATCTACTGCAAAATTAGTGTAATGTACAATTGAAAGCTGCATTTTAATCTTTAAGTTGACTGTTTTGGTTTTAAAATTTGTGCAAGAACTTTATAATAGCAATGTTTCAGTGACATTTAGATGGATGCATGAGCAGGCAGGGAATGGGTGGGTAGAGACGATATCAGGTAGATGCACAGTTTAAACTCAAATGGTCAGCACAAACCTCATGGGCTGAAGGTTCTGTTCCTGTGCTGTACTGTTCTACGTTGTAGTCAGTTGGTCAAAATTTAGATTCGAATTCATCAGTTCTTTCTCTCCGTAGAAAGGATGCGGCTATCACCTTGACCTCCTTGTCGTGGCTATAATGTTGGGTGTGTGTTCAATCATGGGCCTGCCATGGTTTGTCGCGGCAACTGTTCTCTCCATCTCTCACGTGAACAGTCTGAAGCTGGAATCAGAATGTTCAGCTCCTGGTGAACAGCCAAAATTCCTTGGTATTCGAGAACAACGTGTCACCGGTCTGATGATCTTCGTTCTCATGGGCTGCTCGGTCTTTATGACAGCTTTCTTACAGGTAGGTCAATAGTGGAAGTATTAAGCAACTGGTTGGAGCTGTAAATTTCAATGGAGCATGCTAATTCAAAGGATTTGTCTGCAATTTAGTGTGAAATACAAACCAGACTTTTAATTAGATTATAACAAATTCTGTTTAATGCTTACAAAAAAAAAATCAGCTCAAAATCCAATTGATTTACAAACTTAAAACTTTAGAAATAAACGGCAATGTAACTAAAGAAAGAGGTTCACAACCACATTTCTAATTGGACATTTTTTTAAAATTATGGACTGTTACGTCCTAATTTCCTGGTGTTTCACAGGTGGGGTGCCATTTCTGTTGGCTGTGGGTAGGTAATGAGAGGGGAAGATGGAGCAACTCTTTCATATACGCCCAATCTCTCAGCTTTGCTTGTAATAGATTTTTATCATTTTAACATTAAATTCAATTGATAATGTGTTATAAGGCAAGGATGTTTCCAACGTCTACGGATAAATAACCCTGTCTGGTGAAAGTATGTTGCAAGTATGTACAGCAAAACAGTAGTTCAATTACTCGTGGTCACAGGCCTGAGATATTATTCTGGAAAGATGAGTTTGAATCCCACCATGGCAGTTGGGTAATTTGAATAAATATTATCTTTTCATTTCATTATGGAATGTATATTTGTTTAGAATATTTGTGTTCCTTATTATCAATATTTGACTAATTATCTGTTGGCAAATCTTTAGATTTAATTTCCATTCTACATTCAGCCATCTTGCTATTTAATTGCCTTTAAGTTCAAGTTATGGTTTCTGACTGACATGTGGTCCCTCCAGACTGAAAATAGAATGGGTTCATAAAGGGAGCCTTTGTGGATACACAAATGCATTCAATGGCTGCCTAAATTCTTGGGGAGCCAGCAAAGCTGACAAACCATCTCCTGAGATGCCATCTGTTTCTCATTGAAATCAAAGCGAGATGAAATTATTTATTATTAAATACGGCGCAGAAGGAAGCAGAAAATTGGGAGACATGCAGCGATCTGCTGCAGCTGCTTGGACAGATTTTGTGGAGGGATGTTGAGTCAACCTGACCTTGAACGTCTCGAATAGAACAGTCCTCAAAGACCATAAGCAAAAGCGTGACTGGCCTACCACAGAGTGTCTCAGACCTCAATGCACCTTCAGAAAACCTGATCTTAAGAATCCATTATTCACCAGAGTGCTATCGTGGAATATGATAGTTTTGAAGATTCGGGGAGTAGGCTCCTCACTGAAGGGCATGTCTTTGTTTCCTATGTTAAGGTCTCCAAGTTGCCCTGAGTGGTCAACTATGATGCCTCTTGTGATGAAGTGGTGCTAGCGCTGTCACTACTGAGTCACCATGAAATGAATATTTCTGTAACTAAATACCGAAGAAGACACTCCATGAATTTAACCAGGGGCAGTAGACTAGTTTGTGTGACCACTTTCTATAGATGTGGGAAGGTTTCTGATCAACCACTAGTCAGTTCAAATGCTACCTGGTCATGATAGCAAGATAGGAAGAAATGTCACAAACTAGTCTACTGCCCCTGGTTTGACTGAGCCTCTTCCATTCCTGTCACTACAGGGAACTTTGAGCTCAGTCTACGACTGTATGAGTGGAAATGTGTGCAACTTGTGGCATCATTAAAGGTGAGCACCTGATGCCTGGAATAATTTGAGCTTGCTAAAGTGGATTGTGCATGAAAATACCCAGTCCAATTGTGTGATCAATATAATCTTTGCCTGGAAATAATTGCTGAAATGCATTACTCTGGGTAAACCTAATCTCACCTGGTTAGCAACCTGTGATCCAATTTCTGGGCTTTTGCCTTTTTCAAGAATTTGTCTTTTACATTGATGCTGCAAATTGGACACATAATGTACTTGATTTAAATTTAGAACTGCGATGCACAGTATCCGATACACTATGTCCTTTGAATACGTATATTGTATGAGCTATTGAATCTACCAGCCAAAGCTTGTATGAATTTACAACTAAATGTATACGTGGAAAACAAAGATTAGGAGATGATAAGCAGAAATTTTATAATGAGTAAATATAATAGACAATGCCAGTAATGGATTGAATTTCCTTTTCGTAATTTCAACCAAAGTGGAACAGTTTCTGCTTGAATGTTTATTCCAGAGTGAATTAAATATAAAGTGTCCTTTTATGCTGTCATCAATCTTGTTGTTTTGGTTGAGATCAAAATGTGATTTGTGGAGCAGAAGCCTCGCGTTAGTACACAAGGATCTTTTGATCTGACCAATTCTGCAACTCAATAAATTAAAAAGTATGATGGCAAGTTCCTGCTTTTATCAATTGCAATTTCTTTGAAGTTTGATTGAGCCAGACTTCAATTCCGCGTAACATGAATTCCAGAATAAACAGTTTGTTGCAAAATGTGGAGCTCAAATAAATAACGCATTTATACAGCACAAGCACATTTCATTCATTACACTGGATGTATCATCAAATTATTTGCTGCTGAAATTAATCAATCCAACTCCTGACTATTGGGCCATCACAATAAACTTTCATATTGAATTTATGGAAATCTAAATCATTTGTTAATCAACCCAGGGGCTCATTAGTTGACAGCAAGAATATCATGTTTTTAATGGATTGAACGTGTCGCCAATTTTCATTTAAATTTACTATTGTTTTACTGTTTAAATTTGAATTTACTGTTGTATCTATTGTGCCTGTAAAGCTACAGCAAGTAAGAATTTCATTGTTCCGGTTCATATCCGGTGCAAATGATGAATAAACTCTCTTGACTATTATTTACTCCCTATGTTTACTGCTAAAATCTTTGAGTTTTGTTATAGCCAGTTTAACGCTTGATGTCGTCTTAATCAAACAAAGTGATTTTTCTAAAAGAAAATGCCTAAAATATGACAACCTTACAAAGAATGATTGCTTTATGTAATGAAAAGATCAAAGATGAATGGCAGCAAAAATTCATCTTTTGGGTTTCATCAGTATGAAAATGCCCATAACATTTATGATTTTGGCTAATAATTTGGATATTTATTATTGATTAACCGGAAGTCATTATCACACCTGACACCACATCATAACATTATTGAACATGAATTTGCATGAATAACTTCCAAATGTTTATTATCTGAGCAACTGCTGAGAAGTTGTGGTTTTTGCTGGAAGTGAGGAAGTTAAAATCAGAATTCAAGATTTATTCAAACTGCTTTTTATATGCAATGATATGAGTAAGGTCCTATGTTGAAAAGCTATACCAACGCAACTTTGTAATCGTATAAGCTTGCTATTAACCCTTTCTCTTCACTCCAGCATTTGATGTGGTGAAGGGAGGAGAGGTGCAGAATGACTTGAGTGACACTTGAATGTTCCAATGTGATATTTGCAATCACTTTGTGTTTTCAGTTCATCCCAATGCCTGTACTTTACGGAGTCTTTCTTTACATGGGGGTTTCATCGCTGAAAGGAATTCAGGTGAGAATTATATTTGCAAAATGGACCATGTACTTTTGTACATATACATGCTCCCATTCTCTATCTAAATTCGGGATGTTCCCTATTTATCCACTGTTTAATATTTTAAATGTGGTTTCGCCCTGTCTGTGACAATGTGACTTACAGCTCAGTTTACACAAGGTTCCATAGTATAATGTCTTGACAAAGAGATTTTACGTTTAATAAGATTAACTAGATGATTATTCCATCTGTGATTTTGTGGTGTTAACTTGCACAATCACTGTCTATTGTATAATATAACCCTTTTTTTATTGAACGTAAAATGGCATATATTAATAACTGTTTTTAAATATTCCAATAAACAATCATAGATAATGATTATTGTCAGATTACCATCAGCCTTGGCCTGTTTCTTATGTTGTTCCAATCAAACGCAAATGGAACAAAATATTCCCATTTGTTATAGATCACATTTGTGTACTTATAAAATGTAATTTTACATTCTACTGTCATAACAGTATATTGAAGTTTGTGAATCAAGTGGTGGGAAAGTAGGAGGCATCCTGGAACGGGAGTAATCGATGCTATGAATGTGTTCATGTGCAGAAAAGTATGTTGGAAATGCCCCACTGAATTGTTCTGTTTGTGAAAGAATTTTGAAACATTGGAAACCTGAATATTCCAAGTATTTTTAATTGTTTGTTTTAAAAAGTATAATACATCCCTCAGGATGCAACCTCCAACATGGGAGGATTTTGAGAAACTTGCTGCATGTGAATATTGTTTTAGCGATTTGGCACGGTGGCGCAGCAGTAGAGTTGCTACATTACAGCGAATGCAGCGCCGGAGACTCGGGTTCGATCCTGACTACGGGCGCCGTCTGTACGGAGTTTGTACGTTCTCCCCGTGACCTGCATGGGTTTTCTCCGAGATCTTCGGTTTCCTCCCACACTCCAAAGACGTACAGGTTTGTAGGTTAATTGACTGGGTAAATGTTAAAAAATTGTCCCTAGTGTGTATAGGGTAGTGTTAATGTGCGGGGATCGCTGGGCGGCGCGGACTCGGTGGGCCGCGCTGTATCTCTAAATCTAAATCTAAAATTTAACTTTACATTGATGTTTCAGAACTTTTATTAAAGGTTTTTCAGATTTTAAAATATAATATCTACACTATTCATTGCAAATGAGTTTTAACACTTTCATATGCTATTGTGATCTAAATGGACAACCTTTTAATTGTACTAAAACTTGCTTTTTCCAGTTCTTTGATCGTCTGCAACTATTTGCGATGCCAGCCAAGCACCAGCCAGATTTTATCTACCTGCGTCATGTGCCACTGCGCAAAGTTCACCTTTTCACATTCATACAGCTCACCTGTCTAATCCTGCTCTGGGTCATCAAAGCATCACCTGCTGCTATTGTCTTTCCTATGATGGTAAACATTTGACTTTTTAATGTATTTTGTCTACCTGATTGTTAAAGTTAATTTTCTCCTCTTCCCTTCATTTAGGTCTCTGGCATTTGTACTATCCTTTTTGTAAAGGGTGTGCAGGGGACTTGCCGATTGGTCCATAACAAAGTTCTCCTACAATTTTCTTTCTATACAAAAGTGACCTTGCTAGGTTTTTGTTTGTTTTTTTCCCCCTCTGTCTTCGCCAAACATTTAAGTGACATTTGAAGCATGAACACAAATCTGCATCTTCCCATAAGAAAGGCGGAAAATTATGCAAATATTCAGCAGTTCAGGCAGCATTTGTGGGTAAAGGAACAGAATGTTTCAGATTGACGACCGTTCATTGCACGCTAAAGAAAGAGGAGGGTTAGAAAGAATGCAGGGTGGGGACCAAAAGATTGAATTACACAGATGGCATTGGTGCCAGTTGAGAAAAGGTGGTAAAAGATTGTTAATTGCAGTTGACCTGTCCGGAAGAGGTGTGAATAAACTAAGATTAAAGGGAACGGAGGAGAGAGAAACCAAAATAATATCGAAACTGCAAGATACAGAACACTGCAGTTGGAGATCTGAAATAGGAAGACGTTGGAGATACCAGCAGGCCAGGCAACATCTGTCATGTTACATCAAAACTGGCTAGCTCTGGCTAAAGTTGAAAAGGCGGGTTATCTGAGTGTTAATTTAATAACTTGCATCAGAACTAGCCAGTCTGTAACTTCCCACTCCAAACTGCAGTGGATTCAAATTGTTTTTTTAATATATTTGTATGGCATTTTATCCAAATAAAACAAGCATTAATGTGGTCACTTTTAAAATGATTTTCTAATGGACTTTTAACAATCTCTTTCTTCGTTGTGAAAGCTGTTGTGGCAAGGATTTATGAATGTTGTTAACATCTCTTCCTCAATTATCTAAAAGACAAAGAGCCAGCTCTGGGCCCTTCAAGCTAAGCCCTCGTTTTTTGGCTTCCAGCTTGTACAAAATACTTGAGCACTAAAATATTGACTGAACAACCAGTGCAATACTGGGAGAATGCTCCATCGTTGAAAGTGGGATTTTTTAAGCTAACATGTTCAGACAAGGCTCTATCTGGTAAAAATGATATTTTGGCACTATTTTGAAGAAGAACAGGGGATTTATCAAAGGTAACCACAAAAAGCTGGATTAAATCAGCGGGACAGGCAGCATCTCTGGAGAGAAGGAATGGGTGACGTTTCGGGTATATCCCTGTTTTTCTGGTCAATGTTTATTGCTCAATCAATGTAATTTGGGGGGAGGTGTGGTATGGTCGGGATTTAAAAAAAACACATACACACAGTGTTATTATTTGTGCAATGTTGCTGGGCGCAAATTGGCAATGTGGCTTTTTTTTGCATTGTAACATTGCAAAAAATACATGCTTCAAAAATACTACTTTGCGCATAAAGAACTGTGAGGTGCCTAAGATCACGAAAAGCACCATGCAAATGCAAGTAGATTCATTCTTTACAACTAGAGTGAGAAGTCATTTGAAAAAGGGAGGAGAATAATCACATTGGAGGATGGATAATGATAATGATCAAAATTGGTAAGCGCCGTGGAGAGCATCTTATCGGGACACATCGCAGCATGGTTTTGGAAGAGCTCCATCCAAGACCGCAAAAAATTGCAGAGAGTTTTGGACACAGCCCAGACCATCACACAAACCAACCTCCCTTCCATCGACTCCATCGGCACTTCACGATGCCTCGGCAAGGCCGCCAGCAAATTCAAGGACCAGCTTCACCCCGGTCACTCCCTCATTTCTCCTCTCACATCAGGAAAGAGGTACAGAAGTGTGAAAACGCATGCCTCCAGATTCAGGGAGTTTCTTCCCAGCTGTTATCAGGCAACTGAACCATCCTCTCACCAGCTAGCTTACGGTCCTGACCTCCCATCTACCTCATAGAAGATCTTTGAACTATCTTTAGTCGGACTTCAAAGTTCTACCTTTGCACTAAATATTGTACCCTTTATTCTTTATCTTTGAATTGTGAACGGCTTTATTGTATTCATGTATAGGCTTTTTCTTTGGCTGGCTAGCACGTAAACGAAAGCTTTTCACCATACCTCAGTACTCGTGACAATAATAAACTGAACTAAGCGGGTAGCAGAGAACAAGCCCTGTTCCAGAGGGCAGATGAGACATTTCGGTGCAAGTATCCCAAATAAGTGGACTAATGACTATGGGCTTCCTGGGTATCGAAGGATATAAGGCTGAATATAATTGTTCTTATGAGACCATGTCTATTGAGACCAAAATCCATCTTAATGTTGCAAACATCCAGACAGGCCAACATTTGTACCGTGCTGCCAACCTCTATGTTTATTGTGTTATTAGAAGGGATGCTGGAGTACATTAAAAACTAACTTTTAATATTGCTACAATAAATGATTGTCAGTGTTTTGCAATTATTCACAACATATGCAACATAATCTTTCTACTGAACAGCCAGATCCTATCCACCAATTCTGCTGTCTTCTACATCCTTACTAGTCTGCAACAGCCTCCCTGTGAGGGCTTTTATTTGTAGGGCAGCAGCACTCTGTTGTATCTCTCGTGTTCAATGTCTCTTTCCCTCATAGATAATGATGGCACTGCATAATGATCACATTTATGGTTTGCAATGTTCTTACTTTACAATATACACTTTTTCTTTTGGTGGGAGTATGAGCTAAAGATGGGTTTTATGCCTACAGTTCTTCAATATTGTTTTGTGTCATGTACAATTTACATTTCTATAATAACAAATTTTTCATTATTGTTATTTTCCTTTGCTGTTATTTTACTAATTCATTCACTTTTGGGTATTATGAATTTTGGTAACGAGCTACATCTCTCGTTACACCCAACTTGATTTTTGATATTAATTCAGTTTTCACTTGAAATATCTCTTCAATTTGAACAGAGTGTGTGGTGTGCTTTTGCCAAGAATACTACATTCTTACTCTGAAGAGGCTAGATTAATACTGCAGGACTGCCACTATATGCTCGTGATGCAACTAATAAATATTTAGGTTGGTTGATAAACTGCCAATCGAGAGACCCACTTTGTCTTGAATGAGGAGCTTTCTGAGTTGTAGGAATTGCACCCGTGTGGATCCTCCATCCGTGTAGATCCCCACATCCTCTCACTGGTGTGGATTCCAGTGAGCTCCTGACTTGCACTTTGTAGACAGCGGAAATGTGTGCATGTCAGGAGGTGAGTCATTTAGTGCAGAATACTCGGGCATTGGCTTGTCCTTTTTGACCATCACATTTGTGTATCTGGTCCAGTTGAGAGTTTGGCCAATGGTGACCAAACTGCTGATGGAAGGGATACTGCAATTTCTTGTGCCTTTTGAGTGTCAGGGGTAGGTGGTTAGACTTTTGTTGGAGACGGTCATTGCCTGGTACTTTTGTAGCACAAAAGGTACTTATCAACCTGTACCTGAATGGTGTCTAGGACTTGTTTGTACAGGTGTGCACTGGCTCATTTTGCTGAGAAGCAAACTGAATATTGTGCACTCGGCAATTATCTCCACTTCTAGCCTTATGCTGGAAAGAAGGTCATTGATGAAGCAGCTAGGAATTAATGAGCCCAAGGATCATTTGGAGAGTACTTACTATTTAATTACTTGTGAATAAATGTGATTGAAGGAAAAATTGCATGCTTAATATTTAGGCTTCATATTACTGCTTTCATCTGTCCTTTGTGATAACTCTATTCTGAATGTTAGAATACACAATCCATGTATAATGACAAATAATTTAGCAATAAGGATGTGAAGTGATGTCCATTTATTTAGGTCTGGAAAAGTTACAGATATCTTAACGCTATGAAATGCATTATTCCTTTAAATAACTGGGGGGGAAATGACTGCAAAAAAACTACATTGTACAGAATACTTACTAAATAAATCTAGCTCTTTTGTATGTTTTAATAGTTGTACATTAATTATTAAGAATGAATCTTTTTCAAATATGTTGTTCCAATATTTCTTAATCTGATCTTTGATACTATATTGCAGGTATTAGCTCTAGTTTTTGTTAGAAAATTGATGGACCTTTGCTTTATGAAGCGCGAGCTAAGCTGGCTTGATGATTTAATACCTGAAAGTAAGAAGAAAAAAATAGATGATGCCAAAAAAGTCAAGGAACATGGAGTAAGATTCAATTGTCATAATATACTCTTTTTTTTTTGACAGACCTGTTTTAACCATTGTCTCTTGCTTTTAATCATTGAAAGGGAAAATCCAATTACTTTTTTAAAGTGGAATTTTCCTCTTTTCCAAAAGATTTGTGCACCTGAAGCTACTTTGACATAAACATTATTTGACCATACCTGATGGGAACAACTTTCCAATCTTCCCCAATTTTTCAAATGACAATTTGAATTGGCCACAGGAACAGTCAAAATACCAGTTTGTTTTGAATTTCCCTCTTCTCCCCAGCTTTCAAAATGAATGCACTTGAATTTGGTGCAAGGAATTAATTTTGAAGTTGCATTATCACAATGTCGAAGAGTGATTCAAAACTGATATTTCATCACTCCACCTACAAACTATGACATGGAGTAAACTAACTCATGGGTCATTTTGCTATCTTATTTTGGTTTAAAGCAAGTGACTTCTTGAGAAGGAAAGTCATGTACAGAATTTGCATTAAGATCACTCGATTATATTATCTTTCGGTGGAGATTGTTCAAGGGAGGGAGATGGAGAATATTTAACTTGTACTCATTGCTATTTAAACCACTTAATTTTATCTGGTTTTCATTAAGTGATTAAGTAATATATATGTGTTACATAATCTTGTATGTAGTGCAGTTTTTTTATGGTACCTATTACCAATTGCGGATACGCCATAGATATTGTCTCAGTTGTTCCCTTTCGTAGTCTGGGTATTCTGCATCCACCAATGTCCCATATTGCCCAATATTTAGTTAATTTATAGGACATAAAGTGCTGGAGTAACTCAGCAGGTCAGACAGCATCTCTAGAGAACATGGAGTGGTGACGTTTTGGGTCGAAACCCTTCTTCTGACTGACTTGAACACACAATTCAGGATACAACAATAGGACCCTTGTGATCTGAATTACTTAATGTACAATTTACACATGCTTCTCAATTTTACACATCATACAATTATTCCCTTGACTTGTTTGGTATGTGGCTGCGTATGTACTTGCCCAAATTTTTCAGTAGACACTGAAAACACTTTAGTAAGGAGAGGACTGGCTTGAATCATTGCACTGCTTTATTTTAGTATTAGCAAGTGAGCACACAGAGAAATGGATGTTCACAAACCTTGCTTTCTCTGCTCAATTTCACTTCTCTCAAACATTAATGAAAAAATGTGCCCTTTAGGATAATTTTTCTTGTTTTGCACCAACTGTATTTTGGCCAACTTTGAGATCTAAAAAGTGATGTTTCACACCTTAACGTAGTTCTATTGATCATTCTGTGTCTCTGTGGATTTTTTTAATATGCAAGGTCAACTTGCTATTTCTGAGTGAGTCTGTGTATAATAGAATATGCAGTGCCAAACAGTGTGAAACTTAGCCAGAATAAAACTTAATTTTCAGCCATTTCATAAAAAGCCCCTCTCAATGGCTAAATGATATAACTGGCTTCCTACTGATTTGTTATTTGTGACAAGCTGTGGAAAATATTTCAGCAGATCAGTGCATCGTTTTGGATAGTTTTTTGATTTAGTACAGTGTTTTTATTTCTCCAACAGGAATCGGAGAAAATGTTGGATCCAGGGGACAGTAGTGTGCAGCTGCCAATGGAAAGTAGAAAACTGCTTCAGAGTCCAGTAAAGAGTAATATTTATAGGTAATCCAGTCCATAGTGCTTCTAGTACTTTTTGCAATTAAGTTTATGCAATTTTATTTGCTGTTTGGTTGTTTTCATGCGATTTTATGCATCACCATCTACCTTTTTACCCAAATGATAACAGACACCATACTGATATCCTTAAAAATACCAACACTTTTACATCAATCAGGTTCAATATTTCTTGTAAGTATTCAATCCAGTTTTTGAGTATTTCGTACTTGCTATTCAATTGACTACCAGGTAAAATTATGCCACTGTTTTTCCAAATGCTATTGATGATATTCCTTCGAACAAACCTTGCTGTTGAGGCAGTGCAGCGTAGGTTCGCAAGGTTAATCCTTGGGATGGCGGGACTGTCATATGGGCTTGTATTCACTGGAATTTAGAAGGATGAGAGGGGATCTTATAGAAACGTATAAAATTATAAAAGGACTGGACAAGCTAGATGCAGGAAACATGTTCCCAATGTTGGGGGAGTCCAGAACCAGGGGCCACAGTCTAAGAATAAAGGGGGGGGCATTTAAAACTGAGATGAGACAAACTTTTTCACCCAGAGAGTTGTGAATTTGTGGAATTCTCTGCCACAGAAGGCAGTGGAGGCCAATTCACTGGATGAATTTAAAAGGAGTTAGATAGAGCTCCAGGGGCGAACGGAATCAAGGGATATGGGGAGAAGGCAGGCACGGGTTACTGATTGTGGATGATCAGCCATGATCACAATGAATGGCGGTGCTGGCTCGAAGGGCCAAATGGCCTCCTCCTGCACCTATTTTCTATGTTTCCTTGTTAACTAGAATTAATTCACTGAAGGTATACCAGTGTAAATAATGACTTGTCTAGAATCTTCTGTGTAGTATGATTACACTCACAAATGCAGCACTTCTATATTGGTGTATGACCAATATATTTTAATAAAATGTCTTTCAATGCAATGTCATACTCATCTGACAGATTTCATGCTTATAGTAAAGCTATGCAATAATGTACTGGAGAAAGCCAATATTTTGTTGGATAACAGCACAATGGCTGAAAGCGCAATGCAAACAGCAGGCATAATTACTATCGACAATACATTCACTGTGAGTAGTCTTAGGACTTGTGTCTAATTTTTTCTTGCGTCATAAGTGAGACATGCTAAAAATAACAATCTGAAAGTCTGAAGAAGGGTCTCGACCCGAAACGTCACCCATTCCTTCTCTCCCGAGATGCTGCCTGACCTGCTGAGTTACTCCAGCATTTTGTGAATAAATCGATTTGTACCAGCATCTGCAGTTATTTTCTTATAATCTGAAAATTGCGTTAGTTTTCATTTCAGTGACTTCTAACTTGCAGTTTTGCACTATTTTCTTCAATGTTTTCGCAACCGGAATGCATTGCAATGCATGTATAACTGAAGAGTTGATCGTTTTCTTCTTGCCATACGACTATGGAAACATTTGTTAGGAAGTTAACAGCTAAAATCTGCAAAACCTGCGCATTGCTCAGCAGCATTCTCATAATCAATTTTTCTTCTGTCTGTCAGCTGGACCCTGCATTCACTATGTTCTTTCTGCTTGTTATAAGCAGCCTTGCAGCCTGTGCAAAAATTCTTGGCAACGGTGCTACTTGTTGACTATTTCAGAATGCTTATCACCAGAACCAATGTACCAATCAACAAGGTTAGCAAATTTTTCAAATGGTACGCAGCAAATCATTGCCTCGTGATGTGTGGTGACGCAAAAAATAAAATGCAATTGTGCAACTGAGATTGGGAACATTGCAGTCTTTGAGTCTGTATTCATGCCATGTAAAAATTGGTTTTATACTTGTGATTGATAAAAACATGTGTTTTACTATGCTTGAATGCAATTTTACTTTCAATGGAGTAGTCAGTGTTTCTCCTTGCTTTCCAAACCTGATGTAATCAAATAAAGGAACAATGAAACGGGACATGACAAAGAATGATTCTCTTTACAAATTATTTTTGAGTTGTGGACCAAACTGTCAAAAGACTTGTTGCCATTAAAAACTGTTGGGCTGCCTTGAACTGCTACAGTTCTTGTGAAAGCAGGGAATTTTAAGAATTTCTCCTCGTGACAATAAGGGAACAGAGTTGTCTGTCAAGTCAGGATTATATGAAACTTGGATGGGAATTTGAAGATGTTCTCGACATAATTTCTCTTACCTGTGCGTTCAAGATCATGGGAAAGACTGTTGTAATGTTGGGTGATTAATGTTAGATACTGTGGTCACAATGTGTTTCTTGGTAAAGTAGTGAATATGAAGTCTAGTGGCAGAAATACTGATTAAGTCAACTGCACCAGGTGACAACCTACCTTGCTGCTATTAAAATTGGGTGCAATTTTAAGGGAAGTGCATAAGCTGGCAAATTCTTGTGTTCCTCCACATTAACGATTATTTTTCCTTCGAATTAAACTAAATGGAAGGAATTCCAAATGTGAACTGCAACATAATATGTTTGAGAATCTTCACTCTACCAAAGTATGATTGTGTCTTATTGCAGTGATAACGTTGGATTTAATGCATTCATGGGTGTACTTCAGTCACTCAAATTTACCAATGTCTATAACGGCTTCTCTAAATGTAGTTAAAATGGACAATTTAATTTTGTTTTACCAAATGCAGCAATTTTGTATAAGCAGCAAAATTCCAGTCGCATTCTACACAGTTTTTAAATGTAAAGTTAGAAGGAAATGCTTTCCCCTGTAGTGAACATAAGAGTGGAATCGTTCACAGCAAACACCAGTACTTGGAAGGTGCAGCAGCATTAAGCAAATCTGCAGTACACTGGTTTTGCGCTGAAGGCGATGCTCTGCAGATGTCATTTATTTTGTAGGTGACTGAAATGAGGGAAGGCAAATAACTGAGTTTATCTACTTATTAAAGATTTGTACTTGGCCCCTTCCCATCTCCTATCTACATACTATCTCCTGGCAACTTCATCCAAAACACATCAATTTCCGATGTACATGACAACATATAATTCTACCTCACCATCACTTTTGTGCTAAATTGTTTGTCCAGTATCCAGTACATGAATCCTGGGAGGACTGAAACCTTTATATTTAGCTCCTGCCATGAACTCTATTTCCTTGCCTCTTCCCTTGTCTGGTAATTAAGGCTGAACCACATTCTTTGCAACCATGGTGTTATATTTGACCCTAAGAAGAACTTAAGATTAATTATTTGCACCAAGAACATCTTTCTCCATAACATTGTCCAAATCTGCCCCTACCTCAGCTCAACTGTTGCTGAAACTCTCGTCTGTCATTTGAGAACTCCAGACCTGACTATTCCAATGCAAAAACATGTGGTCATCCACAACTCTGCAGCTTGTGTCCTAAATCTTCATGAACTTGCTAATATGCATGGTATTCCTTAACAAGGAACCATGAATTTTACAATTCTAATCCTTGTTTTTAAATCCTGACATGTCCTCACCTTTCCCTATCTCAATGCTCCTTCGGCCTCCCAACCCTTGTATATGCTCTGACTCTGATTTCTTGGCATCTTCACTCTAATCGTTCCACCGCTGATGCTCGTGCCTTAAGCTCCACATTAAAGGTTTTTCACCTCCACCTTTCCTCTTTTAGAATGTGCCTTGGTGCTCCGCTCACGAATGACAACACAAACATACAGTTAACAATTAAGAATAAAGCATAACCACATCAAAACAATAAGGATACAACATTACCGTCTAAACATGTGGGTGAAAATAAACCAGAGCAAAAAAGAGACTACAGACTTTGGTTATTGAGTAGAACTATCACTCGTGGAAAAAAGCTGTTTTTATGTCTGGCTGTGACTGCTTTGACAGTCCGGAGTCGCCTTCCAGAGGGAAGTGCTTCAAAGAGTTTGTGGCCAGGGTGAGAGGGGTCAGAGATGATCTTGCCCGCTCGCTTCCTGGCCCTTGCAGTGTACAGTTTGTCAATGGAGGGAAGGTTGCAGCCAACAACCTTCTCAGCTGTGCGAATGATCCGTTGCAGCCTCTAGATGTCATGCTTGGTGGCTGAGCCAAACCAGACCATGATGGAGAAATGTGTTTTTATGTTACATAAATGTTGTTAATCCTCACTCGAATTTTGTTTATAGGTGTGATCCATCTGACATTAATATATCTGATGAAATGTCCAAATCTACTGTTTGGAAGGCACTTAATATGAATACAGGGAGCAACAGAACTAAGGATAACACAACTTCAAAAAGGTAAATTACTGCTGATATATTTCTGTCCTGAATTTTTTTAAATCCTATTGTCATTTTAATGTATTCCTTCAAAAATAATGAATGGCTTTCTCTGTGGCATGTTGGTCAATTCACCAGGAAATATTCTAGAGCAAGGAAATGGCTGTTTTCCGGTGTGCCTATCTTTCTGTCAGTTATATGGACAAAGATTCAAGCTTTCTCTTTTTGTTAACTCTATTACTAACTCGGATTGGAAGGATCGCTCCACCTCTAACTTGGGCTGAGTTTGATTCACAGGGTGGGCGAGGAATTCAATTGACCTCTCTCCCTGGTTAAGACAGATGAAGGATGGGCTCTCAGCCCTGACTGCTCTCTAATGATACTTCACCTTATACAATAACTTGCAACACTTGCTGTCTATGCTTGCATTAACAAGTAATCTTGGATAAGAGCAGGCGGCATCTTATGTAACTTATGCAACGATGCCTCAGCAAAAGTTGTGACTTGAGGGTTGGAAAAGAAACTAGGCAAAAAGCATTAATTTTGCATTATGGATTCTTGTTGCAGTTAACTATTGGTATTTAATATAGTTTAAAAACTCAATGGTTTTTATTCTTTACATCAGACAACAATGCAAGTTAGCATGCTCAACTTTTGAGTGAATTTTATGTCACAATTATATTCACATGGATAAACATTTAATTTTTAAGTCTGAGTTGTCTAATACCCCCCTCTACTGTGAAAACGGGTGGTAAGCAGGCAAAGTTACATGAGCATTTTTAAAAATTACTTGCCACCTAAGATGTGCTCAGAGTTTTTTCAGTATCCTCCTAAAAGAGCAGCCAATACTAAATTAGATGACGGTCTTGGTGTACGATTTAAACTGGTGGTAGGATTCTAGTGCAATTTTCAAATGCTGATGTTCTGAATGATTGTTCTGCTGGTTTGGCACTAAACATGGAGCAGCCTAACCAATTATCCTCGCTGGGACTGCTAGAGGCAGCTCTGAATTGAAACCATGAACGGTCTCTTAAAATCTTCCGTACCATTGATAGCAATTCAATGGTCTCCTACTCTTCAAATGCTTAATTCTAATTTTGCTCTGCAAAGAAACAGTCAAATGTTTACCCTTTAGCCACCACAAGTGGCAAGTTAATTGATCAAAGCTTATTTATCAGTGGCATTTTACCAATTCCATGAGGCATGAGCATGAAAATGGTTCTGGCCTCTTGCAATAATCAGGATGAGTTGCTCCACCTGATCTACATGCCATATGGAAATCGGCCACTAATTATTAAAAAGAAACATATTTGTTCTTTTTTCTTATTTCTTTTTTTACAGCAGTTCCATTGAAAAACCAATGTAAAATGATGGTACCTTGGATCAGGTGAGTCAAAGCTTAGTTTTATTTTAAATGTGAAGTTTTGTCTTAATTAAAATACATTTTAGTCTAAATACCATGGGTCAGATCCAGCAAATGTTTCCCCTACTTCACTTTAACTATAATGTTTAACCCAAGACTTGGAGCAGCCACAGCTACACCAGACTGAAATTTCCATTTTGCACATCACCGGTCTCCCTGGTATGACTGTACCTCTGGCAAAACTATGGACCTTTGTGGTTTGGAACTAATAGATGTACCCAATGAAATACTATGGGATCCTTTCAACTTTAAATAAGAATTGTTGGTACCATGCTTCTCTTGATCAATTAGGTTTGATAATTTTGTTTTAAAAACGTTTTAAAGTTTTTAGTCTTTCTACAACTATTTCTGTTGGTTTAAGTTATTAAGTCTGTTAATGTTAAGTATATCCGAACTTAAGCTAAAATGGTTATTAAAGGCCATGCTTATGTCCCCTGCATCTCCTTTAAAGGTATTTTGCATTACTATTTCTCTACCTTCAAGTGTGTGTTTTTAAAAAATAAACCTCTAATCATGTCTTCATCTCTTTCAGCTCCCACCCCAATTTCTCAATGTTCTTACTCTTTTTCAAAGTACTCTGAACTATCCTTTTCCTTGACATGATAGAAATGCAGAGTTTTTTGTTTATTTCTTAGGATTAAATCCAAACCTTGACAAAGAGGGATGAAGTTGTAATTGACTCAGGGAAGAGCCAAAATAGAAAGACTTGCAATTGGATATTCACAATACTTCATGGAAGATCCTTGAAAACAAACAAATTGAAGGCAGCACATTGTCCTTTTAAGTACTCAGAACCCCAATAAGGCCTTTCAAAGAAAAGTCCAAAATTTTAAAATTAATTTTAATTTTGATTATTTTGTATGTTGCAATTAGGTTGGCCAGAAGTTAATACAAGTTTAAATTCTTGGAAGAAAATCAGTGTAATTTTGCATATTTTAAAAAATTTCAGTTTTGTAATACAAAGCCTGAGTGACGAAACGTAACCTTTGAAAGGTTTTCATCTCTAACCAGCATATAATTTGAGATGTTTGATATTTAGATTGTAAGAATTAATTAGATTTGTTATGCACTGTATCACAATTGTTGTGATTATTAGTGCTGTTTAATAATTTCTACACTTCAATATGTTTTCATGTCTCTGCATGAAAGAATTCTGACTATCAAATATGTTTACATGTATCTTGATCACTAAATGTTACCGTACAAAGTAATAAAGCAACTTGCTGTGCAATATACTGTACAAACTAAAATCACTACTAACATACCACATGGCCAGTTATTTTAAAAATGTTCTCTACATCCTTACTAATGGAGTTTGAGAGGCCTTTGTCATTTGTACCCCTCATCAGCCTGCTAGTAGTAATATTCCTATTAAGACCCTTGAGGGGACGCATAACACATGATTACCAATTTCATGACTTTACGATGATAAGTAAAATATTTTTCTCCAGTTACAAGTAATTTGCAGGAGGGAGTCATTATTTGAAATCCTGAAATGCTGCAATTATATTTAGAAATTATCTAATTAGAAAAGAGCAAAACGCAAAGTGCTGGAGGAACTCAGATGGTCAGGCACTATTTATGAAGGGAATGGACATATGATGTTTTGGGTCGAGACCCTTCTTGAAACTAATTCAGTTTTGCTCGAGATTCCAACATCTGTAGTTCCTTGTGTCTCTAATTAGAAAATAATCTTTTCCAAAATTTACTTGCAAAGATATCCTAAATGAAATGCAAAATCATGAAATGCATCTTATCTTGTACGTAAATTTAAACTGCTTCCACCAAAAGCATGTATAAAGTCTCCTGAGGACTTAACATTTAAAATTGCTAGAAAACATTGCCACTGACAATTTTATTAACTGTTTCTTAAATCAATTCTTTTGAGTCGATGGAAGATTCAGTGCAATAATATAGCAATACACAAATCATTTTTATTTATACTTCGTGCTGTGGAACAGTACCAGTAAATCATTAAATAGAATAAACTTAAAAATGTACATTCCACCCGTTGCCATTTGTTTGGATGTCCTTGGGTATGTGTCGTGGCTGTAATTCAATCCAAACAAGATCCAAATGAATAAATGGTGGATAATCATGAAGCGGCAGCTGAATACTAATATCCACAGCCAACTGAGGTGGTTTATTCTTTTGGATTACTGTATGTCCCTGAACTCTGAAAGCCAACATGCTGATGTCTAAATGTGTTTTCAAAAGGGTTTGGGGTGGGGGGGGGGGGGGGCAGAGGAGGAGGAGGAGGAGGAGGAGGAGGAGGAGGAGAAGGAGGAGGAGGAGGAGGAGGAGGAGGAAGAAGGAGGAGGAGGGAAGATGAAATGATGATGCTTTGTTGTAAATTGGCTTGTTTCTGCTCCTCAAGGTACCATTCATCAGGCGTAACCTGATATATTGCAATCGTCCTCCGATTGGTCTTATAAGTTTTAAAACCTGTGCTGATTGCAGGCTGTTGAGGGCACCGGCAATAAAATAAACCAATCTCTCCGTTCTGAGGGTGTAACTCATTATTTTACATACTTCAGTTCGCACCTGCAGAATTCATTGCTGTTTTGTCACACATGAAGGACATTTGTTTTTGTCTGATTTCCTGGAGAAACACTGCTAAACAAGCAAGCAATTGTCATGATTTTATGATTTTGAATGTAATACATACCAAAAGAAAATAAAAATATATCCTTATTGAATTTAAGAAAAAGTGCAGGCACAAATTTTTAATATAGCTTCTTTCTAGTGAACTACATGTAGAAATAGAGACTCATTATTTTATTTGGAGAAACTTAAAGAAATATATTAATAGATTATTTTGTTGCAGAAAACCTATAGTCTTATGATACTTATAATGTAAATAAGTACCAGCAGCAATCTGATTCGCCTGGTCCACCAAATAGCAGCATGTTGGCTTAAATCTGAAGGATGAGCTAATAACTGAATTAAATAACATGACCATAGATCCCTTGAACTAAGAAATAGAAATGTAGAGTAAAAGCCAATGTGGCTTCTATTTTAGTGGTTCATTTTTGTTCCTCTTTTGTCCTGGGATTTAGATGTGAAGACCCAGGTTATATCTTTAAGTGCAGTAATGTGTTTACTGATTCAGTTCAAGGTGAGTGTTAAAGCTATTTGTTATACTGGAGGAATTGTGTAAAAGTGCTGTATGGTCAGGTAATACTGTGGTTTATCTTGTCCTTTGTTGTACACTTGTAGTGAAAATAGAGAAACAGATAAAGTAAGTGTACTCCTAAACTGTAACATGAACTGTATCTGTTTAAAGAGACAACATTCCTCATTTAAATCGGTCTGCATTTTGCAAGAGGTTAGAAAAGTTTTGGGTTTTTTTGGTTGGTCTGTAGTACGTATCAATAAATGGAAACATTTTTATTTCTGTTCAAAATATTATGGCGTCTTACTAATGTGTGTATTATCATAAAGTGCAACCTCTAGATTAATAGCAGGAATTCTGTCTACTTAAATGCTGAAAATGTGAATGGGGAAAATTGTAATTTATTTCTATAAGGAAATAAAAGTGATTAAAATGCAATGACTTGATTATTATTGTTTTAATGGATTCAAATAGAATACTGCACGTGATCAGTTTCTGGTACAGTGGTTCTTGACATAGACATGGATTTGACCTTATAATTTCCAATAATGAATTACAATTGTTAATTGTATCATGTAGAGGTAGTTTCTAATAGGAAATAAGAGAGGAGTAAGAATTTGAATCATGAAACAGAAGCTGCTATCTTGTTTTGAATTGGCTTTCAGAACATATCTTATCTGGTGCTTGAGGTAAATTAAAAATATAAAAAGAACTTTCAGCTTTAAGATTTCCTTTAATGTGACAAGAAAAATAGCTCTATTTGAAAATTATGAGCAAAACTTTGAAGACCATTCTCATTTTGGTAAAGTAATGGTTTAGTTGAGTGAAATTGGGGAAAATCCACCTGATAATCAGTTCAATCACTTTGTGGTCAAACTGATATGAAACTGCATTTTCCCGTGTGTGTGCGTGCGCATCCCAGCATTAATATTGTTTGCACTACATGTGTCCCAGAAACCTATACGCTGCTGTGAAAATGGTGTCAGACAGCGAAGTGCTACATTGCTCTTGCCTATATCTACATTATCACAGCTGCGGAGCTGGCATTCATTGCTTTGACCAATGTTAATGGAGGCTGATTCATATCATACACATACAGCCGGAAACAGGCCCCCTCGGCCCACCAAGTCCGTGCCACCCAGCGATCCCCGCACATTAACACTATCCTACACCCACTAGGGACAATTTTTACATTTACCCAGCCAATTAACCTACATACCTGTACGTCTTTGGAGTGTGGGAGGAAACCCACGCAGGTCACGGGGAGAACGTGCAAACTCCTTACAGTGCAGCACCCGTATTCAGGATCGAACCTGAGTCTCCGGCGCTGCATTCGCTGTAAAGCAGCAACTCTACCGCTGCGCTACCGTGTCACATAAATAGCTGTACCAACAAATGGTTTAAGTTTAGTTTATTGTCAAGTGTACTGAGGTACAATGAAAAACTTTTGCGTGCTAACCAGGCAGTGGAAAGACAATACATGATTACAATCGAGCCAGTCTGTGTACAGATACAGGATATGGGAATAAGGTTTAGTGCAAGGTAAAGCCAGTGAAGTTCAATCAAAGATAGTCCGAGGGTCTCCAATGAGGTAGATGGGAGGTCAGAATCGGTCTCTAGTTGGTGATAGGATGGTTCAGTTGCCAGATAACAGCCAGGAAGAAACTGTCCCTGAATCTGGAGGTGTGAGTTTTCACACTTCTGTACCTCTTGCGCGAGGGGAGAAGAGGGGGTGACCGGGTGCTGCTGGCCTTGCCGAGGCATCGAGGTGTAGATGGAGTCAATGGAACGGAGGTTTGTTTGTGTGACGGTCTGGGTCCCCTCATAATTCTCTGCAATTTCTTTCGGTCTTGGATGGAGCTGTTCCCAAATGGGGCGGTTTCAGCAAAGGGGGGGGGGATTCCGGGGAAAGCAAGTCCCGCTTCGTGTGTCGTTGACCTCGGCGCCAACCGCCCGCCTCGCGCTTGGTGGCGGTTTGCGTTTGACCGAAACGCGCGGCAACGGCTTGACTGTTTGGGCGGTGGTGCATGCGTCGTGCGCGCGCAATTCTCAACAGCTTTCACTCGAGAGCGGGCGGCAGTCGCGTGGCGTCAATGCTGTGCAGTCCCTCCCGCGACACAGGCGCTCGCTCGGTTTGAAAATAAACTGGTAAATAACTGGTAAAAAAATCTTTTCGACCCCTACAATCCTGCTAGGGAGTAACCGTGCAGCGTCGAATACGTATTTTGACGCGGAAAATTTCCGATGTGATGCCAGTGTTTTTTTTTTAAAGGAATAGGTTGAGTAACTGCAGGTCGGTTGGGTGCAAATTGTTGGAAAATATGAGGGATATTAAATCATCGTGTCAAAAGGTATCGATTAATCAGTGGTGGTTAAGGGAAGCTTGCGTCTGGTCAACTATTGGGATTGTGGAGACCTACATAAAGAGCGTCAACGAGTAGAAAGCTGAAATCGGTGGACAGGGTTAAATGGGAGTGTTAGTGATCTAGTCTAAAGATGCTAGCGTGTGTTGGGGAAACAGCTTGCAGGCTCCCCCTCAGAGTTTCAAGTAATGACTCGACCAAGTGAACCCGTTGGGCCCAAACCTCTCCTGTATTGCTGCAGCACCCTCTCCTCTCCACACCCCCCCCCCTTCGAAATAAATGTAAGACCTATTGGTTAAGTTTATCAAAATCAGCAGTGGAGTTGACAAAAATAAATTTGTAGGCTACAGTGAGATATCTAAGAACTGGCTGTGTTGGTACAGAACTGGCAAATAAAAATCAATTGGGAGAAGTGTGGGTTAATGCATTTCAGGAGGGTAGACAAAACAAGGCAATGCACAATAATGGGATAGATTGAATCCAACAACATCTAATTGTTAACGTTGCAGAGAGTTAATTGTGAATGTTGTAAAGAGTTAATCATTAAGCTTAATAATGCCAGTGTGAGATTTCTTGACCATGTTGAAGCATTTGGAACCATATTCAGCCAGAGGTGATGCACCCAGTGCTTCACCTTGGCTTTTTCAGTGTATGGGTCAAAGGCCAAGTGGTTCAGGAGAAACACACATTGGGTGGGCAAGTATTCGGTAATTGCCACAAAAGTCGGTCTTCAGCTTAATTAATTCACTTTGTGTGATGTCAAGAATTAGCTGAGAGCAAGGAATGCTGGAAAGGCTATGGTATTGCACACCATTCTGGCTGTAGTACTCAAGATCTGCACGCCAGATTTGTGGATCGAGTCAAGCTTTGGGTGCAGTACTATACAGTTACAACACTTAATTATAGAATCAGAATTATACAGCATGGAAACAGGGCCTTCGGCACAACTTGTCCATGCTGACCAAGATGTCTAAGTGAGTCCCATTTACCTGCGATTGACCCATATCCCTCTTAACCTTTCTTGTCCATATACGTGTTTAAATGTCTTTTAAACATTATAATTGTACCTGCCTCTACAGCTTCCTCTGTCAGGGTGTTCCATATACTGCTATCTGTGAGAAAATATTGTATTTGGAGTGTTAGGAAGTGAGTTACTCGGGCAGGATACCCAGCCTCTGCTCTGCTCTTGCAAGCACAGTATTTACATGACTGTTCCAGTTAAGTACCTGATCGACAGTGATCTTGAGGATGTAGATTGTGCAGTCCCAATGGTAGCAATGCTGATGTTAAGGTTGGATGGTTTGACTGTTTTGTGTTGGTGATGGTAATTGGCTGGAACGTTTTTGGCACGAATGTTACTTTCCACTCATCAGCACATGCCTAGTCTACATCTTGCTGCATGTAGATAGCTTCATTATCTGAGGAATCATCATGGAACTGAGAATTGTGCAATCATCAGGAAACATCCCCACTTCTGATCTTATGATGGAAAGGAGTTTATTGATGGTTTAAGGATGGCTGGGCCCTGGGGAAATTTTGTGGTAATGTCCTGGTGCTGATCCTTCAACAACCAACCCAACCATATTCTTTTGTGCCAGGTATGATATTATTGACTCTAGCCATTGGACTGTTTTTCACTGTGACTTCACTGCCATCAAGGCTTCTTGATGCTATTTCCAGTCAAATGCTAGCTTGATGTTAAGGCCAGTAGGTTGTACCATACTTCTGCATTTTGCTCTCTGTTTCATGTTTGGGCTAAGACTGCAATGAGGTCTGGAGCCAAATGGTTCTGGCCAAACCCTTCAAATGCCCTTCCTTTCACTTGAAGAACTGTCCATAATTTGTTCTTTGTTTTATCACTTCCTAACAGTTATTGACCCAATTTGCCACCCATCCCCTGAAATTCTCCCAGTAATCTCTTGTCTGTAACCTCTCAAGAACTTTCTGAAATAAAATGTGAGCGCCCATTTCAATTTCTTTCATCATTCATATCCACCACTTTTTCATTAAGAAACATTAAAAATATTAATACAGGTTACCAATTGAATATTTTTGGATGGGATCGTTTTATGTGTTTAATATTCCAGTGTTTGAAATGGAACATAGAGCAAGTCATCAAACAACTTCTACCTTTTACTCTCCATACAGTCGGCGGTTTGCATCTCTACTACCAGAATCACCTTTGCATCTGGTGCCCGAGATTGAAAGATCTGGTCTTGAGTGGTTTGACATCTGGGTTTATGAAATGATGGAAGAAGGTAATTTTGAAAAAGCTGCTTAACATTACTCGTGTAAAGCTGACAATCTTATGTAACACTGATTTCATTCTTCAGTTGGTAACAGGGACCAAGATGTGCCAGCCTCACCTTTCAGTGATACTTCTGAGAAAATGCTGAGTTCCCAGGATGCGGGTAAGTTTTAATTCTCCCTGGCACAAATTAATGCATAAGTGACTAATTTAGCTGCATGACCCTCCCTGTCCTAGAAAAATGGGTGATAACTGGTTGGAATGATAGTTGTTTATGGTGACTTACTGTGCTGATTATCTTTCCGAGAGGATAGCATATCTTTCATTTAGCTTTACCAAATGTTTGGAGGAGCATCATCATACTGTATAAAATGTTAGTGTTTTTGTTATTTTACCTGCATAATCAGCCAGACTCTTTGTAGTAATCAATTCTGAAATGTTTTAATGTAGCTCACTATAGAGTAGAATTTTTGGTGGGTTTTCTTAATCTCACATTGTAATCTGAGTAAAAGATTATTGCAACTCCTGCAGAAAATATTGAAATAGCTATTTACATTGTTTCTCAGTTGCTGCCAATCTTGCACTAAAGCTTCTGCTGGAGATTAGAATGCTTGGGGAAAGTCTGTCCCTTTAAATTCAAATGCTTCAATAAAATATTTTGGTTATGAATACAGTATTCTTGGAGATTGTATGATTATTAAACACAAGTTTAATTTAAGTAAGCTAAACAAGCATATTGATCAATATTTACTTAATGCCAACATGTGTTACATTTCAGATTTTACAGTACCTTCAACCCCAGTTGATCTTAACCTGCAAGACATGATTTCTGCCACTGATCAAACTTTGGATCGGAATCCATCACCTCAGGGTAAAACAAAATTGATATTTTGACATTTTTCAGTTTTCAAAGAAGAAAAAAGATAATTTGCAAAATAAAAATGTCAGGATTTCACTTCATAGCATACTATTTTTTTCTTAAAGGAACATTCAAATTAGAGCATTCTGGAAATTATTTTACTGTAGTTTTTTTAACCCATTTATTGATTGTAAATCAAGGGAAATTGTGTTTTACCTGTGCAAAATACCTGTCTGGTATTTGGATTGTTTTTAACACCATGTTTAAGAATTGAGGCGGGAAAAAATTGCCAAATTTGGCAAAATTACTCTGGGGCTCCTCCTGTTGTCTGATAGTGTCAACTGCCTGTGGCTCTAAGGCAGTAAAATATCTTATTCCATCCTCATCACCTCTGGCAAGACATGGTGAGGAGAGACTTTTGGTACCTGTGATGCCTCCGCCACTTATCCTTTCACACACTTTTTAAAATGTCCTTTAAACAGATATTTGGCCTCTGATTTTTTTAGATTTAGAGATACAGTGCAGAAACAGGCCCTTCGGCCCACCGGGTCTGCGCCGCCCAGCAATCCCCGCACATTAACACCCACTAGGGACAATTTTTACATTTTGCCCAGCCAATTAACCTACAAACCTGTACGTCTTTGGAGTGTGGGAGGAAACCGAAGATCTCGGAGAAAACCCACGGGGAGAACGTACAAACTCCGTACAGTACAGCACCCGTAGTCAGGATCGAACCTGAGTCTCCGGCGCTGCATTCGCTGTAAGGCTGCAACTCTACCGCTGCGCCACCGTGCCGCCCTTCACATGATCTGAAACATCACATATCCATGTTCTCCAGAGAAACTGCCTGACCTGCTGAGTTACTCCAACACTTTGTGTCTATTTTTGTAGACCAACATCTGCAGTGCTTGGGAAGTCATGTTATGATTGTACAAGATGTTGGTATTGCCACATTTGGAGTATTGTGTACATTTCTGGTTACTCTGCGACAGAACAACCTCTGCTTAACAGCTGAGAAATAATACTAACTAGTGTGCTGCATTTAAGTCCAGCACTGAAGTATCACAAACACAAATTGCAGAAGATGCTTAGCTGGTCGTGATACAAAGATCAATAAAGTTACTGTCTTGGGTTAAATGTCCTGTTATAAAACAGACCAGAATAACCATTCCTCTCTGACGCTGAATATTTCTAGGATTTTCTGGTTTTATTTCAGAATTCCAACATTCACACTATTTGGCTTTTGTTTTATGTACTTTAGTCCCCGGAGTGAGCCTTGACCCAGAACCTACTGCCATTGAAGGAGAACTGGTACCACTGAACAATTTTAAACAAAAGAGTAAGTGCGGTATCACAGAAGTAAAAGTCAATAATTGTGGCTGCATTTGTGTTACTTTATTAAGATTATATATACATACAGCAAAACAATAAATGTACATGCAGAATTATTAATCTTTCCTTTTAAATTCACGTAATGTGATATACATAAGTGCCTAAATCACAATGTGTTATTGTGCAATTATACCATAATTTGGCAACATTTAACCATAGTTTAATTTATGTTTGTCATGTTTGATAACTGATACATTCAAGATATTCAGAAGAATAGCATCAAACCACATTCCTATTGGAAGGAATCCACTGTAATAATTGAAGATAAGAATTCAAATTACAAATGCATTTTATTTATTTTTCACCATGTAGTAACGTCCTGTTACATTTTGTTTGAAACATAAGGCAAAGGAGTAATAAGCAAGAACTATAATGAAACCATTAAATGGTTAATTACCCAAACCCAGTAAGAAGCTTGCCCTTTCAAAATTGTCTGAAGACCAGCCTCCGTCTGGGGAAGTCATTGTTTAGCAAGTTCAGCTCCAGCACACCCACTTTTTTTTGGTCTTTTACAAAGCTTAGATGGGTGTAAACACTAAAATTAATATTAAAATTAGTGGTCTTGGTTATTAATAATTTAAAATATTTTGTCTAAATATGTTTACACTTACATTGATCATTCTTGACTTATCAAATTTCATGGTGCAATCTTTGCAAGAATTAACTAATTTATTTCGGTGACATTGGTTGATGTACACTGTTCTAAAGTGCCATTATTTTAACTGAGACAGGGATTTAGTTTTTCTAAGCATAATGGATATAGTCATTTTTCCTGAAATTAAAACGTTTAAAATAAAGAAAAGTCTGCTTGATAGTTTTGATATAATGTGGCTGAGGGGACAGAGCTTAATTCTGACTTTCCATTTGCATACAAATTTACTATTTAGCATTCAGAAACAGTGCAACAATACCACCCCTTTCCTGCCATGCAGATCTGTCACCTGGAAGCATGATAATTTCAGTCTGTAATTAGAAAGCATAGTAGCAACACCTTGTGGGAATACAAGGCAATTGCACCTCTGAACATTAAATAAAAACTTTGAATTTCAACTGACATTTCATGGATGTATAATTACACCTATGGCTTTTACATACAATCTGGGATTGTGTATTCATGTTACAGAATTTCCAGTTTGCTTAGAATTGTTAACCATTAAACCTCAATCCCTTGATTTTGTTTTCAACTGGTCAAAAATGGACACACAAAAGACTGGTGGAGGTAATTGACTTAATTAACTCTTAAAAGGAGCTACATTGATAGCAATTTAAGTTGAGAGATAGCAACAGCTGGATCAATATTTTTAGTGAAGGTGAAGGACAAATTTTGTGTTTCATAGAGTATGGGCACATGGTTGTCCTTAACAAAGTAAATTATGGATGGTGGATGAAGTGAGTTGCTTGATGGGCTGAATGCTCATCTTTTCCAGATTTTATTTCATGTAATATCTAGATGATTTAAGAACTAAATCTAAATTTGTCAGGTTTATTTATCATTACTATTTTATTAGCCTATCAAAGAATAATTTCACTTCTCTTAATAATCTGATCCAGTAAAGAATCTGATCTGAAACATTAACTCTTTTTTCACAGATGCTGCCTGACCAGCTGACGGTTCCCAATGTTTTCAGTTTGTAATTGCTGATTTCCAGTGGCTCCACAGCTTTGCTTGTTAGTATATTGTTGTTATACTTACTGACGTTAAAATTTTGAACACTTTAATTGGGGTAGAAATTGATCCCCAAACTACAGTGGGTAGGATGGGTTGCAGTGTACTTTTGCCCAGTCAGTAGCTGCATTACCAGTGCTGTTATATTGCTGAGGATGTCTCCCCAGACCCCCCCCCCCAGCACCATTCCAGGCTACATAAACAAAGAGTAGGCTTTTTGTAACTACTCGTTTCCCACAATTCTTTTGATTTCAGCATATGAAAATGTTGATCATTAAAGGGGCCTTATTCTCTTGATATACCTGTAGAATCTCTTAGAATGTACCTTGATCTTGTCTGTCAGCTAGCACTTTCTCTTTTTGCCATTGTGATTTCTCCCCCTAACTCTGTACTCTTATAATTCTTACATTCTGTAAGGGAGATGTTTGATTCCAGCTGCCTATACTGAACATATATCTCCTTTTTGGTGATGAGAGCCTCCATATCCCTTATCAACCAGGGTTCCTTAAACCTGCCAGCCTTGCCCTTTACTCCAAGAGAAACATGCTGTCCATGAACTCTCTTAATCTCACTTTTAAAAGCTTCCCACTTGCCAGACATCTCTTTACTTGTAAACAGTATCTCTCAATCAAACTGCAAGTTCCTGTCTAATACCTTCAAAACCTGGGTTTTTTTCCCCATAACTATTTTAAAGCTAATAGATTTATGGTCACTGGTCAAAAAATGTTTCCCTACTGGCACGTCTCATTCCTGAGTAGGTTCCTAAACTGTCCCCTCACAAATAGGGTTGTCTATGTATTGTTTTCTTTAAACTTTCCTGGAAACACAAATTCCACCTGTCCAATTCCTTTGCACTCTCCCAGTCAATACAAGTGAAATTAAAATCATCTATTCATGGTGACCCTATTATTCTTGAAGCTCTCTACGATCTCCCTGCAATGTTTGGTCCCCCTAATTCTTGCTGTCTGGTGGGAGTCCTATAATAAATACAACCACAAAATGATCATCCTCTCATTATTTCTAACTTTCACCATTCAGCTTCACTGGACGATACCCCAAGAATAGCCTCACTAAGTGGTGCCATGATGTCCTCCCTCATAAAAAATGCAATTCCCTTCCTCGCTATTCTATCATACCTGTAGTATTTGTACCCTGGAACATTGGACTGGCAGTCCTGCCCCTCTCCTGGAGATGTTTCTGTTATGGCTATAATACCCCAGTCCCATGTACCAACGTACACCCCGAGTTCATCGGCCATATCCGTCAGGCTTCTTGCAATGAAATAAATGCAGTTTTGACCTCCTCGCTTTTCCTCTTGACTAAATTTACTCGCATTAGCATCTATATCAGGCTGTATTTGCCCATCTGCCATATTATTGCTTTGGGTCTCTCCTCCCTGCCAGACTAGTTTACATGTTCCCAAGTAGCACGTGTACATCTCCCTGCCAGGATAATGATGGGTCTCCAGTTCAGATTTAATCTGTGATGAAACTCTTTTTGAACAATGCTTGTATTGTATCTTATGGACTTTAAAATATAATTTTGTCTTGCAATTCATGTCGTGGAGGTTGTCATTTTAGATTATTATCTTAGTTTTTTTTAAAGTCTTATTAACAAAACTGCTTTCCACTCCTTGTTTATCAAGAATTGCACAATTTAATCCATTATGAAGTTACCACGTTAGTTCTGCCTCACTCCCACATGCATGTTTCATCTGCACCAGTCACCCATTTCTCACACCAGCTATCCTTCTGGTGAGCCTGCCCATTTTCTATTAAATGGCAAGCAGTTTTGTAATGTGAACCCTTAGCAGGATCTCCCAAACCTTTTCCATATGGGATGTTATTAGTTCACTTCCATCCCACTGAGTCCGAGAGGAAAATAAACAGATGCCAGAGACAAACACAACCAAGTGCCTTTAGAATTTACCTTATTCAACATGAAATGCTTAAACAAGATGACAGTTTTCAGATGACAATTATAGTAAACAGAATGAGCAGTGACTTACTTAATACTCCGATTATAGTCTTTGGAATTTTTTTGTGAATTAAAGTTAAAACATGAACAATGAATATAAAAACCATTAAAAAATTGAACATAATACTTAAAGCGGCACAAAATACTTCAGTGGAAGCAAAACAATTAAAAAATAATTGGTCATAAACCAAAACCAAACTGAACGATGGGCTTATTAAGGCAACAGCATCATATTATTCTTCCTTCAGATCGAACCTGCCAAATGAAGAAAAGGTTTTAAAATAATGCTGTAAATAATTTAAATTATTATTATATCTTAATGCTTTGCTCCTCTGGACACTTTCCATGGACACCAACCACTCTCCAAGGTCTCACAAAAATGCACATACTTCACACTAGACAATGAATGTTGACAGTTTTAGCAACAGTTAAGAACAGAGCTAAACCCAATCCTATTCTCGTCCAGTCACGGGGAGAATGGTGTTAGCATTGATAGTAGTTTCTATTACCATTGGCACCTAACATGTTCTGATAATTAAATGGTATCTCACTGGGGCTGAATCAGGGTTTGGATTCAAATACATCTTTTTCTGCAGACATGAACATAGAATGTCTGCATTAACCATGAGCAGAATAATCTATTTTTTTAAATGTGAAGAAAACTTTGAAATGATTTGTTATAAGATCAATTACAAGTAAAACAAGGTAAACATCAGTAAGAAAATAATTTAATAGACAATAGGTAATCAGTTTGGCCCATTTTTCTTCTTCAAAACTTTGGCTTGCTCACTTACCACTGAACTATCTCCTGACTCAGGTCAAGCAGTGAAAGATCAATATGGAGCTGGAAGAGAAACAGAGAAAGATCTGTTTAGAACCTAAATTTAGTAAAATGCAAAATTAAGGAGACAGGGCACAAAATAAAGAATGATGAACATAGACGTAATGAGGCTTGGAAATGATTACAATCTGTCTAACATTGAAATGCAAAGGACATTCTGCAGTAAGTTCCAACATCACTCCAAAATTTCTTTTTATTTCTTTAAATTAACATGGGTTTCTTTGGACCATTAAAAAAAATAAAAAATCCTGAGATGTTGGGAACCCTTGCAAAGCCAGCACTTTGAAGAACTCATAATGCAGACGCCCCCCACACTGCCATTGGGCAAAGTTCCAGCATTCAGACCCAGCAATGATGAAGGAATGATGATGTATTTCCAAGTCAGATGGTATGTGACATGGAGGGGAATTTTCAGGTGGTGGTGTCTCCCTGAACCTGCTGCCTTTAAGTGGTACAGGTCACTGATTTTGGAAGTGCAGTCAGAGTTTGTTTATATTCACATTATCCAATGCAATCAGGCCGATAAAAAAAGTGATTGTAGGGGAATTGTGTCATAGAGGTATACTACACAGAAACAGGCCCTTCGGCGTAACTCATCCATGGCGACCAAGCGGCCTACCTGAGCTAATCCCATTTGTCTGCATTTGGCCCATTTTTCTCTAAAACCTTTCCATCAATGTACCTGTCCAAATGTCTTCAAACATTGCAATTGTACCCTGTCTCACACAGTGGCGCAGCTGGTAGAGCTGTTGCCTCACAGTGCCAGAGACCCAGGTTCAATCCTGGCCTTGGGAACTATTTGCATGGAGTTTGCACGTTCTCCCTGTAACCGCGTGGGTTTCCTCCCTCATCTCAAAGACATGCGGGTCTGTAGATTAATTGGCCTCTGCAAATTGCCCCGAAACTGCAAGAAGTAGATCCAAACACATTCCTCCTTTCTTCCTGACCAGAACCTCAATGTCCTTCATCAACCAAGGTTCCCTAATCCTTTCAGCCTTGCCCATTACCATTTGTGCTATATTTGTTGCATACATAGAATATTTTCCTTAAAAAAATTTTCCATAAGTGTATCCTACCTTTCCAATCTCTTTGGACATAAAGGAAACATTGTTTTTTACAGTGAGGTCCAGCTTTTTCTTCTCTGCTTCCTCCAACGATACTTCAAACTCAAATCTGGAAAACAAAACAGCACAAGAATAAAGTCTAGAATAAGGAAAACTTAATTCAGAGCATCATTCCTACACCAGTCAGTGCCTTTATGTTGAATCTCATACAAATTCACTAAGTCTTCTATCCCCTCCTTTTGTATACATGCGACCCCCCCCTGGTTTTAGGACAGCAGTTTCTTTCCTCAACCTACGAAGAAATAAAGCCCTAACCCATAATCCCTCTTATTGACAAAGTTCTCTAAAATAGCTTCAAATGCCCATTGTCCCAAGGAAGGGAGAGGAGGAATAAATTACATTTCTGATCGGGACACAGGTTAGAGGGAGGTGCAAAGGACATACTCAAACCAAACCCCTTAACATAAAATTGTTTATTTTTTAAACTGTGAATCTGGTGACAATTGGAATAAGAGGAATTAAATTATTGAGAGTGCTGTAATATAATTTTTTAATGCCTAGATGCCTCTAAAGTTAATATTTTGTTTAAAGCCGCTCATAAATTTCACATGTGTTTCTCATTGTGAATTATCTTAAGAACTGTGATTCACTAAAACAAAAAGTGGGTTCAATCCTGACCTCTGGTGTTGACTGTGGACTTTGCATATTCTTATTCTGCCCTCATGGATTTTAGTTTTTTGTTTTAGATACAGCATGGGCACAGGTCCTTCAGCCCACCGAGTCCACACCAACTATTCATCCCCCGTTCACACTAGTTCTGTTATCCCACTTTCTCTCCCTACGCATTAGTGGCAATTTGCAGAGGCCAATTAACCTACAAACCTGCACGTTTTTGGGATGGGGGAGGAAACCGGAGTGCTCAGAGGAAGCCCATATCTGATCAAAGGGAAAGTGTGCCAACTCCACACAGACAGCACCCAAGGTCAGGATTGAACTTAAAATTATGTATTGGTAGACACATTAGTGACTCTGAACTACCCTTTATTGGTAGGTGACAAAATAAGCTAAAAGGAGTTGAAGGTGGGATGGTGGTCTGCAGGGAAATAAGAAAAGAGGAATGGAAGTGATTGGCAAGTTCTGCTGTAGCCTTTTGGTCTTTGTGTCATAAGTTCATCAGAACTGATGTTGTAAATTTGCTGTTAAAATATTTCACACAACAGCATATTCAAAGAATTGTCCTGGTTAGCAGTATTTAAGAAAACTTGATGGTAAGACTCCCTCTTTAACAGTATTGGATATTTCTTCCTCATTTCCATGTCTATTTATCAATTTTCCATTCTCTTGCTTCCTTTTGCCTCTGGGTTTTGTCTGCCACTGCCTTTTCTTGTTCTCCAATTCTCTTCTACAACCTTTCCTTATCTCCCCTACATTCCTTACGTTTCGTTATATTCCGGATTAATTGTTTTCTTCTTCACACTTGTTTTTCTCTTTGTCACTTTATTTTTGTCAGGGAGCAGAATTAGAGAGATATACGGGTCCGGGATCTCCTTGGAATGGAGTCTTAGGTTCCTGCAAAAAGCAAACAATTAACACTCATTACTCTTTCTTTTAAAAAACACTATGGTGCGATTGCATTTGTGATGCAGAGGTCATGTTCCAATCACCATGCTGTCTTTCATGCAATCTGCCTACTCCAAAGCTAGGCTGTTTAGATTACAGCCTCCACCAAAAGTCTCCAATAAAAATGAGTGGATAAGCTAGATACTGAGGATGGAGAAGGGGACTGGGATGGAAGGACAGAAGGCCCAGAGAGCAGGGAGTACAGAAGAGGAAAATCGAGAGGGAAAAGGATGAGAAGGGGAGATGATGGGAAGAGTGCGAGAAAGGGGGATTTAACTGTGATGGGAAGCAAATTTCAGAGAGGGGAGATGGAAGGTAACCATAGTACAGGTACACCACTGATTTTCCAGCACCCTTTGTTCCAGAGCCTTGCCGGATTATCCGTTTTGCTGGACCAACAGAGGTCAGGTAATAATAATTCATAATAATAATGTGGGTTGTTCCCTCTGGACATGTTCATTTATCCAAAGAACAAGGAGGGTGAAGATGGGAGAGCGCGAACACGGTCACCAGCACACAACTTTAAGTAAAAGCTCACAGCAAACCGAGCTCAGCTGCTTTGCCGTGCTCTCCGTCTGCCCCTGAACCGGGTCCACTCACTTGATCTCGAGTCAGGCAACTCGCAGCCCTGAGGCTCGTACACACTCGCAATCAGATTTTTTTTTAACATGAAAAAAAGGATTCCTTGGGTCGCAACGGATAAACTCTCTTGTTCCTCAGCCTTGCGCCACCATGACAGTGTCAAACCCTCAGCTCGAGCCTCTGACCATGCGCTGGTCGAGATACGGCTGCGCATGTGCACTACGCATCGATTGGCTCTCGAGCTGCTCAGTTCCAACAGATAAAAGCTGAAGGTAAATGTGGGGGTTGGGTGTTGGAGGTGGGAGTTGAAGGACTGCAAGGACAGGGAATGTGAGAGCACAACTCGTGAGTGTGGAAATAAAGACATGGGGTAGATGGGGCGCTCACGTATACTGCAGCTGCGAAGAAACGTTTTTGTATTGTAATTAAATGGGGAGCCAGACCATCAGTTGCTGGAAAATCAGTGGTGTACCTCTACCACATTAAACTAAACACTCTCTATTTAAATGGGTGGCTTACATATAAGGTACAGACTACCTATTCTATATCATTTTCCCAAAGACACCAAACAAACTTAGGACTCGGGATGGGTCATGACCTTAAATTGCTCGTAGCATTAGAATTAATCAAATTTATTATGGAGTGATCCACAAGTTACTTCTGGGAGCTGCAAGAGTTCCTCCTAGTGAGGCAAAATAATCTCACCTCACAATCATAACAAGCTGGATACATGAAATGAATAGCAAATTTTCACTGATCTGTGAAATGTAAAGATTTATTAGCAATAAAGTTGAACAATTATTCCTACTTACCTGCAGGAATGCACTACAATCATCAGTCTTTCTTGTTGCATGCTATACAGTAGTGTCAGCTTGATTTGTGGTGACTCTGAAACATCCATTTTGCTGAAAGAAGAGGACTGCAATTATATGAAGAGACTACAACTGAGCAATCAATCCACAAGCTAGCCACCGGCCCAATGTTGTTCAACACCAGAAACACATTTTCAATACTGTACATTTTAAGCAGTCACAGACCAGAGGTACCCAAGAGTTATTGGGGATGTTGCAATTTTCAAGGAGCCTTAGAAGAAAATTGAATCTCTTCCTCTATGTTTCTTTTTTTTTTTCCTAATCAGATGTGCAGCACTTTGGTCAACGTGGGTTGTTTTTAAATGTGCTATACAAATAAAATTGACTTGACTTGACTCTTTCCACCTGGTAATCCCTTCCCACCAGAGTGGGAAGCTTAAAGGAAAAGTCAGTTCCAGAAATACTCTTCTTAGCAAGCTGAGTACGTTAAAATGGGGAGCAAATTCTAAAACCATTCGATCAACAGCTCTGACTCTCTGCTTCTCCACTGCCAAGTATGCCTGTGCAGTATGGGAGCGCTCAGCTCATGCAAGGAAGATTGATCCTGTGCTAAACACAAGCTGACGCTGCATCAGTGGATGCATGAAACCTACCAAGACTGACAACATCTACCTACTATCTGGCATTGCACCTCCTGGAATCAGAGCTGTAGCCAGTCAAAAAGAACGCCTCAGACAATCGGATGAAAGACATCCCCTGCATAACTGCCTTTTGCTATCTCAGCGTTTGAAATCACGCAGACGATTCCTCTCTTCTGTCCATCCCCTGGACTGCAGTGCATCGTCCAGAAGGCTCATACTCTGGGAAGAGAGACTAGAGAAATCTCCGGAGACATTCACATGGCAATCGATCTCTCTGAGAAACTCGCACCAGGTTCCGACCAACCATGGATAACCTGGCGCAGTCTCAACAGACTGCGGACAGGCATGGGGAGGAGCAAAGCGAACATGCTGAAGTGGGGATATACTGAAGATGTGGCAGACTACGAGTGCAGACTGCGGGGCCTCCAGGCTATGGAACATCTGAGCTGTGACATGCTGCATGCACATACACTGTAAAGGATCTTGCAGAGGCCAACGACAACGTGGCACTAAAATTTGCTCGCTATTGGCAAACAGTTGTGTGATGACATGAATAAATAACCAGAGTGCTGACCGTGGAAGGTTCCAGATCGATACCACATAGCCTCAGCAAAACAAGAAGATGGGCTGTCAATCACCTTTCCTGTATCTGAAAAAAGTTTAAAGTGATGCATTTGACTTTGGGGGAGATTTTTCTACCTGATCTCCCCTGCATGTATGTTTGCACTGAGATTGATTGAATAAAGGAGTTTCATATCTACGGCTGCAAACTCAGAATGGCTCGTCAACCACAGCACAGCTAGTTAGATTACCATCCTCTGACATATACAATGGACCTTAATGAATAAAACATTATGGGATTACTTGACCTTTTAATTTTGCCAAGCTACACAAAGCTATTTTCAGAAAACATGCAAAAGAAGAAAGCATGCATTTAGCAGGAAAATAAATAATTTTTCCCTACCGATTCATTCTCTGACGCAGATCCAGTTCAGATGATGCTGACTCGCTCTCTGGAATGTTGGCATTCTGCTCTGAAGTAAAGGAGGCCACTGAATGGCTGCTGGGATCATTTACCAATGACGAAGCAGCTTTCAGTTCACTCTCATCACCAGCTGAAGCTGAGAATGCCACATTTTCCACCTCATGGCTGGTTGGATCTCGATACTGAATTGAGAAAAGCTCGCTGGAATGCTCAGAAACTAGGATCTATGAGGTAAAAACAACGTATTAAAAAACATCAAAACATTTACAATAGTCGGAGAGCCCAATTCGTTACAAATAGCATCAGTCACAATATGTTCACATGTTGCAGGACATACACAGTTAATACTTGTTTGGTATTCTTACCCCAAGAATAACCTTCAACATTATTTGGCTATTGGGTCCTGAATTTTCCAGCTGAAACCACTTATCTAAGGTCAGATTCTTGCATACCAGCAGTTCAGTGAGTGGAATGGTAAGAGTCCCCAGGGTGTGATTGTCATCTTTAACCTAGGAGAAAATTTTGAAACAAATGAATAAAGCATGTATTTTGACCAATTAAATTAACAACTGTAATCCCAGATATTGTACTTTAAATTGGGCTGTGTTCTAATAATTAAGTGCACTGAGCTGAGAGTGCTGGCATGCGGAGAGTTTGCTGACAAATGGAGATGGGTATACTGAAATAAATACAGAAAATGATGGATGTAAACACTCAGCAGGGTTAGGCAGTTTCTGTGGAGAGAGAACAGAATTAACATATCAGGTCTAGAACCTTAACTCAGAACTCAAAAAAGTCAAGAAAACAAAGATGTTTTGTGTTGCAGAGAGGGGGAGGGTGAAGCGTACCTGTAAAAGAGGTGCCCAAGTAACACAAATGCTGTTTGTGCCATCTAAGAGGGGGAGTGAATACTTCTTAACATTTGAAGACAGTCGAGAGAAAAACTACAATGCTGGAAGTGTGAAAAGCATAACACAACTGTTGATGGTAACTGTAAGTAAAAGAGAATGCTGGAAAATACTCAACATATCAGGCAGCATCTGTGGAAAGAACTGAGTTAATGTTATATGTGGATCACCTAAAACAGAACTGACCAGTTCAGATACAAAACAGCAAAGGTTGATTATCTGAAATTATTGAATTTGATATCGAGTCTGAGCTGCAGGGTGCATAGATGAAAGATAAATTGTTGTTCCTGAAGCTCACATTGGGCTTTGTCGGAGAGGCCAAACACCGAGGGGTCAGAGTGGGATAGAAAAAGTACAGGTAACTGTTCATTGGCCAATCTTGATCTTGACCCTATTGCAAATATTCCTCTGGTTCTGTAATATTCCCTGCAACTCAAAACACTCAATTTCTCACTTTCTCAGTTCTGATGAAAGATCATCAACCTGAAACATATTCTGTCCAGAGACACTCCCTAACATACCGACCGACTATTGTTACCATTTTCTTTCGTATTTCCAGCAGCTTTTTGAGGTGGGCATGCAAGAGAGTTTTTGTGCAGAGGTGCCTTTTCAAGATATAAAGTATCAGATTGAAAACATTATTTCATATACATGCCGCGTGCTGTTTACCTGAACTTCCAGACGATCCGCATTTGGATTCCTAACAAGGAATGAAAACGACTCCTCCCAAATAGGTATGTCTGTGCTATTAATAACCTGCGACATAAAGACATTGTTAATCCTCAAAGAATAGGGACAATTTAACAGAATATAGCTCTCAGCAACAAGACCTTCATCTTCAAACTACAGGACTGTTTTAACCACTGCATCAGACTTCGGTTTGTTTAGTTTTATATTTGTTCATCTATAATCTATTTGAAAGAAGGGAGGTTGAATTTTTAGATTCTGAAGGCAGAAGTCTTATTGACAGGGAAAAAAACAAAGTGCCATCAATCATTCTTGGGTCAATTAGACCTTAGATTAGACAGAATTCCCTCTACATAATCTCACTAAGATACCTCATTTAGCATCAATCTCAAATCTGTGCTGCCTTATCATTTCCTCAACAGCCATTTCTATACTCTAACAAAGCTACAACCTTTGACGAACCTGATTCTCTTGGTTTTTATAGGTACCGATTTTCAACAATATTTTGCAATGGCAAATCACTAGCCTTATTGTAAATGACGTTTCCATGAATGGAGGTAAAAATCTCCTTTACCATGAATAGGCTCAGCATAATTTTCACGTGAGCAAGAAAGTTTCAAAGCTTATTTATTTTACCTGACTTTTAAATGTGGTGTGATCGACAGTGAGCTGAGCCAGTGCACTGGGAAGCTTCTTTCCTTTCTTCAGCTATGAAAATGAAAAATCTACTGTCAGAATCACAAAAAATGACCAAGACAGCAATTTTAACTTAATAATTGATTGACAATAATCAATAATTAATTGATTGATCGACAGAATGGCTAATGTGGTATAGTATCACTCGCACAAACTAACAAATGTAGATAAGGTCTCATCCATATGATGGCAAGATTCATACAGTTTCTTGGGACAGACATTTGCATTTTATTTACAATCAAGAAACCCAAGGCTTACAGGAAGCTCATGTGCTCTGTCCACGTAGACGGACAAGATGGCAGCAGATGGTTCCACCTCATTCTGTGTGAAAATGGTCTTGTTGGCTTGAAGCACCTGGAAACAAATGTAGGGAGGAGGGGTTACTAATAATGGAAAATACCAGCTCTTCATTAAAAGGAGGGAATAAGCAGCTTGTTTATTTCCAACTTCCCATTTAAAAGTTAAAAGCAGATAGCACAAAATCTATTTTCAGTCTAGCTGGTTACAATGTCCTCTGACATTTGACAAGAAACAATACTTGCACAAGGTACAGAAATTTAACGATTCGCTTAATTCTGCTGCATTTTCCAAAATAACCCTTTTCCAAAACAAAGAGCCCAGCCCTGTTGATAACTATTTCTAATTAACACGGGGATGACCGAGATCAGAGGCTATGATGTGACTGGAGACCACCAACTTTGTCAGGCCCATAAATGCCTGCCGAGTACAATAACCATGGTGTATGTATTTGCGTTGAAGCCAATATTGCGTTGAACCTTGCTCAGTTGCCAAACTGAAAACTATTTGTCTCTCCCTCCACTATCTAAAACACAGGCTCATTCCGCAAGAATTTCCTCCAAGTTATTTGGAACTCCGCAAAAGAGCTTACAAACAAAAGCCCCCACCACTAAGACATTATGCCAGCATCTTGGCTAAAGAGATAAATCATGTGGAAATGTTGCATGGGTTGTAGAAGGAGACACGTACCTGGTCCAACATGATTGAATCCATACTTGGTGGCAACCATTCCAACTTCAGATGAAGTTTTCCCATTTTGACATCGTTCAGCATGAACCACTGCATAAAAAGGGAATGGAACATAATGTTGCAGTGCATAATGGTTATGATAGTGGGTGGTTCAGTGAGTGGGCAAACATTTCACAAATAATGAGTGATATGGAAGATTGTAAAATTAGCAAGATTTAAAAAAACATTCTCTTAATGGTGATACATTTCAGAGCTGAGATGCAGAGTAATCCGAGTGTCAAAACACATGACTGACAAAAGACAAGTATGCGGGCGGGTACAGTATGTAAATAGGAAAACAAACAGCCAAGGGAATTGAATGTATCATTGAGTTCTGGCGAGACTACATCTGAAATGTATAGTAGTGGTCTCCTTATACAAGGAAAGATATCAATGCATTGAAAGCAGTTCAGAGAGGGCTTACTGGACAAATAACTGAAATAGGCAGATTGTATTTATGAAAAAAGGTTGGGCAAATTAGGTTTTGGATACAGGCAGTCCCTGGTTACACAGGGTTCTGTTCCTGGGAACTGTCTGAACCTATTTTTCTGTAAGTCAGAAATGTCCGTTTTCCATCGCAACCCTCATAATGTTCTTCATACTCGCTATAATTCTAACATTTCAGCAAATAATCACACTAACACTACCCATAATTAAACTAATGGAACATATATTGTATAATGTTATTAATAAAACATCTTGAAAAATGCTTTAAAAATGTGTGAAAGAATTTGCATAAAGTCAGATTTCTGTCTGTCAGGTCATCTGTAGCCTGGGGGAGTCCCTATATTGTTAAGGTAGAGGTAGATAGATTCTCGGTAAGCAGAGTGAAAGGTTATTGGGGTAGGCAAAAAAGTGAAGCCAAGGTAATAATTAGCCGTAACTTTATTGAATGGTGGTGCAGGCTTGAGGGCAAATATGGCCTACACCTGCTTGTAATTCACATGTTTGTAAGATTTGATTAGGTGGCTCATGAGGAGACAGTCTTGAAGGATTGAACAGCCCGTTTTAGTTGTTCCAATTCATGGAGAGACTTTTCACTGGCCTCACATCTAGAAAACAGAAGCACCCGAGATTGTTCTCACGCTGTTAGAGTTAACTCTGCAAGGCATTGCAAGGGATAGGGTGGTTCTAATTAGCCAACTACTCTGTGCTCACAACTCTTATCCAGTTAAACTGCCAGTTCCAGTTCAATGTGTAACATTTCCAGACCAGCATCTGAACGTTCAGATACAGTCAAGGGTCATGACTAGAAGAGATTGAACATGCCAAATCAGCAGAAAATGATGCACGCTCTTCCTTTTCATTTGATCTCTGAGCTGTTGGTGTATCTGGAGATGCAATTCACAAAATGCTGGAGTAACTCAGCAGGTCAGGCAGCATCTCAGGAGAGAAGGAATGGGTGACATTTCGGGTCGAGACCCTTCTAACCACCTCTAAAAAACTCACTAGAACTTTTCATCTCCAACTGCCGGCGTGACATTAACCGCCTCTTAAAAAAACACAGCCCTATCTGGAGATGCAATATCTCCAGATGTAGCAACAGAGAAAATATCCCATTATACAATTTTAATTAACCAGGTTTCCATACCTCATCCATAAATTTACTCTTCATGATATCCTTGTAGCTGATCTTCAATCTGCACACAAGAAATTAATTTAAATCAAAGACATGGACAAAGTTCATTTACATTGTAAGTGAATACAACTAACGTGCATACTGTCCTAGAGTAGATTTATTAATACGATGCTCAGATTTACAGAAGGCAATTGTTAAGGTGCTAGTTCAGAGAGGGTTTACTAGATTACATGGGCTGTCTTAATGAAGAAAGCTTTGACAGGCTGAACTTGTATCTGCTGGGGTTTAGGTGAATGGAAGGGAACTTGATTGAAACATGCAAGAGCCTGAGAGTCTTGATAGGATAAACTTGCAACGTTCCTACATGCTCATCAGAAAAATTAATCCTTCCCAAATACCCAACAGGCTGCAAAAACAGTTGAAGGGCCAGGAACTTCACCCACAGTCTTTACGCAAACCTCAATAGTCTAAAGAAAGGGTTTGACACAAAACGTTATCTATCCATGTTCTCCAGCGATGCCGCCTGAATGCTGAGTTACTCCAGCACTTTGTGTCTTCCTCTATAGTCACATTTGGTTGCAGACTCAGAGGAGCAGCTGCAGCATCAGTGTAATCGGGCCACACCAAAGAGAATGAAATGGCCATGGGGTCCCAGAGACATATTCACCCCAGTTGAAATAATAAAAACATGTTGGAGAGAGGAGTAATGAATATGGGTGATAAAGGGGGAAGAAGGCCAAGATGGTTCAGGCTCCAATTCATGTGTACAAAGTTCTTCTGCTGGATCTTTAGCCTCAGAGGCATTTTCACCCAGGACAGTTGATAATGGGCGAGCTCTTTCCACAGTTCAAGGTATAAGGAGAAACCTTCTCCACCTAGACATCTCCAGCTGACACATGTCAAACAATAGGGATAGGGAAGATAGACACAAAAAGCTGGAGTAACTCAGACAACAGGCAACATCTCTGGAGAGAAGGAATGAGTAACGTTTCGGGTAGAGACCCTTCTTCAGAAGGGATGCAGTTACATGTGCCAAGATGGGGAAAATATGTACCCTTCAGAAGTCCCTGTGAGGTTCTTGCCTTCTACTCCTCCCCCAGACGTTTAGTGTGTCGAGTGACCAACCTTTTAAAATTTTATAACGTATCGTCTTGTTTAGTTATTTAAAACCTTCTTTCCACTTTTCCATCGGTTAGTTGATGAAATCCAGATTTTCTCTCTCCAGCTCCCCCATTCCAGTCTCCTGCTCTCTACACTGCAGCTGCTCCACTCTGATTGCAGGCAGGTGCAAAGATAATAGAGCAAAGCAAGATAGACCACTCGACCCTAAAAAACGTATTATGTCATGGCGCCATTTTAGTAGGCAGAAACTTGCAGAAACATTTTAAAAGTAACAAAAATCTGTGAATTGATAGATGAGATACATTCTGCATTTTAATGGTATCATCACACATACTGTTCCCCCAAAACACTGATTACACTGCAAGAGGCAGAGTGAACGACAGGTTTTGCCTACTAAAATGGCTCCTTTGCGTACTACACTTCAATATAGGTGATTTTGATGGAGTGGTCTATCTTGCTCCGCTCCATTATCTTTGGGCAGGTGTTTCCAATCTTCAGGAAGAGGAAGAGTGGGAATGGTCGATGGGACTGCATTCTCTCTAATATCCCCTTACAGTATGTGGTGCCTGGAATGGGATTGTGTTCCACACCCCAGAGATTCCCTCTCGAGAGGGCTATGGGCCAAACGTGGGCAGGTGGGACTAGCATAAATGGGACATCTTGGTCAGTATGGATAAGTTGGGCCAAAGGGCCTGTTTCCGTGCTGTATGACTCTTCAAATTGATAAACAAATTCACCAACATATTTGAGGAACCAGTTACTGGCACTAGAGGGTCAAAGTTCTAATGAAAAGGCAACCTCTTTGTTCTAATACCACGACAACTTTGCACAATACACAATTTTCCGGTGTATTGACATACCTTCCGAGGAAATCATCCTTATCCATGTCCTTGTCAAAGAGCTCAAACTCAAGCTCCTGACCAGGAATTTGATTTACAATCACCTGAAGAGGAGAGAGATTACACAAATCAGAATATTATTTCGGTAGAGTGCGATTAAGTCATATTCAGTAGGAATAATTAACGGGGGTCTGACATTCTACAGCAAGTATAAAATAATCTACTACTATAATAAATCCAGGAATATTGAATGAAAAAGGGTCAATGGCTGGCCCAAATCCAGGAATTGGCCTCTCAGCAATGGAAAGATAAGAGTCGACAGCCCACTTGTTACTCAGACCCACCCATTAGGTAACCATTTTGCCCTGCAGGATGAAGGGCTTTTACTTTATTCTGCTTTGGTTGCAAACGGCTTGGTCTGAACATACTGACCTCATACAACTCGTGCCACTTGGGATTGAGGTTTTCTTTAATAGTTCTACTTCGGAAGCTTTGATGTCCTGCTCTCACTTTGACGTAGGGATCAGACTTCCCTTTCACCATTCCTCTCATGAAGTTGTCCTTTGCGATCAGGTTCTCAGCTTCCAACAAATGAATGCGGATCACCCCCTGAAATAGTAGAAGTCGGTGACTGCGACTTTACAGGAACAAGAGTCAGACCCTTGAATTTGCTGCACAACTCATCTTCACTCTTGCTTACTTGTTTACTCACCAACTCTCAGCGTTTCCTTTATGTGAACTTGAACCCCCAATTTTTTTGCTCTTTCACAGTTCTTTTCATTACTATTTTTAAATAATAATGTCCAGAAAATTGTGCTTAACTGATTTACATGCACATTTCAGAATCTGGGTTTCTTCGCTTGGTAACTTCTTTTGACATGTGCACCTTTTCACAAGTTTCACACAAAAAACATTTGGTGTATTTAAACGTTGGTAGTCAAGTGTGCTGATAAATTATATTCCATTGACATAAGCTTCAGCCTGATCTATACGAACCTCAGTAGCAAATGCTTACTCATGTGGAGATATAAAGCGACCCATACCTCAGTCCCCACACTGCTGGGAGCACTGCTTTCAGTTGGTAAGGGAGCTTGAATCAGGCTCCCCAATCCCGAGGCCTCCACTAATTTAGAGGTAGTCGCATTTATCTTGTCAGGCTTGGATGACCCTGGCACTTTCTCCATTGTAGATTTCCGACCTCTGGGAATTTTCTCAAGATCAACAGCATCAGGAACAAGCACCTGCCACACAAACACACAACAATGGTAAAAGATGGTAGGGAAGTAAAGTGGTCCCTGATTTACTTTGCTTTAGTTTAATAAAACAAAGTGATTTATGTACAACATTTAATTGAGTCATATTTCAAATCCAAGAAGGTACCTTTGTTCAGTGATAGACACAAAAAGCTGGAGTAACTCAGCAGGACAGGCAGCATCTCTGGAGAGAAGTAATGGGTGACGTTCAGTCTGAGGAAGGGTCTTGACCCGAAACGTCAACCATTCCTTCTCTCCAGAGACGCTGCCTGTCCCGTTGAGTTACTCCAACTTTTTGTGTCTATCTTCAGTTTAAACCAGCATCTGCAGTTCCTTCTTACACCTTTGTTCAATGAAATTGTTATGGAGAATGTTTCCTCTTTTTGGATTTTTCACTTCTACATACCCCACCAACTTGAATGTGAAAACATTACGAGAGGCCAATGGTGTAGGTAGAAACAGCACAATAGAAAGTATGAGAGGGGAAGGGTGGGTGATACACAGAAGGAGCTGGCTTCTTTAACCATTCACAAAATCTCTTTGTGTCCTAATTTAACACTATTCGAAATTATTTAACACAAAATGAGTTCGAGCAGTTCACATTTGAATTTTAAGCAGAAGTTAAATAATACGTTAAATAATATAAATATCTTTAATCTTAAAAAGCAGCAAACTTAAAATATTTCAAATTAAGTTGTTATGGAAACAGAATTAAAAATAGCCCTAAGGTCAAAGAAGAACAAAACAGAATGAAAATAAAAAATGGAAAAAGAATCTTCAATGAGAGAAAGAGGTGCATTCCACGTAACGTTCTCAGGCATAAACAGGGCAAAATGCATCACCCTGCCTTTTATGGCGGCACCACCCCACCCGAATCTTCACTGAAATCACTGGAATGAGTCAGATAGACTATGTTGGTGGCACCACATTACTGTGCAGACAGTGAATGTAAAAATGTATCCATATGTTCTATTTTCTCAGTTTTCCTTCTTGAATTCTGTAGTCAGATGGCTGATTGTCCCAGCGCTGTTTCTTTAGTTTCAATCCAGACTGTCTTTATATAAAAGGTACAAATTTGCAGTTGCGGTTCACTCACCCGCATTATGATTTTCAAATAAATTTGGCTGTTACGTCCAGAATGTTCTAGTGGGAACCACTGATCAATGGTCATATTTGGGCTCATCAGAATCTGTGACAGAGGCAGGGACAGGGATCCCAGACTCAACTGACGGTCATCATCTTTAACCTGGAAATGAAAGTAAGATGTACAGATTTAACCAAAATGCTGAAAGTGCAGGCCTGTAATGAATGTGTTTTTATAATCTACTTCTTTCACCGTTATCCTAGTTTCAATGTTTGTCTTAACTCTTGTTTGATGGCCAAAATCAGTTAAAAAAATAGAATAGTTTGGAATTATTACATCCCTTCTCTGACACACTGTGCAACTGGAGTTTGAAATATTCCAGTGGGCAGCAAGTCAAGCTGTCTGCGCCAGTTTCCCTTCCCTTCTTCTTCCCTTTATTTAAACCACTCCAGCTGACTCTGAACCATGGATAGTAGCCAGGAATTTCCTCAGAGCTATTCTTGCTCTGCTGGTTGGAAGAAATTCACTTACATGAACCCCTCCCCCCAGTAATGCCAGTAGCACTGAAAAGGCTCAAAGGACATTCCAAACAGTGGCGTTTGCTTCAGTGATTAACTCGTGTGGTGTATTTCAGTCTTTCAACACTAGTTTTTGCTGTTCTGTGTCATACACTACTTTCATTTAAAGTTGCATCAATGTGGTTTTACGTGGTTTGCACACGCCCAAATTAAGCCCCGACTGGCAGCTGTACTTTCAGCTGCTTTGGTCCTAAGCTCTGGAATTGCCCTCCCTCAACCAATTTGCCTTTTTTTTTTTTTTAAGATGGTCCTTAAAACTTAACTCTGGGTAATGTGGTAAGTGGAACTCGGCTCATTAACACTTGCAAAATGCTGTATGCCATTTTATTAAGTTAGAGGCTATGTAAATGCAAGTTGTTCACCAGAAACGAGAGAAATGGTTTCATTTCTGCAGTGATGTACTCACTGTGAAATCCAAAATCCAAAGCTCAAAGGAGCTGTTAGAAACAATGTTTGACACCATTCAAACTTCCTGCAAGTGTGCAATACTTATGCAAAACCCAGATTGTTGTTAAGTTACAGTTAACACAAAAACTGATTTTGTCACTTCTGGTACGTTTATGGGAAATACCTGTATATCCAGCTCCTGTTGCTTTGGATTCTGAACAAAGAATGTAAAGGCATCCTCCCAGGCTGGGGCATTTGTGTTATATACGGTCTGTGGGAAGAGGCAAGAACGTGAAATCTCAGAGTGGCAAAACAACATGACTTTGTGGAAAAACTGGAAATGTAACTGGCATTGTGATACTCCAGCATTCTACACCATCAGCTGCTTGCTGGGCAACATTGTGTTTCCAAGTCAGAAGGTTGTGGGCTCAAGTCCCACTACAGCGAAACACAGGATGCTGTTCCCATGCAATACTGAGAGAATGCTGCATTGTTAGTGGGTGCTGTATTACTGGCTGTACTGCTAAACTGAGGCTGTGCCTGTTCTCTCTGGTTGTCCCAAAAGACTGTGGTGTGCTACTTCGAAGAAGAGTCACGGTTCTATATGTATTCCTCAAACAAAATCATCAAAACAGTTTAACTATCCATTATTCATGGAATCCTGCTGTTTGGCCACTATGTTTCCAACAGTAAAAATCTAACCGGACGTTTTTGGCTCTGGAGCACTTTGGGATGTCCCAAGGATGTAAAAGGCGCTAACGAAAAGAAAGCCTTTCTTTTTCACGGATAAAATAGATACTGGGGGAGTATCTGCTGTGAACTGCATGTTAATGCATGTTAATGATAATAACAAAATCTGAAAGGAATAGAAACTCTGGGAGGGTCTGGTAATCAAGAAATTGTGAATGGGTTGGCATATAGCACCCATTAGTATTTCTTGCCTGCTTCATTTTGCATAGTCATAGAAAATCCACAATATAGTAAGATATCCAGCTGATTGTGTTCATGAAAAATGCTCCCAACCTAAGTCCAGTTTACCACACTGGATCCATAGCCCTGCAGGTCATGGCTCTTCGCGTACAGTTTAAACAGGGGAAGTGATTGCTCTTCTGATCCCCTTTCAGCCAGTGAGTTTGACTGCCCTCTGGCTGAGAAATAACAATCCTTCACCTCCCCTCTAATGCTTCCATCTTTGCCCTCTGTTTTTACACCCCTCTGCTAAGAGATTCTGAAGTACACAGTATTCATCATAATCAAAGATTCTGAAGTGCTCATTCATACCCTGCTCTCGAAGGTTTTGTCCAATAGTGAAGCCTGTACCACGGGATTCGGTTCTCTCGTCCCTTGCTTTAGCTGTGGACAAAAAGAAAAGTAAGAGTTAGTGAGAAACAGCAAGTGGTGGATGCTGAGTGACAAAAAAAGAAATTAGTAGAGAAATAGAAACAAAGACAGAGACATAGATGAATAGAAATACAGAAGGGGAGAAACCAGACAGGAAGGGAACTAAAATTCCCTGGATCACTTTCCCAGGAGCTACACAAATCTGACAGACCGATTCTTATCAGGCAATTTCAAATCACAGCCATTCACCTCACAACCACTCAACGTACCGGGAGATCCTGTGCTTGGTCCACATAGACAACCATGATGGCAGCGGAGGGTTCCTCGCTGTTCTGTGCAGCAATGGAGTTATTTACAAGTAGCGCCTAAAGAGAAAAACACAATGCTCTTAAATTTTAATTTTGAAGGGGTAGAATCCCTTTTTTTCCCCCTCTCCCAATACATCTCATTGGCAATACATGTCAATAAATGTTACTGCAAAGTGCTGCATGGCTAGCGAGATATATTGGGAGAGAATATCTCACTGGTTGTACGTGTCAACTAACTAACACACCTCTTGAACCACCTAGAATCACACAAGATTGTCGGGCAGGACTTTTTCCCACTTGCCTTTATTTTTACTCTGTTCTTTTTCCCTATCCCAGGAGATTACGTGGACAAATTGGGTGGGGAATGTCTTAAACATAAAGCATTTGGCTTCTCATCTTTGGAACAAACAAAATAGAGCAGCTGGCAGGCAATTCCTGTCAGGCATTCTTCACTTCGTTCATCCTTTATGATCATGGAGGATCACTTCTTCTCCAGTCCTCTGCTGGTGCCAGACTAATGCTGGAATATTGCTCTCATAGGGGCTTGCTACCTAATCTGCTCCCCTTTCCCCCTCCCCCCAAATGGTGTTAAGTGAAAGCCCTTCCAAAGACTGAAACTCATACATGTACTGGAACATTATACACAACTTTTTCCTTTACGACATGTATATTTCTTGTGTGAGAAATGCAGGACAATGTGTTGAAGTAGGGTTGGCAGAGTGACAAAATCACACAGTCCCTATTTTAAAAGTTGAATACTCTCCTTATATGTATTTGTCTATTACTAGTTACCATGTGTCTGTTTATAATAGAAACTGCCCATGTAAACTGCAGTGCCAGCAGGAGGAAATTACAGTATTACAGGCTAATACAAGCAGTTCTTATTTTAAATATAACAATGGAATTTTTAAGGGAAGCTGGCAGAGGGATCAAGAATATGGGGACAAAGAAGGAAGATGATTGATAAAAGAATAAAATGTGACTTGACAAAAATCTTTTTTTTTGGAACAAATGATTAGTGTCTGGAAGGTACTATTGTGGAGTCTTGTTACATGCCTCAAGATGTTTATTACAGTAAAGGCGCAACATATATTGAACTTGTTCTTCTACCATCTCATGTACAAGGTGACATTCTTCATGAGTATAGGGCCTTATAGTCAACTCAGCTCTCTTTTGAACTGTTGACTATAGTGCTATAATTGTACTTCTACTGCTGTATGTAAGATTGTACTTTTCTAATGATTTAAGTGACAGTTAAAATAAGCCTCCTTTTTGCTCCTTGTAATAGTTGGGTTGGTAATGGTACTGTATAGCTGAGTCGTGTCGACCAGAGGGCCCAGATTCAATGCCTGGTCAAGGCTGTTTGCTATTCTCTCAAATGCACAGTGGTAAGGGATGCTGTAACTGGCTCCACCGTTCCAAAACCAAGAGGATGATCAGCAACAGATTCTGCTCCTGATCACTATCCAATAACCAATGATAGAATGTGTACTTGTGGACGATAGAAATATACTAGACTTTGATGTCCCTTGGTAAAATACCCTAATATAATTCACACATAGAATGGGGACTTGAATGAGATACCAGAGGCTTTGGCAAGGAAAGGGAGAAAGATCTGATACGCGATTATTAAAAGAAACCTCTCAACCCCATTCATGTGATTTAGGACGTCACTGATGCACAAGGTTTAATTCAGTGTCACGATCCACAGTCCCATTTGTAATACTGAACAAAGAATCAATATTTTTTGATCCACAATCAATGGCTAGCTGGCAATTTTCCAGTTATAAATTCAAAGTATACGAATGATGTTTTACACAAGCAAGAACAAGAAAGGTAAAAATGAATCAAATGTTGTTTAAAGGCAAAGCAATACTACGTAACACAATCATTTCAAGAGCAATTTGTCTACTCCTAATTAAATTCACGTTGAAAGCTAAGAATTCATTTCTTCATCAATTTGAACTAAAGGATAAACTATTCCAAATTACATACAGAGTCACGTATTACTTGTTGATCACTGCATTGTTCATCAGGCAAGGTGTGATTTCAAAGATCAGCTTTGGGATTACCTGCTCCAGTTTTGCTGGGTCAGCATACAAGGTCAACCACTCCAGTTTCAGGTGAATTTTTCCTCTCTCCACATCCTTTAGAGTGAACCACTACATAAGAAAATAGATAAGAGGATTACAGTCTGGCAGAGAGCATACACAAAAAGAACACACACCTCCCACCCTCCCCCATTCAATCTGAGCGTGGCTGATCTGCTCCAGGCCTCGTCTCTTCTGTGCCAGTTCCGCAGAGCCTCCAATTCCAAGTTTTCGCATCTCCCTCCTCTTTAAATCCCTCCAGTGATCCGGCCCCTACAACCTTCCGGGGAAAATAATTCCAGAGATTCACCTCCCTCCGTGAGAAATTCCCACCCACCTGAGTTTTAAATGATCCTGTAACTCTGTCCCTGATTTTGAGACAGCCCAAATAAAAACTACTCAAATAAAGATCATATATTATTGGTGATAATTTTAACTTTTTGCCAAAGTTTGCCAAATATTTTACTTGCTAAAGATCTGGCAACATAGCAATGCAAATTAGTTGTGTGTGGCATCATGCTACAAATTAAACCCAGTTCCTCCAGATCGCCTTCCTTCCCAACAAAACAAGGGCAGAAACTATATTAGCTTTAACAGGCAACAATTTCCTTCAACTTAAAGGAAGGTTTGATCTACTTAAAAGGTTTGAGCTTCTTTTGAGATAGTCAAATGAAGAAAATGGTACAACTTGCTAAAGGTTTTTACACTACCACCAAAAAATTAACATTTTAGCTTTGACAATTATTTTATGACAGCATTTCCCCGACCCACTTTTATCCCCGTTTAGAAGTTATTTTTGAATTTCTTCAAATCTTTACCTCATCCACAATTTTATTCTTCATCACTTCCCCAAGATCCAGCTGCATTCTGAAAGAAAAATAAATATATATCACCAAGCATGATTATCTCAGTAGGAGTCATCTGGAAAGTGCTGGGATATATTTACTATTTTTAACAGTGACCAGAACAGCCCAACTGAGATACTGTAAGAGAAAACTCCTTTATCATATTTCACTAAATATGATACAAAGTAATTGGCCTAAAATTTACTACGCCAAAACAGTTCTGTGCAACAGGCCTGTGCCAGCTTCTTTTGTGAGCACTGGCTGTGATTTTTGCACGAGTTTTATTCTGTCATGTGTGAACAAAATATCTTACCTGAGGGAATTTGAACATCTGAGAAGCTATCAATCTTTTGTTAATGCAAAGCAGAGTACACACCTATGCGTGAGCACACACACAAACTCAGAGTCTTATAAACAAAATGGACACTGACATGTACTCGCATGCAGATTACTACCTGAGTCGTGTACGTGTACACAGCCTCACACACCACACGAACACACACAGAGCTCTCACCTGCCCAGAAAGTCATCCTGATCTGGGTCTTTATCGAACATTTCAATTTCCAACAGCTGTCCAGGAACTTCGTGGACAATCACCTGTGGAAAATAGGTCACAAAGTAGGCATACAAGATACAGTGAAATATAGTTTTGAGATGAACTGTAATTTCCAACTGCTAACATCTAAATTCTCCATCTTCTGAAGCTCCATTTTATTCATTCAAAAGTAATTTGTTCCAAGCTTGCATTGTTCAGCACTTAGATCCTGCCTGGCAGATAACTTTCAAAAGGTAAGTTCCGACTGTTTGAAAAAGCTTGAAAGTATATGGACGATTCTTCACGCGGTATAGTTATAACACTTTATTACAATTAGCAAATAGAGGAAATGCATTAATCCGAGACCACAGCTGTACACATTTGACAGAACTGGCCCACCAGGCTGCTGGGAATTGCAGGCATTTACTTTTAAAGAGGGTGCTGATTGGGTGAAGCAACAATGAGATTCACCCACCTCATACATTTCACTCCATTTGGGATTCAAGCTCTCACTGACAGTCTTGCTCATGAATGCCTGTGTGCCCACTCGTACAATTGCATATGGATCAGATTTTCCTTTGATGATTCCTTTGACATATGTATCTTTTGACTCCAGACTTGCTGCTTCAATGAGGTGAATCCGTACTATTCCCTAAAAATAAAAACATAAATTCAAATCTCCCTTTCCAAATGGCTGTATTATTGTATGTGACATGTGAACTGAATATAGGTTAGCTACCCAGGGCACCAATCGCCCTTGCACATGGTGTCAATGATATTAAACAATACAGCACAAAAACAAGGTAACAGCACAATAAATTCCCAATTTCTAGACTTGTTATCACCAGGCTGGGATTTACTTCCTGGCCAAGTTATTTACACTTCAGTTTTCTGATATTCAGACATTGGAACCTCTACTTCTACTCAGTCTTATAATAATAATATAATAATAAACATTTATTTTATATAGCGCTTTTCCAAGTGCTCAAAGACGCTTTACAAAACAGTCATGACATAAAAACAGACGAACTGTCCTGACGGAGAAGCGGCGAACAAATAGCGCCAGCGTCCCCTCACGTCAGGGTCCGGCAGTAGACTTTATTACAAACTTTTGGCAGAAATACTTTTTTGATTTAATCCCCCTTTTGATTCTGTACGGTGCTCGGAACTGAGAGAGACTTGAAATTTGATTTGAAGATTTGAATTGCAATTTGCTTTCAAATTTGACTTGAAATTTGCTTTGAAAAATGAATTGAAGTCTTCCACTTCTAAAGTCAGTAAAGAAGTAGAATAGGGGAGGTAGCATCTAATCATGATGATAAGCCTGATCATCCAGTCTGCACAGTAAGAGGGGAAAGTAGACTTTCACTGAACCAACTTTTATCCGATTGAAATGAACACAACAAAAATGAGTAGGTAGTACCAGGTGATCTGCTTCACAATACAATACAATATATCTTTATTGTCATTGTACAGGGGTACAACGAAATTGGGAATGCGCCTCCCATACGATGCAATAAATTAATTAGCTGGTCAGTATTAATCTAAACAATCCAATGAAACAAATTAAAACATATTGTTTTATAAATGCAAAAGGTTCAAGCTATTTCAATGCACTGTCATTACACAGACTAATATTATTATCAAGTGCCTTTACACACTGCTGATTTCAACAATGGCTGAATAGGTGGTTTAATAGCCAGACATACCCCTAAAAATCCACCACCTGACCCTGGAATAATTTCACGACCAAAATTGACTTTGCTGGTACAATTTTGCAAAAACATATTGTGATACATACCCGAGGCAAAGGAGAACGGAGTTCAGCCACATGGAGTTCTGAAACAAGAGGGCAGGTAATCCGGTTTGGCAAAACCAGGAAAGAGGCAATGGTGTCCATAAGCATGGTATCAGACTTTGAACTGTTCCAAGTGAGAGAAAGAGGCAGGGCGTGTGTAAAGGGAAGAGAGTGGGAGATAGGGAGAAAAACAAAACAGTCATCAGGGGCTTCAACTGCACAAAATGCAACCCTAAAGGAGCACTGTTAATTTTAATACAAACTGATCTACAAAAAAAGTCGAATTCCTCAAAGGTGAATTTAAACCGAGGCGAGGACCAAGAATATTAATTATGGTTCCACAAGTATTTCAGCTGCTCCCTGGTAGTTTTCAGACATGTTGCTTTCTGCACGGTGGCACAGCCGGTAGAGCTGCTGCCTCACAGCGCCAGAGACCTAGGTTTGATCCTGACCTCAGGTCTTGTCTATGTGAAGTTTGCACATTCTCCCTGTGACCACATAGGTCCCCCCCCAGGTGCTCCGGTTCCCCCTCACATCCCAGGGACGTGCGGGTTGGTAGGTTAGTTGGCCCTCTGTAAATTACCCTCAATATGTAGGCGAGTGATAGGAACATCACAGGGAATTGATGGGAATGTAGGGAAAGTACGTTACATAGAAATAAATGGGGAATGGTGCTAATGGGATTGCTTGAAGAACATAGATTCAATGGATTAAATGAGCTCCTTCAATGATATAAGGTGAGAAATATTACTTGCAAGATTCCCCAGATGGGCCTCATATTCACCTTTTTCAAAACAAATGTTAAATTTCTCATGAAATCATCTGACTCCAAAACTTGCATACTTGTGAAATTGTATTATTAATTATATCTTTCAATATTTACTTTCTGTTCAATCTAAGAGTGAGAATTTTCCAGAATTCAAGAATGTAACTTCATAATGTTCTTGGGAGAATCTTACAAATATTATATCTTTATTTTTGATTGGGATCCTATGAACAATCATTACCTCAGCCCTGGAATATCCAGGAAGTTGGTGAGTCCTGTCCAGTTAATCTCTAGCACCTGAAAAAGCACAAAGTTTCAAAATATCAGTTGTAATTTAGTACATTGGAGATCAGTGTCAATTCACAACTAAAACATTTTACATTCAGTGTCAGACTTGCAACTCTGAGACTAACATGCCATTCCAATTTATCTAGGCTCAAGAGCCTGATGGTTGCAAAAATCATCTTTATAGTTTACTCAACCCCTGAAAAGCAATACTATAACACTGAAGATTAGGCAATGTGAACTAAACTCCCATCTTTGGTCTGATCCCTGTAGCTTTGAAGGCAGCCTTTCCTGACTTGTGTTTTATCCTTTGATTAAATAATTAATAACATATCTCAGCTTGCCGACTGGTCATATTAGGTCTGGTTATTTTGGGGTCAATTTTCTCATCTGTACAAATGGCACTGATTCATACTGGGTGGGGAATTCCATCACTTGGCTGTCACACTTTAAATGAGAAACGAGGCAGTGAGTGCTTGTTGGCTATTCAATCTTGGGAAATGACACAGCTTGGCCTAATCCTGTTTTACTCGCTACAGTCAAATTAACAAGTAACATGGAGCTAGCACGTTAAATATGACTCAACATTCCCTGTAGAGCCCAAGATAATTTGTCGGGCTGTATTAATCCAAAATCAAGATCTCACTGATCCGTCAGCCTTTGGCTGTAACACTGGCTGATTTCTCCTTCCACAACAACATGCTTACTGGGCGCCGGATGAAGAACAGGGTCACTGCCCCCACCAATGGCATGTCTCCAATTAAGGGCTCAAGGATCACGCGAAGCATTCCATGGAGCTGCAAGAGAGGATAAGAAAATCAGCAACCCAGGGAGCAGACAATAAATCAATAGCACTGAGCCACCACAGGAGAAATCCGTCACACATGATGCAAGATTATGGCCAAGATTACTGGAAAAGCCTGCAGTTTGCTCCCCAAGATTGCCTCTTATGGAATGGCTGAGTCAACCAGGTGATTAACATAGTATCAGCTGCTGCAGTAGGACAAGGCTTTAATACTAATGGTGAATCGTTGATTCTCATACCAATACCACATTTCAATACTTATGTGGGGATTTACTGCCATATACATTCAACTGTACCAGAGTCTCTGTTCCCCTCCTCATTCCCATTCTGGTACCTCAGTCCCACGGCTTTTTATATTTCTGGTAGTTTGTTTCGTTGCCATCATTCCGACTCTAATGCTTGTGTAAATTTGCCTTCTTAAAAACAACCATTTCTCTCCAGCGGTTGAGACCATACTGTCTCATTCACTGGCTGTTGCAAAACCAGATGATGCATGTTATCTATGAGGGGACTGGCTCCAAACTGGCTGCTAGCGCAAATTATTTGCTGATGCAATTATGTAGCTGCAGATGCGAATTGGTTGCGCATGGCAAACTGCGTACTTTGCTTTTACCACAATTTTGATGGTTGCCGTCGGTATAATCAGCAGGTGTTTTTAAATCACGAGGCACAAATATATCTGCATCTGATATCCATGTGCATTGTTTATCATGGCTCCAGACAGATAAATAAATGAGCGTCCGTGTTTGGCCATTAGAAACATAGAAAAATAGGTGGAGTAGGCCATTCAGCCCTTCGAGCCAGCACCACCATTCAATATGATCATGGCTGATCATCTAAAATCAGTACCCCGTTCCTGCTTTTTTCCCCCATATCTCTTGATTATTTTAGCCCCAAGAGCTAAATCTAACTCCCTCTTGAAACCATTCATCTACTGCTATGCATGGCAATCTACGTGAAATGTTCCTTGAGCTGAAAAGAATTGCTTTAATTTATTTTTGGAAAATGCCCATAGTGACTCAGTGCAATACTCATTTTTATCTCCTACTAATTTGCCACATTTTTATTTTTAAGTAGAGCTTCCTAAGTCTTTTACTTCTTTTAGCTGGAAAAGCAATCTATCCAGATGCTAATAGCTCAACCTACCTAGGAAAGACTGATATTTAAGAAAGGTATAATCCAGAAGTTTAAAGTTACTTCAACTGATAGCCATATAGAAGTAAACAGTTAAAGATCAAGGGCCCCTTTTGTCCAGAGCAGCTCATAACTTCCTCGGCCAGCCCTCAATCTGTCATATTGTTTCAGCAATATTATCAAACTTCAATGCTAATATTATTCACTGGTGAAATCATAATTGACTTCTATAGCTTATCTTGCGTTATTTGTTCTTTATCTGAAGAGGTGTCATTGCAGAGTCTTAAGACCTAGTGCTTCCCTTCTAGTGGAACCCATTACCATCAAATTTGATCCAACACCATGCCCATATACTTTCCATCAAATGAGTCAAGATGGGGATTTTGGCTCATTCTTCCACCCCCTAGGCTGGGCAGAGAGACTAGATAGTGTTATTATTGCTGCGCCAGTTGCCATCAGTGAGCACAACAGAGTCCAAGGTATGAACCTAGCACCTTCTGAATCATACACAATGATGCATGTGTCCACTGTGTAATCAAGGGTGGCACTTTGAACAGATTGTGTTTCTCCTTTAATTGTCTCTTGCACCAAAGGAACTCTAAAATAGGGGACACCGAGTTACAAGGGTCACTGAGCTCTGCTATTTCCCATCAAGTAACATACCTGGATACCATTCACTCCAGCTTTGCAGAAATACTTCTTTACTTCAACATTGATTTCACAGTCACCAATGTAACTACAGAGGAAAGACAACAGAGGAGACCCCATTTTAGATATACTCAGAGTGTACAGTGTACTGGTAGTCTGGTGGATTTTTTCAGGATTATTTCAAAACTAAGCACTAACCCAGGATTGTGAAGTGAAGATCACTTGATTAGGAATTTGCCTATACTATTCACTTTTAAATACAGTGGCTGATAACCCAAAGTTAAACCCATTAGCAGATTTTCTTTGGACAATTGAAGGAAATTTTAGAAAAGTCAAACCCACAAAAGCTCTATTACAGAGCTGCATTAAAAAAGACCAAAGCTGTCACCAATTGTCCGGTCATGTCGTGATGGTATCAGGGGATAGGCTGAGAAAAGGTCAAAAACTAAATTTCATGAGTCGACATTTCCTCAAGTTCAGTCCATTTAAAAAACACTCCAAACTTGGTTGAATAAAAATTTATTAAGTGACTTTTCCATGTTACTTTTGTGGTAGGTCACATAAAATGACAAAATACATACAATCAAATTGGGGGAAAATTCTGCAAAAGGGGAAAAAACTTGCATTTCAATAGCAACTTTTATATATTTGGGACGCACCAAAGCCTTCTTAAATCTGTAGCTCAGGATGGATTTTCAAAACCAATCTTTTGCCCTCGGGTGTAGTTCTAACATTTTGAAAATATTTTGCTGTGATGTACAATAATTCTTTTTCTGTGCACTCTTCATATTTCAAGTGACAAGTAGGTCCAGTGGTAGAAACACAGAGGACTTGAGAGGACAGTGGTTGAGAGGACAGGACTTGCTGTGCAGATAGGACATGGCAGACTGCTGCATGATAGGATGAGCAAGGCATAATGAAGAAGCATCATCTGCAGACCCATCTTTCTTTAAAAGAAATACCTGACATTTCCAACTGGGTATCTCAGATTATCCAACTATTTGACCAGTTCTCCATTACAATAAAAATTGAAAAGCACTGGAAATACTCAGCTGGTTAGGCAGCATCTCAGAATATAGGCAGAATTAATACAGTTACAGGTCATTGTCTCATGCCAATGATGCTCCATTAGAACGGACAGTGCAATGGCTACAATCTTTGCACCATTCTGCTGTTTTGCTTTCATCATTGTTGTATCTATCCATGTAGACAAGAAATTTTATTGCGCCCTGGTATATACAACAAACTAACCTGAATGCAAATCTAGAAAAGAGAAAACACCCATGTTTAACTTGTAGAGAAGGGTGAAGAGACCAGTGGGATTGACTGAGATAAGGTGAAGGCCAAGGTTGTCCAGGTGACAAATGCCTCTGGAGCCGTGCAGTCAGTCGATGAATGAGATCAGGGAGAATAAAATATAAAAGGTGCAGGAGCTGTGGAAGGCAGAACCTAACAGCAGCTGCAAATCTGCAACAAGAGAAATACCCAGCAGACCAGGCAGCATCCGTGGAGAGAGAATAGCTGGGTTAATGTTACAGCTGGGTGACGTTACATTAGAACATTGGCCGTGACCGTGTGGATTTTCTCCGGGTGCTCCGGTTTCCTCCCACACTCCAAACACGTACATGTTTGTAGGTTAATTGGCTTCTGTAAATTGCCCCTAGTGTGTAGGATAGTGGGGTGATCATTTGTCAGCACAGAGTCGATGGGCTGAAGAGCCTGTTTCCACGCTGTATCTCTAAAGTCTAAATCAATCAAAAATGGCTATAAAGTTCAATAAAGCTACAGGTTAGTAAGAAAATGCTCAGGAGAAGGAAGGCTTTGCGAGCTCTCATAGTGGATGCAATTTAGCCTTGCGCACGCTTTAAACGTAGTTCCTTTGCAAGGTTTTGCGCCAGCCGCCACTGTGCCCACACAGCTCTTGTGTCAGCCTCAGTAAAGCTCTTGATGGAGGTTAAAATACTTAAGTGTATAACTGATGCCATTGTTTTGGACTGGAGCTTTGTTCCCATCTCAACAACCACCACAAACCCCATTTTAAAAAAGGACCGATGGAATTTTGTCAAGTAAAACAGGCTTGAAGTTTTTGTTGTTGCAGTATTTTATACTGTATTATTTTGGTGCAGTCTACTGGTACAAGGTAATTAAACTCAACCTAATGAACCCTGTAGTATAAGAAAATAACTGCAGATGCTGGTACAAATTGATTTATTCACAAAATGCTGGAGTAACTCAGCAGGTCAGGCAGCATCTCGGGAGAGGAGGAATGGGTGACGTTTCGGGTCGAGACCCTTCTTCAGACAGTCTGAAGAAGGGTCTCGACCCGAAACGTCACCCATTCCTCCTCTCCCGAGATGCTGCCTGACCTGCTGAGTTACTCCAGCATTTTGTGAATAAACTAATGAACCCTGTGGTTGGCAAGCAAAAGGTGAAGTTAGTGATGGGAATTAGTGTGGATACAAGTGAAGCAAGATGCATCTTTGGGGACTGATGTTGCTGACCAATGTGTTACTAACCATACCTGCATGTAATAGCGCACCGATCTATTAATGACCAAGCCTAGCTGCATCTACAGGGAGCAGACCAGTAGGTTTCCTTTATGAGGAAGAATTTATTTAGCCGGAGGATGGTGAATCTGTGGAATTCATTGCCACAGACGGCTATGGAGGTCAAGTCAATGGGTATTTTAAAAACAAAGATTGATAGGTTCTTGGTTAGTAAGGATGTCAATGGTTACAGGGAGAAGGTAGGAGGAATGGGGTTGAGAGGGGAAAATAGATCTGTCATGATCCAATAGTAGAACAGACGATAGACTGAATGGATTAATTCTGCTCCCATATCTTATGATTTGCCATCTTCATCATGGACATCTGCAGCCAATTTGCAAACACCAAGGCTCAGGTGGTGAGAAGCACCACCACTATCAACATCTCCACTGCTGGCTTTTTCCAATTTAGTACTGCTGTCAGTTTATTAGCTGACCTTTATGTGCATGAAACAAGTAAACAATCTACTTTTCAGCAGACAATTTCATCCTTTCCCAGGAAGAAGCTAAATGTTACCATTCTGGTTGCATGAAAAAATGATGCTAGTAATGCGACTGCTCAAATCAACAGAACCAGTTCTTCCTCAGTTCCACACTGCGAGTCACGTGACACCATTGCCCCAAGCTACTGCTTGCACAAGAGGGTTGCAGGGCTGTGAGCTACTCTCTTTTTGGAGAGATCTATTGCAACTTTCTCTCCAAATCCTCATATGCTGTTAAATGCAAGGGTTAGAATGAAAGGAGAGGATTTCTCTGCAAGCTTAGTGCTAACCGAGGGATCACATATATAGTGACAGACATGCAACAAGCCCAACCCAGCCTAGTTTTAACAAGTAATCATGAAAATTTGTGTTTACGATTTAATGATCAAACATGCAACAATGCAAGCGGGCCAATTTTTCAGATGTTTGTTTTCTGCATATGGTTTATGAGAACATGGAAAGAGTTGTAATTTTGCATTCAGGGTTTGCCCAAGTAATTATTGGGGAGCAGGTTGAAAAGCAATAACGTGCAGCACACATAGTTGGGACATGCCTGATATGACAACTGAGTAATCTGTGCATGCCAGGTTTGTTAAAAGTACCCTTTTCTGAACAACTGTCCCTAGGATCTGCACATACAGTAGAATATCACGCCCATCATGGGACACTGCCATTGTCGGGAGGTGCTCTGAAGTGACGATTTACCAGCCAGAGACATAGGGTGCTTCACCATTCTGTCAGCATTAATGTGGTTTGGTTCCTCCATGTTGAATATGCAATCTATGCTTTTGGTGTGCTATTTATTTCCTCGGGCGCAATTTGGAAACTTCAGTAAATTTACGTATTACTTTTGGCCTTGAGTGAATATTTTTTCCATGCACTTAATTGGAACATGGAACACTCAAATTATTGAAAATGCTCAGTCGGTCAGGTGACAGCCATGGACAGAAACACAGGTTTAGTGTTTCAGACTGATGAACCTTTATCAGAACTGGTCAGAAAGGTCATTCACTTGAGACATCGACTTCATTTCACTCTCCACAGATGTTGCTGACCAGCTGAATACCCCTTGCATTTTCCATTAAAAAATTAGAATAAGGATCTGCGGTGTACAATAAAATAAACCATGTCACCAAATGTAGAAACAGGGAACTGCAGATGCTGGTTTACCAAGGAAAGACAAAATGCTTGAGTAACTCAGCAGGTTAGGCAGCATCTCTAGAGAACATAGATAAGTGATGTTTCAGATCAAGACCCTTCTTCAGAATGAATCAGGGCAAAAGATCTCGACCCAAAACATCACCTATCCATGTTCTCTACAGATGCTGCCTGACCCACTGAGTTAGTCCAGCATTGTTCATCTATCCATAACATCACAAAATCTGTGTTGCACATGGCCATGTGTGTGATGTGATTAAACCCATCAGATGCATGGGTGTCCAGCTACTAGTCTGACATGGCTGCAGCAATTCATGCCAGTAACATTACCAAACATTCCCATGATGGTTCATATTATAGATTGCTTTGATCTTGGGATTAAGAGAACAGATCTGCTTTCACTGTGTAAAGTAGCAGTTGTTTCCTGTAAAACAATGTCATCAGGGTACTTGTGGCTAAAGAGGGGAACAGAATCTTATTTGGGTCATATCTGCCACCAGCACTGAAGAACAATAATGACTGCAACAATTATTCCTACCAGTGCCTAGAGATTATTTGTGGGGACAAACAATGAACACAAAGAGGCGATTATTCTGATTAAAATTCTCTGCCTCTTCCATTCTTCAAGTGTTTCCTGCATCTTAATTATAATTTTATCCAACATATTGTACCCAGGTGCTTCTGCATTGCTTGGCGAGTGAGGCAAGAGAGATATTAATGGGGAAGACAACTAACTTCCCATTCCCAATGAGTTCCTTGTTTAAGAGCAACCCAAAAACTTTAATTTTCCATTTTCTGTGAAGATAGTTGCAGAGATCAACAACTTCAAAATTTCAGTACTCTGCCTATTAATATTCCAATAGGCCACCTGGTGACCAGATATTGTCAAAGAGCACAAGGCACAAAGTATAGATTACATGGAGGAAGTAGAATTTCAGGTTATGCAAGGAAAAGACCAAAAAAAACTGGACTGAAATCAATGCAAGTACAGTCTAAGACAGCCAATTATCATCTGCCGCTTTAAAAAATCTGGGCAACCCAAACTAATTTGCCAATGAACTAATGACATTGAGACAGTAAAGTAACCAGACTTAATGCAGATTACCCATCCAAAGCACAAATTCACATCACAGATTCATTGATTCCTGCATATGGAGTTAGATATGCAATAAATAATTCTGTATAATGAGTCTCAGTGAAATGACTGCCCGCAGCATAGCCAAGGGGTAATTGTGATGGCAAATTGGAGCAGGAGCACAGAAAATGAGTTGGGTCCTCACTTAATGAACCCGTAACGAAGGACGTCAAGGCTATGAGAGAAAAAAAAAAAATAGGGGAAGGCGGACAGGTAACCTCCCATGACTGTCCTGTGTCCTACCCCAGTAACAATGACAGATGCCTGGGATAAGTTTAAAAAAAATTAAGTTATGTCGTATGGCCTAATTATTACAGAAAACAACCATTAAAGGGCCAGGTGAGAGCACTGTATTCATATGTCAAGCAGGAACTGTCAAATAAATCCCAAAAATTGATTGCCAGCTTGCATTCGTACATGCAAAGCTATTTTGCCTTGGAGTGAAGCAAGAAAGTGGAATTGAAGAATCAATTACCTGATATGCAGGTCAAGCAAGACCTGCCTTTTGTCTGTACCTGCATGCACCTGTACTCCATGAATCTTCAGAGGCTGAAAGACATTTCAGAGGTTTGATTTGATCTCCAGTAAGCTGCATATATTTTAACAACAATGTTTTCCTCAATGTATTTGGAACCTATTTCCATCAGTTTTGGTTTGCAGTAAACATGCTTGTTACAGCACAAGCTTCCTTAGTGACTCAGCAAATTTAGCAAGTGAGTAGCTGAAGGCCCAATGGAGTGTGTTGAAAAATGCCACAACCTGATATTAGAGAGGGGCTTGTTGGTATTCATGGCAACTGATATCTACTGACCTCCACTGAAAAATGGATGAACTTGAGTATTGGTAAAGACTCAACTATCATGATGAATTAAAAATGGAGGCATTAAACAAATAAGTATTTTTAAGGATGTAACTAATTGGTAGATAAAGACATTAGATGTACAATATCTGGATTTTTCAAAAGGCATTTGGTAAAGTACCACAAATAAACTCTGCGCATAAAATAATGCTGATTTATCAAATATATTCGAGACCAAGATCGATAGATCTTTGAACTCTCAGGGGATCAATCAACATTTACATTGTATGTATTGGTGGGGGGGGGGGGGTGAAAGGATGGTGAATTTGATCTCCAGGGTCAGTCATAATCTTATTGAATGATAAGTTTAGATTGGACAAGCCATATGGTCTTCTCGCTGCTTCCAGACAATAAATTCTTATTCAATGCGTCCATATGTTGAATCCACCACTGAGCAAGCCAACCCCCGATTGCTATCTGGAAATCAGCTCACACATTAATACTTCCTTAAAGCTGCTTTCTAATGCAACTTTATTTGATAATTTCTCTTACCAATTATGGGAAGTTTGCAGAGGCCCCCCCAAAAAAAACAGGCTTACACTTTGGTGAAATGGTCAACCAGCCTGCTGATACTTGTAGTCAAGGCTCAAAATGAGAAGCACTGCCATTTGAGCAAGATACACAAGTGTGCAGGGTACTAGACTGCAGCACCAGGACCCATTTTCAAAATGGCAGCCAGTAGCTTGACATCCAATTATTCGGTACAAATGCCTATAGGATTCACTGCATCAAACAAAAAAACTCCAGACACAACACATGTAAAAATTAACATGTTACTGGAATATAATTTAAATCATGCAGATATTACATTACCTTCACTCCAAAGCTGACTTTGGTGAAGGCAAATGTTTGTAGGTGATTGTTTGAACTCCGAATAATAGGAGCGATGGAGTTTACCAACAGCTTCTCCAGGTATTGGCCAACAAATGGCCATGCTTGCTGCAGAACCTACCAAAGAAAAGATGTCTCAGTTAGATTTGTTACATTTTGGAATTTGATCTTAGATCTAACACATGCAGAAACCCAGGCAACAATTTTTCCTCAAGAATATTGCTTTCATAACTGACAGCACAAACAAATAATCTCATTTAGGATTCCAGGCTGCTCAGGAACCAGTCACGAGGCAACATGGGGAGCAATCCCATGGAAACTCACATTCCAAGTTTACTTCACTTCCCCTTTCTGCTTAGTGAATGGTCAATCAACACACTTTAAAACAATAATCAACTTAAATCTTAAAAAAACAATTTAAATTTCATTAGGGTTAACAAGAGATATTTCATTTTATAGGGTTAATTCATGAAAAAAAGCCCCATTTACACCTGACCACTTGGGTTAAAAGCAGGTTTAACTAGAATTAAATTTTACACACCAACCTATTTTATGCATTAATAGCATTAAAACATGGGCTTTAAAACTTAGACATCTCCTTGACAATCGTAATGTGCCAGAAAGAGTAGTTTTGATTCCAACCAAGTAGATGTGAGGAATATACATTTTAATATCCCCAGTTTCACTGAATCCGACAGGATCTATCTGACCCGAAACGTCACCCATTCCTTCTCTCCTGAGATGCTGCCTGACCTGCTGAGTTACTCCAGCATTTTGTGAATAAATACCACTGACTGGATGTGATAATAGAATAGAAAAGGGTAACAGCATTATTGAAATCCAAGCAGGTTAATATACAAAATATTTAAATTTGAATCCAATTAAATTGCATGACTTTTGCTAATCTAGTCCCATTTTCCCACATGCTGGAGATACGATTGGGTCAGTGACCTCACTGGAGCAGATTTCAGTGTCTGGTTGAACAACCTTCTATTGCACAGGTTAGAAAGGCCCCTTGTAGGCAAAGTAGAAGTTCCTACCTTGTTTAACCAGTCTGCACGCTCGAGATCTTGGAAGTTGATCTGTGAAAAGGAAACATTGCCAATTTTTAATAAACTAATCAATAAACCAATCCAGGGCGTTTGCAGCATTTAAAATGTAGCTTTCTCCAGAGTGTTTGCACAATTCTCTCTTGCACTCTTTGGAATTAAGTTTACACAAAAATCTCTGGCTTGGAAATTACCCTTGCATGGTGTCATGTTTGATTCTTTCAATATGTATCATCGCAAATACACGCTTTAGTTAAGGTGCAAATCTTCACAATAGCTCTCACGATATTGACAATCACAAATGGCCCGAGGAAGGCTCACCCCAGCATGATATAAAACTGTGATTAGTCTAAGCAAATTGCTATTTAATATTGTTTAACCAACATGGCCGAAGATGTGGAAATCATCATTTGGCACAGTGTCTATGCCAGCCAAAAATTGACTTAAATTCAAATGGCATCTCTTTGGCTTGCGGGCTATGGTTCTTCAAGTCCCAAGAACTTGAGACTTGAACAAGAACTGCGCTCAGTCCGCGTTGGACAAACTGATCTCCCGGTGGCCGAGCACTTCAACTCCCCCTCCCATTCCCAGTCTGACCTTTCTGTCATGGGCCTCCTCCAGTGCCATAGTGAGGCCCACCGGAAATTGGCACCTCATATTTTGCCTGGGCAGCTTGCAGCCCAGTGGTATGAACATCGACTTCTCCAACTTTAGATAGTTCCTCTGCCCCTCTCTTCCCCTCCCCTTCCCAGATCTCCCTCTATCTTCCCGTCTCCACCTATATCCTTCCTTTGTCCCACCCCCCTGACATCAGTCTGAGGAAGGGTCTCGACCCGAAATGTCACCCATTCCTTCTCTCCTGAGATGCTGCCTGACCTGCTGAGTTACTCCAGCATTTTGTGAATAAATACCTTCGATGGTTCTACAAGTGCTCATCCAGATTAGAAACAGCGAATTAGAAACACCCATGTAAGTGAGAAAACACTTTTAGAGCAGCCCACTCTAAATTTCTACCTATTGAACTTAAAGCTATGTCCTTTAGTTACTGATCTCTCGTGCAACATTTTATCTTATCTGCATGAGGATATCTTCTCATATCCTAGGTACTTTTATAGCATTTTTTGGAGACACATTTCTGTGGACAGCCTTAAGAGGACAGTGCTCCAGTACCTCTTTTTAATGGAATCAAAAATTTCAGGTGAGATTTATAAGAACCTAGTAGAGCAAATGATGCTACTCCCAGTATTCTCTTGGAGTTACCACACAGTGAAGTTCATGTCCACTGTGCCCTTGGATGGATATACTGCAATTTGGGAGCAGTTGTTTGACCACCGGGAGGCAATTGAAGACTATGGTGATGACTTTACTGTGGGAGACTCCTCTGGAGTTACCATACTCAGTCATGCCTCCTTTCTTGTAGATGTCACAGCCGTGAGGTCCCCTGGTATATCATTCTCTTCCCAGATGTGGATAATGAGATTGTGGATTAATGACTGAAGATCTTCAGCACCAAGCTTTAGGATTTTACTGGTCCCTCTGCTCATGAGGCCTTGTTATTTTCAGTTGATATAGAAAAACATAACAAAATAGGTGCAGGAGTAGGCCATTCGGCCCTTTGAGCCAGCACCACCATTCAATATGATCATGGCTGATCATCCAAAATCAGTACCCTGTTCCTGCCTTCTCCCCACATCCCTTTATTCAATTTTCCCCAAGAGCTAAATCTAACTCCCTCTTGAAAACATCCAGTGAATTGACCTCCACTGCCTTCTGTGGCAGAGAATTCCCAGATTCAAAACTCTCTGGGTGAAGAAGTTTTTCCTCACCTCAGTCCTAAATGGCCAACCCCTTATTCTTAAACTGTGTGACCCCCTGGTTCTGGACTCTCCCAACATCGGGAACATTTTTCCCGCATCTAGCCTGTCCAATCCTTTAAGAATTTTATGTTTCTATAAGATCCCCTTTCATCCTTTTAAATTCCAGTGAATATCAGCCCAGTCGACCCATTCTTCCATCATATCCCCAACTTCACTGCTCCCTTCAACTCTTTTCTCCCTCTTCTCTCTATCACTTCACCTTCTCTTCTTCCCGACTTGAAGTCCAGTTACAATGGGAAGTGCCGTAAGCACCCAATTCCTGCAAAGGAAATACCCTTGGGATTTGGGAATGTATCTGAGGTAAACAGGAAGAGGTCCTGTCCCATACATAACTGGCAACAAAGACAAATATTGCTAAACCTCATCACCCACATCACCAGCTGCTTTTTAACCTCTGCTCTCTCCAATTTAAGTACACATTCTCACATCCCTAATCAGCCATCCAAATACCTAGCAACAAAGCCATTGTTGTGTCATTTAATGCCGAGTTATCCTTGCTATGTGGGCCCAAATCTGCCAGAAATTAACTTGAAAATTAAGTGTAGGAAGGAACTGCAGATGCTGGTTTAAAGTGAAGATAGACACAAAAAGCTGGAGTAACTCAGCCTTTGACTTTGTCAGGAGTGGTGGCAAGGCTGGACTAAATGTGTTGCTGGTGAATGGAATCAAATGCATTTGCATCATGGAGGGTCATAGTTAAGGAACTCTTTAAAGCATTCCTTTTAGCAAGCACAGAATGCCTCTGTCCCTGATTAGTTCACCTCAGTTCCTAGCTCTCAGTGGGGCAAGGTCTTGGATTGTCCTTTATGCTGGACTTCAGAGCTCCTATATGCTGTGGATATTCTGTGACTCCTGGAGGCAGAGATTTGCCAGGTTATCTGTGAGGCACCGTCTGAGACAAAGCTAATTTTATGGTTAAGAGCTCTGATATTGATCTTCCTGTGGCAACTTTTCTGTTGATACTGATGCTTTGGAGCCAGGTTGCTGGAGACAATAGAATGGATTAGGTGTGGCAGTCAATCCAATTGTTGTCAATGGCACTGAGATTAAACATCAGCCATGACCTTATTGAAGGGCAATATAGAGGGACCAAATGACCTACTCCTACTTCTCTTTGTGCTCTTGTATAACAGATGCAAAACACTTTGTAAACAATTCATATTAGAGACTAACCAGTAGTTTATAGCCGTTATGAAGAATAAGACTGCCAACAAAATTCTGGGAACTGTTTTGATTCCCAGTCAAAAATGTATTGAAAAATTCCAGATTTGCCACAGAACACACACACCCAATTATGGCAACTATCCCATGGTGTACGAATGGAATGCATTTCCTTGTTTACCCTCCTCTCCCAGTAAAACAAAAAACAAGATTTTAAAACTGGAATCCTCAACAGCACATTGCTTGCAACACTTGGCAGAAGATTTTGGAAAATCTGTACAGCTATCTATTATTTTAAAATGTTGACTGTTCTTCCCCACCCTAGTCAAGGACTAGAATTGTTAAGATTAATGAAAGCTGCTTGTCCGGATCAAAATTGATTGCTGGGCGAGGCTAAAGAATTAAAGAGGCACTTTCAGCTCAGCAGTCATTTTAAGCAACTGCAAAGTCAGTGTTTTAGAACACAAACAACTGCAGACACCAATTATTTACAAACACTACTAATCACACACTACATGGGAAGCTTTGGAATGCTACCTAGAGAATGTCATAGAGTGATACAGTGTGGAAACAGGCCCTTCGGCCCAACTTGCCCACACCGGCCAACATGTCCCAGCAACACTAGTCCCACCTGCCTGCGCTTGTTCCATATCCCTCCAAACCTGTCCTATCCATGCACCTGTCTAACCGTTATAATAAACCATTAGCAAATTTGCAGATGATACAAAGCTGGGTGGCAGTGTGAACTGTGAAGAAGATGCTATGAGGTTGCAGGGTGACTTGGACAGGTTGTGTGAGTGGGCGGATGCATGGCAGATGCAGTTTAATGTGGATAAGTCTGAGGCTATTCACTTTGGTGATAAGATTAGGAAGGCAGAGTATTATCTGAATGGTGTCAAGTTAGGAACAGGGGACGTACAACGAGATCTGGGTGTCCCTGTGCATCAGTCACTGAAAGGAAGCATGCAGGTACAGCAGGCAGTGAAGAAAGCCAATGGAATGTTGGCCTTCATAACAAGAGGAGTTGAGTATAGGAGCAAAGAGGTCCTTCTGCAGTTGTACAGAGCCCTAGTGAGACCGCACCTGGAGTACAGTGTGCAGTTTTGGTCTCCAAATTTGAGGAAGGATATTCTTGCTATTGAGGGCATGCAGCGTAGGTTTACTAGGTTAATTCCCGAAATGGCGGGACTATCATATGTTGAAAGACTGGAGCGACTAGGCTTGTATACACTGGAATTTAGAAGGATGAGAGGCGATCTTATCGAAACGTATAAGATTATTAAGGGGTTGGACACGTTGGAAGCAGGAAACATGTTCCCAATGTTGGGGGAGTCCAGAACAAGGGGCCACAGTTTAAGAATAAGGGGTAGGCCATTTAGAACTGAGATGAGGAAAAACTTTTTCAGTCAGAGAGTTGTGAATCTGTGGAATTCTCTGCCTCAGAAGGCAGTGGAGGCCAATTCTCTGAATGCATTCAAGAGAGAGCTAGATAGAGCTCTTAAGGATAGCGGAGTCAGGGGGTATGGGGAGAAGGCAGGAACGGGGTACTGATTGAGAATGATCAGCCATGATCACATTGAATGGCGGTGCTGGCTCGAAGGGCCGAATGGCCTCCTCCTGCGTCTATTGTCTATTGGGATAGTCCCAGCCTCAACTACCTTCTCTGGCAGCTTGTTCCATACACCCACCACCCTTTATATGGAAAAAGTTACCCCTCAGATTCCTATTACATCTTTTCCCCTTCACCTTGAACCTATGTCCTCTGGTCCTTGATTCCCCAACTCAGGGCAAGAGACTGTGCATCTACCCGATCTATTCCTCTCATGATTTTGCACACCTCTTAAGATCACCCCTCATCTTCCTGCGCCCCAAGGAATAGAGACCCAGCCTACTCAACCTCTCCCTATAGCTCACACCCTCTAGTCCTGGCAACATCCTCGTAAATCTTTTCTGAACCCTTTCAAGCTTGACAATATCTTTCCTATAACAGGGTGCCCAGAACTGAACACAATATTCTAAATGTGGTCTCACCAACGTCTTATACGACTGCAACATGCCCTCCCAACTGGATGGGCATACCTATTTGTATGCCCAAGTTGTGTGTAGAGTTGAAACAATTTTATTTGAACTGAAAACCAGAAACTAAAAACCACATTGTTTGCCAAAAGAGTAATACAACTTCTTTTTCTGCAGATTTTGGAGAAGTTACTTAATTTTTCTAAACACAGTAAGAGAAGCCTCAAAATTCAAACCATTCTTGCATGGCCTGCCCAAATTTCAGAATTCTGACACCATGTAGCAGGGTACTACATCTCTAACCAGTGGTCCAGTTTAATCCTATATCTGATCCTATTCTTCCATTCATAAACAGGCCTCCAATCTGGTATGGTACGACTCTTACTGGGATTTAAGACTTTTTTTAAAAATCAGGCTTTGGCCAATTCTGAAGTTCACTTTCCTGAATGCTCGTGGAATTGGCAGTTCACTGAAATTTTCAGGATGGAGATGAATAGATTTGTAGCAAGGTATATGGATCAAGACAGGCTAATGAGTTTAAAGAAAATGATCTATGACCATTTCAGGCTCGAGGAGCCGAAATGACGACAGCATCCGTTGAGATGTTTTTATCTGCTTCAGGAAATGTTGATTTAAGTTAGCACCAGCTGCCTAGCTTGACAGCGTGCAGAAAAAGGACCTCAAAACAAAAAAAAAACTAGCACTGTGGCAGTAATATCAGATTCAGACCCATTCAGGAAACCACATTTTCAATTGTTCAATGTTTTGTTATTAAACGGCAGAAAAGGCTTCAAAGGCTATTTGTACGTAGTGCATTTTCCACAAATCGACCATGGGCTGAGCTAGAACATTGAAGTTGCCCCACTGCTTTTTTGTCTGATTCACCAAGGGTGGCTCCTGGGGAAATGGTCCACATTTTCCAGAATATTGTTTACTTTAGAGATAGAGCACGGATTAAAAGTACCATTCGCAAATTTGCAGATGATATCATATCATATCATATATATACAGCCGGAAACAGGCCTTTTCGGCCCTCCAAGTCCGTGCCGCCCAGTGATCCTCGTACATTAACACTATCCTACACCCACTAGGGACAATTTTTACATTTACCCAGCCAATTAACCTACATACCTGTACGTCTTTGGAGTGTGGGAGGAAACCGAAGATCTCGGAGAAAACCCACGCAGGTCACGGGGAGAACGTACAAACTCCTTACAGTGCAGCACCCGTAGTCAGGATCGAACCTGAGTCTCCGGCGCTGCATTCGCTGTAAAGCAGCAACTCTACCGCTGCGCTACCGTGCTGGGTGGTAGTGTGAACTGTGAGGAAGATGCTATGAGGTTGCAGGGTGACTTGGACAGGTTGTGTGAGTGGGCGGATGCATGGCAGATGCAGTTTAATGTGGATAAGTCTGAGGTTATCCACTTTGGTGGTAAGAATAGGAAGGCAGAGTATTATCTGAATGGTGTCAAGTTAGGAACAGGGGACGTACAACGAGATCTGGGTGTCCTAGTGCATCAGTCACTGAAAGTAAGCATGCAGGTACAGCATGCAGTGAAGAAAGCCAATGGAATGTTGGCCTTCATAACAAGAGGAGTTGAGTATAGGAGCAAAGAGGTCCTTCTGCAGTTGTACAGAGCCCTAGTGAGACCGCACCTGGAGTACTGTGCAGTTTTGGTCTCCAAATTTGAGGAAGGATATTCTTGCTATTGAGGGCGTGCAGCATAGGTTTACTAGGTTAATTCCCAGAATGGCGGGACAATTATATGCTGAAAGACTTGAGCGACTAGGCTTGTATACACTGGAATTTAGAAGGATGAGAGGAGATCTTATCGAAACGTATAAGATTATTAAGGGGTTGGACACGTTAGAGGCAGGAAACATGTTCCCAATGTTAGGGGAGTCCAGAACCAGGGGCCACAGTTTAAGAATAAGGGGTAGGCCATTTAGAACTGAGATGAGGAAAAACTTTTTCAGTCAGAGAGTTGTGAATCTGTGGAATTCTCTGCCTCAGAAGGCAGTGGAGGCCAATTCTCTGAATGCATTCAAGAGAGAGTTAGATCGAGCTCTTAAGGATAGTGGAGTCAGGGGGTATGGGGAGAAGGCAGGAACGGGGTACTGATTGAGAATGATCAGCCAGGATCACATTGAATGGCGGTGCTGGCTCGAAGGGCCGAATGGCCTCCTCCTGCACCTATTGTCTATTGTAAACAGGCCCTTTGACGCCGACCATCGATCACCTGTTCACACTAGTTCTATGTTATCCCATTTTCTCATCCACTCCCTAAAGTACAAATTTCCAACTAACGTGTCACTGGCTATGCCCACTCATAGAAAAATGGAGGAGCACTTTGGATGGTCTAAAGAATGCCAGATCCATGCAATGGGACTACAAAGAGGCCCAATTTATCTACTCGTCGACTCCAGTCAGCTACCTCCTACTCCATCTGTAAAGAGAATCTGGAATTTCCACATTGGTCTCATCTGTCAACTCAGAACATGAACAGAAGTTATCTGTAATCCACAAGGATTGCTTGAGAAGAGGGGATACAATGCCCTCCACAATGTTTGGGGGACAAAGACCCATCAAATTATTTATTTGCCTCTGTACTGCACAATTTGAGATTTGTATTGGAAAAAATCCACATGTGGTTAAAGTGCACATTGTCAGTTTTTATAAAAGGGTATTTTTATACATTTTGGTTTCACCATGTAGAAATTACAGCTGTGTTTGTACATGGGTCCCCCCCCCCCCCCCCCCCTCATTTCAGGGCACCATAATTTTGTTGCATGTCCTTTGCATGCAATGACTGCTTGAAGTCTGCGATTTATGGACATCACCAGTTGCTGGGTGTCTTCTCTGGTGATGCTCTTCCAGGCCTGTATTGCAGCCTCTTTAGCTCATATCTTGTTTGATTCATTAATTTAAATTATTGATGGATGAATCAATACAAGCAGAAGATCTCCGTAATCAGATAAGTTAATTAAGTATCAGCTGTGAATGTCTAGTGACATTTAGATCTGACCATTTATCTGGAACCTTGCTCACAGTTTTATTGGTATTGTGTTTAATGGCCTATGATGACGCAATGTTTTTTCAGATAACTGACCTATTCATCATAATGAATGGTCAGAGGTCAAGTAGTCTCCAAGGAGGCATCTCCCAGCAAACATCAGCATTATACGCACAGAGAACATTGAGACGACAAGAGACAAGATACTGCTCTAATGTTAAATCTGTCTGCATGTTAGAATGTCCAGTAACATTTAAATGGACAAAGGAAAGTTCTCCAAGAATGCGGAATACTTAGTTTGCTGTTAAAAATGCCCAACACGTTCAGTCAATTTTATAACATATCTTAATTAGATAAAGGATTGAAGTCAAAATAAGCATCTAGGTTTTCTCCACTTTGGCTTCTTTAAATCTAATAATAGACTCTTGCAGAGCAGGTGTTCCAATGCACTGCCTGGGTTAGAAGGCAGCTTGGGTCTACTTGTAGGCCCATATTAGGCATTGTACGGGAACAGGGGCAGAATTTGAGGCTTGTCCTAAACTGGCCAACAGGCCACCTCAGCAGAATTCCATTGAGCCAACAAGACATCCAGAGGGAGTTCATTACCAACTTGGACCCATTATGATCCTCAGGTAGGTTAGTGAGGGAATTATGTGATGACTGCTTCTTGGGATCCAAGGTGACTTGCTTTCATTCTGCTGTTTTTTATTCTGGTTTTGGAATCGCAAAGCACATCCAAACACAAATTGAAAAGATTATACAACACTCACTTGGACTTCTTTACGTCACACTTTGTCAAATGCTCCTTTGATGTCAAGGGCAGCTACTCGCCCCACCTCTGGAATTTAGCTCTGTGGTCCACATTTGATGTTAGTCATTGAATTCAGCTGTGGTCCTAGATACTGCAGGACTGTAAAGTTTTGAACTGATCACTTAGCTCTGACTGCAGAATGCCAGTAATCCTGTGATGTAGCTTTGCACCTCATTTCTCATGCATACCAGATGCTGTATCTAATATACCCTTCCAATTGGTACTTCCCCAGAAACTGGAGCATCACAAAGAGTGTATACAAAGGCAAAAGGATAGGCCATGAGAATTGAGGATGAGCAAGGGGTAAATTAAACTATTGCACACGATGCTCTGGTTTGCAGAACGATTGCTTTCATTTCCTTAGAAGGGTGGCAACTCATCTTTAATAATTTCACACTTCTCAAGATAGTGTTCTCTTCAAAGACTCTGCTAACTAATGAATGTATAGATCAGACTTGAATTTAGCTTTTTTTTTGCCAAATTTCCTGATACATCATAAATAGTTCCAACAGTTAACAGATTTCATAATGCCTCATGAATAGCAAGAACAATTAGAATGACTATTCTCAATCATTAGCAGGTTTATAAAAATGAAATAAATTGCTCTCGATTTGGACCATGCAGCTCTGCGTTTTATGATATTGCTTGATTATTTATGGAAGATACCACTAGCTTGAAAAGCATTTGCAATATGTCCATTTTGCAATATTTTTATACAAAGAGAAGTGGTGCAATAACTTTGTAGATATGGCTCATGGTACACAACCCAATATCAGTCAGCTAATGTGATCATTTGAAGTAGACAAAATGCTGGAGTAATTCAGCAGGTCAGGCAGCATCTTTGGAGAACAAGGATGGGTGACATTTCAGTTCAGGACCCTTCAGACTGAAGGGGGTGGGGAGGTGAAGAGCTGGAGGCAGGGAAAGACCAGGACCACCCACAAATTACCTTGGGCCTGTTGTTGACTAGGGAAGGTGTGATCTTAAGAGGAAACCCGTAGAACTGGTAAAACTAGCGTGGAGGAAGGGGGAGGGGAGTGCAAGTAGAAGTTCCTTAAGATTAGAGAATTCAATGTTCATACCGTTGGGTTGCAAGCTGCAAGTTATACCCAATCACTATTCTTGGTTCATTTTATTTTCTTTGGTACTCTTCTCAATTTTGCCATCCTTTAGTAATTTAGTATTTAAAAATAAATCCTTAAATGTTCAAAATATAACTTTTAATTTCAGTTGGGAAAGATCATTGCCTGCAATGCCCAAGAGAAGGAGTGGCCATACGGTTACAAATGTACCATTGAGGTAAAAGAGACAATTTAAGGAAAAACATGCACCTCTCACCACCCACCACTCACACTCCCCATCAGAACAGCCCCCTCCATCGACTCCTTTAAGTCCAGGCTCAAAACCTATTTCTACTCCATAGCGTTTGAGGCCCTCTGAGTGGGCGCTGTGAATTGTTTACGTATGTGCTGTTATGTTTGTGTGCCATTGTATGTTCGTTTCCTAGTACCTGAACTGATGTACAGCACTTTGGTCAACGTGGGTTGTTTTTAAATGTGCTTTACAAATAAAACTGACTTGACACTAAGTATGGGCCATCTAAATGTAGGCAAGTATCATTCCTCCCTGGAAAATGTACACTTTATTCAATGTACGGCTAATAATTTGATGAGACAGGAAAGGATATAATGGGAAACCAAGGAGTAGCAGGTCAAGAAGTGGGTGGGAGCAATCGGCCAGCTGCAATCTAGGACTGACTCACTTCTTTCTCAGGAAAGAGTTGTGTTGGCAGAAAAGGGAATCACATGTTTCCATTTCTCATTGGTCGCTGAGAAAGGAAAATAAATCCCGTTCCCCTTTCCAAAAGCTCATGCAACCAACTGGAAAACTTGAATGAGGATGGGGAGAGATAAAAGTGGGGATTTTGTCATCACATAGAGGTGATGCTTTAATGGGAATTTGCTTATAATAGATACAGACATTGTTTATGATACAAACTAGCCAGATTACTCATACTCATTCTTTGCCATTAAGAACAGTCATGCAGACATCACATGCTAGATTTTGCATTTTATAACAAAAGTACTAAACTGTGCAATGTCTCCAGAATAATTACAGTTCAATTGAAGAGCCTGGGTTTACTTAACAATTAGACATGACCCAAAAGCAACACTGCTCAATCCTAGTTAGTAGCACGATACCACATTAGATTAATTGTACGACATCCATATTCTTTAAACATAAATCTGCACTGCATCCCAGACATTGCAAGCAATGATGCTCTAAACCACAAGTCAAACAGTTGTCAGAATTGGAGGCGATCAAAAACAATTAGCCTCCAATTGATAAAGACATCCAAAATTTTAACCCATTCTCAAAGTTGGCAGCGGAGAATCAAGCTGATTTGCAACTTATTGCATGTTTGTTCTGATGCTTCAGACCCAGATGTCATATGGGCAATACCACAAGCAATCCATTATCTGTGTCACTCAAAAAAAGCAATCATTTGCAGTTGGTCCCATTTACAGCTGATTTCATTAGCATCAACATGTCGACCCTTACAATTGTTGAAGGAAAATCTTAGAATTATAGAGATTTCAGTCAGAATCAGGCGTCTCAGTCCATTGGGCCAATGCCTTAGTTCATCCCCTGCGAGAGATTTTCACTCTGGCCTTTATTTTCTTGTATGACTCAAAGTAATGGAAAACTGAGTCACTCAATTTCTAATCATTTTCGGGGGCTTGGACCAAAGCTTTTAAGCTTGCTCTTGCAGTGATGCCATCAGGAAATGAAAACAATTGAATTTTAAATTTGGAATACCTTCCAGAATATTCACTAATTTAAACTGCAATTATACATCAGAATTCCTCCTTTGTGAAAGTAAGAAGCGCCCGCTTTTATTGTGTCAATCTGAGAGAGCAGGCATGACTTCAAAATAGCAAAAAACGAACAAGCACAAACTGATGATGCTGCCAGAAAACAGTGTCATATAAACAGTTCAGTAATAATGCACATATCAGGTAACATTAAACAATGCAGCCTCACAAGAAAGTGCAGCATGGGCATTTTTATAGCATGGGGAGACAGGATGGAGCTGAATAGAAGTGTTTACTGTGGATTGCATATGAAGCATCGGGTACAAATTCAGTTTCTTTCTCTCTCATACAACTCCCCTAAAACTTAAACAGTAAGTAGATTGGGTGGAGGCAAAAGCTAGCCAGTAAGATGTAATGGTGATTAATTTGCAGAACAGCTGCCAATAAAATATTACTTGTTTTTCTAGCCTTCAAATTCCTTTCACTCTAATCCTGTCAATTTGGATGTTTCTATTGTATGTAGTTCTATTAAAGGGACACAGCTTTTATGTAGAAAATATTGGGCATCTTCAGCTTGGGCCTGCATAGTCTTTCACAAAAGTGGGCAACACCCAATTAAAGCAAATGAGTTTTCATAAAGATTGTAAACCTCCCTCCTTCATAAACTTATTCAAAATGCTGCTGCCTTTGTCCTAATTCTTAAGTAGCCCTATTCATCCACCATTTGCACTCATCTTTATCTCATATTTCAGCAAGTTTTAAAATCCTTCATCTAATTTTCAAATTCCTCCACCACTCCAAAATAGCTGAACTCCAACTCTTGGCCATTTCCTTCATCCTACTTTTAACACCAATGTCTACATCTATTTACATTGTAAATACTGTCATTCCCTCTCTAGAACTATCCACCATACCTGTCTTCACCAAAGATGTCTGTGAAAATCTACCTTTTAGGCCAAGCATTGAGACACCTCTCCTACTATCTTCTTTGCCTGCATCATCATTTTTAATATGGTAACATTCCTGTGAAGTGCTTTTAAATGTCTTGTAACATCAAAAGTACAACATAAATGGAAAAGACTGAAAGTTAAATAACCCCCATACCCTTTTGATGTTGAATGGGGGAAATTATATTGTAAAGGGAAGAGAGCCAAAATGCAAATAAAGACTGGACATGCCCATCCAAATCAGCCCCTGGTGATTTAGGCAGGTACTACCAATAATGAATATAGAAATCAGAATCATTCCCAATCTAGTTCCCTGTGGAATAAAAAGAGTCCAGGGAGAAAATCCTCTGGGATTGATACCAGCTGTTTACTTTGTTTGAACATGTACCCTTAAACTGCCAGCATGATGGAGTTGCAGTCATGCTGATAGACTGATAACCTTGCAGCTCTGCAAATTAGGAAGTTGCAAAACAGCTTTCTGCTGTTTAATCAAAACACATTACAGTCAAGACTTTTGAACCAGAACAGTGAAAATTTTATTTGCTGCACCTTTGCACGCAACGACAAAAAAACCAACAAATAATCAGCTGTTCTAAGAAAACTAGACCATGATAGTGCAAAAACAAATGTCTGTAGTGGTTCAGGGCAGAGGTAGGGTTGTGGTTAGGATTGAACAGGGTGGTTCAAAAACCTGATGATAGGATGCTCTGTGATGCTTTATTTGCTCTTTAACTGAGTATAGCCAGCCATTACACTCTCCCACCCCCCCCCCCCCCCCCAGTTAAAAAAAAACAACAAAGTGCTGGAGGAACTTAGCGAGTCAGACAGCATCCATGGAGGGAAGTGGACAATGTTTTGGGTTAGGACTCCTGTGGAGGAGAGGATACCTTGAGGATGCAGAGTGATGCATTGGAATGAAATAGGGGAAGAGAAACTTCAGTTGTGAGGAAATGACTCGAGAAGTGAGGATTATTATTTTCCGATCAATGGAGGTTGAAGGAGAATAATAAATGTGTTCAATATTTGAAGTTGCTAGATAAAATAGATATGGAAAACAGTTGCTTCAGTTGACCCAAGACAGATTTAAAAGGAGAGGTTTGCCGCAAATTATGTTCAAGAAAGTACCTCAAAGGACAGTGGAAGCAGACGTGATAGTAACTTTCAAAAGAGTAATTTAATGTGGATGTAATTTTTAAATATTTGCTGGGTTATCAAGAAAGTGCACATTAGTGGTACAAATTGAATAGTTCTATCTATCTACCCAAGACTTAAGGGCACAACTGCAGAACGACCTCAGTGAAACAAAGAGATTAATTCTGGGCACACTGGATTGATTAATGTTTTGAGTACGAGTCAGCTAAATGTAGTTTCCTTCAAAATCCCTTTTAGCAGACCAGTTTCCTGAAACCACAGCAGATGCCAGGGCTCAAATTGCATCAACAAATTTCTGGAGCCATTTGCATGCTGCTCTCTGGGTAGCAGACAGTTTTATTTATATCTGAAAGCATGTGGTTTGGGTCCATGGAGAGAAGCAGCACAGTAAAAGAATAACTAAACATTATCTAATGTTCTTGCTCTTATCGACTCCACAAGGAATATCCAGTTATTATAACCCAAACCAAATTTGGAGAGGCTACACTTTGGAGAAATATTAATCATGACAATACATGGTGTCCAATGCCCTCCCATTCAGTACTTTTTCAATAAGAACAAACTCTTGATTTGGCCTCACATATACTACTTTCACCTCATTTCTCCAAAAGTTACTATTTTCCAAACCTTGCTCTCTTCGTCAGATTTCTGCAGAGTTCCTACGTGCGTTGAGTGAACAGCACCCAGTCCTCTCCCAATGTTAGAATAAGACTGAAAATGGTTTCATAGTTGTATGGTATTCCTCTTCAGCCTTAAGCAAATCCTAGACCTCAGCTCAAACTTTCTTGTAGCCTGCGGCAGAACAAGATCTTGTCCTTCATTACATAACCAGCAACAGACTTTAAAATATATATTACCATACATTGGTTACTCATTGTTACAGGATTCACTGTAATACATCTAGCTGGGAGTTCAGCCAAGTAACCATGAAGGAATGACTTCAAGAAACTCCACGACCATACTACAGAAAGGATTAGTTGCATAGTGGCCTGCATATTCATTTTATATCAAAGGATTGAGAGATTTAAAGATCTTTCTGCAGAAAATCTCTAAATTACCATGGAGGGAGGGAAGGCATGCACTAATCCCACCCAGCAACAGTTCCTTGGGACCAAGCAATTCCAAGTTATGGATTTAGAAATATTTGAAGATCTACACATGAAGGTTTAGAGAAATTATTTCACACAGCCGTTGGATTTTGAGACCCTCCACTTTAAAAGCTGGTGCAAATTAATTCCATGAATACTTAAAAAGGAATCAACAAGCAGCCCACTTGATAAATACTCATCTACCACACTAAACATCAACTTCCCCCATCACTGGATGCAGTATGTACCATATCCAACATGCGCTGCATTTACTCATTTTGGCGACTCCAACAGCACCTTCTAAACCCATCACCTCAACCACCGAGGAGAAGGATGTTAAGTACATGGAAACTCCACCCAAAACGTCAACCATTCCTTTTCTCCAGAGATGCTGCCTGTCCCGCTGAATTACTCCGGCATTTTGTGTCTATCTACACTTAATTAAGAACTAGTTGCCATTCTCAAAAGACAATGCAAAACCATTGTATGGAAAATTGAAGCACTTGAACGTTAAGGCATACTGTTGGGCAAAGTAGAGATAGCTTTACTCCAGCATTTTGTGCCTATCTTTGGTGTAAACCAGCATCTGCAGATCCTTCCGGCAGGTTCTCCTCCAAGTCACATGCTATCAGGACTTGGAAATGTACGGCTCCTTCATTGTTGGCTCCAAACCTTGGAACTCCCTCTCCAGTTGCACTGTAAGAATACCTTCACCGATGGGACTGTAATGGTTTAAGAATGCAGCTCATCACCATCTTCAAGGACAATTAGGGGTGGAAAATAAACAGAGGCACTGTTAGTAATGCCTAGGTGCCAAAAGGTGAGAGAGTCTAGGGCTAGAGGTCATAGCCTTAGAATTAAAGGACGTTCTTTTAGGAAGGAGATGAAGAGAAATGTCTTTAGTCAGAGGGTGGTGAATCTGTGGCATTGTTTGCCACAGAAGGCTGTGGAGGCCGTCAGTGGATATTTTTAAGGCATATACAGATTCTTGATTAGTACAGGTGTCAGAGGTTATGGGGAGAAGGCAGGAGAATGGGGTTAGGAGGGAGAGATAGATCAGCCATGATTGAATGGCAGAGTAGACTTGATGGGTCAAATGGCCCAATTCTACTCCTATCACTTATGACCTAAAACCTGAACAAAACAATTGGCCAGATTCTGAATATATTAAAAATCTGGCACCCAAATGGTTTGGGGACCACAATACCACAGACTTCTTGCAGATTGTGAAGATGAAGGCTGGAGTAACTCTGGTAAAATATCTGTCTCAAGATAGATTTAAGGACTTGAGTACTCATCAGGTCTGGAAGGAAATAACGGGCTTATTTTAGCTGGATGAGAATGCTTAGGTTTTAACAATCCCGATTAAGGAACTTGTAGCATGTTCATTTTTAAATACCATTCTGATGATCTATTTTTTGTTCCCTCTGAGACAGGCAGTATTTTGCAGATAAGAAGATAACCCCACCTCCTCCCCCACTCTGTAACAGGCACTAGGGTGAGTAGTGGCATGGCAGCTGTCTATTCTCATTCAATCTCTTAAAAAAAAATTACAAGTGAGGGGGGTGTATTGCTACATTAGGATCTCAGTAAATGAAACCATTATGTTTATTAAGCATAAAAGCTAGGAATGAATAGATTTGATTGTAGTTTCCCTCTCATGAAGGGACAGACTTTTATTGGGTAGTCAAGTAGTTCGCTCAAATAGCCAGTTATAATTTATTTTATTACATGAGCGTGAATGAGGAAAAGCCACACGTGACTAAATCCAGTCCTATTTTCATGTAACACCTGCAGCAGAGCATGTTACACAACAACAACTTGCCCTGGGCCTTATTCTAGAATCCTGTGGGTCCAAGAACAGGATAGAAAATTAAATGTCAATGAGCCTGACATTGATGATAGACTGACTAGTGGGGCACGACAGGGATCAGTGGTTGTGCCTCATCTGTTCACAATCTATATCTAGTTGGCAGAGGGGATGAAATGCTACATTTCCAATTTTGCTAACCATACCCAACTAGGTAGGATTGAGAGTATGCAGACAGATGTAGAGGCCCAAGATGATTTAGACGAGCAGAGGCTGTGGATGAGAACATGGCGAATGGAACAGTGCGTAAAAATAAGGTTATCCACTTTGGTGCACATTACAGAAATACAGTATTTGTTAAATGAGAGACTAGATAATGTTAATGATCAAAGGGATCCAAGGCGTGCTTGTATACAATGACTTAAGTCCAAGTGATTAAGAGGGCAAATGGTAGGTTAGCCTTTATAACCAGAAGATTTGCCAACAGTAGAGGAATCTTATTGCATTTGTAAGGGGTTTTGAGACCGCACTTGGAGTAATATGGACAGTTTTGGTCTCCTTAAGCAAAAAGGATATACTTGACACAGAGGGTGGCAGGTTTGCCATGAAGAGGCAAGATCAGAAAAATTAGAACATCTCACTGAAACTGGCAAAATTCTGATAGGACTGAAGATGCTGCATAGCTCCATCTACCCATCATCTCTCTCTTCCACCCATCTTGTTCCATCTAGTCTTCATTTCACCTCTCCCTTTCATTTCTATATGCTGGCTAGCTTCCTTCTACACTGATAATTCTGATGCAGGATCTTGACCCAGACTGTCAACCATCCTTTTGCCTCGACAGATGCTGCTTGATCTATTCCATTATTCCAATAGGGTTTTTTTTGCTCCAGATTCCAGCATCTGCAATCTATTGTGTTTCTTTTCAACCTTAGTTAATTGTTTAAGGACAACATTGTGCACTTAATGACACCTCCTAGTGATTGAAGAGCTGACAATGAGGCTGTGAGTTGTTGAGAATAAATTCAGAGTATCACAAAAGACATGAATCATATATAATACACTGCCTTTCTCCCTTTCTCTCCTCTAAAGTTTATTGGCACCAATTCATTGAATGAGTCACAGCAACTAATGGAAAACATGTGTGCAAGTGCAAAGCTGGCAGGAAGGTATGAAAAAGTTGTTTTTCTAAAACTTGAGAAATATGTAGAAGATAAAACAAGTAATTTTTCCGGCACAATAGCAAAGATTTGAAAGAGTGATCGGGGCACCACATGCTTTCATCTTTAGGGATAACCAATTTCTCACCTGGGATTAGCTGACCATGGCTGACCCCAAAGAAAAAAGCAGGACATTATAAAACAGATCACAGGCATGGAATGCTTTTAAAACTCTAAAACACTAAAATTCAGGGAGCAATTGCCACCATTTTCCTCACCAACTATATCCACCAAAAGACACACTCCTCATTCCCTCTCCCAAGTGGCTATTCTTTCTGCACAGGCCCAAGTTCAGTTATTCAGTCACCAAGATCTATTCTTTCCAGACACACACTTTCCAGCAGTTACTGATAATTTCTTCCTCCTGCCACCCTCCCCCCCCTTATTCCCAAATCTAAAAAACAAGGCCAATGATAGCAATTCAGAATGTCCTGACATGGAGATGAGGAAACAAACTGGGAGTTTCTAGTCTGTTGCCCTTAACTCCTATTTACCCCTTCCAATTTCAGCAGTTGAGCACGTGGCTTGCACTCATTTGTGAGGCTGCCTAATTTAATGAATACACAAGTATTTAAAGATGAAATCATACAAAAGTGAGCCAAGTCTTCTTATGGCACCAGGCTTTTATTCATTGGTCTGAGTTTCCATATCATTATCCTCCATTTAAACATTGTGGGGATTCAAAAGCCTGCTTGCTATATTATACTTTAGATAATTATGACCCTAATGAATCAGAGACATTGGGATATCAACAGACTGTCTGAACCCACAATCACCACATTCTAATCCCACAGGTTGTTGGGATCAAATGCCACACCTTTAGTGTCTGTATTATGCATACAGTGTTCAAACCCCCTTTGTAAAACGATCAGTTGTTTATTTCTAACCTGAGGTTAATGACAGAGTTAGATGCCCAAACTGAAAACTAGTGACACAGAAGCTAATATTAGAATCAGAACTTCTGCTGTCTTCTCAGACATGGAATACTGTTCAGAAGAAACTGATTGGTTCATTGGTGGCGCAGCGGTAGAGTTGCTGCCTTACAGCGAATGCAGCGCTGGAGACCCGGGTTCCATCCTCACTATGGGCACTGTCTGTACGGAGTTTGTACGTTCTCCCCGTGACCTGCGTGGGTTTTTTCCCCGAGATCTTTGGTTTCCTCCCACACTTCAAAGACATACAGGTTTGTAGGTTAATTGGCTAGGTGTAAATGTAAAAAAATATCCCTAGTGGCTGTAGGAAAATCGTTGGTCGGCACGGACCCGGTGGGCCGAAGGGCCTGTTTCTGCACTGTATCTCTAAACTAAATCACCTGTAATGATTCCTTTAAAGAGCAAAGTAGTTAATCCCATCTCTTCCCACACATCCCCATAATTTTGTCTGTGTTCCCACCCACTTCCTCTGTCGAGTCTACTACTAAATTAGTATCCAGCCATTCAGCCTATAGCAATTTAACAAAATATTTCCTTCAAATGCAAATTGTTTTGACAACACTGTCAGCTAGTGAGTTACATGGGGTGGCGCTCAACAATTCATTCATTGCCGAATGGGAAGAGTCAATTTGCTCAGAAAACAGTCAGATTGAGCAGAGGAAACAAAAAATCTTTCAATTTCTCCAAAGAAAGTTTGTTGCATATAAATTGTGCATAAAATTGATCTGTTACTTGTAGCAGTGAGCACCAAGCTGGATTGACTGGGGATTTAGCCAACTATCTCCGCTCTGGCACTGTCTCAACATGCAGGCTTTTTTTTTTTTTAAGGGGAATAGATAGCATACTGTCATCAGTATCAAGAGCATTCAGGGCCTTTCTGAAATTCCAACCTGTACAATTCCTGAACCATTTAAACACAAAATAGAGTAAAGTCCAGAGAATGTTTACACATGACATTAATAAGTAAAGTTAGACAGAAGTTAAGCTGCTTCTTTTGCCTGGGCCTAAACATTGATATCCCCTTGCCAGATATTTCAATGAATCAGTAAGTTACTTGCTGTGAAACTTGGGAATTAGTATTCACTAATATGTTTCAATGATAGTTTTGCCAAAGTCAGGTACAATCTGCTAATGTCATCAAATAATGAAACATTGTTTCCGATTGCAGCAATCAGGTGAAAAATCAATTGAAAAGCTGTTTGCATGGCTGGTTTTCAATTACATACATATTGCTCCTAGAGTAAGACACGTTCTTAACGTCAAAGTAATTTACCTCTCGGGCGAGCTCAATATTTTCATAATACTAACCTATCAGTTAAAATAGTGAAGGTAGAAAGGAGAAATGCTGAAATGCTGCAGATACCAGTAATCTGAAAAATACTGGAACCATTCACCAGGTCAGACAGAAGTGGGGAGAGAGATCTCTCCATCTAAATTGAGCTCATTACCATATGGAAAAACAGGCAAGCAAAAGAGAAGGCAACAATTCTGATGAAGGTTCCTTGACCCAAACCATTAGTCCTGCAGACACTGAGAGTTTTCAGCATTTACAGTTTTTGTTCCTCAAGCAAGTTGCAGCCTCCCAGAATTGTACCTCATTTCCAGGACCACCTCTATGAACACCTCCATAATCAAGTTTATTGCCCCTGCTATGTTACAAAAAATAGTGTTCCAAGATACCATGATATGATTGAAGAAATAATTTTATTTCTCATCTACACGTTCTACCAATCTAAATACAAAAAGTTCAATTTTCACACACTCTTGCAATATCCAACTCTACATAAGATCACCACTCTCCATCCCTCCACTAAATGGTCCCAACTCCTAAATTGTCACTGTTTATTCGTATCCAGGTCTGGAAGGATAGAAACTTCTGCCAACTCACTATTGGGAAGATCCAAGTCAGTCTTCAGTCCCCAACACAAAGTGCTTTCCATCATCACTCACTCCATCCCTCTGACAAATGTTCGAAACCAAAGCTAATGTTTAAGCCTAGTGTCATATTTGACCCCACAGCGAGCTTCAGCCAACACTAGGGCCTCCCATTTCCGCCTCTGTAACAGGATGCAAATCCATTGCTGCCGCACGTCTTTGCTGCTAAAAACTTCATTCCTGCTTTATTGCCTCCAGATTTGACAATTCTATTGCATTCTCAACAGGATTCTATCATTCAATACTCCATAAACACCAATACCCTAAACATTTTCTGCCCATGTCCCAAGGTACTATTTACCCATCACCCCTGCAATGGTTTCCAGTTAAGCGATAACTCAATTTTCAAGTTCCCAATTTTGTCTTCACACCCTACCCATCCTTATTTCTGTAATCTCCCACAGCCCTACAATGCTTGGATATTGTTGTACACTACCAATATTACCTTCCTAATTCAATTTTCATCCACAAATGGCAACATTATTCGATATTGATGATTAATACATGAAAGGAAATTAGAATGCTCAACAAACCATATGCAAACTAGGTGTCAGATTTCTTAAACTTAGCAAAACAGACTTGAACATTTATGTGGAGGAGCACAGGAACGATTATTTGTACAAAGATCACAAGGTACAAGAAGGGCAGATCTATACACACTGTTGGAAGATGCTGCAAAACTGGTTTGTGTTCTAATTTGGGCACTGTGTCCAAAAATAAATAACACAAAATGCACCTCTGGCATTTTCACCTGACACCTATGACACGAGTGTGCCTGATAGAATAAAAACCATGTATGAATCTGGATGGATTTGAAACAGGGATATTAAGCTTAAAACAACAAATGCGGCATTTGCTGGAAACCTGAAATATGAATAAAACATGGGCAGATCTGCAGGTCAGGCAGCATCTGAGGAGAGATAAACAGAGTTAATGGTTCAGGTTGATAACCTTTCATCAAAACCAGGAGAAGTTAGAAATCAAACACTAAGTTACAAAGTGGGAGAGGGAGGGAAGAAAGCAAAAGAGCTAAAGAGTGAATGGTGCAAAGGTTGGTGGTGCCAGAGAAGCAGCTGAGGTGCAAATAAATGACGAGAACAGAGGGAAAACAAAAAATGCTGGAATTGTGAAATTCAATACAATTGCTGGAAATATGAAATAAGAGAATGAGAAAAAAGTTTCCATTGTTCTTACTCACCCTAACCCACCCACTCTGAAACTGCAACCCTCCAGTCACTAAGGAAAACACGATCATCAATTCTATTGACAAAGGTGGTACTGTTGTTTGACACATTTCCTCAGGGGCCAAACATGAACTGTCAGACAGCTGCTGATGCCTACTACTGGAACATGACCCCACCACTAAATCTCTCCCAGACAGATAGGCATTGGCCTAATTTCATCAAAGATCTCCAGCCTTATCACCCAACAGCATATAGCTTACTTTGCCCTCCTCCAAGCTGGGCTAACATTTCAAAACCATTGTTTCAGCCTGGTCAAACTCACAGAACTCATTTCTTCCCCTTTCCCGAATACCTTTCTACCTACAAAGGGCTCGCTGGATCACCATTCTAGCTGCATCAACATGCACTGTCTCACAGCACCCTCCCATGCAATTACAGCAGAAGCAACACCTACACTTTTATCTCTTTCCCACCACCCAGCAATCCAAACAACTCGTCCAGATGAAGCAGCAATTCATTTCCACTTTTTTCCCATTTTGTCGTCAGCATTCAGTGCCCATGATGTAGGCCCTCTACAACAGTGAAATCAAACAGAAATTTGTTCCATTGCAGCCTGTACAGCTGTGTTTCATTTAAACAGCAACTGATTTCACAGCATTTTACTTTGTAATTCAGTGTTTCACTTTTTTTGCTCTACATGGTGTACATTGCAGGCTCATATCTCCGGTCCTTTGTTGAGTCACCCTATCAGCAAAGCCCTCCCCCCAGGAATGGACTGTTCCTCGGACATGGATAATATTCTCAGACAGAAGTGGTGTGTGGCTCTGGGAGTATCAAGGGAGAAAATGCCTTAAGAATGAGAAAAAAAGATTAAAAGTAACAACATAGAACAACTATGGATCATGCGTTAGCCTCTCTCTCTCTCTCCCTCCCTCCTTCCTTCCCTCCTCCCCCCCCACCACTGAATTCTTAATGTTCCCTCGTTAAATTTAATTTATTACCTCCCCCTGGAAAATCATGGGTGGGGACTACACAGCCCCATCTTTTTTTATGATGCAGCAAAACAGCAATGCACCAACGGCTAAATCCTATAAAAAGTGCCCCATGAGACGCAGATTCTGCATTTCCTTTTCAACGGCATGGTACACACTTCGACGTTATGTCTTGGTGACAAGACATACATTTTCATAGAATGGTCGTTGCATCTCTAGGACCGAAATTAAACTACAAGCTTGTATCAAAAGTTGTGACAAACATGAAGAATGCATCTTTGCTTCACAGCTACCTTAGTACAAAACATGTAAGAAAGCCACCTTGAGTGCCCCAGGCACAGCAACTCTCCCATGACAAATGTTCACCAGATTTAATCAAGATTATGTTCACAAAAAAAAATGTTAGTTAAAAATAATCCTTCAACAAAGACGTGCAATGCAAGTATATTCATCGGAATGCAGGCTTGTGACCTCACCCTTTTGGAACTTCCCACCAGTATCCGCAGAAATAGAACAATTAATCATCGTTCACATGTAGAGATATATACTTAAAATGTAGCCTTTGTATCGAGCAAAGTGCTCTGCAAAGTTGAATACAGATACTTGTTGTGACAAACACTATTTGTGCGTTTGGCATTTAAAAACAGGATCTTCACTGCTGCCAAGTTATCTGGTGCAAAGATTTGATTTTACATCTGGAATCAGCACTACGGACTCTGCGCATTGATCTCCTTCCAATTTTTTTTTCTGGCCGGGATTAAGATTCCCTGCAGATACAGAAACTTTGCAACTAAACGCGCTTGCACTTTGGGCGCAGCAAAGCTTGCCAGTGTCTTACCCAGGCTGGAAGGCTCTTGTTTGTTCTTTTCCTGGTGACGGTCTCTTCGTTGTCCAAGAAGTACAAGCTGTCCCTCAGTTTGTTCCACTTGCTCTCCCTCCGCATTTTCCAGCCCATCCACAGTATCAGTCCGAAAACCAGAAAACTCACACTCAGCCCGAAGTAGCCGGTCAGATAAATCGGCATGAGCCACAGGAGCGTTTTACCAAACCGAGTGAACAGTGCCATCATGTCGGTGACCGCCTGCTTCGGAGCCGCGGCTTCCTCGGGGCTTTTGCCACCCGGGGCCGGCGCCCCCTCCTCGCGAGCGCTGGGGTCCGGCTCCATGAGGTGAATTTTGTTTAGCTTTTTTTGCAATCGAACAACGAAAAAGATAAGAGGGGGAAAAAAGAAAACTCAGCATACAATTATTTTTTTTTTAAAGTAGACTGATTCAGTGAAGGACGCTGGCAGTCATCTCAGCGCGAGCAGCTGCCGTGCTTTCCCACCTCCGCATAGAAGCCGCGCTCCGGGGTTGCGAGGCGTTCGCTTCCCAGCGAGATGGCAGCGTCTCGCTGAGCCGGCCACAGAGCTGGCCCACCGCCTGTCAGCGGGAAGAAGTGAAGCTGGGTTCTCGTCCCTCCCACTTATATAGCCCTTGCCTTTTCCTGGAGGGCGTTGCTGGTGTCTGCATCTTCACCGCATCCTTCATTCCGAATATCTGCACTGACTCTTTTGGTGAATTAAGACGTGCTCGCACATTTCTGTTCGATCAACAAACACGCTTTCCCTTTCAACGCTTTAAAAAAAGCCACAAATCGAGGAAACTATTTAATTCATCGCGCAGAACGGTCACTTTGAGGAGGACTGTGCTTTCGCCAGTGTGGGATTTTCTTTGTGTTGATCTAAAAAGTTTAGTTCCGAACTGCCTCCACATTCACCCGATTCAATTGAACTTTCATCATATCCGTTCAGTGTTGGGCGCAGTTTTTATTTTAAATATCAGTGCCATCTTGTTCCCACGCACCTTTGTGTTGTTTTGAAAACTGACCTGCGGGGCTGTCAGAAGCAGGCAGCGGAACCAAGACACCGAGTACTATGTCAAGCATCACACCGCCTGATTAGAAAGGCCGCCTCAAGTAACTTATCTGCTTGCCACGTTGAATAGCTGGATATTTATTCACTATAGATTCGTTGTGAAATATTACTGAGGAATTTCAGTTTTCTTTTTGCATGTGTATAGAGTCGTCAATAACCCTAAAGGGAGTGGCTCTGTGAGTGCATTGAGAGGGGATTTCACTGTCAGACAACGAAATTCACCCAAATGGATCAATATCAATTCAACTCGCTTAATTTCAATCTTGCCGAATACTTCAAATCTTGTTCCAGACCATGATTCATTTATGGCAACATTTCCCTGTTGCCATGTACAGGTCCAGTGCAATTTTGTTGCTAGTTAATTCTGCTGAAAAAAAAGTTTAGTTTCGGGTTGAAGGTATGAAAAAGCTCTTCATACTTTCTGATCCTGAAGAATTTCAAACAGCAGGAGTGAAAGCTGTATAAGTAGAACGAAATACAAAACAGAACATGTGGGGGGATTAGAAGGTCATGAAGCCCCTACTGTATTCCCTGTACACACATGACTGTGGGGCCAGGTTCAGCTCAAACTCCATCATCAAGTTTGCTGATGACACTGTGGTGGTGGGCCGGATCTCCAACAACGATGAGAAGGCCTACCCTACCGGGAGGAGGTGGCTGATCTGGCACTCTGGTGTCAGGACAATAGCCTCCTCTTGAATGTCACTAAAACGAAGGAGCTGATTGTGGACTTCAGAAGGGCTAAACATCCAAGGACGTACACGCCACTGGAGATAAATGGGTCTATTGTGGATAGGGTGAGCAGTTTCAAATACTTGGGAGTCCACATCAAAGAGGATCTGACATGGGCAACGCACATTGCCGCACTGGTGGGTAAGGCAAAGCAGCGCCTTTACCACCTTAGACAACTGAGGAAATTCAGAGTGTCTCTGAGGATCCTTCATTGCTTCTACTCTGGGGCTGTAGAGAGCATCCTGTCCGGCAACATTACAGTGTGGTTTGGGAACAGCTCTGCCCAGGACAGGATGGTCCTGCAGAGAGTAATGCGTTCGGCAGAACGCACCATGGGAACTACACTCGTCCCCCTGCAGGACTTATACATCAGGAGGTGCAGATCCAGAGCAAGCAAGATCACGAGGGACCCCTACCACCCCAGCAACGGACTGTTCCAGATGCTACGATCAGGCAAACGCCTCCGCTGTCACGCTGTAAAAACAGAGAGGATGAGACGGAGTTTCTTCCCACAGGCCATCAGGACTGTCAACTTTTATAACCCCAGAGACTAAATTTTTGTCTACACTATAGTAACTTATTAACTTTATTTATATGCTGTAACTGTAATTCTTTTTTGTGCACATTGTCACTTTCATTTCACTGCACATCGTGTATGTGTATGTGACAAATAAAATTGACTTGACTTGACTTGAGTTAATGTTTTAGGTCTGTGACCGTTCATCAGAACTAGGAAGGAAAAAGATGTAAGTTAGTTTTCAGTAGGAGAGGTGGAGGAGGATTGTGTAGGACAAAGAGGACATCTGTGATAGACATAGGCTGAGTTGAAATTGATTAATCAGGACTGTTGGCAGTACATTAAGCAACTAGGCCTTTGTATTGAGTTTGTTAATGTGGAACTTGCCCAGCAGCTTTGAGAACATGCAAGTAGGTACAGGACACTCCGTTGAGGAACTCCTGCAGAATTGTCTGAGGACCAATTGTAATGGCAGTTTCTTTACCATATCAAAGTCCCACTTCGATAGCCATTACTACTCGGGGATGAAATGTAGGTATAGCTTACGCACACGTCGCACTCTGACATGACAAAAACGAATCTTCCAAACTTCTTTTCTTCATTAATTGGTTTTTATTAAAATAGCACAAATCATAGAGTAATTCATCAGTTTCCGTACTTTATAAACTTGTTTCTTCTTCTAACAATATCTAGAATTCCTGCAGTTATTACCGTATGGTTCTTACAAATATAACCGGTACGAGCGCATGGTAAAGAACTGTATGCTCACCATCCTCCGAGTCTAAACTGACCCACAACCTCTGTCGACATGCTAGCCTCCTCCCATCTAGACACTCCCCATTACGCATTAAGTCACACCCATAAGCAGGCAAAAAAGACATAAACTAGAAATATTAAAACATAGCCATAACACAATGATAATAACTGAATTAAGCATAAATGGCTCCTACACCAATAATGGACTTCCAATTACCACAGTTATCTTCCTTTATGCAAGGTATGACTCCAACCATTGACAAAAAAAAGACACAAAGTGCTGGAGTAACTCGGCGGGTCATGGAGTATCTTTGGAGAAGATGGATAGGTGACATTTTGGGTTGGGGCCCTTCTGCGGACTCCAACCATTGGATTGTCTTCTGTTCAATACCCAAAAGCTTTGACTGGCATGAATGCTTTTTATTTGGGATTTCCATGTCCGATTGTGGATCTAGGTGAAGGATGTGTAATCTCTGTGCGTCATATGTAACATCATCTGAAGACTAACCTGCACAATCATTAGATTACATTCAAGAATTTGCAAAATGCCTTTAGGTGAAATTCAAATGTTAACATTCAATGCAAATCTGTTAGGTATATTTTAAAGTAGACCTAGGTTCTATTTAGATACAAATGATATTTTTGCACACTTTGAGATACTGAAATATGGGGAGACAGAAAGAGCAGCTGGTACTAATTTACATTTCTGCAATATGGTTACTCCACATGAAAACTACTGCCATTGCCTGCTCAGTAAATATTGTAGTTAAGAATTATGTCCAACAGTGCTGACTGATGTTCACAACGACTTGTGAAATAAAATATTTTCCCAATTGCACTTTTTGCTTGTTTTGAACCGTGCAAGTTACTGAAAAAAACTTAAATAATGGAAAGCCTGGATAGAGTGGATGTGGAGAGGATGTTTCCACTAGTGGGAGAGTCTAGGACCAGAGGGAACATGCTTAGAATAAAAGGATGTATCTTTCAAAAGGCGATGAGGAATTTCTTTAACCAGAGGGTGGTGAATCTGTGGAATTCATTCCAGACAGTTGTGGAGGCCAAGTCATTGAGTATTTTTAAAGTGGGATTGACAAGATTGTTGATTAGTAAGGGTGTCAAATGTTGCAGGGAGAAGAGAATATGGTTGAGAGGGAAAGACCCATGATCGAATGACGGAGCAGACTGGATAGGCAAAATGGCCTAATTCGGCTTCTATGACTTATGAAAGCTCATTTATGTGGTTGAGTTCATTGACACATTTTCAATTGGACTAAAGATACGAAAGGCTGTTACAATCTCTACCCCCTTATCAGACTCCCAGGTCCCAATTCCATATATTTCACTTTACGATGTTCCACTGGCAGGAAGTCCCTACCATGCACTGCAATAGTCACTGGAAATCAATCGTTTCTGTATGGACTTTTCAGAGTACAGAAAATGTTTGAAACGGGTCATTAAACTTGTTGTTGAAATTTTCCATTTATCCAGAATTTTTACCAATTTGATTAGTAATCTATAATGTGCCAATTGTATGTTCAGGCTGAAACTTGCCCTTCACAACTTTTGCATTATGTGTTCTCACTCTCTGATGGCCCTCATTTCATGGGTTTTGTTCTTATTCTCTCTCTCCAATTCCCCCATCAAATGGAAGCTCTCCACATTCTATTCCAATGACAACCCTTGCATCTATCATTCACTGATATTCCGTTTGCCCTATCCACCCTCTCCCCCCTACTTTGCAAGTCAAAATTTTACTTTCTGCCAGTTCTGATGAATTCTTCAACTGTCGAGTTGCTGCCCAACAGCTCTTGCAGCGGTAGAGATCCGTGTTTGATCCTGTCTGTACGGAGTTTGTACGTTCTCCCCGTGGGTTTTCTCCGAGATCTTCAGTTTCCTCCCACACTCCAAAGACGTACAGGTTTGTAGGTTAATTGGCTTTGGTTTGTATTCATGGTGTAAGTATAAATTGCCCCAAGTGTATGTAGGTTTGTGATAATGCACAGCGATCGCTGGTCAGTGTGCACTCGATGGGCTGAAGGGCCTGCATCTCTAAACTAAACTAAGTGGTTAAGTTTTTCTCTGAGCAGATTCTGATTGACTGGCTGTGTGTACCAGCACATTTTATTTCTAGCAACTGCAAATTATTGATTTTTCCCTGACCATTTGTTTGCACAATTCCTCACTTGCTCCCTTGTTTCTACGGCTGGCAGTGATGTTCCTGAACCCTGCTCTGAACACTGCACTGCCATTTATTCAACTCCAGCTTGAATGGCACCAACTCTAAGAATTTGTGCCAAGTTTGGAGGGTTAGTTTGGAACTAAAGGAAAGGTCTGCTTTATGTCTTTGGTGGTTTGATTAGTCATAACATAATTGGAAGTTGATTATTTTTATTGCGTTAGGCAGTCAACATGCAGAGGTGCCCAGCATAAAGTGCTTGAAATACCGACTCCAGTTCAAAAATATCTTTATTTTAACAAGAAAAAATATCATTGCATACACAGGCTTTAGGATTGTAAAAATAAACAAATCAATTATTCCACGATACATTGATTATCTGCTGGCATCTTTTTTTCAGTATTATAATTTTTGTAAACATTACAATGAAACGTAATTAATAAAAATAGCCTTTATATATATAAATACAATGAAATAGAAATAAACTATAACATTGTGTAGGACAATCCGGATAAATGGATTACGGTCACCAATGGTGGGTTTGAAGGGAGTTGATGGAACATTTGGAAATAAGAAATTAATACCACATTGAGACCACACCTGGAGTATTGTGTGTAGTTTTGGTCTCCTAATTTGAGGAAGGACATTCTTGCTATTGAGGGAGTGCAGCGTAGGTTCACGAGGTTAATTCCCAGGATGGTGGGACTGTCATATGATGAAAGAATGGAGCGACTGGGCTTGTATTCACTGGAATTTAGAAGGATGAGAGGGGATCTAATAGAAACATAAAATTATTAAGGGATTGGACATGCTAGATGCAGGAAACATGTTCCCGATGTTGGGGGAGTCCAGAACCAGGGGCCACCGTTTAAGAATAAGGGGTAGGCCATTTAGAACCAAGATGAGGATTTTCTTTTCACACTTGTGAATTTGTGGAATTCTCTGCCTCAGAAGGCAGTGGAGGTAGATTCACTGGATGCATTAAAAACAGAGTTAGATAGAGCTCTTAGGCTAGCGGAATCAAGGGGTATGGGGAGAAGGCAGGAACGGGGCATTGATTATGAATGATCAGCCATGATCACAATGAATGACGGCGCTGGCTCAAAGGGCCGAATGGCCTACTCCTACACCTATTGTCTATGTACCATGTATGTGAACACCATGCAAAATGTATGAGCAGTGATTAGGGAGACCACATGTTCTATGTGGTCTGTCAATACATGGGAGCAGCTGCTGCCGGTCCCCAGGAATGTCTGCACTCACCAGACGCATTCCTGAGCCTCACATCTCAGTGTTGAGTCTGCAGCACTAGTCCCTTCCCACCAAACGCCAGTCCTCAGGCAACCCCTCCACAACAAGCTGCGGTGCAATTCATTCCTTCAAATGATAACAAAGGGCAGAGCTTATGCCAGGTTCCCAGTCCACCAGCACCACTATGTATACTGCAACGACCCCTTTTATTTCTAAGAATCTGAGAATGCATCATGAACATTAAGCAAGGAACTGGAGCATACTTTGAGGGGGGGGGAAGAGAGAATTGAAGATGGATGAAAACTGGCTTAATTAACAAGGGGGACCTTGGGATTTGTGTGTGTGAAAACAGCCATGAACCTTTAGCCTCTCCTTTAGCACTTACTGTACTCCGCCTAGTCTCCTCTTTCTTAGGTGTTTTAATTAACCAGCATCATTTGACAGTGACAATCTATTACAGTGTGGGATTACCCTTCTGTTTATAGGATGCCACCTCAGCTGTTCAGCATGCATCTTGTCCCTATTGTGGCAGGTTTTTTTTTTAGGTTCACCTGATGTTGTTCCCAGCACTTTTTACTGAATATGGGTTTGTCCACAGCTATGTGGTAATGATAAGAAACATGTGACAGAGCAGATTACGTTGGTGCAGCATCTGATGGCTCAGAACCTCAGATCCCCTGATTTGAACTGTTGTGTTCTGAATGCGTCCTATTGAGCACAATGGCAATACCACACAACACAGGGGATCCAAAGTGTGAAGATGAGACTTTTGTCCGCAATGCGAGCTTGAAGGAGTGGTAGTGAATATCCCGAGTTTGCAAAATGACTTTACAGAATACTAGAGCCAATGCTTTAGGGAAACAGAAGAAAAACTCCCATTTGCTTTCTAGTCACGTGGTTGGATGCGAGAATAGGTGTGCGATGCCCTTAATATTCACATCCAGATTAAAGAGAGGCCATTGGCCACTGTGCCTGTGGAACTGCCAATCAAGCAGGAAGAAGCACTGTAAAGGGAGAAGAAAATGGTAAAGTATGAAACTTGCAACAGATGAAATGCAAGTTCTTCCTTGCATTTCACTCTCCTCTTAAATTCCAACCCAAAATAACCAATTTATGATGAGGTCTGATATTAAATTAACATCAATGAATAAAAAAAGCACAAAGTCATCTCTGATTCAGTAGGCCCTACTCTCATGAGCCAGAAGATCCAGGGATCAAGTCCCATTCCAGAGACTTGTGCAAAGCAACCCAGGCTGACACTCTAGTACACTACTAATGGAGTGCTGCATCGTAGTGATGCAATATTCCAGATGAAACATTAAAATGAGGCTTCATCTATGCCTCTCAGCAGATATAAAAAAATTAATACAAACAATTTTGAACAAGGGCATTAGAGGCATGTTGTGTTCAAACTAAAGTATACACATCTGAGACTCAGGTGCAGTTCTGTACAGGATTTCTTCACATTCTCATGATCTTACCAAAAAAAAAACTACATCCCATGGTTCACTTTTAAGGTGTGCTTACTATTGCAAAGGCAAATATAACAGGCGATTTGTGTTAAGGATGGCGAGATAAGAGCCAGGGCTTCAGCTTATCAACATCCATAACCCTACAGCAATGTACTTGCATGTGAACATTGATTGGGGCATAATCTGTGCTGTGACACCGGCAAATTCATACACCGTGCCAATACTTACCATTTCAAATATGCAGTGACCATGGAGTTGTATACAACATGAATCAAGGCCCTGGAAAGGAAAAGTAAGATTTATAAAAGTGTAAACACAGAGGCTATTCACACAAAAAGTGACAAAAAACAAGTAAATGTCAGAGAATGCTTCAAGTACATGTGAAAAAACAGAATGAGGCGAATTATCAAATGGGAATGGGGGCGTGGAGGAAAGAGAGAAGACCCATAGACAGGGATTAAAAAGAACAGCTAAGCAAGCTGACACTATGCAGCCTTTCGGAACTGATTGATCAAACAAGTGCATACAGGTGATTTTAACAAGCAATCCAACTGGAAAAGCAACTCGCTTATTTGGGGTCGCTTATTTGGGGCTTAAATTTCTAATTAGTAAAAACTGATGTCATTCATGTTTAAACAAGCCTTTAACTCGAGTCCCACAAGTGTTTTTAATACTTTCTGGAGTTTAATAATGTCTGGGAATAACACTGCGGAAATGGACACTTTATCCTTAAAATAACTAATGAATTTAATTATAAAATATAAATAAGCAAGTTATCAAATGATGACTGCCCCCACTCAATTTCTCTTTTGCAGTTGACCAAATACTCTACCAAATTAGATATCCTGCATTTCTGGGGATGCCTCTCCCTTATGCATGAATTAGGAACAAAGTTTAGCCAGGGTATTGTTGGAGTTTAAACTATCAGTTTTCTGCAATTGCATACACACTGCCTATGCAGCAAGGATCATCCTACCCATTAAGCTTTTTCTTGTGGACTAGGATGCTTCCTATTCAGCTGCATCACTGAGACACCATACCCAAAAGGAACAGATGGGCTAATCAATTAGCATTCGTGGATTGACTGTGGTTTTCCATTTTTTCCCCACCAAGCAAGTAATTTGCAGCTGATTTATTGCCCAGTGAAAACCTAATCTTTCCCTCTAGATTACAGGCTTTACAAAACATCAGGTGTCAGTAACCCCTCACTATGTAAACTGTGGCACAATTCAAATTGAAATATTAGTGCATTCCTACAACTATTCTGAGCACAGCATAAGCACATATTTTATCCCATTAAACTGTAGTTCCACCAGTTGTGGGACTACAGAGAATCAAGAGCAGCCTTTTGCCTTTCTACCATCCAATAACGACAGGCACCGTAGCCTCGGCGAGTTGTAGCTCTCATCAGTGGCCTCCCAGCAATGCCTTCCAGTAGCTCTTCAAGATTCAGAATTTATTTGTCTGTATCAGCTTGATGAAAGAATGTATGCAGGCAGTTTGCAATATGCCAGCCATTTTACTGTTCTAAGTTCATGCCGCCAATTAATGCACTAAACTTGTTTCACAGCTGCAAACAGGAGTCCCTTTATTCTGGCAATTCATCTGCCATTTGTTACCAAACATGTTTTTTTGTGGTTAACCCTCAGAATTCCACACAAATATTTTCTTTCTGCGCATGCTCTTACCTTGATTGCTAATAATTATCTTGCTGGGAGCTTTGCAATTTTTGGCGTAAGCATTCAGCTGTAAAACATCAAAATTTTGCTCCTTCATTCAGATCCGGTCAGAGCAGACTCCAACGATCTGTCTCATTCTGCTAAAAAAATCAGCCTTAGCATGGACTTTAATCAAGATAGTGCCTGCTCCAAAACACACAAGTCACAGAGCCATAGGAAAACATAAATTCACTCGATAAAACTCAACAATTCTCTTATCAACGTTGTTTTAGTGCAGCTTACATAAAGGTAAATGCTAAAGTAGGAAGAATGCATAAAGATGAAGTTGAGAATATAGGGAGGAAAAAGCCAAAACTACATAGAACTGTGTAATATCATAATAATTGTATAATGTTATGATATTAAAGATGCTTACGAGGTCTCTGCAATGTTTGTTTCAGGAATACTCAACAATATCAGAGCCGAGCAGTCCACGTGAAGAGGCAATTTTTAAACCTGTTTATCAGCATTATTAAAGGACTCATTTTATATAGCGCCAAAGCCTCATGGATGAATTATTTTTAGCAGCAGTGATTATTTCCTGGCAAATGCAGCAGCCATTTTGCACACAGCAAATGAGACGAATGTCCAGTTCATTATTCTTTGGTCAATTGATTTGAGAAAGGAATGTTGGCCAGGCCATGTCCCTATTCTTCTTCAAATAATGGCATCTTTTGTGTCCACTCACCAAGGACTGAAACCCCTTTACACCAGTGATGGAACCTTCTCAGTCAGGCTGGAGTGCTACCAACTGATCTCAAAGTTCACAGGATGGAAAGGGCCACTTTTAACATTGTTACCTCAATGGTGGTTAAACCCAAAAATCAGAATGTGAAAATCTGTCATCACCAACAGGATTGAACAAATACATATTTGAACTTTTAAGAGGCTTGAAGCTCCATGAAATTCAGTTGATAAAGATATAAAGCAGGACACTTTTGCATGACTTTTTGCACTTTTACACCGGATTTTAAAACAAAAAGGTTACCCACCTTGAGACTGTCCCGATGTTGTGATGGAGACACCCCCCCCACACAATTTTAGTGCAACCCCATCGGGTCATTACATAGTTTAACTTTAAAACATTGATTTGTCATCTGAATGAGAAATGTATTCAAACTTCTAAATAATCAACTGTCTAAACGGGGGCATTTCTGAAGGAAAATTATACTTTTAATTAACCTGCTACTCCTTATGCTAATTGATACACTCCCAGGAGATTTAAAAAAAAAAACAGAGTTCAACCACATTAATTCTCCCATGGTCCAAGCATTTAACTACAGAAATATAACAGCACATGATTGGGAGCTCATCACAGGTATGTCTGCGTAATCAAGGATAGACTGCACGGGGGCCTGGGAGTCGTTAAAAAGGGAAACACCGTAGTATAGTATTTTTTTAATGAAGTATCTGTATTTCAAAAAGTAACTCAGAGTTATGGGGTTATAATCTTTTTGAATGTTGAGAAATCTTATAGGTATATAACTAAGCTTAGAGTAAATCAGTTAAATTAATCTGATACTTTTAAAAAAATGTTAGAAGATAGCCTATGGTAGCTAGGAATTTACTTGATTTTTATTTAAACAGTTCTGTTTGGGGACATTGCGTTCACCCAGAATGGCCGAGCATGATGACAATTGCCAGTGTTTCCCGCACTTAAACAAGAAAGAAAACACATGGAACTAATGAGAAAAATGTAAATTTTGAAATAATACCTGGTGTTGGGTGCGACAGATTCATCATTTTGTAGTCTTTATGGCTGGACTAAAATCTCCCTAAGCAACCGTAGACAGTCACATGTAAACACTGTCCTTTGTGGTTTTCCTTATGCAAATAGTTGGACCTGATCTATGCTCTTAAACTTGTTCACAACAAGCTACTTCCTGAAAAATGTGACAAAGCTTGCCTCCCTGCCGACACCAGGTGGAACAATACCACACCAGCAAGCCATACAACATGACAGAATGAGCAGGAAGAATTTGTCCAGATTTATTTCAAGACAAAATAATACAGAAGCAGAATGATTGGCAAGATACAATATAGCACAATAATTAAACTTACAACATTGTCAAATTGGAGAAGTTAAATCCTTGAAAACAGTGTCCTTTTTTTCTTACAGCTCCTCTCAATAAGTCCTTTCAGAAACACAGCCATTGTCAGGACATAGGTAGGATTTTTCTTCATGCCTTTATTGCCATCTTCCTTCACAGAGGAGAAGCAAATGAAAACTGAAGACCACAAGAAGGTGACTTTTCCTTTAAGTGGAATCATTCACCCAAAAGTATTAAGCAGACTTAAAAATACATTAAACAATGTTAATGGCTTGAAATTAATGGCTAGACAGTATTCACTCTCCTATCTAGACTAGATTTAAACTCAGTCGCAGGTAAATTATATTTTTAGGTTGGTAGCATCAAGATGAATTTATACTAAACACATATGACGGAGTTTTTTGCCAGTCAAAAATGCTAAATAACCTCAATGTTTTTGCATTAACAAAGTCGAAGATGGTTGACTGATATCACCATCCCACATATATCAGTCACAGAAAACAGGATGTTTCACACAACATTAGCAGTTGCTTAATGCTATTTAAAATCCAATTTACCTTATTTAAAATCAAAATTATTCCTATTCCCAACATTAAGTTTTAGCTTTCATCCAGGACCTTTCAGAGCTGTGCTGATACTTTTCACATCATTGTGCGCCCAGAAACAATGCACTGGCATTAAAGGGGCAATATATGTTGTGATTTAATTTTGACTTGCAGTCGAATACTGCTTACCACTCAATCCTTGCCTTTCCTTCCATGCTACCTTTTGTGTTGAGTTCAATATTCCCTTTCAACTATCATGTTTATCTTCTTTTAAAATGTTCAACTTATTTTCTGTGCCATCTGATTGTCTGCATCTTTTGCACCTTAATGCACATTAACAGAGTCGATTGGGACACAAACCCTCTTGGCATGGTAAAACTGCACATTTTCATAGCGCAAACAAGCCCCCAAAAATATTGTAAGCAGAGATCTACATAAATGAAGGTGCTCCATAGCAAAATAAAGGCTGGGATTGATAAAAGAAGAAAAGTTGAAACAGGAGCAAGAATTATAGTAATGTATAGGAGGAGATGGAACAAGCTGGGGAAATCAAATGATTTCTCTGACATGTCTCCAAAATAGCATGTGTGTAGATGGACCCATGTACAGGTGGGTGTTAAATGTGCCTATGGGAAGAGTCATTCACGAAGGAGTACAAGACTCAACCAGAATTTCTCATGTTATTGTGAAACCTACTTTATTCTAAATGGGCATTTTCCGCGGCACAGACATTTGAGGCTGGAGTGTTATATGCTTTTGATTGCTGCTTTTTGGTGAATATGAAATTTGCGCCACATGATGAGTCTTACAAATGCAATCTTGTCAGATCCTAAATCTTTTCCCACAGATGTGTGTGTCATGAAAGAGATCACCAACAAGAAAATAGGCTGACTTATGTATTTTGGTATAAATTGTAATTGGGGTTAAAATCTATCCCTAAAATGTAGGGAGTTATTGAAGCCTAAAACCACACCTAATCAGAGACCACAAAGTGGGACTGAAGCAGACCGTAGTATAGAAATCAGATACTGGTTTTAACAAGGAAAGACAAAATGCTGCAGGAACTCAGCGGGTCAGGCGGCATCCCCGGAGAACGTGGATAGGTGACGTTTCGGGTTGGGACGCTTTGGAGCCATCATATATAATGGTATTTGATATTAGCGGGAGTATTCGGGACCCGATTTGAAACCTGGTTCTGAATGATGAAATGGAAAAATTCTCCCTTTTCTGCCTATGAAAGTTCTCCATGAAATAAGTTTGACCATCTCAACCAGTTTGGATCTACACCACAAATCTTTCCTAATTTTGTATTAAGTAGCAGTTTGCAAAGAATGGCCATGTAGCCCCAACCCCTGACCAGCTTTTATCCACGTTGTCTACAGTATCAGGATCCACAAGATCACCATATTTCTCAATTTGTATCATAGTAGTACATTTTTTTATCAGTAAAACTCAAGTAATCCATTTCCTTCAGAACTGATATGCTTCTGGAAGATAGGTTTGGCAGCTGTTGGTCGCCGGCTGTGTTAACATTTCCAAGAGGCCAATAGACTTCCAACTACGTGAGGGGGTCAATATTGGGGAGTTGCTTTATATAGCCACCCTCCAAGCATTATTCAAAACAAATACACTTCAACAACATTTTAAGTCTTCCCCTCTCCAATAATGTCCCTTAACATTTCTCAGCTAATGGTGGAGCTGCAGTTGGGTGGTTTCTAGCAATTCATTTATAAAGTAATAGCTGAACATTAATCTACCCATCTCTGATAAGAGCACATGGTACAAAAATAAGACGACCATGCATTAATAATTGAAAAAAATCACTTCACTATACATGCACTGATCAACTTTCAGAAACCTGTATTTTTAAACTGCTTGTATGGAGGGTGGTTCTAGAATTAGGCAACAACAATTTAGTATAAGGCAGGTATTAAACAAACGTTATTTTGTATGCAAGAGTAAAAAATCTATTGAAACTACCTGCAAGTCTTTTTTCCCCCCACTCGTACACACATGCATTTGAAGCTTTCCAGCCACAAAATACAAAGGCACAAAAGTGCATATCTGCAATTCAAATGCCTGTAATGTCCAGACTAGCCTCCATTTGCAGGATCAAAGTCAGAAAATAATTTCTGTGCATCAATATCTCATTAATGTTTGGAATAGCAAACTCAAAATTGCAAAAAGATAGAACCCAAAAAGATAAAAATGTGGCTTATCATTATTCAGATTTATGCATTTAACATTAATAATTATTATGCATAAACACAATTTTAATGCAGTCATTTTACCTCATGCCCTCATCCCCCTTTGCATTAATCTACCACAACTAGCATAGTAAAATGGCAATAAAATAATAGAATTCTAACAATTTCACAGGTGCCAACTAACATGATTGAGAGTTATAAGAGAAAAGTCATTTTCATGACAATATATCTCAAGCACTAGTTTTTAATTATTGAGTATCACAGCCACTTTGTCAGAAGTTAGCGATCTCTTAACCCCAGAAAATACTTTTAAGAAACTACATTCTGGATATTTTAGTTAATGTTTGTTTTATCTTAGACAAGTTCCAGGGCACCTTGGATCTATGCCAAGTTGACTGACATTAGCTAAAAACACATTGGCTGGGTAGTTTTGACCTTCAAAGAAAAAGCACCACAAATGTATTTTACGCTTTAAATTCAAAGGCTGGGGCTGTCTTTCTTGGCTGGAAAAGGATTAATAATATTGTTCCCAACAATTCACAAGCAAACAAATATTCCCATTCGCCAAGTTCACACAAGGTGGCGCAAGACTAGTTGGAGGGAGAATTTTCAGTATTAAGCAGTAGTTTGTCATATATTCAAAACATAAAAAATATTTGTTCCGAAAGTGGCAAATCAAATTCCTCGTATGTTGCGAAAGATACTTGGCTAAAAGTATGATTATGATGGTAGACACAAAATGCTGGAGTAACTCAGTGGGTTAGGCAGCATCTCGGGAGAGAAGGAATGGGTGACGTTTCGGGTCGAGACCCTACTTCAGACTGATCATGATTATTATGTACCTCTCAAGCAGTGACATTATGCGCCTTCATGCAAACAAGCTCTGTCCCTGTCTCTAGTATGATTGCTTTCTTAAATGAGGCCAAGAGATCGGTTAGCAAATAGAACTGGAACATAATAATACTGCCATATGATGATCCAGTATCTTGTGCACAAAACTGTTTGACTATTAGATATCATTTTATTTCCTGTTATTTTGATTTGATGGACAGTCTAAAATATTAGAACTGAATAGTGACAACACCAGATTTCACTTAATCAGAATTGTCACTGCATACTTGCATTTATTCCAATGCAACTGAAGAATTGCAAATTCTCATGACTTTTCCATTTCATGGCATCTGGAGCCTACTCATTTAACCAGCAAGACCATTCCCGGTGTTGCTGTGGTTTAAAAGTTGTGAAATGTGGTTGGGTTGGTGATGGTACTAGATGGGCAGGGTGGGTGGAGTGGGAAGGCAAGGGAAAGACTACTGTCTTTCACAGTAAGGATTGCAAGTTTTACCTGGGGCTTGGGAGAATATTGCTCAATGCAACCCAGGATTTGCATATTGCCCCCCCCCACCCCCCAATTTTTAAAAAAATAAATGGATGCTGTAATGCACATTTTTATTCATAAAAGGACGTGTCAATTTTGGACAAAATGGGGATAGCCTATATCATTTTCTTTCATTACATGCCAGCCACACTGTTTAAGGCAACGCAACTGAGAGAAAACGTACTGCAGTTCTGTATCATTACATTTCTGGGTAATTCCAGAATTCCTTTGCAATAATAGTTTGTATTAGTGCCTCAGACATATTAGAAGCTGTTCCAATTGACTCAGTGACAGCTTGGAACATTAAAGTCTGTTCAGCTCATTCAAAAGGCAGCATGGACACAACCATTCTGATCCCACATACACTAAACTAGATCACCATTAAAAAGTTTGTGGCAACTCACTTAAGCAGAACGTATTGTCATAAAACTTTGTCTTGTAAATTACTTTTTACAAAAAGTGTGTTCAGAAACTTATTCCTCAGCAAACTACTCAGATTCTGCACATGATATTTATTTTCTATGATGGTGACCTATGTTGGGCAACTACTTGGCACTAGCTCTTCAATGCCTCTTCGAACTAACACATATACCCAAGTTAACTAAGCTATTGTTGCAAGCATCAAGAAAAATGTTACTTCAACAAAAACTCATTTGATGCTTCTTGCGTAGCCATGTCAACTTGTCAAGAAACTTGGTATGTACCTTGACTGGATATTTTGAAGCAATAAACATTATTTTGGGATTTCAATATTCCAAGAATATTTTCCCCACCTTCCCCCCAACTTCATTCAAAGTCACAGGAGAAAAGACATAAACATATAGGATCAGTGCTGAGATGTTAATTATTTTGCAATTTTGGAAGCAATTTACTCCCAAAGTCCCCTTGTCTTAACTCCCGGAGAAGTGCAGTGACCATATCTCCCGGTTGTTGTTGTTGTGGGCATAGCGTTCAGCATTGCGGCCTTGATCTGGTTACGGAGAAATGCATTCTGCTCCAAAAGGACCTCATTGTTGCCCATCAAATTTGACACCTGTTTCTTGAGTTCCTCATTTCGGTTTCGCAACATAATGTTCTCCTCCTCCAGGTATCCAGAGTCAACCGATCGCCGACTTGTGAGATCATATTCATAGACTTCAAACTCAAACCCTTCCAACTTTCTCCTCTTCAAACGGTGGTCGTACTCATAGCAATTGATACCACTATCATTATCCAAACGCTCATATTTGCGTACCGGTTGAGTAATTGGAGGATCTCGAGTCAGCTTGGTATCAGGTTCTAAATTGTCACGTTTGAAATGCCGGAACCTACACTTTGAGCCTCTTTGACAGTCACCTTTAAGGTAGTCACGGCATACTGGGATCTCACCTTTATCAGCAGGGAGGTCAGAAACTGAGAGACCATAGGTTTCAGCCACCTTCGAGCGCAAATGCAAGGGAAGTTCCCCTGTTTTTTTGTAGTATTCCTCATCGTCTGCTGTCCCATGTATGAATGTGCACTTTGCACGGGTACATACATTATTCATAAAATAATGACAGAAGACAAACTCATTCTTTTTCACACCTAGGTCATGTACCTCATTTATATCCGGATGGAGGTACTTGCAGGTCTTGCCGCGATAGCAGACATTGCGCAGGTAGTCCCGGCAAACATCTTCCGTGCTCTGGCCAGCCTCGTCTTTGCCATTGTTAATAACATTATTGTCTGCCATTTTTACCGATTATTTCAGCGCTGCTCAACAAACAACTGCAAAAGAAAAATGAATCATGTCAGAGACAATAGGACCGACCACAAAAGTGTGGGTCATCTTCGCATCCCACCCTCGACCACACCAAAAACCCAAAGATGACTTAATTGAAAATACACAAATTGCAAGCACTTTTTATGCAAGTTAGCTGCCTTGTTTTGTAAAAGCATGAGCATTAAGGTGTTTGCACGAAGCTTCAACATCAAATTTATTAGCCATTTTGAGCAGCACCAAGTTTAAAAAAAAAATCAGAGTGTGAACTCAGTTTCATTTATTATGCAGCAGGTTTCTGTATTTGTACGAGAAATTTGCAGTTAAAAAGAAGCGTGATATTTATGGCCGTTTTAAGCTTTAGAGTACTGGCCTCTCAATTGTCTAGAAAACCAATTCTTTATTAAAAACCATTCTTATCAGAGGACTATTTTATTGAAGTTTGCCCCCCATTTCCCGAGCAGGTTAGAAGATCCAAGAGTACAAACGTAACTAAGTTTTAATTGCAGCGCTTTATTTTTAAGGTTCAAATGCATTAGATAAAATGTTCCATTTAGGTAGGAACAGCTGAGAGAATGGGAACAAAAGAGGTTATAAATGAAAAGCTACGTTTTTTCTTTTTGATTTCGATCATTTTAGGCATTTATTTTTGCGAGTTACAAGTGCAAATTTTACTAACAGTTAATTATCCTTTCTAGTATAATATTACAGTTTACCTCATCAACATAATTCCAAACTGAAAGTGCAGGAGGCACGCAGTGAGCTTGGGCAGCCTGAAATTTACCCAGGATATACAAAGTATTAAGTTTTAAACTATTGCCATAAAGTTCATAACTAAGACAGTGCCTTTTTTACACATGGATGTCTTTTAGATATCAAAAAGGGGTAACAGCTGATATGGAAAGAGCTGGCAGAAAAACGCAGGAAGAAAATACTAATTGAAACTTTTGAATTAAGCCATTTAATTTTAGGCTTTCTTCCTCCATTTCCTCGCAGAAGGTCTCATGCTTCTCTGAAAGGTAAATATTTCAAGAAAACGGGAATTAAATTCATTACCTAATTCTATTTTGCACAAAGGAGTTTGTGGTTAATTCTGATGCCCAGATGCAACGTGCCAACAGACTGACACTCAATTATACGGAGTTACTGCAAATAATTCACAACAACCGTAACATTTCCACAACTTTTATCTGGCAGACACTAAGTCCCATTCCTGTTGGTTTGCTACACAATAACTATGCAATATAAAAGTAAATAAATAAATAATCTTTGAGAATGATCGTTTGATTATTGAAACTTTGTGACCAAAGGGAATGGCGATAGGAAAGTTGGGTAAACAGGAGCTCTCAACTCTTCTCCGCAAATACTCATTTTGATAGTTGGAAAACATTGTCAGACTGGAGTTTTGATTTTCTTTCATTTTTTCAGCAGGAAAAAAAATATTTGTTTGTGTGTGTGATATATCCTCAATAGAAACTGTAATATTTTCCTATAACATAGCCGGCAAAATAATTATTCGCATCATAAAGTAACTTCGCTGAAAGGAAGAAAACATAGCCTGGTATGGTGCCTTTCCCTCTTGTTATCAGCCAATTTGCACACAAAGTCTAACAGCAAAGATGTTTAATGGCCAATTAATCTCATTTTGCTAAGCTTTGATGAAAGTTAAATATTGACTCTGATGTTTAGATAACTCAATGTCAGAGTCAACGTTAGAGGGATAGCATCTTTTACTCCCAGAACAGATGGAGAAGCCTATAATTTAGTATATAGAAACCAAAGGCTACTTTTCTGACTATTTAATACTCTCTAAGTTCTGCACAGCAGTGCCAATCCGAATCGTGATTCTAAGTCTGCGCATAAGGCTCAATACCACATTCATGTCCCCACCATGATCCATACATTTTTGTAGTTCCAAAAAACCTACCATTTAAGGAAGGTAGAGAAGCAGGAAGAAATTATCAGGATTTTGTAAATAATTCAGACCAGCACTGGGGTGAAGCATGTTCCAAGACAGCTGCACATTTTATTGCAAAATATAGAAAGGTAGTAAATAAACACAAATAAATAAATGCTTCACACAGAACGGAGCATTTAGATTTAGTGACTTAATTTAATGCAAAAAAAGGGGATAAATTTACAAACTCTTGATCTAGGTAAGCACACATTCAAAGCGCCACCTGCAGAGTTGTCGGCCTAGTTCCAACTGTGCTCTCTGCCAAAAACATTGAACTCATTCTCATATTTTACTACCAGTGACATTAATATCTTTCTCAGATATAACTTATTGCAAACTTTTACCAGGATGATGCATTGTTTGCTTTTCCACTAACTGATGGATTATCATTTCTAAAGAAGGCACTCTCTCTCAACTGCAAGAGCATCGTTAGAATTGTCCTTTTTTTTTTGCGCATCATGCTATCAAGAACGAACACTGCTTTTGCTCATAGCCGCTGATGCAGATGTTAGTTGCTTGCCAGTCGATTGCTATAAATTAATCTTTTGTTTTGCGCACAGCCGATGCTATTCAGAATTGGCAGTTTTGCTCATTGCCGCTAGCACAGACCTTTTTAGTTGTTTGCCACCAAAAAGGATATTGCATCCAATTTAAGAAGTATGTTGTTGAACTAAAAGCACCAGCTCCAGAAATGCAGTATAACCCATATGGACTGTTACCTCTATGGTCTCGTAAGTTTTCATACCTGGGAGATTCTGAAAATACCCAATTATAGGCTTGTGTTTAAAACAAGCACTTTTAGCCCTGACGAGAGCATTGGGTTGAAGTCAGGAATGTGCATTAATGCTGGTCATGGCAACAACACCCATATCTCATGAATGGGTTTTAATAAAAGGGAAACAAATAGGGGAGACAGAACAGCAGTGAGCAAGGTAACAACAGTTGAAGTCAAGTTTAAACAGAATCTGAAAAAAAAACAAACACAAGGACAGTGGCTTTTATTATTTTGTTCCATTTGCTTCTTTTGCGCAAATATTCAGTGCACATGTAAGCAGAAACTCGATAAAAGCCTAAATTTGTTTTAAAAAAATCAAATATAATGCCAAAAATAGGAACTTAAATTTGGTATATTGTTTACAAAGCACAAAAACTATTAATACTTTTTCACTCAGAGAGTTGTAAATCTGTAGAATTCTCTGCCTCAGAGGACAGTGGAGGCCGATTCTCTGGATGCTTTCAAGAGAGTTAGATAGAGCTCTTAATGATAGCGGAGTCAGGGGGTATGGGGAGAAGGCAGGAACGGGGTACTGATTGTGGATGATCAGCCATGATCACATTGAATGGCGGTGCTGGCTCGAAGGGCCTACTCCTGCACCCATTGTCTATTTGTATTACATTCCCAAGTAACATTGTATTTTGACAAATTGAATCAAAAATGTTAACTCCTCAAGATCACTAGTTTGAGTCTATTCAACATCAAGCATGGACCTCATCTTAAATAATAATGAATAGAACCCACCATAATCCGAGGAGACAAAGTCCCTTATGTTTTAGGGAAGGCAAAAAGCTGCACTGGCCATAAAGGATCAGGTGTACTGAGAGAAAAACAAAACCAGAATTATTTGTGAGTTGCTGTGTTTTCAACTCACCAAAGTTGAAAAGCAATCTGACATGGGCTATTCATAATTACTATTCAGTAATTGGAAAATTTCAGCCCGATCTGTTTACCATTTTGAACAGATAGATGTTCTGTGTCATGCCCAAATGGAAAGATTGCATCATTGTTCTTTTTTAATAAATTTATTTAAAATAAATTATGCACAAGAAAAACCACATGCTTGATTACAAAAATTCTTAACACATCATTAAAAAAAAATACAAATACGACATGTGCATCTGCAGTTCATCTTGTATCAGGTGCCAATAGCCCATAAAAAATAAAAAGCAATCAGTTTAAAGTTTTGTACTTAGGTTGCAAACTTGTACAAAATAAATTCTGAGAAATAAAATAAATTTAGCATAATAAACTGCTGAAGCACAGAAGGTCATTTATCCCAATAAGTCTGCACCCATATATCTGCTCAAGTCATGCAATCTCTCTTCACTTCATCATGAACTGTCCAGGACTCACCAGCCATGGCTTGCATTACTCACTCTGTACGAGCGAGGCAAACCAGAAAACTCAAAATAAACGTTGAACGAGACATAACATTTGAACCTCTTAAAAATGCAGTGTCACAAAATTGAAAATTCCACTTACTTTCTTACAAAGTTCTGAGAACTGCTCTGTGAATGCTCCATTGGACCTAATTTTCATAGTAATAAAAAGACATGTTATACCATCTAGGTATTTAACGGTCTTAATAATCTATTTGAAACATAGCATGGCACATTCCAAAATAAATAAGTAGTGTTACCTACGTTGTTTGGTCTCTCATTCTTCAAATAACAGTATCCTCCTTAATCCTCAGGAGTGAGTCCAGGTTACCTACATGGACGCAATCCCTTCTGATGTTTCATTTTGGTGATGTCGCCCATGAGCTTTTCCCTTTCAGCACACTAGTGACACCATTCATTTGATACATACACTTTTCACAGTAACCAGAACAAAGTGTAATAAACAATAGCACATTATTGAACTCTAGTGTGAAAACAACCATGTGGTTCATTATTAACAATGGCTGCAAGTCTGAGGAATGAGCATAATGAAAAACTCATCACATTTCACAAAATATTGCAAGCAGACATTCTTGACCAAAAGGAAAACAGGGAAGATGGCAAATTCAAAGATGAAGAAATCAGTGGGCAACAAGGAAAACGCATTAATACATGGGTAAAGATGTGGTAGAAAAAGAACTGGAAAATAAAACCTTAAAAAATGCTATTCCTCAACTGGATGCCAGAAGTTTCTTAGAAAGGTATAAGCCATAATGAAATTTGTTGGCCGATAAAATCATCAGCCTTGCATTGGCCAAAATCATCAGCTTTGCATCAGTCTAAATCTTGGAATGTCCTACCCAACAGTACTGTGGGAGAACCTTAACAGGACTGCAAGGGTTCACAGTTGTGGCTCACCATCACCTTCTCAAGGGCAATAAATGCTGATATTGCTAGCTAAGCCCAGATCCCAGATGAATAAGAAAACTAGATTTTATAGCCTCTGTAGGTTATGATGCAGAAAACAACAAAATAGTCAAGCACTACAGCTGTCACATTACCAATTTGCGATGTTTTAAATGCGAGCCTCAGCAGGGTAAAAATAATCTGAATCATGGTGCTGGAGTCTTTTGTGTCCGCTATTACCACTCACTGAGTATGTGGGGAGAGCACATTCACCCATGATTTGGGCTTGCATGCTAGTCTTTCCGAGTGTGGAAATATTCTGCTAACACCAAAACAAAAGACTCTGGGATGCCAGATGATAGCTAGAATCAATAATGGCTGCCTTAATCCAATGAATAGCAAAAGCAGGCAACTGGAGGTCTGCAGCCAGTTGCAGCGAAAGGAAATAATTAACCAAGATGTCCTCAATGTGGTCACACTGCTGCAGAAAGTCCCATGGGAACTTCATCACAAGAGTGAACCAACACTACTGCCTAAAAGGTGTTGTGGGAGATGCAACTTGCAGATAATGGTCCCAGCTGAGCCAGTGGGGCAACTAGTTACTTATAACAGAAGTGGAGAAGAAATGGACTACCTGGAAGGCCTGAAATGGACTCTGGGCACATTAGCTGGCCACGAACGAACAGGGCAAAATGGCTTGCCACCACCATGCCCAAAACCCGCATGTGATAGGACAGAAAATATGCAGTCCTTTTGGTCTGCCCATACATGATTCAGGGTCTTGAAAGAGGCCAATTTGCTGGCTTTGTACTGTACTTTTTATTTGAAACGTGATTTTGGTTTTTGGACACAAGGCAAAGATTGTTTTAATTTTAGTAGTATAGTGTACTTAAATAAATGTAAGCTTTCTGCTACAATTGATGATCCTGGTCTTCAAATGTAATTAAACTTCCTATCCCAATGTTCTGGGTAGTTTGGGAAAATCTAATGAATGGTTTTGCTTCAATTGATTATTGAAACTTCAGATCAAATCTATCCCAATTTACCCCAAAAGTTGATGTTTACATAAACCTTTTTAATGTTGCAGCAAGTCCCAAAGTTTATTTACAAAACGTATACTCTGTTGCAATGTAGAAAATACTGCAGCAGATACACAAACTAGCTCAAGCATCAATATGATAATCAGATTTTACATGTTACTGGACGACCCGTGGACCCGTTGTTACTAAAGGTTCATTAGTAACTTGTCAGTTTCTTTGTGAACTAAATTAAGGTGCAAGTGAGAGCGCATTTATTAAAGTTTATCAAGTGAATTACTGTTAAAATATAACAAACCTTGATACTGCACACCGCAGGCGAATGGTAAGGTAGGCCTAAAATTGTTGCGCTATCGTGTACCATTTTGCCGGTATTTCAGGAACATGAATACATACAAGATGAAGGTTTTAGTTATATATATATATTGATTAAGATAAATAATCACAAGGATAGTGGGATAACTCCAATTCAACAGCACTAGGATCTTTAAGGTGTACTTGAGAAAGTAGACAAGGATATGTGTTTACGCTCTTCCAATAGACAGCACACATTAGCACTGTAATATCAACCTAGATTCTTGCTTTCAAATTTCTGCAGTGGAGTTGAACTGTCAACCTTCTTACTCAGAGGTTAGAGCGTTACCTACTAGATCAAGGCTGACTTCGCAAAGTGTTCTTAATGTACACAATATGAATCACCAGAATGGAGATCCACAAACCATAACTACTCTTGAGGTTCCGTTCTAAAACATTTAAAAGACACTTGGACAGGTACATGGATGGAAAGGTTTAGCGGGATATGGGCCAAACGCAGGCATATGGGACTAGAGTACATGGGGCACCTTGATCAGCATGAGCAAACTCGACCGAAGAGCCCGTTTCCATGCTGCATGACTGAGTAAATGCCATATACCACACTGCATTAAGCTGCAGAGATTGAAGTACATTTCTTCTGGTTTGCATGGTGATTCATCAGTTGGCTGGTTATAACACGGCAACTAGCTGTTGCTCCAGATATCTGTCTCAGACAGAATATATGAAACAGTTGAAAAGTCGACAAATAAATGCCAAATTCAGCTCTCAAAAATAGTGAACCATTCAGGTTGATCTGCAGTTTTGATTTCCCTTCTGAAGCCAGGAACAAGAAATGCAATAATGATTTATGTTGGCACTCCCATCCCAGCAGCCGCAACATAATTTGAAATTCATTTGTTAATAAAAGTAGCATTATTTTAGAAATGGTTATTATGGGGACAAGAAATTTGTATCATTTCAATGCACATTTAATAGGTACACCACCCTTTCTTACCAGATGTCTCATTTGAAGTGGTGAACTTAGCTTTGCCATCTACTTTTACAGGTAACTCCTTCACTATTCAAGTCTCACTTTAGTGAAACATTATTACTTCCAAGTTTTCAGGTCTACATCTGCAGTTAACTTTATGTTGCAACGCTTGAAACAAACTCGTTTTCTATCAGTGTGGGCACTATAGTCTACCTCGTACAGCTTTTTATAAAAACAGATAATGTTTTAGCCTTTTTTGTGGGGAAAACTTGACAGCACTTGAAGGAATCAAATCATTTTCAGGAAGCATTACTATTTATACAATAGGCAGACCGTAGCCAAATACCGTTCAACTGGTCTAACTGATCCCTTAGTGTCACCTGGTATCACAAAATGCTGGAGTAACTCAGCGGGTCAGGCAGCATCTCTGGAGGGAAGGAATGGGTGGCGTTACGGGTCGAGACCATTCTTCAGACTGATGTCAGGGGGGGCGGGACAAAGAAAGGATATAGGTGGATACAGGAAGACAGTGAGAGAACTGGGAAGGGGAAGAGAGGGACAGAGGAACTATCTAAAGTTGGAGAAATCAATGTTCATACCGCTGAGCTGTAAGCTGCCCAAGCGAAATATCATATCATATCATATCATATATATACAGCCGGAAACAGGCCTTTTCGGCCCTCCAAGTCCGTGCTGCCCAGCGATCCCCGCACATTAACACTATCCTACACCAACTAGGGACAATTTTTACATTTACCCAGCCAATTAACCTACATACCTGTACGTCTTTGGAGTACTTTGAGGTGCCTTTCCTCCAATTTGCGGTGGGCTGCATGGCGGTGCTGGCTCGAAGGGCCGAATGGCCTCCTCCTGCACCTATTGTCTATTGTCACTATGACACTGGAGGAGGCCCATGACAGAAAGGTCAGACTGGGAGTGGAAGTGCTCAGCCACCGGGAGATCAGGTTGGTTAAAGCGGACTGAGCGAACGTGTTGAGCGAAACAATCACCGAGCCTGCGCTTGGTACCTTAGTGTCACCTGCTTATAATTACAATCGATTGTAGATGTGGGGGAGAAGCGTCATGAAGAGGGAGATTGAGCAATTTCAGTTCTACTTTGTCACAGCAGTTTACTCAACTGTTGACCCCATTGCAACAAATCCTTTCCTTGCTGTGCACTAGTTGGCATTGTAACTGGTTTCTCCTCACATACATGTCCCTTCACGTTTCTGATGCAAATTTAGTACAGTCTCCAGAATGCCTATGCCATTCATATACCAAAAAGATCCAACCAGTTACTAACATTGTGAATATCAGTATATTGTTTCTCCTCATCCTCTGCACTGCCTGTTAATTAGTTTTAGAAATGAAATTGGGCAGGCTGAGCCAGAAAATGTTAAGCGTTGTTCACTTCAGAAAAACAGTCCCCCCTTCAAAGTATTTCCAACATTATTTTATTTCAGATTTCCAACATTGCAAAGGTTAGCTTTTAAATCATCGGATTCGCCTCACTTAGTTCTATTCTCACCTATCCACAGTAAGAGCTTCTACAGAAGTAACTTTCCCTCTCAACATTTTGCAGCCTTAGCATTCAATTCAACCAATCATCTGGCCTTGTATGTTCTTCATCACAATACACACAAGTTCATCCATCTCTGCCTCTGAAACTTCCATATCATTTCCTGACTTCATTATTCATGGCCAATTTCCCATTTTCCATAGAAAGTAAATCAGCTTATCCAAACTCTATGCTCTTGATTCCAAATCAGCACTTTTTCTAATATACCCTTAAAATGCTTTAAGAAAGCCAATATATCATTAAATGTTCCCGAGACTGATGGATGGGTTTTACAATGTTGTATGGACTCCTTATGGCCAGTCTTTGAGATTAATTGGGGCATTGAGGGGTAGAATGGTAGTGGCAAAGCAAATCATTGGAGCTGGCCAGAAACATTTCATAAACAAGAACAGTGATCATAAATGAGAAAGGCCCAGCATTGAAGATAATGGTAGAGAGCGCAAGCAACATTGTGCATGGTGGGCCAAAGTGACTGGCAAAGAGAAAATTGAGGTCTAGAGGTAAAGTACAGATAGGGACTGGAGAATAGGAAGTATTATGGCAGATCTGAACAAAGTTGCACATGTGGAAGAATTAATATAGAATATAGAAAAGTTGAGCCTAGCTGAAGAATTCACAAGGCTGACTGCAGGGTCCGAACCCAAATCGTTGCCTGTCCATTCCCTCCACAAAAGCTGCCTGACCTGCTGAGTTACTCCAGTACTTTGTGTTTTGACTGTAAACCTTATGATTCAAATCAAGAATGCAGCTGGAGACAGGAAAAGAAAATTGTAGAGTAAGCTGAAAGTTTATTTTAAGCTAACTTTTAAACCGCAGGCCATTTAAGTTCATTCTACAGATAGGCAGTTTCGAAATCATGTGTAAATAGAGGGTACAACAAAGTGCCATCAGCACACGTTACAAAAGTTAATCGATGTTTGTGAAAGGAAGGAACATTGGGGAGAACAAGTCGAAGTTACAGACTCAAGGATAACAGCATCTGATACCAGACATTTAACATTAGTTTTATGAAATGGATATGGTTAGGCAATTTTATTAACTGGACTCAAACCAATAAACAGGAAAATTAAATCAAACTTTAGAAAATATGTAAAAAAGGCCTTCTACAGTTGCCAAGATTGATGTGAAAATAATGCCTTTTAGAGAAATTAATGTCAAGCCTGTTTTGGCCGATATGGGACTCTAGTCCAATGCCAATATGGAGTACACTTAACTACAAAGTTAACAGTTTTAAGTAGTTACCTTTGATCCCTGCACAATGGCAGACGATAGAAGGCAGTGTGCCACAAGTATCAGTGCCAGGACTACCTATTCAAAATTCACACAAATAATTTGTGATTTGGAAATCTATCTGGTTAATCTGTAGCTTTCACAGATAGGAATATGCGGAATAGGAATATCCATACCCAATCTGCCCTATGCGACTCACTACCTTTCGCATGAGGTAGACAACATTGAAAAAGAAAAATAGCAGCTAAATGGAAATTGAACCTCTGGCATATTGAGGGAAAAGCCGAAGTGTCAGCTAATAGACAAGAAACAGAAGAGGAGAGGGATACAGGTGAAGAGATTGTTACAAGCAGCAACAGGCCAGCAAAATAATTTTAAAATAACCATCAATGCATTTTCTGGATTCAAAAGTAATGGTCAGGCACAGTTCTGAGCCTCCACTATAGAAAAAAATATCATTAAAATACCAATAAAAATTTACAATAACGGCACCAGAACAGCTGTCGGGAAAATGGAAACTTTAAAAAAATGGCACAACTATGCTCAATTTGGGCAGTGTAGATGTGCAGCGAGCAAAAACCGCAGAGGCCATAAATAAAGTACATTTAGTTCAATACAGAAATATGGCTCTCATGAGCACAGATTGAGAGAAATAGTTTGTTTTTCCAAAAGGAAGCCAGAATATTCTAGTGGCATGAAAAATTGCTGAACGATTGAGATGGAATGAGAGTTGATCCACAAGGCTAGGCCATAAACATTAGCTTAATCAATCACACCCAGCACCTAAAATAAAATTTACAATAGACCCAATAATTTAAAGCGACTTTGATAACACAGTAAATATGAACTTGCGCCCAAGTGCTAAGAGGTTAAAAATTCTACCCAACTACCTTGCCAGATATTTATCATTGATCCTACTGCACCATTTCCATTATCTCACATGTTTACTTCAAGCAACATCCATACCTTAAGAAATGTTGGAAAAATAAGACAAGCTGTCTTTTGATAAACCTGTCAGACAAGATTTCTAAATATACTTAAAACAATTTCATCACGGAAAATTGTAAGAATTACCATAACTCCAGTTTCTAAATTGTATATCATGTTTGCTAAATATAAGCGATCATGTTTGCTGCCAATCCAGCCAGTTTAGCTGTGATGCTTAGCTACCCCAAGATTGTTAATCTTAGCAATGGTAAAAAATTGCTGCCCAAATTGTGACTACATCCCACCTTATGAAAAAATACATGATTTCCACCCCTTCCCACTAGATTCCACTGGAAATGTAAATGTGGAGGACAAGGATAAAATCATTATGTTGTGAATTATTTGCACCAAATGACAGGAGGCAATTTTAATAAAAATGGAATCTTACTTCCCATATTCCAAATCAACTGGCGCAACTTATATTTCAATCAACAGGACTCATCACTCTTCCAGTTAAAAAAACAGCCCAATTAGACGACAACTCACCTGCTTCCATTCCATGCTTTTTCCAAGATATGCACTTCCTGAACATCTCTCCATGATTTCATTTTTTAATAAATCATATACACTTCCACAATTCCCATTGCAGATGAATAGTACAAATTAACAGTCCCATCAAAAGGACCTGTCTCTGCACAATTTTCGGAACAATTTTTGGGAAGTTAGTTGACTTTGGCCGAGTTGAATTTATAATTTGTTTCAGAAGTGAAGTGTTTTAACTCACTGCATCATCTGGTCCCCAAAAAGTCAATCTACTGAAGTTTTCACACAAGGAATATGAAACAATACACAAATGAAAATTTATTTTATTGTTATACACTCAACAGACTTTCATAGAAATGAAGGTGAACACATTTCTTGTTTTAAAAGGTCTACAATGAAACAAGTACACTTAGTTTAGGACTGTATAGGTTCTGTTGTCCTGGAGGTCTGCATCAGTCGAACGATTAACGATGGAGGGGAAAAACACTACATGTAATCGCTTAGAAAAGCATTAACCATAGCAAAGAACTATGTAGTAATCAATATATACACATTATACAAGTACTGTACCATTAAACCTTTCCTACGCATAAGGTGAAACTATAGTTGGTTTCTCGTTTTACTGGCATAACCAAACAGCAACCGAAGTGTTAATTACTCCATTTTAATAATCACTTCGCTGCAAAGTCCAATGTAGGAAACAGTGCGTTTTGGCAGTACAGCAATAAATCAAAAACATCAAATTCTGAAATAAAAAAATTAAAACCAATTACCAAGACCAGTAGTGAAAACCAGAATTCAAATTGACGGGAAAAAATGCAGTTCAGATTACTAGCAGGTAGAATGAGAACACTATTGCAATACTGCAAGACAGTCTAATTTGTGTGGAATATCAATAATTGAGACCTTCACAATTCCCTCGCACATTGAAACAAAAAGTGTAGCCAATTGTGATTGGGTCAGTGTTAAGTCGTAAAGAAACAATCTCACTATGGTACTACTCTAAGAATTAGGACTGCTTTGTTTCTTCCAAATCTTTAAAAAAGTTTGTGGTGTACCCATTTCTCGCCTGGAAGTTTTAATCAGGAAAAAAGGGTATTGTTTGTGACATTCTGGTTCATTTTACTGGCAAGGGCTAACAATAATTGAAGACTACCAATAAAGTAGTAACTGCTCCTACCCTGTTCCCAGTGAACTGCAGCTTGTATATTTGCCCAAAGATGTAGGTATGTAGGGTGGAGAAGAAAATGTTAACTGTTAAAATGCAGACCCAAGGTTTAATTTATAAAAAACTAAACTCATGTAGTAGTCAAACATCAGAACAAAGGATAGATGAATGCCAGAATCCTAAACCACTGATGCCAGATATGATTATAAATAGTATTGACATTTCAGTGCAAGGATTTAAAACAAAATAGCAAGTGATACTTCGAACACTGTGATTTTGGGAACTGAAAGAAGCAAAACAATCAACATGAAAGCAGATTCCTGTCAAAATGTCCTGCTGTAGTAAATCATTATTGACTTGAACAGTCATTTTTTCAGGCTTGATGAATAGGAAAATTTATCTTGTCCACCTATTACAAACAGGATTCCACTGTACATTGAACTATGGTGCACCATTTACCAGTTATGTAATTAATATTTATGAATTGCACTCCTGGATTAGAAGAAATGAATTCCAAAAGTATGTGGCAGCTGCAATATTAGCTGCTTGATATCAATCAACACTAATACCTAGTGGTAGTGTACCAAATTGAATTTCACAATTTTGTACTATATCCCCATAGCTTGAGAAGGCATGTAAAGGGGAGGGAAATGTGGACAAGGGAAATCAGATGTACTGGGAGTTTGTCTGCCCACTATTCGCAGCTGAACCCGTTGTAAGAAGACCCAGTGCTTCTTCAAACAGGAAGAGAGAAGTGAATCAAGATAATTTTGCCGACTTTATTTTCTGCAATCAATTGCAGGTTGATCAGGAGTTTCAGACATTTGGAACCAAACTGTGCCCCCACCCAAAAGGAACAGTAGAGCAAAAAGATAAATTAGAAATTATGCACAATAGCTGGAAAATTACTAAAAACAGGCAGGATTCTCTGTTCACCTGAGGCCAATGAAAACATGGCAACTGATATCTACACTCATTCAACTATTTTAAATTTGAGTTCTAAAGTAGAAAGCAGATCAAGAAAAGTAGCAGGAAAAACTATAACGTCCCATGCAGTGGTCCTGGGTTCCCACAAATGCAAAAAAAGTTACAATACAGATTTCCAAAGACCAAAAGGACCACCAACCCAACAATACCCACTTTACACAGCATCAAAAATGTCTTGCTTCCTGTGGCTTTAGCAAAATTAAGTCAGCTGGCTGACAAATGATAGACTTGGTTTTCACAGACCTCAGTCACATAGAGAACAGATACATAGAGGAGGCAGCTACACATTCAATTAAATGGGTGTATTCAAGGCTGTATTCCAGATTTAGATGGAAAATAATCATGTCAGAAAAATTTATCCAGAATTATGCAGCCTTCAATTCCCAAGACTGTTGTAGGTTGAGATATATACCAAGGCATCTTACAATACAAACACACCCTGGAAAACTTTGCAGTAGAGGTGGCTCAATTTGTGGCTAATTTTGCCACTTAATTCACATCCATTTCTGCCACTATGCTTTGCCAAAGCCAAATCTAGCACGTGTCTAAATCTTGCAACGCAGGTTTCCAGAAGTAAAATGCGCAAATCAGTGAGTTGACAAGATACTCCCAAATCTGTGCACAATTGGCCGTAACCAAGTCAATGGACAGAGAATTTTCCAATGTCACTTCGAAAACATCGTACAGGATTAGAACAACTTCCTCCTGCATTTTAGTTAAATATTTTCACAATTCTCCCATTACTGTGTTTTTAAAAAAAATTATCAGGTGGATGGGTGGAGGAAGAAGGGTGGAGAAAACATTAAATTATTCTAAATGACAAATGTTCATAATCCTGAATCTACATATGATCAAGAAAAGCAGAATTTTTGATACTGTGTGCTTCACCAATGTTAGAAGTGGCAAGGCAACTTAATCATTCTCCCCTGTCCATCCCAAATTCCTTCCCCCCACACCACCATTTATAAATTCTAGACAGTGGTACAGTAAACCCTCGTTATAACGAACCATGGAGGTTGGGAAAGATGGTAACAGCCGGGAAGACGGTGGGTTCTGGCACTGTCAGCCCAGCCTGCAAGCGGCCATGGGTGGCGTCAGCAGCCTAGCCTGGCAATGAAGGTCAGTACAACCAAAATCCGTTATAAAAAAAGTCCATAAAAACAAGGGTTTACTGTACTGCCAAACTACCTTGTATCAATTGAGCCTGGGGCCTTATTTGCACCTGTAAAGCAGAGTCCCAGCACAATCTTCTCAGATCTGACAAACTACATAGCTTTCTTTTATTAGTATACTGAAATGATAAAACAAATATTTAAAGGAGCTGAGTCACACCTCTCTCAGGTGATCAACTCCATGTCACTGGGTGGTGAATCTCCCAGCTGTTGCAGTGGGTGTAGGGGTCATAGCTGTCATTGAGGTCATGGGAGTCATCATTCCCATCTTCACTTGGTTGCGGAGATTCGCATTCTGCTCCAGTAGGAGCTCATTGGTAGCCATCAGGTTTGACACCTGTTTTTGGAGATCCTCAACGCGCTTTTGGAGCATGAGATTCTCTTCTTTCAGAAACCGGTGGTCAGTTGCGCCTGCATTCTGCATTCCATACTCGTATACTTCGAAACCCAAGCCCTCCATCCTCCGCCTCTTCAAGTGTGCGTCGTTGCCATCATAATGGTCAGTGTCATAACCTCTGGTGTAGAGGTCATCATAGCGATCATATCTGCGTGCCAAGGGAGAAAACACTTGGCTGTGCGCCATACCTTGGTTTTCAAAACCATACTCGTCGCGCTTTACGTGCAGGAATTTACATTTGGGCCCTCTTTGACAGTCACCCTTTTGATAGTCGTGGCAGATCGGAATCTCACCTTTATTAACGGGTAGATCAGAAGATAAAAGGCCAAGGGTGGACATCTCATTAGCGTCTGGGTGGCGGAACTTGCAGCGCTTACCGCGGTTGCAGACGTTGCGCAGGAAGTCACGGCAAATATCATCTGTACTGGGGCCAGCCTCCTCGGTGCCGTTATCTGGCATTTTTATAGATTATTTCTGCGCTGTTTAGCCAAGGCGCTACGCAAGCAACTGCAAAAGAAAAAAAAGGCAGGTCTTTACAGAGAAAGAGCGATCGTTTACAAACTAACTGCTGCGCATTCTATAAAACACTGAAATTAGTGGCCGGAGTAGCAAAATTAAGTGGCAGTTAGCAGGGAGGTCTGTGCAATATCTTTGCTTGCACAAGGAAAAAGTCACTAGTGAATGTTAAATCCACAAGTGAGGTGTGCGCAAAAAAAAAAAAAGAAACCTTTTCAGGTTTATAGTTTTCCAACTCCAGAACAGATCACATCCTGATGTGCCATCAGAACTTTTTGAAATGTGCACAAAATGTGTACCAATATTTATGAAAAAATCAGTACGATGATCTCCAAACAGTGCCAGCCTAACTCACCATGGCAGTGCTCCACACGAATTATCAGCTTTAGCCAAGGAAGCACACAACTTGACCAACGGAAATTTGAAGCCCCTTGTCCATCCTTCCACAGGTAGCAAACGGCATTCTTAATCTCGTTGTACTTGTACAATGACAATAAAGATATTGTATTGTATTTCTTGGAAACTACACCAACAAGCACATTCTCAACTTTTTTTCCCCTTTAAAATACTTACACAGCAGAACAATACATCTTGTATAACTAGCTTTGTTAAACCAGTACTCATTTCAATTACAAAGGAAAGGTGTCAACTGCACAAAACCTCTCCAATCAGCAGCTAACTACAGTTGCCCTGAAATAACTGGCACCATGTGGAATGTGAACACAAGGCTCAAGCAAGTTACTCCAGGTAGCTCCGAGCCAATTACAGTATGCCAAAACCCCACTTTTGTTTCCATGTTTGCACACTTGGCCTTCCATTCATTTAACTTTGCATACTATTTTCTTCCATAAGGCAGGGCATTATTAATTACTAACAATGCAAAAATAAGAAATTGGACTTATACAAAGTATGTGACCACTTCTGTACTTGCCATACGAGTTATAGCAATTTAACACTTCCTGGACTGTACCAGGTTTTCAATGCTATCAGAACACTTGGCCTCCACTTTCTTCGTCGGGAAACACCTCAAACCACGTGAACACAAAATCAAGTCCTCACTCAGAAAGTGTACACTGTAATAATCAGACCTAGTCAAACTGCCAAAATAAAGAGGCAGAACCATTTAGAATACTCTCCATTGCCTTAGATGCGTACGAATATCCATACGCACGTACGATCCTGGCACTCCAACTGCAGCAACTGTCACAAAGAATAGCAATTCTAGCCCTTCGTGCAAGATTAAACATATCCTAAACATTTTTGAAAACTATTTAAGTACAAACAATTTTTAAAAAAACAATTTCTCTACCCCTCCCCCACATAACGGCTTGTTGTACCCTGCATAACACGCAACGAGATAACGGGCAGTATTTGATGGTGGTTTTCATCTTTTACCGTCGATCTATATATCTCAGCATGTGGTTTGATGAACACAGACTCCGTCGCTCCAGATTGTAGCTGTGAGAAGCAGCAGGAATCCCACTAACACCTTCCCTGGTAGGCCGCAATGGCGCCTTTGGGCCTCGACTTCCTGTTACAAATTAAAACGCCTCCCGGTCGCAGACAAACGCGGACTCTCTCCGCACAAGGTTTGCACATTCAAATCGAGAATGCCACGGGTACATTAAAGTGCATGAAAAGTCACAAACCAGGGCTGGGTTGCCTATACAGTTCAGCTCGGCTTCTTCCCTCACAGCTCCCGACACAAAGAGGCTTCTACGCAGGTCCTCCCAGTTAAGGGTAACTTCGTAACTGGTCCTCCGAGCCAAGAGGAAACCCCGCCGCCCGCCAGCTGAAGGCAACAGCACCTTTGACGGCAGACACAGTGAAGCCTGGCATTGCCTGGCAATACCAAATAAATGACAAACAGCAAACCTTAATGAAGTTTGGATCGGTCATTTAGAAATGCATCGTTTGAGAAAAATGCATTATTTTCTATAAGTGGCCTTCCAATAACATTTTAACTTCTTTGGGTTAAATATGTATTCCCTGCAATATAACCATAACTAATCCTTCCACATTTTAAATAGGAAAATGCAAGCACTGAAGTTTATTTTAACATCGTTTTCAACAGCCCAAGTTAAAATGGGCGAGTGTTTCAATTGGAATCAATATTACCAACAATCCATCGTGGACCAACCACAATGAGCCAATACCAAGAAGCCACACCAACTTCCTCAGGAGGCCGACAAAATTTGGCACATCACCAATGTCTCTTACAAACTTCTACAGATGCACCATAGAACGCATACTGTCGGGTCGCATCACAGTTTGGTTTGGGAACAACTCTGCCCACGACCGCAAGACTTGTGGATGTAGCCCAGTCCATCACAAGCAAGCCAACATAATCAAAGACTTGTCCCACCCTGGTCATTCCTTCTCCCTGCTCCCGTCGGGCAGAAGATAGAGAAGCTTGAAAATGTGCAACACCAGACTCGGGAACAGATTCTAGCCTTCTGTTATCAGGCTTCTGAAAGGTCCTTCCATAAGCTGGGGTACAATTCACCTCTAACCCATTGCAGACACTTGACTTTGTCCATAGAACTGCATTACAATGTTAAAAACTACAGAAACAAAATCCTTTGGTATCCCAGTCTTCCAAATGTACATAAACTATGTATTCATTCCATCCTTTCACCATCTCCAAAATACAGAATTATGTCTTAAATGTGCATTCACCTTCGTATCTAAGATTACAATTTTCTACACTCTAGGTTTTATGACATACTGCATCCTAATCAGCACCATCTAGTGTGTGCACTGGATCCCAGATGAGCAACATCTTTACCATAAAGATATCATTTGTGTTTTCAAATTCCTCCATAAACTCACCCTTCCCTCTCTCGGTATCAGCCCCAAACCCTCAAGGTTTTTGAACACGTCTAACTTTGGTCTCCTGCTTTCCCCAGAATTTAATTGGTCAACCAAAAGCAGCCATGTTTACCTTCAGTCACTGAGGTCCCATGCTTTGGAAGTTCCCCAAAATTTCCAATCCACCAAACTTGTACTTCTGATAACATTTTATGGTATTTATTTTAATATCCTCCCAGTTGGCCTGGCATCAATTCTTATAAACTGTCTCATGAGCCAGCAATCTCAATTTCATCTCAGGGTAGCAATCCAAAATATAATTCTTCATCTGGTGCAGACACTAGGGCTGGGATTTTGCCCTCACATTCTCAACATCTTCTGAGAGGGACAATTCCGTTCACATAATGGAGCAAAACAGTTGCACAGGAAAGACAAGAGAACACCAGCTCGATTCTCTATTATTTAGAACTTCTCAAATGATAGCCACAAGACACACAGAAAATGAGTACAAGGAAATGCAGATAGACACAAAATGCTGGAATAACTCAGCAGGACAGGCAGCATCACTGGATAGAAGGAATGGGTGACGTTTCAGGTTGAGACCCTTCCTCAGACTTGCTCAGTCTGAAGGAGGGTCTTGACCCGAAAAGTCACCCATTCCTTCTATCCAGTGATGCTGCCTGTCCCACTGAATTACTCCACGCTTTGTGTCTTATCTTCGGTTTAAACCAGCATCTGCAACAAGGAAGGATCACAAAAAAACAACACAAAGTGCTGAAGTAACTCAGGGGGTCAGCATCCGTGGAGAACATGGATAGGTGATGTTTAGGGTCCCAACCAGAAACGTCGTCTGTCCATGTTCTCCAGGGATGCTGCCTGACCTACTGAATTACCCCAGCACTTTTTATTTCACAGAGAATACCCATGATTATTCACATGTTGACATTAAATTATGAAATAGTCATATGGCCATTTGAAGTGTTTGGCACCAATCCATGTTCTCGAGATGCTGCCCGACCCACTGAGTCATTACAGCAACATGACCTTTTTTGTAAGCCAACATCTGCAGTTCCTTGTTTCTACTCTCTATCAATATGCCTCACCTTATTACAGTCAAATATAATACGGGTTTGTCTGCAACAATACTCAGACCTCATTACCCATTGGTTTGCTATTGATGACCTTTCATCAACCCAAACCATTCACTTGATGTCTATTTCAGACTGGCATTTGCAGATTTTGATTTATTTGTTTAATTAACAAGGATTGGAAAAGGGTAGGGATAATTCAGACATCAGAAATGTTGAAAGAGGTTAATGAATGCCAATACAAACAGAATGCCGGAAGAACTCAGCATCTGTGGAGGCAAAAGATTCAAATCAACATTTCAGATTGAGACCTTGCATCAGGACTGAGGGGAAACAGGAAATATTGTGAATTTGAAGGGGGGGGGGGGGAGGGGGGAGGTGATCGAGGCTAGTGGGTGATAAGTGGAACCAGACTGGGAATGAATGAGGTGGCACCAGATGAGACAAAGGCTGATAGATCACGTTTGTGCAGTAATCAACCAGAACCAGAAGTCAGATGGGGAAGGGAACGATGTAACCAGGGAAGGATAAACATTGCTTGATTTTCTTTAAGACTCCTTTCCAACACAACTTGCTCGTTGGAAAAACTGAAATATTCCATTCTGGGTGGGCAGAAGGTGTTAATTTTGCAATAGAGGATGAAATCAAGATTTCAGCATCTGCAGTTTTTTGTATCTCCATTAAGTATTATGAACCTCGTCTTAATAAAAAGACCTTCAGGGCTATGGCACCCAGGATGGAGGCGCGCACAAATAGTGGAGCAAGGAGGAGTAACACGTCGAGGATAAGAGCTGGAGCACCTTCGATTTTTGGAAGCTGCGGTGTTCGGAGGGTGTACAATTTACAGCGCCAGGGAAAGACATTCATCGACTCTGGATTTCACTTCCAAGCAGCCTCCACGTTAATCATGCTTTGAAAACAATTGATAAAATGAACTCGGGGCCTCATCAATACCAAGGTATGGAGGATGGAGGAATATTTTCAGGAAGGCGACCGACCACCCTATTGATGAATTTATCCGCCGATTAGGCGCAATACCTTCAGGCGCCATTTTGTAACTAAGGCGGAGAAAAATGCGGCTCGAAAGCCGGATTTAAAATGGCGCCCCCGCATTACCCTACCCCCTCCTCAATTATACAAGGAATCAAACAACTTACGCCTCTAGAAAGAATAGGACGTGAACGATTCAAAGGAAATGACAAGATGACCACACCAGCTTTCCCCATTCGCGATCGAGCGTCCCTTCATTATCACGGTATAACGAACTCAAATCATAAAACTCTGAAACTGAACTATTACAGGAAAACTATACTGAACACTAAAACAAAGCAAAAGTAATAGAGTCAGAGCCAAACTTAATGAAATGCAATAATTAAATAATCACAACGGGATGCTGCCTGTCCCTCAGTTACTCCAGCATTTTGTGTCTATCTACTTTTTCAATAGTTGGCCAATAGTTGGACAGTGATTCATTATATTTGAAAATTAAATCAAATTGAGAAATTTTCCCAGTTTGTGATTTGATGGATTATAGAAAGGACCATTTTCAAAGATCATATACCACTGAAATCAAAGGAACTGAGGTGGTCAAAAACAAGACATGAATATTATTAAACCACCCAGAAATGCCACTTGAAATGTGCTGATATCAGATGATGTAGTGCAGGGTTTCTTCAAACAGAATCATGGAAAGTGCTTTCAAATAATTACAAGCTTAACAAAGCCGATGTGTGTTTCACATTGGCTGGTGAAGAAATAACATGCACTTAATTGCAAGGAACTTTTAATATATTAATATCCTAAAACACTTCTCAGGAGTGTTGACATGTGACAGACAACCTGTAATAGATGACAGCTGAGATCCAGTGGAAGGATATTATGAGTGAATTAAAATCATGGAGGGGAAGTAGTTGAGGGCGGGAAGTCGAGTTTGAGACAACGTAGCTAGAAGCTGTATAGCGATGTGACCAAAAAGCAGGCAAATGTGAGCAGCTTCGATGGGGCTTCTTGGCATGGGAGAGTTGGGCCAAAGGGCCTGCCTCCGTGCTGTATGACTATGATTTACGGTAGTTGTCAATAGTGAAGCAAAGAAAAACAGGGATCAGGACCAGAACTGGAGGAATGCAGAGAATTGAGAGGGCACCAAGAAGTTAGAGCATGACAATTTTTTAAAAAATTGTAAATAAAACAATGAAAATTTCAAAACCAAGATGGTGCCTGACCAAAACCAATCCAAGTTAACAGGCACAGGAGTAATATGTACTGATGTGAGGTAGGTTTTGATAAAGGGAAAGCAACAGCTATTGAAGGAATGTTATGTCCCAAATGCAAGAGGTGCAGAGATTTCTAGGTATGTTTCGTTCATTTAATTAGTTGTTTACACCCCCCCCCCCAAACTCGCTGCTGAATTAACCAGAATTGTAAATAGAGGAAAAGGGAACAAGCTTAGATAACTCTTACAAGAGCAATATGGAATTTCATGATTCTGAGAGTTTTGCGTGGTTTAACAGGATGTGATTCCTCAAAAGATGGATGGTAATAATTTGCAAATACATTTCCACTGAGCAAAGGGATGCATTTGTTTATAAATGGTGCATCTATGTGTGTATTACTATATGATTTTTATGTTGTCATTGAACTACGTGTAGTTTGCTGAACAGCATTATGAAGTCACTGGTTTATGGTTGTCACAGAAAAAAAGACAGTCGCAGACCACGAACTCAAAATCATCCTGCCGACCCCTGTACTTTTGTACTGAAAACAGAATTTGGCTTAATAAAATATCATGGGTTTATATCAAGAGTCAAAGACGTTTTTATTGTCATATGCCCCAGATAAAATAATGAAATTCTTACTTGCAACAGCACAACAGAATATGTAAATAGGAATATGTAATGTAATCCTTCCAAAATACAAATTGTTAAAGAAAATGACAATTTTCAGCCACAATAAAGCCGTCAAATTTACCAGAAGCTAGAAGTGTCATGCTAAGACGAAAGGTATGTTCATAAATATCCCTGCTTTGAAACATTGTGCAATTACAGATTGCAAGGAAATCTGATCTTTGTACTATAATCAGTTTGCTTATTTTATTTGTTTTTACTGTTTCATACTAGTGCACTATTCTATTAAGTTCAGACAAGCAGCACCTCATATTTCGCTTGGGCAGCTTACAACCCAGCACTATGAATATTGATTTCTCCAATTTCAAGTAACTCCTGCATTCCCTCCCCTCTCTCCCCCCTTCCCCATTCTAGTCGTCCTACCAGTTCCACTGGTCGCACCCTTGTATCCCTCGTTAGCACACCTTCCTCAGCCAACAATGGGCTACTTTGGGATCCACCCTTCCTGAGGTATCTGTTGCCGGCCCTGATTTGTTCTGGCTTTATCTCGCTTCCAGTTTAGAACTAGAACTAGAACAAACTACAAAACACAAATAATCCAGTGTTCACTTCTCAGCCGGAAGCCATCATCTAGTAGCCAGCTACCTCTGTAGCTACCCATCCCCAAACATACTTGACTAAATTTCTGATGCTGCCCCCCAACCATTCAGCACTAAAATCAGAATCTCGAGTCCATGTTCCATCTTGAGAGTCATAGAGTCAGAGTTCTGCAGCATGGAAACAGACAATGCGAGGCAGCAGCTCGACCAGCTGAGCCACCTCATCAAACACCCTCTGGAAATCCAAGTATAGAGCATGCACCAGTTTCCCCTTAATCACAGCATGTTACATTTGCAAAAGAACTAATAAATCAGCAAAATGTAATTTCTCTTTCAAAATACCACGTTGACTTTGCCTTGAATTTCTTTAAAAAGTGGTCTGCTAGAATGTCTTAAAAAAATAATTGAACATTTTCCCCATGACAGATCTTAAACTAACTTAAGAATAAGCGGTATGTCATTTAGGACTGAGGTTAGGAAAAACTTTTTCACCCAGCGTTGTGAATCTGTGGAATTCTCTGCCACAGAAGGCAGTGGAGGCCAATTCACTGGATGTTTAAGTGTTAGATATAGCTCTTGGGGCTAACGGAATCAAGGGATATGGGGAGAAAGCAGGAACGGGGTACTGATTTTGGATGATCAGCCATGATCAAATTGAATGGCGGTGCTGGCTCGAAGGGCCGAATGGCCTACTCCTGCACCTATTTTCTATGTATGTTTCTAACTGACCTGCTGTTTCCTGCTTTGTGCCTCCCTCCCCTTTTTGAATAAAGGAGTTTAATATGCTATTCCCTAATCTAATAGAGCTTTCTCAGAACCTAGAATTTTTAGTTGAAAACAAAACATTAATCTCATTATCCACTTCTTTTAAGTCATTGTAATGAAGCTCATACAAATTCTCAAACTGAAATCTCCAACTCAATACCAGAGTAAAAAAGTTTCGTGTTCAATGCCTATAATTGAACTATTCCCTCACCCCAACCTTTCCCTTGGAAAATGCCTAAAACCAAACAAGTGTTATCCACATTGGTATCGTGTTTAACCCAGAGAGCTTCTAACCACATATTGCGAATGGCAAGTATATAATTCGTACCTGATAGTTGATAATGCAGAACTCAATGAAAACATGTCCTACAGAACAGCAACCAGAAAAATAAATTTGATAATCAACTAATGCTACAAGCTATTAAAAAAAGGTGTTTGGCAGGTCTCTGGGAGCGCAATTAATTCAGGGAGCAGAGTATAGAGCAGTTGCTTTACAATATATTCCAATATGTTACCACTCATGTAGACACAAAATGCTGGAGTAACTCAGCAGGTCAGGCAGCATCTCGGGAGAGAAGAAATTCCTGAGATGCTGCCTGACCCACTGAGTTACTCCAGCGTTTTGTGTCTACATTCGATTCAAAACCAGCATCTGCAGGTTTTTTTCCTACACATGTTACCACTCATGTTGTTAAACAAGTCAACATAAGTTTGGCAGACAAAAGCTATTTTATAGTGACTGTATAGTAGTAAATTATATTACATTCACAATGAGCTTCACATAAACACCCTTCCATACAATGAATTGTACAGGGATACCTGCTGAGGTCAAAAATAAAACTGGGGTCTATTTACTCGATGTACCGTTGGTGGGAGAAGTATATTCCACTTGTTTCCTACAATGTGGAAACAATCCCACTGTCAGTTAGCAGATGCGTGCATTTTGCCTCACGTTTGACACATGTGTGTTGTTCCCAATTGCAATTACACAGCATAAGGTATTTGTGAAAGTATTAGGAATCGACTGGATATGATCTGAGGATACATCATTCCCATCTTGATGCAGATCACTTTGCGGATGTCTCGATAGACATCTACTCATCGAGGAAAAAGCACAGGAAAACGGTACATGTTTTCCACATTGTAATTTTCACAGTACCTATATAGTTCTATCAGCAATTTGCATCTGATCACTGGAGGCCAACCTTCTGTCAGCCAGGGCAGACTGGTATCCAGCATTTAAAACGTAGGTCATCAGAAAAATAGCCAAGCACAAAAAACTTATTTGCCTTTGGGTGGTAGAACTTGCAGCGCTTGGCGCAGATGCAGAAGTTGCAGAGTTCTCAGCAAATATCAATGATATTGGCAGTCACGTTGTTGCCAGTGTTGACTACATGATTTGCACCTGACATTTTAGTTTAATTCAGCGCTGTTCATTCAAGATGCTCAGCAAGGAACTGCAAAAGAAAAACAAGTCATATCTTTACAAAGACAAAGGAAATTAACTGCAAATCTACCAATTCATCCATATCAGTGCTTACATTTCCATCAATTTAATGGAAGACTAGACCAAGTGGACCCGTTGGGCCCATTCCTCGTAGAGGGGGACAGGGAAGGGTGTCACTGACCTGGACCCCGTGGCGCAGCGAGAGCGAGCCGTGGACTCAAAAGCCTCTCCTGTATTGGTCTGGCACCCTCAACCCTCCCCACTCAATCCCCCTTATCCCCCCCTCCTCCCCCCACTGACCCACTCCATCCCCCCCATCCCAACTTCCCCCTCACCCCAACCCCTCACCCCATCCCCAGAATTTGAACAATCTACTCTGTCCCAAATTTCTTCTTTCCACTCATGAAGACAACACAGGTGTATTAGATTTAGGGGTTTTCTGGTTCCTCACCCAGCTTTGCCTGACATGTGAGCCCCAAAACAGCAACTATTAGGAAGCTATTCTCATGCAGGGACATCAGAGCCAAACCTAACCCATGCTCACACATGCTGTGCCAGAAGGGAGCACTGGATTGTGATCTGGAACAAGACTTCACCCAGTTTTCACTCCCTATTGGAGAACTCACCCAAAGATAACGTGACATTCCAAACTGTCAAGCTAGCTGTGATTAGATAACGCACAACAACAGAGAGATAAGACTTGGGACATAGGCTATATAGCTCAACTGGTCACCTTAAACTGAGTCGTCTGGGAATGTCTAATTAATAAACAAGAGAAAAATAAAAGTCCATCCACATACAATTTACAGATTTAGAGGAAATTTACATTTAAATTTTTTTTGTTGCCCATTTCTTTCTACTTATCTTATAAATTATACCTCCCGGGAGGGCAATGTCACTCACCTCATTCTACCACTTTAATGGCTCATATTCCAGCAACTTTTCCTCACTTATCAACTTCTCTTTGCCACTTACTTATACTTAAGGAGTTATTTAGAGCAGCTCATTAACTACCAGGAATACTTTGGGGAAAATAAGAGACAATCTGAAAACAGCTATGAGCCCAGGTGCTTGGAGCTGTGTGTGCAGGCCCAACTTCAAGCGCCCATAAACTCTACCCCACAACTATTCTGACGTAGGTTTGATAAAGCAAAGCAAGCTGGGGATTGAATCTGAAATCTCACTAGTTACTGGGCTGAATAATTCAAAATATATAAAAGATCATTTTAACATTAAAAATTGTAGACCAGGGTGAATGTCAGACACTGCAAGACGAGCCAGGGAATTATCACAACTTGCCCACTGAAGCAAAATAAAGCAAAACCTGCAGTATGTTAGCCCGACAGCTCACAACCACCAGCATTGACCCTGTCCACAAGCTATTCTAGAGGCATAGCAACAATCAGATAAATGCTCCATATTAAAATGGGAGAATTGGTACCCTATCACATCAAATCTTGTCAAACTTTACCATTTTAGCACCCATTCCAAGCAATTCTAGTTAAAACCCTTCAAAAAGGGGTATTAATTCAGATTGCATTTATAAAATGTACAACAATTCAGTTGAATGATGGGCCTGTTTAAGAAACTCAAGATGAAATACTACCCCTTCCTTATTACAAAGATAATAAAGCAGGGGGGGAAAAAATCTAATGACCCAAGAACAACTTGTTCTTCCCCTGTAACATAGGAACATTATGATGAATCACTGTTGAGGGTGGATGGAAATCAAGAGACTTTTGGCTTTAAATATTAGCAGCCTCAATAAACCATTTTAAATTAGTTTTAAATGATCACAAAATATATGTATGTCTGGAAATAGAGGTATTTGCATAAAAACTGCAAGAACAGCGGGAGAAACCTATGCAGTTTTTGTTAATGTTTGCAGTAAGCAGGCTACCATATTTAGGACCTGTGAAATATGTTGCAAAAACGAAATCTTTTTCAATTGATCAGTATTTTTTTGCGCCTTTATGCATTGTGACTGATAGAAATAAACAGAAATGCAACTTATTTTGCAAATTGCTGCATTCTTAAAATATTTACGGACAGGCAAATGCCAGCTGCTTTGAGGAATTTCAAGTGACAATGGAAGAAAGTCAATTGAACACAAAGTCATTGTAAATAAGTAGCACAGTAGTGATCCAACCTGACACACCTGTTAGCATAGCAATTTGGGATTACCATGGTCATTGTAAATAGTTCCACTTCCAACTTCATATCTTGCCAAATTTCATTTGTAAAATTTAGTTGAAACTAACATAATCTCACTCATATTCAATATTAGGTTTCTATTGCAAACAATTCAACAGACAAAATAAATCTGTGTCAAATAATAAAATTTTGCACAGCTGAAAACAAGAGGGTATTACATTTTGTCGGTCGGTATCAATGCAATATATCATGCAAAAGAAAAAAATCATTTCAGAAATGCAGTTATCACCTACCTGCATGTGACATCCAACAGAAACACATTCAGGCGAATCATGGAGGGAAGATGCTTGCAATCCATCATCCTAAATTACCCCACAATCTTTTGTCACATTGTTACTAATGTATGAAAGCAATACAGCAACTCACAACAGCCATAGGCCAACCTATACAAATAACCATGACAAATGATTGCAGAACATGGCATGGAAGCGACTCATTTTATCAAATAGCAGATTTCCTATGGTGCTGCTCAGTCAGAATTTTTTTTTTTTTTTAAACGGATATTCAAGTGGAAACGATTCCTATTTCCACTAAAAAGAATGCCAACAAGTAAACCATGTAAAGCAACTAAGAAGCGATTTTTGATTGGTTCCCCTACACACAACACAAAAGGGAAGCAGGTGGTACAAAGGAAAAGAAAGCAGGAAGCACAGGATGGACCCTCTTAAAACTCATTCCATAACATCATCCTCCGTACCCAAACACCCCTCTTCTCCCTACCAGAGATTACGTGACTTATATTTGTTTGCCTGGTATAATGCTGTAACAGAATAAGCATAAGGGGCAATCTGTTGAATTACTAGCAATTTAGCTTGAAGTCCAGTGGACAAGATCCCCTGAGCTGTACACTTAGAATAAAGAGCAAACCAAAATTATCTGTAGCAGAGGTATCCAGACTTTGAATGGCTATGGCGCTTGAGTAAACTCTTCATAATGAAGGCAATAGAAAGATAGAAAAAATGATTGACTAGGTATTATTGTACAATTACATCTTTGAATTGAATTTAGTTGACACCTCAGCACAGATAGTAGGTTGGCTACTCAATACAGTACCAAGGTACTTAAATTAATGTTGAAACCTCTCAGACGATATCTTAAACCAACGACCTAACTGGCCATAGGAGAGCATAAAAGATCCTGTTACTATAATCAAAAAACTATGAATTCTTCCAATATCCAGACAGCGTCTTCATCTCAATCAACATAATCAAAAACAGATCTTGTGGCCTTTTGTTTCTTATGCCATGGATCTGTGAATGCCCACATTTATTGTTATGTATCCAAATCAAATGCATCAGTAGCAATACCAGTAAAGGAAAAAAACTCGTGGCGCTTCAGTTTTGTTGTTCTTGCCACTGGTTTCCTGCCATTCTCCTCCACTACGCACCAATGGAACGCGCTTTTGTGTGCCACATTGGTAATTCCTATGTGGGCCTTTTCATGGTGTGCAATATTGGCACATTGCCAAATTTGATAGGAAACTTCCAATCCTAAAGCTGGCAGTTAATAGAGATAATGGAGAGCCTACCCAAAATTAGCAATTACAATTTTTTAATTAAAATAATAACAGCTGTGTCATGGCAGATCATGGACATAATGTTAAAAATAAAAAGTAAAAATGTTATTAATCTTTCCTATATAGTTTTTTATGTGCAAAATGCCTTCATTACTTCCCATTTTGTTGTTCTACATGTCTGAATAGGCCAACTTAATTTCACATTAATTCAAAGAGAGAAATTACTGATGAGCATTTCCAACATTGCTCTTTTACTTATTACCCATGGTTTGACCCATCTCAAATATGCACTACAATTATATTATTAAGACTACAATTCCTATTATGCGATAGATTCTAGAACTTGCTTTTCGAGTGCAGTAGGGCAGCGGTAGAGTTGCTGCCTCACAGCGTCAGAGACCCAGGTTCGATCCTGACTACGGGTGCTTGTCTGTAACAGAGTTTGTACGTCCCCTCCGTGACCAGCGCGAGTTTTCTCCGGGATCTCTGGTTTCCTTCCACACTCCAGTCGTACTGGTTTGTAGGCTAATTGGCTTGGTATAATTGTAAATTGTCCCTAGTGTGTGTAGGATAGTGTTAGTGTGCGGGTATTTATTCACAAAATGCTGGAGTAACTCAGCAGGTCAGGCAGCATCTCGGGAGAGAAGGAATGGGTGACGTTTCGGGTCGAGACCCTTCTTCAGACTTTTCAGTGTTAGTGTGCGGGGATCACTGGTCGGCGCAGACTCGGTGGGCCAAAGGGCCTATTTCCACGCTGTATCTCCAAACTGAACTAATAAGCGTTGGTCGATTAGCCAGTGTTTCTAAGCACTGATCGTCCCTTATCACCACTCTTGTAAAATGACAGAAAATCTCTGAAAACCATATACCACTGCAAAACCCAGTCCCATAAGCACACAAGATGCTGTGAATACAACCAGACATTGGCATTTTTGCTATCCCCGTGTGTCATATTTTACTAATTTTAATCAAGTCCCCTGGGAGAAAAATCAATTTGTGCTAGCTGATCTCCAACTTTTTTTATTCAGCAAGAACATAGATGCAGCCAAAAATAAAGTTGGCTGGAGAGCAAACACAAATTTACCTGCTGGAGGAACTCAGCAGGTCAGGCAGCATCTTTTGAGGGAAATGGACTGATGATGTTCACGGTCAGGACCCTTCTTCAAACTGAAAAATTACTGCTTCAGTTTTTACACTTCAATCTACTCCCTTTGTTGTCAAATCTGACTAGGCAAGCAGAGTGAATTTCTGAAAAGTTAATGTTACAGATGTTTTGAACTAAAACAGCATTAATAATAGATACTTAAATGTGGTTAAATATGCCAGAAAATGGGTTTAATAAGCATTTAAAGAATATGATTGCACCAAAGAAGTTTTAATTTTACGTGAAGACTCATGAACAGATGCAATTGGTAGAAAATTATTTTGGTATTAATTGAATTTGGCTTGTCTATTTTCCACTGTGATTTTTCTACACAAGAATGTAGTGTAGAAATCCGTTCTCAATTTTGGCACGAGTGATCGATTTGCTCGCAAAACGTTAACCCTAATGTCTTTCAGTTTATTTACCTCAGTCACCAAAGTTACCAGAGAGAAAACAGTGGGACCAGAGTAAATGGCCAAATACACTGCCAGGACATAGAGAAAAGGCTACAGAAACTCTTGTATATATTTAAACATTTACTTCCACTTCAAACTTGGGAAGAGAAGTGGAATTCAGAGTTACACAGCAAGGTCACAATTGAAGACGAGGGAATTACGCAATAAACGTGTAAGGAAAGGTGCTTTTACCTCAAATAATTAAACCCCTTACACTTTGTAATCCAAGCACCAAAAGGATTGCACGTTAACAGGCAAAAACAATACAAAGATGTGGCACAAAGAAAGAAAAGGGGCAACAGAGTGGAAGGCGGAGAGGATAAGACGGAAACACTCAGTTGGAATTTTTCTTTAAATGAGCAACGCCAGAGGAGATCACCTGTGAATCATAGAAACCAAATGTTTCCATTCTAAATATTACAACAGGTTAATGGAGCCTTTACGTTCATTCTCCGATGATCCAACTATCGCATACTTCCTTCCCTCCCATCACCAAACAGGCATTCCCTCCCGGCAAAGATCCATTTGCCCATTATATGGAGACCACATTGAAAATATTTTGGAAGTGGTCGCTCACAAAATAAAATGCATTCGAAAAAAAGGGGTTACAGTATCAGGAGTACAACCAAAATAGGAACTACACCCCATTAATTGTCATTCTTAATTGTTACCGTCGATCTATATATCTCAGCATGTGGTTTGATGAACACAGACTCCGTCGCTCCAGATTGTAGCTGTGAGAAGCAGCAGGAATCCCACTAACGCCTTCCCTGGTAGGCCGCAATGGCGCCTTTGGGCCTCGACTTCCTGTTACAAATTAAAACGCCTCCCGGTCGCAGACAAACGCGGACTCTCTCTGCACAAGGTTTGCACATTCAAATCGAGAATGTCACGGGTACATTAAAGTGCATGAAAAGTCACAAACCAGGGCTGGGTTGCCTATACAGTTCAGCTCGGCTTCTTCCCTCACAGCTCCCGACACAAAGAGGCTTCTACGCAGGTCCTCCCAGTTAAGGGTAACTTCGTAACTGGTCCTCCGAGCCAAGAGGAAACCCCGCCGCCCGCCAGCTGAAGGCAACAGCACCTTTGACGGCAGACACAATGAAGCCTGGCATTGCCTGGCAATACCAAATAAATGACAAACAGCAAACCATAATGAAGTTTGGATCGGTCATTTAAAAATGCATCGTTTGAGAAAAATGCATTATTTTCTATAAGTGGCCTTCCAATAACATTTTAAATCAGTGAACCCCCTTTGGATTAAATATGGTGTGCAGATGTATTCCCTGCAATATAACCATAACTAACCCTTCCACATTTTAAACAGGAAAATGCAAGCACTGAAGTTGATTTCTGATGATATTGGGGTCTTAGTCTGTGTTCATTCAAAAAGATCAATAGATTTCTGGATAATAAGAGAAATCGTGGATATCTAAAGCAAAACCAATAACCTGCTATCCAACCATTCGGAAATCTCAGTGATTCGGCTTCTGGCCCACCAAATAATATTTGTCACATCATGCTTTCATTCACTGGGGCCCACGATTCCTGCTCTTGCCTTCATTTACCCAAGCCCCAGGTTCCATGCTCTCTCCCACTCACTAAGGTCCCCGTTCCCCTTCTGCTCACCTGGGCCCCAGTTCCCACACTCCCTTTCACTTTACCTGATTCACTAGAAAATTGATCACACTGTAAGATCTAAAAAAAGTGAATGTCAATAACATCCAGTAGTCCGGAAAATCTGCCAGTTCAGCACTATCAAAACCCTGAATAAACTGAATTGTCAATTTTTTACTGAATATAACTCAGGAAAATGGAGACAAAATGCAAAATTAACAAAGATCTTGATGAATGATAGAACAAAGTCAAAGGGTCAATTGGCCTATTCCTGTTGCTTTGATTTTATGAGTTCAAAACTAAGAATGTTTAAGTAAATATATAAAAATAGATATATAATTGAATAAAAATGATTACTGAACAAAACTTAACATTTTTAAAATGTGTCACCTTCCCTTTTCCAGTTGTGTCCCAGATTCTGTGCTGCAGAATTTGAAAGGTGATTTCGCAGTTGAAAGGTGATTTCGCAGTTGAAAGGTGATTTTGCAGTTGAAAGGTGATTTCGCAGTTGAAAGGTGATTTCGCAGTCTCAGCAGCAATGAACTCTGCCATCGGATTGTGTGTGGCTGTGTTCCAAATAGTGGTCAACCCTAACAAAATATATACTAAGTGCAGACAGCACTGTTCATAGTAATAAAAATAATCAAGGAAGAAAAGTGAGTGCAGGCAAGTTGTGGTGTAGTGGTAGCTTTGGGAAGGTACCAGGGGCCTGTGCAGGCTCAAAGTAGCAGCTATCCAACAATTGGAAGTGCATCAGAAAAATAAAATCATGATCATGTTAGGAATTGCAGGGAATGGTAGGCTGTTTGACTAATGCTCAAGGCATGTTTCCACAACTTTGAATTTTTGTATAAAAAGGGAACTGACTGGATCTTGACTCAAGACAGCAATATAGATACAGGTAGCGGTGAAGAAATGTGGAGAAAACAAGGGCCAGATTAAAGAGTGAAAAGTCAGAGTAGCTGCTCTTTCAGTATCTAATCCAAAAGGAGAGTAGGACTAATCTAACAATGAGAATGCTGATTTTGCCACTTGCTGAGCCCCAATCCTAGTAACAACACTTCCTCCTCAATAGCCATCCGCACAAGGGAACCTCAAGGCTGTGAGATTAGTTCCCTGCTCTACTCACTCTATGACTGTGTAGCCGGACACATTGCCAACTCCATCTTTAAATTCGCTGATGACACCACTGTTGTTAGACGAATTACGGGTAATGACGAGTCAGAGTATAGGAGGGAGATCGATCGTCAGATTGAATGGTTGCAGAACAACGACGTTGCTCTCAACGTTAGTTAAACCAAGGAACTGATTGTTGACCTTAGAAGAGGAAGGCCAAGGATCCGCAAACCTGTCTCCATAAACGGGTTGATGGTGGAGAGTCGACAACCTCAAGTTCCTGGGCGTGCATATCTCTGAAGATCCAATCTGGACCCAGCACTTTGATGCAATCATAAAGAAACTCTATCATTGCCTCTACTTTCTTTTTTTAAATTTTTTTTATTTTTAAATTTTTTAAATTTAAGTTTTAACAGAACTCATACATTTTACATTTCATAGTAAGCAATAATAACTACATTATAAATTCGATTATACACGTATTGTTCTGTATTATCTCCCCTCCCACACCCCCCCTTCCCCCCACCCCCCAGTTAAAAAGAAGGAAAAAGAAAAAGAAAAAGAAAGAGAGAAAGAAAGAAACCTGGAGTCCAGAAGGAGACACTTCCGGGTAATTTCTTATTAAATTCTTATTAAAGGTATCAAAACAATCCTGAATTTAAATATTTCCAATTCTTAATCCTAGCTTTAAAATGAATGGGTTCCACACCTTCAAGAAGAAGTCATATCCATTTCTCAGATTATACGTTGCTTTTTCTAATGGGATACAACTACGCATTTCTGCATACCATCTTTCAAATCTTATTTCATTTTGATCTTTCCAAGTGACCGCTACACATTTTTTTGCTACTGCTATTGCTATTTTGAGAAATCTTTCCTGATGTTTATCTAAAATTAGCTTTGGTAATATTCCTTTTGTATCTCCCAATAAAAACAACCTTGAATCCATTGGTATGATCTTATTCATCAATTGTTCCAAAATTTTTTTTAGGTCTTTCCAAAAAGGAGTTACCTTCTGACATGCCCATGTAGAGTGTAAAAAAGTACCCACGTCTTGGTTGCATCTAAAACAAATTTCAGATGAGTTTGGTTTTAAATTGTTTAATTTTTTCGGGGTTAAATATAGTTGATGTAAAAAATTATATTGTACTAAACTATATCTCACATTAATAGTATTTTTCATACTATCTAAACACAGTCTTTCCCAACTTGGTTCATCAATGATAATATTAAGATCTGTTTCCCATCTTTGTCTTGATTTTTGAATTCCTATCTTTGGACTAGATTTTTGTAATAATTTATACATTGATGATATAATTTTTTTTATTCCCTTGCCCTGAATCAAGGATTCCATTCCTTTAATCTGAAATAGAGACATTGAATTACCTAACTTTTCCCTTAAAAAAAGATTGTTACTGATAATAGAAAAAAGTACTATTCCCTGGAATTTGATATTTATTTCTCAATTGAGAAAATGTCAAAAAGTTATTTCCTTCATAGCAATCTCCTATATTTTTAATACCCTTCTGTTCCCAGACTTGTAGTATTTGATTATTCCAAGCAAACGGCAATAATCTATTTTTTACTAATGGAGTTTTAGCTGTTAAAAAAAATCTTTTATCATTAACTTTAACTGTTTTCAACAATGTATTAATTAAATGTTTTAGCAAAGGTGACTCTTTATCCTTAACTAATAGCTTCGCTTCCCATTTATATATAAATTCTTCTGGACATAACTCTTTTATTTTATCCATTTCAATTTTAACCCATGCTGTTTTTCCACCCTCTTGATAAAAGGATGAAATAAAACTCATTTGTGCTGCCAGATAATAATTTTTAAAATTTGGTAATTGCCATCCACCTAATTCACATTTCCATGTTAATTTTTCCAGAGACACTCTTGGCATTTTACCTTTCCAAAGAAAATTCCTCACAATTTTGTTCAATTCTTGAAAACATTTATTTGGCAAAGGTATAGGCAGTGTTGAAAATAAATACTGTATCCTCGGAAAAATATTCATCTTAATACAGTTCACTCTCCCTATCAATGTAATTGGAAGATTCATCCATTTCTTCAGGTCCTCATCTATTTTTTTTATTAGTGGTTTATAATTTAATTTATACAAATTATTTAACTTATTATCTACTTTAACTCCTAAGTACTTAATGCCTTCTTTTTGCCATTTAAACTGACTTTCTCTTTTACATTGATCATAATTGCCTTCAAAAAGAGGCATTATTTCAGTTTTATCTTTATTAATTTTATATCCTGATACTTTCCCGTATTCTTCCAATCTGAAAAATAATTTTCTTAAGGATTCCAATGGTCTAGTAAGACAAATTAAGACATCATCTGCAAATAAAGTAATTTTGTGATCTTCCTGATTAACTTTAAATCCTTTAATGTCTGAATCTGATCTTATTAGTTCTGCCGGAGGTTCAATAGCCAGTACAAATAGAGCTGGTGACAAGGGACAGATCTTTCCAGATCTTTCCAAATTAAATGGTTGAGAAGATTGGCCATTTGTCACCACTTTGGCTTTAGGTTGTTTATAAAGAGCTTTTACCCAGTTAATGAAACCATTCCCCAATCCATACTTCTCTAATACTTTAAATAAAAAATCCCATTCTAACCTGTCAAACGCTTTTTCAGCATCTAAAGCAACTGCAACCCCGCTGGTGCCTGACCAGGTGATCTGCCCATCCGAGTCCTTCACTGTTTTCCGGGCGGACAGAACGGAAGAATCCGGGAAATCCAAGGGCGGAGGAGTCTGCTTCTTGACCAATAATAACTGGTGTAATCCTGGAAATATTAAGACGCTTTCTCGTTCCTGCTCGCCGGACCTGGAACATCTAACTATCTCATGCCGACCATTCTACCTACCCCGGGAGTTCAGCTCGGTGATCATCAAAGCCGTCTATATCCCACCGCATGCGGACACCGACGTGGCACTGTCCACCCTACACGATGTGTTGTGTCAACACCAAAACAAGAACCCTGATGCGGCTGTGCTGGTGGCTGGAGACTTCAATAGGGGAAATCTCAAAAAGGTCATGCCCAACTTCTACCAACACATCACGTGTGTCACCAGGGGGGAAAGAACTTTGGACCACTGCTACACGCCGTTCAGGAAAGGCTACAAGGCCGTTTCTCTCCCTCCTTTTGGGAAATCTGACCACGCTGCCATTTTCCTGCTGCCGGAGTACAAACAACGGATAGTACGGGAAGCGACAGTGACGAGGGACGTAAAGCGGTGGGCTGACCATTTAGAGGCCATGCTGCAGGATGCACTGAGCGAAGTCGACTGGAACATGTTCCAAGAAAGTTCCAGAGACGTAAATGAGTTTGCGGAAGCGGTTACGGACTTCATTGCCACAATAGCCGATACCATCATCCCCACGGTAAGGGTCAGTATCTTCCCTAACCAAAAACCCTGGGTGGACAGGTCTATTCGCGTGGCCTTGAATGCTCGCACCGCTGCTTACAACTCCGGCCTGGCATCCGGCAACGTGGACGACTACAAGGGAGAGTCCTACCGACTGCGAAGGGCACTGAAGGACGCAAAAAAGAGGTACCGGGACAAGATGGAGTCACAGATGGAGCAGCAGGACACCAGGCGCCTTTGGCAGGGGCTACGGACTATAACTAGCTACAGGTCCAGCACCCCCTCAACCGGAAGTGCCGGCTCCTCCTTAGCTGATGACCTGAACTCTTTTTACGCACGGTTTGAGACAGGTAACACCACCAGCTCGCCGTCTAAAAACAGCACCGAAGGGGCGCTGGCTAGCGAGGCTGGAGGGGGATCCACCGCCGGGGATGTGCACACATTCTCGGTGTCCGAGCATGAGGTGAGGTGGGCTCTGACGCGTGTGAACACGAGGAAAGCTGGAGGCTTATATCTGGGCGAGTACTAAAGTCTTGTGCTACTCAGCTTGCTCCAGTGCTCACCACAGTATTCAACCTCTCCTTGGCAAAGTCCGTGGTCCCTGCATGCTTCAAAAGATCCATCATTGTACCGGTGCCAAAGAATGCCTCTCCAGCGTGTTTAAATGACTACCGACCGGTGGCCCTCACCTCGGTTGTCATGAAATGCTTTGAGAGGCTAGTCAAGAAGCACATCTGCGCTCTCCTTCCTCGCAACATGGACCCACTACAGTTCGCATACCGTCCGAACAGGTCCACGGATGATGCGGTCTCCCAGGTTCTACACACCGCTCTCTCTCATCTGGACAGCCAGGGGGGCTATGTGAGGATGCTGTTCATTGACTTTAGTTCAGCATTCAACACAATAGTCCCCAGCAGACTGGTTGAGAAGCTGCTGGAACTGGGGCTTAGCACCCCTCTGTGTGCCTGGGTCCTGGACTTTCTCACTGCCAGGCCCCAAGTGGTCAGGATGGGGGAACACACATCTAGCTCCCTCACCCTGAACATAGGATCCCCCCAGGGCTGCGTCCTTAGCCCCCTACTGTACTCCCTGTACACACATGACTGTGGGGCCAGGTTCAGCTCAAACTCCATCATCAAGTTTGCTGATGACACTGGTGGTGGGCCGTATCTCCAACAACGATGAGAAGGCCTACCGGGAGGAGGTGGCTGATCTGGCACTCTGGTGTCAGGACAATAGCCTCCTCTTGAATGTCACTAAAACAAAGGAGCTGATTGTGGACTTCAGAAGGGCTAAACATCCAAGGACGTACACGCCACTGGAGATAAATGGGTCTATTGTGGATAGGGTGAGCAGTTTCAAATACTCGGGAGTCCGCATCGCAGAGGATCTGACGTGGGCAACGCACATTGCCGCACTGGTGGGTAAGGCTAAGCAGCGCCTTTACCACCTTAGACAACTGAGGAAATTCAGAGTGTCTCTGAGGATCCTTCATTGCTTCTACTCTGGGGCTGTAGAGAGCATCCTGTCCGGCAACATTACAGTCTGGTTTGGGAACAGCTCTGCCCAGGACAGGATAGCCCTGCAGAGAGTAGTGCGTTCGGCAGAACGCACCATGGGAACTATACTCGTCCCCCTGCAGGACCTATACATCAGGAGGTGCAGATCCAGAGCAAGCAAGATCATGAGGGACCCCTGCCACCCCAGTAACGGACTGTTCCAGATGCTACGATCAGGCAAACGCCTCCGCTGTCACGCTGTGAAAACGGAGAGGATGAGACGGAGCTTCTTCCCACAGGCCATCAGGACTGTCAACTTTTACAACCCCAGAGACTAAATTTTTGTCGACAATAATAGTAACTTATTAACTTTATTTATATGCTGTAACTGTAATTCTTTTTGTGCACAACCCGCAGGCATTGCCACTTTCATTTCACTGCACATCGTGTATGTGTATGTGACAAATAAATTTGACTTGACTTGACTTGACTTAATTCCTTTCTGTTCTGTGCTAAATGTAAAATACTTATAAATCTTGCTACATTATCAGATATTCTCCTTTTTTTGACAAATCCAGATTGATCCTCTTTAACCAACTTAGGTAAAAATTCTGCCAGTCTCTTTGCCAAAAGCTTGGCAACTATTTTATAATCTGCATTCAACAGTGATATTGGTCTATACGACGATGCTTTTGAAGGGTCTTTCCCTTTTTTTTGAATTACAGTTATAATTGCCATTGAAAAGGATTCCGGTAATGTAAAAGTTTTTTCCGCCTGTTGTATCACTTCCATAAATACTGGTAACAACAAATCTTTACATTTTTTATAGAACTCTGGCGGGAAGCCATCTTCCCCTGGTGATTTATTACTTGGTAAAGAATGTAGTACTTCCTCCACTTCTCTCAAAGTAAAGGAGGCATTTAGTCCCATCTGCTCCTCATTAGAAATTGTTGGTAATTGTATCTTAGATAAGAAATTATTTATCTTAATTTCATCCTTTTCAGATTCAGAATGATACAGGTTAGTGTAAAATTGCTTAAATACCTCATTAATTTCTCTAGGTTTATAAGTAATAGTATTTTGATCTGTTCTAATTGAATTTATTGTTCTTAATATTTGTTCTTCTTTCAGTTGCCATGCCAATACCTTATTCGCTCTTTCTCCTAATTCATAATACCTTTGTTTAGTTCGTAATATTAATTTTTCTGTTCTATAAGTATGTAAAGTATTGTACTGAAATTTTTTATTTCCAAGTTGTATTTTTTTTGTATCTGAAGAAGCATTCTGTAAGTCTTTTTCTAATACGGTGATTTCTTTTTCTAATCTTTCAGATTCCTTCCTATAATCTTTCTTTATCTTAGATGAGTAGCTTATAATTTGGCCTCTCAAGTATGCCTTCATTGCATCCCATATAATGAATTTATCATTAACTGAATTTAAATTTGTTTCCAAAAATAATCGAATTTGTCCTCGAATAAAATTGCAAAAGTCTTGCCTTTTCAATAGAAAAGAGTTGAATCTCCATCTATATACTGACTGTTCTTTATCTGGCATCTTAATTTTCATTAATAATGGTGAATGATCCGATAGCAATCTAGCCTTGTAATCTATTTGTATTATTCTTCCCCTTAATTGAGCTGAAATCAAAAATAGATCTATTCTAGAATATGTCTCATGTCTATTGGAATAGAAGGAGTAGTCTTTTTCCCTAGGATGGCTTTTCCTCCAAATATCTATTAAATTTAAATTTTCCATTAAGTTCAATGTTATCTTCGCTGCTCTTGTCCTTGTCATTGTTCTTGATGATCTATCCATTTCTGGATCTAAACAAAAGTTAAAATCTCCCCCTACCAATATATTTTCATGTGCTTCCGCTAGATTTAGAAAAGTATCCTGCACAAACTTCTCATCATCTGTATTTGGTGCATATATATATTCATTAAAGTCCACAATTCTGAGAAAATTTGACAATGTACAATTATAAATCTACCTACTGGGTCACTTACAATATTTTGTATCTTAATTGGTAGCGTTTTCTTAAATAGGATAGCAACCCCTCTTGCTTTTGAATTAAAAGAAGATGCTACCATACTTCCTACCCAGTCTCTCTTTAACTTTTGATGTTCTTTTTCCGTTAGATGTGTTTCTTGTAAGAAAGCTATATCCACTTCCAATTTTTTCATCTGTGTTAAAATTCTCTTCCTTTTTATCGGTCCATTTAACCCATTCACATTATAACTTAGAAAATTTAATTTATTATCCATTCATTCTTTTTTTTTCCCCTTCTTCCTTACCTTGATACCTCTTCCAATATTTACGTTGTGCCGTATTTCAGTGTACTCCCTTCCATCGTCCAGGTACAAAAACAGAAAAGAAAAAAGAAAGATAGAAAAGTAAACCCCCCCTCTAATGTTGTTAATAAATAGATTAACAACATTACCCCCCTCTATTATACGAGGTGTGGTCCACACCACACTTGTGCCCATGATTATGGTAGAGCATGCATATTCTCCAACCCCCCCAATATTTCAAGTACTTCTAAAGATTAACTATCCTTAATACAATTGATCCCCTCTATAGTATACAGATCTTGTTAATAATCATTCATTCATGGATCTTCTTAATCAATTCTCGATGGCAATTCTTCAGCAAAATCTTGTGCTCTGACAAAGTCTTTGAAAAATTTATTTTCTCCAATGTTGATCATGATCTTCAAAGTAGCAGGATGCAGTAAAATGAACTTATAACCTTTCTTCCATAAAATATTTTTTGCCTTATTAAATTATTTTTTCCTGCTCAACAAGACATTACTAATATCTGGGTAAAAAATTATTTTTGTACCTTCATACTCTATTGGTTTTCCCTGTCTTATATTCATCCCGACTGATTTGAGGACCAATTCTCTATCTTGGTATCTTAAGAATTTAATCAACACAGATCTTGGCTTTTGATTAGTCGAAGGTTTCGGTCTTAGAGCCCTATGTGCTCTTTCTATTTCCATCGGTCCTTGTTTATCTATTCCCAGACTAGTCACTATCCAATCTTGAAAAAAATTGATTGGGTCTTCCCCCTCAACTCCCTCTGGCAAGCCAACAATTTTAACATTATTTCTCCTGCTGTAGTTTTCCAAAGCGTCCAACTTCTCCACGATCTTTTTGCTTTCAATTGTTGCAGCAGTAATACTATCTTCATTTTTTTCCACTCTAGATTTTAACATTTCATTTTCCATTTCTATATTATCTACTCTGTTTATCACTGTTTGAAAATTCTCTTCCATTTTTTTCAAAGTCTTATATATTTCCATATTGTCCTTATGCAGTTCCTTATTATCTCTCCTCAATGCTTTCACTTCATTTTCCATCACTTTTTGATCTCCTTCAATTTTCTTGAGCCTGTTAATAATTTCTTCAAGCATCGCTTTAATTTTAATCTCGGAATCTTCTTGATCTCCTTCTTCCTTGTTTCCACTTCCACTGCTACTTCCCTCCTCGTCACTCGTTCCCGAAACTTCAGCCTCTCGGCCAACAGAGGGCCATGCCTCTCCGCCTGCTGAGGGCTCCTCAAATCCAGGCCCCTGCTCCGTTGGGGCTGTAGGCCTACCTTCGATTTTTTTTCTTGATTCCTTTGGTGGATTTCTTTGCTTCTGTGGCAGCTGTGCTCCCTTCATTTCTTTCTTGGGAGTCATCCGTACGTTCTGTATACTTTTAACTTTAAAATTAAAGTACTTGAATTCTTTTAGTGCGTCTTTTTTTGGTAGTTTAGGGCTTTGTTTTCGGGAGTGCTGAAAAGTTATGTCTACTCAGCCAGACATTGGACACGCCCCTATTGCCTCTACTTTCTTAGAAGATTGCAGAGAGTTGGTATGTCGACGAATACTCTCTTGAACTTCTACAAGTGTATGGTAGAGAGCATATAGACTGGTTGTATCATGGTCTGGTTCGGCAACTTAAAGCCTCAGGAATGAAGGAGATTACAAAAGTGGTGGACACTACCCAGACAATCACGGGTATTGACCACCCCACTGTCGAAGGTATCTATAGGAGGCGCTGGCTCAGAAAGGCAGCCAGCATCATCAAGGACCTACACCACCCTGGCCATGCTCTCATTTCACTCATGCCATCAGGAAGGTGGTATAGGAATCTGAAAACTCTAATGTCCACAATGGGGCCCGCCCGAGTGAAGGGAGTGGTGCCCAATGAGGAGGGGGGATGCCCATCTTCCTGCTCAAAGCAAGGGCCATCGCCGTGGAGCTGCCGCTAAGCCGTCGAGTTGGGGGGGGGGGAGTGCCGGAGAGCCCCTAAGAGTGGGGGGAGGGGAGGAGGGGGGAAAAGGGGGGTTGAGGGGGGATGCAGTGGGTGTGGGTGAGTGGGGGAGGGGAGGCTGCTACACCAATGCAGGAGAGCTTTGGGGCCCAATGGGTCCACCCTGTTCTATGACAATTAAACACTCTTGACTCAAGCAGACCTTCCAACATTTGATTTTACAAATTCATAATTTTGATGTCGAAAATTCAGAATTTTACTTCAAAATTCATAGTATGGCGCGTAATGCAACTTTTCAGCAAAAAAAAGTATGCACGCCAAATGCGCATAGGCGTTGCGCAACATTCATGTGTGAAAAACGACTATTATTTCCAACAGTCTGTAGTTCTTGAACTACATGTACAATGTCAGGCCTATCATGAGTATATTCTGCTATTTTTAGAAAGGTTATTGAACACTGATACTTTAGCAACACGAAGGAAAAAATGTTTTTCTTTTCTGTTTTGCTTTTTCCTTACACATCCCAATTCTCTTGGTATTGAATAAAAGAACAAAGGTCATAAAATGTATGACTAAGTTCTGAAGAAAGAGTTGATATATGCGACTCGACTAAGCATACGGAAGTACTTGTTGAAATAAATTCGCACATTAATTGATAATCAGTCCAAAAAGGTGGTAATTGGCTTTTCTGCTGTGTTTTATATTTGAACCCAGTCTTAATTAATTGATATAGTTATATAATCTTGAACTTAAATTTAATATTTACCAAAGATACTAGAGGAACAAGATAGGCCACTCGACCCTAAAAAACATAGTATTGCATGGCACCATTTTAGTAGGCAGAAACATTTAAAAAGATAACAAAAATCTGTGAATTGATAGATGAGATATATTCTGCATTTTAATGGTATCATCACACATACTATTCCCCCAAAACACTGATTACACTGCAAGAGGCAGACCGAACGACAGGGTTTGCTTACTAAAATGGCTCCTTTGCGTCCTACACTTCCATATGGGCGATTTCAATGTAGTGGTCCATCTTGTTCCTCTAGTATCTTTGATATTTACTCATTACAGTTCCACCACTGATTTTCTGGCACTCTTGGTTCCAGAGCTTTGCTGGTTTATCCAGCTGGCCAAGGAAATCGGCTATGGGGATAGATGTGCTGGCTCCAGCTGGGCTGGAGTTCCAGAGTCCCGGCCGCAGGTTGCAAATTCAACCCACTGATCAGCCGTGGAAGTCCCGATGAGGTCGAGATTAGCTGCCTTGCCCAGCCTCGGTGCCACATTTTCGGAGAGACTTCCAGGGCGCAAGGGGATTTCTCGCGGAACCCCTACCGACCTTGAGTTGCTGCTTTACAGCGAATGCAGCGCCGGAGACTCAGGTTCGATCCTGACTACGGGTGCTGCACTGTAAGGAGTTTGTACGTTCTCCCCGTGACCTGCGTGGGTTTTCTCAGAGATCTTCGGTTTCCTCCCACACTCCAAAGACGTACAGGTATGTAGGTTAATTGGCTGGGTAAAGGTAAAAATTGTCCCTAGTGGGTGTAGGATAGTGTGAATGTGCGGGGATCGCTGGGCGGCACGGACTTGGTGGGCCGAAAAGGCCTGTTTCCGGCTGTATATATATGATATGATATGATATGACCTCTAGCGGACGAATTGACAAATTGCAATTACCGACTGTTTTGCTGAAAAATGTGAGGCGAAATCGGAATGGCAGAAATGAAATAAGAAAGCGGAAATTTTCCGCCAAATTCGGATGGGTTGGGAGGGGTGCTCAAGGCTACCTACAATGACAGCTCGGGTCATTTGTTGGACAGAACAGTGAGATAGCACCTCACCTGTACTGCCATCTGCAGGGCATTTCTAGTAAGGAAGACACTGCTAAATATTGGGACTCTGAATCATGTAGATTGCTATATCCCACTTCATCAAAACCTTTCATGAAAGAAGTTGTACAATCAATCAATGCCGTTGATTATTTTCCACATTCTCTTACACTGTGGAAAAGGCATGTGACCAAAGTCCTAAACAAAAATTGGAAATTCACTGGTTGCACAGAACACTTGGGCGAGTTCTCTTCATTATATAAATGTCATATACATCAATAGCATTATTTTTTAAAGGACAAAAGGGATTATCTTCTAAATACTGGAGTAGGTAGTATGTGCAACAGTGGAAGTCTAAAATCATTTAGCAATAGGTTAAGTACTTAAATCAATAAAATCAGCCAGTATGTTAGGACATAAACAGTACAGCACAAGAACAGCCTTCAGCCCATAATGTCTGTGCCAAATATGATGCCAAGATCAACTCTTATCAAGTCAAGTCAAGTCTACTTTGTCACATACACATACAAGATGTGCAGTGAAATGAAAGTGGCAATGCCTGCAGATTGTGCTAAAACTACAAACAGAATAGATTTTTTTTTAAAAGACGCAACACAAAAAATAAATGAATACAGTAAATTAGTCCCTGGTGATATGAGTTAACAGTCCTGATGGCCTATGGGAAGAAACTCCGTCTCATCCTCTGTTTTCACAGAGTGACAGCGGAGGCGTTAGCCTGACCGTAGCAGCTGGAACAGTCCGTTGCTGGGGTGGTAGGGGTCCCCCATAATGTTGCTGGCTCTGGATCTGCACCTCCTGATATATAGGTCCTGCAGGGGGTCGAGTGTAGTTCCCATAGTGCGTTCAGCCGAACGCACTACTCTCCGCAGAGCCTTCCTGTCCTGGGCAGAGCTGTTCCCAAACCAGATTGAGATGTTGCCGGACAAGATGCTTTCTACAGCCCCAGAGTAGAAGCACCGAAGGATCCTTAGAGAGACTCTGAATAATCACAAGATGGCGCGGCCGAGTCCAGTCGCCGTCGTGGTAGCTCTGTGCGTTTTTTTAACTTATACGTTCATTTAAAATTTATTTTTAAGTACTAACACACTAGCACTAATAACGTACGACCGGAAAACTCTCGTAAAACTAAACTTTAGCGTAACCGAAGACTTATTAGACACTGTACTCACCGATCCAGCGTGGCCGACAGTGATCGAAAGAGCGGCAACAGCAATGGGAGCGCGGCTCCGAGAAAAAGTCGGAGAAAACATCGAGGAAAGCGGGGGGGGGGGATTCGGAATAGGCTGAGAGCCCAAGCCTTCTGTCCATCTCTGCCCAGCATCCTTCTGGCGAACGTCCAGTCCCTGGAGAACAAGCTGGATGACCTCAGGGCGAGGGTCAGATTCCAGCGGGACATAAAAGACTGCAACATCTTCTGTCTGACCGAGACATGGCTGACCCCGCTGGTGCCGGATCAGGTGATCTGCCCAACCGAGTCCTTCACTGTTTTCCGTGCGGACTGAACTGAAGAATCCTGGAAATCCAAGGGTGGAGGAGTTTGCTTCATGACCAACAATAACTGGTGCAACCCTGGGAATATTAAGACGCTTTCTCGTTATGTTCCAAGCAAGTTCCAGAGATGTCAGTGAGTTCGCGGAAGCGGTTACGGACTTCATTACAATAGCCGATAACATCGTCCCCACGGTAAGGGTTAGTATCTTTCCTAATCAAAAACCCTGGGTGGACAGGTCTATTCATGTTGCCTTGAATGCTCGCACCGCTGCTTACAACTCTGGCCTGGCATCCGGCAATATGGACGACTACAAGGTAGAGTCCTTCCGACTGCGAAGGGTGGTGCATAATTCAGCACCGGTCAGACTGAACGTGTAATAGTATCAAAGTATTTCCACCGAGCCCTTCAAGCCCAATGTATGGAAGGAGACAGCAGAGGGAATATAGCCTACTTGCTGTTTAACCTTTCCTCAGTCAAAAGTTTGAAGTCAGATATTGGCCATCTACCGCAGAGGGATTCACATAAACCCTTGCTTCGTTCAGCCATAAAGCTAAAGGAAAATGCCAGAGTATTCACTCAAACGGGCTAATTTCTTAGACGGGAAGAAAGTGTACAGTAAAGTTCCTTAAGAGTCAGATTACCACTTTTTAAATACATATTAATAATTAGACATCAGTGTAAGTCAGTTTCCAAAACGCTGATGACAGAAGAATTGGAGGCTTGGTTTAATAGCATGGATTCTAGAGGCACATTGGCAGTTACCCACCCAAGACAAGTCTAACACTTGTGTGTAGATCAGGGTGAGCACAGGTAATTTTCTACTGGCAGGGAATTCCAAACATTTCATTTGAAAGCCAGGCAACCATTATCATGAGGTAGACACAAAATGCTGGAGTAACTCAGCGGGACAGGCAGCATCTCTGGAGAGAAGGAATGGGTGACGTTTCGGGTCGAGACGCTTCTTCAGACAGATATCAGGGGAGTGGGTGGGACAAAGGTAGGATGTAGTCGGAGACAGTAAGATTAGTGGGAGAACTGGGAAGGGGAGGGGATGGAGAGAGAAGGAAAGCAAGGGCTATTTGAAGTTGGAAAAGTCCATGTTCATACCGCTGGGGTGTAAGCTACCCAAGCGAAATACGAGGTGCTGTTCCTCCAATTTGCGCTGGGCCTCACTCTGACAATGGAGGAGGCCCAGGACATAAAGGTTAGATTGGGAATGGGAGGGGGAGTTAAAGTGCTGAGCAACCGAGAGATTAGGTAGGTTAAGGTGGACTCAGCGGACTCCGCTCAGTCCGCCTTAACCACCTCCGCTCAGTCCGCCTTAGCCTACCTGATCTCCCGGTTGCTCAGCACTTCAACTCCCCCTCCCATTCCCAATCTGACTTTTCTGTCCTGAGCCTCCTCCATTATGTGTGCAAATTATTCTTCTTCTGCATTCATATTTATATGATGATTCGGACCTCTAAATATTTTGTCACATCCATTGCAAATGCCAGTACTTATACGTAGATCTGCACTTCCTGTGAACCGAATGAAGGCCTTGAGTCAAAGTACCCAGGGATTGTAGTCTCTTGGCGCACAATCATCTTATTTATTTTTGGATTACATAGCAGGAATCTCAATGAAATATGTCAATTGAAATTACTAACAACAGTCACTAGACACTAGTCACTATTAACACTAGACACTTATATGACAGAAAAAATGATCAAATATTTATTTGTTGAGATCCATCAACAGAAATGAGGGGGAAATAAACAAATTGTTCTTGAAGTCACAGCAATTAATGTAGTAACCCTATCGCTCCAGTAAAGGGTCAAACAGACAAACCAGTCAATTCTGTTCCTTTGGTTTTCTCTGCAGACCTATTAAGGAGAGGCACTTCTTTATTTATAAAAGCAGCTACATACTCAAAAGCATATCAAAATCCACCTGTAGTTTGTAGGCGAGGTCTGTACTAAAATCGGATTAACTCTAACCGTACTTGTGACAACTTTTTCTAGTGTTTGGATCTTATTTGGATGGAAATGTCAATTTCCCCAAACACATACAATATTGGTAATCAATCGAGCTGGCTTGCTTGGCTCCCAATGCATTTTATGCATAGTGGGAAAAATAAAACTTTGCATCATGCAGTTGCAGGCCATTTTAACCTTGATATTGCTAAAATATTTGTTTGAAGACATTTGAGTGTACATATAAGTTGCAAATAAAATCATCCTAATTGTCACAGTATCCTTGCTTAATAATTAAACACAAAATGAAATTTGAGAGAATATACTCAATGGGATGAAACTTGATTTCTATGCCTGTTGGCATCTTTCAGTTTAAAAATCTGAAGAATCTATCAGCAAGATAGTTACAAAATGTAACAGGATGCAATAGGCGCCTGTTGTTTAAGAATGGTAGGATTATTGGGGGTCTAGGGATATTGGAATCAACAGGTTTTATTCCCCCAGAATTTGGCTGCAGTGTCAGCCGAGATTGTGCACATAAATCTTAAAAATTGAACTTTAATTCTTACCCAATTCATGAACATGAAGTACACTCAACATACAAGAAGTAAACACAAGGAACTGCGGATACCGGTGTACAAAATAAAGATACAAAGTGTTGGAGTAATTCATTGGAACAGACAGCAACTCTTCAGCAGGGTCCCAACCCCAAACATCACCTATTCATTTTCTCCAGAGATGCTGCCTAACTCGCTGAGTTACTCCAGCACTTTGTGAAACGTCACCTATCCATGTTCTCCAAAGATGCTACCTGACCCGCTGAGTTACTCCAGCACTCTGTGAAACGTCACCTATCCATGTTCTCCAGAGATGCTACCTGACCCACTGAGTTACTCCAGCACTTTGTGTCTTTTATTCTACATACCAGAATATTTTTAATATACATATATAGACATTTACCAATTTGATATACAAATACTATCAGTTTGTTGCCCTGAGAAATATTCAAGATACTTTCCAAATTACTTTGTGCTGATGAGATAATGATGTAATTAATTTGGTAAGTCAAAATGAATAAGGGCAAATTACTAATACTAGAAGAAAATATTAAATGTTCATTTTTTATGCATACTTGGATTTTATATAGTAGTTTAGTTAAAAGTCAAAACTGATCAAATTTTATAAAAGTAACATAATTGTAGATATACTCTGCAGTATAGGCGAGCACAATTAGTAACAGGATACAATGTAGTAAACTTCTACAGGAATTTAAAATCAAGGAAAAAGGTTTGCACACAATGTGTAGCTAACATATGATTAGGCAAAGATTTAGACGTCAGTCTAGTATTTACCCCTTTCCATATAGAAAAGGATTAATGAATTTTTCCACGTCATGTCAAGCAGGGCATTCCTCTGCTTAACCACTTAACATGTACAAAGATGTTTCTTCTCTAGACTACTCTGATACTATCTATAACATCTTAAGTTGACTTAAGTTCTCAGTCTCCACCAAGAGCTTGGGAGCTAAGCCACATTGGAGAACATGCTCCGGTACTGACCAAGCTTAATTTCACACACTTACCACACTTTCCGCAGTGGCTGAATGGCACCTAGTATAATAACCTAATTTTGCAATTTGCACTGTCACTCCCAAAATGTTGCCAACATCTTTCACACCTATCTGTTCTGTATTTTCCTGAACATTGAGACTCTTGACAGTTTTGCAGCTGCAGATCAATCTGCTTTGATGTGTTAACTATCAATTAAGAATTATCAAATGGAAATACAAAATGCTCACTTGTTTAAAAAGAAAAGCTGACACCTGGCAACTTGTACAGCATCCTCTAGCATTCTCTTTCCTGGTAACATTGGAGCTCCAATGTGCAAAGACAAAAAGCAAAGAATGGTGCAAATTCAAATCATTCCGGAAAAAAAGACATCTTCCAGCGCCTTTTGTAGTGGATTTACTTTATTCTAAACTGAAGATGTTAATTGAACAGATGTTGATGTGGTGTATTATTAAAATTTGCAGTGAATAACAAATTTTATATTTGCATTGACATTTACCTGGCCATTTGCAGATTTTGGTGGATATTGATTTGAATTCTATTCAAGAACAAAGCAAAGATTATGGACAAGAGCAGGATGAGTTAAAACTGGCAAAATGTTCTGCACTGCAACAGCCACATTATGCTATCCTCCTATCCGGTGGAGTACATCTGGATACAGCTCAAAGCGCAAGCAGATGAATGCAAGCAACAATAGGAATCATTATTAAACAATAAGGGGATACAGCTATCATTTTAGGCCAGACTATAGATGGAGTCATGTGTAGGGAGTAACAGCAAATGCTGGTTTAAACCGAAGATGGACACAAATAGCTGGAGTAACTCAGCAGGACAGGCAGCATCTTTGGAGAAAAGGAACGTGTGATGTTTCGGATCGAGACCCCTCTTCAGACTTCGACCCGAAACGTCACGCATTCCTTCGCTCCAGAGATGCTGCCTGTCCTGCTGAGTTATTCCAGCTTTTTGTGTCTATTGATTGAGTCATCTCCCTGACCCCGTCTCAAGCAATGATTCAAGTTGATTCCAGAAGAATCAGTATAAATATGTTAATACAAACAAGTGGATTTCATATGCAAAGTAGAAAATCAAAATGGCATTTCAGAACATTGGTAAATGTAATTAATTATATACAATACTTTGAAATCCACCAAATCAATTTAATTTAGGAAAAGAATGGTGTGATTAAAAACTGAAACACACACACACCAGCATCCAACAGAAGTACAATTTTTTTCTACATTTGTTCAGCAAGAAACTGATGTTTCTATAAAAGGTCTTGTGCATTACAGCATCTATAGATTAAAAAGTCAAGTCAAGTCAAGTCAATTTTATTTGTATAGCACATTTAAAAACAACCCACGTTGACCAAAGTGCTGCACATCTGATTAGTGAGTGTCCTGCACCCAGCGTTTACTTATACTGCTCTGAAACTGGTGCTGGCACACAGAACATCTTGGGGACATATCCTTCCGCTGACCCCGTATAATTTCACTGTGAGGAAGCATTTGATCATTGTCCAGTTCCTTCTCTCGGTTTTATGGCTAAAACGAGGGGTGGGGGCAAAACTGCATGTACAGGTTGCTTTCTCTATATGGATTTAGTTGTTTCCCCCCGAATTTACACCTTCCATGATTGTGTCCGTATTTAGCATGTGGACATTGAACAATAGTTGAATCTGTCAGTTAGCGTGTTTTCTCAAGATCAAAATCAAAGCGAACTTGCGAAACAGCCCAGATTTCTTTTCTGCATGCTTAATGCGAAAATACCCTTCATGAATTTAAATAATTACCAATGTCAGGGGCTAAAAATAAATTAACTGACAACATGTGTACTAGTTATACACTATGGAAAAGGTGCTTTTAAAATCTTATCATAATGTGATTAAATACATTTACAATTTACACATATCGAGATACAAAAGAAAACTGTGAGCTTCAGTTGTACTCAAAGTTTATTCAAAAATAATATAATGTGTACCCCAATGGAGAAACACAATTAAAACATGTCTTCCAAGTCCAGTTAAATCCTTCAAAAAGAATGTAAACTCGCCACTTCTGGTCCTGAATCAGTTTTAATCCAAACAATATTAATGACAACACCACTGTACATTCACTTTAATACATAGTTTATAGTATTTACACATAGTGTTCACCAATTGCAGGGTACCAACAGTAAACATCTGCAAGTTCTCAATAAATCATAACTTTTCATAAACATCAGGCGTCATTGACAATAGGTATTTAAAATAGCAATTTATCAGTTCAAAAACAGACCAAATGGGTTTACTGGACTTTTAAAACATATCATGAATTGCTGTAGTTTTGGATTTTTTGGCCACAGTTAACTAATCTTGGCGTTAGTTGCTGTGTTGTAAAATCTCAGAAGCTCTCAAAATAGTAAAGTGTTAAGCTGTAGTTTAAAACCATGGTTTACAGAAGCACATGTGCCAAATATCTCACTGTTGGTGTTGGCCCTTTAATCCTTCCCCACAAAGTATATTTTCAATATCATTGACTGACTGACAGAAATACCATCACATATAAATTCCCATGCACATTGTGGTAAGTTAGAAATCTATTGTCTTCCAAGTCAAAAATATTGATTCAAAGTTTTAATTAAAAATTGCAAAATTAACATGAGGACAGTAATATGCAGGAATAGGTTCATCATTAGAATGTCACTAACTCTTACCTCCTCTTTACAACTTACTCATTGGTATATTTTGTTTGAGCAAGCAAAAGTTAAATGGGCACAATTATGCACTACTTATGCAAATCAGAGTCATAAATTAACACCTAAACTGAGAACCAATAAAGGACATTATAGTTAATGCCAGGTTATCTGCTGCATTTTACTTTTCTAATCTGTGCTTCATTACAGGACTTCCCCTTTTTCCTCTGGCAATTTTCTACTGTCATATTTCGCATTCAAAAGATACAGACACAATGTGGTCAAGGTGGCAATACTATTTAAATTTAGGAGCCCAGGTAGCATATTTTGCCGAGTCAGATTCTATCCTCATCATCCACAAGCATTTTCAACAGGAATAGTCGGATAATAACCGTTGATGCATGTTTATACTGTCCATGACTTAAATATATTTTAGTCAAATCACATACATACACGTTTACATATACTGTATAGCATCTATAGTGAGTTTTTGTATGAATGTGTATTTATTTTTTCTCTCATTGGTTTTGCGACTTAATTGCTACAATACAGAATGCAGGAAACAGCAGACACCCCCGGAATCCTGACTGACACTGAGCCAGTACAATGAGGCATCTGACAGGGAGCGTCCTAGCGAGATGAGAAAACGGCATGGCAATTTACAAGTTATTCTTGCTTCACTTTAATATCATTGGTGGCCTCAGTGACTGTTTATGGTGAACATGTACTCATTTTATTTCTAAAAATGCTTTTTGTAGCCCAATCTACAGAGGACTTGCACAGCTTTGAAAGAAAAATACAGTAAATGCATGAGTAACAAATGCAATGATCAGAGAAAAACCATTTGCAAAAAATATAATATGTTGGTTGAAGACTTGAGAAGCACAGTGTTTAATTAGGAAAACACTAAACTAAACACACATGACTTTGTTAAAAAAACGTTTCCATACACGTTTACTTAGAACTGGGTTGGTTACAAAAATGTTTGAAAAGATCAGAATACTTTTAAAGTAGGGGATATTACTATTTTGTTCCCAGTAATAATCCCATATGTAATTTCAGAATAAAAAGGAAAATAACATTTGTGGCATGGGATCAGTTTAAAAAATGATTTAAAATACATCAGTAATCAGCCAAAAAAGAGAGAATCTTACAATGTTAAGAGGATGGGAAAGTTTATTCGCCATCACTTTGAATTGTCTGTTTTGACACAGCCCATCACCCCATTACTGTTCTTTTTGCAGATTTCTATATTAACCATAGAGGAGGTCTTGCCATCAATACACCTTGTAGAAGATAAAGTTGTTTTTTTGCTGGATATAAATTATTAATACAATTTGTAGTTTATAGTACTCAAATTTGAGAAATTTTGGAGCAAGACAGCTTAATAGAACTTGATGATCATCAGTAGCTGCTCTTATTAACCCAAGGTGCTTTAGGGATCTTACTTCCAATGCCCTCCATGGAAATTAGCCCCAAGTGGCTGCCTGGTTCATTGCTACATTTAAACAAAGATAGCCATTATGTTATAGTTTTGCATTCCCTCTATCTGTGAGTAAAACTGTCCTACTTGGTGCATTTATGCTGCAAGACAGTTCTCCAACAAGAGGGAGAAAAGGGAGCCATGTGCCATTTTCTGCATACTTTAATTTCTGCTCTGACCACAATCAAAGCAACAGATGATTTTATTTTTGGTTGGGTGGTATGGAGGAGAGAATGAGGGTAATTTTCTTGTAGTTTTATGATAATTTCTTGGCTTAAAAAAAAGCGATTAAAAAAATAATTGAAAAGGCACAATGCTCTTTAAGCGCATGTACGTGTTTTTAGAAAGCTGATGTTTTGATGTTGATTGAAACCAATTTTACATGAGCAAAAGAAAGCAGCCATATTTGCAGACAAAACCTATTCCCACTGATGCTGCAGTGGGAAAGCTTGAGTTGGTGTGGGCATTGCAATGCGCTGTCAAAAACTTTGCTTTCATTAGCACCAGAGCTTACAACATGAGCAAATCAAAAAAAGGTTTCAAAGAATTCAAAAACTTGAGTTCAATTCAATCTTTCTTACCCCCCCAAAAAAATTTGCGACATATATAGTAGCAAATTGAAGCACGTTTCAACTTCCATTTGCTACTACTGCTGAGGTACAATTCTGCGCAACCTGTTCTCCAGACGAGTTCAACAGCAACAAACGAGACAAAAAACACAAATTCTCATCATTTCATTTTTGTCTTTGCAAAAGGGTTGGTGATGGTGAGACTCACTCTTTAAGAATCATCCTTGACTCAGTTTTTGCAATAAGAAATAGAAATCTCTTGTAAAGCTTCAAATGAAAAGCTTCTAATCTCAACTATCCTCTGCACGACAGAGGAACCTCATATTCTGTGATGCATTTGGATAGCTGACCATTTGAGTGGTGGTATAACTCATTGCAATTCCTGGGAGCGATTGCGTGACTGCCACTGGTGCAACTGAGATGGCAATTGGTGCGATCGAGACTGGTGAAGCCATCCCTTGGGCATAAGGTGTAGAGAGAGCAACACTAAGACAGGGTGGACTTTGGGATGTAGCTTCAGAACATAAAGCATTATGAGCTCTAGCTTGCGCTATCAATTCTTGATGAGAAATAGGCTGTGATCTCAAGGTCTGGTTGCTCAGGGAGGTGTGAGTCTCCACTATACTATGATTGTAATTGGTAAGAGTGTGCATAGCGGGTGATTGTGTTGGGTCAGTCCCTGTGGTCAGGATCCCCAGTTTCACTTGCTTGCGTAAATCAGCATTTTGCTCCAGAAGTACCTCATTTGTAATCATTAGGCTTGACACCTGCTTCTTAAGCTCCTCATTGCGCTTTCTGAGCATATGGTTTTCCTCCTCCAAAAAATTCATTTCAACTGGACGCAGACTGGGGGTGCTGTAATCAAATACTTCAAACCGAAGACCTTCCATTCTTTTCCTTTTTGGAGTTTGGTCAACATCACATTTCTCTGTCTCATACAGGTCATCCAAACGGTCATATCTACAGATCTCAGGAGAAGCTTCTCTATTTTGCGACACATTTTCTATACTTGTCTTGTCATCGTCATCACGTTTTAAGTGCTGGAATTTACACTTGGATCCTCTTCGACATTTGCCTTTTAGAAAGTCACGGCAGAATGGGACTTCCTTTGTAATAAGAGGCAAATTAGAGGGCGAGAGCCCAAATGTCACAGCCACCGTCTTTTGCAAGTGGGCAGGAAGCTTTCCTGTTTTATTGTAATAATTCTCTTCACCCTTTGTCCCGTGAATGAATGTGCAGTTCTCACGGGTACATTTGCTATTTTGAAAGTACTGACAAAAGATAGACTCGTGCCGCATATCACCTACATCATAGGCTTCAACATTGTCCGGGTGAAAGTACCTGCAATTCTTACCACGGGTGCAGACATTGCGCAGAAAGTCACGACAAACATTCCGTTTGCTCTTGCTAGCGTCAAATTTGCTATTATTCACTAAATTATCAGCCTCATCACTTAGATCAGCATGGTTGGAGACTTCAATATCATCGGGGTGAAAATATCTGCAATTCTTACCACGATTGCAGAGATTGCGCAGAAAGTCTCGGCAAATATTCAGATTGCTTTTGTCAGCCTCGTCATTGCCAAAGTTGACTAAATTATCAATGTCGTTCCTTATGTCAGCGAGGACCGAGGGCTCAATATCATCTGGATGGAAATACCTGCAATTCTTACCACGGTTGCAGGTATTGCGCAGAAAGTCTCGGCAAATGTTCGGTTTGCTTTTGCCAGCTTCGTCATTAGCAATTATGACTAAATTATCAGTGTCGTTCCTTATGTCGGCATGGTCGGAGGCCTCAACATTGTCAGGGTGGAAGTACCTGCAATTCTTACCACGAGTGCAGACATTGCGCAGAAAGTCTCGGCAAACATTCCATTTGCTCTTGCCAGGCTCATATTTGCCGCTGTTGACTAAATTATCAGTGTCGTTCTCGGACATGCTTCCAGAATATTTCTGCGCAACTCAGCCAAGGCTCTCAATAAACAACTGTAAAAGAAAAAGAAGCCAGGTCTTTTACAATGAATAAGAGATTAATCTGCAAAGTAATTTAGCTTAATCCCTTTCTCACAAAATATTGTGGCTGTTCCTACATCGTTAATTCAATAGAAAATACTTACAGGAAGTTACCTGTGGAACATCAAGGTTTATATTAAAAGTCAAAAAGAGATAAGCAGTATTAAGTCGGTAGTTTTGCTTTTAATAGCACAAATACCAATGCTTTGTATTTTCCTGAAAAATCAGACACATCAGCATAACAAAATAAACATGTCTTCTTGATTATTGCACTCCAGATAGTACACACATGGAAAAAATTAAATTCATACTGCAAGCGATTTTTATAGAAATTTGTAAATGCAGGATGTTAGAATCAGTACTGGAAACAAATTCCCGAAGAAACATGTTAAAGAAGATTAAGAAGAAGTAGGGCTGATTTAACTCACCAGAGTCAGCCTACCTCATTAAAAGCGTAGGAAGGAACTGCAGATGCTGGTTTAAACCGTAGACACAAAAACTTGGAGTAACTCAGTGGCTCAGACAGCATCTCTGGAGAAAAGGAATAGGTGATGTTTCGGGTGGAGACCCTAAGGATCTTCTGAAGAAGGGTCTCGACCCAAAATGTCACCTATTCCTTTTCTCCAGAGATGCTGACTGACCCACCGAGTTACTACAGGTTTTATTTGTCTATCACATTAAAAAGGTACCATAGCCACTGGGTAAATGAATATTGAAGATCTGATTTTTGTTTTCACATAGAATTCCACAACAGATGTAATTAACTACTATGGAAATTTTCTGCAATGCAGCAGAATTAAAAAGAAAATCCTTCAGAATTGGTCGCTTAAATTCTACTTCAAACACATATTTTGATCTGCCATCTGTGTGCAAGTACAATGGCAGAGATGCTGAGGTAAATATCGACTTTAACAAGTTAAAAATGGCAGGCATGTTTTGAACAGTAAATGAATATCTTTAAATGTACAAATTAGCATATTACAGGCACAATCAAGACATGCTGCTGAAATATATATGCACAAAGGAGTATTATTGAAGTGAAGCCCCTGGAAAAAAAGGTTAACATTTTTATTTGTAAAAGCCAATTTAAGCAAAATATACACTTTTAATTGAAACAATGTCAAGATAACCTTAAAGTAGCAATCTTGAATGATGATTTATAAAACAGTCAACAAAAAAGCTCTCTTCAACATGTATCGTCAGCTTCATTGCAAGCTGCATCGTTCTCAGGACTAAAGGCCACGGGTTCTCATGCTGTAATCCACATTCCTTTTCTATTGCAATGTCTGACTCGTATTACTCCAACCTTTATCATCGTTTATCAATGATAGCTCCCTATTCTTAATTTTTTTAAAAATCTTTCACATTATACGATCTTAAACTATGCCTACCACCCCGCACAAATAGCAAGGCTATTCGCAAAATGTTGCACTCCTTTTCCCTCCTTATTAGCTCTTAACTCTTTATTAACATCATGGGTATCAAACAACTTTTGAGTACAGATCCCATTTCAAAAGGAAGGTAGTAGTTGGTTCGCCTTGCAGCTTCCCAGATATGATGAGAGAAAAGGTTTGCTGTTTGTCAATTCTCTTAACCACTCATTTTCTTTTCTTTTCAATAAAAGCAAAATTTACATTGATATAGTTTTGTGATCTTTTTTTCTTGTTCCTCCAAGGCTCCTGCATCCTCACTGAGAGAAATCAAAACTGATTGCGCTGTTTCTTACTGTAATTCTATCTCAGGACCTCAAAATCAAAGAACTCATTACTTCACCTTCTCTGATCCTATCGCATTCAAAGGGATTGATGTGTAGGAACAGGTGGAGTCAAATCATCGGAGTTTTGAAGAACAAGAGACAATCTCATTGAAATATCCAAGGTTCTTGGGAGGCTTGATGGACTTAATGCTGTGAGGACCCCCCCCCCCCCCCTCATGGCAGGGTCTAGGACCAGCAGACAGTCTCAGATAAAGGACTGCCCATTTAAGATAGAGACGAGGAAGAATCTCTTCTCCCAAAAGATTGGTAATTTTTCACCTAAAAAAGACGTTGAGGCTGAATTGTTGTAAGATGAGATAGATGGATTTTAATCAATACGGGAATCAAGGGTTGTAAGGAGACAGATGGGGGAGGGGGGTGGTGAGAGGAAAGATGTATCAGTCATGAGTGGTGGAGCAGGCTCAAATAACTGAATTACCTTCTCCTATGCCTATGGTGTCTTTCAGACAATGAGTTCCAGATCACCACTGGTTAAACGATTTTTTCCTTAATTTCTGTCTATCCTTTCACGAATTAAATTAAATCTATGCCTCAAGTTATTGGTCTCCAATGGAAAATCTCCAGTCACATTCTTTTTTTTGTGTTTACTCTCTCTCTTTCTAGGTCTCTCATAAGATTAATAATTCAACCGTCTCTTTTCTTGGGATCTTGTCAGCATATAGTTTCTTGTTATGAGACTTTATCAAACACCACTCCAAAATCCATTTGTAGCGCATCAAATGCTCTGCCCTATCAACACTCTTAGCCATCTCCTCAAAAAATGCAACTAAGCTCGCAAGACATGTCTTCCATGCAAAGTGTCTGTGATTAACTTGATGCCTCTCTAAATGCAGACATGTATGCAAATTTCCAATAACTTCACCTGACATTTAATCTGACCGACCCTGGATGTCAGTATATCCCTTTAAAATAAAATCAGTACCACAGTAACAACCTTCCGGTCCTCAAAGCACAAAAAAATTATAGTGTAGGAAGGAACTGCAGATGCTGGTTTAAATCGAATATAGACACAAAAAGCTGGAGTAACTCAGCGGGACGGGCAGCATCTCTGGAGTGAAGGAATGGGTGACGTTTCAGGTTGAGACCCTTCAGTGGGTTTCGACTCGAAACGTCACCCACTCCTTCTCTCCAGAGATGCTGCCTGTCCCACTGAGTTACTCCAGCATTTTGTGTCTAGCTTCGATTTAAATCAGCATCCGCAGTTCTTTCCCACACACACCTATTCTTTCCTCTTTGATGATCTTGCACGAGTTCTATTTGTATTCAGGAGGATAAGTCTGATAACACCATATTTGAGAGGAATACACTACTCTACATCCTTCTAAGAGGTCCGATACTGTCTGAATGATAAAGCATGAAAGCTGAATTGGCTGAAATAAAATAGTAAATTATTGGTCTATTTTCTCAAAGTATCACTCAACCTTCCAAGAATAGTATACATAGTTTTTTTAACCAAAATAACATTGGCAAATTGGATGGTGCAATTTTATTTTGTGTTGTGCTTTTGCGAGTTTTAAATTTTCAGTATTTGGATCAATAATCATAACTAGTTTCTAATCCAAATTGTGATTCTGAACTCACAAGGGAGGATCATTTTCTCACCTTATAAATACAGATGGCACTGTACATTGTACTACTGTACTTGCCTGTGACTTGTTTTAAAAATAATGTAGCAATACAGCCTAGTCAAAAGCACAAAAGCTACATTTATGCAGATGTATTCTTGGCATGTTCTGGCAGGACAAGGGTACTCAAAAGGCCTGGAATAGTCCAAGTTCATCCACAAACATTTATTACTATACTAACTACATCTGCAACGGAGTAACCATATTAATGAGATGGATGATAGCTATATTCCCAACAACATTTTTGTATGGTAAATCGTCCATGGGGTCACAACCAGCTGGATGTCCATATCCCCACAAGGATGATTGCAAGTACAATATGAAGATGGTAAGCATCAGCAATTTGGATATAGCCACAGTCATGAACTCAAGAGGTCAACTGTTGAAAAGGGCAATGGAAGAAGCAAAGAGCAGTATAAGACCAGACATATGAGCAAAATTAGGCAATTCTGCCATTCGATCTTGGCTGATCTATTTTTCCCTCTCACCCCCAAGCAACAAGTCCAGCTAGTTATGAGGTCAGAGAAAGCAGAGATGAGCAACTTTTGCATCTTCTCAGTGCACTGCCTTCACCTACAGTAAGTGTCGCAGAGATATTCAGACTTTAGTGGGTTCCTGTGTCACACCAAGCAATGTTTAATGAGGTACTGACCATCAAGGTATAATCTATCATCTGCTCAGGCAAAAGGCTGCCTCACATATGGGCACTTGGCAAGACAGGATTAACTGTGGCTGTGGGCCCCTGTAGCGACCAATATGTACACCTCGAAACATACAAAATAGGTGCAGGAGGAGGCCATTTGGCCCTTCGAGCCAGCACCACCATTCATTGTGATCTGTGACTTGTTTTTGTTTAACATAATCACTTGGGTAACCCCTACATGAATGGCTATACCTCACAATTCATCACATTTAGGAGAGTTAAGGAGCCAAACCAAGCAGGGCAAAGAGGGAGGAAGAATAGAATTGTAAAAGTGTTCACATCATGCGATGCCAATCGCTAAATGGAAATGGTAACAAAATACAAATCTGTTAATGCCTCAAAGAATAGCAAAGAGAAAAGAAAATCTGATAATTTTCCATCCCTCATACCTTCAAATGGCCAAGTGAACCTTGCTGATTATTCCTCTTGAGAGACAAAAGATGCAGTGACCTAAGGAGGAAGACGGTAAATAATATCAAAGTGGCAATCATTGGGAAATGAGTTTTTAAAATCCAGTAGCCAATATTCTTTTTTAAAAGTCAACTGGTTAAACATTTATTGTTCAATCATCACATGTACAGGACACAGTTTGAGTCCCATGGATTTAGTGGTTAAACACAACCGAATTACTGCACGACATGGAATGGGAAGGGTTCAGCTTCACTCTCCAAACACTGCTGAATTACACCATGGCAGGCGGCAAAATATCCACTTTCATTTTAACAACACATTTTGCATCTGACTGAACAGCGGTGATCTTCACTTGCCCTACTAAACTCAGCGACATTCCCAACCGGAGCATCAAATGCTGCACAGCCACTCGGTTGAAGGTGGGCAGCACCATAGGTCCAATGATATCAAAAGGAAGTCGGCGTCTGGAGCAAACAGCTTCAATTAGTTTAAAAACCGACATATTTTAGTCATGGATTTATAAATTCTGTGGGAATCCCGTGATTGGTAAACGACAAACTCATTTTGGACACTTTGTAATGGTTCATTCATTGGACTTTGATTCTGTGTCCGGAATTCACTATTCCATTTTTTCAAGACGGCCATAGGTTTTAACTTAACCACTAGACGTGACTTATCTTCTCCAAACAATCCTTGTTCTGAGGCTACCGCTGTGAGGAAACCAGGATGTTGACAGTTTTGGTGGCGTTGCGACGGAAAGTTCTCGAACTTGGCGCGAGGCTTCAACTGCGCTCCAAGGCCTCAAATGATTCACACGGACCGATATAAATTCCAGCGCACGGATGGAAACTAAACCCTTGTTCGATTTCTCAAAGATGTGTCTTTACAAATATTGTAATAAACTCGATCAATAACAAATGGAGAAAAGACAACGCATTGACTTACACTATTTAGCCTTTCCCCCCCTCACTTGGTCCTCCAAACACGACGAGCGTCCATTCAGGTCCTCCGAGGCAAGAGCGACGGCAGAAGACGCTGTCGGGAGTGTCGCTGCAGGCATCTGTTCAGTAGCCGGCAACGTCTGTGTGCGGTGGGATTGTATTCCAGTACAATATGCTCAGGCGTTTACTTTGAAAAAATATCTTGAGGATATTCAGTTTAACAACTTTAACTTGAAATACCTCATCGGATTGTGAGAGAAATTCATTGCAGCCAAGTGCAGCTCTTTGGCTGCCAGTCGCTCTTGTCTGGGAGGACCTGTGTGGTACTCGTTGTGTTTGGAGGAGTGAGTAAAAGGAGCTAAACCGTGTATGTAAATATGTCCCTGATTTCTGCCAATGTTGTCATTGTTCCAATCTACTCTGTTAATTACGCCTATAATTTAAATAGTTTTAGTCAGGATTTAGTTCTGTTTGTGTATGGAGTTGCTCCATGCAACAGAATGCTGAGGCCCAGAAATCCCATAACAGCCTTCGAAACCTTAGCAAGTTTGTTACTCTATGTGGTTTGATTCACAGTAACAGACTTAATAAACATTGTTTTAAAAATTCTTGGATTTCCCCCGAGTCACAAAAGATTCGATATTTGCTATTAATAGATAGTTGGAATAAGACTGCGGTTAAAATGCTTTATTTTTTGTTACTACGTTAATTCGTATTTATGTCAAACCTTTGTAATATAATAAAATGTCCCAATAAATATTATGGGGAGGAGGTAGACACAAAATGTTGGAGTAACTCAGCGGGTCATGCAGCATCTCTGGAGAGACGGAACAGGTGATATTTTGGGTTGAGACCCTTCATCAGACTGGACTACAGAGAGGAGAGTGGACTCTCAGAGAGAGTTAAGTGAGGTGTCTCAAAGTGTGATTTGAAGCCATGTTTTGAGAGTATTTTGAACTGGGAGAAGAGGTAGTAAGGTGAAATGGATTTCACAATAGAATCTGCAAACATAGATACATAATAGGCAGGAGTAGGCCATCTGGCCCTTCGAGCCAGCACCACCATTCAATGTGATCATGGCTGATCATCCACAATCAGTACCCTGTTCCTGCCTTTGCCCCATACCCCTTGATTCTGCGAGCACTAAGAGCTCTATCGAACTATCTTTTGAATGCATCCAGTGAATCTGCCTCCACTGCCTTCTGAGCCTGAGACAGGGAATTCCACAAATTCACAACTCTGAGAGAAAAAGTTTTTCCTCATCTCAGTTCTAAATGGCCCACCCCTTATTCTTAAACTGTGGCCCCTGGTTCTGGACTCCCCCAACATCGGGAACATGTTTCCTGCATCTAGCGTATCCAGTCCCTTAATGAATCCTTAATTGACATCGTGAAATTAATAATGGAATAATATCATAAGCAGATACATATATGTAATGTGTTTTTCAACCACTTCATTTCCCTCTCTTCCCCCCCCCCCACTCCATATAGAATTGTAGAAGATGGGAGGATAGAAAGAGGTGATGTAGCCTAACCTCTCCTTGCCAGTAACCACGCACACACACACATGCGCTATAATTTAATCTGACCTCAGTTTGTGCCCCTTGTAGACGGTGGCACTTTGTGTGCTCCTCCATGTACTTTTTAAACATGAGGCTTTCTGCCTCTGTCACCCTTTCAGATAGTGTGTTATAGACTGTCAGCAATTTTTGAATGCAGAAAAAATACTCCATTCCCTTCTAATCCTTCTACACATTATCTTGTATCTATGTCACCCGGTTATTATTCTTGTAAAGAAAATTGGTCCTTCCTGTCTGGGCGTTGCTGGTTATACATCTTGATGCTTCCTCTGCCCAAAGAGGTCAATCCCATCCTTGACAATCTCTTCCCATAACTATCCTTTTATGTCAACCCTATCCTGAAAACAGTGACTTATCTGGATGCACTGCTCCATAGGTGCGGGAAACTTTAGTATCGCACCAAAGGAGACTTTCTTCATGGGTAAGTTGAGTAGTTTATAGCATTAGGGTTTTTGTCTGTGAACAATATTAGAGTCAAACCTGCACATTTCTAGCAGTCCAGCTGAGTAATATTCAGGGATAGGAAAGTAGATGTATAATGCCTCCATTCTGGAGACGCTACTACCTATTATAGTATTAGACTTTAAACCTGCAACATTACTGTCTGTGTGTTATATCTTACAGTGAGAGACATTTTCCTTTTGGACTGCTTCAAGTTGGCAACTAAAATTCAGTTTAGAGAAAGCTGCAGTTCCAGTGTGAAATGCTCTGCTCATTCCTGTCCTTTGTTCTTTGCTACTAAAATGGTGGCTTGATCTTTGTGAGGAATCTTATAGAAAAATGTAGAGATCAGCAGTGGAAATGCATGTTCAAAGTGTATGTTAAATTAGATACTTGTATTCAACAATACTATAAACACCCAAACCTTGGCGGATCCTATGATGCAACCATTGCCAGGAGGATTGTGGTAGCGGTTTATTTTCTGTTTTCTTTTCCTCACCTCTCCAATCTGAGAAGACCCTGGTTTTTGCTTGGTCAGATACCAGAAACTTGACTTATGGAGCATTTGCAAGAGTGAGTCTACATTCAGTAGTTCTACATGTTAGTACTCTGTGTCAATCAGTAATTGATTTCACTGGGTTTTCTGAGGCCAATTATACTGCAGTTGCTGTTTCCCTGGTCGTGGACAAATAACTCGGCACAGACTGGGGATCAATCCCGAGTCTTGACAGGCCTCTATGGCTCTCTTAATCAGTGGATTTAAACCCATTGGAGGAGGCCTTCGTCTTCAGACCCCTCCTGTTTATCCAAAATTTCAGACCATTTTTCTTGCTAGAAATGTATATTTTGTTATGTGGCATTTCAGAATATAACAAGTCATTTGCTAAGTAGTTCTTCTGAATTATGATATTTTATCGCAATAGCCATATGGAAGTTTGGATACTGGACAAAGATTGCAAATTCACTACCCTATCTTGGGCAGCGAGGCTGGTTCGCTCAGGTCATGTTTAAGGTGGATGATGTCTTAATTAACGATATGATCTTTTTAGAAATCACTTTTGATGGGATGTAGTTGAACCTGATTAAGGAGGTTTTGTTCTCTGAAGTGCAAAATTTAGGATAGTTATTGTCACGTTTATGCATTTCATTTATGGGGAAAGCTTGATTTTAAATGCTTATTTTGGATCTTTCGCTGATTGTGAACCATAAGGTCATATCTGATTTAACACAAGACATCAAATATTAATTTGGATTTTCTTTCTCGCTTCTCTCCTCCCAAATATGCTTGTATTAACACTTTAGAGCAGATACATGCATGATATCAAGTTGGTTTCCAGTCTCAAGCAAATGTTACCAATCCAACTTGTCTTTAACAAATTACAAGTGTTTTTAAATTTATGGGGATTGCAGTTCGTCAAGTTGAAAGGTGACACCCTTTATTTCTGCTACAATGAGTCTCGCAATGGGGGAATGAGGGCACAGAATTGGAGACCTGAGTATGTTGGTCTCTCTTCAGCGATTGCACTCCAATGTTGGACTCTTTGGGAAATGAAGCAGCAGAGCCCAAAGTTGCTGTAATAATGTTGATTAATTAATTCTCCAGCATGGGGCTGTGAGAGATCGAGGCAGTATAAGCTAATGTGTAATTAAAAAATATATAATCAAGTTTGTCAAGTGTTTTGATATTCAAATATCGTTTCATTTATTTTTCTAGCTCTTGAATGTCAAGAGATTTTGGTTCTTGACAAGTTTGACAGCTAAGCCTGGATATGTGGTTTAGCCAGCTGCTGCCTTTCTTCGTTGATCAATGGCTCCAAATTCTGGAGGAATGCTTACTTGTATTGTGTGTGAAGGCTTCCTGTAATGTACAGTATTTAGACCATAGAACAAGCAAGGAAGGCAGATCGGCCCATATTGCCAACATGACACCATTACCTAGTGCACTGTCCTGCTGCTAGGGCCCTTGCCATTTTGGAGTTTTGGGCAACACCTCGTAAACCCATGACCTATAGCACCAAAATGGAAAAGGACAGCTGACCTATGAGAACACCATAGTTTGCAGGTTCCTTCCAGTCGCTCGACATCCTGACTTGGTAATATATTGCAGTTCCTTCAAAGTCATTGGGTCTAAACCTTGGAAGTCCCTACCCTAAATATTGTGGGCTGATGTTCATTGGAAGGACTGTAGAAGTCAAGAAGGTGACTCGCCTCCATCTTTTCGAGATCTATTAAGGATGGGTAGTAAATGTTAGTCTTGCCAGTGGTGACAAGTTGACTGGCAAATCCAGAAGAGGTACAGTACATTCAGAAAGTATTCAGACCCCTTCACTTTTCCACATTTTGCGACGTTACAGCCTTATTTTTGCAAAGTAATTAAACAGAAATAACTGAAATATCACATTTACATAAGTATTCAGCCCCTTTACCCAGTACTGTGTTTAGGCATCTTTGGCAGTTATTGCAGCTTCAAGTCTTCTTGAGTAAGACGCTACAAGCTTGGCACACCTGTATTTGAGTAATTTCTCCCATTCTTCTCTGCAGATCTTCTTAAGCTCTGTCAGGTTGGATGGGGAGCGTCAATGCACAGCTATTTTCAGGTCCCTCCAGAGATGATCAATCGGGTTCAAGTCTGGGCTCTGGCTGGGCCACTCAAGGACATTCACAGACTTGTCACAAAGCCACTCTTGCATTGTCTTTGCTGTGTGCTTAGGGTTGCTGTACTGTTGTAAGGTTAATCTCCACCTCTGTCCGGGGTCCAAAATGATCTGGAGCAGGTTTTCATCAAGGATCTCTCTGTACTTTGCTCTGTTCAACTTTCCCTTGATCCTGACTAGTCTCCCAGTTCCTGCCGCTGAAAAGCATCCCCACAGCATGATGCTGCCACCACCATGCTTTACCGTAGGTATGGTATTTGGCCAGGTGATGAGCAGTGCCGCTAGGCATTCAGGCCAAAGAGTTCAATCTTGATTTCATCAGACCAGAGAATCTTATTTCTCATGGTCTGAGAGTCTTTGAGGTGCCTTTTGGCAAACACCAAGTGGGCTGTCATGTGCCTTTTACTGAGGAATGGTTTCCGTCTGGCCACTCTACCATAAAGACTTGATTGTGTCGCAGATATAGTGTCCTTCTGGAAGGTTCTCCCATCTTAACAGAGGAACTCTGGAGCTCTGTCAGTGACCATCGGGTTCTTGGTCACCTTCCTGACCAAGGCCCTTCTCCCCCGAATGCTCAGTATGGCCGGGTTGCCCGGTCCTGGTGGTTCCAAAGGTGGTTCATTTAAGAATGACAGAGGCCAACATGCTCTTCGGGACCTGCAATGCTGCAGAAATTGTTTTATACCCTTCCCCAGATATGTGTCTTGACACAATCCAGTCTCGGAGGTCTATGGACAATTCCTTCGTCTTCATGGCTCGGTTTTTGCTCTGACATGCACTGTCAACTGTGGGACCTTATATAGGCAGTTGTGTGCCTTTCCAAATCATGTCCAATCAATTTAATTTACCACTGGTGGATTCCAATCAAGTTGTAGAAACATCTCTAGGGTGATCAATGCGAACAGGATGAACATAAGCTCAATTTTGAGTGTCATAGCAAAGGGTCTGAATAATTATGTAAATATGATATTTCAGCTATTTCTTTTTAATTACTTTGCAAAAATCTCTAAACACCTGTTTTCACTTTTTTATTATGGGGTATTGTGTGTAGATTGCCTTTGACAAGGTCCCATATAGGAGATTAGTGGTCAAAATTAGAGCACATGGTATTGGGGGTAGGGTACTGACATGGATAGAAAATTGGTTGACAGACAGAAAGCAAAGAGTGGGGATAAATGGGTCTCTTTCAGAATGGCAGGCAGTGACTAGTGGGGTACCGCAAGGCTCGGTGCTGGGACCGCAGCTGTTTACAATATACATTAATGACTTGGATGACGGGATTAAAAGTACCATTAGCAAATTTGCAGATGATACAAAGCTGGGTGGTAGTGTGAGCTGTGAGGAGGATGCTATGAGGTTGTAGGGTGACTTGGACAGGTTGTGTGAGTGGGCAGATGCATGACAGATGCAGTTTAATGTGGGTAAGTGTGAGGTTATCCACTTTGGTGGTAAGAATAGGAAGGCAGATGATTATTATCTGAATGGTGTCAAGTTAGGAAAAGGGGACGTACAACGAGATCTGGGTGTCCTAGTGCATCAGTCACTGAAAGGAAGCATGCAGGTACAGCAGGCAGTGAAGAAAGCCAATGGAATGTTGGCCTTCATAACAAGAGGAGTTGAGTATAGGAGCAAAGAGGTCCTTCTGCAGTTGTACAGGGCCCTAGTGAGACTGCACCTGGAGTACTGTGTGCAGGTTTGGTCTCCAAATTTGAGGAAGGATATCTTGTTATTGAGGGCATGTAGCGTAGGTTTACTAGGTTAATTCCCGGAATGGAGGGATTGTCATGTTGAAAGACTGGAGCGACTAGGCTTGTATACACTGGAATTTAGAAGGATGAGAGGGGATCTTATCGAAACATATAAGATTATTAAGGGGTTGGACACGTTAGAGGCAGGAAACATGTTCCCAATGTTGGGGGAGTGGGGTACTGATTGAGAATGATCAGCCATAATCACATTGAATGGTGCTGGCTCGAAGGGCCGAATGGCCTACTCCTGCACCTATTGTCTATGATAAAAAAAAAAGAATTTAATCCATTTTAAAATAACATAGCAAAATGTGGAAAAAGTGAAGGGGTCTGAATACCTTCTGAATGCACTGGAAGTTCAAACTTGCCACAGAAGTCAGCAGTGTGCACAGGCAGTTTGTCACTGACAAGTTGTGCTTTTCAACCAACTGCTTTTAATTGGCTTTTTGTTGGATCTTGTATGCTCTTGCACTGTTTATTTAAAGAAGACAGACCCAAAATGCTGGAGTAACTCAGCAGGACAGGCAACATCTCTGGAGAGAAGGAATGGGTGACGTTTTGGGTCGAGACCCTTCTTCAGACTCCTTTTTTATTTACATTGATAACATTGGAGTTGATTTATATTGCACTTTTTCCATAGCTTCGAAATCCTGCCTTTAAAGTGGATCCCTAAATCACACCCACACTCTTTTTAGTTGTGGTCAAAATGAGATATGTGTGGCAAATTTTAAACAAAATCTTAATGGGCATAAGTAGCTGCAAAAATACAATTATAATTTACTAAAATAAATTAACCAATTATTGGGGAAGTAAATTGTGTCACTTATACAATGGGACCCGTTTACCCGAAGTTCTTGAGTAGACAAATCAAAGGGAAGCGTATTTAACTTCTACAACTAATTTTGTGATAATATTTGACGCTGACACCAGACATACACAATTAAAAGCCTTTATTTTTCCCATGCAAACGTCGTTCAGCTTGCTGAGCTCAAAATGCAGTGGTTCAAGTGACACTTGCTTTGTGGGTGACTTCCTCCTTCTCTGTAAAGACGTTCCTTGATTTTCTTTTCCAGATGTTTTTATGTACAGTTGCTGAGAAGCACAATAATAGTCTGTGAAGATGCCGGATAAAGATAATTTATTTAACAGAGGTAATGATGAGGCTGGCCACAGCTCAGATGATACTTGCCGTGACTTCCTGCGCAATGTCTGCAAACGTGGCAAACGCTGCAAGTTCCACCACCCCGACATTAATGAGGTGTCCGACTTGGGTGTTAAAAAAAATGAGTTTGTCTTTTGCCATGATTATCAGAACAAGGAGTGCACTCGTATCAACTGCAAGTTTATTCATGGGACAAAGGAAGATGAGGAACATTACAAAAAATCAGGAGAGCTTCCCCCACGTTTACTCCTTACAGTGGCCATGGGTCTTGGCCTTTCACCTTCTGACCTTTCTTTTAAAAAAGGCGAGGTTCCAATCTGCCGAGATTACCTGAAAGGGGACTGTCAACGAGGATCTAAATGTAAATTTCGGCACTTAAAACGTGATGAATACGAGTATGAAAATAGAACTTTGGAGAGATTGGCACGAGACCAAGTGCTCTCTCCTGTAGTGCGACGATACGACCCATTTGATGACCTCTATGACACTGATCGCTATACTGACTATGACCATATTCTAAAGAGGAGAAGAGTGGATGGCTTACGATTTGAAAATTATGATTTTAGTCTCTCAAACTCGCGTCCTGTGGACTATCGATTTCTAGAAGAGGAGAATCTAATGCTCCGAAAGCGTGTTGAGGAACTGAAAAAGCAGATCTCGAATTTGATGGCAACTAATGAGGTGCTCTTGGAGCAAAATGCACATTTCCGCAACCAAACCAAGGTGGTGACACTGACTGCTACTCCCACAGCTACAGAGCAAATACTGGCAGCACCAACTGTGGGCACGGTGACCAATTACAACCATGGTGTAGGTGTAGCACAGACTCGCACCACATTGAGCAACCAAGCACTTCAACCACGACTAGTCACCCAGCAAGATCTAGTGGCAACAGCTTCTGCTGCACCGCCTAGCAATGCTGCATCAACAGCACAACATCTTAACGCTGAAATTGCTTCCCTCCCTGCTGCACTGGCCCAGACCATCGCCCAGGGAATGGCACCTCCTGTATCCATGGCTGTCTCTGTTGCACCAGTGGCAGTATCAATTGCACAAGCACTGCCAGGAATCACCATAAGCCATGCCACCACTCCAATGGTTACATATCCAATTGCGACACAGAGTATGAGAATAACGGCAATTCCTCACTGAAAAGCATTGATGGAAAGAAATATAACGAGAAGAAATTCTGCGTTCCCACGTTGCTTCCTATGACGTGTGTGATATAAATATGCACGCCAAAGCCAAATAGGATTCTGACCCAGCATTCAATTATTTTCGTGTCTATAAATGATTCCTCCGCAATTCATTGTATATTCTGACCACCTGTTTTATCCCCTTCTATTTTTATCCTTAGTTCATCAACTCTTGTTAATTCTTTGTCTAATTTAATTGAAAATGAATGCAAATGACACAAAAGCTGTTTTATGTATAAAGGTTTATGTGTGAGAATAAACAAATGACTGGACTGTGATGCTGCGCAAATATTCAGATCTACTTTTCTCCTTTGTCTCCCACACTCGACTGTTTGCTTTCTTGGCGCAAAGCTGAAATTTAGTAACACATGAAGTTGTACATTTCTCTGGCAATAACGAGCAAAAAAGGATTATTTTGAAACTGTTTTTGTGGATGTTGCTGGCGCTGAATGATTTTCTGTGTTTTCCCAGCTAGTAGCCATTGCACTTCGGAAAGTAATTCTTTGTGTGAAACTTTTGAAGATGAGATGGCCCTTGACGACTACAAATACTTTAAAAACTTTTTGAACTATCCAGTTATTACAATTTAATCCTCACAACATGAGAAAAATACATTGCATTACCAAAGTGTCTAATTTGGAAGCCATTACAAAGATTTTATTTCTGACTGAACCTAAAGTGTACTTTCAGCTTTGTCATTCTTGTCGCACTGGATGCTCAGTGTATGAAAGAATCTGTTCAAAGCCACAACAATGGGTCCTTTGCCATCTACAGGAATGATATGAGGTAAAGAAATGTGAACTCTTGTTACTGATGGACAGCAGTGTCCAACACAAAAGTCCACAGGTTGGCATTCTTACTTGACTCAGTTTAATAGAAGCAATGGGAAGTGGATGGGGGATACCCACGTTCAGCAAGGATGCCCTCCTGAGCACGAGGTCAAGAAAACATCATGCGTATGAAGGAACTGCAGATGCTGGTTTAAACCAAAGATAGACACAAAATGCTGGAGTAACTCAGCAGGACAGGCAACATCTCTGGAGGGAAGGAGCCATTCCTTCTCTCCAGAGATACTGCCTGTCCCGTTGAGTTACTCCAGCATTTTGTGTCTAACTTTGGTCAAGAAAATGCAGATGGAATGTGACTCTGCATCGAGCCTGCAGCTGCTTGATGCCATGGTGTCCCTTCTCTTGAGCTGTGAATTCACCCCAGCTTCAGCAAAGCACATTTCTTCATGTTTACTTGATGGTGACAGAAAAGGGAATAAGGGAAGTTAAGATAGATTTGGATAAAGGTAGTTGAGTAAAGTCGGTAAAAAAAACAACTGTCAAAATGGTTCTTCTGCCTGCAGCTTGGGTCAGCAATGCAAGAAATGCAAACTTTTTTCAAACCCTTGTGTGAAAATGGACATTTTATTTCAACAAAATACTGTAATTTGTATGCAAGTTCAAGAAATGGATCAATTGTCTGATAAATTGTGTGGAACATTTTAATCTAAAACAGCTTTAGATGTTGTCTCATTTGGGACCAGAATGGAAGTGATTGCACATTATCTTTGACATTTGCCGAGCCAAACTGTTCGAAGTAGGGTACATGCACATTCACATTGAAAATCGTTTCTCCTTTTCGAAAGCAAGCTTGCAACCAGCTCTATTGAGAGCAGCACTTGCCTTTCCTGACTTGTTTGGCTTCAAACCAGATAATTACCTTAAAGCCATTTTGAACAGTGTATCTTTTTTTCTTTAACTTTAATTAACTGCTGGAAATCCGTAGATTACGATTGAACGCAAAATCCCAATAGATTCTTTGTTCTGACCCACGTGACCAGATGGTTCATTTTCCTGAACCGTGCCAAAATTATCTACCAATTAGTTAACAGTGTATATGGCTTTTAGTTATTCACTGTTGACACTCCTGATGTGACTGTTGCAGTTCAATTTCCATGGTCCAGGTGTGTATTTTTAAAGGAGTAACTGTGACATTGAACCCAAAGGTTGGTTACATTGTTTCATCAGCTAGTTTTTGGGGGATTTATCCTCAATTGTTGCTTTTCAGTTACCTTATCCCCAACTTGTATATAGTAGCTGTTTAGTCATTTCAAATATGCACATGGTGCTTGTCAGGTTATTGAGGTCTAGAAATTAGAACCAATGAACTAATCTTGCATAATTGAAAGAAGCTTAAATGATCAACTGTATTATTTGCAGTGTTTCTGTTGTTATTCTACTAGATATTTGTATTAGCTCTTCAGCTGCTGTGCTACAATTTACGTTAAGGCAGTGAAGGGAGTGGAGGGAATCTCTGGGCAACCTTCTGCTACATTTCCCTATGCTGCCATTGTAAACCTCCAGGATTCCCTTGACTGAAATTAGCTCAAGTACAATATTGTCTATGTAGTTGTAAAACATTCAAGAGTCCTTCAAAACCAAGAGGCTGCCCCAGTTTGTTTCATTTCAGCATAATGTGGACTTTAAAGTAAACTAATAATATCACCAAGTAATGGTAACAGCAACAGTTAAAACAGTGCAAATGCTCGATGATGCGCTATTTTTAAGGAATTTTCAAACTAGTCTGGATTCAGATATACGATTGACATATATGAGCAAATAAAAGTATTAGAACATAGACAGAACAGGAACAGGCCCCTTGGGCCACATGGTCTGTGCCAAATGAAACTAATGCCTTCTGCCTGCATTTGATCTATATCCCTCCATTCTCAGCAAATTCTGTGCCTATCTAAAAGCCAATTAAAAAAGCCACTATTGTTTCTGCTTCCACTAACACCCCTGGCATTGCATCCCACACAAAACCTCACCCCACACATCTCCTTTAAACTTTTCCCCCCTCTGACCTTGTAGCTATGCCCCCAGTATTTGACATTTTCACCCTGGAGGGAGAAACGGCTCTGGCGGTCGACTCTATCTATGTGTCTCATAATTTTACATATTATCAGATCTCCGCTCAGCCTCTGACGTTTCAGAGAAAATAATCAAATTTTCTCCAACTACTCCTTATAGCTAATATCCTCTAATTCAGGTAGAATTTCTCTAAATCTCTTCTACACCTTTTCCAAAGCCTCCACATCCTTCCTGTAATGGGGCACCAGAACTGCACGCTGCAACAATATTCAATGTATCGTGGAAGTCTGTTGGATGTAATGACATATTTACATAAAACAAGAAGCGCTTTACCAGTACTGACAAATTGTCAGAAAATTTTACAGTCAGGAAAAACAGAAATTTAAAATCATTTTGTTAGATTAACAGAATTTTCTTATTATGCATCATATTTGTAAATTTGATTTTTTGATTCCGGGCAGGTTGAATTCTGTGCAAATTTTAATATTTTTAAAAAATGTAATATTCTGTCTATGAAAAACAATTAAGCTACATTTTTATAAAGGAATTTTTGTCTCCAATGGTGACAATTCTTTTTTGTCCTTCCTAAATGCCTGCTTGGGACAATAATTAACAGCGGCTGATATTTGTACAATTATTGAAACTTACCTTCACATGAGTTTCACTGATAATTTGGCAACGGTTGATGCACTGAATAAAAATGTGATTTATCACGTTTTTAAAAATCAGCATTGCCTGTAAACCTAATTTGCTGTTAAAATGATTATTTTGGTTGCTCGGAGGATTTATTTATTCCTGTGTGTAAAATGAGAGAATTCTTTTTCTAAATGGCCATTATGAACCAACCATTTCCTGACCTAGACAACGCTGGAATGTAAAGACCAACGACATAAATATTTCTGAGCAATTGATAGACAATTTGCAGCAAAATAACCTTGCATGGCAACGAAACAAACCGCAGCTCTCATGGTAATGTTGAAAAGAAATATCACTCGGATCAAAGAATGACTTTCAAAATCTACGGTGCATGTCAAATACACTTAACCTGTAATTATATTAATGCCTTGCCTTCATAACCGCTCATGAAATACTCAACTTTACTCCCTTAATAATAACAATATTTATAACATAGGTTTCTAATTGCTGTACTCAAGCACCTGAGCCAAGGTGAAAGTGTTTAATATTACAGGACAAATTACAGTAAAAATACACTTGAGATTTTCAAATTAATGTCATGCTTTTTTCACAAGATTTGTTTTACAAATTTCTACAGAAGGTGTGATGTACTGCAGCCTTGGTGAACGGTCCTCTAGTGTTGGCACCTGCAGTCCTTCATCCGATAACTTAATCTCAAAGGACCTCCTCACCATTGTGATCCTCATTGTTTACAAACAAAATACCTGGATAGCTTTTTGGTAATCAATTCACTTCCTTGGTCAGTAACTGCAATCTTCTTCCACCCCCACTTTCTGGCTGAATTTTCCACATTTCTCCCAAATAGCAGAAGTTACCAGGAGAGTCCACATGGGTTCTCATTGTGCCAATTTTTTTATTATCACCCAATTAATGTTTTTCCATTTATACTCTGCCGATCTTTCTGTATTTTTTCCAGATCCTACCTATATTACAGAAATTAATGAATCAATAAATTTGCTTTTAACCTTCACATGCTGCTTACTTTAATACACTTATTCCTGGATGCATCTGTATCTCAAATCTGGTGAATGATTGTCAATTGATTACTGTAAGCCTAGTGACTCCCAAAGCTACCTCAATTTTATACTTCATCCTACTGAGTCTTTTTCGGTAGTCTCCATCCTGAAGATGCCAGAGCTTCTGAAATACAGGTATCTACCCGGTTTTCTCTTCCAGAAACTGTATTCTGTTGTTCTATACAGAATCTTGTAAACCAAATCCACCCTACTTTCTGCACTTACTCCATTTATCTATCTCAAAATTCACCTTGCACCCCATCACCATTTGATAGAACAATATCTGCCACTTCCAACATGACATGCCTTCTATCTTCCCAACACCAAAATTTATTTTTCACCCATTGCTGTCACAATTTTGAAGGGATAATTTCCTTGTGACACCTTAAATCACAGCTCTTCCATCCGTAAACCTTGTTCATCTTTACATTCAAGTCTATGATATGTGAAACTTTCCATTCTATTGTCCACAGTTCCAAACGGATAAACAGGTTCCAGGTAAGACAGTTTGTCAAAGGTATTCTGTTCGCTTTCACAATGGATGTGGGTCTGCATTTGGAAGACTTGATTTGGGTGATCTCTTTATTAAGTGCTTCCTTTATGTCTGGTCCTACGGGTTCCATTTATTTGCTCTTGAAACCTCCATCTTATTCCTACTTCAATCTCTATTCACTTGGCCTTTTGTGTTGCTCTAGTGGAAATTCAAGAAACAGCATCTCATGTTTCTTCTTCATGCTATTGGCTGAACATTTGTCTTTTAACCTCAAAACATAACACCGCTTTGATTTTCTCCCAAGATAGTCGAGGTAATTCAGAATAGGTGCACTGGTATTTCTGAGAACAAGGATGGTTCTGACCAAGTGCTTGAAAGGAGAATCCACCTGTATGTACAGAACAACGTAGACCTTGGTGTCTAGCTGCCATTGACTTCCGTGTGGGCCATCTTCTATTTATCTCTCCCTCTCTGCAACTCTGCTTTTTATCTTTCACACATATCTGGGTCTATTGTTTTTCTGTAGAAATGAGGAACTGCAGATGCTGGATTACAAAAAACTCAGCAGGTTAGGCAGCATCTCTGGAGAACGTGGATAGAGTCTGAAGAAGGGTCCTGACCTGAAATATCACCTATCCATGTTCTCCAGAGATGCTGCCTGACCCACTGTTACTCCAGCACTCTGTGAAACGTCACCTATCCATGTTCTCCAGAGATGCTGCCTGACCCACTGAGTTACTCCAGGACTTTGTCCTCTCTTGTTTCTCTAATCTTTGTTGTTTCCTCTTATCATCTCACACAGTGGGTTTTCTTTTGCCCTTTAATTTACTGCAGCTCATCAGTGTACAATTTATCTTGCTTGTGTGCATGGACATTTCTTTTTCACCCCATTTCCTATTCCCTGGCTCCGTTCCTCTTCAGGAGCTTTTGTTCTGTAATGTATTTTTGATTCTGATGAAAGGTCAGAGATCTCAACCATTCGCTCTACTTCCATTTCTCCACAGATGCTGCCTGACCTGCTGAGTGTTTCCAACATTTTCGTTCAAGTTCCTGCTGTCAGTTGGGCCACACTCAGGAGGTTCCACTGCTGAAACTAGATACCTCCTCCTGGAGACAAGTCATCACATTAACATTATTTCAAAGCATACACCCTTTCTAATTCTAATGTCCAAAACTGAAAATGTTAATTGCCAATTATTTTCCTACCACTTCCATATAGCTTATTTGTAAAATGTAAGAACCAAACCACAGATGATTTTGATGTTCTGATACTGCGCTCTAAGGATATTAAAATGAACAACCAGTGCTGCAAACAGCATCATCCTATAAATTGATAGGATTAATAATATTGTACATATTGTTTGCTATGCTGTGTTTGACAGGTTTAAAAAAAATGTAATTACCTTTAGAAAATTCTTCTAAACAGTCAGTTAATATTTCAATTGATGCTGAGTTCTAGCACGGTAGATTTTAATACAGTCCAAGTAAACGTTTTGTTTAAAGGGAAATAAAAGTCTTTGCACTTATTTGTATGAAATGCTGTCAAATTTAGAACAATAAAGGACATTTTAATTTCAGCTTGCACCATCTATTGACCTCTCATTTATTTTCAATTCCACATTAAAATAGTTGGTGGGTAAAAATGTTTTAAAATTAGCACCTTTGAGACTTTAAGAAGCATCACTGTTTTGTTGAAGGATCAGTGGACTATGGGTACTGTATCTGAAGTTAATTCAGACATAGTACTAGAATTGAGGGGGAAATTATCCACTAGTTTGAATCATCCCTACGAAGGAAGATAGTTATTGTAGTTGGCAGTGAATTATCTCGGCTTCACCTCATTGCTGCAGGTATCCCTCTGTGTAGTCTTCTCAGCCGAACAATCTTCAGCTTCTGTCCATAACTCAGTTGGAAGTTGGGATATTTGAATTGCAGCAATGTTTAATTCCATTTACAAACCCTATGATAAAGCATGATCTAGGCAGAATTCAGATATGCTCTAATAAGTGGCAATTTTTTGTTCCCACCGCACAATCAGGCAATTACGAATGGGGGAGGGGGAGCAAGAGCGGAGCTGCGGGATGTAGAAGAGACCCTAGTGAGAGCCTCATCTATAATGGAAGAGGGGAAGCCCCGTTTCCTGAAGAATGAGGACATCTCTGATGCCCTAGTGTGAAACACCTCATCCCGGGCGCAGATGCAGGGTAGACGGAGGAATTGGGAGTAGGGGATAGACTTTTTGCAGGAGACCGGGTGGGAAGAAGTGTAGTCCAGATAGCTGTGCGAGTCAGTGGGTTTATAGTAGATGTCAGTCACTAGTCTGTCTCCTGTAATGGAGATGGTGAGGTCCAGAAACGGGTGGGAGATGTCGGAGATAGTCCAGGTATATTCAAGGGCAGGATGGAAATTGGAAGTGAAGTGTATGAAGTTAGTGAGTTCTGCATGGGAACAAGAGGTAGCACCAATGCAGTCATCGATGTAGCGGAGGTAGAGTTCTGGGATGGGGCCAGTGTACGCCCGGAACAGGGATTGTTCGACGTACCCGACAAAGAGGCAGGCATAGCTAGGGCCCATGCGAGTGCCCATAGCTACGCCTCTGGTTTGGAGGAAGTGGGAGGAGTCAAAGGAGAAGTTGTTGAGGGTAAGAACCAGCTCTGCTAGGCGGAGGAGAGTGTTAGTAGATGGGGATCGGCTGGTTCTACGGTCGAGGAAGAAACGGAGGGCTTTGAGACCATCCTTGTGGGGGATGGAAGTGTAGAGTGACTGGACATCCATGGTAAAGATGAGGGAGTGGGGGCCTGGAAACCGGAAGAATATCGAGGAGATGGGGAGCGTGAGGTGTCTTGGACGTAGGTGGGGAGGGATTTAACCAGGGGGGATAGGATGGAGTCGAGGTAGGTAGAAATAAGTTCGGTGGGACATGAGCAGGCAGAGACAATGGGTCTGCCGGGACAGTTCTGTTTATGGATTGCTCTTAACAGGGCAAAAATGTCCAAACTGTTTGCCCTTGAATACAAGAACTGATCCTAGTACTGGTGGCAATGTTAAATTAACGTTTTATTTCAGATGACTGGGAGGTGGGGGGAACTTCCATTCCAAAACGAATAAGGGCAGTATTCTTCCTTCTAAAATCAATTTCCAAAAATTTCACCACAAAGCATAATTTTTTTGCCGCTGAATTGTTGTGACATTGAAACCAAAGATAATAATTGAAACTAAACATTGTTCGATTTCTCCAAGATGTATCTCAATACTAAGTTTACCAATATTGTAATAAACTCGATCAATAACAAATGGAGAAAAGACAACGCATTGACTTACACTATTTAGCCTTTCCCCCCCTCACTTGGTCCTCCAAACACGACGAGCGTCCATTCAGGTCCTCCGAGGCAAGAGCGACGGCAGAAGACGCTGTCGGGAGTGTCGCTGCAGGCATCTGTTCAGTAGCCGGCAACGTCTGTGTGCGGTGGGATTGTATTCCAGTACAATATGCTCAGGCGTTTACTTTGAAAAAATATCTTGAGGATATTCAGTTTAACAACTTTAACTTGAAATACCTCATCGGATTGTGAGAGAAATTCATTGCAGCCAAGTGCAGCTCTTTGGCTGCCAGTCGCTCTTGTCTGGGAGGACCTGTGTGGTACTCGTTGTGTTTGGAGGAGTGAGTAAAAGGAGCTAAACCGTGTATGTAAATATGTCCCTGTTTTCTGCCAATGTTGTCATTGTTCCAATCTACTCTGTTAATTACGCCTATAATTTAAATAGTTTTAGTCAGGATTTAGTTCTGTTTGTGTATGGAGTTGCTCCATGCAACAGAATGCTGAGGCCCAGAAATCCCATAACAGCCTTCGAAACCTTAGCAAGTTTGTTACTCTATGTGGTTTGATTCACAGTAACAGACTTAATAAACATTGTTTTAAGAATTCTTGGATTGCCCCGAGTCACAAAAGATTCGATATTTGCTATTAATAGATAGTTGGAATAAGACTGCGGTTAACATGCTTTATTTTTTGTTACTACGTTAATTCGTATTTATGTCAAACCTTTTAATATAATAAGATGTCCCAATAAACTTTATGGGGTGGAGGTGGACACAAAATGTTGGAGTAACTCAGCGGGTCACGCAGCATCTCTGGAGAGAAGGAACGGGTGATGTTTTGGGTCGAGACCTTCATCAGACTGGTCTACAGAGAGGAGAGTGGACTCTCAGAGAGAGTTAAGTGAGGTGTCCCAAAGTGTGATTTGAAGCCATGTTTTGAGAGTTTTTGGACCTGGGAGAAGAGGTAGTAAGGTGAAATGGATTTCACAATAGAATCTGCAAACTTAGACACAGATAATAAGTGCAGGAGTAGGCCATCTGGCCCTTCGAGCCAGCACCACCATTCGATGTGATCATGGCTGATCCTCCACAATCGCCCCATACCCCATGATTCCGCGAGCCTTAAGAGCTCCATCGAACTCTCTTTTGAATGCATTCAGTTAATCGGCCTCCACTCCCTTCTGAGGCAGGAATTCCACAAATTCACAACTCTGAGAGAACAAGTATTTCCTCATCTCATTTCTAAATGGCCTACACCTTATTCTTAAACTGTGGCCCCTGGTTCTGGACTCCCCCAACATCGGTAACATGTTTCCTGCATCTAGCATGTCCAATCCCTTAATAATTTTGTATGTTTCTATAAGATCCCCTCTCATCCTTCTAAATTCCAGTGAATATAAGCCCAGTCGCTCCACTCTTTCATTGAACATAGAACAATACAGCACAGAAATGGGCCTTTTAGCCCACGATGTCCACACCAAACATGATGCCAAAAACAGCTCTCATCTGTTTACAAAAGACCCATATCCCTCCATTCCCTGCATATACATTTTCCCATCCAAAAACCTCTTAAAGGGTTTTTGTCTGTGAACAATATTATAGTCAAACCTGCACATTTCTCGCAGTCCTGCCGAGTAATATTCAGGGATAGGAAGGTAGATGTATAATGCCTCCATTCTGGAGATGTTACTACCCATTATAGTATTAGACTTTAAACCTGCAACATTACTGTCTGTGTGTTATATCATAGTGAGAGACATTTTCCTTTTGGACTGCTTAAAGTTGGCAACTAAAATTCAGTTTAGAGAAAGCTGCAGTTCCAGTGTGAAATGCTCTGCTCATTCCTGTCCTTTGTTCCTTGCTACTAAGATGGTGGCTTGATCTTTGTGAGGAATCTTATAGAAAAAATGTAGAGATCAGCAGTGGAAATGCATGTTCAAAGTGTATGTTAAATTAGATACTTGTATTCAACAATACTATGAACACCCAAACCTTGGTGGATCCTATGATGCAACCATTGCCAGGAGGATTGTGATAGCGGTTTATATTCTGTTTTCTTTTCCTCACCTCTCCAATCTGAGAAGACCCTGGTTTTTGCTTGGTCAGATACCAGTAACTTGACTTATGGAGCATTTGCAGGAGTGAGTCTACATTCAGTAGTTCTACATGTTAGTACTCTGTGTCAATCAGTAATTGATTTCACCAGGTTTTCTGAGGCCAATTATACTACAGTTGCTGTTTCCCTGGTCGTGGACAAATAACTCGGCACAGACTGGGGATCAATCCCGAGTCTTGACAGGCCTCTATGGCTCTCTTAATCAGTGGATTTAAACCCATTGGAGGAGGCCTTCGTCTTCAGACCCCTCCTGTTTATCCAAAATTTCAGACCAGTTTTCTTGCTGGAAATGTATATTTTGTTATGTGGCATTTCAGAATATATTAAGTTATTTGCTAAATAGTTACTTAGCATGGTGTTATTCCATACTTCTGAATTATATCTATATACTAAAACTCTTGTTTGTTTGTTTGTTCCTGAACTACAGCGAAAACGGTTCATGATAGCGCAACAATTTTAGGCCCACCTTACTCGCCGTCGTCCCTTTGGTGCTAATTGAAGAAGTTTCATTGAAATCGGTGTTATATTTTTTAAGTTATTCACATTTTAATGTTTAAATCTATCTCCTAGGGAGGGAGGGAGGGGAGTGGGTGGAGGGATGGGAGGGAGGGAGGAGGAAGCATAAGGGGTGTTGAGGGGGATGGAGTGTCAGGGAGGGGAGGGGGTGGAGGGTGGGGGAGGGGTGGAGGTAGGGGGGGAGGCGAGGGGGTGGAGGGAGGGGAGGGGGGAGAGGGGAGGAGGAGGAGGAGAGGGTGCTGCACCAATGCAGGAGAGGTTTGGGCCCAACGGGTCCACTTGGTATCGTTTTATCATAATAGCCATGTGGATTTTCTTTTTCGCTTCTCTCCTCCAAAATATGCATGTATTAACACTTGAGAGCAGATAAGTGCATGATATCAAGTTGGTTCCCAGTCTCAAGCAAGTGTTACCAATCCAACTCGTCTTTAACAAATTACAACAAGGGTTTTTAAATTTATGGGGATTGCAGTTAATCAAGTTGAAAGCTGACACCCTTTATTTCTGCTACAATGAGTCTCGCAATGGGGGAACGAGGTGCAGAATTGGACACCTGAGTATGTTGGTCTCTCTTCAGCGATTGCTCTCCAATGTTGGACTCTTCGGGAAATCCAGCAGCAGAGCCCAAAGTTGCTGTAATAATGTTGATTAATTAATTCTCCAGCATGGGGCTGTGAGAGATCGAGGCAGTATAAGCTAATGTGTAATTTAAAAAAAATTAATCAAGTTTGTTATGTAGGAAAATAACTGCAGATGCTGGTACAAATCGAAGGTATCACAAAAGGCTGGAGTAACTCAGCGGGTCAGGCAGCAACTCTGGAGAGAAGGAATGGATGACGTTATGGGTCGAGACCCTTCTTCAGACTGATGTCGGGGGGGGGGAGCGGGACAAAGAAAGGATGTAGTTGGAGACAGGAAGACAGTGGGAGAACTGGGAAGGGGGAGGGAAAGAGAGGGACAGAGGAGCTATCTAAAGTTAGAGAATTCAATGTTCATTCCGCTGGGTTGTAAGCTGCCCAAGCAAAATATGAGGTGCTGTTCCTCCAATTTGCGGTGGGCCTCACTATGACACTGGAGGAGGCCCATGACAGAAAGGTCAGACTGGGAGTGGGAGGGGGAGTTGAAGTGCTGAGCCACCGGAAGATCAGTTTGGTTAAGGCGGACTGAGCGAAGGTGTTGAGCGAAACGATCGCCGAGCCTGCGTTTGGTCTCGCCGATGTAGAGAAGTTGACATCTGGAACAGCGGATACAATAGATGAGGTTGGAGGAGGTGCAGGTGAACCTCTGCCTCACCTGGAAAGAATGTTTGGGTCCTTGGATGGAGTCGAGGTGGGAGGTAAAGGGACAGGTGTTGCATCTCCTGCGGTTGCTGGGGAAAGTGCCTGGGGAGCGGGTGGTTTGTGTAGGAAGGGACGAGTGGACCAGGGAGTTACGGAGGGAACGGTCTCTGCGGAACGCAGAAACGGGTGGAAATGGGAAGATGTGGCCAGTAGTGGAATCCCGTTGGAGGTGACGGAAATGTTGGAGGATAATTTGTTGGATACGCTGGCTGATGGGGTGGAAGGTGAGGACAAGGGGGACTCTATCCTTATTACGAATGGGGGGAGGGGGAGCAAGAGCGGAGCTGAGGGATATAGGGGAGGCCCTAGTGAGAGCCTCATCTATAGTGAAAGAGGGGAAGCCCCGTTTCCTAAAGAATGAGGACATCTCTGATGTTTGTTAAGTTTGTTAAGTGTTTTGATATTCATCAAGTTTGTTAAGTGTTTTGATATTCAAATGTTGTTTCATTTATTTTTCTAGCTCTTGAATGTCAAGAGATTTTGGTTCTTGACAGATTTGACAGTCAGCTAAGCCTGGATATGTGGATAGCCAGCTGCTACCTTTCTTCGTTGATCAGTGGCTCCAAATTCTGGAGGAATGCTTACTTGTATTGTGTGTGAAGGCTTCCTGTAATGTACTGTATTTAGACAATAGAACAAGCAAGGAAGACAGATCGGCCCATATTGCCAACATGACACCATTACCTAGTGCACTGTCCTGCTGCTAGGGGCCTTGCCATTTTGGAGTTTTGGGCAACACCTCGTAAACCCATGACCTATAGCACCAAAATGGAAAAGGACAGCAGACCTATGAGAACACCATAGTTTGCAGGTTCCTTCCAGTCGCCCGACACCCTGACTTGGTAATATATTGCAGTTCCTTCAAAGTCATTGGGTTTAAACCGTGGAAGTCCCTACCCTAAATATTGTGGGCTGATGTTCACTGGAAGGACTGTAGAAGTCAAGAAGGTGACTCGCCTCCACCTTTTCGAGATCTATTAAGGATGGGTAGTAAATGTTAGTCTTGCCAGTGGTGACAAGTTGACTGGCAAATCCAGAAGAGGTAAGTTTAAACTTGCCACTGAAGTCAGCGGTGTGCACAGGCAGTTTGTCACTGACAAGTTGTGCTTTTCAAGCAACTGATTTTAATTGGCTTTGTTTTGGATCTTGTATGTTCTTGCACTGTTTATTTAATGAAGATAGACACAAAATGCTGGAGTAATTCAGCAGGACAGGCAACATCTCGACCCAAAACGTCACCAATTCCTTCTCTCCAGAGATGCTGCCTGACCTGCTGAGTTACTCCAGCATTTTGTGAATAAACACCTTCGATTTGTACCAGCATCTGCAGTTATTTTCTTATATTGATAACCTTGATTTATATTGCACTTTTTCCAAAGCTTCTACATCCTGCCTTTAAAGCGGATCCCTAAATCAAACATGTTCACAGCCATTCACTTTGATTTGTTTCCCCTTGCATCCTCCTCACAACTGACACCATTACCCAACTTTATATCATCAGCTAGTTACCCCGGACTATTTTGTTTTGATTGGCTTCTGGAGTTATGTGAAATTTCAAGTATTAAAATGGAAATAATGTACTGGAAAGTAGATCCAGTCGACAGTTGTATATTTCCCAGCAGAAATAACTGAGTTGAAATCAGAAAGGGGAACTCCGGCTATGTTTCCACTTTACTTTGGGCTAAGGACAACTGTAATTAAAATCAGTACAAGTTGGCCTCATCTTTAATTAATTATGTAAGCTGACCATCATATTTAGCCCTGTGACCATAACGGCAGGGACATGGGCACCAATGGGGGGGGGGGGGGGGGGGGGAGGGGGTTGTGGTCAAAATGAAATAAGTGTGGCAAATTTTAAACAAAATCTTAATGGGCATAAGTAGCTGTAAAAATACAATTATAATTTACTAAAATAAATTAACCAATTATTGGGGAAGTAAATTGTGTCACTTATACAATGGGACCCGTTTACCCGAAGTTCTTGAGTAAACAAATCAAAGGGAAGCGTATTTAACTTCTACAACTAATTTTGTGATAATATTTGACGCTGACACCAGACATACACAATTAAAAGCCTTTATTTTTCCCATGCAAACGTCGTTCAGCTTGCTGAGCTCAAAATGCAGTGGTTCAAGTGACACTTGCTTTGTGGGTGACTTCCTCCTTCTCTGTAAAGACGTTCCTTGATTTTCTTTTCCAGATGTTTTTATGTACAGTTGCTGAGAAGCACAATAATAGTCTGTGAAGATGCCGGATAAAGATAATTTATTTAACAGAGATAATGACGAGGCTGGCCACAGCTCAGATGATACTTGCCGTGACTTCCTGCGCAATGTCTGCAAACGTGGCAAACGCTGCAAGTTCCACCACCCCGACATTAATGAAGTGTCCGACTTGGGTGTTAAAAAAAATGAGTTTGTCTTTTGCCATGATTATCAGAACAAGGAGTGCACTCGTATCAACTGCAAGTTTATTCATGGGACAAAGGAAGATGAGGAACATTACAAAAAATCAGGAGAGCTTCCCCCACGTTTACTCCTTACAGTGGCCATGGGTCTTGGCCTTTCACCTTCTGACCTTTCTTTTAAAAAAGGCGAGGTTCCAATCTGCCGAGATTACCTGAAAGGGGACTGTCAACGAGGATCTAAATGTAAATTTCGGCACTTAAAACGTGATGAATACGAGTATGAAAATAGAACTTTGGAGAGATTGGCACGAGACCAAGTGCTCTCTCCTGTAGTGCGACGATACGACCCATTTGATGACCTCTATGACACTGATCGCTATACTGACTATGACCATATTCTAAAGAGGAGAAGAGTGGATGGCTTACGATTTGAAAGTTATGATTTTAGTCTCTCAAACTCGCGTCCTGTGGACTATCGATTTCTAGAAGAGGAGAATCTAATGCTCCGAAAGCGTGTTGAGGAACTGAAAAAGCAGATCTCGAATTTGATGGCAACTAATGAGGTGCTCTTGGAGCAAAATGCACATTTGCGCAACCAAACCAAGGTGGTGACACTGACTTCCACTCCCACAGCGACAGAGCAAATACTGGCAGCACCAACAGTGGCCATGGTGACTAATTACAACCATGGTGTAGGTGTAGCACAGACTCGCACCACATTGAGCAGCCAAGCACTTCAACCACGACTAGTCACCCAGCATGATCTAGTGGCAACAGCTTCTGCTGCACCGCCCAGCAATGCTGCATCAACAGCACAACATCTTAATGCTGAAATTGCTTCCCTCCCTGCTGCACTGGCCCAGACCATCGCCCAGGGAATGGCACCTCCTGTATCCATGGCTGTCTCTGTTGCACCAGTGGCAGTATCAATTGCACAAGCACTGCCAGGAATCACCATAAGCCATGCCACCACTCCAATGGTTACATATCCAATTGCGACACAGAGTATGAGAATAACGGCAATTCCTCACTGAAAAGCATTGATAAAAGGAAATATAACGAGAAGAAATTCTGCGTTCCCACGTTGCTTCCTATGACGTGTGTGATATAAATATGCACGCCAAAGCCAAATAGGTTTCTGACCCAGCATTTAATTCTTTTCGTGTCTATAAATGATTCCTCCGCAATTCATTGTATATTCTGACCACCTGTTTTATCCCCTCCTATTTTTATCCTTAGTTCATCAACTCTTGTTAATTCTTTGTCTAATTTAACTTAAAATGAGTGCAAATGACACAAAAGCTGTTTTATGTATAAAGGTTTATGTGTGAGAATAAACAAATCACTGGACTGCGATGCTGCGCAAATATTCAGATCTACTTTTCTCCTTTGTCTCCCACACTCGACTGTTTGCTTTCTTGACGCAAATCTGAAATTTAGTAACACATGAAGCTGTACATTTCTCTGGCAATAACGAGCAAAAAAGGATTATTTTGAAACTGTTTTTGTGGATGTTGCTGGCGTTGAATGATTTTCTGTGTGTTTTCAGCCAGTAGCCATTGCACTTCGGAAAGTAATTCTTTGTGTGAAATGTTTTGAAGTTGAGATGGCGCTTGACAAATACAAATACTTTAAAAACTTTTTGAACTATCGATTTATTACAATTTAATCCTCACAACATAAGAAAAATACATTGCATTACCAAAGTGTATAACTTGGAAGCCATTGCAAAGATTTTATTTCTGACTGAACCTAAAGTGTACTTTCAGCTTTGGCATTCTTGTCGCACTGGATGCTCAGTGTATGAAAGAATCTATTCAAATCCACAACAATGGGTCCTTTGCCATCTACAGGAATGATATGAGGTAAAGAAATTTGAACTCTTGTTACTGATGGACAGCAGTGTCCAACACAAAAGTCCACAGGTTGGCATTCTTACTTGACTCAGTTTGATAGAAGCAATGGGAAATTAATTGAGAGGGAAATTGTTCACGAGTTTGAATCATCCCTGCGAAGGAAGATAGTTATTGTTGTTGGCAGTGAATTATCTTGGCTTCACCTCATCGCTGCAGGTATCCCTCTGTGTAGTCTTCTCAGCCCAACAATCTTCAGCTTCCATCCATAACTCAGTTGGAAGTTGGGATATTTGAAATTGCAGCAATGTTTAATTCAATTTACAAACCCTATGATAAAGCATGATCTAGACAGAATTCAGATATGTTCTAATAAGTGGCAATTTTTTGTCCCACCGCACAATCAGGCAATGACTCTCCCCTACAAAGTTGGGAAGTCACTTGCCAGAGAATTCAGTGTCTAACCCACTCTAGTGGCCTTGGGGTCGACAATGCCTGACCTACACTAGTGCCCACAGTATCTTGAGGCGGCAGGCCCATTTACGCTTGTGGCCGATGGTGAACCCCATTTTCATCCTACGGATCACTGACCACAAACCTAAATGGACCAGCGACGTCAAATTACTGTGAGCACTAGAGTGGATCAGAGTGGATCAGGCACTGTGAATCTCACGGCAAGTGGCTCCCCAGACCTTTCCAGACCTTTCCACAAAGGTGTGTCAAGAAAGTGCTTGTTGAAAACGAGGTTGATCTTGGCCAGCTTTGTTTCACTTCAGATCCCACCACGACATCTCAAAACTGACAGATATTAATCCCTTTAATGTTGACTCAAATTGAGGTACCAGAGCCAAGCAGAGCAATGTGGTAAATTAGTGCCATGTGAATTTTTTACTTCAGCAAGGTGTTGGAGCTATGGATACTTTTTGTGCATGGTCGGGGGACTGATTCTGATTTCTTGATTGTATTGTCTTGAAGAATCTCTCAGGAAAGACAAAAAACAAAGGACATCACAACCTATATGTCATTACAGAATAATATCAGCAGCAATAGTTTTTATTAGTGAAATTGTAGGTTGTGCAGAACATAGGACAAAATGAGGGATTAAAGAATTGATTTAGTGCGTATAAATATCCTTTTAGTTTTTGGTTAAAACCATTGTAGATTTTTATTGTGGGTTAGCACCTGCAGCGGATCAAATAAATATCATGTCACTTGTCCATTTGGCATGAGAGGAAACTTATCACAATTCAATTTGTGTAGGATTTATTATTTTCCTTTGTCTTTGTTGATCTCACCAAGTTACAAACACTGGTAAACATGAAGGTAAATTGTACCTTTACATTAACCTATTATAACAACCAAAGAGTACATAGAGTATATATTGTAAAGTCGAGCACGTACATACTTGTGTGTGCTGATAAAGAGTTGGTATTGTGTTTCTGTAACTTGTAGAAGTGAATTCATTTTGGTCACAAAGTGCTTTAGCAATCATGTGCCGTGTGTCTGAGCACATTTTATTTTAAAGCAGACAATTAACAAATAAAATAAAACTCAAATCTCATATGGTAAATTTAACTTGGCCTTAAATTTAATAAAGTTTCAAATTCAAAAAAGCAAAACAATTGAATTAACTGCCAATTTTATTTCCCGAGTGATGGGTTGGATGTGAAAGTATCACAGCAGCATCCCATTCACCACCTTTACCATGTCACCCATAAAAATTTCAGCAAGTCTGTTTCCCATAGGCTTCTGTCTCCTTTGGCATCTTGCTTGAGAAGGCACAAAAATAATTATAGTGGTACAAAGATTATAAAAGGGGAAATTTAAGCACTGAACAATTCAGAGAATTCAAATGACTGACTTGCACTAATGTCAATTCTGTGCAAAGTTTGAGGTAAGGAGGCATCCTGCATTCTTAATTACATTTAAATATTTTAAGAATGAACAGTTTTACTTGCCATTTTAAGTCTACTTCCATTTGATGTGCCATGAATTTTATCAAATGCAATGACAACCCATTTAAACTTTCACTGAAATAATGCTGTGTCACTTTTCAAAATTTATTTTATTCAAAATATAATGCCTGAACAATACCACGAAGATGAACTACTTTAACAACTGTAGCATCACTCCCAATTCAAAAAAAAAATTGCTTGAAAAGACCAAAGTGATTACACACAAGAAGTTGCTCTTAACGGAGCAAAAAAGTCCAAACTGTTTGCCCTTGAATACAAGAACTTATCCTAGTACTGGTGGCAATGTTAAATTAACATTTTATTTCAGGTGACTGGGAGGGGGAGGTGGGGGGAACTTCCATTCCAAAATGAATAAGGGCAGTATTCTTCCTTCTAAAATCAATTTCCAAAAACTTCACCACAAAGCATAAATCCCACACACCTTGTAAAAAAAAAATCCATGTGTGCAAATCTAGAGGTTTGTGACAGGGAAAGCATTTACAGTAATCCTCATTAACTAAATGCTATTGGAATATCCCCCTAATTATTTTGTGTTCCAGTTACCATTCACTGCAGCTGAAGGAATTCACAATAAGGAATAAATTGTCAAATCAGTGGAATAGGCTTAGCACAATGCTGAGTGCAAAATGGACATTATTCTTTCAGTTCATTTATTGTTATTAAATCATAGGTATTTTAATTTTTTGTACCTTTTCTCTTCCTTCTGCCTCATCATGCTGTTTTTACTGCAGCCATGTGATTGACAAGGTCTGTGCACATTTGGTGGGTGCTACCAGTGGATGTCCTAGTGATTAACTTTGTGAGGTAGAAATATTCATACATCCCTTCATCTTTCAAGAAGCTAATATTTGAATAATCTAATAATCTTTTCCAGCAGCTTCGACAGGAAATGGACAGAATTTACCCAGTGCTGTATTTGTATGTTCGTGTGGATTTGGAGTTGCAACTCTCATGTTTGTGAGCCCAGTGCTTCACCATTCCTCACAATAAATCTCAGCATTGGGACCATTGGGTTTTCTAAGCAAGTTGAGTTCTAGTTTAGAGATCACAATAAAAAGGGTCAACAGAAAAGAAATTAAGGACCAGAACTCTGCTTTTCTTCCCACCAAAATTGTTCACCGACTTAAGTGTTTTATGCAGCAAAGTAAAAAAATCTCGAAGAAGATTGCTACTGCTGCCACTGTTTTTATATAGTCAGTTACACTGAGTGGAAGACTCGGACAACCCTAGAAATGAATAATAAAGGATTGTTGGCAGATTTCCTAAACTTAGTTTAAAATATGATGTTTTCAAAAGATTATATGGCAAAACCACATATCTTCTCGTGAACATTCAGAACTTGATCTTGTGAAATTCTGGTTTGTAGAGTTTGATGTGGGCCTTTCAAATTCTCACAATGCAAATTATTATGCCAACTGATAAATCTTAAATTATATATTTTTTCTGCATCTTTGTTCCTCGCTAATTAAATGAAGAGTGCTGAGTTACTGAGACTTGCAAGAGAGCTTTAGATGTTATATATATATGTGAAAATTAAGGACCAGTGTTGGATTTTCCACACAGGTTTATTGGACAACTAATTTTCCCTTTTCAGGCAAGTTCTGCAACATGTTTTGTGGGAAAAAAAACCCAAGCACCTGTACCATAAAATGTTATTCTATGTCTTTATAAAAATTACTATTGAAATTTCAGATACTTGCAAATCTAAAATGCAATGCAACAATCGTAAGGAAGGGCATGTACCCAAAATCAGCTTGCGTGTGGGTAAGGCAAAAATATGAAGTGAATCCAAACTAATAAAAAAATTAAATTACTGAATATTCTAGCATTTGTTTTGCAAAATAAAAGGATGATAATGATCAGTTGTGTGTACAAATTTTCATTCTACTGATGATTGTCCTTTGTGACAAAATCAATTTGCTCATTGATATAGTCATCTTAAAAGAGTTAAATTGTCTTGAAAGACAATCTAATCTATGTATACATATTTTGAAAGTGCCGTTATGTTGCTGGTTTGGGATCATGTGAAAAAGATTACAAAGATTATGGAAATATTATATATTATTTGGAGTGGCAGGGTAGGGTTTTAAATTTCACTGTGTGACCAAACACTAGCTGTGTGATGAGATCTATTGGCTACAAAATAAGTTTCCCAGTAATGGCACTTTCTTATTTCACAATTTTTCAAAGTAAACTTCCAATTTGTTTTGAGGAGTTCGGTAGTGAGTGTATGGTATGGGGAGCAGTTTTAAAAAAAGGAAGTTTAAGAACTACAAAAATCCATCCTACTTCAGAAAAGGTAGATTTAACCAGCTAGATTAGAATTTCACTGCTGTAAAATGTAAACTTGCTTATGTTTTTCATGAACTTAAAGAACTTAAAAAAAAAAACACATTTTTGTCCCATCAAAACAACCCATTATATCATTCTTAAAGCCGTTGCAATTAGCAAGCATTTTAAAAACAGCAGGCTATAAATTTTATGTAACTGTTGTAAAATATGATTAATAATTAAGTAAGCTTATGGGGATTTTTTTCCAATTTGAAGAATATTAAAATATTGAAAAGAGCCAAGTAATTTATCTCCATTTGCCTTTTTTTCCCGATAGCTTCCTGTCTGTACAGTAATTTAGATATACCCTCTGTTCTATAATTCCCTGCTCAGGGACATTAACAGCATTCATATTCTTTCAAGCACACCTTCAGAAACAACACAGTAAATTTCACAATGTCACTTCGTGATGATAGGATAGTTCTTGTGTTGTAAAATCCCTTTCTTTAAAAAGACAACTACTCTTACAAGGCTTGAGTTTTGAGTTCAATGGGATCACTCCGAGGTTCCTGCTGTCCCTCAGCTTCTGGGGGATGAGCTCCTTTAAGAATAGCCAATCGCTCCGATAGGCCTCTCATCCTGGGGAACAGGATGAAATCGTACACCAGAGCTGCAATAGCACCTCCTATCAGAGGGCCCACCCAGTATACCTGCAAAGATAGAGAAATAACACAATTCAGATACAAAATAGTGATAACTAATTAGAAATGAGCATTCCCTCAAATGAAGACACAAAACTCTGGAGGAACTCAGCGGGCCAAGCAGCATCTGTGGAGAATGTGGATAGGTGATGTTTCGGGTCGGGTTCCTTCTTCAGACTGATTGTGGTGTGAGGGAGTTAGCTGGAAGAGAGGAGGGGGCAAGACAAAGCCTGGCGAGTGATAGGTGGATACAATCCCCTCAATTGTTTTACTTTCCGAAGCCTTGCGACTGAACTAGGGCATGGTTCCATAGGTCCTAACATCCCGTCTGAACTTCACCCAAGTGACCCTCAATGCATGAATCTGGTCATTTTATCAGGGCAGCATCACAAATGAGCTAGATCCTGAGGTCATCAAAAAATCTATTTTTACCAACTCTTAATAGTGTCTCAGTTAGTAGCAGCCTTGCCTGTGAACAATATAATTGTGGGTTAGGTCCCACTCTCGATTCTTAGATGTTGCTACAATGCAGTACATGAGGAAGTGCTGCACTATTGAAGGTGTCTTTTGAGTGAGACATCCACCTGAGGGAACAGATGAAGTCACATCTGCTCTCTCAGGTAGATGTAAAAGGCCATGTAATTTTTAAACACAGTAAGGGCAGTAGTTTTATCCCAGATGTCCAGACCAGTTTCAATGCCACTATAAACCAATGTCTTGTCCTTATCACTTTGACATTTATGGGAGCTTGCAGTGTGCAATGGCCTACTTAATTTCCTATCCTATAAACATAAATCTAACTATATATTAAAACTCTCGTTTGTTTGTTTGTTCCTGAACTACAGCCAAAACAGTACACGACAGCGCGATAATTTGAGGCCCACCATACTCACCGTCATCCCTTTGGTGCTAATGGAAGAAGTTTCAATGAAATCGGTTATATTTTTTAAGTTATTCACATTTTAAAGTTTAAATCTATCTCTGAGGGAAGGAGGGGGGGGAGGGAGGGAGGATAAGGGGGGTTGAGGGGGATGGAGTGGAGGGAGAGGTGGAGGAGGGAGGGGAGGGGGAGGGAGGGAGGGAAGGGGGAGGCGGAGGGGGGAGGAGAGGGTGCTGCACCAATGCAGGAGAGGTTTGGGCCCAACGGGTCCACTTGGTCTAGTACTCTAAAACTACTTTGTTGGCTGTAAAGTGCTTTAGAGCTTGATGTCATAAATCAGGACTTTTTGTATATTCTCATATACTTTTTCCTGCACAAGTTACTTTTATTATTCAGATTACTCACAATCAAGGGAGTGCATAAAACATGTGTAATATTTAAAACAGGAAAATCTTATTCATAATTAGAATATACAGGCTTAACAGAACTTCTGAATTTTGTTTACTTTAGGCCTGAGAGATACAGCGTGGAAACAGGCCCTTCAGTGTAACTGCAGTGTTCTGATTCGACAGATCCTCTTCAAAAATTACAATTTTTAACCTTTTGAAAGTGCTTCAAATTAAACAGAATATATGATCAGACATATTGGGACAAAGCCGCATGAAGTGCATATGTTGTTCCCAGTGCAGTTGAATTTGTTTAGCTGTATTTGAAGGATCTTTTGATCAGCCAGTAACTAATTATACAAAATCCTTGGCATACAAAAATGCCCATGGTTACTTGAAGGATTTATGTGTGGTGATTGAAGCAATTTTGGTGTTATATTAAAAGATCTTTAATATATATATTTATTTAAAACAATTTGTTCAGCTGCTCACTCTGTTTTAGTCAAAATCAGTTTGTGCTTACCCAATGATTTTTGAAATTTCTAGTGAGTACCGCTGGTGCAAAGGACCTGGCTGGATTCATTCCACACCCGGTGTAATAAAGCTGGAGAAAACAGTGGAGAGATAATTATATGTAAAAAACGTTTCAATGGTCAATTCACAAGATGGAAAGGTACTAATTACCATTCATCACTACTTGAGTATTAAGAGCCCTGAGTTTAAACTCCTGTCAATCATCAATACTATGCAAGAAAAAAAGAACATAAAAAACATTTGCTAATTCATCACACAGGATCACAAATGACTTTTCTGATTGTGTTTCTGAGACTTTGGCTTCAAATATATTCACAAGGAGAGCTGCAAAAAAAACCAAAAAAACAACTCGCCATCCCAGCAGCTCACCAGATTTAAAAGCAAAACTATCCACACCTGGCAGCAGGTTGAGCCAGCTACAGGGCAGCAATCACAGAGAGCGGACTGGGCCAGATGGTCGTCCGTAGCCCAGATTACTGTTGTGGGCACCAGAAGCCCTCAAAAATAATTCAAACCGTACCTTTGCATAGCCTCTTCTCTTCCATCACCCATGGAACTGGACAAATCTTGCCCTCCAATTATGCCAGGCAGTCAGCACCCAAACTTGAAATTTGGATCCTAGTTACCTTTGAGGATCTCTAATTTCCATATTAAAGGGGCTGATTTGCCAGAAGGGGTAAGTGCTTTAGACATGGTGTGCAGCTCTCAAAAACATAATGATTCACAAATTTACAACACAGAAGGAGGTTGTGCAAAACAGACCAATTGTTTATCTCATTTCCTAGTTTAGTTTAGTTGATTTTCCCGTGTACCGAGGCACAGTGAAAAGCTTTTTTGTTGCATGCGATCCAGTCAGCAGAAAGACAACACATGCCCACATGCCCACATGCCCACGGTTACTTGAAGTATTCTGTTTATGTGTGGTAATTGAAGCAATTTTGGAGTTATATTACTAGATAAAGGGAATGACGTTCCGTGCAAGATAAAATCCAGTGAAGTCCAATTAAAGATAGTCCAAGGGTCTCCAATGACGTAGATGGTAGACCAGGACTGCTCTCTAGTTGATGGTAGGCTGGTTCAGTTGCTTGGTTCGGTTGTTGGTCTACAGGAGTGGAGTTGGATGCATAACAAGGTGGCAAAGATCCCATTAATGCCAATTCAACTGAATGAAAATCAACCCTCATGCTTTTCACAATGGCATGGACTCTTCCAAGGGTAATTATCATTTGGATTGAATTAGCAGAATTGCTAAAAATTCCTGTTTAGCAATTTAGCAACAGGAATTGCTAAATGATGACCAAGAGTATGAGACTTATCTAATCTTACCCCCTTCCTCTTCTGGGGGGGCCATGGCCCATTTTAGAACTTCAGTTGTATCTTAGCTAAAGGAAGCTGATACACTGGAGATTTTCTTAGCCTGGAAGGGGCAGCACCACAGAGAGTTGCATGTAGCAACTTATCTGTTGGCACAGTGCTTTTTACCTTTGAGTCCAGAGCCGAGGATATTTTCCACACCTTAACGCTTTGGCAAATGAGGTAGAAATTTGCAGACTTACCCCAAAGAAGTGACCCACAGTAAGTGAAAAGCCAATGATCACGGCTGCTGAGCCCATAAATCCATTTCTGCGAATGTCTGTTGTGGCAAAAATACAGAGGACAAACTGAAGAGTAAGGAATATCTCCACCGCCGTGCCCTGGCCAATACCCACTCCAGCATGCAGCTAAAGAATGAAACAAAACATCGCTATTAGAAATGGCAAAATCAGACCAGAAATGAATGTAGAATGGCGTATTTATGGGCGTTTCGCCGGATTTATTTGCCTGCTACCAAAAATCAACAAATGATATTACTCTGAGATTGTACAATCCTCTGGGTCTGAGTTTATACTTATGTTTGAATGCCATCATAGACCATGGATTCTCAATGTTCACTGAATGCTATATGACTTAAAACAGTGCACACTGGCTTCGAGAGGGACCAATATTGTGTCATTCCTTCAGGAACTTGGCAATCAATTAATTGAAAGACCTCAATCTGATCAGAGAAGTAAAAGTCACTACTTTCTCCCCCTTAATCTCCGTTAAATCTTATTTCCACCCTTTGTGAATCAAACACCCAATAGATAGGAACAAGCAATATGCATAATGGCTGAAAGATTTCCTTTGCGTTTTAGTGTTCATCAGTTTTGTGATTTCTTTGCTCAATGGAGAATGGGGTTGCTCCAGTTTTGAAACTATGAAATATTGGAGTAAACCAAAGCTTTCTCTACTTTGCCCAACAGTATGCCTTAACGTTCAAGTGCTTCAATTTTCCATACAATGGTTTTGCATTGTCTTTTGAGAATGGCAACTAGTTCTTAATTAAGTGTAGATAGACACAAAATGCTGGAGTAACTCAGCGGGACAGGCAGCATCTCCGGAGAGAAGGAATGGGTGACGTTTCGGGAAGGGTCTCGACCCGGAACGTCACCCATTCCTTCTCTCCAGAGATGCTGCCTGTCCCGTTGAGTTACTCTAGCTTTTTGTGTCTATCTTTGGTGTAAACCAGCATCTGCAGTTCATTCCTACATAATTAAGTGTAGTTCAGGGACATGAAGCTATCTTCATGTGGAATTAGATTGAGAGTGTTCACTGTGCTTCAAGTAGGATAGCCAATAATCTGCAATGAGTCATGATTTTAGAAAGCTAAATTTAGAACAAAGGTAAATATATTTTATAAATATCATTTCAACCTACCTCCCACTGGGAAAAGAGTTGAATTATGACTTTCCTCCACAACTGTCAATATCTACTCCTGTGAACTCAATATTGGATTAATGTATTACATGAAAAACTGGGGCTTTGTTCAGCATGTAGGAAACTTTTAACATCCTATAATTAAACTATATCAATGATGGATTTTGGCTAAATTTGACAACTATTACTTTTACTATTTTTAAGTATCTATCCTACGTAAAATCCTAGTCATGACTGCCTATGCATTTTCCAAAACACTTGAGGAAGTATACTTGTTTTCTGCACATGTGCAAAATATCTCACATTGTGCAACATATCTTGCAAATCTAATTCTTCATTTTTCATTCTTGTGCATTTTACTACATGACATTTTTAGAACTGAGACAAAAAAAAATCACTATTAATTGCTTGGGAGAAAAAAGATAGTCTAAACAATCAATAATTAAAACACGTGGTTCTCCCATTCCACATACACACTGTTGCATAGTCTATCAACATTAACACTTGCATTTAGCATAAGCTCTTATACATAGTGTGAATGCATCATGCAGCCACTTTATGCTGCTTTAAGCCAGAGACATTTGACTTGCCCATGTTTTTTATTGCCTGGTGTTCACAGCTGATGTGCAAAACATTTTACTCCCTCTCATTAAAACAGTTTACCCAAACAAATGAGTTTTTATGGTTTACAATGTTTGCAGTGGAATAAATCAATGCCAGGTTGAATTGGTTATGCAAAATGATTCAAACAAATATGAAAATAAGACTAGTTCATTATGTTGCTCAAATAATATCAAGCTGAGTGAGTTACTTTGAATGTGCAGTTATCTCAGTTATCTAGGAAAGTGTATATGCCAAAATCCCACAAACACCAATGTGATGAATGACTGGTGAATCTGCGTGTGATGTAGTTGCCTGAGAAAGTTTAGTAGAATGTGGGATCTCATGGGAGCTACAAAGTTCACCTGTAATACCAGAACAGGTAGATGGGCCTGGCTTGAGCAGGTGAGACAGTTCAGGTATAGTAAGAAATGTTCTAAAATACCTGACTTAAACAATATTAATCTGAATGCATCATGATGCCACACAGTCAAAAGCAAAGTCCTATGTTCTAACTCAGCAATTGATGTATCTGCTTAGAAAGGCAAAATATACTTCTTATGTATCACCTCACTCTGCAGTTTATGCCTAAAACTAAACTAACAGTATTCTTAATGCGTTACCATTATTTAATTTTAACTTTTGAGATTAGTAGTACTTTTGAGAAGATTGACCATTAAATGTCATTGCACCTAATTTGCGCTGAACTGTGTGTGTTTGTTCTTTGGTAGAAAATGCATTTCAATTAATTTTCCGTGATATTTTGGAAAGTGTCCAAATCTTGGGGCTATGTTGATAGATTGTACCTTAGGCCCTACGAGGTATATAGTAAAATACAATAATACAGTAAAATATACAACTTAACCTTGTCAAGCAAATACTGAATTTTGCAACTAGTCCATAATGGGCTTGTGGCTAAATGTATATTTAGTCCTAGGAAGGTGACTGCTAGCTTATAAATTGCAGTCCTGGCTAACGGTTTTGAATTATATTTTGGTTATTCGCAGACTAGTAGGGCATTATACATTCACTTAGTTCTTGGAGGACTAGTTGTGGTGTGTCACCATTATCTGAAGTTGAGGTAGTCATTCAAAGAAATGTTAATGTTTGTATACGGGGAGTATCCTTGGGAGTAGAGAAGGGGGAGAACTTCAGCCATTGTTCCTAGTAGCCAGAAAAGATTCACTGTTTCAAAACCTACATATGCAAAGCCTTGGTAGAAATATTAGATCATGGCAACGTTTCATTGACATAGTGCTTGTTATGAGTAAGCTGCTTTCTTTTAAAGAGCTACTTGAATGTATCCCATCTTATGCACTTTGTATTTTTTTATATATAAACCAGCAGCCGCAGTTGCTTGTGCCTTTCAACCAATCTCAAAATGCTTAAGATACCGCAAAGCATTCCGAATTCAATCGACGTTAGATAAATGTAACATCGCATTTCCACTAGATTCCACAAAGAACAAAAAGGTCAACGAACAAGCAACGTTCTTTGCCAATATATTGTGCACAGCAGAGTTCTTGCAGAAAGCAGGAAGAACAATGCCCGGCTTGTTTCAAGGCAGTGTTGAATCCCGCATGACATCAATTATGAGTTACTCCAGCATTTTGTGTCTATCTTCGGTGTAAACCAGCATCTGCCCACACAATTATCTCTTGATTGTTTTAGTTTTGCGCACACAGAAAGATCCCCAAATTAGCAATAACTCAGTGAGCAGATGATTCTCTGACTGTGATTTGCAGACATTTAATGACAAGCAGCGCAGATTCTAGGCATGAGATCATGTGTTTGGGCAATGACAGTCTATTCTGCTTGGGTGTGTTTACGCATAGCGCAAGATCCCACGAACGACCATCTGGTCAACAACTAGCCTTGTGGCAGTGATTTTGCGCTTAGCAAGATGCCAGGAAAATAACAGACATTGAATAGACACTTAGTCCATCTTGGCGATGTTTTGCACACAGCAGTATCCCAGATAAAATATAATTAGGGCCAGCTAGCCTGCTCTGGAGATGTTTTGCGCACAGCAAAATGTCACGAGAAAAATATGATTAGTGGACACCTAGTCCATCTTAGTGATGTTTTGCGCACAGCAGGATCCCAGTTAAATGTAATCAGGGCCAATTAGTCTGCTTTGGTGGTGTTTGCGCACCGCAAGATCACAATTAAAGTACAATCACTGCCACCTAGTGTGCTCTGGCATACGCACAGCAAGCTGTCACACGCATCAGTGATAGCCCAGTCTGCATTGGTGGTCATTTGCGCACAGCAAGATCCAGCAACTGTTTTAAGCAGAGGGCACATAGTCCTCAGTCTTAGAGTCATACAGTGATACAGCGTGAAAACAGGCCCTTCGGCCCAACTTGGCCGCACCGGTCAACATGCCCCGTCTACACTGGTCCCACCTGCCAGCATTGGGCCCAAATCCCTCCAAACCTGTCCTATCCGTGCGGGATATGTTTGGCGATGTTTTGCGCATAGCAGGAGACGTTGTCCTGCCCCTCCTTGCGTTGTTGATGCTTTGCGCTCAGGAAGACCCCACACAACTGCAGGATCGATGACCCAGTTTGCTTCTCGTGGTGTTTTGCGCGCAGCAAAACCCCACAAACTGCAGTGCCAGTGGCCGGTTGGCCCGCTTTGTTAGCTTGCATGTAGCGACATTGCCTAAAGAGCAGCCGGATCAGTGCTCCCACCCCTCCTGCCCTCTTGTCGCCGGCCGCGTTGCTGGGAAAGTGGCCCCAGATTACAGATTACACTGGGAATAGCGCAGGGCAGGGCGTAGCGCTGATAGAGCGCTGCTTGCAAGTGAAGTTGACTTTTTTTGTTGCATGTTCCGGGATGTGGCCGCTATAACGCGATACGGAGCATACAATGCGTGTTGTCCAAAGCGGGCAACAGAAAGAAGAATGATCCCCGCAAAACGCCATGTCCAGATTTACTACCGGGCTGTCAATTCCCACACGGAAAGTGAATTCACCTGTCACCTTAGGGAGAGAGAGGTTTCCGTCTCGACATGTTTACCCAAGTTTCAAAGACGGTTTAGCTTTGACTACTCGCATCCTTTCGTATTGAACGTTAAATGTCAGGGGCTGCAGTCCTTGCGATTCAGAGCCGTGACATCGGCGCCTCTGGGAACAGGAATACACGGGGGACTTGCCAACCCCGCCACCAACGAACGAGAACCCACAGCAGAGGCAACTTTGCTTTTGACTCGTATTCCCCAATTTTGACATCTACAATTTGCAGGCGCAATAAATGCTCGGGAAATCCATTAGTCTCAACTCCCGAGTGGATGAGAAGTTTGGTGAAACTTCTATGATAGATTTTATAGATTAAAATCTTATATATCTTGTAGATTTAGCCCACAGAACTTTCGAATAACAATAACAACGCTCAAGATAAGAGTAATAACCCAAATAAAACCACGCTACCTTTTTAACTTGGACATGTATTAAAACAGAAACTAATAACTCTCCCTTTACGCGATTCTTCGCTTGAAATCCTATGATGTTGGTATCTTTTGAACGGGTGGGAAATCTGCCGTTTTGGATTATCCAGATAGATATTCAGTTCAGAGCTAATCAAACGAAATTAACAAACCTTTCGGTATTCGCCAGATCTTGCAGAAATCACAAAGCAATTTGTACAAACGCTGTTTCACCAAAGCGACCATCGTGCGAACTACCCGCACGAAAAACTGTTTTCCAACAGCAAACTCGAACCTTTGAGGCAACCTCAGAAAGTTTTGAAAAGCAGTTTTCAGAAATATTGCGCTCCTTTTCCCCCGAAAGACAGGCGAAGCACTAAAATGAGATTCTCACTAACAGACTCTCATTAACTCTATGGTCCACGTTTTTATCTCCACAATTTCAATTCTACTCTGTCCTGATGTTTCAAAATATATGGTTCGTGGAATAAACTATTGAAAAGTATTTTAAGAATACTTCCAGCTGATCTGTAATTGTATGCACAAGGTTAAAGTCTGAACGAATCAGATCTGGTTTTTGATAGACCATTTAAAAAAATAAGATTTCGTGATACGGGAAACTTAAAGTTGAAATGATTTATATTCTTTCAACACCGGCTTTTATTTTAACCCATTTAATTCCCAGCGAAAATAATATTATTCAATTCTTCGTCCAATTCGGTCTCTTAACTTTGGGTAAATGTTTAAGTCCCAGAGTTCAGACGGTATTAGAATTTGGAACAGTCTTAAATAATTTCCGAATCATCACTTTTTTAAATGTGTTAATGTTATACTTCAACCCATCTCAAATATATTTTATATCACAAACTTTTAAAAGTTACATTTTCGGACTCTCTGCCTTCACACTCGTTGCATTTACCAATTGCCTTGGTTACCATTTTTGCACACTGATTTTAGCTCTGCTTACAGCTTGCTATTTGCCAACAGTAAGTATATTTACCGTGTTGAGCCCTAGGTTGCCCCGTACAGTGGGAGGGGTGACCCCATACAACACAGCCGCCCCCGCCACCGCACCCAGGAGCTGAGCTGCGATGTACATCACACAGCGGAACATGCTCAGCTGCGCCCCCAGCAGGTAAGCGAATGTGACAGCCGGGTTGAGGTGCGCCCCGCTGACATGTCCCACCGCCTGCACCAGGGCAGCGAGGACAAAGCCAAACCCCAGAGACACCAGCAGCACGTTCACGGGGCCCGGAGACCATCGCATCGTAAAGCCCAGTCCAAAAAACACGAAGAGCATGGTGGCAAAAAACTCTGCAAATACTGCCCGCCAGAACGCGATGGATTTCAGCTCCCACATCTTCCCGGTCTTCGAAAAAGCAGACTTTTACAAAATAACAGAAAATGAAAAAACAAAGGATGAAATTGTCTCCCGGCTCCTCAAACGTTTTCCCCAAATTTAATTGCACAGAATGAAGTATTTATAGTGGACTCTGAATCTGACAACATTATCTGGGGGAGGGACCTGGTTAGTTTGTCATTGCATTTAACTGTTTCATCCCGGGGCATGGGGCATGGGGCATATTCTTCTCATTACTGTCGCTTCCACCACCCCCGGTCTGCAAGTGGACCACGAACTCAGGAACTCTGCAAAAATACGTGAACGAATCTGCAAGGCGTTCGTGGAACATCAATAATTAAATCGACAAATACAAAAATAAATAGGAAGGTTTTCTACTATTGCATAAATCATGAAAGAGCAACTAAGATAGAGTTAATGCAGAAACAAGGAGCTGCAGATGCTGGTCTACACGAAAGGACACAAAGTGCTGAGTAACTCAGTGGGTCAGGCAGCATCTCTGGAGAACATGTACACAAAAGGGTACAAAGTGCTGGAGTAACTAACTGTAGTTTGAAGAAGGGTCCCGACCCAAAACGTCACCTAGCCTTGTTCTCCAGAGATGCTATCTGACTCGTTGAGTTGCACCAGCAATTCGTGTCCAATTAAGATAGGAACAAGATGAACTCACAAATAACATGAATGAGGTGGCTCGGTGCTTAGTCTCGGCTTGCACCAGTGAATAAACAAAATGGACTGGGCATTTGAAGATATTAGAACACGTCAAAACATTTTAGTTGAAAGGAGGTTGATAAATTGGACACACAATGAAGATAACATTCCAAGATTCCACCCATGCATACTAAAAGAAGTTGGGAACAAGATAGGGGAGGAACTATAATAGAAGAGCGACAAAATCTTATGTGTGTGCTCAAGATGAAAGATGAGACACACGCTGTTCCAGGAAATGGAGATTGTGGGTGAAATGTAGTTCCTCTGGAGGAACATAATGTGAGAAGTATTGATCCACAGAAATCAGTAGAGCACTTATTGTTTTTTTTTTACCATTTCTGCAAAGTTTTAGACTTGAAATGGCTGTGGGTTGGAGGCAAATCATGTTAGATCCAGGACAATGGACAATAGGTGCAGGAGGAGGCCATTCGGCCCCTCGAGCCAGCACCACCATTCAATGTGATCATGGCTGATCATTCTCAATCAGTACCCCGTTCCTGCCTTCTCCCCATACCCCCTGACTCTGCTATCCTTAAGAGCTCTATCTAGCTCTCTCTTGAATGCTCTCACTCCAAGGTTCAACCATCTCCAGCTACCTCATCAATGACCTTCCTTCTTTCACAAGGCCAGAAGTGGGGATGTTCCCCGAAGTTTGCACAATGTTCAGTTCCATTTACAACTCCTCAGATAACGGAAATCAAAAACAAAACTGCAGATGCTGGAAATCTGAAATTTAAAAAACCCCCAGAAAATGCTGGAAAATACGTAACCAGTCAGGCAGCATCTGTGGAAAGTGGAACTGAGTTGATGTTTCAGGTCTGACATAGGGTCTTCGACCTGAAACAGTAAGCCGTTTCTCTTTCCACTGGTGCTGCCTGACCTTCTCTGTACCCTTTCCAGCCGAATGGGGTGAACGCGCAGCATTTCCACAATTTATTGCGGTCTTTTTTTTTAGCAGTCAGTATATAAATTGTGAATATTTGAAGGCCAAGGAGAGACTTCTTTAGCACTTCAATAATAACAATTTGTCTATTTGAAAAGAACCTATGTATTCCTTGAGAAGGGTCCTGACCTGGAACGTCGCCTATCCATGTTCTCCAGGGATGCTGTCTGAGGTTCTCCAGTGCTTTATGTCTTTTCTATCTATTCCTGTTCCTTGCTTTTCATCCTGTTATCAATCCTCAAACCATATTACCATCTTAACCTCAACCCTCTGAGCCCTCATTTTAAGTAACAACCTGTATGGTATCTTATCTAATTCATTTTGAAAACCTAGATATACTACATCTACTAGTTCTCTTTTATCTACCATGCGATGTACATCCTTGTTAAATTAGATGCAGGTCTACAGGTCTAGGAGTTAATCTAGTTTTATATTTCTTGTTAACTTAATCTCAATGTCTATTTTTTCTCAATGTGAGTGTTTTGACTTGGCAACATTATAAATCTTTTCATTTAACAATACTATCTTTAACCTCCAAAGTTACCTTTGATGGATCACTTATCTTGTGGAGTTTTTAATTCTTCAATGGAGAAGTAAAAAAAAAAGCCATTATTAATCTACGAGCAAAACTTTTAATCTAGCTGCCAAATATACCTTAGCTAATGTACCCCCATTTTTATGTGGTTGACTTTATTTAAATTTAGAACTCTAGTTTTTGACCGACCTTTATCTCTCTTGAAGTATTTATAGCATTACTAGACCAAGTGGACCCGTTGGGCCCAAACCTCTTCTGCATTGGTGCAGCACCCTCTCCTCCTCCCCTCCCCTTTCTCCCTCCTCCCCCCACTCCATCCCCCTCAACCCCCCTTATCCTCCCTCCTCCCCCCTCCCTCCCTTCCCCCCTTCCCTCCCTCCCTCCCTTCCCCTCCCTCCCTAGTAGATAGATTTAAACATTAAAATGTGAATAACTTTAAAAATATAACACCGATTTCAATAAACTTAGCACCAAAGGGACGACAGTGAGCAAAGGTGGGCCTAAAATTGTCGCACTATCGTGTACCGTTTTGGCTGTAGTTCAGGAACAAACAAACAAACAAACAAACAAACAAACAAACAAACAAGAGTTTTAGTATATAGATGTCATATTGCCTTCACTTTTGCTGTATATGAAATTATTGATTAACCCTATCTTAACCATATGAAATAAAGTCCAAGACAACTTATTCACTAACTAGTTCTAAGATGCACTGTCCCAAAAACTGTCCTGACAACATTCTCACATCTCATCCTCCAAACTACTTTTGCCAATTTGATTTAGCAAATCTATATGGGATTGAGTGTCCCCCACGATATTGTTTTACCTTTGATAGAAGCTATTCTTATTTTTTGATTAGTACTCTCTCTAATGTTGTTGTTTCTGTATTCCTCTCCAGTCAGTATTTTTGTCCCATATTGTCTCTTACTTCCACCCATATAGATTCCATTATCCAATCTTCTGAGCCAAGTTTATTTCTCGCTGGTTTATCCTGTAATACCAGGTCTTCCTGATCCCTTTTACCATTTTGTCTACTCTTTCTAACTGTTAAGTAACCTGGAGTATTTAATTCCAACTCCCTGAAACAAATTTGCTGCCATTTCTCTGTAAAAGCTGCTGGGTCAAACCCATTTGTTTCCATTTGTGCCATCGGTTCACCAGTTCCAAATGTTTCAGACGTTCAAATACATGTAACTTGGGGAACAATTCCCAGATTATTGTGTTTAAGGTAGTTTCAATTTGATCCTTCGCTTCTCAAAATCTGAGCAGGACTCATTCCTAGATCTACCTATGTCAGCCAGAGGATATCAGCCCTCCCCCCACACCACCTGGTCATGATGCTTCATAAAAATGCACTGGAGGTACCTCATGATAGTACAGGCGAGCAACACTAACCACTGTGACCTCCCGCAACGATTTATATCAAGTGTGGCTTACAGATGTTGAATTGGGCTTGGGGGTAATTGAATAACTTCCTGCAGGGACCATGGAGAAATTAACCACCTGGGAGGACCTAGTTGGCCTTGGTCCTAAGGCAGCTAGTTATTGCTCCAGAGATTAATGGTCCATTTTGCTCAATTTTTTCTCATCGGCCAACCCTCTTATCCCAGGAAGCAGTCTGATCTTTCTTGGTTGCACCACCACCCAGACAAGTATCTCCTTTCTTAAATAAGCAGCCTGAAATGTTCCAGGTGTAATCTCAGCAATTTCCTGAACAGTTCTAACAAGTGTGCCCAGCTCTTATACTTATTCCCTTTGCAATAAAGGCCAACATTTCATGTGCCATCTTAATTGTCTTCTGGACCTGCATGCTACCTTCATGTAGTTGTGGTATAAGAACACCCAGATGTTTCTGAACACCAGTGGTCCAAAGAATATTCTGTAGTTTTTGTTACTCTTCCTGCAAAAATAGAAAATCTCAAATTTCCATCTGCCATCTTTTTGACGATGTACCTAACCCATCTACATCCCTTTGCAGACTCTGATGAACTGCACAGGCCATTTCCCCACCTACCTCTGTATTATAAGCAAAGTTAGATATTTTACACGTGGTCCTTTCATCTCAGTCATTAGTATGGGGTATAAATAACTGAGACCTGATCTCTGAGGCACCCTACCAATTATAGTTTGCTAACTGAAAATTATATTTACTATCCATAAAGCTAATCATCATTCCTCATTAATATATTATCCTCACTCCATGATCCCTTATTTTGCACAGTAACGTTTTATGTAGCACCTTGTTAAATACTTTTTGGAAATCTAAATATACTCACCCAACTGTCTGCTACATGCTCCAAGAACTGTAAATAAATGTATTTACTCTCATTTTTATTCATAAAACCTGTTTACTCCACTTCATCCTATTATGGTTTTCCAAGCGCTCAGTTATCACTTCCTCTAGCGTTTTTCAGACAAATGTTGCTGGGCTAACTGGTCTGTCGATCTACATTTTCTTATCTTCGTCCTTTCTTGAAAAGCAGTTTTACATTGGATGTGTTACACTATCATCTATGTTACAATGTCTGAAGTCTGAAGAAGGGCCTCGATCCGAAACGTCACCCATTCCTTCTCTCCCGAGATGCTGCCTGACCCGCTGAGTTACTCCAGCATTTTGTGTCTTCTTTCGATTTTTACCAGCATCTGCAGTTTTTTTCCCCATACATCTACGTCACAGTGTTGCACTGTAATCTTTCCAGGATTCGTGGAATTTTGGAAAATCACAACAAATGCATTTGGCTCTTTTAGAATCCAAGGATGCAGACTTTTGGATTCAAGAGATTTGTCCACCTTTGGTCCCATTAGTTTGCCCGGTACATTTTCTTTATTTATACACAGTGGACATTAGAAATTGGCACTTACCGTCCCTCCATAATTCCCTCTGACTTAAGGGAGGTTGGGAGTCAACTACATTGGTGAGTCTTGAGTCACAGACAGGCCAGGCCAGGCCAGGTTGGGATAGGAGGCGGGCTAGACAACAATATAGCCCGTGGCGCTGCGGTAGAGTTGCTGCCTGACAGCGCTTGCAGTGCCAGGACACTCGGGTTCCATCCCGACTACGGGTGCTGTCTGTACGGAGTTTGTACGTTCTCCCCGTGACCTGCGTGGGTCTTCTCGCCGATCTTCGGATTTCCCCCACACTCCAAAGACGTACAGATTTGTAGGTTAATTGGCCTGGTAAATGTAAAAATTGTCCCCAGTGTGTGTAGGATAGTGTTAATGTGCGGGGATCGCTGGTCGGCGCGGACTCGGTGGGCCGAAGGGCCTGTTTCCGCGCTGTGTCTCTAAACTAAACTAAACATAACTAAATCCAGTCATTTACCTCGACTGAAATTTACTTAATTGTTTTATTTTATATTTCCCATCTGTAACAGTGGGGTTTGATCTCACTGTTCAATGGTCCAGAGCTTTGGTTGCTAATCCAGTAATGTAATGATTGTGCCGCTATATCTCATGTACTCCCAGTATTAGTGCCCCGTGAGTCAAACCCCACCTCACACACATTTAAGTCTCTGATCTGTTTGTCCATCCATCAATTTCCATGTGACTCGGGTAGTAATCCAGAGATTATCACTCCTGCAGTTCATTTAGACCCCAGATCCTCACACCTCTTCAGCAGATGGTTCCCTGGTGCGATCACATCTGGAGCAGTGTGTACAGTATTGTTTGTGTTATTTAAGGAAGGATGTTGATGCATTGGAAGCAGTTCAGAGATTTACAGGCCAGAGGTGTTAGTTGAGGCAGGGACTATTGCAATTTTTAAGAAACAATTAGACAGGTACATGGATAGGACAAGTTTGGAGGGATATGGGCCAAATGCAGGCAGGTGGGACTAGTGTAAATGGGGCATGTTGGCTGGTGTGGGCAAGTTGGACCGAAGGACCAGTTTCCATGCTGTATCATTCTATGACTCTAATACCTGGAATGAGCTTATTGTCCTCTGAGGAAAGGTTTTATTTTAGTTTAGTTTAGTTTATAGATGCAGCGAGGAAACAGGCCCTTTGGCCCACCATTTCAGTGCTGACCAGCAATCACCCTGCACACTAACACTATTCTACACACAGGGACAATTTACAATTTTACTGAAGCCAATTAGCCTACAAACCTGTATGTCTTTGGAGTGTGGGAGGAAACATGAGCTTCGGGAGAAAAACCACACAAGTCATGGGGAGAACGTACAAACTCTGTACAGACAGTGTCCGTAATCAACATCAAACCCGGGTCTCTGACGCTGTAAGGCAGCTACTCTACCACTGCGCCACCGTGCTGCCCCAAAAGTGAACTTGTCTGGGATTTTGCCCTTCGGCCCTACTAATCAAGAGCCTATCAATCTCCGCTTTAAAATACCCATGTTTTTGTGATGTAGGAGGAAACTGGAGCACCCAGAGGATACCTATACAGTCGCAGGGAGAACGTGCAAACTCCACACAGATAGCACCCGAGGTCCGGATTGAACCCGGGTCTCTGGTGCTGTGAGGGAGTGACCCTTACTTTCCCCTCTCACCTTAAACTTATGTTCTCTGGTTCCCTGCTCTGAGTAAAATACTCTGTACATTTACCCTATCTATTCCTCTCATGATCTTGCACAACTCTGTAACATCACCCCTCATCTTCCTGCATTCCAAGGAATAAAGTTCTAGCCTGCCTGACCGCACCCTATAGCTCAGGCCCCAAAGAATTGGCTACATCCTCGTAAATCTCTGCACTCTTTCAAGTCTGGAATCAAGTCAGGAATTTTTGCTGCTGCCTGCTAAATGAAGCAGTCGTATTTTATTACTGACTCAATGTGTCGAATAGCGACATTGCTGACTGTTACTAGCATTGTTGAAGTCTTTTGATGACTTCCCATGTTCTGTTTGGATTATCAGTAATTTCTGTCTTGTGCTTGCTATGATGTGGCCAGTAGGCTCAACTGATATGAGGAACAAGACCATTTTGTCCATTTGAACTATTATTTCAACTACGCAGGCACAGTTTGTCCAATTTGCCCTTTCATGGATCCTACACAACATTAATCTCTTGAGTGAAGAGTTATTTCACTTGTCCTGGAAAAACTCAACACATAAACACACAACCCACATTATTCACCTTTAATAGACCGTTTCCGTGAGACAACATGGGCCTCGGCCTAGAAACCATCATTGGCATAGAACACTTCATGCTTCCGAACTACAGAATGCTGCACCACTGGAGGATGGTATCTTGACTGTCGCAATGAAATTATTTACTTGGAGCTTTCAAACCTGTTTCTAATTAGACATTTATCATTTTAGTAAAATAATTAATCCACACAGCATGATTTGATTCTTTCTTTCTCAGTAATCTTTTCTTCATATCCACTATTGCATGAAATTAAAACTTTCCAATGAACCCCGTCACTTTAAGTTTATAAATATAATTCTTGTGCAATCCAGTTCTGTATTCATGGTCTGGGGTTAGTGGGCTGCTTCCATTTCCAATGACAGCTTCCTCCCCAATGCCTCTCCAATGGAACGCAAGCACGATTCAATGGGTTTCTTTTCGTACAGCATACAGATAATATCTGTGTGGGAAGGAACTGCAGATGCTGGTTTACACCGAAGATAGACACAAAATGCTGGAGTAACTCAGCGGGACAGGCAGCATCTCTGGATAGAAGGAATGGGTGACGTTTCGGGTCGAGACCCTTCTTCCAGCTCTAAACCAAAAAGACCATTGCTATTATTTGCATCTTCCTCAATTGAACGTGAGGGGCCCAAGATTGCAAAAATAGATTTTATATGACCTCTGCATTATTCTAGAGAAATTAGAATTTCTTTTGTAATATTACCAATTGGCATTAGAAAACATCCCTGTACATTGTTAACTTTGTGGAAAAGAGCTTCACATTGAATTGATACTTTCAGTGATGGCATTTTGATCCATTTAAAAAAAATGCTTTTGCGAAAGACCATCCCTTTATTTGTTTACCATTTTTATTTACTGTTTCAATATCTAATAACTTACATTTGTCTATGATATTCTGATGCTTGTAAAATTAATCATGATATAGCTTAATAAAATGAATCATTAGTTAGATATAGCTCTGAGGGCTAACGGAATCAAGGGATCTGGGGAGAGGGCAGGAACGGGGTACTGATTTAGGATGATCAGCCAAGATCATATTGAATGGCGGTGCTGGCTCGAAGGGCCGAATGGCCTACACCTGCACCTATTTTCTATGTTTTCTATGTTTCTATGATATGATACAGTTGCCTGGGTTTTCTCTGAGATCTTCGGTTTCCTCCCACACTCCAAAGACGTACAGGTTTGTAGGTTAATTGGCTGGGTAAATGTAAAAATTGTCCCTAGTGGGTGTAGGATAGTGTTAATGTGCGGGGATCGCTGGGAGGTGCGGACCCGGTGGGCCGAAGGGCCTTTTTCTGCGCTGTATCTCTAAAATCTAAAAATCTAAAAAAAAGAAAATGAAGGTGAAAAGTCCTGGAAGAGAGCTTGATACCTTTGTTAGAGCAGATAATGGCGGATGGCATGCTGAAGGCTTCTGAACAGCATCAGGATCTTTGTGTTCCTTACAGTGGCAATAGCACCCCGCTTGCCTGCTTTCTATTTTCATATCCGCCAATGGTAATTCAGTCGGAAGGAACTGCAGACGCTGGTTTAAACTTAAGATAGACACAAAATGCTGGAGTAACTCAGCGGTTACAGGCAGCATCTCTGGAGAGAAGGAATGGGTGACATTTCGGGTCGAGACCCTTCAGACTGATCACTAGTTGCACTTCAGATGGCACCAAATACTCCAATGGAAAATGGCAAGCCAGTGAAAAGCAAATTCATTTTTACTGAGATCCATCAATGTCCCAGTGAGGCACTGTGTAGGATAAGCATAAAACTGGAAAATAACGTAAATACCAGAAGCCTGAAATAATATGTATGCCAGAAATATTCAGCAATCAGACAGCAAGTGTAGAGAGTGAAACTGAGTCAACGTTTCAGATTAATGATCTTCCATCAGAAACATTTGAGCCTATTGTAGATGCACATCTATATGTCATAACAGTGTAACTGAGTTGACAGATGAGTTGACATGCCACAAGAAATTAAATTTTGAAAGAAGACACAAAACGCTGGAGTAACTCAGCAGGTCAGGCAGCATCTCTGGAGAAACATCGATAGGTGACACTTCAGATCGGTTCTGACCTGAAATGTCACCTATTCTTTTTTTCCAGAGATGCTGCCTGACCCTCTGAGTTGCTCCAGCATTTTGTGTCTATGTTCGGTATAAACCAGCATCTGCAGTTCCTTGCTACTAACTTTTGAAGGATCCAGGCATGCCACACTTACTGAGACCTTCATATTTCACAGATTGCTCTGAGGATTTTATATTTGGCATCCTGAGAGTTGTTGTATTTTTAACCATGAGTGTTCAGTTTCTTCACCCTGACTTGTTTGAGACCCCCCCCCCCGAGTTCTTATTCACCAGTTTCTGAGGTAAGATGTTTCAAGCAAAGTGCATCTGTCGGTAAGCCATTCTAACTGAGCCAATACAGTTTGACAAGACTCACTTCCGCATCTTCCATCTCAGATGATTTTCAACAAGTGCAACATTCAAGGCCGTCCGCTTTATACCTGATGCTAGAAGCCACGACTCTACCTTTAAGAGAGAGTTTGCATCACATCGCACCATCCACAACCTCAGGGCATTTCAGAGTGCCTCACAACAAACAGATTACTTTTGCCGGAAATTCTGAATCACAGGAATGATGCTATGCAGGGAGCCTGCAACGATTTCTTCCAGGGCAGCTGGCCAGTGGTTTACAGTGTCTGAAGAAGGGTCACGACTCAAAATGCCACCTATCCATGTTCTACAGAGATGCGGCCTGACCTGCTGAGTTACTCCAGCATTTTGTGTCTATCTTCGGTTTAAACCAGTACATGCAATTCCTTCCTAGACTTGGCATAAGGGGTGATTGGGGCAGATGTCCACAAGCTCAGTCACAGAGGGAGATATTAATGAGGGTATTAACGGAGGAAAGAGAAGTTTAGAGAGGAAATTTCAGAACTTTCATGCGAACTTTACAGTTGTACAAGACGTTGGTGAGGCCACACGTGGAGTATTGCGTTCAGTTTTGGTCACCCTGCTAATAGGAAGGACATCATTAAACTGGAAAGGGCACAGAGAAGATTAACAAGGATGTTGCCAGGACTTGAGGGCCTGAGCTGTCGGTAGAGGTTTGGCAGACTAGGACTGTATTCCTTGGAGCGCAGGAGGCTGAGGGGTGATCTTGTGGAGGTGTATAAAATCACGAGGGGAGTAGATAGGGCGGGTGCCTAAGGAGACCTTTACCCAGGGTAGGGGCATCAAGAACAAGAGGACATACGTTTAAGGTGCGAGGGGAAAGATTTAACAGGAATGTGAGGGGAAAGTTTTTCACGCAGAGGGTGGTGGGTATGTGGAACGAACTGCCAGAGGAGGTAGTTGAGGCAGATACGAGAACAGCATTTAAAAGACACTGGGACAGTTACATGGGCAGGGATGCGGGTGGGACTAACTTAGATGGGACAACTTGGTGAGCATGAATGAGTTGGGCCGAAGGGCCTGATTCCGTGCTGTATGACTCCATGACTCAAAGCATGGCAGCCTGCGCTGGGTCCATTAAAGGTGAGGGGATGATCACAAGGCCAGACTTGGAGGAGTGCCAATATCCCATTGGGTTATAGAGCTGGAGACAGAGAGACCTTGCAGGGATTTGAACGTTGACATCAAGGCAATGCTGTACCAAGAGCCAGTATGCGAGAGTGAGGACAGGGGTGCTGAGTGAACGAGACCCACTGTGATTTAGAAATCTGCCAGCAGAAATATGCACCTCCTCGCATTTACCGAGGGTGGAATGACGAAGGCCAGTCGATGTTGTGAAGAAGGATATCACCACGAACAGCTTCTCTCCTGTTTGTTTTGCAATGATTTATTCTTAACAAACTTGCTTCTCGCTCCCTATTGCTGCAACTTATGTTCTGCCAAAGTAAGTCTGTGTAAAATGCATTGTGGGCACTTCCCTGCTCATTTTACTATTGATGTGCAGTTGCAGCCTCTGGCCTTCAGGTGGCACAGGGGAGTGATTTTTCACCAGAGCCTCTCACAATCCTATCATCATTTTACATTTTTAAAAATGCTTACATTCATCAACTGCGCCTGGTCAGCATGGGCTGTTTACCAGAGTATTATCATGTAAATACGCATGTATTCATGAGAGGCCCTGAGTGATTTTCATTGGGTAATCTTCTGCATAATGTGGGGGGAGTAAGCAAATTAAAGGAAATGCTGCTGAAGGAATAAAAGCAGTGATTTTGCAAAATTTAGCTTTGACATCATCTGTTCCAGAATGAGCCAGACTGAGCTAAACAATGGCAACTGCCCGATGGGGAAACGAAGCTGCAATGGTACAAGCTGCCATGATATCACATGGAGTGGCTCACAGCACCCAGGGCAGCATCCTGCTTAAATTGCTCAAATTTGGACTCCGTCTAAGGAACTGATGCGCTACAATGCTGAGAACTATATTCTGCACTCTGTAACTTCCCCTTTACTCTACCTATTGTACTTTATACTTTCCTTTAGACTTTAGAGATACAGCGCAGAAACAGGCCCTTTGGCCCACCGAGTCCACGCCGACCAGCGATCACCCTGTACGCTACCACTATCCTACACACTGGGGACAATTTTACAATTTTACCAAAGCCAATTAACCTAGCACCCGGAGAAAACCCACGCAGGTCACAGGGAGAACATACAAACTCCGTACACACAGCGCCCGTAGTCAGGATTGAACCTGGGTCTCTGGCGTTGTGAGGCAGCAACTCTACCGCTGCGCCACCGTGCCGACCTGTACTTGAGTTTGACTTGATTGTATTTTTGTATAGTATTATCGGATCTGATTGGATAGCATGCAAAACAAAGTTTTTCACTGTACCTCAGTACATGCGAGGCGCAACCTGCCCTGGCTACTCTCATGGCCAAATCTGAAGCACCATTGGACTCAGTCTCCAATCCCACCACCCCCTGCTCATTGACCCTGGCGCCCAGCCCACCCAAGCTTCAACGTTAAGATTCTCACGCTCCTGCCAAAATGGCTCCTTATCCCTGCAACAGCCCAGCGGCATTCCCTGTGTCTGTGATTGTGGCCTCTTGTGCATACCTGACTCTCTCTGTCTCACCATCAGACGCGTTCAGTTCTTAAATTCCCTCCCTAAACCTCTCTCTCGTGCTCCCCTAAACCGCAACCAACACTCCCCTTAACATTTATGCATTTTGTAAAGATTTAGTCACCTGCCCTATTATTTCCTTCTTATGCTCAGTTTAAAGTTGCGTCTCATCAAATTCCTCTGTTTTCACTAACTTAGCGTTTCCAACGTGGCTGCTGCATCGAGTAGATGTGGCCCATGTGCTCTGCAAAGTGTTTTGTCTTTTACCATTGAGTGTTGCCAGTTCAATTATAATGAGTAAGACCAGTGTGGACCTGATTCGGCAAGTCTATTGTGCAGGATTTCAGTAAAATCCTGCTGACACTAACACAGTTAATGCCTGGGTTTGAAAACACAAGCCTGCAAATGGCTGGCAAACTAGATGTAATCTGTCCAAATGCAGCCCATCCCTGACCTTTGAGAGCTTTGATTACCCAAAATACAGACCTGTGCACGTGAAAGAAAATAAGGAAATTGCCCCATCCATTTTATGTTCATATGGTAAATGGAAGTCTTTGTGAAATGGTATTTGTTCAAAGAAGGATGATTAATTCTTCTGTCACCGAGTCACACAGCACAGAAACAGGCCCTTCGGCCCAACCCATCCATGCTGTCTATGGAGTCACATGCAGGCAAGACCAGGCAAGGCACCAGCAAACAAAATGAGTTTTGTGCCATTATCACTGACACCAGCTGTTTTGTTTCTAAATGTCTTTATTTATTTGATGTAATGGTTTATTTTCAGAGATACAGCACGGAAACAAGCCCTTCTGCCCAACAAGTCCACGCCGACCAGCGATCACCCGTTCACACCAGTTCTATGTTATCTCTATTGTTATTTTCTCATCCAATAGTGGGATTTGAACTCGTATCTTTGGATCAGTATTTCAGGTTTGACAACATTTTGTGCCAGGACCCTTCTTCAGACTCAAGTTCTTCAGAAATGTTGCCTGTCCATTCCCTCCATAGAAGCTCCCTGACCCATTGAGTTCCTCCAGCTCTTTGATTTTTGCTCAAGATGACAGCATCTGCAGTCTCGTGTCTCAGGTAATATCTCTGATCTCTGATCTTTGATCTCTGATCTCTGATCTCTAAACTCTAATCTCCGCCAACTCTGATGTCCTCCCTCCAACCCCTAACACTAATGTTATTCGCCAACTGGTGATCAGGTGAATTCAGTGAAGTCGGGATATTTGATGTACAACTTTCAGGTCTGCGTAACTTAGTACCAATCTTAAGATAGACACAAAATACCGGAATAGCTCAGCAGGACAGGCAGCATCTCTGGAGAGAAGGAATGGGAAACGTCACCCATTCCTTCTCTCCAGAGATGCTGCCTGTCCCGCTGAGTTACTCCAGCATGTTGTGTCTAAATGAGTTTCTGTGGTTTACAATGTTTGCAGAGGAAGAAATCAATGCCAGGTTGAATTGGAAATGCAAAATGATTCAAACAAATATGAAAATAAGACTAGTTCATTATGTTGCTCAAATAATATCAAGCTGAGTGAGTTACTTTGAAATGTGCTGTTATCTTGTAGGAAAGTGTATACACCAAAATCCCACAAACACCAATGTGATGAATGACTGGTGAATCTGGAGAAAGTTTAGTAGAATGTGGGATCTCATGGGAGCTATAAAGTTCACTTGTAATACCAGAACAGTAGATGGGCCTTGCTTGAGCATGTGAGACAGTTCAGGTATAGTAGGACTCAGGGGAGAGGGAAACTAGAGATATGAAAGGGTACAACGAAAATGGACGTCGTGAAAAGGACACATCAAAGCAGATGGTGATCAAGGAAATGTAGAATGGAGAATTGTTCATCGTTGGCTTTGGGGAAGGTGAGAGGAATCAATATTCATATGAAGCAAAATATGAGGTGATGTTCCTCACATGTACCACACTTGCCGCCATCTTGCCTCGGGATACCCCAGACCTAACACTAATTTATCAAAAGCTCCTAATATTTGTGGCCAACCACATCTCTAACACAGAGTCACAAAAGCAAACCCCTTCACGTCAGGCTACTAATATAAGCGAGGAGACAGGGGCATGGCATTAATTTAACTGGTCCTGCACTTTAGCAGTCGGTTTCGCCCTCATAGCGGACTGGGTGACCGTTAGCAACGAAGACTGAGACACACTGGCCGTTTCCACAATCTCAATATCTTTGCAGGTGATGCAGGCAATGAGCTTCTCCTGGGAGGCACTGGAGGCAAAAAAGAACTCGTAAGAAACACCGCCGAGGACAGCGCCAAGGATGGGGCCAATCCAGTACACCTGCAAGAACAATGAATACAAAGTTCCTGTTAATGTTATTATCATTCAGCATCGTATATGACATGCATTCATTGCATTGTCCCTCTCCATAAAGTGTTGAGCTCTAGCCTGCTGCCTGCCACTTGCACCTACCTGTTACTGCGATCCTGTCAACAATCAAATCCATATGGCACTGATGACGCGGTTAGAGTTCAGTGCTCGTCTGAGAGCACACACTCCAGGTTATTGAACTTGGCCTGCGCTGTGGAAATGTATCTACAGATGGTGTAGGAAAATAAACTGCAGATGCTGGTTTAAATCAAAGGTAGACCCAAAATGCTGGAGTAACTCAGCGGGTCAGGCAGCATCTCGGGAGAGAAGGAATGGGTGACGTTTCGGGTCGAGACCCTTCTTCAGACTGATGTCAGGGGAGGGGGTGGTCACCCATTCATTCCTTCTCTCCCGAGATGCTGCCTGACCCGCTGAGTTTATCCAACATTTTATGTCTACCTTATCAACAGATGGTGTTCATTTGTCCCCGAGTCCTGCAAATCTCATCCTGTGACCTACCAGCACGGACAGTGCAGGAGAGAAAGCCATGATGAAGCTGCTTTCTCTCTCAGTCGAGGATGCTGCTGGACGTTTAGCACTTTCTTTACTTTCCTGACTCACGGCATTTGTTCCCAGATCCTTGAAACCTCATTCCATCACCCATCAGTATGGACAGTGCAGGAGAGAAAGTCATGATGAACCTTTCTCTCTTGGTCAAGGAAGTTGGTGAATGGCTGCTGTCTGTGTGGAGTTTGCACGTTCTCGCTGTGACCACATGGGTTTTCTCCATGTGCTCCGGTTTCCTTGCACATTCCAATGTCATGCAGGGTTGCGGGTTAATTGGCTTGTGTAAATTGCCCTATTTGTCCGGGGAGAGGATGAGAAAGTGGGATAACATAGAACTAGTGTGAACGGGTGATCGATGGTCGGTGACGACTCGGTGGGCCGAAGGGCCTGTTTCCATGCTGTATCTCTAAACAAATCTGTTCGTTTAGTCCAAGTCAGGATTCAACCTGGCAAACTGATGGTGTGATAATCCAGTACTCCATCAAATGGTGCTTTTATCCTTTGAACCGCAAGAGTTGCTTCTCTGTCAGCTTCTGAAATCAGCCCACAGCCTCACTTTGTTGGGCATCAGTCCACTGCTCTCAGCAAGCAACAGTGGGATCTGAAACCATGCCGTTCACTTTATGGCCAGCAGCCCCGAACAAGAACGTGACTGGATCTATATGCGCCACCCCTGATTTTTTGGATTCTCTGAAACGTTCAGAAATAAAAGTAGGAGAACTTTACTGAGGCCCAGAACGCCGGTACAAATAAAATGCACCGAATGAGTTCCTGATTTTGCAGCAGGAATGTGTTGTGTGTGGGCTTCACCGTTAGGGCTGACAGTGTTTGGTCTTTGGGGAACTGAGCATGCAAGATATACAGCATGTTTGCATTTTAACCTCTGGAATTTTATGCGCTGCATGTTGCGTGACTGCATTTTTGCTTTCTCGATTTGGCAGTCCTGGGTGGCTGCTTGCCGCATTTTTGCTTTCCTGCACTTTTGCATTCATAGAAGGGCACGTGGAAAGGAATGGGGGGCGGTCGGAAGCGAAGTCCACCCTCTCCCCCTCGTAGAAGCATCCCAAAAAAACCTAGGCTATGGATGTGTGCGCTAGGGTTGCCAACTTTCTCACTCCCAAATAAGGGACAAAAGGTGACGTCACCGCCCCGCGGGGCCCCACGTGACCTCACCCAGCCAGCGGCCACGTGCTCCCGCTCCACCAATGGCGGCCGCCCGGGCCAGGAGACAGGTTGCTATGCAACCTCCGTTAGGCGGCAACCGGGCCCCCGGGCCTACAGTGTCCGGGCCTACACTGTCCGGGCCTACAGTGTCCGGGTCTACTGTGTCCGGGCCAACAGCGCCCCCCCAGGCCTAATACGGGACAAGGCCGGTCCCGTATGGGACAAACCAATTGAGCCCAATATATGGGATGTCCCGGCTAATACGGGCAGTTGGCAACCCTAGTGTGCGCATATGAGCCTGTTGTAGGTTTAACTGCATGTCCCTCCATCAGCCCGCATGTTTAAACTCCTGCGCATTCCCTGCTTTTATGCATTTCGTTTGCTGCACCTAGATTTCTGGACTTTGCTTTCCTGAACTTCTGTATTTCTGGCAATTATTTTGTCGCTGCTGATTCTTGCTTTCCTGTTGGCAAATCACTTGCATTTAGCACCGTTCGTGAGCTCAGAGCGGGCCTAAGCCGATGAGCTGCTTTAATTGTTGTAAACTGTTTATGCCAATTTGCGCTCAGCAAGCTTCCACGAGCAGCAGCATGTGTGATAACGACCCAATCGTCTCTTTGGTCGGGGAATAAGTATTCGTCTGGAAACTGGGGAGTACTCCCCAACTCTTGTCCCGTCTACATTGGTCTGGGACACATTCTTGTCCATTAGGACGAGCACTGAACGCATCTACAGATGACAATGCTGGCCTGGACATGGAAATGCATGCACATGCAAAGCCTTTGGTTTACCCAGTGATGCTCCCAGACTCCGGTGATTACAGCTGGTCCGAGCGATCGTGCAGGATTCAGGCTGCCTCCCGAGAACTTTCCCTGGAGGACAAAAAGCACAGGAATCATTTGGGCGCACGTTTCCTGGATCCACAATGGGCAGTTGAGTGGCCTGCCTGTCTGAATCCCTGCTCCACATAGAACGAAGAACAGTGCAGATAGACACAAAATGCTGGAGTAACTCAGCGGGACAGGCAGCATCTCTGGAGAGACGTTTCGGCACCCATTCCTTCTCTCCAGAGATGCTGCCTGTCCCGCTGTGTTACTCCAGCATTTTGTGTCTATCTTTGGTTTAAACCAGCATCTGCAGTTCCTTCATACAAAGTACAGTGCAGCACAGGTACGGGCCCTTCGGGCTACAATGTCCATGCTGGACACAATGCCAGGTTAAACTAATCTCTGCCTTGTCCCTCCATTCCCTGCATATCCATGAGCCGCTGATGTCCAAGGTGGGTGAATGAACCAGTAATATTCCCTGTGTAGGAACATAGAGAGTTGGCCCCGAAAAGCACAAAGCAGTCGGACTTTGTTTACTGCTCCTGCAGTGAACATTGTCCCAGTATTTATGAGAAGTCACAGCCCTTCCTATAAAAGGAGCAATGGTTGTTTGATGTAGCGGAGCCCATCTGTGCCCTGCATCCGCTGGTTCAGCAACGGACGACTGTGGTCCTTACCGATGCCAGGATTCCTGTGGTCAGGCTCAGGGCTATGGCCAGGTTACCCGGTTCTCCCACCTCCCTGCGCCGATGATCATCCACGGCAAAGATCGTGAACGCCAGCTGGAACGTGGCAAAGATCTCCATTGCCAACGCCTGGCCAGCATTTCCGTCTTTGTTGATCTGCTTGGAAAAACACAAGAGGTTACTCCAGCAGCACCTCCCAAACCTGTGTCCTTTACCATCGGAGGTAGACACAAAATGCTGGAGTAATTCAGCGGGTCGAGCAGCATCTCGGGAGAGAAGGAATGGGTGACGTTTCGGATCGAGACCCTACTGAAGAACGTCACCCATTCCTTCTCTCCCGAGATGCTGCTTGACCCGCTGAGTCACTCCAGCATTTTGTGTCCACCTTCGATTTAGACCAGCATCTGCAGTTTTTTCCTACTCCTTTACCATCGGGAAGGACACAGTAAATGGTGGGGACCCTGGGGAGCGTTAAGGAACAGAGAGACCTGGGGATGCAGGTACATAGTTCCCTGAAAGTTGCCACACAGATGGAGAAGATGAAGAAGACGTTTGCAACACTTGCATTCACCGGTCAGGGTGTTGAGTGCGGGAGTGAGATTGCAAGAGTGCCCATTGGCCATGTGGTTACCAGGATGCCTGGCACCAACACCATGGTGTGTGCCCGTCCCTCCAACGTCCCTCCTCAATTGATTCTTTTCGGGACAGTTTTTTGCCCTCCTGTTATCATGCATCTGAACCATCCTACCACCAACTAGAGGGTAGTCCTGACCTACCATCTACCTCACTGGAGACCCTCAAACTATCTTTAACCAGGCTTTACTGGACTTTATTTTGTGTTAAACGTTATACCCTTTATCCCGTATCTGTACACTGTGGACGGCCTGATTGTAATCATGTATAGCGTTTTCACTGACTGGATAGCACACAAGAAAAAGCTTTTCACTGTACCTTGGTACATATGACAAGAGTAAACCAAACCAAACCAAACTAATTTACTTTCGTTTTTTGCCTGGGCTAAAGTAGATTTCAGTGGATATTTTTAAGGCAGAGATAGATAGATTCTTGGTTAGTACGGGTGTCAGGGGTTATGGGGAGAAGGCGGGAGAATGGGGTTAGGAGGGAAAGAAAGATCTGCCATGATTGAATGGCGGAGTAGACTTGATGGGCCGAAGGGCCTAATTCTACTCCTATCACTTATGACCTGACGTATGACTTTGTGGCTCCATTCTCCATTTTGTAGAAACGTATCTCTATTGAACATCAGTTGCGAAAATATCATAGAGAAAGTAGGAACAGACGTGGACTCACCATGTTGACTAAAAGCCTTGATGTTGACTTGACCGGGAGTGACATGTAGATTATTCCGGATCCAAGCACAGCGCCGAGGCACTGGGCCACGATGTAGGACACAAACTGGAGGCCGTCCAACTTCCTGGTGCAGAGCAAGGCGAGGGTGACGGCCGGGTTCATTTGTGCGCCGCTGATTTCTCCGAAGCAGTGCATCAGGCTGAGTGCCGAGAAGCCAGCGGCCACAGCCACCTGCATCAGGACCGGAACTCCATCCTCCTGCCCTGGGGCAGAGGCTCCCAGAATAACCGACACCAAGATCAGGGAACCGACCAGCTCCGCTAAGACCGAACGCCAGAACCTGCGGCTCCGCAGTTCCTGAGGCAGAGGCAAACAGTGTCACTGTGGCAATCATTTTCACCTCTTACATTTTACATCCTTGCAAACAAATCTGTGGAACTCTCTGCCACAGAAGGCAGTGGAGGCCAATGCACTGGATGTTTTCAAGAGAGAGTTAGATTTAGCTCTTAGGGCTAATGGAATCAAGGGATATGGGGAGAAAGCAGGAACGGGGTACTGATTGTGGATGATCAGCCATGATCATATTGAATGGTGGTGCTGGCTCGAAGGGCCGAAGGGCCTACCTCTGCACCTATTTTTCTATGTTTCTATGTATGCGGATAGGACTTCATCCTCAGTCACATGCACTGAATACCTTATTCCAGGCGCGGCCTGGAACGTGGCAACTTCAACAGCCTGACCGCGGGAGAAGACGGCAGGGGAAGAGAAATGACATTCTGGCCTTCCATCACAGTGAGGAGGGGACTGGAGGAGACTCACTGTGATGGATGTTTCTTTTTTTTGTGTTTGTTTTGTGTTGGTTGTGGTTGTGTAATTGCTTATTTTATTGCTCTTATTGTTGGACTGTGGGTGACGAAATCTCGTCCAAAAGACTTGTTTTTTGGATGACAAATAAAGGTAATTCTGATTCTGATTCTGAATTCTGATTCTGAATTCTGATTCTGAATTCTGATTCTGACATAGAGTATTACAGCACAGAATCCGGCAAATTGGCCTGTCTGGCCTCTGCCGGCAGTTAAGCCCCACTCAAGTCTGCTTGCAACCTGCCTCCTTCTTCTTTCCCCTCATTCTAATCTAGCTTCCCATTTAAAGGCAAACCCACCGGTATTTAGCCACAAGGGTCAAATCAACTTCTCCATGCAATCTTCCTCAGCTGCCATCACCACCCATCCTCTTGACTTTCACCACCTTGGCATCCCCCACAGAACATACCTTTGCTCAACACCACTTTGCCCCCTCCTTCTCTCTCACAGATAAAACCCAATCTCTGTTATCCCCAGAATCCCCTTGATTAGTCCAGGGTGTCAGAAGTTATGGGGAGAAGGTAGGAGAATGGAGGGAGAGATAGATCAGCCATGATTGAAAGGCGGAGTAGACCTGATGGGCCCATTGTCCTAATTCTACTCCTATCACATGATCTTATGAGCTATTCTTCACACTTGCCCAAAAAGATGGCCTGGTTTCTGGTGAAAACAGACTTCTTCCATTAAATGTGCATTATGTGTCCCAGATTAAAATCTGCAAGTTTCACCTGAAGAACCGGGTGCAGACTTGCGATTCCGCTCATGAACTTTACAAAGACTCCAGCAGATGTCCCTGGATTTCCACACCTAAGGTGCCCTCACACCAATGTTTTTTACTTATTCTTTTTTTGGGATGGGGGTGTTTTTGCCTTCTCTTTCTATCTCCCTCTGCATGGACAGGTTTAGTTCGGCACGCAGCGAGAAGCTGTTCCCATTGACGTTTGGCGCCCAACCCAGGTGACTATTTGAACGCCAGCCACAGAAGCAGACCTACAATCACACATTACAATCGCTCCACGCTCTTAAATCTCTACTCCTACAGCAACATTTATACACTAAATGGCTCGATTTCACCTCGATACACGTGACTATAAATGAAACTGAACTGAATGGTCCAAGGAACAGTGATACAAGGTCTATTTTCTCCTTTCACCGAGCAAGATGACAAAATGTCACCATGCAACATGAAGCCATCTTGCAGGAGGCCCGTGCAGACTGATTCATGCCCGCAGAGAAATAACCCGATCTCCGTGATCACTGCTGACCACCAGGCGCACAAACACGGACCCCATGTTGAGGTTTCCACAACTCACATTGTGAAAGGAGAGTAGCCGTGATTAAACTCCTCTCCAATGGTTCAGCAGCAACGATGGGGCTCAGCATAGACAATGAGAGGTAAACCTCGCAAACTATCCGACATGGGCCACACAACACCCATGTCCCATGGGGCACCTACAGCATTTGTGCAAGTCAATGGATAATTTTAAGGCAGAGATAGATAGATTCTTGATCAGTGCGGGTGTCAGGGGTTGTGGGGAAAAGGCAGGAGAATGGAGTTCAGAGGGAAAGATAGATCAGCCATGATTGAATGGCGGGGTAGACTTGATGGGCCGAATGGCCTAATTCTGCTCCTATCACTAATGAAGGCGCAATTTATACAACGCCTGCAATCGTCCAAGAACTTGAAAATTAATGGCAGCTTCTCCATCACCGTGCTACCTTGTTCAGCAATTAAATGGCAGCTCTGTGAAACTGGCCAAACTGGACATTTGCAGCATCTACCCATAAGAGGGAACGTTGTCTGTAACAGCCGCTTGATCACACACAAAGCCATGTTGTTTTGAGGACCATGTTCACCACAAATGGATGTGAGGGACACGTTTAGTAATCTTATATAAAGACTGTCCGCCATCAGATAAGCAATGGATTTATGAACACCATCTTTATTTTGTACCATCAATCTGTCATTCATTTGTGCTTTTTCTGCTACTATGTCATTTCAATATATCCATTTCTTTAATAGCCTTAAAAGACTATTAGACTAATACACTTATTCTCCTCATTTATCGTTACATTTCACGCAGGTTTTATTGCTAATCGATTGTTTATTTCGTTTCTAGCACCACACAATTTTCTATTCTTGCCACCTCTTTCACCGACCCTTATCCATCAATTTGTCTTCAAGCTGCAGGGGCTTTTTAAAAAAAAAGTATTTTGATTAACCTTTTGTTGTTTTGCTCCAGCCGACAATGTTTCTCTCCAGGTTAAAATACATCCCGCGATGGTTCAAAAATACGTCCAAAACTATAATCCGCACACAAAACAGTGAGCACTTCAAACCACTTGCCCATGCACACTCAATCAAAATAATTTTGAATCCTACACTGAGCCAACTGCAAATTATCGCAGCTGATAAATCCCCTCATTGATCAGGATGGGGGGATTTAAACGGCATCTCTTACCTCTTGGATGGACATGTTGCCTGTTGATCGCAGGTGCTTCAGCTGCCCGATACAACTCCACTATATTTTTCAGAGCTGCGTCTTCCAACCACAAGGGACCCCCAAAGAGCTTGAGAGTAGAGCAGACCTATGCCTTGCAAAAGAAGCAAATTCATCCACTTAACTCAGCAGGCAAGCTCGATCTCCTTCCCCAGTGCAAGCCTGCATCCCACCCCTCGAAACCGCATCAATTTGAAGATCGCGGCACCCACACAGTTTGGCTCAAAGCTCTGAATAACTTTTTACTGCTTGCTTTGGTCTGCCCGAGCTTTGTTGACCTCCCGGCGGAGCGAGCTGTCCGTCGGGGAATGTTGCCGACTGACCCCCGCTGTAGACTGCAGGGGTACGTGCTGAGGGACGCACTGAAGCTCGGTGCAGCCAACGCCAAGGCCCTGTGGGTGAGGACCACAGTCTAGGGTCCTTCCGCTGCTGGACATGGGGGGGGGGGGGGGGAGGGTGTGGTGGAGACGCCCCTCCAAATAAGGGAAGGGATTCCACGCCAGTGGGCCACACGAGTGGCAAGGGTGGGGGGTAATTTTGTGTAATTGGTGTATTGAATGTACAGTTATGTATTGAGTGTATATATAGCCTCCGAGAATGTCAGATGGAGTTTTGTGAGGAATATGTTTTGTTTTTATTTATTTCTCGAATAAAGTATATTTTGAAATTAAAAAAACTCTTTACTGCTTGGGCGAACATTGGCGGAAGTGTTATGTGAGAGTGGCAACTACGATTGTGATTGATAATTAATTATGTTTAATAATTATTATCGCGACAGGTCTCGATGGGAAACGACGTCGTGGAAAAAGTCCAGGTTCCCTCGAATCCACTTCTCGTCAATTTGCACACCCCTGTCCACGTCTTTCCTTCACCGCACAGTTCCAACATCGTGTCTGTCGACCTAAGCCCATTCACGGCACGTCATCAGGGAGCCTCCAACCGCTGCCCAGAGAGTGTGTGTACGCACATCCTTCACGCTCTCTCTGTAACTTGACATGTTACATTGACAATCCCATGGTGTTACGACTGGGATTGCCATTGGTATGGGTGGCTGATGCTTGCTTTGGTCTCACGGCTCTCTTACCTTGGCACCGTGCTCCTCTGAGGAGGGCTGGCGGGAGGGTGCTCCAGTCTTCAGCCTGACCCTCTGAGCTGCTCTCACACTTTGTGCCTTTTATTTCCTCTTTCAACAGCTCTGGCCGGGTCACCCCCTGCGGGTGGATCGCAACTAACCCTCGTGTGATAAAAGCCTCCCTCACATCCCTGCTGCACTTCTCTCCCCCGCCCCCTCTACTCCAAGTCTTTGAACGGCTAATGGGAAGAGCTTCCCTCAATGCACCCTCTGGAAACCCATCAACATCTTACACACTCCCATCAAAGCTCCTCACACCCTCAGCAACATCTTTACCCAGACAGTGAGCGGGCGGAGGCTGGGAATGGAGGATCCCCACACACCAGGGATTACATCATTCCATTAAACCTCAACAGACTCAATCTGCCTCCATTGTCTATTTCTCAAATCTTTGTTCCCAATTTAAACAAAGTTGCAGGTGACACCACTTTGAATCTCTTCAATGGCTTTAATTTCCTTTCATTGGGAGTGGGCAGCATTCATTGTCCATCACCCGCTACATTTGAACTGAGTGGGTTCCTGGACCATGTCAGGATGCAGAGAAGGGTCAGCATCTCTGGTGGGTCTGGAGTCATATAGAGGCCAGAATGGGGAAGGATGGCGGATCAAGGATAACACCATGTCAGTAAGACACAAAGTGCTGGAGTAACTCAGCGGGTCAGGCAGCATCTCTGGAGGACATGGATAGGTGACGTTTCACAGAATGCTGGAGTAACTCAGCGGGTCAGGCAGCATCTGTGGAGAACATGGATAGGTGACGTTTCACAGAGTGCTGGAGTAACTCAACGGGTCAGGCAGCATCTATGGAGAACATGGATAGGTGACGTTTCACAGAGTGCTGGAGTAACTCAGCGGGTCAGGCAGCATCTCTGAAGAACATGGATAGGCGACGTCTCGGGTCGGGACCCTTCTAGAAGGTTGAAAAGGGTCTCAACCCAAAACATCACCTATCCATGATCTCCACTGAGACTGAGTTACTCCAGCACTTTGTGTCTTTTGTCAACCTGCATCTGCAGTTCCTTGCTTCTGCCACACCAGTAGGGGATTTTGTTTTGACATTCTGGTTTAGATTACCCCTGATTATTATTAATATCATAATTGAGCCACAGTGACTTAAGGCAACCAGGGTGAGGAGGCCTTACTCTGGACCCTGGCATGGAGATTGTAACCATGGAGATTGTATGAATCCGGATAGTTCCTCAAATGGCGACCTCTCCTCCGTCGTTTTTCATTCCTCTTTGGTTTTATATTTCTGATGATCCACACGATGTTCAGGTGAGCAGCCTTCGTGGTGAAGGTGGAAGCGCGGCACATTGGACAAGAGAGATGTTAGCAAGCTGCCGGCGAGCAACGAGAGGCAAAGGATCAGAATAGAAGCACAAAGGCGTCAAAAAATAATCAACTACACAGAGTACTTTCCATCTGCAGTTTTTTGAAGTACTATTGATTCTTACGTTGTCATGGTAACGAGGTCTTTGCATTTCAAATTGCCGGAGTGGTTGCTTCACCCAACATGCTGCAGTTACCCTGGCAACTGTTGTCCAAAGTGTTGGGGCTGGGATATGAAGGAGAATCCATATAATTTATGTTGGAATGACATGGCTGCTCTATGAAAAAGCAACCTCACATTGACAGTTTATTTAACAAAGAGTTGAAGTACTCGGTGGCTCACTGAGGCCAAATGCCTCCCTCCAAGGTGACTCTAAAGAACAGGAGTGCATGTGTGGGCTGGAGGATTGCAAGGTTCACCACCCATTGGATGAGGAAATCTCTCCCCATCTCAGTGCGGAGTGGCCACCCTCTTGTTCTGAGTCTGTGACCCCTGGTCTGGACACTCCAGTCTGGGGAACCACCACCTGCCCTGTCCACCCTACACGATTCTGTGTGTTTCAATGAGATTCCCTCTAATTCTTCCGAACATTACCCTTTCACAACACACTGGCATCCCAGAAATCGATCTGGTGAACCCTTTGCTGCAATCCCTCCATGGTAAGTATCAGGGAGACAGAGCAGGCCAGATCAACCTCACCAGGGTCTTGCTTAAAGTAAGATGCCTCTATCTTGTATTCAAATCCTCTTGCAATGTAGGCTCATGCCCTTATAGTCCTACTTTGAAGAGTCGACTCTGAGTGTGGATCTACACCCCTACACCCCTACACCACCACCACCCCCCCCCCCCCCCCCCCCCCCCGCCGTCTCTGTCTGTGTCCACAACGAGCTGCTGGAACAGGAGGGCAGCTTGTGAGCTTCGGATCAGCGGCGGAGGCATCAAGATTTGAACAGGAGACACAAGGAACTGCAGATGCAAGACACAAAGCGCTGGAGTAACTCGGCGGGCCAGGCAGCATCTGTGGAGGGAAACGGACAGGCGACGTTTTGGGTCTGGACCCTTCTTCAGACTGATGGTGTCGGGGGGGGGGGGGGGGGGGAGAAAGCTGGAGAAGAGAGGTGTTGGCTGGTCAAAACCTGGCAAGTGATAGAAACAAGGAACTGCAGGTGCTGGATTACACAAAAGGACACAAAGTGCTGGAGTAACTCAGCATGTCAGGCAGCATCTCTAGAGTTTCCACAGATGCTGCCTGACCCTCTGAGTTACTCCTGCACTTTGTGTTTAACTCAAGATGAGCAGGTTGGAGCAGTCTTTGGTCTTTACTGATGTCTGACTGTTGACTATCATCGCGGATCTGTGACCCTCAAAGATCACCCCATGAAATGCAAGGTGGTCGTTGTGAACAATTGAGGTTCTGCTGCGCTGGCCGGGCTTAGTGGCTGCAGCAGCAACACTGTCAGCAGAATGCCAGCCCTTCATCCACGCCGTGTTTATCCCCCCTTTTGCAAACGGAACAAAGGGGAAAGCAAAGAAGGGTCGCGTCAGTAACTGCTGACACATCCACTCCTGTCTCAATCTCCAGCCCATCCCCATTGTTTGTACAGATCTGCATTCTGGAACCTCTCGTTGCTAAATGCCTGCTCCATCTTTTTTTCTTCCTCTAGTTTGCTGACAGTAACTTTAAAAGAAAACAATGGATAAGCTGCATGTTCAAGCAGATTCGAACAAAGGAGAGGATGTTGAGAGAATGTTTCTCAAAACCGCACCGTGCGCCACTTGTCAACATCCATTCAAATCAACATTTTGTCGATTCTGCTGATGCTTCCCCGCCCTGATGCCCTCTGAGCATCGCTGGACTGTGCAGAATTACTGCCAAAGCCAGCGCGTTATCAGTGGGGGGGGGGGGGGGGGGGCATGACTATTCCATTGGCTTGCACTGGGAAATACACCTGGCATGCAGCGTTCACTTTCTTACACACTCTGCACCAACTCAAAGCTCCAGCTTCAAACTGCATCAACACGGAGGTGTCAGTGAATGCTGGGTAGGTGGGGACTGGAAGAGGTAGTTTAGTTTAGAGTAGTTTCAAGATACAGCATGGAAACAAGCCCATTAGTCTGAACAAGGGTCCCGAGCCGAAACGTCACCTGTCCATGTTCTCCAGAGATGCTGCCTGACCCACTGATTTACTCCAGCACTGTGTCTTTCCATGGAAACAGGCACTTCGACCCAGCGTGCCCATGCCAACGATCACCCGTTCACACCAGCTCTATGTTATCCCACTTTCTCATCCACTCCCTACACACTAGGGGGAATTTACAGAGGGCCCATAAACCTGTAAACCCGCACGTCTTTAGGATGTGAGAGGAAACCAGAGCACCCAGAGGAAACCTACAGGGGCAACGTGCAAACTCCACACACACAGCACCCGAGGTCAGGTTTGAACCGGGGTCTGTGCCACTGAGGTAGCAGCTCTTACCCGCTGCACCATTAGCCCAGCAACGATTTGCACCCTCAACCCCACTTGTCGAATGTACTGACACATGAACCGTGGCTGGGTGTGTGAACTGCTAGGGGCTGCTGAGTCAGGCTGGTGGGGAAAGAACTGCGAGGAAAATGAAAGAGATACCACGGAGAAAGGAAGGGGTGAAAAGGCGATCGAGGAGAGGAAAATCGCTTTGTTCCTCGTGCATTTCCAATATTGATGCTTGTTCTCCAGAATATGTTTATCGGAGGATGGTTTCCACAGTAAACCTGCCCTTACTTTGCTTTGCTTTCATTTAATTTATTAATTATTGGATCAACATCGCTCATTATTATATCCCTAAGCGAATATTGAAAGCAGCTTCTGTTTGGTACTTATCTGAATCATATTTGTACCAGCTATACCAATTCTTGAACATTGCAAAACTCAATAGCTCCAGGTTGCTGAAAACATTCAATTTACTTGAGAAGACAATCAGGCGAGTTAAGGTAAAGTTGGAAATAGCGCCATCTTTTGGCAACCAATTGTTCCATTCCAAAATGGAGTTGATTTCTGTGTAAAATGAGTCGTGTAGCTGCTGGATACAAAACATCAACATAAATCAGCAAGCTACATGTCTAGAGCTTCTGTGCATAAAAGAAGTGGTGCATTCTGGAGGGGAATGAAGTGGTTGGAGATTGAATGAAACCCTAATGTATGCTGGACAAGAGTGAGGAGTGTTAACTTTCTCATGGCCGATCCTCCTCACTCTCAAAGTGCAGAATCATCATAAAGGAAAGATGAAGGAATCTTCAATTAGATATAATTCGTGACTCCTGACTCTGAATGTGTGCATTTTAGGATAAATTCTTGTGCAGCAATTTCAAGCCTCTCTTAAAGCACCAAGACGAGTTCAGAGTTGAGAAAAATGCCATAGTATGGTGGCAGCAACTGATGCCCAAAGAAAATTATTTCCCCACCCCCTCTTCCCCCATTTGAGTTTGTCTATTATAATTTTGTTTTTAGCCACATTTATTGGTTCCTTGTGAATACCTATGATCCTTGTTCAAGCTTTGTGCTGCCAGACTTAAGTCGTGCTGGGTGGCATTCATTTTGCTGTTAGTTTGCAGAAATTCAGTGCTTTTATTGTGCTGTTGTGTTCCTGATTTATATTTTTTGACATCTCTGTTATCTCTCTTTGCTACATTTATCTAATATATATATCTATCTAATTTATCTAATATATATTTGTACTTGTGTATATATATATATAAATAAAACCAAGGAAAATTATTTCCCCACCCCCTCTTCCCCATATACAAGTACAAATATATATATATATACTTTATAATATATATATATTTACAAACATACAAGATGAGAGTTTTAGTTTTATAAAAACTCTCATCTTGTATATTTGTAAATATATTTGTACTCGAATACAACCAAAATGGTACACGATAGCGCAACAATTTTAGGCCCACCTTACTCACCATTGGCCTGCGGTTCAAATGGTTGTTATATTTTAAAAGTTATTCACTTTTTAAACATTAATAAATCACTTTTTAAACTTTAATAAATCCCTTTTCCACGCCCTGCCTGTCAGCCGTGCCTGCACAGTAATGCCTCCGTGTTCAATGTCACAATGGGAACCCAACAGGTCCACGCCTGCACAGTTGGGGCCCGTTGATCTAATACTAACTTGTCCATCTTGCATCTCAACAGTAAGATGGCTGCCAGATCCGCGCGTGCGCAGTTGGGGAGGGTTGCCGCTTGGAGGCGGGTGAGACCCGCCCGAGTGACAGAGGTGGCGGCCAATGGGGGGGGGGGGGTGAGGAGAGCTCTCCTGCTGCTGGCTGCTGCGATTGCCACCTGGGGTGTTTTAAGGGGGGGGGTTGAGGGGGGGAATGGAGTGGGTGAGTGGAGGGGAAGGGTGCTACACCAATGCAGGAGAGGTTTGGACCCAACGGGTCCACAGCAGCTAGTTCTACTTTAATGCAGGGAAGACCTAATGTTCGAACCACTGGAACACTGTGTATATCGTTAACCTGGATGTTCAGGGGAAAAGCTTAGAGTTTTCTAAAGGGTAATGTCATTGCAACCTTGCTTCAGTCACAAAAGTCACGCGTTCAAGTCCCAACCCAGGAACCCAAAAAGCCACAGGGCAGTACTGAAACAGCAATAAACTATCTGCTGGAGGAACTCAGCAGGTCAGGCAGCATCTACAGAGGGAAATGGATAGTCATCGTTTCAGGTTGGGACTTCCTATGGATCAACTGGAGGAGCTGCATTCTTTGAGATGCTATCTTTGGACAAGATGTTCCTTTCCCTGCTGGGTTGATATAATAAAGCATATGGCAGAACCAAATGGACATTGGTCGTTGCCACAGACAGCTGTGAAGGTCAAGTCATTCGGTATTTTTAAAGCAGAGGTTCTTGGTTAGTAAGGGCATCAAAGGTTACAGGAGAATGGAGTTGAAAGGGAAAATAGATCAGTCTGACAGGCACCAGTTCATCTCCATTAACAACTGTAAATCCCCCACCGCTCCCCTCCCCCAAGGTGTCCCCCAAGGCTCAGTCCTTGGCCCCCTCCTCTTCATCCTCTACCTGTTCCCCCTTGGTCAATTAATCTGCCGTCATGGTCTCAACTTCCACTGCTTCGCCGATGATATCCAGCTCCTCATCTCCACCAAGTCAATCTCCACCACCACACACTCTACACTGACAAACTGCATCTCTGAAATAAAATCTTGGCTTCAATCAAACTCAACTGCAACAAATCTGAAATCATCATCATTGGTCCAAAAACGCTCACCAAATCCACCCAAAACTTCATCCTCAATATTGATGGTCTCCCAGTATCCACCTCCCCTCACATCCGGAATCTTGGAATCATCTTTGATCAAACCCTCTCCTTCGACAAACACATCAAACACATCACAAAGACAGCCTTCTTCCACCTCAAAAACATTGCCCGTCTCCGTCCATCCCTCTCCTTCACAGCTGCAGAAACCCTCATCCACGCCTTCATCACCTCCCGTCTGGACTACTGCAACAGCCTCCTCTATGGCTCACCCTCAAAAATCATCAGTAAACTTCAATACATTCAAAACTCCGCTGCCCGTCTACTCACCCACTCCCCGATCCGTGACCATATCACCCCCGTCCTTTACAAACTCCACTGGCTCCCCATCCCCCAGAGAATCCAATACAAAATCCTCCTCATGACCTACAAAGCCCTCCATAACCTGGCCCCATCCTACCTGACTGACCTCCTCCACAGGCACACTCCCACCTGCACCCTCCGCTCTGCTGCTGCCAATCTCCTGTCCCCCCCCATCTGGACCAAACTCAGATCCTGGGGGGACAGGGCTTTCTCCATCGCTGCTCCCACCCTATGGAACTCACTACCCCAAACCGTCAGAGACTCCTCCTCACTCACCACATTCAAAACATCACTGAAGTCTCACCTCTTCAGCACTGCCTTCAACCACTGAAGGTCACCTCATCTTCTGTCTCCTTTCTCTGTTCCTTTACTTATTTATCTATTTATTCACTTCTCTATGTTCTAGAAATCCCTGTAAAGCGTCTTTGAGTGTTTGAAAAGCGTTATATAAATGTAATGCATTATTATTATTATTAATGGTGGAGCTGACTTGATGGGCCGAACAGACGAATTCTGTTCCTATATCTTACAGCCTTTTATGAAACTCTTCAAGTCCAGAGTCCACTTGTTATTCATATATTGACTTCTTGTGTCTTCTGATTTCCAAAATGAGAAACACCAATTTTACATTATGATGATGCATCAGAAACTGGATGTAGGGATTTCCTAATTGTGTATAGTTCAATCTCCAGTCAACTAGAATTGTCCCACTCTAGCTCAGAATGGTGATGGAAGGGGAACACTTGCCCTGACTATTTCCATTGCTGGGATTCCAACCGAGGCTGGTCAAGTCCTGGAAAAGAGAGCATGGATTGAAATTGGGGCACCTCAGATCATAATTTCAAGGCAATTCTTTGGCAAATTCCCCCAAACAATAAAATAAGTTGAACATATGGATTACTTTAAAGTCAGAAAGTTAATATTTATTTATTCATACACAGGGTTGGATGTTGGCAAAGCCAGCATTTACCATTTAGCTTTAACTGCCCCTGGACCAAGGAAGCAGTGAAGACCAAAAGCCTGATTTTTTTTATAGTGATTGTTACAGATGCAAGAATGTAAACTGATTTTAATATTTTCTTTGTTAAATGCATCCAAAGCTTTATTTGCTTAGTACATACATATACAAAAATGTACAAGACATAAAAAAAAACATAGCAGGGACTAGTATAGCAAAGGCAGCAATTTCGTATTTATACAGGAATTGACAAACTTTGCAGATACATTACCAGGTTCGGTTATTTACAGCATGCTGTTTTAGCTTTAATAGAAAAATCTGAACTTTTCCAATTGAAAATAAAACCTTCCTCTTGGAGAATCAGGCTTGTGTAGGCACCTCAAAGGCAGAGATTAAAGTCTAAAACTGAAGTCCAGATTGGAATGGTACACTTAAAATTAATTTTAGTCTGCATAAGTTACAAGAATAAAGAAAAGATGTCTAAATTGTGCCCAAAGCAGCTTGAAGGGATGAAATCAGAATTTAAACATCTGGTTGTTGGAAGTGTACACAGCAGTTTTACTGACATGCAGGCCACCAAGCTGCTTGCTTCTCAGTAACTAACCCAGAACTCAACCCCGGCACACAAGAGTGCTTTGATGCTCCACTCAATGGGAAGTTGAAGATATCAAGCCACATTGCGTAGTAAGTCCAAGCAAGTATGATATGATGTCTAGTAACAGTTTTCAGACACACCAGACAATGTAGGTGATGTAGGATAGATTCTTTATTTTTTTTAATTTGCAAAGATTTTGGTAGTGGTACAGTAAACAAAAATATTACAAATAAAGTCTGGCTACCTCAATGTTGAATGCTGCTGGTTGAATTAGAATCAAATCAGTCGCTGGATTTGGGGAACTCTTACTTTAAAACAGGTTATTTTACACTTGGTCAACATTTCAGCTAACATTACTACACCACGGGATGGTTAGGAGAAACGGCTGTCTTTGCGTTAAAGCAGCAGTCACATGATCCAATCTATGCTTTGAGCTCTGCGGCTTAAAAAGGCATTACTTTCCTCAAACTGTGGCTTTGATCAGCTCAAGGATAATTCAATTAACTCACGTATTTCAAAGTGGTGAGACTGCAGGAGCCCTATGATGTGCAAGGATAGCAGTAGCATGTATTACCATGTCCTGTTCATATCAGAGAGATTACAGAGAGCAAGACTCCACAAGTTATTAATTAAGTGGTTACATAGGGTTAGTGTATCGTAGTGTACATTGAAACTTAGGCAAATTCCAGTGATGAAAGACATTGTTTACAGACAGCAGGTAAAAGCGTGAGGTCACCAGGATGCTTGTGCTAGTCAGGCAGTTTTATATAGTTGATGAATCACAAAGTGCTTGGTTTTACAAAGGAGCCAGCATATGTAGACGAAGTTTTATGTAAACAAAGCATGGCTGTTCAATTGACAATAAAGCCCGAGCTCTTGAAGGGCAGTCAATTTCACTTTTCTGCACTACAACTAGTCTCCTTACCAGCTTAGAACATTGACAAAGACAATGAAATAGAAAATACCACAACCTTGTAAATGCATCATCTAGAGGGCAGGACTTTCTTGCTCTTCCCAAACAGACAGCAGAAACTGCTGGAGATCCCTCTGACTGCTAATGCAAGGAGGCAGCTCAATTGGGACAAAGTGCTGTGGAGCAGAAACATACAATTACAATCAAAGATTTCAACGCTTCCAGGCTCAGTTTCAGGGACTTCAGACCAATTTGTAAAGTTGCAAACAGAAAGAATGGGAGTCAACTGCATCCCACAGCTGCACGCTTTCACCACATCTGCGTTCATGGAGTCAGGAACGTTTTGCAAAGCTCTCCATCTTTGCAGCAGAGTGGAATGCAATTCAAGTGGCAACATGTTTAATTCATTAATTTTGGCCTCAGTCAATCTGAAGTCCAACATGGAGTCCACCTTTTGACACACTTCCCTGTGAGAACCTTTCTTTCAGTTTGTGAAAACCGTGCATAATGTCAGCTTTTCCATGTAACAGGTCAATTTTCTATGTGGTTGAAGTGTGCTCATGCAAGTCACAAAACTAGACCTGGCCCGTTGCAAATCACAACAGCAACTAAAGGGTTTTAGAAACTATAAAGATTGATTGATTGAAAGATGAAAAATGAAAGCAGACCCTTTGGCCCACGCCAACCATTGATCACACATTCACAGTAGTTCTATGTTACCCCATTTTCACATCAAGTCCCTGCACACCAGGGGCAATTTACAGAGGCCAATTATCCTACAAATCTGCACGTCTTTGGGATGCAGGAGGAAGAATGCGCAAACTCCACACAGACAGCACCCGAAAGTCATGATGGAGCCCGGGTCTCTGGTGCTGCGAGGCAGCAGCTCTACCAGCTGCACCACCTGGAGAGAAATGGGATACCGACCCATTTTTTTCCTTACACTAGATTATGGGACAACATCCTGATATTTCTCCTTGTTGCCGGGATTACTCACCATAACTTCTTGTTGTTCGAGTATTTTGGCCACAGGGTTGGTGCAGTTTCTGTCCCCCCTCCTATCAGGTGACAGGGCGATACGAGCAAAACAGCAGGAAACCTCTTCATCCAGCAGAGTCTCCTGAAAACGCTTCCGGCATCCAGGGCGCAACTCACCAAACCTCTGCTTCACGCTGGACAGATGCAGCGCACCTCTGCCTGAAGGTCAGAAGAGACAGGTTGTAAAATTCACAGCTGATCTCCAACCGGGAGTCTCGTTGCATACGTACCAGAGTTGGATACATTTTACTTTCACGAATAGCTCACTCGCCTTTGTAATACTCCTCCAGTGGATCGGTGAAAGAGCATTCAACCAGCTTTACAATTGACAAATTAAGGCATTGGATTAAACAATAGCAATACATTGGTTAATGATCAGGTTTGCTTAATCTGAAGAAGGGTCTCGACCCGAAACATCACCCATTTCCCTCTCTCCTAGATGCTGCCTGACCTGCTGAGTTACTCCAGCATTTTGTGATACCTTTGATTTGTACCAGCATCTGCAGTTATTTTCCTACAGGTTTGCTTAATCGATAATAGTCTATCTTGAAGTTGGAAGTGCCGTGGGCCGACACAAGTATATTGTGGTTATTCATCATTTGTTACACATGGGACCTTTCTATGTGCAAAATGGCCACTGTGGTTATGTATACACCCACAGTCTTTGCATTCAAATAATCAATTGATGCATCCAGATATTGGCAAGATGGAGAAGAAAATACTACATAAATACAAACATTCTTTTTTTTAATGTTACTTTTGTATGCAATATGTGTTCTTAATGATGTCAATCACTTGCAGGAATTTTTTACTCCTGCTGTGCGAGAGACAGAATATTCCTGATTTTTGCTGGATACCTCCAGTTCATTGGCCAAATAAGTATTCAAGTCACATGAAAAAGGAGCTATGCATCTTACTTCAAAATAGATATTGTAAATCCTGGGAAAATGATGGATTTTACAAAGTGATTTATTTCGCTTCCCAAGTCACTTTGTAATTCTAAATCATTATTCATGCAGTATTGAAACATTCTCACCAGCTTTGTAACCAACTAATAAATAAAAAGATAGAGTTTTAACAGCACAAGCCATTTCATTTAAATTCTAATTTTAAAAGGATATGGAAGGCAGGTGTAGAAAGAGAAGGGGAATAGATCTAATCGCTAAAGGCACACACGGCCATAAATAAGGGAGCTGCTGTCTATCTTAATGTCATAGCAATTCTCATCCTCCCAATACATCAGGCTATTACTTCAGACACCGTACTTCTAAAAAAAGTGACAAAATAAATAAACAAAGATTGGCAGCCAGCTTACACTGATCTGGATACATACAAGCATGTGCCAATATGAATGTTTTCTCTACCAATGGAAGTTAACCCAATTACCTCTATTTATAACAATTAAGAACCTGTGGTTTTAGAAGGGGCAGGCCAGGTTAGGTTAAAAACAGCTGTACTTTTAGAGAAGATTCAATTTTAATAGCATTATAAAACAGGCTGCACAGTGGTACTGTCGGTAGAGCAGCTGCCTCACAGCAGCCAGACATAGGTTCGATCCTGACCTCGGGCTGCCAGTGTGGAGTTTGCACGTTCTCCCTGTGACTGTTTGGGTTTTCTCCGGGTGCTCCGCTTTCCCCCCTCATCCCAAAGACGTGCGAGTTTGGAGGTTAATTGGCCCTCTGTAAATTGCCCGCAGTGTGCAGGGAGTGGATGCAAAAGTAAAATAACATGGATCTAGTGTGAACGGGTGATTGATGGTTGGTGTGCACTTTGTGGGCCGAAGGGCCGGTTTCCATACCATAACTTTCAATTCAATATTTAATTCAACGTTTCATTGTGACTCTCTGCATCGTAACAGGCAAATAACTCACCTGCTTGACCACTAGAATAGGGAGATTGGAATTTGACCCCAGCTGTGAGTAAGTGAGCAGAAGTGAGTAAGCTGCAGCTAGCAGGTGTGGGCAGAGTGTCCGTCAGATTCAGAAGGGGCTCGGTGGAAGGAAGCAGCATCTCAGACTGGCGGGTGTCTGTGCAAAGATCTTTTACAGCCCCAGAAACACCATCAATATTTCCTGAGCAGTCCACTGGTGTAGATGTTTGATTGGAGACCAGTTCAGTGCACTCAGAAAGCAGAAGGCATCCTTCAGCTTCTGCTTGCTTCGAGGCAGTGGCAATTGGACAACTTTGCAAGATGGCGCCAGCCAGCTTGGGAAATCCTTCCGCGAGGAGGGGTACACTTTCATCAGAGTTGTTTTCTGTAAGCGTCTCTTCAATCACCTTCACCTCCTGAATTTCTTTCTGCAGAAGTTGAGCAAGAAGTTCGATTTTCTGGAAAAGCAAAAGAAAAAAATGAGACCTTGAAGGAAATAAGAGGAAAAAGGCGACAGAATCTTTTCACTTACTCTGGAAATACACGACACAAAGAGATGCATACACTGGCTTACATGTAGCTTTTTCAATGCAATGAGTATTATGCGTCAGGCTATATGGTATTTATTTATCATGTGTACAGTGAAATTCATTTTTGTATACAGTTCAGTACAAGTATCACTATACATAAGCACTTAGATACATATTAGATAAGCATCATTGAAACAGTACAAGTGTATAGCAGTTGTACACTGAGACAGTATACAGTCACCAGTTTGGCTCCATTTTCAAGTCCCAGTGGTTGTAAGTGATCTGACCATGAAGGTCTGTTGTCCTGGCAGCTTTGTAGGGTCTGCCTGGCCAAGCACAGCATTAGTGCACAGAACTACAATGTTGTGGCCATTACAGAGACTTGGCTGAGAGAAGAGCAGAACTAACCAGCACCACACAGTAGATGCTCAACCATCCCACCGTGAGGAGTGAAGAACACAATCAGCAGCTCAGAACAGAGAAGCTCATTCAGCAGCAGTCTGGAACAGTAGACACGGGAAGCTCAGCCCATGATCAAAGAGCACAAAAAAGGGAATTTAAAACATTCCCACTCAGTACTTTATCTGCAAAGGTAATATCAATTAAGCCATATGGCTGTGTTCATTAGTTCAAAGCTTTTTCTTTATACAAAAAGGACGTGGGAGGAGAAAAGTCAGAGTTATGCCTCTGTCTCCCACTGTAAAATTGTCGGAAGAAAATAAGAAGAAAGTTAATCAGGCCGTATAAAAAACAGATTCTTAGAGCACCCATGTGATGAAAAGTCAAGCAACGACATTCCTGGAAGCAGAGGTGCAAGTATCTATTAGAGGGCTTGAATTGGCCATTAATCACTTGTTCTTGTACCTTTAGCTTTTCCAGCTTTAGGTCCATAAGTACTGGACTCTCCTGAGACTTTGCTCCTTCCAGTTCTTGCTTCAAGCTTGGCATCTCTGGTACCTTCTCTACTTCATTTTGATCATCTGGATCATTAAAAAGACGAAGTACGATCTGATCCTAAAATAGAGAGCGTGGCAAATCCATTACACAGTCAAATCACATCACTCATTCTTTGAAAGCGCGAGGCTCAGGTTATTGAAGATGATGAATATCATCACACATCAATGATTTCAAGAACAGTTTGAACAGTGACAATACAGTGTAATATTTAACCGAAGATAGACACAAAATGCTGGAGTAACTCAGCGGGACAGGCAGCATCTCTGGAGAGAAGGAATGGGTGACGTTTGGGTCAAGATCCTTCTTCAGAAGTAATATTTAATCACATCACTCAACAACTTTACATCTGGAAGGAGAAAAATTCTTAAAGATGCTTTAAAGAGGAAGAGAATAAAAAAGGATTCCAAACCACAATTCAAGTGTTATGGCAGGTAGCTGACAGATTGGTGAGAAGAATGTTTTTTTTTTTACTCTCTTCCAACTCTCCTCCCCTATCTGCACTGGACAAGTTATAAAGTGCCCCATGGTTCAATTGAAATCGAGGTATCGGACACCCACCATTGAATCCTTCACATTGTCCGAGGCACTGCTCTCAGTAGCCTTGCCCTTTGCAAGGCAAACATCTGACCATTTCACATACTTGTACGTTGCACCCTGCAAGAATGAAAGGGAACGAGGTTAACAAAAGATGTTCAATGCCTGTGAATGAAAAAGTGACCAGCAATTCTCAGCACATTGACACGAGAAAGAATAAGACATAAAGAGCAGGTACAGTTGTTCGTGTATTAGCTGTAATTGGAAACATTTCACTTCTCATTTGGCAGGTTTTGTGAGCTTAAATCTTTCTTTTAATAGATCACTCTATTAAACGAGAGCAATGATTTTGAACCAGCAAATTACCACTTTTAAAGATTTGATGGCAACGTAAGTACACATGCAGGAATTCTTTATTAGACTGATGAGACCATATTGTCACTAAATACAGTGGGAGTATTTCAGTGAAGAATGTTTATTAACTTGTTCTTCATCGAAATAGTGTTGAATTGCACTTGCAATCTAATATAGCAAATGTAATTTGGCTAAACAGAGCATGTGGAAAAATTCTGTTCACATTTTAATTAAAACCAATGTCGAAACATGTCAAACAGAGTATAGTGAAACTCCATTAACATGGCACACCTGGGGCTCCAGAGGTGCCGGAGCAGCAGATTTTATTAATACTAATCAGATTAATTTTAGTACTTTAATTAATACGCTTCTAATTCTTGTTTTTTACTATTACAGTGACAGAAATATTTTAGTAAACCCAGTAAATTTCTTGGAAGAGTGGGCAACAGGACCAGGGTGTTCAGTGAGTGTGGAAAGCGGGACGTAGGCGAGTGAAAATTGCAAACATCACCTGATGCTGAATCATCAGGCTGGTGGGGCAGCAGATTCTCAGTGTTACTGTAGCAGATAGAACAGCAACTTTCATTTTATTCTCAACAAATCCCTTTGCTGGGATGGTGCTGTATAGTTCTTTTGATACCAGCCCAATAGTACTTGGCCATGCAGTGCAAGTCACCAGCAGTTTGGTCAGGAGAGGGTTGGATAGGAATATGAGAAAGATTGAATCAATTGACTGAGAGTGGGCATAATCCACTTCCTCTGGAATATCAAGTAGATCGGAGGGAAGAGAAATAAAAAAAGCAGATTATTGAAATGGAGAGAGACAAAGTGAGTGTACAGAAAGATCCACAGGTTCTAGTGCAGGAATAACAAGAAGCCAGCCGGCAGGTCCAACAAGATCATTAGAAGTATTTAAAATGGAGGCAGATAAATATTTAATGGATCGAAGAATAGAGGGGCATCGAGAAATGGCTCAGGAGAGGAGTTGCACCATCTATTACTAGTTTATCATTATCAATCCAAGAAAATCTAACAGACAGACCGGCAGTAAAATGAAACTCAGATGTATACTGACCATACTGCAGGGCGGAGCAAGCATGCGGCTTGGATGCCAGGCGTTTTCACATGGAGTGCGAGTACTGCTGAAAGGGCAGTTAGATGGTCGTAATGCTCTATCGGGTGTTTGCATGGCTAGAAATGAAAGATAAGATTTTATGTTCAGCATCACCATAGAACAGTACAGCACAGTCCCTTCGGCCCACGATTTCTGTGCCAAATATTATCCCGACCAACGTTTATGTATCTGCACATAATTCAAATCCCTCCAATCCCCAGACAATCCAAGTCCAATCCAACTCTACCTTAATAATGTTTATTTGCCATTTATGAGCGTCACTGTTAAATCTCACAACTCTTGCTGTAAAGAAGCTTCTCATTGTATCAAATGCATTTTAAATAAAAGGACACAAAGTGCTGGAGTAACTCACGAGGTCAGGCAGCATCCCTCGAGAACATGGATAGGTGTACGTTTTGGGTCGAGACTCTTCTTCAGACTGATTGTGGGTGGGGGTAAGGAAAGAGTGAAGAAAGGGGGACAAGAGGAGAGGCAGGACCTGCGTGGCAGGAAATAGGTCGAAACAGGCAAGAGAGGGGGGCGTTTGTTAGGCAGATGGTTGCAACAAAGACAAAAAGATAAGAAAGGCAGGAAGGTTAAAGACAGGTTTGAGGAGTTGCAGATTGTAAAGCCAAAGGGAGGACATTGGTGGGGGGTTGGTATTTTCAGTCTCTGCCCTTACAGCAGTAAGGCTCTCATCTATACTTTTATTACTTTCAAACATAACTATTACAAAATTCACCTATGTGAATTTGCTGGCGTCTCAGCAGGATGTGTATGAGAAAAATGTATAGGAAGTCAATACACAGACCTCTAGTTCAAAGTGAACACAATTGAACTTTCTCATATAAAGCTCTGCCACCGATTCAAATTTATACCAAGTCCCATGTTAAAGTGGAGACTTTGAATTTGTGTGTATTCTATAATAGTTGAATTACTAATGCGTAATTGGAAGATGTGGATTCAATCTTCATCACTGAGCAGTTCTTGATGATGATACCAAAACCAAAAAAAAAACAGGAACCAACACTGGGCTGATCACCTGGCTCCTGATATTCAGCCGAGAACAGCACTTGGACCAGACCAGCCAACTTGCCCAGTCATTGTCACATTGCTTTCTAGAGGGGCCTGCTACGCACAAATCAGCTGCCACATAGTATCTCTGCATTATGGCAGTGACTGGACTTCAAAAACATTCTCGATAATGGAAACAGGCTATTCAGTCCAACTTGCCCCGTCTAGTCTAGTCTAGTCACGCCTGTCTGTGTTTGCCCCATATCCCTCTAAACCTGTCCTATCCATGTACCCGTCCAAATGTCCTTTAAACCTTATTATTGTACCTGCCCCAACTACATCCTCTGGAAACTCGTTCTAATATATCCATCACCCTTTGATTATGAAGCATTTTCAGACATCCTAAAGTAGAGCAAGCTGTTTTTCCACCTACTTTTGGCATGTGGTTTCCAGGTGCAGGAGAATCTGGCAGAAACGGATGTCGAAGCAGCACAGCTAGAGGATTCACTGGGTTCTTCCACCTGGGGAGAGGCGAAGAAAGTGTTACATAGTTCTTAAATTATGAAAAGGGGTCAAAAGGAAACAAAGGTCAAATTATGGAACTAGATCATTCTAACAGGGAGAGTAAAAGATAGTGATTTTACTGGCACGGCTGCATTTAAAACAAATTATTTCTCCACTCTTAACATTAGCCAAATTGGAATTGCAGGCGTTCCAAGTTAAAAGTTTAACCTTTGCTCAAAAACACCAGTGGTCAGAAGAAATGTATTGAAGTTTGTAATTAGTTTTAAAAAATGTTAAAGTTTACCACAAATTATACAATATAGAGTATAGCACAAACACAGCCCCTTAGGTCCAACAATGTCTCTGCTGCACATGATACCAAGATAAACTAATCTCCTCTGCCGGTACATGATCCATATCCCTCCATTCCCTGCATATCCATGTGCCTATCTAGAAGCCTCTTAAATGCCACGATCATATTTGCCTCCTCCACCACCCCCGGCAGCAAGTTCCAGGCATCCACCACTCTTGTGTAAAAATAAACTTGTTCCGCACATCTCCTTTAAACGCTTGGTTTCAACATCCAAGACAATGACATTCCACATTCTAAAGTCTACAGACCACACATGCTTCCTCCATTCTTTAATTTCCACTTTGCAAAAATGCGTTATAGACGGGCCAGTTTAATCCTTCTGCATCCTAAAGCAGATCATGAGAATTAGAAAGTCGAAAATCAATTTCCTGTTCATCTCTACTATTTCTGGTATACTTTGCATCAATCATACCTGCTCTATATGACATCTGCTGTAAAAACTAAACGAACGGATGTGAAGAAAGCAGAGATGTAATTTTGGATTTACTTGACACAACTGACACGTTAGATGGCACGTAGGAAAATAAATATCTTGGCATGGCTTTCTTCACCCCATCGAACACACGAGGAGTAGATCATATTAAGATTATATTTCCTTGGCGAATTACCTCCCGTCTATGTGAATTGGCTGGCGTCTCAGCAGGATAAGAGAAGCTGCCCTTTTTCCATTAGGCCAAGATTGGGTCTAACATGAATATCTACTTCCAAAACAGAACATTATAATCAAACCCCCCCTACACCTGTTTCCACCTTTCACTTGCCAAGCTTTGTCCCACACCCCACCTACTACAATCAGTCTGAAGGGTCCCGACCCAAAACATCGCCTGTCCATTCCCTCCACATATGCTGCCTGACCCACCGAGTTACTCCAACACTTTGTGTTTTGCTCGAGAACATTATACTGCAATTGGTTTAATCATCCATCCCCATGTTTTGAAAGCTGGAGTAGGGAGAAAAAGGAAGGAAATAAAGAAATATATGACTCACAAGGACAAAGAATACCAAGTGCTATTATCCAGAGACATATTAAAAGACTTTTACAGACCAAGTTGGCATCTGGGCCATCAGGTTTATGCTTGGCTGGTGTCTTGGTGGAGAAATGGTGCCGGTTGCTCACTTCGTTATACAGTCTCAACGGCTGAAGAATCCTGTTTGGAGTAGTTATTTCAGAAGCTGAAAGAAATTTCAGAAATCAGATCTTGACCAAAGCCAAGCATAGAGACGTACAATAAAAATACAGCAGGTCAATCAATGAAAGTAGGGGTGGGGGGGGGGGGGGGGGGGGGGAAGGATGAGAAAGAGTCTACGGTAGAAAACTAAATGAGTGTATTTTCAGCTCGTCATCTGCAGTCAAGTCAAAATTAATGAACAAGTGCAGCTGATGGCCTGGTTGATACCTTGCCCAATCACTACAAGAGGGGGAGAAATAGAAAGTTGGTTGCTAGAAATATCTCCTAAAAAATCTATTCTTCCCATGAGGTACTTTGCCATTGTACATTTGACGCAGTGAATCTAATACATTGATATTCTCAAGGATTTGAAAATGATCTGACACAAGTTATCCAGCATCCAACTCTTGCTCCTGCAGGATTGTGCACCCATTTGTTTGATCTCCGGTTGTTTGATCTCCCCCATGGTGCAGCGGTAGAGTTGCTGCCTCACAGCGCCAGGGACACGGGTTCAATCCCGACTACGGATGCTGTCTGTACGGAGTTTGTACGTTCTCCTCGTGACCTGCGTGGGTTTTCGCAGAGATTTTTGATTTCCTCCCACACTCCAAAGACGTACAGGCTTGTAGGTTAGTTGGCATGTTATCAATGTCGCCCGTATTCGCGCTGTATCTCTAAACTAAACTATTGGGCGGCACGGTAGCGCAGCGGTAGAGTTGCTGCTTTACAGCGAATGCAGCGCCGGAGACTCAGGTTCGATCCTGACTACGGGTGCTGCACTGTAAGGAGTTTGTACGTTCTCCCCGTGAACTGCGTGGGTTTTCTCCGAGATCTTCGGTTTCCTCCCACACTCCAAAGACGTACAGGTTTGTAGGTTAATTGGCTGGGTAAATGTAAAAATTGTCCCTAGTGGGTGTAGGATAGTGTTAATGTACGGGGATCGCTGGGCGGCGCGGACTTGGTGGGCCGAAAAGGCCTGTTTCCGCGCTGTATATATATGATATGATATCAAAGTGCTAGCAACAGGAAGGGAAAGCATAAAAAGATGTCCTATCAATTATACTATACATTATATGCATCGACATAGAAATCATTCCCAGCATTAGGCTACAGCACAGCAGTTCCACAATCAAACACTGTTTTTGGCACCTCCTTTGGCTTAGTGTGGAACATTAGCCAATGGCTGTCTGTTTAGTAATTGCATTAAATAACAATTTCTAAATGAAATTAAAAATACAAACTATATATATATTTTAAACAGTGTTGAGTTTGGTACACCAGTTTTGTGTTCTATGCAGGTGGATAGGTCAAAACTATTGACCAAATGAGAGAAGGACAAGGCTCTGAACAAAACTCAAGATACTAATCATGTCACGACAATTCCTCTCCCTTTCCCATTCCATACACACTCTACCAGGTCTTGTGTGTGGATTAAAACAAATATGTGCAGCAGCTTACCCATGGTATCTAGTTTAGCAATGCAGGAAGCACGGCCCAAGGCAAATGGGAGAGCAGGGCGATTACAGGGCATGTAGGACGATCTTCCAATCTGCAAAATAAATGGTAAAATTAAACAAATTAGGCTGTATTCACTTAGTTCAGAGGAGCGAAATGAGACTTGATTGAAACACACAAAAGATCGGGAGGAGCCTGCAATGGGCAGATTTGGAGAGGACATTTCCTTTTGTAGAACCAGCAACTAGGAGTCACTGCTTAATTTCCCACTATTTATTTTCCCTTGTGCAAGGTCGAGGGGTTTTTGGAACTCTCTCCCTCAAAAGTGTGGTGGAACAGTTTCTTTGAATATTTAAGGGAATGGGAGATAGATACTGGATACGCAAACAGGATGAAGGTAGATGGGAATATGTCGTTGAAGTGACAATTAGATCAGACAATCTTAAAAGCAGCAATTCTAACGCTAGATTACTTTCACAAATAGAGTGGACATAGTAAAGGTTTCCCACGCCAACGCGATAAAATGCGAGTGATGATGAGCTCTGATCCATAAGGGAAGATTATGATTCACAAGACATTTCTTAAACGTAATAACTACATTTCAGAAGTAGCATGGATTCAGGAAGGGTTTGGATTGCCTATAGAATGGCAATGATGCTGCAAAACAAAATTTTCTCCTTTCAAAATCTCGGAGGCATAATGCTAAGATAATAAACTGGAACAAACTGTAATTCAATTACACTCCTCTGACAAGTTGAATTTTTGAGTGTCAGTCAGCATTCTAATATGCAAATCAATGAGTGATAGGTGGTGTAAAATGTGATATAAAACAGAAAGGGCTGGAAATACTCAGGTGGTCTGTGGAAAGGGGAACAGTTAACTTTTCATGTCCAGGAGTCAAACGTGCTCAGACTCACACAGCACATTGCCTCAAATCTCCAAACTAAAAAAAAAAAGCAATTGATATACTGGAGATGAATTATTTGCCTTCATTTACCATTTGTAATTGGTTAGGATTTATTTGCATGTGCCACTTACAACCTTGGGAAGGCCAAAAGCATTCTCTAGCCATTGAACTAACATGCAAAACTGTGCCACTGCTGCATCCGTGCGGCACGGTGGCGCAGCGGTAGAGTTGCTGCCTTACAGCTAATGCAGCGCCGGAGATTCAGGTTCGATCCTGACTACGGGCGCTGTCTGTACGGAGTTTGTACATTCTCCCCGTGACCTGCGTGGGTTTTCTCCGAGATCTTCGGTTTCCTCCCACACTCCAAAGACGTACAGGTATGTAGATTAATTGGCTGGGCAAATGTAAAAATTGTCCCTAGTGTGTGTAGGATAGTGTTAACGCGCGGGGATCGCTGGGCGGCGCGGACTCGGCGGGCCGAAGGGCCTGTTTCCGTGCTGTATCTCTAAATCTAAAAATCCCATGAAACACGGCAGTAATTTGTACACAGCAAGGTCCCGCAAACAGGAATGTGATAATGAGCAGATGACCTGTTCCCGTGGAGCACTGTCGTCTGATGGCAAGGACCAAGAAGCAGCTCCTGATAGGCAGAATCGGGCCACGCAACAAGAGAACGCGAGTAATACTGTGCCCCTGAATGCAAAATAAGACACATCGGGTTCCAAGGATTGATGATTCCAAATACTGGAGACACAGTTGTCTCTGCGACAAGGTGGGTGCTTATTGTAGATGGCACAATCTTCTAGGTTGTGACTTCTGAGAGATATAGAGATATTATCCCAAAGGTCAGTGCCTCTTCTTCAGCAGTGTGATGGATGGAACAATGCGCAGTAGCTTGCGAACTGCGAGTCACTTCAAGGTGCTGTATAGCAAAGTGTCTCATAGCAAATGTTTCCCCTGCACAAGTCAGTCGAAGTGAGTGTCATTTTCCAGGGAGAGACACAAAATGCTGAAGGAACTCAGTAGGTTAGGAAGCATGCCTGGAGAATAGACATCATGAGCATCGAATGCAGTAGATAAGGTTAGAGGAGGTGCATGCGAATCTCTGTCTCATCTGGAAGGACTGCTGGGCTTTCATTCCATTAGTATCATCAGGTTAAAGAAGGGTCCCGACTTGAAACATTGCCTATCCATGTTCTCCAGAGATGTTGCCTGACCTACTGAGTTACTCCAGCACTTGGTGCTTCTTTAGTTGTGTAAACCAGCATCTGCAGTTCTTTGTGTCTACCTTTTCCAAAGAAACCTTGCTCACTGTACTAGCCGGACAGTAAATCCACTTAACAGGTCGGTCTTTGTTATTTTACATGAGCCAAAAGTAGCAACAAACTCAGAATTAATGCATGATATAGGAGAATTACGACCAAAATTGCGCACAGATTACTTAGCTCTCATCTAAAAAAAATGTGCTTTAAGAGATATTAAATCCAGATAGCATTTGGAAAAAAAAAGTATTAATTGTGGTAAAGGCCTAGATAAACTGCTTACAAATATAGGCAGTTTAATTTTGCAGCAAACACCTTGAGCATTCTTTTCAAAAGAACCTACCATAAATGGGTTTTGCGCAGGATATTTGCAACGGAGTGCACTGTTCTTCGCAGGGGCTTGACTTATCATGCTAGTTTTGCCACAGAGGATGCTGAAAGTATTCCTGCCATCAACAGTCGAGCTGGCATTCCCCAGTGCCATACCTTTGTTATTACCTACATTAAGAAAATCCACACAAAATAAGAAACTTAGAGCCGCGGTCTCTGCACAGCTTCCATTATGAAAATGTTACTGTTTTGAAATAATACAAAAATTGTTTAAAATGTAGGGAAAATACCTGGATTCAGGTTGAACTGTTCAGGATTTTGGATGTTCTTTTTCACAGACACTCCATTTGCCAGACTGGGTTTGTCATTAATAATACTAAAAGCATCAATTCCAACATTTGATAGGATGCTCTGTAATGCCATTGGATTGCCCACAAAATCTCCATTACTATTGCCTACAATTGTATAGAAAAGAGTTATTCTGAATGCTCCCAAATGCAAACACTGCTCCCATTTTAAACATGCAGAGTGCCGGTACTCGAGTGTACGCAAGGTTAGAAAAGGAATAATGGAGGGGTGGGGGGTGAGGAGAGGGCTGGGGAACAGGCGCAACCACGTTGCTCATGCATGGAGCGCCATGGACACGCGATTAACATCCTCCTTCCAGGCGAAACCTGCGTTGCTCAGTAATTAAAAATAATAAAAATATCAAATCCTTAAACTAGCCATCTACATAATCATAGGGGGAATCAGAAATATGTTCAAGTCTGTGCTTTGGAAAAGTCCAGTGTGCATTAACTTCCACAGGAAGGAATTACTGAGCAAATGGATCTTCAGTATAAAAGGCTATTTGTACAAATACTCTTTTTCCAGTTGGTATGGGGGCAATGGAAAAATCTGCAAGTTTTAAAAATGACAATTTGCCTTGTGTTAAAGTGGGTACATCTTATTCAAAGACACTGTGCAGCACAGTGGCACAGCTGGTAGAGCCACTGCCTCACAGCACCCGACCCGGGTTCAATCCTGACCTCGGGTGCTATCCGTGAGGAGTTTGCACATTACCATGCACTTGTGGGTCTCCTCCCACATCCTCAACACATGCAAGTGGATGGGTCAACTGGCTGCTATAAATTGCCCTTAGTAAGAAGACTAGTGTAGAATCTGGGCGAGCTGATGAGAATTTAAAAATGGAATTAGTGTAAAATGGGTGGTTGGGCACGGACTCCGAGGGCTGAAGGACCTGCTTCCGTGCCATCTCTTGCCATGGCTACGATCCCCATGATAAAGGGTCTGGTTAAGCGCATGAGAAATAGGCATACAAGATACCTTTATTGTGAATAAATTTGCAGGCTTCCATATAGGTTGCTAACAGAAAATGGTAACGCTAACTCTAATCTCTTCAATCAGAATGAATGAGAGCTCCATAATAATTGTGAAAATCCTATAAAGGGAAATGCATGTGGCAGGCAACATATCCAGATGTAGTAGTTCATAGCTGCACGATTTGAGAAGCATTTACAAGAACAAGATAGATATCCAGTGGCACACAGTGAGGCTCAGGCTCCTAAGCAGTGGGACCAACAATGCATCCAAAGGAGACTGTGTGTCATCATGCTTCATATCTGTTTCGGAGCATCGTCTTGATCAGTACTGCGCTACGTCAATTGGTTTTGGCGTGAATCCTATCCGATTAAATACCTTGAGCCTGTATCCACTGGCCAAATAGGTTTGCACCCATGGACATAATGAGAGGGCGGCACAGTGGCGCAGCAGTAGAGTTACTACCTTACAGTGCCAGAGACCCGGGTATGATCTTGACCACCCGTGCTGTCTGTACAGAGTTTGTACGTGCTGTCTGTACAGAGATCACGTGGGTTTTCTCCGGGTGCTCTTGTTCCAAATTCCAAAGACATGCAGGTTGTTGGCTAATTGGCTTCTCTAAATTGTCCCTTGTGTGTAGGATAGTAGTGTACGGGAGATCACCGGTCGCTAAAGACTTGGTGGGCCCAAGGGCCTGTTTGCGAGCTGCAACTCCACAACTAAAAATAAATGCACATTCCCTCTTATCCAGTGGGCAAGTACAGAGATTGTGGGTTAGGTGTCAGCCAAGACTGGATATGAAGCAGTCAATTAGTCAGATTTTGATTTACAGAAGTTTGCTTGCATATGGAAACAGGCATCAGTTTATGAACAAAAAACTTGCAAGCAAACATGGTGTGCTGCCTCTGAGATCCCAGCGATTATTGGCTTTATGAATCTTTTTGCGCCAGTTTTCAAGCAACAACTTGTGCACAGGGAGAAGAGAAATGCACCAATTTCACCAGCAAGTTCCCCTCATGGACAAGATCAGAAATCGCAGATGGTTCAGAGCCCACGGCAGGAAACTTTGCAAAAAAAATCCGTTGTGCTGTCTGGTGAATAAAGCACTAAGATTATGTTGTAATTCAAAAAATGCAGCAGCCGATTTGCATACAGCAAGCTTCCTTAAACAGTACTGTCATAATATTTACATAACGTTTTAGTGTGCATAAAAGAAACTGCTGAAGGAACTCAGTGGGTCAGGCATCTGTGGAGGGAAATAGACAGACAGCATCATCAGTCTCAAGGGTCCCGATCTGAAATGTCTTCTGTCCATTTCCCTCCACAGATGCTGCCTGGCCGACTGAGTTCCTCCAACACTTTGTCTTCCCACAACAGATTCCAGCATCTGAAGTTTATGTTTTTAGTAACATCGGTTGAGAGATAAACATTGACTAGGGCACCAAAGATTAATCTAATATTTATTTGGATCTTCTATTCTCGATGACAGACACTTAGTTTAATGTCACACTGTAGCAAGCATATCCAAAAGTGAAGCATTTCCTAAGCACTGAGCAGAACCGTCAGCTTAGATTAAGTTCTGAGTCTCTGGACTGGATCGGCACCTTCCAACTACTCACGACCAGATTCAAAGTTAACTTGTAGCTGATGTAGATATAGATCTCGGCCCCAGTAAAAATACGACAACCAGAGTAGACCTAGTAACATCAGTACAATACAGCACCAGGCCTTTACCACTTTGAGATCATCAGTGGATCGGGAGAGCTGAGAGTCCCCAGCAGCAATATCTGCAGATGCAACAAGGAGCCAGCTGTAAATAAAGGGCAAGCCTCGAGTTGTATGACATTTTACTCGAGTGCGAATCAGGATGTCTAGGCGAGTTTTAGCAAAAAGAGAAAATAGGCGCAAAAAAATATTGCCAGTGAAACTTTTCACATGGTGTTAAGACAAGAAACTGCAAACCATGATGCCAACAGTCCATATTATATGAATATTCTGATTAGCTTGGCAAATTGCACGAAGAGCAAAAGTAAACAATGGGAATTTGGAGTGAAGACAAGCACTCGAAAAATCTGATGGAAACAGCCCCTATCATACTTGCGCCTCACAAAATGCTACTAGATTCGACTGTACAGAAATTAAGCCAAAAGTGAAGTTCAGGGAAATCCTAAGGGCGGCACGGCGGCAGAATTGCTGCGTTATTGCAGCCAGAGACCCGGGTTCAACCCTGACAACGGGTTCTATCTGCACAGTTTGTACGTTCTCCTTGTGAGCGTGTGGCTTTTCTCCAGGTGCTCTGGCTTCCTCCCACATTCCAAAGATGTGCAGGTTTGTAGGTTAATTAGTTCTGCAAATTGTTCCTAGGATGTAGGATGTAACTTGTGTACGGGTGATCGTTGGTTGGCACGGACTCAGTGGGTCGATGGGTCTGTTTCCACGCTGTATGTCTAAACTAAAACCAAACTGTTACTACTAAGATTCTTTGTTAGTTATCTGTGCTAAACATGCCAACCATCTCAAATTCAAATCTCTCGAATGAAAATACTACATAGATGGTTTTTATCCGGGAGGATAAGAATTTTATTAGAATTCCAAACCAAAAAAAAAAAGAAAGAGTTACAATCTTAAACCAAAATTTGAAGGCTCTGATATTTTAGGCTACGAGACTAGAAATGACAAGTCAATCTCTAACCTGGCATTTCAAATAGTGTTAAATGATTACACAATTACTAAACTGCAGTCTGCAACTTCAGAATTTTACTTCAGCTTTACATTTGCTAAAAGTCTGGATCCTACACTTCAATAGACAATAAACAATAGGTGCAGGAGTAGGCCATTCGGCCCTTCGTGCCAGCACCGCCATTCAATGTGATCATGGCTGATCATTCACAATCAGTACCCCGTTCCTGCCTTCTCCCCATACCCTCTGACTCTGCTATCTTTAAGAGCTCTATCTAGCTCTCTCTTGAAAGCATCCAGAGAATTGACCTCCACTGCCTTCTGAGGCAGAGAATTCCACAGATTTACAACTCTGAGTGAAAAAGTTTTTCCTCATCTCCGTTCTAAATGGCCAACTCACCATTCACCTCAAGCACTTTGTCCTTTACCCCCGCAAAGATAAATTGCACGTCTTCCATCAAGCAAAGTGAAACTGAAACCTAACAATTACCACAAAGTAAGATCTCTGCTTTTTTATGCAAGTAATGGAAACGCAATTGCTATCTTTTATTGAAAAACAAAGCAACTGCCATTGACACTAGGAAAAGGACAAAACAAGTATTCCACTTCACATTACCAAAATCATGTGTTAGTAGTGGTCTAGTAGCAATGCGCATGTTTGACCTAACTGGCTTCCATTTTGTATATCTGGGTCAATTAGCTCCATCGGCTCACATGGGCATGTCCCCCAATTAAAATGAAAGGTTGAGTGCTTGCATCACCCCATGTATCTTCTATCAAAGGATTTACTCAAAGTACCTGCTTTCGGTGTCATGGTCATATTCTGAGGGATCTCCATTTTTCCTTTTACCATTGAAGGAGGCTTGATCTCCCGTGTTGGAGTCTGGACGTCAGAGTTCTTGGTTTTAATTGGAGTTGAACTTGTTTGGCAAGGATCAAATCTAGAGAAAAATAACGATAAATGGAATCATATTGTAGGGATAAAACTGAAAGACAAGGGCGAAAAGCACAATATCGCTGAATGCTATTGGTGATTCAGAAACTCAGTCCATTTAAATAAAACTTTAGCTACAACAAGCAGTGAGGAACGATTGAGATTATAACAGTTTGCACTACTCGGCATGGACAGTGGGCCTGATCCACACTGTATCTCTAAACTAAACCAGTCTGAAGGGTCTTGACCCAAAACATTACCCATTCCTTCTATCCAGAGATGCTGCTTGTTATGATGCTGAGTTACTCCAGCATTTTGTGTCTATCTTCGGTGTAAACCAGCATCTGCAGTTCCTTCCTACACAAACTAAACCAAATCCGCACAGTGTTTCATGCAAGAGGTGGCTTAGTCTATCTGCACAACAGCATTCTCTAGTCTATGGTTTCTTTGTCTACATGCTTTATTCTTAAAAAATTTGTGAATGCTAGAGAGTTTATTTTTTACTTACTGTTTTTCTTTCTTAGTTGCCACACTCCAGTCAATTTTTAAACTTGAGATGCTAGGATCAAAGTCTTGCTTCTCTTGGAGTGGCAGTTCACCAGAGCGTCGGTCCGGGATTAGTATTGTTTCACCTGCAGCTGCAACCCTATCTGCCATTGCACAATTGCCACCCACTGGATAACTTTCCTCAGATTCGGAGGACCCTTCCTCGGTTACTGCCGAAGACAGCTCTATCGTATCTTCACAGATTGCTTGCTTTGTGCTCATGGGCTCAGTTGATTTGGCTCCTCTGGACGTTGCAAAATTAAATGGAACTGGCCGGGTGCAAGCTTTCTTGCTTGCTGTTTGTTTCTAGAATAAGAAACAAAATTCAGAAGTAGTGATCAACCATCTTCAGAACACAATGACAAAGACCGACAATACATTGACTAAATTCAGTGTTATTCAGCAAGAAAGAAAAACATTCAATTTGTTGATCTCAGACGTGGCAATCTACAATCACAATGGCCCAAAATTACATTTGAGCTATAGTGATAACAATATTATTTAAATTGTTTTCTAAGATTGTTTTTCTAAGGTTTTGTCTAGGAACTATTATGATTGGTACATAAGCATTGGTACTAAGTGCAGCAAGTCATTACAATGACCTCCATCTACGCCGCATCTGCACCTGGGATGAGGTGTTTCACACTAGGGCATCAGAGATGTCCTCATCCTTCAGGAAATGGGGCTTCCCTTCTTCCATTATAGATGAGGCTCTCACTAGGGCCTCTTCTATATCCCGCAGCTCTGCTCTTGCTCCCCCTCCCCCCATTCGTAACAAGGACAGAATCCCCTCGTTCTCACCTTCCACCCCATCAGCCAGCGCACCCAACAAATCATCCGCTAACATTTCCGTCACCTCCAACGGGACCTCACTACTGGCCACATCTTCCCATCCCCTCCCTTTTCTGCGTTCCGCAGAGACCGTTCCCTCCGTAACTCCCTGGTCCACTCTTGCCTTCCTACCCAAACCACCCCATCCCCGGGCACTTTCCCCTGCAACCGCAGGAGATGCAAAACCTGGCCCTTTACCTCCCCCCTCAACTCCACCCAAGGATCCAAACAGTCTTTCCAGGTGAGACAGAGGTTCACCTGCACTTCCTCCAACCTCATCTATTGTATCCGCTGCTCTAGATGTCAACTTCTTTACATTGGCGAAACCAAACGCAGGCTCGACGATCGTTTCGCTCAACACCTTCGCTCAGTCCACCTTAACCAACCTGATCTCCCGGTGGCTGAGCACTGCAACTCCCCCTCCCACTCTGATCTTTCTGTCATGAAACTCCTCCAGTGCCATAGTGAGGCCCACCGGAAATTGGAGGAACAGCACCTCATATTTCGCTTGGGCAGCTTGCAGCCCAGCGGTATGAACATTGACTTCTCCAACTTTAGATAGTTCCTCTGTCCCCCTCTTCCCCTCCCCAGTTCTCCCTCTCTCCACCTATATCCTTCCTTTGTCCCGCCCCCCTGCCATAAGTCTGAAGGGTCTCGACCCGAAACGTCACCCATTCCTTCTCTCCTGAGATGCTGCCTGACCTGCCGAGTTACTCCAGCATTTTGTGATATTACAATGAGCACGCCCACTCGGTTAAATTTGTCATCGTAAAATACATTTCAAGTTTTATCTGAACTTGCAGTGATCAAAACAAGTTTCAAATCAGTAAAAAAGATCCCAACATAGAAACAGCCCAATTGATCCAACTGATCTCTGTTGATGGTTTACATGAGCCTCCTGACACCCATCTTCATCAAAGCCCTTCAGCATATCCTTGATTCCCCATTTCTTTATCTCCCCTTAACTGCATCTTTGCTGATTATTTCAACGATGCCTTTCACATTCTCTGGGTAACGAGAACTCTAAAGTGTTTCAATTATTATACAGTTGCCAGTTCCGATCTCAATCGCAAGTGAAAACTTTCTTTCAACTGCTGCCCTGTGAACACCTTTAATTATCTCAAATAATAAATGGCTATCACATTATCACCATGGCCTGCCTGCCTCTTCATCTCCACAGTCAATGGGAAATGAGCCCCAACATGTTTAACCTTCTGCATAGAATAAACGTATTCTCTGAAGTCCATGTCCATTAGGCAAGCCTTACCTTCTGGAAGTTACGATCCCAATTTTGATGCAACTTTTTGAAGTCTGGAACAGATTTTACTGTGAACTTTTTCATCGGCACAGGTAATCCGCTGCCTTGCTTGGTAGCTCCTTTCTCTGGCCTCACTGGTTCCGGACAGTTTTCTTTGTTGGCCTCAGTCAGTTTTACAGATCGAGCTTTGTGAGCAAGACTTGCATTTCTGCCCAGAAAGCAGAAAAAAATCCTTATTTTGTGGCAAATCACAGAGCACACAATACCAAAACAAAATGAGTGCATTTTACTATTTTTGTTTCAGGTAACGAATGATTTACTGCTGCCTTTGACAATCAGGAGACCTTTGAATCAAGATGGAGGCTGATGACTGAGAATTGTTGCACAGGATGAAATGAAAGTTTATTGGCCCATAACTGCATCTGCTACTTGCTCCACAGATGCTACCCAACATGCCGAGGATTTACAACTTTCTATATATTTTTTCCAAGTTGCCCTATATGTGCAATCCATGTACTTTTGAAAATCTATTCCAGATGTTCTCTGTATATGCCACAGATATCAAACAACACGCCACACATATTTCAACATCTGCTGCACTACCAAGGACTACCAAGGTCTACAACAGCGTATGCCACCCAAGTCCTATATAAAGGGTTGAGACTGCCGCAGCATTAGTTAAACATAGAAAATAGGTGCAGGAGAAGGCCATTTGGCCCTTTGAGCCAGCACCACAAAGGAAAGCCAATGTTATCTTGTCTGCTAGCATGGATTCAGAAGAAACATTCTTCTGGCTGGTAAGTCCTCAACCTTCAGCTATGCCAAACATAATTTGACAGATGGAGACGCGAGGAACTACATAATTGGAAAACATGGATAGGCGATGTTTCGGATCAGTCTGAAGAAGGGTCCCAACCTGAAACGTCACCTATCTGTGTTCTCCAGAGATGTTGCCTGACCTGCTGAGTACTTTGTGCTTTTTTTTTGACCATTTAAATAGATCATGTGCTCCAACCCATATTTGCTGCTACCTGATTTGCTGGTGATATAAACCATTTGTTGCTGCAAGGGCCAAGACGAGATGATTATTTTGCAGCGAGAAGGTACAACATACCTGCGTAAATGGCCATCCTAGTACCAATTTGTTATTTTTTTTGTCCAATATCAACTGCAACATGATTGATAATGCCTTGGGATGGGAGACGGTGTATTTGAGTCCCAGTACAAAATGTCAAACTAAAAATATAAACACTACACCTGTGCTAATACTAAGGCAGCGCTGCACTCTTTCGCATGAGATGTTGATCTGACACCTCATTTACTCTTCTGGGTGGACACAACAGATCCCACAGCATTGTTTAAGAACAGGATGAGGACTACACGATGTCCTGGCCATTACAAACATTAAAAACACACAATGGCCATCTCCCCACTGTCATTTGTGGCTAATTTGCTGTATGCAAAAAACCTTCAGTACATTTACATCTCACAGCATAACTACATTTCTGAAGCACTCACGTGATTGTTAAATGCTCTGGGGAACACTTTGACGTTGGGAAAGGAGCAAAAGAAACCCAAATCTGTTTTTAAAAAAAATGTCAGCACAACCCAAAGCTGAGGGACAAACTAGGCCCACTTGAACCATGGGCTCTAGTTCTCCTCGGGCGCCACCTCACCTGGGAGCCACCGGCGCCGGATTCCGGGGGTTCGCTTTCCTCAAGAGCGCTGCCATGGCGAAACTTCCTTTTTCTTTCGTAAAGTGAGGCGCTCCGGTTTCAACCCCCTCTTCTTGTTTCGGTCACGGTAAAGGTGAACACGTCGAGCCCCACAGTTCGTCCGCTGCAACCGGCCCTGCCCCCTCACTGCCCGCCGCTGCCACTGGCTGCCCGCTGCCCCCTCGCCGCTGGTTGCCCGCTGCCACTGTCTCCTCCTCGCCGCTGATTGCCCGCTGTTGTGCCCGCTGCCACTGTCTCCTCCTCGCCGCTGATTGCCCGCTGTTGTGCCCGCTGCCTCCCCCTCGTCGCCGCCACGAGCCGCTGTCTCCCTGTCGCCACTGGTTGCCAGTTGTCTCCCCGTCGCCACTGATTGCCCGCCGCCACTGGCTGCCCGCTGTCGTGGCCACGGGCCGCTCGTCTCGCAGCCGCTTGAATCGGTGCGTAAAGGAAAAGCAAACCCCCCATTGGCCCGCTCCGCTTCCAAACTGTCCAATTCCGTGGCGCGGAGCAAAAACATCCCCATGGCAACCGGCTGCCGGGTGGGCGGCTCCCGACCTCCTCACTTCAAACTCACAGCGGAAACAATGCAGGGAAACGCCCAGCGGGTCAGTCAGCGTGTGCGCGAAGGAACTGCAGATGCCGGTTTACACCAAAGATACTAGAGGAACAAGATGGACCACTCCGTTGAAATCGCCTATACTGAAGTGTAGTACGCAAAGGAGTGTAACGGCCGCCATTTTAGTAAGCAAAACCCGCCGTTCTCTCTGCCTCTTGCAGTGTAATCAGTGTTTTGGGGGAACAGTATGTGTGATGATGCCATTAAAATGCAGAATGTATCTCATCTATCTATTCACAGATTGTTGTTATTTTTATTTTTAAATGTTTTCCCCTTGCTTAAATGTCTCTGATTTTATTATTTCTTACTGTTTCTGCGTATTTCCCTCCATCCTTCCTCCCCAGTTTCCTTTGTATTGCTCAAACACACACTCTGCACAAATTTAACTTATTATATATATATATATATATGAATGTGTTCCTGTGTGTGTGAGAATGGCAACATAGAGGTAAATAGATCTCACTGTTCCTTCTCATGGATCACAAACAACTTTGATTTAAAGCAACAACCTATTTCTCTCTTCATCTTATTTTTCACTTATCTCTCTATAATCAGTCATGCGCACTTCTCAGCACATGGTTCTCCCTATCATGATCACTGTTCTCTCACATACATTTCATTAGGGCCTACCCATACACATTCGCAATCAGTGACATCAAACTTATTTCCAGAAATCCTAATATTGTGAATAAAATAACTATGAACACATGTCAAGATATTTTTTCATTCTATATTAATGTAATAAAGTGTAATGCATACATACCCACACTGATACAGAAGTGCTAACTTTAGACATGAATAATGTACATTACTACCATAGTTTAGTTTTGAATTCAACATATAATTAAGGAGGTCGGTGCAATATAGTGCTAACCCTCGCTTTTGTGAAAAATAAGTTACATGCATTAACACGATCCTTATCCACTACCCTAAAACCTGTAAACATTTCATATTTAAATTCAACTGATAGGTTGGTCAAATAACATAGGCACCTTCTTGTTTTTTTTGTGATTTATGGATTTTTCAAATGTGAATATCTCATAACGACACCTTTGTGGGTTAGCAGTGTATTGCACCAACCCCCTTCAATTTTACATCATTCAAAAATTAACTTCACAAACAAGGATAACACTTTTTATTTCTGTCATTCATTGTAAGATTTACATCATTTTGTGTGCGAGATATACAGGGTTGCACTGTTTCGCATATCAGCTAACCAATGAAAAGATCAGGTCCTGATTTATATCAGCTCTTCACCTTCCCCCCTTGTCTGAAGAAGGGTCCCAACCTGAAACATCACCCATCCTTTTTCTCCAGAGATGCTGCCTGACCCGGTGATTTACTCCACCACTGTGTCTGTTTGAATTGGATTCATGCTTCTGTACCACGTCAGGCAGCATTGGTCATTTTAGTGGCTGTCAAGGGTTTTTAACTAATCAATTCACCAATTCAAATTTTCTTGGCTCTAAGTATAAAGTTAGATGTCTTTTCAATTATATTGTGGATACAGTAGAGTTCTATTGTTTGCAAATGCCTAATCTCTGCTTCCATGACTTTTAAAAATAAAACAAAAAGAGATACAGCTCATGAAGGTGAAATTAAAATTAACAGAAAGCAAAGAAGAACAGTTCATTAAATATGATCAAATGGCCTGATACAGACAGTGTGGATCTCTAATACAAATATTCAATCAGTTACATCCAAAATTTAACGATCATGAAGCAGCAACTCTTCAAGAAATAGTTATAAATGTCAACTATCAACTTATCCAAGAAGTTGAACAAAAATAATTGTTTGCAAACATTTTATATACGAAGAAATCGCAGAAAGTTGTGAACACTGCCCAGTCTAGCACACAGAATCTGCCTACTAAAATGGCGCTGAAATATACCCATGACCAACTACGGTTTTTAGAGTCGAGTAGTCTACCTTGCTCCTCGAGTATCTTTTGTTTACACCAAAGATAGTCACAAAATGCTGGAGTAACTCAGCAGGACCGGCAGCATCTCTGGAGAGAAGGAATGGGTGACGTTTCGGGTCGAGACCCTTCACCAGACCAGAAACTCACCCATTCCTTCTCTCCAGAAATGCTGCCTGTCCCGCTGAGTTACTCCAGCATTTTGTGTCTATCTTGTATATCTTGCGTAAACATATTCCTTCCTTCACATCTTGTTCACCCTGTCTGACCCCAGAACCTTGCATGTTTTTTTTAAACCAATTATAGTTTGCCAACTAAACTCCAGAATTGCACTGCAATTTTCAGCAATGAAAGATGACTCATAGACCCTGCTTCAAGCAAGACCTGACAAAAAAGAAATGGAGGTATTAGGAAGAAAAATGCTGTGTTCAATATTTTATGTCCTTTGAACATTAGATTTCTTTGAGAGTTGAGAACTACCCAGTGATTTAGTCGCCCAGGCATTCATCTGTGGTGAGCAGTGTTTGCACTCTGTAGTCATTTGAATGCTTTCTAAATAATTTCTGGTAGGCTTGGAAGGGTTCTGCAATATCACAGGAAAGTTTTCGAGGGATATGGGCCAATCATGGGCAGGTGAGACTAGGGTAGACGGGCATCTTGGTCGCATGGGCAAGTTGGGCCAAAGGGCCTGTTTCCATGCTGTATGACTCGATAACACTCTGACAATAGCCAATAGTATGAGTTACTGAAAAAATGGGAGGGCATATCATACGGTCATAAGGAGCAGAATTAGGCCATTCGGCAACAAGTCCACAAGTGTTTCACAAACACATGATAAATTGAGGGTGGAAGGACATTCGGGAGGGGTTGAAACTGTCATGGGTCTGTCGGACTGAATGGTGTATTTCTCTTCTGCAAAAAAAGTTGTTGATCTCACATTGCCATCACTAGATGAATATTTTCATTGCTCTATTTACCTCTGCTTGTGATTTCCTTTTGGTTTAGGTTTTAAGGTCTTTCTTTCTCCTTCGCATTTTTTTCCCTGAATGTGCTGATGTTTCTATTGAGAGTAACAGGTTGTGTGCCTCTCAGATTGTGCCACTAAGGGGCAGTAAAAAACCTTTTTTCGTCATTTATAGCTCCTCTTGTAAGATTGTTGTCTGTTTCAATGAGGTCACAGCTTGTTCTTCTACTCTGGAGAATTCAGCCAAGTCTACTCTATTGAGCCTTACATGGTAAACCTGTCATATTGGGCATCAATCTGATGAATCTTTATTGCACACTCTACAGCAAGCATCTCTCTTATCAGGTAAGGAGATTCAAACTGTACAAAACACCCCAGGTATGGCTTCACCAAGGCTGTGTAGGATTGCAAGAAGATTATGTCTATACAAGTCCTCTCGTAATAGAAGCCAATAACCTATTTATGTTCCTAATTACACAAAGGTCTCTTTCAACATCGACTTTGCTGGCTTTACCTTGCATTAAACATTATTCCGTTATCATGTATCTATACAATGTAAATCAAATCAAGTCAAGTTTATTTGTCACATATACATACAAGATGTGCAGTGAAATGAAAGTGGCAATGCCTGCGGATTGTGCAAAAAATTACAATTACAGCATAAAAATTAAAATTAATACAGAAAAAAAATGTAGTCTCTGGAGATATAATAGTTAACAGTCCTGATGGCCTGTGGGAAGAAACTCCGTCTCATTCTCTCCGTTTTCACAGCGTGACAGCGGAGGCGTTTGCCTGACCGTAGCAGCTGGAACAGTCCGTTGCTGGGGTGGTAGGGGTCCCCCATAATCTTGCTTGCTCTTGATCTGCACCTCCTGATGTATAGGTCCTGCAGGGGGGCGAGTGTAGTTCCCATGGTGCGTTCAACCGAACACACTACTCTCTGCAGGGCCTTCCTGTCCTGGGCAGAGCTGTTCCCAAACCAGACTGAGATGTTGCCGGACAGGATGCTTTCTACAGCCCCAGAGTAGAAGCATTGAAGGATCCTCATAGTGACTCTAAATGTCCTCAACTGTCTGAAGTGGTAAAGGCACTGCCTTGCCTTACCTACCAGTGCGGCAATGTGTGTTGTCCATGCCAGATCCTCTTTGATGTGGATTCCCAGGTATTTAAAGCTGCTCACCCTATCCACAGTAGACCCATTTATTTCCAGTGGCGTGTACATCCTTGGATGTTGAGCCCTTCTAAAGTCCACAATCAGCTCCTTAGTTCTTTTGACATTCTAGAGGAGGCTATTGTCCCGACACCAGAGTGCCAGATCAGCCACCTCCTCCCGGTAGGCCTTCTCATCGTTGTCGGAGATCCGGCCCACCACCACAGTGTCATCAGCAAACTTGATGATGGAGTTTGAGCTGAACCTGGCCACACAGTCATGTCTTTCAGTTGACTGGATAGCACGCAACAAAAGCTTTTTACTGTATCTCGGTACACGTGACAATAAACTAACTAAACTAAACTATCCCCTTTTCCAAAATATTCCCCTTTTCCAAAATACTCCCCTTTTCTGTTTTGTGCATCAAGCCTTTCATTTTTCCACGTTGCATTCTCTCTGCCGTGTTCTTTCCTGCTCAGCTCACGCAAATCCTTTGAAGCCATTCTCCATCCTTCTCCCTGTTGACAAACTCAACTAGTTTTGCATGGTCAGTAAACTTGGAAATATTGCCCCATTTCCTCGTCTGAATCGGTAAGGAAGACTGTGATGAGCACTGGGCCCTCTGATAACCATCCTGTTTTTTCCTCCTCCACTCTTTGCTTTCTGTTATAAGCAGTTCTCAATCAATGCCAGTATATTACCTTCAGATCCACGTGCTACAACCTTGTTGACCACTGGCCTTCTAAATACACCCTTCGGATCAAGTCCTTTTTCATTCATTCCGATTTTCTGCACCATGCTTTACCCAGCCAGGCAGCTTGCAATCTCCACTACCTCATTTTTTGTCACCATTTCATTCCAATGCTTCTCCAAGAAAACAGTTATGATTGTGAGCGGATAATCATCCAAATAGGATGCTTCAATACTTTATTGTTACGTGTGCTTAGATCCAGTGAAATGCTTTGTTTTGCATACAACCTGGTAAACTCATGTAGCAGACCTCACCTGGGCAGTACACAAGTGTCACCACGTTTAGGCGCTGACAAAATGACAAAAGTTCACTGAGCATTCCTATCAACTGCCTGCCAGCACCCATAGTCAGGATCGAACCTGGGCCTCTGGGCGCTGTAAGGCAGCAATTCTACCGCTGCGCCACCGTGGCCTGAAGAAGGGTCCCAACCCGAAGCGTCACCCGTTCCTTCTCTCCAGAGAAGCTGCCTGTTCCGCTGAGTTACTCCAGCACATTGTGTCTATCCTGGAAGACTCTTTCTATTCTTTTGTGGGGTGGGCTGACCCTGGGTGTATTGTTCTTCCCATCGTGGCACCTCCACTTACTCTGTGACGACAGATTTAGTGGGTGCGTCCAACTCTCCTTCCAGTTGTGTTCTGAGAGCAGATGGCGGTAGGTGCACGGAAGGACCCTTCTCCTCCACATCCTCGTGTGAAGCTGCCTGAGGATAACATTGTGTAGGAAAGAACTGCAGATGCTGGTTTAAATCGAAGGTAGACACAAAATGCTGGAGTAACTCAGCGGGTCAGGCAGCATCTCGGGAGAGATACTGCCTGACCCGCTGAGTTACTCCAGCATTTTGTGTCTACCTGAGGATAACATTTCTCGATTATAAATCTGTATCAGCCAGCAGTGAATCACCTGACCGTTTTACAGGCTGCCTTGACCTCTTATCAAAGCTGATTCACTGCTCCTATTTTTGCTAGCGCCCAATATAAATTTATCACCCTCTGATAAATCTGGTGCACGAAGATTGTTTTTTTTAACAAAAAACACATTGGGAATGAGAATATGCCATGGCAGCACAGAAGAATCCCGTTTGGTTCTTCATGTCCATGACAGTTCTCTGTTGGAACAGCCCAAAAGTGATTCCTCTCAGTCTCAGTCTGAAGGGTCTCGACCTGAAACGCCACCTATTCCTTTTCTCCAGAGATGCTGCCTGACCCGCTGAGTTGCTCCAGCATTTTGTGTCTATCTCTTGCTTCTAGGTTTTTGTTTATTTATTGAGAACATATCACTGCCCCATCTACAGAGCATTTGAGAGGATTTATTCGTGCATTGGCCTCTGCAGAACATGGGTGGGGCCCGGCAGGCTTTATAACTCTTAAAGTCCACAGATTTCTGTCCGTTTGTATCGTGTACTCAGAGCAGCATCTTGAGAACTCTGCATTGGCTGAATTATTTGTGTGTTAATGCTCTTGTTACTTTGAATAAATAGATGTTTGCTGCAAAGTGCAGGAAGGAGCTACAGATGCTGGTTTAAACCGAAGATGGACACAAAAAGCTGGAGTAACTCAGGGGGTCAGGCAACATCTCTGGAGAAAAAGAATAGGTGACGTTTCGGGTTGAGACCCTTCTTCAGACTGAGAGTCAGGGGAAAGGGAAATGAGATGTAGACGGTGATGTAGAGAGATATAGAACAAATGAATGAAAGATATGCAAAAAAGTAACAATGATAAAGGAAACAGGCCATTGTTAACTGTGAAAACGAGTTGCAGTGATGGGTGGCACCACTTTGCTTGGGCTAGTGGATGCCTTCGTTTGGAAGCTCAGAGCAGGTTCGCTGTGGATTTTACTGTTTCCACATAAGAAACATTTTGAAAATGGCCGACGCATAGAACAACGATGGTGCAAATCTTAAATCAGGCCTGGTGGATTTTGCCAGGCGAGGTATAGAGGCTGTGGCCCTGGCTTTCTCACTGCTTCAGGCCACGTGTACCCACTAATAGATCATCGAAGAGCAGTTCCAATACCTGTGGATTGCAAATAAAAAATGTCTGAACTTCTCGCTGTGACCGAGGATAATTATTTAAAATAATTCTGGGAAGATAAGTACTGAGAGGATAGAAAACAAGGGACATTTGAAGAAACGGGGATGGTTAGTGTGTAAAATATGTCTGGTGAAATATGAACCTATTTGCATTCAGTCCAGCCAAATAGAGATGAAAGGAAGGATTAAATCCAGATGCAAGAGAAAACAGAAGGCTCCACACATTTTGTACTAAAATGATTTATGCAGCAGATTTGAAAAATATTGACAGTTTGGTAAGAGCCTCCTACTTGCAGGGACGATTGACCTGTGTGTGACAAGCCTGTGCATTGATTTTCTTTTTGTTGGAATAATTCCATAAAGTTATTCCTCAGACACTTGCCCAGGAAGGATGTAGATGAAGAAATGTGAGTCGTCAGTCAAATCTGTGCACTTTTTAATAAGATCCCAGGATGGTCTGACACGTAGCCCATGTAAAATAGAATCTATCAATTTATCTCAACAGCAGGGACAGGGAGCACAACTGAAATACAAATGAGTTGATGCTTTAAAAAAAAACAGGGGGCTCAATCAGGGATCAGTGCAGTCTACTGACAGCTTCGTGCCAATCTTCAGACAATGGGTGGAAAGCATTCTCTTCAGATTCCACTGCTAACAGCTGTTGCACAGTTCCTCAAAATACAACAGCGTTTATAACGGGGAACATTTAGTGGCTACGATGTCAAGAGAGATTCAAGTGTGTTTTATTGTCACGTGTCCCAGATAGAACAATGAAATTCTTACTTGCAGCAGCACAACAGAATATGTAAACATCGTGCACTGTGAACAATATAATAAACGAACGAGAGGGAAAATGGTCAGTATGTGTGTCTATATACACATATTCACAAATACACATCTATATAGATCACACATATATATATTATATATATATACACGCACATACGCACACACAAAAAAAACAATAATAATGCAATTTTAACAATAATAGTCTATGTAGTTCAGAGCTTGTTTGAGGTCGATGTGTTAGAGACCTGCTGGAGGCTCGCAGGACAGTACAATGTTGGATATTTGTCACATCTACCCCTACGGTATCTTACACGTAAGTAGAATTTGTGAACTTGATTAGAAAACGGGCCACTTCGCTAATTTGCAGAAAGCAAATAAACTATAACTGCATTGCAGGAATAATTTTAACGGCCTAATTGAAGTCTCCTTTTTTATTTTATCATTAGTACAGTTGTTGCAGATAATCTGCTGTTTTAACAGATGATCATTTGTTCGTCAAGTACTTTGTTCGTCAAGTACATCGTGTTTTTGTGTTTGGGAGCGAGAAATAAGGTGCATGACCCAGAGGGTGGTGGGTATATGGACTGAGCTGCCAGAGGAGGTAGTTGAGGCAACATTTAAAAGATAGTTGGACAGGTACATTGATAAACAAGGTTTAGAGGGATGTGTACCCTCTGTGGGATTGAATTCCACACGCGAGCAAAGATGGGATACTTTGCATGGATAGGAAAGGTTTAGAGGAATATGGGCCAAAGGCGGGCAGGAGAGACTAGTGTAGATGGGACATGTTGGTCGGCATGAGCGGGTTTGGCCCCAGGGCCTGCTTCTGTGCTGTATAACTCTTGTGTGAATGATTGATGGTCAGCACGGACTCAGTGGGCTGAAGGGCCTGTTTCCGTGCTGTATGACTCTAAGAGGCTTCTCCGAATTCCTTACTGAATTTCCAAGCCACCAACATGGTTATTGCTCCTGGTTTTGGATTCCATCACACAAGGAAACATTTCTCCACAGCTACTCTTCCAAATCCCTACATAATTTTAAAGAGTGCGTCCTTGGCTGGGTCCTGACTCCGCTGGGCTTCATTCTGTTCTGCTACTGCTCATCGTCACGATAATAGCGTGGAGTAGAACATCGATAAGAAATACCTGTCCAACTGTGCTACGAATTTCCATTATTTTTTTGTTTCTGTTATAGCTGAGTAACTTTTATGAGTCCACAGATTCATTTTTTTGTATGCCAACACAAGAAAACAGGGATTGAAGCGTACCATTAAGATTAACATGAGCAATACAGCATATCAGATTTGAGAGCCTGGTAAAAAAAAATTGCTTGCAGCCTGAAGCAAGCCAGCCCAATTAGTCATTCTGCTCTTTGTACCAAACTTTAATTGCAAAGATCTGGCGGCTGGAACAGATATCTGGGGGAAAGCAGGGAAAACCAGCAATGCGTGGGGCTTTAAAACCTCGTTTTCCAACTGCTTTTCTGGATGCCAAGTTATCGACTCTTGTTAAAAGGTTTATTTATCCAAACAGCAGAATAAAAGATACTTGGAATGATGAAGTGCATGCATTGGTTGCGTGTGTAAATAATATCTTTGGAAAATTAGATAGACGCTGAACAATTCTAGTTGTGACTAGACCAAGTTGGGCCCATTCCTCGTAGGGAAGGGGAAGGGGATGTCGTCACTGAGTGAGCCCTATTCCCTCCTCTCCCTCCCCCTCCCTCCCTCCTTCCCACCCACCCCCACTTTCCCCTCCCTCCCCCACCCCCACTTTCCCCTCCTCCCCACCCCCACTCTCTCCTGCTCCCCACTGTCCCCTTCCCCCTCCTCCCCCTCCCCACTCTCCCCGACCCCACCCCCACGCTCCCCCTCCTCCCCCCACCCCCACTCTCCCCCTCCTCCCCACTCTCCCCCTTCTCCCCCCACCCCCACTTCCCCCCCTACCCCCACCCTCCCCTCCACCCACTCGGCCGCCACGCCCACTCCCCTCCGTGGAGCCGTTGGCTGCGAAAAGCACTTACCAGTGAATTTTTAAACTTTAAAATGTCTGTAGCTTTAAAAATGTAGGTTCAATTTGAATGAGAGTTGTTACATATTATGCCCAGGATAATGGCGAGTAAGGTGGTGCAAAAATGGTGGCGCTATGGTGTACCGTTTTGGCTGTGCGAACCATAAAAGTTATGCTTTGCACAAACACACATACACACGGACAGAGAGTTTGAGAGATAGATAGATAGATATTTATTTATTTACTTATTTATCTATTTATTTATTTATTTATCCACCCACTTATTTATTTATTTATCTATTTATTTATTTATCTATTTATTTATTTATTTATTTATTTATCCATTTATATATCTATTTATTTATTTATTTAATCTATTTATTTATTTATTTATTTATTTTAAGGGTGGTGAATCTGTGGAATTCATTGCCACAGAAGACTGTGCAGACCAAGTCAGTGGATATTTTTAAGGCAGAGATTGACAGATTCTTGATGCTACGGGTGTCAGGGGTTATGGGGAGAAGGCAGGAGAATGGGGTTGTGAGGGAGAGATAGATCAGCCATGATTGAATGGCGGAGTAGACCTGATGGGCCGAATGGCCTAATTCTGCTCCTGGAACTTATGAACTTATAAATCTATTTCATTGAATGAGATTTTCTTTCCTATTTGCTAACGACATTTAATTGGAAATGTGATAATTTCTTCGTGTCACTTGCACGTGGTGTCATTCCGTGTGTGACCAGTAGCAGCCTCCCACAAAACCATCAACGTTCCTCTTAAAGAGATTGTCACTCAGCCCACCCCGTCCAAGCCAACCTTTCTCGGACCGAAGAAGGGTCTCGACCCAAATCGTCACCCATTCCTTCTTTCCAGAGATGCTGCCTGTCCCGCAGAGTTACTCCAGCAATTTGTGTCGATCTTCGGTTTAAACCAGTATCTGCAGTTCCTTCCTACACATTCCTTCTGTCAGGTCAGGTCTGGCCTGCAGTTTTTGTGGGGTAGACTGAACAGGAACAGAGGATGGAGTTGGGAGACTTACTTCAGACCCAATGGAATTGTCGCCATCATCTTTATTACTGCCAATTCATGGGTTTGGCCTTTGCTCCCCAACTTTGTAAATCTTATAACGTTCTGACAGTCTGATTACGGGAGGATTTCAAGAGTTGCTGGAAAAATCTACATAAAAAGGTCAAATAAAAATCTATTTCTTTATCTGCTTCATCAATGTTAACATTATAAAGGTGACAGTGAATAATATTGAGAGATGCTGATTGGTACTCCAATATTTTACCAGCATTTAGTGGATCTGAAAATCACTCATATCATGCCATGAATAATATTAAACATTGATACACCAGTATATCAGTGCAGTTTCAAGATTCAATTATATCTTATGAAGAAACATTAGTCGGCTGATAAGATTTAGGGATAGCACTGAGAGGAAAGCAGCCTGGAAAACCAGGAAAGAGAGGACATGTTCCAAGCAATGCTGAATTTGTTGTTGGACCAGTGCCAAGAGAGCAGAACCAGGTCAGTGGCAGCAACGAGGAGTAATATCACAACCGGGCTTCAGGGACTGGGATTCGATTTTTTGAGGTGAGGTTCAAGCACTGTTGTTTTTTGGTGCTTATCTTTGATATAGCTTTCCTCTTCTGTCTGCCTCGATCCATCGTCCACCTGCCTCCATCATTCAACTCCACCCCTGCTCCCTCCCTACCTGACCCCATCTACCCGGCACCTTTCACCCCTCCATCACCTCAAGCTCTGTCTCATGTCTCATTCTTTCCACACCCCCCCCCCCCCCAACCTCTCTCTTCTTTACACTGGCAATCTCCACTCTCAGTCCTGATGCAGGGTTTCAACTTGAAATGTCAACTAATCTCTCCCCAACCCCAACCCCCCCCCCCCCACCCCACCCCCCACAGATACTGTTCAACCTGCTAGGTTCCTTAAGCAGATTGTATGTTACAATACAATACAATATATCTTTATTGTCATTGTACAGGGGTATAACGAGATTGGGACACAGGGGTACAACGAGATTGGGACGATGTTGCTGACGATGCAGGAAATTTGAAAGGAAAGCAGTAAATTCTGGAGTTACTCCGAATTCGGCAGCTGCGAAGCGAGAAACAGAGTTAACGTGTCAGTTTGAGATACATGTAAACTCTGTTTTTCTCTTGGTAGATGTGGACTTATCTACAGAGTATCACCAAGCTTTTCTGTTACTATCTTGGAGCTATGTTGTCATTCTTTCGTTATTGCCAGGAATCCTGCCCACAAACGCTGTCAGAGTTACTTCACTTCAAGGATTGGAGCAGTTCAAGGAGAACCACAACTATCTCGTGAGCAACGAGGGATGAACATGGAACATGACGGCACACGGACAGGCCCTTTGGCCCGCAATGTGTGTGTGCTGAACATGATGCCAAGACCAACTCTAATCTGCCTGCGCATAATCCCTACCCCTCCATTCCCTGCATATCCACACCTCTTAAATGCCACTGTCATACCTGCCTCCACCTCCACCCCCAGTGGCACGTTGCAGGCACTCACCACCCTCTGCGTAAAAAGGACTTACCCAGCACATCTCCTTTAAACTTTGCCCCTCGCCTTAAAGCTACGCCCTCTTCTATTTGAAATGAAAAGTGAACTTTTCTCTTTACTTTATCCTACACCCATGTAAACTGTGACATTGCAGGATTTCTCCACTTCCTCGAGCTGTTAAGCTCTTGCCATGAAACAGAATTCAGAGGTAACAAACAACGTGTATCTACATAGAATTTGAACTAAAGAGAAGTCGAAGTTATTCAAAATTGGTACTTACAATGGTTTGGCCTCCTAGTCAAAACAAGTGCAATCTCCGAAAGACAGGAAGACGCAAGTTACTTAACTGTTCACTAAACGAGTATTGGTGAGCCTCAACAAGTGTAAGGGTTTAGATACAGAGTACTATATCTTGATAGGTGTGTGTGAACAACAACAACACATCGCAGAATACCTTGCAATTCATTAGACGCTTCTGTCTGAGATGTAACCTTTGATCTCAGCATCCCTGGGATATGGGTGGGAATGTGAAGCAGCAATCTAGCGGCTGGTGTTGCTGGTTTGTATGCTACATGCGGCTGCTGTCTCAATGTCAGATGATGGATAGGGGCTCAGCTATAACATCGTTCTTGGCCAGATCATCAGCTGACAGCCAGTCTCTCGGTGGAGAATGGGCGCCTGGCTAAGATACCAAGAGGCCCCTCAGACCTGCGCCTCATCTTGCATTACGGGAGTTTTGAGAGGAATGGAAAAGAGAAATATTTTAAGGCAATGACAATCTGGTTGTAGTCAATATTTTGTGCCACTTGCCTGTCCCTTGACTGTTAACTGACTCCTTCATCTCCCAGACGAGGCTCAATCACCAAAGAAGCACGGAGAGAATATTTTATTTCCTCAATTAGTCTGGGCCTTTTTCTACATTTTATGTTAGCCAACCATAGAAGATTACAAGCACTCACAGCACCTAGGGAGTGCCTGAATACTAATGAACAAGCCATCAGAACTGTGGGATAGTAGAAAAAAACCTGCAGATACTGGTTAATATCGAAGGTAGACACAAAATGGTGGAGTAACTCAGCGGGTCAGGCAGCATTTCGGGAGAGAAGGAATGGGTGACGTTTCACAGAGTGCGGGAGTAACTCAGCGGGTCAGGCAGCATCTCGGGAGAGAAGGAATGGGTGACGTTTCGGGTCGAGACCCTTCTTCAGAAGAACGTCACCCATTCCTTCTCTCCCGAGATGCTGCCTGACCCGCTGAGTTACTCCACCATTTTGTGTCTACCTGTGGGATAGTAGAAATGGATCCGTTTTTTAATATCATTTTTGTATTTTTAATACTTTAAATTCTGTTCAGTTACCACTGCAGAAATTAATATTCATAGCTGTTACCATAACAAAATGCATAATTCTGACAGATGTGGTTGAACAGAACTTATTCTTCCCTGGTTTTAAATAGTCCTCCTCTTTCCTGGTGACCACACCTGGACTTCCGACCAATTAAATGACACTTCTTATAAATCCAAATATTTCCCCGGCTTGACTTTTATCTCTTTTTGTTCCTTGTTTGTAGTATTTAATGAGGATTGTGTTGCGTTTTGTTGAAATAATTCAAATTAATAGCCAGCTTGTTTGACGGGATCACCTGAAAATCCTGACTGCTTTATGCTAAGTTGCATAAAGACTTTAGTACACGGTAACATCATTATAAATTGCATTCAAATTGCTGTGAAATATTTGATTTGGAGTTCAACATTTCTGAATTTTGTCAAAACAAGTATCACTCACTACTTTATTGCATATTAAATACTGAAAGATCTCTTCCTTGCATTTGCATTTATTCCAATTCACATAGTAAAAACACCGCAATGTGATCTATATTAGTGTAATAAAACAAACCTTTGGTTTGATTTTCTTTAGAGGCTCAGTTCATTTTAGTTTGTTGTCACGTGGACCAAGGTACAGTGAAAATCTTTTATTGCGTGCTATCCAGTTAGCAGAAAGACAACACATGATTACAATCGAGCTATTTACAGTGTATAGATACATTTTAGTTTAATTTAGAGATACAGCGCAAGAACAGGCCCTTTCGGCCCACTGGGTCCGCGCCAACCAGCGATCCCCTAGTATTAACACTATCCTATACCCACGAGGGACAATTTTTACATTTACCAAGCCAATTAACCTACATACCTGTTCGTCTTTGGAGTGTGGGAGGAAACCGAAGATCTCGGGGAAAATCCACGCAGGTCATGGGGAGAACGTGCAAACTCCGTACAGACAACACCTGCAGTTGGGATCGAACCCAGTCTCCGGCTCTGCATTTGCTGTAAGGCAGCAACTATACCATTGCGCCACCGTGCCTTACATGATAAGGGAATAACGTTTAGTGCAAGGTACAGCCAGCAAAGTCTGATCAAGGATAGTCGGGGGGTCACCAATGAGGGAGATAGTAGTTCAGGACTGCTTCATAAGGTGTAATGGGAAATGAACGGAGCTTGGTTGAAAGGAATTGCTTTAAGGGATGCCTTGGGGGGGAAAAAAGGTAGAGGTGTTGATTTGAAGAGTCTGCTGGACATTAGCAACGGTGGAACAATTTGTCATCATTGATGCACAAAAGGCCAGAATTGAAAGAGCACAGAGAACTCGGGGAGTTGCAGTTTTGATGAAGGTTACGGAGGTTGGGTTGGGTAAGATGCTGGGGTTTGGAAGGATTTGAAAACGGGTGAGAATGTTATAATCAAGACATTGCGTAACTGGAACCCAACAAGCATAGGGGTGATGGACAAAAGTGTTGATATGAGATGGGACCCCGGGCAGAAGAGCTTGGACGAGTTCAAGTTCAACTAATCACGTACTTCTTGATTAATACAGATGTCAGAGGTTATGGGGAGAAGGCAGAAAAATGGGCTTCGGAGGGAGAGATAGATTTAAATTTAGAGATACAGCGCGGAAACAGGCCCTTCGGCCCACCGAGTCCGCGCCGCCCAGCGATCCCCACACACTTAACACTATCCTACACACACTAGGGACAATTTTTACATTTACCCAGTCAATTAACCTACATACCTGCACGTCTTTGGAGTGTGGGAGGAAACCGAAGATCTCGGAGAAAACTCACACAGGTCACGGGGAGAACGTACAAACTCCGTACAGACGGCACCCGTAGTCAGGATCGAACCTGAGTCTCCGGCGCTGCATTCGCTGTAAGGCAGCAACTCTACCGCTGCGCCACCGTGCCACCCACAGTGATCAGCCGTGATTGAATGGGAGAGTAGACTTGGTGGGCTGAATGGCCTAATTCTACTCCTATTCCTTTTGACCTTATAACTATTGATCAACGGTCAATGGGTTTGCAAAGTTACTAATCCTTTTCTATTCCTGTGTCTGTAGCTCTCCCACTAATCAATGTATTATGTTTTTCTTCTCCAGCTGAGGGCTTTCCCTTTATCATTTTCTCTTCAGTTTATTTTAGAGATACAGCATGGAAACTGGCCCTTCAGCCCACCGTGTCCGCGCCGACCAGCGATCCCCACATATTAACACTATCCTGCACACAAGGGACAATTTACAATTATTACCAAAGCCAATTAACCTACAAAACTGTACGTCTTTGGATTGTGGGAGCAAACCACATCACCCGGAGAAAACCCACGCGGTCACAGGGAGAACGTACAAACTCCGTACAGACAGCACCCGTGGTCAGGATCGAACCCAGTGTCCGGCGCTGTAAGGCAGCAACTCTACCGCTGTGCCACCGTGCCGCCCTCTAATCTAGTAGTGGTAGGAAGTGGGATCGCTGGATAGATTGGGAATGTGGGAAGACTATGCAAAAAAAATTCGCCTTTGGAATGGAAAGGGTTTAGAGAGCGTTTGATCTGCGTTCAAATTTCTTCCACTCTTTAAGAGCGAGGATCAATCATTGTTTCAGCAGCTCCGGTGTTGCCAGCGACGTAAGCTAACCTTTCAATCTCGCAGTTTGTCCCATTAAACAGTGAGAACAAGCAGATGCAATTTGTCTTCAGTGAACACCATCTCCCATCAATCCACCAGTCTGAAACCAATTATTAACAGTGGGAAGATGAATTAGTCTTGGAGTCATAGAGTGATACAGCGTGGAAACAGGCCCTTTGGCCCCACTTGCCCACACCGGCCAACAATGTCCCTGCTCCACTAGTCCCACTTGCCTGCGCTTGGTCCATATCTCTCCAAACCTGTCCTATCCATGTACCTGTCTAATTTCTTAATAAAACTGACATGTAACAAGTTTTTGTTTTTGCAAAGGCATGAGGTGTTTTTAATCATGTAAAGAATATCCAGTAATGTATTCCTAGCAAGGCCTTGTCTTCAAAAGTTTTTCAAGCCCAAACAAACCTTGAAGGAAGAACAATCTCAATTATTACATGTAGGGTATATGTTGGTGGGAGCGTGTGTGGGATGGGTCTGGATGTAAGGAGCCTGGTGTAAGGGATGGAATAACACTCCACTCTATCCCAGCCAACACGAAGCCCAAACTAAAGCTTTTATGTTTACCTTCTGTACGATTTCTAGCTCTCAGCAGTTTTCCCTCCTGTCAATATTGCATGTTGGGTGTCATTGACATAACAGGATCCTGTCTGAAGAAAACTCTGAGACACAAGCAACTGCAGATGCTGATTTACAACCAAAAACACAAAGACCTGGAGTAACTCAGCGGGTCAGGCTGCATCTCTGGAGGACGTTGATTGACGATGGTTTGGGTTTGAAGAAGGGTCTCTGACCCGAAACGTCACCTATTCATGTTCTCCAGAAATGCTGCCTGACCCGCTGAGTTACTCCAGCACTCTGTGAAACGTCACCTATCCATGTTCTCCACAGATGCTGCCTGACCCGCTGAGTTACTCCAGCACTCTGTGAAATGTCACCTATCCACGTTCTCCGGAGATGCTGCCTGACCCGCTGAGTTACTCCAGCACTCTGTGAAACGTCACCTATCCATGTTCTCCAGAAATGCTGCCTGACCCGTTGAGTCACTCCAGCACTCTGTGAAACGTCACCTATCCATGTTCTCCAGAAATGCCGCCTGACCTGCTGAGTTACTCCAGCACTTTGTGTCTTTTTTTTCCGAAGAAAACTTAGATTAAAAATAAATATTTATGGAATGTGGATATCGCTATTGCATTTATTGCTCTTGAAAATAGACAATAGACAATAGGTGCAGGAGTAGGCCATTCGGCCCTTCGAGCCAGCACCGCCATTCAATGGTGATCATGGCTGATCATTCTCAATCAGTACCCCGTTCCTGCCTTCTCCCCATACCCCCAGACTCCGCTATCCTTAAGAGCACTATCTAGCTCTCTCTTGAATGCATTCAGAGACTTGGCCTCCACTGCCTTCTGAGGCAGTGAATTCCACAGATTCACAACTCTCTGACTGAAAACGTTTTTCCTCATCTCCGTTCTAAATGGCCTACCACTTATTCTTATACTGTGGCCCCTGGTTCTGGACTCCCCCAACATTGGGAACATGTTTCCTGCCTCTAACGTGTCCAACCCCTTAATAATCTTATACGTTTCGATAAGATCCCCTCTCATTCTTCTAAATTCCAGTGTATACAAGCCTAGCCGCTCCAGTCTTTCAACATACGACAGTTCCGACATTCTGGGAATTAACCTAGTAAACCTACGCTGCACGCCCTCAATGGCAAGATGTGGGAATGTTTTTCTTGAACCACTGCAGTTCTCATAGTGACAGTACTTCCATTGTGCTCCAAGATAGGGAATTCCTCGATTTATGTCCAGCAACAATAGAGCAGCGATATCATTTTGTCAGTAAAATGTGCGACTAAGAGTGGCTTGCAGTTGTGGTACTCCCACGAGCATCTATCCTTGTCTCTTGTTGTGGTAGAGGCCACAGCTTTGGGAGAGTTTCTGGAGGAACCTTGGCGAATTGCATCACTGAGTTGCTGCAGGTGCTGCCTGAATGTTGCTGAGATCGCATTGCTTGCTGGTGTGGGTTACTTCATTACTTGTTTTGCTGGCTTTACCTTGCACTAAACGTTATTCCCTGATCATGTATCTACACACTGTAAATGGCTCGATTGTAATCATGTATTGCCTTTCTGCTGACTGCAAAGCACGCAACAAAAGCAGTACACGTGACAATAAACTAATCTAAACTAAACCTAGATGCAAAAAAAAATGCAGGAAGAGAATTTCCAGAGTAGTCTTGCAAAATGTCTTGAAGAAAAGACAAAGTGCCTTATTAACCATAGTACAAAGTTGATTCAGACCTGCTTGACTGAAATGCAATGTACACTGTTGGTTGTAGGCGACTCTGGTTTCACAGAGGGAGCACAGCTGACTCACAATGTAACGGATTGAACAATGTCTGTGATCAATACGTGTGTGTCATGGAGTGCCATGTCGTGTAATGGATCACAGTGTAGAGCTTAACATTCTGATACGTTTTTAAAATAACAGATTTGTTCACCTTACACGCAACCTGGGTTATCCTTAAAGCAGAAACCTAGTCAGGAAGTAGCCTCCACAGATGCTACGATAGCATTTTGGCAATAGATGCAGCCTATCAATAGCAGACCATTCGGCACAGTGGCGCAGCGGTAGAGTTGCTGCCTCTCAGCGCCAGAGACCCGGGTTTGATTCTGACTATGGGTGCTGTCTATACGGAGTTTGTACGTTCTCCCTGTGACTGTGTGGGTCTTCTCTGGGTACACCAGGTTTCTCCCACACTCCAAAGACGTACAGGTTTGTTGGCTTTACAGGACAGTGTACGTGGTGATCGCTGGTCGGCGCGGGTTTGGTGGGCCAAAGGGGTTGCTTCCATGTTGTATGTCTAAAGTCTAAAGTCTACTTTCAGGAGATTCTGTTTCTAAACGAGCGATGATATGAAGTTAAAGTTTGCAATATTAAGAGAGTGAGCTACTTAGACTAATAAAAAACCGTGTGAGGAAACAAATTCCGGACAACAAACAGAAACGGCAAAAGGTTGGAAATGTGTGCAAGTGGGGTTAAAAACCTCAACTATTTGCCCTCTGTAAATTGCCCCTAGTGTGTTGGGAGTGGATGAGAAAGTGGGATAACATAGAACTAGTGTGAATGGGTAATTGATGGGTCGGCATGGACTCGGTGGGCCGAAGGGCCTGTTTGCATGCCGAATGTTTCAATCAATCAATTTCAATCAAATGAGATGAGCTACAGCTGGAGGGGACTGAGCACTGAGAGACTGTTACTGCAGATATTGAAACTCCCTGGAAAAAGGGCAGAGAGATCAAATCTAGTCTAAAGTTTACGAAGGTGGGCTTATTACTGCATCCGTTCTAGATACTGAATGCAACATTTGAATATGCCTTTAAAATCAGAGTTGTGAAGTCAGTGGAAGTGGTTGTGTCTTTATACAGACATTGTAGCATAAATTCAAGGAGTGAGGTTAGCCAGAGGAGGTCTTCATTCTCCAGGGAATCTGTGACTGTTTTACTCCCGTCTGGAAATGAGTCAAACGCAGGCCTCGCTCGGTGCATTATAAAATCCACAAGGCATCAGTTTCATCACGGTTGCGTAAATGCAGCCAGGACTTATTACAACCGTCATTTACAACACCTCTGAGAATTTCTACACGCTCAGTGAATGTATAATTATATGGGTCACTGCTAAAGTGCCTCAGAACAGTTTTGTCCAAAAGATTAGCCTCTGGACATAGCTAACTGATTGGGAATCCTGATGTGGCAGTTTTCATTAAGAGAGAAATTGAGCAATGGACATCTTGGTGGGCCTGTGACCTTTTCTTGTATCTATCAAATGGAAGGTGTGATCAGAATTTTGATGAGGTGAATGTGGGACTTGCAGCTCCACAATAAGTGGGGCAGGACATCCTCAGGAGTTTCCGTCTGCTGTTTTACTGTGGGCTTCAGTGTGTTCCCTGCAAATGTGCTCTGAAGGGGTTCTCAATGCCAGCACTTTGTGGCCTTTTCTGCATTGTAAGAAGACTAGAAGAAGCATCCTTCAGCAAGCATCACTCTAATATTATCTAATCATTGATCACATTTGGCCTCTGTAGGAGGATGGGGCGGGGGTAAGACTGTTTGCCGCAGCTCGAAAGAGCTTTGGTGGGACCGGACCAGCAGTGCTGAATGGTTTTGGTCTGTTTATTGACGAAAGAAGGATGTATTTTGCCTTCGAGGCAGTACAGCGAGGTTCACCAGATTGCTTCCTGCGGTGACAGGGCTGTTTCATGAGAAGAAATTGAACGCAGGAGACTGTGTGGAGGTTGACATTGCCTGGACTTTGGAAAACTGAGAGATGTTCTTGTTGGAGCATGCATGATCCTAGGGGGCACTGGCCAGGGTGAATGCTGAGAGAACGGATCATCTGATGGGGAGTCTGGGACCAGAGGGCACAACCCCAGGATAAGGATTTCATAAGATCATAAGAGAGCTGAATTAGGCCATTCGGCCCATCAAGTCAACTCCGCCATTCAATCATGGCAGATCTATCTCTCCCTCCTAACCCCATTCTCCTGCCTTCTCCCCATAACCCCTGACACCCGTACTAATCAAGAATCCATCTATCTCTGCCTTAAATATATCAACTAACTTGTGGCCTCCACAGCCTTCTGTGGCAAAGAACTCCACAGATTCACCGCCCTCTGGCTAAAGAAATTCCTCCTCATTTTCCTTCCTAAAAGAACGTCCTTTAATTCTGAGACTATGACCTCTAGTCCTAGACTCTCCCACTAGTGGAAACATCCTCTCCAATTGCCAATTGAATTCTGAGACAAGGGGGAACTTTTTCTCACAGGTTAAGAAATTTCTGGGATTTTCTACCCCAGAGAGCTGTGGATTCTGGGTCATTCAATTGCCAAGGTGAGATCTATAGATGTTTTGACTACAAGTAAATCAAGGGTTCGGAGGTTTGGACTGGAAAGGGGAATGGAAGATTGTGAAGAGGACAACGTGTTCTTGCTGAGTGGTAGAGCGGGCACAAGAGCAGTGCATCCCCTCCTGCTCGTGTTTCTCAAGTTGTGCTTGTGAGGCTTCATAAGGTCATAGGTGATAGGAGCAGAATCAGGCCATTTGGCCCATCAAGTCTACTCCACTATTCAATCATGGCTTATCTATCTCTCCCTCTCAACCCCATTCTCCTGCCTTCTCCCCATAACCCCCGACACCCTTACTAATCAAGAATCTGTCTATCTCTGCCTTAAAACTATCCATTGACGGCCTCCAAAACCATCTGTGGCAGTGAATTCCACAGATTCACCACCCTCTGACTAAAAAAATTCTGCACAGCTTCAATGTGCAAATGTGCTGCTACGTTTTTCTTACATTGCAACTGCAATGACTCTTCAAAAATACCATGTTGGTTATGAAGTGATTTGGAATGACCCGTGGTGAAAGGAGACTCAGAAATGCAAACCTGTCTTCTAGACCTCTAAGTTTCCTTTCTTTTTTACCCCAGTTAATCTGTGTGTTTATAAACTGGTGACATCAATAAATAGAGACAGAGACAGAGACAGAGGTGGGTGGTTGGAGGGGGGAAGAATATGATTTAGTGTTGAATTTGTACTACTTAGCCAGGCAGGGGTTAATTCACCGCAATAGCTGAATGTTTCTCAGCAAGCCTGAGGGTTGATCTATCCATTTGAAGTTTTTATTGATTCTTTTGGACAAACACTACAAGGCCTCGGGGTCGGTATATAATTAAAGGGAGAATACACTCGGATCTTTCTGAGACTTTGAAGTATTGCATGGCCTGGGTTTTGGCAAACCCTTTTCAAATCTAAACACAGTCGGAATAGGTGACACTGGGATGCGCAACACGTATCCAAAGGGAGATTACCATTAGAGCAGGTAGGAAAATGTAGCACTTGTACACTTTTTGTTTAACAGGAGGTGAATGGCAGGTATTTGCATAGGTAGACTCAAAAGAGAGAGAAAACGGGGAATTATAGACCAGTTAGCCTAACATCGGTAGTGGGGAAAATCCTAGAGTCAGTTATTAAAGATGTGATAGCATCACATTTGGAAAGTAGTGAAATCATCGGACAAAGTCAGCATGGATTTATGAAAGGCAAATCATGTCTGACGAATCAGTCTGAAGAAGGGTCGCGAACCGAAACGTCACCCATCCCTTCTCCCCCGAGATGCTGCCCGACCCGCTGAGTTATTCCCCCAAACCGCGCTCCAAACAAAAGAATATTCAAACAAGATGACAGAAAGTAAGATTTTACTATAAGGAACGGTAGCTTTATTGGACAGGTTGGTCATATACACACAACAGGAATTCATGTTCAACGAAAATATTTTGAGCTACATAGAAATATTTCTTGGTAAGAAAACAAATTTGCAAAGAACAAAAGGACCATAAAATTATTGAAATATCAAAATTATTTTAATTTTTAATGATCAAAAGAGACCACAGACAGTCATGCAGGTCATATTGTATATCACACGAACATTTAATTTAACACTTACATAAATAAATCCAGTAAGTTGTGAAAATTTCAGCCAGACCATCTTCAAATCTAGTTTCCGATCCAAGCCGACTATCAATTGGTTAAAGCCACAAATTTCTCTTTCTTGTTACATTTCTTCACCACCCCCTCCCCCTCCCAGGTCTTCGAATTTTGTTTTTCATTGTTCAATACAGTACCTCGCATCTCCTCAATCAGCCTTCCAATTGGGAAAGAAGGACAGGTTGAGGGCCACCTCTCTAGATTGCCACGCTCGTCCTGGAGTGAATGGTAGCATAGGCATCGCAAGGGAGAGACGGCAGGAGAGACGGCAGGAGAGTGTAAAAGAGATGGTGAGGGAGGTACACCGAGAGAGAGAGCCCGAATGAGAAAGTGATAAGAGGACGAGAGATGGGGGCCACATTCCCCGACCCCAATGAAAATTTAACTTACGAACAAGAAAGCAGGCGTTTGAATTGCATTACGTTTGGAGTGCACCAAGTATTTGTTGCGACATACACTCACCTTGGTGGCAAAACAGATCTTCAGCAGAGCTTTACAGCAAGCCCGCGGCTGGAGGGCCTTGAAATTTTCCGTTAGCTATTTAATCGAATTCCACATCGTGTCAGTTGAAAGATGTGACAAGTATATAATGTTACGTGTATATTGTATCGACAAGAAAATAACATTTTTATGTGCATTCAGATCTTTAGTAAGTTAACTGCCACAATTTACAACCCCGGTCTTGCATCTTGCAAAGTCCCCTCCGTCCGGTTACAGAGCGGAGCCAGCAGAACAAGAAATGATTCTTTTGGATTGGGATGGAGCAGTAACTGTTGGAAAATAAAGAGAAATGAGAGTGTTCAAGAATAAAACACGATGTCAGGTGTTGCACCTGTATTCTTACACCCATTGTGGTTATGGTTTCAGCAGAGGTTCAAGTCCTGGATACCTGTAACACACCTTGGCATTTTCACAATATTTATGAAGTTAACACTCAGAGCATCTGTGAAATTAAAAAGTGACATTACTCGAGTGAGAATGCCATTTAACAATGTACTCCCTCACAAAGTATTTCAAACAGCATTGAAATGCTCCAGTGCTGGCTAAACACAAGATGCCACTGGATTTGGATTGTGTTCTGCTTTGTATCTGGGACTGAGGTTTGTTCACCTGGCTTATGGGAGGGGCATCCATCCTTGGTGGATCTCTCGAGAGCTGTTTGTTGGTGAATGATACTAGCAATCTCCCCATACAACTCAAAGCATTTCAAAATCCCTTCCGACTTTGGTGGATGGTGGCAAAGGCAGAGAGGTTGGTGCAAATTGTAATCATTTACCCCGGGATTCACATCCCCTTTATTGGTGGGCTGGGTTTCGAATAATATGATTCTCGCCCTTGTTCAGAGGCCCAGAATCTTCGTGCTGTTGAAATCAGTGGAGATACGGCCAATGCAGTTCACGTGACTGTCAGCATTAGCAATGAGAAACCAATGGGACGAAAAAACCTCGTTCTCAAAAAAACAAAACTGCAGCTGCTGGGAATCTGAAATAAAAACATGAAACGTTGGAAATACTCAGCAGTTCAGGCAGCTTCTGTGGAGAGAGAAAAAAGAACATTCTCGGTTGATGAGCTTTATCGGTTCAGGAGAAAGGTCATAGACCCGAAACATTAGATCTGTTTTGCCATCCGCAGATGCTGCCTGACCTGATGAACATTTCCACCATGGGAGGCTAGTTAATGACTTGCTACAAGTACCAGGTTTGTGAATTTCATCAGGAGTATCTTGCATTTGGTTAACAATTGGAACTTTAAGTAACATTGTGGCAAAATAACTGGTTAACTTACAAGACAAAAAAACACCATGGCAGGTTACATCCATGACTGATATTGCCTGAAGTCATTCCTGCACACAGGACCATCAGAATTTGGGCTCTTTGATCATCTGTACCAGGTCTCTAGATACCTGAAAATTGAATTGTCTTTTGTGCTTTGTGCATATCAGCCAGGATAATCATTTTTGATTGTAATAATTATTGCCAGAAAACAGCAATGCATTTTCAAATCATTGGAGCGATAATAAAGTAAGCTGATCCAATTAGAAATTAAATTAATGCAAGACAATATATAAACTGTAACCATCACATTCATGTGAATAGGGCCGCTTGTAGTTCTGGACTGGAGTTTGACTTTCTAATCTTGGTAACACACGATGCCCTGTCCACACGTTGTATGCATAGGATAAAGATAACATTTAAAATATATCTCACACCCAGAACAGCACATGTGTGCCGTACAGCCCGGCCTGCCCCAACACCCACACACACACACACACAGGTTTCCTTTATTATACCGCCAGTTATTGGAGCAATGCTGTTGGCAGTATAAAAGCCACATGGGATGATGAGGGGACATCTCACCCTCTGCCGATTGACGCAGTAATTCCTGCCACAAAGAGCGAAGCAAGCAATCAGGAAGTTGAGCAGTTATTCACAGGAAAAGCAAACCTAAATGTCAGTTCGGTGGATTTTCAGGAGCTGGTTTATCTGCAGGGGTTCTTTTGAGCGCCTGCTGGCAGTGAGGTGGAAAGTCCACGTGAATGTTGGGTAAATGGAAGAAAAGACATGGCTGCCGATTCTCTGATATTTCCACCAAAAGTGCAGCGGACTTTTGGCTCTGGCGCAGAGATTAATGGCACAAAGCAGTTTCTGTTCCTTCCAGGTCTCATGAAAATACCAACGCAAGGAGATCACTTAATCCCTCTAGTTCTACATATCATGTTCTTTTGAACAGCTTTCAAAAATGCAATTCTCTCAAATATCACAACAGATTCATCCTTCATTGTATTTCCATATTCTGATAAGCCTGTGTATTTAAAAAAAAACTTTCATTGTCCATTTTATACTTATCCATTCCATCCAATGGAATTAATATTTTATCATTTGCCCCGCAGAACCTTTTAGGATTTTGCAAACTTCTCTTTTCTAAGATGTCGCCGTAACTCCTGTGTTTCAGCCAATGCAGAACTATCTTTCTGTCCGAGTTTCATCGTAGTAAATAATTACATAAAATCTAAATTGCAAGTTTTTTCATTGACTGTAATCACCTAATAATAGGAAGTCCAAAACTGCCCGCAGCAGGAATGGCAAACTCTCCACAACATTGGGGAGATTTTTACTACTAGTAAATGAATCTGGTTTTGTATTTATAGAGGCACTCAGCACGGAAACGGGCTCTGTGAATCACCATGTCTGTGTGGACTATCAAGCACCCATCTTCATTAATCCCACGATGTTTCCCCTCAGACCCCCCAACAACTCTCCCCCTCACCTCACCTGATTCACCACCTACCCAACTTACACTGTGGGAAATGGGCAAAACAGCACATCTCCGGGATTAAGGAGGAAACCAGAGCACCAGAGGGGAATGAGAGGAGATCTTATCGAAACGTATAAGATTATTAAGGGGTTGGACACGTTAGAGGCAGGAAACATGTTCCCAATGTTGGGGGAGTCCAGAACAAGGGGCCACAGTCTATGAATAAGGGGTAGGCCATTTAGAACTGAGACGAGGAAAAACTTCTTCAGTCAGAGAGTTGTAAATCTGTGGAATTCTCCGCCTCAGAAGGCAGTGGAGGCCAATTCTCTGAATGCTGCCAAATCTAGATAGAGCTCTTAAGGATAGCGGAGTCAGGGGGTATGGGGAGAGGGCAGGAACGGGGCACTGATTGAGAATGATCAGCCATGATCACATTGAATGGCGGTGCTGGCTCGAAGGGCCTCCTGCACCTATTGTCTTTTGTCTATTGTCTATTGAATCCACGCAGTCACAGGAAGAGCAGGCAGCACCGGAGATCAGAATCGTGCATGGGTCGCTGGAGCTGTGAGGCAGCCGCACGACCTACATCGCCACTGGCCGTGTGTAGGATAGTGCTAGTGCACAGGGATCGCAGGTCAGCACGGACTCGGTGGGCCGAAGGGCCTGTTTCCCTACTGTATCTCTGAATTAAACTAAATGACATTAGAGAAACATGATCTGCCTTTTACAGATCTGTGCTGACTCTTCTTGAATAGCCCAATATCTTCCCGTGTTCATTGATTTTCTCTTTTAGCAGTTTGTTGTTATAGGAAATCTTACACACAATATAGTTCAACATAGATTGTTTCATGTTACAGTGCAGATAGCTCAGTGGCATTTAGTATCATGTGGCTCTAGAGAATTCAGTGTATAAATACAGTTGATATGTGCTAGCATATGGAGTATAGTTAAATAAAATGGGAAAAATCCATCTATGGTTTTAATAGGGGAAGGGTAAAGTTTGGTAAGTGAGACTGGTCTCTAATGAGGTGGTGAATTCCAAATCAAACCTTTCAGGGATCAGTTATTCAAAAGCAGCTCAGTAAAATAATTATTGTAATGACATTTCAATTAAAATTACCCAGTAGATTGCTGCCAAAGTGTTGGAAGAAAAAAATAATAATACGGGAAGGAGGAGATAGACATATACAGCACAAGAGAACCATTTGGTCTATTTAAACATGTTAATTATTATTGCATTTTGCTAAAGTATGAAACACTATTGTGGATTCAGGAGTACCCATCCAACCTTGTTATTTTAATTATGAACATAAAAAATGTCTATAGATTAAAAACAATGGAGCATTCAATATTAACTCCAGTACAGGTATATGTGTTGAATTATGACTTTCACTTGAATGGGTATACTTCCTCTTCAAAAAAATAACAGGAGAATACATGTTTTCCTTTAGGATTAATAGCCCACGAAGGAATTCCCAGGAACTCCAAAATATGGGATTTCAGGGAATTCATTTGTGTTGACTGGTTAACTAATTATGGGGAAAGCTCAACTATTCTATTCCACTTGTTTTTTGGGGACAATTTCTCCCCACTCTCAGCCTCCCCTCATGTCCACCATCATATTCTGATGCACTTACAGCAGTTCCATCAATTATTTTTCGGTAACATCGCTTGTGCTGCAGCTCTGCAGAGGAGATAGGTTTCAGGTGAGGGGGCAAAGATTTAATAGGAACCCAAGGGGTAACGTTTCCATTCAGAGGGTGGTGGGTATATGGAACGAGCTGCCTGAGAAGGTAGGTGAGGCAGGTACTAGAACAACAATTAAGACAGGTGCATGGACAGGAAAGTTTGGAGGGACATGGGCCAAATGTGGGCAAACGGGACTAGTGTAGACTTGGTTAACATGGACAGGTTGGGCTGACGTGCCTGTTTCCCTGCTGTTTGACTTTATGACTATAACTATTTTATCACTAGATGTCAGATTGCATCCTGACTATATGTGCACATGTTGAAACGTTCAATATTTTGGCAATGTAAATTCACTTTGGTGTTATCAGAATAAAGCAATCTGTCGGTAGGCCCAAAATGCTGGAGTAACTCAGCGGGTCAGGCAGCATCTCGGGAGAGAAGGAATGGGTGACGTTTCGGGTCGAGACCCTTCTTCAGACTGATGTCAGGGGAGGGGGCGGGACAAAGATAGGATGTAGTCAGAGACAGGAAGACTAGTGGGAGAACTGGGAAGGGGGAGGGGATAGGGATCTGGCTGCCAACCAACATTTCTCAGTGAAGACCACCCTTAACGATGCCAGTGTGGCATTACCAATGTTGCACACTTGCCACTTTGATCAAGATGGTCAAACATTAGCCGCATATGATGATACATTTACTGAAAACTAGTTGGTTATGGCTTAAGTAATTGAACTGGACCCAAATATAGGTGACATTTAACCTCGTGCCTGAGCTGAGAATGATCCCATGTTCCGGAAATAAAGAGTCAGCATCTCAGCCGTTGTGTCTCAGCCCACCCTCGCCATCACTGTTGTGATTCACTGATTGGGATGTTTCATTCAAAAAGGGACTTGCGCAAATAGATAACCCATGCCCGACAATGGAAACAAAGAATCTAAACACACAGAAGATAGACTCAAAAAGCTGGAGTAACTCAGCGGGCCCAACAGCATCTCTAGAGAGAAGGAATGGGAGAAGACCCTTCTCCTTCTCGACCTGAAATGTCACCCATTCCTTTTCTCCAGAGATGACGTCTGACCAGCTGAGTTACTCCAGCTTTTTGTGTCTATCTTCGGTTTAAACCAGCATCTGCAGTTCCTTCCTACACAATTTCGACACAGTGTGTCTCAGCTCAGATTGCCAAGCAAGTTATGAGCCTGGCAAACAGTGTGGTGCCAATCTGTGGCTGCTCTCAACATGTGCAATACAGCTGCCCCGAGCACTGTTTGCCCTGTGCGGCATGGAAAAATAAAAGCAAAAACCAAACGGAGGAACTAGGTATTTGAGCCTTCTGAGTGGCGTGAGCTCTGCTGGAGTCTGAAGTCCTCCATGTCGATGGTGCAGGGGACTGCAGAGTGCTAAGGAGCTCAGGAAGGCACAGCGGGAAACAGAGGCTGCTCTTGCTTCAGAGACAGGGGGCAAACTCATGGAATATACCCAGAGCGTTGAGGATAGAAAGCACATTAATGGTACAACTTATAGTATAAGAAAATAACTGCAGATGCTGGTACAAATCGAAGGTATTTATTGACAAAATGCTGGAGCAACTCAGCAGGTCAGGCAGCATCTCAGGAGAGAAGGAATGGGTGACGTTTCGGGAACGTCACCCATTCCTTCTCTCCTGAGATGCTGCCTGACCTGCTGAGTTACTCCAGCATTTTGTCAATAAATGGTACAACTTATGTCAAAATGCCATTGACAGTACTTGGGGATTTAAACAATTTGGTTAAGAAGCTATCTCAATGCATCTCCCCAAACATTATCTCTACACCTTTGTACATTTTTTCCCATTGAGCATAGTCTTTGTGTAAGCGCAAAACGAGGCAGACAGACTGTTTCAGTAATCCTAGTCTGCAACGTTTGCAGCATTTCATTTCAATTGCCCCCGATGAAACATTGCTATTCAACACATTAGGATGATGTGCTGCTGTGTGTTTTCCATTTCCGTTTTAATATAATTTCAGATTTCTGCCATTGGCAGACTTCATTCAGACATCTTTGCTCTGTCCTTACCCTGTCAATACAGGGCTTTATTTTCCAATCCCTCTCAAATCGGCCACCAAAGACCTTTGTTGTTCTGAGCCTGGAAGGCAAAGCCAAATTCGCCATTGTGCTGTCCCTCCACTCGCTCAGTTTTCTGGCTAATTGACCTGTACACGTTGGCGTGACTTTACTGGTGGTGCTTGTGCAAAATGAGAGACTGCAGCAGCAAAATGGATGAAGAGGCGGCTTTGCGCTTGCACGGGACGGCAGCCAGGTGGCACATGCACTCACTGCGGCCTAGCGGAAATGCAGACCACATGTGTGTGCGTGCAAAAACACAGCCACCAACACGCGTGCACCCTCACATGTGCGCATACACCTTCTCTCGCTCTCTCTCTCACATGCACACACAATCTCTCTCACACATACACACCCTCTATCTCTCACATGCACATACACCCTCTCTCACACGCACAGATACCCTCTCTCTCAGGCACTCTCTCTCACTCTTTCACACGCACACTCTCTCAGCACTCTCTCTCACACACACACTCTCTCATGTACTCACACACACACATTCTCTCACGCACGCACACACACACACTCTTTCTCACATGTACACACCCTCTATCTCTCACATGCACACACACCCTCTCTCACACGTACAGATGCACTGTCTCACACACACAGCCTCTCACTCTCTATCACACACATTCTCACACACCCTCACACACACACTCGCTCTCTCACGCACTCTCTCCCACTCAAACACTCTCTTGCTCATTCTGTTTCTCTCACTCTCTCACTCACACGCACACGCTCTGACCCACACATGCACAGGCTCACTCTAAACCAGAAAGGCTGCTGCAAATCGAAATGAATCAGACAGTATGAGCCAATAAAATCATTGCTTTTAATGAACAAGAACAACAACCTTGGAGGTGCTGTAACTTACATTTACTTACTCCTTCAGTCGAACCAGGGTCCATAAATAGAAAGTAGTGAATAATGAATTCAATGGGAAATTCGTGGAGAGAATGGTGAAAGTATGCAACCAGTGTAACGGACCGCAGGTAGACCCAAATGCAGCACACGGAACCATGGAAGTAGTTTTAGAATGAGCTTTATTTCGACCTGCTCGTGGTCGGGGACAGAAGACTGAGGCGTTCACCTGGGCTACGACGAGGCATGAAGGTCGGGAGCGGGCAGGGTCGGCAACGGGAAATCAGTCCAAGAGAGAACGCTGGAGAGTCTTGCACGAGGGCTAAGAACAATCTGGCAAAGAGTGTGGGTGCGTGCAGGAAGGGTTTATATGCTGGCTTGATTGGTGATCTAGAGCAGGTGAGTGAACAGGTGAGGGGAGTTGGCTTAACGTGGTGGGCATGGCTGGCAGGTGAGTGAACAGGACAGTCTGGCAACCATGCCACCATGGGAGTGGTTGGAGGTGGACAGCAATGGGTATATTCAAGGGGAAGCTTGCACGGCATTTGGGAAGAGAATAGAGGTAACACGCTGATGGAGGTAGATGCATGAGGATGGGAAGGGACACCGCATTGCGGGAAAAACACCAGCAGTGGACTAGTGGGCCTAGACATCTGTTTCCCTGCTGCATATTCTCTATTCTCTACATATTCTCCTGCGTGCAGCGTAGGTTTACTAGGTTAATTCCCGGAATGGCGGGACTGTCATATGTTGAAGACTGGAGCGACTAGGCTTGTATACACTGGAATTTAGAAGGATGAGAGGGGATCTTATCGAAACGTATAAGATTGTTAAGGGGTTGGACACGTTAGAGGCAGGAAACATGTTCCCAATGTTGGGGGAGTCCAGAACAAGGGGCCACAGTTTAAGAATAAGGGGTAGGCCATTTAGAACTGAGATGAGGAAAAACTTTTTCAGTCAGAGAGTTGTGAATCTGTGGAATTCTCTGCCTCAGAAGGCAGTGGAGGCCAATTCTCTGAATGCATTCAAGCGAGAGCTGGATAGAGCTCTTAAGGATAGCGGAGTCAGGGGGTATGGGGAGAAGGCAGGAACGGGGTACTGATTGAGAATGATCAGCCATGATCACATTGAATGGCGGTGCTGGCTCGAAGGACCGAATGGCCTCCTCCTGCACCTATTGTCTATTGTCTATTGTCTAATTTCTGTTCTTATAATGATTCAATTAAATATAGTTGAACTTAAATATCCACTTTCACTTACATCTCCAGATCATCTAATTTCTTCTCTATGACTCGATTTGTTTTTATCTGATGACACAGAGCTTTTATAAATCATTAAAGATTGACTTGCTGTCATTTTCACCTCTTATTGGCAATTGACCTCTTGTGCAACTTCGGTACAAGTATTTTGAGCTCCCTCTGGTTCATAAGGTCATCAGGAATAGGAGTAGAATTAGGTCATTTGGCCCATCAAGTCTACTCCGCCATTCAATCATGGCTGATCTATCTCTCCCTCCTAACCCCCATTCTCCTGCCTTCTCCCCATAACATCGGACACCTGTACTAATCAAGAACAGTTGGGTTGGGTGAAGTGCCCCAGTCCTCACCGAGCTGTTACCACCAGAGTGAATAACTTACCCTACAGTGACTGTAAGACTAGAGAGCAGTCCTGAACTACCATCTACCTCATTGGTGACCCTCAGACCCTCAGATCGGACTTGACTGGCTTTGTCTTGTACTAAACGTTATTCCCTTATCATGTACACTATGGACGGCTCGATTGTAATCATGTATTGTCTTTCCGCTGACTGGTTAGCACGCAACAAATGCTTTTCACTGTACACGTGACAATAAACTAAACTGACTATTGCCACTAACTATGTTTATTTGGGGAATTTGCACCCGCCTGCCTGAACCAAACCAAGAAGAACATGGAAATGGTGAGAGAGTAACTGTTTCATCCCTCATGCCAGCAAGAAACCATCATGAAACTGAACCACTCTGTTGTTGCCACATCTGCAAGCCAGACTTTCCTTGAGATTGGCTGTCAGGAGTGAGATTGGTGAATTCAGCCTTTTAACTAAAGATAAGTAGTAGTTACATCTGGTTATGGGGCTTTTTATTGAGAGGCATTGCACGTATCAGTTGCAGACCTGTAGCTAATGTCTGTTAAATATTGCAAGTTTGGATGGTAGAAGTGTAGAGGTAAGATTACAAAACTGCAAGGCGCAACAGCTCAGAACCAAGGCCATTCTAACAAGCCCAACAGCACCTCATCTGGGTACAGTGCAGACGTCCAGACTCATCATCGGTTTCAGCAACTTCAGATTACTCGTGTAGGCAGTTCTTGGCCGTTGCAAGTTCCTTAGTCCAAACACACCCTAGGAATTCTCAATTGGATTTTGGAAAGATTATCCAATATTTATCCCTGTTTCTGGTCTTTCCCAGAAGTGTAATTTATTTCTCTTACTTGTTAAAGACCTCTCAAGAGACCACCTGCAGGAAAGGCTCCCCCAGCAAGTTCAATCTTCCCTGATAAGCTCTCTCCGCTGGTATAATGTGTGTATGTCTACTTTGTATTACCTTCGATTTCTGTCGTATCCTTTCTGCAATGTGACTAGAACTATTCACAGCGCTCTGTGTAATCTGACCTGAGTCATAAAGTAAAGGTAAGATCAAAATTGGCCGAACCCTGCTCCAGTTTCTTGTATTCTGATGTAAAGTCAAGAGTCAGTTTAAATGTGTGGGAAGGAATTGCAGATGCTGTTTACACCAAAGATAGACAAAAAATGCTGGAGAATGCTGTCTGTCTGTCCTGCTCAGTTTAAATGGATTGCTCGGTGCAAGCCTGTTGATTGTAGGTCAGTTTTATCACGTTGTATAATGTCAGGCATAATTAGATCTGACATAGTATCTTGTGATGAAATCTCACAAGATAAATCCAAGTTGGCAATCCAATCCCTAACTCCTCATATCCCCCGCATTAACTGTCCTGTTCGATTAAAGTTCAGTCTTTGAAGTCCTTGCGACTTGATCAAACTTACTCTCAGATGCACAATTCTGAATTCCAAAAAGAAATTAAAAAAAGATGGAGGCACAAGAGACTGCAGACACGGGAGTCTGTACTTTAAACAGATGCCTCGATACATGCCACACCTCGGCTCTGCTACCTGATGGAGCACTGCTAGGCGACAGGGGACACCACGGAAATCAGGGAAACAGAAAATCAATCAAAGAGTAATGGAAAGTGCGGAGGGAGGGAGGCTCCAGTTGAGCTGCACCTATGAGCCCAAGGACAGGACCATGGAGAGGGAAGTGCTGCCCTCTCAGCTGAATGGCTGTGCCAGCTTTGAACAAGAATGGAAAATAAATTTCCACAAAGTATGTTTCCACGAGTGGGAGAGTCTAGGCGACAGCCTCAGAATGAAAGAACTCTCCTTTCAGAAGGAGATGAGGAGGAATTTCATTCGTCAGAGGGCAGTGAACCTGGAGAATTCATTGTCACAGAAGGTTGTGGAGGCCAAGTCAATGGATATTTTTAAGGCAGAAATAGATAGATTCTTGATTAGTACGGGTGTCAGGGGTTATGGTGAGAGGTTTTTTAGATAGTTCCTCTGTCCCTCCCTTTCCTTCCTCCTTCCCAGATCTCCCTCTATCTTCCTGTCTCCACCCATATCCTTCCTTTGTCCTGCCCCCCTGACATCAGTCTGAAGAAGGGTCTCTACTCGAAACGTCACCCATTCCTTCTCTCCTGAGATGCTGCCTGACCTGCTGAGTTACTCCAGCATTTTGTGAATAAATACCTTTGTTATGGTGAGGAGAATGGGTTAGGAGGGAAAGATAGATCAGCCATGGTTGAATGGTGGAATAGACTTGATGGGCTGAATGGCTTAATTCTGCTCCTATCACTTATGAACTCATGAAGAAATGAATGCGCACACTCGAGCATTAATCTTAAAGTGTGTATTTAGGTCCTTGTGATATAGCTTTGGAAATGTTAGACTATAAGATCTTAAAAGCTGTCCGGGCTTAAACTATTTCCAACAGCAACATCTTTCTAATATTGCCTACATTGACTGGAGGGATACACATAAATGATGATCGTGGCACTCTATGCCAATGTCATCATAATGTCTTGCTACAGAAGGGAATTGTGAGCTGAGGCATTACTGCCTAAACCAATTTCTGACTGAAGACTTAAAAGATGTACAGAGATATCAATCACCTTGAACACACATCACCGCATTTTAACTATTGTGACAAGAAGAACATGAATCCCTTCCAGGGCTGCTTCCACCCTACGCATTGGAGCATTGTATTTCCATGACACCATTGCTTCTTTACATTTCTTCAGGGTATGAGAAATGGCGCATCGGAAACCTAAACAAGGAGGCATATTCTTATGAGCAGTTTGGGGACATATCAACAAAACAAAAGCCTTTGCATCTGGATGGCATGTTTCATCCAACCGCTTTGCAGACAATGAAGTACTTTGATGTGTAGCAAAGGAAGAAACTATGTTTTAACTGGCAGGATGTTAAGAAGACTAATTTCTTGGTTAGAGGAGAGTAGGAAGAATTTGTTTCAGACAGCAAGTTGGTGGGAACTCGCAGCAGGGGAGGGTAATGGAAACAGATTCAATAGTAACTCAAAAAGGAATTGGATATATTCGAGAATCAGAAAATAAAACTGCATGGGCAAGAGGAAAAAGAAAGGAATAGATCTAATCAAATGGCACTTTCAAGGAGCCACACAGCCACAGTGGACTGAATAGTATCTTTCTGTACTGTACAGTTTAATAGTGGTAAGTAGCAATAAGGCAGATTACTTATTTCTTATTGTAAAATCTACCTGTTTGTCCAACGGCTAAAATGGTTGAGTTATCACATGCATTATTGTAAGAAAATAACTGCAGATGCTGGTACAAATCGAGGTTTTTTATTTCACAAAACGCTGGAGTAACTCAGCAGGTCAGGCAGCATCTCAGGAGAGAAGGAATGGGTGACGTTTCGAGTCGAGACCCTTCTTCAGACTGATGTCAGGGGGACGGGACAAAGGAAGGATATAGGTGGAGACAGGAAGATAGAGGGAGAACTGGGAAGGGGGAGGGGAAGAGAGGGACAGAGGAACTATCTAAAGTTGGAGAAGTCAATGTTCATACCGCTGGGCTGCAAGCTGCCCAAGCGAAATATGAGGTGCTGTTCCTCCAATTTCCGGTGGGCTTCACTATGGCACTGGAGGAGGCCCATGACAGAAAGGTCAGACTGGGAGTGGGAAGGGGAGTTGAAGTGCTCAACCACCGGGAGATCAGGTTGGTTAAAGCGGACTGAACGAAGGTGTTGAGCGAAACGATCGCCGAGCTTGCGTTTGGTTTCGCCGATGTAAAGAAGTTGACATCTGGAGCAGTGGATACAATAGATGAGGTTGGAGGAGGTGCTGGTGAACCTCTGTCTCACCTGGAAAGACTGTTTGGGTCCTTGGATGGAGTTGAGGGGGGAGGTAAAGGGACAGGTGTTGCATCTCGTGCGGTTGCAGGGGAAAGTGCCCGGGGATGGGGTGGTTTGGGTAGGAAGGGACGAGTGGACCAGGGAGTTACGGAGGGAACGGTCTCTGCGGAATGCAGAAAGGGGAGGGGATGGGAAGATGTGGCCAGTAGTGGGGTCCCGTTGTAGGTGACGGAAATGTTGGCGGATGATTTGTTGGATACGCTGGCTGATGGGGTGGAAGGTGAGAACGAGGGGGATTCTGTCCTTGTTACGAATGGGGGGAGGGAGAGCAAGAGCGGAGTTGCGGGATGTAGAAGAGGCCCTAGTGAGAGCCTCAACTATAATGGAAGAGGGGAAGCCCCGTTTCCTGAAGAATGAGGACATCTCTGATGCCCTAATGTGAAACACCTCATCCCGGGCGCAGATGCGGCGTAGACGGAGGAATTGGGAGTAGGGGATAGACTTTTTGCAGGAGACCGGGTGGGAAGAAGTGCAGTCCAGATAGCTGTGCGAGTCATGCGTCATTGTAGTGTGTGTTGCTGTGATCCTCTCCTGTGGTTTGGGTAGATTTGCCGCAGTGACAGTTTACAATACTTAGTTTGCATGACAATACTAGAGTCACACTGCTGTGCTGTTTACTAATGACCGTCCCTGCTCACCGGGGAGCTGGTTTGTGGCGATCGAAGCAGAACAACAAAACCCCACAAATCAATCACTTGCAGGAGTGGTCGACTTTAATCAACGCATGTGATTAATTTGCTTCTTCACCATGGAATAATGAAGCTGGAAGTTTTGTAATACATCAAACTACTGGGAAAGAGGTGGCCAAGAGCGATGACAAGAACCTTGTATCACCAGGTGATCAGTAAACATTTAAATAGTTCATCTCTTGAAGGAGACCAGAATCCTGGGCAGTCCTACATCACCTGAAGTATCTGTAGTCACAATACTATCACAATCTCATATTTCTTCAGGGCACAGGAGGTCATTCTGCCCATCCAATTTATACTGGCTTTCAAAGCAATCCCATCCTCCATCATATTTCCCTGTAACCTGTTTTGTTTAGTTTAGTTTAGAAATACAGCACGGAAACAGGCCCTTCGGCCCACTGAATCTGCACTGACCAGCGATTCCCCCCACATTGACACTATCTTACACACACTAGGGACAATTTACAATTATACCAAGCCAATTAACCTACAAACCCGTACGTCTTTGGAGTGTGGGAGGAAACCGGAGCACCCGGAGAAAACGCACGCAGGTCAAGGGGAGAACGTACAAACTCCGTACAGACAGCACCCAAAGTCGGGATCGAACCTGGGTCTCTGGAGCTGGAAGGCAACAACTGTACCGCTGTGCCACCATGTCACCATGTTCTCTCACACATACTATCACCATCACTCTCGATTCACCGACCGCCCACCTACACAGGGGGCAATGTGCAGCAGACAATTAACCTAACCGCACGTCCTTGAGATGTGGGAGAAAACTGGAGGAATCCCATGCAGTCACAGGGAGAACAAGCAAACTCCACTCTGGCAGCACCTGTGGTCAGGATTGAACCTGTGTCACTGGAGCTGTGAGGCGGCAGCTTTATCAGTTGCTCCACCTTGCATCCCTTCAACAAAATAAGTAGCTTTAAAATGAAAGCTGTTAACACCCAAGAAACCCGAGTTTCCTTTGCCATGTAACATTTTCTCTGCCTTTCATGTGCAGGAAAAAACTGCAGATACTGGTTTAAATCGAAGGTAGACACAAAATGCTGGAGTAACTCAGTGGGTCAGGCAGCATCTCGGGAGAGAAGGAATGGGTGACGTTTCGGGTCGAGACTCTTCTTCAGACTGTCTCGACCCGAAACGTCACACATTCCTTCTCTCCCGAGATGCTGCCTGACCCGCTGAGTTACTCCAGCATTTTGTCTCATCCTTCACTGCCTTTCATGTTCAATTATATTTTGTGTAAGACCTTGTAAGGCACCGACTTGTGTGTATGATTTAATCCATTAAATGAAGGTAAAGCTGAAGTCAATCGGTTTCACAAATTAGTTGCTGGTATTAATGGATATTCAAGGGACACTTTCAGATACTCTCCCACACACACTGCACTGCTGAATGTTGGACAACTGTTTGAGTGCAGCCATTCGATTTTGCTCTGGGATATCTCAGCATCTGATACTATTATTTTGGTTTCTCTTGCTGGAGAGGGAGTGGGGGGAAGGGTGAAATCCAGCATTCGCAGGATGTCGCAGTAAATCAGGCTGGGCTTGGCAATGTGAAAGGCAAGTCAGATGGGGGCCAAGGGGTGGGTAGGTAATGTGACACTTTAGCCTTGTGCACCCCACACTGTGCACTGTAGGTATAAGTAAGTACTCGTGGTGTATGGCAAGTGTGGGTTCAATGTTCTCTGCTCTGGGATCTGAAGTCTATGTAGCCACTGCAACGGACTTGGCGGTAGGCACTAAAAGCTGGAGTAACTCAGCGGGTCAGGCAGCATCTCGGGAGAGAAGGAATGGGTGACGTTTCGAGTCGAGACCCTTCTTCAGACTGATCGACCTGAAACGTCACCCATTTCTTCTCTCCCGAGATGCTGCCTGACCCGCCGAGTTACTCCAGGTTTTTGTGTCTACCTTCGATTTAGACCAGCATCTGCAGTTTTTTTCTTATGCAGAGGAGTTGGCATTGGACAGCAAGAATAGTGTCATGCATTCACTTGGCGCTTTTGCAAATATTTCAGAATATACCAGAAGTAAGCCTGAGCTGTCGCCATTTTGCGCGGAGCAGAGACCACCAGCAGCAATGAGATACATGACCAGTTAATCTCTAGGTGTTTCGACATAAGGCAAAGGCAAGATCAAAAATGGGATGGGGGAATTAACTAGATTTAATTCCCAGCCTGGCTATAAGAAACAAAGTTTTTCACTCTGACCTATTATTTATTTTATCTATTGCAGTGGAAAGCGGTAACAAGGTCTCACAAAGTTTACATTGGTGGCTACTGAAGAAAATGTCGTTGAGATATTCAAAAATCATGACATTGCTTTGTAAGAAGGATTTGCACTGATTTAGCGCGTTATCACTTTTCTGCGTGCATCTTCATGTGTCTGATATGCAATGCTATATATTTATTGACTTATATAAGCAACACAGGTAGCCATTTTGCACATTGCAAGATCCCACAAATAGCAACAAATTGACTCACCAGTTTACCATTTCTGCTGGAGTTGATTGTGCAAGAAATATCAGCTGGGAGATATCACTGGGAGAATTGCTTTTTCTTTGAATAGCTCCCAAGGAAACATTAACATCCATTTGAAGAGAACTTTAGGTTAAGATCTTAGCCGAACGCTGACATCTTAGCACTTCCTCAATACTGCATCGGGGTGGCAGCCTAGATAACGTACTCATGTGCTGGATTGGAACTTGGATCTTCAAATCTCCGACTTAAGGGTGAGTACGAGCAACTGACCCAAGCTAACAGTTGAGAGGAAGAGAACACTGTCAATGGAGAAGGTAGGATTAGGTGGGAGTGTGGATGTAGATTGATGGGGATCAATTCACTTACCTCACATCTCAAACGCTCATAAATCATAGATGTCTTCTGTACATCTTCACATGCACTTCTCTACACATACAATATTTTGCAGAGGTCTTATATAGTTCTATGCCTATTATATTTTTAATTGTATAGTAATATGGAATTGGCATGAGCAGCACTGGAGAGTTACATCCACATCTGCTGTCCCTGATTCATTATTTTTCTATATTTTCTCACCCTGTAAAGTGATATCTGTTTCATATTTTATCATCAGCTAAAACCACTGCACTTTCTGAAGCTCAGAAACCAGCCAGTTCTCACGCCAGGGATCTTTATGGATACTGGGGAGAGACCAATTTAGGTTCAACTTATCAACTCAAGTGTCTATTAGTTGATCAAGAACTCAATTGAGTTACTGATCAACTTGTCGGCAACTCAAATGAGACTGTGCAAACTCGATTCATTGGGACTGCCTAAACTACTCCAAAGACGTACAGGTATGTAGGTTAATTGACTGGGTAAATGTAAAAATTGTCCCTAGTGTGTGTAGGATAGTGTTAGTGTGCGGGGATCGCTGGGCGGCGTGGACTCGGTGGGCCGAAGGGCCTGTTTCCGCGCTGTATCTCTAAATCAAAAAAAGAGGGGAAAATCTCTCTCCAACCCAGACTGGATTTGTAATTTGTTCAATGGTCACAGGATAATATTTCAATTCTCTTTACCATCCAATCCATATCCAGTATAGAGGAAGAGAATCTGAGAGTTTTTACCATTTCATCTGTACTATTTTAGCCCTTGACTTATTTCAGTGTGAATACTAAAGATCTGATCTTACGTAGGTCCTCTTTCCTAATCCTTGATGATAGTCCCGGAAAGTACTGAGAAGGAAGTTACTTATTGTTTATTTTATTCACTGAAATCTTTGGAAGCTGAGATGATCTGGTTAGGACTGGAGGTGAACTTCAACCGCTGTGCAAGAGCAATGCTGGAGTGTGGTAAAGGTATTACAAAGAGAGACCAAACCAGGATGGATGGCCATGCATTACAAGAGATATGTGGGGCAGACAAACAAGAGCCTTAGATCATTTTATCAGGAAAAACATGTTGGGATATCCAGGGTGAAAAGTTTTTTTTTGTTCATGGAAATGACCTGGGTTGTGATTGTCCGAACTCATTTTGATTAGATTCTAAGGAAAGATCAACATTTGCTCCCGGTCTAACTGGGCACCATCGGCTCACGAACAACATATTGCAGTAGATTAAAGCTGACACCTATTAGGCACTGCTTTTGTACATCATCGTCTCCTAACCAATGAAATAAAGAAGCTAAACTGGACAGCCAAAAATCCAGAAGACGTATGATTTGAGAACAACGCAATTTGTGAAGAGCAAAGCAGGAATTTGAGTTTGCAAGGTGGATAAACTGGTACAAAGTGTCTACATCTTCTGCCAAAAATAGTTTACAATGCTTATTGCTATTATGCATGATGTATGCATAGTACAAACCAGCACAAACTTAGCATGCATGGAAAACCTTCAGTTCAATCGCAAGGGCCCTATTTACATGAAGGTGTCGTCTTGTGACCAATCCTTTGAATTAAAAATCGGTCCAATGATTTTGGCTCTTTGAATACATTTTAAAGAATTTGCAAGGAAGACTACCTAAAATTCCATCTTCTTTCATTCCAACACTAAGTGGTACATTTGTTAAAAGATGTAATCATTTGTTTTTTGTTGTTTGGTATTCAGGTAAAGACCAACAGATGTCACTTGAGGCCTCAAATAGTGATGTTCCTGTCCTCGTGTGACTGTTTACAGGATTGATCGCTAGCAACCAGGCACTTCACACGATGCAAAGGGCAACATTAAAGAGATTTTTCGACAATTAATATCGTAATGAAGAATTTCAATTGATGATATGTGCAAAGAGCAGAAACAGGAGCAAAATCAATTTTGCAAACAAGAATGGCACCAGTTAAATTGAGCGCCTTTAACACTCTTGTGTCTGAAGCTCCAGTCAGTAAAATTGCAGATGTCACTGGCTTTCTAGGTAAATCATACAGGCAAAACATCTAGAATTTTGTAAGGATGACACATGTGCAAATTCTGTATCATGAACACTATCAGAAAACAACTGTACAGAAAGTCCAAGCAGAAAGAAGAAATACTAATAGATGACCTCCGGTCTTGCATTGGTTACAGGACTTTTGGTATCACTATTGATTGCTAAATTCTACTTTCATCCATGTTTACGACTAGATTTCACTTGCTTCATTTTGCAAATATTTCTATACAAATGCTCATCATACTTGAAATTTCTGGTGCACTTGGATTCAAAAAGCACACGGAATTATTTGAGGTAAGCATGTTAAGTGTTTGTACGGCCTTAGTGCTGGCCAGAACACATGCTAGTAATTTTTCTTTCTGTTGGAACTTTTCTTCCTCTATCTGCTCGCCGAATAAGGTATTCAAAGATGTCAAGAATGAAATCAAATCAACTCAGTACCTTCCACAATGTGACTTCACAACACAAAGAAATGAGTTGATGTGATGGTGTCGTGAAGGGCTTTTGCTATTAGGTGAGATAAATGTAAAACCAATACTAGCACCATGGAGTAAATGAATCCCCAACTTTACTAAGGACACATAACACATTTGCACGAGAAGGCCCCTTTATCTATGCCATACATTAAGTAATGTTAACAACAGTTTTGCAAGCAGTAATAAGGACAGGAATTTCATCAGTTTGACCTTGGTTCTCACTGAAAGCGTAGATAGACCCAAAAAAGTGCACCATTTAAATTAGATAAGGAAGAATGAAATGTATTAATATAGCGCATTACCACAATTAGCTTCTTTGAAGTGCAGTGACTGTTGTTACGTAGGCAAATGCAGCAGCCATTTTGCGCACACCGAGTTTCAATAAAGAGCAGTGTGATGATTGAGCGGTTAATCTGTTTTTGGTGATGGCTGGCTGGGGGAGGAAGTTGTGCCACAGTGTCCACCTGAACCACTGGAACAGATCGATGGGGCTTTGAGGTTTTTTTTTAACCCAAGTTTATATTGCTGCCCGTATTCTCAGTGGCTGTTCTACTGATGATGCTGCTGCTTGAAGGGACAGCTTTGCAATTTTCACTGTTGGCACAAACGTGAAATCACCCAGCAGAACATGATGCATAGAAAGCAGGAAGCAACATTTAAGACGCAGGATATCAGGATTTGAGATTTGCATATACACACAAAGTATTTTACAAGCAATTACTTGTAAAAATATATTAAGCACACTGCTTGGCGACGAATTAGATTGGGGAATGATAAATACACTACCAGCATATTAAAGGAAAATTGTGACACGTGAGTTAATTGATATTCATTCATATTTAACTCTGTGGATTTTTAACTATGGTTCGTTTTTTAGCGCTTTGCCTTTGCTTGTTTCAGTAACGCTACCCGCTGCTCACATTCAGTCAATGGGCAGATCTTGTTTAATGAATCAATTGATATGAGTGCTAAAATAAAACAAAAACGACTGATTGTGAAGTTTAAAATAAAATTGTGATTTATCATTTATCGATTGAAAATTTAGGGGTCTGGTGGGGTGGGTTGCTAATTCTGTGCTCCATTTAACCTTCTGATTGATACAACACACATTCCTCCCTGGTTGGTCTGCAATAGGACACAAGGCACCTTTGCTCAGTCTGGGTAGATGATGAAACCGGAAAAGGTGCTATACTTGTTGTTATTGCCACCGTGGACTTTTCCACCGTCAAGCTTCACGTAGACTTCATCTCCAACGTCCAGATGCAAGATGACACTGTTGCTAGCGTAGTCATAGTTCTGATCAGCATCCTGGGCAATGGCACTAGCCCGTACCTGAACCAACACAGAACATAACAAATATCAATGATAGTTGTGATGTAAGTAAAGTAAAGGGGGAGATGTGATGTGATTAAAATAAAGGGGGAGATGTGATGTATATGTAATGTAAATGCCAGTGCCCCCTTGAGGCCAAGAGCAGAAGCTGGCCAATGGGCTTGTGCCTTGTGACTGAGGTCAGGTGACCTTCTAGGGCCAATGGCCTTGTGCCTTGTGACTGAGGTCAGGTGACCTTCTAGAAGTTTCCTGGTGAAGGATCAGTAATAAAATCTTCTTACAAGATGTCGGGCGTATATTCATTGTGCTAGCCACAACAGGGTCTTACAGAGGACATTACAATAGTGACCAATCTCTCAGGTTATCTACTTTTCCTCCCTGCACTTTCCTGGGGCTCAGAAAATGGAGGGGTGACCCATGGTACTCAAGGTCGGGGCTTTGCCCGTTTCAGTTCTGGAGGCAAACATTTGGGGTCTACAAGAGTAATGAGGATTAACTCAACGCTTTGATTTTTCCGTCATTGCCTTTAGAGAGGTGCATTCTTCAAATCCAATCTGTTTAGTCAGCCAGTGCTTCATAAATCAAAGCACTCCATATATTTCCTCAGTTGGACAGAACTGGGAAATTGATGAATGGAATTCGACTGGGAATCTGCCTGATTACTGTGTACTCCATTACAGAAATGCAGGGTGTTGCCGAACCACTTTAATAAACAATTTTCCATCATGAACACAACGAGCATGTGATGAAAAATAGCCTTTTACCTTCTTCCTCCCATGGATCATGTCCAATTTATCGTCTAACTAACTGTATCACTTTCCTGGAAGAAGCTTCATCCAGGTTTCCCTGCTTTCTCTCAGTTAGATAATAAGACAGGTACCTAACGAGCCACTTGTCCCTGCTTCATATCCCGGCCCATTCACACACAAAATGCTTCAAAACAATTCATGAACTAGACACGTCCCAAAGGTGTTACTCAGTTCTCTAAATGTAGTGCAATAATTTCATAGTCAAACTGGCTTGAATTTTGGAGGGACTGAGGAATATAATGAGTCTGGGTTGATATTTATCCACAAAGAGTGTTGAAATGTGCTCAAGAACATCTTTTGAACCAAACCATTAAAAGGAAGAAATGTTCGATGTAATGCCAACACTAGCGAAAACATCACACCGTGAGCCTCTGTGTGCTGTGAAGTTATATTTCATCCGGGCCTTTAGAAACTGAGTTCTCGCAGTAAAATGACCGTCTTCTGTCAAATTCTTTAAGAAAAAAGTTCCTCGGGCTAAAATGGTCACAGAGCTTTAAATCTCTGAGGGTTTAGTGCAAATCTTCTGGAATTTACAAAGGATCTAAGAAGGCTTTGTACAGCCGATTCCATGAGCTTGTAAGACACCTGGAGGATCACAGTGGTCACAGTGCTTTATACAGTGGAACAAACAGACCGAGGACATTGAAACTAAGCAAATGTGCATTGTAGCTTTCAATATGTAATTTAAAATTGAAAAAAAAATACTGTTTTGACAATAATGAGAAAGGCATTTCTTGTGCGCAAAACAAATAAATGGGATTCTAACCAATGTGTGTAGGAAAGAACTGCAGATGCTGGTCTAAATCGAAGACCGACACAAAATGCTGGAGTAACTCAGCGGGACAGGCAGCATCTTTGGAGAGAAGGAATGCGTGACGTTTCGGGTCGAGACCCTTCATCAGACTGCTTCAGTCTGAACTGCAGCCCATTCCTTCTCTCCAGAGATGCTGCCTGCCCCGCTGAGTTACTCCAGCGTTTTGTGTCATCAACTGGTCTTTGACCTCCCCGTGGCTGAGATCATATTCAGCAGCAAGGAGATTGTCTTTGTACAAAACCAGGCTTTGTATTCAAAACAACTGCCTCACCGCTCCAGCGAGCTGGGGTTGACCCTAACCTTGGCTGTTGTCTGCATGGAGTTCTCACGTTCTCCCTGTGCGCTTTCCCTGAGTCCTCTGCTTTCCTCCCACAGTCCAAAGCCCTGCCGGTTGGTGGATTTAATAGACGGTTGTAAAATAAGTTATTTAATTGTCCTGTTCTGGCAATTAAACACTCTTGACTCTTGTGTGTAGGTGGGTAGCAGGGGAATCTGGGGTGAAGTCAATGGGAATATGAGAGAGAACAGGTTACACAGAAATGAATGGGGGAATAGAATTGATGGGGTTGCTGAATGAGCTGGCATGGACTCAGTGGGCTGAACGATCTCCTTTGCCATCAGGAAATATGAGAAATGCAATTCCACCCAATCCTTTAAGACAAAGTTTCTATATTAGAATTGAATGATAATAAATGAAAAAAACACAAGAAAATAGACAATAGACAATAGACAATAGGTGCAGGAGGAGGCCATTCGGCCCTTCGAGCCAGCACCGCCACTCAATGTGATCATGGCTGATCATTCTCAATCAGTACCCCATTCCTGCCTTCTCCCCATACCCCCTGACTCCGCTATCCTTAAGAGCTCTATCCAGCTCTCTCTTGAATGCATTCAGAGAATTGGCCTCCACTGCCTTCTGAGGCAGAGAATTCCACAGATTCACAACTCTCTGACTGAAAAAGTTTTTCCTCATCTCAGTTCTAAATGGCCTACCCCGTATTCTTAAACTGTGGCCCCTTGTTCTGGACTCCCCCAACATTGGGAACATGTTTCCTGCCTCTAACGTGTCCAACCCCTTAATAATCTTATACGTTTCGATAAGATCTCCTCTCATCCTTCTAAATTCCAGTGTATGCAAGCCTAGTCGCTCCAGCCTTTCAACATATGACAGTCCCGCCATTCCGGGAACTAACCACGTAAACCTACGCTGCACGCCCTCAATAGCAAGAATAGAGTGTTAAATTGCATCTGAATTTCATTACTTTACTTCTACTGGAGCTATCTAAACAGCTGTAAAATCTTTACACTCATTTTCAAAAACTCCTGCAGCCTAGTAGTTGTGCTCAGTGCATGACGGAACATTACACTGCCAAGGGCCACACTTTTTAATATGACGTGTCCCAGAGTTGACCCTTGACAAGTCTACAGGCATTACCTGTCATTACCAATTGCTGTTTGCTCGCCTTCTTCACATTCCAATACATGATAATCCTGCAGCTTAAGAAGGCTTTAGTCTATTCTTCAGAGATATTCATGATGGAAACCATCCTGCGTGTTGCCTTGCTCACTGTTGCCGAGGTGAAAAATGACTGGAGGTGCAGTGATTTTCTTTCCCGGCATCCGAGAATTTATTCAGAGGAGCCTAACAGCATGTCAGACAGAATCACGCTTGCTTTGAACTGATATATTAAATAATGCTCTGATAGCAGATTCAAGTCCTGCCAGCACTTGCACCGTATCATGCACAACATGCTGGACAAAACTCCCGCTTATAAATTTCTCATCATGACATTTTCGATCATTCTCTGTTTTTAACTGTCTGCTGTGGGCACAGTGACCCTGAACCATCCTACAAACCTCGAAATATGCTCTTTATCTTCCTCATATCCTTGCTGTGCTCACCCCGAACATGAGAAGCTCCTCTCCTCTCCCAAGCCTCCCTTCCTCCTTCAATTTCCGGGGTTGTAAAACACGAGTGAGGTGTCACATCAACCATACATACCTCTCAGTGCATTTTCTAGCTAATAGCTTGCGGGATTCTTGTTTCGGATTCAACACAAAAATTGCAGCCAATACCTTTGTTCAGTTCATAAGTTCACAAGTGATAGAAACAGAATTAGGCCATTCGGCCCATCTAGTCTACTAGGCCATTCAATCGTGGCACCTTGTGTTTGGAACCAGCCCGTTCATCGTGTGGGGAAGGGGAGCTGCCTGGACCCACTCTCCCCCTCCCCTTGTTTCCCCTCCCCTCCACAGCAGCTTTTTATTCCACAGCTGTTCTGTGGTGGCCTTGGGGATGATTCTTTGAGGTTCGGATTTGCTTCATGAGGTGGTCAGTGCTGGAATATCTCTGCAGCCAACTCCCCACCGAGGTCCCGGTTTACACGTGAATGTGAACACAGGAAAATAGGGGCAGAGCAGGCCACTCGGCCCCTCAAGCCTGCCCTGCCATTCAATATGATAATGGCTGCTCTGCCCCAGGCCTCACCTCCTCTTCTGTGCCAGTTCAAGATTTATCTTACTCTACCTTAGATATGTCTAATGACTGGGCGAATCACAATCTGTGTGCAAAATGGTGAGGCACAGCCTTTAATATTTTCCTCCAATTTAATTTAATTTTCAGTGGATCTGAGTGGTTATAAGCACTGCAGGCAGAACACACTGTAAACGGCTCGATTGTAATCGTGTATTGTCTTTCCGCTGACTGGTTGGCATGCAACAAAAGCTTTTCACTGTACCTCAGTACATGTGGCAGTAAACTGAACTAAAGTAATCTGAGGTATTTATTCACAAAATGCTGGAGTAACTCAGCGGGTCAGACAGCATCTCGGGAGAGAAGGAATGGGTGACGTTTCGGGTCGAGACCCTTCTTCAGACTGACTAATCTGATGTTGAGCATGTTAAAAGAGGGTTCGCTCTGGTTTCTGGGCAGTGGCATTGTGCCGACTGGGCACACACAAGTTATGTCGACAGTTCAATGGTGTAACCGATAAAATCTGACCGCCGGGAAAATGACCGTGGCACACAAAGACAAAGACCGAGCATGGTATATTTTTTCGCATCATGCAGCTGAAAAACTTTTGAAAATGAAATGTCATAATAACCTTCCTATTCACAAAATGCTGGAGTAACTCAGCAGGTCAGGCAGCATCTCGGGAGAGAAGGAATGGGTGACGTTTCGGATCGAGACCCTTCTTCAGACTGACCTGCTGAGTTACTCCAGCATTTTGTGAATAAATACCTTCGATTTATACCAGCATCTGCAGTTATTTTCTTATAATAACCTTCCTAGGTCATCTAATGTCCAAATTCGAACCAGACACTCTTGGATTGAAAGCTACAAGGAATAAACTCAGCGTTTACATGTACCTCCACCACATGTTGGGAAAGAGTATTTAGATTGATTGAATTGAAAGATACAGACGTGGAAACAGACCCCTTGGGCCCACCGAGTCCATGCCATCCGGTGATTATCCGTCCACACCAGTTCTACGTTATCCCACCTTTGCATTCATTCCCGACCCAGTCGGGGGCAATTAAAGAAACATAGACATAGAAACATAGAAAATAGGTGCAGGAGTAGGCCATTCGGCCCTTCGAGCCTGTACGCACCGCCATTCAATATAATCATGGCTGATCATCCAACTCAGTATCCTGTACCTGCCTTCTCTCCATACCCCCTGATACCTTTAGCCACAAGGGCCACATCTAACTCCCTCTTAAATATAGCCAATGAACTGGCCTCAACTACCTTCTGTGGCAGAGAATTCCACAGATTCACCACTCTCTGTGTGAAAAAAAACGTTCTCATCTCGGTCCTAAAAGACCTCCCCCTTATCCTTAAACTGTGACCCCTTGTTCTGGACTTCCCCAACATCGGGAACAATCTTCCTGCATCTAGCCTGTCCAACCCCTTAAGAATTTTGTAAGTTTCTGTAAATGTCAATTAACCTACAAGCCCGCACATATTTGGGACGTGGGAGGAAACCAGAGTATCCGAGGGAACCCACGCGGTCACTGGGAGAACGTGCAAACTCCACCTGAGCACCCGACAGCACCCGAGGTCAGGATCGAACCGGGGTCTCTGGCGCTGTGAGGCAGCAGCTCTGCCAGTTGTGCTGCTGTGCAATTAGGTCAGGCTTGATGGAGAGTGTTGGGACTAGAATAGTCAGTAATTAAGCAAACAAACAAACAAACTCTAATTCCCTCTTTACATCTGTCTGCCGTCAAGATGTTCTGTGAAAGGATTGTATTTGATCAAGCCTTGATCTCCTCCTTTGGCTCCTGTGGGGTGTAGACGTGGCCCATCACTCATGGGATGTCACACTGTTTTACAGGGGCTAGATAAATTCAAGCTATTGTTGGCTGTTGCGAACCAAAACAGACCTGAACTGTGACAGCCGACCCCCTCCACCGCTGCTTCCGATAATAATGCTGCCAAAGGACATCACAGGGGAAGAGTTCTCACGCATACTAATGAGAAATATGCAAATACAGATCGCGGTTTCTGAGAATATTGATGAGCAAAATCAGGTTATGCCAATAAATATTTACAGCGAAACTTTAAAGCCCCTGTCCCAATGGATCAATGCGAACACGTCAAGGAGCTTCCCTGATGGCTTAGCTTGTTAAAGCAGTGAGTAACAAAGGCATTTAGCTCGGGGAAGGCTTGGGGAACAAAGATTCGTTTGTGCTGCATTTGTTGTTGTAATCGGGAATGATGCACTTGGGGAGGTTTCCTTGAGGAAACTCTGCCAGGCTTCTCGCTTCTGATTCCCATCCAGTGACACATTCCAGTCTTTTAATCTTTCTTTCAGTGGGCGAGTTTGCCCATGACACAAAGCTACGTGGCCGTGTGCACTGTGAGGGGGAAGCAGAGAGGCATCAGCGGGATACACAAAGGCAAAGCAAGTAGGTGAGGACATGGGGCAGATAGTCATAGAGTGATACGACGTGGAAACAGGCCCTTTGGCCCAACTTGCCCACACCGGCCAACATATCCCAGCTACACTAGTCCCACCTGCCTGCGTTTGATCCATATCCCTTCAAACCTGTCCTATCCATGTACCTGTCTAACTGTTTCTTAAACGTTGGGATAGTCCCTGCCTCAATTACCTCCTCTGACAGCTTGTTCCATACGCCCACCACCCTTTGTGTGAAAATGTTACCCCTCAGATTCCTATTAAATCTTTTCCCCATCACCTTGAACCTATGTCCTCTGGCCCTCGATTCCCCTACTCTGGGCAAGAGACTCTGTGCATCTACCCGATCTATTCCTCTCATGATTTTATACATGATGCAGTTGGAATATATTTTGAAAGAAATATGAGGATATCAACTGGTAGCACTAGACAGATGAATTATATTGTAAATTGTGAAAGATTGAAAGTTGTTGGTGTTTTCAGAGGGACCTGGATGTTGTTGTACACAAATCACTGAAAATTAATTTGCAGGTTAAGTCGGCAAAGAGGTTTTGGTTTATTACTGTCACATGTACCAAGGTACTGTGAAAATCTTTGCTTTGCATGCTATCCAAACATATCAGATATACCAAGCATAAATACAATCAAGCCAAACTCCAGCTCAATAGGTAGAGCAAAGGGGAAGATACCGAGTGCAGAATCTAGTTCTCAGTGTTGTAGCGCATCAGTTCCAGAGACAAAGTCCAATGTCTAATGCCTGCAATAGAGTAGAGGTGAATCGGACTGTATCTGAACTTATGGAAGGGCCGTTTAGAAGACTGATAACAGAAGGGAAAAAGCTGTTCCTGAGTCTGATCTGAGTCTGAGAACACCATCTTAAATGTTGTTATTGTACCTCCTCAACCATTTGAAAAAATAGCCTAAGAAAATAACTGCAGATGCTGGTACAAATCGATTTATTCACAAAATGCTGGAGTAACTCAGCAGGTCAGGCAGCATCTTGGGAGAGAAGGAATGGGTGACGTCTCGACCCGAAACGTCACCCATTCCTTCTCTCCTGAGATGCTGCCTGACCTGCTGAGTTACTCCAGCATTTTGTGAAAAAATAGCCTCTCAGGTTCCCATTAAATCTTTTCCCTCTCACCTTAAACCTACGAATCTTGATTCCCTTACCTGGGGTAAAAGACTGTCCATTCATCCTATCTATTGGCCTCATGATTTTATACACCTCTTTTTTTATATATCAAAAAATACTTTATTCAAGTAATAAATATTTACAAAACATCTTCTTTTCAACAACCCCATCCGACATTTCCGGAGGTTACACGTTCAATACAGGTATTCATTTCCGAATTTACCCAGAATCCCTTATTTGGAGGGGCGTCTCCACCACACCCTGCCCCCCATGTCCAGCAGCGGAAGGACCCTAGACTGTGGTCCTCCCCCACAGAGCCTTGGCGTTGGCTGCACCAAGCTTCAGTGCGTCCCTCAGCACGTACTCCTGCAGTCTGCAGTGGGCCAGTCGGCAACATTTATACACCTCTACAAGATCACCCATTAGCCTCCTACCCTCCTACGCTCCATGGAATAGAGCCCTTGCCTTCCCAACCTCTCCCTATTGCTCAGCCCCTCGAGTCCTGGTAACACCCTCGTAAATCTTTTCTGCAGTTTTTCCAACTTAAAGGGGTGACCAAAGGTGAACAGAGGTACTCCAAATGCGGCCTCATCGGCAGCGTCAGAGTTAAGGGGTAAGCACAGTAGCCACTGAGACACAGCGTACTCGAAAGTAAGATGTCCCCATCTGTTTACTCTGTAAGGTTATTTTAGTAGAATGGTTAAAAGGGGAATGCCGAAAGAAGATTGTCTGAATCGACTTCGAGCAACTAAACAGGAAAAATCCAATCTGGCTCATATCAAATAGAACTGCCTCATATTGTTCAAATATTGACCGATTCCAAGGTAGAACCGGTGAAAGATTGCTCAGGGAGCTGGAGGAAAAATCAATAGTGGTTTACAATCCCCAAGGCTCATGTGGTCATTTAATGCCAAGAATTAAAGAGCAGACATGTAGAGCAAGGTTTGGACCTGTTGTTTTGAATCTTTGCGTGCGGTTTAAAATAGAACCAGGGCTTCAGTGTTTAAATGGGTGCCTGTCGTTTTGATGCAATATTTTTATATACAACCTCAACCTATCAAGCAGCCAAGATATGTGAATGGAGGTTGTTAGCTGTGATCTATGTTTATTACCACGTTTCTGACATCCCTCGTGAATTAATTTCGATTGGTGGCGAAATAAATAAAACAGGCGAAGCTAAAAAGAGCTGGAAATCTGAAAATGGAGCGTAAAAGGTGGTACGCACGCATCAGGTGAGTTTAGGGTTGCCAACTTCATCACTACCAAATATGGGACAAGGTGACGTCACCGCCCTGCGCCCCACGTGACCTCACCCAGCCAGCAGCCACATGCTCCCGCTGGCTGGGTGAGGTCACGTGGGGCGCGGGGCGGTGACGTCACCCTTTGTCCCTTATTTGGGAGTGAGGAAGTTGGCAACCCTACTAATACGGGACAAGGGCGGTTGCGTGCGGGGCAAACCAATTTAGCCCAAATACGGGATGCCCCCGGCTAATACGGGACAGTTGGCAACACAAGGTGAGTTGGTATGTGAACCAGGAAAGTTTAGCATTTCCCTTGACAGGTTGGAGAGGTCCATTTGTCGTGCTGACGAGGAAAACGGAGGGAATGCAAAGAAAACAAAGCACTGTGGTTGATGCAGTTATCCTTCTCTCAAATGGCCCAGGTTTGTTGTGGCCTTTCTGCATCTGGCACCAGCACAACATGTTTTACAGCCAAACAGCCTGGCGTTAAATTTAGTCCGTTGGAGGAAAACCGCGGCCAGTTTGTACACGGCAGCAAAGTGATAATAACCAGCTTGTAGTACACGGCTATTCCTCAATTTACAAAAGGGACCTGTTCCATTTGTTAAGTGAAATTATGTAAATCAAGAAAGGCTGGGCAAAATGCAGTATGGGTATTCCAACATACAGAGTAACATGCGATTTATTATAACAAAAATCAGGTTTGTAAATTTAAGATACATATCTCAAAGAGTCAATGGTGTTATAGTTATAATTTGTAAATCAAACAGAACATAGAACATGGAAGAGTGTAGCATAGGAACAGGCTCTTCGGCCCTGCTATACACAATGCCAAGTTAAACTAACGTCCTCTGTCCGCACATGGTCCATATCCCTCCATTCCCTACATATCCACGTGCCTATCTAAAAGCCTCTTAAACGTCAGTATTGTATCTGCCTCCTGGCAGCAAGTTCCAGGCACCCACCACTCTGTGTAAAAAACCTGCCCTCTCTCACCTTGAAACTATGCCCTCTAGTATTTGACATTTCCACTCTGGGGAATGGATTCTGACTGTCTACCCTGTCTACCCCAAATTTGAGGAAGGATATTCTTGCTATGGAGGGCGTGCAGCGTAGGTTCACTAGGTTAATTCCCGGAATGGCGGGACTGTCGTATGTTGAAAGGCTGGAGCGATTGGGCTTGTATACACTGGAATTTAGAAGGATGAGGGGGGATCTTATTGAAACATATAAGATAATTAGGGGATTGGACACATTAGAGGCAGATAACATGTTCCCAATGTTGGGGGAGTCCAGAACAAGGGGCCACAGTTTGAGAATAAGGGGTAGGCCATTTAGAACGGAGATGAGGAAGAACTTTTTCAGTCAGAGGGTGGTGAAGGTGTGGAATTCTCTGCCTCAGAAGGCAGTGGAGGCCAGTTCGTTGGATGCTTTCAAGAGAGAGCTGGACAGAGCTCTTAAGGATAGCGGAGTGAGGGGGTATGGGGAGAAGGCAGGAACGGGGTACTGATTGAGAGTGATCAGCCATGATCGCATTGAATGGCGGTGCTGGCTCGAAGGGCTGAATGGCCTACTCCTGCACCTATTGTCTATTGTCTATTGTCTACACCTCTCATAATTTGACATATTTCTTTCAGGTCGCCCCTCAAATCTCCAAAGCTCCAGAGAAAACAATCCAAGTTTGTCCAACCTCCGCTTATAGTAACTAATACCCTCTACTCCAGGCGGCATTATGGTTAATGCACCCTTTCCAAAGTCTTCATGTCCTTAATGTGATGTGTGACCAGAACTGCACACAATACTCCAAATGGCTGATCTATGCCGGCCTGAACTATCTAATGTGTTGCTTCCCCATAACCCTCAATTCCTCGATCTTTCAAATATTTATCTATCTTAGTTTCGTTTCGTTTAGAGATACAGTGTGGAAACAGGCCCTTCGGCCCACCGAGTCCGCACCGACCAGCGATCCCCGCACATTAACACTACCCTACACACACTAAGGATAATTGATACCAAGCCAATTAACCTACAAACCTGTACGTCTTTGGAGTGTGGGAGGAAACCGAAGATCTCGGAGAAAACCCAAGCGGGGCACGGGGAGAACGTACAAACTCCGTACAGACGGCACGCGCGGTCAGCATCGAACCCAGGTCTCTGGTGCTGTAAGGCAGCAACTCTACCGCTGCACCACCGTGCCGCCCCTTATCTCTGCCACAAATACATCTGATAGTTCGGCCTCAGGCAGAGAATTCCAGAGATCAATGTTTTTGCCAATCTATCTATCTTTATCCCTGTGTTCTCACCACCATATGCCCTTCCACCTATTTTCATATCATCGGCAAACTTGGAAACCTTACATTGTATCCTGTCCTCCAGGTCGTTAATGTAAATGGTAAACAATTAAGTGGTAAAAATGATTCCTGGGGTACTCTAACGGTTACATTGATCCAGCCTGAAAAATACCCATTTCTTCCAACTCTGATTTCCATGTGGCCGCCAATTTTCAATCCATCCCAACACAATTCCTCCATTACCACAGGCTTTTAATTTATTCTACCGCCTCTTCTGTGGCACCTTGTCAAATGCCTTTTGGAAATCTAAATACATGACATCTCCAAGTTCCCCTTTATCAACTCTCATAGAAACTATAAGATCCCCTCTCATCCTTCTAAATTCCAGTGAATGCAAGCCCATTCTTTCCAATCTTTCCTCATATGACAGTCCCGCCATCCCGGGGATTAACCTTATGAACCTACGCTGCACTGCCTCAATTGGTCAAGGTTGTCCTTCCTCAAATTAGGAGACCAAAACTGCACACAGTACTCCCGGTGTGGTCTTACCAGGGCCCTGTACAACTGCAGAAGGACCTCTTTACTCCTATACTCAAATCCTCTCGTTATGAAGGCCAACATTCCATTGGCTTTCTTCACTGCCTGCTGTACCTGCCTGTTACATCCTCAAAGAATCCAAGCACATTTGTCAAACGTGATTTACCTCTCATAAAACCATGTTGATGCGGTTTGATTATATTGATCTTTCCAAAATGATTAGTTGATTCATCTTTGATTATTAACTGTTGGCGGTAAGTAGAAGACAGCTGCATTTTTTCTGGCAAGTTTTCCTCCCTTAAAGCCTCTTTTGAGTGATAAGACTAGGATGGACTCACTTTTTAAAAAAAAGATACAGAGTGCTGGAGTAACTCAGCGGGTCAGGCAGCATCTGTGGAGAACATGGATAGGTGACGTTTCACAGAGTGCTGGAGTAACTCAGCGGGTCAGGCAGCATCTGTGGAGAACATGGATAGGTGACGTTTCACAGAGTGCTGGGGTAACTCAGCGGGTCAGGCAGCATCTGTGGAGAACATGGATAGGTGACGTTTCACAGAGTGCTGGAGTAACTTAGCGGGTCAGGCAGCATCTCTGGAGAACATGGATAGGTGACGTTTCACAGAGTGCTGGAGTAACTCAGCGGGTCAGGGAGCATCTCTGGAGAACATGGATAGGTGACGTTTCACAGAGTGCTGGAGTAACTCAGCGGGTCAGGCAGCATCTGTGGAGAACATGCATAGGTGACGTTTTGGGTTGGGACCCTTCTTCATTCTGAAGACACAGTGCTGGAGAAGAATCCCGACCCGAAACGTCGTCTGTCCATGTTCTCCAGAGATGCTGCCTGACCCGTCGAGTTACTCCAGCACTCTGTGTCTTTTAAAAATTAAATCTCTTGGACCTTGACTGAAGATCCCCGTTCTAATTCCACAGAGTTCTGTTTATGGAAAGTATAATGAGACTTATCAGTTAGTGATGGGAGCAGCTGAGAGACATTGCACGATGAATATCACATGAATTCGGTTCCCTGGCTGATTTGGAGGCTTTCCACTGTAAAGTTGTCAGAAGGTCACCCACATATTTTTGTCGATACCTCTTACCTGTCATTGTTTAATATGGAATCACAGTCAGACTTGCAGAGGGGTGATAAATCTATATTCTTTTTAATCAAGCTGCTGAATCGCACCGTGCCTGCTTTGATCGCATAAGCTTGGGGGATAACAGCAGAAATGAAGGCTGATCTCATTGAGCAGCTTTTTCCTTTCACTTCCAGCTCGTGCTGTTTGATGGTTGTGCCCTTGTCAAAATGGAGCAGGGCGCATCAGGAACAAGATTATTTACCATTCTTACTTACCCCGGACACAATTCCGTCAACACAACAATAAAACATGATCATAATTCATAAACTACTAAGTGAAACCATTTTAGATCTCCAATTACGGTATATTCGGGTTTGACCTTAACTCCTACGGATCCCCTTGAAACATGTGTGTTTCCGAATACTATTGATGTGTTCTTGTTATTTTGCAAATTGTTGAACTTTTTTTTTTTAACAAAGTCTCTGCTAAGCGTTTTGCTCGGTTTAATCACTTTTAACAGCAGCTGTTTTCTGCAGTGACCTGATCCCTTCCTTCCCAAAGGTCCTGATCATATCTAAAGTGGGGAAGCATCCAGGGCCTAATTAGCTCAGAGATCACCAAACGCACTGCCAAAAGAGAGAAGGGAAAAATTAGTGGAATGTAGACGTGTTCATTGAATGAATTCACATGCTCTCCAAAGTGATTCCTTTGTTTCTGCATGTTATTATAACTTGGATTTTAATAACTGAGGCACTGTTAGCTTTAATAAATTTGGCGCACTTATCAAGGATTATTAAACTGTTTAAAATACAAATTTTAAAGAACTAATCACAATTGAATTTAAGGATATTCTGTGTATGAACTGTTGTTTCTTTAAATTAAGGTAAAACAGAACTTGGCAAATTCCGGGGCACTTTTGTTTTTTAAAATATGTATGTCAGGAGATATATTTTAATCTGAAACTTACAAACAACATTTCATTAATAAAATTATGACTAAAGTCTATTGTTTTATTGAATATATTAGATTGCTAAATAATTCCAAATAAATTAAGGTAGCAGATTAAAGCATACTACATAGAACATAGAACAGTAAAGCACATGGACACATGGTTCAGCCCACAAGCTCTGTGCCAAACATGATGCTAACATCAACATAATCCATTTCCCTCCATTCCCTGCATATCCATGTGCCTATCCGAGTAGTGGTACTTTCTCTCAGTGTAGTTAAATAACACAGAGCACAATTATGGAGGAATTGCAGATGCTGGTTTAAACTGAAAATCGACACAAAAAGCTGGAGTAACTCAGTGGGTCAGACAGCATCTCTGGAGAAAAGGAATAGGTGACGTTTTGGGTCGAGACCCTTCTTCAGACTGAGTCAGGGGAAAGGGAAACAAAGTGTTTCTTTCTATGTTTTGTTTATCTGCTCCTGACTTATGATGTTGTGTTATTTTAATTATATTTTGTATTATAGGTAGGCACAATAAGCTTTGGCTTCTGCCTACACCTTTTTTTTCGGTCAGAAAATATCATGTGTGATTATATTGTTTTATTTTTGATACAATGATTTCGCACTATTTAACTTTCACAACTGTATGGTCAATCTGTGGTATTGTATTGACCGGAAAATAAATAAATAAATTAAAATTTAAAAATTAAATATAGACGGTGATATAGAGAGATATAGAACAAATGAATGAAAGATATGCAAAAAAGTGACGATGATAATGGAATCAGGCCATTGTTAGCTGTGGGCTAGGTGAAAACGAGTTACAGACAATGAGACTCTACAAGACGACTTTGAACCTAGTTCAAAGATTTGGGTGGGGAAGGGATGGAGAGAGGGGGGGATGCAAGGGTTACTTGAAGTTAGAGAACTCATTATTCATACCACTGGGTTGTAAGCTGCCCAAGTGAAATCTGAGGTGCTGTTCCTCCAATTTGCGTGCTCAAGCGAAATATCGGGGAAATTGGAGGAACTGCACCTCATATTTTGTTTGGGCAGCTTACAACCCAGTCGTATGAATATTGTTTTCTCTAACTTCAAGTAACCCTTGCATCCCCCCTCTCTCCGTCCCTCCCCCACCCAAATCTATGGACTAGGTTCAAAGTCGCTGTGTTGAGTCTCTTTTGTCTGGAACTCGTATTGTAATGTATTTTTAAGTACCAACGTGGAGAAAACAGTGACTTCCTTCGAGTAATATTTTGAGGATAGCTGAAGGGGCCAGAGGTGGAGGACGAGCCGGGGGGGGGCGCGGAGGTCGGACGAGGCCACGTGGGTGCCAGACAAGAACAAAGAGACGTCGGCGTGGGGAAGCCGCCAAGAAAATATAGAGGGAGCCGGGGGGGGGGGGGGGGTGGGGGGCATCGAGAGAACAAAGAGGGACCTATCGCGAGGGGCCGCCGAGAACAAAGGGGGACCATTGGGGACTAAATGGAACGCTTTGTAACTTTGTCGGCGCCCTTTATGTAACTACTCTTTGCATACAGCGGCTTGTACTCGCTGGATCGGCTTGTACTCGCTGGAATTTAGAAGATTGAGGGGAGATCTTATAGAAACTTACAAAATTCTTAAGGGGTTGGACGGGCTGGATGCGGGAAGATTGTTCCCGATGTTGGGGAAGTCCAGAACAAGGGGTCACAGTTTAAGGATAAGGGGGAAGTCTTTTAGGACCGAGATGAGAAAGTTTTTCTTCACACAGAGAGTGGTGAATCTGTGGAATTCTCTGCCACAGAAGGTAGTTGAGGCCAGTTCATTGGCTATATTTAAGAGGGAGTTAGATGTGGCCCTTGTGGCTAAAGGGATCAGGGGGTATGGAGAGAAGGCAGGTACGGGATACTGAGTTGGATGATCAGCCATGATCATATTGAATGGCGGTGCGTACAGGCTCGAAGGGCCGAATGGCCTACTCCTGCACCTATTTTCTATGTTTCTATGTTTCTATCTCGTGTATGGTACGTAAAGCAAAGAATCTCACAGTGGCCTGTCACATGTGATAATACACGATCATTCATTCATTCAAACTGCATTCTGTGTTCCATCGCATGAGTTAATTGGGAAGAATTGCTTTGGCCATTGTGTGTAGCAACATGCGGAATGGAAAAAGAAAAGGTTTGCAACACCGCAACAATGAACTGAATAACTTGGGCCTTCTATAATACTTGTTTTAACACCATCAGCATAGTAAAATAAATAAAGTTAACGTGTGCTTAATTTTCCCGTGAGATAAAATGCTTCTCCCTATTCCGCTTCATTATCTTGTCCTTGGATTGAGATTTAGTTTGGAGATACAGCGCGGAAACAGGCCCTTCGGCCCACCAGGTCCGCACCGACCAGCGATCCCCGCATATTAACACCATCCCACACCTATTAGGAACAATTTTTTTTACATTTGCCAAGCCAATTAATCTACAAACATGTACGTCTTTGGAGTGTGGGAGGAAACCGAAGATCCCGGAGAAAACCCACGCAGGTCACGGGGAGAACGTACAAACTCCGTACGGACAGCGCCCGTGGTCAGGATCGAACCCGGGTCTCCAGCGCTGCATTCGCTGTAAGGCAGCAACTCTACCGCTGCGCTACCGTAGCCGCCCATACATGATCCATATATTTAGTTCTGCCTTACAACAATCTACTTTTCGGATAATGTTTCTTGTCTATACGTATCAAGTCTTGAAACAAAAAGACTGGTTATTTTAAACTGATCTCAGGCATTGCTTGGTTACACTGAAAATCTTGTAATTGTGTGGGTTGGAGTGCATGTGTTCAAGAGCTAATTAGCTCGACCTCCCAGTGAAATGATTAATTGTTCCTTGGGTGGTGGGTGGTGCTAGTTGAGATTAGAATTGCAATTGACCAAACACGACTGGAATCGTTTCGACAGGAGCGCAGGACGCCAGTGATCCATCCTGATGTCAAATAATCTAGAGAGTCTGAAGAAGGGCCTCGACACGAAACGTCACCCATCCCTTCTCTCCAGAGATGCTGCCTGTCCCACTGAGTTACTCCAGCATTTTGTGTCTATCTTCGGTGTAAACCAGCATCTGCAGTTCCTTCCTACACAATCTAGAGTGATAGAATTGTACAGCACGGACCCACCAGGACAGTAGGGTAACCAAAAGATTGTACGTAAGATACATCTAAGGACGTAAGAACTTAATAAATAGAAGCAGGGGTACGCATGTACTCGGGTTAATATTTCAGTCTCTGTAGTAGTATGGTGCAAAATGTTTGATGTCATTTACAGATGAGTGAGATCCTGCTGCAGTTTACACTTAAACTTATAAGTTGGACAGAGTGCCATCATTAAGTACATTCAATTTGAACTTGTTAACGTTTAGCGCGACAAAAGTATCTGTTTTTTTGAACGCTGTTCTAACCAGTTGGGACAAAGATTTCCTGGTAAACAGGAGACAGAGTTGTTTGGATTTCACTGACAAGTTTAGGTGAGAGATAAGAACCCTACTTGCAATTCCCATGGACAAAATTAGCAGCTTAACTAATTGGAGGCACAGTGTGTTAATGAAGTTTGTCTCGAGTATAAATCAAAGTCAGTAGAGGCTATTAATTTTCATTTTATTTTGTAAGGCTTAAATAGATCTTTTGTTCTATTAAACGGCCCTTAGCCTTTAAAATAGATTATGTGACACATGTAATATATGATGATATTAACCATCTAGGTGCTGAAGAGTCAGTAGACAAGAAATTAGATCTCTTTGCATACGTTTTTTTTTAAAAGAAATCACATGTAAAGGCAATTTTATCGTATCAGATCATGCTAGCAGTTATTTCTAGGTGAAATTGCGCCATTTGAGAAATTGGCCTCGACACCTCAGAGAAGAGTGCCGAACTACTATCTACCTCATTGGTGACCCTCGGACTATCCTTGATCGGACTTTACTGGCTTTACCTTGCACTTCATGAATAATAGTCTGAAGAATAATAGAATAATAACAGTCTGACGAAGGGTCTCGACCCGAAACATATCCATTCCTTCTCTCCGGAGATGCTGCCTGTCCTGCTGAGTTACTCCAGCATACCGTGTCTATCTTCGATTTAAACCAGCATCTGCAGTTCTTTCCTACACATTCCCTTACCATGTATCTATACACTGTAAATGGCTCAATTGTAATCATGTATTGTCTTTCTGCTGACTGGATGGCACGCAACAAAAAGCTTTTCACTGTACCTCGGTGCATGTGACGATAACTGAATTGAACTGAACTGAAATGTACGCTAATGGCTGCTGTACATCCATCTAGTTTTTAACTTTATCGAGATGCTCATACACCCTACTGGCATGTCCTGTCACAAAAGAAGCTCTGACAAGAACAAACTGAAACATTTCCTAGTCGGATTTCATTGTGGGAATCCAAGATCTGTGGAATTCTCCGCCACAGAAGGCAGTGGAGGCCAATTCACTGGATGTTTTCAAGAGAGAGTTAGATTTAGCTCTTAGGGCTAACGGAATCAAGGGATATGGGGTAAAAGCGGGAACGGGGTACTGATTTTGGATGATCAGCCATGATCATATTGAATGGTGGTGCTGGCCCGAAGGGCTGAATGGCCTACTCCTGCACCTATTTTCTATGTCTGTGTTTCGATGTTTCTGTGTTACTAAGCTTAAAAGGAGGGAGCTCATTTTACAAAAGTATCATTATAAGCAGAGAGGGAGAATTAATGAATCAGTCCAGCACAGTCTTCTGTGCTCAGCAGGTAAGTGACATGTGTTGATATTTTCTATCATTTATATAAAGGGTAAAACATGTAAACTTTTATGATGCCTGTTTGTACAAAGGCCAGCATCTCCATTACAAAGACAGCGTAAATCAATAATCAACAAGGATCACAACTCCCACCGTCAGTCAGTTAAAGTGGCAGCATCTCATTACCATTGATTTATTAGTCCATTTTAAGTCAATTTCCCAAAGTCAAAATGAGCCACCCGTTATCATTAGGTTCTGACACCCGTTATCATTAGGTTAAATGGGAGATGGGGAGGCGAGAGATATGGGGCTCGACGGGGTAATAGAAGTAGGGGGTGGTGGTGATGGGAGGTGGGAGCGAGGCAATGAGGTCTAGGCATAGAAATTTTAAAAGGTTGCATGTTTTTTCATCGGGATACAATTAGCACTTCTCAGCTAACCCTGGAAAGCAAAGCAGAATAAATATTTATTTTGTTCCAATTTTCTCTATCGTCATGCAAAAGTGGAAAGTTATAAATCCATGGACAACAGCACCCTGCTATCGACCTTTCACAAGCATGTGCATCATTTAAACGTGCATCCTCTTGACCATTAGACAAAGGGACGAGCCTCAACCAAATCTAACTAACTCACATCATCGTCCAACTTCCAGTGGAAGTCTTAGACAGAAAACAGGAGGAGGAAATCCAACTGGTTTACATTCTCAGCAGCCAGCGGAAGCTCTATGTTAAAGCCTTGATGGAGATGAACTAATTCACCTCAGATCAGGGACTTCACAAGCCTGTGAAACCTTGTACACAGAATTCACAATTTCTGGAGGGGGACTGACGTGGCAGCACAGTGGTGCAGCTGGTAGAGCTGCTGCTTCACAGCACCAGAGACCCACTGATCTCACATGCTGCCTGTGTGGAGTTTGCACGTCCTCCCTGTGACCGCGTGGGTTTCCTCTGGGTGCGTGTTTGTAGGTTAATTGGCCCTCTGTAAACTGCCCCCTAGTGTGTAGGGAATGGACGAGAATGTGGGATAACATAGGACTAGTGTGAATTTGTGATCAATGGTTGGCGTGGACTTGGTAGGCCAAAGGGCCTGTTTCCATGCTGTAAATTTGTGATTTTCTAAATGCATTAATGCGGTGAAATTAAATTTAATCTCCAAAAGGCTGAAGATCCATAACAATAGACAATAGACAATAGACAACAGGTGCAGGAGGAGGCCATTCGGCCCTTTGAGCCAGCACTGCCATTCAATGTGATCATGGCTGATCATTCTCAATCAGTACCCCGTTCCTGCCTTCTCCCCATACCCCCTGACTCCGCTATCCTTAAGAGCTCTATCCAGCTCTCTCTTGAATGCATTCAGAGAATTGGCCTCCACTGCCTTCTGAGGCAGAGAATTCCACAGATTCACAACTCTCTGACTGAAAAAGTTTTTCCTCATCTCAGTTCTAAATGGCCTACCCCTTATTCTTCCAACATTGGGAACATGTTTCCTGCCTCTAACGTGTCCAACCCCTTAATAATCTTATACGTTTCGATAAGATCTCCTCTCATCCTTCTAAACATAATTTCATTGAAATATACTAGATCTTCAAAAGCCACAACAATGAGTAGAATATTCAGAGCAAAAGTTATTTTGCATTAATTTGTTCATGTACTGAAGCTCAGAACAGGACAGGTTCTGAAACAAAAAAACACGCCTCTTATTAGAATTACATTGAACCTAAGTCTACTTTGCACACAGACACAAAATGCTGGAGTAACTCAGCGGGACAGGCAGCATCTCTGGAGAGAAGGAATGGGTGACGTTTCGGGTCGAGACCCTTCTTTAGACAAGCTCAAAGGAGTGCCACTTACTAATTCAAGGTGACATTTTCACTTCCCACACCAGCCGACCCAATGGCTGCCCTGAGTGAGATTGTCCACTTAGTGCCAATTAGGCAGTTTGCAACTTTGGACTTGTGTCTACTGGGAACTGGTGTGAGCAGGCCTGGATTCCTTTCACTGAGAATCCTCCAGCAACCATCAGCAGGATAGCACTTCCACCCTGTCTGCCTGGTTAAGGCTACGTACCAGAAATGAGAGGAGAGCATGTTTATCCAATGCATTTCCCAGCTCCCACTTGTTGAACTCTGACAATTGTTATAGGTTCTATTCGATTTATTTTTCACCTCCCCCATGCTCTTCCTGTAAAAGCTACTCATTAGAGACGTGGCATTCTTTGCAATCTCTCTCCTACACAATCTCTAAATGTTACGTATCAGATCAAGGATCACTGTAAAGCAGATAACCACACAGAGAGGAGGGCGCTGTTATACACAGGTTGGTTTATATGGAGCAGTGCCATCAGTGAGTCAGCTCGACATGAAATCAATGCCTATTAGTTCAGAATGTCTCACTGGTGGATTTTATGTGGTTTCTTTAGTGGTACCTGAAGTAAAATATATTTTATGGAGGAATATGGCCATTAAGCTGAGAGTGATTGTGAGCAGAACACTTTCTTAACATATCTGTCCACAATAACACTGATGTAAAAGACCAGGAACTGAGTCCTTGTGAAGACAAGTCTCTTCGTTGGCAGTACATCACTCAATGTGTTGTGTGGCACAAGTACCACTGTGCTAACTGGCGAAGGAAAGATCCAGCAGAAGAAAACCGAGCATCCATGAGATGCTGAGCAATCAACAGCAGTAGGTTGTACAACATCAATATCTATCAGTCACGCCTTTACTTATCCGTTGTTCTCCATGTCAATCTACGAGACCTAACCTGGTTCATTGCAGAGTACTGAGCTGCAGCTCAAGAACAAGCAAATATTACCCAAGGTGGCCGAGTGGTGAAGGCGGTGGACTCGAAATCCAATGGGGACTCCCCCCACAGGTTTGTCCTGTTAATGGCAGCACAGCGGCACGGCTGGTAGAGCTGCTGCCTCACAGCGCCAGAGACCCGGGTTCGATCCCGACCTCGGGTGCTGTCTGTGTGGAGTTTGCACGTTCTTCCTGTGACCGCGTGAGTTTTCCTTGGGTGCTCCGGTTTCCTCCCATGTCCCAATGGCGTGCGGGTTTTTAGGTTAAATGGCCCCTCTGTAAATTGCCCCGAGCGTGTAGGGAGTGGGTGAGAAAGTGCGCTAACATAGACCTCGCGTCAATGGGAGATCGATGGTCAGTGCGGACTCAGTGGGCCAAGGGGCCTGTTTCCATGCTGTATCTGCGAGCTCTGGATATCTAAACTCAAAACACCAAAGCCACAACTAACAGATCAGAGCAAATCTCTCCAGCCTCATCAAACCCCGTCAGAAATGATGATGGAGAGTTAAGAGTGGAGGGCGGTACATGAACATTCGTATCCCGAACCACTGAAGAGCCCAGCACAGAGTAAAAGGACGAGGCTGAATCATTTGCAAATGATTTGTTATTAGATGGGCAATGCCTTGTGATATCAAGAAGTGGCTGGGTGGGATGGATGTGAAAAGAAATTTGGCCTTTGACAAATCAGGCCTGAAAATGAGATAAAGTTTCAATTTCCAAGCTGCAAGGTTGACATGGAGCCATTGAGTATTCACAGGCTCCAGGTACTTAGCCAGCATTATAAGTGCTTGGAGTTCATGACTTGAAGAACTTCCTTGATAAGCAAGAACTGCCACAACATGTGTAGGAAACTGCAGATGCTGGTTTACACCAAAGATAGACACAAAATGCTGGAGTAACTTAGCGGGACATGCAGCATCTCTGAAGAGAAGGAATGGGTGACTGGGTGGGTGGGAAACGTCACCCACTCCTTCTCTCCAGAGATACTGCCTGTCCCGCTGAGTTACTCCTGCATTTTGTGTCTAACTGCCAAAACCTGGCGAGCCAACTCGCCTATCCTCCAGGTCTGAATTCATGCCATTTAGCCTGCATGCTGTTTATTCCTACTGTATTAGGAGACAGATCAAGAGGTTCTACTGAGAGGCTCAGCAACTCATTCTGGTAACATTGATGATCGTCCACAATGGGTTACCTTGCCAGCAATACCGTATTCTCTGAACGGATGAGTAAATAAAGAAATTCTGGAACAATAATATTGACACCATTCTCTGCACTTCCCTTTGTTAATGAAATCCTGAAGGGTAAAGTCTGTATAGGAAAAAAACTGCAGATTAAAATCAAAGGTAGACACAAAATGCTGGAGTAACTCAGCAGATCAGGCAGCATCTCGGGAGAGAAGGAATGGGTGACGTTTCCCACCCACCCAGTCACCCATTCATTCTCTTGCCATTCCTTCCTTCTAAAGTCTGTATAAGAAAATAACTGCAGATGCTGGTACAAATCACAGAGTCTCACGTTTCCCAGTGTGATGACATGCTGAGACTGGCTCTCGGATACAGCATTGTGTTTGCTATTGATATGTTGCAGGCTCTCATAGGTTTTCAGTAGGTGCGGTTTAAAGGGGGCAGAGCACAATATTAGCAAAAGATAGACACAAAAGGCTGGAGTAACTCGGCGGGTCAGTCAGCATCTCTGGAGAAAGGAAACAGGTGACATTTCGAGTCGAGACCCATCTTGAGACACTTCTATTCCTTTTCTCCAGAGATGTTGACTGACTCACTGAGGTACTCCAGTTTTTTGTGTCTATCTTCGGTTTAAACCAGCAGTTCCTTCCTAGACAATAGAGAAACATAGAAAATAGGTGCAGGAGGAGGCCATTTGGTCCTTCAAGCCAGCAACGCCATTCATTGTGATCATGGCTGATCATTCACAATCAGTAACCTGTGCCTGCCTTCTCCCCATATCCCTTGATTCCGCTAGCCCCTCGAGCTCTATCGAACTCTCTTTTAAATTCATCCACTGAATTGCCCTCCACTCCCCTCTGTGGCAGAGAATTCCACAGATTCACAACTCTCTGGGTGAAAAAAAAATTCTCACCTCAGTTTTAAATGGCCTTCCCTTTATCCTTAGACTGTGGCCCCTGGTTCTGCACTCCCCCAACATTGGGAACACTTTTCCTGCATCTAGCTTGTCCAGTCCTTTCATAATTTTATGCGTCTTTATAAGATCCCCTCTCATCCTTCTAAACTAGCGCAGCGGTAGAGTTGCTGCTTTACAGCGAATGCAGCGCCGGAGACTCAGGTTCGATCCTGACTACGGGTGCTGCACTGTAAGGAGTTTGTACGTTCTCCCCGTGACCTGCGTGGGTTTTCTCCGAGATCTTCGGTTTCCTCCCACACTCCAAAGACGTACAGGTATGTAGGTTAATTGGCTGGGTAAATGTAAAAATTGTCCCTAGTGGGTGTAGGATAGTGTTAATGTACGGGGATCGCTGGGCGGCACGGACTTGGTGGGCCGAAAAGGCCTGTTTCCGGCTGTATATATATGATATGATATGATATGATAATACAAGCCCAGTCTTTCCAATCATTCCTCACATGACAGTCCCGCCATCCCAGGGATTAACCTCATGAACCCACGCTGCACTGCCTCAATAGCAAGGATGTCCTTCCTCAAATTAGGAGACCAAAACTGCACACAATACTCCAGATGTGGTCTCACTAGGGGCCTATACAACTGCAGAGCTGCAGAAGTTCCTTCCTAGACAATATAAGCGATGTTCTTACAGTTACAGGGAAGTGTTGCCACTGAAAGAATGAATTCAGCAAGGATGGGAATATGGACAGGTACCATCAGGGAGATCATAGTGTCCTGGGCAGACCGGGGAGGCGTGGCACCTGAGGGAGAGACTGGAAGACTATCCAGGACAACAGCCTGATGTCCCTGGCAATAGGAAACATGTTCTCAATGTTGGGGGAGTTCCTGGCATTAGGAAACATGTTCTCAATGTTGGGGGAGTCCAGAACCAGGGGCCACAGTTGAAGAATAAGGGGTAGGCCATTTAGAACGGAGATGAGGAAAAACTTTTTCAGTCAGGGAGTTGTGAATCTGTGGAACTCTCTGCCTCAGAAGGCAGTGGAGGCCAATTCTCTGAATGCATTCAAGAGAGACCTAGATAGAGCTCTTTAGGATAGCGGAGTCAGGGGGTATGGGGAGAAGGCAGGAACGGGGTGCAGACTGTGGATGCCTGCACTTTGGGAAAACCTTTGGGAAAACCTGCAGTAGAGGCGTTCCAGTGCCACTGCCTGTGGGCTGGAGAAAAAGTAAATGAGTTCTCCTCTTGTGTAGAAAGGAACTGCAGATGCTGGTTTACACCAAATGCTGGAGTAACTCCGCGGGACAGGCAGCATTTGTGGATAGAAGGAATGGGTGACGTTTCAATAGACAATGGACAATAGACAATAGGTGCAGGAGGAGGCCATTCGGCCCATTGAGCCAGCACCGCCATTCAATGTGATCATGGCTGATCATTCTCAATCAGTACCCCGTTCCTGCCTTCTCCCCATACCCCCTGACTCCGCTATCCTAAAGAGCTCTATCTAGGTCTCTCTTGAATGTATTCAGAGAATTGGCCTCCACTGCCTTCTGAGGCAGAGAGTTCCACAGATTCACAACTCCCTGACTGAAAAAGTTTTTCCTCATCTCCGTTCTAAATGGCCTACCCCTTATTCTTCAACTGTGGCCCCTGGTTCTGGACTCCCCCAACATTGAGAACATGTTTCCTGCCTCTAACGTGTCCAACCCCTTAATAATCTTATACGTTTCGATAAGATCCCCTCTCATCCTTCTAAATTCCAGTGTATACAAGTTTCTGGTCGAGACCCTCGTTTAGACTGCTCTTGTTGAGTCTGGAGCTTGGATGACTTCACCAATGCAGAAAAATGAAGTGCAACCTGGAATGGTCGTGGCCCTGGGAAACTGAGTGCTGCTATCACCCTGATCCACATTGGCAAAGCGTTCAAGACACACAACTGAGGAAGTGTCCAAGATCATGGGAGCTCACCCATTTCAATGCAGTTTGAATATTGGCCCTTTATGTGGCAATGTCAGGGGTATTAATAAAATCTGCCTGTTCAAAGAATAAATAAGAACTGATGGGTTTTTTTTCAGTCCAGCAAGGTTGGAAATCTCAGTGTAAATTGACTTTGGATCATTTGGGAGAGTTTTGCACCAGAGGAATAGTGTGAGGGAGGACAAAATACCTGCCAACAAAGAGGAGTCAAGTTTCCTGACAGGCACGAGGCCATCCAGATACACATATGTGCAAATCTCTCTACTCTAGGGGAACCACATTTTTAGACGCACTGTACTGTTTTATTTCGGAGTTAAGCAAACCAATTTGTAGCCTGTTATACCTTTTGAATACTTGCCCAAAGATCAATGTTGAAATCAAACTCTGGGCAATTTCCATCATTCAGAGCTTTCTTCATCGATACGGAGTTATTTGGGGGATATTGAATAGAATCCAGATCCAAATTCATTCAGATTTTATGTATTTCACTCAAATCAACAGGGCTCAATTTCAATGGACACAAAGTGCTGGAGTAACTCAGTGGGTCAGGCAGCATCTCTGGAGAGAAGGAATGAGTGACCCTTCTTCAGACTGCGAGTCAGGGGAAAGGAAACAAAAGATATAGACGGTGATGTAGAGAGATATAGAACAAATGAATGAAAGATATGCAGAAAAGTAACGATGGAAGAGGGAAAAGGCCATTGTTAGCTGTTTGCTCGGTGAGAACAGGAACCTGGTACGACTTGGGTGGGGGAGGGATGGAGAGAGAGGGAATGCAGGGGTTACAAAGTTAGATAAATCAATATTCATACCATTGGGTTGTAAGCTCACTGGGTTGTTATTTCAATAGGTTTAATTGTGAACTGGAAATCGCAGTAGCCATCAACTGGAGTAAAACATGGCAGAAATGCACACTGCAAATTATTAACACATGTTGATGTAACGAGCAGTAACACCATAAGGCACAAACTGCTTTACAACTGTTAAACTGATTTAAGTAGCTGTTTAAAGACTGCAAATAACTTCCAAGGAAAGGCTAAATGTTTATTCCATAAAGTTTCTATATGTCAGAGTAAATGACCCAATTATCTTGTCTTATTTCCATTTAAATGGGTGTATAAAGTTTTAATTTATGATGATGTATGTTCATCAGTAGTAATTTACACTTGGAGAACAGCAATTGCATTTTGTGTTAGTGGCAGCTGGCCAGATGGCAGTCAAGGAAGGAACTGCAGATGCAGGTTTAAACCGAAGATAGACACAAAATACCGGAGTAACCTAAAATAGGTGACGTTTCGGGTCGAGATTTTTGCTAATCCCATTTACACTTTTAAACATACTGTATATTTCTATTTACTTACCATCCCCTCTTGCCTTTTACATCCATCTCTTTTGTCATTTAATCTCTCCCACCTTCATTTTTATCAGGAGCTGAACCATCCTAGCACAACTCGAGAGCAGTCCTGAACTACTATCTACCTCATTGGAGGTCCTTGGACGATCTTTGATCGGACTTTACTGGCTTTATCTTGCACTAAACGGTATTTCCTTTAGCATGTATCTGTACACTGTGAGTGGCTCAATTGTAATCATGTATTATCTTTCCGCTGACTGGTTAGCACGCAACAAATGCTTTTCACTGTACCTCGGTACACGTGACAATAAACTCAACTAAACTAAACTAGCTTCCTCTTTTATTTTTTCCTCCCAACCCCACTACCAACCTGTAATAAAAATGAACTCTTAACCTCACAGCTTGCACCTTAAAATTTGTTTTATCTCTAACGTTTCTCAGTTCGGATGAAGGATCGTCAACGTGAAATGTTAAACTGGTTCTCTCTTCACAGGCACCGCCTGACCTGTTGAGTATTTCCAGCATCTTTTTTTTGTTTTATTCCTCAATGACGTGTTTCATTCATATCTTAAGATTACTAATTGTACCACGGAATCTAACCTTCTGTTGTCAGCATTCCACAGGACCGATTAAAATGACATAAATGTAGATACGTGCTCTAATATTTACCTCTATTGACTGCTAGTGCATTGAATCCAACACAGTTCAAGGTCTGGTAAAGTTGTCCGCACAGCTTATGCTGGGAATACACCATGAAGCAAAAAAAGCTCATGTCTTCCCATTCTGTGCCCTCATGGTTACACAGTCCTGTGTCATTACCTGAGTGACTGCAGCCAGGCTTGGAACCCTCAAACTGCATTTCTGTTCTGATTTCAGATTTTAGATTTAGAGATACAGCGCGGAAACAGGCCCTTCGGCCCACCGAGTCCGTGCCTCCCAGCGATCCCCGCACACTAACACTATCCTACACACACTAGGGACAATTTATACATTTACCCAGTCAATTAACCTACAAACCTGCACGTCTTTGGAGTGTGGGAGGAAACCGAAGATCTCGGAGAAAACCCACGCAGGTCACGGGGAGAACGGACAAACTCCGTACAGACGGCCCGATGACGAAAATAACAAGCTTCCACGAAGACAGAAAAGGTTTTCCTTATTGTCCTTTGACTGCAGGTTAATTGTGTAGGAAAATAACTGCAGATGCTGATACAAATCAAAGGTATCACAAAATGCTGGAGTAACTCAGCGGGTCAGGCAGCATCTCAGGAGAGAAGGAATGGGTGACGTTTGATCATACCTGTCCTGGCTGAATGCAAGAAACCATAATTGTACAACATAATGGATCAGGAGCTAATGGAGAAGACATGCTTGGTTGTAGAAAGGTTACCCTTCAATGCACAAGTTAATTTCTCCTCTCTCAGCTTCTCTTGTCCACATGCTCAATGTGAAGTTAGCCTCTCGTATACTCACCTGAGACAAGCATATCAATCAATTCATAAATAAAAGACAATTGCATTTTATTATATAGAGGATGTCACAAGTATGGATTAGGTATAATAAATTGCCCCACATGTGAGCCTGATGGGATAATTTGCAAGTAACAAAGTCACAATTTTGTTGTAGTTGATGTCTCAAAGTTATATTCATCACCCCCTCCCTGCTGCTTGTGATTTGTTTTAATAATTCTTCATTTTCCAAAATACAAATTTTCAGTACAAAATGTTACAGAGGTGGGGATGTGAGAGACAACTCCTGGATCAGATCTTACGTCTGGGATTTTTTTGGTAACTTTTGTAATGATTATATCGAGAGTGATGGGCAGGGAGAGAGGAAGGCTCATTTTCTGAAGGAGCTGGTGTAATCCACTCGAAAGACTTCAATATTGTGCTGCAATATTGGCAGACGTGGCAACTTTCTGTTGCTGCAAATTTTCACAGTGCAGTCATTTTACTGAAGTAGAGTTACACAATAAAGAGGATGCCATTCAGACCATTGTGCTGGTGTCAGCTCCCCTATTATTTTGACTTCAATAAGTAAAAATAATTTTAATGTCATAAATATCTCTAAGTCAACTAAAAGCCCCGGCTGCAATCAATTTCAAGACGCACGACTGAATTGCAAATTGTAGTGTAAGAATCACCAACGATGAACAGCATATTCATGTATGAAAGTACGGACAAGCAAACAAGCAGTTTTTCACTGTATCTTGGTTCATGTGATAACAGTAAGCCCATAACGATACCAAGGCATATTTCTAAATGTTAAAAATGGAGCTGCCTCTACACTTACCAGTGTTTCTCAAGTTACCTCTTTATTGCCTTATCTTATGATTCACAACTGCTTGTTACTGGCAATCAATGAAGGTTCTTCCTTTGACATCATGAACAGGGGAAATCAAATTTTCTTCAATTAATGCGTGGCATAATCAATATTCAACACATCAATCCTCTGCACCGCAGAGTCAAGAAAGGCTCAAAGTTTTTCCCCGTCGCTCTATGAGAGTAAATTGATTCAAAATACAGAACATCTACTCAAATAATCTTTCGCTGTACATTTCGATCTAGTTGACTTTCCTCACATAATATTTCACTGATCACATCAACTCGAGAGCTCGTAAATACACCCACAATTTCATTATCCCCATTTACAGTTATGTTCAATCCAAATGCTAAACATTTATGTATTCATTATTTGTCAAAAGGCATTAACCAAGACAGTATTATCTGAACTGACAATCCTTTAGTAGTTTTAGTGATCTGCACTTGTGGTTAATTTGATGGATTATATTTTTTAACCAAGCACTGAATCTCATCAAATTTTGAATCATTGAGCAGTAGGAGACTAAAATGAATAGACTTTTTGGCTATAACTATATGAAGCTGAATGCTTCATAGTGGCGACAGTCATTTGGTAACATTGAATATTTTAACATGGATTTTGGATTTCTATCAAAAGGTTAATTAACAGCATTTTCTCTTTAAAATAGGTGAAAATCGTTAGATGTATTGGTCTTATACCCTTGCTCCATAATATAAATGTTGCATTCATCAAGAGTCAAGCAATGGTTTAAATTTTTTTGCCTTCCATCACAGTGAGGAATGTGGAGGAGTCACTGTGGTGGATGTTCATGTTGAAATGTATTTTGTGTGTTCTGTTGCTTTTTATTGGTATGACTGTATGGTAAATCAAATTCCTCGTATGTTGCAAAATGTACATGGCTAATAAAGTACGATTATGACTATGATTATGATTATTATGATTTAAAACAAAAACCCAGAAAATGTTGGTAAGATTGAGCCGGGCAGTCAGCATCTGTGGAGAGAGAAATAAAGCTAATAGTTCAGGTCAATGTCAACCTGTTATCAACAGTCATCAACCTTTTTCTTTCAGATTTCCAGCATCTATGTTATTTTGTGAATCCTCTGCGTTCAAACTACGCTGGTTCCCGTTCCTTGCATTAACGCACTCTTGTTAAATGTCTTGATGGGGAGCTCGAACAAAGCTACAGTCTTTGGAGATAAAAATAGCAATTGCAATTACATTTGAAGTTGGTTAGCGTGGCTCTCTTTCACCTGTGTGGTGGGTTCAACTCCAGCCAAAACCGATGGGGTGAATTGATTGTTCCTATAAGGAGCCTACATGGAATGCAGTTGGCTGGTCGTGACCTTGTTCCATGTGGACATGGTTGCACAGTGCAGACGGTGCACTAATTGCCTTCAAATTGACAATTTTACTTGCAGAGGTCATAAAGAAAGCTGTGGAAGGAAGTGGAAACGTTAGGCAGCCTACTCTCCCCAGATTGGGGTTAATGTGTGTGGCTGAGATGAGTACAGTGTTTTACTCTGTAGCTGGCCATGTTATACCTAATGTGAGAAATGTGGATGCTGGATACAGCTGGCTTAAAGCAGGAAATGGTTCTATTTTCAATCAGTGATAACTTCCACCCTGACGAACAGCAAGAATTACAGCAAAACGGGTGGGTGGATAAAAGTGTCCTCAACCTGCCTTGATTTATACTTTAGATTTGAAGGGATGTCAGTTTTACAGGCAAGAACAAAACCAATCAGGTGGAACAAAGTAAAACAGGACCGGGGAGTTGATGAGGGCAGGAGACACATCACGCACTCTGAATCCATGATTCAAGGAGAGGATAAGGGATTGCTTGAGAGAGCAAAGTTTAGTTGCGGAACGTGGAAAGATATCGCAGGCCGAGCAGGAGTGAAAGGGCAAGAGAAGGAAGAAACAGAAAAGGAGGAATGGTTTCCAGGGGCACTTTTGATTGTATATTTTTATGAAGATTTAAAAAAAATTAAAATAACGCAAAATACACAATGATTCCAGTTGAATAGTGGTTACATTGTGAGCGAGGAAATAGTAGGTGGAGAAAAGAAAAGGACCTGATTACTAGCCAAATCTGTGAGAATTTAATTGGGAACGGGAGGCTTTGTACTTGTTGAATTATGCAATTAAGAAAAAGTAATCTCACAATCCACTTGGATTTCAATGCATTCAGAAGAGCAACAATAAATTCGTTCTTTAAGGTAGGCTGCCCAGAGCAGCCACAACACAGCTGAAAAGATGGTGAGAGAACATTTGGAGGAAGGGAGAACATAATAATCACCCTGTAGGTGTGTGGAACCCCCATGTAATGGTCTCCCCCCACCCCCGCCCCACCCCAACGAACAACTTCCATGCCATGGGAGGTCCCACACCATTGTAAGGTGCAGTGTGTAGGAAGGAACTGCAGACGCTGGTTTACACCCAAGATAGACACAAGGTGCTGGAGTAACTCAGCGGGACGGGCAGCATCTCTGGAGAGAAGGGATGAGGCGGCGTTTCGGCTCGAGACCCTTCTTCAGACTGAGAGTCAGGGGAGAGGGGCACAGAGATAAGGAAGGGTAAGGTGTGAAAACGAGAGATCAAAGGGGGCGGGTGTTCAAGGGAAATGTAGAATGGACCATTGTTATCTGAGGGGAAGGTGACAACGAGGCAAACAATCAGGTGTAGGATGAGTGGGGGGGGAGATCAGAGTGAGCGACTGACGGGAATGACATAGAGATGTAGCAAGTACAGAGACCACGGGTGCTGCATATTCCATTCCCCTGAGCGCTGCTGGGTGGATGTTGTGTGCAAGGCATGTTTTAAGGAGTCCCTTTTACCGCAGCCAATCCCAGCGTGAAGTGAGTGATCCAAATGTGCAAAGGAAGTCCAAAGTTTCGCCCAACTGTTCCAATTTATATCAGCAATGGAGGAAAGGCGCAATCTCAGGAGGCTGTGGTTGACACTGGGAATGCATGAGGAGTGCACAGAATGCACATTTCCCGATGACCATAATGTCAACCGCTGGCGCAATCGGACCCAGGTGAAATTTGCTTTAATGTTTGATTTACGTGGGGGGAAAAAAGTGCCAATGGATTTAATTTCTCGGGCGTGGAGTTGAAACACTTCCAAAACCCAGTGCATGCGTTACTTTCCAAATACCTCACTGCTGGCATTAGTACCGCTCGCCCTTATTATTTGGTATGTGTAAGGCAGGAACTTCATACAGTAGATAGACACGACACGCTGGAGGAACTCAACGGGTCAGGCAGCGTCTCTGGAGGGAAGGAATAGGTGACGTTTCGGGTAGAAAACCCGTCTTCAGAGTCAGGGAAAAGGGAAATTAGAGATATAGACGGTGAAGTAGAGAGATATGGAACAAATGAATGAAAGATATGCAACAAAAAAAAAGTAACGATGTTAAAGGATGTCAGATCTATAAAAGATACACGGGTTAAGCAGGAAAGTACAGGGTGGTGGAGAAGCTGGGTTGCTTGCTGTGAGGGTAGAATGGCAGGGCGCATGATTTGGATACAAGACCAACATGTTTGAACCCTCCTGGGACTCAGGCATGACTCAACGTGAGTTGTACAGGGCATTGGTGAGACCACACCTGGAGTATTGCGTACAGTTTTGGTCTCCTAATCTGAGGAAAGACATTCTTGCCATAGAGAGAGTACAGAGAAGGTTCACCAGATTGATTCCTGGGATGGCAGGACTTTCATATGAAGAAAGACTGGAAAGACTCGGCTTGTACTCGCTGGAATTTAGAAGATTGAGGGGGGATCTTATAGAAACTTACAAAATTCTTAAGGGGTTGGACAGGCTAGATGCAGGAAGATTGTTCCCGATGTTGGGGAAGTCTAGAACAAGGGGTCACAGTTTAAGGATAAGGGGGAAGTCTTTTAGGACCGAGATGAGAAAGTTTTTTTTCACACAGAGAGTGGTGAATCTGTGGAATTCTCTGCCACAGAAGGTAGTTGAGGCCAGTTCATTGGCTATATTTAAGAGGGAGTTAGATGTGGCCCTTGTGGCTAAAGGGATCAGGCGGTATGGGGAGAAGGCAGGTGCGGGATACTGAGTTGGATGATCAGCCATAATCATATTGAATGGCGGTGCGTACAGGCTCGAAGGGCCGAATGGCCTACTCCTGCACCTATTTTCTATATTTCTATGATACCTCAACTTAAAGCGTGGAATAGCCAAAAGATCGCCGGCAATGTGGGTCTCAACCTGTGGACAGGCTTCGCAAGACGGTGGCTCTACCCGATGTGTGAACTTGGCAAGAACAACAACAAACTAGGATCTCCAGCTGTTGCTAAAAGGCACAGATGCCGCTTCCATTGGAACTGAGTGTGGCTTCTTGCGAGTTGCTCAAATCCAAACGCAAGGTTTCAAGGCAACAAGTGCAAAGAAAGAGATGCCTCTTCCTCGACACAAGTCTGGTGCACAATGTTCACACAGAGAAATATTTATTTCTGCACAATAATGATTAAGAACATACAGTATATATATATATACTCGATATAACTGTCTGTAAACACATTAAAAAATAGCATTCGGGGTCCAAATGGAGTACGAAATCAAGGACGTTATGGTAGGTAGACTGTTATAAATCGCTTTCAGACCTCAACTCACGTTTTGTGCCCAATTTCAGGCACCGCGTTTCAAGAGGAATACTTGGGCAAGAGGAATACTTGGGCAAGAGGAATACTTGGCCAAGAGGAATACTTGGGCAAGAGGAATACTTGGTCCACGAGAGACGCCGGGAAGGAGGGAAGTATACGGAGAGTCTGGAGAAGCTGTAGTTACTCTCGTCATAGTAAAGAAGGTTAAGGGGGTGATGGCAAATAGGCAGAAGTAGAGGTGGCCGAGAGGATGTGTTGCCATTGGCAGGAGGATCCGCGACCAAAAGTGCCGGGTATTAAATGCCAGGGCAACATAAACATCTTTAAAGAAAGCCAAACCCAGCCACGTATGATCAAGAATGCGTTACTCCTGAGAGGTGGGCTCGACTTCATTAGGGAATTGGATACATCTATAAAGGGAAGGGAGTGCGGTTAAACGGCATGCGTTGGGAAGGAACGGCAGATGCTGGTTTAAACCGAAGACAGACACAAAAAGCTGGAGGAACTCAGCGGGACGGGCAGCATCTGTGGAGAGAAGGAAGGAATGGGTGCCGGGTCTCGACCCGAAACGTCACCTATTCCTTCTCTCCAGAGATGTTGCCTGAGCCGCCGAGTTACACTTTTGTGTCTACCTGCGGCTAAATCTGATCTGATCTGAGGAAATACATTCTTGCCATAGAGGGAGTACAGAGAAGGTTCGCCAGATTGATCCCTGGGATGGCAGGACTTTCATATGAAGAAAGACTGGATAGACTCGGCTTGTACTCGCTGGAATTTAGAAGATTGAGGGGGGATCTTATTGAAACTTACGAAATTCTTAAGGGGTTGGACAGGATAGATGCAGGAAGATTGTTCCCGATGTTGGGGAAGTCCAGAACAAGGGGTCACAGTTTAAGGATAAGGGGGAAGTCTTTTAGGACCGAGATGAGAAAGTTTTTTTTCACACAGGGAGTGGTGAATCTGTGGAATTCTCTACCACAGAAGGTAGTTGAGGCCAGTTCATTGGCCATATTTAAGAGGGAGTTAGATGTGGCCCTTGTGGCTAAAGGGATCAGGGGGTATGGAGAGAAGGCAGGTACAGGATACTGAGTTGGATGATCAGCCATGATCATATTGAATGGCGGTGCAGGCTCGAAGGGCCGAATGGCCTACTCCTGCACCTATTTTCTATGTTCCTAAATGGCAGCTGGGGAGAAGGAATGGGCGACGTTTCGGGTCTGAAGAAGGGGGTCTCGACTCGAAACGTCACCCATTCCTTCTCTCCACAGATGCTGCCCGTCCCGCTGAGTTCCTCCAGCATTTTGTGTCCATCTCTGGAAGCCGCTGTCTGTGTGGGACTCTGGGAGGGATAGTCGAGAGAGACTGGCAGAGTCCACTCCCATCCCGCCCCCTTCCTTTCCCGACAACTTCCAGCCCCACCGCGAAATATCTGCAGACTTTACCCCTTGAAGACAAACACAAAATGTTGGCGTAACTCAGCGGGACAGGCAGCACCTCTGCAGAGAAGGAATGGGTGATGTTTGGGGTCGAGACCCTTCTTCAAACGTCACCCATTCCTTCTGTCCGGAGGTGCTGCCTGTCGCGCTGAGTTACTCCAGCATTTTGTGCCTTTCTTCGGTTTAAACCAGTATCTGCCGTTCCTTCCTACACACTTTGTTCCTGAGATCTTCAGGAAACGAATTTTGCCTTCCTCGGTCGTACTTTGCCGGCTTGACCTGGCACTAAACGTTATCCCCTTATCTTTTCTCCAGAGATTTTGCCTGACCCGCGAGTTACACTTTTGTGTCTGTCTGCGGCTGAATGGTAGCTGGGGAAAAGGGATGGGCGACTTTTCGGGTCTGAAGAAGGGTCTCAACACCCATTCCTTCCCTCCACGGATGCTGCCCGTCCCGTTGAGTTCCTCCAGCATTTTGTGTCTATCTCTGGAAGCCGCTGTCTGTGTGGGACTCGGGTTCCACTGCACTCTGTGGTTATTGTAATCATGTATTGATCGTATTGCTCCTACAACAATCGCGTATTCCAGAACAAGGGGTCACAGTTTAAGGATAAGGGGGAAGTCTTTTAGGACCGAGATGAGAACGTTTTTTTTCACACAGAGAGTGGTGAATCTGTGGAATTCTCTGCCACAGAAGGTAGTTGAGGCCAGTTCATTGGCTATATTTAAGAGGGAGTTAGATGTGGCCCTTGTGGCTAAAGGGATCAGGGGGTATGGAGAGAAGGCAGGTACGGGATACTGAGTTGGATGATCAGCCATGATCATATTGAATGGCGGTGCGTACACGCTCGAAGGGTCGAATGGCCTACTCCTGCACCTATTTTCTATGTTTCTATTTTCTATGTATTGTCTTTGCGCTAAGCGGTTAGCGCGCAACACAAGCCTTTCACTCTATCTGGGTACGCGTGACATAGAAACATAGAAACATAGAAAATAGGTGCAGGAGTAGGCCATTCGGCCCTTCGAGCCTGCACCGCCATTCAATATGATCATGGCTGATCGTCCAGCTCAGTAACCTGTACCTGCCTTCTCTCCATACCCCCTGATCCCTTTAGCCACAAGGGCCACATTTAACTCCCTCTTAAATATAGCCAATGAACTGGCCTCAACTACCTTCTGTGGCAGAGAATTCCACAGATTCACCACTCTCTGTGTGAAAAAATGTTTTCTCATCTCGGTCCTAAAAGACTTCCCCCTTATCCTTAAGCTGTGACCCCTTGTTCTGGACTTCCCCAACATCGGGAACAATCTTCCCGCATCTAGCCTCTCCAACCCCTTAAGAATTTTATATGTTTCTATAAGATCCCCCCTCAGTCTTCTAAATTCCAGCGAGTATAAGCTTAGTCTATTCAGTCTTTCTTCATATGGAAGTCCCGCCATCCCAGGGATCAATCTGGTGACAATAAACTCAACTGAACTGAAATTCGCCCGTTAATCGGCGGGCGAGATAGTTCCCCATCATCGCCAATCTTTCCGTTCAGGTCCTCTCAGGTGCAACTTGCCTGAGGACTCTTTCTCACCTGAGAAACTTCACACACAAAAAAACGTTTTTGTTCGTTCGCCACTGGGAAGACAAGCACTTACTTACCTGGCCGTTCTTACACAGGTCTGCCCACATACTCGTGCCATCCCCTCCTCTCATGAGGACGTGATAGGTAAAGAAGTAGATTCCGGGCACAGTGCAGGTGAACTTGCCCGTGGACGCTTCGTAGTGGTTCCCAACGTTTGTCACAACGTCGTCAAACTTGAGGACTTCGTAGCCTTCGTGGGGTTTCTTGAGTCCGGCGTAAAAAGCAATCTTCGGGCTGTGGAAAGCGGCGCTGAATGTCCCTGCCCCTGAGCCGGGCGGGCCGGGCGGGCCGGGCTTGCCAAGGTCTCCCCATTCACCGGGCGGACCTCGCGGGCCCGGGGGTCCAGGCTCTCCGGGAGGTCCCCTGGGTCCGGGTTTGCCCCGGCGTCCCTGGTCGCCCTTGCCCCCGTGGATGAAGGGTGGCGGGGACATGACGGCCAGATCCTGGATGGCTTCTGCAGCCGTGGAGCTGGGCTTCGGGCTATAGGGGTCGCACACCATCCTGCAGCTGCCCAGCATCTCGTAGTGAGCCGAAGCCTTGGAGCTTTGGACCAGTAAAGGGATGGCGATGAGCAGAATCAAGACCATGGCCACCCCTATGGCAGCTCCAATCACTCGCTTCCGCCGGCTGATTCTGGACGCAGCCAGCGTCAAAAAATCGTTTTCACTTTTGGAAGTAATGGTGAACGATTTAACGGAGGCCACCGCAGAGGCGAAATCTGTTTGGGTGGCTATCGGGAGGCAGGAGGGATTGCTGTGGGGGTGAATCAGGATCTGCCAGAGAAAGTTTAGCTGGGGCTGTTCTCCCCCCTGCCAGTTGCAATGTCCATCAGTGAGGAAGGCAGCGCGCAGTGTCTGTACCGACAGGCTGCTCCACTCGGTCTGACGAGGGAAAAGGGGATTTTGTGGACAATCCGAGCGACCCCTGCCTTCAGATCGCGTGGAATCACATCTTCCTGACGCCAGCCGCCCTCGGCTCGGATCGCCAATCTTCGCAGAAGTGCGGACAGGTCTCCCAAACTTCTTAAAAACATATATATATATATATATATATATATAAGTCTTCCGATATTTAAATAGGCGGCAGACAATAAAGCAAGATACACTCAAAAGTGACGCGGCAGCAAGGAGTTTGCATTTCAACGATCTCAACAATAAACCACATGATGTTTTAGGGACTATTTATTTTCGCAGGCTGCAGAAATCGCTTTTTTTTAAAAGCACGAATCTTAGGTTAGTAGCAAGGTAGGAAGAGCGGAACTCACCTAATGCAGTGTTATTTCAAATAGACACACACACACACACACACACACACACACACACACATACACACGCACACACACACACACACACACACATACACACACACACACACACACACACATACACACACACACATATACACACACACACAAACTTAGCAATAGGTAAACAATATAAAGAACCCGTTTAACTCTCCCGTGCCTCCAACTAGATTTTTTTTCTCCAGAAAAAACAGCTTTCAGTGTCAGTTCATTCCGGTAAAGCGCTGCGTAAAGTCCTGCCGAATTACTTTAGACGAATTTGAACGACCGCCGTTTAATACAGACACATCAAGGAGCCCGCGGTATTCTCTGATGGTCGAATTTCCAAGGCGAGACTCAGCCAAAAAGATCTCATTTGGGACAGAAATCTCATGTGGGACACTCGGCTGTCTCCCCCTCCTCTCTCTCACCCGGCGGTTGTTTTTAAAAGAAATATATAAATATTCCAAGCTTCCTTTTTTAAATTAAAAAAAAACTACAATCCCGATTTAGACTCGCAGGTGGACCTGTCAATTCACACGTTTAATTCTGTTTCTCGTCCCAGTTGCAATGGGACGAATCAAAGAACTTCTAACGTGGGAATAGGCATTCCCGCCACCCGAGGCAATTTCATATTTTTTCCCTCGACCGTGGAACTGAATGAAATGCCCAACAACATTAATTGAATGAATGAAGTCTGGATGCTGGCAATTGGCTAAGTTTTGTTCTGAATTTGCATGCAAACGAACGAGTCTTTCGTTCCCGTGTTTTCCTAAACGAGTGAATATTATTTTGCCCAACCCTGTTTAATATTTATCTGCGCCGCGGATAAATATCACAGAACAAATGCTTCATGAAACCAAACAATTACACCATAATCTGGCTGTAATGTAATTAAACACGCCTCTGGGACGGTGGTGAAATCTAATTTAATTGTGTTCCAGTGTGAGATGAGAGCTGTAATGCAGGGTTTCTGAAAAAAAACCCAGCTCTTTCCGAGCTCAGACTGTCATGTCTTGAGCTGCAGATGTACCATGTTTATCAATTTTCCTCTTAACTTGATAAACACGTACAGGAGACCGCAATCAATACAATTTCTAACCATAATTAATCACAGCTATCCAAACTGCAACGCCGGGTTTAGCCATTCGAAGATCTTCTCTCCATAAAAAAAAAAGTTTTATTTGCTAACCAAATATATTTGAAATGGCCAGGTTAGCTAAAATTCAATTTCAATTGACCCTCGGTTAGGCAGTGTGGCTTTCTTTAAACGGTTATTGGTTTTGGGGGGAAATTGAGCCAGCTTCCCTTGATCCTTGTGAAACTCTGCAAATCAGAAAACAAAATATCTGGCAATAACAGGGCCTTAATTAGAAGACAGGTTTGAAAGATTTAGCGCAGCGGTCGAGTGGAGCGATTGTTCAACTGTATTGGGAGACCTGCAGGGCCAGTTAATTGGCTATATTTGCCCCCTGTTGCTTTGAAAGGATCGCTGTTGCGAATTAAATGGGATCAGGATTTAGCTGGATGCAGAGAGCGAGAAGGCGAATGGTAAACCTGGCCACAGTACGGCAGGAGGGTCGGTCTGTCTGTCGGTCGGCAGCGGCCCCTTGTGTTGTGTTGTGTTGGGGGGAGGGGAGGGGAGGGGGTTGGGGTGGGAAAGTGATCACTGCCCCAACCACTCAAATAAATACCAATGTAGGAAAAGAACTGCAGGCGCTGGTACAAATCGAAGGTATCGCAAAATGCTGGAGTAACTCAGCGGGTCAGGCAGCATCTCAGGAGAGAAGGAATGGGTGACGTTTCGGGTCGAGACCCTTCTTCAGACTCGAATACCAATGGTGTCGCTCCTACCAGAAGTGGTCTTTTAATAATACTCCCAGAATACTGCAGATTTTAAATATATATATTATCACAACGGAACGTACGGGGTTTGTACGCTCTCCCCGTGACCCGCGTGGGTTTTCTCCGGGGGCTCCGGTTTCCTCCCGCACGTACATGTTTCTAGGTTAATTGGCTTGGTACAATTGTAAATTTTCACTGGTGTGCGTAGGATAGTGTTAATATGCGGGGATCGTTTATCGGAGAGGACTCGAAGGGCCGAAGGGCTTGTTTCCTCGCTGTTTCTCTAAACTAAATTAAACTAAACAGAAGGCTGTTGAGGCTAAGTCAATGGATATTTTTAAGGCAGAGATAGATAGACTATTGATTAGTACGGGTGTCGGGGGTTATGGGGGTTAGGAGGGAGAGATAGATCAGCCATGATTGAATGGCAGAGTAGACTTGATGGGCCGAATGGCCTAATTCTACTCCGGTCACTTATGAATGTGAACTTATGAACTAAACAAGAGTATTGCCTGCAATTTAAAAAAAAACATTCAAAATAATCCCGCAAGTTATTAAATAGAAAATACATTGAAGGTTTAAGATGTGTGGGAAAGAACTGCAGATGCTGGTTTAAATCGAAGGTATTTATTCACAAAATGCTGGAGTAACTCAGCGGGTCAGGCAGCATCTGTGGAGAGAGAAGGAATGGGTGACGTTTCGGGACGAGACCCTTTTTCAGACTGAGGGTCTGGGGAGAGGGAAACCGGAGATACAGACAGTGAGGTCGAGAGATATAGAAGATTTTGAAAGATATGAAAGATATGCAAAAAAGTAAGATTTGAAGATATGAAAGATATGCAATAAAAGTAACGATGATCAAGGAAGCAGTTAGCTTAGCTAGTTGAGAACAGGAACCTGTTGCGACTTGGGTGGGGGAGGGATGGAGAGAGAGAGGGAATGCCGGGGTTACTTGAAGTTAGAGAAATCAATATACAGTATGCCTATCCCGCTGAGTTACTCCAGTCAAATGTTATTGACTAGTGTCCGGACCAACGAATTGGGACGGTTTGCTAGGGTCAGCCAGCCATTCCGCTTTGTGCTTCACGCTCGGTTTGATATTCAGTCGCGTTTTCTACTATTTCTATTCGTACTATTTCGGTTATATATTGGGGGTTTTTCTCCTCCTATTCCATAGGCTTCACATGGGCAGATCCCAGGGATCGTGTCGTTTTTGTTGTTGTAGTGGCGGGGGGGCGGGGGGGGGGGGGGGTTGTAGAAATATTGTAGATTGAATTGTAATATTTATCCCATCTGCCCTGAGCTGGTGGGTCAGACCGCAACTACATTTTTTTATTTCAGACCTGGGCTCAATCACCCATATTGTTTATTTTCATCGCGCCTCCATCTGCATAAAGGTCAGACAGATTTACTTTAGAGGCTGGTTTCTATGAAGTCAAAACGGAAAGGTGGGAACATTGTTAAAGTAGAGACACGACTGTATCCCTCCAGCTCATTGCCTCTGAACTAGTGGGTAATTGTCAGAGTCGCTGCGCTTGTTAAATCCGCCTCTCTCCTCCTGATGCTCACGGAGATGTCCAGATCCAATGGCACCAAGCAAGTCCAAGTAAGTCACTGCATATAAAACACAGCTTGGGCTTCTTTCCAAATGACGGGTTTGATGCAATGTAAATGCAAAATTCAGCTGACTTAATTCACAGAATTTCTCATTGACATTCCTATATCCGCTCCTATTAGCTGAATGTCCATTAGACAATAGACAATAGACAATAGGTGCAGGAGGAGGCCATTCGGCCCTTCGAGCCAGCACTGCCATTCAATGTGATCATGGCTGATCATTCTCAATCAGTACCCCGTTCCTGCCTTCTCCCCATACCCCCTGACTCCGCTATCCTTAAGAGCTCTATCCAGCTCTCTCTTGAATGCATTCAGAGAATTGGCCTCCACTGCCTTCTGAGGCAGAGAATTCCACAGATTCACAACTCTCTGACTGAAAATGTTTGTCCTCATCTCAGTTCTAATGACTAATTACAAAGGACTCGGGTACCACATTGTGCTTAAAATTGGTAAATTGTGCGATTTTCTCCAACAGAGCGCTATACCGTGGTTGCTTCTCGGTCTGAAGAAGGGTCTCGACCTGAAACGTCGTCTGGCCGTTTTCCTCCACAGATGCTGATCGACCCTCTGAGTTTCTCCGACACTTGGGGGGTTTTCTGCCTAAGTTATAAATGCTGGTATTCTGACCAGGAGGCTTCAATTATTTTCGGAGCGGCGTGAATTAAGTTCTACCGGCTGCCCTTTAATAGGCTAAACATACCCGACAGTAAAACACAAAGTGCTGGAGGAACTCAGCGGGCCGCGGAGCATCTGAGGGGGGGGAATGGATAGGCGATGTTTTGGTTCGGGACCCTTCTTCAGACCCGAAACTACGTTTGTCCATTCGCTCCACAGATGTTGCCTGACCCGCAGAGTTCGTCCAGCACCTTGTGTTTTGCTCAAGATTCCAGCATCTGCAGTCTGTGGTGAAGTTCTGATGAGTCTGATTATTATCTGAATGGTGGCCGATTAGGAGAAGGGGAGATGCAACGAGACCTGGGTGTCGTGGTACACCAGTCATTGAAAGTAGGCGTGCAGGTGCAGCAGGCAGTGAAGAAAGCGAATGGTATGTTGGCATTCATAGCGAGGGGATTTGAGTATAGGAGGAGGGAGGTTCTGCTGCAGTTGTACAGGGCATTGGTGAGACCACACCTGGAGTATTGCGTACAGTTTTGGCCTCCTAATCTGAGGAAAGACATTCTTGCCATAGAGGGAGTACAGAGAAGGTTCACCAGATTGATTCCTGGGATGGCAGGACCTTCATATGAAGAAAGACTGGATAGACTCGGCTTGTACTCGCTGGAATTTAGAAGATTGAGGGGGGATCTTATAGAAACTTACAAAATTCTTAAGGGGTTGGACAGGCTAGATGCAGGAAGATTGTTCACGATGTTGGGGAAGTCCAGAACAAAGGGTCACAGTTTAAGGATAAGGGGGAAGTCTTTTAGGACCGAGATGGGAAAGTTTTTTTTCACACAGAGAGTGGTGAATCTGTGGAATTCTCTGCCACAGAAGGTAGTTGAGGCCAGTTCATTGGCTATATTTAAGAGGGAGTTAGATGTGGCCCTTGTGGCTAAAGGGATCAGGGGGTATGGAGAGAAGGCAGTTACAGGATACTTAGTTGGATGATCAGCCATGATCATATTGAATGGCGGTGCGTACTGGCTCGAAGGGCCGAATGGCCTACTCCTGCACCTATTTTCTGTTTCTATGTTTCTACGAGTCGAGGGCGGCAGGAGAAGGCAGGAGTTTGGGGTTGAGGGAAAGATAGACAAGGCATGATCGAAAGTCTCAAGAGGGGTCTCGACCCTGAAACGTCATCTATTCCTTTTCTCCAGGGGTGCTGCCTGTCCCACTGAGTTACTCCAGCATTTTGTGTCTACCTGCCGAATGGCGGGGCAGAATTGATGGGCCGAATGGCCTTATTCTGCCTCTATGTCTTATGGGTTTATGGCTTCTCTAAACCTAAACCCGGGTTCCGCCGATTAAAGAGCAGTATGTGGTGGCAGTCTGAAGAATGGTCTCGACCCGAAACGTCACCCATTCCTTCTCTCCCGAGATGCTGCCTGACCTGCTGAGTTACTCCAGCATTTTGTGAATAAATACCATCGATTTGTACCAGCATCTGACGTTATTTTCTTATACAGTATGTGGTGGCAGGATAACTTTAGAAATGTTTCATCTGCGTTCACCTCTGTGTTATTAGCAATGTTTCTAAAGTTACAGAGGGGACCACTTACTTGTCAGTGACTCCAAGCCGATCTGAATACTTTGCAGCTTCAAGCTGCCGCAGTTTATTGCACCTGATGTACCTGTCGCGGTCAGCAAGCGGCCCTGCCCCACTTTCAATAAACAGATGGATTACAAGTTGGGGAGGGAGCGCCCGACGTGATCTGCCCACACAATGCGTCTGTCGCCTGCAGTCTGACTGCAGCGCCGGAGGTTGAGAGAAGATGACCAGCAGTGACATGTGTAGGAAGGAACTGCAGGTGCTGCTTTGAACCGAAGACAGACACAATAAAGCTGGAGTGACTCAGCGGGACGGGCAGCGTCTCTGGAGGGAAGGAATGGGTGACGGGTCTCGACCCGAAACGTCACCTATTCCTTCTCTCCAGAGATGCTGCCTGACCCGCTGAGTTACTCCAGCATTTTGTGTCCATCTATGACCAGTGGCATGTCGGACCTACCTGCACCAGGGAAGGAGATTGGATTACTCTGTCAATGGTACGGTGCAAGTTCCCGTATAAACATGGCAGCAAATTTGGGATCAGACAGAAGTAATTTGTTCCCATCGTGGCTGTCCCATTTCCACAAAGCCTCCTTCCCCCCCCCCCCCCCCCCCTTTTTAATTCTCCAGTTTATTTTTGACGGTAGCTGGTGAATCTGCTCTTTTCAATGAGGGGTCCAGATTACAATGAACAACACGCCTCCTCTGGCCTCCAGCTACTTTGCCAATGACCTCAACAAGGTCCCCCGTGTATATTATAGAAACATAGAAACATAGAAAATAGGTGCAGGAGTAGGCCATTCGGCCCTTCGAGCCTGCACCGCCATTCAATATGATCATGGCTGATCATCCAACTAAGTATCCTGTAACTGCCTTCTCTCCATACCCCCTGATCCCTTTAGCCACAAGGGCCACATCTAACTCCCTCTTAAATATAGCCAATGAACTGGCCTCAACTACCTTCTGTGGCAGAGAATTCCACAGATTCACCACTCTCTGTGTGAAAAAAAACTTTCTCATCTCGGTCCTAAAAGACTTCCCCCTTATCCTTAAACTGTGACCCCTTGTTCTGGACTTCCCCAACATCGGGAACAATCTTCCTGCATCTAGCCTGTCCAACCCCTTAAGAATTTTGTAAGTTTCTATAAGATCCCCCCTCAGTCTTCTAAATTCCAGCGAGTATAAGCTTAGTCTATCCAGTCTTTCTTCATATGAAAGTCCTGCCATCCCAGGAATCAATCTGGTGAATTATACATGACATTGGAATGTATCCCCTTATTTACTCTATAAAAACGTTCATGATTTGGAACCTCTCTGAAATACACGATTCTTGATATAAAATGTAGCTTCACTAGTTCCTCGAGTGTGGAGTATCCTGGAATGGAGACACCACTCGAGCTGAGGCCCAACCATTGATCTTGAACTAAAGACACAGTGCTGGAGTAACTCAGCGGGGTAGGAAGCATCTGTGGAAAACATGGATAGGTGACATTTCAGGTCAGGACTTTTCTCCAGACTCAAGGAGACATGCGACTGACTATCTTTGCAAACAACTCGACAGTTGAGTTTTACAAGTTCAGGTGTATTAGTGTATAGAGTATAGAGGAGTCTGAAGAAAGGACCCAATCCGAAACGTCATCTATCCATTTTCTCCAGAGATGCTACCTGACCTGCTGGGTTACTCCAGCACTTTGTTTTTCTTTTTGTAAATCAGCATCTGCAGTTCCTGGTGACTATATCGATGTACATTTCCTCACATTAACTTCTTTAAAATTTGTACTGTCTGCCTATAAATAAACCCCAGAGTTCCATGTTTTGGAACCTGTCCCATCACCTTCAAAGATCTGTGACTGAATGCCAGTTTATTTTGTTCCTTCCACTCCCTTTAACATTGTACCATTGGTTTATGCTGCGTCTCTTCTTTTTCTACCCCAAATGCCTCACTTCACATGCTCTGCATTAAATGCCACCTTCCACGACTCCACCTGTGGATGTGGAGAGGATGTTTCCACCAGTGGGAGAGTCTAGGACCAGAGGTCATAGCCTCAGAATTAAAGGACGTTCTTTTAGGAAGGAGTTGAGGAGGAATTTCTTTAGTCAGAGGATGGTGTATCTGTGGAATTCCTTGCCACAGAAGGCTGTGGAGGCCGTCAGTGGGTATTTGCAAGGCAGAGATAGATAGATTCTTGATTAGTACGGGTGCCAGAGGTTATGGGGAGAAGGCAGGAGAAGGCAGGAGAATGGGGTTAGGAGGGAGAGATAGATCAGCCATGATTGAATGGTGGAGTAGACTTGATGGTCCGAATGGCTTAATTCTGCTCCTATCACTTATGAACTTATGAAAATAAATGAATGCACACAGTGGAGCATTAATCTTAAAGTGTGTATTGAGGTCCTTGTGATATAACTTTGGAAATATAGACTATTTATAAGACCTTAAAAGCTGCCAGTTCAGGTAATAAAGTGTTGTTATGTTATGTTATGTTATGTTATGTTATGTATATTATATGGCACCAGTCAGAGATTGTAAAGCCCTGAGTATACTCATTGCTTATGCTGCATTACAGAATATTCAGTAGTGAATAGAGCATTTTGTTCAGTCATCACACGGTACACCAGAGATTTGCTAAATACCTTGCTGGCAAACATAACAAATGGCCATCATATGAATGTTTCCCCATTAAAGATCCTGATGAACAGGAAGGTCATTAAGTGGCGTAGACAATGCAATGCGCAGTCAAAATGGCAATGTGAATATGACATTCAAAAAGCTAACAAGGGACCAAAGATCATTGAATAATAACGTTAATAATAATAAAGTTACTGTCTTCAGAATTAGCAACAAAGCTGAAGTGAAGGAAGGTCACTTAAATTGGCCAGGTTTTAAATATTTGGAACCACTGCATTTTTGCTCCATTTCTACAGCTGAAGTCAAAGAAAGATTGGACTGATCGCTTTCTGGATTTTGTAGAATTTCAGACACTCCTTATTGCACGCTGTTTTTCCAAAGACAGTTGTTAAACGTAACCGACCATTCATTCAACACTAGATTGTAATATTCCAAGGCAGAATTGCTCACCTGCTGCAAACCCTTTCTCCACGTGGAAAACTATAAATAAAATGGATACTCTTGGTTAAGTATGTGGGAAGGATCTGCAGATGCTGGTTTAAACTGAAGGCAGACACAAAAAGCCGGAGCAACTCAGCGGGTCAGGCAGCATCTCTGGAGAAAATAGGTGATGTTTTGGGACGATACCCTTCTTCAGACCAGACTCAGCTTCCAAACGAAGGCAGCCACTAGCCCAAGGAAAGTGGTGCCACCCATCACTGCAACTCGTTATCACAGTTAACAATGGCCTGTTTCCTTTATCATCATTACTTTTTTTGCATATCTTTCATTCATTAGTTCCATAATCTCTCGATATCACCGTCCATAGCTCATTTCCCTTTCCCCTGACTCTCAGTCTGAAGAAGGGTCTCGACCCAAAATGTCACCTATTCCTTTTCTCCAGAGATGCTGCCTGACCCGCTGAGTTACTCCAGCCTTTTGTGTCTATGCTCTTTGTTAAGCCTGGGTGGACATATCCCAAATTATTTCAGAAAGAAATAACCAATGGATAAAAAAGTGATGAATAATATTGCAAATGTCCACATCCCATGATAGCTGGTCTCCTGGCCAGAAGTACAATCTGTCATGTTTTGGAGACAAGGTTAGAGAAACTGATGCCTCTTTATTTTGATGCTGTTCCCAGCATCTCATGATGCTCGAAACTGATTTGTGCAATGTTATCTGTCAGACAGATTATGTAATTAAATCAAATCCCTTCTCATCACATACTTCACTAATCAAACAACACTATGTAATTAACAGTAAGATTTGTTAAGCAAGAGATGTTCATCTCACTGTGCTCTCAAAGGCTCTTTTCCCAGATCAGGTTTTTTTCCCATATACAAAAGGTTTTTTTTCCTTCATGCATTTTGCATATACACAGATGAAAACTCAATAAAAACCAGTACAAAAAGGATTAAATGATCTTGATTGAAGGCAGTGGTCTATTACTGTGCTTTCCTGAGCTCCTTGTCTTGCTTCGATTTTTCAGTCTGCTTGATCCTCTCTACGTTTATTTATCTGCTCTTCATTCCTTGATGGAAATGGCAAGGGGATGCACTTCCCAGAGGATGGAGAACAGTTTCACACGAAGGTTATGAGGAAGTCAAAATATAAGTCAAAATCCATGGAAGGCCAACTCATGAATTTGGATAGACACAAAAAGCTGGAGTAACTCAGAATTTCTGGAGAGAAGGAATGGGTGACATTTTGGGTTGAGATCCTTCTTCACTGTAGTCAATAGACAATAGACAATAGACAATAGGTGCAGGAGGAGGCCATTCGGTCCTTCGAGCCAGCACCGCCATTCAATGTGATCATGGCTGATCATTCTCAATCAGTACCCCGTTCCTGCCTTCTCCCCATACCCCCTGACTCCGCTATTCTTAAGAGCTCTATCCAGCTCTCTCTTGAATGCATTCAGAGAATTGGCCTCCACTGCCTTCTGAGGCAGAGAATTCCACAGATTCACAACTCTCTGACTGAAAAAGGTTTTCCTCATCTCAGTTCTAAGTGGCCTACCCCTTATTCTTAAACTGTGGCCCCTTGTTCTGCACTCCCCCAACATTGGGAATATGTTTCCTGCCTCTAACGTGTCCAACCCCTTAATAATCTTATACGTTTCGATAAGATCTCCTCTCATCCTTCTAAATTCCAGTGTATCCTTTTCAGTTGGGTTGAGAGGGAATGGCAAAGAACAGTGGTACTCAAATGGTGGGACGTTACGAGTGATGCTTGCCAGGGCTCTGTTTTACGACCTTAACTTTGTCACAATTCGCATCTCCTCTATCCTTATCTCACGCCTTTTGTCTTTTCATCTCTGGCCTTTATCCAACCATCTGCATATCCACCCCAACCCCCCTCATCTGTATCCATCTGCATATCCACCCTAACCCCCCTCAAAACTTGCCAAGCTTTGTCCTGCCCCCACCTCTCTTCCAACTTTCTCTCCCCACCACCATCCCAATCAGTCTGGAGAAGGGTCCCGACCAAAAACATCACCTATCCACGTTCGCCAGTGATGCTGCCTGATCTGCTGAGTTACTCCAGCACTTTGTGTCTTTTTTTGTAAACCAGCATCTGCAGTTCCTTGTGTCTCCTAAACTTTTTAATATCTTAAAAAAAAAAATTGTTAATGGCTTGAGAGCTGCACAAGAAGTTTACAGATGACATGAACCTAGGATTGTCAGTAAGCAGTACAGATGGAAAAAAAATTGGAAAGAGATTAAGTGTGAGTAAAATTAAAGCCAAATGGAATGAAATGAAGGCAATATGATCATTCAGATCATTTTAATATTAGAACTGGACTTGTCAGGAATAAAGTCATGAAGTGTTTTTTTAAACAAAGTAGAAATGTGAAGCACTCTCCCCAAAATGGTAATACAATCTGACACCATTGGAGGTGCATTTTTGTTAAGGACATCGAGCAAATGGTACCAATCTATTTGAATGTCAGAATAGCCCTCAGGGGCTGAATCCCGACTCCTTCCACTGTTGTTCCAATGATCCAGTAAGAAACGGCTGGGACATCATCAGTGAGATTCTGTACACAGGACAGTGTCTGCTTATTTATGGTATGACGTATTGAACAATATGTTGAGAGCCTCTTTATGCATCGCAACAAGAACAATTCTGGTGACGTGAACCCATGACATGTTGATCGAGGAAATAATCCTCCGTAGAATTCAGTAAGCAGATTGCAAAGTTTCTCGGAACGAAGTGACCAGAACAGGTCAATTTAAATGACTGTGGAAGCAATCTCCTTGACAATTAGTCTGAAGAAGGGTTCTGACCCGAAACGTCGCCTATCCATGTTCTCCAGAGATGCTGTCTGACTTGCTGAGTTACTCCAGCAGGTTGTTTTTTTTCGAGATGGGCACTGATTAGTATATTATAAGTAACATCTCTTGTCAAATGTTGTGATGTGATATGACATATAGATAAAATGGATACATTGTATATCCATGTCCTCTTAAAAATGTTTTCAATATTAATTTTTTCTAGTGTACGGGAGATGTAGACAAAGGTAACATTGATTTGAAGTCATTTGTACTCCTTACAGAAGCTGCTGAAATCTTTGTTATGCCTGAAATATCGATAGCTTCAAGAGGTAAACATTGTGGTGTCTGTTGACAAGATGGATGGCCAGCTGGCAGTGACATCTCCATCAAAGAGAAGATGGAGCTCCTGATACACTGAAGCAACAGGAATTTGGCAGTGTAGAGAAGTTAGCCAATATTCACTGGGAATGCTCACTGGAAAACCTTAAAAAATAATAAATTAGAAAAAGTAAGAGGGACATTTTCGCCATTATGTTCAATAAGCTTCTCAAATGGCCATCCTATTGTGGATGTAACACAATTTGTTTAGTTTAGTTTAGAGATACAGCGCGGAAACAGGCCCTTCGGCCCACTGAGTCCGCACCAACCAGCAATGCCTGCACATTAACACTATCCTACACACACTGGGGACAATTTTACATTTACAACAAGCCAATTAACCTACATACCTGTACGTCTTTGGAGTGTGGGAGAAAACCAAAGATCTCGGAGAAAACCCACGCAGGTCATGGGGAGAACGTACAAACTCCGAACAGGCAAGCACCCGTAGTCAGGATCGAATCCGGGTCTCTGGCGCTGTAAGGCAGTAGCTCTACCACTACGCCATCGTAATGGATACAAACGAGTTTCTTTATCAAACTGAAGAACTTGCTGGAAGATTGCCATTAATAAAGATGGAAAGGGGCAGCTGAAGCAAACAAATTATTTTCACAAGTGATATGAGCAGAACTAGGCCATTCGGCCCATTGAGTCCACTCCGCCACTCAATCATGGCTGATCTCAGCCTCCTAATCCAATTTTCCTGCCTTCTCCCCATAACCCTTGACATTCAATCAAGAACTTGTCTATCTCTGCCTTAAAAATATCCACTGACTTGGCCTCCACAGCCCTCTGTGGCAGTGAGTTCCACAGATTAACTACCCTCTGACTAAAGAAGTTCCTCCTCACCTCCTTTCTAAAAGAGCGTCCTTTAATTCTGAGGCTGTGACCTCTGGTCCCAGACTCTCCCACCAGTGGAAACATCCTTTCCACATCCACTCTATCTATGCCTTTCATTATTCTGTAAGTTTCAAATTTTTTTTCCCATTAGATAGCTGAGAATGAGCCCATGAGCCACCCCAAGGCAGTAGCTGCAGGGTTTGATGGAGCACCCTTCAGAGGCACTGTGATCGCAATGCCGGTCGGCCCTCTGCATATTTATGCCACCAAAATGTTCACTTGTGGCTTGACCTTAAGAAGCAATGTTGTTATTAAAGGGCCTGTCCCACTTTAGGCGATTTTAAGGCGACTGCCGGCGACTAGGCTGTCGCCGACAGTTCGCCGGGTGTCGCGGGCATGATCGTGAGGAGTCTTCCAAGAATCGTAGTGGATCTCGGCACGTCGCTGAGAAATCATCCGGAGTGAAATTTCTCAGCGACAGCTGGCTTGTCGCCAGGTATCGTTGCTTATTGCGGGCGCTGTCGCCTGTTGTCCCCAGGTTTGCTAGGTTCTCTTAGATGCATTTAGAAGCACATAATATTAAAATAAGTAAAGTCATTTCAAAATACCATAAAATGCTTGTGTTTAACCAATTTATTTACCGTCAGAACATTTGACAGGTAGATTGGAGGCGACGGTTTGACGGTCAGGTAAGCGTGGGAATTTCGCGATGTTTATGGCCATCAGCCATTACTTTAAAGTGGGCTCCCAACCCAGATATGCAACCCAGAAACCAGATATGCATCTCCCGTACATTTTCAAAGAATGCCCATTCACTTTTCACAAAACTCCTCTTACCACTTTAATTTTTTAAATTTTTAATACAGCTATTAGTAAATAGACAATAGACAATAGGTGCAGGAGGAGGCCATTCGGCCCTTCGAGCCAGCACCACCATTCAATGTGATCATGGCTGATCATTCTCAATCAGTACCCCGTTCCTGCCTTCTCCCCATATCCCCATATCCCCTGACTCCGCTATCCTTAAGAGCTCTATCTAGCTCTCTCTTGAATGCATTCAGAGAATTGGCCTCCACTGCCTTCTGAGGCAGAGAATTCCACCTTCTGAGGCAGAGAATTCAACTGGAAGTAAATCCAGTTTATGACTTGTTACAGTGAAGCTTGTTTTTTAAGTAACCTATACAAGATGTTATAGTTCAAAACTCTCAAGTACTTACCAACTTGTCAGTGATTTCAGCGAAAATTAGGACGCCGGAGAAGCATTGACAGTGTGGGAATTTCGCGATGTTTCCGAAGACGCTGTAATCTCGACCTGACTCGGCATTGTCGTGGTCATTGTTGTCGGGTAAAAGAAAGGTTTGGCGATCTGCTACGACTTTGAGAGTCACTGGCAGTCGCCTTAAAATCGCCTAAAGTGGGACAGGCCCTTTAGTTTAGTTTAGTGTCGTTTAGAGATACAGGGTGGAAACAGGCCCTTCGGCCCACCGAGTCCACGCCGACCATCGATCCCCGCATGCTGGCACTATCCTACACACGAGGGACAATTTATACTCTTTACCAAAGCCATTTAACCTATAAACCTGCACGTTTTAGGGGTGTGGGAGGAAACCGGAGCACCCGTAGAAAACCCACGCAGTCAGGGGGAGAACATACAAACTCGGTACAGACAGCACCCGTAGTCAGGATCGAACCCGGGTCTCTAGCGCTGTAAGGCAGCAACACTACTGTTGTGCCACCCTGGAGACTGCATCACGGATACACAAGTTGCAGTAGTGAGACAGGCTCTTTGGCCCAATTCATCTACAATGATATTCACAAAAACATTCACCCACCCTCAACATCAAACCCTATCAACAAATCCTGCTGTTCCCTTCAATTTTATTTATCTACTTTCACCTTAAGTGCATCAATGCCCCAACTAGTCCTTGCAGTGACAAATTCCACATTTTAACAACTCTCGGTAAATGTTTCCCTTGAATTCATTCCTGGATTTATTAGTGTCCATGTTATATTTATGGCCTTAGTTTTGGTTTTGCACACAAATGGAAACTGCTGTTCTATGTCTACTCTATCAAACCCTTTCATAATTATAAAGACCTCGATTAGGTCACCCCTCAGCCTTCTCATTTCTGGAGAAAAGAGCTGCAATTTGTTCATTACCTACTGACAGGTATAACTTCTCAATTCTAGCATCATATTAGTAAATCTATTTTGCACCTTCTCCACTGTCTCTCGATCCTTTATATAAGATGAAGCTCAGAATTGTTACCTTGCTTACAGTTTGTTGCATAAGACTGCCAATGATATAGTTTAGTTTCATATATTAATTTCACATTTTTTAGCACACACTTTCTCCTCACACAATAATATTCCTCTTTTGAAACCAAAATCAGCATCTGGCTGGTACAAGGGTATTAGGCTGCCTTTCCTGATAGAGTCGTAGAGTGAAACAGTGTGGAAACAGGCCCTTCGGCCCAACTTGTCCACACCGGCCAACATGTCCCAGTTACACTAGTCCCACCTGCCCGCGTTTGGTCCCGGTCCCTCCAAACCTGCCCTATCCATCCATGTAGCTGTCTATGGCGTATGAGATGGTGATGCCAATATTCAGTTTATTATGTTATGATGCAATGTGCTGATGGCTTATTAATCTATTTTAGCAGACCTGGGAAAAGGGTTGCTTGTGGCATTCTAAGGAACCAAGCAACTTGGTAAAAATGACGATTATGCATTTTGCTTTTATCAACATATTTAATTCAATGGTTGCCCACTGAGCCTAAAAGGATGTGGGCTTTGGCTGTCAGTTAAAGTAAAGATAATCCTTTCGGCCTTGACCGATGGTAATTTCTCATCTTCTTCGACTGCAGTGGCTCAGCATGAACAGGTTTAGTGCATTAGAAAGCATTTTTATAGTGCCCTAGCAGTGATAAGACCAATCTGGAGTAGCAATTGAAAGACATTGTGACAGGACAGTTTTTACTCCTGCTCTGTTACTTAATTAGGTCTAATCGGATCTTAATAACCTGCGCAATAAACAATTATGGTGGTTATAAATCCCAGTGAACAGTTGTGCAGTAACCGGAATTCCCCCACCACCCATTTTACTGTCTAAAATCGTTTTTTTTGGTCGACCAAAACGTCAGCCATTCCTCCTCTCCAGAGATGCTGCCTGTCCCGCTGAATTACTCCAGCATTTTGAGTCTAAAGCTGGAAGTGTGTTCTATCCTGTGAGAACCTTTACACATGCTTGAATTAAGGAAATTACTGGCGCAGTGGAGAGATGCAAGGAAGGAGGTAGGAGACTTAATTTAAACAACAATAAATAATAATTGTCCCTCACTTTTCATTGTGCGGCAATTATTTCACCTTTCATTCGTTGTTTTCCTTCTGAGTAAATGATTTTTTTCCCACTTGCGATCTTGAGATGTGATCTAATCAGCAAACCTCACTATTTAAACAATCAAATGAATTATTAAACGCTCATTGGAATGCATTCTCAAGTCAAATATTTTAGTTCACCACATTTCAGCAGGGAAAAAAAAGTATATTTTGATAGATACAGGACGGGATAAATGATGAGCATGGTTTGGACTTGAAGGCCTTCGCTGTGCAAGAGGATGCTAATGCTTATGTCAAAAGGACAATGTGACACTTTGCTTTGCTGGCTGAGAATCACCCTGGCAGGCATCCATGTGGGATTATGTAGGAATGACACAGTTTAACTCAAGCGTCTGTAATGAACCATCGAGCGTAATGATTACTCAGGACATGAGGAGCATTTGCACCATTATGCCTGCTGTCTCAGCTATCATCAGAATTGGAACCTCTGCAAACATTAATTGACTGCCAAAGTGAGAGGTAGGTATGAGACTGCCATGGAGCACTTCATGGTCCTCCTTTTAGACAATAGACAATAGACAATAGGTGCAGGAGTAGGCCATTCAGCCCTTCGAGCCAGCACCGCCATTCAATGCGATCATGGCTGATCACTCTCAATCAGTACCCCGTTCCTGCCTTCTCCCCATACCCCCTCACTCCGCTACCCTTAAGAGCTCTATCCAGCTCTCTCTTGAAAGCATCCAACGAACGGGCCTCCACAGCCTTCTGAGGCAGAGAATTCCACACCTTCACCACTCTCTGACTGAAAAAGTTCTTCCTCATCTCCGTTCTAAATGGCCCACCCCTTATTCTTAAACTGTGGCCCCTTGTTCTGGACTCCCCCAACATTGGGAACATGTTTCCTGCCTCTAATGTGTCCAATCCCCTAATTATCTTATATGTTTCCTCTCAGATGACCTCGGGTAAGAGGTACTTATATTGATATACCTATTTGTGCGAATAATGGGACTGTAGAAAAATAAAATAATTACTTGACATTGTGTCCAGGGAGTCTAATTTCAAGGAGAATCCAAAAGACAAGATCTGCTTTACACGTCGGACAGGTGCTGCCCGTCTCTCTCTTTCTCTCTCTCACAGTCCACCCCCCTCTCCCCCATATAAAGAGATAGACAGATATCTGTCTGTCTGTCTGTCTGTCTGTCTGTCTGTCTGTCTGTCTGTCTGTCTGTCTGTCTGTCTGTCTGTCTGTCTGTCTGTCTGTCTGTCTGTCTGTCTGTCTGTCTGTCTGTCTGTCTGTCTGTCTGTCTACCTTTCTACCTACCTACCTATCTATCTACCTATCTATTTATTTATCTATAAACCTGTCTATCTATCTATCTATCTATGCTCTAACCACCCCTCTATTCTGATTCCATTAGTTATGCGTGTGGAATATCGACGAGAAAGCAATCACCCCTCAAATCAATATTATCATTTGTTTAATGATTGTGAGTGGATCTATAACACTTGGACAAGTGGGGAGGTTTTCTTTAGTGTCTTGTTTCCCATTGACATTAGGAGTCTAGTATCCAAGTCCTAATACTGAGGCTCCTTTCTGTTCTGCCTGATTGTCTCCCTTGTTTTCCGTGACCGGAACAATAGACAATACACAATAGGTGCAGGAGGAGGCCATTCGGCCCTTCGAGCCAGCACCGCCATTCAATGTGATCATGCCTGATCATTCTCAATCAGTACCCCGTTCCTGCCTTCTCTCCATACCCCCTGACTCCGCTCTCCTTAAGAGCTCTATCTAGCTCTCTCTTGAATGCATTCAGAGAATTGGTCTCACTGCCTTCTGAGGCAGAGAATCCACAGATTCACAACTCTCTGACTGAAAAAGTTTTTCCTCATCTCAGTTCTAAACGGCCTACCCCTTATTCTTAAACTGTGGCCCCTTGTTCTGGACTCCCCCAACATTGGGAAAATGTTTCCTGCCTCTAACGTGTCCAACCCCTTAATAATCTTATACGTTTCGATAAGATCTCCTCTCATCCTTCTAAATTCCAGTGTATACAAGCCTAGTTGCTCCAGTCTTTCAACATATGACAGCCCCGCCATTCCGGGAATTAACCTAGTAAACCTACGCTGCACGCCCTCAATAGCAAGAATATCCTTCCTCAATTTGGAGACCAAAACTGCACACAGTACTCCAGGTGCGGTCTCACTAGGGCCATGTACAACTGCAGAAGGACCTCTTTGCTCCAACAAACAGAATGTTCAAAGAAAGACCTGACAAAAACACAGTCCAGTTCCATCAAGGCTTGTCTTCTGTGAGGCTGGTGGCACTCAATATTCCATGGGTTTGGTTGATTGCAGCTCTACATTGGATGGACACATTAAACCCACCAAGGCTCAACTAAAGCTCCTTCCAACTGCACCCAAACTGCTTCCAATAATCAAGGGGAGAAAGCTGAAGAGCAGTATTCATTAAGCACATTTGTTTCACAGGAATTAGTTTAATCTAGTCAACATTAAATTTCACCTGTCATGAATTTATACTAAATTTGGAGGGTGAGGGATAGTTATCTATGCATGGAAGAGTGATGATATTACTGCAATCTTCAATAAAGGAAGAAAGATTGAATTGATTTGATGGAGCCTACTTTTGCCCTACAATATGCATGATCACATTAAGTTCACGTATATCTTTTATTCAACAGCATCAGATAAAATTGCAAAGAGCAAGCATTTGGATTGTGTGTCATTATTCTGAAAGGAAAGCCCATTTGTCAAATGAGAAATGCTTCCATTAAAAAGTGTTGGCTGAAGACTGGAGGCCCGTGAATCCCCTGTATTTGGGATTTATTGTGCAAAGAGACTGTAGGTTTTCATCTAATTGTTTATCTTTTGTTTTTCAGTTCTGCGTCGCTCAATAGAAGCTCCCAGTGGCATACAAATCACTGCATTCAACTGGCCATTTTATCTGTCAACCATCTCCTTTGCTATCTATACATCCATCTGTTGTAAAATGTTTCCCTATTTATCTGTCTGCCTCGTTTACTATTTATCCAGACTACTTCTCACTCCCAACTATTATACAGATCCGTTTCACGTCCTTCAATTGAGATTTAGCTGTCTATCCATCCAACTCGCTATTTAATTTAGTTATCTGTCATATCTCTCAGGTTTACAATTTTTCACATGAATCTATCAGAAGATGGCCCACATTTCTCGACTGTCAGGCACTGAGTCGTTTTTTTTTCTTTTGTCTATCAGTTTACGTATCGGGGTTTACGCTTCTCATTCTCGGATTATATCTGGTCATTCTCTGCATGTATTAGATTCAACAAATCCATAAATGACGGCTTTGTAAACACATTTGCTCATTCCTTGAAACTAATGTAGACACAAATATGCGTTCGGCTTCTTGCCTTTTCTCTCTCTCTCTCTCTCTCTCTCTCTCTCTCTCTCTCTCTCTCTCTCTCTCTCTCTCTCTCTCTCTCTCTCTCTCTCCTCCCTCCCTCCCTCCCTCCCTCCCTCCCTCCCTCCCTCCCTCCCTCCCTCCCTCCCTCCCTCCCTCTCTCTCCCTCCCTCTCTCTCTCTCTCTCCCCCCCTCTCTCCCTCTCCCCCTCTCCCTCTCCCCCTCTCCCTCTCCCCTCTCCCTTTCCTTCTCCTCTCCCTCTCTCTCTCTCTCTCTCTCTCTCTCTCTCTCTCTCTCTCTCTCTCTCTCCTCTCTCTCTCTCTCTCTCTCTCTCTCCTCCCTCCCTCCCTCCCTCCCTCCCTCCCTCCCTCCCTCCCTCCCTCCCTCTCTCTCTCTCTCCCCCCCTCTCTCCCTCTCCCCCTCTCCCTCTCCCCCTCTCCCTCTCCCCTCTCCCTCTCCCCTCTCCCTCTCCCTCTCCCTCTCCCTCTCTCTCTCTCTCTCTCTCTCTCTCTCTTTCTCTCTCTCTCACACACACATACGCATTTTTTAGTTCTTTGCTCATTTAACGTAAATGTTAATCCTTCCAGCTTCGGGAAATACAGGAGCAGAAACTTGTTTGGACAATTATCTCAATCTGAATTCAAGAGCTGACACTGAGTAATGGCCAGTGCCAGGGGAGGCGATATTCACCTCGTAGATATAAATTTTATTCACAGCTTGTTCACAATTTATCTTCAGCTGGGGCCCGCTTGCTCCTTTTAGATTCATGTGTGCATGTGTTATGTCTGTTCTTGTCTCCTGGGTATCGAAATGATGGATGGATGAGAGCTTTAGGAGCGAAAGGAAGAAGGAAAGGTGGTCTCCCTGCAACCCCAAGGTCGCTGTTAAAGAGACAGGAGGGCCTTTGTCCTTGTTCAGAGGTAATGAGGACCACACCTCCACAACAGCTCGCTTACACAGAAAACATCCCAGCTTCAAATTGTCTGTGGGCCGGGTAAGCAGGTGAATAATCAGCACAATTTGTGAATGACTTTATTTTTCTGCCTTTTTTAACTGGGGTCTTCACCCATCAAAAATAAATAGATTCATGCCTGTGTGAAAATGACGGGCAAAGAAATTTCAGATAACGTTCCATGCAAAAATTAATTTTGAGGCAAAAATGGCCAGAAATCTGAAGAGTCTCCCTTACATGCGCTTTTAGTACAGTGAAAACTTTGCACATTGTCAGAAGCAACAGGAAGAATGTTTCAGGCATTTATTATCTCCCTGAAGGGGTAAAATGCTCAGCTGACCACAGTGTTATAGATTTCCATCAGTATGGATTTGACCACATATTGTTTTGATGGAACATTGAACAGTACAGCACATTGAACAGGCCCTTTGGCCCACGAGGTCTGTGCCGAACATGACACCACTTAAACTAACCCCTTCCGCCTGACCATGAACCCAAGAACACATTCCCTTTTATTTCTGATTTCTTATTTCCAGTTGCATTGTGTTCTGCGTCTTTCAGTTCCAGCATTTTTTTTCTCTCCATAGCCCTCATCCATCTCCCTCTATTCACGCTTCTCCAGACAAATCAGCTATGGTTAACTATTAATCACCCTTCTCCCCAAGAAGGAACCGACAACATTTCCGTCTGCTGTTAAGTCTTGGTCTCAATTCTATCACAGACACAAAAAAAGGACACAAAGTGCTGGAGTAACTCAGCGGGTCAGGCAGCATCTGTGGAGAACATGGATAGGTGACGTTTCACAGAGTGCTGGAGTAACTCAGCGGGTCAGGCAGCATCTGTGGAGAACATGGATAGGTGACGTTTCACAGAGTGCTGGAGTAACTCAGCGGGTCAGGCAGCATCTGTGGAGAACATGGATAGGTGACGTTTCACAGAGTGCTGGAGTAACTCAGCGGGTCAGGCAGCATCTGTGGAGAACATGGATAGGTGACGTTTCACAGAGTGCTGGAGTAACTCAGCGGGTCAGGCAGCATCTGTGGAGAACATGGATAGGTGATGTTTCACAGAGTGCTGGAGTAACTCAGCGGATCAGGCAGCATCTGTGGAGAACATGGATAGGTGACGTTTCACAGAGTGCTGGAGTAACTCAGTGGGTCAGGCAGCATCTGTGGAGAACATGGATAAGTGACATTTCACAGAGTGCTGGAGTAACTCAGCGGGTCAGGCAGCATCTGTGGAGAACATGGATAGGTGATGTTTCACAGAGTGCTGGAGTAACTCAGCGGATCAGGCAGCATCCTTAGAGGACAGGGATAAGTGATGCTTCAGGTTGTGGGCTTGTATATAGTGGAATTTAGAAGGATGAGAGGAGATCTTATCGAAACGTATAAGATTATTAAGGGGTTGGACACGTTAGAGGCAGGAATCATGTTCCCAATGTTGGGGGAGTCCAGAACAAGGGGCCACAGTTTAAGAATAAGGGGTAGGCCATTTAGAACTGAGATGAGGAAAAACTTTTTTAGTCAGAGAGTTGTGAATCTGTGGAATTCTCTACCTCTGAAGGCAGTGGAGGCCAATTCTCTGAATGCATTCAGGAGAGAGCTCGATAGAGCTCTTAAGGATAGCGGAGTCAGGGGTAATGGGGAGAAGGCAGGAACGGGGTACTGATTGAGAATGATCAGCCATGATCACATTGAATGGTGGTGCTGGCTCAAAGGGCCAAATGGCCTCCTTCTGCACCTATTGTCTATTGTCTATTGTCTATTGACCTTTCTTCAAAAAGAACGGGATATTTGAGATGTGGCAATTATGTAGAGTCATAGAGTTATATAGCATTGAAGCACCGCCTTCAGCCCAACTCATCCATGCTGACCAAGTCCCCTCTCCAGGCCAGTCCCACTTGCCTGTTCATGGCCCAAATACCTCCAAACCCGTCCTCTCCATGTGCCTGTCCCAGTGCATTTTAAGTGCTGCAATTGCACCTTCCTTTGCCACTGTCTCTGGTATCTCATTCCTTACATAAGCACCTCTGTGTGAAAATGTTGCCCACCAGGCCCCTTTTAAATCTTCTCTCTCTCACCTCAAACCAATGCCCTCTAGAATTAGACTCCCCTACCCTTGGGAAAAGACTGTATGCATTTACCTTATCGAGGCCCCTCGTGATTTTATAAACCTCTATAAGTTCTCCCCTCAGCCTCCGACCCTCCAGAGAAAAAAGACTCAGCTTCTCTTTATAACTCAAACCGTCCAGACCCAGTAACCCCCCCCCCCCCCCCCCAATCCTTTCCACTCGGCACTTTAATTTCATGTTTCATGTATTTTGTGTTTAATGACCAATTTCCCTCCTGGGATAAATAAAGTTCTATCATATCGTATCGTAAATCTTTTTTGCACCCTTTCCAGTTTAAGGATATCCTTTTTGTAGCATGGTGATCAGGTGTACACGGTGCTCTAAATGTGGCCATGCCAACGTCTTGTATAGCTGCATCGTGACAATCCAACTCCTGTACGCAACACATTGACTGATGAAGGCCAGCATGCCAAACGCCTTCTGAACCACCCTCTTTACCCATGTTGCCACTCTCATGGAACTATATAACTGAAACCCTAGGTCTCTCAATGTAATGAGAAAGCATTAGTTGATGACCGAACAGTTAAGGAACCTTCAGGGAACCGTGATTATAATGCTAGAATTTTTAAACATAGAAAATAGGGACAGGAGTAGGCCATTTGGCCCTTCAAGCCAGCACCGCCATTCAATATGATCATGGCTGATCATCCTAAATCAGTACCCCCCGTTCCTGCTTTTCCCCCATATCCCTTGATTCCTTTGCAGATTGGGAAGCTGTGTTAAAAGGGTGATAGCAAACAGGCAATGGTTAACAATTAAATAATTATCTACAAAAAATACATCCATCTATGGCACAGGTAAAGTTGTCCAGCCATGGCGATCAAGAGTTTAAAGTTGTGTCAGATCAAAGGAAAAAGCTTATAATGTTGCCAAAAAAATTGCTATAAGCCCGAGGATTGAGAAAATTTCAGAATTCAGTAAAGGATGACCAAGGCATTGATAAAGAAGCGAAAATAGAATTCAGGATTAATCTAGCGAGTAACAAAACAGACTGTAAAAGCTTCCATGGCCATGTAGAAAGTAAAAGATTAGCAAAACTGACAACTGAGACAGGATAAATTATATTGGGGAATAAGGAAATGGCAGAGAAACTAAACAAATACTCTGTGTGTGTATTCATCAAAGATGACATGGAAAGCTTCTCAGAAATAGTGGAGATAAGTCAAGTGGCAACATGGAGCTAAAAACGTAACTGTGAATTAAAAAAATAGCAACAGTTAAAAACCGTATTAGACGAATTAATGAGACAGAAAGGTGGCTAATGCTCCAGGACCTGGTGACTTGGGTTCTCAGCTTTTGAAGACAGTGACTGTGGAGATAGTAGGTCCACGGGCCACCATTTTACATTCATTCCAAAATGGTTTCCACAGATTGGTAGATAACAATTGTAACCGCACATCAGAAGGGAAAATGCTCGAAAGTGGCAACAGGGTACTTAGAAATTAATAACGGAACTGAGTCAACATGAATATATGAAAGGGAAATTATGTTTGGCAGATCTGTCTGAGTTTCTTGAATTTGTGACGAGCAGAATAGATAATGATATGGCGTAGGTAAGAACTGCAGATGCTAGTTTACACTGAAATGGACACAAAATGCTGGAGTAACTCAGCGGTCAGGCAGCATCTCTGGAGAAAAGGGTGGGTGACATTTCGGGTCGAGATGCTTCTTCAGACTCAAGAGGAAGTGCTCGACCCGAAACGTCACCTATTCCTTTCCTTCAGAGAAAATTATATGGTGTCTTTTACGAAGGAGTTTGAAAAGATGCTGCACGAGATTATTATCATATCATATCATATATATACAGCCGGAAACAGGCCTTTTCGGCCCACCAAGTCCGTGCCGCCCAGCGATCCCAGTACATTAACACTATCCTACACCCACTAGGGACAATTTTTACATTTACCCAGCCAATTAACCTACATACCTGTACGTCTTTGGAGTACGTCTATTATACCGAATGAGAAGGGTGCAGTGTTGAGGATGGTATATTGGCGTGATTTGAGGATTACATAATGGACAGAAAACGTGGAATATGAATAAAGTGTCATTTTGGGGTTGAGAGGATGTGACTAGTAGGGTGCAGCAAGGATCGGGTGCTGATATCCTCGCTTTTCACAATCTCCAGGGCGGCACGGTGGCGCAGCGGTCGAGTTGCTGCCTTACAGCGAATGCAGCGCCGGAGACTCAGGTTCGATCCTGACTACAGGCGCCGTCTGTACGGAGTTTGTACGTTCTCCCCGTGACCTGCGTGGGTTTTCTCCGAGATCTTCGGTTTCCTCCCACACTCCAAAGACGTACAGGTATGTAGGTTAATTGGCTGGGCAAATGTAAAAATTGTCCCTAGTGTGTGTAGGATAGTGTTAATGTGCGGGGATCGCTGGGCGGTGCGGACTCGGTGGGCCGAAGGGCCTGTTTCCGCGCTGTATCTCTAAATCTAAAAAAAATCCATCAATAATTTGGATGAAAGAATTAAGTCAAATATATCTAAGACTAGACCAAGTAAAGACCAAGTGGATCCGTTGGGCCCAAACGTCTCATGCATTGGTGCAGCACCCCCTCACCCCCCTCTCCTCTCCCCCTCCCCTGCCCCCCTCCCTCACCTCCCCTCCCCTCCCCTCCCCTCCCCTCCCCCCCTCCCCCCCTCCCCTCCCCCCTCCCCCTCCCCCTCCCCCTCCCCTCCCCCTCCCCCTCCCCCTCCCCCTCCCCCTCCCCCTCCCCCTCCCTCTCCCTCCCCCTCACTCCATCCCCCTCAACCCCCCTTACTCCCTTATCTCCTCCCCACTCACTCCCTCCCCCCCCATCCCTCCCTAGGAAATAGATTTAAACTTTAAAAAGTTAAAAATATAACACCGATTTCAATGAAACCTTTTCATGGTGAGTAAGGTGGGCCTAAAATTTTCACTCTATCGTGTATCGTTTTGGCTGTAGTTCAGGAACACACAAACGAGAGTTTTAGTATATAGATGGCAGATGACACAAAGCTCGGTGGCAGTATGGGGTCTGAAAAAAATGCAGAGCGACTTCAGGGAGATATTGACAGGATAAGTGAATGGGCAAGGTCATGACCAATGGAATATAATGTTGACGCACAGAGGTGAGAAGAGATGAAAATCACAACAATTGCCAAACCTGAAATAAAACCAGAAAATGCTGGAAACAATCAGGGGGTCAGGTAGCATCTGTCGAAAGAGACCGCAAGAACTGACATTTCAGGTCCCAGACCTTTCATTAGAACTGGTAAACTGAAAGAGAGAAACAAATAATTTTTTTAGCAGCAGAAAAAGTGGGGAAGAGATAAGTGACAGTTGTGAAGTCTGAAGTGCCTCGACCCAAAAGGTCACCCATTCCTTCTCACCAGAGATGCTGCCCGTCCCGCTGAGTTATTCCAGCATTTTGTGTCTATCTTTGGTTTAAACCAGCATCGGCAGTTCCTCTCTACATGGGTAATAAAGGGAGTGGTAACAATGAAGCCAGATGATGAGGCCAGATGGATGATGAAAGGAGACAGACAATTAATGCAGATGAACAATGAGATGGAGCAAACAATGAATGCAAGCAGACAAGGAGAATGGGCAGACAAGGAAGGTAGGTACAAAATCAGACCAGACAATGAAGGCAGACAAACAATATTACCTGATAGCACGAGAACAGAAGGACTATATTCATGTGCAGTGTGTTTAGATTTTAAGATATTTTGCAAAATTGAGAAAATATTAAAGCTTCGATTTTCTGAATGCAGTCAAGTGGATGTGGGCAGATACAATACACCAGCTCAACTGTATGCCAAGGGCCAGCCCGGGCTTAATCTTTCAATGAGTGTTCCTCCCTCGAATTCTAATGCAGTACTGGCACGGCAAACGCTTGCCCACACTTCACCTGCAGCACAAATATCTGAGCACTGGTGAGTTCAGCAAAGTAATTGCTCATTAAAGGGCAGCAGCCCACTTCAGTCTGCAATCTCACTTCGGTCAGTTCGGAAATTGTATTATTCCACACTTACATGCTTTTCAATTCACTGATAATTACATGAAGTTCTCACGTATTCATGTAATAGACAATAGACAATGGACAATAGGTGCAGGAGGAGGTCATTCGGCCCTTTGAGCCAGCACCACCATTCAATGTGATCATGGCTGATCATTCTCAATCAGTACCCCGTTCCTGCCTTCTCCCCATACCCCCTGACTCTGCTATCCTTAAGAGCACTATCCAGCTCTCTCTTGAATGCATTCAGAGAATTGGCCTCCACTGCCTTCTGAGGCAGAGAATTCCACAGATTCACAACTCTCTGACTGAAAAGGTTTTTCCTCATCTCAGTTCTAAATGGCCTACCCCTTATTCTTAAACTGTGGCCCCTTGTTCTGGACTCCCCCAACATTGGGAACATGTTTCCTGCCTCTAACCGCGTGGCTGGCTGAAAGATCATTTAAACCGGCTGTGGATCTAATTAGAGGGATTTATAGAAACATAGAAACATAGAAAATAGGTGCAGGATTAGGCCATTCGGCCCTTCGAGCCTGCACCGCCATTCAATATGATCATGGCTGATCATCCAACTCAGTATCCCGTACCTGCCTTCTCTCCATACCCCCTGATCCCTTTAGCCACAAGGGCCACATCTAACTCCCTCTTAAATATAGCCCAATTCCATGCCAAATGCTGCCATGCTGTGAAAGATGCCCGTTTGTTTGGACTTTAAGTGAAAGAAAAAGATGCAAAGATGGAGATGAGGTAGCAGATCAACTATGATCTCAATCAATGGCCCGCTCCAACTATTATTTTCTAAAGACACAAAAATCTGGAATAACCCAGCGGGTCAGGCAGCATGTCTGGAGAAAAGGAATAGGTGACTCACCTTCCAGGTCGAGACCCTTCTTATTTTCTATATCTGTTTATTCTAAACCTGTTTGCTAGCATCTTCGAACCAATAGATTTGTGAATTGTTCATAATACTGAGTACTATTGGGTTGCATAGTAGGGCATATTTTTAGTGGCAGTTGCAACTGCATGGAGCCGTGAAGATCATCCTGACATCATCTTTCCATGTCTGTGTCAGCATACATCGCCAGTCCCCCAAATAGACAACCAGGCGTGAACTGATGTGGCACATGGTATTCATGCCACACCAGTGTCAGGCATTGATTAATTCCCACAAGACAGTGTCTGAAAACCCCACGCATGACATTCAATGGCATTGTCATTGCCACTAATAATGCTACTAAATGTCATTAACAGCATTCAACAGCATTACCAACCATCAACACAACAGGCTTGACCAGAAACTTAACTGGACCAGGTACCTAAATATGGTATAAGAAAATAACTGCAGATGCTGGTACAAATCGATTTATTCACAAAATGCTGGAATAACTCAGCAGGTCAGGCAGCATCTCGGGAGAGAAGGAATGGGTGACGTTTCGGGTCGAGACCCTTCTTCAGACTGATGTCGGGGGTGGGACAAAGGAAGGATATAGGTGGAGACAGGAAGATCTGGGAAGGAGGAGGGGAAGGGAGGGACAGAGGAGCTATCTGAAGTTGGCGAAGTCGACGTTCATACCACCGGGCCGCAAACTGCCCAGGCGAAATATGAGGTGCTGCTCCTCCAATTTCCGGCGGGCCTCACTATGGCACTGGAGGAGGCCCATGACAGAGAGGTCAGACTGGGAATGGGAGGGGGAGTTAAAGTGCTGGGCCACCGGGAGATCAGTTGCGTTAATGCGGACCGAGCGCAGGTGTTCAGCGAAGCGATCGTCGAGCCTGCGTTTGGTTTCGCCGATATAAATAAGTTGACATCTAGAGCAGCGGATGCAATAGATGAGGTTGGGGGAGGTGCAGGTGAACCTCTGTCTCACCTGGAAAGACTGTTTGGGTCCTTTGATGGAGTTGAGGGGGGAGGTAAAGGGACAGGTGTTGCATCTCGTGCGGTTGCAAGGGAAAGTGCCCGGGGTTAGGGTGGTTTGGGTAGGAAGGGACGAGTGGACCAGGGAGTTGCGGAGGGAACGGTCTATACAACAGCAGGTCAGAGTTTGGATATCCTGCATTTAGTGACTCACTAATTCACGTAACAAAGCCTTTCTTGGGCAGCTTACAACCCAGCGGTATGAATATTGATTTCTCTAACTTCAAGTAACATTCTCTCTCCATCCCTCCCCCACCCACGTTCGTACGTCGTCTTATTGAGTCTCATTGTCTGTAACTTGTTTTCACCTAGCCCACAGCTAACAATGGCCTGTTTCCGATATCATTGTTACTTTTTTTGCATATCTTTCATTCATTCGTTCTCTATCTCTCTATATCACTGCCTATATTTCTCGTTTCCCTTTCCCCTGACTCTCAGTCTGAAGAAGGGTCTCGACCCGAAACGTCACCTATTCCTTTTCTCCAGAGATGCTGTCTGACCCGCTGAGTTACTCCAGCTTTTTGTGTCTAGAAACATAGAAACATAGAAAATAGGTGCAGGAGTAAGCCATTCGGCCCTTCGAGCCTGTACGCACCGCCATTCAATATGATCATGGCTGATCATCCAACTCAGTATCCCGTACCTGCCTTCTCTCCATACCCCCTGATCCCTTTAGCCACAAGGGCCACATCTAACTCCCTCTTAAATATAGCCAATGAACTGGCCTCAACTACCTTCTGTGGCAGAGAATTCCACAGATTCATCACTCTCTGTGTGAAAAAAAACGTTCTCATCTCCATGACAGGTCATCGGCTGAAATGTTAGCTCTTCACAGATGCCGCCTGGCGAGCTGAGTATTTCCATCGATTTCTATTTTATTTCAGACTTTCCGTTCAAATTTGTCTCCAGCCTGTCACTGTCATTTGGCTCGAAGCTGTCAGAAGATCTAGGCTTGAGGGTCAAATTTACACAAGCAGTGGTTTCATACCAGATCATGCTTCGCTCGACTTTACATATCCCACTTTTCAAGTTATAAACTAAACATTACGACTCAACATTTCAACGTGACTATTCCTGATAAGTAAATAACATTTTGTGGCAACTCGGAATTGACTGTACTATAAAACTATCTGTGCAATATGAAGGATCGAGGCAGAATTCCACAGAGGTCCCAGAACCTAACATTCATCGCTGCATAATATCTGCCCACCAATTATCACATCATGTTGCAGATAAAAGACAAATTGCCTGTGTCACTGGCAGCAGAAGCGATTTGTAAAGAAAATTGTCTAAATTAATATAGATGGCGAGGAGCAGGCTAGCTAGCATTTTTTCTCTCTGCCTGGGTGTGTTTATCGGTAAACGATGACTTGTCTAAATAAATTGGAAGAAAATTGCCCTTGAATAGAACGGGACTGTGGTCAAGATTTCAAACCAGCTTCCAGCCAAGAGGGTTGATCGCTCAGCCGATGGCGTGTGGATCTCTCTATGTTTTGGTGGGGGGTGGTGCTGGGTGTGGAGGGGGGTGGGGGGTTTAGTCGAGGATGATGGTGATGAAGGAGGACAGAAAATCAAGCTGTGATCCTGTAACTGTCAGCACATGGGAACATGCTTGTGTTAGAATGAAACAGGTCCAGTAAAGCAACGCAGAACAAAAGCAGGCTCGCAGAACGCAGAAGTATCTCACAGCTAGAGCCACATCGCAGGAGGTTGTTTTAAGGATCTTCAGTTTTAATGAGATATCATCAAGAATTCAAGCCTATGTGACCCCACTAATTTTTTTTTGCACATTTTATCTACATGAACTATTAAAATAATGAAGTGGGCTCAGATCAAAATGTTTGAATCACAATGAGATACATTTCAGACACTTATTCCAATTAGCATTGTTTCACGTTATGGTCCACCTTGTATTTTTTTAAAGGGGGAGTTTCTGTTCCCATCAAAATAGGGCAAATGGGGCTGAAGGAAAATAATAGTATTCTGAATTTCGGCAGACAAATTCAGCCCATCATTCAGGCACCAGGATACCTTATCTCCAAACTCGGAAGAATCTTTCTTGTGCATTGACTTTAATTTTCCCTCTTCTGGCCATATTTTAAAAGGCTTGGAAAACGAAGGCTTTAGTCATTAGAATAAGAGGTTAAGGAAGTCTAACAAAGTGCCTCAAAATGTTTCAATGTCCTGATAAGATAGCTGAAGAGTATTTCAACTGATTGTTGGAGTGGCAAAAAGGGGAAGGGCCGAATGGCCTTCCTCCTGCACCTATTGTCTATTGTCTATTGTCAAACGTCCCCAGTCTGAAGAAGGGTCTCGACCCGAAACTTCACCTATTCCATTTCTCCAGAGATGCTGTCGGACCTGCTGAGTTACTCCAGCTTTTTGTGTCCATCCTCACTTCTTACATTGTCCTTTAATTATGAGGGCTCTAGGGGATGAACAGGGAAGCTGGATTAATTGGACAGCTCCAGCAAAGGCCTAACATCAACGCAAGGGGCCAAGTGGCCTCATTCCATGCAACATCATTCCACGATTCTATGATTCACAGCTAAATCTGTACGTTGTAAATTGGAGTAGATGAAATACGGTCTTTGACGATGTTCAACATGCTGAGTAATTAATGAGTAAAACTGGGAAAAATGTTCTGCTCAGAGAAAGCTTATGCCTTTAATTGGCTTGTGTGGTTTAGGAATTGAGGGAAGAATAGAAATCAATTTTATTGTATAGGAATTCTATGCTTGGATCAGGTGCACAGTTACTTGAAGTTGACTACATTATTACGAGACCCCTTGTGTATTGAATATTGCCTTTTAAATGCATTGGATAATAGTTTAAAACACTACATTGCTCTTCATTGAAGAATTATAACTGTCTGCCCTGGTTATTATAAGAATGCAGAACAAGCAGTAAATTCCCACAGGTGTTGCCTTGAAAGCAAAGCAGGGGTAGAATTGAACTGTGGAATAAACGAGGTTAAATTCTGCTGTAGCTTTCTGTCTCCTTGTTATCGACCCCGGTGGTTACGAGGTTGTCGTTTATCAACCAGTGGAGGGATCTGGCTGTTTGCCACAATGCACAATGTGTGACCTGACTCCCTTTTAAATTGGTTTGTGTGGAGCTGAGCCGGAGTCCAATTTAAACACCACCATTGCAATACAAAGAGCTTGCCTGACACCTCAGGGACCATCCAACTCCCCAGAAAACCATAAAGCATGCAATTGGAAAAATCCTGCAACTTAAATAAAGGGGTTGTGGCGGGGGGAGGGGGGGGCGGTGGGGAGGAGGGGGGGAGGGGGGGGCGGGGGGGAGGGGGGGAGGGGGGGGCGGGGGGGAGGGGGGGAGGCGGGGGGGGCGGGGGGGAGGGGGGGGCTGCTTCTATGTAATTAATGTAACAATTTGAGCTTCTGTTTCAAACCTTTATGGAAGGCTACCTTGTCAATAGACAATAGACAATAGACAATAGGTGCAGGAGGAGGCCATTCAGCCCTTCGAGCCAGCACCGCCATTCAATGCGATCATGGCTGATCACTCTCAATCAGTACCCCGTTCCTGCCTTCTCCCCATACCCCCTCACTCCGCTATCCTTAAGAGCTCTATCCAGCTCTCTCTTGAAAGCATCAAAACGAACTGGCCTCCACTGTCTTCTGAGGCAGAGAATTCCACACCTTCACCACTCTCTGACTGAAAAAGTTCTTCCTCATCTCCGTTCTAAATGGCCTACCCCTTATTCTTAAACTGTGGCCCCTTGTTCTGGACTCCCCCAACATTGGGAACATGTTTCCTGCCTCTAATGTGTCCAATCCCCTAATTATCTTATATGTTTCAATAAGATCCCCCCTCATCCTTCTAAATTCCAGTGTATACAAGCCCAATCGCTCCAGCCTTTCAACATACTACAGTCCCGCCATTCCGGGAATTAACCTAGTGAACCTACGCTGTCAAATTTGTTTAGTTTAGTTTATTGTCACGTGTGCCGAGGTACAGCAAAAAGCTTTTTGTCGCGTGCTAACCAGCCAGCAGAAAGACAATACATGAATACAATCAATCAATCAATCAGTCCGAAGAAGGGTCTCGACCCGAAACGTCACCCATTCCTTCTCTCCAGAGATGCTGCCTGATCTGCTGAGTTACTCCAGCATTTTGTGATACCTTCGATTTGTACCGGCATCTGCAGTTATTTTCCTACATCAATCAATTTACAGTGTATAGATGCATGATAACGGAATGACGTTTAGTGCGAGGTAAAGCCAGCAATGTCTGGTCAAGGATAGTCCAGTCAATTTGTGGTCATTGATTTGGGAACGGCGGGTTTGTGGACAAAGGGATTAGAGACAGTTGTAGTTGTGGCAATCTTTAATTTAATTTCACTAATGATTTTTGTGAGATTGCAGTAAGAATGGTGAGAGAGTGGTGAGAGAGTGGTGAGTCTGTGGAATTCTCTGCCACAGAAGGTAGTTGAGGCCAGTTCATTGGCTATATTTAAGAGGGAGTTAGATGTGGCCCTTGTGGCTAAAGGGATCGGGGGGTATGGAGAGAAGGCAGGTACAGGATACTGAGTTGGATGATCAGCCATGATCATATTGAATGGCGGTGCCCCACAATGCCCCAAGCCGACCTACACAGTTAATCTCGATAAGGGGGCACAATAGCCCATAGAAAACTACCTGGTAGGTGATGGGAAACCAGTTAAACCCATCACCTCGTAACGAAATACCAATTAACACCGTCTGGCCATCCCCGGTACCCCCCGGACATAAGCGCAGATCAGAGAGAAAACTCAATACATATCTTTTAAACAAAGAGATCCCGAGATCTGGCGGGAGATAGGACGGGCCAGAATTAGTATAACTGGCCATGACTTTTGGGTTTTAAACTCATGCAAGGCAGAAGTCAAACGGATGCAGGAAGAAGAAAAGACAGGCAAGAAGAACGGATGTAAGAGAGAGGAACAGGCACGCAACTCGAGAAGAAATACTGCAAGAAAACCTGCAAGGAACGCAAGAAACGGAAGGAAGAAACTCACGGGGCAAGCACGACCCTCACGGAAAGCAGCGGAGAAGCAGCACGAACAGCCAGTAACCCCAGTAATAGCCCCATGGTGAGCATGTACCCCGATCCTGCATATCCTGGACATAGTTTAGTGTAGAGGGGAGGGTGGTTTGAATAAACGTGGGTGTGTAAATGAATATGTGTTGGTCAAGTTTGCGATGTGTCGTACGTTCCCCATCTTACAGTCGTGTATATGTCATTTAGAACTGTGTCTAAGTATTCGTGTAGTGATGCATATGTCGTTTAGAACTGTGTCTAAGTATTCGTGTAGTGGTGCATATGTCGTTTGGAACTGTGTCTAAGTATTCATGGACAATAGTCCCAAGCGTTCAATAAAAGCCTTTTCCATTTAAACCCTGGTGTTCAAATCTGGTCTGGTTGAGTTTTTTCTGCACTATCAACGCTCCTGCATCTAAGTCCAGTGTCTAGAACCATAGGGGGTGAGTGGGTCGAACCACTCACGGGGAACCAGTGTGCGCGGCCTGGTCAAGGGATCAGAGCAAGGCACGGGGACCTTAGGTCGGGCGAAAGCTCGGCGCAGAAAACCCCTTACAGATAATGGCGACCACGAAGGGACAATGGCAGCAGGATGATAGTGTACCAGAAAAAGATTTTAAAACTAGGGATGTAATGGACGAGCGCATTGCGGACTATGTTTTTAGCAAGGTGAATATCACCAAACAATGGATGTGTGGTTTGTTAGAGGACAAGCGCCCACTGGATGCAGCGATCCGGTGGACAGCCAGTAAAGTCCACAAGGTATCTGTAGAAAAGGCGGTCTGGCTGACCTGCTATAAAAAGCAGGTCCAGCTTTTGGACCGCGTGGTTGTGGCACAGGCAGCCCAGATCAGGGACCTTCAGGAGGAGGTAGAGGAGAAGGCTGCGGGTGGGAACCAATTGATTGAGGCTCTGGACTCTTTAAGCAAGGAGCGCCGGGTCGTGACCAACCGCCACGAAGCCAGGGTAGAGCTGATGGAGTGTCAGATCACTGAGGCTATGCTCAGTGAAGGCAGGCTCCGGTAGCAGTGCGCTTCCCTGAGCCACCAGCTGGAGACCCAGGAAGAGAACCTTAAGGGAGTTAGGGCAGCATATAAGATGGTTTTGGAGGACAGGTCGGAAGGGGCCGACCACGGGGCCTGCCTGCAGGAGATAGAGGGTCTGCGGGGTGCTTTAATTAAAGCAAGCGGGCTGGTCTGTTTGATGAACCCCCCCGCGGGCCAGTCGCTGGCGGTTGCGAAGGTCCTGGTTCCGGTCCCCAGAAAGACCGTGGTGGCTTCGGCCCCCAGACTCCACAATTCCCCTAGCTACGAGGCATCCTGGAAAAGGGGTAGTATAGGGGAGAGGACTCGGCACCGGCGCCCATGTGCCCGGTCCTGGAAACCAGACGGGGACCCACCGCGCTGAATGGGGACGCCGGACCCATTCAGAGCGAGATCGTGGTGCCCCACAGCTCCCAGCAGTTAAGAGTCATGATCGGGCATGTAATAAAATTGTCCGAATCAGGGGACCCTTCGCTGCATTTTAGGGAGGTCGAGCAAACCGCCGCAATCAATGGTTGCGACAAGGGAGAACGGGCAAAAATGTTGCTGTTCTCCCTGGACAGCTCGATGCTCCAATGCCTCTCAGATGAGAGTAAAAGAGGGACCAGGACCTACGATCTCCTACGGGACGAGGTCCTGGAAGTTTTGGGGATGGGCGATGAGGGTCCATTTGCCCGATTGGGGAAGACCCTCCAGATGGAGGGAGAACCCCCAAAGGTTTTTGAGGCGCGACTGTGGACAGTGTATCAGAGCAGCTGCCCGCACGTCCCCGCGCGGGATGACCTGGTCGGGAATGGGAGAGCCCAGTGGTTAGGGTTTGGTATCAAACAGCCTGGCGGCCGTCAGGGAACAGGCGAAAGCCTGGTTTGATCCCACAAATAGTACAGAGGAGGCGGTTTTGGACCGTCTCACGGTAGGGTATAGGAACACCCGGAGTACGTCTACCCGACTAGTAAAAGGGAAGGTGCACGTAGCGGAGGCTACTGCACCGGCCCAAAAGGGGTGGTGACAGGAGGGTAACCCTACCGCACAGTCCAAGTGTTTTAGGTGCGGTAAGGTGGGGCACTGGCGGAAGGATTTCAGGGCCCACACCAAAGAAGATAGGGTTGGCACCACCCTGCGCGCCGATGTCCCAGTTAAGCCCGAGATTATCAAAACGATGATCGAGGTGATGCGGTCCCTCATGGCCGCACAGGGGAAGGTGGCAGTCGCTACCGGCTCCCCGGGTGCGGGGGGGGGGGGCACTGGACATTCCCCAATGACATCAGCCCGCGCAGCCCGCCTATCTGTGTCCTCTCAGCTACGATGCGTGGAAGAGGCCGCTTGTGGAGATGGTAGTGGAGAGGCAAAGGTGCAATTACCTGTTGGACACGGGGGCTTCATGCACCGTGGTCCACACAGAGGAACCCTTTGACTCTCCCCTGTCCACAGGGGTCCCTTTCGCACTGGCGGGGTTCACAAGGAAGGAACAGGCTGGCGCACGTTCCATCCCGCTGTCCATTCACTTGGGAGCACTCCATACCACATGGGAGTGGATCCTGATGAAGTGGACAGAAGGGGGTGGGAAGGGGATTAGGGGAAAAGAGGGGAAAGGGACTCTGTGCACCATGAAGCCGCCCGAGGGTTACGACCTCGAGCGCATGGTGGCGGAGGTCCCGGCCGAACTGCAAGAGTGTGTGGGGAACAACCTGAACGCGTTTGCGACCCACAAATACGATTGTGGTAGGGTAGGTAGTTATAAGCCTGGAGCACAGGGGTCAAGCACAGGGGCCAGCCCTGGGAGTGGGGACTCACAGCCAAGGATGAGGCAGGTCACGCAGACAGGCAAGGTTGCCTGCGTGAGGGGGGAGGACATTCTCCAGGAATGGAGAGTCTCGCGTTTTGGGTGGGATTCAGACGAGGAAGAGCCTGATCAGCTCGACCAGGGGCTGGATCCCATTACGGAGGAGGAGGAGTCGGAGGGGGACGACAGTAATGTCCCCGACTCAAGCACCAGGAAGGCGGGGGTAGCGGGCGGAGGCTCACCACCTGTAGGTACAGGCAGGGTGAGGCCGGATGCCGCGGGTATACCCAGCACCAAGGGGGCAGAGCTGGATGAGGAGGGGCCAGGGTCGGCAGCTGCGGGGGGTACCCGAGCTGCGGCACGGCAGGAACCGGTCCTCAGCCAGGCTGTCCAGGGGGCAGTGCCTAAGGTGACTCTCCGTAGGTCTAGCAGGGAAACCCAACCTAGAAAGTTTTGGCCAGAGGTCAATCACGCCCCGAGGTACGGGAGCCAAGTGAGGAGGAGGGAGCTTACGTTTCAGAGGAGGTTTAGCTCCCGACAGGCAGCGACAGGCTGCGGAGGATCGAAGGTGGGAGACAGCGTGGTGCAGCCGCAGGAGACGAACCGCTGCAGCCCTGACAGGGATTAGCTGAGCCGCCCTGGGAAGGCGGCGCTGTATTATATTTTAGATAGATAAGGATTAGGTAATATAGATAAGGATTAGGTAATATAGATAAGGATAAGTAATATAGATAAGTTTTGTGGGGATAGTTGTAAATAAAGTTGATGCGTCCAGGATGTGTGGGTGTGGGGTGCAGGCTGGGGGTCAAGAGACCCGCCCGCAGGGGCATTAACAAAGCCAAGCGCTCCCCAAGAGGCTGGCTATACCATATTTTATCTGTTTTCTGGAGTGGAAGGAGGCACTCGTATGGTGGATCGTTGCCACGGCAATCGGATGTGGGTGGACCTATCGGGGCCGCACCAAGGACATCATCATTTACGGCTGCTCCGGGGACACGGCTCCCATCGCGACCGATGGGACTGGAAGGAGAGAAGCGGAGGAGACCGCAGTTCACTTCCATGAAGGCCGGTGGCCGGGGTGGCTGGGATCGAACTCTTCAGAGTATTCCAGCGCCTCAGGCTTTGCTTATCGGGACACTTCGTTATTGTGCCCGAGAGTCAAGATCATCGCCCAAAGGGTAAGCGCCACCGTTGGCAAAAGGATCTGCCTGGTATGCACGGGGAAGGTCCCCGCGAGCAGGCGGCGGTGGCTGAGGAAAACGAGTCGGACAATGGCCAATTCCACTGTTGAGTGGGAGAGACTTATCAACGACACTCACAGGACTTTTCTGGGACTAATGAACAGTTGAGTGTGTGTTGGGACAAATGGTGGGAACCGGATGAGGGGATTTATATGTGTATGTGGGGTTCGAAGTATCGCTGACGTGCGGGTGGGCGAGCAGGACCCAGCCGCAAGCTGCTAGGAGGACGGGCCCCCTCCGCACCGTGTGAACTATGTTTTGCATTGTCCTTTTTCAAAATTATATAAAGAATGATTGTGTTGAAGGAATGTAAAAAAATGTATCGTTTTGCTGTTGTGTTGTTTTCATGTCCTACATTAAAGCTGACACCAGTAGGAGGATGGCGGAGGCATCGGCCTGGGACAAGGTGTATATGTCTGACATGAAAATGTACATACTTGTAATATAGTTTTGCCCGGGACACGGGCAGTAAAGGTCAGCCTAAAAGATGGGGACTGTACGTTCGCAATGGAACACTAGTTAGTTAAAACCTCAGGGGTCTGGATGTGGAGAATCGGGAAAACATTGCTCAACCACATTATTTAATTGATTCGATAAGCTGGGGTTATGCAAATCAACAGGAGGGACTGTAAGATTTGAGAAGTTTTCCCTCATTCTGAAAGCAACACCAAACCAAAGAGCTGCAGTTTGGACATTTTAAACGGGAGACTGGGGCTGATAGCGGAGAAAGGCAGCGGTCAGTTTACCAAGGGATGTCACAATCTGTGGGTCCTAAAATGGCCGCAGGACCTCGTGACCAGCCACAAGAGCAAAAACCTTACAGCCCAGTCTCTAGGTTTCTGCAAAGCCACGGCCAGAACAATGGATGGGTATTGGCCATGCAGAAACCTGCAAAACCAGGTCGAAGTCCAGACACTGGGGCGCTGACATCAGCATACTCACAATGCCCCAAGCCGACCTACACAGTTAATCTCATTAAGGGGGCACAATAGCCCATAGAAAACTACCTGGTAGGTGATGGGAAACCAGTTAAACCCATCACCTCGCAACAAAATACCAATTAACACCGTCTGGCCATCCCCGGTACCGCCCGGACATAAGCGCAGATCAGAGAGAAAACTCAATACATATCTTTTAAACAAAGAGATCCCGAGATCTGGCGGGAGATAGGACGGGCCAGAATTAGTATAACTGGCCACGACTTTTGGGTTTTAAACTCATGCAAGGCAGAAGTCAAACGGATGCAGGAGGAAGAAAAGACAGGCAAGAAGAACGGATGCAAGAGAGAGGAACCGGCACGCAACTCGAGAAGAAATACTGCAAGAAAACCTGCAAGGAACGCAAGAAACGGAAGGAAAAAACTCACGGGACAAGCACGACCCTCACGGAAAGCAGCGGAGAAGCAGCACGAACAGCCAGTAACCCCAGTAATAGCCCCATGGTGAGCATGTACCCCGATCCTGCATATCCTGGACATAGTTTAGTGTAGAGGGGAGGGTGGTTTGAATAAACGTGGGTGTGTAAATGAATATGTGTTGGTCAAGTTTGCGATGTGTCGTACGTTCCCCATCTTACAGTCATGCATATGTCGTTTAGAACTGTGTCTAAGTATTCGTGTAGTGGTGCATATGTCGTTTGGAACTGTGTCTAAGTATTCATGGACAATAGTCCCAAGCGTTCAATAAAAGCCTTTTCCATTTAAACCCTGGTCTTCAAATCTGGTCTGGTTGAGTTTTTTTCTGCACTATCAACGCTCCTGCATCTAAGTCCAGTGTCTAGAACCGTAGGGGGTGAGTGGGTCGAACCACTCACGGGGAACCAGTGTGCGCGGCCTGGTCAAGGGATCAGAGCAAGGCACGGGGACCTTAGGTCGGGCGAAAGCTCGGCGCAGAAAACCCCTTACAAATGACACCTGTCAAGGGGTGGGATATATTAGGCAGCAAGTGAACAGCCAGTTCTTGAAGTTGATGTGTTGGATGCCGGAGAAATGGGCAGGCATAAAGACCTGAGCGACTTTGACAAGGGTCAAATTGTTATTGCCGGACGACTGGGTCAGAGCATCTCTGAAACGGCAAGGCTTGTGGGGTGCTCTCTCTTGAATGCATTCAGAGAATTGGCCTCCACTGCCTTCTGAGGCAGAGAATTCCACAGATTCACAACTCTCTGATTAAAAAAGGTTTTCCTCATCCCTGTTCTAAATGGCCTACCCCTTATTCTTAAACTGTGGCCCCTTGTTCTGGACTCCCCCAACATTGGGAACATGTTTCCTGCCTCTAACGTGTCCAACCCCTTAATAATCTTATACATTTCGATAAGATCCCCTCTCATCCTTCTAAATTCCAGTGTATACAAGCCTAGTCGCTCCAGTCTTTCAACATATGATAGTCCCGCCATTCCGGGAATTAACCTAGTAAACCTACGCTGCACGCCCTCAATAGCAAGAATATCCTTCCTCAAATTTGGAGACCAAAACTGCACACAGTACTCCAGGTGCGGTCTCACTGGGGCCCCGTACAACTGCAGAAGGACCTCTTTGCTCCTATACTCAGCTCCTCTTGTTATGAAGGCCAACATTCCATTGGCTTTGCTCACAGTTGCACAAGATTCAGATACATTCACAGCTCCTCGCAAATGAACCAGCCTATACCTGCTTGTGGCAAGACCTGGGCAACAATCAGGTCCAAGCTGATTAGTCAGGGCGGCACGGTGGCGCAGCGGTGGAGTTGCTGCCTCAAAGCTCCAGAGGCCCGGGTTTGATCCTGACCACGGGTGCTGTCTGTTCGGAGTTTGTACGTTCTCCCAGTGACCTGCGTGGGTTTCCTCCGGGTGCTCCGGTTTGCTCCCACACTCCAAAGACGTACAGGTTTGTAGGTTAATTAGTTTGGTATAAATGTAAAAATTGTCCCGAGTGTGTGTAGGATAGTGTTAATGTGCGGGGATCGCTGGTTGGTGCTGACTTGGTGGGCTGAAGGGCCTGTTTCCGTGCTGTATCTTTGAATTGAACTGAAGTGACAAGAAACATTTGTGGTAGAAAAGGGAATGGCCATCTCCAACAAGAAGGTCTCACCATCTACCCCTGACATTCAATGGCACCACCGTTGTCAAGGGCAATTAGGAACAGGCCACAAATGCAGACTGGAAAATATGGATGAGTAATTATCTGGAAAGTCAGCATGTTTAGGTTAAATATGCACAAAATGCTGGAGTAACTCAACAAAATGCTGGAGTAATGCAGCATCTCTGGAGAGAAGGAATACTCCAGCATTTTGTGTGTATCTCCGGTTTAAACCAGCATTGGCAGTTCCTTCGTACACATGAGGTTAAATATGCTCCATTCACATCATCACAGGTACAGCAGGCAGTGAAGAAAGCCAATGGAATGTTGGCCTTCATAACAAGAGGAGTTGAGTATAGGAGCAAAGAGGTCCTTCTGCAGTTGTACAGGGCCCTAGTGAGACCACACCTGGAGTACTGTGTGCAGTTTTGGTCTCCAAATTTGAGGAAGGATATTCTTGCTATTGAGGGCGTGCAGCGTAGGTTTACGAGGTTAATTCCCGGAATGGCGAGACTGTCATATGTTGAAAGACTGGAGCGACTAGGCTTGTATACACTGGAATTTAGAAGGATGAGAGGGGATCTTATCGAAACGTATAAGATTATTAAGGGGTTGGACACGTTAGAGGCAGGAAACATGTTCCCAATGTTGGGGGAGTCCAGAACCAGGGGCCACAGTTTAAGAATAAGGGGTAGGCCATTTAGAACGGAGATGAGGAAAAACTTTTTCAGTCAGAGAGTTGTGAATCTGTGGAATTCTCTGCCTCAGAGGGCAGTGGAGGCCAATTCTCTGAATACATTCAAGAGAGAGCTAGATAGAGCTCTTAAGGATAGCGGAGTCAGGGGGTATGGGGAGAAGGCAGGAACGGGGTACTGATTGAGAATGATCAGCCATGATCACATTGAATGGCGGTGCTGGCTCGAAGGGCCGAATGGCCTCCTCCTGCACCTATTGTCTATTGTCTATCACAAATTAGCCTGCAACCACTTATGGTCTCGTCTCACACAAAAAGAATAGTCCCCTTGAGCAAGCCTTAAGGTATTTGTATTTCCGAATCTAACAATGGGTCTAACTGTCCAGGCTCATGTGTCACTGAGTATATTCAAGGGACAGAATGATAGGCTTTTGCATATTGCATGTATCAAGGGATACAGTATGGTGTTAGTGCAGGAAAATGGGACTGAGGAAACGATTGAATAGCAGAGGTTAGCACAAAGGGCCGAATGGCATACCCTTGCTTCTATTTTTTCTGTTCCAATGCAAGAAGTAATTTTGAGAGGGAAGGCAATATTTTACAAAAATGGAAATGTGCTTTAAGATACCAGCCAAGGCCTGCAAACAATGACTTGAGTAACATAATTATACTTTGTCTACTGAGGTGATTAGAAATGCAACGGCTCCTTTGCAGCTGATGCAAACAACATTAAAGAAAGATGAGCTTTATTGAACCACAACCCCAACAAAGCAAGGTTTCATTATAAATAGCTTACTGAAAACCTCGCAGTGTAATATGGATGAGGCAGTCAAGGGAGAAATAGCTGTTTTTACATGGGAGGCATTTGGTATTTAACTGAGAAACTACATTGCGATTTTATCCCATAATCATATTTTTATTCAAGGGTGGCACGGTGGCGCAGCGGTAGAGTCGCTGCCTTACAGCGCCAGTGACCCGGGTTCCATCCCGACTACGGGTGCTGTCTGTACGGAGTTTGCACGTTCTCCCCGTGACCGCATGGGTTTTCTCTAAGATCTTCGGTTTCCTCCCACATTCCAAAGACATACACGTTTGTAGGTTAATTGGCTTGGTATAAGTGTAAATTGTCCCTAGTGTGCGTACAATAGTGTTAATGTGCGGGGATCGCTGGTAGGTGCAGACACAGTGGGCCAAAGGGCCTGTTTCCACGCTGTATCTCTAAACACAACTAAATTAAACTATTTCACCCTTTGTTCTTCTTTCTAAGTAGAGCACTCCTCAATTGCTGAAAGTGCTGGTGAGGAATACACTTACTGGGATTAAGCGTACACCTCTGATTACTTATACATCTGTTCCTGTTATTACAATGCAGAGAATATTAGTATAACTGTTGTTGTTACCCTTTCGCGTATTTGTGTATAAAATAATTATTGAAATGCTCACTGATGTGGAGAACTCCACTAACTACTAATTACCGGTTGCCATTTTACATTTTTAAACAAGTTCTCAAGGCAGCAAAAGGATGACTTTTGAATGATAAAGTAAAAATAAATTGCTCTAACTTTAGGAAATACAAAAATAATCCACTGTATCACACTTCATTTAAAAAATGTCAAGTTGAAATAAGCTGTAGGACCATATGGGTCGTTTTTGTGATATTGCACCATGAATGAGCGACAATTTTATAGCCAAGAAAACCGATTTATTGTCAATAGATTAACTATTGAGCGGGAAATTGTGAATGAATGGTTCTCTGGCACTATGAAACAAATCGAGCCTAACTTATTTCATGATGATCATTTGTGATATCGTAAAGTACTTTGTTTCAATCCCACAGAAGAGCTAGGTAGGCACAAAATGCTGGAATAACAGCGGGTCAGGCAGCATCTCAGGAGAGAAGGAATGGATGACGTTTCGGGTCGAGACCCTTCTTCAGACTGATGTCAGGGGAGGGGGCGGGACAAAGATAGGATGTAGTCGGAGACAGGAAGAAGGGGAAGGGGATAGAGAGGGGAAGCAGGGACTACCTGACTACATCCTATCTTTCATACAATACAATACAATATATCTTTATTGTCATTGTACAGGGGTACAACGAGATTGGGAATGCGCCTCCCATACGATGCAATAATTTAATTAATTTAAACAACAACAACCCAACGAAACAAATTGTAACAGTTTTAAGACAGAATAAAGAGCAAGTAGATCTGTGCCGGTTCACTGTGCGATGTGACCATCCGGCTCAGCAGGACCGGTTCATAGCAGCTATGGCCCTGGGGATGAAGCTGTTCCTGAGTCTGGAGGTGCGGGCGTAGAAGGCCTTGTGTCGTCTGCCCGATGGAAGGAGTTCGAACAGACTGTTGCAGGGGTGTGAAGAGTCTTCATTTGTTCTCGATCTGTCTATGAGATCTCTCTAGAGACTGCATTTCCTAAGATTACTTCGGGAAAAACAGACTGAAGGAGAATCTGCTGGTGACCTTCTACCGCTCCACCATCGAGAGCGTACTGGCATACTGCACCACTGTGTGGTATGCTGGCTGCTCGGCTGCAGACCAGAAGGCCCTCCAAAAGGTCATCAGGACAGCAGAGAAAATCATCGGCTGTCCACTACCCTCTCTGAAGAACATCACCAGCTCGCGCTGTCTGAACAGGGCCAGAGTCATAATCAAGGACAGCACTCACCCGGGACACGAATTGTTTGTTCTCCTGCCCTCTGGGAGGCGCTATAGGAGCCTAAGGACCAGGACAAATCGACTCAAGAACAGTTTCTTTCCCTGGGCAATAAGAACAGTGAACGGAAGCACATGATTCGGCTACTATCATTTTCAAAAAGGAAACTTTCTTTTAAGAATTTTTAGGTGTTTAACCCACTCATTATTTATTAGGATTTTAAATCGGTTTTTATATGATACTGGCATTTGTTGAGTTGGTTCGTATGTCTGTGCAATTGTCTCTGCACTGTCGCACTGTTATCAGTTGTAGCATTTCTAATTTCGTTGTACCTTGTGTACAATGACAATAAAGGCATATTATTATTATTATTATTATGTCACTGCCTATATCTCTCGTTTCTCTTTCCCGTGACTCTCAGTCTGAAGAAGGGTCTCAACCCGAAACGTCACCCATTCCTTCTCTCCTGAGATGCTGCCTGACCCGCTGCGTTACTCCAGCATTTTGTGTCTACCTTCGATTTAAACCAGCATCTGCAGTTTATTTTCCTCCACAGAAGAGATATCCTTATTTCTATTGTTAATAATGATGCAAATACTTGGAAAACTAAATATGGATTTATCGGACTATTCTGCAGAATCTCACTCAGGGGATCTTTATTACTTAACACTACAAACTTGCTTGAATGGTTGAACCACGCTTTGAAATTTATAAACTTGAGATCATTCAATGGCAATTCTAAATTGCATTGATTATGAGGCATGCTATTTGATTTTCTAATAGTATGACATTTGCATTGTGTTACATTTCAATCCAGTTGGGAAGGAATTGGTCTAAAGCATTCTGAGCTACACATATTACAGATCTCTCCGTCTCCATTTGTTGTTCACTCTAATCCTGGTAGCAACATTGTCATGTTTCGGGCAGGGGATGATATTTCCTTCTGGCTTACCCTTCCCAATCCCACTAATCGTCACATCTTCCCAACTCCACCCCTCTCTGCCTTCCCTCCGCAACTCCCTGGTTAACTCATCCCTCCCACCCAAAGCACCCCCTCCCCAGGTACCTTCCCCTGCAACCGCAGAAGATGCAACACCTGTCGCTGTACCTCCTCCCTCGACTCTATCCAGGGACCCCGACAGTCCTTTCAGGTTAGGCAGAGGTTCACTTGCACCTCCTCCAACCTCGTCTACTATATCCGTTGTTCAGGCTGTGGACTCTTATACATCGGCGAGACCAAACGTAGACTGGGCGATCGTTTCGCTGAACACCTTCACTCAGTCCGCCTGAACCTACCTGATCTCCCGGTTGCTAAACACTTTAATTCCCCTTCCCATTCCCACACTGGCCTTTCTGTCCGAGGCCTCTTCCATTGTCAGAGTGAGGCTAAACACGAATTGGAGGAACAGCATCTCATATTTCGCTTGGGAAGCTTACACCCCAGTGGTATGAATACTGATTTCTCAAACTTCAAGCAACCCCTGCACTCCCTCTCTCTCCATCCCTCCCTCACCCAAGTCGTTCTTTCTCATCCAAGTCTTTCTTTCTCATCTAGCTTCAGCTAACAATGACCGGTTTCCTTTATCATTGTTACTTTTTTGCATATCGTTCATGGATTTGTCCTATCTCTCAACATCATCGTCTAGATCTCTCATTGCCCTTCCCGTGACTTTCAGTCTGAAGAAGGGTCTCGACCCGAAATGGCACCCATTCCTTCTCTCCAGAGATGCTGCCTGTCCCGCTGAGTAACTTGAACATTTTGTGTCTATCTTCCCACCGACTCATCAGCTTTCTTAAACCTATGATTCTAGATCTCCTGTTCTAGTCATTGAGTCCTTCGTAAAAAGCCACCGTATTATTCTGGTCGACCAAACCCAGGCATAGTTTAACTTATAATAGACAGACACGATGCTGGAGTAACTCAGTGGGACCTCTGGAGAGAAGGAACTGGTGACGTTTCAGGTCGAGACCCTTCCTCACATTGAGAGTCAGGGGAGAGGGAGATACAGAGATATGGAAAGGTAAGGTGTGAAAACGAGACATCAAAGGGGACAAAGCTCACGGAAAATGTAGAATAGATCATTGTTCGCTCGGGGAAGGTGACAACGAAGCATACAAAGATAAAATGTAATCAGGAAGACAGTCAGACTGGTCGGAGAACTAGGATAAGGGAGGGATGGAGAGAGAGGGAAAGCAAGGGAAGTTAGAGAAGTCAATATACATACTGCTGGGTTGTAAGCTGCCCAAGTGAAATATGAGGTGCTGTTCCTTAACTTTTAATGTATAATTCTTGCATGCTCTCATGAATAAAACGTTGGCCGAATTTCTTATTTTCTCTTGACTTGAAGGATGAGAGGGGATCTTATCGAAACGTATAAGATTATTAAGGGGTTGGACACGTTAGAGGCAGGAAACAGGTTCCCAATGTTGGGGGAGTCCAGAACAAGGGGCCACAGTTTAAGAATAAGGGGTAGGACATTTAGAACTGAGATGAGGAAAAACATTTTCAGTCAGAGAGTTGTGAATCTGTGGAATTATCTGCCTCAGAAGGCAGTGGGGGCCAATTCTCTGAATGCATTCAAGAGAGAGCTAGATAGAGCTCTTAAGGATAGCGGAGTCAGGGGGTATGGGGAGAAGGCAGGAACGGGGTACTGATTGAGAGTGATCAGCCATGATCACATTGAATGGCGGTGCTGGCTCGAAGGGCCGAATGGCCTCCTCCTGCACCTATTGTCTATTGTCTATTGACATCCTTCAACTTTTTGCAATTATAAGGAGATTCCCTGAGTCCATACTTTTCCTACCGAGGAAAACCTTCAAGATCTGCGTCAGGTTCAGGAACAGCCTTGTGGATCTCCCGCAGGCAGACTCCAATAACACGATGCGCTACACAGGCTCTCAACTTCATTAACATCCAGATAGCTTTTTCCTGTCACCACTTCATTGTGGAGGGCAGTACCAGTCACAATATGCTTTCGAAACTCGCTGGAGCATTGAAATTTATTTAACAGTCCCCAAATGAGTGCCTTGAAAGATTGGTAATAGCCCACATTTGCTCCAGTCTCTCAGACAATTTACACCGCCTACAATGTGCGTACAGGAAAAATAAATCTACGGAAGTCGCCCATCTCTCTTGCACTACATTCAGCCCTGTATCAGCTAGACAATATGAAGCTGTCAAGGTGCTATTCAGTAATGACATCCTTCAGCATCATCATACCATATAAGCTCATCCCTGAACATGATGTCAGGGCCAACTCATATCTGCTTGCACATTGTCCATATCCCTCCATATCCATATGCCTGTCCAAAAGTCTCTTAAATGCCACAATTGCATCTGCCTCAATCACCCTGGCAGCGTGTTCCAGGCCCCCACCACCCTCTGTGTACAAAACCTGACCTGCACATCTCCTTTAAACTTTGCCCCTCTCACCGAAAAACAATGCCCTCTAGAATTTGATCTTTACATCCTGGGAAAAAAAGTTGATATTGTTGCATTTATCATTACTGAATGTACATTGAAGTGAACAAGGAATTTCAATGCACCCCAGTGTATATGACAATAAACTAATTGAATCTGTCTCAACTTCGGAGTGGACCACATGTTTACTAAAAGGTAATGACGAAGGTGTAGCTGGATAGAAGATTAATCTAGAGATTTTAATGGCTGTGGTTGCTTTTTAATTTATGAGGCTTTACTCTTGGCAATTGACTTAGTACATGCGTTGAACAATAGCTAACAAATTCAATAGACAATAGGTGCAGGAGGAGGCCATTCGGCCCTTCGAGCCAGCACCGCCATTCAATGTGATCATGGCTGATCATTCTCAATCGGTACCTCGTTCCTGCCTTCTCCCCATACCCCCTGACTCCGCTATCCTTAAGAGCTCCATCTAGCTCTCTCTTGAATGCATTCAGAGAATTGGCTTCCACTGCCTTCTGAGGCAGAGAATTCCACAGATTCACAACTCTCTGACTGAAAACGTTTTTCCTCATCTCAGTTCTAAATGGCCTACCCCTTATTCTTAAACTGTGGCCCCTTGTTCTGGACTCCCCCAACATTGGGAACACGTTTCCTGCCTCTAACGTGTCCAACCCCTTAATAATCTTATACGTTTCGATAAGATCTCCTCTCATCCTTCTAAATTCCAGTGTGCACGAGCCTGGACAGCAATTCAGGAGAAACTCCTGAAAATCAGCATGAAAGAAAACAATAGAATATGCATGCCTTGGGAATTGTAACAGTAATTGTGCACCATTTTAGAAATTACAGATTACAACACCGCTCCAGAAAGGCCTTCAAATACTTTGTCGTCAGTTGCCCCCAGTGTAGCAGAGCAACACTTCATGGTATTAGAACTAAATTACAGATGGCAAAATGACAAATGGGTATTGAAGCTAGATGGTCAAGGTGGCATACAGATATAGAGCCCTCTGAGTCAACGAGGAAATGTGTAATGATGTCATAATCCATTTCCTAACATGACAGGCTAGACAGGGATCCGTGTCACATCTAAAGAGAAAAAGAGAATAGAAAAGAATTAAGAAAAAAAAGGAGAAAGACAGGACAACACGATGTTGGTGTGGCTCTTTATTATACCTGCCAGAAGCATCCCACAGCATTTTACTTAACGTGAATTATTTCTGAAATACTTTCACTGTTATGTGGACGAGCTGAACAAGAGCTGTCCAGTCACGATTCACTCTCTGATTCCCCCCCCCCCCCCGGGTCCTCGTGAAGTACCTGACTTCCATTTGACACTTCCCTTAATTGCATGGTCAACATTGGAAAGTTGTCATCCATTAGATCTAACCCTCACAGACACTAGGGCAAAGTCACTGAAGCAGTTAATGCAGAAGCATCACAAGACTTGCAGTTGCCAGAGTAAAACAGAATCTTTTCCCACACGGTGGATTGAGATTGTTCAATGATTTGAAATATATTCATAGGCTTAGGTGATAAATATTGATTGTCACAAACTCTGATCCTTTAAAATGCTTTTGCTCTGCTGAATTCAGATTCACTTTCGTTTTGCCTTGCTGCAATGGAACAATATGGAGACTGTACACCTATGGCGAGTCCGAAAACTTGTTGGTTGTAGAAGAAGTTTATTGCAGCCGCAATATTCGAATACAGAGTTAAACAACAAGGTAAAGGACAACCATCAAAAACTTACTGTCTTCCTTGAAGACTTCGCCGAACTGAACATTTCGGGCGCCAAAAGCGCACATGACCACGCTGGCCAATCAGCGATGTCGCTCCCTGGACCAATCCCCATGGTCGCGTTCACACGTGACCTCGCTGGCCAATCTGAGGGTTCGACGACCTGGACCATTCTCTATGGTCGCTACATGACCCCCCCCCAGAACCCGAGGTACGGAACCGAGCAGGGAGCCGGATTTCGCGACCATAACGAGTACGGAGAGGGACAGCCTGAACCACAGGAGCCGGGGGTTCCGGACTTGGAGGGACTGCCGGAACGGGGGGTCCTGAAGGAACTGCCGGAACGGGGGGTCCTGGACTGAGCGGAACTAACGGAGGTCGGCCTCTCCTAGGGGTTTGACCGACCAGGACTGGTTGATCCGGATCCAAGTGTGCAGGTTTGAGCCGGGACACCGAGACGAGCTCACTCTTGCCGCACATGTCTAAGGTGAAGGTAGCCGTTCCCTTACGCAAAACCCGGAACGGCCCTTGATAGACCCTCTGCAACGGGGCGCGATGGGAATCTTTTCGCAGAAAAACAAACTCACAGTCCTTCAGGGAAGGCGGTTCATGTACCATGGGACACCCGTGACGTGAAGTCGGGACTGGAGCCAAGGGAGCCCACCCGTTCCCGGAGAGATGCTAACACTGATGGGACTGTAGGCAGCTGGTCTGAAGGGTCCAGAAACAAATCTCCGGGTACTCGAAGAGTCGAGCCATATACTAGCTCCGCGGACGACGCACCGAGATCTAGCTTAGGAGCAGTCCGGATGCCCAAAAGGACCCAGGGGAGCTGGTCTACCCAGTCCGGGCCTTCCAGCCTTGCACTGAGGGACGCCTTAAGTTGACGGTGGAACCTTTCTACAAGTCCATTTGCCTGGGGGTGATATGCAGTAGTGGGTTGTAACTTGGAACCGTACAGTTCTGCGAGCGCGGCCCAGAGGGACGAAGTGAACTGCGGCCCCCTGTCAGTGGTAATAACTGCCGGGATGGATGGATTTACGAAGGGGAAATCATGCTTGACAAATCTACTGGAATTTTTTGAGGATGTAACTAGGAAAATTGACAAGGGAGAGTCAGTGGATGTGGTGTACCTCGACTTTCAGAAAGCCTTCGACAAGGTCCCACATAGGAGATTAGTGGGCAAAATTAGGGCACATGGTATTGGGGGTAGGGTACTGACATGGATAGAAAATTGGTTAACAGACAGAAAGCAAAGAGTGGGGATAAATGGGTCCCTTTCGGAATGGCAGGCAGTGACCAGTGGGGTACCGCAAGGTTCGGTGCTGGGACCCCAGCTATTTACGATATACATTAATGACTTAGACGAAGGGATTAAAAGTACCATTAGCAAATTTGCAGATGATACTAAGTTGGGGGGTAGTGTGAATTGTGAGGAAGATGCAATAAGGCTGCAGGGTGACCTGGACAGGTTGTGTGAGTGGGCGGATACATGGCAGATGCAGTTTAATGTAGATAAGTGTGAGGTTATTCACTTTGGAAGTAAGAATAGAAAGGCAGATTATTATCTGAATGGTGTCAAGTTAGGAGGAGGGGGAGTTCAACGAGATCTGGGTGTCCTAGTGCATCAGTCAATGAAAGGAAGCATGCAGGTTCAGCAGGCAGTGAAGAAAGCCAATGGAATGTTGGCCTTCGTAACAAGAGGAGTTGAGTATAGGAGCAAAGAGGTCCTTCTACAGTTGTACCGGGCCCTGGTGAGACCGCACCTGGAGTACTGTGTGCAGTTTTGGTCTCCAAATTTGAGGAAGGATATTCTTGCTATGGAGGGCGTGCAGCGTAGGTTCACTAGATTAATTCCCGGAATGGCGGGACTGTCGTATGTTGAAAGGCTGGAGCGATTGGGCTTGTATACACTGGAATTTAGAAGGATGAGGGGGGATCTTATTGAAACATATAAGATAATTAGGGGATTGGACACATTAGAGGCAGATAACATGTTCCCAATGTTGGGGGAGTCCAGAACAAGGGGCCACAGTTTGAGAATAAGGGGTAGGCCATTTAGAACGGAGATGAGGAAGAACTTTTTCAGTCAGAGGGTGGTGAAGGTGTGGAATTCTCTGCCTCAGAAGGCAGTGGAGGCCAGTTCGTTGGATGCTTTCAAGAGAGAGCTGGATAGAGCTCTTAAGGATAGCGGAGTGAGGGGGTATGGGGAGAAGGCAGGAACGGGGTACTGATTGATAGTGATCAGCCATGATCGCATTGAATGGCGGTGCTGGCTCGAAGGGCTGAATGGCCTACTCCTGCACCTATTGTCTATTGTCTATTGTCTATTGACCCCGAAACGAGCTACCCAATGGAGGGCCAAAGTCCTGGCACAAGACGCTGACGAAATATCAGACAATGGGAAAGCCTCTGGCCACCGGGTGAACCGATCCACCACCGTGAGGAGGTGGGTGTAGCCCCGGGAGGAAGGCAAAGGCCCGACTAAATCCACGTGGATGTGGAAAAAACGAACTGCTGGGACCTCGAAATCCTGTACGGGGGGCTGGACATGGCGCTGGACTTTAGCGGTCTGACAGGGAACGCAGGAACGCGCCCAACCCGCTACCTGTTTTCGTAGGCCATGCCAGACAAACCGAGCTGCTACCAAAGCAGAGGTGGAGCGGATGGACGGGTGCGCCAGCCCATGAATGGCATCGAAAACCCGGCGCTGAAGGGAGGGTGGTACTACCGGCCTGGGACGGGGAAGAGAAACATTGCACCAGACTTTTGTGCCTTCCGACCCGCAGGCTACCTGAGCCAACTTCAATCCCGAAGTGGTGGACTGGTATGCTGAAGCGGTATCCGCTAGAAGCTGTGCCTCCGCAAGCTCCTGGGAATCCACCTCGCAGTCCACCGCCGAAATAGGGGAAAAAGCAGGTCTAGACAGGACGTCAGCAACGGCATTAAGCTTACCCGCGACATGACGGACATCGGTGGTGAATTCGGAGATAGCAGTCAGGTGCCGCTGCTGGCGGGCCGACCATGGGTCAGACAATTTGAAAAATGCAAATGTTAATGGTTTGTGGTCCGTAAAGGCTACAAATGGGCGGCCCTCCAGGAAGTACCTGAAATGACGAACAGCTAAATAGAGGGCCAGAAGCTCTCGGTCAAATGCGCTATACTTCAGCTCAGCCGAATTTAGTTGCCGGCTGAAAAACGCCAAAGGCTGCCAACGGCCACCGACCTGCTGCTCCAAGACCCCGCCCACCGCCACGTCAGAGGCGTCGACCGTCAGGGCCGTGGGGGCGGAGGGGCTCGGGTGGACCAACATGGTGGCGTCTGCCAAGGCTGCCTTAGCTGCTGTAAAAGCCGACTCTGCGGCCGGGGACCATATCAACTCTACCGGTTTTCCCGCAAGGCACTGGAAAAGCGGGCGCATGACCCGCGCAGCTGCCGGAACGAACCTATGGTAGAAATTAACCATGCCTACGAACTCCTGTAGTCCTTTTACTGTGGTGGGCCTGGGAAATGCCCGGATCGCCTCCACCTTCTCGGGCAAAGGGGAGGCGCCGGCAGGGGTAATTCTGTGCCCTAGAAAATCAAGAGAAGGAAGGCCGAATTGATACTTGGAGGGTTGGATAATGAGCCCGTGGTCTTGGAGCCGCTGGAACACAGTCCGCAAGTGGACCTGGTGTTCTTGCACTGAGGGGCTGGCGACCAGGATGTCATCTAAATAAATAAACAAAAAGGGTAAACCCCGGCCCACACGGTCCATCAGTCGTTGGAAAGCCTGTGCCGCGTTCTTTAAACCGAAAGGCATACGCAACCATTCAAACAACCCGAACGGAGTAATCGTTGCAGTTTTCTGTATGTCCTCCGGTCGCACCGGAATCTGGTGGTATCCTCGCACCAAATCGATTTTGGAGAACACCACCGCTCCTTCCAGCCCAGACGAAAAGTCCTGTAGGTGCGGTATGGGGTAGCGATCAGCCGTGGTGACAGCATTGAGACGCCGATAATCGCCACATGGTCGCCACCCCCCAGATGCCTTGGAGACCATGTGCAACGGCGAGGCCCACGGGCTGTCGGACTGACGGACAATTCCCATTTCCTCCATCTTCCTAAATTCCGCCCGTGCCACCACCAGTTTGTCTGGCGGTAGTCTCCTGGCCCGAGCGAAAACGGGAGGGCCTTCGGTGCGGATGTGATGGACCACGCCGTGCTTGGCCGAAGGCGTGTCAAAACGTTGGATGAGCAGCTCTGGAAACTCCGCCAGGATCTCAGCATACGAGTCAGGGGCCGCGACGACGGCCTGGACAGTAGGGCTGGGCGGGGAGGCGATTGTCGGAGCGACGGGCTCCTCTCCGACGGAGGGTCGGAGGTCGTTACCGCGGACATCAGGGACCAGTGAAAAAGCCCAGAGAAAATCTGCGCCCAGGATCGCTTGTCTGACGTCGGCTATGATGAATGGCCATTCGTACGTGCGGAGGCCTAACACAAGGGACATCTTCCGTATACCGAAAGTGCGAATGGGGCTGCCATTAACCGCGATGAGGGTGGGACCTGTCTTACCCGTTCTGGTTTCGAGGTCGGTCGGCGGCACTATACTGACGATGGCTCCCGTGTCCACCAAAAATTCTGTGTCCGTGAATCGATCATGGACTTAGAGGCGTCGGTTCTGGCCAATCGTAACTGCCCCTATGTACGATCGGCCGAGGCATTTCCCGCGAAGGTACAAGGTGAGCGGCAGTTGCGGGATTCGCTACCCCATCGTAGGTGATAATAGCACTAGCCGCGCTTGTGCGGATCTTTTTGGCGGGCTTTCGGAGAAATGGCGGGAGACGCGGCGCCATCTTGATGTCGCTGTGGCGTGGTCACTGATGTCGAGACCTTGTTGATCGAACCGCTTGCCTTGTTTTTAGCCGCTATGAGCGCGTCCGCTTTCGCTGCATATGCTTCGGGGTCCTTAAAAGAACAATCCGTGAGCAGCAGTCGGACATCCTCAGGAAGCTTCTCTCGGAATGCCTGTTCGAACATAAGGCAATCCGTATGCTCACCGGCTAGCATCATCATTTCGGACATGAGAACGGAAGGCCGTCGATCTCCGAGATCCGGTAGGTGCAGAGGTCTTGCAGCGCAATCATGCCTATTAAACCCGAAGGTTCGCAGTAACACTTTCTTCATGGCCTCGTACTTGTTTTCCGCAGGCGGATTAACGATGAACCGCATCACGCGTGTGGTCATCTCCGGTGATAGAGCGCTGACGAGGTAGTAATACATCGTGGAGTCGTCCGATATCTTCTTTATATGAAATTGGGCTTCGGTGTGGATAAACCAAGATTGCGGTGAATGTGTCCAAAACAACGGAAGGTGAACGCTTACCGCGCTTAACTCCGGTGTGCCAGGCGCGGCAATCAACAACAAGGCGTCGTGTCCCTGCATAGTCGGTGATCGTCCAGATCACGTCGGGGTCACCAATATGGCGAGTCCGAAAACTTGTTGGTTGTAGAAGAAGTTTATTGCAGCCGCAATATTCGAATACAGAGTTAAACAACAAGGTAAAGGACAACCATCAAAAACTTACTGTCTTCCTTGAAGACTTCGCCGAACTGAACATTTCGGGCGCCAAAAGCGCACATGACCACGCTGGCCAATCAGCGATGTCGCTCCCTGGACCAATCCCCATGGTCGCGTTCACACGTGACCTCGCTGGCCAATCTGAGGGTTCGACGACCTGGACCATTCTCTATGGTCGCTACACACCCTCGTATCACTCCTACGTTAAAATGCTTGTAGGTTCCATTTGAGCACAAAAGGTCAAGCAAATATAAATATAAAGACAACAACATGCTCCAAGCACTGACATTTTTACTAAATTTACTTTCATGTAGTATGTGGGAAGGAACTGTAGGTGCTGGTTTACACCGAAGATAGACACAAAGTGCCGGAGTAACACAGGCAGCATCTCTGGAGAGAAGGAATGGGTGATGTTTCGGGTAGAGACCCTTCTTCAGACTGGTAGGTTACACGTAGTAGGTCTTCTGTCAGATCATATATTGGTGTGGGGAAAGCGGGTTTTGATTCATGGAGCACTACCACTAGAACTGGGGAAAGAGAGAGCTCTTCTGCTAGTCCAGGCTTCACACATTGGGTCAGGATCAGTGTCTTGATGAAGTGTATCATTTGGGCTATTGATAAGGTTTTCAATTAAATAACAGGATGCTGGGGGTTTGGGGAACGAGGATAGGTGAGGGGAAATGTAGAAAATTAAAGAGAAAGGATAAACTCCCTCTAATTTTCCGATTAGATAAATGTTTTTTCTCTCCGCATGGGCACAGTGGTCGAACTGCACCTGTTTGTTGTTTAGGGTTGCAATTCTAATACTTTTGCTTTATCTTCTTCTAACACATGCAATCCCGTGCCTCTTTCAAGGAATATGTCATAGAGTCTATAGCACGGAAACAGGCCCTCTGGCGCAACTAGTCCACACAATGGTTTCAATGGTTTCCCTATCGTCACATGTTCCAGGTGCAGTGAAATACACTTTTTGCAAACAGATCCACAAGACGATCCCCATACATCAGCACAATCACCCCCAGTTAGTGCAGTACCGACCAAGGTGCCACACCTAAGCTAGACCCATTTGCCCGCATTTGGACCATATCCCCCTAAACCTTTCCTATCCATGTACCTGTCCACTGTGTGGTCAGTGGCTGCCATTAAATCTGCGGCACGATTTCACGCCACTTGCAATCAGGTGGTATTGACTGCTTTCAGGCTTGGAGCTTTGGCTGCAGCCTCTGACTATGAGTTGAGTATAGGAGCAAAGAGGTCCTTCTGCAGTTGTACAGGGCCCTAGTGAGACCGCACCTGGAGTACTGCGTGAAGTTTTGGTCTCCAAATTTGAGGAAGGATATTCTTGCTATTGAGGGCATGCAGCGTAGGTTTACTAGGTTAATTTAGAAGGATGAGGGGAAATCTTATCAAAACATATAAAATTATTAAGGGGTTGGACACGTTAGAGGCAGGAAACATGTTCCCAATGTTGGGGGAGTCCACAACATGGGACCACAGTTTAAGAATAAGGGGTAGGCCATTTAGAACTGAGATGAGGAAAAACTTTTTCAGTCAGAGAGTTGTGAATCTGTGGAATTCTCTGCCTCAGAAGGCAGTGGCCAATTCTCTGAATGCATTCAAGAGAGAGCTAGATGGAGCTCTTAAGGATAGCGAAGTCAGGGGATATGGGGAGAAGGCAGGAACGGGGTACTGATTGAGAATGATCAGCCGTGATCACATTGAATGGCGGTGCTGGCTCGAAGGGCTGAATGGCCTCCTCCTGCACCTATTGACTATTGTCTATTGACCCTCTGCCATGTAACTGCCTGGTGATGGACAAAATCCCTCTGCAATTTTGGGGGTTGTTTCCAGTGATGTTGCAATCCTGTGTACTTTACAAGATGGACTGAATCCATTCGCTATGTAAGCTGGACATAAATCTATCCTGCCTGTATACTGTTGAAAGAAATCCCCAAAGTTGCACTGTCAGGATAAATCTTTTAATGCAACAGGATAAATCTTTTATTGCAAGAAAGGTAGAGCAGCTGACTGTCTCTCTTGCTCATAGAATCGCGGAGTCATTGAGTCATACAGCATAGAAACAGGCCCTTCGGCCCGCCGACCATCGATCACCCGTTCACGCCAGTTTGATGTTATCCCACTTTCCTATCCACTCCCTACAGAGGCCAATGAACCAGGAAACCAGTACGTCTTCGGGATGTGGGAGGAAAACCTGGAGGAAACCCATGCGGTCACAGGAGAACCTGGGTCTATGATGCTGTAAGGGAGCAGCTTTACCCACTGCGCCACTGTGTCTCCCCCGTGCTGATGATGATGTCTCTCGCAGCCATCACTCATTGACTCCCTCACATACAGTACTTACAATACAGTACTGAGATCTATGCTGCACAAATGACAGAAAGGACACAGAATCCTGGAGTAACACAGCGGGACAGGCAGCATCTCTGGAGAGAAGGAATGGGTGACGTTTCCATCTTCTGATCCCGCTGAGTTACTCCAGCATTTTGTGTCTATCTTCGGTGTAAACCAGCATCTGCAGTTCCTTCCTACACAATGTCCATGCCATCAAATAGAGACAGACCACACTTCAGGCACTCTAAATGTCCGCAAGAATCAAGAATTTCAACTTAATTATCGGGAAGGCAATTTCAAGTATGATTAAATTCAAGTAATCAGAGAGCATTGTAACGATTTGGTGAAATATGTAGTCATTAATTGAGATCAAATTAATTCACTTCAAGCATATTCTCACCCAAATCATTCAATGGTAATTTCTGAGAATCCTTTTGCAAAGATATATCAACAATATCTTAAAATGTAAAATACCTGCATGTCTTTTTAATATGTTTTTTGCACTGTTCATGACAAGGAATATCAGAGCACGTTTCTGCATATGTCAGCATCAAGTGCTTCTACCTAGAGAGAGTAAACATTGGCTCAGCCCAACGTTACCACAGCCTCAGAACAAGGTTTCCTGCTTCATTAAATGTAGTCAAAAACTGCAATGTAGATTTTGGAAAGTTTGTTTTAACAAACTGGCAAGTAGGAGTTTTATGAGGTTGTTTAATCTGCGATCCTGGATCCAATGTTTCGGATCCAATGTTAGACAATAGACAATAGACAATAGACAATAGGTGCAGGAGTAGGCCATTCAGCCCTTCGAGCCAGCACCGCCATTCAATGCGATCATGGCTGATCACTCTCAATCAGTACCCCATTCCTGCCTTCTCCCCAAACCCCTTCACTCCGCTATCCTTAAGAGCTCTATCCAGCTCTCTCTTGAAAGCATCCAACGAACTGGCCTCCACTGCCTTCTGAGGCAGAGAATTCCACACCTTCACCACTCTCTGACTGAAAAAGTTCTTCCTCATCTCCGTTCTAAATGGCCTACCCCTTATTCTTAAACTGTGGCCCCTTGTTCTGGACTCCCCCAACATTGGGAACATGTTTCCTACCTCTAATGTGTCCAATCCCCTAATTATCTTATATGTTTCAATAAGATCCCCCCTCATCCTTCTAAATTCCAAGTATACAATTGCTCCAGCCTTTCAACATACGACAGTCCCGCCATTCCGGGAATTAACCTAATGAACCTACGCTGCACGCCCTCAATAGCAAGAATATCCTTCCTCAAATTTGGAGACCAAAACTGCACACAGTACTCCAGGTGCGGTCTCACCAGGGCCCGGTACAACTGTAGAAGGACCTCTTTGCTCCTATACTCAACTCCTCTTGTTATGAAGGCCAACATTCCATTGGCTTTCTTCACTGCCTGCTGTACCTGCATGCTTCCTTTCAGTGACTGATGCACTAGGACTCCCAGATCTCGTTGAACATCCCCTCTTCCTAACTTGACACCATTCAGATAATAATCTGCCTTTCTATTCTTACTTCCAAAGTGAATAACCTCACACTTATCTACATTAAACTGCATCTGCCATGTATCCGCCCACTCACACAACCTGTCCAAGTCACCCTGCAGCCTTATTGCATCTTCCTCACAATTCACACTACCCCCCAGCTTAGTATCATCTGCAAATTTGCTAATGGTACTTTTAATCCCTTCATCTAAGTCATTAATGTATATCGTAAATAGCTGGGGTCCCAGCACCGAACCTTGCGGTACCCCACTGGTCACTGCCTGCCATTCCGAAAGGGACCCATTTATCCCCACTCTTTGCTTTCTGTCTGTCAACCAATTTTCTATCCATGTCAGTACCCTACCCCCAATACCATTTTGCTCTAATTTTGCCCACTAATCTCCTATGTGGGACCTTGTCGAAGGCTTTCTGAAAGTCGAGGTACACCACATCCACTGACTCTCCCCTGTCAATTTTCCTAGTTACATCCTCAAAAAATTCCAGTAGATTTGTCAAGCATGATTTCCCCTTCGTAAATCCATGCTGACTCGGAATGATCCTGTTACTGCTATCCAAATGCTCAGCAATTTCGTCTTTTATAATTGACTCCAGCATCTTCCCCACCACTGATGTCAGACTAACTGGTCTATAATTACCCGTTTTCTCGCTCCCTCCTTTCTTAAAAAGTGGGATAACATTTGCTATCCTCCAATCCACAGGAACTGATCCTGAATCTATAGAACATTGAAAAATGATCTCCAATGCTTCCATTATTTCTAGAGCCACCTCCTTAAGTACCCTGAGATGCAGACCATCAGGCCCTGGGGATTTATCAGCCTTCAGTCCCATCAGTCTACCCAAAACCATTTCCTGCCTAATGTGGTTACCTGGATCCAATGTTTCGGAAGGAACTGCAGATGCTGGTTTAACCCGAAGACAGACATAAAAAGCTGGAGTAACTCAGCGGGTCAGGCAGCATCTCTGGAGAAAAGGAATAGGTGACGTTTCGGGTTGAGATCCCTCTTCAGACTGAGAGGCAGGGGAAACAGCCTGACTCCCCTATCTCTCAGTTTGAATGAATGAATAAGTTTATTGGCCAAGTATGCAGATACAAGGAATGTGCCTTGGTGCTCCGCTCACAAATGACAACACAAACATACAGTTAACAATTAAGAATAAAGCCATATCCCAAAATGGCGGCGCTGCCCTAGCAGCTGCGGCTTCCCTGCGGTCCGTTTGTCTTTGTGTTTTGTTGTTTTTTTTGTCTTAATTGTAGATGTGATGTCGTGTTTTTGTGGTTGTGTGTGTGTGTGTGTGTGTGTGTGTGTGTGTGTGTGTGTGTGTGTGTGTGTGTGTGTGTGTGTGTGTGTGTGTGGGGGGGGAACTGTAAAATTGTAAATGTGTCCCTTCCGTACGGAGACCCGACCTTTGTTTTCTGGGTATTGTCTCCGTTCCTGCTGCGGCCTACCATCGGCCCAACTCCTGGAGCTGGCGGCCTCCAGGGCTCTGGTTCGCAGAGCCCGCGGACCGGACTCACCATCAGCGGAGCCGGCCGTCCTCGGAGGCTGCGGGAGCGGCTGCGACTCACCGTAGGCTCGGGCCGCGTGGATGCCGACATCAGGAGCTCCGGCAGCGGCAGCATGTTCGCGGGGCTTGGGTCGGCCCACCGCGGACATTTCACCGTCCCGCGCGGCCTGAAATAGGCCGCGGGATTTTTCTCTGCTCGGCGGGGGCTTCAATGTCGGGAGCCATGACCGCCCCGACGTGCAGCAACAGTGGCAGCGTATTCGCCCGCACCGGATCGCGGGGCTTGGGTCGGCCCGCTGCGGACCTTTCACCGTCCGGCGCGGCCAGGAACGTGGCAACGACAACGGCCTGACCACGGGAGAAGACGGCAGGCGAAGGGAAAAGACATTCTGGCCTTCCATCACAGTGAGGAGGTGACTGGAGGAGACTCACTGTGATGGATGTTTCTTTTTTTTTTGTGTGTTGGTTGGGGTTGTGTAATTTGCTTATTTTATTGCTTTTATTGTTGGACTGTGGGTGACTAGATTTCGTCCAAAAAACTTGTTTTTTGGATGACAAATAAAGATATCTTGAATCTTGAATCTTGATCTTAAACACATCAAAACAATAAGGATACACCATTACGGTCTAAACATGTGGGTGAAAATAAACCAGAGCAAAAAAGAGACTACAGACTTTGGTTATTGAGTAGAACTATCACTCGTGCAAAAAAGCTGTTTTTATGTCCGGCTGTGGCTGCTTTGACAGTCCGGAGTCGCCTTCCAGAGGGAAGTGCTTCGAAGAGTTTGTGGCCAGGGTGAGAGGGGTCAGAGATGATCTTGCCCGCTCGCTTCCTGGCCCTTGCAGTGTACAGTTTGTCAATGGGGGGGAAGGTTGCAGCCAACGACCTTCTCAGCTGTGCGAACGATCCGTTGCAGACTCCGGATGTCGTGCTTGGTGGCTGAGCCAAACCAGACCATGATGGAGAAGGTGAGGACGGACTCAATGATAGCAGTATAGAATTGGACCATCATTGCCTGTGGCAGATTGTGTTTCTTCAGTTGCTGTAGGAAGTACATCCTCTGTTGGGCCTTTTTGACTGTGGAGTCGATGGTGGCCCCCCATTTAAGGTCCCTGGAGATGATGGTTCCAAGGAACTTAAATGACTCCACAGATGTGACTATGGTGTTGTTGATGGTGAGTGGGGGGAGGGGAGGGGGTTCTCGACCCGAAACTTCACCTATTCCTTTTCTCCAGAGATGCTGCCTGGCCCATTGAGTTACTCCAGCTTTTTGTACCTAGATCCAACTTGGCTCAACCAACATATTCACATGTATAATCCTACGTGCGACAAGACAGCCATTTGCAGTGTGGACCTTCCTTTTGGTATTCATTCGCAGAATGTGAAGGACGTTGGCCAAGCCGGTATTCATGGTTCATCTCTGAACTGACAAGACAGTTAAGAGTCAATCACATTGGTCGGTCTGGAAACACATCCTGACCACACTGGGTAAGGACAGCAGCTTTCTTAGACAATAGACAATAGACAATAGACAATAGACAATAGACAATAGACAATAGACAATAGGTGCAGGAGGAGGCCATTCGGCCCTTCGAGCCAGCACCACCATTCAATGTGATCATGGCTGATCATTATCAATCAGTACCCCGTTGCTGCCTTCTCCCCATACCCCCTGACTCCGCTATCCTTAAGAGCTCTATCTAGCTCTCTCTTGAATGCATTCAGAGAATTGGCCTCCACTGCCTTCTGAGGCAGAGAATTCCACAGATTCACAACTCTCTGACTGAAAACGTTTTTCCTCATCTCAGTTCTAAATGGCCTACCCCTTATTCTTAAACTGTGGCCCCTTGTTCTGGACTCCCCCAACATTGGGAACATGTTTCCTGCCTCTAACGTGTCCAACCCCTTAATAATCTTATACGTTTCGATAAGATCTCCTCTCATCCTTCTAAATTCCAGTGTATACAAGCCTAGTCGCTCCAGTCTTTCAACATATGATAGTCCCGCCATTCCGGGAATTAACCTAGTAAACCTACGCTGCACACCCTCAATAGCAAGAATATCCTTCCTCAAATTTGGAGACCAAAACTGCACACAGTACTCCAGGTGCGGTCTCACTAGGGCCCTGCACAACTGCAGAAGGACCTCTTTGCTCCTATTCTCAACTCCTCTTGTTATGAAGGCCAACATTCCATTGGCTTTCTTCACTGCCTGCTGTACCTGCATGCTTCCTTTCAGTGACTGATGCGCTAGGACACCCAGATCTCGTTGTACGATCCTGACTACGGGTGCTGCACTGTAAGGAGTTTGTACGTTCTCCCCGTGACCTGCGTGGGTTTTCTCCGAGATCTTCGGTTTCCTCCCACACTCCAAAGATGTACAGGTATGTAGGTTAATTGGCTGGGTAAATGTAAAAATTGTCCCTAGTGGGTGTAGGATAGTGTTAATGTACGGGGATCACTGGGCGGCACGGACTTGGAGGGCCGAAAAGGCCTGTTTCCGGCTGTAGATATATGATATGATATGATACGTCCCCTCTTCCTAACTTGACACCATTCAGATAATACTCTGCCTTCCTATTCTTACCACCAAAGTGGATAACCCCACACGTATCCACATTAAACTGCATCTGCCATGCATCCGCCCACTCACACAACCTGTCCAAGTCACCCTGCAACCTCATAGCATCTTCCTCACCATTCACACTGCCACCCATCTTCCCTCTGAAGGATATCATTGAACCATTCAGGAAAAAATTGGGACAACGCTGGTTGATTTTGCAAGACCCGTTACCTGTCACCCTGTATCTAATCCAGTTAGTGTCTAACTCAGTGTAACTGTGTCGCATCTACAAGTAACTGGGAGTTTACAAAGGCTCTGTACATTCAGAGGGGAAATTGATTCATTGTGTGGAAATAAGTGAAGAGGCTGCACTTGTGATTGCTGCCTCGAACTCAGTCCATTATTGGAACCCCGATCTAACCTGGGACTCGCCCGTGAATTCCAGTCCCGAGAGAAGCACCGCGTTCCACTGGTGCACGGCTCCTGGAACAACACTAATGAGTGCCGGCAATGTTTGATGTGACTGGAATTTCACCAGCGACCGACTTCAAGCAGCGCTACGATAACAGAGGAAGGAAAGATGAGCCAACGTTGCCTTTTAAAAAAAAAAACCTGACAAAGAAACAACTGTTTGGCAAGAGCGGAACAGCAGGGTGTGATGTGTTCCAAGACATGCTGCATCAGTTCCACAAACAAACACGCGAGGACCCTGTGTGACTGCCACAGTATTACCTGCAGCTGTGCAGTTCACTGCCACCATGAACTCTGACTGCTGCCAAGCTCAGGGGAGGAGTGATTATGCAGGTACCTTGCAGTCAATCATGTCCGAGTGCATACAGCAGGTCGCTGATTTGTTGCTAATGAGGGCTTCCCATCACATCCTTTTCCCAACAGGAGGAATGCAGGCTCACCAAAGGCTCTTTACCGTTGCTGCATTGCTAACTGCACGTCATGAAATACTTGTGTTGGAAAAAAAACTGCAGATGCTGGTTAAAATCGAAGGTAGACACAAAATGCTGGAGTAACTCAGCGGGTCAGGCAGCATCTCTGAAGAAGGGTCTTGACCCGAAACGTCGCCCATTCCTTCTCTCCAGAGATGCTGCCTGACCCGCTGAGTTACTCCAGCATTTTGTGTCATGAAGTACTTGCACCTTTTCAGATAGTATAAGAAAATAACTGCAGATGCTGGTACAAATGGAAGGTATTTATTCACAAAATGCTGGAGTAACTCAGCAGGTCAGGCAGCATCTCAGGAGAGAAGGAATGGGTGACGTTTCGGGTCGAGACCCTTCTTCAGACTGAAGAATTTTCTTTTCAGAATTCCTTTGGATTCCCAGCGAAGAATCCATTCGATAAACACACAAATAACGCGTAGTATTAAGTCCCAATTTACCTACCTTTCAAGCATGGTGCAGCCATTGTGCTTCAGCACCGGTATACCTGGGATATTTGGCTGGTCCTCCAAGGGCGAATATTGGGAGTTTATGGCCGCAGAATTAATTCGTGAGGAATAATTCTATGGAGGGCGTGCAGCGTAGGTTCACTAGATTAATTCCCGGAATGGCGGGACTGTCGTATGTTGAAAGGCTGGAGCGATTGGGCTTGTATACACTGGAATTTAGAAGGATGAGGGGGGATCTTATTGAAACATATAAGATAATTAGGGGATTGGACACATTAGAGGCAGATAACATGTTCCCAATGTTGGGGGAGTCCAGAACAAGGGGCCACAGTTTGAGAATAAGGGGTAGGCCATTTAGAACGGAGATGAGGAAGAACTTTTTCAGTCAGAGGGTGGTGAAGGTGTGGAATTCTCTGCCTCAGAAGGCAGTGGAGGCCAGTTCGTTGGATGCTTTCAAGAGAGAGCTGGATAGAGCTCTTAAGGATAGCGGAGTGAGGGGGTATGGGGAGAAGGCAGGAACGGGGTACTGATTGATAGTGATCAGCCATGATCGCATTGAATGGCGGTGCTGGCTCGAAGGGCTGAATGGCCTACTCCTGCACCTATTGTCTATTGTCTATTGTCTATTGTCTCCCTCATAAATTATGAAGGAAGATTACCTAATTTAAGAATCTCACAGAATAAGGAAGGTCAGGGAGTGATTAATCTCGGATTCCAAACTATTTATTTTTATTATCTCAACTATAAAGAAGGTCAGGGAGTGGTTGGATATGGGGAATTTGGGATATTGCAAACAAAACCGTTTCCACTCGTTGAGGGAAGGGATGGGTTGTATGGTTAGTCTAGGACAAGAGGACATTCCCTTAAACTCAGAGCCAAGACATTCAGGAGTGACGATGAGAAACATTCAAAGTGGGGAACTCTCTCTCATGGAAAAACTACATGAGATAGTTAAATAAATAGCTTGAAATCCGAGATTAGTTGGACTTTATCGGACTTCAATGTTGTATCTTGGCACTAACTGATGTACACTTCATCCTTTGTCTGTGCGCTGTAGACAGCTTGATTGTACTGTGGAGGAAAACATAGAAAATAGGTGCAGGAGGAGGCCACTTGGCCCTTCGAGCCAGCACCGCCATTCATTGTGATCATGGCTGATCGTCCACTGGTGCTGGAAGGAACTGCAGATGATGATTTACACTGAAGATAGATACAAAGTGTTGGAGTAATCAGCGGGACAGTAGTAAACAAAACTAAACTAAATTAATAGTTGTGATAGTCAAGGGTACGAGGGGATATGGAACCAAGCCAAGTAGATGGTTAAGGCACATGGTGGAACAGGCTTGAGAGATTCAATGGCCTACTCTGTTCCTATAATTAGTTTAGTTTAGAGATATAGCGCGGTAACAGGCCCTTCGGCCCACTGGGTCCGCGCCGACCAGCGATCCCCACACATTAACACTATCCTACACCCACTAGGGACAATTTTTTTTACATTTACCGAGCCACTTAACCTACAAACCTGTACGTCTTTGGAGCGTGGGATGAAACCGAAGATCTCGGAGAAAACCCACGCAGGTCATGGGGAGAACATACAAACTGCGTACAGACGGCGCCCGTGGTCAGGATCGAACCCAGGCCTCTGGCGCTGCATTCGCTGTAAGGCAGCAACTCTACCGCTGCGCCACCGTGACCGCCCCAAAATGTATACGAGACAAGACTATGCTTCCTGTCTCCTTCCAGCACAATGTGGCTATGGTGAGTGCCTACCACAAATGCACTGGACTTACTTACCTGAGCTACTCTGATAACACCTCCTGAACTTACAACCTCCACCTGCCAGGAGGGAACACTAACTTCAAGCCAAACTAGTAAATATCCTGCCACTTCTTCATTGTCATAGATATACAATTCTTCACTTCTTCATAGATAGAGCTCTTAAGGTTAGCGGAGTCAGGGGGTATGGGGAGAAGGCAGGAACGGGGTACTGATTTAGAATGATCAGCCATGATCACATTGAATGGCGGTGCGTACAGGCTCGAAGGGCCGAATGGCCTCCTCCTGCACCTATTGTCTATTGTCACTGGTTTTAAATCCTGGAACTCCCTCCCCAGAAGAACCCCATCTTCCTGAGAGGTAATTAAGGATGGACAATAAGTGCACTTTGATTGCTCAATGGTATTGTTAATTTAGTTAAGCCTCAAAAAACACAATCCTGATGTATTAGCTTGGCCTCGTTTCAACATTTAAAGTACAGACTCCAGAGAAAGAAAAATCTGGTGCTTAGTCTTCTCAACTATTTCAATGATATTAGAATAAATTACAAACTCACAGCCAAGCCCTTGGGAAATATTTGGGACTCGTGGAGAGACTGTAATGAAGTAGCTGCTGTAACCACAAGCTTTGATATGTCTTCAAATCGGTCTGCATCAGTTCTCCAAACATAATGTTTGAAGGAGTGTGGTTAGTGAAGCTTTTCACAAAACCAAAACTGACCCTGAGTTGGAATGAGCAGTGGATTGGAGACAATGGTTCCCAGAGGGAGAGCACCCGAACTCCCATGCTTCCTGAGGAAGGCGATTTCCTTGCAATGTCATCTTTGTGTGCCAGCTTACTCCAAAGACGTACAACGTTTGTAGGTTAATTGGCTTGGTAAATGTAAGAATTGTCCCAAGTTGGTATAGGATAGTGTTTGTGTGCGGGGGTCGCTGGTCGGCGCGGACCCGGTGGGCCGAAAGGGCCTGTTTCCTCGCTGTATCTCTAAACTGAACTTATCACGCGAGCTTTTCTGCTTTTGGAGGCTTGCGCAGAAATGGATGGAGGCAACAGTGGCGCAGCTGGTGAAGCTGCTGCCTCACAACACCCAGGGACCCCCAGGTCCGAACCTGACTTCGGGCGCTGTCTGCGTGGAGTTTGCACGGTCTCCCCAGGATTGCGAAAGGTTTCCTCCGGTTTCCTCCAGTATCCCAAAGACGTGAGGAAATTGTAGGTTAATTGGGTTCATTTGTAGGTTAAATGTATGCAAACTGTCCCTAATGTGAAGGGGGTGGATGCGAAAGTGGGAAAACATAGAACCAGCGTAAACGTTGATTGATGGTCGGCTGGATCCAGTGGGTCGAAGATCCTATTTTCAACCTGTGTCTCTGAACTAAACTGAACTCACATCACACGGATGCGCAGTGAAGTTTCTGGCATTCTAATGTCTGCTCAGTTTAATTGATTGTTGAAATCTCTCTGCCGAAGGGCTACAAATGAACATGGAATCAGAAATAATAGCCTGAAGCTGCTTCTCTGACAAACTTTCAGGTAATAATGCTGTTTTACAACCTTTTTGGCCACCTCCATCCCACAGATCCAGCCGTGGTGACTGAGCAGAACTGGCAGGACCTGAGGGGAGATTACAGACAACATTCTCCAGATAAAATTAAAATCTGCTGGTCTGAATTTAACTCTGGGTAGGACTTTTGGAGAAGGCATGATTAGGATAAGCCTAAGGCCAAGCTCTCATTTGAATGCTGCCGTCAAAACCTTATCCACAGCCATGAAGAATTACTTTAATTTAGTTTAGTTTAGAGATGCAGCATGGAAACAGGCCCTTCGGCCCACCGAATCTGCACCGACCAGCGATCCCCAGACACTCACGGGAGTGTGAGATTGACATCACCGACAGAAATACAGGGGATCCTCTTGATTCAAAATCTGTGGCACGTTGTGAAAATATTCATTGGCGATTATCATGGGGGCAATTTTATTGATGATGTTGTGAGTCTACATTCTGTGTATGAAGGAAAATTTTCACCAGGACGAACAGGCATGTGTTGTGTTGCTGGGATTATGTATAACATAATAACAGTAATTAAAAAGTGGCGATTGTTTCAACAAAAGTGGTTATAAAGCAACATGCACTGATAAAGGGAATTGAATACCCTTGCATACCGCCTGGCCTTGTTAACAGGACAATATTTACTCAAGTTCATTAAGTATTGACCGTGAATCCATACTTAGTCCAGAGGGAACAATTAACACCAGGCAAATTATACAGTGGGTTTTCATAATATATCATTCAAATTTAGTTACAGAAAGTTGATCACAAAAACAAATGACACATGGTTTCACATAAGGCATTTGGAGCCTAGTTTTATTGTAGAGTCCCCGCTTCTGTGTGACTTCAAGAGCAGTGGATACAAACAGTTGGATGACAACTAACTCTTGGCTATAACTGGGTTGATTGTACCTTTCAGATGGGAGGCTGATGGTTCAACCCCACTCCAGTGGCTCCAGAACAAAATTCGATGTTGATGCACAAGTGCTACACTGTGCATTGAAACCTGATTAAATTTCAGGCTATTTTGTATACTGTACATGATTACAATCATAAGGTCATAAAGTCATGTGATAGGAGCAGAATTAGGCCATTCGGTCCATCAAGTCTACTCCGCCATTCAATCATGGCTGATCTATCTCTCGCACCTAACCCCATTCTCCTGCCTTGTCCCCATAAACCCTGACACACGCACTAATCAAGAAGCCATTCACAGTGTACAGATACATGATAAAGGGAATAACGTTTGGTGTAAGATAAAGCCAGTAAAGGATGCAAAGTTACAAGGGCTTTGAAATTACATTCTGCAACAGCATCAGAAAAATAAAGCGCAGCAAAGTAATTCTGCTTTCCTCACCAATTTGAGGTGAAAAACAACAATCCTTCATATGGGGCTGAACCTTTTCTACATTTTCTGCATAAACGATGTAATGTATAATTACCTCCCTCCTCAACTCCATCCAAGGACCCAAACAGTCTTTCCAGGTGAGACAGAGGTTCACCTGCACCTCCTCCAACCTCATCTATTGCATCCGCTGCTCCAGATGTCAACTTATTTACATCGGCGAAACCAAGCGCAGGCTCGGCGATCGCTTCGCTCAACACCTTCGCTCAGTCCGCCTTAACCAACCTGATCTCCCAGTGGCTGAGCACTTCAACTCCCCCTCCCATTCCCAGTCTGACCTTTCTGTCATGGGCCTCCTCCAGTGCCATAGTGAGGCCCACCGCAAATTGGAGGAACAGCACCTCATATTTCGCCTGGGCAGCTTGCAGCCCAGTGGTATGAACATCGACTTCTCCCACTTTAGATAGTTCCTCTGCCCCTCTCTTAACCCTCCCCCTTCCCAGATCCCCCACTGTCTTCCTGTCTCCATCTATATCCTTCCTTTGTCCCGCCCCCCTGACATCAGTCTGAAGCAGGGTCTCGACCCAAAATGTCGCCCATTCGTTCTCTCCTGAGATGCTGCCTGACCTGCTGAGTTACTCCAACATTTTGTGAATAAATACCTTCGATTTGTACCAGCATCTGCAATTATTTTCTTATACATAATGAATAATCTAAGTCACAAATTCAGAGGAGCACCCTGCTGAAACACTGTGCTGCTAACATTTTAAAAAAAGGCAAAGACTCCTTTGACGAAAGGGTTGGAGCTGGATGATCTGGTGCCTTTAGCTGTGCTCAGACCTTTTTGTCCATGGGAGTCGTAACCCCATCTAAACGGCTGGGGGGGGATCTGAAGAATCACGTCTCAGGATCTGTCATTTTGCCAAAATCCCCAGCTAAATTTCTTGACAGAGGGTAACTTTCAATTTGTTTTCTTTGTCTCATTCTTCGAACCATCCTAATTAACAACGGCAGAGGAGGGACAAACCTGACTTTCCCCAGGAGACTTTCAGCCTCAGTGACTCAAACACGATTTACGGAGAGAAAATATACTACAGGACATCACATTAGATTAGTAATTTATTAATCAGTTTCCATTACAGTAAAGGCTCCGGCACTCCTATATCAATGCAAGTTGACTTACAAAGGGGTGAAATCTTCGTGACTGCCTGGCTCAAGATACTTACATTCATTATACATTCAGTGAGCGTTCACCTGAATAACAACCTTACAAATAGTCATTTCAAAGAAACCTATTATATATGTTCTGACCTGACATTTTAATGTTTTAAAGTGCAACTATAGCAAATACATTTTAAAAATCCAGCTACAGTCATATAAAAATGGGTGGTTATACTGTAATATGATGATGGAGAACATTGATATATTATTCCTTTGGGCTACGAATCCTGACTCTGCATTAATTAGCTTGTAAATGTCACAGTGACTGACATTAAATATTGGGGATTTTGTTTCTCTAATAGCTGCTTTTATCTTTTTATTTCAATCTTTATATAATTAATTTCTATTAAGTCTGCTCAAGAAGCAAATTCCCCAGTTGGAAATTCGGATGGTCCTCTCTCTCTTTCTCACCTGCTCTCTCTCTCTCTCACTCTCCTGGTAAAGGTTTACATCAAAGCTAGACACAAAATGCTGGAGTAACTCAGCGGGTCAGGCAGCATCTCAGGAAAGAAGGAATGAGTGACGTTTCGGGTCGAGACCCTTCTTCAGACTGATGTCGGGGAAGAGGGCGGGACAAAGATAGGATGTAGTCAGGTAGTCCCTGCTTCCCCTCTCTATCCCCTTCCCCTTCCCAGTTCTCCTACTAGTCTTCCTGTCTCCGACTACATCCTGTCTCGACCTGAAACGTCACCCATTCCTTCTATCCTGAGATGCTGCCTGACCCGCTGAGTTACTCCAGCATTTTGTGTCTACCTTCGATTTAAATCAGTATCTGCAGTTTTTTCCCCCTAAAGGTTTACATCAATCAGGTAGCGTAATATCTCCAAGCACACAAACTGATTTTTAAGATGGAATAAACATTTGTCATCAGCCCTGGAGCTTGCATTTACTTCAGATCATCTTAACTTCAATTGGAAAGTGATCGCCCCATTGTTTGAAATATAAAAAGAGTAGCACAGTATTAACTGGGTTGTGCAGCACAGTGTGTGACTATCTGGCCTAATTAGACTATGCCGGTACGTATGATCCACACAAGCCTCCTTCACCTCTCTTCATTTTGTCCGCAAAGATTTCTATTACTTTCACTTTCAGGCATGTAACTTAAATACATCCATAATATTCATTTTATCTCCTCCTTCTGCGAGCAGGTTCTATATTCTATCCATTCCCTGGGAAAAGAAGCATCTCCTGAATACCCCATTAAAAGTATTAGTAACTTGCTTACATTTACGGACCTATTCAATGCATCCATAGGTGGGAAATACCTTCCCTATCAAATCCTTTCAGAACCTTAAAGATCCCTGTCAGGTTGCCCCTTAGAGAATAGTATGACATTATTTTAAGTCCAGGAATAAAACTGCAGATGCTGGTTAAAATCGTAGGTCGACACACGATGCTGGAGTAACTCAGCGGGTCATGCAGCATCTCGGGAGAGAAGGAATGGGTGACGTTTTGGGCCGAGACCCTTCTGAATCAGTCTGAAGAAGGGTCTCGACCTGAAACATTACCCGTTCCTTCTCTCCCGAGATGCTGCATGACCCGATCATGTGTCTACCTTCTTATTTTAAGTCCAACCTGATATCCACAACAACTTTAGATAGTTCCTCTGTCCCTCCCTTCCCCTCCTCCTTCCCAGTTCTCCCTCTATCTTCCTGTCTCCACCTATATCTTTCCTTTGTCCCGCCCCCTGGCATCAGTCTGAAGAAGGGTCTCGACCCGAAACGTCACCCATTCCTTCTCTCCCGAGATGCTGCCTGACCTGCTGAGTTACTCCAGCATTTTGTGAATAAACTGATAGCCACAACATCTGAGTTCTAGCAAATGATTCTCTTTAAACTTTCACCAGTACCTCTTCATTGTGGTTTATTCGATGGAGACAGAATTGTTCTCGACTATGGACTGCTGCCAGTTCCAAATGAATAGGTGTTTAAAACAAAGTGAATCGGAATCAAAGCTAAGCTGTCTCAAAGTGAATCAGTGTGGGCAGTGTGAATGTCAATGCTTAAAAGTGCCAACACTACACATAGCCTCAATGCAATTTACTCAGATGCACTGGATATTGGCCCAGGGACAGGTGAAGGTAGCTTGGATGTGAAGTGCACATTATGATGTAATTTTCAGCTGAGCCAGAAGTGCTCTTTAGAGCACTAAGCAGTTCCAGAAAGTGATAACTGACCTTCACCAATGATTCAATAAGGATCCCTATAGGAAAGAAATGTTGCAAATGTGTCTCGCTAATTTTAATCTGTGCTAAATAGTTTAGTGTTATCATGTTTAACAGTCCTCTTTCATGCAGATCTTCAATGCCGGCACGACTCTGTCACGTTTGGCTGCTGAGATGGATACAGCAGGAGCATTATAATAAACATCAAATGTAACACAAATGCTGCTCTATGTATTTCTTCTACATTAAGCTTTGGCCTGACAACACACATTACTTTTGTTGTTGTACTGAAAGCACTAAGCTGTCAACCCTCATTACGTTAAAACAAAATAGGAAAAGATCAGGAAAGGACTATTGTCCCCAGTGGGGTACGAATCCTCAAAGGCATTTGTGTCTTTTTCTTGAAGGGAGGGTCAATCTGAATGCTGAAGCAACGACAAAGGCTGATGCTTTCTCAACTCAAGGCAGGCATGATAGATGCTTTTGCATTTTAAACCATTTAACTCAATTACCAGTGTAGGAAAGAACTGCAGACGCTGGTTTAAATCGAAGGTAGACACAAAATGCTGGAGTAACTCAGCGGGTCAGGCAGCATCTCGGGAGAGAAGGAATGGGTGACGTTTCGGGTCAGGACATCACCCATTTCTTCTCTCCCGAGATGCCGCCTGACCCACTGAGATACTCCAGCATTTTGTGTCTAACTCAATTACCATCTACGATTTCAAACATCAGCCTCTGATAAAATGTCAATTTCCCATTTGTTAGACAGAATGTATAGACATCTGCAGGGATTCCTCTTGCTCAATAGATAACATAGTAAGAAAACATCACACTGTAACCAAATCCCAGCAAACAAGATATTATCAACGTATTCAACTAATTGCCAGCGGTACCTTGCAGTTAACGAGGGCTTCACCGGTGAAGCTATTGTATTTATCTGTTAATGTCAGAACAATTTTCATTCCTTTCACACTTTCCTTGATCAATTTTCATTTAACAGAGGAAAATACAGCAAACCCTTCAGGTAAACAGGGAGAACGATGTTTACAGGAAAGGTCTGACTACGATAAAGGGGGCAAAATATCAAGTGCTGTGGATACTCAGCGGGTCAGGCAGTATCTGTGGAGGGAATGGACGGACGACGTTTCGAGACTCTCAGTCTGAAGAAGAGTCCTGATCCAAAATGTCATAGACAATAGACAATAGACAATAGGTGCAGGAGGAGGCCATTCGGCCCTTCGAGCCAGCACCGCCATTCAATGTGATCATGGCTGATCATTCTCAATCAGTACCCCGTTCCTACCTTCTCCCCATACCCCCTGACTCCGCTATCCTTAAGAGCTCTATCTAGCTCTCTCTTGAATGCATTCAGAGAATTGTCCTCCACTGCCTTCTGAGGCAGTGAATTCCACAGATTCACAACTCTCTGACTGAAAAAGTTTTTCCTCATCTCAGTTCTAAATGGCCTACCCCTTATTCTTAAACTGTGGCCCCTTGTTCTGGACTCCCCCAACATTGGGAACATGTTTCCTGCCTCTAACGTGTCCAACCCCTTAATAATCTTATACGTTTCGATAAGATCTCCTCTCATCCTTCTAAATTCCAGTGTATACAAGCCTAGTCGCTCCAGTCTTTCAACATATGATAGTCCCGCCATTCCGGGAATTAACCTAGTAAACCTACGCTGCACACCCTCAATAGCAAGAATATCCTTCCTCAAATTTGGAGACCAAAACTGCACACAGTACTCCAGGTGCGGTCTCACTAGGGCCCTGTACAACTGCAGAAGGACCTCTTTGCTCCTATACTCAACTCCTCTTGTTGTGAAGGCCAACATTCCATTGGCTTTCTTCACTGCCTGTTGTACCTGCATGCTTCCTACTCAATGGTTTTAAGGTTCTGGTTATAACGATAAACCACAACACTTGGATTTCCGCATGTATCACTGTCCTGTGATATACAAAGTGTGCATGTTCTCTTTCAACATTCTGCAAAATAAGACCTGTTATAATTGAACACCATTCAGTTCCAGATTTAGGATTCAGTCACTGGAACCTGTGGTGTTGTCATCTTCCACAACATCTGCTACAGCAATTAAGGAATAGAAACTGTTAGGAAGCAAGAATAAAACCAATAGGTCCAAACATGTTTGTCTTTTTTCAGAGATCTCTCACCTGATTGTATTGTTTAATACCTTTCCGTTACTGAAACTTGATCAATTGTTCTTTAAACCCACTTATATGACCTGTGTCAATTACAGTACTTTACCTCGATTCTAACAACTAAAATTGACCCTGTTAAAATGACAAAATTGTCAATTGATTATGGAAGAGCTGGGGGATGGTTCATTTTCAGGCGGAGGTAGACACAAAATGCTGGAGTAACTCAGCGGGTCAGGCAGCATCTCTGGAGAGAAGGAATGGGTGACGTTTCGGGTCGAGACTCTCCTTCAGACCTGTTTTCTTTGTATCAGACGAACCAGAATGGAGCTCTGCCTTTCCTCTCTCCTTCACTTCATTCTTTGTTATCTGCTGGAAGTGTTGCAGAATCGAGTACATTTTGGAAGATTATCACACATGCATCTGCTGTCTCTGCAGGCATAACTTTTGTCTTTCCTAACTTTGGCAACTGGAATTGGAAGCTCTGCTTGGTCTCGACCCGAAAGGTCACCAATCCGTGTTCTCCAGAGATGCTGCCTGACCTGCTGAGTTACTCTAGCACTTTGCACCTATCCATGTTCTCCACAGATGCTGCCTGACCCGCTGAGTTACTCCAGCACTCTGTGAAACGTCACCTATCCATGTTCCCCAGAGAAGTTGCCTGACCCGCTGGGTTACTCCAGCACTCTGTGAAACGTCACCTATCCATGTTCTCCACAGATGCTGCCTGACCCGCTGAGTTACTCCAGCACTCTGTGAAACGTCACCTGTCCATGTTCCCCAGAGATGTTGCCTGACCCGCTGGGTTACTCCAGCACTCTGTGAAACGTCACCTTTCCATGTTCTCCACAGATGTTGCCTGACCCGCTGAGTTACTCCAGCACTCTGTGAAACGTCACCTATCCATGTTCTCCAGAGATGCTGTCTGACCTGCTGGGTTAATCCAGCACTCTGTGAAATCACCTATCCACCATGTTCTCCAGAGATGCTGCCTGACCCGCTGAGTTACTCCAGCACTCTGTGAAACGTCACCTATCCATGTTCTCCAGAGATGCCGCCTGACCCGCTGGGTTACTCCAGCACTCTGTGAAATGTCACCTATCCATGTTCTCCAGAGATGCTGCCTGACCCGCTGAGTTACTCCAGCACTCTGTGAAACGTCACCTGTCCATGTTCTCCAGAGATTCTGCCTGACCCGCTGGGTTACTCCAGCAGTCTGTGAAATGTCACCTATCCACCATGTTCTCCAGAGATGCTGCCTGACCTGCTGAGTTACTCCAGCACTTTGTGTCCTTTTGTGGACTAACCAGCATCTGCAGTTCTTTGTTTCGACTGAGGGATTACAAGAAACGGCTCCAACACACATGGGTGAAGCTACTGTCAAGAAATGAAGAAGAAAGAATACTGCATTTGAGAAAAATATGCAGCCTTTTAAAATAATCCAGTTTGCATTATTCCCTGGACCAAGGCTAAACCTATTCCACACATACATCTAAGACTTTATAATTTGAAATCCAGCAAGAATCCATTTTGAATTGTGCATAACTTGCACTTGTTAATTGGCAAATTAACATAATTAATTCACCATCATGCCTAAGCGAAAAGCGTTTCTTTCCCCCCAACATTTCATTTTGATTTAAACATTGTTTTATATTTAGTTCACTTGCATTGGAAAATCATCATCGTTTATAAAGATGTTTGTCCTAAAAATTAACTTCACACAGAAGGGATGGATTCTGAGTGAGATATTTTATGCTCGTGTGATTTCTCCTGCTCTATGCTATCCCCATTTACGACTGTGTGAACTGCTCCTGGGATGTCTGCATGCTGATTCATTGTACCACGCTTGGGAGAGGAATCATCGCAATCCTCTGAGAGCAGGGAATTTGTCAATAATAATTCCTTCAAAAAAACAGAGCTGAAAAATTCACCGGGGATGGGCAGAAAAGCATCTAAACATAACTTGTCTTCAGATTTCCAATTGAGATTCAAGGGAGCACTTCCACCTAACTTTAACAATTCATATCATTAATTCAGTATTTTTCAAGCCGTTCAACTACAAGATTTTTTTCTGTCATTTGTCAACAAGGAGGCGTTGTTGGCAAGGCCAGCGTTTATTGCCTATCGCTAATCGCCCTTGAGAGGTTGAGGGCGAGCCACTGGCTTATATAGCTGCATGCAGACCCCCTTGGTAAAGGTTTACCCACAGTAATGTTGAGCAGAGATTTTCGGGGAACGGTGAAGAATTGGCAATACATCTTTAGGTCAGGATGGTGTGTCACTTGGAGAGGACGCTGCAGGAGGCCGTGTGTCCATGCACCTGCTTCCCTCTCCCCTGACTCTCAGTCTGAAGAAGGGTCTCGACCCGAAACGTCGCCGATTCCTTTTCTCCGGAGATGCTGCCTGACCTGCTGAGTTACTCCAGCTTTTTGTGCCTGTCATCTGCATTCATTGTTCTCCTTTGTGATTGAGGTCACGAGTTTGGAACGTAGTGTCAGAACAGCTGAGCTTAGGTTGGAGAAACAAGGAACTGTAGATGCCGGTTTACAAGAAAAGACACAAATTGCTGGAGTAACTCAGCAGGTCATTCCGCATCTCTGAAGAACATGGATAGGTGATGTTTTAGATTGTGACCCTTCTTTAGACTGTTTAATGCTGTTGGAGAGGCTAGATTCGGGAAGATTGTTCCCGATGTTGGGGAAGTCCAGAACCAGGGGTCACAGATTAAGGATAAGGGGGAAGTCTTTTAGGACCGAAATGAGAAAACATTTCTTCACACAGAGAGTGGTGAGTCTGTGGAATTCTCTGCCACAGAAGGTAGTTGAGGCCAGTTCATTGGCTATATTTAAGAGGGAGTTAGATGTGGCCCTTGTGGCTAAAGGGATCAGGGGGTATGGAGAGAAGGCAGGTACAGGTTACTGAGCTGGATGATCAGCCATGATCATATTGAATGGCGGTGCAGGCTCGAAGGGCCGAAAGGCCTACTCCTGCACCTATTTTCTATGTTTCTATGTTTCTATACCTCACCAGTTTCCTTATTCCCCACTGTAACTCTCCCTGCATTTGTCTCGAAAAGATCAACCTTTATATTTGCTGTTTATATAGTTTTATATAGCTGTAGAAATTCAGTCGGGACCCTTCTTCGATCTGATGGTAGTGGGGTGGGGGGGAGGAGAAATCTAGGAGGGGAAGGACAATGCCGGGCGAGTGATATCCCTCACCTATATCCACCTATCACTCGCCAGGCTTTGTCCTGCCCCTCCTCTCTTCCAACTTTCTCCCCCCCCCCCACTACAATCAGTCTGAGGAAGGGTCTCAACCTGAAACGTCACCAATCCGTGTTCTCCAGAGATGCTGCCTAACGTGACGAAACGAGGAACCCAGTGACATTACTCCCCGAAATAAAAGTGGCCAGACAGTAGAAAGACAAGTTTCTATGTTTGTCAAAACTTTGAAAGTGCAAGCAGTCATCAGTTTTAGTCGGCAGATTTTATTGAACAGTTTTCAGAATTTTTGACAAGTTCTTCGATCTTGATTAAAACATAAATAAACTACACTCCATCAGCCAGTCATTTAATTCAAAGAGTTACCCACAGAATGGAAGAGTTGAGTTTCAGGAGTAAGAACGTAGAACATAGAAAAGCACAGCACTATGTTTGTGCCAGAGCATAATGCCAAGTTAAACCGATCTCATCTGCCTGTACATGATCCATATCCTGCTGTTCTTTGCCTACCTAAAAGCCTCTTAAAAGCCACTAGTGTATCTGCCTCCACCACCACCCCTGGCAGTGCATTCCAGGCCCCCACCACTCTCTGTGTAAGAAACGTGCCCTGCACAACCCCATTAAACATTCCCCCTCTCACCTTATAGCTGCGCCCTCTAGTGTTGGCCAAAAAGGTTCCGTCTACCCCATCTATGCCTCATATTGTTACATACTTCTATCAAGTCTCCCCTCAACCTCCACCGTTCCAGAGTAAGAGAAAATATATTGGCAATCGAGAACCTTTCCTCCAACGTAGAAACATCATCTTTATATATACAATGCAAAACAACCCATAATCGGGAGAGAAACATCCACAGATTAGTACCTATAAGAAAATAACTGCAGATGCTGGTACAAATCGAAGGTATTTATTCACAAAATGCTGGAGTAACTCAGCAGGTCAGGCAGCATCTCGGGAGAGAATTCTCTCCCAAGATGCTGCCTGACCTGCTGAGTTACTCCAGCATTTTGTGAACAGATTAGTACCTCCACACTATGTTATATCCTTAATTTATTGAAACTAAAGGATCTGAATTTCAGAAGCAGAAGGTATTGGTGATTTAAACGTTATTCACGTTATTACCTTTATCATGTACCAGCACATTGTGTAAGAAGGAAATGTAGATGCTGGTTTAAACCGAAGATAGACACAAAAAGCTGGAGTAGCTCAGCGGGACAGGCAGCATCTCTGGAGAGAAGGAATGGGTGACGTTTCGGGTCGAGACCCTTCTTCAGACAATGTGGATGGCTCGATTGTAATCATGTACTGTCTTTCCACCTACTGGTTAGAAGGATGAGAGGAGATCTTATCGAAACGTATAAGATTATTAAGGGGTTGGACATGTTAGAGGCAGGAAACATGTTCCCAATGTTGGGGGAGTCCAGAAAAAGGGGCCACAGTTTAAGAATAAGGGGTAGGCCATTTAGAACTGAGATGAGGAAAAACTTTATCAGTCAGAGAGTTGTGAATCTGTGGAATTCTCTGCCTCAGAAGGCAGTGGAGGCCAATTCTCTGAATGCATTCAAGAGAGAGCTAGATAGAGCTCTTAAGGATAGCGGAGTCAGGGGGTATGGGGAGAAGGCAGGAACGGGGTACTGATTGAGAATGATCAGCCATGATCACATTGAATGGGGGTGCTGGATCGAAGGGCCGAATGGCCTCCTCCTGCACCTATTGTCTATTGTGTCTATTGTCTATTGTCTATTGTCACACAACAAAAGCTTTTCACTGTGCCTCAGTACACGTGACAATAAACTAAACTAAACTAAACTAGGATCAAGAAAACTACTTTTGCTAATTTAGGAGTGGCACGGTGGCGCAGCGGTAGAGTTGTTACCTTACAGAGCTTGCAGCGCCGGAGACCCGGGTTCAATCCCGACTACGGGCACTGTCTGTACGGAGTTTGTATGTTCTCCCCGTGACTGGGTGGTTTTCTCCGAGATCTCCGGTTTCCTCCCACACTCCAAAGATGTACATGTAGTGACATGGTCCTATGGATTGGGGTCTGGCTTGCTGATGGGAGACAGAGAGTTGAGGTGGGAGGACAATATTCTGGCCGGAGGTCTGTGACCATAGAAACATAGAAAATAGGTGCAGGAGTAGGCCATTCGGCCCTTCGAGCCTGCACCGCCATTCAATATGATCATGGCTGATCATCCAGCTCAGTAACCTGTACCTGCCTCTCTCCATACCCCCTGATCCCTTTAGCCACAAGGGCCACATCTAACTCCCTCTTAAATATAGCCAATGAACTGGCCTCAACTAACTTCTGTGGCAGAGAATTCCACAGACTCACCACTCTCTATGTGAAGAAATGTTTTCTCATCTCGGTCCTAAAAGACTTCCCCCTTATCCTTAAGCTGTGACCCCAGGTTCTGGACTTCCCCAGCATCGGGAACAATCTTCCCGCATCTAGCCTCTCCAACCCCTTAAGAATTTTGTAAGTTTCTATAAGATCCCCCCTCTGTCTTCTAAATTCCAGCGAGTATAAGCCTAGTCTATCCAGTCTTTCTTCATATGAAAGTCCTGCCATCCCAGGGATCAATCTGGTGAACCTTCTCTGTACTCCCTCTAAGGCTAGAATGTCTTTCCTCAGATTAGGAGACCAAAACTGTACACAATACTCCAGGTGCGGTCTCACCAAGGCCCTGTACAACTGCAGCAGAACCTCCCTGCTCCTATACTCAAATCCTCTTGCTATGAATGCTAACATACCATTCGCTTTCTTCACTGCCTGCTGTACCTGCACGCTTGCTTTCAATGACTGGTGCACCATGACACCCAGGTCACGTTGCATCTCCCCTTTTCCTAATTGGCCACCATTCAGGTAATACTCTGCTTTCCTGTTCTTGCCGCCAAAGTGGATAACCTCACATTTATCCACATTATATTGCATCTGCCATGCATTTGCCCACTCGCCTAATCTATCCAAGTCACTCTGCAGCCTCCTAGCATCCTCCTCGCAGCTAACACTGCCCCCCAGCTTCGCGTCATCCGCAAATTTGGAGATGTTGCATTCATTTCCCTCGTCCAAATCATTAATATATATTGTAAATAACTGGGGTCCCAGCACTGAGCCTTGCGGACCAGTGGAGTTCCAGTGGAGTTCCAGTGGAGTTCCAGTGGAGTTCCAGTGGAGTTCCGCAGGGATCTGCACTGCTGATGCTTGTGATACATATAAATGACTTGGACGTAAACGCAGACGGGTTCGTTAGTAGGTTTGCAGATGACACCAAGATTGCTGGGGGTCGTGAACTGTGCGGAAAGCTGTGAGAAAGGTTGTCAAAGTATACAGCGGGATAGAGATCAGCTAGAGAATCTCTGGACCTGCCTTTATTTAAATTTCTCGCCTTTCTCTGTTTTTATTTCAGATTTCCAGCATCTGCAGTGGTCTGTATCTCACAGTTCCAGCCGTTTGTTTCTCTCTCTCCTCTATTTACTTTTATTTCCTTCTGCAGTAGTTGACGGCAGCAGTCCACCACGACCTTGTCGAGGGCAATTAAAAAGTGGAAATAAATGCTGGCCTTGTCTGTACCATCCAAATCCTGTCAATGAATAAATAATATCGATAATCCCTCTCAAACAGTACACGCAGGACTTGAGTTTACTATTCAAACCTGTTTCCCTCTGCTTGGTCATACTTTATGGCAATCTATATACTAAAACTCTCGTTTGTTTGTTTGTTTGTTCCTGAACTACAGCCAAAACGGTACACGATAGCGCGACAATTTTAGGCCCACCTTGCTCACTAATGGAGCTAATGGAAGAAGTTTCATTGAAATCGGTGTTATAGTTTTAAAGTTATTCACATTTTAAAGTTTAAATCTATCTCCTAGGGAGGGAGGGGGGTGGAGGAAGGAAGGGAGGGGGGTGGAGGGAGGGACGGAGGGGAAAGGGGGAGGGGAGGGGAAGGCGAAGGGGGAGGGGAGGGGGATTGAGATGAGGAGGAGGGAGGGGCGGGAGGAGGGAGGGGGGAGGGGGAGGAGGGGAGGGGGAGGGGGAGAGGGGGAGGGGGAGAGGGGGAGGGAGGTGTGTTGGGGGAGGGGAGGGTACTGCACCAATGCAGGAGAGGTTTGGGCCCAACGGGTCCACTTGGTCTAGTTACATTTTTAATTAATGTCACAGGAGAGATTTCATCAGCACTGATTGACATGCTTCTGCATGTTGTGCGTGTTTCATGTATGTGCATGTCACATAGATGGGATCATATGATGGATAGTTGAATTATACACTCTGAATACCATCAAGTCAGAATTATGTTTAGTGATCAATTTTACACCGCAGTTCAATCTCGTGGAACAGAAAACAAAAATGACAACAGAGTGTCACGGTGGCGCAGTGGTGGAGTTGCTGCCTCACGGCCCCAGCGACCCGGGTTCCATCCTGACTACGAATGCTGTCTGTACGGAGTTTGTACGTTCTCCCCGTGACCTGCGTGGGTTGACCCCAGGTGCTCCGGTTTCCCTCAACACTCCAAAGGCGTACAGGTTTGTAGGTTAATTGGCTTCAGTAAAATTGTAAAGTTGTTCCTGGTGTGTAGAATAGTGCTAGTGTACGGGGTGATTGCCGGTCGGCGCGGACTCGATGGGCCGAAGAGCCTCCTTCTGTGCTGTATCTCTAAACTAAACTAAACTTAATATGAGGCGTGATTGAATTGCTACACCATGATTAACAGCTAATGCTCTAAATTGACACACTGGATTACACATTAAATTTAAGAGGTTTAGCTGGTACAAGGGTAGTCCCAACAATCAGGCACAAATTAAGGTGAGACAGTCAATAAGTAATGCTTTGTGTTACATTCAACGTCAGCAATGGCACTCTGGCAGTGCACATTATGGGCATTGATGCTCATTGCCAAAATGTACGGAGTAAATGTAGGTTTGAAATCAGTTCCCAAGTAGTCATTATAGAAATAAATGAAGGTGGCAGAATCGCATTGCTGACAGGAGACAAAGTATGTAGGAAGGAACTGCAGATGCTGGTTTAAACTGAAGATAGACACAAAAAGCTGGAGTAACTCAGCAGGACAGGCAGCATCTCTGGAGGGAAGGAATGGGTGACGTTTCAGGTCGAGACCTTTCTTCAGACTGGGAGACAAAGTACATTGGGTCGGGTGAATCATCCCGTGCTGCCAATAGAATTGCCTGACAATATTGATAGTCTGTAGTTCCTTCCCCTCTCACTTCCCTTTCCCCAACTCTAGTCTGAAGAAGGGTCTCGAACTGAAATCTCACCTATTCCTTCACTCCAGCGATGCTGCCTGCTGCCTGTCCCGCTGAGTTACTTCAGCATTTTGTGTCTATATTGATAGTCTCCCTATATCCTACACTTGCACACAAAATAATGGACAAGACATACAAAAATCTTATATGTCTTTTAAGTTTATTAGTAATAACTTTCTGAAGATAATCATTTTAGTAGATCAGTGAAGGTAGCCCTTCTGTTTACCCATAATAACACCAGCATCTGGCAAAATAAAAAGCCTTGAAACACTTGCAATAAACGTGGATCATATCTTTGAAACAGTCAGGATCATATCTTAGAACATCAATTATAAGTCGCTGCAATACAAAATACTTGTTTTCGACCTGACTGCGAGGAAAAGAAATTCGGAGAAAAGGGCAATTATGCTCTCAACTGGACTCATTATGGTTCAGCGGCAAGCTTCTTTGCATATCTGTCAGTCCGAATCTCCAAGGCACATTGGTAAGGTTTTCTTGCTTCGAGATGCTGAGGCTGACTGGAGGCACGGACCTCTCAGTTATCCTGTTAAGTTTGTTGACTACAGGCTAGTAATGATCTTTGAAGGAGGAAGTCTTCTCATCCTGCTGTGAAGGGTCAATGGATAAAATCTACTTCAGGCACCTGGAGGTTACAGCCTCTTAGCTGTGCTTGGAACGTGGAATGGTTTATTAAATCACATATTTTATCTGCGCTTTTTAAAATATTGATTCAAATGGCAAATAAAGTCAAGGTTATTTCAGAATGCTCGATCAGTCCAACAAACTTCACATCAGATCTTTGGAAAGTGGATAGCACTCTGCACCATGTAAGAAGGTTAACACACGTACTGATAGACTTTTAGACTTTACTTTGGAGATACAGCGTGGAAATAGGCCCTTCGTCCCACTGAGTCCGTGCTGACCAGCGATCACCCCCTTATCCTAGCACTATCCTACACACGAGAGACAATAGACAATAGACAATAGGTGCAGGAGGAGGCCATTCAGCCCTTCGAGCCAGCACCACCATTCAATGTGATCATGGCTGATCATTCTCAATCAGTATCCCGTTCCTGCCCTCTCCCCATACCCCCTGACTCCGCTATCCTTAAGAGCTCTAACTAGCTCTCTCTTGAATGCATTCAGAGAATTGGCCTCCACTGCCTTCTGACGATTTACAATATTTACCAAAACCAATTGACCTACAAACCTGTACACCTTTGGAGTGTGGGAGGAAACCAGAGCACCCGGAGAAAATCCACACGGTCACAGGGAGAACGTACAACTCCGGACAGACAGCATCTGTTGCCCAGATTGAACCGGGTCTCTGGCGCTGTAAAGCAGCAACTCTATCACTGTGCCACCCCTGCAGATAGATTTAGATAAACTTTGGCGCAGACACTACGGGCCGAAGGGCCTGTTCCCGTTCTGTATTGTTCTGCATTTTATTGCCAAAGTAATGAGAATATTCAGGGTGGCACAGTGGCGCAGCTGGTAGAGTTGCTGGTTGGCAACACCAAAGCCCCGGGTTCGGTCCTGACCTCTGTGGAGTTTGCACGTTCTCTCTGTGACTGCGTGGGTTTCCTCTGGGTGCTTCGGCCTCCTCCCACATCGCGAAGACGTGGGGGGGGGGGGGTTTGTAGGCTACTCGGCCTCTGGAAATTGCTTCTAGTGTGTCGGGAGTGGATGAGAGGGCGGGACAATGTGAAACTAGTGTGAACAGGTGACCAATGGGCAGCGTGGACTTGGTGGGCCGAAGAGGTTGTTTCCTTGGTGTCTCTCGAAGCTAAATATTTGATTTTGTAGAAACCTTTTTTGACATTGGCCGGTCATGATAAATACTAATACGACAGCTGTGGCTCATTTGGTAGTCTCTTCACTTCTGTGTCAGTAGGTTGTGGGTTCAAATCTCTCTCTGGAGACTGAGCACAAATCTCGCACTGAGGGAGTGCTGTATTGCAGGGCATGTGGTCTTTCAAAAAAGAGGTGGAACACTTGCACCTCAGGAGATGAGCAAGGGACCTCTCCACGATGATATTTAACCCTCAGCATCTGGTTATTTTCTAGTTATTATCACAAGTTCTGTCCTGTACCCAAACAACAGCTTTGTATTCCTGTATTACGGCAGCGACTGCTTTTATTTAATGAGGATTTTATTGGCTGTAAAGAACACCTAGATACCCTGATGTCTCTTCTTGTGTCGGAAGGAACTGCAGATGCTGGTTTACACCGAAGATAGACACAAAATGCTGGAGTAACTCAGCGGGACAGGCAGCAACTCTGGAGATAAGGAATGGGTGACCTTTCGGGTCGAGACCCTTCTTCAGGCTGAGAGTCGGGGAGAGGGAAACGAGAGGTATGGAAGGGCAAGGTGTGAAAACGAGAGATCAAAGGAGACGAGGTCAAGGAAAATGTAGCGAGCCTGGGTTAAAACGTGGTGGGAGATCTGGAGAGCAGGTGGAATCACAGAGGGGGAGCAGCCAGAGAGAATGCGGCAGAACTCTCATCAGAGAAAGGAGGAGAACGTCTTCAAAATAGACATACCTTGAGGAGATTTCCAGTGGAGCAGCCAAAATGTGTAGGAAGGAACTGCAGATGCTGGCTTACACCGAAGATAGACACAAAACATTTATTTTGGCCAAATGGGTTTCACCACGTGCAGATTGGATGTTCAATCAGATAGAATCTTTGCTCACGTGGCTGTTGAATGTTCAAACATTTGCCTCGTATTCCTGTTTCCACGACCTTTTGATTTTGATTCTTACCCAATCTTAACAAATAAACAGATCAAAAATCAGTCCTTGCTGTGATGGGACCCAAACTCCGGAACACAACAGCAGCAATCCAATGCTCATGCAGTTCTTTACTATTTCATTTGCAAGTGTTAGCAAGCAAGTGTTTAGATTTTGAAGACAGACAGTGTATTTTGTTATACAGTGAAATGATACGTGTTTTAATCTGAGCACAATATTGAAACAGGTTGTCTACACATCCCTTCGTATGTCCTGAATCTGTCTTATGGATCATCAAACTCCCCACCGCTGAAGGACATTTTGACAGGCCGAGGTCTGTATTCCAAATCTCCTCTGTAAATACCATGATGACAACTCCTGTCTCTGTCCAATCAAGCAAAATGTCAGAGTTTTCCTAATCAGGCCGCACAGTTTCGTCAATTTCTGCCACCTAAGCAAAATGCTCTTCAGAGGAGTCAAGCTGTAACTCAACAGGGTCCATTGTATCTGTAGGACAGGTTACAGGGCACGTCATCGTGCTTCTTTCTGCACATCTCAAGATATTCACATGGTAAGCAGCAAAAATAGGATATTTCTTTCAGAGATAAAGTCAACGTCTTTGCAGAAAGTCAGTCTGCGGACAACATTAATGTTCACAGTACCGTTACTTTTTAAGTATGATTCAGTCGATAGTTTCAGAAGCAGTTTAGTTTAGTTTAGTTTAGAGGTACAACGCGGAAACAGGCTCTTTGGCCCACCGGGTCCGCGCCGACCAGTGATCCCCGCACATCAACACAATCCCGCACACACACACACACACATACACCTGGGACATTTTTTACATTTTTACCAAGCCAATTCACCCACAAACCTGTACGTCTTTGGAGTGTAGGAGGAAACCGAAGATCTCGGAGAAAACAGACGCGGTCACGGGGAGAACGTACAAACTCCCTACAGACAGCACCCATGGTCGGGATTGAACCCAGGTCTCTGGTGCTGGAAGCGCTGTAAGGCAGCAACTCAAACGCTGTGCCAACGTGCTGCCTTTAGATCACTGGCAGAAAAGACAAATGAAGAAATGAAGAGTGTGGAACAGAGATAAAAAAGTTGGAAAAAAATAGATAAAGTTGAATGAATCAGTTCGTTATCACCCTGTATTTAAGAAAGGAAAAGAGGAAACGAAAGAAAATGGAAATATAAAACAAAACATAGAAGAAGAATTTAAGACCTGCGTTTTAATTTAAAATGCAATATTAACTTCCTGGCTATAGAATATGTTCACCAAATTTATTTTTGATTTCAAATTAAAGCAAATTTAGCCAGTCAATATACTGAATCTAATAGAGATTTCTAAAGTCTTAATGAGCAGAAAGGCGAATCAGCCTGCTCTCTCTAGGATGTCACTGGATTTGCTGACAGGCTATTTTGCACTGAGCTGGTTTCTGGAGAATGGGTCCTCAGGCTAACATCTGCCCTCCACATTGAGCCATGTTGCCATTATCAATTACCATTATCTCCTTATTTTTTAATCTGGAATAAAGGACACTGGGAAGGAAGGAACTGCAGATGCTGGTTTAAACCAAAGATAGACACAAAATGCTGGAGTAACTCAGAGGGACAGGCAGCATCTCTGGAGAGAAGGAATGGGTGACGTTTTGGGTCGAGACCCTTCTTACAATAGACAATAGACAATAGGTGCAGGAGGAGGCCATTCGGCCCTTCGAGCCAGCACCGCCATTCAATGTGATCGTGGCTGATCATTCTCAATCAGTACCCCGTTCCTGCCTTCTCCCCATACCCCCTGACTCCGCTATCCTTAAGAGCTCTATCCAGCTCTCTCTTGAATGCATTCAGAGAATTGGCCTCCGCTGCCTTCTGAGGCAGAGAATTCCACAGATTCACAACTCTCTGACTGAAAAAGTTTTTTCTCATCTCAGTTCTAAATGGCCTACCCCTTATTCTTAAACTGTGGCCCCTTGTTCTGGACTTCCCCCAACATTGGGAACATGTTTCCTGCCTCTAACGTGTCCAACCCTTTAATAATCTTATACGTTTCGATAAGGTCCCCTCTCATCCTTCTAAATTCCAGTGTATACAAGCCTAGTTTCTTCTCGAAACATCACCCAATCCTTCTCTCCAGAGATGCTGCCTGCCCCGCTGAGTTACTCCAGCATTTTGTGACTATAAAGGATACTGGTGTTTAATTCCAGAAACAAGACTTTCAAGTCTTTCCACTGAAGCTGGCAGAGAGAGGCCTGTCTCCGATAGGCCTCGGCAGCCCCCTTTTGTTCCCGGCGGCCCTCTCACCACTGGGTCCCTCCTTGTTCTCAACGGCAAACCCCCCCCCCCCCCCTTCCTTCCAGGGTTCCTTTTTGTTCTCAGCAGCCCCCTTCGACTGGGATTAAGGAGGGTTAGGAACTAGGGTTTCCAACTTTCTAACTCCCAAATAAGGGACAAACGATGGCGCCACCGCCGGTGCCCCACGTGACCTCACCCGCCCAGCAGCCACTTGCTCCCGCTCCACTAATGGCGGCCGGGCCAGGAGGCGGATTGCTACGCAACTTCCGTTCGGCGAACACACTCGACCCTGCTCCCCGAACACACTCTGTTAGTCTACATTGTCCTGGCATAGAGCGACCCCTGGGCCTACAGTGTCCAGGCCTACAGCGGCCCCCGGTCCTAAAGTGTCCGGGCCTACAACGGCCCCCGGGCCTACAGAGTCCGGGCCTGCAGCGCCCCCCGGGCCTAATACGGGACAAGGGCGTCCTGTAAGGAACAAACCAATTTAGCCCAAAATATGGGATGTCCCGGCTAATACGGGACAGCTGGCAACCCTACTAGGAACATAGAAATGGGAGTAGGCCATTCAGCCCTTAATTCTACCATTCAATTAACTCATGTTTAATCGGTACCTCAGCTTCATTTGTTCCTGTTTGCTCAAAGGTTTTACCTAACAAAAAACTATCATTCAATCTTCTATGGAGCTCGGTAGGGAGGAACTGCCGATGCTGGTTTAAACCGAAAATAGACACAAAATGCTGGAGTAACTCAGTGGGACAGGCAGCATCTCTGGGTGGCGTTTTGGGTCGAGACCCTTCTTCAGACTAGTCCTACAAGCCTCAACAACTTTTCTGGGGGAGAGAGTTCCAGATTTCAACTGCGCTTCATGCAAAGAACGATCTTCCATCCTCTTCTCCAGTGAAAAGTCATTGCAGCCTCATTAAGAGGCACTGGATTCACATTCAGGATTTTGGCAACCAACACATAGCATTAATTTGAGTTTCCGCTTGCCGGAGTGTGCCTTTCCCTTTCAGTTCTTGCTCTGGTGCCTGGCATGGCTATTATCCTGTACACACAGTAGGAGTATTTCATTTGCTTGTCAGGATTTTCTACTTAAGCCATTCTCCTGACATCGTTTCTGACAGAGGCTGGCTCCCGAAATGAGACGATGGCCAAGGCAGTGGAGTCGAATCAATAACTCTGACCTTAATGCCAGCTGCAGAGCTGTGATGCAAAACCAGTTTGCTTAAAGTGAGAAAAAAAATTATTTGCTGCAATTAATTTTAAATTCTGACAGCCAGTCTGTCGAGGTGCTAAGAAAAATGGTACCCTACCGTGAATTATACTTGAGCTGTGAGTCTGACAAATGTCTCCGGGACTCGATTAAACGACTTTGTAGTTTTCCAGGTGTATCTCAATAAATAAATTGGTTAGAAGGGTCAGTCCCAATACATTGTATTGATAATCATACTGCTAAGCTTTATTAGCACTGCAGAGAAACTCCAGCTTCCTTGTCGCAAACATCCTGAATGACTTGCCCTGATCTACCAAAGTGAAACATGGGGAGGTGAATTAGACTCTGTCCTTTCAGCTTTCAGCATCGTTTAAAGACCTCCTCTCGAGTGGGGCAAAGGTCCCACTTGCAGATTGGACCACAACATAAAATGACAAGCTGGAAAGGGATACAGAGAAGATTTACAAGGATGTTGTCAGGAGTCAAGGGTTGAGCAGGCTGGGACTCTACTCCTTGGAGCGCAGGAGGATGAGGGGTGGTGATCTTATAGAGCTGCATAAAATCATGAGAGGAATAGACAATAGACAATAGACAATAGACAATAGGTGCAGGAGGAGGCCATTCGGCCCTTAGAGCCAGCACCGCCATTCAATGTGATCATGGCTGATCATTCTCAATCAGTACCCCGTTCCTGCCTTCTCCCCATACCCCCTGACTCCGCTATCCTTAAGAGCTCTATCTAGCTCTCTCTTGAATGCATTCAGAGAATTGGCCTCCACTGCCTTCTGAGGCAGAGAATTCCACAGATTCACAACTCTCTGACTGAAAAAGTTTTTCCTCATCTCAGTTCTAAATGGCCTACCCCTTATTCTTAAACTGTGGCCCCTGTGACATTCTCCCTGTGACTACGTGGGTTTCCTCTGGATAGTCTGGTTTCCTCCAACATCCCAATAGATCGGGTAGACACACACAATCTCTTGCCCAGAGTAGGGGAATCGAGGACCGGAGGACATCGGTTTAAGGTGAAGGGGAAAAGATTTAATAGGAATCTGAGGGGTAGCTTTTTCACACAAAGGGTGGTGGGTGTATGGCATGAGCTGCCAGAGGAGATAGTTGAGGCTGGGACTATCCCAATGTTTAGGAAACAATTGGACAGGTACATGGATAGGACAGGTTTAGAGGGATATGGGACAAAGGCAGGCAGGTGGGACTAGTGTAGCTGGGACATGTTGGCTGGCGTGGGCATGTTGTGCCGAAGGGCCTGTTTCCGAAGGGCCTGTATGACTCTACAGGTTACTTGAAGTTAGCGAAATCAATATTCATACCACTGGGTTGTAAGCTGCCCAAACTTTCTGCAAATCTTTCTTTCAGTGAATGTGCGTCTCTTTTCAAGCATGTTGATGGAACTCAACACACGCGCTGCAAAGGGATTGTGTACGGAGGTGTTGCATTTGATGGGATTGTTGACATGACAATTTCAGTGTTCCACTGATCCTACCTTCCTCTGCAAATTAGCTTTGACTGAAAAGTGCGATAGAAATTTCAGAAATTCGTCATGAGGGTTTGGTGCTGAAGAGTGGCTCCTGTGACAATGATGGCCTTTGGCTAATTGCTTGTATGGACAGATACATTTCTCATTTTCATTTTACAAAAGTCACCAAACCAGACTGCAATGTCAGCACCTCTATAATCACACTCTTAATTTATGCAAGGGGTGAGATATTTACAATAAAAAAGAACACTTAAAGGGGCAAATCACAGCTGACAAGTTTTCCCAGCAACATAAAAATAGAAATGAAAGTCAATAATCAACGATCACTGTCCTTTGACCTGTACACCAATGCGTAGTTATTACAATTTATCATACAAGTGGAAAAAAAGGTCACATCACAGTGATGCTTTGAGGGGTGGGAGATGAGTGGTGTGTTGGAAATTATTCACCAATTCTCACGAAAGATGGGCCATTTAACAGAGGTATTATTCCAATTATTGCTGCCATTTACATCCAATTATTGCTGCCATTTATTTTGTAATCCAGGCTATCATGCCTGTGTTTCTGTATGTATAACAAGAACTGAACAATACTGTGCATTAAGAAAGAATCGCTCGAAGCACACTAGAGCCTGGATATTGGAGTGGTAGACTAATCGATGGCACGATGGCGCAACGGTCGAGTTGCTGCCTCACAGCGCCAGAGACCCGGGTTCCATCCCGAATGCAGGTGTTGTCTGTACAGAGTTTGTACGTTCTCCCCGTGACCGCGTAGGTTTTCTCCGAGCTCTTCAGTTTCCTTCCACACTCCAAAGACGTACAGGTTTGTAAGTTAATTGGCTACTCGGTATAAGTGAAAATTGTCCTTAGTGCGTGTAGATAGTGTTAGTGTGCGGGGATCACTGGTGGGTGCGGACTCGGTGGGCCGAAGGGCCTGTTTCCACGCTGTATCTCTAAGCTGAACTAAACAATACACTTTCCAGGTGAGACAAAGGTTCACCTGCACCTCCTGAACCTCATCTATTGCATCCGCTGCTCTAGATGTCAACTTATTTACATCGGCGAAACCAAGCACAGGCTCGGCGATCGCTTCGCTGAACACCTGCGCTCGGTCCGCATTAACTGATCTCCCGGTGGCCGAGCACTTCAACTCCCCCTCCCATTCCCAGTCTGACCTTTCTGTCATGGACCTCCTCCAGTGCCATAGTGAGGCCCACCGGAAATTGGAGGAACAGCACCTCATATTTCGCCTGGGCAGTTTGCAGCCCAGTGGTATGAACATTGACTTCTCCAACTTTAGATAGTTCCTCTGTCCCTCTCTTCCCCTCCCCCTTCCCAGATCTCCCTCTATCTTCCTGTCTCCACCTATATCCTTCCTTTGTCCCGCCTCCCCTGACATCAGTCTGAAGAAGGGCCTCGACCCGAAACGTCACCCATTCCTTCTCTCCTGAGATGCTGCCTGACCTGCTGAGTTACTCCAGCATTTTGTGAATAAATACCTTCGATTTGTACCAGCATCTGCAGTTATTTTCTTATATTAAACAATATACTGCACCTAGGTCGATGTAATTTAATGCAGATATATTACCTAGAAAACAACAAAATAGTCAACATTACTTTCTCTCATACTGTAGTTCTAAGGTTGATGATCATATAAAAAAAAATTTAATCAATAAGAATAGGGGAATAGAAGATCAATGTTAAACCAAACTGTTATTGACTAGTATCTTATTTAGAAAATATCTAGAAAAACTGCTTTGTGTCTGATTTCTCATTTCACAGTATCCCTGCTGATACCCTTACAGCAATGTGGAAAGTTCAGAAGGAACTGGATATGTAAATCCTATACATTGATCAACCATGTTTCATGAGCTTAGGTGCATTTACAGACTGTAAGAGACGTAATGAGACTTCTGAGGCTTATTTAATTCAATATTATGGCCTGTCTTTATCCAATATATGTGTACAAAATAAATTTTATTATTTTAAATCATAATGCGAATGTCACTTTAGATTTAGATTTTTCTTTTTAGATTTAGAGATACAGCGCAGAAACAGGCCCTTCGGCCCACCAAGTCACACAGAGGGTGGTGGGTGTATGGAACAAGCTGCCAGAGGAGGTAGTTGAGGCTGGGACTATCCCATCATTTAAGAAACAGTTGGACAGGTACAATGATCGGACAGGTTTGGAGGGTTATGGCCCAAGCGCAGGCAAGTGGGACAAGGGTAGCTGGGACATGTTGGCTGGTGTGGGCGAGTTGGGCCGAAGGGCCTGTTTCCACACTGTGTCAATCTATGACTCTTTCTATGTAGGAAGAGAAACAGAGGCAACATTTCAGATTGAATACCGCACGTCAGAACTAGGAAGGAAACAAGATAAACCTTTTACGCTGTAGGAGGGTGGGAGAGGCGTATGTCTCTGATTGGATGAACCTTGGTGATCGTGAGGATAAACTGTAAAGTTATCTCATGAAGATTGAAAGGGAACAGTTAAAGAGTGGGAACATTGACAAAAACATAGATTAAAATGTGAGGGAGTTGCAAAATGCGGAGCAGGAAGACAGGGTTGCCAACTTCCTCACTCCAAAATAAGGGACAAGGTGACGTCACCGCCCCGCGCCCCACGTGACCTCACCCAGCCAGCGGCCACGTGCTCCCGCTCCATCAATGGCGGCCGTCATTGGTGGAGCGGGAGCACATGGCCGCTGGCTGGGTGAGGTCACGTGGGGCGCGGGGCGGTGACGTCACCCTTTGTCCCTTCTTTGGGAGTGAGGAAGTTGGCAACACCTACTCATACGGGACAAGGGCGGTCCCGTACGGGACAAACCAATTTTGACCAAAATACGGGATGTCCCGGCTAACATGGGACAGTCGGCAACCCTAGTTCAGGCTGTGCATGGCCTGAACTGCCAGAGGAAAAGAAGAAAGGAAAGGGAAAAATAAAGCAAACAAGCCAAGCTAGTATCACAGATGAATGACTGATACAGAGATCAAGTTGCTTGAAGTTGCAGAATTCTATATTAATTCCCGCAGTTGATTAGTGCGGGTGTCAGAGGTTATGGGGAGAAGGCAAGAGAATGGGGTTAGGAGAGATGGATCAGCCATGATTGAATTGGGCCTCACTGTGACAGTCCAAGAAGCCACAGACCCTGAGGTCAGAATGGGAGTGAGATTTTCCTGAATTCATGCAGGGGATGTGGACTTCACAGGCTGAGTCAGCATTTAATTGCCCGTCCCTAACTGCCCTTGAGAAGGTGCCTTCTGCATCGTTGCAGTCCCTGAGGTGTGGCTATGTCCACAATGCTCTCAGTGAGTGAGTTGAGGGGGCTCCAGGGTTTCGACCCAGCGATGGTGAAGGATGCCAATATGTTTCCAAATCGGGGTGGTGTGTGGCTTGGAGTGCCATCTGCAGGTGATGGTATTCATGTTTTTGCTGCCATGGTCCTTCTAGCTGGGTGAGGCTGTGGGTTTGGAAGGTGCTGTCTGAGTCTTGGTGATGGGGCAAACTGCTGCGACTGTGCATCGGTTGGGGGAGTGAGTGCAAGGTTGTGGACAGGATGCCTATCAGGTGGGCTGCTGTGTCCTGGGCGGTGTCAAGCCTCTCGTGTGTTGTTGTAGCTGAACTGATCCAGGCAAGTGGAGAGTGTATCCATCACACTGCCGACTGGAGCCTGGAAGGACATGTTCTTCTGGAGGCAGGAAACATGTTCCCAATGTTGGGGGAGTCCAGAACAAGGGGCCACAGTTTAAGAATAAGGGGTAGGCCATTTAGAACTGAGATGAGGAAAAACTTTTTCAGTCAGAGAGTTGTGAATCTGTGGAATTCTCTGCCTCAGAAGGCAGTGGAGGCCAATTCTCTGAATGCATTCAAGAGAGAGCTGGATAGTGCTCTTAAGGATAGTGGAGTCAGGAGGTATGGGGAGAAGGCAGGAACGGGGTACTGATTGAGAATGATCAGCCATGATCACATTGAATGGCGGTGCTGGCTCGAAGGGCCGAATGGCCTCCTCCTGCACCTATTGTCTATTGTCTATTGACCCACCTGCTCTCTTTCACTCATTGACCAGATGACCTTGTTTACAACTTATCCTCATGGTTTCCCTAGTTTTACCCGATCAGAAACATGCCCCTTCCCTTCCACCCTGCAGCTTAATGAGCTTCTTTCTAAAGTCGAGGTACACCACATCCACAGGGGAGAGCCGGTGGATGTGGTGTACCTCGACTTTCAGAAAGCCTTCGACAAGGTCCCACATAGGAGATTGGTGCGCAAAATTAGAGCACATGGTATTGGAGGTAGGGTACTGACATGAATAGAAAGTTGGTTGACAGACAGAAAGCAAAGAGTGGGGATAAATGGGTCCCTTTCAGAATGGCAGGCAGTGACTAGTGGGGTACCGCAAGGCTCGGTGTTGGGACCGCAGCTATTTACAATGTACATCAATGACTTGGATGAAGGGATTAAAAGTACCATTAGCAAATTTGCCGATGATACAAAGCTAGGTGGCAGTGTGAACTGTGAGGAAGATGCTATGAGGTTGCAGGGTGACTTGGACAGGTTGTGTGAGTGGGCGGATGCATGGCAGATGCAGTTTAATGTGGATAAGTGTGAGGTTATCCACTTTGGTGGTAAGAATAGGATGGCAGATTATTATTTGAATGGTGTCAGGTTAGGAAAAGGGGACGTACAACGTGATCTGGGTGTCTTAGTGCATCAGTCACTGAAAGGAAGCATGCAGGTACAGCAGGCAGTGAAGAAAGCCAATGGAATGTTGGCATTCATAACAAGAGGAGTTGAGTATAGGAGCAAAGAGGTCCTTCTGCAGTTGTACAGGGCCCTAGTGAGACCGCACCTGGAGTACTGTGTGCAGTTTTGGTCTCCAAATTTGAGGAAGGATATTCTTGCTATTGAGGGCGTGCAGCGTAGGTTTACTAAGTTAATTCCCGGAATGGCGGGACTGTCATATGTTGAAAGACTAGAGCGACTAGGTTTGTATACACTGGAATTTAGAAGGATGAGAGGGGATCTTATCGAAACATATAAGATTATTAAGGGGTTGGACATGTTAGAGGCAGGAAACATGTTCCCAATGTTGGGGGAGTCCAGAACCAGGGGCCACAGTTTAAGAATAAGGGGTAGGCCATTTAGAACAGAGATGAGGAAAAACTTTTTTTGTCAGAGAGTTGTGAATCTGTGGAATTCTCTGCCTCAGAGGGCAGTGGAGGCCAATTCTCTGAATACATTCAAGAGAGAGCTAGATAGAGCTCTTAAGGATAGCGGAGTCAGGGGGTATGGGGAGAAGGCAGGAACGGGGTACTGATTGAGAATGATCAGCCATGATCACATTGAATGGCGGTGCTGGCTCGAAGGGCCGAATGGCCTACTCCTGCACCTATTGTCTATTGTCTATTGTCTATTGTTTGTTGTCTCCTTCCCAGTTCTAATGAAGGGTCTTTGACCTAAAATTATAGCTCTTATCCCACAGACGTGACCTGACCTGCTGAGTGTTTTCAGCATTTGCTGTTATTATTTCAGCTAATAAACTGGATGAGTTTCCAGTAATTTCTCCATTGGCAACCTCTATTACTGTACCCGGATGTGCAGCCAGTCACAAGCAGGCTAAATTCTGTTCAGTTTCACTGTCATTATTAATTATTGTCATTTCAACAGATAAATATTAGGTTGAATTTCGTGAAACATGCTGATGTTGGAAACAGGCAGTATGTTGGAAAATGGGAACACATGATCTTTTAAGTTTATTTCAAGATACAGTGTCGCTGATAAGGGCACACTTACATTTGTATCTGAGTGGCTTGCCAGGTTATCTCAGAGGATATTGCAGCAACTGGATGTGAAGGCTGGACAAGATAAGAATAACCAGAGGTTTCCCTTCCCTGGAGACCATTAGTAAACCAGATAGACACAAAATGTTGGAGTAACTCAGCGGGACAGGCAGGATCTCTGGAGAGAAGAAATGGGTGATGTTTCGGGTCGAGACCCTTCTTCAGACTGAAGTCTGAAGAAGGGGTCCAAGTCTGAAGAAGGGTCTCGACTCGAAACGTCACCCATTCCTTCTCTCCAGAGATGCTGCCTGTCCTGCTGAGTTATTCCAACATTTTGCGTCTATCTGGTTTACTAATGTAAACCAGCATTTTGTGTCTCTCTTCAATTTAAACCAGCATCTGCAGTTCTTTCCTGCACATTAGTAAACCAGATGCATTTTTACACCAATCCAGCAAGTCTCACAGGCATTTTTCTGAATTAATTAAATTCATTTTCACAGCTTGTTGGTATCACACAGCTCATCAGATACATCACCATTCTTTAGTGCTCGTGAAATATGGTTCTGTCGCCCTTGTTTGAGAATCGGAATGACAGCTCTGCGCTTCCAGTCTGCCGAAACCTTAACAAATTCATCGGTTCCCTCAAATTGATGACCGATTCTCTTCCTCTGAGTCTTTTGATTTCCTGGGGTGTAGCTAAGCCACCTAAGAGATTTTTTTTTTTTTTTTGGTATTGTTTCCTTTTCTTCAGCTTATTTTTCATCCATTCAGAGGTAATTTCAGGATTGTGTCCAACCACTCTCTCCACACCACCCCCCCCCCCCCCACCCCACCCCTTATCTCTCTCCACTAGTACGTATTTACACAGGGGTGGAGTGAGGGTAGATCAGAATCATACTCACTTGGGAAATAGAATGGCGATAAAATTTCATTATGGGAAACAGAGCAAACATATCGGAATATTTATGCAGAGACTGGAAGAATTATTCATAAAATTCAAGAGCCATCGCTGGATGAATTTGCAAATTGTTAAGGAACTAATGTGATGACCGCCTTCATTTAAAGAATTGCAAACTGCCTTATGTACGAGTCACCCCATCAGATTTCCTGCCTCTCCAATTGGTGTGTTGTTCTTTCGGAAACTTGATTAGTACAGTATGGCGATTCGCTGCCTAAGTCTACATAAGGATGGACACATAATGCTGGAGAAACTCAGCGGAACAAGCAGCATCTCTGAAGTGAAGGAATGGGTGACGTTTTGGGTCGAGACCTTTCTTCAGACTGAGGGTCAGGGGAGAGGGAGGCACAGAGGTATGGAGGAGTAAGGTGTGAAAGCAAGAGAACAAAGAGGACAAATTTCAAGGACGATGTAGAATAGATCATTGCTCGCTAGGGGAAGGTGGCAATGAAGCATACAGAGATAAAATTCAATCAGGATCTCAGGACCACACAAGCTTCTCCACCACGACAAGGTGACAATCTACGGGGAAGTACACATATTAGTTTGGCTCAGATAGGGTTATAAAATTGGGGTAATAGTTTCATGTGCAAACGGTCATTCCCCAATCAGAGCTAATAATCTACTAATCCATTGTTTAGTCCAGAGATCTTGCACCAATGCAGCAGAAGGAGATTGAAAGCATGCACATTCTGACAAAAAATGTTTGAATTTCAGCACGGTTTAACACAAATTTTATTTTTCCCATTGTTCGTGTAAATTCCGCATAAGCATTGCTGTCATTAAGAGTTTCAGTCGGGGCTTTTTTTCCTACTGAGCTGCCACTGGCAGTAATTAGGCTGCTTGTAAACATGATCCACTAATCCTTGTCACTGTTAATCAATATGATCCTCACTCCATCTCCCCCAGCCTTTCTGCCTCAGTGAGCCTATATTTTTGCTGTAAATTAAAATACAAAAATAAATTGAGATACCGTTTATCCAAATGTCATGATTAAGCTGCAGTAATTTGTGCAATAATTGGCAACATTGCATGTTCATTGATCAAATTGGATGCTCGTAAATGAACTTTTCTTCTCCAGTATTTAAGAGACATCGTTATCACAGCAAAGATAGACACAAACTGCTGGAGTAACTCAGCGGGACAGGCAGCATCTCTCTGGAGAGAAGGAATGGGTGATGTTTCGGGTCGAGACCCTTCTTCAGACAGTAGCTGTGTGGGAAGGAACTGCAGATGCTGGTTTACACCGAAGATAGACACAAAATGCTGGGGTAACTCAGCAGGACAGGCAGCATCTCTAGAGAGAAGGAATGGGTGACGTTTCGGGTCGAGATACTGCTTCAGACAGTAGCTGTTGTGCTGGCTGCAATATCATTTTAATTCTTTGCAAGGAGAACACTAAGAATTAGTGAAGTAATTCCAGGAGCAGTTTCTGCCAGTGGGAGGGCAGGCTGGAACAGGGCTGTGTCCCTGATACTCCAATTAACACTTCCTCCTGTCAGTGATGCAATAATTAGTATTTAAAAAAATCATAAGGCTGTTCTTATTTCACCCTGCCTTCCCCACATCCACTGTGTACCCTTCGAACTCCTAAGGCTCAAGGCCTACTTAATACTATCCACAAAAGTCCATAGTTTACAAGTGGGAGAGAGGGTAAACTACTTTCACGGACATCTTGGAACAGCTCCACCCAAGACTGCAAGAAATTGCAGCGAATTGTGCACGCAGCCCAGACCATCACACAATCCAACCTCCCTTCTATTGACTCCATCTACACCTCACGCCGCCTCGGCAAGGCCAGCAGCCCAGACCATCACACAATCCAACCTCCCTTCTCGTGACTCCATCTACACCTCACGCTGCCTCGGCAAGGCCAGCAGCATAATCAAGGATGAGTCGCACCCTGGCCACTCCCTCTTCTCCCTTCTCCCCCATCGGGCAAAGGGTATAGACATGTGAAAACGCACACCTCCAGATTCAGGGACAGTTTCTTCCCAGCTGTTATCAGGCAACTGAATCATCCTACCACAACCAGAGAGCAGTGCTGAACTACTATCTACCTCTTTGGTGGCCCTTGGACTATCCTTGATTGGGCTTTGCTGGCTTTAGCTTGCACTAAACGTTATTCCCTTATCATGCATCTACAGTATACACTGTAAATGGATCGATTGTAATCATGTATTGTATTTCTGCTGACTGGATAGCACGCAACAAAAGCTTTTCACTGCACCTATGTGTTCTATGCTCTGCGGACAAAAATTAATTCAACAACAATTGTGATAAAATGTTTTCTGATCACTGGGATTGTGTGTTAACAGGATTATTGGTTTGCACATTATAGTTTTTGATGCACAAGAATGCACAAATGTCATATTATCTCACCCAGCAAACGTTCACTGTGAATGTCCTCTGAAAATCGTGTGTGCAGTAATTCACCTTGGATCCAAGAAAGATAAATCAGAAGATTCTCCAAAAAGTGAGACTAGACACTGAGGAGGAACAAAGGGATTTGGTGCGTAAGTGCACAAATCACTAAAGCTAATGCAAAGGTACAAAGGAGGTCAATAGACAATAGACAATAGACAATAGGTGCAGGAGGAGGCCTTCGAGCCAGCACCACCATTCAATGTGATCATGGCTGATCATTCTCAATCAGTACCCCGTTCCTGCCTTCTCCCCATACCCCCTGACTCCGCTATCCTTAAGAGCTCTATCTAGCTCTCTCTTGAATGCATTCAGAGAATTGGCCTCCACTGCCTTCTGAGGCAGAGAATTCCACAGATTCACAACTGTCTGAAAAAGTTTTTCCTCATCTCAGTTCTAAATGGCCTCCCCCTTATTCTTAAACTGTGGCCCCTTGTTCTGGACTCCCCCTACATTGGGAACATGCTTCCTGCCTCTAACGTGTCCAACCCCTTAATAATCTTATACGTTTCGATAAGATCTCCTCTCATCCTTCTAAATTCCAGCCTAGTCGCTCCAGTCTTTCAACATATGACAGTCCCGCCATTCCGGGAATTAACCTAGTAAACCTACGCTGCACGCCCTCAATAACAAGAATATCCTTCCTCAAATTTGGAGACCAAAACTGCACACAGTACTCCAGGTGCGGTCTCACTAGGGCCCTGTACAAGAGAACATTGGGCTTTATCTCAAAGGAGTTGGAAAACAGAAAGAGCAAGCTATGCTTCTGTTGTTTAGAGCCTTGGTATAACTCCATCTGATGATTTTCCTCTTATTGGGTGTAACAGATTGTTTCGATGCAGCACATAGAGGAAAATCAAATAGGAGGATTGCATAACCAACCTGTTTATCGCTCCATACAAATGAAGGCCATATGACAGTTGAACAAGTTATGATTCTTTTTGCTTGGCGTCTCCGTATACTAGCTCCAAATGATCCTTTGTATCAACAATGCTGACATGCTCCATGAACAGAAGAGCTCAGCTCAGGGGCCAACTGGTCATCATACAACAACAAGGTCCTTTTCTATAGCATCTTAACCTTCGTGAACCACAGAGGAGAGATATCAATGAGCGTCCAAACGTTTGGTTGCGGTAGGTTTTAAGGAGGGAATTAAAAGGCAAAATGAATTAAGCAAGTAATGCACATGAATGAAAACTATCCGAGAGAGATTGTCCAGTAATATATGATGATAATGCAAAAAAACAAATAATTGGAGCTTGTGAAGAAACTGATAGTGGGGGTTGTCACGTGTACCGTGGTACATTGGAAAGCTTTCACGTATGAAACACAGTCAGCGGTATCATTCCAGTCTGAACAAGAGTCCCGACCCGAAATGTCACCTATTCCTTCTCTCCAGAGATGCTTCCTGTCCCGCTGAGTTACTCCAGCATTTTGTGTCTACCTTCGGTATAAACCAGCATCTGCAGTTCCTTCCTACTCATTCTAGTTACTGACTGCATTGTGAAATAAGTTAGTCCTTGCTCTCCATACCCTGTGTTTCTGTTCGCCAGTACACCAAACAGCTACTCTGACCCTTTTCCTGTAATCCCAACCAATAATGTTGTACGAGTAATCTTCTAGAACCTCCATTCATTTATGTTACAATATTGGTCTATTCACAGATTATGGCCTTGAAATTGATGCTTGTGATTTGTTTATAAATTTGGTATCCAGAATTATAAAGGCAATCCAAATATGCACTGGGATGGCTTGAAGTTAAAGTGCTTTTGAAAATTTGCACGAATCCTTGAAACACCAACATTTATAATAATTTTATGTGGTTTTACTTAACTTCAACGATTCTTTGCGCCTCTATTCAAACCATTCCTTGTAAAATCAACATAAATGTTAATAACGTGAAGGAAGGAACTGCAGATGCTGGTTTACACCAAAGACAGACACAAAATGCTGGAGTAACTGAGCGGGACAGGCAGCAACTCTGGAGAGAAGGAATGGGTGACGTTTCGGGTCGAGACCTTTCTTCAGACTGAGAGTCAGGGGAGGGGGAGAGATAAGGAAGGGTAAGGTGCGAAAACGAGACATCAAAAGAGATGCCGTTCAAGGTAAATGTAGAGATGTTAGCTAGGAGAAGGTGACAACAAAGCAAACAGAGATAAAATTTAATCGGGGACAGTCAGACTGGTCGGAGAACTGGGAAGGGGGTGGGATGGAGTGAGAGGGAAAGCAAGGGTTACTTGAAGTTATGAGAAGTCAATATTCATTACACTGGGGTGTAAGCTGCCCAAGCAATGCCCAAACAAAATGTTAATAATATCTCAGAACTATTGAGCATTTTTTCTTTATGTTCTTGAAAATAGAAATTTATCTCAGTTGCCTCATTGGTAATATAATGTATATAGCTTATAGGTTTTCTTCACCTTTTATAGTTTAACTTTGATGAAACACAACTTCGAAGTAGAAGTGAAAAGAATTTTAAAATTCAAATTGTACATAACTGCAAGCTCTGTTTGTGGTCTCAAGTGCCCCCTGGGGACTACTCTTACAATTTGACTCGAGAGTATTTCTGGATCACTTTGATAGGGTCGCGAATGTTTAATTGATTTACAGAGGTCATTCCCGAATTATACCAGTTCCAGCTCGAATTTATGCTGCTAACAGGGGCTCTGGGCAGTGTATGCATGACAATTTATTTGTTGTGCTTTTGGATTGTTTTTCAAAGGAACCCAAATACATATCACCAAATCAGCTTTCCCTAAAAGAAAATTGTGCTGAAGTAGAAGCATCTGAGAATTGGAGAAACTGGCCAAAATACAGAGTGATATTCGAGGTCAAGAAAGCACTGATTCCATCAGATATGTCAGGAACATAATCCTAGGGATTGAAAGCTTGTTACCTTGACATCTATAATGCAGATAAAACTTGCATTTATTATAAAGGAAGCGATTCACAAGCATCACGCGAGTATAAGTGCAATAAATCCAGTTTAACCTGGGTTTATAAAAGACAGAATGTGCCAGATTAATTTATTGGAACCCTTTGACAATGCTACAGAGGCTGTGGAGAAAGCAAAGACTATATATTTCATTTCTCGGGATAGATTTGATAAGGTATTTCGTATGGAGGTTCATACTTAAACCAAAAGGTCATGGTATCTCAGACATAGCTGAAAATTGATTTTGAAATTGGCTGGTACAAAACAATTTAGTAGGTTACAATAGTGATAGCTCTAATTAGGAATTTCTTAACCTGGAGACAGGACTGCCAAGTACAATAAGTGTTCCAAAAAATGAACAGATTCTTAATCACATAGGGAATATAGGAGATGTACATTGAATAAAAAAGAAGAAAATGCTTTGAGTACTCAGCAGGTCAGGCAGCATCTGTGGAAAGAAAAGCAGAATCAACGATTCGAACTATCATTCAACCCGACTGATTTGACTTCCACTGATGTTGCCTGACCTGCTGAGTGTTACAAGCAATTTATTTTTCTATCTCAGATTTGCAGCTCCTGCATTTTTATTTTTATTTATCTCAGGAATATGCCAAGACTGAAAACATGGTTCGAGCAGATCGACTTGGAGAAGAATCCATTGCTGGAATGGAATCTTCCCAGTCACATGCACAGGCCAGAAAACTATGTGGAGCTGGGGTTAATGTCATCATTCTCTGCATTTGTTTCGAGTGAGATTCTACGCTAGAAACTAAGCCCAACAAATTCTATCTTCATTGTGCACAAGAAAAATGAGATAGACAAAATTACTTTTACTTGTTTCTGCCTTTTGATAATTCCTTCTTGCATTGTTCTGTTGTTGTTTAGTTTCAAAATACGGTGAATATTTCTTGGGTTGTATTTTGCTGCTGACGATAATCTGTGTATGGATTGTGCTTATTTAGATCACATGAATAGTTGTGACTAATTATGTGGGACTCCTCAAGCATAGAGTCACATTAAAGGGCACAAAATCTGGGATTTTCTTCTTTGAAAAGATATTCTAGAAAGCACGCAAAATGTTTTTTTTTTTCTTGGGTGACAGTGAAATGCTGCTGGATTAGAAAGTTTGCTGCTTCGTAATCACTCAAATGTTGATCTCGATGTTTCCTCACGAAGTTAGGCTGACTGCTCCATGGGTCCCTGTTTCCCTTCTTTCACCTTTCTTGAAGTAACGGTGTTACAGTTATTATTTTCCAATCCTCTAGAACCTTTCCATAATCTGGGAGGTTTTGGAAGATGACATAGAACAAAAACGGTACAGCACAAGAACAGGCCCTTCGGCCCACAGTGCTGTACATGATGCCAAGCCCAACACTTATTTGCCTTCACATAATTCATATCGCTCCATTCCCTGCATATCCATCTGCCTCTTAAATGCCACTATCATATCTATATATAACTAAAACTCTCATCTTGTCTGCTTGTTTGTCAGTTTGTTAGTTTGATTGTACGTACCCGAAATACAGCCAAAACGGTACACGTAAGCAAAAAAATTAGGCCCACCCTCCTCACCATTCCCCTGCGGTCTCAATTGATCAAGTTTCCTTACATTTTAAAAGCAATTAACTTAATAAACTTTAATAAATGCACTCCCCTCCCCCCCCCCCGCCAGGAGGACATGCGCCAGTCCCGGTGTGCCCCGCGCCTGACCTTCCTCCCATGGTGCAGCACGGCGGCAGAGGGTCAAATAAGATGGCCGTCGCCGTCGAGCTGCCGCTGCAGGAAAGGTTTGCACCCAACGGGTCCACGGCTCACTCTGGTCGCCGCGATGGACGCCTTGGGCCGGGGTGAGTGGCTCCCTCTCCCCTTTCCCCTCCCCCCTCGCCCGCCCACGGTCCCGGGGGAGACTCCCCAGCCGGCAACGGGACCACGGGTCGTCAGTTGGGGGAGGGTTGCTGGGCCCGCAGGAGAGGTGTGGACCCAACGGGTCCACTCCCATCTAGTCGCCCTTAACTACCACGCCCGGCAGCGTGTTCCAGGCATTCACCACCCAGTGTAAAAAAACTTGCCGCACATATCTCCTTTAAACATTCCCCTCTCACCTTAAAGCTATGCCCTCTAGTATTTGATTTTTCCATCCTGGGAGAAAGGTTCTGACTGTCTACTGTATCTGTGCCTCTCATCATTTTATGTCCTTCTACCAGGTCTCTCTGCAGCCTTTGTCATTCCAGAGAAAATAATCCAAGTCTGTCCAACCTCTCCCTGCAGCAAGTACCCCCAAATCCAGGCATCAGTCCGGTAAACCTCCTCTGCATCCTTTCCAAAGCCTCCACATCCTTTCTCCGATGGGGCAACCAGAATTGTGCACAATCCTCCAAATGCGGCCTGACCCGTCCTGTAAAGCCTCATCGTGAGCTTTAATCAATGCTTCCACGATCTCGACATCCACCCGTTTTAGAATCCCAAGACACGGGTCAAATCCAGAAAATCAATAGGCTCTTAATCTCAATCATTTGCCAAGTATGTTTCTTTTCTAGTGATGCTCATTGCTTTAAGTCCCGCCCTCTCTTTTGCTTTTTTGGTTACCTACCATTTTTGGCGTGCTTTTCGTGTTTTCTAATGTGAAGCTAGATGCAATATATATTTGTGTAGGAAGGAACTGCAGATGCTGGTTTAAACCAAAGATAGACACAAAAGCTGGAGTAACTCAGCGGGTCAGACAGCATCTCTGGAGAAAAAGAATAGGTGACGTTTCAGGTCGAGACCCTTCTTCGGACTGAAGAAAGATCTTGACCCGAAACGTCACCTATTCCTTTTTCTCCAGAGATGCTTTCTGACCCGCTGAGTGACTCCAGCTTTTTGTGTGCAATATATATTTGTTTCACATCTTTGTCATTTCCTTATCATTAATTTCTCAACCTCAGCTTTTTGGATCCAACTTTTACTGTTGCTACCCTCCTCCTTCTGTTCATGCAGAAACTCTTTAAACCAGTTTTATGATTCCTGCAAGTTTGTGCTCAAATTCTATTTTTCCCCTCTTTATCAATTTTTAGTCTTCCTTTTCTGGTTTCTCAAACTCTCCCAATCCACATGGCCACCGCTACTGTTTGCAATTTTATGAGCTTGTTCCAGTACCATCTTTATCTACTTTAGTTCACCACAGATGGATAACTATTCCCTTTGAGTCTGTTTCTCAGTGGAATATATATTAATTAAGAATTCTAAACTATTTCCTGAGTAAATGAAAAAAAAATGTAGGTGCTGGAAATATGAACTAAACACAGAAAAAGCTAAACAGAAAAAAAAAAAGAACTCTGCTTCTCCTTCCACAGATGCTGCCTGACCCGCTGAGTGTTTCTATCAACTTCTGTTCTTATTAACCATTTCTTAAAACTGTCCACAATTGCTTATCTGCCATCGTGGCTTTTATTCAAATTTCCTCATCTACTTTAGCCGAATCATTTTTATACTAATTAATTTATTTATGTTTAAGATTCAAGTTTTTCATTCTCAAATCAAATGTAAAATTCATTAGATCATGATCATTCTTCCCCTGGGGTTCCTATGCTTTAAGATAACTTGATTAATCTTGAGTCGTTAGGCAGGATTAAACAGCCTGTTCCCTGGTTGGATCCACAACACATTCAAGGAAACTAATGCATTCCATGAACTTGACCTTAATACTACCTTTGCTAATTGGAAACATTAAGAGACTGCTGGAAATACTCAGCAGGTCAAGCAGCTTCCATGGAAAGAAATCAGAGTTCATATACCCACCGATCAGCCAAAACATTATGACCACCTGCCTAAGATGCTGTTGGTCCTCCGTTTGCAGCCCCTTACGCAGCAGGGTGCGATGCACTGTGTATTGTGACACATTCCTCCCGTGACCACCATTAAAATTTTCTATGACTTGTGCCACAGTGGACCTTCTGTCGGTTCGGACCAAACGGGATAGCCTTCGTTGCCCTCGCGCATCGATGAGCCTTGAGCACCCAACACTCTGTTGCCGGTTTGTGGTTTGTCTCTCCATGTTGGTGCGGACTCGGTGGGCCGAAGGGCCTATTTCCGCGCTGTATCTCTAAACTAAACTGTCGTGATATTTTACTGCAAATGTATTGCGGCAGCTCTTCATCTTAGGCAGTTCCTCAGGGTCGAGGCCTGTCTTCCACTCTGGTTTTGAGGTGACTGATAAGATCGATGAAGGCCCCACACACCCCACCACAGCCTCCTGCAGCCAACAGATCAGAGGTTTTTTTTACTGGAGTTGGAAAAATAGCTCTTTCAGTGTTTTTAAACTTTGGGTCAGTTGAACAGCAATGAACAAATGTGTTTGGGAATTTTGAACAAATAACAGTGCCTGCTGGTACACATATCTAATCTATTTGCTGCCACGTCTGCCCTTCAGGTGCACTGAAACTTTTGTTGACAGTGTGACCTACCATCAAGTACTCTTCATGACTGAGGATTAATGGTTGGCATAGCTAATTGTGGAGCTGCAGATAATGCAGAAAACCCTCTGCCGAAATCTATAACTAATCTTGATGGAGCTTTAGTTGACTGTTCCAGTGCCATTCTTTCCATTGTCACAGATTGCCCACAATGTTAATTTGTTTCTGTCTTCGTAGGTCCGAGGAATACCAGCCAACCTCTGTGCTCTGGCCACAAACCTACTACCCACTTTGTCAGTGGAAAGGACGGTGAAGTGCCTCCAATCTTCATCACCATCGGCGGTCACTCGAAGCGAGTATGACTGTCCTCTCCATAGGGTCGGACGCCTGTGTGTGACTTTGTTTAACGTGGGGAGACTAGTGCACAGACAGCCACCACACGGTCCTGGGTCAGGATCCAGTGGCATGGAGTCCAAGACGACCGGAGACCCTTTTCTGCTGCAGCCTTCATCCATCCGCCTTCCCAGCTGTTGTGACGCTCCACTAAAGTCAGCCATCTTCCTTCGCCTGTTCCACCGTTGAGATCTTGGTCCAATGCCAGCTAACTAACATGAGGCGGATAAGACATGAGTTGGTGTTGGGTTCAGGCTGGACGAGCTCTTCACGGATAAACGTTGCTCACGACATTAGCAATTGATGCACTACTTTATAAACAGCTCTTTATCAGGCAACTGAACCATCCTACCACAACCAGAGAGCAGTGCTGAACTACTATCTACCTCTTTGATGTCCCTCGGACTATCCTTGAGCGGACATTGCTGGCTTTACCTTGCACTAAACGTTATTCCCTTATCATGAATAATAGTCTGAATCTGAATCCGAATCTGAATTACCTTTATTGTCATTCAAAATGAATTGAATGAAAATCATTTGCCACGCAGCCACAACAGTACAGAGTAAAAGACACAAGACACACAATTTTAACACAAACATCCATCACAGTGACTCCTCCAGACACCCCTTCACTGTGATGGAAGGCAAAAAAAATGTCTTCTCTCTTCTCCCATGCTTCTCCCACGGACAGATTGTTCGACTTCTGCCGAGGCGACCGAGGCTCCCGACTCGCAAGAAGATGGAACAATAGAATTATCCTACCACAACTAGAGAGCAGTCCTGAACTACTATCTTGGTGACCCTCGGACTATCTTTGATGGGACTTTACTGGCTTTACCTTGCACCAAACGTTATTCCCTTATCATGTATCTATACACTGTAAATGGATCGATTGTAATCATGTATTGTCTTTCTGCTGACTGTGAATGAATTGGAATGGATAGGGCCCTGGGGAGTATTGTAGAGAAAGGCAATCCAGAAGTACAGGTGCACAGTTCACTGAAAGTGGTATCCCAGATAGATAGGGTGGTAAAGAAGGCTATTGGTATATTGTCTTTCATGTGACAGGATATTTAGTATAGAAGTTGGGACATTATGTTACAGTTGTACAAGACGTTGGTGAGGCCACGTTTGAAGTAATGTGTTCAGTTTCGGTCACCCTGGTAGAGGAAGGATGTCATTAAGTTGGAAAGAGTGCAGAGAAGATTTGTCAGGATGTTACCAGGATTCGAGGGGCTGAGCTACAGGGGAGATTGGGCAAGCTAGGATTGTATTCCTTTGAGTGCAGGAGGCTAAGGGGTGATCTTATGGAGGTATATACAATCATGAGTGGAATTGATAGGGTGAATTTTACCCGGGGTAGGGGAATCAAGAACCAGAAAACATAGCTTTAAGATGAGAGGAAAAGGATTTAATAGGAAACTGAGGGGCAACTTTTTCACTCAGAATGTGTGGATATATGAAATGAGTTGCCAGAGGTGATAGTTGAGGCGGGTACAATAACAATATTTAATGGACACTTGTGGACTGGTACGTTGATAGAAAAGGTTTGGAGGGATATGGGCCAAGTGCAGGTAAATGGGACTAGCTCAGGTGGGGCACCTTGGTCGGTGTGGACGAGTTGGGCTAAAGGGCCTGTTTCCATGTTGTATATCTCCCTGACTATGTCTCTAATCAACATTTTGATTGATTGGGAGTTATTGAGAACTGATTGCCTATGGAGTTGCATTTATTGGAAATTAATACCATTTTTAAAAAAAATCTTTATGGATTAAAGTTATTGCATTCAGAAGTTTGGTAGATGTTTTTAATGCAAAAAGAAGATTCTCTTTTTTAAATGTCAAGACCACAGGAGTCTGCTAAAAAAGGTTTTTGTAGAGAATTGATTTTGCAAAAGCAATGTGTGCAATAGAAGAGGGTATTGGACATTCATCAATATTCTTTAGATGAGCTGAAAAATGTTCATCTAACTACACCCAGTGACAGGTTGAGAAATGTTACTGTGGGTCCTCGGAGGGTTAAATCTCGGATGATATGCAGCTGAATATTCAGCAACGCGAGTGTGCAGAGTCGACGTGTGGCATTTCCATCTGTGATTTATCTAAAGGGCTTAGACAGGTGCTTGACAAGCAGTCAGCTGATCAGCCTACAGGCTGTCAAACTCACTGAGACATAGGTTTGTTTCCCAATAGTGTCAGAGCTGTGATTACAATGTGTCTTACAATTAAACCGGTTTTGCAATACAGTAGTCCTTCAATTATCCAAAACCCTTGGGACCAAGGGTATTTCAGAGGGGACTTAAGAATATGTAAAGGATTACCCCTCTCGGACTTTTAGATAAAGCTTAAATCTACACAATGTCCAGGTTAAGATTTTAAGATTGACACAGTAACATAATAACCACACAGCTACAGTCCTGTAAGCTTTTTGTTGGTACAGACAACTCCAATACTAAATACAAGAGCTCCCTTATTTGGGACAATAATATCAGCAAATAAATCACAACCATCAAAAGGAACATTAAAGGGGAGATAACTTTGGAATTTCATATTTGTAATCAAGCTTCCCTGTGAAAATAAAAACGTAATTACTGGAACAAGTTTGACTGTATTTATTATAAGAAAATAACTGCAGATGCTGGTACAAATCGAAGGTATTTATTCACAAAATGCTGGAGTAACTCAGCAGGTCAGGCAGCATCTCAGGAGAGAAGCTTCTCTCCTGAGATGCTGCCTGACCTGCTGAGTTACTCCAGCATTTTGTGAATAAATACTGACTATATTTATTGGTTGACACAGTGGCACGACGAATAGAGTTGCTGTGCACAGCTCCAGTGGCCAGGTTCAATCCCAACCTTAGTGGGTGTCTGTGTGGAGTTTACACATTCTCACTGTGACCACGTGGGTTTTCTCCAGGCGCAAAGGTTTTCTCCCCCGTTCCAAAGATGTGCAGGTCGGGGGGGAGGGGGGGGGGGGTAATTAACCACTGTAAATTACACCTTGTAATTTACAATATGGGATATGGGGAGAAGGTAGTGGATTGTGGATGATCAGCCATGATCACAATGAATGGCGGTGCTGGCTTGAAGGGCCATATGGCCTCCTCCTGCACCTATTTTCTATGTTTCGAAGTTTCTAATCATTTGTAATTTGTAATAATAATTGTGGCTGGTAGAATATGGAGGAGTTGATGGGAATGTGGAGAGAATTTAAAAAATGAGATGGGATAAATGAGTGTTTGTCAGCTTTTTGACTCATTGGGCTGAAGGACACAAACCAAGCTGTACGACCGTGTGATTCTACATTTCAATGGGAAACTACGTTTGCAGAATGCAGATTATCTGTTTTTAAATAAACAGGGCAAAGCATCAAATAGACTGTTGAGCCTTTAACACCAACAAATATCGAAGACAAAATCAATAACCAACCTGACACCTCGTCAGAGCACAGGCACAGAGTGCTGGAGTAACTCAGAGCGACAGGCAGCATCTCTGGAGAGAAGGAATGGGTGACGTTTCGGGTCTGAAGGAGGGTCTCGACCCAAAACATCACCCATTCCTTGTCTCCAGAGATGCTGCCTGACCCGCTGTTTTACTCCACCTTTTTGTGTCTGTCTGTCTGTGGTTTAAACCAGGATCTGTAGTTCCTTCCTACACACCTAGTAAGAGCATAGTCTGAAGAAGGGTCCTGACCCGAAATGCCACCTATCTGTGTTCTCCAGAGGTGCTGCCTGACCCACTGGGATACTCCAGTACTTTGTGTCTTTTTGTGACACTTAGTAAAGATGCAGCGTTAAAGAGCTCTATGGCCACATAGCTCTTTGGGATCTGCAATGCCATCTTAAAGCATGACTTTTTCTTAAATCGTGTCATTCATGACAATTAGAGGTGGTATGTAAGGAATCTATTTTTAACCCACCTTGCCTGGAAGGGCTGTCTTTCAAGTGGTAAACCATGCCTTTCCTTTGTTCCATCTGGAATCCCAGCGATCACCACTTTAACTATTCACTGCAACTAAGTTACTGTTCCTTCCTGCCTAGGGTTGCCAACTTCCTCACTCCCAAATAAGAAGGGTGGCATCACCGCCCCGTGCCCCACGTGACCTCACCCAGCCAGTGGCCATGTGCTCCCGCTCCACCAATGGCGGCCGCCCGGGCCTACACCGGAGGTGGGTTGTTACGCAACCTCCGTTAGGCGGCGCCCGGGCCTACACTGTCCGAGACTACAGCAGCCCCTGGGCTACAGTATCCAGGCCTACAGCGTCCGGGCTTACAGCGTCCGGGCCTACAGTGTCCGGGCCTACAGCGCTGTCCGGGCTTAATACGGGACAAGGGTGGTCCCGTACGGGACAAACCAATTTAGCCCTAAATACTGGATGTCCCGGCTAATACGGACAGTTGGCAACCCTATTCCTGCCTGAAGCAAGTGGGCCTTGCAGTTACTGCAAATCAGAATCTTATGAAATCCAAGGCCCTCTAATTTCATTTTAACCCCCTCTTCCCCCACGGAGGAAAGTCCCAGTGAATTGCAGATGGGGCAGCTGACTTTACAAAGGATGATTGTGAAATTTCTTGAGCTACGAGGAGCAAGAAAGAAAACTGATCAGAGCACAATGATTATCCACTCAAACTTTGCTTCCTGGTTAGGGTTGCCAACTGTCCCGTATTAGCCGGGATATCCCGTATTTTGAGCTAAATTGCATTGTCCCGTACGGGACTGCCCTTGTCCCGTACTAGGCCTGCAGGCCGCTGTCGGACTGCCTAACGGAGGTTGCCTAGCACTCAGCCCCGCTCCCCGAACACACTCCGTTAGCCTACACTGTCCCGGCCTACAGCGGCCCGCAGAGTGTGTTCGGGGAGCGGGACCGAGTGTGTTCGCCTAACGGAGGTTGCTTAGCAACCTGCCTCCCAGCCCGGGCAGCCGCCATTGGTGAAGCGGGAGCACGTGGCCGCAGGCTGGGTGAGGTCACGTGGGGCGCGGGCGCCACCTTGTCCCGTATTTGGGAGTGAGAAAGTTGGCAACCCTATTCCTGGTGTCCTCTCATAATCTTAGTATCCATCAACAAAGACCTAGAATCAGTCACACTCCAGTGGCAGAAATAAAGTTGGGCACATCTTTGAACGATCAGATCAGTATTTCCAATTTATGCCAGAGAAATATACTTTATTCTGTCCAACTGGTAAGATTGAAAGAGGACTTTTTTTTAGTTTAGTTTAGAGATACAGCGCGGAAACAGGCCCTTCAGCCCACCGAGTCCACACCAACCAGCGATTCCAGCACACTTACACCATCCTAGGGATAATTTACATCTATACAAGCCAATTAACTTGTAAACCTGTACGTCTTTGGAATGTGGGAGGAAACTGAAGATCTCGGAGAAAACCCACACAGGTCACGAGGACAACGTACAAACTCTGTACAGACAGCACCCGTAGTCAGGATGGAACCTGGGTCTCTGGCGCTGTGAGGCAGCAACTCTACCAACGTGCCACCGTGCCGCCCTGACTTGAAATAAAAGGTAAAAGGAATAGAGAAGGGATGCATCGCAGGATTAATTCAACTGACATGTAAATGGTTTTTTTTTTTTAATTTAATTTTTATTTTATTTTTTTAAAGCATATGTACAAATAATAATAAACGACAAACTGGTTATAGAATTCTTACATAGCTTCAATTTTTAAATTTTTAAAGAAAAAATAAAGATGAAAAGAGACTGAAAAAAAAGACTATAAACTAATAGAGAGAAAGCAAAGAAAAAAGAGAATTACAAATATAAAGATTATGGGGATAGATCCGGGAGTTAGTGAGTATAGTTGTACATCCAACCCTAAACTCAAGTTTTAACTTTAGTTTTAAATTTTAGTTTTGTGACAAATCCATTTACTTTTTTAAAAATTCAATAAATGGAGACCATATTTTAAAAAATAGATCTGGTTTGTCAATTAAGGCAAACCGTATTTTTTCCAAATGCAATGGTCTCCGTCATTTCCGTAATCCACATTTTAATTGTGGGGGTTACTGTTTTTTTCCAAAATTTAAGTATTAATTTTTTCGCAGTTATTAAACTGTAGTCAAGAAAGCGTCTCTGACTTAGCGTAAAGTTTGTAATGTGTTCTGATAATCTTAAAATTATTAATTTTGGATCTAAATCCAGTTGGTTATCGATAACTTTGGAAATTATTTTTTAAATATCGATCCAAAAATGTTGCATATTTGTACGTCACAGAAGTGTGAGTTAAATTGGCTGTGATTAACTGACATGTAAATTAAAGAAAAGTTTGCAGATCAGAAGAGAGCAAAATATATCTTGTCCAGCTGTTGTCTGCTTTCTGTCGGGGAAACGTTGAAGGTTCAATCCTTTGGAAACACGGCAGTTGTTACTTGCTTTCTATGTGCGTACACAACAGCTGCCTTGTGTGGAAGTCATCCCCCAAGATGGGTTTGATGTGATATTCTAGGAGTAGAAGGATCTTCCCTTCTGGGAAGAGCCATCCACAAGCCAGATGTGTGCAGATGCCCTGCGACGACAGATCACTTGTGGCACAATTGCCTGAAAACAATCCACTGCATACAGTGCAGATCAAAGCAGGCCACAAGCATGAAAAGCTTGTGCATTGACTGCACAAGATTTATTAAGACCCGAGAATATATTCAACTGAGAGCAAAGACTCATTGCGAATCTGGAGCAGTTGAAAAGCGTCTCGGTCCTCAGCAAGACAATTCCAGTAGAGGGTGGTAAATCTGTGGAATTGGATAGGAAAGAAAACTGCAGATGCTGGTTTAAATCGAAGGTAGACACAAAATGCTGGAGTAACTCAGCGGGTCAGGCAGCATCACGGGAGAGAAGGAATGGGTGACGTTTCGGGTCGAGACCCTTCATCAGTCTGAAGAAGGGTCTCGACCCGAAACGTCACCCATTCCTTCTCTCCTGGGATGCTGCCTGACCCACTGAGTTACTCCAGCATTTTGTGTCTACCTTTGAATCTGTGGAATTCATTGCCACAGAAGGCTGTGGAGGCCAAGTCAGTGGATATATTTAAGGCAGGGATAGATAGATTCTTAGTATAAGAAAATAACTGCAGATGCTGGTACAAATCGATTTATTCACAAAATACTGGAGTAACTCAGCAGGTCAGGCAGCATCTCGGGAGAGAAGGAATGGGTGACGTTTCGGGTCGAGACCCTTCCTCAGACTGATGTCAGGGGGGCGGGACAAAGGAAGGATATAGGTGGAGACAGGAAGATAGAAGGAGATCTGGGAAGGGGGAGGGGAAGGGAGGGACAGAGGAACTATCTAAAGTTGGAGAAGTCGACGTTCATACCACTGGGCTGCAAACTGCCCAGGCGAAATATGAGGTGCTGTTCCTCCAACTTCCGGTGGGCCTCACTATGGCATTGGAGGAGGCCCATGACAGAAAGGTCAGACTGGGAATGGGAGGGGGAGTTGAAGTGCTCGGCCACCGGGAGATCAGTTTTGTTAATGCGGACCAAGCGCAGGTGTTCAGCGAAGCGATCGCCGAGCCTGCGCTTGGTTTCGCCGATGTAAATAAGTTGACATCTAGAGCAGCGGATGCAATAGATGAGGTTGGAGGAGGTGCAGGTGAACCTTTGTCTCACCTGGAAAGACTGTTTGGGTCCTTGGATGGAGTTGAGGGGGGAGGTAAAGGGACAGGTGTTGCATCTCGTGCGGTTGCAGGGGAAAGTGCCCAGGGTTGGGGTGGTTTGGGTAGGAAGGGACGAGTGGACCAGGGAGTTACGGAGGGAACGGTCTCTGCGGAACGCAGAGAGGGGAGGGGATGGGAAGATATGGCCAGTGGTGGGGTCCCGTTGTAGGTGATGGAAATGTTGGTGGATGATATGTTGGATCCGCTGGCTGGTGGGGTGGAAGGTGAGAACGAGGGGGATTCTGTCCTTGTTGCGGGTGGGGGGAGGGGGAGCAAGAGCGGAGCTGCGGGATGTAGAAGAGACCCTAGTGAGAGCCTCATCTATAATGGAGGAGGGGAAGCCCCGTTTTCTGAAGAACGAGGACATCTCGGAAGCCCTAGTGTGAAACACCTCATCCCGGGCACAGATGCGGCGTAGACAGTGGAATTGGGAGTAGGGGATAGACTTTTTGCAGGGGACTGGGTGGGAAGAAGTGTAGTCCAGATAGCTGTGCGAGTCAGTGGGTTTATAGTAAATGTCCGTCACTCGTCTGTCTCCTGTGATGGAGATGGTGAGGTCCAGAAACGGGAGGGAGATGTCAGAGATAGTCTAGGTATATTTAAGGGCAGGATGGAAATTGGAGGTGAAGTGTATGAAGTCAGTGAGTTCTGCATGGGTGCAAGAGGTAGCACCAATGCAGTCATTGATGTAGCGGAGGTAGAGTTCGGGGATGGGGCCAGTGTATGCCCGGAACAGGGATTGTTCGACGTACCCGACAAAGAGGCAGGCGTAGCTAGGGCCCATGCGAGTGCCCATAGCTACGCCTCTGGTTTGGAGGAAGTGGGAGGAGTCAAAGGAGAAGTTGTTGAGGGTAAGAACCAGCTCTGCTAGGCGGAGGAGAGTGTTGATTGATGGGGATTGGCTGGTTCTACGGTCGAGGAAGAAACGGAGGGCTTCGAGACCATCCTTGTGGGGGATGGAAGTGTAGAGTGACTGGACGTCCATGGTAAAGATGAGGGAGTGGGGGCCTGGGAACCGGAAGTTATCGAGGAGATGGAGAGCGTGTGAGGTGTCTTGGACGTAGATGGGGAGGGATTTAACCAGGGGGGATAGGATGGAGTCGAGGTAGGTAGAGATAAGTTCGGTGGGGCATGAGCAGGCAGAGACAATGGGTCTGCCGGGACAGTTCCGTTTGTGGATTTTGGGTAGGAGGTAGAATCGGGCCGTGCGGGGCTGGGGAACTATGAGATTGGAGGCACTGGGGGGTAGATCGTCAGAGATGATGAGGTCCGTGATGGTGCTGCTGATGAAGGTCTGGTGTTTGTCGGTGGGGTCATGGTCCAGGGATAAGTAGGAAGAGGTGTCTGATAGTTGTCGTCTGGCCTCGGTCCGGTAGAGGTCAGCACGCCAGACTACCACAGCCCCTCCCTTGTCAGCGGGTTTAATGATTAAGTCCGGGTTGTTGCGGAGTGAGTGGAGGGCTGCACGTTCAGGAGGGGAGAGGTTGGAGTTAGTCAGGGGAGTGGAGAATTTGAGGCTGCTAATGTCACGCCGGCAGTTGGAGATAAAAAGTTCTAGTGAGGGTAGTTGGCCAATCGGGGGGGTCCAAGAGGAGGGGTCCATTGGAGACGGGATCATCAGTGGGGGGTGGGGACTCCTTACCATGGAAAAAGGCTCGGAGGCGGAGGAAGAAGAGTTCCACGTCATGGCGGACGCGGAACTCGTTGATGTGGGGGCGGAGGGGAACAAAGGTGAGGCCTCTGCTGAGGACAGACCGTTCGGTGTCTGAAAGGGGGAGGTCAGGGGGGATAGTGAACACCCGGCAATGGATTCTTGATTAGTACGGGGGTCAGTTTAAGGGGAGAAGGCAGGAGAATGCAGTTAGGAGGGAGAAATAGATTAGCCATGATTGATTTTTAGATTTAGAGATATAGCGCGGAAACAGGCCCTTCGGCCCACTGGGTCCGCGCCGCCCAGCGATCCCCGCACATTAACACTATCCGACACCCTCGGGACAATTTTTACATTTGCCCAGCCAATTAACCTACATACCTGTACGTCTTTGGAGTGTGGAAGGAAACTGAAGATCTCGGAGAAAACCCACGCAGGTCACGGGCAGAACGTACAAACTCCCTACAGACGGCGCCCGTAGTCAGGATCGAAGCTGAGTCTCCGGCGCTGCATTCGCTGTAAGGCAGCAACTCTACCGCTGAATAGCGGAGTAGACCTGATGGGCCAAATGGCCTAATTCTGCTCCTATCACTTATGAACTTATGAACTACAATGTGGGCTTTCCTCCAAAGTAGAATCACATTTTGTCATCCCATTTTCTGATCATTTACTGCATGGCTTCAAAACAGTAGATCTTTTTTTCCTCTCACAACTCAGGACAACTAATGCAGTTGGAGGTCTTTTAAAACTACTGGTGCCACATCAGATCCCGGCAATGCTTCCTCATGTGGTGCACTTAAAATTCATCTCCGTGGGTTGTCACCTTGTCGTGGGGGAGAAGCTTGTGTGGTCCTGAGATCCTGAGAGCGATGCCGTCTGGAGTTTCGCCATCAACATAGGCAGTTATTCCTCTGCTCCAGCTAGCCTCTCCTGCGGAGTTCCACAAGGCTCCATCCTAGGCCCCATTCTCTTCTCTCTATACATGCTCCCCCTTGGCCAAATCATTCAAAGGCACGGCATTTCTTTCCACTGCTATGCCGATGACACTCAGCTTTACCTCCCCCTGAAACCCAACAACCAGTCAAATTTAAACAGCCTCTTACACTGCCTTGAGGACATAAAATGTTGGATGGCACAGAACTTCCTCCAATTAAATGAGAGCAAGTCTGAGGTCATCCTATTCGGCCCCCCCGACTCCATCAAATTGATAACAGGCAGTCTTGGAAGTGTATCCTGCCTAGTCAAACCGCATGTCAAAAACCTCGGCATGATATTTGACTCTGCATTAAAATTTGATAAGCAAGTCAACGCTGTGGTAAAAGCCAGCTTCTTCCAACTTCGAACCATAGCTAAAATCAAACCTTTCCTCCAATTCGACGACACAGAAAAAATCATTCACGCTTTCATTTCCTCCCGCCTAGACTACTGCAACTCCCTATACACTGGGATCAGCCAATCTTCCCTGTCCCGCCTGCAACTGGTCCAAAACGCCGCAGCGAGACTCCTGACGGGTACCCGTAAAAGGGACCACATCACCCCGATTCTGGCCTCTCTCCACTGGCTCCCTGTACGGTACAGAATCAACTTCAAGCTCCTCCTATTCACGTATAAAGCCCTAAATGGACATTCCCCCCCCTACATCAAAAATCTTCTAACCCCCCTCTCTAACTCCAGGTCCCTCAGGTCCGCCGACTTGGGGCTACTCACTATCCCGCGGTCTAGGCTTAAGCTCAGGGGTGACCGCGCTTTTGCAGTTGCAGCTCCTAGACTGTGGAACAGCATCCCTCTCCCCATCAGAACTGCCCCCTCCATCGACTCCTTTAAGTCCAGGCTCAAAACCTATTTCTACTCCCTAGCGTTTGAGGCTCATTGAGGAGGCGCTGTGAACTGTTTGCGTGCTACTGTATGTTTCATTTTTTTTCCATTGGAACCTAATCAAATGTACAGCACTTTGGTCAACGTGGGTTGTTTTTAAATGTGCTATACAAATAAAATTGACTTGACTTGACCCATGGCAGTAAGGTCGAGGGGGAGGTCCCTGACAAAGAGCAATCCAACCGTAGTTGTATCCCATTAGAAAAAGCTACTTATAATCTGAGAAATAGCCATGGCGCAGCGGTCGGCTGGCGGCGCCGCTGCCGCCGCCGCCGCCGCCGCCGCCTCCAGCTTTCAGCTTTCAGCTTTCAGCTTTCAGCTTTCAGCTTTCAGCTTTCTGCTCTCACTCTCAGCTCCTGCTGCTCCAGCTCCCGTAATCCCAAATTAAAATGCTTGCCGCCCTCACACAGGTGTTGTTCTCATCATACATTACTCGCCCGCAGGTGGGCGCCCACGTCGAGGGGAGGAGCCTGATCCCTTCAATCCACAAAATGACACTCCCACACTCCCTCGCCTTCTTTTCTTACCCCGCCCCCTTTTTTTGCGCTCATTGAACATCATCACCATCTTTTTACCGGAGGGAGGGGAGGGACCCGCCGGCAGCTGCGGCACCCATGGCAACGGCGCTGTAGGCCACACCGGCACCCATGGCAACGGCGCTGTAGGCCACTCCGGCACCCATGGCAACGGCGCTGTAGGCCACACCGGCACCCATGGCAACGGCGCTGTAGGCCACTCCGGCACCCATGGCAACGGCGCTGTAGGCCACACCGGCACCCATGGCAACGGCGCTGTAGGCCGCACCGGCACCCATGGCAACGGCGCTGTAGGCCACACCGGCACCCACGGCAACGGCGCTGTAGGCCGCACCTTGCTGTGGGGGGGGGGGGAAGTATAGACCTTGCTGTGGGTGGGGGGTGAGTAGAGACCTTGCTGTGGGTGGGGAGTAGAGACCTTGCTGTGGGTGGGGGGTGAGTAGAGACCTTGCTGTGGGGGGTGGGGAGACCTTGCTGTGGGGGGGAGTATAGACCTTGCTGTGGGGGGGGGAGAGTAGAGACCTTGCTGTGGGGGGGGGGTGGGGAGTAGAGACCTTGCTGTGGGGGGTGAGTAGAGACCTTGCTGTGGGGGGGAGTATAGACCTTGCTGTGGGGGGGGGGAGTAGAGACCTTGCTGTGGGGGGGGGGGTGGGGAGTAGAGACCTTGCTGTGGGGGGGGAGTATAGACCTTGCTGTGGGGGGGGGGTGGTGAGTAGAGACCTTGCTGTGGGTTGGTGAGTAGAGACCTTGCTGTGGGTGGGGGGTGGGTGGGGAGTAGAGACCTTGCTGTGGGGGGGGGGTGGGGAGTAGAGACCTTGCTGTGGGGGGGGGTGGGGAGTATAGACCTTGCTGTGGGGGGGGTGGGGAGTAGAGAACTTGCTGTGGGTTGGTGAGTAGAGACCTTGCTGTAGGGGGGGGTGGGGAGTAGAGACCTTGCTGTGGGGGGGGGGGGTGGGGAGTAGAGACCTTGCTGTGGGTGGGGAGTAGAGACCTTGCTGTAGGGGGGTGGGGAGTAGAGACCTTGCTGTGGGTGGGGAGTAGAGACCTTGCTGTAGGGGGGTGGGGAGTAGAGACCTTGCTGTGGGTGGGGAGTAGAGACCTTGCTGTAGGGGGGTGGGGAGTAGAGACCTTGCTGTGGGTGGGGAGTAGAGACCTTGCTGTAGGGGGGGTGGGGAGTAGAGACCTTGCTGTAGGGGGGTGGGGAGTAGAGACCTTGCTGTGGGTGGGGGGTGGGGAGTAGAGACCTTGCTGTGGGTGGTGAGTAGAGACCTTGCTGTGGGTGGGTGAGTGGGGAAAGTGGGACATTCACGTTGAAGTGTATGGCGTGAGCAGAGATGTCTTTCCCCTCTCCTCTCCATGGGCAAACGCCATATTCCAGCTCAAGGTAAGGGTGACGTTTGTTTTACCTTGAATACAACACAAAAGTGCTGGGGCAACTCAGTGGGAAGTTGGGAAGGAATTCCCTCCAAAGATGCTGCCTAAACCACATTGTTCGTCCAGCACTTTTAAGCTCAACTCAAAATTTCCAACATCTGCAGTTCCCTGTGTTTGTCTCTCTCTTTAATTTTCTTTTAACCTTGGCTGTACTTAAGCAGGAGAGTGCGGCGGATGTAAGATAAATTGCATCTTGTTCTCATTGGAGGCCCGAACACTTGTATGTACAGAACAATTAAAAAATAATAATTTGGCATCTCCTGCCTACTCTACAATTCAATGATAGATCAGCCATGATATTATCTCTTTACAACTCACCCTCACTAACCCTATATCGTTTCATTTGCTCCAAGTTAAATTTTGCAAGCGCTGAATTCTGTTCATGAACTTTAAATGTAGTGGCCAGTTGGAGTCACAAGAGACTGTGGGTGATGTAATTTAGAGAGAAAAAAACACTATTGTAGGAATTCAGCATCCGTGGCACCTCATCAGGACTTTTTTTTGTGCTACAAGTGTTCTTTGCAGAAATTATGTATTTGCATTCTTGGGCACCTGTTCATCTATACATTTGTAACATTGTGCAGTTTTTCAAAATTATTTCTGTTGGGATTGAGCAATGTTCTGTGATTTGGTTTGTTTAAAAAAGTACTGATGCAAACTGATGAAAATGCTGCCTTGAGACACCACCTGATAATTGCCACACTTTGGGAGGGTTTGGTGGTATTAGATTAAACCTTTATAACAATACTGAAAGTATAAACAATAATAAGTGTAATCTTATAAGAGTGGTATGCTTTAAAAAACCTTTTCAGTTATTCAAAGTTCAATAGTTAGCAAAAAATATAATTTAAATATATTTTTAAAAATCAAAATTAAACGCAAACCAAATTTTAACTTTTAGTATAAATGTCTGTTCAAATGTTTCTGGTTTTATGTATTTCCTTTTTTTCATTCTACCCCTTCCCTTGTTATCATCTATCCTTGTGCTTTAACTCTTTTCTATATTTCTTAAATTCATTACTTTTAACAAAAATCTTAATTTCACTGACTAAACAACTAACAAAACCTCCGTTGTTCTCAAGGCAGACAACTGCACATTTCCACTGTCATAAAGAGAAATAAGTGCTTACTGACATCATCCACAGACAGATAAAACGCTATCAAAAGATACGTCCAATATTCTTTGCTCTTCCATGACAGAGCAGATAGCTTCTCTTTGTTAGTTCTTCAATCAGTTTTAATGCTGAATATAGATAATATTTAAAGTTTCAGGAATACAGGCCTAGCCGACACAACTACCCACTATAGTCCCAAATCATCATTGCTAATTAGCATTTTATGCCACTCCAAGGTCATATTTCCTTCCTGGTTTATTTATCGGCACTGAACAGAATAATCTAGAAGAGAGTGCACGCATTAACTTTAGAGTTGTATCCTTGATGTTATGGCAAAAATCTATTTGACCTTTTTATATATTTTGCCTTTCCACAAAGGGTTTTTCAGTTAGTTTCTTGCTCGTCCATAGTTCTTGTCTTCTTGAGAAAAAAAATCTGTGGTGTTTAATTAGAATCCAAAATGGATGACTCCACATTCAATGCTGAACTCCATTGTCATCGTTTTCATCACTCCCAATTTGTTAATGCCGTTTCTCAATTTTCTGTTTCTATCTACACTATTTACTGCATGAGGGTGTTGATCTGAAAAGTCACCTATGCATATTCTCTTGAGATGCTTGACTCACTGGGTTACTTCAGCATTTAAAAAAAATCTTTCTTTGGTAAATCAGCATCTGCAGTTACTTGTTATTACACTATTTGCTGTTAGAAATGTAATTAAAAGGTTTTACTGGTTTGGGAACTATCCAAGTCTGCAAGAAATTGCAGTGAGGTGGGGATATAGCCCAGTCCGTCACGCAAACCAGGCTTTCCGCCTCTGACTCCATGTGCACTTCACGCAACCTCGGAAAAGCAGCCAACGTAATCAGAGACTTGTCTCACCCTGGTCATTCCTTCTTCTCCCTGCTCTTTTTGGGCAGATCCCCATCTGTTATCAGGATTCTGAATAGTCCTTCCATAAGCTAGGGCACTGTCCGAGTCACCTCTACTACTTGAGATGTGACCTCTACTACTTGAGACTGCTTCTCCATCACGTAAAAGGGCCAGTATCCTTCGATTCATCGAGAACACATGACGGACATATTCTTCCTTCCTTCAAAGACGTCTGCATAGAAAGAGGTTTGTTGCAAACTGACGACCATTGGCAACAGACGATGGAAGATGCTGAACGGACAAGACTCCCCGAAGCAATGAGAGATTTGTTTGTTTTGCTGACGATTGCTGAGATCAACACTTCTCGACAATTATGGGATCGCTTCAAGAATTCAATGTCTGAAGATTACCTTCAAAGAGAATGGAGAACAATCAATGATCCAAATATCATGATTGATGAGAGGCATCATGATCAGGCTCTGTGGGTGATTGAATTAACATTTTGTTCAAGATGGCCGCGCCGTTGTGTTTGGCTGCCTGCCACTGTATGTTTCTTTTTTTCCTAGTCAGATGTGCAGCACTTTGGTCAACGTGGGTTGTTTTTAAATGTGCTATACAAATAAATTGACTTGACTTGACTTGACTTGTTGTATATTCAAGACAAGCTTGTGAATTACAACAAGACACTTGGATACTTTCATGTGCCACTACCAAGACATGGAAGGATGAACCTTGATGGTGACAATCCAGAATTGCTGAGTGAACTGCAGTACAATAGACCTGAACAACAGTAATTTGTTGAAGAGAAGGAGCCTCTGCTGAATGCTGAGCAAAGAGCAGTGTATGACCATGTGTGCAGCTGCTTGGAAAGGAATGTTCCTTCAATGTTTTTCATTGATACACCAGCAGGAATGGGCAAAACAATTCTCATCAATTTGATCCTCTCCAAAGTTCGAGGTCAAGTTGATGTTGCTTTTGCTGTAGCATCCTCTGGTATAGCAGCTACATTGATGCCTGGTGGAAGAACTGCACATTCTCGATTCAAGATACCCATCGAAGTGACCGATAATACCATGTGCAACATTGAGAAGAACTCCAACATGGTTCATTTGATCAGGAGTGTGAGACTGATTGTTCGGGATGAGTGCCCGATGATTAGGAGGGAGAGCTTTGAAGTGGTGGACAGAACTCTTCGACATCTATGCAAAAAGAACGATGAGCCTTTTGGCGGCATTCTTACATTTTGTTGTGGCCGGAGGAGGGGGGAGGAGGGGGAAAGGGGGGGAGGAGGAGGAGGAGGAGGAGGAGGAGGAGGAGGGGAGCGCACTCCATTCCCACCTCAACCCCCGTCCATTCCCACCTCAACTCCCCGTTAAAACTCTCCCTAACCTCTCCTGCATTAACTGAAATTGTGTTTGGGATTTTTTTCAGAACCCCGCTCACGCGCTCCATTCCCCCCTCAATCCCCCTTAAAACCCCAAACCTGTGCTGCATTAACTTAAATTGTTTTCAGGTTTTTGTAAAAGCCCCACTCCATCCACACCCCCTCAACCCCACTTATCATCCCCCGCCACAACCCACCTCAACCCCCCTTATCCTCCCCTCACCCACTCCATCCCCCTCAGCCTTCCCTCCCCCACCCTCCATTCACCCAATTCATCCACCCTGAGCCCCCTTTGAACAGGGAGACGATGGTAGCATCCCGAAATTGGCTAGGCATAATTTCAGTCTCCCATATGCTTGTCAGGATGTCGTGGAAGGCGTTCGGAGCCTCGGGACCTGCTGCTTCATAGTGCTCCGCGGGGATTCCAACCCTGCCTGATGCTTTCCCAGAACTGGTCTGACCGATGGCTTTCTTGACTTCACGCAGGCTTAGGGGGAAATCAAGGTCATCCAGTGACGGCTTCTGAGGAATATGGTCTACAGCAGCTGGATTGACAGTGGAGGGTGTGTTGAGTGGAGTTAAATGCCATTACCAGCCCTCATAGTTACGTGGTCCAGATCTTATCGAAACGTATAAGATTATTAAGGGGTTGGACACGTTAGAGGCAGGAAACATGTTCCCAATGTTGGGGGAGTCCAGAACAAGGGGCCACAGTTTAAGAATAAGAGGTAGGCCATTTAGAACTGAGATGAGGAAAAACTTTTTCAGTCAGAGTTGTGAATCTGTGGAATTCTCTGCCTCAGAAGGCAGTGGAGGCCAATTCTCTGAATGCATTCAAGAGAGAGCTAGATAGAGCTCTTAAGGATAGCAGAGTCAGGGGGTATGGGGAGAAGGCAGGAACGGGGTACTGATTGAGAATGATCAGCCATGATCACAATGAATGGCATGCTGGCTCGAAGGGCCGAATGGCCTCCTCCTGCACCTATTGTCTATTGTCTTGGTGTACGCAGGCTTGAATCTGCTTCATTTTCTGAAGAGTTGCAGATGAACTTGAGCATCCCCACTTCTGACCTTATGATGGAAACAAAGTCACCGAGGCTGCAGGTGAGGGTGGTTGAGCTCAGGACACTTGGCACTTTATAACGGCAATGAGACGCATTTAAACTGTGCTACAGCTGAACTATGATGGAGTTGGCATTCTTCAAAATTATAGTAAAAAGTTGAATCTTCTACATACTGTCCAGCAAGGACAGTTTTTTCTTTAAGCATTTGTAACAATTATTTCTGTGTGTTCTGCCTCCTGAAGCCGCGCTGAGTAACGACAGGCCAGTAATTGGAAATCTGTCTGTGTTGATCCTTGTGTATCTCCATTTCTTCAGTTAAAGTGTTATGGAAACATATTCTAGCTTAGCAAAACGTTCTTATAATGTCTCCAGCCGCTATATTTATCCGCAGAGGGTTCATGTCAATGAAATGTAAACTGTTATTTTCACTGGCGTGTCATGTAAATTCTTGGCAACACAGCCACCCAGTGACAAGAGCTGTGCTTGGAATACGGAGAAGGTCGGATGGACCAAAGATGAGGGATGACACAGCAATGATTGAAGGATAAAAAAAAAAAAGCCTTAGCCCCTTTGCTCAAATCAATCCAGTTGCCTCAGTCAAATCTACATGCAACTGCAGGTCCCGGAAACATATTTCATCATCAAACAATCCCTCTGTGTTGATTAATCTAAGCTGATTTTCTAGAATACACAAGAGTTGCTTTACTCATCAGAAAATAAGAATTATCATTTAATTTATTGATCCATTTGAAATATGTTGAAAATTTATCTTTGCTGGAAATGATATAGTAGGTGCTTGTGTGATACTATTTTATATTTCACTTGTATGGAGAATCTACATTTTTTTAGGGAGCCTTGTACATGCCAAACAGCACGTATTCAGTAAAGGTAGTCCGGAAACAGGATCTCATAGCACGTATTTTTTTACACGCTTTGTTTTTAGCAGGAGGGAATTGTGTCAGCAATGTTTTAAGATGAACTTACAACTTTGGTGAAAATGACCCAGCCACTTCCAGTTGGAACCCGTGCTGACATGTCCGACCTCTACGCAGCGTAAGACATGCATGCGTGTCCACGACAACTCTCACCTACTTCTACAGATGCACCAGAGACAGCATTTTATCGGGATGCATCACAGCTTGGTTTGGGAACAGCTCCAACCAAGACCGCAAGAAATTGCAGCGAATCGTGGACGCAGCCTAGAGCATCACACAAACCAACCTCCCTTGCATTGACTCCATTAATACCTCACGCTGCCTCAGCAAGGCCAGCTGCACAATCAAGGATGAGTCGCACCCTGGCCACTCCCTCTTCTCCCCTCTCCCATCAGGCAAAAGGTATAGAAGTGTGAAAACGCACACCACCAGATTCAGGGACAGTTTCTTCCCGGCTGTTATCAGGCAACTGAATCATCCTACCACAACCAGAGAGCAGTGCTGAACTACTCTCTACCTCATTGGTAACCCTTGGACTATCCTTGATCGGACTTTGCTGGCTTTACCGTGCACTAAATGTTATTCCTTTATCATGTATCTGTACACTCTAAATAGATCGATTGCAATCATGTATTGTCTTTCTGCTGAGTGGTTAGCACGCAACAAAAGCTTTTCACTGTACAATAGACAATAGACAATAGGTGCAGGAGGAGGCCATTCGGCCGTTCGAGCCAGCACCGCCATTCAATGTGATCATGGCTGATCATTCTCAATCAGTACCCCGTTCCTGCCTTCTCCCCATACCCCCTGACTCCGCTATCCTTAAGAGCTCTATCCAGCTCTCTCTTGAATGCATTCAGAGAATTGGCCTCCACTGCCTTCTGAGGCAGAGAATTCCACAGATTCACAACTCTGACTGAAAAAGTTTTTCCTCATCTCAGTTCTAAATGGCCTACCCCTTATTCTTAAACTGTGGCCCTCGTGACAATAAACTAAACTGAACTGAACAGAACAATTATGTAGGTATCACAAAATGCTGGAGTAACTCAGCGGGTCAGGCAGCATCTCGGGAGAGAAGGAATGGGTGACGTTTCAGGTCGAGACCCTTCTTCAGACTCAGCGCAGTCTGAAGAAGGGTCTCGACCCGAAACGTCACCCATTCCTTCTCTCCTGAGATGCTGCCTGACCCGCTGAGTTACTCCAGCATTTTGTGATGCGTTCGATTTGAACCGGCATCTGCAGTTATTTTCCTACAGAACAATTATGTAACATTACTGGAACCACATCTTTGATCTCCTCCTTGCCATGCCTGGCGAACGACTGCCATACGACAGCCACAAAAAAAGCATGGGGTCCTCTCCCTTAAAATCTTCAATGGAACATGAAACAAAAGCTCGCCATTCTGGCTTTGAGGTTTCGATCATAACATCTGATAGTCATACTCCAATGGTCAAAATGTTTCTCTAATTAATTTTTATTGGGTCATGGTCATTTGCAACCTCTTTATTTTGTGTGCGTCGGTGCATTAACTCATGCTTCATTGTGCATGGTGTAATGTCCTCTGTAAGACCCTGTTGTGGCTAGCACAATGAATATACGCCCGACATCTTGTAAGAAGATTTTATTACTGATCCTTCACCAGGAAACTTCTAGAAGGTCACCTGACCTCAGTCACAAGGCACAAGCCCATTGGCCAGCTTCTGCTCTTGGCCTCAAGGGGGCACTGGCATTTACATTACATATACATCACATCTCCCCCTTTACTTTAATTACATCACATCTCCCCCTTTACTTTACTTTACTTACATCACATCTCCCCCTTCAACGTTGGGGTCAAAACTAATAACTTGAAGCTTTAATCAATTTAATGTGGATGAAACACCACAAATAACACAATGCTCTTCAAACTACAAAACTATCAGTTTTACATAACAAGCCGTGCCGGGGGTTTGGACAATCGCCCACTTCTCGTGCAAGTCGTATTTCCAACCCGTTCTGTGTCGTATTTATGTTGTATGCATGTGTGGCTTGGCACGCTTTGTGTCGGTTCCTCCACCACGGGACCTTGTGATGCAGCCTGTGATAGTCCTCTTGAATCTGGGAGACTAGCTCCTTCTAGGAGAGGGGGTCCTCCTTGTGGGAGAGTGCTCGCGCTCGTCTGCTGCGTGTTGCCAGGGCAGTGCTCAGCTGCTTCATGCGCAGGTCGTATGTCCTTCCTGTTTCTGCGGAACTCAGTACCGCTGCTCTTGGCCTCAAGGGGGCACTGGCATTTACATTACATATACATCACACATGGGACCATTTGCCAGTTAATTGCAAGGGAATTAGAGGCAGCATGGGTGGTGGCCGTACACACTGTAGGTTGCACAGTCCTCCCTGCCCTGTATTCTCCCCCACGTCCATGGCTTCATTTTATGCAGCTGGTCTGGAGCTCCCATGGGGGAGAAGTCTTTTGAAGATGCAGCAACCTTTCCTGTGCACAGCTCAGCAAAGACGTGGCAGTCATGATAATTCTCTGGAGCCCCTGCTTTGGAAACATATCTCGGGACCTACCACTTTTTTCACAATAGGAACAATGACAAAACGATTTAAACAAGCAATTTTACCTTTTTGTTTTAAAAATGGGGATTCGAACCAGCACTTGTGTTCATTGCATGGCTTTTTAATGTACCTAAATGGATCCAATCCAACTTTTTCGTTAGATATGTTTTAGGCAGCCACTAGTCACAATAAGCCATGGATTTGAGATTGCACTGTGAGGTACATTTTAAGGTGGTCTTCAAAAATCTCTCCCTTTAGTGGTTTCATGAAGGCAATAGCTTTTCTGGTTAAATTAACGACCCAATGAGATAGCACATGGAGGAATTTCAGGCTGATAATCTAAGCATTTATTCATGAGTATTTCACAACATCCTTTCAAGCTTGACTTTTTTTTAAACCAGATTTACTGTATCCCCCCCTCCATTTTAACTGTCGTTGCTGACACAAAAGATACCATTTGGAAAATTCAGACAGATGCCTACCAGAATTTATTTCTCTGTACCAATCTTAAGAGAACAAGATATAAAATGTGGGGCAAAATTGTATGTTGAGAAGGGAAGAGAAAGACAAAGAAGTTAAAAAAAATAGACAACTATCTTTTCTTCCACCCACTCATCCTACAGCTAAACTCTTCTGCCAAGTAAAATTACTCAAGTTTCACTGAAGCGTTTAAGAAACTGATGTTTCTGTCCCAGTGGCTCAGAGCAGTGTTTGCATGGCACACATGAATACATTTGAAGGCTGAAAAAATCAAAGTCATCCAGCTGACAACCTGGAGAAATAAACCACTAAGCTGTAAAAACAAGAATAAAAAGGACAAAGGAAATAAATATACAAAGTGTGGTTAAACTGACAAACATAATTTGTCAGAATTAAGTTGTTGATTGACTGCCCTCAATTGAAGTGTGAGATCTGACAAACTGCACAATTGTTTAGCATCACTTTTCAAAATATGTAGCAAAATATGTATGGACTTAAAATTGTTCACATAATTGTTGTTCCGTTTGCTTTAAAGGACCAAATAAGCCTGAATCTTAGCCTTTAGAAGGAGTGAGCATATGTTGTGTTCAGCAACCTTAGGTCAGCTCCTATGACCTATGCTGAACAAATGTACCTTGTAGTATTCCCCAAGTTTAAATGCAACAAGGAAAACAGAGCAATGTTATTCTTCAATATATGAATTCCATTCTACTTTCACTTGAGCAGAAAACAAACTGCTGGAAAAACTCAGTGGGACTGGTAGCATCTGTGGAGGGGAATGGACAATCGATGTTTCAGGTCAAAACCCTGTATTAAGTCCTGATCCAACTGAAACATCGGCTATCCCTTGCCTCCACAGATTCTGCCTGCACCACTGAGTTCCTCCAGCAATTTGCTTTTTGCTATAGATTACAACATCTGCAGTAACTTGTGCCTCTGCTTTCACTTGTGTTTGATTCAAGTAATAAGATGATTCCATTATAATTTTCTTTTTGTTTTTATAAATCCAATATTCTTTTATTTTTCTGTAAAGTTACTTTATCATCTTTAAATCCATCATCTACTCCATGGCGGAAGCAGATGATCAAGTGGTCTCCGTCAGTGATAAAAGATGTAAAACAGTATCTATGATGGGTTATCCTTTCTGTTTTCAAAGCCACGGGATATTTTGTGTAACATTTTAGTATCCAATTCTCAAAAGGGCATGAGGGCAAATCTCTACATAATCACTTGGTGTGACTTTATTTGAAAAGTCCACAAATAAAACAAGTTAAAACACTCAAAATGGAGTTTGGATCATTTTTCGATTTATCCAGTGAGCTAATAATGGAATCTTGGTAGGTCCTCCGTAGAGATTTATTTCCATTGATTTATAGGTGAAGGTTCAAAAAAGAACAATATGGTAATTCTGGGACCTTGAGCAAAAAGAACTGTGTGAAGAATAAACTGGTGAATAAATCAAGTTTGAGGCAGTGATAAAGACTCCTTTAGTTTACACAGAATCCTGGCCCTCAGAAAAATACTTGATAGGATTAGCATCAAAAGAAACTTGAGTTTTGCTCAGTTTAGCATAAATGTGAAGGGTTAATTCATTAGTCAGCCTGCTGAAAAAGGAGAAGCAGGAGTTCAAACATCCATGTGTTTTGTCCACATGAGGATCCATTTGCTTGTCACTAAGGTAGAGTATTGGCTCATTTTTTATTTTCCTGGCATAACAAGACTACCTAAAGTTCAACCCGAATGTTGTTTATATTGGAAAAAACAGTCAGTATTTCCTACTCTTGAAATAAAAGTGTTCCATTAAGTGGGTGGCACAATGGTAGACTTGCTGCCTTACAGCGCCAGGGACCCGGGTTCGATCCTGACTATGGGTACTTGTCTGTACGGAGTTTGTACGTTCTTCCAGTGACATGCGTGGGTTTTCTCCTAGGTGTTCGGTTTCTTCCCACACTCCAAAGATGTACAAGTTTGTAGGCTAGTTAGTTTTGGTAAAAATTGTAAATTGTCCCGAGTGTACAGGGTGATCGCTGGTCAGCGCGGATTTTGTGGGCTGAAGGGCCTGTATCTCTAAAGTGTAAAGCATTTGTTTCCAAATGTACAAATCCAAGAATGGTACACACTTAAGATTTTGAGAACTATGTGGTTCTACGAAGACAATTTGATAAATAATTTCGCACTAAGTTACGTAGCAACAGAATATACTGAAGATGCTCAAATGGTCAGGTAGCATCTGTGGAAGAAGAGACAGACCCAATGTTCCCAGTCAATGCCTTTTATCAGAATTGAAATAACCTGAAATGTTAACTGTTTTTCCCTCATGAAAGCTGAATATTTCTGACCTTTTCTGCTTTGTTTAAGACTTTACAGAAATCCTTCTTCATCCTCCAAGGACAATTTAGCAAACTCCAGGAGACTGTGGTGACTGAAACCAGCCATCATAGCTAACACCACCTAACTATTATAAGGTGTTATACCTTCCACACACAGAAGCTCAGTTCTTTTTAACTTCTTGTGGTGAATCCACAATTCAGCCCATGAAGTATATTCTCTGTAGTACAATACAATACAATACAATATATCTTTATTGTCATTGTACAGGGGTACGAGATTGGGAATGCGCCTCCCATACGATGCAATAATTTAATTAGCTAGTCAGTATTAATTTAAACAACAACAACCCAACAAAACAAATTGTAACAGTTTTAAGACAGAATAAAGTGCAAGTAGATCTGTGTCGGATCACTATGCGTTTTGACCATCCGGCTCAGCAGGACCGGTTCATAGCAGCTATGGCCCGGGGGATGAAGCTGTTCCTGAGTCTGGAGGTGCGGGCATAGAAGGCCTTGTATCGTCTGCCCGATGGAAGGAGTTCAAACAGACTATTGCAGGGGTGTGAAGAGTCTTTGTGAATACTGGTGGCTTTTCTGAGGTATCGTGTGTGGTAGATGCCCTCCAAGGCTGGTAGCTGTGTTCTGATCGTCTTCTGAGCTCTATGGACTTATAGACGTAGTTGACAATACGTCTAAATCAAGCCCTTTCCATTGCTGTGGTGGTGTATGGGTGTGGAGTTGAGGACAGTGGTGGTTGGTAAAGAGTTCAGTAATCATAGTTTGAATCTTCTCTGCCCAATGTGTTTGAACGTATAAACAATTTTCCTCCTGAATAGTAATTCAGGACTTACATTTACATCATCATCTATGCTACACTGCATTAGGAATATTCCTTAACAAGAAATCTGAGCTATGTACTTGAATACAGCTATTAACTTGAAAATAGCTATTAACTTGTTTATTAATTTGAATACATTCATTGGAAACTGTGGTTAAAAATTCAGTGTAAACCTAATAATGGATGAAAAAGCTGTCGTTGCTTTCTGGTGATCTGCCTCACCAATTTAGTCCATATACTTTTTCGTGCACATGAACAGCCAGAAGGGTACATACCCAGAGATTATCTCGAGATCAAGGATTGGCGCTTATTATCTTTACACTTAAAGGCATAAACTGCGTACAAGTTAAAACAGTAAATTGTAAAATCAAGACAAATGTTGCTCTTAATTGAAAAGTCAAATGATTACGAAGATTTGCGGGAAATGTTATAGAAACAGATAAGTATATCAGAAATATGGGTGAAATAGTAAAGTGATGAATCATTCAGAAGTTTACAAGAGCAACAAGGTTCCACGGTAAGCTTATAAATTAATTCTTGATATGCACTCAAAGTCTAATGAAGATGTAAACATTATTAATTGTCGTATGAGTAAAACATTCATAACAGGTACGTTTAATCAAATGCTTTATAATTTTTGAAGATCTTTAGGACATAGAAATAAATGCTTAACTGTTTTCTTCAGTCAAGATTATTATTTAAGAGTAAATTGGATAGGTATATGGATAAGAGGGGATTGGAGGGTTATGGTCTGAGAGCAGGTAGATGAGACTAGGTCAGAGAGAGTGGTCGGCATGGACTGGTAGGGTCGAACGGGCCTGTTTCCGTGCTGTAGTTGTTATATGGTTATATGGTTATATGGTTAAGATGTATTTCTTTAAAAGTCAGCTGGGCTTCTTTACTATCAGACACGATACTTTGTCCAAAATGAACTGCAGCAATAAACCCCTCAAACATTGAAATGTAAAAGTCTGACAGACGTTTAGTTATCAAAACATTCTTAGGTCACAAAATTAAGCAAAAATCTACAGTCGCCAGAACTCTGAAACAAAAATAGACAATGGCAGAAATTCTCAGCAGGTCAAACAGCATCAGTGGAGAGAGAAACACGGTCATTTTTCAGGGCAATGCCCTTTATCAGAACTGGAAGAGTGATAAAACATATTTGTTTCTCACTCTTCCAGTTCTGATGAAAGAGCACTGACCTGAAACGTTAACTCTCTTTCTCTCTCTCTGCCTGACCTGCTGAGGATATCTGGTATTTTCTGCTTTTGTTTTATGTCACAGCCTGAAATATCATTCCCATTGGGCATGTCCAGGTTAGTTGGAATGAAGAAACCACGACAACTAGTTCAGTGTGAGCCCCACAGAATTATACCCCTCCCTTGCATTTCATTTGGAAAGATCCAAGTCACCACCTGGCTAAAATCTAATGTTTTTTTTAGTTTCGAGACACAGCACGCAAACAGGACCATTGGCCCACCAAGTCTGCGCCGACCAGTGATCCCTGCATATTCACACTATCCTAGTCATACACGAGGAACAATTTACACTTATACCAAGCCAATTAACCTACAAACCTGTACGTCTTTGGAGTGTGGGAGGAAACCGAAGATCTCGGAGAAAACCCACGTGGTCACGGGGAGAGCGTACAAACTCCGTACAGACAGCACCCGTAGTCGGGATGGAACCCGGGTCTCTGGTGCTGCAAGCACTGTAAGGCAGCAATACTACCGCCGTGCCACCCCATAATATATTCATAAAGATCTGCAAGATGATGGGTTGAGTGGCCAGCCATCATCCTCCACTAGTCAGCTGTCCAGAGGTCAAAATTCATAACAAGTTTAGGTGCACTAAATTATGGGGTTATTAATTTGTAGGATTACTGAGTCAAGCAAACAATAAATGGACTGTCTGCCAGTATCATAAATGTTGTTGATTCATGAAACGATGCGTGCTAAACACTAATCACGTAAAAAGCTAAAAAGGTTCAGAACCCCATGAGTAACTGATAGCCTCCAAGGAACATTTCTATAAACAATGCAGATTATCATCTACCAACATACTTCAGTTGAGGTAATGCTTTCTTTTTTGCACAATGAAAGAATTAAATACAATCATAACAATTAATTACATTTATTAAATATAATTTAATATAGTTAATATTAAATTGCCTAGCGTTTGTATCGCTCCTAAATAAGAGTGCTAAATCTGTGTTTTCCAATTAACCTAGGTGGTATTTGATTGCAATCCTTGTGAAATTTTCTAATTCTGCCTTGAGTACGCAATGCTGCCTCTAAGCTGTTAATGCAAGGGTCACGATGATTAATGGCTCAATACTATCCACCTGCCAACCCATTCCTATGCTAATCAATGTCAGAGCCCGAGTCCTTAAAGGGCACTCTCAACTAAACCACAGCATTGTTGATTTTTTTAAAAAGCATTGGTGAAAGTTGAGTCATCGAGTTACACTGCACAGAAAGAGGCCCTGCTGTCCAACGCCTCAATGTTGACCAAGATGTCTATCTGACCTAGTCCCATCTGCCTTCAATTGGCCCATTGTTAAACATGAGCATAAACATGACTGAAAATAAATGATTATTTTTGCCACATTCAGCACGAGTCTTGACTGAAAGTTATTTTTACTCGTTTATTTTTGGTGGTGTGTTGGTTTATGTACAGTATTCATAATTATTCCTGAAATATTACTTTAAAAATTAAATCCACAGTTCATTGCAACATATCATCAACTCTAAAATGATAGCCGGTACAATATAATGTAAATACTCAAACCCACTCAACGTGACAAAGTAAAAAAGTAAAGTGGAAGACTCTATTTCTTTTCAACAAAACTTTGCATTATTCTCTGGGAAGTATACATTGCAATCAGGTTATGGTTAAGTGGTTAAAACATCATAAGTTCTGCCACTGGGAATTGAATAGTAAAGATAGTACCTGATGAGTGGATTTCAAAATGTCCTCATCAGATCTTTGAACATCGCGATACCTCCTTATTGCATGCATCAAAGGTCATCCAGTGCAAATCTAATAGGAAACATTAAGAAAATAAATTGATTCATTCCTTCTGCACCTACTCAGTGCCAAAGACTCTATAGGTATTGGTATAGCTTTAACATTTATGTTCTCCTTCATATGGTGGCATACAAGAAATTGGGGGCTGTCAGGTTGACTAAAATGACTCTATCACAGAAGAGCTGAGGGTAATGGTCACTTGAGCCACCACGGGTAGTGCTCTAGGTTAATTGCTGAATATGTTGCAGGTTGATGTCAAGGAGAAGATATCAATCAGTGACCATCTCTTTGAGAATGCACAGCTCCATGTTGTGAGCAGGCAGTGAAGAAAGCCAATGGAATGTTGGCCTTCATAACAAGGGGAGTTGAGTATAGGAGCAAAGAGGCCCTTCTGCAGTTGTACAGGGCCCTAGTGAGACCGCACCTGGAGTACTGTGTGCAGTTTTGGTCTCCAAATTTGAGGAAGGATATTCTTGCTATTGAGGGCGTGCAGCGTAGGTTTACTATGTTAATTCACGGAATGGCGGGACTGTCATATGTTGAAAGGCTGGAGCGACGAGGCTTGTATACACTGGAATTTAGAAGGATGAGAGGGGATCTTATCGAAACGTATAAGATTATTAAGGGGTTGGACACGTTAGAGGCAGGAAACATGTTCCCAATGTTGGGGGAGTCCAGAACAAGGGGCCACAATTTAAGAATAAGGGGTAGGCCATTTAGAACTGAGATGAGGAAAAACTTTTTCAGTCAGAGAGTTGTGAATCTGTGGAATTCTCTGCTTCAGAAGGCAGAGGAGGCCAATTCTCTGAATGCATTCAAGAGAGAGCTAGATAGAGCTCTTAAGGATAGCGGAGTCAGGGGGCATGGGGAGAAGGCAGGAACGGGGTACTGATTGAGAATGATCAGCCATGATCACATTGAATGGCGGTGCTGGCTCAAAGGGCCGAATGTCCTCCTCCTGCACCTATTGTCTACTGTGATCCAGGTGTTGTTTGCAGTTGCAACATGTCCTTTGTCCTTTACTCAACATGACCCTTTTCTAATCCTCCATATGATTCAAACTTGTGGTATTGTATATGGGACCCATACTACTGCAATATGAAAGCACAATCCCATCCAATCCCACTTGAATGTCTAGTCATTTCAACTGACTAGAAATTGAAATTCTAGTATTCTGCACGCTTCAGGAACAAGAATCAGTTTATTGCCCAAATATCGACTGAAACACATAAAATACACTAACTTGAAAGCACAGAAATATTGCTTGAATTTACTTGATTTTTTATAGATATTTCACAACTTTAATTGCAACTCATCACAGAATCTCTATTAATACTCCAGCAAAGGGGAGAAAATATAAGGAATATTAAAATGCAAGCAACTAATGGATTAATATTCACAGCAGAGTTTCTGCCACCTTAATTTCCTTCTGGGTTCACATTTTGCCGCAGAGGAATTTCTAGTCAATAATGAGTTGATGTAAGGCATTTTAACCGATGAACAGAGGCAGTCAAATTGTAGCTGTATCAATATATCTCCACCTATGTGTACAAGAATAGATGTGAGCTTATCTATATGTTTGCAACAACCTTGACAAATTAAAAAAACTGAAAATGGATTAGCATTAAAGGAAATTTTGCTTTGAATTAGTTCAGTCCAACAAATGAACGAGAGATACGAGGAATTGCTTTATGAAGTTGATTCTAAAGGGCAGAAAATGGTAGGAAAGTTTCCAGGTCATTTTTCCATTTAGTACATGAACAAACTAACGTAAAATTAACAGGGGAATTTATTCTTGACTTGTTTTCAACAATAATAGTTGCCCTGAATGAAAATGAGTACAATAACCCATCAAGAAATAATTCATCAAGATGTAGAAACAGAAATAAACCCTGTCAGACCAGTTTTATTCCTGTAATTAGATATTGCTTAACATCTAATTTATGCAAATGCTGTTGTGAGTAAATTAGACATGGTGTTAAACAGAGGTTTTGAAAATGCATATTATACCATCAAACGTACAGCTGTAAATGTGATCACGCTATTTTCCTAATGGTCCATTTGATTAGAGACTGCACATTAGCGAGGCACACGGACTGGACTATTTTAACTCCTAGGAGTCATTTCTATCCCACCAGCCAGCTCCCCAACTGAAAAGGGCCAAAAGAAGCTGTTAGTTAAAATTAACTGCCCGAAACTACACCCCGCCATGTTCTCCTGGGCAGGACAATGAACATTCTCCACCCGCCAACTTGCCCACTGGATAGCCACTTAGTTATGTAAAGAAAAATCAACAAATATTCGTGGAACTATACCTCAGTTTCACATTAGGGAAGAAGCAAAATGGGCATGAACAGTAAAATACAAAGTACACTGGAGTTTTCACTGGAATTTAGAAGGATGAGTAGGGATCTTATAGAGACGTATAAAATTATAAAAGGACTGGACAAGCTAGATGCAGGAAAAATGTTCCCAATGTTGGAGGAGTCCAGAACCAGGGGCCACAGTCTAAGAATAAAGGGGAGGCCATTTAAAACTGAGGTGAGAAGACTCTTTTTCACCCAGAGAGTTGTGAAATTGTGGAATTCCCTGCCACAGAAGGCAGTGGAGGCCAATTCACTGGATGAATTTAAAAGAGAGTTAGATAGAGCTCTCGTGGCCAGTGGAATCAAGGGATATGGGGAGAAGGCAGGCACGGGTTACTGATTGTGGATGATCAGCCATGATCACTATGAATGGCGGTGCTGGCTCAAAGGGCCAAATGGCCTCCTCCTGCACCTATTTTCTATGTTTCTATATTTCTAACTTTAGAGTTATGCAAACACTAGAAGAATTTAGTGGATTCTTTTTCTCACCCTCAGCAACCTGTGGAATAAACTCACTGTCTATGTCACAGGCTGGTAGCATCACAAAATGAGATGTGTAGGAAGGAACTACAGATGCTGGTTTACGCCAATAGACAATAGACAATAGGTGCAGGAGGAGGCCATTCGGCCCTTCGAGCCAGCACCGCCATTCAATGTGATCATGGCTGATCATTCTCAATCAGCACCCCGTTCCTGCCTTCTCCCCATACCCCCTGACTCCGCTATCCTTAAGAGCTCTATCTAGTTCTCTCTTGAATGCATTCAGAGACTTGGCCCCCACTGCCTTCTGAGGCAGTGAATTCCACAGATTTACTACTCTCTGACTGAAAAAGATTTTCCTCATCTCCGTTCTAAATGGCCTACCCCTTATTCTTAAACTGTGGCCCCTGGTTCTGGACTCCCCCAACATTGGGAAGATGGTTCCTGCCTCTAACGTGTCCAATCCCTTAATAATCTTATATGTTTCAATAAAATCCCCTCTCATCCTTCTAAATTCCAGTCTATACAAGCCTAGCCGCTCAGTCTTTCAACATATGATAGTCCCGCCATTCCAGATGCTGGTTTACGCCGATGATAGACACAAAATGCTGGAGTATCTCAGCGGGACAGGCAGCATTTCTGGCGAGAAGGAATGGGTGACAGGTCTGAAGAACGGTCTCGACCCGAAACATCACCCATTCCTTCTCTCCAGAGATGCTGCCTGTCCTGCTGAGTTACTCCTGCATTTTGTATCTATCACAAAATGAGATAGCTCTGTTAATCAAATGCTTTTGCTGACCTGTCTTGCCGAGAGAAGTTTTGAATTTTAAAAAATGATTCATTAATATAAAACACACAAAGTTGGCACTTTGGGAGCCAAGATACATGTCAAGTAATTTTGCTAATGAAATGAAACATTATCTTATCAATAATTGATAAATCCTAAACAGTTCAATCAGAATGGCATGGCAATTTTCCCTCTTGCATTTAATAATTTAGTAAGACAAAAAAAGTTACTGAAATTAATATTCATGAGAATTTCTCGTGTCAGTAGAGCTCAGGGCTTCGGTAACATCAGTCAGCCTGGAGTTCGTGCTTGCATGAAGCAGGTGACTGATGCCTTATTTGCAAGAACAAACTCATTCATTACTTTTCCCACAGGCACCTGGAAGCAGCCAGATAGCATTTTGAGTCCAGGTCAATGACTACACCCATATCACCCTGAGGATTCCTTCACATAGTACGACTGCTTTCATTAATTACAGGGCTTCTTTTAAGGCTCAATTGGTAAGTAATGATCACCCAGGGATCATAGAGGTTTGTGTCCGCTTGCCTGACAGCAGCTATTTATATTCCGCCATGTTATTGTCACCTATCCTCTTCTCTCCCATTATGTGTCTCAGCCCTACAATCAGTAAGTCGTTAAAAACTAGTTCTCCGTGACTGTAGTTTGTTATAGGATGCATTAACTTTCTGTTGTGCAATAGGGAACAAAATATGGAGTTATCTTTGGAAGAAAACTTTCAGCATAATGATGCAGTAAGTGGCAAAAATGTATGCGTAAACGGACGGTGCTTTTTGCAGTGGCTCACTGAACAGAACTTTGAATAAATCATGATTTCCTACATCGTCACATTCAACGAAGTTCCCATTGTCATAAAAATGTTAGATAGGTGATGAAAATCACAGAAACCCTGGAGGATAGGTACAACGCTGGTTCATAATCAATGAAATATAATTAGCAAAAAACAGCATGGTGAGCATTTCACAAAATAAGTATAGGCTTATTTACCAGGTGTTAGAAGGCCATTCACAGTAATAGCCATTCTTCCAACAATTCCCACCCTTTAAACTTTGTTCATTGAAAGATAGGTATAACATGGGTTTTTGGGGCAAGATAACTGGAAGGTAAAATGGTAAGATTTTAAAAATATGTCCAAGTCCTTGATCTAAACTAAAAGTCTGACTTTTCCAGCCCCAGTCTCTCTCAATATCTACTCAGCTTCTCGATGCTTCATGACCTCAACTTACCCAGTTTCTACCACTTGGTCCACAATGGAGAAATGGCCTTTGTACATGTTTTGATGTGCAAGACTAATTCAATTGTTCACAATGCCTCGAGCTTCATATGCAATAGAACATCGCTGCAGGTTGGGGAAACCACAATACACGGGCATCTATTTCGTTTTATTCTTTCAGACAGGTAAAAAGTTAAATACATACAAGCTTATACAACACCTTTCACAAATTTAGGACATCCCAAAGCATTATGTAACCACTGGAGTACTGTTGCAGTTCAGGAAACAAAGCCTGCATTGCCAACCAAAGATAATGGAGCGGAGCAAGATAGACCACTCCGTCAAAATCACCTATACTGAAGTGAAGTATGCAAGGGAGCCATTTTAGTAGGCAAAACCCGCCGTCCGTTATGCCTCTCGCAGTGTAATCAGTGTTTTGGGGAACAGTGTTTGTGATGATGCCATTAAAATGCAGAATATATTTCATCTATCAATTCACAGATTTTTGTTATTGTTCTTTTTAAATGTTTCTGTAAGTTTCTGCCTACTAAAATGGCGCCATGAGCTACTACGGTTTTTAGGGTCGAGTGGTCTATCTTGCTCTGCTCTATTATCTTTGTTGCCAACTGAGTTACAACTGACTGTGTTCTGGCTACCTTGTGTCAAAATAATAGCATGTTGTTTTTTTTAATCCTGTTTACAACTTTCATGCCTTTAATAACTAAATTACTACTTGAACTGGTGAACTAATTGGAGACGACTCCTGACCTAACAAAATATTTTGACAATCAGGCAACTAATTATCTTTAAGGACCTATGCCCCACAGTTCAAATGCTAACATACTTAAGACTGGAAGCTGCTGAGAAGACAGCATGGGCCAGATATATCAAATTGAGAAAAGCAAATTTACAAACAAGGTAAGACATAAAAAAAACAAATTCTGTACTTAGATTATATGTACATATTCAATTGTATGGATCAAGTCACTTCCTAACCAGTCCCATGATATGCAAGGTCAATAACCTGACTTACATTCTATTTTCCCCATATATGCCTTTCATAGAAACATTGGAACATAGAAAATAGGTGCAGGAGTAGGCCATTTGGCCCTTCAAGCCAGCCATTCAATATGATCATGGCTGATCATCCAAAATCAGTACCCCGTTCCTGCTTTCTCCCCATATCCCTTGATTCTGTTAGCCCTAAGAGCTATATCTAACTCTCTTTTGAATTAAGAGATTGCTTATTTATCACTTCTGTTATTACAGCTCTAATCAATCAAATCATTTTGCTTCATGCCAATGCATACAGATCCAACCATCCTAATAATTTTCTGCAGATCTCTATATATCTTGTTGCACAGGATTAAATCAACTCCCTATTAATTTCCATTATATAGAATCACAAAATCCTGGTACGATAATTAAATGCAAAATCCCAATTTAAATTGCTTCTCTATTATTCATATTTCATTGTTTAGCATTCTTGGGCTAGTCAAGAGGGAAAGACGCGATAAAATCGAATGCACATTAACCTCATACTCTTTAATAATTAGGCTTACAATCTTGGTAGGAATAAAATTTCACACAATATAGTTCCGTTTTGAGATTGGAAGACTAAGTATGCAGGAGGTCAGCATGAAACCCCAGTTCACAGGTCAAAGGCATAGATAGAGTGGATGTGGAAATGGTGTTTCCACTGGTGGGAGAGACTAGAACCAGAGGTCAGAGCCTCAGAATTAAAGGGCGCTCGTTTAGAAAGGAGGTGAGGAGGAACTTCTTTACTCAGAGAGTAGTTAATCTGTGGAACACATTGCCACAGAGAGCTGTGGAGGCCAAGTCAGTGGATATTTTTAAGGCAGAGATAGACAAATTCTTGATTAGGACGGGTGTCCAGGGTTATGGGGAGAAGGCAGGAAAATTAGGAGGCAGAGATCGGCCATGATTGAATGGTGGAGTAGACTCGATGGGCTGAATGGCCTAATTCTACTCCTATAACCTGAACTTGTCACGGGCAAAGGGATGGAAAGCCTTCATACCAGATCTCTGTTGTCTTTACGTCATGTTCCAGGCCTTTCTAGAAGGGATATATCAGGTCAAGCCTGGACTTGCAAGACTTGTATTGCAAGTGGTGCAGTGGACATGAGCTGTGTGCAGCCCTTCCACTCCTTGCATCTCGACATTGTTAAGAGGGTGTGTTCACCTGGGATGCTGATCCAGTGAGCAGCAGCACTACCTGCTGCACCGCTGTACAGCTTGACATTACGGGAGAGTAATGAAGGGAACATCCGTGAGTCGCTAGAAACCCCTAAAAAAACACCCCAGATTCCCACTTGTTGTTATGCTGGGAAAGCATGTTCTTGGATAACATTGAACGTCAAAAGACCATTTTGTATTGAGCTTGTGATCCTGCAATGCAAACTCTATACAATATTGAAATAGCTCCCGCTTTCCGATTTAAATTTAAATTATAAAATTACTGATTAAATACACTTAGGTACTGATGTAAAAATATTGCGTGTTGGCTGATTTTAAATGCAGGCTTCAGAAATCCCTAATCATACCATCAACCAGAGCCAAGCATAAAATGAGTGGATAGGCTGTTCTTGTACTAATCATGACTCAATTGAATTTAGATATTACGTACTAATTTTGATGTTGTGAAACTGCAAATGTTCCCCAGGATTGCAATGTAATTCTGATGCTGTAGTCTGGTGGAGTTTTTTTCAACAATAATTATTTTTTTGTCAGAAAAATGACAACTTGTGGGGAGTGATAATGAAAGGACTTCAATATGGCCGTCTTCTCACATCCCAGCGATCGAGTTTTCCTCAGGGAGATATTCAAAAGTCCCCATGCCGCAGTAAAATGATTAAAAAATGATTAATTCACTTTTGTGCTGTGACGGTTACTGCGATTTTGCAGAGATTTTGATTAAATTGGCCATTTAAAAGGAGCAGTAATCCTTCACAAGAAGCTTTGAGCACTTCGTCTGACTCATTTAAGCTGAACTGTATAAGACACGCAGGCTCAAATATGAATACATTTGACTTCAGTAGAAAGAAAATTATAAATTAATTGATAAATTAAAATTTATTACCGGGGATATTTTGTGATTTTTTTTGGAAGGAAGAAAAAGACAGCAACCATCACTATTTCATTTATATTAATTTAATTTTAATTCTATTTTAATTATTTTAACATTTATTTATGTTATTTCCAGGTCAATTAATTGTTGTTCATTCAGCAAAATGGACTATTGTGGAAAAAAAGGACCACTAAAGACAGGAGCTGGGAGAATTGGCAACATACCAGGTAAGCTTGGTCATGCAGTTAGATAATTACCTAACCTGAAATGAAAAACCCTAAGCTACCACCTCAGTGTGTGACTGCGTGACAATTAAAACTTCCAGATCAAGAGATCAGATAAAATTTATTTTTAAAGGGTGGGGATTTGCAAGATTAAAAAAAGATTGGATTCTCTAATTTTAAGTAACTTCCATTTACTTCCCTCCCCTCTCTCCTTGCCCCCTTCCTCCACCCTAGTCATTTTAGCAGTTCCACAGTTCTCCACATTGTTTTCCTCTTGAGAGCACACCTTCCCCAGCCAATGATGGGCCTATCTAGATCATTTGTAGTCCTGATTGGTCTTGGTCTTTTCTCGCCTCCAGCTCTTCACCTCCTCCCTACTTTCAGTCTGAAGAAGGGGCGTGCAGCGTAGGTTTACTAGGTGCTGGCTCGAAGGGCCTAATGGCCTCCTCCTGTACCTATTGTCTATTGTCTAAAACGTCACCCATCCTTTTTTCCAGATATGCTGCCTGACCCACTGAGTTACTGCAGCCCTTTGTGTCGATCTTTGGTATAAACCAGCATCTGCAGTTCCTTGTTTCCACATTGGGCTGGGTATCTCAAGTGCATGCTCCATGCTCAAAGTGACACCCAGCCTGTTTTGTTCATTTTAGTACCTCGATTTGTGTATTGGAAGAAATCCGCTGCTGAAAATAAGTGATACCCTAGCCACTCGGCCTTAAGACCTCTTTTGAGTGCTGTCAACAGGAGCTAAGTTTCGCTTACAATTTTTAGGATGCTACTATCACCCTATTTCCTCCCTGGTAAGCCAGTGAAATTATATCACGATATCATGGTGATACCATGAAATGAAGGTACCACCATGATATCACTGGTAGATGACTCGATTAATCACTGGGATAGTAGCACAAATGCAACAACAAAACTGAATATATTTAAAATATTGATTCCATCTCTTCCATTTTTAAGTTTTTGGAGTATTCATTGCTCATCAGACTTGGTGTCTTTTATTAAATAACATATTAGCAATTTAAAAATACCACAGCAAAAAAAAATCCTCATTGATAATAAAGATTGGGGATTTAAAGAAGCTAAATGTATCTAATATGCATGTTTAATGGTGCATTCTCGTCAGGTGTTTATGCAAAGAAGAGGTTTCTGATTGTTAACAAGTACAACAAAGCCCCCATGTGAACAGCAGATTGTGAAAGTGACACAATCATTATCACAAACTTTAGAAGCGAACCTTTTCAGCAAATTAAACATGTGTACTTCCACCTTTCAAAACCAGGTTTCGACATCTGGAAGGAAAATCCTCTCCCTCTGATAACAGTAGGGGACTGTGTCCTTGGCAACAATGGATTTCTAAAATGGGAATGTCTCGCATTTATATGCTTCAATACACACTCCTTGATCAATGCAAAAATACGATCGCCAAACATGGGAGAAACCTTTGGAGCATAAACAGAGATTTCCATTACATTTTTCAGATCGACGAAGGACTTCTGCAATGGCATTGACCTCAGGAGGATGTGGAGATAGATCATTCAATCGCTATTTCAGACTGATGGCTGTTGCAACCACACCAAGCTTTACTTTCACACTCATACGTTGGACTCCAGCCTTAATGAGAATGGGAATACTCTTGGAGCTATCTCTGCCCAATAGCTCTTTAGTCATCTACCACCATTCACAACCAGATGTTGCAGCCCTGAGGAGCTTAGATCTTTGGTCATGGAACTGTTTATTGCATGCTGTTCAGCATGTATCTGTGGCAACTTAGCTGGATTGGCACCTCGGTATACCCAGCTGTGTCCTTAATAGACTCCTTATTGGACCTGTATTAGTCCTTTGGCTTGAAGATAGAAATGCCAAGCCACAAGTTTACAGATTGCCAATGCAATTCTGCTGCTGCTCATAATGATTCAACAAAAGGGCGATCGGTTTTGAGCTGAAAGATGTCCTCTGTTGTTTCTATTGTCAGGATATGAACGTCGCAAGCAAGACCAACATTTAACATCTATCCCGAATAGCCATTGAAATGAATGCGAGACCATTTTAGTAGCACTTAAGTCAATCACATTCACGTGGGTTTGGAATCACAAGACTAAGTAAGGACAGCAGGCTTACTCTCCTAAAATATATTAGTTAACTGGGTACCTTTGTCATCTCTCCTGAAATATTGTCTGTTAATTTTATCAAGATTGAATTATAATGATATAATAATTCAGAAATATGCTGATACTTAAATCATTCTCCAAATTTCTAGACTTCAAACTTTAAGGAACTTTATTAGATAGATTCTCATCTCTCTATCAGAATGGATGTCCGCTACCAAAGGCCTCCTGGCAGCTTCTTTGGGGCTGAACACCTGCCACAACGGTTTCTTACATTACTCTGTGGTGGTAGGTTTTACCAGGGTGGAAATTCCAGAAATATAGGCAAATTCAGACAGAGAAAAGGAGTGGACATCATAATACAGTTTTGTACCATCCACACAAATTTGACTCTTATTTTGAAAGATTTCTGCTGTTAGTCAATTGAATTTATAATAAAAATAGCACATAATTAATTTTCTTCTCTTGGGTGCTCAAGTAATTTAATATTGATCTCCTTTTATTCAGTTGACATAATTATTTGATGTTCTTAACTTTTTTCGAGTAATTTAACAGTTTTCCCCTCCCGATGAAAAGAAATAAGTCAGAGTCCAGTCATTAATTTTTCTGGAATGAGTAAGAAGCTTTAGTACATTCATATGGTTTCCTCTGTCCATTGTTTAATGGAAAAGTAACGTATTTAACAAATGAGAGAATTAAATTAAATAACGAACTGCATTCTTCTTTGCTGGTGCTTGAGAATCGTGTTCACATTGAAATTCCATTTCTTCATTCAAATCATACAGCGCACAGCATGATTATGTTCAAGTATTTGAATGGTGACATGGCAATTCCTATGCCTTTGGACTTTGGAAAACATGTATTACCCTTGCAGATAGACACAAAATGCTGGAGTAACTCAGCGGGATATGCAGCATCTCTGGATAGAAGGAATGGATGATGTTTCGGGTCGAGACCCTTTTTCTGAAGAATTTAATATTAAATAGGTATTTACAATTCCCTTCAACACCTAATACCTATCCAGAGATGTTGCCTGGCCCACTGAGTTACTCCAGCATTTTGTGTCTATCTTTGGTGTAAACCAGCATCTGCAGTTCCTTCCTACACTATTACCCTTGCAGAGTACCTATTGTTGGTCAGTGACAAAATAGATAAAGTTGTTGGCCCCACTGAATGGAGAAGCTACAGCCTTGATCTCCCCATGGACGGTGAACTGGGTAATGCTGTAAATGGCGCAAAAGCTAGTTTGTAAGGAACCTGATACACAAAAACTGATAGCCACTGCCAGTGCAGCAGCACACTTTGCAACCTTTCATGAAGGAGGTGCCCCTACTTTATCAATTTCTATATTCCAAGCCTTCTTTGGCATGCCTCCACTGTCACTGAGCAATTTAGTGGTGTGCTGCAATTGCCCTTTCACATCACAGGCAATCTGTTACTGGTCTGGCTCTGTCCTCCTTTGCAGTGCCAATGCATGGAGGAAAAGTTTCATGAAGGTCAAATACCAAGAAAATTACTTACCTTGAAGTGAAGCTTCCAACTTCTGTCTCATCCTTCTCTATCCATCAGAGATGACAATGCATTTTTTTTCCAGCATCGTCAGGCAAGTCCCTTTCAAATATTAGAATCTCAATTCGTGGGCCACATAATTTGACAATGTTAGCACTCTTTTCCTTTTTACCCATCAGGAATGAGGTCAGATCTGGAAACATGTGGTCTGCATGCCCTGTACCACACTCCTGAGACTCGACTACCATGGTTGTACAGCTTTATGCCGATATCAATTTCCATGCCTGTATCCATTCCTATTATCTCAGGAACCATAGGAAAACATGGAGTTCAGTTGAAGGTAAAGTGCTTGTGAGCTATTCATCAGACCCCTGCACTTCCTTGGTCCCCTCCCCCTTGCAAGAAGGATGAATGTCCAGAAGGGGCTGGGGGGAAGAATGGGATTGAATAAAAAATAGTGTTTGCTTATGTGTGTAAATAAAATCTGTCCGGCATTGCTGCCTGTACAATGATTTTTGTCTTAAAATTGTGCAGCTTCAATCACCAGGTTTATAAATTATTTATTGAAGTCTTGAAGGGAATTGTAAATACCTATTTAATATTAAAACTCTCTTTTTTTTTTAAATTGAAATTTTCTGATGGTACTAAAATGTTTAATTTTTGCTGGCAACTTCCTTTGGGTAATTTATTTAATCCAATCCTGATTTAAAGACTGAGAATCAACCCTGAAGACTCATATTCTGTGTCATCTCTTTACATAATCATTTGACCTGTGACCCCCTGGGGTCAGTCTGTCATTTTTAAAAGCCTTAGCGGGTCCCTTTTGCTGTCTGCCAGCATCTTTAGTGATCAATCATGGAGGTGCTTGTTACTCTCCTGTGGGCAAATCCAAAAGCCCGGCAGCAGCCAAGCGTGCAAGAAGTGTGCACAGAGCAATCACTCTGCCTCGTCAGACGTTTAGCCCTAATGAAAGGGTTAGCCAGTGAAAACAAGCTCAGAATTAATTGACTGCTTCCCAGTCTACCTGATTCTGGCATGCATAACTAAAGCTCTGTCCTGTGCAACTGTGCAGAATACAAATTCATATTTTAAAAAACAGGTGCAAATTAATAACATTAAGGATCGTACTTTAAGTGGTACTGCATTCTTCTCGAACAGTTTTGCACAAGGGGCATTTAACTGTGCCTGCCCTTACACCTAAATCACAGAAATCCTGCTTTGTGCTTAATCTATCAGTAAAACTATCTATCAGCAGGATTGGTCTTTTAGATTCACTCAAAACAACATATAAAGAGGCACTCGTGTGCAGGCAACAGGATCACAGGATCTGAGTTAGCTGAGGAAGAGAGCTTTCAACCTGCTCCTTTCAAAGGTTCTGTTTTGGAAGGCTTTATTCACTTATCTTGGGTGCAATTGTTGCCTAGATTTAGATGAATTAATGGGTTACAGCAAAAGGACGACAGCATTTTCAACAACTGGTTTTAGAAGACATTATTAGAAAGCAACAGGCCAGAAGAGTCTGCTGAAAGGAAGCAATACTCAGCTGGTTATACTGTACTGACCAAGATCTTTTGGATCGTACAGGGCCCTAGTGAGACCGCACCTGGAGTATTGGGTGTCCTAGTGCATCAGTCACTGAAAGGAAGCATGCAGGTACAGCAGGCAGTGAAGAAAGCCAATGGAATGTTGGCCTTCATAACAAGAGGAGTTGAGTATAGGAGCAAAGAGGTCCTCCTGCAGTTGTATAGGGCCCTAGTGAGACCGCACCTGGAGTACTGTGTGCAGTTTTGGTCTCCAAATTTGAGGAAGGATATTCTTGCTATTGAGGGTGTGCAGCGTAGGTTTACTAGGTTAATTCCCGGAATGGCGGGACTATCATATGTTGAAAGACTGGAGGGAGCGACTAGGCTTGTATACACTGGAATTTAGAAGGATGAGAGGGGATTTTATCGAAACGTATAAGATTATTAAGGGGTTGGACACGTTAGAGGCAGGAAACATGTTCCCAATGTTGGGGGAGTCCAGAACAAGGGGCCACAGTTTAAGAATAAGGGGTAGGCCATTTAGAACTGAGATGAGGAAAAACATTTTCAGTCAGAGAGTTGTGAATCTGTGGAATTCTCTGCCTCAGAAGGCAGTGGAGGACAATTCTCTGAATGCATTCAAGAGAGAGCTAGATAGAGCTCTTAAGGATAGTGGAGTCAGGGGGTATGGGGAGAAGGCAGGAACGGGGTACTGATTGAGAATGATCAGCCATGATCACATTGAATGGCGGTGCTGGCTCGAAGGGCCGAATGGCCTCCTCCTGCACCTATTGTCTATTGTCTACTGAAAAATCATCGTGTCCTTCATCAGCAGGTCTTCTGCAGACCAGTTTGTAGACTAGTGCAGCCTGCTGCAAAAGGAACTGCTGCCTGCAGTTCAAGAAGGCCATGGTTTTCCAATAGCTCTGAATGTCACCAGAAGTCTTACTACCTCGACCACCAAGTCCGCACCAACCAGCGATCCCCATACACTAACACTATCCTAAGCACCAGGGACAATTCCAGTGTATACAAGCCTAGTCGCTCCAGTCTTTCAACATATGACAGTCCCGCCATTCCGGGAATTAACCTAGTAAACCTACGCTGCACGCCCTCAATAGCAAGAAGCACGCCCTCAATAGCATAACTGGCCAAAATACTCAACTTGTAGCTGAAGCAATGTTTTATAAAGGTTCAGTATGACTTCTCTGCAATCGTATTTCATGCCTCTATTTAGAAACCCTGTGATCCTATATGCCTTATTAACTATATTAATAGATACAACGCGGAAACAGGCCCTTCGGCTCACTGAGTCCGCACCGACCAGTGATCCCCGCACATTAACACTATCCTACACACACTAGGGACAATTTTTACATATACACCAAGCCAATTAACCTACATACATGTTTGGAGTGTGGGAGGAATTCGAAGATCTTGGAGAAAACCCATGCGGCCATGGGGAGAACGTAAAAACTCCGTACAGATTGCACCCATAGTCGGGATCGAACCCAAGTCACTGATGCTGCAAGCGCTGTAGGGCAGCAACTCTATCACTGTGCCACTGTGGCCACCCTTTGTTTCCATAAACTCCATGTTTATGGAGTCTTACTCTGGATAAATTGGTTGCCACACTTCCTAAGTGTAAAAATGACTGGACTTCTGAAGTACTTCTTCATGAATTGATGAGTGCGGGTGTCAGGGGTTATGGGGACAAGGCAGGAGAAGGGGTTAGGAGGGAGAGATAGATCAGCCATGATTGAATAGTGGAGTAGACTTGATGAGCTGAATGGCCTAATTCTGCTCCTATCACGTATGAACTTATGAACTTATGAAATACTATGGGATGTTCTGAGGTTGTGGATAAACTATCCTTGAGATATTCTCCTGTCATTCCTTTTTCTTCCTCACTATACTTTCACGGTAAAGAGGTTTCTGGGAACCCAAGTCACAGAGTCCTACCAGCAATATCAGAAACACAAACACTCATTTTCCATCCTCCCAAGTCCTCCATGTTCTATAACTTCATCCTTGAATGGACCACCCAAGGTCAAAGACTAAAAGCCCTTCCAGCCCCCGAGTTTGTTGAAGAATATTTTCAGAAAACAATTCACTCCCGTGACGGCTGAATAATTGTGACAAACTGGCTGAAGGTGAAGTGATTCATTTGGTTTAAGTGTCATCTGGGAATGTCAATTTCATGTGATGTCACATTTGATTGACTCCCAGACCTCCCTGCATGACTGGCAGGTTCCACCATTTTTGCTTCAAGATATTCAGTGAAGAGAAATCATGTCTTAAATGGGGTCTTGGCATTGAGCAAGTTTTATGCAATTTGCTTTGCGAACATTTAATGTCTGGATAAACTACTTCCTGTACATTTCGAATACACAGTATGACAGTGTCAGAGATTCTGAGAAATTCCAAAATAATCTGAAAAGTGTTTTGTATTCCCTTTTCAGATTCGCCATGGGCTTGTTCAAAGAATTAAAATCCAAGGTTAGAACCACAGTTACCTTTAATACTCTGGTCACATCCAACCCGTGGTCCTCACGACTAGAAACTCACAAGATTGATTGTCACACAGTTGATGGCAATGGAAACCCACCTTTCTGTGGGTCAGATGTGCTGTCAGAACAAAGAGTTCCTTTGCGAGCCTGCTAATTATTTACTGACATCAGCCTGCAAACGTTCTGATACGGTGTTCAAGAGCAGAAAAAAACAGTTATGCAGGTTTGGGCTAGTTTCCTGATGGTTACACAGAGACCAGTAAACAAAACAACAAGATAAGTACAAAAGAGCAGCTTACTTGAATTCTTTGGAGGTCACTCTGCTATCTTATTGCATGGACTCTAAAGACAAAGTACCATTTAGGACACTGTGCAAGCTGTGAATGAATTCTACTCAGACATGTTTAAGACTCTTTTCACATCAAATGACGTGCCCCTAATTAGTCTAATCTACTGCCGAGACACAAATTCAAGCTGACATTTAAATAGAATTATTTTGATTTATTTAATCAAGCAAATGGTTAGTTCGGTTGGCACAGAAACTGGACTGAAGATGGGGAGAGTTGTATGGACATTGTACAAAGCATGATCAAAACTAACTCAACTCAACGAAGGGGGAACATGATCATTGACATTTTGGTCTAAAACAGGTTAGATTTATTAAGTTACTTTGTCTAAACAGAAATTGGAAACTAATACTAGTCTTTGGATACATCTGAATAACTTAGCTTAGCTTAGAGATACAGTGTGGAAACAGGCCCTTCGCCCACTGGGTCTGTGCTGACCAGCGACCCCCACTAGCACTAGCACTATCCTACACACTAGGGTCTTTAGAAACAATTCCGCTGCCGCCATTTTGATTTCTACACAGCAATGTGTTGCATCATATTTGTGTTGTCACCATGATGCATACAGCATGTATAAAGACACCACAAAAAAGATAAGCCTGCATTGTTAGACAGAACTTTTCATAAGTAATGCTTTTATTTTTCAAATTCAGGACCATGTTTTTTGAACATACAAAGAAACTGGGATTTATTAGGAAATTGTAAAATCAGATTTTAGTCATAGATAGTCATCCCTGTTTAGTTTAGTTTAGAGATACATCGTGGAAACAGGCCCTTTGGCCCACGCCAACCAGCGATCCCCGCACACTAACACTATCCTACACACACTAGGGACAATTTACAATTTTACCGAAGCCAATTAACCTACAAATCTGTACGCCTTTGGAGTGTGGGAGGAAACCGGAGCACCCGGAGAAAACCCACGCAGGTCACGGTGAGAACGTGCAAACTCCGTACAGACAGCACCCGTCGTCAGGATCGAACCCGGATCTCTGGCGCTGTCAGGCAGCAGCTCTACCACTGCGCCACCGTGCCGCTCTGCTGTTCACCTGTTATTAGCTGGGACGTTGAGTTAGACAACGTGTGGAAGCACAACGCCTTACCTCTGGGATTGTGCTGACATTCTCCAGCGGGTCGAGCACAGAAGGGATAATGAAGCTTTCACCCTCATGAAGGAGAGCCGAATCCTTCAAGCCAAATGTAAAAAAGCAAAACCAATATACAATCGACGGTTACAAAAGATAACAATCCCCAACAAATTTAACCAAAAAAAACCAATTTTAAGGCAGCTTTTATTCAAGCATTTGATTTCAATTTCTCTTACATTAAATCTGATAATCAGCATCTAAGAATGCCATCTTGCATCGAAGAGTTAATGACAGGTTGTAATGTCTTTGTTGCACAATTCATTTATGTGACAACTGGATGTGATAACTTTATCTTCACATCAATAGCACCATGTCATGGACTCACCAAAAATAAGCCAAATAGAATGATTGTAAGCTCACTGCTGTCAGTGCGATGTGTTATTTGGCTATCAGTCCAAATCTGAAGCTTCCAGATTAAAATGCAAAAGAATATATCATCCTTCTTACTTAAGTTGACTTGATTTATTTTGCTTCCACTCCATAAGATTATCAAGTTAATTCCAAATATGCTATCTAGGTCAAAATGTAAATCTGCAAGTCATTGTCTGATGAAAGGTTTGCCATTTATTGTGAAGTAGACAGCAATTTTTATAGAATGCATAAACATGCCAGACTTTCTTCTTATTCCTTTAATTGAGCTGGTGGTAACGTGAGGCGAAAGGGTGGCACGGTGGCGCAGCAATAGAGTTGCTGCCTTACAGCACTTGCAGCGCTGGAGACCCGGGTTCGATCCCGGCTAAGGGTGCTGTCTGTACTGAGTTGGTACGTTCTCCTAAATGACCACGTGGGTTTTCTCCGAGATCTCTGGTTTCCTCCCACACTCCAAAGACGTACAGGTTTGTATACATGGTATAAGTGTAAATTGTCCCTAGTGTGTGTAGGCTTGTGGTAATGTGTGGGGATCGCTGGTTGGTGTGGGCCCGGTTGGCCCAAGGGCCTATTTCCGTGCTGTATCTCTAAACTAAACTGAAAACTAAACCTGAACTTGAACTTGATCTGCAGGTTCTGCTTGATCCACTCTGTGCATCAAATACAGAGTTTCTGCCTTCATCACCACTTCAGGTAGTGGGTACCAGATGCCCCGACCCCTTGCCCCGTGCCACCTCACCCCACAAAGGCTGAAAAACATGTCCCCAATTCCCCTCTAATCGTTCTACTTGTTACCTGAAATGCCACAGCATCTGGGGAAAGAGAAACCAGGACACTGTTTCGGTTCTATAATCTTTCATCAGAACCCATCACTCAGAATCATGTGTTGAAATCGCCACGCTCATTTTCAGACTCTATCAAATTTTGCCCCCAGGCTTTTTTGCCTGTTAAATAAAGGAATTAGTAGCAGTTTTTTTTAAAAGTTTAATTTCCTGATTTCTACCCCACACCTTTCCGTTCTTTCATGCCAGAAAAAATAAACCAACACCTTGCTTTTCCAAATTGGTTTTTTTTTTAAATTTTTAAATGAGTTAAATTCTCAGTTAGAATAGCAAGGAGAGAAATTTGACACAAGCATGTTAGCAATTCAGAAGCTTGCGTTTCTCGCAGGCATTTCGAGCCCTCCTATTTTTTTAAGGATTTTCAAGCTCCTGCAGATCTTAAATGTCATTTGTAATTCTTCCCTAGTGTTGACAACACTTGCACTAGATAAATCCAGCAATTATTTAAAAGCATATTACAATGCTGCATTAGTTTTCTTAAAAAAACTATTGATCCTCTTCAACATAAGCGAAAGACCTCACGCCTCATATCCACACCGAAGGGAAGGATGCTAAAGGGGACTGCAAAGTGTTTTTATTCATTGCTGTTTCTCTGCTAAAGTTATTCACAACATTTCTAAAAGATTTTCTGAAATCTATCACTTTCTAATCTTGTAACGAAACCCAACATCACTTCATTAAAATCACATACTATGTGCCCAAAATACTGGAATATATTTCCACTTTATAATAAGCAATCGGAAGGATAAATCTTTGCCAATCCCTCTCAGTGTCGGTAGATTGCTTTGTTTAATAATGAATTAGTACAAATTGGATTGTATTTCGCTGTCTGACCTTCAGTAATCTATGTAAATTATTGAAATAACACAGTGAAGCCTGTGTAAACATAGCAAACTAACATATCTTCATGACTGTATAATTTTGAAATATTCCAATTGCTGGCATTTTCGGTGCTATTAATTTTTTATACCGAGACAGCAGCAGCATTCAATCTACATTTTATAAGAGTTGTCAAGGTTTGAGAGCTGCAGAAAGAGCATGACATTAGTGTTTGGGTGATTCAAATTGAACTGAATTGGCTTAATTCATTCCCCTTGGCGTAAGGCAATCAACAGTATTACTGTATTTTAACAAATGAGGGAGTTTAAAATTCTTCTAAAGCTTTGTTAAGATTTCCAGAATAAATGTTTGGGATGTGGCCATTGCTGTAAAGGCCAGTTTGTACTGTGTGTTCAGTTTCCCCGAGAAGGTGATAGTTGGCCTTCTGGCGGGTGATGGGAGCTGGATCATTAAAAGCATTGAAAGTGGAGGTGGATAAATATTAGATAAATCAAGGAATAGAGGGTAGGGCAAAACGGCACAGAAGAGGAGCTGAGGCCACCATAGATCAGCCATGATCATATTAAATGGTGAGGCAGACTTGAAGAGCCTGATGGTCTACTCTTGCTCCGATATTCTTGTGTTTAGTTTAGTTTAGAGATACAGCGCGGAAACAGGCCCTTTGGCCCACTGAGTCCGCGCCGACCAGCGATCCCCGCACAGACCAGCGATCCCCGCACATTAACACTATCCTACACCCACTAGGGACAATTTTTAACTTTCACCAAGCCAATTCATCTACAAACCGGTACGTCTTTGGAGTGTGGGAGGAAACCGAAGATCTCGGAGAAAACCCACGCAGGTCACGGGGAGAACGTACAAACTCTGTACAGACAGCACCCGTGGTCGGGATCGAACCCGGGTTACCGGCGCTGCATGGCGGTGCCGCCCTCAAACACTCACACTGCGACAAGGTAGAGAACTTCAGGATTTTGAGAATGAAGGGAAAGGTTGAGGCAGGCAGGAGAAATGATATTGAGAGAATTGGACAAGATGGATTTGCTGTCCTTATCATTCTACTTGATGGAGATTGGAGTCTGGGAAGTCCTTCCAAGAAACATTGCCATGTTACCTGATTGTATTCTATAGATAGTAAAAAAAACACAGCCCAAAAATAATTTCCAATGTGGGTAGAACTGGGTATATCTAATTATGTTGTCACTGAAGGCATGACACCATACACAAGAAGAGTGGTTCAGAATGAAAAAAGGTTCATCTAGATTTTCAATTCCTTCCACTGTTCTGGCCTTAATTCAGAACCTGATCTGACCACTTCTCCCCTTTGCCTTACCTCAAATCTTATACGCCTGCCAAAATACTGATGATTTAACGTTGATTCATTTAAAACTGGTATATATTTACTAATTATTAATGTGTACATCATGGGACACATCATGCTAGTTATTGATAGACGCAAAATGAACGAAGAAGGGTCTCGACCGGAAACGTCACCCATTCCTTCTCTCCAGAGATGCTGCCTGGCCCGCAGAGTTACTCCAGCATTTTGTGTTTACGTTCAATCTGGTAGGTTTGCTCTGCTGCAGGACTCTGCATAGACATTTGAAAAATAATAAAATCCTTCAAAAAAAATTTCAGTACTCAAAGCCTCACCCCCTGCATCTCAGTTCCAAGATTGTTTTTCCCTCACTTCTAAGCTTTCATTCAGCTCTTTCAGATAGATCAGCTGCAATTAATAAGCTATCACCACCCTCTCTCCACCAATACTACCACAACTTGTATAACTCAATCTCTTTCGGTTTCTATCACAAACATTCCTCCAGTTCTCTTTAATTCCAACCCTTTTGTGCATTCTGTGCAACTTTAGTTTTTACCTTTTCTGACAACACTTCATCAACCAGAAAATTAATGGTATTTCCATCTTCAGATACTGCCTGAATACCGCAGGTGGTGCAACGGTAGAGTTGCTGCCTTACAGCGAATGCAGCGCCGGAGACTCAGGTTCCATCCTGACTACGGGTGCTGTACTGTACGGAGTTTGTACGTTCTCCCCGTGACCTGTGTGGGTTTTCACCGAGATCTTCCGTTTCCTCCCACACTCCAAAGACGTAAAGGTTTGTAGGTTAATTGGCTGGGCAAATGTAAAAATTGTCCCTAGTGGGTGTAGGATAGTGCTAATGTGCGTGGATCGCTGGGCGGCGCGGACCCGGTGGGCCGAAGGGCCTGTTTCTGCGCTGTATCTCTAAATCTAAATCTAAATATTCCCAGAATTGTCTTTTTTTGTCAAAATTGCTGGGTAGATCACCACATTCACTGCTATATCTATTACACCTGTAGTTTAGTTTAGTTCAGAGAAACAGCGTGGAAACAGGCCCTTCGGCCCACCGAGACCGCACCGACCAGAGATCCCCGCACATTAACACTATCCTACACTAGGGACATTTTTTACATGTATACCAAAACCAATTAACCTACAAACCTGCACGTCTTTGGAGTGTGGGAGGAAACCGGAGCACCCGGAGAAAGCCCACGTGGTCACGGGGAGAACGTACAAACTCCGAAAAGACAGTGCCCATAGCCAGGATCGAACCCGGGTCTCTGGCGCTGTAAGCGCTATAGGGCAGCAACTCTGCCCCTGCGCCACCGTGCCGCCCAGTAGTGTAAGAAAATAACTGCAGATGCTGGTACAAATCGAAGGTATTTAAATACCTTCCGCGATCGCTTCGCTCAACACCTGCGCTCAGTCCGCATTAACCAATCTGATCTCCCGGTGGCTGAGCACTTCAACTCCCCCTCCCATTCCCAGTCTGACCTTTCTGTCATGGGCCTCCTCCAGTGCCATAGTGAGGCCCACCGGAAATTGGAGGAACAGCACCTCATATTTCGCCTGGGCAGCTTGCCCTGGGCAGTGGTATGAACATTGACTTCTCCAACTTTAGATAGTTCCTCTGTCCCTCTCTTCCCCTCCCCCTTCCCAGATCTCCCACTGTCTTCCTGTCTCCATCTATATCCTTCCTTTGTCCCGCCTCCTGACATCAGTCTGAAGAAGGGTCTCGACCCGAAACGTCGCCCATTCCTTCTCTCCTGAGATGCTGCCTGACCTGCTGAGTTACTCCAGCATTTTGTGAATAAGTGCCGCCCAGTAGTGTCAGTGCTGAGTGCACACCACTGAGAATATATGCAGTGATATCACTTTTAATCCACCCTGTCTGTGGTGAGCAATCCAACAATGCCTTTAAAATTGAGTATTCTGGCTTGCTTACCCATTCTGGAACTATGATGCAGACTACTTTTACGGCTCACTGCCTGAACCAGATAGGCCTTATGATTTCATCGCAAATCAGAAATCGATTACATCAATGGAAGGCCAATTATATTTAAACCTGACCTTAACACGGATGCTGCTACAGTTCGCTGAGCAGGAAAAGTCAGCAGCTGCCAGAAAGTTTGAAAAGTAAACTAACAATAAACTAATAGTTCAAAACTTATAAGGACAATTGGAGCAGTGCATGTGCAGACTAGGAAATATATCAAGAGCATGAGAAGCAGAAACAGGAATAGGTCATTCAGCTGCTTGAGTCTGATCCATCATTCATTACCTCAGCCTCAGACAACAAACACGCCATCCCAGTAATCAACCTGGTGAACCTTCGCTGTACTCCCTCTATCACGTATATACTTCATTCGGTAGGGAGATCAGAACCTGTGCAGTAGGACAGGCAGCATTGCTGGATAGAAGGAATGGGTGTCTTTCTTCGATGTAAACCAGCCTCTGCAGTTCCTTTCTACGCGGAACCTGGACACATTATTCCAGATGCGGCCTCAATGAGGCTCTATATAATTGGAGCAAGACATTTCTGCTCTTGCACTCAGATCCTCTTGCAATAAAACCCAACTCTCTGACTCAGTCAGAGAGTTGTGAATCTGTGAAATTCTCTGCCTCAGAAGGCAGTGGAGGCCAATCCTCTGAATGCATTCAAGAGAGAGCTAGATAGAGCTCTTAAGGATAGCGGAGTCAGGGGGTATGGGGAGAAGGCAGGAACGGGGTACTGATTGAGAATGATCAGCCATGATCACATTGAATGGCGGTGCTGGCTCGAAGGGCCGAATGGCCTTCTCCTGCACCTATTGTCTATTGTCTATTGTCCAACGTACCATTTGTCTTCAAAATTGTTTGCCTACCTGCCTATTAACCTTCAATGATCCATGAACAAGGACACCCGGGTTGCTCTGAACTCCAACACTTTTAAATCTTTCACCATTTTTTTAAAAAATCCACCTTTCCATTTTTCCAACCAAAGTGGGCGACCCCACATTTTTCCACGTATTCCATTTGTTTTGTCCTTGCCCATTCATATGTTGTTTATATCCGCCAAAGGCTCTCTGCATCCTCTGCATTGCCCACATTGCCACCTTGCTTTCTATCATCGGCAAAGTTGGATATATTACACTTGATATCCTCGTCCGAATCATTGACATAATGTTATAAACAGCTTGGCCCCAGCATCAATCTCTGCAGCACTCAGTCAGTCACAACCGGAATGACCCTTAAATGACCCATTTATTACTAGGCTCCGTTTGTTACTTGTCCGCCAATCCTTAATCCATGCCATGACATTGCCCTCCATGCCTTGTCCTCTAATTTTGTTCAATCATCTCTTAAGTGGCACCTAATCGAAGGCCTCCTGAAAATCTAAATGTATCTAAATGTAATCTAAATGTAGGTTGAGTAGGCTGGGACTCCATTCCTTGGAGCTCAGGAGGATGAGGGGTGAAACTTATAGAGGTGTACAAAATCATGAGAGGGATAGATCAGGTAGATGCACAGAGTCTCTTGCCCAGAGTAGGTGAATCGAGGACCAGAGGACATAGGTTTAAGGTGAAGTGGAAAAGATTTAATAGGAATCTGAGGGGTAACTTTTTCACACAAAAGGTGGTGGGTATATGTAGCAAGCTGCTGGAGGAGGTAGTGGGGGCAGGGACTACCCCAACGTTTAAGAAACAGTTAGACAGGTACATGGATAGGACAGGTTTGGAGGGATATGGAGCAAACACAGGCAGGTGGGACTTGTGTAGCTGGTACATGTTGGCTGGTGTGGGCAAGTTGGGGTGAAGGCCCTGTTTCCACACTGTATCACTCTATGTTTCTACCAATTTGTTTTCCTGTATCTGCTCCGTTAATTACCCTGCTCTAAATTCATGCAGGTTGATGGGACAAACAAATTAGCATTGCTAAGGGGCCATCATTTGTCTTCAGAGCAAAATAACTGAAGCAGGCTCAAGTCTGAGTATTTTCTATACAGCTAAAATAGATGTCATCAGATCATTGAGTTGTCATGTTAGTTGTTTACTTATTACCAGTTATGGCACTTTGAACAACGCCAGCTCCCTGAGATAGTATGAGAAGTTCTTAAAATAACAGTAAAAGAATTTAAAATAATGTCTTAAACATTCTGACAAATGCAAGGTATGCACACATACAGCTTGAAATAAACTCCCCCCCAAAAAATCATCTGCAGGTTTAAAATTTACAGTTCCAGATACATTACAGAGGTGATTTAAAATTAAGTTGCCCACTACAAAGTTAACGAATTTAGCACGTTAGCACATTGTTGTGTTTTAAGTTCTACTCACTCTGATGCTCCATGGACTTAAGTAGAGTCTAAACACATGTTAGGGATGAAGCCAGCATTAAAGCCAATCCCATCAGTCTCCCAGTGGTTAATGTTGCTCCTATTATATTTTGTTTGGTTCAGAGATAAGATCTTTCTTAAATGAAATACAGAATGTCACATTTGTATAAATCGGAGAATTTGATAATAGACAATAGGTGCAGGAGTAGGCCATTCGGCCCTTCGAGCCAGCACCGCCATTCACTGTGATCATGGCTGATCGTCCACAATCAGTACCCCGTTCCTGCCCCTTCTCCCCATACCCCCTGACTCCGCTATCTTTAAGAGCTCCATCTAACTCTCTCTTGGAAGCATCCAGAGAATCGGCCTCCACTGCCTTCTGAGGCAGAGAATTCCACAGATTCACAACTCCTGTTGTGAAGTCCAATCTGGTTGTGAGTCCAATCCTATGGATAACCAGTGCAGTAACAGAACTGCATTAAATGCATCTTGAATGGCGATATCCCGTCTCTCACTGAGCCGCTGCACATGCGACTGACTGCCGCATGGTTGCTGAGAATTGCATTTTGGGTCTTGCAAAGAAGGAATGAACTATCCATTAGCCGTACTAACGTACTAATAGCCATAAAAACATTTTCCAGACGATTTAAACCTAAACTTCCTGGGTTCTACGGAGCCACCTAGTGAGGAATGCTGCAAGGAATTGTGAATTGAATCCGTAAATGTATGGAGAATTTTGTTACTGTGAAGATATGTCATTAAAACCACGCATAGTATAACTGTTGTAGTTAAAAAAGCTTCAGTAGAACAATGTGTATTTTTCAGTAGCCTTCATTATCTTTTAAATCAATAGATCTTCAGGGTTTTGAGTTTATTACATTTATGTAAGCTAAAATGTCTACTGCAAATATTACTTATTTTGACCAAAATAGGCTTAATAATTCCAATATACTCCCAAACTATTATTTGTTTCAAGACAATAAGCCTAACTAACCCCACTCACGCTTAATACTGCTCCCCCATATAAAGTATTTAGTCCGAAATTATTGCACTCCCTGTCAGAGCCCTCTCTCTCCACCCTCTGCGACCAGCAGATGCTAAGGTCAGCTGGCAGGATTTTACTGGACCCCTCACACGTCCTGTTGTCTGCGTTTGAGTGGCTCCCCTCAGGATGCCAGCTTTGCTGCCCAGGCTGTAGGTCACAGAGGAGAAGGGCAAACTTTGTCCCCAAGGCTGTTCAGTTCCTCAACTCTCAACCACCCCTGTCCTGCTGTTCACCCTGCTAATATCCCCCCCCCCCCCCCCCCCCCCCCCCCCCCCCCCAATAGTTTTGTCCGGCGGCACGGTGGCGCAACGGTAGAGTTGCTGCCTTACAACGAATGCAGCGCCGGAGACTCAGGTTCGATCCTGACTACTGGCGCCGTCTGTACGGAGTTTGTACGTTCTCCCCGTGACCTGTGTGGGTTTTCTCCGAGATCTTCGGTTTCCTCCCACACTCCAAAGACGTACAGGTATGTAGGTTAATTGACTGGGTAAATGTAAAAATTGTCCCTAGTGTGTGTAGGATAGTGTTAATGTGCACGGATCGCTGGGCGGCGCGGACTCGGTGGGACGAAGGGCCTGTTTCCGCGCTGTATCTCTAAATCTAAATCTAAATCTAATCTACGTGCCTTTGTAAATTGCCCCACGGGGACAAATAATGTGTTTTTGAACTTGAACTTTGAAAATTCAACTCTTCATACCACTAGTTTCATTAAAATATTTTTCTTATGAACATACTATTTACGAACAGGAGAGATTATATCTGATCTGATTGTCACCTCAATTCCATATTCATATACATCTATATATAAATATCCCATATTCATAATGCTGGAGAAACTCTGCAGGCAAATGCAGGCAGGTGGGACTAGTGTAGCTGGGACATGTTAGCCAGTGTGTGCAAGTTGGGCCGAAGGGCCTGTTTCCACACTGTATCACCCTGTGACTCTAATAATTCTTGATCCATGCCCCCAAGGAATTAATTGTATAGATCCAAAAGAGCATTAGAAGCTCCTTTAAATCAGATAGTGAACATTTATTAATAGAAAATAAGTAAAACAGGGTGTCAAGCTACCAAAGGACATGGTGTACAGGCATCTTGAAGGAATTAAATTAAAGTGCAGATTGGGGCACACATTTGCAATGCATGAGTCCATCTTGACGACTGGATTACAGACTTTATGCAAGCACAGATAGGTTGCAGTATCTGTCAATCTCAATTGAAAATTTTCATTCTAATAAATTTGTGCTAATTAATTGTGAATGTTGTTTGCATTCAGTTAATTGCATTTAAAACCCAATGGCCTGCATGCGCTTGTACTGATTTGAATCAGGCTCCTGCTCCTTCCAAAGACGTCGAGATTAATTTCAAGACCATTTAAACTGGACTATTATAACTTCAAGTATGATCAAAACAAAAATCAATAGCTTGATTTCAAAACATTGGTTACTGTCACAATTTAAACATTGACTGTTTAGAATTCAATCAAATTACTTTCTGTTTTAATGAGACATGGAAAGTTTCTACCAAGCTTCCCTGCTCATCTGTGTACTAATCATGTCTATTTTCAATGGAGACAGACTACAAGATAATTTTTTGAGTACAACAAAATCATTCTTTTTATAATGGACCTTTCATGACCTTAAGATATCATAATCGAAGGTATTTATTCGCAAAATGCTGGAGTAACTCAGCAGGTCAGGTAGCATCTCAGGAGAGAAGGAATGGGTGACGATTCGGGTCGAGACCCTTCTTCAGACTTCTGAAGAAGGGTCTCAACCCGAAACATCACCCATTCCTTCTCTCCTGAGATGCTACCTGACCTGCTGAGTTACTCCAGCATTTTGTGAATAAATACCTTCAATTTGTACCAGCATCTGCAGTTATTTTCTTATACTTTAAGATATCATTTAAAGATACTTTAAATCCAATTAAGTCATTGTGGTAATATCGGAAACAACAATTAACTTGCACACAGCCAGGTCTCACAATTAGAGCATTTCTCCCCAGAAAAATGTGGAAAATTAAATTGTGCTGGAACCACAATAGTAATTAACCTGCACCAGTTTCATCTGGTAGAGATCTCATTTGTACCAGCATCTGCAGTTATTTTCTTATACTTTAAGATATCATAAAGTACTTTAAATCCAATTAAGTCATTGTGGTAATATCGGAAACAACAATTAATTTGCACACAGCCAGGTCTCACAATTAGAGCATTTCTCCCCAGAAAATGTGGAAAATTAAATTGCGCTGGAACCACAATAGTAATTAACCTGCACCAGTTTCATCTGGTAGAGATCTCATTTAACCCCCCCCCCCCCTTCCCCCCGGCCTCCTCATCATAGATTAAACCAGTACCAACCATGCTAATAACAGTGTTATAGCTGATTTTCAATGCGTAATTTCATAGTTTGCACTGATAAACCCGTGTTTGAATCTCTTAAAGGGAAGGTGATCACTGCGTCCAACCACAACGGAAAACCATTGCAAAGCTTTGGGAGGCTTAATGGAAGTTATGCCAGCGTGTGTTTCTCTCCACCACAGGGCCCAGGAAGCTATGCAAGTCCATGATGAAATGCCAGTAGTAGGAAATCATGAATGGTGTCAATAGCAGGAGAAACGCATCAGGAAGCATTTATCACTCAAACTCTTCAAATGTACAAGAGGTTATTTCACAGGACTTCACTGCAAGCTTGGGGGGAACGTAGGTCACAGAAGTGGAGGCCAATTCTCTGGATGCTTTCAAGAGAGAGTTTGATAGAGCTCTTAATGATAGCGGAGTCAGGGGTATGGGGAGAGGGCAGGAACAGGGTACTGATTGTGGATGATCAGCCATGAGCACATTGAATGGTGGCGCTGGCTCAAAGGGCTGAATGGCCTACTCCTGCACCTATTGTCTATTGTCTATAAGTGGTCAGTAGCATTATAGGTCCCATTCCACCCCATTCTTCTTTAATGAGATTCAACATCAAAAATGGAACGTTTGGCAACCACATAGATTTTTAGATTGATACAGTGCGAAACAGGCCCTTCGGCCCAACTCGCCCACATCAGCCTACAATGTCCCAGCTACCCTTGTCCCACTTGCCTGCGCTTGGTCCATAACCCTCCAAACCTGTCCTATCCATGTACCTGTCCAACTGTTTCTTAAACGATGGGATAGTCCCAGCCTCAACTACCTCCTCTGGCAGCTTGTTCCATAAACCCACCACCCTCTGTGTGAAAAAGTTACCCCTTGGATTCCTATTAAATCTTTTCCCCTTCACCTTGAACCTATGTCCTCTGGTCCGCGATTCCCCTACTCTGGGCAAAAGACTCTGTGCATCTACCCGATCTATTCCTCTCATGATTTTGTATACCTCTCTCAGATCTCCCCTCATCCTCCTACGCTCCATGGAATAGAGACCCAGCCTACTTAACCTCTCCCTACAGCTCACACCCTCTAGTCCTGGCAACATCCTCGTAAATCCTTTCTGAACCCTTTAAAGCTTGACAACTTAAAAACATTAATTAATTTCTGACCGTGTTACTCATTTATTTATACTGATCTCACTCCTACCTCTTCCAGATCATGCTGCACAACATTCACAGTGTCTTGATCAGATATGGAGCCCTTGCTCTCTTCCAGTTTATTCAATCTGAAATGAAAATTTGGAAAATGCGAAAATGATCCTCCAATCACCATTGGTAATTTATCTCTTTCTATATATCAAGGTTACAATTACAAAGTAAAATTTAAAAGAAAAATAATAATGGAATGTTACTAAATGTAGTTATTGTTTCAATATAATGAAAGCCCCAGAATTTCAGTTGGGGAAGAAGTAGCTGATCATCAACTTTCGTAGGTCACACAACGGGGAATACGCCCCGATCTTTATCAACGGGCACAGTGTGGAGAGAGTGTCCAGCTTCAAGTTTCTGGGCACTCACATTTCGGAGGACCTAACACGGTCCAATAACACTGCTGCGCTGGTCAAGAAGGCACAGCAACGACTGTTCTACCTAAGAACACTGAAGAAGTCTGGTCTGCCCCAACAGCTGCTGACGACATTCTACCGCTGCACCGTAGAGAGCATCCTAACACATGGCATCCCTGTGTGGTATCTCAGCTGCACGGAGGCAGAGAGGAAAGCTCTTCAGCGGGTAGTCCATAGAGCTCAGAGGACCATCAGAACACAGCTACCAGCCTTGGAGGGCATCTACAACACACGATGCCTCAGAAAAGCCACCAGCATCCACAAAGACTCTTCACACCCCTGCAACAGTCTGTTCGAACTTCTACCATCGGGCAGACGATACAAGGCCTTCTACGCCCGCACCTCCAGACTCAGGAACAGCTTCATCCCCAGGGTCATAGTTGCTATGAACCGGTCCTGCTGAGCCGGATGGTCACATCGCACAGTGATCCGGCACAGATCTACTTGCACTTTATTCTGTCTTAAAACTGTTACAATTTGTTTCTTTGGGTTGTTTAAATTAATACTGACTAGCTAATTAAATTATTGCATCGTATGGGAGGCGCATTCCCAATCTCGTTGTACCCCTGTACAATGACAATAAAGATATATTGTATTGTATTGTAACACTCTAGCCTTGATTTTAAACAGGTGAAGCATATGGCAAACAATACAACATGGCAAACATTGGATGGAGGGAAGTTTTAACTGCTGGAACACATTTAAATGGCACACTTCAGTCTTCTATTCAAACTAGCAAGAGTTAGTAGCTGACCTGGGGATACGAATGGGAATTGGACTCTACAGAACAGTTCCTTGTAGTCGGTTAAGTGATTAGGTCGGGTTGTTAAGGAAGCCAATGATCTACTACTCATCTCCTAGCATTAAATGTTTATGCCAATGTTTGTCCTTGTGCTAAAACAATTTATGCTTAAAGCACACTTCATCGTAAACTGAAATCACTTCAATGGTTAACCCGGGATTGATCTACATTCTAACTCGAATCAAGGTTCACACTGATTAGAGTTATCATTAAGATTTACTTTATTCATTCACCTGTATAGTGCCTTTCATGTTAGCACCTGGTGAGTTAATATTCTACACTATTACTGAAGTAAGTTGCTACATTAGTTTATTATAATTTTACGCAACAGTGAAGTGCTCTGAGTCAACAAAGGGTTAGGCCTCAGAGGGCAAAAGTCCCCTGGATTTAATCAGACACCACACAACATTGTCTGGTAAGCTTGTTCAAAAATATCTCTTATTTCAAAGTTGCCTGATCCCCTTTTTAACTACATTGGACTCTTAAGACAAAAAACTGTTAAATACTTAATGTGACATTTTTATATAAATGATGGACTAAGTTTTAATTGACGAGGCAAAATGTATTCCTCTTAAATTGGGATCCACCCATTTTCATGGGCCTACCCAAATCAAACGTGATTGGGAATGTAATGTTTAAAACCTGTGTGCTTGTAAGTAGGAATATATAGTTCACAATAGGTTGGCACAATGCTTTGCTATTATGTCTAGTTCCCTTTTTAATATGAGCATTACTATTATGTATTGAAAACCATATAAATCTGCACGCTTCAGCAATGCAGTGGAATTTTATTCTGTGTGATACATTGTGGCAAATATATGCTTATCGTTAGATTTTACTAAGAATACACTTGCACCATGACTCCAACTGGTGGTATCCATGTCCACACTGATATGTGGTGGATTATGGCAATGTACTTGCATACTTTGTGAATACTGCGTGGTCATTGTGCTTGTGACATGATTGAGCCTTTGGTTAGATGAAAGTCACATATAGCATCTTTCTGAACGACCTAAGAATTTGGGGAAGGATTGATGCACAACGTAAATGAGATCCCTGACATTAGAGCGCTCTGTCCATTGAGGTTTAGAACCAATCGAAAATCTAACACCTAACCAAGATAGTCTGCAGTACACCGGAGCACAGCTGATGATTAGCAAGACACCCTAAATCGATGGAACTTGGAGAGATTTTTCCATTCACACAGACTAGGATCTCTCCGAAGATAGACACAAAATGCTGGAGTAACTCAGCGGGACAGGCAGCATCTCTGGAGAGAAGGAATGGGTGAGGTTTCGGGTCGAGACCCTTCTTCATCTCTCCATTCAGGTTCACATGAGCCTGTAACCAAACACAAAATTAACATTGCTTCTATCCAGAGTGCAGACATATAGACCTGACCATAACTTCATTGGCAAGTTCTTAATATTATTCATTCTGTCTTTCTGCAGAACGCATAAAATGAAAATCTAGACGGACATGTTTCAATCAAGGATCCAATTAATGATATGGAATGATCTGTCAAATCTTTCACTGAACTCTTAGCGTATTAAGCACAGTCTTCCTAATCCTGGTTAATCAGCAAGTTTCAATATTTGTAGGTTTAGACTGTGGAAATGGTCAAAAGTTTGCTGATCACTTACGTCCTTTGGGCACTGGGTGGACCTTTAGGTCTCCATCACATCTACCTTGGGAGAGATAGCCATGCCTTACTGTGGATGGTGACATTTGGTGGATTTGGGATTGGATGGATTCGGGAATTTTGGCAATTGCCAAAATACGTGCAAAATGCAAACATTCGCTACCAAAAGATTCAAAGGAAAAGAGACCCACAACTATCAATGAAAATTATCCGTCCTTTTGGCCAATTTGTAGTTGGGGTTTATTTTGGTATCATTGCTCTCTTCAGTCTATCACCATTGAGTGGTTTCTACATCATGGTTTTGCCACTTTCAATCACACTGGGTGTTCATCTTGTAGCTAATGTTGGTGAGGAAACCTCCGATATAAAGGCAACAATGATGGGCTCCTTTGTTACATCTATCATCTTCTTTGGAAGACCCATTGCAACAGTACCCATCAGTATTGTTGCTAGTGTTGTCTCCACGCAACACCGTCACTACAAGACTCCAAATGACACAGCAGACAATTTAAGTGCACGACTCTACAGATTGAGTTTAGCTTGGCTGGCTTTCACAATGCCGATCTCCTATTGTATATTCCACAATACCACAGTTACAATTACATATGTCACGGACACCATCAGCTTTATCCTGGACTCAGTCCGAATATTCCCATTGGTTAGTGGTCTCCTTGAGTCTATATTACTTCTTCCATATCATACATGGAAACTGTCTACCGGTGGAACTGGATTAACCCATGGACACACTCAGGAATGGGAAAAGATATTTGCATCCATCTCTGCCATACAGACTGACCGGGAAAAATTAGCGTATCAGGTAATTATAAACAAACCAATAATGTTGATTGATCTAGACTGCCGTTTCCTCCTCCACCTCTCTATCTACTCTTTATTTTTCCCAAGCATTCTCAATGCCTTCAAAAAAATAACCTAAAAAAAATTAAGAACAAGAGATAGGTTCAAAGCTCACAAAGGTACATTGGACCTGAAGCCTTGTTATGATGGTGCTGGTTATCTGAGGAAGGCAAATAGTTATCTCCAAAGAAGGAGAATTAAAGATGGCCATGGCAATATTCGGTAGATATTGTAGATATCTTCAAGTAGACATTCGAAAAGGACTGGGAAAATGTGGTTGACTTCAGGGCAGGTGGGGAGTGGTAAATGGGAAGTGTGGATAACAAAACAGAAGAATTGGAGGAGGTGGGAATGGTGATGGTGGAGGGGGCATAATTGAAGGAAGGGGGTCAATATCTGTTGTTCCTCATTTCCCCAGGAAACCGAGGGAGTCTGACAGCATGTGGCAGATTTTATGATGTTTCAATTCAAACCGTTTGTTTCATTTTTTTAAAATGGGGTGAATATTCTTTTACTGTATAACTAGAGCATTTGATTTTCTCTGTAATGGCCCTGCAAAAAAAAAATGGATGTTCATTACAGAAACAGCTATTCTCCCAGTTACTCTTCTGAAAAAGATGTAAGATCAACTGCCTGCTTTCCAGATGTTTTCCCAGATGAAAACTGTTTGAAGAAAATGACAAAGAATGTAATTCATTGTGACATAAATTCTTAATCCTGGATAGGTCTGGTTCTTTCTGGTTTTGAGGAGGATACAAGGTGATGGTAAACAATGCAGTGAAATTGATAAAACAGCATAATTGATAAAACTTGCTGAGTTATTCTTTCTAAATTCAGACTTGTATTTCCTTCAGGTGCTGGGATTACACCGGGAAGCAACTATGGAAGAAATTAATAAAAGTTACAGAGAGTTGGTGAAACTCTGGCACCCTGACCACAACCAACATAATTTAAATGAAGCAGAGCAACAATTCCTTGAGATCCAGGCAGCATATGAAATACTTGTAAAAAAAACAAGCTACGAGTGACACGCTAGACCACTTTAAAAATATCAAGACAAACTGGTTTTATAGCTGGTTGCAATTTATGGTACAAATTTGTTAAAATTGTGGCATTGAATAAAGGTGAACTGGGGCTAAATTTTCAATTATTTTTCCTTATTCTCCTGATTAGCCAGAGTATTCATGCCCCATCTGCATTACAGCTAATGAATCCTCCCCTAACTCTCACTCCAAAGATCACATTGTACAAATTAAAAAGACAGATAGGAATATCATTGTCGAGGTATATTATTTATATCTGCCTAGATTTATTTCATTCATCAGCCAACTCAATGTGCTTCCTTTCCCTAACAGGTTTACTTGTCCAAATAATATCAGTTGTAAGGGTACTTCCATTTTGGAGCCTGAGCCAGCTTGAAATCAGAAACATAGAAAATCTGAGCAGGCGGCCATTTGGCCCTTTGAGCTTACTCCACCATTCAATACAATTGTGGCTGATCATCCAAATTCAATAGGCTGTTCCTGCACTCTCCCTGTATCCATTAATCTCTTTAACCAAGATACAAGTATCTCATTCCTTCCTGCATATATTTAATGATTTGACCTCAACTTTTTCTGCGGTTGAGAATTCCACAGATTCAACACTCTTTGGGTGAAGACATTTTTTGTCATCTAACCCTAATCCTGTGTGCTCTTAACTTGAGCAATAATCTTAAAGGAAGATGCAGGCCTTCAGTCTGAAGAGTTAATGCCCTTTAGGAACATTTCCCTCCTGACAATTCAAAGTGTTGTAAGTTGATATTTTCTCAAATAATTAGCAAATTACACACCTTGATTTTTATCAATGTCTTCCCGATATCCACTTTCTTACCAACAGCCTGAAAAATGTCAACTCTCAATCCTTGCCTACAATCCTAAATTCGAACTTTCCAATCAGGTATCAGCTCCTACCAAATCTTTTAGACCCTAACCAAGGGATCAATTAAACTCTACATGTTCATTAGGGCAGCACGGTGGCGCAGCGGTAGAGTTGCTGCCTTACAGCGCTTGCAGTGTTGGAGACCCGGGTGCGATCCTGACTACGGGTGCTGTCTGTATGGAGTTTGTGCATTCTCCCCGTGACCTGCGTGGGTTTTCTCCGAGATCTTCAGTTTCCTCCCACACTCCAAAGACGTACAGGTTTGAAGGTTAATTGGCTTGGTAAATGTAAAAATTGTCCCTAGTAGGACATAGTGTTAATATGCGGGGATCGCTGGTCGGCACGGACCCGGTGGGTTGAAGGGCCTGTTTCCACGCCGTATCTGTATCTCTTAAAATTCTGATGGTAACTAGGTTTCATCTTGATCTGTCTGCAATCTATGGTACAGTTCATTACATCATATTCTTCCAATAGTTCTCATCCATTATCTCGGTCTGGAGTTGACTATATTGTTTCATAAATTAAGTTTGCTTAGCCTGTTTGCTTGCTATGCCAAAGAAAGAAAATATGTTTTATACAAATCCAAATGAAAGCTAATGGCATGTTGGCCTTTATGACAAGAGGGGTTAAGTATAGGAGCAAAGAGGTCCTTCTGCAGTTATACAGGGCCCTAGTGAGACCGCACCTGGAGTACTGTGTGCAGTTTTGGTCTCCAAATTTGAGGAAGGACATCCTTGCTATTGAGGGAGTGCAGCGTAGGTTCACTAGGTTAATTCCCGGAATGGCGGGACTGTCGTATGTTGAAAGACTGGAGCGACTAGGCTTGTATACACTGGAATTTAGAAGGATGAGAGGAGATCTTATTGAAACATATAAGATTATTAAGGGATTGGACACGCGAGAGGCAGGAAACATGTTCCCAATGTTGGGGGAGTCGAGAACCAGGGACCACAGTTTAAGAATAAGGGGTAGGCCATTTAGAACGGCGATGAGGAAAAACTTTTTCACTCAGAGAGTTGTAAATCTGTGGAATTCTCTGTCTCAGAAGGCAGTGGAGGCCAATTCTCTGGATGCTTTCAAGAGGGAGCTAGATAGAGCTCTTAATGATAGCGGTCAGGGGGTATGGGGAGAAGGCAGGAACGGGGTACTGATTGTGAATGATCAGCCATGATCACATTGAATGGCGGTGCTAGTTCGAAGGGCCGAATGGCCTACTCCTGCATCTATTGTCTATTGTCTGTCTATTGACCACACTTCCTCTTTTCATTTACATCAATTACATCACAACGGTGTCTGCTCAATGTCACACATACATTTGAGTTACAATGATTCAACTCATGAAAATAAAAAATATGGTCTAAGAATGGCAGGCAACACATATAATGGAGTACCATCCCCAAATAAGACAGCAAATGTAATAGTTTAACGTTAAGTATAATTCTTCAAAAATATTTGCCTGGATTTTTTGTTTGTAACTTCAGAACAAATTGCTCTATCAATAGTATATGAACACCTGAATTTGTAAGGCATTAACGCCTTTTGTTAGTCATGAAACAAACTGCGCATGTATCACTGTATTGATGGTTTTCTAGATTCTAAATATGCTTCTAAGTAAAATTACTTTCTTGGTTTGTAACTGAATGATGCCATCTGCTGAAGGGCCAGTTTTTGTCTTGTCCTGTGTTCTATCTGCATTTTCGATAATGTTTACTATGGATCATTTGCAAAGCATGAGTGCCATCTACTGGCAAGCAAAACTTCTTCAATGATGCAGAACATCTATATACTAAAACTCTCATTTGTTATAGCGCGACAATTTTAGGCCCACCTTACTCACCATTGTCACTTTAGCGATAATGCAAGTAGTTTTATTGAAATCGGTGTTATATCTTTAAAGTGAGTCACATTTTAAAGTTTAAAAGGAGGGGAGGGGAAGGGGGGAGTGGGGGAGAAGGGAGAGGGGGGTTGAGGAGAGCGGGGAGGGGGGGGAGGACAGGGTGCTGCACCAATGCAGGAGAGGTTTGGGCCCAACGGGTCCACTTTGTCTAGTATGTTATATATGTTAATAACAAACATTTTTTTACCTCTCTTTTGAAGAAGGGTCCCGACGCGAAGTGTCACCTATCCATATTCTCCAGAGATGCTGCCTACCCCGCTGAGTTACTCCAGGACTTTGGTGCTGGTTTACAAAAAAAGACACAATGTATCTACATCCTTTTACCTCTGCAGTCTCTGCCTCATCTCCACCTCTTCAATGGCTCGATAGGTTCACCCAGTGGGTAGATGAGCCAAGGCAGATTTGATTCGAGAATGATCCAAAGATAGGCACAAAGTGCTGGAGTAACTCAGCGGCTCAGGCAGCATCTCTGGAGAACATGGATAGGTGACGTTTCACAAAGTGCTGGAGTAACTCAGCGGGTCAGGCAGCATCTCTGGAGAACATGGATAGGTGACGTTTCACAGAGTGCTGGAGTAACTCAGCGGGTCAGGCAGCATCTGTGGGGAACATGGATAGGTGACGTTTCACAGAGTGCTGGAGTAACTCAGCAGGTCAGGCAGCATCTCTGGAGCAAATAGATGGGTGACGTTTTGAGTCGGGACCCTACTTCAGACTTATTTTTTATTACATTATTATTTTATTATCCTTTTTATCATCCTTTTTATTACATTAGAGAATGATCCAATTCGTTCTCCAGCACAAGGTCCACAATGCCAGATCAGACAGAAGGAAATTGAATAAAATTGGCATTGGAATGTATACAAAAACACTTATTTTAAAAGAAAATTGACCTCGCATTGAATGTTTTTACCATTTTATGCCACTTTGGGTGAAACAAGTGCAAATTGTGTACATTTAGCAGGCACTAGAATTCTCCATTTTGTCTTTGCCAAATCGACAGGTGGCTATTCATCACCTGGCAGCTGTAAGTAATAGTAGGTGAAGCACAGGTGAGCACTCTGATCTAGCATTGTGGAGCATGACAACCTCATTTCTGGGATTAATGTGGTATTTCAGTGGTTCCCATTGTATGTGAATGGGGAGTAACTAGCATCAACCTCTTCTCTTTTCACCAATGCCAATCTTAAGGGAGCTATTGAGAGGTACTCACATGGAGTCTGGGAACAATTTCTTTCCACCTTTTAATGTGATTATAGTGTATCAGTGGCTGATGTAAATAGTTAAAGCTGATCCCGCACAATATTTACACAAGATTACAATCCGCTTGAATCAGGATGTTTGGGTTACGCACCAAAAAAAAATCAGCAGGATATTTATTCTACTGTTGGAATTTGTACTATGGCTGCATTGTTTAATTTGAGCGAACACACCAGATACAATATGTTCACAGCTAGGTTTGATAATACAAGATCATGCTGTTGATATAATCTTTAACTGCTATTCCAAAAGTAACAGTATAATGCAGTGGGGTGTCACAGAAAATTCTCAATTGACTGGAGTCAAAAGTAGGGTGTGGTGGTTGTCAAAGGTTGATCATCCCAGTGCCTGGGCTTCAATGCAGGAGTTCTCAGGGCAGTGTCCTAGACAGACCCATCTCAGTTGTTTCATTAATTACCATCCTTCCCCATTATATGGTCATCGTAGTGGGGACGTTTGCTCATGGTTGCACAACATCCAATTCCATTTGCAGTTCCTCAGATAAAGAAGCAGTCCATTCCCACATGTAGCAAGACCCAGACAAATTTCAGCCTAATGCTGATCAGTAACATGTAACATTCACACATAAGAGCTAGCAGTCCCCATCTTCAATGAGAGTCCAACCACCAACTCTTAACATTGACTGGTATTACCAGTCCTGGATAGAATGGATGTGGAGAGGATGTTTCCACTAGTGGGAGAGTCTAGGACAAGAGGTCACGGACTCAGAACTAAAATACATTGCTACAGACGGCTGTGGAGGCCGTCAATGGATATTTTTAAGGCAGAGATAGATAGATTCTTGATAAGTACGGGTGTCAGGGGTTATGGGGAGATGGCAGGAGAATGCGGTTTGGAGGGAAAGATAGATCAGCCATGATTGAATGGCAGCGTAGACTTGATGGGCCAAATGGTCTAATTCTTCTCCAATCACTTATGAACATGCCAGGACCCCACCATCAACATCCTAGGGATCAACATTAACCAGCCTGGAGCAACTGGACCAGCCTCAGAAATACTGAAGAGGTAGGTGGCTGGGCATCCTACAGCAGGTAACTTATCTCGTGACCTCCCTAACCTGCTTCACCAGAACTGTATCCATCATGCCAAATATTCATTCCATTCATCATGAGTGAATCATGGTTGCTAGGCGGTTCATATAGTCCACATATGACACATAGGCCAACATTACATTTTGTATTTAGTTTAAGTGACCTGTATTGCTTTGTCCGAATATTAACAAAGATTACAATATGAATAGATAAAATAAAATGTATTAAAAATAACAACCAATAGAAATGTAAACAACAATTGAATCATGTAGTCAACATGGCAGTCAGAATGACTGTGAGAGACACGCAGATGACTCATTCTATGGATTCTGCTCAGTGTGCAAGTTGCAAAGAGCACAGCTAATAAGAAAGTTACACTACAGTCTGTTTATCCTTCACCGTATTTCCCCTTTCCTGTCTAGAAATTGGTCATTTTGTTGAGGTGCAGGTCTACAAAGCAATCAAGAGAAAGTGCCAGAAACAGAGCAGGTCAGTCCACATTTGTGAAGAAAAAACAATGTTTATGATATTTTAGGTGTGGCTACTTCTAAGTGTGTACTTTCATTACAATGCTGTATTATTTAAAGGTTGGGACTTGGCAGAATATAAAAAACATCTTGAATTAAGTTAGCAAGGAAGACAATTGAAGCAGCTGGCATAAATGAGTTCAAAAAAGTAGCACTGGAACCAAAAATAGATATAGGCGTGGGTGTAAGTTTAAAGTATTAAGCTCAAGGGAAAAATATCTCTGACAGCACATGGGGAGACATTAAGAAAAAAAAGGAACCTAAATTCACATAATGGTCTTTCAATTAGAACACGTATTGTGAAGAGAAGACCACCTTCAGTGAAGGAATAAAAAGGGAATTTCATTACAATATTGAGATTATATTTAGAGAGGGAGAGAAATCAAGCTAACTTAGAGATATGTACAGTAATAACAGAGTTGCAATGATAGGATCTTTCTAACTTTGAAATATCTAAATACAGCATGAAATAAAAAGGAGAGAACTTAGCATTTGTTATTTTTTGCTTTATTAGCATGTTCTACTTCCAACCAAGCATGATCGTGGTTCTGGGAAGCAAAGCAGCACGAGTAAACAAATTGAAGTTAAATGGGCAGTTCAGTGACAGCAACACTAAAAACAGAGGAAGGAGTTAAAGATTCAAAGTACAGAACTGTAAATGAATGGATGAAAGGGGACCCAACCCAGATTGAACATTTCAAGAAAAGAGGCAGCCCTAAAGATGTTAGCTATTTAAATATGTCATGCATGAGATACAAGGTAAAAACATTCTGACCAGAAATGAAGGGGATATACCAAAAGTTGTAATTCCATATATTAACAGCTATCAGGTAACTAAAAGGATTTTTAATCATCATGATCATAATCATACTTTATTAGCCAAGTATATTTTGCAGCATACGAGGAATTTCATTTGCCATGCAGTCATACAAATAAAAAGCAACAGAACACACAAAATATATTTTACCATGAACATCCACCACAGTGACTCCTCCACATTCCTCACTGTGATGGAAGGCGAAAAAAAGTTAAATCTCTCCCTTCTTTATCCTCCAGCGGTCGGGGGCCTCTAACCTTCCGTTGACGGGATGATCTTATTCCCATAGCCGGCGGCGGGCCTTCCTCATCGGGGCGATGAAGCTAAGAAAATTGATGAAGGCAGAGTGATAGATGTCGTTTACGTGAACGTTAGCGATGCTTTTGACAAGGTCTCACAGAGTAGGCTGGTCTAGAAGGTTAAGGCACAGGGGATCTGTGGTATGTTGGAAAACTGGATCCAAAATTGGCTTGGTGATTGGAGGCAGAGGGTCATGGTGGACGGGTGTTTATCGGACTGGAAATGTGTAACATGTGGTGCACTGCAGGGATCAATACCGAGACCTTTATTGTGTGTAATATATATAAATGACTGGAATGAGAATGTGGGTGATGTAAATTTGTAGATGAGATGAACATTAGTCAAGTAGTAGATAGCATATAAGGTTGTTTAAGGATAGAATGGGGCATATTTCAGCTGAAAAGTTGGGTGGAATGATGGCAGATGGCATTTAATTCTGACAAGTGATGCACTGAGCTTCTCTAGTACTTTGTGTCCTTTTGTGTAAATTAGCATCTGCAGTTCCTTGCTTCGACAGTAAGATTATCCATTCAGATACACTACATAAATACAATCAAGCCAAAGTCAAGTAGAATAGATGAAGCGAATGGATACAGAGTTCAAAATATAGACACAAAATGCTGGAGTAACTCAGTGGGACAGGCAGCATCTCTGGAGGGAAGGAATGGGTGACATTTCGGGTCGAGACCCATCTTCAGACTGGGAGTCAGGGGAGAGGGAATCTAGAGATATGGAGGGGTAAGGTGTGAAAACGACAAATCAAAGCAGACGGTGATTAATGAAATGTTGAATACAATAGACAATAGGTGCAGGGGTAGGCCATTCGGCCCTCCGAGCCAGCACCGCCATTCAATGTGATCATGGCTGATCATCCACAATCAGTACCCCGTTCCTGCCCTCTCCCCATACCCATTGACTTCGCTATCATTAAGAGCTCTATCTAACTCTCTCTTGAAAGCATCCAGAGAATTGGCCTCCACTGCCTTCTGAGGCAGAGAATTCCACAGATTTACAACTCTCTGAGTGAAAACGTTTTTCCGTATCTCCGATCTAAATCTGCCTTGCTGTTCTTACCACCAAAGTGGATAACCTCACATTTATCCACATTAAACTGCATCTGTCATGCATCTGGCCACTTACACAACCTGTCCAAGTCACCCTGCATCCTCGTAGCATCCTCCTCACAGTTCACACTGCCACCCAGCTTTGTATCATCTGCAAATTTGCTAATGTTATTTTTAATCGCTTCATCCAAGTCATGAATGTATATTGTAAAAAGCTGCGGTCCCAGCACCGAGCCTTGCGGTACCCCACTAGTCACTGCCTGCCATTCTGAAAGGAACCCATTTATCCCCACTCTTTGTTTCCTGTCTGTCAACCAATTTTCTATCCATGTCAGTACCCTATCCCCAATACCATGTGCTCTAATTTTGTCCACTAATCTCCTATGTGGGACCTTATCAAAGGCTTTCTAAATAGTTCACTTGTTCCCACTTCCCAGAGAATCTCACCATGGTTGGCCCCAGCAGGTGGCGCTGCTGCCCCTCAGAACCGGCTGAGAGCAACGTGTCATCTCCAACGATCGCTTTGTATTTATTATACGTTTTATTTTCTGTGTATCTCAAAAGTGGCTTTAAAGAGAAAACCCGCTGTTCAAATGTCAGCCTGATCCTTCCATGCCTTGGTGTCCAGCCACGGAAATATCGTGGAACAATTAACCCATTTCTCGAACTTTCCACGTCCTCGGCGCAACTTGAGTAACTCAGCGGGACAGGCTGAGAAGGAATGGGTAACGTTTCGGGTCGAGACCCTTCCTCCCAGACTGAGGAAAGGTCTCGACCCGAAACGTTACCCATTCCTTCTCTCCACAGATGCTGCCCGACCCGCTGAGTTACTCCAGCATTGTGTGTCCACCTTTTACACGATAAGCTGCTTGTCCCTTGAGCCTTTTTAATTGCTTTAAACGTTATCTTTCCGCTTACTTGCATTTTACAGAAGCAAAGCCGATTTACAATGTTTTAAAAACTTGTCGATAAGGGGGTTAAGATGAGACTACATTCGACTACATTTCAACTCCTTTTGGCGCTATTTTCTGTGTCTCCCTTGTGGTGACGTTGACGAGGTCGGGCCGCTCTCCCCCGGACTTCGGAATCACTCGGGAAACTTCGTCAACCGGAAGTGACGCACTGGGAGTGAGCGGTGCCGCCGAGTTGCTGAGAGTTTTTCTCCCTCCTTGTCGCGAGTTCCATTCTGAGAAGTGCTTCTGGTGGTATCGGTTGTCCAGAGGGGAGGTTCACGCCTTTTGGACTCCAAATTAAAGAAATCATTTAATACAAGTCTTCTTTAGCCTCAACAATTGAGAGAGAGAAGGAAAAAAAGAAATCACCAGTTGGGTGGGTGAGTTCTCTCTCTCTCAAGAAAATTCCCCTCGGATTCCTTCAGACTGCAAGACCAGTCCTGTTGAGGTTAGGCAGACCACCTGGCTGTTTTAATTAGGCAGCGAGGGGATCCGGCAGAAAGGGAGGACAAAAGGTTTTCTTCCAAACTAGCATCGATCTAGAAGGAGAAAAAAAGAAGAAATAAACCAACTGAAGACGAAGAAAGGAAGCTGGAAGCTTGATTTGTTGGGAGGAGGGGGGGGGGGGGGGGGGTTTATGAGACAAAAAGAGCCAAAGTGCTAACTGACCACTGGGCCCTCTGCAGAATCGCCCCCAAAGAAGAAAGGCTGTGTTTGTGACACACGCACCCCCACTGGTAATTAGATTCGGTTATCCCAACGTTATTTCTCTGTCTATCTCTCCCCCCCCCCCCCCCCCCCCTCTTGTTTTGTAAAAGACTGTTACGTGGCTATTTGGTTCCTTTCTCATTTTTGTGCGGTCTGATCGCAAAAGAACCAAAGACGGGAGTGTTCATTAATCGTGTAAAATTTGTTGGCAGCCTGTAATAGATGGGACACAAATGATTATTATTCATCATTGTCGATTTGTAGCGTTTCCAAGACGTCCCAGAAACGCCGCTGAGAGGAAGAGATCCATTGACGGAAGCTGAATCTTCTGCGTGGAAGACCTACAAGAGTGTTTGCTGAGCTCTCGCTTTAATTAGTCGAGCTCGTTAACTACCGACTTTCAAGAAACAACAAACGGAGATGGCTAAAAAGCAAAATCAAAAAGGTGAGTAAAAAAAGAATAATAGTGCATTTCACCAATGCTAATTTGTTTTTGGCTTTCCTTTCTAAGCTACAATCATCTTGAGAAATTTGTTTATTCATTTTGTGTTAAACCCACTTTCTCAAAACGCAATCTATTCAATTTCACATTCGTCCAATATTACGAAAATAGTTATTTATCCGTGAACCCAAAGAATTGATTTCGGATTACTTCAGAAGTACAACTTTTTGAGCCCGAGTTGGTGTTACTCCATTCAGTGAAGTGTTGGTGAATTTTGACAATTTGTGTAGTTTCTCAAGCTTGGGAAAGAGTCTAATGGGCAAAAATTACACAATAGAAAATAAATTGACCAGTTAGACATGTATTACCTATTATGGTTAGTATATTCTGATTCGTGAGAAATAGTGCCATAATATGATTGGGGGGGTGGGGGGTTCTGTTGTATGTTCAAGATTGTTCTTTGTCAATATATTGGTTCATTAAATGAGGAAGTACTAGTTGCCATGCTAATAACATTAAGTGCAATGTAAAAATTAACAATAGGAATCGTGGACAAAGTTTATGACTGGATTGTGTAAAATTATAGTATTCAAGAAAGATCTTCTGCTAGAAAATGGTGAATAGATTCACAGATATTACACGATTAGTGAACATTCCCGTCTGTGGTTCTCTTGCAGTCAAAATTTACGAAGGGAGCAAATAGCCACGTAGCAGTCTTTTAGGCAGGAGATTGAGCATATTTCAGAAAGGGGGGGGGGGGGGAGTACTGACGTGCAATGCCAACCAATTGTAAAGGGAGATTAGATCGACTTTAATGGCTTTTGCAAATAAATTTTGCCAATACGTTGATACTCTCCCGAATACATACATAAGGAAACTGCATATTTTGTTTGATTCTCTTGTGTTCACCTGTTTTTCTTTCACCCTTCAATTCTTTTTTGGAGGGAGGATTGCCCTGTCCTGTCACTTTGTCTTTTTCCATTATCTGTTTATCATCTAGGTAAGTAATAAAATTAATTTTAAAAAAGAGCATATTTATAATGCATAGTTGAATCAAAGGTTGTACTGTTACAACAAAAAGGAAAGAACTACCAAAAATCTGGAAAATGAGTGAAGTGTTGGCTTTTAACAATTCTGTTGGCATAATGGGTACATTACTCACGGCATTTTTCACAAATTACTGTGAATATACTATTTGTGCTGATCATTTGCTGGTTTGTGTTAAATGTAACACTTAGTTTTCAGCCTGAATTACATTTGGCATATTTTTTCCAAAGTTTTCAATTGTATACATGACTTTCCAATAAACATGATTTTAAGGAGGAGGGGTTCTGTTTAACATCTGTATTGTGTATTTACATAGATAATTAGGAGGTCTGTCAACTAAAAAAACCCTCTGGTATGTTAGGAACATATGATCCATTGATAGGAGTCAATGATGTTCAACCTAAGGAGAATTTCAGTGCAAAACCTCACACAAGTAAATCAAGTAACATGCTGTAATTGCAGAACTATCTTTCAAATGTAATTATATCCAGTTTTTCTGTCAAAGTTAGCACTGTTCATGTGTTTGCTATACTTAAATTTTAAGTTTCATTGAATTGTTTCTTTTTCCTAACTCTGTTTTTCTGGTTTGGAATTCTCACCCATTAGTGAGGGCACGTTGTTAAAAAGGATATGGAAATCACAGCAAGTCCTGGTATTTTTTTTTTTTTTAAACCTAAAAATACTGGAAATACTCGTAGACAGCACATGTGCAAAAAGAAACAGTCACTGTTTCAGGTCAGTGACCTTTAGTCAGTACCCAGAATATTAGATGTCATGGTGTGCTCTCTGGTCAGTCCCCTTGGTGATCCTTTTAAGTACTCAATGTGCCTTCAGCTTCATATTGTGACTTCTTTTTTTTTTACACCCCCCCCCCCCCCCCCCACTAAACTCTGGCTTAAGCAGCATTCTGAGAATTGCAATCCACAGGTTTCTTGCATCAACTGGCGTATTCCAGTTTGCTGCCTGATTGAACTACTTTATTCCACTGATAGTTCAGTGAAGCTCATAGACCTGAGCTGCAGCCTCATTCATTCTTGGAGCAGAAAAAGACTACCAACAATGTTTTTTTAGATTATTTTTTTTAGATTTAGAGATACAGCGTGGAAACAGGCCATTCGGCCCACCGAGTCTGCGCCGCCCAGCGATCCCCGCACATTAACACTATCCTACACACACTAGGGACAATTTTTTACATATTACCCAGTCAATTAACCTACATACCTGCACGTCTTTGGAGTGTGGGAGGAAACCGAAGATCTCGGAGAAAACCCACGCAGGTCACGGGGAGAACGTACAAACTCCGTACAGACGGCGCCCGTAGTCAGGATCAAACCTGAGTCTCCAGCACTGCATTCGCTGTAAGGCAGCAACTCTACCGCTGCGCCACCGTGCCGCCCGTTTTGTTAGATGTTTCAAATCCAAAGAACTATTTGTTTAGTCTGTTTTTTTCCCTCAGTGCATTGCCATGCTCTAAACTCAAGCATATAATGTCAAGTGGACTGTTCACAAATAAAATGAGTATACTGAAAATGGTGGTTATTCACTGCGGATAAATTTATTTGCTCCCCTCATGTAACACAGTTGCACCAGTACGTCCAACTGTGGATGTAACAGGCAGTTACTTGTGTAATATTTTTAATTTTGCATTTCTTGCCAGTTATCTTCTGAGTTTGTGGTTTACTTTGGTTTAAAGCAAAGTTTCAAACACACAGATTTGATTTTTTTTAATGTAACAGATGCTCCACAATTGTTTTTAATCCACTTTTAGACTAATGAGAACAATCTGATCTGTTGCACCATTGCTCAATATTGAACTGGTTCTTCAATTATGTTTAAGAATGGTTCATGTTGAAGTAACCTTAGCAATGTTTGTGTATCCCTAATTTTATTAATGTTATATTTGCATGCCAAGAGTTCTGCAATTAAATATCAGAGCAAATGTATAATAAGCTGTCCCCTGAATAGGCACAAATAGATATTAATCCATTCATTCCCTTTGTAAAGTCCTGCAGCTTGGTAGCTTTCAAATGAATTTGTGGGTCACATTTGTGTTCTGTTGGTCATGCTTGGAAAATGGACCTTAAAACGTTGGAATTTAGAAATCTTGCCAACACTATCTTCAAAATCAGCTTATCAGTATACTGGTCGATGTCAGAAGGCTGCCAATAGAATACTTGCTTGCAATTGGTAAATCATTAATCAACTATTTTAAGCTGCTGAATTTGACTTTTCCATTAGAATTTTGCATAAAAATAACAGGAGCTTACTAAAAATGAAAATTGACCAAGACCTGGTCAAACTTCTGGGATTTTTGTTTAAATTAACTTGTATGCTGTGAACATTTTATTTTGTATACCATAATTATCCTTCAGAAGGTGATGTTGAACCACAGCTTGAACTGCAAGAAAGGGAATTAGCGATTTTTATGCAGACTTATGATCTGGAATGTTAGGTGAAAAGTTGTGGAAGCACATTAGGTGTAACAAGAGGTCGGACAAGCTTGGACTGTTTTCTCAGGAGCATCAAAAGCTGAGGGGAGACCTAATTCAGTTGCGTTGTTCAATTGAGTTGGATTAATTTTCCTTGTGTAACGGAGATATGAAAAGTAGGAAATACTTTTTTTTATCCTCGATCAAGACACTTTCTGTCTGTAATTACCTGCTAATTAGACATGGTGAAACCAATTTTCTGTACTTCAGATGTATAGTGTTTATGGTTGTCAAGGTTCCTGAAAAATAAGTTAAACAAGGTGCTTTCCTTTCCCATCTTCATTGGAATTGTGAATTCCATCTTTGGGCCATCATAATTTTGAATTTGTCTAATACGAAAGAGATGCAGCAATATCTATGACACCAGACGTAGTTGCTTGATAATTCAAACTTTGATACAATGTAGACACAAGGAGCTGTAGATGCTGGTATATCAAGCAAAACTCAGTGCTAGCGTAACTCAGTGGGTCAGGCAGCATCTCTGGAGGAAATGTACAGCTGACATTTTATCTGAAGGGTCCCAACCTGAAATGCAGCCTATCCATATTCTCCAGAGATGCTGCCTGACCTGCTGAGTAACTCCAGCACTTTGTGTTTGATACAATGTATTTGTTAGAGAACACCCCCCCCCCCCCCCCCAGCTAAGATAAGCATTGCATTCTCTCTGAATGCCTTTCTTTTTTTTCCCTGAGTGCCTCTTTAATTCCTTCCCTGAGAAGGGAGAGGTAGGAGCAGAGAGAGGGCAAACTATTACATAAGATGCATGAGTTCCAATGTATCTCCTAAGCGAGCAAGAATAAAAGTTGGTTGAAAATTAATAAACCTAAAGGGTATCGACTTTGCTTCAGTGGTAGTACTCCGGCCTCTGAACCAGAAGGTTCTTGGTTAAATTCCTCCAAGTATTAGCAAATAATCAAGGCTAATAATATTGAGGGAGTACTGAAATAAAATCATGTTGGACGCACTCGGCAGGTCGGGTGGCATCTATACGAAAACAAAGTTGCTAGGTCCAAAAAGATACTTTGAAATGGAGTGCTGTTCTTCAAATGTCATGTTAAGTCCTGTCTGATACAGAAAATCATGAATCCAGTGCAGTGCTGGCTGCAGAGACCAGTTCAAAGCAAAAACAATATAAACAGGAGTAGCTTGAATTTCTTTGGAGATTTGATTGCTGACCAGTTGCCATGGACTCCGATGGCCAAAACACCATTCTGGGCACGATGTAAGCTACTTGTCCTTGTCCAAGTGTTTTGCATCAATTATGCTGATAATTAATCAAATATGAGGCACATCCAAATGGACACAAATATTGAATTTATTTTGATTTAATCAGACAAATAAAAGCTGGTTCTGTTGTAAAATTTGGGCTGAAACTGGAAATGCAAGCATTGCACAAAACATGCTCAAAAAGCTCAACTTAAAATAGTGGATAATGACAAAGGTTATCGAAGATAACGGCAGGTGTCTGGATGAACTGGGGAGGTAGGCCAAGGAATAGCAGGTGGAATTTAACTCTGACACGTGCAAGGTGTTGCATTTTGGCAAGTTAAATCAGTGCAGAACTTGGACAGTAAATGGTAGGGGACTGAAGAATATTGTACAATGGAGAGACCGGAGGGTACAGGTACACAGATCCCTGAAAGTGGCACAATGGGTAGAAAAGGTGGTCAAGATGGCATTTGGCACATTTGCCATCATCTTTCAGGGCATTGATTGCAGGTGGTGGGACATCCTGTTATGAGTGTACAAGTGGCTGGTGACTTCACACTTGGAGTGTTGTGCAGTTTTGGTCACCCTGCAATAGGAAAAGTGTCATTAAGCTGGAAAGGGTGCAGAAAAAAGATTCACAAGGGTGTTACTGGGACTGGTGAACTTGAGTTACAAGGATATGGAGCGTAGGATAATGAATAATTACCTTTTAGAGATACATAATGTCATGAACGGCATGGTTAAAGTGATTGGTCAGTCTTTTTCCCAGATTAGGGGAGTCAAGCTAGAGGGCATAGATTTAAGGTGATAGGGGAAAGATTGAAAAAGGAACTGAGGGGTAACTTGTTCATGCAGGATGGTGGGTATATGGAACGAGCTGCCAGAAGAAACTAGTGGGTACAATTCCAACATTTAAAATACTTTTAGACGGGTATATTTATACGAAAGGTTTGGAAAGATATGGGCCAAAAGTAGGCAATTGGGATTAGCTCAGATAGACATCTTAGTTGGCATGGACTAATTGGGCCAAAGGGATGGTTCTGTGCTGTATAACTGACTCGATCAGGTGATGCCATTGGATGTCAGCTGTGACTCTTGGGTGTGAGTTCAAGTTCCACTAAGTGGACTTGAACATAAGATACTCCGATGCAATATTAAGGGAGTGTTATATTGTTAGTTATGGTCTTTCAGATAAGGTGATAACCCAAAGGTATGGAGTGTGAGGGTGGTAGAATTGAGAGCTAATAAGGATAGGCCATTTGGGGAAGGAGAACAGGGTAGGTGGTGGGAGGGGGGGGGGGAAGAACTGAAGGAGGGAAGTGTATCAAGATGGTGCAGTTCAAAGGAGGGAGGTGGAAAAAAGGGTGTGATCAGATTTTTTTTGTGTGTGGCAGAGCCTGATCTCCAATCATCTTGGACCTCCTTGCCATTAAACCAGGGTTCAGTAAAGACAATGTGATGGCTGGTGTGCATGGACCACCCTATGTTTTTTAAAAAATTGCACATGGGCATCTCTACTCTTCTGAACTGGAGTAGAAACAAGTAAGGATGACACTCATGGACTTTAAAGGCTCCGTGCCAGTATTTTGAAGAACAGCAAAGAAATGCTGCATCTGTTCACCGAGGCAATCTCTTGACATAATTAAAATTGGTTAATTTCTCAGTTGTTTTGGGGGCCTTCTGTGTTTAGTTTGGCTGTCATTTTCTACATCACAGCAATAATTAGACTTGCTGGTGCATTGATATAAAACTAAATTAAAGTCTTTTATGTAGAGTAGATAATGATTAGGGTTTAAATATCAATCACATGGAATACATTAGCAACAATCTTTTATCATAGACTCCAGCTATTGAATGTGTTTTGTAACTTGGGAACTATGTTTAAGTATTAAAAAGAAGTAATTTTATGGTTCAGCAGTCTTGGTTGAATTGTGCCAGATGTGGGAAATTGCTTCCTTATTTCAGTCTAATATTCTTTCCATTAAAAATGTGCAAATGGGCCAGACATTGTACAAACTATTATGAGCCCGACAACAAAACACAATGATATCGGCGGATTTGATGTCTCAGTGGGTTTTAATACTCCTTTATCAACAAAACCAACAAAGATGTGAAGGAGATTTCTCCGACTTGGCTAAATAATAGCTGATTTCTTGGGTTCATTTGGGTTGTGGGTACTTATCAAAGTGCATGGTAGGTTTGAGCTGAATGATTGCTTGAACCAAATGGGAACATTTTAAATTGATTGGGAATAATTGAATAATCTTTCTCGGATGTTTGCATGACAGGATTGTGATGATGAAACAGGATGGAGACTGAAATAGAAATCTTTTGTGTATAGTGTGGAGGTAGCTCGTATGGTCCAGAATGGATAGTAATCTTTCCTGTAATGTATTAAATTAGTGTGCCCAATACGATTTGATTGACATTGTCACATAAGGCAAATTTAAGTGAGATGTGTGTGTGCATATATATATTTTCCTTTTACTTGTCTGAGTGGTGGGCTTCCATTTTAGTGTGTTCTTGCATTGTGGTTGAATGTCCATTCCACAAGCCTTGCAGCCTGGTTTTTCTCCCCCTAACTGGCCATTACAAAATCTGTGGAAAATTGATGTGGCCGTTTCCAATGGTGATTGCATCCGCATGCTGTTTCCTGTGGTTCCCTTCAATGAATTCCGACACCTGTTGCTGCAAATTAAGCTGTCATTCTCCAATGACTGCAGGATGTTTTTGTCCGTATACCAGAGATTCTAATCTTGTGTGTTGTGTGTTTTCTTTTCATCTCAAATCTGTCGTCATTGAGCTGTAACAAGAATGTGGAATCCCAGGTGAAAGGCAATTGGTCAATGTATCAGAGGATTGTCTCGGATCATTTTTCAATTAATCAGCTGCACCAGAAAATGAAAAGCGTGGAAGGGATGTGGAAATTTGGAAATATTTCAGGAAGTTAATTTCAATCTTAAGTATTCCCCACCTGACAACTAAAAAGACTATTAATTTTGCCACAAAAAAACCTGCAGATACTGGAATCTTGCTTACGACACATTGCTGGAGTAACTCAGCCAGGCAGACAGCATCCCTGGAGAGTCCTGATCTGAAACGTTGCCGATCCATGTCCTCCACAGATGCTGCCTGACCCGCTGAATTACTCCAGCACTTTGTGTTAATTTTGCCACTGTAGCTGCTCTGTTGGGAAAGGCCCAATAGGCATTTATCGAGATGGACAATCTCCAGTTGACTATCGCCAAAGATTTGCACCTACCCTTCCAATCTTGTCAAAACACTGCAGCAAATAGCTTGACAGTGCAACATAGGATGTTGGATTAGAACTATGTCCTGACATTCCCAGAGAGATGTGGAAGAACGGGCATCTGCTTTGTATAAGGCAGCCTACCAAGGCGGTCCCAAACATACCTGGGACATGGTGGCAAAAGAGGTATCAAAATGTCTCCCGTTCCTAGGACTGGGTGAGGGTTGTACAAAATCTTTTGCAAAGTCTCACCTCGATGTATTCTGCCCAAATATGTGATGGTTGAGAATTCTTATACAGGATCAGGCATGTGTGCTCCCTTTTCATAGAAAACTCACACGTACCTTTTACCTCTTTTTTTTTTTTTGCAGCAAGAATATGTATAGGAAGGGGGAGATTTAGCTCTTCCACAGGAGCAAGGGAAAGTGAAAGCGGAAGCAGAAGCCCAGGGGAGTACTCGTTTGAGGTGCCTGACAGTGAAGAACTTGTAGGGCCTAGCAATCTTATTCCTTCTGAATTAATGCACCACTTCTGTTGCAGTCATGGATGCTGCATTATCGCATCTGTCCACACAGTGCCAGCTCTGATTAAAGGTGCCACAAAGCGCGTTCAGTCAGAGTTACGAGTGGTTGAATGCTCTTCACAAGGTGAGGCACCCAAGGGCAGTGGGCTGCAGTCAGCCAAACAGGAAGGGAAAGTGCTCCGCAAGCACAACAGGAACATCAGTTCTAGCCAAGAGGATGCAGATAAACTCGTGTAAAGGAAGCATTGGAGAGAGTTTGAGGCAATGCATAACAAAATACCATGGACGGGATATGGGAACCACACAGGAATCCACACTCTTGACATCTTGTCACGTGGAGCCTGAAGGGTATCAATTTAATTGCTTATCGAAACATACCATACAGATGACACTAACTTTGGAAGCGTAGATAGTGAAAAAAGCTGTCGAAGGTTACATTAGGACATAGATCGGAAGATTGTCTGATACAGTAGGGCATTGATCAGCCTGAAACTTGGGTGCAGTGGTAGCAGGTGGCATTTAACTCAGACAAGCGTGAATTAATGCATTTGTGAAGTCAAATACTAGTAGGACATGGAGTAAATGGCAGGGACATATAGAGTTGGTGTATAGAGTCCTTGAGGTGGAAGTCCATAACTTGCTGAAAGTGACAACACAGGTGGATAGCTTGGTAAAGAAGGCATTCGGCATGCTTGCAATCAAAGGACGAGGCACTGAGTACAAGACTTGGGACGTCGTGCAGCCGTACAAAACATTGGTTGCACTGCATTTGGAGTACAGTTCCGATTGCCACACTTCAGGATGTGGTAGTAATCAAGAGAGTGCCAAGAGATTCATCAGGATGTTCCTGGGAATGGAGGGCTGGAGTTATATGGAGCGATTGCATAAATGGCGTGACCTCGTAGAAATTGGGGGGCATAGGATATATATTCAGAATCCCCCTCCCTGGGACAGGTTTTGGGTGAAAAAAAATTAAAGGAGGTCTAAGGGGCAGTTTTTCCATCGAGGCTGGTAGTTATTCGGAACAAGCTACCAGAGGAGGTGATGGAGGCAGATGGTGTGGTGTTCAGGTGGCATTTGGACGAGTACTTGGACAAGAACAGTGTAATGGGATACAGGTCCAATGTGGGCAAATGCCATTAGTGTAGATATGCAAGGTGATTGGTATGGATGAGGTGGGGCAGATGGACCCGCCTTGTGCTGTATATTTCCCTGCCTTTGCCACTGCCACCCTGGCATTACAGAACCGTGTGGATCCTCTTACTGCTCCATGCCTGTGCAAGCAGACATTGTTCAGTGGATACACTAGAGAGGTGCATCCGTCGGACAAATTGATATTTTGCAGCAGCGGAGAAGTGCAAACCTGAAAGCAGCTACGAGTGAGCAGTTCCTTGGCGTGGGCATGGGTGTGGAGAGTTTAGCAGCAGCCTGCTCGGTCTCTTTAACGTCTCGGTCAAAGAGCAGAGCAGGGACATGTTGACCTTCCTCTAGGTTTTAACTAGAAGCAGCTTTTGCTCTTATGCCTTTGCACCTGTATCTTTGTAAATAGAGGTTTTTAGTTGGGGGGGGGGGGGAGATTGCAATCTTGGCACAGTTCTGTGTGAACAGCAGAAGACCACTCTTGTACTGTATACATGATTGCTTCGAGGAGAGCTCAAAGAAAAAAAAAAGTAAGTGGATTTGTGCGAATATTTACCTTGAATAAACTTTGAACTGTGAGGTGCATTTAAAAAATGTGCCACGGATCAACAAAAGTGCATTTTCAGCACACTGGCAGAACTCGAGCAACTGGTTCTGCGGACGCGTGTGTTTCCATAACATGAATTGGATGAATTGCGGAATACTATTTGTATTATGCAGGCTGAATAGGTTATAACATGATTTCGATCCCGAACTAGAGAACCACTGAAAGTTATTTTAGAAGTCAACAAGCAAAAAGAAAGTAGTCTTGGCGGGCAAAAAAAAAATCAGTGTTGGAAGAACAGGTAACCTCCCTGCAGTAATCAGCCATTATTGCCTCTTAAGAACAGCTGCTAGTGCACCATGAGAGGCCACTGAAATTGGGATTGGATTTATTATCACATGCACGCTATTCAGGTGAAAAGCATTCTTTGATTACAATCAGCATATGTGAGTCCCACGTGTAGTGCAAAGTGAAAGGAAACCTTGCAGGATATAGTGTTGCAGTTACACAGCGGGTGCAGATTTAAAAAGTGTATGCCCCGCAATGAAGTTGATTGGGGGGTCGGTAATGCATCCCTTGGCTGGTGAGAGGTCCGTTGAAAATTCTGATGATTGGAAGAAGCTGTCCTTGAATCTGATTGTATGTGTTTTTAAGCTTTTGTATCTTCTACCTGACAGGAGAGGGGAGAAGAGAGAATGACCAGGGTGTGAGTAGCCCTTGATTATAGACACACAATGCTGGAGAAACTCGGCAGGACAGGCGATATCTCTGCAGAGAGGGAATGGGTGACGTTTCGGATCGAGAAGTAGCGTCTCCACCCGAAAAGTCACCCATTCCCTCTCCAGAGATGCTGCCTGTCCTGCTGGGTTTCTCCAGCATTTTGTGCCATATCTTCGGTGTAAATCAGCATCTGCAGTTCCTTCCTACACAGTCCTTGATTATGTTGGCTGCTTTCCCGAGGCGCCGTTAATTGTAGGGGGAGGGGATGGTCTGGAGTGTGTAATGGACTGGGCTACGTCCACAACTCTGCAATTTCTTGAGGTCTTTGACAGAGCAGTTGCCGTACCAGGCTGTGATGCGTTGTGGTATGATGCTTTCTATGGTGTATCTCTAGAAATTGGTAAGAAACATTTGAGACATACCAGATTTCCTTAGTCTTCTGAGGAAGTAGAGGTGTCGGTGTGCTTCCTTGACCATAGTATCAACGTGTTTGGACCAGGTCAAATTGGTCATAGTGAATCAGAAACTCTAACCCTTGTTTCCCAGCGTCACAATTGTTTTTATAATACCATTTCCTTTAATGCACATTTTCATAGGAACGTAACTATCACATTGTAGCAGAACTACCTATATGTACAAGATAGATAACATAGTCTGAAAAAGGGTCTCATAGAAACATAGAAAATAGGTGCAGGAGTAGGCCATTCGGCCCTTCGAGCCTGCACCGCCATTCAATATGATCATGGCTGATCATCCAACTCAGTATCCTGTACCTGCCTTCTCTCGATACCCCCTGATCCCTTTAGCCACAAGGGCCACATCTAACTCCCTCTTAAATATAGCCAATGAACTGGCCTCAACTACCTTCTGTGGCAGAGAATTCCACAGATTCACCACTCTCTGTGTGAAAAAAAACTTTCTCGTCTCGGTCCTAAAAGACTTCCCCCTTATCCTTAAACTGTGACCCCTTGTTCTAGACTTCCCCAACATCGGGAACAATCTTCCTGCATCTAGCCTGTCCAACCCCTTAAGAATTTTGTAAGTTTCTATAAGATCCCCCTCAATCTTCTAAATTCCAGCGAGTACAAGCCGAGTCAATAGACAATAGGTGCAGGAGTAGGCCATTCAGCCCTTCGAGCCAGCACCGCCATTCAATGCGATCATTGCTGATCACTCTCAATCAGTACCCCGTTCCTGCCTTCTCCCCATACCCCCTCACTCCGCTATCCTTAAGAGCTCTATCCAGCTCTCTCTTGAAAGCATCCAACGAACTGGCCTCCACTGCCTTCTGAGGCAGAGAATTCCACACCTTCACCACTATCCAGTCTTTCTTCATATGAAAGTCCTGCCATCTCGACCCGAAACGTCACCCATTCCTTCTCCAGAGATGCTCCCTGTCCCGCTCAGTTACTACAGCATTTTGCCGTGCAGCGTAGATTTACTGGGTTAATTCCCGGAATGGCGGGACTATCATATGTTGAAAGACTGGATCGACTAGGCTTGTATACACTGGAATTTAGAAGGATGAGAGGAGATCTTATCGAAACATATAAGATTATTAAGGGGTTGGACATGTTAGAGGCAGGAAACATGTTCCCAATGTTGGGGGAGTCCAGAACAAGGGGCCACAGTTTAAGAATAAGGGGTAGGCCATTTAGAACTGAGATGAGAAAAAACGTTTTCAGTCAGAGTTGTAAATCTGTGGAATTCTCTGCCTCAGAAGGCAGTAGAGGCCAATTCTCTGAATGCATTCAAGAGAGAACTAGATAGAGCTCGTAAGGATAGCGGAGTCGGGGGGTATGGGGAGAAGGCAGGAACGGGGTACTGATTGAGAATGATCAGCCATGATCACATTGAATGGCGGTGCTGGCTCGAAGGGCCGAATGGCCTCCTCCTGCACCTATTGTCTATTGTCATCTGTTTAAACCAGCATCTGCAGTTCCTTCCTGTCTACATGGACTTGTTTTTCCACTTTCCATCATCAATCCTGCCAGCTCTTGCATTCTCCTTGTAATTGTGTTAACTAATTTTTGACCGTCTGACAGAGCTGATTGTGTGTACCCGAAAGCTTAATGCCATTACCATTGTTCAAAAAAATACTGACCTCTGACATCTCAATAAAAGGTGATTGTTAATAGCACTACAAGATCTCTAAATCTCAAACTAAATAAGCACAGTGAAGAACTTGAATTATTTATAGCCGCAGTACATTTTAATGGTTATGGTAACAGTGGGGCTTGCTGTGCAGGTGTTGTAAGCACGGTATAGGTTTAGTTGCTGAGAGATTTGAAGATTTTTATGGCTGAAACAGGATGCTTGGATATAGCAGCTGTGATTCTGCTCTAAAAAGATTAGAAGTTCAGTTGGAATTTGGCAGAATTTCTTTTTTAACAAGACAGTATGTCTGAATAACGTTTATAATGTCAAGATTCTGCTTATGTCTCCAAGTTAAAGCCGCTCGATGGATTTTGACAGTTTGACTTGTAAAATTTATTTGCTGCACAATTAATCATGGATGCAAAAGTGTCTCCAGAGCTTTTGGGAAGTTTTTAATTTAAGCCTTAATTTTGAGATTACTGAGAAAACCAATGGCTGAACATCTTTACCAAAGAGTGCTCTCTTTTGGCCACTGAACAATCCATATTGGATCCCATTGTGCTGAGCAAAGCAGTGTGGTGGGATCCAATTTCTAGGCCATAGTTTTTTCAAAAACTAGTTGTGCTTCTGTATCAGCTGACGAGGTGAGAATTGTATTTTCTTGTTGCATGCATTTAAACTGAAATGTTAATTTTGTGTTAATAGCCCAGTGGCATCTACAAATAACATTTTCATATTTTTCTGAAACCTATCTATATTTGGAATAGTATAAGAAAATAACTGCAGATGCTGGTACAAATCGAAGGTATTTATTCACAAAATGCTGGAGTAACTCAGCAGGTCAGGCAGCTGAAGAAGGGTCTCGACCCGAAACGTCACCCATTCCTTCTCTCCCGAGATGCTGCCTGACCTGAGTTACTCCAGCATTTTGTGAATATATTTGGAATAGTGCTATTTCGGACAAAGATGGTGGGGAACTCGGCATTGATAATATCAATGATTTTTCTTTCCTTTTTGAAATACAATGTGTGAATTGCCCTACATTTCATAAAATAGGAATCCTGAGCTATTTCACAAGTGGTGACATATAATGTGCTCCTTGGCTCACTCAGCCAAGATGATCCAGTTACCTCAAACAAGGTCTTGAATGTTCCTTTCATTTGCTGGAGGTGTTCTTGATCTTCAGGATTTTGCTAATAAGTAGCCGCTGCTATACAAACTATCAGCTTTCACTTCCTTCATTCAAAGACTTGTCCCACCTGGGTCAATCCTCTTGCTCCCATGCCTGTTGGGCAGAAGCTTGAAAGCGTGCACCACCAGACTCTGGAACAGCTTCTTCCCTTCCACTATCAGGCTTCTGAACAGTCCTACCAAAGGCGAGGGCACTCTTTGATTTGCTCCTACCCCATTGCGGATATGGGATTTTCTTTTTTCTATGCAACTGGTGTGCTACAATGCTGAGAACTATATTCTGCACTCTGTATTTTCCCCTCTGCTCTACCTATTGTACTTGAGTTTGATTTGAATTGTATTTATGTAGAGTATTATCTGTTTGGTGCAAAATAGCTTTTCATTGTGCTTCAACATACATGACAATTATAAACCTAAACCTCTGGCAATAAACACCATTTAGCCATTGGGGGTTGTGCAATGGCTCTGTGCAATTGCCACTGCAATTTGCAGTGGCAAATTTCTTGCCAGTGCTTTGGAGAGAAGCCTGATGATGTGTTGGGAAATAAATTAATTCAAACCAAAATGTGTGTGCAGAACAACCACAAAATAAGTATTTGAGGAGTAGACAGGAAGATGTTGCAATTATTTCATAAAATTGTGGTTAAAATAGTGGCTAACCTCAGTTTTGATCTGGAATGGGGGATAAAAGTGCTGAACAGAAACTAGATCCTTTCACTTCAGACATGGGTAGAAAATTCTATAGCTATTGAGAGATTTTACATCGAACTGTTTGAGCAAGGTTAGTGCAGGTATTAATGTATCAAAATCTATGATGTGGATGAGTCTGTTCTACCATTGTTCATGCAGGTCATAAGAGCTAATGAGCCTAATCTTGCCTTGAGCACTAGATTCATAGTGTTGCAGCTCACAGCTCTTCAAGCACGCATCCCAGGTAATTTGTACAGGTGGTGAAAGTTTCTGACTTGCCTGTCCTTTGAGGGAGAGAGTTCCAGATCCCAACCACTCTGGATGAAAATATTTTTCCTTGTTCTCTTCTCTAATCCTAAACCTCCAGATTTGAGACTTCTCTGCTGAGAGAACAAGGCCCTTGCTATTTTCTCCGAGGCCCCTCATAATTTTACACGGCTCCTTTAAATCTCCCTTCAACCTGCTTTTTTTCCAAAGGAAAGAATCCTAGCTGATCCAATCTTACTTCTTGGCTACAGTTTTAGTCTTCGCAACATCTTTGTAAATCACCTTGGTGTGTTTTTGGTGTAAGCGCAGCATTCTTGTAATATGGGCTGTGCAATACTTATTAGTCTAACATGTAATGCATGTAGTTCCTGCTGTTGTATTCTGTGCCTCATCCGTTAAAGCATCCAGGCATGTTATGTTTCCGCGGATTTCGGCATTTTTTAAATCCATTTTCCGCGCTTTTTGCATGGTTTCCACGTTTTTCACTTTGCCGAATAAATGGAGAAATCGGATCGAAAGAAAGAAAACAAAACGATGTATAGACTTGTAATGAACACTAGGGTTCCGCTAGAGGTCGCTAGGGTTTCCACGAGAAATCTCCCCCCCCCCCCCCCTCCGCGTGTCCTGGAAGTCTCCCTGGAAATGTGGCACCTAGGTTGGGCAAGGCAGCCAATCTCGACCTCATCGGGACTTCCACGGCCGATCGGTGGGTTGAATTTGCAACCTGCGGCCGGGGCTCTGGAACTCCAGCCCAGCTGGAGCCAGCAAATCTATCCCCATAGCCGACTTCCATGGCCTGCTGGATAAACCAGCAAAGCTCTGGAACCAAGAGTGCCAGAAAATCAATGGTGGAGCTGTAATGAGTAAATATTAAATTCAAGTGCAAGATTATATAACTAAATTAATTAAGACGGGGTTAAAATATAAAACACAACAGAAAAGCCAATTACCACCTTTTTGGGCTGATTATCAATTAATGTGCGAATATACTTAAATGTTATTAGTATACAGTGACATATTCACATTATTTTGTAAAGTCTGTTTTTACTTTGAAATGCAATAAAAGAGGCTTGAAACGGGTAATTTTGTATGTAAATTTTCCTTTTTTTTTTTTTTACCCCCGTTGTACGCCTCGCGCAAGCGCTCGGCTTTTTTCCTCTCTTTTTTGGACCTCACTCACATGCATGCCTGAGTGTCCCATATGCCAAATCCCACATTGACCTATTTTGTTACCTTAAAGGATCTGAGGGTGTGTGCTCCTAAGGTTCCTTTTTCCTCCACACCACTTAATATATTGCCTTTCCTTATCTTGTTACACCCATGCAAATGATCACCTCACTTTTATGGATTAAATTCCACTTAACACTCCTCTTTCTGCCATCTATATTTTCCTGTAATCTAAAACTTTCCTCTTAACTGTCAACCACATGGCAATTTTTTTTCATCATCTGGAAATTTCTATCTCGTTCCCCCAACATACAAGTCTAATATATGCATATATTAGAAAACAAAAGGGACAAGTGACTGAACCCTGTGGCCTTTGTTGCAAAAGAACTGTCAACCATTGCTTCCTGTCATTAAAGATAGACACAAAACGCTGGAGTAACTCGGAGACAGCATCTCTGAAGAGGAGTGGGTGACGTTTCGGGTCGAGACACTTCTTCAGACTAGCTAGGGAAAAGGGAAACAAGAAAAATGGACGATAATGTTTCAGAACTCTCATCGGAGAGCTTCCTGTCACTAAGTTAGTTTTGGATCCCGTTTACGACCCTCCGTTTCCCATGAGGTTTTACCTTCCTGATCATCCTGCCTCAAGGAACATTGTCAAGAGCCTTGCTGTAGTCCATGTTGACGTGATCAAACCAAGTCCATTTGACCACTGCAAAGAATTCAATCAAGGTCATCAGACAGGCCCTTCCTTTCACAATTCTGTGGGGCTGTCCCTGATTTAATCTGAGCTGTTCTAATTGGAGGATTTTCTCCCCTTTAAATTCATTGCAACACTTATCCCACTGATGTTGAACTAACTGGCTTGTAATTATTTAATTTGTTCCTTTATAAACAACAGTATGTTAGCGGTTCTTCAATTCCCTGGCACAACTCCTGGAGCCAAGGAGCCCTTTTGTAATGCTGGTAAATTGCTTTGGTACCACATGTGTTAAATCTCTAAAACCCTGAACAGTTTGTTTTCCGAAGAGCTGCAGCAAAATCTATTAGTAGTTAAGCTTCTGAGTGATTTTATTTCATTGCCATAAAGTCTACATTTGAACAAAGACTGGCTTGTTCTAAGAGGAAAAAGGTTGCAGTTATTTTAAAAAGGTCTGCTCTCGGCCCAGACATCTGAAGCATTTATTTTAATTTAAGACTTCACATCTTAGAATGGCTTGTTGCAAGGTGGTAAAAATCAATGTTGCTTGAATGTCAAAACTCTGACAGGGTTGTGCGAATCGTTGCACCTTTTCTGGTATATTTTATCCAATGTTTTTGCAAACTGTCACGTTAATGTTATAAAAATTGGGAGCAAATTGGACTAGTGTTTTACCCAAATTACTTTTAGTAGTAATCCTTTAAGATTTTGACAAATTTCTAGATTTGTGGTTAAAAGATTTACCAACACGACATGTATGAACCATTGAAATCTGGCTCAGTAGCATGTAAATTATGAGATGAATAAAATTAGCATACCACTTAAAAAATTAGATTGGAGGAAAAATGGATTGTGCTCCAACAAATTTAAGGCTATGTGGAAAAGAATCTGCAGTAGACCATGTTGGAGAGGATGGTGAGTGAGTAGGACTTAATGGGCAGCTCAGGCAGATCTTTGGATTAAATTTATGAACTGAGTGCCTCAGCCAGGTGTTTTTGATACTCTGCTCGTGAAGGAAATTTACCCGGATACAGACAAATCATGGTATCCTCCTGAAAGGACAACACCACGTGATTGCCATTGAAAGTGTTGCTATTCTGATTCTAGACATTTAGTTACAGATAATTGGTTTTCTTGCCCAACCTCAACTATGTTCCAATTACCTTCCTTTGTCGGAGTTGCTTTGTGTAGAGATTATTATAGACAATGTCTACTGTCATTTGATTCCAGTCAGAAACAAATGAAACTAGGAGGGTCACTTGTAGCAGAAGATGGAGGCATGGATTGACTGTTTTAAAAATGGATCATTGCAAAACAAATGATTAATATTTGGTAAAAATAAATTCTATCTTAGGTTTGTGTAGAAGGATGAGAGGAGATCTTATCGAAACGTAAAAGATTATTCAGGGGTTGGACACGTTAGAGGCAGGAAACATGTTCCCAATGTTGGGGGAGTCTAGAACAAGGGGCCACAGTTTAAGAATAAGGGGTAGGCCATTTAGAACTGAGATGAGGAAAAACTTTCAGTCAGAGTTGTGAATCTGTGGAATTCTCTGCCTCAGAAGGCAGTGGAGGCCAATTCTCTGAATGCATTCAAGAGAGAGCTAGATAGAGCTCTTAAGGATAGCGGAGTCAGGGGGTATGGGGAGAAGGCAGGAACGGGGTACTGATTGAGAATGATCAGCCATGAACACATTGAATGGCGGTGCTGGCTCGAAGGGCCGAATGGCCTCCTCCTGCACCTATTGTCTATTGTGTGGTTACTACTTGTTTTCATCTGGTTTCGGGCCTTTTGCACCTTTTGTGCAAGTATTAAAATGAACACCTGCACAGAAACTAATTTGGTAGCTTCACTTTAACTGCTTGATCAAAAATTGTTTCAAGTAATTGCACGTATATTTGCAAAATTGCTTAGATAGTTGAACAATGAAATGCATATATTGAACTCTATTTATTTTGAGTAAACTAATCACCTAATGAAATTAATGGATTATTGACAATTCATTTTTATAGTTGAGGTAACTGCCGAGCAATGACGATTTATCTTGAAATTAGTCATTTTCATGTGTAGTGGTTCATGGCCACTGTCTGCCTGATTGTTTATTTACACTTTATGAATTTATTAATTTAATTAATTACAGTGCATATAACAACAACAGTAAATCCCTCCCCTTCCCTACATAACCATGAAAACAAACAAACAAAAACAAACAAATAAATTTAAAAAACATAACTACAATGTGACAAAAAAGACAAAAGCACAAAAACATGAGTCAAGGTAATTTTCACAAGTCAAATATTTCAGTATTTTCACTGCTGGATTCAAAGAAGGTACAAAAGTGTGTGGCATTGAGGGGATAGTTTTACTTGTCCTTAATATGCTGCAGCACTGGGTTCCATATGTTGAACTTCTGAGGGTTGCCAGATAATTCATATCTCAGCCTCTCTACGTGTAAGATGCCCATTAATTCTCTTAACCAAGTCTCAAACTGAGGAGCAGAGTCTGATTTCCATAGTTTCAAAATACATCTGTTGGCAATTACCATACCATAAACCAAGATTGTGCGAGCATTATGGTCTAGCTTCTCAAGCTTGTGGAATACCCAAATGGAGCAGTTTCAGGGTCTGGAGTTAAAGTGACATTTAAAACAGTAGAGTACCATTGAAATAAAAGACACCAAAAGTTGTGAAGTTTTGGACAAGTCCAAAAGTGGTGAGCGAATGTACCCTCAGCGGTCTTGCATCTATTACACAAAGGTGAGATCAGGAAAGATTTAAAGTATTAGCATTTGACAACCTATAAACATTGGCAAAGTATAAATGTCGATTTAAAAAAAAAAAAAAAAAAAAAAAAATTTAATCTGCAATTAAGGAAGAAAAATCCTCTGAATGAAACAGTATTTGATCTTTAAAATTTCAGACAAGGTTTGGCAGATCCACTGACATTAGTAAGCAGGGAATAGAATTTCAAATTTTGTTTGTATCAACCCAAGTATTAATGGCTTTGTCTGAGGGGGAAATGTGGACGTGGCATAGTTTTCAAAAACAATTAGACGTTGGCATGCATTTCCTCCAAGAAAAGGAAAAGTCAGAGGTTAAGCAAACCACGAGCTGCTAAATACTGCTCTAACTTGTGTGGAATAGTCTAGATTTAGATTTAGAGATACAGCGCAACTCTACCGCTGTGCGATATAAAGGTGACCATTCTCAGAATTGATTTGCTTTGGACTGCAAATAGAAATTGTATTTAATAGCAACATATAAATTAGACTGCAGAAGTCAATTCTGCCTCCATCTCAGAAACTAACTTTGATACCAATTAATTCCAAATATTAATTTTGATGTCAGTTAAGTGCTATTATTTAATCATATCCGGTTATTGCCGCCTTCAAATATCCAGCAAATTTAATCCAATTATTGTTAATGATTAATATTTTAAAGATGTTAATAAGCTCACACTGTAAATTGTGCATTGGTCCAAGTGTTTAAATTTTACTTCCAAGACCATTCTTTTAATAATTATGTAAAATAAATGAACGTTAAAATAATATGTTGCTACATTTTATCTCCTGTACTCAAATATTCTGTGGGGAGTTGATGGGCATCATTGAGCTAATTTTTGCATCATTATATTTACCACACAAATAAGACCAACCTGGTTTTCAATTTAGAAACTATTGTTGATGGTGAACAGAGGACTGTTTGAGTTGGATCTTGATTAAGTCGGTTGTTAGTCATACAGCATGGAAACAGGCCCTTCAGCCCAGCTTGCCCAAGCAAACCAAGATGAACCATCTACATTCGTCCTTCCACTTACCTGCGTTTGGCCTATACGCCTCTAAACCTATCCATGTACATGTCAAATGGCTTTTAAATGTTATCGTACTTGCTTCAACTGCTTCCTCTGGCAGCTCGTTTCATATGCCCACTACCTTCTGCGTGGAACAGTTGGCCCTCTGGTTCGTATTAAATCTTTCCCCTCACCTTAAACCTATGTCCTCTGTCCTCGATTCCCATACTCTGGGTAAAAGTCTCTGTGCATTCACCCAATCTATTTGAAATTGTTTGCATTGTGCAGAATTTAGTAGATTTGGAAAGATGTTGGAGAATGAATCTTTGTGATACTTGTCTGATTGGCCAAATTGTTATTTAAGGAACTATTTGTTAGTGCTAACTTCTGCATTTTATTTATCTGAAGGAAAGACATTAGAGCCCTTTGTGGTTGAAATGATAAAAATAGGTAGCATAGTTGATCACTTTCTTAAAGCTTTTTGGCCAAAAAGTCTTCCCGAATTTATAAAACACCACACATTAAAAGCTGGTGCACGTGTCTATAGTCAAACTAATCAAATGTTAGATTTTTATTTTGAGGGAGCTGGCATAGAAAAGGCAGGAAGTTGTGCTTTAGTTGACTGGGCATTGGTCAGATTCCACCTGAAACACTTCAGTTTTGGACACTGCATTTCAGGGAGAGTATATTGGCATCGGAGTGGGTGCGTTGCAGTTGCATCGTGATGACGTGGCTTTGAGGTTTACATTATAATGTGCTATGCGTGTTTGACTATTAATGCATGAAAGGTGATGTTAAATATAGAGAAACAATGTCCTCTGATAGAAGAATGTGGAACAATTTTAAAAAAATTGACCCCCTCCGATTTAGAAGTGAATGCAAGAAACACATTTTTATAAAGTGCTGTGGAAATCTGGAACCTGCACTCTCAAAACTGGACGATTAGTCAATTCAAATTTGCAAGCTTGAGATCGCAATTTTTTTTAAAGTGAAGAAAAGGTCAACCAGGATCTTATTGAATGGTAAACCAATGTGTAAAGCTAAATGGCTAATTCCGGTTCTGGTGTTTACGCAACTTTTCAGAACAGGTAGAGCAGTTGTTGTCCTGGTTGCTGGGTGGATGCTTGTTGCTGACGTATGGTTATGTTAATTTTAACTTTGTCTCGCAACAGCTGGGAGAATTTTGATAACAGGATAGAGGTTCTTGCCAAAGGGTCACTATGTTTACCATATTTGAGAAAGGTGGTGACTGCTGATGGTATGCACCTGAGCAGTTCTGTACGTCAGAGCAATTTTGCATTGGGATTAGTGGTATTACATAAGACTGTGTTCATGAATCATTTATCTGGATATGCAGTGACTTTTGACAGTGTATCAGAACATTTCTTTCTAGATGTTACAGCAATTTGATGGAGGTTGGTATTTCAATATATTACAATATTTGATATGCATTTAAGATTCTTAATTCATAAATTCATTTAAAAAATCATTTAATTTTCCATTCTGCAGTCTTTTTATGCTTTGAAATACGACGGTTATACAGGTTGTTCAATTCCCCTTTCTAGTTTTTGTTTCTCCCCAATTCTAAACCCTCTGTGCTAGGTTTTAGAATTTTGTGTTATTAGAATTTTAAACTAAGAAAACATTTTGCTTAAGAAAAATAATTGGCAGCTGGAGTTTTTCTTTCGAAGTAGATTTCGGCAGTATGTTCCAGCCACATAAGGCAGCAAAAATTGCTTTGTTCACAAAATGCTGGAGTAACTCAGCAGGTCAGGCAGCATCTCGGGAGAGAAGGAATGGGTGACGTTTCGGGTCGAGACCCTTCTTCAGTTCTTAGTTCAGCATTTTGTGAATAAATACCTCCGATTTGTACCAGTTATTTTCTTTAAAAAATTGCTTTGTAACTAATTGGGCAGTTCATTTTTGACAGTGGCAGAGTGTTTGTGGCAAAGATCAGTTGAATGAAAGAAGGGTTAAATAAGCCTAAGATATAACTGATCTGTAATCCTGGCCAACCTCGGCAATTACGTCGTTCAGGAAGATACCATACATGTTGAAAATTAATGTCATTTTGTTATGACACCATCTTTTTATTCTTGTGCAATAATGATGGGAATCGTATTTCTGTTTTTAGCTTTGGTTCCAATTGGGTTTGTTTTTGCACAAACATTCCTTTCAGATACACGAAGAATGTATTTTAGTTTTCCGTTCTATTGTTAGGCTTGTTTGTCGTTCATGGTTCAAAAGTAAAATGAATAACCAAACATTTGTGGCCAAAATGATGAGCCCATTCAATGCTGTCCTTCAATGGAAGGGGATGCAATATCCTTGTTGGCAACGTGACAACAGTCTTAAGTAGAAGTATTAGAGGCAGGCCAAACAGGAACTGAAGTGCACAGCTATAATGTGAAATTTGGAATATATCCAGCGTTTATTCTGAAATGCTTAAAAATGCAGAGTTCCAGTTCAAAATTTCCATAGAGCTGTGCAGAGTGGATTGTTCTAGAGCTACCAAGAAAGTAGGTAAGTTTTTTAACATAGAAATTAAGTTTGGGTTCATGATTTTTGTTTTTCAATAAAGGAGCCTTTTGGCTTTGTGTGAATTGTCGCAATAAAAAAGATATAACATTTTTATATTTCAAGTAGTTTCACCATGCCCCTCCTGTAATGTTTCTCCTGGTAGAATTTTATGTGGCTTAACACTTGTAGGGAGTGTGTGTATTCCATCATTTGTTGTCATTATTGCATTATTGATCGGTTAACTTTGTAAATGGTGTGAATTGTTACTTTGTCTATTCTGTTCAATCTAAATTTTGAGTCGTTCGGAGCTGCAGAGAAATATATGCTGGTTGATGTCCACAACAATACTCGGTATAAATCAGGAGTGGTCATTTTATTTATTTGGTACTGACTTTAACAATTCGTTTGGTTTCCTGTACTGATGCTTAAAACCAGAGTTCGAATCTTGAGAGTTGTATTGCCCAGGAACAAGCTCTTTGGCCCACCACATCCATTTTAACTTATCGGCCCATCTTTCCTCATCCTTTATGCCTGCATTAGGTTTATACAATACAATACAATATATCTTTATTGTCATTGTACAGGGGTACAACGAGATTGGGAATGCGCCTCCCATACGATGCAATAAATTAATTAGCTAGTCAGTATTAATTTAAACAACCCAATGAAACAAATTAGAACAGTTTTAAAACCGAATAAAGTGCAAGTAGATCTGTGCCAGATCACTGTGCGATGTGACCATCCGGCTCAGCAGGACTGGTTCATAGCAGCTATGGCCGTGGGGATGAAGCTGTTCCTGAGTCTGGAGGTGCGGGATTAGAAGGCCTTGTATCGTCTGCCCGATGGTAGAAGTTCGAACAGACTGTTGCAGGGGTGTGAAGAGTGTTTGTGGATGCTGGTGGCTTTTCTGAGGCATCGTGTGTTGTAGATGCCCTCCAAGGCTGGTAGCTGTGTTCCGATAGTCCTCAGAACTCTATGGACTACCCGCTGAAGAGCTTTCCTCTCTGCCTCCGTGCAGCTGAGATACCACACAGGGATGCCATGTGTTAGGATGCTTTCTATGGTGCAGCAGTAGAAGGTCGTCAGCAGCTGTTGGGGTAGACCAGATTTTTTCAGTGTTCTTAGGTAGAACAGTTGTTGCTGTGCCTTCTTGACCAGCGCAGCAGTGTTATTGGACCATGTTAGGTTCTCCGAAATGTGAGTGCCCAGAAACTTGAAGCTGGAATACCCGTCTATGCTGTGCCAATTTAAATACCTGTTTAAATGTCTCTTAAACATAGTGATTGTATCTGACTCCACCTTCTCTAGCATGCTGTTTGAGATATCAATCACTGTGCGTTCATCTGTGCAAAGGCTTTCCCCTCAAATCAACTTTAGAACTGCTTCCTCTCGCCTTAAACTCATTTCATATCATATCATCATATCATATATATACAGCCGGAAACAGGCCTTTTCGGCCCTCCAAGTCCGTGCCGCCCAGTGATCCCCGCACATTAACACTATCCTACACCCACTAGGGACAATTTTTACATTTACCCAGCCAATTAACCTACATACCTGTACGCCTTTGGAGTGTGGGAGGAAACCGAAGATCTCGGAGAAAACCCACGCAGGTCACGGGGAGAACGTACAAACTCCTTTTAAACCTCTTGTTTTTAATACCCCTGGGGTAAAAGATTCTGATTACCTGCCCTATGTATGGAATTCTCTGCTACAGAAGGCAGTAGAGGCCAATTCACTGGATGAATTTAAAAGAGAGTGAGATAGAGCTCTAGGGGCTAGCACGATCAAGGGATATGGGGAGAAAGCAGGCACAGGTTACTGATTGTGGATGATCAGCCATGATCACAATGAATGGCGGTGCTGGCTCAAAGGGCCAAATGGCCTCCTCCTGCACCTATTTTCTATGTTTCTATGCCTAATGATTTCTGCACTGACAAATTCCATCAATACTCAATCCAACTTTATATCCGATTTGTATCCTGCTGTAGCTTTGGACATCCTTCAATACCCACAACACCCAACTTTACCTTCATTTGCAAGCTTGGCAACTATATCTCCTCCTTTCACATAGTCCCAGCATTGATCTCTGTGGTACCCTACTGGTCACAGACTACCAATCTGAAAGGCATCCTACCAACGCTGCGCTCTACTCCTGAGATGCAAGAATGTTCATCAGAGCCCCTACTACCTCCTTCCTTCCTTCTCATTGATCCAACTTGGCCCTGGGGATTTATCACCCCTTGTTGCATAACATTTATCACCTCCTCCTTAATCCTGCCTTGTACCAGATCTATCTCCCTGTGAACTTCTTATCTTCCACGTATAAGAACAGATAAGTGTAGGAAGGAACTGCAGTTGCCAATTTAAACCAAAGATAGACACAAAAAGCTGGAGTAACTCAGCGGGACAGGCAGCATCTCTGGAGAGAAGGAATGGGTGACGTTCCAAGTCGAGACCCTTCTTCAGACTCTGGTCTCGACCCGAAACGTCACCCATTCCTCTGTCCTGCTGAGTTACTCTAGCTTTTTGTGTCTATATTAATTCAGGACATTGCCTGGTTCCTCACATGGATTACCTCGGTACCAACTCATTCCATGGCTATGCTCTTGTTCCCAAGTACTCGTAGAATGTCCTGGGATTCTCCTTAATCTTGCCAAGGTTTAAATTCTCCTCCTTGTTCAATATTCTCCAATTCTTGTATTATAACTTTATGCTTTGAAAAATGATAGTACAGGGTATGAGAAGAGATTAGATGAGATATAATTTGTGGTATTCAATAGACAATAGGTGCAGGATTAGGCCTTTCGGCCCTTCGAGCCAGCACCGCCATTCACCGTGATCATGGCTGATCATCCACAATCAGTACCCCGTTTCTCCCCAAATCCCTTGACTCGGCTATCATTAAGAGCTCGATCTAACTCTCTCTTGAAAGCATCCAGATAATTGGCCTATTCCGTAGCTACTGTTTAAAATCCATTAAAGCTTGTGAAGTACTTGCAGGTTGAAATCTGGAGTTTGCTTGTTAAAGTATTGAAAATTATGAACATTTCCTACTCTATTGCAGACTTGCAGTTTTCATGTTAGTCTGTTTTAGCAATTAAATAGCATCTCATTTCCCCAGTTCTAATTGCTATAATTATAAAGACAAATGTGAAGTGTTAATTAAGAGCTTTGTTCCATATGCTGTCTCCACAGGTGAGTTTTGTTTTCACCTCTCAGCTTTACTCTTTATCCACACTGCCTGAACTAAAAATATTTATGGCAAAGAGCATCCAGAGAGAGAACAAGAGAGACACAGGCAGACGGTGTGTTACAGTGCATGTTAGCGACTTTTTAAATCAAAACTGGGAAAGATTGGTCTTCAATCTAACTGTTGCTCATTTCATGGTAATTCCTTTTTCGAACCAATGCAGAAATTCGTGATTTTTTCTGAAAATCGAACTGCCCACTGAGGATGATATTTCCTAATTTGTTTTTTTAATCTCTGAAATACAGCTTATTGTTTTGAAACCAAGTTGAACTTCCATTTTGGGCTACTGTACACTTCAGATGAAAATTAATAGCATCTTGTAAAACTTTGAGTATTTTCTGCATTACTGGTCTGTGACTCTTTGATTTGTCTCTCTTTTTCTTGGTTCTGAATATCTGGATTACACGGACCACCGACTTGGTACATGCTGTATATTTATGAAGCTACTTAAGCACATAAAGTGTGCCCTTACCAACTTCCTCACATCTTGAGTAAGGCATCTCTTGTGGCCCTTGTGCCGTACCTTGTAGCTGCTGTTTCAGATTTGTATCTATTCTGTAATTCAAGTTTTAAACTTTTAAATCTATTGATATTGTGAACAAATCCATTATTCCGGGAAGTCAAAGGCAAATCAGGATAGGTGAACGTGGATCAGAAATGAAATATCCACGGGTGCTTTTGCTAATACTGCGTTCAAGAAGCTTAGTATCTTCTGTGCTTGGTTTGCCTATTCCTGTTAAAGACCTTAATTTAAAAAAACTCAAGTTTCTCTCCCTGTATCTTACGCAATGTTCCCGTTCCGACAGCTTTCCCCTTAACTAAAGTGAATTGCATGATCTTGTAGAGGATTACTCTGGGACTCGAATTGCTAACTAATTTCTTTTCTTAAAAGATTTGGTTAATGTCTCACTAATGATAATCTCGCTTTTTGTTCTCTTATCTGAGTGTTGTTGTATACGTTTTTGCTTGATTTATTTGCTTTTACAATTTCTCATTAAAGTGTCCATTGTTTTCTGTGCTGTTAACACTTTCATAAATTCTCAATCCATTTGTTACAAAGCAGCAATGACATTGCAATTTATTGACAGATGAAATGCATTATTTAGTTTGAGCATTTCAGTAACTTAAGATTCGGGTGCATATCATTTTGTGATTTTATTTTTTGCTCTTAAGACATGGTTAATTGTTTGTACATTTTTTCTGTTTACAATTTAAATGAGTTAACGCAAATATTACTACATTCCTAAGATTTAAAACTGCAAAATGTCATGAGAATTGTGCAAAATTGGGCGGTCACGGTGGCGCAGCGGTAGAGTTGCTGCCGTACAGCGCTTGCAGCGCCAGAGACCCAGGTTCGATCCCAACTATGGGTGCTCTCTGTACGTCGTTTGTACGTTCTCCCTGTGACCTGCGTGGGTTTTCTCCGAGATCTTCGGTTTCCTCCCACACTCAAAAGACATACAGGTGTGTAGGTTAATTGGCTTGGTAAATGTAAAAATTGTCCCTGGTGGGTGTGGGATGGTGTTAATGTGCGGAGATCGCTGGTCAGCGCGGACCCGGTGGGCCGAAGGGCCTGTTTCCGCACTGTATCTCTAAACTAAACTAAAAAAAGCCAGTCATTTAAAAAACTTTTGTGCCTAGTACTTAAATCTCAGATCATTGATAATGATACTGAATAGGAGTAGGCTGATTGATGATGGACAGCCTTAGAGCTTTGACGTTTAGTGTTGGACATTTCCACCCTGAGGGGAAAAGTTCTGACTGTCTACCCTGTATGCCTCAAATAATTTTATATACTTCTATCAAGTCTCCCCTCAACCTCCAATGTTCCAGAGAAAACAATCCAAGTTTATCCAACCTCTCGATGTTGCTGAGACTCTTTGATCCAGGCGGCCTTCTGGTAAACCACCTCTGCACCTTCTCCAAAGCCTCCACATCCTTCCTGTAATGGGGCGACTAGAACTGCACGAGTGTCCAGTTCATTTCTCCTCATGGAATCCCTCTGTAGTAGATAATTGCCTTCTTTCCCCAAAAAAGTTATCTTTAAGAGAGAAAAAATGTTTGGCACACCAGACTAAACTGCTCTAAACCTGACTCTCGTGGTCGGAGGTAATAATTAGTTAATCTTAGAAAAATTTTCTTTGGCAGAATGTTCACATTAACAAGCATGTTCTGTTCTCTACAATACTGCAAAGTAGCTTTTCTGTGTATTTGTCCAATGTCTGTGCTACAACTTTTCTGGTACAGATGACAGAATTCTTCCATCCAAGGATCACAACCTTGGCCATCGGGGCCAACGTGTTCCCTCGTTCTACTAAGGCCCACTCTACAATGTGTTCCTTTCAAATTTAAAGCTGTACATTTAGATTTTGCGTTGATTTAAACATGTGCTTGGTAATCATTCTTTAAGAGATGAGTTGGCAATTTAGAACAGCTGAAAGAACGTTATTGGCCAGACAGGAAAGCAATGCAAATAAAAGTGCAAACATAGTGCTGTCCAGAAAACCCCCCCAAATTTCCAAATATAACAGTGTTGCAGCTGTAGAGTTGCTGCCTTACAACGCCAGAGACCTGGGTATGATCGTGACTGTGCATGCTGTCGGTACGGGGTTTGTACATTCTCCCTGTGACCACATTGGTTTTCTCTGGGTGCTCCTGTTTCCACCCGCACTCCAAAGACGTGCCGGTTTGTAGACTGATTGGCTTCTGTAAATTATTCCTAGTGTGTGGGAGATAGATAGTGTCCGGGTGATCATGGTCAGTGGAGACTTGGCAGTCTGAAGGGCCTGTTTCCATATTGTATCTCAAAACTAAACTAAAGCCTGTTTCCTGGAAGTTGAAATTGGGAATATCCTCTTGCTTTCAGTGCCTCGTTGGCTGAAATATCCTAATCTGTCTGAAATATCCTAATCCAGTGTACAGTAATAATTCCTTGAGTTCCATCTCCATTTTTAACAAGGAAAACAGTTGGTGATTTTTTTAAATTTGGGAACATTGTATTTACAAAACATTAAGTAAAGACCAAAGTTTTTCAGAAGTACCAATAGTATCTCAAATTAGCTCCTGGACTTCATAATAGACTTCAAGCTCAAACTCGAGCACAATATAAACTAGAAATGAATCTCCTCTTCCTGGCGTAGGAACAAGGAATTGTAGATGCTGGCTTGCCAAAGAAAGGCACAAAATGTTGGAGTAACTCAGTATCCCCAGAGAGCACGGATAGCTAATGTTTCAGGTTGAGACCCAGTAAGTCTGAAGAAATGTCCCAACCCAAAACGTCGCCTATCCACATTCTCCACGGTGGCTGTCTGAACCGCTAAGTTACGCCAGCACATTGTGTCTCCCCTTTTCCTGACGTTGATTCGATTGATCTCCCAATATTTGGCAAACTTGCTTCAGATAAGGGAGTCTGCATTGAGTCGCTGGTTGAAGAATTCTCTCAAGGTTTTAAAGAGCGGCATCTGTGTCATAACAAAACAAAGTTTCTATACTGCATCTTAATATGAAATCGCTTTCCAATCCAATCTTAAAATTTGATTGAATCTGAACAGCTAATTTGAATGTGATTTTCTGTTTGTGGCCGTTTCTTGTGGTGTTATTCCTTCACTATAGATACCAAGTACCTATCTGTGAAATGTTGGAGTAGCAGTGAGAAATGTAAAAATGTAATAGTGGCAAATTATAATTCTGTAACTCTTTCCTGAACAGATCCCACTGGAGCTGTGTTTGACACGCGATCCAAAGCTGTGATGGCCCAGGGAGGATCCAATGACAATATAAAAGAAAAGGTAATAATATTTTGTGTACTTGGCTTCAAATTACTTGGATTTATTGGAGGAATTTAGAAGATTGTCGCTGGAATTTAGAAGATTGAGGGGGGATCTTATAGAAACTTACAAAATTCTTAAGGGGTTGGACAGGCTAGATGCAGGAACATTGTTCCCAATGTTGGGGAAGTCCAGAACAAGGGGTCACAGTTTAAGGATAAGGGGGAAGTCTTTTAGGACCTAGATGAGAATTTTTTTTTCACACAGAGTGGTGAATCTGGAATTTTCTGCCACAGAAGGTAGTTGAGGCCAGTTCATTGGCTATATTTAAGAGGGAGTTAGATGTGGCCCTTGTGGCTAAAGGGATCAGGGGGTATGGAGAGAAGGCAGGTACGGGATACTGAGTTGGATGATCAGCCATGATCATATTGAATGGCGGTGCAGGCTCGAAGGGCCGAATGGCCTACTCCTGCACCTATTTTCTATGTTTCTAAAAAAACCCGCAAATGCTAGAAATCTGGAACAAAATGCTAGAAACACCTGACTGGTCATGGGAAGAGAAACCAAGTGGACATTTTGGTTGAAGGACCCGTCATAGGAACTGAAAGTGGGTTTCCAAGTGTGTTAAGATGCAGAGAGAAGGAGGAGAAAAATAGAAGGAATGTTTTGGAATATAGGTGAGACTGAAGTTGTTAAGATTACAATTGCTTTAAAAACTTGCAGATGGAATCAAAAGTAAAACAAATTGAAATGGCCACATCTTTAGGAGAGAGAGGAGTAAAACCAAATGGTTACCTCAAATTGTTCAACTGTAAATTGAATCCAGAAGGCTTCAGTGTACTCTGATGGCAGGCACAATGCTGTTCCTTAAGCTTGCATTGGACATTGAAGAAATGTAGAAGCCAGAGACGGAGAGCGATTCAGAGTGAGCTAGAGAATTAACATTATGGCTCCATTTTGTCAAACAATCTGCATTTGGTTTTTTTCACTGTTGAAGAGACCTCATGAGCACTAAATACAAAAATGTTTAAGTAAATGTCCTGCCACTTTATAACCTATGTTGAGCAAACAAGTTGTTAGTAGGAAGAAAATACTCTTTTGTCCTGAAATATTTTCAATTTTGCTTTACTAGTTGTGCTCTAATTTAATCGGGTTCATTAGGCCACAATGGGTAAAACAGCCCATGGTTGCCAACATCTTTTCTGAACCTTATTTTTAATTGAAATCACCAGTCTAGTTATTATAACTGCTAATGTTAAACATTTGTAGCTTTCTTTAACATTGTTCTTTTTGTTTTTGTTATAAATTCATGCAACATTATTATTGGGAAATACCATTCTCTGCAGTGCCTTTCAGAGTGAAAGCTTATTGCGTTCAACTAGTTGGCCTGATCTCTGTATTTCCAGGACCTTGTTGCTACTTGCAACCTGTTGTAGCCCTTTGTTTCACATTTTAAATACTGTTGACGAAACCTTGGTTTCAAAGCTTAGTCTCCTTCCAAAGTTTGTAGTCTTTTGAATGGAAGTAAATTTGACTAGCTGCCAGCTTTAATGTGACGTTGCTGCTGAAAATAGCAGAGGTTTGCTGCAAATCCATCGCTGATTCTAAACAGCACTGAAAAACGCCTTGTGTATTTTGGGGAAAAAAGTGACACCATAAACTAATGGCACAATTATAAAGGGAATGTACGAACACTGAGATGAGGGTTCACATGCATAAACCTTTGAAGGTGCCGAGATGTTGATGAAAATAATCAAAAATAAATCATACAAAGTGCTGGAATAACTTAGTGCAGCATCTCTGGACAACATGGATGTCACATTTTAGGTCGGGACCCTTCAGACTGGCTAAATCAGTCTGTTGAATCAATGACTAGTAATAACATATGAACAATTTCATATGTTCTTTCAGATGTCATATCAAATTTCAAAAAGGTCTGTTTATTTCTCTGAAATGTTCTCCCATTTCACATAAAGCATTTGAAAAACTAATCTGTATTTTGATCTCAAAGCATGTTTGTATTCTTCATATACATTCAAATAAGTCCCATCAGCATTTTCCCTATGCCCCATGGAACAAAAATATTTGTTACCATCAAATGAAATACTCTTGTGGGGAACTGTGGCTATAAATTGCTGTCATCTATTCGACTGTTTGTTTAATGCTTCATTATTTCCTTTTCCTACCCTCCCAAAAAAAGACTTTAATTCAGACTTTTAGACCACCAACAGATATTATCAGTCATAGTTAAACAGCATGGAAACAGGCCCTTCGGCCCAACTTGTCCATGCTGACCCAGATGGCCCAACTACACTAGTCCCACCTGCCCACATTTGGCCCATACCCCTCTAAAACTCTCCTCTTCATTTACCTGTTCAAATGTCTTTTAAATGTTGTTGTACCTGCATGAACTATCTCCCCTGACAGCTTGTTCCACATGTATAGGAAAAAAACTGCAGATGCAGGTTAAAATCGAAGGTAGACACCAAATGCTGGAGTAACTCAGCGGGTCAGGCAGTACCTCGGGAGAGAAGGAATGGGTGGCACTTCTCTCCCAAGATGCTGCCTGGCCCGCTGAGTTACTCCAGCATTTGGTGTCTACCTTCAGCTTGTTCCATATGTCCACTGACCTCTGTGTGAAGCATTACTAAGCATTAAGTCAGCTATTCAACTCGACTCTTCCATTCTGGAGTGGATTTTATCCTAACTTGTAAGTGTGACTAAGGGGTGTCTTTTATTCTTACAATTTTACATTTTGCTTTCTGTGAACTGATTACTGGCATTTGAATGGTTCACCAAGAACAAGTGGTAATGTTTAAACAAATCAATGCTTTTAATTGGGAACTTCATTACTGGAGATGAAATTCACTTTGGGCAGCAGTACAAAGCTGGATCGAAAAAGAACATTTGAATGGTGTGAAGAGCATGCTGCCAATGCTCTGCACTATGTATCAGAGGTTTATTTAATCTATCCATCGCAAAGCCTTCAATCCAGCGTCCACATCGGGATTGGAGTCCAATGCATTTGTGTATATATTGCCATTTATAAAATTAAGTACTTTCAAGTCGTTGTATACTGAAGCAGAGCTTCTCATTTGTAAGGCCTTCCATTTTTTACTAGGTGAACCAGAGTTGTGCTTCAGGTCATCTTTTGATATGATTTGTGATGTGCTTCTACTTAGATTACTGCTGTTCGTGCAATAGTTCCTAACAGGAGTAACAATGAGATCATCCTAGTATTGCAACATTATGACAATTGTGTAGACAAGGCCGTGCAAGCTTTTATGGAAGGTAAGACTTTGTTCTTTTTCTCACTCTGAATATTCTATGCAACTAATTTCAATTTAGTTCCAACCATATGCGGTGCCAATAGCTATTCAAATTAAGCGTAAAGATCAGGAGTTTCGAACTAAGGTGTGTGAAGCATAGGATAAATTCAAATCATGAGTCATATGATTAGCTCGGTTCTTCAGTGATCCAGTATATTCATCTACATTTTTGGTGATACTTTGAATCTGGACAAACAATGGCACCATTGGAAATCTTTTCATTGTTGAACCTTTTTGTATAGCTTTGGTATGTGTGCAATAAATACAATGCAAACTGTTAGTGATTCCGTGAGCTGTATTCAAACTTCAATTACTGGCGTGCTTTATTAAATTTGAATGTTGGAGCAAACAATCTATGGTTAAACCAACAGACACAAAAAAACCTGTTGCATTTTGAATAGTAGTCATCCTTTAGCTATTTCTAATGACGTAATGTAAGCCAAAAATGGTATCTGTCCCACAGCTGCTCAAATTCTGACGTGGCAGCTTGGAACCTGAAGCTTTATTCCACATTGGCAGTCAATACCTGGCACCTGCACAGTGATTCTGCCGACTTGCTGTATTCTTAACTTCTTGATCTGGCACTAAAATTTCATCATTCGTGTTCCAGTTGTCTTAAAACTAGGTTTGCATTTTGTTTTCTCACATTTTGTGTTCTGTGTTTCAAAGCGGAATTAGTCATCAGGAGTTCTGCCAACTATGACTAAGAATTATTTCCCATATCACAATTGATGTGCACCTTTGCCAAAATATATTCTGTATCTTCCCTTTTGCTCTATTATACTTGAGCTTGATTTGATTGTATTATAGCATTATGTGATCAGTTTAGATGGCATGCAAAACAAATCTTTTCACTGTACTTCGGTACTTATGATAATAATAGACCTAAACCTAGTGCAGAATTCCTCCTACCAATGTTTCCTGGTGGACTTCCAGACAGATTTATGAAGAAAAAAAATCTGTATGCTTTGCTTTCTTTACCCTTCTCCCTATCTAATTCCCCCAAAGGGATTAGGGCTCCTTTGCATAGGGCTTCAAATATGTTTTAAGACAAATCAAAGTGTTGAACATGGATCATAACATTTTCAAACTAAAATCCACACGTTATCCTTTGATGCTAATCTAGTTCCGACTAAGGCTGGTATTGGAGATTGGCACGAACTGGGCCTTCAGAGATCCAGACTGTAATGTTGTATAATATTAAGAACTATCTACCGCTTTTCCTTATTTTTGTAGTTTTTAACTATTAGAAACCACTGTGGTATTTCCATTTCCTACACTAGCTCTCTCTAAGCCGATCTGAATGTCATCGCCAAATCATGCTGACGTAGCAGTAAAAAAACTGCTGAAATTGGACATCCAGAATGAAAGCAGAAAATGGCCTGGGTCAGGCATCATAGAAAAATAGGTGCAGGAGTAGGCCATTCGGTTCTTCGAGCCAGCACTGTCATTCAATATGATCATGGCTGATCATCTAAAATCAGTACCCCATTCCTGCTTTTTACCCATATCTCTTGATTCCTTTTGCCCAAAGAGCTAGATCTAACTCTCTCTTGAAAACATCCAGTGAATTGGCCTCCACTGCCTTCTGTGGCAGAGAAATTCACAGATAAGCAGAGGGACGATTGGTGTTTCAGGCCAATGACTCTTCCACATAATTGGAAAAGTGAGAAAACAAGTGTCATTGAAGGGGGGGGGGGGAAGGGGGAAGGCCGCAACAGTTTCTGTGTTACGGTGCAGGCCATGGTTGTCAACCCAAACATTACTTTAAATGTTCAGCAGTTAAAACCCAAGAGAAAAGCATCAAAGGAACAAATTGAAAATGTAGAGGAAGAAAAGTGCTGGTTGCCTGAAATTGTTGAAATCAGTGAAGTCAAGGAGGATGTGAAAGATTTGGGTCGGGCATCATTGCAACAGATTAGGTCGTCATAAACAGGTCTGAGTGGCAGAATTACATGGACACACGACTAGAACCTCTGGGTCATCCAATGTACATATGTTAGATCAGACTTGTTGCTAACGTCCACAATATGAAAAAAAATATTGACCTTTTTAATATTCCTTTTTGGATTTTTATTTTTAAAAAGTGATAGCTATTTACAGAATGCTGAAACGCCAAATAAACATCACCAGTGCAAAATGCTGATATTTCATATTTTGGTCCTGCCAATAAGATAACGACTGAAACAATGAAAAGGTTTCTAAAATCTGTTTGTGACATTTTGAAAATTGCATCATGATATTTGATGTGCTTTTTGAATAATTACTGTAATTTAATTATTTTCATTTAATCAAGGTTCTGCCACAGAGATACTAAAAGAATGGAGTGTAACAGGGAAGAAGAAGGTAAGGAACGTGACATATGAACACGAGGAAACCACTCATCCCCCTTGAGGCTGTTCTGCTGTTCAAATGGATCATAGTTAATCTGTACTTCAAACCCTTGTTAAATCTCACCAATTAAATCCAGATTAAAATTTCCTACCTCCCAACCAATTTTCAATCTTATTAGACTTCCTAATTGAAAAGCAGTAAGCAGTGGTTAAAGCAGCCAACTGTTGCGAGAGAATCAAATCATAGGATGGTTATAACATAGGAGTTAATTTAACCCTTGGAGTCTTTGCCAGCTTCCATGGAAGAGCGTTCTAGCCACCTGCCCTCTTCCTATTATCCCTGCAAGTGCTTCCAAATAAAAACAAAATGCTGGAGTAACTCAGCGGGACAGGCAGCATCTCTGGAGAGAAGGAATGGGTAACGTTTCAGGTCGAGGCCCTTCTCGACGCGAAACGTCATCCATTCCTTAGTCTGAAGAAGGGTCTTGACCCGAAACGTCACCCATTCCTTCTCTCCAGAGGTGCTGCCTGTCAAGCTGAGTTACACCAGCATTTTGTTTCTATCTTTGGTTTAAACCAGCATCTGCAGTTCCTTCCTTCACAGTTCTTCCAGATATCTCCTTTTGAAAGCCACAGTTGACTGCTTCCACTAGTATGTCTGGTATGTCCTTGGTACTATCCAGACTCTAACCGTGAGCAATGTAAAACTGTTTTCTCATCTCTCCTTTAGTTCTAGTCTATAGACCTTTACTCTATTTCTCCTGGTTCTTGATCCTTTTACCAGTAGGAATAGTTTCAATCCCCTGTCTATGCCCTTAATGATTTTAAATACCTCAATTGGATTCCCTCATAACCACCTCTTCTCCAAGGAGAACAATCCCATTTTTTCCCAAGTCTTTCCGATTAACTGAAATCCCTCATTCCTAGAATTGTGTTTGTAAGTAACACCCGCTCAAGAGACTTTTGCAGTTTTCCTAAAGTGAGTTGCCTGGAATTGGACACAGTACACCAGTTACAGAGAACTTGTGTTTTATAAAGCTGAATCTGCTCTTTTTGCTACCAGCAATCTAATGTCCATGTTGACTGCTGAGCAAAATGCTATGTATTACTGCTTTGATATTAAATTGCAGCATGGCAATATGATCATGGCTGATCATCTAAGAAAATGCATTCTGCCGCTGCCGCCCACAAGGCCGACGAGGCCGAACTCAACGCGGTATCGCTGAAGCTCCCTACATTTTGGAACTCGCAGCTGTGGGTTTGGTTTCGACAGGCCGAATCCCAATTTTACATCCGCGGCATTACAACCGAGGAGACCCGCTATCACTTTGTGGTAGGCGCCCTGGACCGGCGGACGGCCGGTCCGGTCGCTCCTTACCTGGATAAACCGCCGGTGGTGAATAAATACACATAAATACAAGAAGCTGCTGCTCCGGATCTACGGGCCGAGCCGAATGCAGCGCGCCTGTCAGATCCTTAACATGGGCGGGCACGGCGACCGCATGCCCGTGGCAAGTCGCTCGCGAGAGGAACACTGCGCCCACCTGCGTCTACTCTTCCAGCGCCTCAGTGACCATGGCCTCTTAATTAACCCTGGCAAATGCCAATTTGGGCTTCGGGCCATCAACTTCCTGGGGCATCGGGTGACCCTGCACGGAGCGGTGCCTCTGCCGGACAGGGTTGAGGCAATCTGCCAGTTCCCGCGACCTGCGACAGTGCGTGGCCTCCAGGAGTTCTTAGGGATGGTAACATTTTACCACAGGTTCGTTCCGGCCATTTTACCACAGGTTCGTTCCGGCGGCGGCCAAACTTTTGTGGACGCTTTTCCAGTTGCTGATGGGCAAGCAACGGGGGATACAGTGGGACGCCGTCGCCACGGCGGCTTTTGAAGGGGCGAAGGAGGCCTTGGCTCGGGCGACAATGCTCGTGCATCCGTCGGCCGACGCCGCCACAGCCCTTACCGTGGACGCCTCAGACTCTGCGGTCGGTGGCGTGTTGGAACAGCCGGTTGCCGGCCTCTCGCCTTCTTTAGCCGTCACCTGAGCGCTGCTACAGCGCTTTCGACCGGGAGTTGCTCGCATTACACCTCGCAATGCGGCACTTCCGGTACATCCTCGAGCCTTCACGGACCACAAGCCCCTCACTTTTGCGTTCGTGAAGGTTTCGGATCCTTGGTCCGCCCGTCAGCAGCGCCAGCTGGCGCCTATTTTGTAGTATGCAACGGACGTCCGACACATCACTGGGAAATGCATCCTCGTGGCGGATGCTTTGTCCCGTCCGACAATTGCAGCCGTGCTTAACCCGGCCTCGGGAATAGATTACTCCACCTTGGCGGCGGCCCAGCTGGCGGGCGATGGGATGCCGGCGTACCGCACCGCGATCTCTGGCTCGATGCTTGAGGACGTGCTGTTGGGTCCCTTGGGTTTCATCCTCTGTGACGTGTCCATGGGTCAGCCGAGGCCTATCGTTCCGGTGGCCTGGCGCCGTCGTGTCTTTGAGGTGATCCATGGGCTGGCCCACCCATCCATCCGGGCCACAAGGTTTATGTGGCACGGACTTCGGAAGCAGGTCGCTCGCTGGGCCCGGGAGTGCATCCCGTGCCAGACATCAAGGGTGCATCGCCACGTCCGTGCGCCCGTTCAGGACTTCGCAGTGCCACGCCGGCGATTCGATCACGTACATGTGGACATCGTGGGGCCGCCTTCGCCGTCCCAGGGTGTTTCACACCTGCTTACGGTGGTTGACCGTTTTACGCGGTGGCCGGAGGCCATCCCGCTCACGAACACTTCAACTCGGTCGTGCGCTCGTGCCCACGTGGCAACTTGGGTTGCCTGCTTTGGCGTTCCACTTCACATCACGTCCGACCGGGGCGCCCATTTCACGTCGGAACTGCGGCCGCCATGGCCCGCCTGTTGGGGACACAGCTCCACCACTCAACAGTGTACCATCCTCCGTCAAATGGGTTGGTGGAGTGGTTCCACCGCTGTCTGAAGGCTCGTCTCATGGGCCCGGGGTGGATGGACAAGTTGCCATGGGTCCTGTTGGGGATTCGGACGACCCCCAAGGAGGATCTGTCATCGTCCTCCGCGGAGTTGGGATATGGTGCTCCGCTTACCGTTCCTGGGGAGTTTGTCCCAGCTGCTGATGGGTCCCAGGAACCCCCGTCATCGGTGCTGATCCGCTTGCGGGAGAAGGTCGGCATCTTGTCTCCCATCACAATGTTGCGTCATGGAGTGGTCCCTTCCCATATGTCACTGCCGCTGATGAGCTGCCCGTGCGTTTTTCTTCGCTGTGACTCCCACAGGTCGCCCTTGCAGTGCCCGTATGAAGGTCCCCTTCGCGTGCTGCGGCACGGGACTACTACTTTTGATTTGGACATGGGAGTCCGGCGCGAAACTGTGTCTGTGGCTCGTTTGAAACCGGCCCACCTGGACCTGAGCGAGCCACTCCAGCATTTTGTGTCTACCTTCCAAACTGGGTAGTCAGTTGATGGCTGTTTGAATGTTGGAAATGTTGTAGGGGTGCTGTTTTGATGAGTAAATGCATTTTACATATATAGGGTGGGTCTGTAAGGAAAGGGCAAGGATATCCTGTCTTTCACCAGATCCCTATACAGTGAAGAAATCTTTTATATTGGCGCTGGATGCAGTAAAGAAAACAATCTTAACGTGTTGGGAAAGCTATGCAAACTTGCCACGGCTAATTGTGACTTGCAAATAAAAATAATACCTTCAAGGTTTGACTGTCTTTAAACAATGCTTCTTCCTTTTTTAACAATACCTAGCACAAGAAAAAGAAGATTAAACCAAAGCCAAAAGTCGAAGCAGAACCAGAGCAATTGCAGTCAGATAAAAGTACAGCTAATGGTGGTGAACTGTCTGCAGCTTCTTCTGAGAAGGAGGAAATAAACGGCTATCACATGAATGGGTCTGTGAACGATGATGAGTCGGTGGATTCTCTCACTGAACACCTGGAGACCCTTTCCGTGGATGCCCAAGAGCTGGAAGATTCTGAATCATTGACTCTCGAAATAGATGGTATGGTGCATCTAAATTTTGTTCAAATTAATACTCTTGTCTTAGGAAAAAAAACTGCAGATGCTGGTTGAAATCAAAGGTATTCACAAAAAGCTGGAGTAACTCAGCGAGTCAGGCAGCATCTCGGGAGAGAAGGAATGGGTGATGTTTCGGGCCGAGACCCTTCAAGGGTCTTTATGTTTTGAATACACTATTTTCCCCACAATGTTTTAATTCTTTTTTATTTGTTTGTTTTATTATACTCTTGATCTCTCCCAAATAATTGCAAGCATTTATGTTTGTTTTTGGTAGTGGGTTGACGAATCTGAAAGTGTTTCACTATATACACACATAAACTAAATATAACACTGAAGCTTGTTAGTGATGATGCACTCTGACTTCAATATTCCAGCCACTGCCAAAACACAACTTAATAATGGTTTTGTGATGCTTTTGATTTCCTTGGTCCTTGTGTTCATGACGTGAACATCAATGCCATTTAAGCCTTGAATACTCTTAGCACAGAATGATCCAAAAGTCAAAAAATTATCCGTATTAAAATGTCTTTGTACACATGCAGTACATTAAAAAGAACTTGTGCTGACAGTGAATGAAAGCATTGAAACAGATTTTGCAAATTATTTATTAAAACTTTACTCATTTGTCGCAATGCAATTCACTACCAACTGTTATTTATGTGTCTGTTCTAGGCTAATTATTTTTTGCTACTGTATTGATGAGGAATGCTTGAATATCTCGTCTTCATTGTTGTTTGCTTAAACTTTAGTTTTGGTCCCGTCCCCCCATAAATTTCCCCCTTTCAATTAGGGGGAGAAAAAAAATAGCTTGTTTATTTGTGCATTACTCCTGCAGATGTTAACTTCCTTTTGTTTGGTCAGATCATTTTGTAACTAAGCTGGATCTTGGTCTAAAATAAAACTTTCTCTTTATCCGGCAAATCTTCGAATGAGGTAGTTTCCTTGCATAAAGTCGGTCTGTTTACTGTAAACTGTATTGAAATGACACATCTTTTGAATTTTCTAACTCTTATATCTTAACATAATATGGAAGTGGTGTCAAAGCAGTTTTTTTCCCTTCATTAAAAATGTTTGTTTTTGAGTACAGAATTCATCCTGACAATACCCTTAACTACTATTTTTCAGAATCTGCAATAGAAAATGAAAAGTGTAAATCTGAATCAAAGCACCAGCCTAATCAACAATTTCACCATAGTGCCCATTCTTCACGAATACAGCAACAAAGACATGCAGCCAAGTTCAGATCACGAGCTTCTTCAGGTTCACAGTCCTCTGCCTCTCTTTCCTTAGTCATGCCAGATGATGGTGCATTTGTTTCATCTAAAAATAAAAAAATAGGTAAGGGGTATTTCCAAAGCATTTTGCATGAAATAAAATACTGAAATTTAAACCTGGTGAACTAGTTAAGCTTCAATTTGCAACAAGGGGGGTTGTGGCAATGGGGGAGAATGTTGGTCATATGTGTGGTTCATTGTTGGATGTGGTGATTCCACATGTGCCAAAGAACTATTGTATAACTGGGTAGGGAGTTTGCTTGTATAAAATAACATGGTGTACAGTGTTTGGGACAAAGACCCATCATTATTTATTTGCCTCTGTCCTCCACAATTTGAGATTTGTAATAGACAATATCACATGTGGTTAAAGTGCACATTGTCAGATTTTATTAAAGGCCATTTTTATACATTTTAAAATTACAGCTGTGTTTATACATAGTCCCCCCATTTCAGGGCACCATAATGCTTGGGACACATGGCTTCACAGGCGTTTGTAATTGCTCAGGTGTGTTTAATTGCCTCCTGTATGCAGGTATAAGAGAGCTCTCAGCACCTAGTCTTTCCTCCAGTCTTTCCATCACCTTTGGAAACTTTTGTTGCTGTTTATCAACATGAGGACCAAATTTGTGCTAGTGAAAGTCAAAGAAGCCATTATGATACTGAAAGACAAGAATAAAACTGTTAGAGACATCGGCCAAACCTTGGGCTTATCAAAATCAACTGTTTGGAACATCATTAAGAAGAAAGGGAGCACTGGTGAGATTACTAATCGCAAAGGGACTGGCAGGCCAAGGAAGGCCTCCACAGCTGATGACAGAAGAATTCTCTCTATAATAAAGAAAAAATCCCAAACACCTGTCTGACTAATCCCACACCTGACTCCTGAAGAGTGTTTCTGATTTGTCATTGACCACTGTCTGCAGAAGACGTCATGAACAGAAATACAGAGGCTACACTGCAAGATGCAAACCACTGGTTAGCTGCAAAAATAGGATGGCCAGGTTACAGTTTGCCAAGAAGTACTTAAAAGAGCAACCACAGTTCTGGAAAAGGGTCTTGTGGGCAGATGAGACGAAGATTAACTTATATTAGAGAGATGGCAAGAGCAAAGTTTAGAGGAGAGAAGGAACTGCCCAAATCTCAAATTGTGGAGTACAGAGGCAAATAAATAAATGATGGGTCTTTGTCCCGAACATTATGGAGGGCACTGTATATCAGAGATGGTGAATTCAGTTCAACCAGTCCTTGGCTTGAGAAGTGAAGAGGTTTAGGGAGGGAATTTGAGAGCTCAGCAATGTGGAAGCTGATAGCATGGCTCCCAGTGGTGGAGTGAATAAAGTCAAATGATCTATTTGGATGACCTCGTGTTTAAGGAGCAGTGAAGAGACCTGGCCTTTTTTTTTTCCTGTGGGTTTATCCTCTGTTCTGATGCAAATCTTTTCTACACTTTTCTCTCTTGACTCCACATTCCTAAAGCAATCTAGTTTTGTCAAGAGCTTAGAGAGAACTAATAAAGCTAGACTTGTGCCAACAAGCTAGACGTATTACTCAAATAATGGCCAGCTGTGTTTAAATGACAGCATTCTGAGAGCAGCCTTTTTTGGAGTGGAATTCAACAAATAACGTTAGTATTATGTGACGCCTCAGATTATGTTCAGTGTTGGATTCATGAAAGATCTGACGGTGCAATTGTAGCATCTACTTTGTGCTATATGCGCTCTGGCAGTGTCTTTGAACCATGAGATATGCAACAGAACTCTGAGCTGACACATCCTCAGAATATTTATTTTATAACCTAACCATTTTATAAGTGAATTTGAGGCTTTTGCTTAGTATGTTTGCTTCAGTGCCATAACTGAAAACTGGAATCCATGTACAATTATAGGCTGAATCATTATTTTATGGGAATGTATTGCAGCTTTGTGTTCCATTTCTATATTGCTGCATAATTATACTTGGATTTTCGTTTGTGTGGAGCTCAAGAACATCCCAGTTTTTGCCGCTTTTGTCAGCGTTGACCACTTTCATGCTAGATTAGTTCGATTTCAGCTATAACTTAAAGCACGCTTATTTTCTAATATAAGAAGATATATTAACCCTAGCTTCAAGACCCCACATTTTACCCAACTTTGCCAGCTGACCTGGTCACGTATGAGGATCTTGTTTGTGGAATATTATTGCTTTGAACCCAGGTTCACTGTAAACTATTGAACTAGTTTGAGACTATCCATGCCTATTTCTTTTAGAATTCCAAAGGCGAGTATTATCCCTGTGTGTGTGGTCTCTTAATGAATTACTTGCAATCATCCCAAGATATTCTTGCAGGCTTCTGCGCATGGATTGATATTGATTAGATGTTTTCACGTTTGTATTTAGATTATTTTAATATTAGAAGCATGAAGGGGTGTTTGGAAATCTACAAATGGGAGCATAAATTTACATCGTTAATGTAACTTCCCCAATTAGAGATTGTCTCTGGTTAACTTTTTCCAATGTTGGTTAAATGTCCAACCTTATTTGGCAAGGCAAAATGGATAAAGTTTCATATCTTTGTTAGTTTCTTCTGTGATATTAACTTATGAAAGTCTTTCCCAGTTTGCACCAAATGGGTTAAACGAGGGATAAAAGGTCTGTGCAAAGATCATATGTCAAGGTAACATGCATTTAACCAATTGTAGTTGTGTTTGTACATTTATCACTATAATTAATCGTAGAACAAACAGCCTTCCAATTTCGGAATCGTTCCAATGTTTAGCAACAAGTGGGATTAGTAACCAAGCTTCTCCATTTATTAGCATATATGATGTCCCAATTTACAAAGAAACCATTCTTTGAAAGGTTGATCCTCAAACAATATAAAAATATTATGCAGTAATTTTGAATAATTGTGAGTGTTGCCAGAAATAAATTTTAGTTTCACCTGGTCAATTCCAAGAAATCAACGTTGCTCCAAGTACCGGCGTAGAGTGATCTTCTATCCAGCAGGATCATTATCCAGGTTTTAAACGCTGCCAAACAGTCGCATCTGAAACTGCCATTTGCTTGACAACGTGTAATGTTCTTAAAACCATTGAACTGTGCAGGTGTAAGGTGTGAAATTGCTAGGTTTGTTATTTGAAATTACTGAACCATTAAGCTGCTGGGCAAAGTTATGCAACTAAGGTTATTGTATTGCGCAAGACTATAATTTTAAAGTTTAGAGGGTTGGAGGGTTGGGGCACATCCGAAAGGTCAACATTCTTGACATAATTTGTAATATGAGTATTTTTATCTTGGATTGACTATCGTCATAAGTAATAGGAGCAGAATTCAGCCATTTGGCCCATCAAGTCTACTCCGCCATTCAATCATGGCTGATCTATCTCTCTTTTAAGCCCATTCCCCTGCCTTCTCCCCATAACTCCTGACACCCGTACTAATCAAGAATCGATCTGTCTCTGCTTTAAAAATATCCATTGACTTGGCCTCCACAGCCTTCTGTTGCAAAGAATTCCACAGATTCACCACCCTCTGACTAAATTGTCTTCAGAACTGTGACTGCTATGATGGGTTGTCTTACAAAAATAAAGTAAGAGTACCCCTCTACTTTTGAAGTAACTATGTTGGATTGATTTGAGGTGTAGCACCAACTTTGGGTTATTTTGTTCCTCTGTGTTAAGGTCTAATTCAGAAAATCAGAATTTCAGAATTCATGAAATTCAGAATTCATGCATTGGGTTGAAATCTCCATCTTAATTGTTAAAAAAAATTGATTGGGATAAGGGATTGTCTTCTGAGTTGAGCATTGAGAAAGGAATACATGAAAGTCCATCACCATAAGCAAAGACAAGATTGATGGTGGTCACTGTCTCCTTCCTGTCAAAGCCACAGTTGTGTTCTCCCCGTCCTGCCCTACAAGAGACGATGCCACTCAGACTAGTCTTACTTTGCTTGATGCTTGCAGAGTGATCCAGTCTACTCGTCTTTGTTCTCATTGGAAAAAACACCTGTGGTGTTAAAATGGTTTATCAGATAATTCTGTTTTTTGAGAGGCGAGGGACAGACTGAATTAACAGCAGCCATACCGAGTTTGATTCATTCTGCCTTCCAGCTGTGTTGCTGCAGCACCAAAGAATTGAGCAAAATGTTTCTGGCCGATAGCTTTTTTAAAAAACTGTATCCAGGAACAGGACTGACGGCATTCTTCCATTTTGTTCAATTGGCTTTGACATGTTGAACTCGGGCTAATGATTTCGCTGAATGTTTAATGAGTGCATTTATTGAAACCCACTTTCAAATACTGACCATTTTTTTCTTTGTGCTCACGGCTGAGTCACAGCTGTGACCCAAGATTTGCAAATGCTGAATGGAAAAATCTTGTCAAGTTTGTTAGGTGTCCAGATCCTGGTTCCTGTGCAATCAGATGTACACCGACCGACTGGTCGGTTATTGCCAGAGCTAAAGAGGATTAACCTATTTTTATTCGAGTTAAGATCTAAATCTGCATTAATCAATGTTCTAGTTAATTCTTTAGCAGATAACTAAAGACACTCGATATTTGGCTCCAATATTTAAACACCAAGGATTTGACCTGTTGGTTCATAAGTTCTAGGAACAGAATTAGGCCATTCTGCCCATCAAGTCTACCCTGCTATTCAATCGTGGCTGATCTATGTTTCCCCATTCTCCTGCCTTCTCCCCATAACTCCTGACACCCGTAACTAATCAAAGTTGGTGGAAAGCTATAGCTCTTGCTGTTGGATTCAGTACAATGCCGTGTCATGCAGACCGGTGGATTTAACATGCGTTTGCCAGAATCTATCCTTTACAACATTGAAGAAATCTGCTCGGGTATTCAGACCTGTGCATGACTACAACTGATTATGACCCGATTATGTTCCGAGCTACACAGGAACACACTGAGAATGCATCTCAGTGCATTGTGGGAAAATCAGGCAATCTTTAACGAATGTCTAAACTGAAACTTTGTCCCAGCTCCCTTTGGAAGTGGAACCAGACAGTATTATCACCTGGACATCCCTTATTTACAAATGTTTGTCTGCAAAATCAATCGTGACCTCTAAACCAAGATCATTGTAACTTTTATTTGGTTTTGTCAACTTTTCATGGTCATGACCAGTTGTTCTTCTCTGTCCCACATCATCACCATCTGCCTCCATGGATTCTCTTTGGTACTTTTTCCAAAAGGCTTTTCTCTCTAATTATTAGACTCAAACTTTAGACATCTTTTTGTTATTTCCACTTACAATCTGTTGCACTAGCGCTCATACAATTGCATTTATCTAATAACCAGTCTTGCATATGGCCACTGGCCTCCCGAGAGTCATGTAATCTATTTATATTGTGGAACTAGTTCATTCTGCCTGCTAGATATTATGATATCAGGGCAGAACCAATTGCTTCTGCATAGTTGTCTTTGGGGATTTGATTTAATTTTTGTCTTTGTCTGTTATTCCTTGCTCAAACAAACTCCGAATGAAAAAGAAAACACTGATTTGTGGAATGTCCTGTTTTTAAAAATTAAATATTGAACACCCCCAGTAATGTGTTGAGCTAACACAAAATTCTCCTCTGCACAGAACTGAAGAAGTGGTACACTGTCAGAGATGCTCCCTTTTGAATGAATGATTAAATCATGACCCTAAATCTAAAATGTGCAGGAAGGAACTGTAGATGCTGGTTTAAACAAAAGATGGACACAAAAAGCTGGAGTAACCCAGTGGGTGTAAAAGATGCATGGTACAATTTAGACATCAGGAAGGGGGAATTCTCCATGTACTGCCCAAAATCCCTCGACCAACATCTCAAAAACAAACAATCTGGTCATTGCTGCAGTACTGTTTATGGGAGTTTGTGGTGGGCGAGTTATTTGCCAGAACTGTCAATGCACACAATGACTTCAAGTTCCTCACTTGTTGCAACAGACTTTAGGATGTCCCGAGGTTGCAAAAAGTTTGTTCGTGAAGTTATCTTTTACGGTTGATGCATTAATGTTGAAATGGATGTGTTTTTGTTAACATAATAGTTATAGTGTAGTATATTGGAAAGGAATGGAAACAACTCTGCCTCTACCTCTGCGCCTGATGGTGAGGAATATAGTTTCATTATGGGATCAGCTGTGTGATGTTTTGATCATTGTTCTCTCTGCATCATAATCACAACCGTAAGCTTGCATGAAGAGCTTTAATATAAGCATCCGTACCATTTCAGCTGCATTAGTAGTGTTGTTTTGCAAGTTCCCATACCCACATTTCTATTGTGTAGGAAGGAACTGCAGATGCTGGTTTAAACCGAAGATAGACATAAAAACATTTCTCCTCTTCTCTTTCCACACCCTCGGTTTTTAATCACACATCAATAGAAACAGGAAAAACTTAGGATTGAGTTGTTCCAGCATTTTGTTTTCATTGTTTTCTCTGAATTTGGAGCAGTTTGCTTCTACAAGTTGTTAGAATTCACTTTTCATTTTTGTTTTCGCCAGGTACTAACATAGAAAAGTCAGCAAAAGACTTGCAGCGATGTACTGTGTCTCTCGCCAGATATCGGCCACTCATTAAGGAGGAAATGGACGTTTCTATAAAGAAGATGAAGGTGGCATTTGCCGAAATACAGAACTGGTAGGTGAATCAGTGAAAATAAATTACCTTTGCCTTTAGAAGAACACAGCGAGTCAAGCAGAATCTGTGAAAGGGAAATGGACAGACAATATATCAGGTCAGGACCCTTCAGACTGAGTCAGGCATGTGAAGTTTCCGCGGATTTCCGTGTTTTTAAAATCCATTTGCCGTGCTTTTTGCATAATTTCCGCGTTTTTCATTTTGCCAAAATCACGTTTACCAACGGAGAAATCGGAACGGCGGGAAAAAAAGAACATAAACTATGTATAGACTTTCATGAACACTAGGGTTCTGCTAAAGGTCGCTAGGGGTTCCATGAGAAATCCCCCGCTCCCTGGAAGTCTACCCAAAAATGTGGCACCTAGGCTAGGCAAGGCAGCCAATCTCGACCTCATCGGGACTTCCACGGCCGATCGGTGGGTTGAATTTGCAACCTGCGGCCGGGGCTCTGGAACTCCAGCCCAGCTGGAGCCAGCACATCTACCCCCATAGCCGACTTCCTTGGCCAGCTGGATAAACCAGCAAAGTTCTGGAATCAAGAGTGCCAGAAAATCAGTGGTGGAACTGTAATGAGTAAATATTAAATTTAAGTGCAAGATTATATAACTAAATTAAGACGAGGTTAAAATATAAAACACAGCAGAAAAGCCAATTACCACCTTTTTGGGCTGATTATCAATTAATGTGCGAATTTACTTAAATGTTATTAGTATAAGGAAATAACTGCAGATGCTGGTACAAATCGAAGGACCGAGATGAGAAAACATTTCTTCACACAGAGAGTGGTGAGTCTGTGGAATTCTCTGCCACAGAAGGTAGTTGAGGCCAGTTCATTGGCTATATTTAAGAGGGAGTTAGATGTGGCCCTTTTTGCTAAAGGGATCAGGGGGTATGGAGAGAAGGCAGGTACAGGCTACTGAGCTGGATGATCAGCCATGATCATATTGAATGGCGGTGCAGGCTCGAAGGGCCGAATGGCCTACTCCTGCACCTATTTTCTATGTTTCTATGAAGGTATTTATTCACAAAATGCTGGAGTAACTCAGCAGGTCAGGCAGCATCTCTGGAGAGAAGGAATGGGTGACGTTTCGGGTCGAGACCCTTCTTCAGACCCGAAACGTCACCCATTCCTTCTCTCCTGAGATGCTGCCTGACCTGCTGAGTTACTCCAGCATTTTGTGAATAAATACCTTCTAAATGTTATTAGTATACAGTGACATATTCACATAATTTTGTAATGTCTGTTTTTACTTTGAAATGCACTGAAAGAGGCGTGAAATTTTTACCCCTGCTGTATGCCTCGCACAAGCATTTTTTTTCACCTCACTCGCATGCCTGTGGAGTAGAGGGGGAGATGGATAGTAGAGAGAGGCGACTGGAAGGAGTGAGGCAAGAGCTGGCAAGTGATTGGTGGATCCGGGGAAGGAGGGGTTGATTAGCTGGGGGACAGAAGGGTGGAAACAGTCACCAAGGCTGGAGGTGATAATTATATCCTGTTGTCAGACCACACCTTTGAGTCCAATAAATGGAAGTAAAATTACACTTGAGTGCTTTAAGAATCTACCTTTCCTCAACTATGAAAGCCTATGATCCTGTATAGTTTTAATTTTAGTTTGTCAGCACCACCCTCTTCTTACTCCCAACCCTGCCCTGAATTCCAACACAACAATTGCCAAGTGCTCTTGGGGCATTGCAACTAATACCAAACCTTTGACTTTCCTGCATGTGCAGTTTCCATCAATAGTTGGCAGAAAAAAAATTCTGAAAGGAAAATAAACGTTAATTCCAGTTTTGGAGTTGGAAGCAGGGCTTTCAGCCCACTGTCCAGGGTGTCAAGTACCATTCCATGCTCATCCCTTTTTGCCAGCACACGGCCCTTGGCCTACAATGACTTGTGATTCAAGTACTCACCTCGATACTTTTTTCAATGCTGAGAGCGTACCTGTTTTCACTGTTGTCTCAGGCAGCGTGTCCCACTCTGCAGCCACTCTTTGGGTGAGAACAAATTTCCCTCTGATCTCCTCTCTCCCTCTTCACCTTTGCCTATATCCCACGGTTTTAGACATCTCCAATATGGGGGAGAAAGTCTTCCCTCCATCTCGGCTCCATGGAAAAACAAACCCAACCTATCCATATCTAAAGGACACGCGAACTGTTGTTTGTATCTACCCGTCCAGTCTGCAGAAGGGTCCCTTCCCAAAACGTCACCTATTCGTTTTCTCCAGAGATGCTGCCTGACCCGCTGAGTTACTTCATCTTCTGTCTATCCAGCTTCTCGGCTCATTTACGCCAATTTGTCATGTCCATCCAATTAACCACAGTCCATGAACTAAACTGACAACCTTTCCGCTGTGCTCATTGCAAATGATTTGTCATATAACATATAACATATAACAACTACAGCATGGAAACAGGCCTGTCCGGCCCTACCAGTCCACGCCGACCATTCTCCCTGACCTAGTCTCATCTACCTGCACTCAGACCATAACCCTCCAATCCCCTCCTATCCATATACCTATCCAATTTACTCTTAAATAATAAAATCGAGCCAGCCTCCACCACTTCCACCGGAAGTCCATTCCATACAGCCACAACCCTCTGAGTAAAGAAATTCCCCCTCATGTTACCCCTAAACCTTTGTCCCTCAATTCTGAAGCTATGTCCCCTTGTTGGAATCTTCCCCACTCTCAAAGGGAAAAGCCTACCCACGTCAACTCTGTCCGTCCCTCTCAAAATTTTAAAAACCTCTATCAAGTCCCCCCTCAACCTTCTACGCTCCAAAGAATAAAGACCCAACCTGTTCAACCTCTCTCTGTAGCCTAAGTGCTGAAACCCAGGCAACATTCTAGTAAATCTCCTCTGTACCCTCTCCATTTTGTCGACATCCTTCCTATAATTTGGCGACCAGAACTGCACACCATACTCCAGATTCGGCCTCACCAATGCCCTGTACAATTTCAACATTACATCCCAACTTCTATACTCGATGCTCTGATTTATAAAGGCAAGCATACCAAACGCCTTCTTCACCACCCTATCCACATGAGATTCCACCTTCAGGGAACAATGCACAGTTATTCCCAGATCCCTCTGTTCCACTGCATTCCTCAATTCCCTACCATTTACCCTGTACGTCCTATTTTGATTTGTCCTACCAAAATGCAGCACCTCACACTTATCAGCATTAAACTCCATCTGCCATCTTTCAGCCCACCCTTCCAAAAGGCCCAAGTCTCTCTGTAGACTTTGAAAATCTACCTCACTATCAACTACTCCACCTATCTTAGTATCATCTGCATATTTACTAATCCAATTTGCCACACCATCATCCAGATCATTAATGTAAATGACAAACAACAGTGGACCCAACACAGATCCTTGGGGCACTCCACTAGACACTGGCATCCAACCTGACATACAATTGTCAACCGTTACCCTCTGGTATCTCCCATTCAGCCATTGTTGAATCCATCTTGCAACCTCACTATTAATACCCAACGATTTAACCTTCTTAATCAACCTTCCATGTGGAACCTTGTCAAATGCCTTACTGAAGTCCATATAGACAACATCCACAGCCTTGCCCTTATCAATTTCCCTGGTAACCTCTTCAAAAAATTCAAGAAGATTAGTCAAACATGACCTTCCAGGCACAAATCCATGTTGACTGTTTCTAATCAGGCCTTGATTATCCAAATAATTATATATATTGTCCCTAAGTATCTTTTCCATTAATTTTCCCACCACAGACGTCAAACTAATAGGTCTATAATTGCTAGGTTTACTTTTAGAACCTTTTTTAAACAACGGCACAACATGCGCAATGCGCCAATCTTCTGGCACCATCCCTGTTTCTAATGACGTTTGAAATATTTCCGTCATAGCCCCTGCTATTTCTGCACTAACTTCCCTCAATGTCCTAGGGAATATCCTATCAGGACCTGGAGACTTATCCACTTTTATATTCTTCAAAAGTGTCCGTACCTCCTCTTCTTTAATCCTAATTTCCATCACTACTCTACTTGTTTCGCTTACCTCACATAATTCAATATCCTTCTCCTCGGTAAATACCGAAGAAAAGAAATTGTTTAATATCTCCCCCATTTCTTCCGGCTCAGCACATAGCTGTCCACTCTGACTCTCTAATGGACCAATTTTATCCCTCACTATCCTTTTGCTATTGACATATCTGTAGAACCCCTTGGGGTTTACTTTTACATTACTTGCCAAAGCAGCCTCATATCTTTTTTTCGCTTTTCTAATTTCCTTCTTAAGATTCCTTTTACATTCTTTATATTCCTCAAGAACCTCATTTACTCCCTGCCGCTTATATTTATTGTATATCTCCCTCTTTTTCCGAACCAAGTGTCCAATTTCCCTGGAAAACCACGGCTCTTTCAAATTATTATTCTTTCCTTTCCACCGAACAGGGACATAAAGACTCTGTACTCTCAAAATTTCACCTTTAAATATCCTCCATTTCTCTATTATATCCTTTTCATAAAACAACAATTTCCATTTCACTCCTTTTAAATCCTTTCTCATCTCCTCAAAATTAGCCTTTCTCCAATCCAAAATCTCAACCCTTGGTCCAGATTTGACCTTCTCCATAATGATATTGAAACTAATGGCATTATGATCACTAGACCCAAAGTGCTCCTCAACACATACCTCCGTCACCTGACCCATCTCATTTCCTAACAGGAGGTCCAACACTGCCCCTTCTCTGGTAGGCACCTCTACGTATTGCTGCAAAAAACTATCCTGCACACATTTTACAAACTCCAAACCATCCAGCCCTTTAACAGAATGTGATTCCCAGTCTATATACGGAAAATTGAAATCACCCACAATCACCACTCTGTGCTTACTACTAATATCTGCTATCTCCTTACATATTTGCTCTTCCAATTCTCGTTCCCTATTTGGCGGTCTATAATACACCCCTATAAGTGTTGCTAAACCTTTCTCATTTCTGAGTTCCACCCAAACAGCCTCCTTAATCGAGCCTTCTAGTCTGTCCTGCCAAAGCACTGCTGTGATATCCTCCCTGACAAGCAATGCAACACCCCCACCTCTTGCCCCTCCGATTCTATCACATCTGAAACAATGAAATCCTGGAATATTTAATTGCCAATCGCAACCCTCCTGCAACCATGTTTCACTGATCGCCACAACATCATACTTCCAGATGTCAATCCAGGCTCTAAGCTCATCCACCTTTCTTACAATGCTCCTAGCATTAAAATATACACATTTAAGGGACCCATCATTTCTTATTCTCAGTTTATTTCTTTTCCCTTCTTTCTCTCCTACATATTGGGTCTGAGTGTTTCCCTTTTCTGCCTCCTGCCTCACACACTGCCTATTAGCTATCTGTGTTTGAGTCCCTCCCCCCAACCGTACTAGTTTAAAGTCTCCGCAGTTATTTTAGCAAATCTCCCCGCCAGGATATTGGTTCCCCTCGGGTTCAGATGCAACCCGTCCTTTTTGTACAGGTCATACTTCCCCCAGAAGAAGTCCCAATGATCCAGAAACTTGAAACCCTGCTCCCTGCACCAGTTCCTCAGCCACGTATTTATCCTCCACCTCACTCCATTCCTATTCTCACTATCGCGTGGCACAGGCAGTAAGCCTGAGATTATTACTTTGGAAGTCCTTTTTTTTAACTCTCTTCCTAGCCCCCTGAATTCTCCTTTCAGGACCTCTTCCCTTATCCTACCTATATTGTTGGTACCTATATGTACCACGACCTCTGGCTCCTCTCCCTCCCCTTTCAGGATATCCTGGACACGCTCAGACACATCCCGGACACCGGCACCAGGGAGGCAAACCACCATCCGGGTCTCCCGACTGCGTCCACAGAAACGCCTATCTGACCCCCTCACTATAGAGTCCCCTATTACTACTGCTCTCCTCTTCCTTTCCCTACCCTTCTGAGCAACAGGGCCGGACTCCTTGCCAGAGGCCCGGGCACCGTCGTTGCCCCCAGGTAGGCTGTCCCCCCCAACAGTACTTAAACAGGAGTACTTATTTCCAAGGGGTACAGCCACCGGGGTACTCCCTAGTCCCCGCCTCTGTTCCTTGCCCCCCCTAACAGTGACCCACTTGTCTACCTCCCGTGGTCTAGGAGTGACCACCTCCCTGTAACTCCTATCTATAACCTCCTCACTCTCCCTGATCAGACGGAGGTCATCAATCTGCCGCTCCAGGTTCCTAATACGGTCCCTTAGGAGCCCCATCTCGTCACACCTGGCGCAGATGTGGATGTCTGGAAGACTATCAGACTCCCAGATTCCCCACATCTGACACCCAGAACAAAAAACTGCCCTGGCAGTCATACTCTCCAAACAAAGCCCCGCGCTCGGTTACTAAACCTACCGCCCGGCCGCTACTCCAACCGCTCCAACCGCCCACCCAAAAGAACTGAGTGATCTCCTGGGAGAGGCGAAAAACCGGATTAAAAACCCAGGCCAATTTGGGGAAAAATCCGGGAAATTCCTCTCCGACCCCAAGCTAGGCGATCGAAACTAGTCCGGGAGATCTCACAGGTCTTACTCCTTACTATCCCCACACAATCCCCACACAATCTCTGCTCGGTCTGTTTTCAAGCTGATGTTTTGTACGCGTGGATGAGTAAACGTTTTTAAAATGCTTTATGCTATATTTACACGTACCCTATCTAAAGAACGTGACCTGTTGCTTGTATCTACCTGTCCAGTTTGTGAATTAGCTTCAAATTAGGTTCTCTTGATCTCGGCATCTCTGCTGCAATTTGGGATATCAAATGGAGATTTCCCTGCATTCAAACATTCTGTGGGCTTGCATTGCTGTTTTCCCTGCCAATGCTAATTTAATCTTCAGTTTAGGAATGATAGAAGCATATCAAGAGGAGCTGTTCAAATATTGACACAAACCATGTCTCCTGCGTTTTCCAATCGATATTGTTTGAGACATTCAAGACCATAACACTACACTTGATGCATACTTGCTGTGTGACACTGACCAGCCCATTATTCAAAATCATGATGGAAGATCAGTGGACCCCCAGGTGAATCTGCCAGGCACATATCATCAAATGCAGGATACACTGATACTTTACAGGCATGTTCTCAAGCTACATCTCCAACCCCCACATGAAGTCTTCAATTAGGTTGAATAACACTGCCTCATTTTACGTGATTGTTTAGACGCGGGAGTCACCGAATCTAACGCCAGCCTTGGATCGTTTTAGTTTAGTTTAGAGTTGTAGCATGGAAACACGCCCTTCGGCCCAGCGATCCCTGCACATTAACACTATCCTACACACACTAGGGACAATTTATATTTATACCAAGTCAATGAACCTACAAACCTGTACGCCTTGAGTGTGGGAGGAAACCGAAGATCTTGGAGGGGTGGGGGGAACCCACACAGGTCACTGGGAGAATGTACAAACCGTCCAGACAGCACCCGTAGTCGGGATCGAACCTGGGTCTCTGGTGCTGTGAGGCAGCAATTCTACCGCTGTGCCACACGCCTGCCAGATCTTGCCCAAGGTTTTGTCTTGTACGTCTCGGAGCTTCCTGTTCCTTTGAGAGCCCTGTGAGAGTGTTGGTTTTAAAACCTTACAGAAATAATGGAAACTGCCTGGACAACAACGCATAATAAAATATAATAAGTGCCATGTGTGAAAATCAAGTCCCATAGCCTATATACATGGAGTATGGAGGGGGGGGGGGGCTGCAACTGATAATTTTCTTGCCCTTTCACCTAATGTTATCATAGGTGGGACTTCGATACTTTATTTTGAAATAAAAAGTGAAAAATGAACTAATTAACTTGGCAATTCAACAAGATACTGTAGTTTCTCTGGTCATTCAGGGCGCACCAAGATTGTAAGCTGTGGTCTGACAACTTGAGTGAACCATACAGAAAATCCCAGTGTGTCCCAGAAATGATCTTGCTTTTTAATTTATCCCTTTTACAAAACTTTGGAAAAATTCTTTGTATTTCAACAGTTAGGAACTTTGTGAAAGATCAATTGTATTTGCCCTGTTTTCTTGTGGACTCAATTTGAAGTCTACATGGCGATAACTGGAAAGGTTTACATGATTTTACGATGGCCCTGCTCTACATTTTGCCCGACATATGTGACTGCCTTTATGCCATTTGTTGCCACTTTCATTCTCTCCTGTTTCAAAAGTCACTGAACAGGGATAATAACCCTTTAACTTTTAGAGTTACTCCAGCATTTTGTGTCTAGTTACTCCAGCATTTTGTGAATAGTTACTCCAGCATTTTGTGAATATGCAGCCCAGCGGTATGAACATTGACTTCTCCAACTTTAGATAGTTCCTCTGTCCTTCTCTTCCCAGATCTCCCACTGTCTTCCTGTCTCCACCTATATCCTTCCTTTGTCCCGCCCCCCCTGACATCAGTCTGAAGAAGGGTCTCGACCCGAAACGTCACCCATTCCTTCTCCCCTTGAGATGCTGAGTTACTCCAGCATTTTGTGAATACCAGCATCTGCAGTTATTTTCTTACTTTAACTTTCCTTTGGTTTGTTGTGCCAGGTCGTGAGAGCTCTTCAATACTTGGAGGCGCAGTGGTGCAACAAGTAGTTGCTGCGTCACTGCTCCAGTCACCTGGCTCCAAACCTGACCTTGGGGGCTGTGTGCATGAAGTTTGCACATTCTTCCTGCGACGGTGTTTGTGCTCCGGTTTCCTGCCACACCCCAAAGACAGCTTTTGCTGGGTTGATTATAAATTACCCACCAAAGCAAAATTGGGTGCAGGATACAATAGAGGCAGGAAACGTTAGAGGCAGGAAACATGTTCCCAATGTTGGGGGAGTCCAGAACAAGGGGCCACAGTTTAAGAATAAGGGGTAGGCCATTTAGAACGGAGATGAGGAAAAACTTTTTCAGTCAGAGAGTTGTGAATCTGTGGAATTCTCTGCCTCAGAAGGCAGTGGAGGGCAATTCTCTGAATGCATTCAAGAGAGAGCTGGACAGAGCTCTTAAGGATAGCGGAGTCAGGGGGTATGGGGAGAAGGCAGGAACGGGGTACTGATTGAGAATGATCAGCCATGATCACATTGAATGGCGGTGCTGGCTTGAAGGGCCGAATGGCCTCCTCCTGCATCTATTGTCTATTGTTACAGGGAATAATTGGGAGAATGGGAATGATGGGATTACTCTTGGGAGCCAGCAGAGATTTGATGGGGCAAATGGCTGCCTTCTGTGTCATGTGGGAAAAAATATGAGAACTTTGAAGTTATATTCTACAGATTCTGTAATGTCTTGTATTTCCAGCACAAAAGTGGTAATAATCCACAATGTTGTAATGAGTAAAATCACACAAAGGTTTAAGCTTTTTTATTTTAATTAAATATAAAAGTGGCCCAAGACAGATTGCATTTGTCGGGTTTGGAGCATTTTCCAAATTTAATGGTCACTCTAGCTCCTCCTTCCATTTTGGGTTATTTGCCTTGTGGTATTGGTCTTCTAGATACCTGTAATTTGAGCATATCTGCCAAGTAACAACTTGGTTCAAACAAATGTCACGTGATTTACTTAAAAACGAAACTCAAAATTAATTGGAAGGGCGTGGCCATTTCAAAACAAAATGCTTTTGTGAACTTTAACACTTCAGCTTCATGCAGTTTTCCTGAGCTTTAGGATTCTGATTTAGTTTCCTCAGGGAGAGGAGAATCATTTTATAACCTAATTGCTCCAGTCCCAGTAGGCAGAGACTGGAAAAATGACGTTAACAGATGTCTGGAAGCTAATCGTGTGCCTTGTTTCAGGAGGTGCCAAATCTGAGGAAATCAGAAGGGGCAACAAAAAGAATAAAAGGTGTCTCCTGCAAAGATGTCCTCTTGGTATAGAAGCTTGTTTTTGTTTCTGCTGCACAGAATGCTTTCCTATAATATGATACCTTGGAACAGATCTTTGTGGGAAGTGGAAGAGCACTGAGAGCAGAAAAATTACTTGTGAATAGAAACCAAGACTGTTTGCTGACATATAGGGAAAATGCCATTGAGCCTTTGGATAAGCTGTTTATCTAATCAGCAAATGACTAAATAATCCACTATTTTACACTTCAATAAGAGCAGTTGAAATAAGAGTAGGCCATTCCATCCCCTTGTCTTTTTCACCATTCAATTTATGGCTGAACTTTTACCTTTGCTCTGCTCTCCTGCACTAACTCCATGTTGCTTGATATCCTCAATCAATTGATCTGTCTTGTATAAACAGAGCAAGTGAGACTCTCCAGCCCTCTTGGGGAGAAAATGCCAAAGACTCATCACTATCTGGGTGAAGAAGTTTCTCATCTGTCCTAAAATTGGTGACCTCCCCTATTTTGAAGCTTTAACCCACTTGTTCAAGAAACACCAGATAGAATCAAAGTTACATAACATGGAAACAGGCCCTTCCGTCCAACTCATACATGCCAACCAAGATATGTACCGGGCTAGTCCAATTTGCCTGCATTTAGCCCAGATCACTCTAAACTTTACTATCCATGAACCTGTCTAAATGTCTTCTAATGTATTTGTACCCACCATTTACAGCTTCCTCTGGTGGGTATCATTCCACATACCCACCATCCTCTGGGGGGAAAAATTTGCTTTCTGGTCCCTTTTTGTATCTCTCACCTTAAACCTATACCCTCTAGATTTAGACACTCTCACTCTGGGTTAGAAAAACTAACCTTATCTATGCCCCTCATGATTTTATACACCTCTAACGTCACCCCACAACCTCCTGTGCTCCAGAGGAAAAAATCGCTGCTGCCTCCTAACTCAAAGCTTCCGGACCCGGTAACATTCTTGTGAATTTTTTTTCTGCGCTCTTTCTAACTTTATGACATCCCTCTATGCAGCATCCAAAGACCCATTATTAATCATGTTAGTGACATTCTCAGCAAAAAAACAACTAGTTAAGTCCACCAATGACAAATCCAATAGTCTTTTTATTTGCTCCATTTGTATTTATTTAATCCTTGAATTCCTTCCCTTTTAGATTCTCTCTTCCCTCTATATTCTAAAAGCAAATACCTGTTGAAGTCTAGTATTTCCATGTTATATATTAGTCTTAATAGTGATACAGTATACAATTATGAAAACCAAACCTACGATGGTATCATGTACTAACGAGGAACTGCAGAAAGGTAGACGCACAATGCTGGAGTAACTCAACGGATCAGGCATTTCTCTGGAGAACATGGATAAGTGACTTTTGGGTCGGGTCAGACCAAAGAAGGGTCCCAACCCAAAACATCACCTATCCATTTTCTCCAGAGATGCTGCCTGACCCGCTGAGTTGCTCCAGCATTTTGCTATATTTAATTAGATGTGTTTTTTTTATTTACGATTATTTTTTTACTCCAATATGTTACCAAAACAATCTGTTGTCTACTCAAAGGTTCAGTAACTCGACTTACTGCAAATTCAAATAGTTTGACAGTTCAGTTTGGTTTCAGTTTCCCATTTACAATTTACATCAGGGGTGTTATTCCCCAGTTGCTTATTCCTTGGAAAAATAATATAATGTTTAAATTCCATTAACCACCTTTAACCAAACATTCATCCAGGATGAATATGCAATTTTCCTGTAACCAACTCCATATTATCTGTCAGCCTCTATCAATAACATCACAATGCTTGATTGCCTTCTGAGATTAGATTACAGGCTTTAAATTCCTCTCTGATCCACTTTACAGCAGTATCTTTAGCTATCAATTAAAAACAATTGAAGGAAATTTAAATGAAATCGTATATCAAAATCTAGAACACTGGCAAAACAGACATTGAGTGGATTTCTGTCAACACTGTTAAAAGCCATTTTATCAATCCAACAAAAGAACTACAATATTTGTTGGATAAAATAAATTGATTGCTGGTGTTTCAAAAATCTTGGGCAAGAGCTCGGTGCACTTGTTGAAATGGCTGGTTCCGAAGAAGTCTCAAGGACTGTGTGGAGAGAGACTATCTGCTAATCGTCCAGCCAGGCCATCTAATCATTCACGGCATGAGCCAGCGGTACTTTTCAGAGTTAAATAAGATGCCGCCAGTCGTGTCTGATCCTTTGGGTTCTATTAATGAGCCAGTCTGATCAATTGTCACAGGAGCACAGGAAACAATTATCAGACTACCGGGTCTACTACATGGCATTTAAAATGTCCATCCTCTGGCACATCCTGGTGCTACTTTCAGCTCAGAATCACCGGATAGGTGTAGGGCAATATAGTAGGGTGGAGATGAGAGGGGTGAATAAAAGTGGGGGAGGTGGGGAAAATCAGATGGAGTCGACAATGTTAACACCAAATACAGGAACATGAATTAATGTAGTCAGTGGTGTGTATTCAAGGTTTTGTATATCTGGACTGTTAGGTTGTGTGTTTTGCACCACAAATTTAGCTTGGCACGACAGCACAATAACGGTGTGCTGTGCTGTCAGGTGGTATCTTCTGGGCAAGTCATTATGCTGGATGGATTAAAGTCCTTTGATATACAAAGAAACACAAGGTAGTCCTCATTGGTATCCTAACCCAACAATTTCCCCTCAATCGAACTAGCAAAGTGACTGATCTTGCAGTGAAAGTGCTACATAAAGTGCACATCTGCCTGTCATTGCGGGTCGCTGTCATTTTTGACTCTTGCTCATCTGTTTGAGTCTCCGTCTCATTAATCTCACTGGGGAAGAGGAGCAGTAAGCTCAAAAACTCCTATTAACCAAGCGTCATTCTCTTTCTGTATCATCGTTTTGTTTCCTGCTACTTGCCTTCATATTGAAAGTGTTTTTTCGCGTGCCAGGAATATTTTTTTAATGCTTTGTAAATTCAGAAAATGTAGGAATCTCACAAAAGCAGGAACTGCATAAGTTGCAGTACCTGAGTGCCATTTTTAAAATTCTAACCCGTGTGCCATTTTTTTGTTTTTTTTGTTTAGTCATAGCATCTAAACTGATTTTATTATCTCATTGAGAATCCCAGAATTTCTGTGACGGTATTTGCACTTTGCCAGATTTTAGTTTCCCATGTGGATGGGATTACAACTATTTATCTTGTAAGTAATAGAGACCAACTGCACCAAAGTGTGAATGGAGCATTGTGCAAGTAGTGTCTGTTCTACTCAAACAAAAAACAACTTCTGTCCCTTCCTGAACACTTATCACAATTGTTGGTTTTACATTTGTTACCAGCAATATGTTTCTCACCACATTTTGGCAGATTTTGTCACTGACGTGAAACAGATTAAGAAAAATCTGTGAAATGCTAATTGTGGTCAAGTGAAGGCTTGTTCCAGAGAGAAAAGGTGACAGGTCTTCAGGAATGATCAGATTGCACTTTATATCCACTAAATGAGCTAAAAATACAAGCCCTTTATGTATTCTATAGGGACCCTGCCCTCTGCAAGTATCATGGTTAGTCTGATCTGAAAGGTCCACTCCTCTTGCGAGAGAGTGGGAGAGCATCATTTGTGTGCATGATCGATGGGATTGTAGTCTAGAGTTTGGGGTACTGGACCAGCAACGTGGAGTGAAATTGAATTTGTTAAAAGCTGCGCTGCTTCCAGAAAAGGAACCAGCCACACACCGATACAATCCTAGCCCACGCATGCATGGGCGACTTTTGCAGATGAAGCTGCAACTCAGTGATGCCCATGCCCTGAGGGGAAAAAAACTCAATTTTGTGCGTCTGTTTGTTTTTAGTTCCTGCTTGGCACCATCAAACACCACCCTTCAAAAAATGGTGGCACCGCAAATTACAAAGCAGTGTTGACTGACCCCAGGGGCTTATGTTATCGTACCTCTCCATTCGGAGCTGCCACAGGTGTTGTTTGATGGGCATGCAAAATCTTCCTAGCTCGTAATTAATTTGACTCTGTTCCCTGTGGGCATGGGTTGAGAGCAGCAAACTGTCTTTAATTCGACATGGGCAACATTCTCATTCGGATAAGGCAGATTGCTCAGGGAGGTGGAACAATGTTGTAGTGCAGTGGGCTGATTTCTCCAGAGTGTTGGTGCAGAGATGAGGGATCTTTGCTCTTCGTCCCACTGTGATATGTCTAAACTGGAAATGCTTGATGCTGATACTGGGTGCTTAAAATGGGGAGAAATGTTGTATTTCCCAACAATGAAAGACCTCGTCTTGATGCACACAAAATAAACTAAAAAGTGGCTTCTGCAGCTGTATTTATGATACTAATGATTCATATCTCATTGCTGTTAAACTGTTTTTGTCTGTGTTCAAAGGAATTATTCAAATATTTCTTTCCAAACCTCTTGTGTGGATTTATTGGTGTCGATTCATGAAAATTGTAAATCCAAGATGCTGTAGCTTATCAGTGGTATTTTTTGCTTATTGTTAAGGTTGATCTGCTGTGATCAAAGCAAATATCATGTAATGTAAGCTTTTTCATGTTAAGAGGAGTCCTAGGCAATTAGTATACATTTATCAACAAGATTGTGATTACTGGAATTGTATTCAGTTAATGTCTGAATACGGAATTTCATTTTAAGCCTTGAAATGATCTCCCTGATAAGTGTTTTGTAGTATACCAGACAATGCTGTGATTGCATTTGTGACTGAAATTGTTGGTGGTTGTTTCATCATCGACCCCAGATTTTGATCTTTCACACCATTCTTTACTATCAAGTTTTCACAGAAGATGTTGAAGATGCTTATGATCGCCCAGCTTCAATAGCTGGTTGAGAGGACTATCTGCACCAGGAAATATTGAATACGGAATAATATATTGTCTTTCCGCTGACTGGTTAGCACGCAACAAAAGCTTTTCGCTGTACCTTGGTACACGTGACAATAAACCAAACGGAACTGAGTTGCGTCCCAGTGAAGTCTCACTTTTATAATTACAGAAGTTGATAAATCTTCTTTCCTTTCCTTGTAGCTTTATGGACAGGGAGGTGGAGCTTTTGGGAGAAATGGACAAAGTCAAAGCAGCAGCACGTAAGTGTCTATTTTGCAGTCGATAATATCCCATTTCAGGAGAGTCACTGCTTCGGTAGTTTGTGCATTGCTCGGGAAGCTTCTGGGCTGTTAAACTCCACTATGATCTCCAATCTGGTTAAAGGTGTGTGAAGTGGTCCCTTTCAATTGGATGCAGACATGTTTCGCAAGGCATGCTAAAGTTTACTATATTCAAAGTTTCAATCCTTCGATGTGTATGTATTTAAAGACTATATTTCTAGCTTATGAAAGACAAGGGAAAAACTGATATTCGACATCTAGAAAGGGAGGTAAAAGGTGCCATTGAAGTGCAAGACGAAATGTGTAGGAAGGAACTACAGATGCTGGTTTAAACCGAAGATAGACACTATGCTGGAGTAACTCAGGCAGCATCATTGGAGAGAAGGAATGGGTGACGTTTCGGATTGAGACCCTCCTTCTGAAGAAGGGTCTCGACCTGAAATGTCACCCATTCCTGTCCAGAGATGCTGCCTGTCCCGCTGAGTTACTCTATCCTTTTGTGTCTATCTTGAAGTACAAGTCTTTGCTTTTAGTTTCTATCTTAACTAAGATCTTAACTAATTTAGAGCTGAGAAAGTAGATCCACGTTTGTTACCCAACTAGGATGGATAAACCCGAAAACCAAAGCCTCTCAAGTCATTTATTAACACACTTCTGAAGTTTGTTTGTTCTTGATCTTGGTAGTTTTTTCTTGTTCCATGCATAAACTCACTATTTTGATTAGTCTGCCATGATGCATTTCAGGTTTGTTGTTCATGAATTTGAGTGAAAGCAAATGACTATTAAGGTATGCAAACGCCTCTTTGTCAATATTCTAGTCGTCAACAGCCAAAATGTATCATATTAAAGTGTTTTAAAACTTCAGTGTGTTGGAGTATTAATGGGTTTAGATTTTTTTTAAAAGATTTTTTAGATTTAGAGATACAGCGCGGAAACAGGCCCTTCGGCCCACCGAGTCCGCGCCGCCAAGTGATCCCAGCACATTAACACTATCCTACACACACTAGGGACAATTTTTACATTTACCCAGTCAATTAACCTACATACCTGTACGTCTTTGGAGTGTGGGAGGAAACCGAAGATCTCGGAGAAAACCCACGCAGGTCACAGGGAGAATGTACAAACTCTGTACAGATGGCCCCTGTAGTCTGGATGGAACCTGAGTCTCCGGCGCTGCATTCGCTGTAAGGCAGCAACTCTACTGCTGCGCCACCGTGCTGCCGCCCACCTGAGTCTCCGGCGCTGCGCCACCGTCTAACATGCAGTAGCCCAGAAAGTCTGCCACCCCAGCACCAATATAGTCTCGAGGGTGCTGGATTATGGAAGTTTTGCTCTATTTGGTTTTTAACATCTTAAACTTAAGTGCTACCTCCAACGTGGCAAAACATTGTTGATGTGAAATTGATGTCATTCATTATTATAAACAGTTTAAGTAGATGAAATGGGGACCAGCAGGAAAAAAAACTCTTCCCATAACTGGAGAAATTGCTTTCACTTTCATCTTAATATTTGCTAATCCCATCTGCAGTGCGTACTGTCAACAAACTACACTGTGGTTACTAGCCCCATTTACTCTGGCATCACAACTGCATCAGGGCGGCACAGTGGTGTACCAGTAGAGCTACTGCCTCAGTGCCAGAGACCCGGGTTCGACCCTGACTATGGGTGCTGGTCTGTACGGAGTTTATACGTTCTCCCCGTGACCTGCGTGGGCTTTCTCCGAGATATTCTGTTTCCTCCCACATTCCAAAGACGTTCAAGTTTGTAGGTTAACTGGCTTGGTATAAATGTTTTTTTTAAATCCCTTGTGTGTGGGATAATGCTAATTTGCTGGGATCACTGGTCGGTGCAGACTCGGTAGGCCGAAGGGCCTGTTTCTGCGCTGAATCTATAAACTAAGCTAAACTAAACAAGGGCAACGAGTGTCCAAGGGCACCACCACCTCCAGGTTCCTCTCCCAAGTCCACACCACCCTGATGTGGAAATATCTCTGGTTGAAAGTCCTGGGACTCCAACTGGAAGGACTGCCGTAATTCATGGATGTATTTCCCCATCAGCACATTGAGACCTGTCGATTTTGGGAAATAAATGTTGGTCTTGATGGAAATATTGTCGTCTTGCAAATATTTTTTTCAGTTGTCATTGCTCCCCTTTGAGCCAAGTGGCCAAGTAAGTGAATGAGCACTCCTCTAGCATCTCTCTGCTATTACACCCCTTGCTAAGAAGTTGGTCACCAGTTGGATTTTTTCTGGCCAGGTTGGAATCTGTTTTGACAAGTTCAATCGCGATTGAATACCTTTTCAACAGTGGGTTGAAAGATGGTCTGAGGTAAAGAAGCAACTCTAAACAAGGCTTTTGTACACAGCAGCTTTAAAATTTGTTCAAAGGTTTTGCTTAAATCTGGTGTTTTGTAATTCTAGCTTGCTTCTGACCATATGTGGATTAGTTTTCTTTAGTGGAAGCCTCCACTAAATGTGCTATTTTGTGCTATTCCCATTAGTTCAAATTCTGGACAGCCGCCAGAAGAGAGCTGAAACATTGAAGAGAATGACAGACAATGCAGTCCGCATGTCAGAGGAACAACTAGTGGAGCTTAGAGCTGATATTAAGGTAAACTTATTATGTTTACTTAAGCGTCCTTGTAAAAAAAACACAAAGGTGGAACACTTTGTTAAGCTTTGTGTGATTTATCACCCTTGAGTCAAGCCCACCTTTTAGTAGTTACAGTCCATTTTGAAATCCAAATGGTCAACCTCTGTTGGATGCAGAGTATGGACTAGCCAAGATGTTGCCCCTTGACATTTGAATTTAACCTGTAAAGCAGGTTTTGCTTAGACCTAGGAAGGAAAGTTTTGCTCTGCTTTTGTTCTGATCAGATGCAGTATATAAATAACCTGTTAAAGAATGCAGAACTGAATAAAACTGACAATTCACAAGCCGCATGTACATGACTCCTTTGCATTCTACTCTGAACTTTGCATACTCTTTCTCAATGACCACCAAACCACATCTACCTTCTAGTAGTTGTGTTCATTGAGGGCTGCAGGCCAATTTAAGTATTGTTGACACTGATATCCGTTCCACAAATGTTATTTTGCCAATTCCATCCTTAGTGAGGAAAAACCTGATCTATTGGGTTTTTCATATTCTAACTATTCGCTGGATCTCATCCTTTTTGTGACTATTTTGTCCTTCCATCGTCTAATCTTGCGTATTGCACAATATTGTTTAATTAAATATAAAGGATCGAGCACATTGCTAAATATTGTTTACTGCCAGGTGGTGGGGTGGGTACAGGAGTTCCCTATGATGTGACCACTTATTTCTTGTAGATAAAAACTAATCTTTGGTAACTTCCCACGTGAAGTATTGAATTATCTATCCTGTGTTCCAACTGTCACCTTGTTGGAGTATTTAGAATTTTGAATTCAACTGAAGTTTGTGGGTTCTGGCCCCTTTCCAGGACTTGAACATGAATCTGTTCTCGGTGGGCATTTCAACAAAGGATTGTATGCTGTGCTGGTTGAGTATATCCTTCTAATGGTGCCCATCTGCCTGTTAGGTGAATGATAAATAGCACCTTTTTGGAAGAGTAGCCAATATTCTGGCCTAAATGTCTTCTAGAATCAACTCCATCAAGGACAATTTATATTGTTATTTTGCTGTTTGGGATGAATTTTCAATGCGCAAAATGGCTGCTGTATTTGCCTCCTTATCAGAAACTTCTACACATCAAAATTGTATGTTGACTGCTTTGGGATGGTGTGAATGACTTGATAAGCCACATAAATAAAAGTGCTTGAAATTAATTTTGTGTCAGGTCACTAGGCTGTAAACTAAAACTGCAATTTTTCACTTTGATAAATGGTGCTCATTAAGATACAGGTTGTCCACGGGCCACTTGGCATAACCAGTCCACATGCTCCTCCAGAGCATCCTCCCAACTTCACCTAGTCGACAGCAGAATCCTCTGTTTGCCTTGTCCACCCTAGGCTTATCTTGTGTCTTAAACGTATCTATACTAATGCCTCAACTGTTTCCCGTGGTAGCATTCCACATTCTCTCTTGTCTCTGGATAAATTGCCTGTTTAATTTCTTGGGAAATGTTTCATTTTAATGGTTTCTGGCTTTGTTCTTATTGATGGCATCAAAACATTGGCCAATTTTAAAAGCTTTCATGGGATCACCTCACAGCATTCTCTTTCAACAGAAACTTAATTTGTTCTTGTGATGGGTGTAATCACACCTATCTGATGTGATCTTTGCAAATCCATTGCATCCTCTGATGACCAGAATTTCACAGTGGTCCAAGTGTCATTCAGCCGCTGTTTGAACAAAGTTCAGCATAACTTCTCTACGTTTCACACCTGTCTTTCCAGAAACGATGCTTGCACATGATTTGACTGTTTTAATGACATTATCAACCTTACTACTTCGAATGATTTGTCTTTTTCTCATCCACGAGCCTTAGATTCTTTTCCAGGTAACATTTAACAATTTTCCCCCATCAAAATCTGATGCCTCAAACTTAACTGTACGGAATAACACATTTGCCCAATCTTCGAAGGTATTAATGTCATAATTTATTTCATTGTAGACTATCTCCCCAATTTGGTGATATCTACAAATTTATAAATACTTTTCAGTGTCTAAATTATAGTGACCAACAGTAGTCTCAAACTCATCTTTATGCAATTCCCTTTCTGCCATGCTGAATACCTTTTTTTAGGTTTTGTCTTCAAGCCTCCTAGATAATCATGACATGAAGCTGAGATCCATTAAACTTTATTTGCGAAGCCAGGTGGTATATCAAAGGCAGACACACAGTGCTGGAGTAACTAAGTTGGTTTTTGTAAACCTGTATCTCCAGTTCCTTGTGTCTCTATCAAAGGTATTTTAGAAATCTAGGTCCATAAAATTTATTGCATTGCCTTTCTCTATCCACTCCCTCCCTTCTACCTCATAAAATGTGATGAGGTCGGTAATTGAAGGCATTCCATTTTGGTTTCTAGTCATATTCTTGGTTCCTCTTACTTTTCCACTTCTACATCTCGCACGCATATTTCTGGTCTAATACAAATTGGATCCAGTAGAAAGCTCCATGACCCACATACTCATTTTATCGCGCTCCTGTCCAAATGTTTCCTCTGCAGTGATGTGGCATTTCTGGTGCTGAGGTGAGCCATTTTTATGGCCCATGAATGAGACTGACAATTTCATGCCACTGATTTTTGCATTGCCAGGAGATGCCCACTGGGAACTGGGCCAAGATGACACAGTTGTTCAAACTGAAATTTTAGTGAAAGAAAAATCAGACCTGATGGGGGATGCGTGTGTATTATATTTTCCTCTTCCCAATGTTTGACTGATGAGGTGATAATAAATATTGTGTATAGGTTTTGTGTTCATTATTCAGAACAGGTGACATTCTGCTCAATGACATTGTAGTGTGTTTCATTTTTGGAAGAAAGTAATGTGCAATTTATGGAGCAAACTTGCCGGAATACATGTAGTTTGCTGAATTAAACACAACATTGTTTTATGGAGTTTATAGAAAAGTGAGATTTCCTATCCCACATTCGTATCATTTAAGTACTTAATTACCTGCAATACATTGGCCTTGAGATTACGCTTTGAGTTATTAAATTTTGACCCATTTTCTTAAAGCAGATTAATGCTTCTGCTAAAATGGTGCGAAATTTTAGATGTATGATTTATCAACAACAAGTGTTGTTTTATAACAAGACATTATTTCAGGAAAATTATGAAAAAGGTGTTTGAGCTTTGCATGTTATAAATGTGTGCGCTTGATTAAACAGTCACTGGGATTTAAACACTGTAAATTGTTCCTTGATTTATGTTTTCTGTTTACTTAATGTTCGCAAATGGAATTGGTAGATGCATGATGTAGTATTGGCACAGTTTTAATCATTTACAAGAAATTTGCACCAGTCTATTAATCCAAATTGCCAATTGTACAAGTTAGAATCATGATTGTATAATTTTTTTAAAAGCTAAGCTACCATATGCTTGGACTTTACCTGCTAGAGTTTTAAAAAATGTATTATTCTAGCACTTTGTTAGTGAACGGAAATATGATGAAGACCTGGGCCGATGCGCACAGTTTACCTGTGATGTGGAAGAACTGAAAGCGAGTATCCAAGCCTTTGGACAAGGTAAGCTGAGGCTTGGTCACGTAACATCTTGTTATTCAAACCTGTTTGATATTTGCATCTACCTTGCAAGTGGGCATTTCTAATCTCAATAGTTTGTGCTGTAGACACTGGAACAAGTAATTGGAACTGGTTGCGAGCGTCAGATTTCTGTGGCTTCAAAGTGGGAACGAGTTTGTAGTCTATTTTCACTGAGGATGAATTGCTGCCACTTCTGTTTGAGATGCCAAAAGTTTGCTAATTATGGATCTTACCAAAGATTCTGATGGTCTTGTGTGATTGTGGTATCCTTTGAGATTCTCGACCTGCCTTCATCTGTTGTGGTTGAGCACGCTATCTTCTAAAGCTTCTGTGCTGCTGTTTCTTTACGTGGGACACTTACCTAGTTGCTTTCTTATCTGTAATAGCCAGAGAATCACCAGAATGCCACTGTTTCCAGACATGCACCTTTACCTCTAGTATTCCCCAAGGTTTGATCCTGACTTCCTTCCATTTTTTCATCGACAAGCTTCTACTCGGTAACAATGGCTTTCCACATACATGCTGACACCCTTGCTTAACTCGGCACTACTTTTATTTTAAGAGATACAGGGCCTTCGGCCCACCGAGTCTGCACCAACCAGCGATCCCCGCACATTAACACAAGCCTACATACTAGGAACAATTTACACTTATACCAAGTATACAAACCCAAGCCAATTAACCTACAAACCTGTACGTCTTTGGAGTGTGGGAGGAAACCGAAGATCTCTGAGAAATCCCAAGCAGGTCACAGGGAGAACGTACAAACTCCGTAGACAGCGCCCCTAGTTGGGATGGAACCCGGGCCTCTGGCGCTGCAAGTGCTGTGAGACCGTAACTCTACCGCTGCACCACCTGGTGAATTCTCCTGACCTCTTGAATAATAACAATTATATCCCTTCGTTGTCCCTAAATGATCAGACTTCTTGTTTGGCATTTAGTACTGGGTGAATAGTGATATCCTCCAACTTGGCATTGGAAATAATTAAGTAATTTTCTTCATTTTCCTCCCACAAACTCTTCCCTGGTAAACTCTTCAGCCCCCTCTTTGCCAAATGTTTGAGGTTAAATGATTCTGATTGAAAACTTTGTGTTATATTTACCCACAAGCTTGAGACTCCATATCGATACCATCGCTATGCTCCAATTTTGAGGTGTAATCAATGATGTCTTGGCCTCAGCCTAACTACTGGTGAAATTGTCATCCATGACTTTGTTTTCTTATAAGATTCAGTTTTCCAATGCATTCCTTGCTTTCATTCTACCCTTTAGTTTGAGATCATCCAAAACACCATTGGCTGTCTGGTAATATGTCGAGTCCCATTCATCCATCACCCCAGTGAACTACAGTGAGGCTTTGCTTAACCAGTAGCAGGTTAAAATTCTCATGTCTTCCTATCCCTCCTTGGCCTCTTGTCACCACCATTTTAACTGCCTCAAATGCGACACTATGTTCTCGAGCTTCCGAATCCCTCAAAACTAAATTTCCTAGGCTTCTCCCCTTTTCCATCCTGCATGGTGCTCAATAAAGCCTATCTCAGAGTGTGTGTGTACACACCCAATAGTCATGCATCTTGTTCCAGGAAAGAGCTGAATTGATCAGAAATATTATTTGCTGCAAGACACTTGGCTCTTCCCGGAAGGGGCTGACTGCCTCAGGGTGGGGGATGAGGCTAACATTGAGCATAGCACACATTACTTTGTGTATCTTGGAGTCAACTTGTTATTTTCTTTGGAGCGACAAAGAACTCCTGGAAAGGCTACAGATAAGTGTACTAATAATCTCATTATAATTAGTTATATTTGATCATGTCGGACCATCAGAAGGTGCAAAATGGGTGCACCATAGCACGATGTGTGATGTAGCATTGAACTTTGGGCTACAGGATTGAATATAAAATTATTGAAGGACATGAAGGATGTAACATTCATTGAAGCAATAAGTGGATGTTAAGAGATTGGGTTGTGAAATGGAATTGTGTGTTGTGTTCTGATGCTGAGTTTTTGGGTGGCGTTGCTAAAGATGCAGATGAGAAATGGGAGCATGCCAAGGATGGATGTCTGGGGTAACACCAAAGGGCATCGGAAGAGAAGCTATTGTGGGTGAGTTAATGGATGAGAATGAAAGCAGTCAAGTGTGGGCCAACCAGTTGGATCGCAGGGGAAAGGTTGAGGAGGAGGATGTTGTGGTCATCTTTATTCATGGATGTGGATGGGTTGAGAAGAGCAAAGTGTGATATTGCCAGTGTCACAGTTGCAGAAGCTCCAAGTGACTCCGAGCTATTTCAGTGGAAGCGGCAGAACGCTAAGTGGAGGCGTCAAAACTTGGAGTGGGCTTGAATTTGAGGCACTTGAAGACGGTGAGAGTTTTGTTCAATGAATGGCTCCTCGGCATTTATATGAATATATCAGATACACGCTGGATAAGGTCCAAAATTTGGCTGTGTACTTTCATAGCTCCAGCTTCATGGGAAACTAGTTTGAAAGACTTAACGTTCTCTCCAATGTGTACATTCCACAATCTTGTGTAAAACCACAGCACTTCCCACAGATTCCTCATGAGAGCAAGTTTGCCACTTCACTATAAATCTCTCTGCAGGCCAGCAAAGCATCTGTTTTACATGTCACATCTTAAAACGAAAGCAGTGAGGGGAGACATTTCTCCCCTGTCTTCAGACTTGCTATAATTCTTTCTTGGCTCAGCTGCTTCAGTTGCGAAGTGAATCGGTTGGCCCGAGAATCGTTCTCTAGGGGTCTAGCCTGTCTTCCCCCTCGCTCCTTATTTCTGCATTTAGGCTTTTGTTTCTCACTTATGTGATGTACATAAACAATTTCTGCCGCGCATCTCCCCTATGGATGTGAAGCAACTAGTTGGCATCGTGCAATTTGTACCTTGAGCCAGCAGAGAAAGCCACTTGGTCGCACAGCTGCGCACAAATTCCGCGCGCAAAGATTTGCGCAACGTTTTGCAGTAAATAAGAAATGTTGGATACGCAAACCTACACTGATTTTCTTCCAAGCTGAACAAATGTTGACATTTTCAGTGTGTAGAAATGTTACCTTTGTGAATTGCCAGGCTGTTGGTTGGACATCAAGGTTTGCTTAATTATTTTACTTCGTTGTAGGAAGACTTCTTCACGGCCAAGTTTATTTATTTATGGACTGCTGAAAATAAAGTAGAATGAAAAATTCATAATTAAACTTGCCACATACTGTTATCAATATGTTCACCAAGTCTTGCACACATCTGCTCTCAAAAATTTGGTCTGGGGGTGAGACTAGCAAGCAAACAGTGAGATTCCCACACTGCAAATGTAACCCGACACAAAACAGCTGCTGTACAACAGAAAAAAAGTATGAAAGCATTACCATCCTGCTTCATGGAAAGTAAACTCATCGGACAGTTGAGGAACCAGATCAAATATACGGCAGGATCTGAAACTGAGCTTCCAGTATTCTGAAGAATGACGTAAACTTAAGATGGCTATTGAAATAAATTTGTATTACCTTCGATTCAGCAGTAGCTCTCGAGCAGAGTAAAGTCAAAAGGACCTGGATTTGTAATCCTCGATGACACTGTTGAAGAGTGGGAACTGGCAGCAGCAAACAGATGTGCAGACATCTCCATTGTCAGCTCGTGTGAATGAGGAAGATGAAATAATGCTATCCAAAGAGTCAAGTATGCTCTCAAGTCCAAACCAGTGTTCCCATCTACAAAGCCAACAAAGGCATTGGCCTCACTGCTGTTAGTGGGGTCCTCCAATGCGTGACGTAGCTGTCTGTGTAACATGCAGGTTACCATTGCCGATTCATGCCCAGTATTTTGTAATATCTTGAGGCTATGAAAAGGCGCGATTGGAAAAATGCACAATTGATTTTTATTTATCTGATCACAAACTCGCCACAAGGCACCCGAACATGCTGTTGAGTATGAATAAGCATGTGTGTTTGCAGAGCATATTTGGGTGGCCTCGAGGACTACTGGGCAAACACGTCAATGCTGTACTGTTGCATTTAATTACCAATAAGTGCCCACAACACTGATGTCAGTCTGACCACTAGTTGACATTTATGTATCAGGCTCGCTGGCTGTTTGCCTGTGGATATAATTTCACAGCTATACAAAAGATACAAAAGACCAGTCAAAGACCAATTACATTTTTTGAATCCAAAAGCAGAATAATGCTCTTTTTTTGTCAGATTGGGGTAATCTTTGCATAAAAATGGTACTTTCATAAGTAGTCTAGTTTATTGTCATGTGTACCGAAGTACAGTGTAAAGCTTTTTTATTGTGTGCTATACATTCTGTGAAAAGACTATACATGATTTCAGTCAAGCCGTCCACAGTGTACAGATACAGGATTAAGGGAATAACGTTTAGTAAAGTGGAGAAGGGAAGAAGAGGGAGTTACCAGGATGAGACTTGTTCTTGATTATGCTGGTGGCATAATAAAATTAAAATTAAATACTGCAGGTGCTGAAAATCTGCAGTGAGGATTGGACTAATGCTGGAATCCCCAGCAGGTCAGGCATTATGCACAGAGAGCAAAGCAATTAGCACTTGAGATCACTGGCCTTTCATCAGAGTGCTTGCAGTAGATGCTTGCAGTGAACATTTGGTGACTTGGGGGCTAGTCAGATGGAAACTTTGATAGTAACATTTCCTTAAGACTGTTTTTAAAACTGATTTAGGCGAGGGAATTTCCACCTTTTACCTGAAGGAAGAGGTGGGGTTATTAGTATTGTGTGACTGATTTGTTTTCGAGTACACATCCAAAGACTCTAAATGGTTTCTGCTGCTTTAATCAGAGTTATACGGCGTGGAAACAGGCCCTTCAGTCCAACTTTCCCGTGCCGACCAACGTGCCCCATCTCCACTAGTCCCACCTGCCTGTGGTTGGCCCATATCCCTCTAAACCTTTTTGTGCAGTGCGCTTCAGAACCAACCGTGCTCTGGGCAAAAACTTTTTTTCCCTCATCTCCCCTCTAGCACAGCTACTTATAAGGGTACGCAAAGTATTTTGAGGATTGAGTGGGGGGGGAGACGAGTTGTAGATTTTAGGGTATTTAGGATCAAAGAGAAAAGAGAGAGATGTTTGGGCAGGCAACAATAATTGGGCATTTAAGGGGTGGCATGTTGTGGACAGCTGGTTAATGTGGACCTCTTGTTTGCATGTCCAATGGTTACTTTATCTCAAGACTGTTTATTAAATTATTAATTGTTCTGATTTTCCAACGTGTGTTGTGTTTTCTAGTGTCTCATCCCAAGAACAATTACTCTGCCAGATCAAGGTGTGGCTCTGTGTCATCCATGTCTGTGACAACCCGGAGTGATGCATCTGCACCAACGACTCCTGACTGTGTGACAGACCCTTCCTTTACTAGGCCAGGAAAGAAGAGCCAGTCTTCAGATGTTTCCACTGCCACAACAAACACTGGAAACCGAACTTCCCAATTAAACCGATCGGTATGTGCTGCTAGTGTCGTCTTCCAATGTCCTTTTTACCACCTTCCCATCCCGTCGAACCAATTCCACCATCAAAAAACATTTTTGTTAATACAAATCACTTGTGTGTCGACAGGTGAATCGGTGTGTGCTTGTCAGCTCTTGATTTAGTCATTTCAAATTTGTGTCTAAGAGAGCATCGAGCTGAAGTGATTTGCTTTCTGAAAAGGCAAAGCAAATTTCAACCACCTTCATTGGTCTCCTAGTGGTAAATTCAAAGAATGTGAGGAAAATACATAATGGCATTAATCTTGGTACGGTTTAGGACAATGAAGACGTCTTTAAAACTTAAGGGAGATGTTGAATTCCTGCCATTGTGAACAATATTGTTTTGAGCGCATTATCTGTAAGTACAAAACCAAGGAATGTAAAAAGGATTCTGTTTAAAACTACCAAGACCTACAAAACACAGACTTGGGTAATATCAATGTATTGTTCATGTTCACCACAAATTCATCTAAACATGTAGATTATTTATGATCACCAATAATTAGCTGGGAGAATATTCAGATACATTAGACCAACCTCACTAACAAAATCGTGGCTCTGGACTAAAAGCAAAACAGGCCCAAAAAGTTTGTTGGATTGAAATTTAAAAGCACTTTATTTTACACAACCATTAATTTCTGAGTATACCATTTATACACATTGAAGACTTCATAAATGCACGTTATTGATATCTTTGGGTTTACAGCATAGGCAGCTAGTTGAAGAGCAGCAGGTTAGTGGATTTCATTCCAGGGTTGGAAGTGTATCTTGAAGTTTTACATGGATAAGGAATAACCACGTGGAGTTCACCTGATATAAGTGAAATCCCGAGTGGGGCAAGGTTATATCTTTTTACTATACTGAATCCAAAAATCCTGTTGTCCACTGCTTCCCATCCCAATGCAATCTTGGGCCCAGACTTGCTGAAAGTGCATTTCACATTTGGCTAGACACTACTATCCAAGGATGTATCTGGGCGGAATTGAATGTGACAGTAAAAACAAACAAAGGAGATTCCAGTGAGGCTATTAGAAAGGATAAAATATGAAGTGTATCTATTAATTGAGGTGTTTTTTTCCCTTAAATAGGTGCCCCAAGGTAACAGGAGATCGGGTTACCGATCTCGAGAGAATGGGATAAGTGGCCAGAGCCATTTTGGAAGAAATGATGATAGGAATCGCTACCGCAATGGACCCAGGAATTACTCCAAAACTCAATACAACCCTCATCCCACACCTCAGAGCATTACCACCGAGAAGACCCAAGTGAATTCTACTGCTCCCAATGGCACAGCTACAGCTTCTGCCTCCAGGCAGCCCTCTTTACTTTTTGCTCCTGCCAATGCCCTTCCTCAACGTAGGCCAAGATCAGATGGAAATGAAGCTCCTGTGACCTCCTGAAAAATTCTGACATCCAGCAATAACAACACCATCCAGCTAGATGTGATTCAGCCCCAAAATAAGTTTACATTCACTTTGTTTTTGCCACCTTTGATTTGTCTAATGACCTATTTTTTTCATTTCTAGATTAACTTTTCCAAATGTTCATTTTTTTAAATTGATAGTGTCTCTGTTGTTAATCTCTTCTGGAAGAGGGAGCAGCACTTAGCTGTACCCAAGATATGTTCTTTAAACGTTGTTGCTTAATCTGTCATGGCAAAATCAGTTAGCTTTACTCCCCATGCCTGTTTTTTTCCCATCCCCATGAAATCACTATGCACCTCACTGTTCAGAATGAAAGTGCCTTGGATCTTTAGTATGTCACAACCACTTAGTTTTTCGAGACTACACAGAAAATAAAACACAAAGGACCAAAGAACTTCAAACTTTGCTGCCACTGGGTCTACTAGAGATTGCTGATCAATTGTAGTAGGGCACGTGATTGTTTAATCTTAATTTCTGATAATGGCCATGTATTTGGATAGAACCGTTTAATGGACATTCTCAACTGTGTATTTTATGTGCTGGAGACAACTTGCCACAGGATGCCAGATCAGCATTGCTTCCTCTTCACATCAGGATCCACTCTTGACTATAGACAGATGTAAACTGATTTATATTCACAATGATGTTGTAGTTAAAGCTGAATTCTGAGCCATGAAGCAGAGTGTGGCACAATGAGGGAACTTCTACCTTTCGGGGACAGTTCCAGCCATGACTTCAAACTATTATCCTGCAAGTGTGGTGTAGATGTGAAGCCAAACATACTTTCCACTGCTATTGAAAATGTGTGAACACAAGAATGATAGAAAGTTTTAGCTGTATCTGTGCTGTTGAATTAACTTGTATTGGCTGCATGGTGTTTCTGTATAGGAATAGACATTCACTTGGCTCTGACTAGAGTAAATCCACTTTTGCCACTGTGCATCTGAAGTGATCCACAATTTCCTTCTAAAGTGTACTGTCAAGGTAGCAGGAGTGTGTGGTGCTGCTAAATGTTTATCACACAACCTTTGGAGAATAATCTGCTGCAGGTCTCAACATGCCATTGATCCACTAAGTCCCAGGTGAGAGGGGAATCTGATCACAGGTGACATCATCTCAACAGAAGTTTAAATTCCAAACTCTATTACCCCAAAAAGAACAAATTGGAAAAATCTGTAAGCAACCTTGTGAATTGATGGACTTGGAGCATACACTAATCATATTTCATCTGTAGAATTTTCGTTCTGCTTTAAAAAAAAAAAAAACTCTCCTCAACAGGTGAAGTAACACAAAAATTCTATCTTGATTGCTTTGATCTGCTTCATTTTAGTCATGAATGGCGATTAGGACTGCACCCATTGTATGTCTATAATGCTGATTCTATAATTGAGGTTGTAAAATGAAGTGCACAGATCAACGAGAGCTTTTCTTTAAATCAAGAACTGTTAGTATCTTTCAAATTGAGTTGGTGTCTTTTTTTTTTTTGTTTCTTCAGACTAGTAATGCTGATTTTTGAATATTGACAGTTTTTAAGTTTTCAAATTCAGTTTGTATCAAATGCTCCCAGCCTTTGCTTTGTATACTTTTTCTGTTGTTCAGATCATTACAAAAATATGATGAGAGGCTAGACAGCCTTCCAGGTTCATAGATAAACCACTTAGATTACTCCTTAAGCCTTGGTGCCAAACCCCATATCCCTTTCATTCTCCAAAGAATCAAGTATCATTTATTTTGCTGAAAATTTCATCCATGTTCACTTTTAGTGCCCTGGGTGGAAGCTATTGTGAATCAGCTCGCTGAAGTGTGATTATTGTGATTAACCCCTCCATTTGATGTTGAGGCAAGTGATCATGTCACAGATTCAATGGGAATATTTTGTTTCTGGTATTTCAGCAATGTAATGTTGTTAGCCCAGGACCTGACCAATAATTGAAAGATAAGTTGGTGCTCAGTGGGAATAATTAAAATAAAACTGATTGCAATTTGCATGTTAGAATTTGAATCCTCCAATTGATGGCATGCTGGTACATTATAGCTGCATTTCAGGCAGCAGAATGGCTGCTCCCTCTTAGTGCCAGTCTCTTTTTGACATTTGTCATGTATTTAAAATTTAGTTGATGAATAAAGAAACTGTATTCTAAACTATTGTTAAACAACTGTGGTTCTTTCCTCCTCGATATTCGACACCAGTCTCTGAGCTGGGGAGAGGGAACTTGAGGTGACTTTCACTGTTAATCTTGAAACGGGGTCATGTTGAATGAAATTTAATGGAGAGAAGGGATACAATTTGGACAAATCAACAAACTGAATTAAACTGGATTTTTACTTGTAGCCTTCCCCTTGCCGGATGTGGAGGACCCCACAAGCTGGGAGATAGAGGGGCCTCGGCAGTATCAGCCTCAGGCAGCGTATCTTTTTGAGGCCCTTCCTGAGAACACTGTGGCCTTTGAAAGGAGCCACAGTTGGGACACAACCTCCCCTCCTGTTAAAGCTTTTTATAAGAATCTTCAAATGTCTCTTATTTGAGGACATTTAACCTAATTGCTTTCATTTTTTAAAAAGAATTGAACATTAAAACAATCTTTCAATCAATTAAAACAATGAGATAAATAAAAGACGAGATTACCTTGTTCATTGCTAGGAATTCTCATTGGAATCTAAGGTTAGAGCCTCCTTTCCCAGATCTGGCTGTTGCAGATTTGGGACTTGTGTACTTGACAGAAGCTGAGCCAAGCTACCTTGATTCAGCTCACAATGAACTAAATGATGCAATTGTGAGAGGCACAATGTGTGTCTTGTGGGGTTCATTCATTAAATAGTTTTAGTTGATAAATGTTTTTAAAAGTATCCTTTACTTTGTACATGGAAGCGTAGAGTACAAAAGCAAGGATGTTATGATGATCTTCGACAAAAATATCACTGGTTCGGTCGGTGTCAGCTAGAGTAGAGTCCGATTTGGTGCATACACAAAATGTTAGAGTAACGCAGTGGGACAAGCAGCCTCTCTGGATAGAAGGAATGGGTGACGTTTCGGGTCGAGATCGTACTCTTGACCTGAAACGTCACCCACTCCTTCTACCCAAAGATGCTGCCTGTCCTGCTGAGTTACTCCAGCATTTTGTCTATCTTTGATGTAAACAAGCATCTGCAGTTCCTTCCTACCAATTTGGTGCATATCATTTAGGAAGGATGTCAGGACCTTGAAGTGACTATCAGAAGAGAATGTTATGACAATATTCATTTCTTGATTCCTATACTTTCCACTTGTTGAATCTGGAGTAGAAAAATATTTATTACTTTGCACTCCAGGGTATGAACTACATTACCAAGACTAAATTATGAAACATTTTGGGCTTCAGACGTGGGCAAAAACCACTGAAGAGTGGAATTCACCAAACAATGCCAATCAATGAAAAAACTGGGGTATATCTGCCTTTGAAAGATTGATTGGAATGGCAAAGTTTGCTTGACAAACTATTCTTGAATTTATTTTTGGACAATCAATTTGAAATCCAGACACTGAAAGTAACATTGCGGGTCAGGCAGCATCTCTGGAGAGAAGGAATGGGTGATGTTTTGGGTCAAGACCCTTCTTCAGACTGGTTAGGGATAAAGGAAATGAGAAATAGACTGATGTGGAGCGATAAAGAACAATGAATGAAAGATATGCAAAACAGTAACGATGATAAAGGAAACAGGCCATTGTAAGCTGTTTGTAGGGTGAACATGAGAAGCTGGTGACTTGGGTGGGGGAGGGATAGAGAGAGGGAATGCTGGCGCTACCTGAAGTGAGAGAAATCAATATCCATACCACTGGGTTCATATTTCGCTTGGGCAGCTTACAGCCCCGTGGTATATTGATTTCTCTCACTTCAGGTAGCCCTGGCATTCCCTCTCTCTACACACTGAAAGTAACATTTCCTGCTTAACCATTCTCTAAGGTAAATGGTAAACAATTCCAGCACTGTGGAGACGGGTGCTTAGTTGAGATCTCCTGCACTGAAGCTGTGTTTGAATCTGATCTTTCAACACACTCGCAGTGAGCAGAATATGCAAAACATTTATCAGATAAATTTAATTCTCTGCCGTTACACTTTATCTCTTCATCACTATGAAGCGATCTTTGAGTTGGGTTGTGATTCTAGAATCCAATTTTGGAGACTTGAATGGGGCTAGATAACTCTGAAAAGCTTATACCTTAAGATGAATGTTATGGTCAAAAGACAACCGGAGAGCTGAGGAAACAAAAACTGTTGCCCAAGCAATCTGCGCCGATGTGGAATGTTTGACGAGCTTCAAAAGGTGACATGCTGGTTCATGTAAACATACATTGAATGGGTTAACGCAGCAGGGAGACGAAGCATAGTCTCGGGTGCAGAAAGGGCACATGTGCAGTTTGAACTTTAGCCCACGATGGAATATAAGATGCAGGATAAACATACTTGCAAAACTGCTAATAAAGCAGTTAAACGAGGAGCAGGTGACCAGTTGAACAATCTCCTTGGGCAGCGGTTGTGGATGTCCATGATAAATGTATCAAAGGCTGGTTGCCCTCCCGTGTGGAGCACAGATCTGTGTTTTCTGTATAAAAGTTGTAGATTAATGTCCCTCGGCCTTTGCTTCAGGGGAGCGCTTGCTGCTGAGTTTAGCTGCAGGTGCGAAACTCCGGGCAACGTTCCATTCCCGAGCTCGCGCTCGCCGCTCGCGGGAATCCCCGGGGCAGGCGTCGCCCCGGAGAAAGGCGGCTTCACAAACGGCAGCGAGACGCAAAAAAGCTGGAGTAACTCGCCCGCCATCGCTTATCACCGAGGTAATCGCCCGCAATGGCAGAACTGCGGACGCGCTATATGTGCAAATCGCGAATAACAACGGCTTAGTCAGTCATACAGCGTAGAGACAGGCTCTTTTGCCCACACTGGCCAAGATGCCCCATCTACACGAGTCCCCACCTGCCCCCGTTTGGCCCATATCCCTCTCAACCTCTATCACCACACCTGTCTAAATGTTTCGTAAAAGTTGGGATAGTCCCAGCCTCAACTACCTTCGCTGGCAGCTCGTTCCATGCACCCACCACCTTCTGTGTGAAAAAGTTCTGGTTCCTGGAAAGTATCACGTTTCTTTATACAGAGCAGGCTTAGTCACGCTTCATTAGCTGAGGAGTTGTGCTCTTGTTGCACATTGTGCAACTTTAGGGAAGCATCTGCACTTTTACTATTTGGGCGGAAGGAAGGTATTTGATGAAGCAGATGAAGATGGTTAAAGATACAGCACAGAAACAGGCCCACCGACCAACGATCCTCACAGACTTACACTATCCCACAATACAATACCTTTATTGTCATTGTACAAGTACAACGAGATTAAGAATGTCACTTCCAGATCAATGCTATAAAATATATAAATAAATCACATGCTATAAAATATATAAAAATATAAAATAGACAGCTTAGGGACAATTTTACATTTATACGAAGCTAATTAACATACAAACCTATACATCTTTGGAATGTGGGGGGAAACCGGAGCACCCAGAGAAAACCCACGCTGTCACAGGGAGAACGTACCAACTCCGGACAGACAACACCCGTCGTCGGGATCAAACCAGGGTCTCTGGCGCTGGAAGTCAAGTCAAGTTTATTTGTCACATGCACATACACGATGTGCAGTGAAATGAAAGTGGCAATGCCTGCGGATTGTGCAGAAAAAGAATTACAGTTACAGCATATAAATAAAGTTAATACAGAGTAGACAAAATTTAGTCCCTGGAGTTATAAAAGTTAACAGTCCTGATGGCCTGTGGGAAGAAACTCCGTCTCATCCTCTCCGTTTTCACAGCGTGACAGCGGAGGCGTTTGCCTGACCGTAGCATCTGGAACAGTCCGTTGCTGGGGTGGCAGGGGTCCCTCATAACCTTGCTTGCTCTGGATCTGCACCTCCTGATGTATAGGTCCTGCAGGGCGAAGAGTGTAGTTCCCATGGTGCGTTCTGCCGAACGCACTACTCTCTGCAGGGCCTTCATGTCCTGGGCAGAGCTCTCCTGTCCAGCAACTTTGCTGCTGCACCACCGTGTCGCCCTAAATGCCAACACTGGTGGGACAGTACTGCCATCCATTCCCTGATCTCACACGGACTGAATGAAGTTGGCTCTGTGATGGCAGGGATCTCAGGAGGATAATGTGGCAGCACTGTAGAACTTCATTTGAGCCCGTTATAATCAGGGACTTGAGGATGGTCTGTTGCCTCCCTGGTGCCAGGGTTCAGCACATCACGGACCGGCTTCAGAAAATCCTAGTGAGGGAAGGCGATCAACCTGAAGTCGTTGTGCACGTGGGCACGAATGACGTCGGGCGGAAGAGGAAGGAGGTGCTACAGCGGGAGTTTAGAGAGTTAGGAAAAAGACTGAGAAGTAGGACGTCGAAGGTGGTTATCTCTGGACTGCTACCGGTACCTCGTGCTGGTGAGGCCAGGAACAGAGAGATAGAGGGTATGAATTTATGGCTGAGGGTATGAATTTATGGCTGAGGGGCTGGTGCAGGGATTTAGATTTCTGGACCACTGGGATCTCTTCTGGGCTAGGGGTGACTTGTACAAAAGGGACGGGTTACATCTTAACAGCAGGGGGACAAACATTCTGGCAGGCAGGTTTGCTAGTGCGACACCTGTGGCTTTAAACTAAGTAGTGGGGGGGAGGGGTTAACAAATTGGGAATATGAAGATGAGGTTAAAGGGAATACAGGAGATATTGCAGAAGACTCTCGGAAGAATGGGAACAGAAGTTCTAGAGGGGAAAAGAGATTAAGGGCAGGGCCATTTGTGACCGATGTGAGAGGGGAGGTAAATACAGAAGTTAAAGTGTTGTACTTAAATGCGCGTAGTATAAAAAATAAAGTGGATGAGCTTGAGGCTCAGTTAGTCATGGGCAAGTATGATGTTGTAGGGATCACTGAGACATGGTTACAAGAGGACCAGGGCTGGGAACTGAATATTCAGGGGTACACAACGTATAGAAAAGACAGACAGGTGGGCAGAGGGGGTGGGGTTGCTCTGCTGGTAAGGAATGATATTCATTCCCTTGCAAGGGGTGACATAGAATCAGGAGATGTTGAATCAGTATGGATAGAAATGAGGAATTGTAAGGGTAAAAAGACCCTAATGGGAGTTATCTATAGGCCCCCAAACAGTAGCCTCGACATAGGGTGCAAGTTGAATCAGGAGATAAAATTGGCGTGTCACAAATGTAATGCTACGGTGGTTATGGGAGATTTCAACATGCAGGTAGACTGGGAAAATCAGGTTGGAAATGGACCCCAGGAAAGAGAGTTTGTAGAGTGCCTTCGAGATGGATTCTTAGAACAGTTTGTACTGGAGCCTACCAGGGAGAAGGCAATTCTGGATTTAGTGTTGTGTAATGATCCTGATCTGATAAGGGGACTAGAGGTAAAAGAGCCATTAGGAGGCAGTGATCACAACATGATAAGTTTTACTCTGCAAATGGAAAGGCAGAAGGGAAAATCGGAAGTGTCGGTATTACAGTAGAGCAAAGGGGATTACAGAGGCATGAGGCAGGAGCTGGCCAAAATTGACTGGAAGGAGGCCCTAGCAGGGAAGACGGTAGAACAGCAATGGCAGGTATTCCTGGGAATAATGCAGAGGTTGCAGGATCAATTTATCCCAAAGAGGCGGAAAGACTCTAAGGGGAGTAAGAGACACCTGTGGCTGACGAGGGAAGTCAAGGACAGCATAAAAATTAAGGAGAGGAAGTATAACATAGCAAAGAAGAGTGGGAAGACAGAGGATTGGGACTCTTTTAAAGAACAACAAAAGTTAACTAAAAAGGCAATACGGGGAGAAAAGATGAGGTACGAGGGTAAACTAGCCAATAATATAAAGGAGGATAGCAAAAGTTTTTTTAGGTACGTGAAGAGGAAAAAAATAGTCAAGGCAAATGTGGGTCCCTTGAAGACAGAAGCAGGGGAATTTATTATGGGGAACAAAGAAACGGCAGACGAGTTAAACCGTTACTTTGGATCTGTGTTTACTGAGGAGGATACACGCAATCTCCCAAATGTTCTAGGGGCCGGAGAACCTAGGGTGATGGAGGAACTGAAGGAAATCCACATTAGGCAGGAAATGGTTTTGGGTAGACTGATGGGACTGAAGGCTGATAAATCCCCAGGGCCTGATGGTCTGCATCCCAGGGTACTTAAGGAGGTGGCTCTAGAAATAGTGGAAGCATTGGAGATCATTTTTCAATGTTCTATAGATTCAGGATCAGTTCCTGTGGATTGGAGGATAGCAAATGTTATCCCACTTTTTAAGAAAGGAGGGAGAGAGAAAACGGGTAATTATAGACCAGTTAGTCTGACATCAGTGGTGGGGAAGATGCTGGAGTCAATTATAAAAGACGAAATTGCTGAGCATTTGGATAGCAGTAACCGGATCATTCCGAGTCAGCATGGATTTACGAAGGGGAAATCATGCTTGACATATCTACTGGGATTTTTTGAGGATGTAACTGGGAAAATTGACAGGGGAGAGTCAGTGCATGTTTTGTACCTCGACTTTCAGAAAGCCTTCGACAAGGTCCCACATAGGAGATTAGTGGGCAAAATTAGAGCACATGGTATTGGGGGTAGGGTACTGACATGGATAGAAAATTGGTTGACAGACAGAAAGCAAAGAGTGGGGATAAATGGGTCCCTTTCGGAATGGCAGGCAGTGACCAGTGGGGTACCGCAAGGTTCGGTGCTGGGACCCCAGCTATTTACGATATACATTAATGACTTAGATGAAGGGATTAAAAGTACCATTAGCAAATTTGCAGATGATACTAAGCTGGGGGGTAGTGTGAATTGTGAGGAAGATGCAATAAGGCTGCAGGGTGACTTGGACAGGTTGTGTGAGTGGGCGGATACATGGCAGATGCAGTTTAATGTAGATAAGTGTGAGGTTATTCACTTTGGAAGTAAGAATAGAAAGGCAGATTATTATCTGAATGGTGTCAAGTTGGGAAGAGGGGATGTTCAACGAGATCTGGGTGTCCTAGTGCATCAGTCACTGAAAGGAAGCATGCAGGTACAGCAGGCAGTGAAGAAAGCCAATGGAATGTTGGCCTTCGTAACAAGAGGAGTTGAGTATAGGAGCAAAGAGGTCCTAATAGTCAATAGTCAATAGTCGTTTATTTGTCACATACACATAAATGTGTAGTGAAATGAAACATTACCCGCAGTTGAACAATAAGACCAATAAGATTAATCAATAAAAATGCAATAACACATACAATCACAACTAACACCAAACAAAAAGAAACATCCATCACAATGAGTCTCCTCCAGTCCCTCCTCACTGTGATGGAAGGCCAAAATGTCTTTTTCTCTTCCCTGCCGTCTTGTCCCGCGGCCAGGCTGTTGGAGTTGCCACGTCGGGGCTCCCGATATTGAAGCCCCCGCTGGGCGGTGAAAAATCCCGCGGCCTATTTCAGGCCGCGCCGGAAGGTGAAAGGTCCACGGGGGGCCGACCCAAGCCCCGCGATTCGGGGCGGGCGAACACGCTGCCTCTGCCGCTGCCGGAGCTCCCGATGTCGGCCCCCATCCAGGGGCCTGCGGGCTTCCGACGTCCACGCGGCCCGCGCCGGAGCCTCCGGAGACGAGTCGCAGCCGTTCCCGCAGCATCCGCAGGCAGCCAGCGCCGCAGGTGGTGAGTCCGGGCCGTGGGCTCTGCGAACCAGAGCCCCAGGTGGTCCCAGGTGCATGGCCGGTGGTAGGCCGCAACGGGAACGGAGACACGACACAGAACAAAGGTCGCGTCTCCGTTCGGGAGAGAGAATGTTACAGTCCCCGTTCCCTCCCACCCCCCCCCCCCCCAAAAACATAACATACAACACTACATCATATTAAAACTACAATTCAGACAAAAACAACAAAAAACACAAAAGACAGACGGACTGCAGGCATGCCGCAGCTGCGACGGCAGCGCTGGCTCCTCCGGGCTGGTTGTACCGGGCCCTGGTGAGACCGCACCTGGAGTACTGTGTGCAGTTTTGGTCTCCAAATTTGAGGAAGGATATTCTTGCTATTGAGGGCGTGCAGCGTAGGTTCACTAGGTTGATTCCCGGAATGGCGGGACTGTCGTATGTTGAAAGGCTGGAGCAATTAGGCTTGTATACACTGGAATTTAGAAGGATGAGGGGGGATCTTATTGAAACATATAAGATAATTAGGGGATTGGACACATTAGAGGCAGGAAACATGTTCCCAATGTTGGGGGAGTCCAGAACAAGGGGCCACAGTTTAAGAATAAGGGGTAGGCCATTTAGAACGGAGATGAGGAAGAACTTTTTCAGTCAGAGAGTGGTGAAGGTGTGGAATTCTCTGCCTCAGAAGGCAGTGGAGGCCAGTTCGTTGGATGCTTTCAAGAGAGAGCTGGATAGAGCTCTTAAGGATAGTGGAGTGAGGGGGTATGGGGAGAAGGCAGGAACGGGGTACTGATTGAGAGTGATCAGCCATGATCGCATTGAATGGCGGTGCTGGCTCAAAGGGCTGAATGGCCTACTCCTGCACCTATTGTCTATTGTCTATAGGACCTGTAGGCATCTGGAGAATAAATTTTTATTCATATCAACAATTTGGATGTGAATCAGGGTTAGTAAGTTTGCAGATGACACTAATATCGTTAGTATAGTGGACAGTGAAGAACATTATCCAATATTTTTGATCAATGGGGCGAGGAATGGCAAATAGAGTTTAATTCTGATAAATGAGAGGCTTTGCCTTTTGGTAAAACAAGCTAGAGCAGGACTTGCACAGTACAAGGGGTTTGTTGTAGAACAGACACCTCAGGGTTGAAGATACATAGTCCAATGAAAGTGACAACACAAGTAAACAGGGTGGTAAGGGTGGCGTTTGGAATGCTTGCCTTCATCAGTCAGCGTGTTGAGTACAAGGGTTAGGATGTCATGTTACAGGTGTAAAAGACGTAGGTCTGGCCAATTTGGAGTACTGTACACAGTTCTGGTCGCCCTGCAACAGGTCGCCCTGCAAAAAGACCCAGCCTATCCTTGTAGCTCAAACCTCCAGTAACATCCTCAAATCTTTTTAGCAGATTTGAGGATGTTACTGGAGGTTTGAGCTACAAGGATAGGCTGGGTCCTTTTTCCCTGGAGAGTATAAGGCTAAGGGGTGATCTGACATGGGTGTATAAAATCATGAGGGGCATGGATACAGTCCTTTCCCCAGTAAGGGAGCCTAAACCTAGAAGGCACAAGTTGAAGGTGAGAGATGAAAAACATTTAAAAGAGATCCGAGGGGCAATTATTTTCCCACACACGCATGGTGTGTATATGGAGCAAGCTGCCAGAGGTACCTATCCATGTACCTGTCTAAATGCCTTGGCAATATTGTTATTGTAGCCAACTCTAGATCTTGGTAGAGTTGGCTACAATAACAATATTGCCAAGGCATTTAGACAGGTACATGGATAGGTTTGGAGGGATATGGGTTAGGCACAGGCAAGAGAGTCTAGCTAATTTAGGCAATGTGGTCAGCATAGACGAGTTGGGCCAAAGGGCCCATTTCCATGCTGCATAGCCGACTCTGACCTTCTACTCAGTCATTCTGGCTGAACATACAAATTGTTCACATGCTGGCCCCACCCTCACTCCATGTCCTGTTAACTGTTTAATTGGCTATCACTATTTACTACAAGATATGGCTGCATTGTAGAAGTGAATTTGAGCCCATTCTAATCAGGACCCATGGGCATTGGGTCAGGCGATAGATACCTCATCCACATTAATCCGAGCCTCAACAGTGCCAATCCCTATTCAATCACAGAAGGCAGCATGACTTCACCCAAAATAAAAACGGAAAATGGTGAATCTACTCATCAGGTCAGGCAGTACGAGTGGAGAGAAGAACAGTTAACATTTCAGCTTGATGACATTTCATCAGATCTGGAAAAGCTGGTGATCTGAAGTTGTTGAATTCAACATCAAGTCCTGAGGGCAAAAACGTGGAACAGCACCACCTGCAGGTTCTTCTCTAAGTCACGCAAAATCCCAACATCAAAATCTTAAAGTGACAATTCAGGTCAGGACCCTTCTTCCTCTGAAGAAAACGTTGCCTGTCCATTTCCTCCACAGATGCTGCCTGACCCACCGAGTTACACCAGCACTTTGTTTTGCTCAAGATACCAGCATCACTTCACTGTGGCTGGGTCTAAATCCTGGAACTTCCTCTGGAAATGGCAGTGTGAAAGCAAAAGCAGAACGGAACTCGAGTTACACATTTGACTTGGAGGAAGTGAGTGGAGTGAAGAGTCGGTCAATGTGAGAACAAGCTCATACAGATGTGGCGGTGAAATGCACTAGTTGGTCCGTTTAAGGAAGCAGCTAAGGGATCTCAGACCATGTGGGTATGGAAGGGAAGTGTAGATGGACTACAATCATGGTGAAAATGAGCCAATTTTGTGACCAACAAACTCAAAGTGGTGGAGGGCATCAAAGGTGTCACAGATTTAAGTGAGAAGAGACTGGTCATGGGGAGAAGAAACTAGCTCTCTGGCCAGCAGCTGGCTGAAACAATGGTTTTACCAGTGCAGTAATGCTTGTAGATCTAGCAGAGGAGATGGGAGTGAGTTGTACGAGATTGTGGGATGATGATCCCCAGAGGAAAGGAAGTCCGTGATTATCAACGGCCTAATGTTCAGTGGTGGGGCCATGGTTCTTTCACAGGGAGAACCAAGGAGGTGTTGAATTGGCAATAGTTCAATAGTTTGTTTCATTTTTTAAATGGGTTTCCTTTTCTCGTTTTTTTTTTTTTTATCCCTCTAGTTTCAGTTTCCTTTCTTGTTTTAGACAAGGCGTCGGCCAATATCTGTTTCCACAAACACTATCGGCCCTTTCATTCGCTGAACCAGTATTTACTTGACAGCTGGTATCATTTGCCAGTGGAACTGCTCAAGGACAGGGCTCAGTTGCATCAGAAATCAATGCGGAACGCTATTGATCCCGAGAAAAAAAAATACAACATTCAGAGGACCTGCAGTGATACACCACAATTTCAGTTCAGTCATTCCCATACAAAATATTCTACATCATATCAACAAATTATAGCTTTGTCCTTGTCCTCCAAGTCTTCACTCAAAATCTTGCCATCGGCATGCATACCCTACTTGAAGAAAATCTATAAAACTAGGATTTAGCAATCCATTTCACTAATTTATTCCACACCAAACATATTGACATTAAGTGCTGGGAAGCCTTATCATTTGTCTCTCCACAGAAACTGAAGTAGACAGTAATTGGAGGAGAGAGCAGGTAAATGAAGATGCTAAATCAGGGCAGAGAAGGGAAATGCTAAGATATTCAGTAACGAATCAAGCCAAGAGCAGCTTTCACCCAACAAGTCCTTATTTAAAACAAAATTAGACTTAACTGTTTCTTCCAGGGGAATAACTATCAATTTTACTTAATCTAAATAAATGGCAAGTGTGCAGCAGAAAAAATGTCACTGACCTACAAAATGTGACTGTTCTTGCCCGTTATATCTACAGGGAATGTTAAGCCAACACGGTGGCACAGGGCAGCACGGTTGCGCAGCAGTAGAGTTGCTGCCTTACAGCGCCAGAGGCCTGGGTTCAATTCTGACTACAGGTGTTGTCTGTACGGAGTTTGTACGTTCTCCCTGTGACCTCGTGGGTTTTCTCCGAGATCGGTTTCCTCCCCCACCCCAAAGACGTACAGGTTTGTAGGTTAATTGGCCTGGTATAAATGTAAATTGTCCCCTGTGTGTGTAGAATAGTGTTAATGTATGGGGATCGTACAGGGCGTGGACCCGGTGGGCCGAAGGGCCTGGATCCACGCTGTATCTCGAAACTAAACATGAGAAAGGGGATATATTTTTGTACTTAGAACAAACATGTTTCCACGCATTTCATATTTCTGCAACATTACATGTTTTTCTCCATGTACCTTATTTATTTTAGTGTTGATGATGATTATTTGTAAAGTTTATTCAGGGCAAAGATTTGCCCTCCAAGTAAATTTGACGAAGAATTCCATTAATCAATATCTTCAGGGCAAGTCTATATCCCTACAATCTACAGCCCATCGACAAAATATGAAACCCTGTAAGCAATGTCTTAAGAAAATTTAGAACAAAGAAAAGGTTATTTAAATAGATGTACGACACACAGCAGGAAGCCACTGTGGCAGTTCCAAAACAGATAGCCACTAGCTATCTGTTAGCCACTAGCTAAGAGTGAATATTTTAAATTTAAATACTTTTATTGTCTTCTCTCTTGAAAGCTACTATGTTTCACATGACCACTGAAGCAAATTTTCTGCCAATCTAACCAGAGAAATTAAAAAATTGTCTTGAGGTTCTTGTAAAAAAAATTAAGCCGTGTATATCTACACTATTTTAATCCTTGCAACGTTCTAGAACCCAGTGGCTTCGCTTGATCCAATCAATTTTTCCTGCAGAAGCAAGTTTTGGTAAGCAAAGTCACACAAGGCAATTTATTTTTGTCCTGCATAGAAACACGTACGTTTCTGTTTTGAAATTAGCCTCTCTCTTAACTAACCTACCCTGGTTTATAAATATCCATTTCAGTTTGTCGAGATCAGAAACTATCAAGAGCACATTTTCTTTTCTAACATATACTTGTCAGTGGCTAAAATTAAACGGCAAAGTGCCTAACATGTCCACGGAAAGTAATGAAATTTCAAGACAACTGGAGGTTACTGTAGTGGCTAGAACATTAAAAAATATCAGCAATGTATTTACATGGTCAGTTTTCATTTTTATCATCAATAGATCATTAATTCACTCACATTATCACACGTGCACACACTTGCCCCTATTTAACCCCTCTGTTCAGATCAGGCACCATTTTAACAAAAAAATTCCAGTCCAGTTATCACAAGTGGACCTCAGCATGCACCAGGTTTCTGCCATATTTTCAAGAACAGTGTTCGTTTTTCCCTACAATATAAAAGGCAGTTACTTGGCCCAGAGTCTATGCCGGCTCTTAGAACATTCCCATCAATCCCATTTCCCCAATTATCTCCTGGTAACCTATTCTCTCTCATCTCCCCCCCCCCCCCCCCCCCCAACTCTCCTGGAACCTCCCGACTTGGGATCATTTACAGTAGCCAATTAACTTACCAAACTGCACATCTTCTACATCCTTATCAGTAGGCAGTCCTGCATGTGACTGCGCCAAGACAAATTAATCTCTGCTTAAACTGTCTCCATCTCAGACATCCCCAAAACCCAAATGTAGGACCCCAGGAGATTATGAAGCTATTTTGCTGTGTGTCAAACTTATCAGTACAATTCAGATCTCGAACAAGAAGTGTTTAGGAAAGAACTGCAGATGCTGGTTAAATCGAAGGTAGACACAAAATGCTGGAGTAACTCAGCGGGACAGGCAGCATCTCTGGAGAGAAGGAATGGGTGACGTTTTGGGTCGAGACCCTTCTTCAGACTGAAGTGTACATTTTTTGGGGACAATGTGGGTAGTAATGGAAAAACATCACAACCAATCACTGTTTTTAGCAGATTGATATTTAGTCCACTGCTTATTTTGAAATGGAAAGGAGTGCCGAACACATAAAAGTTTAAATAAAAACACTAAGTTTATTCAAAAAGGCTTTCCACAATCTTCCAAAAGGTGAAAATGTTGACAACAGAAGCAAGCGATTGTGCTCGGATTACACTATCAGTATTCCATGGTTTAATTCTATTAAATAATGGTCATGAAAAATTTACAGAAAATCATGACAAAGAGATTTCTGGAAAGCAAAGAAGTGTAGCTGGAGTCATTTTCCAGATGCGTCATCTACAATTGCAAAAATGGCTCGTGCCATCCTTTCTCTTGCCTATATGTTCCACATTTAATTCGGTTGTCCACGTGCAGGGTAAAACAGTACCTTCCATTTGGTGTCTTATGACCAACGCACGACAGTAGAAGCAGATAGCTCTGGTCCCGAGGTTTTAATCTTGGTAAAATTAGATACAATCGTCCAAATAACAGAAGGCTTGCATATCCAGGACAGCGACAAGAGTGCGCTCATCATTATTTCAGCCAATGTTTGCTCGGAGACTAGGAACCTCCACTCACTGCTGGTTCATCTTGGCAGCTTCAGCCCTGATCAGTGCAATCAGATCCTGGTTAATTAAAAACACAAAACGAAGACCGGCAATCTACAAAGGAAGAAAACACAGAAAAAAATCATCATTTCATGCATCTTTCTTGTCACAAGTTTATGCTAAAAACTATTTTAGTCAACCGACAATTGCTTGAAAAACCTTGCACGATAACCAACTACCTTTATAGCCATTACCTGCTTGTGTTGACTGATTTTAGTTTAGGTTAAAGATACAGTGCGGAAACAGGCCCTTCGGCCCACCGTGTCCATGCCGACCAGCAAAACCCGCACACTAACACTATCCTACATACACTAGGGACAATTTACAATTATACCAAGCCAATTAACCTATAAACCTGTACGTCATTGGAGTGTGGGAGGAAACCGGAGCTCCCGGTGAAAACCCACACGGTCACAGGAAGAACGTATAAACTCCGTACAGATAGGCACCTGTAGTCAGGATCAAACCCGGGTCTCTGGTGCTGTAAGGTAGCAACTCTACTGCTGCACCACCGTGCCGCACCTCTAGACTTGTGGAGACTAAAAATTATTGCATTAGATTCTCTGCCCTGAATAGCTACAGACACTGGCTATGTTTACTCATTCCAAGAGGATTCTCTGTTTATAAACATCTCGACTTCAATTAAGGAGCTCACCGAAGATCTCGGAGAAAACCCACGCAGGTCACTGGGAGAACGTACAAACTCCTCTTTGTTCCAGAAGGCTTAACTTTCCTCTCTGATCTCACTTCATCAAATCTTTTGAAAAAGCCAAGTAAACTACATCTTCTGAATTATCCATATCCTCTTCCCATCTTCAATGTTTCATTTTATATAGACTGAAATGTTTAGATTTGGTTAGAGAGTCCGTGCCGACCAGTGATCCCCGCACATCAACACTACCCTACACACACAAGGGACAATTTTTTACATTTATACCAAGCCAATTAACCTACAAACCTGTACATCTTTAGAGTGTAGGCGGAAACCGAAGATCTCGGAGAAAACCCACGCAGGTCACGGGGAGAACGTACAAACTCCGTACAGACAGCACCCATAGTCAGGATCAAACCCGGGTCTCTGGCACAGTAAGGCAGTAGCTCTATTGCTACACCACCGTGCCGTACTGTGATTGGTGATATAATTGAATGTATTCTCTTAAAAGTACAAACTTTATGCAATGTCATCTTCATCACAGTGAACATTTGACGAGCACAAGATGATTCAACTCTTCGACATAACACTTACTTCAACGACAGAGTTGTTATTCAATTTCCATTTATTTCCACTCAGTACTGGCCTGCCATCGATGTAGATGGGACGTCGACCTTCATTGGCAATGAAGAAGTCTCCATTGTTCTGCAGCTTTATTATACCTTTAAGACAAATTTAATTTATTTGAAAAGCAAATATCATACCTCAGCTATTTGATTTCGACCTGTTGGACAAGAGATAACAACTCCAGCATTTAATTACAACGTCTCTGGAGTCATGTTTGTTGCAGTTTGCTCTCCAGCAGTTGGCTTTATAGCTTCCTGCTCTGATTCAAACACCAGTTGGGGACAGTTTATCCAACAGAATCTAGATACCTGTAACAGAAGAGAATTAACTCCACCATCCAATCGCAGGTACCAGAGCCGGAGTTCTATCGTGTGACAATCATTAAACAATCATTCAGTGTAAGATATGAGCAACCTGTTTGCAATTCTTGGCTACCTTGTTCCCAACTTAATCCCAGTTAATAACCAGAGTTAAGAAGAATAGAGTAGACAAGGCATCATGTCCAAAAGCTGGCTGCTCTTGTCATACAACATTTAGTAACAGTTTTTTTTAAACATACAGGCCCGCCCCCAAATTCCCATGGTTGCCAAACAACAGGAACGGTAACCTAAAGTCAGGAGTCAGAGTCATACAGCACGGAAACAGGCCCTGCGGCCCAGCTTGCCCATGCTAACCAAGGTGCCCCATCTACACTAGTCCCACATGCCTCAGTTTGGCCCACATCCCTCTCAACCTTTCCTATCCATGTACCTGTCCAAATGTCCTTTAAATGTTGTTAAATGAAGGAACAAATCAAAAATAAAACTGTTACCTTGCCTTCTGGAAATTTTCCATGCTGGTCCCTCTAGAGAAAGGTCAACATCAATCTGATTATCTTTTGTGGCTCGACCCAATGTGATCTGGTTTGAGGAAGGAGGGGGAGATGCACTTAAGGTGTGGGGTAGGTTACAAAGTAGACATGATATAACAAAACTTCATTTAAACAAGGCCTATTCTGAAAATACCAGCAGCTAGAGCCCTTGCTTTCCCTCTCTATCCCCTCCCCATCCCAGTTCTCCTACCAGTCGTACTGTCTCTGACTACATTCTATCTTTGGCCCGCCTACTCCCCTGACACCAGTCTGAAGAAGGGTCTCGACCCGAAACGTCACCCATTCTTTCTCTCCAAAGATGCTGCCTGTCCCGCTGAGTTACTCCAGCATTTTGCATCTACCAGCAGCTAGAGAAGTGGCTTCTAAAAATAAACTTCAGCATGGGATTTTGCCCATTGTAGAATTCTTTACATTCATCCTCACAGCCCAGGAAAGTGGCACAATTCTGGTACTGCTTAGCAACCAGGTTGTTAGCTCACATTTCAGCAAAGCAATATCCAAACTTGAATCCCATTGCTCAAACAGTGACCATAAAGTCTACATCTATGCCTATTAAAGGTTTTGTGGATATAAACATCATTCCTCATATAAATTGCTTAAAATACTTCACAACTCCTTCACCTACTACCCATTGATATGAATTTCAAAGTCTTTGAAATAAGTGGAAACTCTGGTTATGTGACACAGGCACTTCTGATGAAGGATTGTGACAAAGGCTTAAACCCATCCCCATGGGTTGCGAACTGACCTGCTGGGCACTTGCAATATATTTATTTTTAACATTAAAACCAAAACAAAAGAAAAATCCTGCAGCTTTCTAGATATCAAAGAAAGCACTGCCATACCTCTCGAGACCTCATCAAGTATCGAACCATTCTGCCCCGTAAAACAGCCAGCGTCTGGTTATCAAAATCGGGAGAGCTGATACCTTAAGAAACCAAATCAGTTAATTTAATCAATTAGGTAATCATAGCAGTGACCATAGTCTTTATGAACACAATGAACAATTCTTAATATCCCCAACAAAAAGCAAACTCATTTTAAAAAGTATGAATATTACTGCGAGAAATTTAAAAAAATCAAACCATGATTTACGTCATTATTTGCACACACAAAAAAAGATTTTTTCTCCACCTCAAACCAATGCCTAGTGTAAACAATCATTTGGGATATTTTATTGTAAAATGGCCTTTGGTCAACAGTAAACAGAATGACCAAATTTTAATTATGTTAAAAACTATTTCCCAATTTACATTTCTTGGACTCATGGACCAAAAACATTTCTTCCCAACAGTTATTCTTCTAAGAAATCTGATGGCTCTGCAAACAAGTTACAATCAAAGAGATGAATTCCATACAGGCAGGAGGAAGATTTCTTTGGGATGTGCACTTTTTAAAAAAAATTGCCACTCATTTCAACTATAAACTGCATCTGGAAATGCACAGGTGTTACCATTTTCAGCTTCTCTCAACTTACTGGGAATACTGTTAAATAAATGCATTATTTGCCAGTCAGTGGTGAGTACTGGAATTTTATATTTTAGCCATCTGAAATATTTTATAAATTTCAGCAGTTTTAAATGCAGTATTTTTATCTCCATATTATATCACATTTTTCTCCATTTTGAAATATATGCAACATTGAGCTTTTATATAATATTGTTCAGGGCAACACATGGTATATCAGAGTTTGATAAGATAGACAATAGGTGCAGGAGTAGGTCATTCGGCCCTTCGAGCCAGCACCGCCATTCAATGTGATCATGGCTGATCATTCTCAATCAGTACCCCGTTCCTGCCTTCTCCCCATACCCCCTGACTCCGCTATCCTTAAGAGCTCTATCTAGCTCTCTCTTGAATGCATTCAGAGAATTGGCCTCCACTGCCTTCTGAGGCAGAGAATTCCACAGATTCACAGCTCTGACTGAAAAAGTTTTTCCTCATCTCCGGTTCTAAATGGCCTGCCCCTTATTCTTAAACTGTGGCCCCTTGTTCTGGACTCCCCCAACATTGGGAACATGTTTCCTGCCTCTAACGTGTCCAACCCCTTAATAATCTTATACATTTCGATAAAATTCCCTCTCATCCTTCTAAATACCAGTGTATACAAGCCTAGTCGCTCCAGTCTTTCAACATATGACAGTCCCGCCATTCCGGGAATTAACCTAGTAAACCTACGCTGCACGCCCTCAATAGCAAGAATATCCTTCCTCAAATGTGGAGACCAAAACTGCACACAGTACTCCAGGTGCGGTCTCACTAGGGCCCTGTACAACTGCAGACGGAACTCTTTGCTCCTATACTCAACTCCTCTTGTTATGAAGGCCAACATTCCATTGGCTTTCTTCACTGCCTGCTGTACCTCCTTGCTTCCTTTCAGTGACTGATGCACTAGGACACCCAGATCTCGTTGTACGTCCCCTGTTCCTAACTTGACACCATTCAGATAATACTCTGCCTTCCTATTCTTACCACCAAAGTGGATAACCTCACACTTATCCACGTTAAACTGCGTCTGCCATGCATCCGCCCACTCACACAACCTGTCCAAGTCACCCTGCAACCTCATAGCATCTCCCTCACAGTTCATGGTGTCAAACTATAAATAAGAATACAGAAATCTCATTTTTGAGACCTTGTTTTTTGATCAACGGCTGCTTGCCTTTGCAGCCAGGAATTGGTGATCAATGTGAAGGAGCTTTTTTGTGACAATTCTACTGGGGCATTCTTAAACATGTAGCACTAAATGGTTAGTGTAATGGGACTCCAGAATAGCAAGTTTTCTGAAGAGAACATAACATTCTGAAACTGAAACACAAATACGATAAATATTGAAATACCAATATCAAATGTAACTTAAGTCCTCTGTTCTCATGTAATTTTTTTTGTGGATCAGTTGTGCCTCCAGTTCATACACTAGTGTTCTCAGTAAGGCTTCATTGCAGTCTGCAGTATGCCCAAAGAGCATTTAGTTCAGTGAAGCCAATGTGACATTGTTGAAGAAAATTTAAACTGAAAACAGAAACACTTAACTGGTCAGTAACATCTGCAGAGAGGGGGAGCGAGTTAATGTTTTAGGTCCGAAAATGTTGTCAGAACTCTGACAAAGGATCTCCAACCTGAAATGTTAACTCGGAACATAGTTTAATCATCACCTGTGACACTGTCGACCAGAACCTGCCACTTTGGAAGCTCCTGTTCCAGCTGCCGGATCTCTCGTTTCTGCCGTCGGTCTGCTAGAGTGAGCTCTGTGGTCAAAACATAGGCAGAATTACAAAGAGGGAGCAATAAGGCCGAACCAAATAACAACACATTTTCATGCAAAACACAAATTGGCTAATTTGTGTCCTGCACAATGAAGGGCGGACATGGTCATGATGCCGGATTTGCATTGAAAACAAATTACAATTGACATTTCACATGCAGTAAATCCTACCCACAACATGCATCAAGATCACAGCACGAAACTGACCAAAGTAACATTGACGGCAAGTCATTCAGTCCATTCATCCAGACTGAATTTTGAAGACTTTCTCCTTGCCTCCACGCCTCCTCCTTAGCATTTGAGACTTTTGCTTCCCTGTCCAGAAGTCTTAATACTGATTTAACAGATGGAGTTGGGAATGTTTCAAAATCAGTCATGCATTTATTTGCCTTTTGGGCATATTCATCATCAATTGAAAGATATGAAAGTGTTCACTATAAAACACTATTTCAATGACTTATACTGCACACAATTCCCATAAATTCCAGGATGGTATGTTGCCTCCCTGGTGCAAGGGTCAGGGATATCTCTGAGCGGCTGCAGGACATTCTGAAGGGGGAGGGTGAGCAGCCAGTTGTCGTGGTGCACATTGGCACCGACGATATAGTTAAAAAACCGGATGAGGTCCTACAAGGTGAATTTAGGGAGCTAGGAGATAAACTTAAAAGTAGGACCTCAAAGGTAATAATCTCTGGATTACTACCAGTGCCACGTGCTAGTCAGAGTAGGAATAGGAGGATATTTCAGATGAATACGTGGCTTGAAAAATGGTGCAAGGGGGAGGGATTCAAATTTTTAGGACATTGGAACCAGTTCTGGGAGAGGTGGGACCAGTACAAACAGGACGGTCTGCACCTGAGCTGGAATGGAACCAATGTCCTAGGGGGAGTGTTTGCTAGTGCTGTCGGGGAGGATTTAAACTAATGTGGCAGGGGGATGGGAGCTGGAGCAGAGAGACAGAGGGGTGTAAAATGAGGGTAGAAGCAACAGGTAGCAAGGTGAAAAGTAAAAGTGGCAGGCAGACAAATCCAGGGCAAAAATCAAAAAGGGCCACTTTTCAACATAATTGTATAAGGGGTAAGAGAGTTGTAAAAACAAGCCTGAAGGCTTTGTGTCTCAATGCAAGGAGTATACGTAATAAGGTGGATGAATTAAATGTGGAGATAGTTATTAATGATTATGATATAGTTGGGATTACGGAGACATGGCTCCAGGGTGACCAAGGCTGGGAGCTCAACATCCAGGGATATTCTATATTCAGGCGGGATAGACAGAAAGGAAAAGGAGGTGGGGTAGCGTTACTGGTTAGAGAGGAGATTAAAGCAGTGGAAAGGAAGGACATTAGCTTGGAGGAAGTGGAATCGATATGGGTAGAGCTACGAAACACTAAGGGGCAGAAAACGCTAGTGGGAGTTGTGTACAGGCCACCTAACAGCAGTAGTGAGGTTGGGGATGGCATCAAGCAGGAAATTAGAAATGCGTGCACTAAATGTGCAGCAGTTATAATGGGTGACTTCAATCTACATATAGATTGGGTGAACCAAACTGGCAGGGGTGCTGAGGAAGAGGATTTCTTGGAATGTTTGAGAGATGGTTTTCTAAACCAACATGTCGTGGAAACAACGAGAGAACAGGCCATTCTAGACTGGGTATTGAGTAATGAGGAAGGGTTAGTTAGCAGTCTTGTTGTGCGAGGCCCCTTGGGCAAGAGTGATCATAATATGGTAGAGTTCTTCATTAGGATCGAGAGTGACAAAGTCAATACAGAAACAAGTGTTCTGAACTTAAAGAAAGGTAACTTTGAGGGTATGAGGCGTGAATTGTCCCAGATAGACTGGCGATTGATGCTGAAAGGGTTGACGGTGGACATGCAATGGAAGGCATTTAAAGGTCGCATGGATGAACTACAACAAGTGTTCATCCCAGTTTGGCAAAAGAACAAACCAGGAAAGGTAGTACATCCGTGGCTAACAAGGGAAATCAAGGATAGTATTAAAACAAAAGATGAAGCATACAGATTAGCCAGAAAAAGTAGCATACCAGAGGACTGGGAGAAATTCAGAGTCCAGCAGAGGAGGACAAAGGGCTTAATTAGGAAAGGGAAAATAGATTATGAGGGGAAAACTGGCAAGGGACATAAAAACTGACTGCAAAAGCTTTTATAAATATGTCAAGAGAAAAAGATTAGTTAAGACAAATGTAGGTCCCTTGCAGTCGGAAACAGGTGAATTGATCATAGGGAACAAGGAGATGGCAGACCAATTGAACAAATACTTTGGTTCTGTCTTCACTAAGGAAGACATAAACCGGCTGCCGGAAATAGCGGGGGACCGGGGGTCTAATGAGATGGAGGAACTGAGGGAAATCCAGGTTAGTCGGGAAGTGGTGTTAGGTAAATTAAATGGATTAAAGGCAGATAAATCCCCAGGGCCAGATAGGCTGCATCCCAGAGTGCTTAAAGAAGTAGCCTCAGAAATAGTGGATGCATTAGTGATAATTTATAAAACTCTTTAGATTCTGGAGTAGTTCCTGAGGACTGGAGGGTAGCTAATGTAACCCCACTTTTTAAAAAGGGAGGGAGAGAGAAAACGGGGAATTATAGACCAGTTAGCCTAACATCGATAGTGGGGAAAATGGTGAAATCATCGGACAAAGTCAGCATGGATTTACCAAAGGCAAATCATGTCTGACGAATCTTATAGAATTTTTCGAGGATGTAACTAGTAGAGTGGATAAGGGAGAACCAGTCGATGTGTTATATCTGGACTTTCAGAAGGCCTTCGACAAGGTCCCACATAAGAGATTGGTGTACAAACTTAAAGCACACGGTATTGAGGGTTCAGTGTTGAGGTGGATAGAAAATTGGTTGGCGGACAGGAAGGAAAGAGTAGGAATAAACGGGTCCTTTTCGGAATGGCAGGCAGTGACTAGTGGGGTACCGCAAGGCTCAGTGCTGGGACCCCAGTTATTTACAGTGTATATTAATGATTTGGACGAGGGAATTGAATGCAACATCTCTAAGTTTGCGGATGACACGAAGCTGGGTGGCAGTGTTAGCTGCGAGGAGGATGCTAGGAGGCTGCAGAGTGACTTGGATAGATTAGGCGAGTGGGCAAATGCATGGCAGATGCAATATAATGTGGATAAATGTGAGGTTATCCACTTTGGCGGCAAGAACAGGAAAGCAGAGTATTACCTGAATGGTGACCGATTGGGAGAAGGGGAGATGCAACGTGACCTGGGTGTCATGGTGCACCAGTCATTGAAAGCAAGCATGCAGGTGCAGCAGGCAGTGAAGAAAGCGAATGGTATGTTGGCATTCATAGCAAGAGGATTTGAGTTTAGGAGCAGGGAGGTTCTGCTGCAGTTGTACAGGGCCTTGGTGAGACCGCACCTGGAGTATTGTGTGCAGTTTTGGTCTCCTAACCTGAGGAAAGACGTTCTTGCCTTAGAGGGAGTACAGAGAAGGTTCACCAGATTGATCCCTGGGATGGCGGGACTTTCATATGAGGAAAGACTGGATAGACTGGGCTTGTACTCGCTGGAATTTAGAAGACTGAGGGGGGATCTTATAGAAACATATAAAATTCTTAAGGGGTTGGAGAGGCTAGATGCGGGAAGATTGTTCCCGATGTTGGGGGAGTCCAGAACCAGGGGTCACAGCTTAAGGATAAGGGGGAAGTCTTTTAGGACCGAGATGAGAAAACATTTCTTCACACAGAGAGTGGTGAGTCTGTGGAATTCTCTGCCACAGAAGGTAGTTGAGGCCAGTTCATTGGCTATATTTAAGAGGGAGTTAGATGTGGCCCTTTTTGCTAAAGGGATCAGGGGGTATGGAGAGAAGGCAGGTACAGGCTACTGAGCTGGATGATCAGCCATGATCATATTGAATGGCTGGCTCGAAGGGCCGAATGGCCTACTCCTGCACCTATTTTCTATGTTTCTATGTTTCTATGTCAAACCCTACTGCTAGATATCAATTATACTCTCCAGCTAGACGCACGATATCTAGAGATGCAAATGAGATGCTAGGGTTGACAAGACTTACATCATACAGTGCAGCATAATCACAAATTTAGATTACAATGCAAATATCTACGACAAAGGTAAACTCAGGAAAATACAAATTACTTGCAAAATATTTCAAATAATTGAACTTAAGGTTGAATGAGTTGAGCAGAAAAGTCTTGAATCTGTACTCAGCTTCGACTCACGACCTGGAGGTAACAGCAAGACTGGACCACATTGTAGGCTCTTTCCATAATCGGCTTACCTCAGCAAACATTTTGTCACCACAAACCGAAGACAGGCAACTTACCATGTTCCAGGACATCATCTCTTGTTTCCCTAGGAAAGGGGAAAAGAAAAGGTCATCCAACATTCTGGCATTAGCTTTGGTTTATTCTTGTCACTTGTACCAAGATACAGTGATATTACATGCTATCCAGCCAAATCATACCCTGCACGAGTACATCAGGTAGTGCAAATGACAAAATAAACGGAGTGCAAAATATGGTATTACAACGACAGAGAAAGTGCAGATAAGAAAGTTTAAGGTCCGCAACAAGGTAGACTGGAAGATCAGGAATTCAGAAGATATTATGGTTGATTATGTTGGCTGTTTTCCCAAGGCAATGTGAATTATAGATGGAGTCGATGGGTGGGAAGGCTGGTTTGCTGGATGGACTGGCCTGCATTCACACATACTGCCATTTCTTGCAGTCTTTGGCTGAGCAGTTGCCGTACCAAGCCATGAACTTGTTGGGACGAATGGCCTAATTCTGCTCGTATGACTTATGACCTTATTCCTCATTTAAACCCGTGTCCAAAGGCAATTTTTTTCCCATCAGGCCGTACTGGGTTCAAACTCAAGTACTAAAAGTGCAAAGTCTAAATCCTGCCTCAATGATATTTAGTTTCTCCAAAGGTTAAGGGGGAATATTTAGCAAATAATTAAATAAAAGGGTAAGAAATATCACATTCATACATTGTCCACTGCTATATATAAATTCAAACCCTTACTTGAGCTTGCTGTCATCTATCATGTCTTCAGCATCAGAAAAGTTCAGAACTTGATCTCCTTTAGGTAATGGTTGGACTAAAAAATAAAATCAGCCAGGAAAGTAGCAGTCACCCAAATGTAAAATAAATGGCAACAGCAGATAATTATATTTACTGAACCTATTTCATCATAATCATACTTTATTAGCCAAGTATGTTTTGCAACATACGAGGAATTTGCTCATGAACTGTAATATCCAAAAGTACTTAGGGAAGGCAAGTCCAGATATTATACAAAATAGCTGAGCTACCAAAGGAGTGATCTTAGAGAGGGTTTAAGCAGGAGAGAGGGGTAGCAACATTGTAAGAAAGGTGGATGAGCTTAGAGCCTGGATTGACATCTGGAAGTATGATGTTGTGGCGATCAGTGAAACATGGTTGCAGGAGGGTTGCGATTGGCAATTAAATATTCCAGGATTTCATTGTTTCAGATGTGATAGAATCGGAGGGGCAAGAGGTGGAGGTGTGGCATTGCTTGTCAGGGAGGATATCACAGCAGTGCTTTGGCAGGACAGACTAGAAGGCTCGATTAGGGAGGCTGTTTGGGTGGAACTCAGAAATGAGAAAGGTTTAGCAACACTTATCGGGGTGTATTATAGACCGCTAAATAGGGAACGAGAATTGGAAGAGCAAATATGTAAGGAGATAGCAGATATTAGTAGTAAGCACAGAGTAGTGATTGTGGGTGATTTCAATTTTCCGTATATAGACTGGGAATCACATTCTGTTAAAGGGCTGGATGGTTTGGAGTTTGTAAAATGTGTGCAGGATAGTTTTTTGCAGCAATACATAGAGGTGCCTACCAGAGAAGGGGCAGTGTTGGACCTCCTGTTAGGAAATGAGACGGGTCAGGTGACGGAGGTATGTGTTGAGGAGCACTTTGGGTCTTGTGATCACAATGCCATTAGTTTCAATATCATTATGGAGAAGGTCAAATCTGGACCAAGGGTTGAGATTTTGGATTGGAGAAAGGCTAATTTTGAGGAGATGAGAAAGGATTTAAAAGGAGTGAAATGGAAATTGTTGTTTTATGAAAAGGATATAATAGAGAAATGGAGGATATTTAAAGGTGAAATTTTGAGAGTACAGAGTCTTTATGTCCCTGTTCGGTGGAAAGGAAAGAATAATAATTTGAAAGAGCCGTGGTTTTCCAAGGAAATTGGACACTTGGTTCGGAAAAAGAGGGAGATATACAATAAATATAAGCGGCAGGGAGTAAATAAGGTTCTTGAGGAATATAAAGAATGTAAAAGGAATCTTAAGAAGGAAATTAGAAAAGCGAAAAAAAGATATGAGGCTGCTTTGGCAAGTAATGTAAAAGTAAACCCCAAGGGGTTCTACAGATATGTCAATAGCAAAAGGATAGTGAGGGATAAAATTGGTCCATTAGAGAGTCAGAGTGGACAGCTATGTGCTGAGCCGGAAGAAATGGGGGAGATATTAAACAATTTCTTTTCTTCGGTATTCACCGAGGAGAAGGATATTGAATTATGTGAGGTAAGCGAACAAGTAGAGTAGTGATGGAAATTATGAGGATTAAAGAAGAGGATGTACGGACACTTTTGAAAAATATAAAAGTGGATAAGTCTCCAGGTCCTGATAGGATATTCCCTAGGACATTGAGGGAAGTTAGTGCAGAAATAGCAGGGGCTATGACGGAAATATTTCAAACGTCATTTGAAACGGGGATGGTGCCGGAAGATTGGCGCATTGCGCATGTTGTGCCTTTGTTTAAAAAAGGTTCTAAAAGTAAACCTAGCAATTATAGACCTATTAGTTTGACGTCTGTGGTGGGAAAATTAATGGAAAAGATACTTAGGGACAATATATATAATTATTTGGACAAACAAGGCCTGATTAGAAACAGTCAACATGGATTTGTGCCTGGAAGGTCATGTTTGACTAATCTTCTTGAATTTTTTGAAGAGGTTACCAGGGAAATTGATGAGGGCAAGGCTGTGGATGTTGTCTATATGGACTTCAGTAAGGCATTTGACAAGGTTCCACATGGAAGGTTGATTAAGAAGGTTAAATCGTTGGGTATTAATAGTGAGGTTGCAAGATGGATTCAACAATGGCTGAATGGGAGATACCAGAGGGTAATGGTTGACAATTGTATGTCAGGTTGGAGGCCAGTGTCTAGTGGAGTGCCCCAGGGATCTGTGTTGGGTCCACTGTTGTTTGTCATTTACATTAATGATCTGGATGATGGTGTGGCAAATTGGATTAGTAAATATGCAGATGATACTAAGATAGGTGGTGTAGTTAGTAATGAAGTAGAGTTTCAAAGTCTACAGAGAGACTTGGGCCTTTTGGAAGGGTGGGCTGAAAGATGGCAGATGGAGTTTAATGCTGATAAGTGTGAGGTGCTGCATTTTGGTAGGACAAATCAAAATAGGACGTACAGGGTAAATGGTAGGGAATTGAGGAATGCAGTGGAACAGAGGGATCTGGGAATAACTGTGCATTGTTCCCTGAAGGTGGAATCTCATGTGGATAGGGTGGTGAAGAAGGCATTTGGTATGCTTGCCTTTATAAATCAGAGCATCGAGTATAGAAGTTGGGATGTGATGTTGAAATTGTACAGGGCATTGGTGAGGCCGAATCTGGAGTATGGTGTGCAGTTCTGGTCGCCAAATTATAGGAAAGATGTCGATAAAATGGAGAGGGTACAGAGGAGATTTACTAGAATGTTGCCTGGGTTTCAGCACTTAAGCTACAGAGAGAGGTTGAACAGGTTGGGTCTTTATTCTTTGGAGCGTAGAAGGTTGAGGGGGGACTTGATAGAGGTTTTTTAAATTTTGAGAGGGACGGACAGAGTTGACGTGGGTAGGCTTTTCCCTTTGAGAGTGGGGAAGATTCCAACAAGGGGACATAGCTTCAGAATTGAGGGACAAAAGTTTAGGGGTAACATCTTTACTCAGAGGGTGGTGGCTGTATGGAATGGGCTTCCGGTAGAAGTGGTGGAGGCTGGCTCGATTTTATTATTTAAGAGTAAATTGGATAGGTATATGGATAAGAGGGGATTAGAGGGTTATGGTCTGAGTGCAGGTAGATGAGACTAGGTCAGAGAGAGTGGTCGGCGTGGACTGGAAGGGCCGAACGGGCCTGTTTCCGTGGTGTAGTTGTTATATGGTTATATGGTCCATGCAACCAGTCTAGAGCACAAGGTCGAAGCAGCCAATGACCCCGTGGCTGTAGATGGAAAGGAGGCACTGTCTTATACCTTTAGCCCAGGGCAGTGAGGGACCTGGGCTCTGGGTTTCTATGCTGATCAGAGCCAAGCATGATCTTGTTCAGTGAGAGTCTGAGCAATCAGGTGAGTTGGTTGTCCTGCTTGTACTTTTCTGACCTAGCACAAATCTTAGACTTAACTTGTGCAATTTAATAGACCATGAGGACAAGAGAGGAAGCTACTCTACCCTTCAAGCTTCTGCCACTATTTAATTAGATCATAGCTGACCTACTGTAATGAGTCGATTACCCATGGAAAGAAGCTTGCTTTTTAATATTTACCTTGGTTAATCCCCCACATCAGCACGCCATAACATGTTAAACTGAATGGGCTTTGGGAAATGCATATACTGGGAACAACTTTAAAAATGTCTCTTATCAGCAAATTGGTTTAATCTAATTTTGAGGGCATGCAGAAAGCATCAGATTAATGGCTATTCCCACTTAACATGATCGCCCATATGCTTTTACCTGTTTGATCTTCTAAGAGGTAGTACTGTTTCATTAGCTGCCAGTGAACTTGAAGGGATTTGGCAGTGCGTGACTGATAGAAAACATTTGGGTGTTTGTTTAGCAACTCCTGGAAAGTGTCCAGTGTGGGTTGACTGGTCTGTTGGCCAAACAGAAATAAAAAGAAAGGTAAACATACAGCAGATAGATGTACAAATTTCAACAATGCAAATAGGTTAGGATTTTGTTGAAATGTATTATTACATCATTCAATGGTAGTTGGAAAATACAAAAAAAACTCTTCCTATATCCCCAAACTTCTTAAAGTGATGAATTGCTGGAAACAGCCCCACCAACAATCCTTCAACAGCCGACCTAATCTACTCTTCTCTTCGGAGCCAAGAGAATAGCAGATCACCCAGGTCTTAAGCATTAAAAAAAAGAGGGCATCATAAATTAAGCCCTGATCCAATGCCTGCAAACATACCCAGTACCTTACTGCATAGAGCAGTGAGAAACCATGACCATGGATGTATTTTCTTCATTGTTATGGTATAGAACAATACAGTGCCGAACAGCTGTGATTGTTGTACTTAACTAATTTAGCAGAGCAGGTATGGAACCAGAACTGCTCCATGGGTTTGTGACATGCTATTTATCGTGTGCATTATTATGTATATAATATACACGTCAACTCTTGGGTTGGTAGTATTATTTCCCTCCCCGGCCACTCCCTCTTCTCCCCTCTCCCATCGGGCAAAAGGTATAGAAGTGTGAAAACGCACACCTCCAGATTCGGGGACAGTTTCTTCCCAGCTGTTATCAGGCCAATGAATCACCCTACCACAACTAGTGAGCAGTCCTGAACTACTATCTTGGTGACCCTCGGACTATCTTTGATCGGACTTTACTGACTTTATCTTGCACCAAACGTTATTCGCTTATCGTGTATCAATACTCTGTAAATAGCTCGATTGTAATCATGTATTGTCTTTCTGCTGACCAGTTAGCACGCAAAAAAAGCCTTTTACTGTACTTCAGTACACGTGACAATAAAATAAAATAAACTAATTTAACAAGATAGTATAATCAGACTTCTGGAAAATTTTGCAAGGTTTACCGATCCAATCTTTGCCAACTGTTGCTCTTCTGCCTTGCTGTAGAGAGCCTTGGCCTGAATTGCTGCAATTGCTTCAGGGTGAAGCTGCCTCATTGCCTGACAAGCCAGTCTGAAAGAATAAACACCATTTAAGGCAAGCGGGTTAGAGTGAAGGAGTTAAAGAGGCAGTTGTGAAATCCAGAAGCTATGCTGACATGGAGCAAAGCTCAAGCAATTTGTACATATCTAAAGCGTACAATCACAATACAACCTTGAACTTTCTTATCCACATCATGTTAGTTGCAGTCTAGTGATCTTTTGTTTGGTTCACATTAAATATAGGAATTTCAATGCACAAAAAGTGATAATTTGCTATTAGAAAATTGCACAAAATTGCCTGTATATGTAACATTTAAATTTTGATTGATGAAACCGTAATCTGTGGAATAGTAAATAGCTAAAATTACTGCTCGATCCATTACTTACTCCAATAAATCACTCATTATCTTTCACGAACGCAATGCTCATAAATTACAATTATACCAGAGGCAGATTTGATTTAAATGCAAGTTCAGAACTTGATGGGAAAGGAGACAGAGTATCACAGACTCAGACTCGAGCCCGAGCTCGGTTTCACCAATTGATCACAGCCCTGCCCATTCGCAAACACCTTCTGCTAGTACTGACTGAAAGCCAAATACAAATCAGCAACTTACTTTATCAGATAAATTGTTTGGCGCTAAGAGATAAGTAAGGAAGAAGAAAATGCCTCGACCACAGGGGGGCAAATGAAAATGGTCAAAGCCAAGTTTAAAAGGAACGCAAGGCCAGAGCAATAATACACGTGTATCTAATGGTTGGAAGCTGGCTGCATTGAATACATCCAAGCCCATCTCACAAAACTGCCACAACTTCAGAATAAATTGGCATTTCATTCAGGAAAGAATTCACTCCAGTTTTCTACGTGGTGGCCTTTTGACGTCAAAGCAGAAAACACGGAGCCTTGTTCCACAGGTGCCTTGCTCCGGAGGTAGAAACTGGGTGCCGAAAAAATGAAATTTGGTCCATTCTTCAACATCAGCACCCCAAACATTGATGAGCAGAAGAATCAAAATAATCAAGCAATAAAAGAAACAATAAGATCACATTCTTACACTTATGGCTTGAGTTTTTCAGGTTTAACCAATTACAAGCTGAAAGGCAAAGTACCCAAAGGCAAACTTGGGGGAAAAAATGTTATTGGTGACACAAACTAATCTATATGTTAACAGTACAGAAATTACATCTTTGTTCACGTTGCTTTAAGTATGCACATAAACCACTGTGAACTCTGCTTGTTTGTTGGATGTGGTCATCAGTGGTGTTATAGTAGGGACTTGGGAGACAGTGGTAAATATTCAGAGTAAAATTTCTGAATGTTCATGTTATGACCATCAATTTCAATCTAGTTGTACTTTACAGAGACTGGAAGCTGATATTTCTCTTGACAAAAGGTTTTGATAAGAACTGTAAATTCCCTTTTTAAAAAATATATAAATGAAAGCCCAAAAGAAATTCTTTGAGCAAAAATTAAAATCAAAATGTGCAAGCCTCACTGCTCAACAGAATCATTTCACTTACTTGGATATAACAGGGTCATACAGCAGTGCATACCAATGCTCCTGGATCTCCCGTAACATGAAGTGGCAGCTGAACTTCACACCTAGGTGGACTGCAGTCAAGTCATTTGTCTACAATTCAAAAATGCAACATCAGACCCTTAAAGACAACAGCAATATTAACTGTGAAAATTTACTGTGTTAATACCACTGGACAGATGGTCAACATTACTTGCAGATCTATCACGGAAATTGTGGGAGGAATAAATCCAGAGGCTGGGATCTTGGAATTTGAATTCAATTAGTTAAATACTCTGGAATGAAAGAGGCAATGAAGTAGACCATGAAAATTCTGATTGTCATTAAAATCAATCTGATTCACCACTGTACTTGAAGGAAGAGAATCTGCTATCCAGCCGAACATGCACTTGTTTTTTTTAAACAAATAGATGAGGGCATGGCAGTGAGACACCTCCTTGAAGTCTTGCAGTGCTAAGGGCAATGGTGCTTTCATAGTGCTCCTTGATAGAGAGTTCACAAAACTACTCTTAGAAACATAGAAAATAGGTGCAGGAGTAGGCCATTCGGCCCTTCGAGCCTGCACCGCCATTCAATATGATCATGGCTGATCATCCAACTCAGTATCCCGTACCTGCCTTCTCTCCATACCCCCTGATCCCTTTAGCCACAAGGGCCACATCTAACTCCCTCTTAAATATAGCCAATGAACTGGCCTCAACTACCTTCTGTGGCAGAGAATCCCACAGACTCACCACTCTCTGTGTGAAGAAATGTTTTCTCATCTCGGTCCTAAAAGACTTCCCCCTTATCCTTAAGCTGTGACCCCTGGTTCTGGACTCCCCCAACATTGGGAACAATCTTCCCGCATCTAGCCTCTCCAACCCCTTAAGAATTTTATATGTTTCTATAAGATCCCCCCTCAGTCTTCTAAATTCCAGCGAGTACAAGCCTAGTCTATCCAGTCTTTCTTCATATGAAAGTCCCGCCATCCCAGGGATCAATCTGGTGAACCTTCTCTGTACTCCCTCTAAGGCAAGAACGTCTTTCCTCAGATTAGGAGACCAAAACTGCACACAATACTCCAGGTGCGGTCTCACCAATGCCCTGTACAACTGCAGTAGAACCTCCCTGCTCCTAAACTCAAATCCTCTTGCTATGAATGCCAACATACCATTCGCTTTCTTCACTGCTTGCTGCACCTGCACGCTTGCTTTCAATGACTGGTGCACCATCACACCCAGGTCACGTTGCATCTCCCCCTCTCCTAATCGGTCACCATTCAGGTAATACTCTGCTTTCCTGTTCTTGCCGCCAAAGTGTATAACCACACATTTATCCACATTATATTGCATCTGCCATGCATTTGCCCACTCGCCCAATCTATTCAAGTCGCTCTGCAGCCTCCTAGCATCCTCCTCACAGCTAACACTGCCACCCAGCTTCGTGTCATCCGCAAACTTTGAGATGTTGCATTCAATTCCCTCGTCCAAATCATTAATATACACTGTAAATAACTGGGGTCCCAGCACTGAGCCTTGCGGTACCCCACTAGTCACTGCCTGCCATTCCGAAAAGGACCCGTTTATTCCTACTCTTTGCTTCCTGTCCGCCAACCAATTTTCTATCCACCTCAACACTGAACCCTCAATACCGTGTGCTTTAAGTTTGTACACCAATCTCCTATGTGGGACCTTGTCAAAGGCCTTCTGAAAGTCCAGATACAACACATCGACTGGTTCTCCCTTATCCACTCTACTAGTTACATCCTCGAAAAATTCTATAAGATTCGTCAGACATGATTTGCCTTTTGTAAATCCATGCTGACTTTGTCCGATGATTTCACCACTTTCCAAATGTGATGCTATCACATCTTTAATAACTGACTCTAGCATTTTCCCCACTACCGATGTTAGGCTAACTGGTCTATAATTCCCCGTTTTCTCTCTCCCTCCCTTTTAAAAAAGTGGGATTACATTAGCTACCCTCCAGTCCTCAGGAACTACTCCAGAATCGAAAGAGTTTTGAAAAATTATCACTAATGCATCCACTATTTCTGAGGCTACTTCCTTAAGCACTCTGGGATGCAGCCTATCTGGCCCTGGGGATTTATCTGCCTTTAATCCATTTAATTTACCTAACACCACTTCCCGACTAACCTGGATTTCCCTCAGTTCCTCCATCTCATTGGACCCCTGGTCCACCGCTATTTCCGGCAGACTGTTTATGTCTTCCTTAGTGAAGACAGAACCAAAGTAGTTGTTCAATTGGTCTGCCATCTCCTTGTTCCCTATGATCAATTCACCTGTTTCCGACTGCAAGGGACCTACATTTGTCTTAACTAATCTTTTTCTCATCACATATCTCTTCTGCCTTCCATATCTCTAGACTCCCTCTCCTGACTCTCAGTGTGAAGAAGGGTCTCGACCTGAAACGTCACCCATTCCTTCTCTCCAGAGATGCTGCCTGTCCCGCAGTTACTCCAGCATTTTGTGTCTATCTTCAGTGTAAACCAGCATCTGCAGTTCCTTCCTACAGACTTTAAATCCAATAGGTTGATTTCTTCCTTTACCCCTTCCCTTCTACTTTAATTCCACACTGTCCATTTCACACTTTAATTCCACACTCTCCATTCTCCCATTAACTCAATTCACCAAGACTTCTCAAAACGGAAAGCAACACTGCAGCACCACCTAGTGACAAGAACAGAGTGTTACAGAGACCCACAAGGTGCAATTCTGTCTTTGTCCAGATTAAAGTTGACACTGTTGTGTTGAAATACAGGAAGATAAATAACAAAGGTTGTAAAGTAATTATTGTCTTATTGCATCTTTTTTTTAAATGTACAGCATAGCTACTTTGATACAGTATTTGTGACACTTGAATCCCCCCCCCCCCCCCCTGATCTCTGAAACTTTACCTGCAAAACAGCATTTATCAGCAACAAGTCGTCTGTTGGTTTCCATCGTCCAAGATCTTTTGTGACATGCAGTGGCTGCTTGCTTTTCTTTAGTCGTTTGATGATGCTGCTGGGAGCTAATGGCACTGTCGTGGATTTTGATATCTGATTTTTTTTTAAAAAGAGCCGTGCTAAATATGGGTCAGACACTTACTTCTACAACTAGCCCAGTGCTCAAATAATCAGTTCCCATGCAGAAAAACCTATCCACCAGATTAAACTTTTCATACAACGGGCAAGAAACAGATACAATAAAAACAGAAGCCGTTGGAAGTACTCAGCAGGTCAAGTGTGAAGAGAGTAAGAGCTAATGTTTTAGAGCAACTAACTTCTTCATGATGGAAGGCCATTGACCTCAAAGATTAACAAAACATGATGCTGCAGGTACCCAGCAGGTCTTCTGTTTTCATTTCAAATTTCAAGTATTTTTGTTTGTGTATCAACAGGATAGAAGCATGGAATAATACAGTAAAAAAAAACAGATCAATCAGCACCTGGAAATACAACCGAACCATGGGACTTTTATTAGACCTGACAGCCACTGAGTTTAACGGCCTAAACAAAGTGGGGTGCTGCAAGGCTCAGTACTGGGACCCCAGTTATTTACAATATATATTAACGATTTAGACAAGGGAATTAAATGTAACATCTCCAAGTTTGCGGATGACACAAAGCTGGGTGGCAGAGTGAGCTACGAGGAGAATGCTATGAGACTGCAGAGTGACTTGGATAGGTTGGGTGAGTGGGCAGAAGCATGGCAGATGCAGTATAATGAGGATAAATGAGGTTATCCACTTTGATGGCAAGAACAGGAAAGCAAATTATTATCTGAATGGTGTCAGATTAGGAAAGGGGGAGGTTCAACGAGACCTGGGTGTCCTTGTACATCAGTCACTGAAAGTAAGCATGCAGGTACAGCAGGCAGTGAAGAAAGCATGCTAGCCTTCATTGCGAAAGGATTTGAGTTTAGGAGCAAGGAGGTCCCTAATGCAGTTGTACAGGGCCCTGGTGATACCACACCTGGAGTATTGTGTGCAGTTTTGGTCTCCTAATTTGAGGAAGGACATTCTTGCTATTGAGGGAATGCAGCGTAGGTTCACCAGGTTAATTCCCAGGATGGCGGGACTGACATATGATGAAAGAATGGGTCAACTGGGCTTGTATTCACTGGAATTTAGAAGGATGAGAGGGGATCTTATAGAAACATATAAAATTCTTAAGGGATTGGACAGGCTAGATGCAGGAAACATGTTCCCCATATTGGGGGAGTCCAGAACCAGGGGTCACGGATTAAGAATAAGGGGTTGGCCATTTAGGACTGAGACGAGTAAAAACCTTTTTCACCCAGAGTTGTGAATCTGTGGAAATCTCTGTCACAGAAGGCAGTGGAGGCCAATTCACTGGATGTTTTCAAGAGAGAATTAGATTTAGCACTTAGGGCTAACAGAATCAAGGGATATGGGGAAAAAGCAGGAACAGGGTACTGATTTTGGATGATCAGCCATGATCATATTGAATGGCTGTGCTGGCTCGAAGGGCCGAATGGTCTACTCCTGCACCTATTTTCTATGTTTCTACAACAATTTTTTTTAAAGCAGTGAAGTGCTGCACGCTACACAAAGGTCAGTGTCAAGTATGACCTCTTTGTAATGAATTGTGTAGAATTTAAAAAGTTACAGGCCAGTTTTACATCTATTTACAACAGAGATGGAGAATTGAGGTCCAGAGGACATAGGTTTAAGGTAAATGAATGAATGAATAAGTTCATTGGCCAAATATGTGCATGTACAAGGAATGTGCCTTGGTGTTCTGCTCACAAATGACAACACAAACATACAGTTAACAATTAAGAATAAGCATAAACACATCAAAACAATAAGGATACAACATTACAGTCTAAACATGTGGGTGAAAATAAACCAGAGCAAAAAAGAAACTACAGACTTTGGTTATTGAGTAGAACTACCACTCATGGGAAAAAAAGCTATTTTTATGTCTGGCATTAAAGGGAAAAAGATTGCATAAGAACCTCAGGAGTAACTTTTTCACACACAGGGTGGTGGGTGTATGGAACGAGATGCCAGAAGAGGTAGTTGAGGCAGGGACTATCGCAAAGTTTCAGAAACAGTTAAAAAGGTACCTGGATAGGACAGGTTTGAAGGGATATGGCTCAAACGTGGGACAATTGTAGGTGGGACATGTTGGCCGGTGTGGGCAAGTTGGGCCGAAGGGCCTGTTTCCACTCTGTATCAATCTATGGCATTAGCTGCTTTAGTGACACCACCTGAACCTCACTCCCCTCTTCCTCCTCCTTCCCCCCCATTCTATAACATTAATTCTAGTAAATGGGTAAACCCAAATATTAAGCAACTTTTATCTTTCATATGCTGAATGAACTGTCAAAGGTTTTACCAACTGCACACAGAATGTGCGTTCCCCCTGTGACCCAAAGGATTTTCTCCGGGTGCTCTGGCTTCCTCCATCTGAAAGGCGTTCTGTTTGTTATGTTAATTGGCCACTGTAAATTACCCCTTCAATGTAGGCGAGTGGGAAAAAACCAGGGGAGCTGATGAGAATGCAGGGAGAATAAAATCAGATTAGCAAAGGATTAGTGTAAATGGGTGCTTGATGCTTGGGGTGGACTCTGTGGGCATAGGGCCTGGTTCAATGCTGCATGGAATGGCAATTCAAACATATCTAGAATCTGCAAACAACTTATTTGCATCACAAGGAGGAAGCTCCTGCATTATTTCACTGCTCGAGGATCCAGCATTGATTTCAGCATCAGCTTCCTTTAATTCATCAGTTAATGTTTGATTGTTCACATGAGCAGTGAGCTCCAGGAAACATGATTAGCATTGGCAATGCATGGCTTGAAGAACAAGGTGGGGTTATAGCATGACTGAAGACATTAACACAATGTCAAGTTCAGGGCATTGGTGACAGTTCCAAGTCCTTTTGACTTTTGTCATTTATCACTCTCCATCCACTGCCAGACAGCAAATAGAGAGCCGGCTCAAGAGAAATACCTAACAGAGAGCAAAACTTTCTATGTTTCTCTTGCCCAAATGGAAATAAGCATTCACTAACTTTAGAAAATAATTCTCTATCAACTACTTCTATTCAACCAAGATGAAAAAAAATTAGATGATGGAAGTCTGAAATAATAACCAAAAAAGAGTGGAAACAGAAATGGGAGAAATCGAAGAAAAAAAAAGCAGCCCAATAAATATTTTATGACCAAACTTTAAACTTTAATTTTTTTGCACATCCACATCTAAACAAACGTGCAGTATTTTTCCATAATTTTTGTGTGTTTATATTTAATACCTACTTTTTTCTTCTCATTGGATGATGGTTCACTGCCAGAGTATCGCGCAGGTTCCATCCCGGTTGGGCCCTTTGCCCGAGTGGAAGATTTAGCCAGGCTGCTTTCAACTAGCTCATCATCAAATTTCTTGCGTTTTATGGATCTGAAAAAGGGAACAATGCAAGAATCTTCTGTCGGTGATGCGAAAGAAAGTGACAGAACAAAGAGGCACTGTTGGAATTAGACGGCTGCCCTACTTGCTCCAGTTAGCAGAACGTCTGCTGATTCGGAGATTGAAATCAGAGCAAATATCAAAAGGAAGAAATTGCTCCCATATCTCTGTATGGGGACCCCAATGATGCACTGGCAAAGCCCAATGTGTTTCAGGCCAGAAACAGGTGAAGGCAGCCCAAACTGAAGGTGCAAAAGCCTTCTCTTTGAGGACTGCAAATGTGAAGTGGTTTGAGATTACCTCATACCACTTCCTGAAATGCGAGGCCACAGCACTAAACTGCTCACAGTCCATCGTTAACAAGGGGTAATAAGAAAAAGAACATTCACAGTGGTGAAGGTGCTCTTTCAAAATTGGGTTTTAGAGTGGAAAGGCAGTTACGCCACATTCACTGAGGGCAGCGAGGGAACAATTTCCTGATTAAGCAACAACTTCTTTAACATTCTTGGTGCCAACACTGGAAAAATTAACAAAAACATACTTCAATCCCTAGCAGTAACATCCCTTACCTTGGAGTGGAGATCTGGTCAAAATGTAATTTCTTATAGATTATAAACTATAAAGTTAAAGCATTAGCCCCCGCTCCCAATAGTTCATTTCACAAACCCACTTCACACAAAAATACCACTGGCGGATGACTTTACACTTAAGCCAATCATCGGCATTCAACATCTACACACACACACACACACACGGGGGAAGAGTTGTCTTCCTGTGGATTTATCATGAAAAAAAAAATTGGATTGTGAACGCATTTGTATAGAGGTCATGAGCCTTGTGTCGAGTCCTTGCAGGAGCCCTACTCACCCAGATGCTGTTGTGTGTGACAGTGAAAAGCCCAGGTTCACCGTGGTTTCTACTGGCATAATTATGTTCCGACAGAGCAGCTCTGAGGATTCTACGTTTGGCCTATGTTACTGGAATAGGTATACAGGTGCGAAAGAGAAAGGTGCACCCATTCCAGATTGCCTCTGCTGCACGTATGAACAATGACTGAGAACAGGGCCAGGCTTTATGGTCAAGCAGTCCAACAACACTCACATCCAGTCTCACCCTTGAAGAACAGTTACTCGAGTGACAGAGGGCTGCTAACCGCCACTGAACCATTAGAAAGAAATAGCATGCTCGGGGCAGAGAAAAACATGGATGAAAGAGGAGAACAAAATTACAGTGAGCAATCTTTAATTATCTTTTTTTTACAAAAGTATGAAATGGCTTCCAACTAAAATAAGCCATAAAGCTTGGACATTCATTAGTATTCCTTCCCTCAATGTGTACAACAATTCTGTGAATGCCAAGACTTGGGTTTTAATGCACAACATCTATACGTGCTCAGTTTTTCTGTGTGGATGATTGAATGAGTGCCAAACATCACTTAATATTACAAAACTGTGAGCGTTAAAACACCACCTTCAAAGTGGGTTAAATCACAAGTGGTGCAGCCAAGGTGGTCTGGCGTGAGGTGCTAGAAGACTTGAGCTACTGATGACAGAATGAGTTCGCACCAGCAAAAGGAAATACTGCAGAGGAAGGGATCCTTGCCACTTTCCTGACTCACTACAACCACCCCAGTCCCACAAGCAGCCTGCAAAGCTCATCGCCACCAATAAAAAGAGACCCATAGAGAAGGTCACTCAACAAGACAAGTCCGGCGAGGGGAGAAATTAAATAAAAACTCAGATAATCTCATCGAGTTGTCAAAACTCCATTCACTCAGTTAAATGTGCATGAAAATACTGGGCAGGGAGAGGGAAGAATATCTAGCAACAAGCTATCAGACAGAGTGCTGAACAAATCTTCTGGAAGCTCTTCAAAAAAAAATCTCACTTATTAAACCCACCAATAAAACTTCACATTTTACAGTCAGTAGACATAGTTCAGGTGAACCCGGTCAATCTTGCATCATCCTGTATCCGGAGAGTCACACTGGTTCATTATGGATCCTAGTTTTATGGCAAAAGGTCTATCACAGGCACCTCTGCAGTGTAAGCGAGGTACTGTATACACTTCATTAGGTGCACACACCATCTCCCAAGGTGGCTTCACTTCCCTACCATTGAGAGGCGATGTCCAACTGACGGCAAAAATTAAATGTTCATCGCTGCCAGTGCGAGCTTTTCTTGCCAAACTTCTCCGACAACCTGGAGGCGAGAGCACGTGCACAATCCTTTCATTTCCTTGGTGGCGCCGGTACTCAGAACTCCACCCCAGAGTAAACAAAATGCGGAGCGTCGGGTGAGAGTTGGAGCGGGGGGAGGGGGGGCGGGGAGGGGAGAGGGCGGGGCAGGGGTAGCAACACATATTGTAGAACCGTTTCAAGTAGAAGTGGCACTGCAATATAAATAAAAGTGTAAAAGAGCTCGTGGGTTAGCTGAAGAGGCAGAGCATTTCCACCCCTGCGTTACCTGGATGAGCTCCTGCGTTTGGGAAGTAGGCTGAAGGCTTGAGTAGCGGTACGTTTCTGTGCCGAGGGGGACTGGTCCCCATCAGATCTCCCCACAGGCCCTGTCGACATAAGCCTTGTCCCAATAGTACCCAGTGTACACTGTTGCTCAGCTTCAAAAAGGAAAGAGAAAGCGTTGCTTATTATTTCATTTTTTAAAAAGGACGAGCTTTACCATCCACATGATCCAATATACAGCCAGGCAACACGTTTCCAGAAAAAAATTAATTACTCAGTATAAAGTGATGAGGCTACACAATTTCCATATTGTTCTAGAGTGCACACCGTTATTTACACTCAGTGTATTCACGCTGTTAACTGTAGTGACTTTAGAGAAGTTTGCTTTGCCAAACCTCGAGCCCACTACCCAACCACCATCCCCATCATCTCCCTAAAGCTGACCACTACTGGCGTCTAGCTCAATGGGCACCACATGCCCATTGTAACCTTGCCTTTCGTGGCCTTTCTGTTGAGGCTCATACTCAAGCAAAGAATTAACTGTTTACTTGACTATGGGAAGAATGAGCTCAAAGAATTGTAATCAAACCAGATGACTTCCCTCACCATCTTCAGCAGCAGAGCGATCAGGATGAAAATCCCAACCAGGTTTCCTTTCTCTAGCTAAGTGTGACAACGGTCGCACTGCCTCTGCCACCCAGTCCGACATCAGCAACCACAGCACAGAGCAGCAAGCAAATCTAGAGCCCACTAGTGCCCACTAGGACTGGGCTTCTTTATGAGAGAGAGAGGTCAGAAGGATTACAGTAATGGCTCACTAGAAATTCCAAAAAACAGATATTGCATCAAATCTTGAAGTATGTCTTGCTGAAATGCATAAAGACAACCTTTGATTTTAATTAAACATGGATCCAAAATGGAAGAAAATCTTCCCCAAATTGCAATTTTCAAATAATATTACGCGAAAAGGATACAATAGGAAGGTGATTAATATCATCCCATTATTCATTGCAAATCTCAAAAAGCCTAGTTAATTTTACAAAAGACTGTTACTCCTCTTGTTGGTCATACCTTTCCTCCAAACTCTTCCACTTAAGAATTGTCACAATCCTTCAATAAATTAATTACTCACACAATTAAATACAATTTCCTATTGGAGTGTTGGCTAATGGATCCACATATGATCCTTTGGTTAAAACTAGTTGCCCCGGTCAACCTCCATGCATTTCTAAGATAAGTTTCTTCCACTCTCCAACTCAGACTTCTCAATATTCCTGAAAGCACCAGAAACTATCATCACCACCACATTACATTACAGGCAGAGAGTGGGTGGTACGTCATTACACACAAAACAAAACCCATCTGCTCCATTATTCAATAAGATATAGCTGATCCTGCACTTCAAGTCTACTTTCATACTCAATTCCCCATGCCCTTGGACTCCTTCTTAGCATAACAAAAATGTTGAACTCGCCATCGAATGCACCCAGATTTGAGGGCTCACAATCCTCCAGAGCAGAAAATGCCACAGATTCACAACCCACTGAACGAAGAAGTTTTCTCTCCAACCCAAGGAAACAGCTCTCTGCGTTTACTCTGTCAAAACCCTCTCAAGGTTTTATGATTAGATAAGATGGTCTCTTATTCTCAAATTTCAAAGAAGAGGTCCACTCTATACACGAGATAACCCACTCATCCCAGACTGCCTGTGAACTTAGGTCCTCTCAGCAGGGAACCAATGGATTGCAATCAACCCTCGCTTTTCATTTTTCTCCCAAACTCAAGAAATGCTGAGGACAGGTTTCTCATCCACCAATGCCCCCAGCTAACTCCGTTACAGAGGAGGGACCATTATGCATAAAGGGGCCTGTTTGTTGGTCAAAAACAGCACACAACCAAGCGCTTAACCCTCAGGTTAGATCGTCATTTGATCACTTCATTTATCACACCTTGCAACTCTCTTGTACCTATCATCAGGCATGCAGTCACTGTGGAGTTGGGGAATGGGAGAAGAAATATAAATGTCAAGGCTCTGGAGAAAATGCAGAAAAGACTTATTGGAAATGGTACTAGACATAAGGGACTCGTATTGTTCTCCTTTGAACAGAAAAGATTAAGAAGAGATTGGACAGGAACGAATAGCTGTGATCAAGTAAAACAGAGAAACTGTTTCCAGTGGCAGAGGACACAGATTTTAGGCAATTAGTCAAAGAAGCAGAAGCAAAGAGTGGAAATTATCTGTTATGCAGCAAGTTGTGATCTGGAATATACTGTTTGAAAGAGTGGTGGAAACAGATTCAAAAGTGACTTACTAAAGAAAATTGAAAACTTGGTGTAAAAACGTAGGGACTATGGCAAAGGAACAGGGGAGTGGGACCAATAAGTAGCTCTTTCAAGGAACCGCCACAGGTACAAAGGCCTCTTTCAATGATTCTATATGCTGGAAAAATATGCCTTGCAGCATTAAATGGATCAGAGACCACTGAACTGAAGTAGCAAATGGCTGAAATAGTAACTAGTATACTAGTTACTAGTATATGTCAAATCAGCAATGCAAGAAATGGACAAAATTACCAAGGTTTAGGGTTGAATATAGGTCATAGCTCAGACATCCTGAATGCACCCAATGATTTGAGTGCATCTTCTTTCTTCAGGCTAATAAAGCATCCATCCCTGAAGCACTATAGTGTACAATACCTTTATCTAAACTTCTTCCCTCCAGAAGACAACTAGTCTGACTAGCAGAGGAAGAATTACTCATTATCCGTGGCAGCCCGATACACTTGAATCACAGTTGGAAGCTTTCTGTGTGTCTCATTGACCAAGAGATTATGGATCTGCAAAATAAAATTCAAAAACAGAACTTAAAAATCAGTGATTCCATTAAGTTCACATTCCCTTACTTTCCCTTGCATTGTGGAGACTCGTCAAACTCCACTCCTTGTCCTGGAAATGGTTTATAAACAGAATCATAAAATGGTAACAGCACAGGAGGCCGCCATTTGGCAGATCAAGTTCATGCAGGGTCGAGTGCAATAATCCAGCCAGTCCCACTCCCCTACTTTCTCCCCAGAGCCCTACAAACATTTTCCTGCCAGGTACATGTTCAGTTTCCTTATGAACATTTTGGTTGAATGCACCTCCACTGCACTCCTCCAACCGCTGGCAGAGCATTCCTGTTTCACGATTGCTTCACAATTCAGGTTTTGCTCACGTGACTTCAGATACTTCTCCTGAGACATTCAGGTTTGTAGGTTAATTGGTTTGGTGTAAATGCAAAAATGATCCCTAGTTTGTGTATCCCTACTTTATGTCATGGGCCTCCTCCAGTGCCATAGTGAGGCCCACCGGGAATTGGAGGAACAGCACCTCATATTTCGCCTGGGCAGCTTGCAGCCCAGCGGTATGAACATTGACTTCTCCAACTTTAGATAGTTCCTCTGTCCCTCTCTTCCCCTCCTCCTTCCCAGATCTCCCTCTATCTTCCTGTCTCCACCTATATCCTTCCTTTGTCCCACCCCCGACATCAGTCTGAAGAAGGTTCTCGACCCGAAACGTCACCCATTCCTTCTCTCCTGAGATGCTGCCTGACCTGCTGAGTTACTCCAGCACTTTGTGAATAAATACCTTCGATTTGTACCAGCATCTGCAGTTATTTTCTTATACTACCTAGTTTGTGTAGGGCAGTGTTAACGTGCGGGGATCGCTGGTCGACGCTGACTCGGTGGGTGGAGGGCCTGTTTCCCTGCTGTTTCTCTAAACTAAACTTCTGTCAATAATTCTTATTGCAATGCCCTCCGATTCTTGTTCCTTTGACCAATGGGAACAAGCTCTCTCCCTCTTTACAGTAAATAGTTTGAAACTGCTTCATCAGATCCCCTCTCAATCTTCTATGTTCCATAGAAAACACCTCCAGGTTCTGTAGTAACCAAACTACCCCCAATTATATAGGCGCCTTTCACGATCTCAGGATATTATGAAGTGTCACTGACCTGAAACATTAATGCTGTTTCTCTGTCCACAGATGTTGCCCAAACTGCTGAGTATTTCCAGCACTTTGTCTTTATTTCAATCATATGGATGTTAGCTGTGGTATAGTCAGGAGCACTCATCTCTGAATTAAAAGGTTGTGCCTGAAATCTCACTCCAAAGATTGATGCACAAAAATCTATGCTGAAACTCCAGTGCAATACAGGGGGTTTTCTGTACTACTAAAAGTACATTAAATCTTCAGATGAGATGCAAGAACTGTGGCCCCATCTGCTTTAATAAACGGATAAAAAATTCCCGGGCATTAATTTAAAGATAACGTGGGAAATTATTCTTGGGTGTTCTGGTCAATATTTATTCTTTTACTCAGGCATACAGGACATTCTCCTTAAATTTAAATTGATACAGAATACAAGAGAAGGGAGTTACAATTGAACTTTATGCAATACAAGTTAGACCACAGTTTGAGTACTGTGTGCAGTTCTGGTTGCCACACTCCATGTAAACTGTGATTGTTTTGCAGAGAGTACAGATGAAATTTAAGGGTGTTACCGGAACTGTGAAATTTGAGCGATGCAGAAAGATTTGATAAGGTATAGTTATTTTCTTTGGAAGAGAGGAAGCCCTTAATGGAACTGTAGAAAATCGTGAGGGTCCTAGATGGAGAAATAGGAAGGATTTGTTTCCTTAGCAAAGTTGCCTATGAGAGATATCTTATGACACATTAGCTGCTGTGTTTTCTACATTACCACAGTGCCACACTTCAGAAACATTTAAATACTTTCATAGACAATTTGGAATGACTGGGGATCAAGAAAGACACCATATAAATGCATATCTCTCCCTCCACCCTCCCCCCCCCCATTTTATACCCACTTACTGCATTTTATACTGCACTCCAGATCGCAGTCCCAAGCAGCAGACTTCAGTTATACCATGAGCCATGTTCTACATTGAATTTAGCAAGGAGCTCTGCATACCTGTTCTTAGATTCCAGAAACCTCAGTAGAGTAAACATTTCAAGTTGGGTATCTATTTCTTTAATAAACTGATATAGAGACCAAGAATCCCCATTCTAGCTTAAAAAATTCAAAATTCACAGGGATACGTCCTTTTCCGGTGTCGAGGCTTTGCTGGGGAACAGAGTTAGGCTCTGCCACATGCTAAACATCACCTTGCATCTCCCAGTCAGTTCTTTTGCACCTTTTCAATCCACTACAGGCTATTAAATCCATTAATTACACTTTGGTAAAATTAGTTTGCACAAATGAAGTCTCAACCTCAATTTAATCGCACATTTATTTACTGGTCAACCCCATCTCACCATATTCATAGTCGATAAGAGGCCCCCAAAAAGAAACTGTAAATCTTCTCTCTCCCTAATCACTCGCTGATTCACTAGTAGCGTATTATTACAGAAAATGTGCTCAAGTTGTTTAACATAATTGTTCTTTCAGAAACAGAAAGGCTTTACCTTTTGAAGACAAGAAAATTCAGGGGAAGTCTTTTTGCTTCTTGTTTTTCTTGGCTTGGCAGCTAGTTACTTGTTCTCCAATCTGCTCATTGTTCCCACACATATGCCAATAGCCAAGTTTGATGCAAACATAGAACAAAGGGAATGGTTCATATGAGCAAAAATACTGGCACATGCTTATTAATTTCGCAACCAGATCTTTCATCCACTGTAATTTTGTGGCGAGACAAATTTGATTACAACACTAGATATCCACGTTAAACAAAAATTAAAATCCACATCTTGGGTGTTAGAATATTTATTTTTCAGGGAAGCATTTGCTTAGATGCAACGCTTCAACTAATGTTTTGAAAGTCTTGTGAAACCTTGTACAAGGAGAATGAGACACTCATTTGCAAGTTCTGCAATAGTGCAAGTTATCAAACAATGGACAAAATCGTTTTAAAATGCAGCAAAGCTATTCTGATGCAAAACAAATAAGTTACGCTGCCTTTCATACTCATCAAAACAAACCCCATCCTGCCCACTCACCTGTAATCACCCCACCTCTGCCCATTAAACTTGAATTAACCGCAATTTCTTCGAGCTAAGCATTGAGAAAACTGAAGCCACGTCTTTTGGTCAAGGTGCTGAAGTTTAGGAGTGGCTTTTGAACCTACCACCCTTCGACCTTGTTGGTCAAGGCAGGTGGCCAGGAATGTATTAACCACCAAAATGTGGTACGATATACATTCCTGGCCACCTGCCTTGACCAACAAGGTCGAAGGGTGGTAGGTTCAAAAGCCACTCCTAAACTTCAGCACCTTGACCAAAAGACGTGGCTTCAGTTTTCTCAATGCTTAGCTCGAAGAAATTGCGGTTAATTCAAGTTTAAGAAGCAGCCCACAACCCAGAGTTAGCGGTGGTCACGAGGGATGAAGAGGAGATACACATGATCATTATACATGTGAAACCATGGAAGAAAAGATCAAGAATAATCCTGAGGCTGGAAGAGAAGTAATTGTACCAGACGTTTGGGGCCTGATCAGATACGAGTGAGCAAAACCAAGCGGGGGCAGTTAGTGAGCTGCAGAGCATATGTGTTGGATAAAGAATGGTTTGTTGACTGCCTCAAAAGCTCCAGAAGACAAAACATCACGTCCTGCAATGGTCACAGAGTAATGTATTCACAAAATGCTGGAGTAACTCAGCAGGTCAGGCAGCATCTCGGGAGAGAAGGAATGGGTGACGTTTCGGGTCGAGACCCTTCTTCAGACTGATGTTGGGGGTGGGACAAAGGAAGGATATATGTGGAGACAGGAAGATAGAGGGAGATCTGGGAAGGAGGAGGGGAAGGGAGGGACAGAGGAGCTATCTGAAGTTGGAGAAGTCGACGTTCATACCACCGGGCTGCAAACTGCCCAGGCGAAATATGAGGTGCTGCTCCTCCAATTTCCGGCGGGCCTCACTATGGCACTGGAGGAGGCCCATGACAGAGAGGTCAGACTGGGAATGGGAGGGGGAGTTAAAGTGCTGGGCCACCGGGAGATCAGTTGCGTTAATGCGGACCGAGCGCTTGGTTTCGCCGATATAAATAAGTTGACATCTAGAGCAGCGGATGCAATAGATGAGGTTGGAGGAGGGGCAAGTGAACCTCTGTCTCACCTGGAAAGACTGTTTGGGTCCTTTGATGGAGTTGAGGGGGGAGGTAAAGGGACAGGTGTTGCATCTCGTGCGGTTGCAAGGGAAAGTGCCCGGGGTTGGGGTGGTTTGGGTAGGAAGGGACGAGTGGACCAGGGAGTTACGGAGGGAACGGTCTCTGCGGAACGTAGAGAGGGGAGTGGATGGGAAGATATGGCCAGTGGTGGGGTCCCGTTGTAGGTGACGGAAATGTTGGTGGATGATATGTTGGATCCGCTGGCTGGTGGGGTGGAAGGTGAGAACGAGGGGGACCTGCTGAGTTACTCCAGCATTTTGTGAATAAATCGATTTGCACCAGCATCTGCAGTTATTTTCTTATACTAATGGTCACAGAGTAATTCTGGTAACTTTGATCAACGCAATTTGAGTGACATGGAACATGCAGAAACCCAATTAGAAACAAATTGGTCTGTTAAATTAAGATCTTGATTCAATGCAGCATCATTGAAACTTCAGATCCCAGGAAAACAGTAGAGTTGGAGAACATAATCGCAGATTGTTTGACAAACATTGAGAATACATTTTGCGTGTAGCAGTGCATTTCCACAGACATGGAAAGCCAAGTGAATTACGTGGCATGGCCTTGTCATTTTGGAAAAAGTGCCATCTACATGAGCTAACAGCCAATCTTACTGAAAAAAAATCTTTCAGATGGCAAAGCAGAAAACAATCAGCATCATTTTTTAACTTGCACTCACTAAATTGACACCAGATTCCAGAAACTGGCACTCTATGCTGAGGTCAGTTAGGAAGATTTCTAAGTGGAGAGAGGAAAAGGTTCAAGCATGTGCTCAAAGCCTCCTTGAGAAAGTACGACATCCCCATCGACTCTCGGGAATCCCTGGCCCAGAACCACTCAAAGGTGGAGGACCACATTGGATAGTTCGGAGAACTGAATCCACAGATTGGGATCACATGGAAGCCCTGAAAACACAGTGGGAGGCACACAATACCCAATGTTCCAATCTACTTTGTTGCAGCCTTTGCACTTTTTATCTGCACTGTGATGTATGACTTGTCTGAATAACCTACATTAATATTGTCACCTGTACCAAGAATAGTTTTTCATTGTATCTCTGTACACTTGATAGTAATAACACCAACTACCCCATTAGGCACCCTCTGCTCACAGATGGGCCGAATAGCATAATTGTGCTCCTATCACTTGTGAATTTATGAACAGGGGTGGGTGCCTTGCTTCCACCCCTGTTCTTCAAAGGCATCCTGAATCCAGAGGGCTGCATACGAAGCTGTAAACAAGTCAACAAGGATGAAGTGGGTCCGTTTCGCTTTGTCACAAATGACATTGGGTTAATTGGGTTAATTGGCTTGGTAAACTGTCCCTGAGGGAGTACAGAGAAGGGTCACCAGATTGATTCCTGGGATGGCAGGACTTTCATATGAAGAAAGACTGGATAGACTCGGCTTGTACTCGCTGGAATTTAGAAGATTGAGGGGGGATCTTATAGAAACTTACAAAATTCTTCAGGGGTTGGACAGGCTAGATGCAGGAAGATTGTTCCAGATGTTGGGGAAGTCCAGAACCAGGGGTCACAGTTTAAGGATAAGGGGGAAGTCTTTTAGGACCGAGATGAGAAAGTTTTTTTTCACACAGAGAGTGGTGAATCTGTGGAATTCTCTGCCACAGAAGGTAGTTGAGGCCAGTTCATTGGCTATATTTAAGAGGGAGTTAGATGTGGCCCTTGTGGCTAAAGGGATCCGAGGGTATGGAGAGAAGGCAGGTACGGGATACTGAGTTGGATGATCAGCCATGATCATATTGAATGGCGGTGCGTACAGGCTCGAAGGGCCGAATGGCCTACTCCTGCACCTATTTTCTATGTTTCTATGACATCGGACAGCAGCTGACTTCGGCATTTTGTCACCTTCCACGAGTTTAAGATAGCGATTTTGATCGGTGGTACATAGCAGAGACCGAAACGTAATTTGGAGGGGAGGGAGGGATGTTAACAAAAAGTTTCAGAAACACGGACACTAAGTCAGCCTGAGGTATCAACCTGCACACCCTGGAAGCACCGGAGGCACAGACCGGACGCCCACAACGACAGCCTCCATAAATCTCCCGAGGCAGCAGTTAAAGCAGATGGAGCTCCGCAAGGTATAACCTCGGCATAAAATAAAGCACAAGCTCGGTAATATAAACCCCGAGCATACTCAAACTCCTCAGAAAAACTTACCTACTATCAATAAAAACTGAAAATGTACGACTTTGTTCAGCACAAGCCTCCGCTGCTCCGCACAGGCCCCGCCGAGCCGCAACCACCGCCCGCGGACGCTTCCGGGTCACAGCGGCAAACATGCAGGAAACCTTTTAAAATAATACATCTTGCCCGTCTTAAATTCACGCAATCGGAACGGGGCTTCGGTTTTTTCTAATAATTTCTAAATGCACTAAAATATTCGTCTCCAAACGAAGTAATCGTTTCCGGGTCATCAACCGAGGCAGACAACGTCTTCGGGCGGGAAAGCTGCTCCTGGAGGGAATGTATGTTATGTGCTTCGAAATAATTTTAGATCGATTTAACTAAGCGTTCATAAGTTTTATTCGGCAATCAAAGTATAGTTTTGCAGCATTTTTTGTTATTCTAAAGTATCAGATTAGAGATGACTTGGTGGATCCATGGATAGGTGACGTTTCAGGTCGAGACCCTTCTTCAATGGTTTAAATCTGCAGGAAGGAACTGCAGATGCTGGTTTAAACTGAAGATAGACACAGAAAGCTGGGACAGGCAGCATCTCTGGAGAGAAGGAATGGGTGTCTATCTTCAATGGTTACATTTTTGGGTTTGCCTCCGTTGGTAATATTACTTTTCCTGTTGGGGTTTTAGGTCAAGCCTCCCTTCAGAAAATGGCTGAGACTTACAGTGTTATTTTTCAATGCCCACTCGCTGCCTTGGTGAGTCAAAGATAGTTGCATTCGTGGTTTATTTGACCCCAAGTTGAACTTTTGCCATCTTGAAATCTGCCTGGTTCTCTTGATTCCAACCCTGCCTCAGTTCAGGTTATCTGAAACCATCCATACGTTTATTGGCTCTGGAAAACCATCTCAACATACTCCTGGCTGGGATCCCTAAATCATAATTGTAATTTATTAGCCAAGTATGTTTTGCAACGTACAAGGAATTTGGTTTGCCATACAGTCATACCAAATAAGCAACAAGACACACAACTACGTAAAATTTGACATAAACATCCACCACAGTGGCTCTTCCGCATTCCCCACTGTGATGGAAGGCAATAAAGTCTTATCTTCTTTTCTCCCGCAGTCGAGGGAGTCGAACTATCCGCAGTCAGGGCGATTGAAGCTCCCACATCGGGGCGATCGAAGCTCTCGCGATCGGGGCGTTCGAAGCTCCCGTGATCAGGGCGGTTGAAGCTCCTGAGGTTGGAGCTCCCGAAGCCGGTCCCTAACCAGGGATCGTGAGCTCCACGATGGTAAGACCGCAGGCTCCTGTGGTTGGAGCTCCCGAGGTCAATCCCTGGCAAAGGGATTGCGAGCTCCACGATGGTAAGTCCGCAGGTTCCTGCGGTTGGAGCTCCCGAGGTCCCAGCAAGAGGCCGCCAGCTCCACGATGTTCGGCCACAGTGCAGACAGAAATACGACACGGAAAAAGTCGCATCTCCGTCAAGGAAAGAGATTAAAAGGTTTCCCCCACTGCCTCCCACATAAAACAAAACTAAAGATAAACTAAAACATACGTTTTACAACAAACTAAAAACACAAAGGAAAAAGACGAGACAGACCATTGGCAGGGCAGCCATCGTTCGGTGACCCTGGTGGTAAATTTACTCTCCATAAAACTTCAGTTGTCTTTGTTGTCAATGTTCTAATTTATACCAAATCCCATTCAAGAGCCAAGTGCATTTAATTGTCATATTACCACCAACAGAACAATGAAATTCTTACTTGTAGCAGCCTAATGGGCCTTTAAACACAGTACGAGAGAGTTAGATTTAGCTCTTGGGGCCAAGGGAATCAAGGGATATGGGGAAAAAGCCGGAACGGGGTAGTGATTTTGGATGATCAGCCATGATCATATTGAATGGCGGTGCTGGCTCGAAGGGCCGAATGGCCTACACCTGCACCTATTTTCTATGTTACTCATAGATAACAATAATAAACAAAAAAAATCAATAAATGATAAACCCCCATATTAGTGCAAAAACCCTAAAGTCCTTAGTGCACAAAGACAGTTCATAATTCATAGTTACTTCGTGTTTGTAGTGTTTGAAAGACTGGTGGTTTTAGGGAAGAAGCTGTTCCTAAACCTGGAGGTCACTGTTTTCAGACAACTGAATCATGAGTGAAATGAGAGCTTGGCCAAGTTGGTGTGGGTCATTAATGATTTTTGAGGTAGCGCCCCCTGTAAATCCCTTCAATGATGGGGAAGTCAGTCACCACCATTGTCCGGGCAGTGTTCACCACTTTTTGTAATCTCCCATGTTCCTGGGCATTTGAGTTGCCGAGTCACCACTGTACATGCTGACAAACTTTGGGTCAATTTTAAGATTCTTATCCATAGTTTCAAATTTCTTCATGATATCACCCCTGCCTCTCTCGGTAATCTCTATCCCTTTAACCTCTGATATCCACACATTCCTTGCTCATTCCTGCATTTAACCGCATCAATAGACAATAGGTGCAGGAGTAGGCCATTCGGCCCTTCGAGCCAGCACCACCATTCAATGTGATCATGGCTGATCATTCTCAATCAGTACCACGTTCCTTCCTGCTCCCTATACCCCCTGACTCCGCTATCCTTAAGAGCTCTATCTAGCTCTCACTTGAATGCATTCAGAGAATTGGCCTCCACTGCCTTCTGAGGCAGTGAATTCCACAGATTTACAACTCTCTGACTGAAAAAGTTTTTCCTCATCTCCGTTCTAAATGGCCTACCTCTTATTCTTAAACTGTGGCCCCTGGTTCTGGACTCCCCCAACATTGGGAACATGTTTCCTGCCTCTAACGTGTCCAACCCCTTAATAATCGTATGTTTCGATAAGATTCCCTCTCATCCTTCTAAATTCCAATGTATACAAGCCTAGCCGCTCTAGTCTTTCAACATATGACAGTCCCGCCATCCCGGAAATTAACCTAGTAAACCTTCGCTGCACGCCCTCAATAGCAAGCATCACCATTAGCAGCCGTACCTTGAGACGATTCTTTGGCCAAGACACTGTCAGAGTTTGCAGCCTTTTGAAGGTGCCATGTGATGCATTGTATCCATTAGAACAAGCGGGTTTTGGTTTAATGCAGCATCTTACAGATGGCAATTGATAATGAAGCATTTTCTTTCGAATGGCACAAAGCTGCCAGCCTGGACTACATGCTCAAATCCAAGAGGGAGATGAGGATACAACCTTTCTGTCTTAGAGATCATAGCAATGGCCTTTCTACTGATCTAAACTAACGGAGTGGGTTGATGTAATAGACGTTTTAAATGAAACAATACCTAAGCTGTCAATTGAACTGTTTATCCTCAAGTCTGTTGGACACATTCTTAATACTTCAAGATAACTTTAAAAGTACAGCTTGACTATCCCTGTAGAATCCATGCTGGCTTCCTTTGTCCTTCTCTTTGTAAATTTGTGATGATCTAATGCTCCACTGCCCAACTCCTAACTCACACCAATCACCCATGCTCCTGTGCTGATGATGTCCTCTGGATCTCACTCACATTTTCAAATCACTCCATTATCCCTTTCCTCCTTATCCCTGTAATCTCATTAAGACCTCCAACCCAAAACAATATCTGTAAACCTCTGATGTGTAGGAAGGAACTGCAGATGCTGGTTTACACCGATGATGGACACGAAATGCTGGAGTAACTCAGCGGGACAGGCAGCATCTCTGGAGAGTAGGAATGGGTGATGTTTCGGATCGACACCCAGGTCTGAAGAAGGGTCTCGACCCGAAACGTCACCCATTTCTTCTCTCCAGAAATGCTGCCTGTCCCACTGAGTTACTCCAACATCTACCTGTAAACCTCTCATTCATGCCTCCTGATTACCCCTGATTTCCTTTACTCCCTATTGATGAATTCAACTTAGGATGCCAGACTCCTAGGCTCTGGAAATTCCTCAACATTTCTGCCTCTCTTTCCCTGCTTCAAAAATGTTTTTCACCTGCTCAATGCTGTTGCTTTCAATATGTGGCTCATTGTCATTTTTTTCTTTGAAATTGCTCCTGTGAAGTGTCTTGGGATATTTTGCCACCTTTAAAGGTTCCTTAGAAATGAAAGAAGAAATGTTCTTGTGTGGACGAAGGAACTGCAGATGCTGGTTTACACCGAAGATAGACATAAAATGCTGGAGTAACTCAGCGGGACAGACAGTATCTCCGGAGAGAAGGAATGGGTGACGTTTCGGTACGAGACCCTTCTTCAGACTGAAACGTCACCCATTCATTCTCTCCAGAGATGCTGCCTGTCCTACTGAGTTACTTCAGCATTTTGTATCTGTCTTCAGAGAAAAGTCCTATTTTAGTTCTGAATAAAACATCTTTGCAAAAGAAAGGTCATTTTTTAAATAAAGAACTGAAAAAATGATGATGAATTCTCCTTTTTTCTGTTTAAAAAAAATCTTTACTTCCTCTTATTATACCATTCCCGATGGGTCTCAACCCAAAACGTCACCTATTCCTTTTCTCCATAGATGCTGTCTGACCCGCAGTTACTCCAGTTTTATGTGTCTATCCCCGGAAATAATTCACATGACTGCCTGCACTTGTTTGTCTTTATTTTAACCACTAGGAGGTTCATAAAGTTTGCCAGTGAAAAAGCAACAGGCATCCATTTGGAGACACAAGGAACTGCAGGATTTATGAAGGGAAAATCATGTGTGAAAATCATCATGTGGAAAGTAGTCTGAAACACCTCCACTGTCATGCTGTGAAAACAGAGAGGCTGAGACGGAGTTTCTTCCCACAGGCCATCAGGACTGTTAACTCTCATATCACCAGGGACTAATTTAATTTACTGTATTCATTTTTTTTTGTGTTAACATTTTTTTTCTATTCTGTTTTGTAGTTTAGCACAATCCGCAGGCATTGCCACTTTCATTTCACTGCACATCTTGTAGATTGATGGAGTAGGGGGTAGAAAGCTGGAAAAGAGAGATGGGACTGGGTCTGAAGAAGGGTCTTGACCCGAAACATTACCCATTCCTTCTCTCCAGAGATGCTGCCTGTCCCGCTGAGTTACTCCAGCTTTTTGTGTCTGTCTACTGGGGTCAGGACAAAGTCTGGCAAGTGATAGGTGGATACAGGTGAGGGGGGTTTGATCGCCAGATAGGCATCAATTTGGTATCTTTTTAAACGCAGAACAGAAACTTGAGAACCACTTTTCTATTTTGGATTTATGTGCCTTAAAGGATCTTATTTTTGCAACTGAAGGTTTACATCTTTAATCGTTATCCATTGCCTGTGCACTGTCATACATTTCAAACGTATTTTCTCAGTCGACCACAGTCAACGTAACTCTCCTCTCATACCTGATCAGCTTCCATTCTTTAAATTTAAGATCCCAGTTTTACGTCGAACTAAACGAAAAGACAAAGTGCTGGAGTAACTTTGTGGGTCAGGCAGCATCCCTAGAGAATATGGATAGATGACGTTTTGGGTCGGGACCCATTTTCACATGACTCCCAAATAGACACTCTATTCCTTCACGGTAACTTGAACATGTAAGTAGATATCCCATCTCAAACATGGCATGTCTGTCGATACTAGAACATTTTCTTAGTCTGGAATTTTGTTATGCTTGAGGAGGGTCTGAATCGGAGGCGGGAATGCTACCGAGAAAGACAAATGGACATTTATTTTGCCAAATATCCTGAGCTTGCTCATGCTTATTGTGCACCAGAATATTGTTGTATTTCTGAAAATATTGTTGCGCAGTAGAATAGAATTCTTACGGCAGTGAGAGAGTCTGCTACCTCCGAGTTGCCTTTGCAATGATTTATTTCTTGGCAGCCATGATGAGGAACCAAATGACGTTTAATCAGTGGTGTTTACTCACAGATAATGACTGTCCCTCTCTTCCCCTCCCCCTTCCCAGATAGAAAAACGACTTCTCCAACTTTAAATAGTTCCTCTGTCCCTCTCTTCCCCTCCCCCTTCCCAGATAGAAAAACTCCCTGGTCCACTCGTCCCTTCCTACACAAACCACCCTCAAAAATCATCAGTAAACTTCAATACATTCAAAACTCCGCTGCCCGTCTACTCACCCACACCCCGATCCGTGACCATATCACCCCCGTCCTTTACAAACTCCACTGGCTCCCCATCCCCCAGAGAATCCAGTACAAAATCCTCCTCATGACCTACAAAGCCCTCCATAACCTGGCCCCATCCTACCTGACCGACCTCCTCCACAGGCACACTCCCACCTGCACCCTCCGCTCTGCTGCTGCCAATCTCCTATCCCCCCACATCCGAACCAAACTCAGATCCTGGGGGGGGGACAGGGCTTTCTCCATCGCTGCTCCCACCCTATGGAACTCACTACCCCAAACCGTCAGAGACTCCTCCACACTCACCACATTCAAAACATCACTGAAGTCTCACCTGTTCAGTACTGCCTTCAACCACTGAAAGTCACCTCACCTTCTGTCTCCTATTTATTCACTTCCCTATGTTCTCTAAATCCCTGTAAAGCGTCTTTGAGTATATGAAAAGCGCTATATAAATGTAATGCATTATTATTATTATTATTATCTCCGGGCACTTTCCCCTGCAACCGCACGAGATGCAACACCTATCCCTTTGCCTCCCCCCTCAACTCCATCCAAGGACCCAAACAGTCTTTCCAGGTGAGACAGAGGTTCACCTGCACCTCCTCCAACCTCATCTATTGCATCCGCTGCTCCAGATGTCAACTTATTTACATCGGCGAAACCAAGCGCAGGCTCGGCGATCGCTTCGCTCAACACCTGCGCTCGGTCCGCGTTGGCCAAACTGGTCTCCCGGTGGCCGAGCATTTCAACTCCCCCTCCCATTCCCAGTCTGACCTTTCTGTCATGGGCCTCCTCCAGTGCCATAGTGAGGCCCACCGGAAATTGGAGGACAGCACCTCATATTTCGCCTGGGCTGCTTGCAGCCCAGCGGTATGAACATCGACTTCTCCAACTTTAGATAGTTCCTCTGTCCGTCTCTTCCCCTCCTCCTTCCTAGATCTCCCACTGTCTTCCTGTCTCCACCTATATCCTTCCTTTGTCCCGCCCCCCTGACATCAGTCTGAAGAAGGGTCTCGACCCGAAACGTCACCCATTCCTTCTCTCCTGAGATGCTGCCTGACCTGCTGAGTTACTCCAGCATTTTGTGAATGGACAGTCATACAATGTTTGATGAAGTTAGAAGTTGCAAAATTACAGCAAGAAGACAGGTGATTGTTTTGACTGACTTTGGTTTACCTTATTGCAATGAGAAAATTATGTGGAGCACCAGTAGCTACAAGTAGAACAAGTAGTTTATTATGATGTTAGAGCTCTCACTGGGAAGGTGGCCGCACAAGACATTATTTGATATAACAGAAACACTCTGAACCCCTTCTCACCATTTAATAGAGTATGTCCTTTTACCTTAGAGAATGAATACAACTCTAGAGCAAAATAAAGGTATGCAAACAATATGAAGAGGTCCTGGAAAAATAATTCTAATGTTGATAAATTTGTATCAATTCTGCTGATCGATTTGTGTCATTATTTGCTCAAAGGCCTTTTGTGACCTCAAAATATCCCAAAGGACGTTACTTTTGAAGTGTATACACTGTTGTAATATGGGAAATCGGACAGCTAATTTGCGCAGAGCAAGCACCCAGAGCAGCAACGTGAAAATGATGAAAGTGACGTTAAATAAGTGATAAATATTGGCCTAAATCGCAGAAGCAACATTCCCTATTCTTCTTCAAAATAGCGCCGCCGAAACCTCTACACGCAATGTAAGCTTGCAATAAAGCAGCGCTGGAGTGCCAACGGAACTGTGGCTTGGTTAATATTGAAACATATAAGATAATTAGGGGATTGGACACATTAGAGGCAGGAAACATGTTCCCAATGTTGGGGGAGTCCAGAACAAGGGGCCACAGTTTAAGAATAAGGGGTAGGCCATTTAGAACGGAGATGAGGAAGAACTTTTTCAGTCAGAGAGTGGTGAAGGTGTGGAATTCTCTGCCTCAGAAGGCAGTGGAGGCCAGTTCGTTGGATGCTTTCAAGAGAGAGCTGGATAGAGCTCTTAAGGATAGCGGAGTGAGGGGGTATGGGGAGAAGGCAGGAACGGGGTACTGATTGAGAGTGATCAGCCATGATCGCATTGAATGGTGGTGCTGGCTCGAAGGGCTGAATGGCCTACTCCTGCACCTATTGTCTATTGTCTATTGTCTGACTGAGGCAAGAGTATTGTCCATGAAGCCACAAGTGACCCTCGCAAGATCAGGCAAGAGGAGGCAATGTGAAGGTCGCAAGTAGCCTTGGCAGCTTTATTTTATTTTATTGTCACGGTGTTTGTATCCTCTTTCTTTTTCTCTCATCCATGGAAAGAAAAAAACCCACAGGTGGAATTATGCTTCGATTACATTTTATTGGTTACATGTGTGGGCTTTATTCACCCGCGTACATTGTCTTAGACCACACACCCGTGCAGCAGGGGGCTGTTCTCGCCCACTCCACTCCGTTGCCGGCTGAACATATTTCTCAGGAAAATGTTCACCAAAGCTCTGTCTGGAATCCACTCGGAATGGACCCTGGAGCGATTCAGATGCAGCCGATCGTATTCCTTGTACTTCCTGTTGAACGGGAGACAATTCAGTGAAGAGGATTTAAAATAGAAAGCGCCCTCATCCAGCAACAGCGCAAGAACAGACTCATCCGAACAGCCACTGGATGCAAACGCCACAGTTAACAGGAAGGTACAGTTGCCAAATAATGATGAAGAATATTTAACAAGTTCTCCTATAGGATTTAGCCAAAATGTATCTCTCTCGTCTTTAATCTACATCTGAGCTTTCAGGTGGTTCTGTTTTGGGGTTCGGATGTCAGTAGGAAAAGCCAAATACCCAATGATCCCTGATTCAGTGCGTATCTTTCATGGTGATGATGTCAACACTCACCTGTAGATAATAGCTACTACTCCAATGATGCTCACAGTGAGCAACATCCCAACCAGTACTAGTACCTCAGTGGTATTTGTCGTCCTACCTGCAGCTGAGAAAAGAGTGGTGTCAGTCACTCAAAATTACAGTCATTCACTTAATTTATACTTGCAGAATATTGATGCCAATCTCCAAGCAAAAATCAGAGGATGGCGTCGTAAATGTGTTGAAACAATCTAACATTGTATGCACGGGTGACGTTTCGGGTCGAGACCCTTCATACCACTGGGCTGCAAGCTGCCCAGGCAAAATATGAGGTGCTGTTCCTCCAATTTCCGGTGGGCCTCACTATGGCACTGGAGGAGGCCCATGACAGAAAGGTCAGACTGGGAATGGTGAACAGCCCAGTGGTATGAACATCGACTTCTCCAACTTTAGATAGTTCCTCTGTCCCTCTCTTCCCCTCTCCCTTCCCAGTTCTCCCTCTATCTTCCTGTCTCCACCTATATCCTTCCTTTGCCCTGCCCCCCTGACATCAGTCTGAAGAAGGGTCTCGACCCGAAACGTCACCCATTCCTTCTCTCCTGAGATGCTGCCTGACCTGCTGAGTTACTCCAGCATTTTGTGAATAAATACCTTAGATTTGTACCAGCATCTGCAGTTATTTTCTTATATAACATTGTATGCAGATAGACACAAAAAGCTGGAGTAACTCAGCAGGCAGCATCTTTGGAGCGAAGGAATGGGTGACGTTTTTGGGTCGAGACCCTTCAGACTTCAACATTGTATGCAGTTCTGGTCACCACACAAAAGGAAAGATGTAAGAGCGCTGGGGAGGCTGGAGAGGAGATTCACCAGGATGTTGTCTGGGATGGAGTGCTTCAGTTATGAGGAGAGACTGGAGAGACTCGGCTGTTTTCCCTGGAGCAAAGGTGGTTAAGAAAGGACATAATTGCAGTCTAAAAATTATATAGATAGGGTAGACTGCAGGAAACTTTCCACAATATCAGGAGTCAATAAAACAAGGAGAAATGGACACAGAATGCTGGAGTAACTCAGCGGGACAGGCAGCACCTCTGGAGAGAAAGAACGGGTGACGTTCAGTTTGAGGGTTTGAAGAAGGGTCACAACCTGAAACGTCACCCATTCCTTCTCTCCAGAGTTGCTGCCTGTCCCGCTGAGTTACTCTGCATGTTGTGTCTATCTTCAGTGTAAACCAGCGTCTGCAGCTCCATCCTACACAAGAGGATATAGATTTAAGGTAAGGGGTAAGGGATTTAGAGGGGATCTGAGGAGGACGTCTTTACACCCAGAGAGGGGTGAGCACGTGGAATGCACTGGCTGAGAGACTGGTTGAAACAGTCACTGGCAACATTTAAGATGTGTCTTTATTTGCAGTATTCTGTGCAGTTCTGGTCGCCACATTACAAGAAATATGTGGAGATTTGGATAGGGCGCACAGGAGGTTTACCAGAATGATGTCTGGATTAAGGGGTATTAGCTGCAGGGAGAGGTGCAGGGAGAGGTTGGATTGTTTTGTCTGGAACACCGGTGTTTGCAGGGAGACCTGATAGAAGTAAATAAAGTTATGAGAGGTATAGACAGGGTAGTCAGTCAGAACCTTTTTCCAAGGATGGAAACATCAAATACTAGAGGGCACAGCATTAAGGTTTAGTTTAGTTTAGTTTAGAGATACAGCGTGGAAACAGGCCCACCGGGTCCGCGCCGACCAGCGATCCCCGCACACTAACACTATCCTACACCCACTAGGGACAATTATTACATTTACCAAGCCAATTAACCTACAAACCTGTATGTCTTTGGAGTGTGGGAGGAAACCGAAGATCTCGGAGAAAACCCACTCAGGTCACAGGGAGAACGTACAAACTCCGTACAGACAGTGCCCGTAGTCGGGATCGAACCCGGGTGTCCGGCGCTGCATTCGTTGTAAGGCAGCAACTCTACCGCTGCGCCACCATGACCGCCCTCAAGGTGAGATGGGCAAAGCTTAAAGAAGATGTGCGGGGCAATTTTTTTTACACAGGGGTTGCTGAGTGCCTGAAATGTGCTGCCCGGGGTGGTGGTGGAGGTAGACACGATAGTGGTGTTTAAGAGACTTATGGAAAGGGACATAGATATGCAAGGAATGGAGGGATATTGATTCTGTGCAGGCAGATAAGAGTTGGACTTGGCATCATTTTCGGCACACACATTGTGGACCGAAGGGTCTGTTCTTGTGCTGTACTGTTCCAGAGCACTTGGTCTTGAGGGTGTGTGGAGCTTTACTGATAAGCTAACAATGAGAGGAAGAAATATTAATAGTAAAATTCCAATAAGTTCTTATTCAGCTATTTTGCCCATTCGTCACTTGAACAAATAAAGATATGCTCTCGAACTATATTCGTTCCATTCACAGTGGAATGACAGCATAAACCAAGAGTGCCGTTATATCCACTCATTTTGTTTGGACAGACTTACTTGGGTTCACATTGACATGGGCGCTGGCAACAGCCAAGCTGACTGCATTGGTCATGGAAACGTTTACACAATACGTTCCAGAGGAGTTGAAGAACTGGCGAAGGATAAGCTGGCATTCATCGGCAGGCACCACTTCACTGCAGTCAGTTTGCTGAGGGTTTATACAGTCTGCATCCAAGACGACAGTACAAATCTCAGTTGGAAAGCTGGAAAATAAATTACAATACTTAAAATTGCACCTCTCCAATGTGCAACAGTTCTTTCATCATAATACAATGGAAGAGCCTGGTCCGTTTTTAAGCCACCTGTTCATAAGTGACAGGAGCGGAATTAGGCCATTTGGCCCATCAAGTCTACTCCGCCATTTTTTTTTTAGATTTAGAGATACAGCGCGGAAACAGGCCATTTGGCCCACCGGGTCCGCGCCGCCCAGCGATCCCCACACATTAACACTATCCTACACACACTAGGGACAATTAAAAAAAATTTTTTTTACATTTGCCCAGCCAATTGACCTACATACCTGTACGTCTTTGGAGTGTGGGAGGAAACCGATCTCGGAGAAAACCCACGCAGGTCACAGGGAGAACGTACAAACTCCGTACAGACGTGCCCTTAGTCAGGATCGAACCTGAGTCTCCGGCGAATGCATTCGCTGTAAGGCAGCAACTCTACCGCTGCGCCACCGTGCCGCCCTACAGTTTGAAGCCACAACTTTTACTAAGATTAATTGAATTATTTTACTTTTCTGCTGTCGGATTTGTGGGATTTTATTGAAGAGGATGCTGAGATGGGGCTGTTCCCGGATCAACCATGGCTGATCTATCTCTCCCTCCTAACCCCATTCTCCTGCCCTCTCCCCATGACCCCGGACACCCGTACTCATCAAGAATCTGTCTATCTCTGCCTATAAAATATCCACTGACATGGCTTCCACAGCTATCCGTAGCAATGAATTCCACAGATTCACCACCCTCTGATTAAAGAAATTCCTCCTCATCTTCCTAGAGGAACGTCCTTTAATTCTGCGGTTATGACCTCTGGTCCTGGACTCTCCCACTGGTGGAAACATCCTCTCCACATCCACTCTATCCAGGCCTTTCACTACCTGTTGAAGTACCTTGTGTGCAGCTCGGAGTTCTTGGCACGAAAGAGAAGTAAAAATAGTTTTGTTCAGAAAGACAAGATTTTCTCAACAAAGCACACATGTCCTTGGCAGACCACAAGTGTTGAAATGTTACATTCCTTCAACATGTCCAAATGGAAATCCTGGCAAGTCAGATCCCAGACCAGTGGCATTTCGAACTGAATCAAGATTATTGTAATTATGGCCAGTTATTTTGCCAACTATGCTATTTAAATACTGTAGTTCAACAAATACTTATCCCTGATGTAGAGACTCATTATTGTGCTTGATAGCTCCATTCCCCAGCCAGTCGCAAGGCTGGCCTGAAACATTTTCTGGTCATTATCTGAACTGCTCGTGCAAGTGGAGCCACGTCTCAAAACTGTTCATTTACATTAAATACGAAACTTGATGAAAATGCACCTGGGCCTTACCTTCCCTGACAGGTCACCGTGAAATCCACAGCATTTTGCTGCACCTCCGACACAGAACCTGGCGCCACGTTTGATATCTGCACAATTTCCACACTTTCGATGCTCTCTGAAAGAAAAGAATAGGCAAGGCAAGACCGTCAATCCGGGAACAGCCCCATCTCAGCATCCTCTTCAATAAAATCCCACAAATCCGTCAGCAGAAAAGTCAAATAATTCAAGTAATCTTAGTAACAGTTGTGGCTTTGAGTAGTTCAAGTGTTGCACCACAAAATCACCAATAGGCAATAGGAAACTGGTTCCAACCTTAGTTTAAGCACCCTCTTCTGTGCACGTCTAGTGTACAGAATGCAAGTATGAGTGCGATTCAGCCATTCTCATTGCACCACTTTGGGCTGATCAGAAGTCTGACTTTTTTTATACATTGGAATTGGGGGATGGAAATCTAAAGGGTGCAAACTCCATTGATTTATTGGTATTTGCTTTATTGCATTGGTTCTATAATCTACTACATCTATACAGTAAAACTCTCGTTTGTTTGTTCCTGAACTACATCCAAAATGAAGGGCCGAATGGCCTCCTCCTGCACCTATTGTCTCTTGTCTAATTTTGTTTTTTTTAAATAGTGTGCTGGTGCTGCATGTTTTGCAAAGTTAAGAGTTTTATCGGCCATTTTGTTGCTGTCAAAAAACTAGCTGTGCTTTGTTTGAAAAGACAACGTTTTCTGTACTTACAGAGACTAACAGACAAAGGTCATTACCAGCCATCGCATCAAAAACTTAATTTTAAAAAAAATTGGATCCTTCAAAGTAACAGCGCACTTGGTTTTCTTTCGAATTTAATAGCCTGGCAGTTTTGAAAGTTTGTAGATTTGGTTATGGTGATATCTGACTGCCGGTGCAGGTATCTATTTCAAAGCCATACTCACGGATGGTGTTGATGGTGGTGGCGAAGGTGCCATAGCGGTAAAATAAGCAATTATCTGCTGGCTCCTCGAGAGCCTGTCGTTTCACCAGCAGCAATCCCTCGTCAGTGCCTGCGGCAGTCGTCTCACTCTCTTGAATCACCATTGTGGCAAGTTCAACTATGGATTTTTTAAAAAGTTCAATTAGTGAGAAGGGTCTCGACCCCAAACGTCACCCATTTTGTGTCTATCTTCGTAGTAAACCAATGACATAATAATAATAATAATAATATTCATTTATTGTCATTGCAACGAGTACAACGAAATTAAAAAAATAGCCAATCCTGACGGTGCGTACAAACATATATGCAATAAATGCAAAAACAAATAAATACATAAATACAATTAAATACAATTATATTAAGTACAAGATTTTTTAACGGTGTTGCCTAGTGCAAAGGTAGTGTTCAGTTCTCGTATGGCCCTGGGGTAAAAACTGTTCTTAAGTCTGTTTGTTCGGGATTTGATCGACCTGAAACGTCGACCAGAGGGCAGATGAACAAACAGACGGTGGCCGGGGTGGGATGGATCTTTTATTATTTTGCCTGCTCTACTGAGGCAGCGTAGGCTGAACAGGTGCTCCAGGGAGGGCAGTGAGCAGCCGATGATCTTCTGGGCCGTCGTGATGACCCTCTGAAGGGCCTTCCTGTCCTTTTCTGAGCAGCTGGCATATCATGTGGTTATACAGTATGCCAGCACACTCTCGATGGAGCAGCGATAGAAGGACAACATGAGCTTCTTCTGCAGGTTGGTTTTCCTGAGGATCCTCAGGAAGTGGAGTCTCTGCTGTGCCTTCTTTACTGTGGTGATGGTGTTGGTAGACCAGGTAAGATCCTCTGCGATGTGCGTACCCAGGAACCTGAAAGCTGGTACCCTTTCCACACAGACCCCATTGATGTAGAGTGGGTCGTAATCTCCACTGGTTTTTCTAAAGTCAATTATAAGTTCCTTTGTTTTGGAGGAGTTCAGGACCAGATTGTTCACTGAACACCATGCTGCCAGCCTTTGGATTTCATCCCTATAGGCTGTCTCATCTCCTTCTGAGATGAGTCCAACCACAGTCGTGTCATCCGCGAACTTGATGATGGTGTTGGTGGGATGGGTGGGGGCGCAGTCGTGAGTGTAGAGGGAGTAAAGGATGGGGCTCAACACACAGCCCTGTGGTGAGCCGGTGCTCAGTGTAATGGTGGAGGAGAGGTGAGGGCCTATTTTGACGGTCTGGGGGCGGTTGGTCAGGAAGTCCTTGATCCATTGGCAGATGGTTTGGGAAAATCCAAGGTCGGAAAGTTTGGTGACCAGTCTGCTCGGGATGACCGTGTTAAAGGCAGAGCTGAAGTCGAGGAAGAGCATCCTCACATAGCTCCCCTGGTGTTCAAGGTGGGTCAGTGCAGTGTGAAGAGCAGTGTCGATGGCATCCCCTGTAGACCTATTTGCTCTGTAGGCAAACTGGTGTGGGTCGAAGGTGGGTGGGAGGCTGGCTTTGATGTGCTGCAGGACCAGTCTCTCGAAGCACTTTGTGATGACCGGTGTGAGTGCTACCGGACGGTAGTCGTTAAGACCGCTGATGACAGACTTTTTCGGCAGTGGGATGATTATGGCGGACTTCAGGCAGGGAGGGATGGTGGATTTTAAAAGGGACAGGTTGAAGATTTTTGTGAAGACCTCAGATAATTGGTCTGCACATTCCCTCAGCACTCTGCCCGTCACACCATCGGGGCCTGCAGCTTTCCTGGGATTCACTGCTCTGAGCACGCGCTTAACATCATACTCCTGCACAGTGAAGGTGTTGCTGTCAGGTGCTGGAGAGGGTGTTATGTCTGCCACTGTAGCTTTCACCTCGAAACGACATGGCCATTAAGTTGATGCATGTTGTGTTCATGCCATGATATTGTGACCTTGTTGCTGAAGGAACTCAACAATATTGTTACAATGTATTTTAAGAATGGAACCCATGTAATTCCAGATCATGTTTTCCCATTGAACAGCAATTAGACTGCATTAAAGGAAACTATTTCTCCAAATTAGGTTTCGGCCAACCTACTAGGAGTTGCAGATTTCTGTAAAACATCCCTTTATCACCATCTATATCTCCCATTTCCCTTTCCCCTGAGTCTGAAGGAGGGTCTCAACCCCTCACCCATTCCTTCTCTCCAGAGATGCTGCCTGTCCCGCAGAGTTACTCCAGTATTTTGTGTGTCTACCCTCGGAGTAAACCGGCATCTGCAGCTCCTTCCCACACATCTACAAAACAGCATTAAAGTGTTTCCAAATTTTTTTCCAAACGTCTCTAATAAAATGCAAATAGAAAACCTACCGGTTGGTTGTTCCGAGGCGGTGTTTTCCACATTTATAGCTTCGCCAGTGGTGGAGGTTGCAGCAATGATAGCTTCATCAGTGGCAGAGATTGCTGCGTTTATGACTGCGTCAGTCGTTGCCGCGCTTATAGCTTGCTCTGAAACTGTGATTGCCGCATTTAAGACTTCATCAGTGACCAGGGTTGCTGCACTTACAGCTTGTGCTGGGGCTGCAGTTGCCGCATTGATAGCTTCGTTAGCGGAGGGGGTTGCTGCATTTAGAGCCGGTTCTGGGGCCGCAGTTGCCGCATTCAGAGCTTCGTCAGTGGTGGGGTTTGCCGCATTTAGAGCCGATTCTGAGGCCGCAGTTGCCACACTTGTAGCTTCGTCAGTGGTGGGATTTGCCACATTTAGAGCCAGTTCTGGGGCCGCAGTGGCCGCGTTTATAGCTTCACCAGTAGCAGAGCTCGCTGCATTTGTAGCTGGTTCTGAAACAGCAAGGGCTGCATTTAGAGTCTCATTGGGGCCAAGAGAATTGATGGTGGAAGGAGGATTTGGAACAGAGCCCCCAGTGACAGTGGGAGGTGTGGTTGGATCCTGCTGAGGTGCTGGGGAATCAGACACTGGAGAAGATATAGTTATAGGTTCAATGCTTGGTGGTTGAGATGGTGCTGTATTTCCTAGGGGAAAAAAAAATTAAGATGCAGTTCTGAAGTCTTTGTCAGATGGACCAGACAAAAACCAAATGAATATCAAATTCATTTCTATCTTTTTACTTGACTATGTAACAAGTGTGCCCTCATGTGCTAACATTCCATATCTTTAAAAAATGACCAGTCATTTGTTGTGATATTAAGAGCAAGAGATAAAGCTGCTGCCACCTATATTGAGCGCAGAACAGAATTTTCCATATTGCAGTGGTTTTAAACCAGTGAAATAATTGTACAGGTATTTCGACACATGAATGTCATTGATAACGTTTAATTTGCTTTTGCAATATGCTACAGTACACATTTTGGTCTCGCCTAGCAAATCTGTTGCAAAACTGGATCATGATAATCTTCAGACTGCGACGGTTTTATACAGAACCATCCATTTTAGCGAGCTCAGCCCTCAACGAAAAACAGAAAATGCTGGAAATAATCAGTAGGTCAGGCAGTGTCTGGGGCGGGAGAAACAAAGTTAATGTTTCACGTTAATAACTTTTTTTCAGGACACTCCTGAATAAACGTCATTGTAGAGAGACTTGGGCCTTTTGGAAGGGTGGGCTGAAAGATGGCAGATGGAGTTTAATGCTGATAAGTGTGAGGTGCTGCATTTTGGTAGGACAAATCAAAATAGGACGTACAGGGTAAATGGTAGGGAATTGAGGAATGCAGTGGAACAGAGGGATCTGGGAATAACTGTGCATTGTTCCCTGAAGGTGGAATCTCATGTGGATAGGGTGGTGAAGAAGGCGTTTGGTATGCTTGCCTTTATAAATCAGAGCATCGAATATAGAAGTTGGGATGTAATGTTAAAATTGTACAGGGCTTTGGTGAGGCTGAATCTGGAGTATGGTGTGCAGTTCTGGTCGCCAAATTATAGGAAGGATGTCGACAAAATGGAGAGGGTACAGAGGAGATTTACTAGAATGTTGCCTGGGTTTCAGCACTTAAGCTACAGAGAGAGGTTGAATAGGTTGGGTCTTTATTCTTTGGAGCGTAGAAGGTTGAGGGGGGACTTGATAGAGGTTTTAAAATTTTTAAGAGGGACGGACAGAGTTGACGTGGGTAGGCTTTTCCCTTTGAGAGTGGGGAAGATTCCAACAAGGGGACATAGCTTCAGAATTGAGGGACAAAAGTTTAGGGGTAACATGAGGGGTAACTTCTTTACTCAGAGGGTTGTGGCTGTATGGAATGGGCTTCCGGTGGAAGTGGTGGAGGCAGGCTCGATTTTATTATTTAAGAGTAAATTGGATAGGTATATGGATAAGAGGGGATTAGAGGGTTATGGTCTGAGAGCAGGTAGATGAGACTAGGTCAGAGAGAGTGGTCGGCGTGGACTGGTAGGGCCGAACGGGACTGTTTCCGTGCTGTAGTTGTTATATGGTTATATGGTTATATGGTTCTGAAACACTAAATGGGTTTCACCCTTCGCAGATGCTACCTGACCAGCTGCTTATTTTCAGCATTTTCTGTGTCTATTACAGTACTGATTTCCAGCCTCTGCAGTATTCTGCTTTTTGATCACTCTGCAATTAAGGTGCCGCATGGACACTGAGGCAAGTGATTGATTTACGCTTTTTTTTTAGATGACAAAGAAACAAAGACAGATAAATTTTGATAAACCACATTCAAGTTTTCCTCCCACAGTCCAAAATAATTTCATTTATGATTATTGAAAACTCAAAGATATTAAGGTCTTTCTTCACCATCAAAAAAGCTGACTTGGATTTAAACAGTATAGGAGACAACAAAAAAAAACTGTTTCCATATAACCTCCCTGAAGTACTTTGACACCATTGTCTTTTTAGAACACAGTTGCTACTTTAACCGCTGGTGGGCATTGAAATTTGACAAAAATTTGACAAGCAAATGCTTCTGTTGCAAGTGCTCTATTAAACAATGTAGCATATAGCCTTTAATATTTTTAGCAGTAACAAAAATAAACTTGCTATTTGAAAAGACCTTTATTTTTGAAAAAACCTGCGGGGAAAATAACTTTGTTATTGTGAATCTGGAACTCTCTCCTCCCTAACCCTCTTTCCCGCATTGACGCAATTGTCTTTATAATGCGATTTTCTGTAACACAAGGTATCTTCAAAACCCAACCATTGCTTTATTGCAGAACTACCTGTCTCCAGTTTCGGCTACCCCACATCACAAGATTTAGCCAACCAGAAAGATGGCTCGTTAGATTTAAAACCCAGAAATGGGTTGCTTCTGCCAATATTGAATCTACTCCCTTCAGAGAGCATGTTGAACAACACTCCTAGTTCTTGAAGAAAAGTATAGCCAATACTTCTGAATTCTCCTCAATACTTCCTCATTTTATCCATCACCAAGATTGCCGACTTCCAACTCAGTCTCAGTCTCAGTCTACTTTATTATATTTTATTTCCTCTGTCAGTTTTTAGACTCAACTATTCCACTGCACTCCAGGTCAACCTGCCATCTTTTATCTTCTGTAGACTTGAGCTTGTGCAAACGACTGCAGCTTTTTGGGAAACTCCTCCCAGCAAGTCCCATTAACGCATCAGCCGTGTATAGACAATAGACAATAGGTGCAGGAGGAGGTCATTCGGCCCTTCGAGCCAGCACCGCCATTCAATGTGATCATGGCTGATCATTCTCAATCAGTACCCCGTTCCTGCCTTCTTCCCATACCCCCTGACTCCGCTATCCTTAAGAGCTCTATCTAGCTCTCTCTTGAATGCTTTCAGAGAATTGGCCTCCACTGCCTTCTGAGGCAGAGAATTCCACAGATTCACAACTCTCTGACTGAAAAAGTTTTTCCTCATCTCAGTTCTAAATGGCCTACCCCTTATTCTTAAACTGTGGCCCCTTGTTCTGGACTCCCCCAACATTGGGAACATGTTTCCTGCCTCTAACGTGTCCAACCCCTTAATAATCTTATACGTTTCGATAAGATCTACTCTCATCCTTCTTGTACTCACTAGCTTGTTTGACTCCCCTTTGAAGCAACACCTCTAATGCATCTTTCCAAATCCATCCAAGGCTTTGCCCTTCCTGTCTCTGCGTCTTGTTCCAGCCGAACAATCCACTCGGATCTCGCTCTGTGTTGCTCCAACTCTTCAACCCCAGTTTTCATATTTGAATCGGTCCATCCTCAGTCAGTGTGCCTTGAGATGCCAAGCCTCTAAGCTCTGAATTCCACCATCCTCCCACCAAACCTCTACCCCTCTTTCTTTAAGGCACTTTAAAAAAAAACTACCTCTCGGACTATGACTTTTATCATCTGTTCCAAAACCTATGTATTTCTTTCAATACCTATGTATTGCTTTCAAATTTTGATAATGCTTCTGTGACATTTTACTACCTCAAAGTTGCTTCTTAAATGAAAACAGTTGTTAATGCTTTCTTCTTAAAAAAATAAATCTGCACACTTTCGGACCATTAAAATAGTGACCCACATTTCTGTTGCCCTTTTGCTTTCCTTGGCTGCAACGTGCAAATATGTAAAGTAAAAATGTTGTGAACCATTTCAGCTTCAATCCCAGTGATTATCATCCTGGGGTTTTCCTACCTGTGGAAACCTCCCCTTCAGTTGGCTGGCTAGATACAGGGGATACAGTCAGTTCAGAGGTCACAACAAGGGGAGCTGGCGTGGAATCAAAGATCGTAGTTGAGATCATCGGATTTGAACTCCCGGCAGTGGGATTGGCTGTGCTGCACACAGTCGATGGTATGGCAGCCTGCACGTCTACCTGTGGTTTGAAAACGCCTGTTGCAAGGTAGTTATGTGTTGCTGTGTGGACCCGGGAGATGAGAGTGCCGCTGCCATCTCCAAAATCCCAGGTGAAGCTGACATCAGCATCTTTTAAATATTGGCTCGGATCATGGAGTTTAATTCCAAATAGAATGGCCCGGTTCTGTATGAAGCTGTTGTCTGCATCATTGAGATCACTGATCTGGGAAATCTCAACGGAGAATGGAATCTGATCTGCACAGAGAAAAAAAAAAGTGATTAGTGCAGGATTTAACTTGATTACTCTTGCACTTTGTGTTTTTAAAAAAATAAACCAGCATCTGCAGTTCCTTGTTTCTGCAATTGCGATTTAAATAAATCCGACAATAAACCACGCATTTTTATCAAATAGCTTCACCGTCCGACGCTGTCACTCACCTGTGATTATAAACTGCGAAGTGGCCTTTCCAATGGGAATAAACTTATCATGTCCGCGACAATGGTACACAGCCACCTCCATGGTAAAGGAACCTGATGGGATATCTGCTGTGTCGATAGCCAGCAGAGAGGAGGGACCATCCATCACCTGCCAATACTTGCCTGGAAGAGGTCAAAACATGCCAATGCGTCAACTCCTTACGACAGGCCATCAATCACCTTCCCAACCATCAATTACAAAGATCTACACCGGTTAATTCACCTCAGAACACCAGAACAAGTTGCAATCTATACTTAGTTACACACAAAAAGGCTGGAGTATCTCAGCGGGTCAGACAGCATCTCTGGAGAAAAGGAATGGGTGATGTTTCGGGTCGAGACCCTTCTTCAGACTGAGAGTCTGGGGAGAGGGAAACGTGAGATATAGACGGTGACGTAGAGAGATATAGAAGAAATGAATTAAAGATATGCAAAAGGGTAACGATGATAAAGGAAACTGGCCGTTGTTAGCTGTGGGCTGGGTGAAAACGAGTTACAGACAATGAAACTCACCAGGACGACATTGAAACTAGTCCAATCTCAGCAGCCTGTTCTCAAAGAGCTGCAGTCTTTTCCCTGAAGCTGAACATTTCCTTCAGAAACTATAGTGCTCGGAATTGCATATCTATATACTAAAACTCTGATTGGTTTGTTTGTTTGTTCCTGAACTACAGCCAAAACAGTACACGATAGCGCAACAATTTTAGGCCCACCTTACTCACCGTCGTCCTTTTGGTGCTAATGGAAGAAGTTTCATTGAAATCGGTGTTATATTTTTTAAGTTATTCACATTTTAAAGTTCAAATCTATCTCCTAGGGAGGGAGGGGGAGGATAAGGGGGGTTGAAGGGGATGGAGTGGGGGGGAGGGGAAAGGGGGAGGGGAAAGGGGGAGGGGAAAGGGGGAAGGGGGAGAGGAAAGGGGGAGGGGAAGGGGAGAGGGGGAGGGGGTGGAGAGATGGGGAGAGGGGTGGAGAGAATGGGAAGAGGAGGGGGGTGGAGGGAGGGGGAGGGGGGAAGGGGGGAGGGGGGAAAGAGGGGAGGAGAGGGTGCTGCACCAATGCAAGAGAGGTTTGGGCCCAACGGGTCCACATGGTCTAGTAGCATTTTATAAATACTTCCATCCATTTTAGATCTGTGGATGTATCCAACAGTTGATAGAACTTTTTTCCCGGGATGGAATTACCAAATGCTTTACACATTTACAAGTTTCCTTTGTACAATTCTTTATGTTTAATTTTATGGAATAGAATTTATGAAGCCACCAGTGACTAGCCTAGTAAATAATTAAAATTTCAGCAATAAATCATGTGATCAGACTGCATGTACCATACCATGCTATGTTCAATGCCCATCCTTATGCTGTGCTGTCACATTATTACACACATGGGATCAGCTCTTAAGAAGCTAAATAAGTTTGTGACATGCATACCAAGTGTTTGCCACACAAAGATAAATTTGGATCCTTTCTTCCGAGAGATCCTGGGAAAGGGTTTTCCATCTGGAAACACCTCGTCTTCATAGTGCAGAGTATCATTTGGATATACTTGATCTCCAGCATTTATGTGGGTGCCTATAGGATATAAACAGGCACGTTTATAAGCTTTACACCAAATATGACGTGTTCATCAGATGAACATTTATTGCATACGAGACAATAACCCTTTGGGTCCCCGTTGTGATAGCGGTTCATGAAAAAAAATACACACAATTTTAATATTATTGAGTGGTCAGACTTTAACTTGGAAGAAAATTTGAGCATTTACCTCAGGAGTCATCGTTCAACGAAGCACGCGTTTAATGACAACATTGAACACGGAAGTATTAGATCAAAATGGCGATGTTTATTTTATGGTGTATGTGTCCAAAATACAGCCAAAACGGTACACGACAGCGCAACAATTTGAACGGAACACCGCAGCCAAATGGTGAGTAAGGTGCCCCTAAAATTGTTGCGCTATCATGTACCGTTTTGGCTGTATTTCGGGAACATACATATATATATATATATACAAGATGAGGTTTTTAGTAATAAACAGACAGATATGCATACCTTTTTGTACTTTTGTGCTTCTGGCACTGTGAGGAATGTTGTGAAATCTATGAAGTTAAGAGTTTTAACCTTAAAGACCTATCAAAATAATTTTGATGCCTATAATACAAAAATACCATATTGCTTTGGACTAAAATAAACATGTTGCAGGACTACAAATTTGAATACACAAGGGGCTAAATGTTATGACTGTCCGGTGGGACTAGTGTAGATGGGACATGTTGGTCAGTGTCGGCAGGTTGGGCCGAAGGGGCTGTTTCCATGCTGTATGACTCCATCCATGTGCCGAGCCAAACGTCTTTTAAATGCCACTGTCATTATGTGCCTCCACCACCATGCCAAGCACTCACCACTCTCAGTGTAAAAAAAAACCTACCCCGCACATCTCCTTTAAATTTTGCCCCTCTCACCTTAAAGCTCTACGTTCTAGTCATTGACATTTCCACCTTGGGGTATTCATGCAACAAAGAGCTACAACAGTTATCCTGACTTTATTCTATATTCTTTCATACAATTACCTCACAAAAATGTATCAGTTTCAATTTTAATTATCGCAGGAACGATTCCAGATTTCCACTCTGATTTACATGAAAGTCCTTCCTGACTTTGCCTCTCAATTAATTTTATTGTTATGGTCCCAGTGTATGTGCCAATTAAACACTCTTGAATCTTAAAATTCCTGACTCTTGACAATGGCTTGGTTCTAATTGTAAGGTTTGCCCCCTTGAGTTTCTCTCGGTCTACTCTATCAAATCCATTCATCGTCATGAACACCTCCGTTAGTTCACCCTTTAATCATTTCTGTTTGAGGGAATACAACTTGACCTTGTGATTTAGCTTTTTTTTCCACCTTGGTATCTTGGTTGTGAATTTGTGCTTTAATCTTACTTCCAACCACCCCTCCCCCTTCTTCCCAGCCACGCCAAGATAGTTTGCAATTAATCACCTCTTTGTGGTTTACATTGTGATCTGTGAGTATTGTTGAAGGTTTGAATTTCCTGCATTTGCAGTCTTGGCCCCCAATCACAAGTACAAGTCAAGTACAAATGTACTTAAAGGAATACAATTCTAGTCCTAGAACCATACAGCATGGAAACAGGCTCTTCAGCCCAACTTGTCCATGCCGACCAAGTTGGCATTCTGGGCTAGTCCCATTTGCTTGCATTTGGCCCTTATCTCTCTAAACCCTTCTTATCCACATATCTGTCCAAATGTTTTTTGAAAATAGTAATTTATCCACTTCCATAGCTTGCTCTGATTGAGGAAGTTGCTCCTGAGATTCCTCTTAAATCTCTCCCATCTCACATTAAGCCGAGTTGTAGAGTCCTCTACCCTGGAAAAAAGACTGAGCGTTCACTTTATCCATACCCCTCATGATTTTGTGTAAAGTCCTTGGAATTTAACCCTTTAAGTCCTGGTATTCGTAGCAGCCAAGTCATTCCAAATGCTGGCCTAGGTTTGCATCGCTGTTGGTCACCCCAGTGTTTTATTCTTTTGAGACAAAAGATGACTACTTTTCATCTTACCATTCAGAGTACAGTTTTCAGCCCAGACAATTTGTCCGTCAGATCGTATAGTTTGATTCCTGGGGAATATCAAGTTAATGTAGAAGATTGAATTAGCTCCAGTTAAGGTGGGGGCATCGTTGTGAACTTCAACTGAAATTGGTCCTCCTGTAAACAAGAGCAAAGTCTGATTGTGCATCGCTGAATCGTACAAGTTAATTGTAGATGAACCGAAAAATCGTCCACAGTTCCTGGCTCCCTAATCCAAAATGTATCACTGGTTCGTAAACAGAGTGGACATTGTCCAACTAGAGTCTTAATCTGCATACAGATGTGCCATGGAAAGCATTTTATCAGGATGCATCACCACTTGGTTTCGGAACAGCTCCATCCAAGACTACAAGAAATTGCAGTGAATTGTGGACGCAGCCCAGACCATCACACAAACCAACCTCCCTTCCATTGACTCCATTTATACCTCACCCTGCCTCGGCAAGGCCAGCTGCATAATCAATGATGAGTCGCACCCTGGCCACTCCCTCCTCTCCCCTCTCCCATCGGGAAAAAGGTATAGAAGTGTGAAAACGTACACCTCCAGATTCAGTGACTGTTTCTCCCAGCGGTTGTCAGGCAACTGAATCATCCTACCACAACCAGAGAGCAGTCCTGACCAACCATTTACCTCATCGATGACCCTCGGACTATCTTTGATCGGACTTTACTGGCTTTACCTTGCACTAAACGTTATTCCCACATCATGTATCTGTACACTGTCACTGGCTCAAATGTAATCATGTATTGTTTTTCCGCTGACTGGATAGCGCGCAACAAAAGCTTTTCACTGTACTTTGGTACACGTGACAATAAACTGAACTGAACTGATCATTCATGGGTTATGTTCAACAATCAATTCCTAGAATACTTCAAAATAAACTTTATATTCTTTACATATTTGTAAATTAACTTAATCCTCTATCACTTCTTCAATATAAATAACTATCGACCACCCTTTGCATAGATCCCCAAATTCACAAGAACCTGAAGAGTCTTTGAAAGAATCATACTCTCTCTAAACCCTGGCAACCCAGGGACATATTCCTTTTTATATTTGTACTTCTTATTCAATAGACAATAGACATTAGACAATAGGTGGAGGAGGAGGCCATTCGGCCCCTCGAGCCAGCACCGCCATTCAATGTGATCATGGCTGATCATTCTCAATCAGTACCCCGTTCCTGCCTTCTCCCCATACCCCCTGACTCCGCTATCCTTAAGAGCTCTATCTAGCTCTCTCTTGAATGCATTCAGAGAATTGGCCTCCACTGTCTTCTGAGGCAGAGAATTCCACAGATTCACAACTCTCTGACTGAAAAAGGTTTTCCTCATCTCAGTTCTCTGGCGCTATAAGGCAGCAATTCTACTGTTGTGCCACCGTGTCGCCCACGGTTCTATGGCTGAAGGAGATGAGGGAGTTAGGAAGGAATGATGGTGAAAGCTGCAGAGAGGAAGATAGAGAAGGGAACAGGAGGGACCAAAAAGGGATGGGAAAGTTCAAATAGCAAAGTTTGAGGGAATGAGGAACAGAAGAGCAGGCCACTGAACAGGAAATATACAATGGAAGGGGGATATCCTGCTTTATATATTGGCTTTGGTACGATACCAGTGGGCTTGATTTAGGAAGAAATAATTTGTGAAAATTTCTGTTTGCTGGCCAATTTCACCCAAACACCCCAAAACCACTGATTTCATTTCAGTTCAGCTTTTGCTGCGTGCTAACCAGTCAGCGGAAAGACAATCCATGATTACAATCAAGCCATTCACAGGTATTTATTCACAAAGTGCTGGAGTAACTCAGCAGGTCAGGCAGCATCTCAGGAGAGAAGGAATGGGTGACGTTTCGGGTCGAGACCCTTCAGTCTGAAGAAGGGTCACGACCCGAAACGTCACCCATTCCTTCTCTCCCGAGATGCTGCCTGACCTGCTGAGTTACTCCAGCACTTTGTGAGTAAATACCTTCAATTTGTACCAGCATCTGCAGTTATTTTTTTTCACAAGCCATTCACAGTGTACGGATACAGAAGAAAGGGAATAATGTTTAATGTAAGGTAAAGTCCAGTAAAGTCCGATCAAAGATAGTCCGATTTATATAATCAGCAGAACGCGAGTGAACCTGAAGTATGAACTACTCTTACCTTTCCAGCAGTCATGCCACCTGGAGTCTCCAACCTTCCACATGGGATAAAGTTCCGAATTCCAGGGCGTGGAGCCAGTTGACCATCTCCCAGTCGAGTTCTCTTTGGTCCTTCTTTGTCCACCATTCGGAGACCCTGTCAACAGGCCAAACCATGATGGTTTGTTATATTCAATATATCTCTGCTTTAACAAGTTAACCAAGAAGAAAACGGCTGAAGCCGAACACAAAAATGCTGGAGTAACTCAGCAGGTCAGGCAGCAGCTCTGAAGAAAAGGAATAAGTGACGTTTCGGGTCGAGACCCTTCTTTGGGAAAAGGCTGCCTTTTTTTCTGGTAGTTGAAAAAATAACAATGGGAGTTGCTGACTAATCATGAACTACAAACCTATGTGAGAAGCGAAGAAAAACCTTTCTGAAATTCACCTACCTCCATTACACACAATCCAAACGTTACCAGCTTTTGATTAATTGACCTGATATATTTTTCGTAGAATTTGTTCTGTACGAGCAAAGGATTTTATTCATATATAAAGTCACTTCTGATCTTTCTCTGTTCCAAAAATCATTTGTTCTCACAGTTTTTGTGTTTAGGTTTTCTTCCCTTTTTTTGCCTGAAGAAACATCAGGCTATTTGAAGCATGTGATACATTCCCTCTCCATACGTTGTGATACAGTGGTGAGATCCCTGGTGAGAACATCCACATCACATGCCTTCAAAATCTTCAAGTGATCTCTTTCATGTGACAGTCAGCTGAGGAGCCTAATTCCAGCCCGTTAAAGAGGGGTTAACACAGTCATCAGAGCAAATGCTAATTGAATTTGTGTCCATTTTTCGTGCAATCATACCTCGTATTTACCAATAATTCACATTTTCAGGACACAACTTTTAGGAATAACATAACAGACTATTATTCCTAAAAGTTGCAAACTCGTTGTTTTCTGATTTTTTTTGTTTAAAAAATATATAAATTGTTAGTCCTCCGCGCTACAACATGATTACAACTCGTTATGGAGGGAATCTGGCATTAAACACACACAGGTTACCAGGATAAGCTTATAAGAGGCATAGAAATGCTGGGGTAATGGTGCAAATACCATTGTTCCATGATTACCGTGAGCTTTCTCTCTCCCCCCTCACCCCACCCACATTGATGGGAGACATGCTGGAGAATCCTCGGGGTTATTCATGTTTTGGGCCAGCAGAAGAAGCTCATCACACTTCACCAACCTTCCATCCTAGCTCCACGTTCTTCATACTTACAACCCTCCAGGAGCTTTGCATTCCTGCACCCTTGACCTGTAATCACTGTGAAATTCACACAGTTGACAAAAAAAATGAATTTTCGGCTTGAGAATATTTCCTGCACAAAACTGCAATTTGCACCCAAAGTCCTTTCGCAAATCTGTATTCCTTTTACGCTTGTCTCTTGTCAATCTAAATTTCTCCTCAAAAGCTCTGTTTCAGTTTCACAGTGTGCATGCCTTTAAAAACATTACACATATGAGGAAAAGCCAGTAACCATAGCGACAAGTTTGACATGGTTAGGTTTGTGCCAAGATCATCAACAGCCTCCAATGAAGCACTGAAAAATGAAAAGTGCTCATTTAAATTCTTGTTCTAGGTCATTTGATGAGAATTCGTGCAGAATTCTGCACTACAAGGGTGGCACGGTGGCGCAGCGGTAGAGCTACTGCCTGACAGCGCCGGAGACCTGGGTTCAATCCTGATTACGGGTGCTGTCTATACGGAGTTTGTACGTTCTCCCTGTGACCGCGTGGGTTTTCTCCAGGTGCTCCGGTTTCCTCTCGCACTCCAAAGACGTGCAGATTTGAAGGTTAATTGGCTTCGATAAAGATTGTAAATTGTCCCTTGTGTGTAGGATAGTGTTAGTATGTGGGGGAATGCTGATCGGCGCGGATTCGGTGGGCCGAAGGGCCTGTATCCACGCTGTATCTCTACACTAAACTAAAAATAAATAAATTAAACTACAGAGTTGCCTCAATGCACAGATCGCACCGAAAGCCAATGGTCTCAACAAAGGTCACAGTTTAAGATAGACACAAAACGCTGGAGTAACTCAGTGGGACAGGCAGCATCTCTGGAGAGAAGGAATAGGTGACGTTTCGGGTCGAGAGAAATATCACCTATTCCTTCTCTCCAGAGATGTTGCCTATCCCACTGAGTTACTCCAGCTTTTTGCGCCTATACATACACACACACACACACGCATACACACGTACACATAAAGAACAAACAAACAATAATAGTGCAATAATAACAATAATAGTCTATGTAGTTCAGAGCTTATTTGGAGGTTGTAGTGTATAATAGCCCAATAGCTGTCAATAGACAATAGACAATAGTTGCAGGAGTAGGCCATTTGGCCCCTCGAGCCAGCACCACCATTCAATGTGATCGTGGCTGATCATTCTCAATCAGTACCCCGTTCCTGCCTTCTCCCCATACCCCCTGACTCCGCTATCCTTAAGAGCTCTATCAAGCTCTCTCTTGAATGCATTCAGAGAATTGGCCTCCACTGCCTTCTGAGGCAGAGAATTCCACAGATTTACAACTCTCTGACTGAAAATGTTTTTCCTCATCTCCGTTCTAAATGGCCTACCCCTTATTCTTAAACTGTGGCCCCTGGTTCTGGACTCCCCCAACATTGGGAACATGTTTCCTGTCTCTAACGTGTCCAACCCCTTAATAATCTTATACGTTTCGATAAGATCCCCTCTCATCCTTCTACATTCCAGTGTATACAAGCCTAGTCGCTCCAGTCTTTCAACATATGACAGTCCCGCCATTCCGGGAATTAACCTAGTGAACCTACGCTGCATGCCCTCAATAACAAGGATATCCTTCCTCAAATTTGGAGACCAAAACTGCACACAGTACACAGTACTGTCGGGAAGAAGCTGTCCACGAACCTGGACGTCACCGTTTCCAGGCTCCTGTACCTTCTTCCCGATGGCAGGGGTGAAATGAGTGTGTGGCCTTGTACACTCCGGCACAGGATGCAACAACAAAGTGGGCATGGCACCTGGTGCCCCTTGGGGCAAGAAGGAACAAAGAATAAAAGAGGCTTTTATATAACCTCTCCTCTGCCCTCAGGACATCGCAGATCGTTTCATCGCAAAGGAAACGGCTTCAAGCTGCTCTCACTGCTGTAACAGTAGTAACCCCGACAGCCAATTTGCACAGAGCAAGATCCCACAAACAAATTTGAGATTAGCACCAGATAAGTTGTTTTGAGCGGCGTCGATTGATGAATACATTTTGTCAAGATGCATTTGGTACGTTGCTGTTCCTAAAATTGATTTAACTTCTACCTAGTTGTGGCTTCAAGTCATTTTTATAAGTAGTCTTCAAGTACTTCAGCCTCTAATTCTACATTCAGAACATAAATTAATCTCTGATCAGATTGCTTGAAAGATAAGTCACCTCCATGCAAAATTTTCAATTCAAGAAGCTTTAAGAATTGACATTCATACCAATTTCGGAAATGAATGAGGAGGATGGTGGTGTTCAACTGCTTACATACCAACTCAACACAAGTTTGACAGACACAAAATGCTAGAGTACCTCAGCGGGACAGGCAGCATCTCTGGAGAGAAGGAGTGGGTGACGTTTCAGGTCGAGACCCTTCTTCAGACTGAAACGTCACCCATTCCTTCTATCCAGAGATGCTGCCTGTCCCGCTGAGTTACTCCAGCATTTTGAGTCTATCAAACTTATGTGGTGACGCGGGTGACGTTTCGGGTCGAGACCCTTCTTCGGACCCATGTCTATCTTTGGTGTACTGCAGCATCTGCAGTTCCTTCCTAAACGCAAGTTTGATATTGGTTTACCGTCTCAGGTTTTGGTGTCTCAAAAGATAGGGAGATTACAAGCAATTTACTAAATATGGAATTTCTTTCTCACCATATTCTTCAAGAATGTTCAGCAGCCTTCTGCACCTTATGATTATGCGCTGATGTTTCCTTGATTCTGCACACACCTTTTTAATGTGATAATGTGATAATGGTATTTTCTGACTGTATCCAATTATCACCGCTCCTCGTTGGAACAATTTCCCACTTTGTTAAGATAGACACAAAAAGCTGGAGTAACTCAGCGGGACAGGCAGCATCTCTGGAGAGAAGGAATGGGTGATGTTTCGGCCCACTTTGTTAACTCTTAAAGTCTGCAGAGGTATTCTAAATTTGTAAGATAATTAATAAATAAACTTATGTATTTCAGGCTGGTGGCTTGTTCACTTAAGGCTTTGAAACTGTTGACTGTCCAAAGTTATATGGGACAAAGGCAGTCTCCTCGATGGCGGGAACGCAGGAAAGGACAAATGGTATGTATAAGAAAATAACTGCAAATGCTGGTACAAATCGAAGGTATTTATTCACAAAATGCTGGAATAACTCAGCAGGTCAGGCAGCATCTCAGGAGAGAAGGAATGGGTGACGTTTCGGGTCGAGACCCTTCTTCAGACTGATGGTATGTAACTCAGCCAAAGGCCGATAACAATGAGTGCCAAGAAAATTGGGAATAGTCTGGGGTAAATAACATGTCTGAAGAGAGAAAGGAGGTGAAACAGCAGGAGAAAGCAAGAGAGAGAGGAAGCAAGCAAAGAGATGGGCAAGGAGAGTGAAGGAGGAAGGGCAAAAGGTGTGGGACTGAAAAAGGGCATGAGTGGAAAAAGGGAATGGAGGTAGAATAGAGAGGAAGAGAATATTGGGGCAAGGCATGGCAGGAGTTAAAGGGGAGAGTGAAGAGGTGAGAAAAGGGGGGAAGAGTGGGCAGGCAGAACAAGAGGAGGGTGTCAACGGGGAACTGCATGGAATCGGGAAAGGTGGGAGAGTGAATAGATCAAAAGAGCGGGGAATTAAAGCGGGACTAATATAAAAGAGGGAAGTCAATGGAGAGAAAAAAAGGGAGCAGAGAGAGAGAGAGAGACCCAAAATGTGCAGATGCAGGGATATCTTTATTAATGGTGCTGTTTAAGTGGCAGCTGAGAACTGCATTAAAAATGCATTCAATGGCATTCACCCGAAACCGTGTAAACATGTAAATAACCTGGAGCTAACATTACCCACAGCAGACTACCAGAACAGTGACATGAGGGAAGATTCATGCCTGTTCAGTATTTAAGATGGAATATCAAACGTGCTTTTGATGTGTGTTCAACATTTCACTGTCATTAGTTAACAGAAATAATTATTTTTTTATTTCCATCCCCCCATGTCCTCCCCCTTCTCCCCACAATCCCCAGAAGATAAAAAAAATAGTACCCTGTATCCTCTCACCCCACAACACATTGAGTTGGTGTTGCAGTATTCTGAATTACCCAACAGTTTTCCAGATCATCCTACAGTTTTGCCAAGGCGGAGGAGTGCGATGATTAAGCCCAAGAAAGCAAATGTAACCTGTTAGATTTTAATATCAAGCTTTTTATTCAAAGTGAATTCCCTGTTTCTTTTCTCGTACCTCATACTTTCAAAATTCAGCCATTTTACACCTCAGGATTGTGTGACTATATCTTAATAACTTACATCCTTCAACAAAATCTATGTTCCGTGATGGTTGCACTTTTGGTCCAGGCATCGAGGGGATTTGTTTTAACCAGTAATTTTGCTAATACACACAGACCCTGCTTTATAGACAATAGACAATAGGTGCAGGAGGAGGCCATTCGGCCCTTCGAGCCAGCACCGCCATTCAATGTGATCATGGCTGATCATTCTCAATCAGTACCCCGTTCCTGCCTTCTCCTCATACCCCCTGACTCCGCTATCTTTAAGAGCTCTATCTAGCTCTCTCTTGAATGTATTCGGAGAATTGGTCTCCACTGCCTTCTGAGGCAGAGAATTCCATAGATTCACAACTCTCTGACTGAAAAAGTTGTTCCTCATCTCAGTTTTAAATGGCCTACCCCTTATTCTAAAACTGTGGCCCCTTGTTCTGGACTCCCCCAACATTGGGAACATGTTTCCTGCCTCTAACGTGTCCAACCCCTTAATAATCTTATACGTTTCCAGAAGATCCCCTCTCATCCTTCTAAATTCCAGTGTTTACAAGCCTAGTCGCTCCAGTCTTTCAACATATGACAGTCCCGCCATTTTCTATTCTTGCAGAATGGCAACCACGAATGTTTATCCAATTTATCGAGAAACAGGCAGAAAGAGTGCTTACTCCCAAGGTTCAAAGGGTCAAATTGACTTTATATTTCCTACACTAAGACAAAGACTTCATTTTCAAAGTACTTTGTTAGCTGTAAAGCACATTGGGGCATCCTGAAGTTGTGAAAGATGCTAAATAAAAAGTACTTTTTCTTTGTCACCAACTGATATTTTTAGTTTGAACTCAAATATAATTAGTTTTCTCGTTGCTCTGCTGGATTTATTCTTTAGATATTTAGATGTAGTGCAGCCAGCAAATACATTTCTGTTAAATTACAACACAACCGAAGTTTGGCTTGGATTGTTGGATGGTGAAAATCACTTTGTTAATGTCTGTGGAACAGCTTTTAGTTGTAGAATCGTATACTTTGAGATGGCATCTAGGCTTCCAGAAAGCTATATTTAGTTCCTAATATAAAGTTAAAATATCTGTGATCTGATCTGTCGTTAATTTTCACCAAAATAATTCAAGTGACTGCGGCAGTGGCAGCTTTGAAACTAAATTTAGACACCGCACAGACCCGACACCCAAAAGCTGTGAAAAATGTCTCCTCGCCTCACACCTGCCAAAAGTCGAATGGAGATTATATAATAGGAAGGAGGAGAAAACCTTTAACAGAAGAAAAACATCATCAACTCATTCAACAGTAAAAGCATCCTTAAAAACACCCAACATGTAGAAAATTACAATTTATATTCCCACTCTGTAGAAAGTTAAATGTATATTCCCACTCACCTTTGGGTATTTTTTTTTATGAACCTTTCCAAGACTTTAAAAAAAAGATTGCAATTAGAGATGAAACCTAAAAAACTGATTTAATTCCAGCAAAGTGTCATTTCTTTTTGCCAGAGTAAAATAGGTGGTTTGAACAGCGAGCAATCTAAAGAGGAAAACGACTTCTTATGGAAACTATAACACACAGTAATATTAATTATCAATAAATGATAGTTAAACATGTTAAACTTACAGCCGGTAACCAAAGGAGCAGCACAAATGATAAAAATCAAGAGCGACTGCTGTTTGATCCTCATCTTTTTCTTTATTTCTTCTTCCTTCGAACGATTCAGAGATGAAGAGAGCGCATCTTACATACAAGCCACTTATAAATAAGTTGGAATCGTCAAATGAATGCAAACCCAGCCTACTTGTGACATCAGTGAAGCAAACGGCAACAAACTTAACCTTTTGAGAGCTGCTGGATAAAGAGAAAAGCACTCACTTAAATCCACACTCGGTCATGTTTGAGTTGCCTTTAAATGATCAAATTTCACCAAAATTCAACAGTCAATCTTCACAATAAATGTACAGCCTCTGTCATTCTAGTGACCAGCATATATCTGTACATCTCTGAGTTAATAATATTAACTTATTTCCCACTTTGTGTTCTTGTGCATACGATTATTTCACTTTCCTGTTTCTCTCACTTTCTGTTCTTTTTTCTTCTTTCTTTTTGCTTCTGTTATCTTTTCAACCTGTTTCTCTCTCTTCCCCTGACTTTCTCTATCTCTGAGTTGGTATATCCATAAGAATCATGATATGTTTGCATCACAGTAAGTTTACTTAGCTTTTTGTGTTTGTCCTGGCTGTTTGCTGCAACATTTGTTCTGCTGTCTACCTCTGCATAATGAGAGAGTGGTGATTGTCAGGAGATTGACCAGGAAGGGGGGAGTAATGGATAGTATCAGAGCAGGGAGGTTCTGCTGCAGTTGTACAGGGCCTTGGTGAGACCGCACCTGGAGTATTGTGTGCAGTTTTGGTCTCCTAACCTGAGGAAAGACGTTCTTGCCTTAGAGGGAGTACAGAGAAGGTTCACCAGATTAATCCCTGGGATGGCGGGACTTACATATGAGGAAAGACTGGATAGACTGGGCTTGTACTCGCTGGAATTTAGAAGACTGAGGGGGGATCTTATAGAAACATATAAAATTCTTAAGGGGTTGGAGAGGCTAGATGCGGGAAGATTGTTCCCGATGTTGGGGGAGTCCAGAACCAGGGGTCACAGCTTAAGGATAAGGGGGAAGTCTTTTAGGACCAAGATGAGAAAACATTTCTTCACACAGAGAGTGGTGAGTCTGTGGGATTCTCTGCCACAGAAGGTAGTTGAGGCCAGTTCATTGGCTATATTTAAGAGGGAGTTAGATGTGGCCCTTTTTGCTAAAGGGATCAGGGGGTATGGAGAGAAGGCAGGTACAGGCTACTGAGCTTGATGATCAGCCATGATCATATTGAATGTCGGTGCAGGCTCGAAGGGCCGAATGGCCTACTCCTGCACCTATTTTCTATATTTCTAATACATGATTACAATCGAGCCATTTACAATGTATAGATACATGATAAGGGAATAACGTTTAGTGCGAGGTAAAGTCCGATCAAGGATAGTCCAAGGGTCACCAATGAGGTAGGTAGTAGTTCAGCACTGCTCTCTGGTTGTGGTAGGGTGATCCAGTTGCCTGATCCAACTGTCCCTGAATCTGGAGGTGTGCGTTTTCACACTTCTATACCTTTTGCCTGATGGGAGAGGGGAGACGAGGTAGTGGCCAGGGTGCGACTTGTCCTTGATTATGCTGCTGGCCTTGCCGAGGCAACTTGAAGTATAAATGTAGTCAATAGAAGGGAGGTTGGTTTGTGTCATGGTCTGGGCTGCGTCTTGCGGCCTTGGATGGAGCTGTTCCCAAACCAAGCTGTGATGCATCCTGATGAAATGCTTTCCATGGTGCATCTGTAGATGTTGGTGAGAGTTGGAGGGGACATGCCAAACTTCCTAAGCCTGCTAAGGAAGTAGAGGTGTTGGTGTGCTTTCTTGGTCGTTATATGGGTGGCCCAGGAGAAATTGTTGGTGATATTGACTCCTAGGAATTTGAAATTTTCAACCATCACCACCATGGTGATAGCCTTGATCCCTACAACAAAGAACTTCAAGGGTTCCTTTGGCTTGTTATTAGAGGTGAAGGTGGAAGAGACAGAGGAGGAGGTTTAAGAAAATGATTTTCAGCGGAAAAACGAAGCCAGAGGGTACATTTACAGTCCATCCACACAGAGATCTGTTTCACAGCCGCTGTGTGATAGGAATGTTTATTTTGAACGTTGCAAAGAACATCTAGTCCTTGCAGATTCAAGTACTTGCGATGTGTAAAATGCTGATTGCAGGCACTAACGCTTAGTGCCAAATTGTGAGACTCAGATTCACACCTGCTTGTGTTATTGAATTGTGTAAGCAGGAACTGCAGATGCCGTTGCCTCGGGTAGGGAGGTGGGAGGGGGGGGAAACAGAGATAAAGCCAAACATTTCCTTATTGTTAGTGAAGTAAAACTGTTGGGAAAGGCTTCAGTGGAGTGGAGGCCTGCATTTTTTTATGAATAATAGGTTGGTGAATAATGAGAGGGGCTTGGAAGATGGCTGTAAACCAAACCTTGCAAATGCAGTTTCTGCACGAACCAGGATTATGGATGGAGAGGAGAGAGAGAGAGAGATATTCATACACACCAGAATAGAAAGGAGACACTTGTGGGAAGTTATTCGGCCCATCTGGCCTGCTCCAGCATTCATTGCCATCGTGGCTAATCGTTCACACTAATCCATAGGGCGGCACACAGGCGTCGCTAGTCGAGTAGCTGCCTCGCAGCGGCAGGGTCCCGGGTTCAAACCCGACCTACGGTGTTTCTGTGCAAGAAAATAACTGCAGATGCTGGTAAAAATCGAAGGTATTTATTCACAAAATGCTGGAGTAACTCAGCAGGTCAGGCAGCATCTCAGGAGAGAAGGAATGGGTGATGGGAAAACAGCCGAGTCTCTCCAGTCTCTCCTCGTAACTGAAGCACTCCATCCCAGACAACATCCTGGTGAATCTCCTCTCCAGCCTCCCCAGCGCTCTTACATCTTTCCTTTTGTGTGGTGACCAGAACTGCATACAATGTTGAAGTCTGAAGGGTCTCGACCCAAAAACGTCACCCATTCCTTCGCTCCAAAGATGCTGCCTGCTGAGTTACTCCAGCTTTTTGTGTCTATCTGCATACAATGTTATATAAGAAAATAACTGCAGATGCTGGTACAAATCTAAGGTATTTATTCACAAAATGCTGGAGTAACTCAGCAGGTCAGGCAGCATCTCAGGAGAGAAGGAATGGGTGATGTTTCGGGTCGAGACCCTTCTTCAGACTGATGTCAGGAGGGCGGGACAAAGGAAGGATATAGGTGGAGACAGGAAGATAGAGGGAGAACTGGGAAGGGGGGGGGGAAGAGAGGGACAGAGGAGCTATCTAAAGTTGGAGAAGTCAATGTTCCTACCGCTGGGCTGCAAGCTGCCCAAGCGAAATATGAGGTGCTGCTCCTCCAATTTCCGGTGGGCCTCACTATGGCACTGGAGAAGGCCCATGACAGAAAGGTCAGACTGGGAATGGGAGGGGGAGTTGAAGTGCTCAGCCACCGGGAGATCAGGTTGGTTAAGGCGGACTGAGCGAAGGTGTTGAGCGAAACGATCGCCGAGCCTGCGTCTGGTTTCGCCGATGTAAAGGTGTTTCTGTGTGGAATTTGCACGTTCTCCCTGTGACTGTTCTCACAGGTTACCTCCGGGTGCTCCAGTTTCCTCCCACCTCCCACAAAGACGTGCGGGTTTGTCGGTTAATTGGCCTCTCTAAAATTCCCCCGAGTGCGTAGGGAGTGGATGAGAAAGTAGGACTAGTTTGAGCAGTTGAACGATGGTCGGCATGGACTTGGTGGGCCGAAGGGCCTGGTTCCATGCTTTATTTCTAAACAAAACTTCACTACCCCATTCCGGCCTTCTCCTCGTATCCCGCGATCCCTTTGACATGAATAAATAGATCTAACCCCTTCTTGAACATATTTAATGACTTGGCCCCCACTGCCTTCTCCAGCCTCAGGCGGAAGAGATTTGTCCACATTTCAGTATCTTGAGGTTGTGACCCCTGGTTCTCGACTTTCTTGGCCATTGGGAACATTCTCCCTGCATCTTGTCCGTAGAAAAGAAAGCTTCAATATTTAGATTTTAGATTTAGAGATACAGCGCAGAAACAGGCCCTTCGGCCCACCGGGTCCGCGCCGCCCAGCGATCCCCGCACATTAACACTATCCTACACCCACTAGGGACAATTTTTACATTTGCCCAGCCAATTAACCTACAAACTTTCACGTCTTTGGAGTGTGGGAGGAAACCGAAGATCTCGGAGATAACCCACGCAGGTCACGGGGAGAACGTACAAACTCCGTACAGTACAGCACCCGTAGTCAGGATCGAACCTGAGTCTCCGGCGCTGCATTCGCTGTAAGGCAGCAACTCTACCGCTGCGCCACCGTGCAGGATTCGAGCTTTGAATCCTCTCAGAGGGGAGAAACTGAACAGTGTGCTCTCTGTGAAGCAAAAGCAGACACAGGCCTGGCCAGATATTGGATTGGAGAGTAGTTCAAGTGCAGACTGGCTGCCTGGGGAAACGAATGGTACAAACAGCAGGCTGAATTCAATAAGGATCTCAGGTACATCACATGCACTTAACAAATGTAATTAACCTCACAGCATCTTCTAACCACATTGATGCTTCAGATCTCCTAAACAGATTGATGCTTCAGATCTCCGACTGCGGTTCTCCACCGATCGAATGATTCCTAGATTTTTGTCTCTCCTGCTCAGATGTTGGTCACTTATGCGTAAAGAAGGAATTGAATCTGTTTATAATTTGTCTACAATTGGGGCACATGTGTGGCACGGTGGCGCAGCGGTAGAGTTGCTGCCTTGCAGCGCCGGAGACCCGGGTTCCATCCTGATTACGGGTGCTGTCTGTACGCAGTTTGCACGTGCTCCCCGTGCCTTGCGTGGGTTTTCTCTGAGATCTTCGGTTTCCTCCCACACGCCAAAGACGTACAGGTTTGTAGGTTAATTGACTTGGTGTAAATGTAAATTGTCCCTAGTGTATGTAGGATAGTGTTAGTGTGTGGGGATCGCTGGTCAGTGCGGACTCTGTGCGCCGAAAGGCCTGTTTCCACGCTGTATCTGTAAACTAAACTAAATTAAACTTCATAAGTTCATAAGTGATGGAAGCAGAATTAGGCCATTCAGCCCATCAAGTCTACTCCACCATTCAATCATTTATCTCTCCCTCTCTACCCCATTCTCCTGCCTGTATTTGGAATACACCCGCACTAATTAAGAATCTATTTATCTCTGCCTTAAAAATACCCATTGAATTGGCTTCCACAGCCTTCTTTTTTTTTTCTCTTTTTATTTTAGAGATACAGCGCAGAAACAGCCCCTGCGGCCGACCGGGTCCGCGCCGCCCAGCGATCTCCGCACATTAACACTACCCACTAGGGACAATTTTTACATTTGCCCAGCCAATTAACATACAAACCTGTACGTCTTTGGAGTGTGGGAGGAAACTGAAGATCTCGGAGAAAACCCACGCAGGTCACGGGGAGAACGTACAAACTCCGTACAGACAGCACCCGTAGTCAGGATCGAACCTGAGTCTCCCGGGGCTGCATTCACTGTAAGGCAGCAACTCTACCACTGCGCCACCGTGCCGCTGTCAATGAATTCCACAGATTCACCACCCTGTTGTGCTCTCACACTTAATAATTTCCCAGGTTGGCTGTTTGCATGTGATCTGCTTCTATAAGATTGTACGTTAGATGTCTCTTCCCAAGGATGAAAAGCCCAGTTTTTTTCCAGTCATTCCTCAATACAGACCTCTTATGCAGGGGACTGTCTCATGACTTTTCTCTGCACTGCCTTCAACGTTTGAATGTCATCCCAGTGTCTCATGACTGCAAGTGAACGCAACTTTCAACTCTTTCAGAGAATGGATGATTAAATCATGAAAGGGAACACTGAAATCATAATTGGCCTCTTTTAAGAGAAGTACAAATGTGTTCCAAATTTTACAGAACTAATTCAAATAAAAACATAGCAAATTCCTCATGTTCTTCAGTCACAGAAAAGCCTCAGCAGACCTCCTCATACTGAATAGAACACAGGATGGAATCTGACTGAAGCAACCACAGAGATAGCATTATAGTAACCATCTTCTAGAAAGGCAAGAAATCTGAATGCAGTATCACAGAGGGGTCTCCTTGCTGCCTGTCGTAAGGGGATGTCATCGCCAAGCTCCTGCACGATGGACTACCTAGAGTAGAATAAGGAATTCAACGTAAGTGCCCTCTCCCAGGACAACATCCCTGATATTGAGGTCCTGCTTGCATTCAGATGGCCCTGCCATTTACACACCCAAAACCAGACGCCCACAACACACACATTGTTCCAAACTGTGTCACAGGAAGAGATCACCAGGTAAAAAGAAGAAAAGATTCAAGGATCTGCCCAAAGCTTATTTAAAATGTAACCTTCCCACTTTCTCACAAGTGATGGGGGTAGAATTAGGCCGTTCGGCCCAAGTCTACTCCGCCATTCAATTATGGCTGATCTATCTCTCCCTCTCAACCCCATTCTCCTGCCCTCTCCCCATAACCTCTGACACCCGAACTAATCAAGAATCTATCTATCACTGCCTTAAAAATATCCATTAGCAAATTTGCAGATGACACAAAGCTGGGTGGCAGTGTGAACTGTGAGGAGGATGCTATGAGGATGCAGGGTGACTTGGAAAGGTTGTGTGAGTGGGCAGATGCATGGCAGATGCAGTTTAATGTGGATAAATATGAGGTTATCCACTTTGGTGGTAAGAACAGGAAGGCAGATTATTATCTGAATGGTGTCAGAAGGAAAAGGGGAAGTACAAAGAGATCTATGGGTCCTTGTTCACCAGTCACTGAAAGTAAGCATGCACGTACAGCAGGCAGTGAAGAAAGCTAATGGCATGTTGGCCTTAATAACAAGAGGAGTTGAGTATAGGAGCAAAGAGGTCCTTCTGCATTTGTACAGTGCCCTAGTGAGACTACACCTGGAGTACTGTGTGCACTTTAGGTCTCCAAATTTGAGGAAGGACATTCTTGCTATTGAGGGAGTGCAGCGTAGGTTTACTAGATTAATTCCCGGAATGGCGGGACTGTCGTATGTTGAAAGACAGGAGCGACTGGGCTTGTATACACTGGAATTTAGAAGGATGAGAGGGAATCTTATTGAAACATATAAGATTATTAAGGGATTGGACACGCTAGAGGCAGGAAACATGTTCCCAATGTTGGGCGAGTCCAGAACCAGGGGCCACAGTTTAAGAATAAGGGGTAGGCCATTTAGAACGGAGATGAGGAAAAACTTTTTCACTAAGAGAGTTGTAAATCTGTGGAATTCTCTGCCTCAGAAGGCAGTGGAGGCCAATTCTCTGGATGCTTTCAAGAGAAAGTTAGATAGAGCTCTTAATGATAGCGGAGTCAGGGGGTATGGGGAGTGGGCAGGAATGGGGTACTGATTGTGGATGAACACATTGAATGGCGGTGCTGGCTCGAAGGGGCAAATGGCCTACTCCTGCACCGATTGTCTATTGTCTTGGCCTCCACAGCCTTCTGTGCCAAAGAATTCCACAGATTGACCTCTACTGGGAATCTCTGATCCATGATCACTCAAAGGGGAGAAAGAGCCTTCAGGATAGTATTGAGAGCCTCAAGTCTCTGCATCAGGAGCACATAGAGCAGAAAGGAAACTCTCACAGATTATCCCCTCACCCCCTCAGACACCTTCTGCCCCATCTCTGGAAAAGTGCTATTCATACATTGGCCACATCAGTCATCTCACCCCACAAAATCTGTGGAAGCAAGCCATCCTCCATCCCCAGGGGTGGCCTAATGAGAGATAACATGAGATTACAGTACTGACCAATACGCATAAATTATAGGAGCAGAATTAGGCCATTCGGCCCATCAAGTCTACTCCGCCATTCAATCATTGCTGATCTATCTTTCCCTGTTATTCTCATTCTCCTGCCTTCTCCCCATTACTCCTGACACCCGTACTAATCAAATGATTATGATTTTTCCTGTTTGATTTACAATCCATAATCTTTGTTGATCAATGTTTTTCATCATAGAGTTACACAGCATGGGACCAAGCCCTTTGGCCTACTAAGTCTATGGCGACCATCAAGATACTAAACCCATTTTATTCTCTTCACATTCCCATCAACTGCCCCACCCCACCCCACCCCCCATATTCAATACCACTCACCCACATACTCGGGACAATTTGCAGTGTCCAATTAACTGACCAACGTAAGTGGGAGGAAACCATAGCACCCGAGGGAAACCGACAGGGAGAACGTGCAAACTCCATACAGACAGCACCCGTGTTCAGGGTTGAATCTGAGTCACCGGAGCTGCAAGGAAGCAGCTCCACAAGACACACCACTGAGCTGCCCCTTTCGTTTCGACTTGTTTAACACCGATTCTAGCAGACACCACTGCTAATGGGCCGCCCATTATGCACGGTGGCTACAAAGCAATTCTATGTAATGTGGACACAAGGAACTGTCTGCAGAAGCTGGTTTACAAATCAGGCAGCATCTGTGGAGAACATGGATAGGTGACGTTTCACAGAGTGCTGGAGTAACTCGGCGGGTCAGGCAGCATCTGTGGAGAACATGAATAGGTGACGTTTCACAGAGTGCTGGAGTAACTCAGCGGGTCAGGCAGCATCTCTGGAGAACATGGATAGGTGATAGAAACAGAAAATAGGTGCAGGAGGAGGCCATTTGGCCCTTCGAGCCAGCACCGCTCGATGTTTCGGGTTGGGACCAGAAGACGGATCCTGACCCGAAATTGTCACCATAGATGCTGCCTGACCCGCTGAATTACTCCAGCACTCTGTGTCTTTTTTTCCCCACATAATGTTGACTCATTTTGACTGAGTATTGCTTAGGTTTTCCAAATTTTTTTTTCAATTGTTGGGTGCCAACTGCCAATACAGACTGATTTCTCGAGCTGACCTGGGAGCATGTTGCGAAGTGGTCAGTCCACCAGTCTCCCCCAGTCGGCTGTGTAAAGCAATAGACAATAGGTGCAGGAGGAGGCCATTCGGCCCTTCGAGCCTGTACGCACCGCCATTCAATGTGATCATGGCTGATCATTCTCAATCAGTACCCCGTTCCTGCCTTCTCCCCACACCCCCTGACTCCGCTATCCTTTAGAGCTCTATCTAGCTCTCTCTTGAATGCATTCAGAGAATTGTCCTCCACTGCCTTCTGAGGCAGAGAATTCCACAGATTCACAACTCTCTGACTGAAAAAGTTTTTCCTCATCTCAGTTCTAAATGGAGGCCAGGCTCCTTTAATAAGTCCCACGGTGACGCTACCGTCCAACATTGCCAGGTCCAATAGTGTAGACCGGGGGTGGAACTGAAAGAGCGCGGGAAAGGCAGTGTGTAATGGCGCGCCGCTAACGGTTGCAAATATTGTCCGCTTTAAGCCCGGTTGAAAGTTGTCATTCGCCGCGCCATTACCAGAGGCCCCCCCTCAAGATTAACTCGAGCGCGAGGGTTGGGGTAAGGGGGGGGGGGAAAGGCCGAGAGGATGGACAACTTCCAGAAAGTGGAGAAAATCGGGGAAGGGACGTACGGGGTGGTTTATAAAGCAAAAAACAAAGACACGGGAGAAGTGGTGGCCCTGAAGAAAATCCGACTCGACACGTGAGTGATGCCGGCTTTGCGAGCGCGAGCGGCGCGGCCGGGATGTCCGGCTTTTCTTTTTGTAATTTGCTGTCGCTCCAATGCAAACTTTATCTCTGTTGAGCGGGGAGTTAGCGCGAATTGCCCAAGGATTGGATTCTACAAGTTTATTTTTGCCCCAACTTTCCTGAATAGCGCCACGTTAATATCATCTAAATGGGGAAATAAAAAGAATAAAAAAAGGCTTGGGGGATCAAGAAAATAATGGTCATTTTCAGTCAGAGCCGTCTTGTATAGTTTCCGCATGGCGTCATGACACGAAGGCCACGGATCTTCCGTGTACTTCAAGGGTTGTGCTTTAGATTCAGTTTTGTGGGTCTTGTGCCCAGTGTGGTCACGACTTGGTTTTTAATTTATGGCCCGTGTTAATTTTTGCCCTGGGTTGATTCTAAGGAACATCAAGATTATCCAGAGAGACACAGGCAAAAGATAGCCAGGTTCTCTATTCAAGTCAAGACGACTTCAGTTAGTTGGCTCTGATAGATAGTGATGTCTGTGGAGATCATCTCCTGCTGTCATGTTGCCTTCTAGTTGGATCATCTCCTTTGACAGTCCCTAAAGGTTGAGGATGACTTAGTTCCACTACATTTCTGAGGTCTGAAGCAGGGTCTCGACCCGAAACGTCACCCGTTCCTTCTTTCCAGAGATGCTGCCTGACCTGCTGAGTCACTCCAGCATTTTGTGTCTATCTTCGGTGTAAACCAGCATCTGCAGTTCCTTCCTACAAATTTCTGAGGTAACTGATGAGGCGAATGTGGGACCCGAACATTCTGCTGGTGGTGTGATGGGAGGGAGTTTGCCCTCTTTCTGCTGTCCACGCAGGCCATCCATGTTCCCAATGCACCTCTCGATCTAACCTGAACGCTGTTTCTCCATTGGGATGTGAGGGGGGGGGGGGGGGGGGGGGGCTTTTTCACTCGGAGAGTGGTGAGTACCTGGAATATACTGCCTGAGAGAGCATGGAAGTAGAGTCACTGACAGCACTTCAGAAGTGTCTGGTAGAGTACTTGAATTGCCACCACATTGCAGGAAGATGAGAGTAATACGGATGGGTACCCACTGGTCAGTATGGACGTGGTAGGCCGAATGGCCTGTTTCCCTGTTGTATTACTCTGAGCAATTGTGGGCCAGGGATTCTCAGAAGTCAGTGGGGATGGTGCACTTTTTTTAAAGAAAGCTTTGAGAATATCCTTGAACCTTTTCCTGATATTCTTTTCCCATTAGAACGCTCAGAACAAAGTGTCTGTTCTGCAGACAGAACACAAAGTGCAGGAGTAAGTCAGCGGGTTTAGCATCATCTCTGGGTAAATGTGGATAGGTGACGATTTGGGTCTTGACTCTTTAGACTGATTGGGAATCTGTTCTGGGAATCTTTTTTTGTTGAATACGCAAATAACATTGACTGCGTGTGAGAACAACCCGAGTCTGAAGAAGGGTCTTGACCCGAAACATCACCCATTCCTTCTCTCCAGAGAGGCTGCCTGTCCCGCTGAGTTACTCCAGCTTTTTGTGTCTATCTTCGGTTTAAACCAGCATCTGCAGTTCCGTCTTACACAACTGATCAGAAGGGATGCTGACGTTTGGAGAATAGACCCAAAATGCTGGAGTAACTCAGTCGGACTGGTAACATCTCTGGAGAGAAGGAATGGGAGATGTTTTGGGTCAAGACTCTTCTTCAGACTTCAGTCATGATAATAGCATAGCTTTTATTGCAAGGTAAAGCCAGCAAGTCCGATCAAGGATAGTCCGAGGGTCGGCAAAGAACTAGATAGTTCAGCACTGCACTCTGGTTGTGGTAGGATGATTCAGTTGCCTGATAACAGCTGGGAAGAAACTGTCAGTGGGCCGAAGGGCCTGTTTCCGCGCTGTATCTCTAAACTGAACTAAGTTTGTTAGTGATGTCCACACTATTCTGTGAAGAGAGAACATTTAAGACGTAACAGTACCTTATTGACATGAGCAGAATTCCTTTATTTGAGTTGTTAAGAAAATCGATGTTTTGTTTCGCTTCTTTTCCCGACTAATAATCACTAATCCATGCTGTCTTTCAGGGAAACTGAGGGTGTTCCAAGTACAGCAATACGAGAAATCTCCCTTCTCAAGGAACTCAACCATCCTAACATCGTCAAGTAAGGATATTTTGTATTTATTTTTCTTGATTTTTAAACGGACAATGCCTTTACATTTTCGGTTTACTCAAATGGTTGAGTCTTTCATGTTTAATAACTTTAAAAATGCAGCGGTTGTCAGTTGGATAAATGATGGCAGAGATATTGCACTCAGCCACATGGCTCAAGCAGAAGTGGTGCAAATTGGCGCAAACTGTCAGTAGAGTCGTGTACGCTTGCGCAAACTGAGATTGCATTGGTAGCAGCGACATGAATATTTGCGCAAACCAGGTTTGCACTGGCATCAGTGAGGCGCATGTACAAAGGGAGATCGCAACAGCAGCCGCGTATTTGCGCAAACTAAGATTGCACTCTCAGCAATGAAGTTTAGTAAAGAGGTGCAGCATGGAAAGAGGCATATCAGCCCACCTGGTCCACATCGACCACCTGTTCACACTTGTTCCATATTATCTCACTTTCTCATCCGCTCCCTAAACACGGGCATTTTTACAGAGGCCCATTGGCCTCACAAACTCACACATCTTTTGGATGTAGGAGGAAACCGGAGCACCCGGAGGAAACCCACGCGGTCACAGGGAGAACGTGCAAACTCCACACGGGCAGCACCCGAGGTCGGGATCGAATCTAGTTCTCTGGAGCTATGAGGCAACGGCTCTACCAGCTGTGCCACTGTGTAGGCCATTTTGTACAAACAAAGTTTGTACTGGCAGCGATGAGATGTACCACACTTGTGCAATGATGGTTGTGTTGCCATGGAGAATTCTGTTTGTGACTTTGAGAAGAATATTGTTGGATCTGTCTGTTAAGGATGGGATGGTGTTGGTGGGTTGTTCGTGTTGTTGCAGGACAGGTGTGGGTACCATGTCATGTTCGGGACAACCTTGGGCTTTACCTACTGTGGCTAAGTTCACCATTCCCATTTTATGTATGTGGACAAAACCCTCAGTAGTTGTGTCCGGATATGCACAGCGTGGCACACTGCGACATCCATTTACATGTCTAATGCATCAAGGATCCAGGAAAAGAAATCGGGTAAAGTGAAACCATGGGAAGATTTGTAAAAAAGGGTGAAAATGGATTAAGAACTTAACCGGTTATGCAGTGATGGTGAATAATCTAATGTGTAGGAAGGAACTGCAGATGCTGGTTTACACCGAAGATAGACACAATGCTGGAGTAACTCAGCGGGACTACACAGTGGCACAGCTGGTAGAGCCGTTGCCTCATAGCTCCAGAGAACTAGATTCGATCCCGACCTCGGGTGCTGCCCGTGTGAAGTTTGCACGTTCTCCCTGTGACCGCGTGGGTTTCCTCCGGGTGCTCCGGTTTCCTCCTACATCCAAAAGATGTGTGAGTTTGTGAGGCCAATGGGCCTCTGTAAAAATACCCGTGTTTAGGCAGCATCTCTGGATGGAATGAATGGGTGACGTTTCTTCAGAGTCTGAAGAAGGGCCTCGACCCGAATCGTCACCCATTCGTTCTATCCAGAGATGCTGCCTGACCCGCTAAGATACTGCAGCATTTTGTGTCTATCTTCGGTGAATTATCTAATAATGGTTGAAACATTTTACATGCTCTGAGCTTTCTAATCAGGCCTTTTGTATAGTTTCACTCCCTGCCACTCTGTGCCAAAATGATTGGAATGCACTATTGTTCTTCGATTTAGTGCATCGCGTAGATCTTAGTTTGCCCAATTGTAGAACTCTTGAAACAATTGATAAATTTTAATTTTAAAATACAGGTGCCCCTCAGCTTACGATGGGGTTCCGTTCCGAGAAACCCATCGGAAACCGAAAATATTTTAAGTCGAAATGCATTTAATACACGCGATCACGTGGCCGGAAGCGAGCTACGGGTCGCTGCTGTTTGCACCATCGCAGAGTCGAAATATCGTAAGTCGAAACATCGTAAGCCGGGGAACACCTGTATACAATTTACAGTTTATTTCGTTATCATCGGAATTGTGATCTGAAAATTTCTGCCCACTGGATAGCATGCAACAAAAAAGCTCTTCATTCTACCTCGGTACATGTGGCAATAATAAACTAAACTAAATCCTAGCCGGAGTATATTTCTATGGTGTGGGGTGCATTGCCAGTTGAAGGGCTGGAACAGGATCTGTAGCAGATCTGGCTGTTTCGTATCATTGCCACGGTCCAAATAAGACCTGTAGTTTCAGATAAGCAGCTAAGTTGCTCCTGCTTGGGTTTGTCAGGAAGGGCTGGGTCTCATAGCCTCGGATACCTCCAAGCCAGTCATTGCTTGTTACTGCACAACTGCTCAATGTAACAGCTGAACATATCTGTGATGTTTTCCGGTCTGAAATGCCAGCTTACTGGAGCTGAGGGAGTAGCTGTAAACACCCGCGCATTCCTGCAACATTGTAGGCTCTTTCAAAACTCGTGTTTGGAGGAAGGATTGGCCCAACTGGGTTTTTTTTAAAAACAGTCTGAAGAAGGGTCTCGATCCGACACGTCACCCATTCCTTCTTTCCAGAGATGCTGCCTGTCCTGCATTTTGTGTCTATCTTTTTTAAACCATTGTTGCAATAGCAGGGAAGAGAGAGCATGGGCTGTCATTTGTTTCCTTTGTCAAGTTGGTGTTAGAAATTTATAATCGGCTGCACTGTGTCTTCTCAGCTTGTTCATGGGTGGCTCACATTAATTGTGAGGGGAATGAAGTTTAAGGGTAGTCTTATTTTTCTCTTGATTGTGATGCATGTTAAGCTGCAGCTCCAATGCATACTGGGCATGAAGTCTGCTTTTATGAAATTGTGCCAGCTCCTGTTTTGCTTTGATGGGGGGGATAAGTAACTCAGAAATAAAGGTCGCTGCTTGAAACACTCAGCAGGTCAGGCAGCATCTGCAGAGAAGAGAACGGTTAACGTTTCCCCCGCAACAAAGGCTTTTCACTGTACCTCTGTACACTAAACTGAACTCAAACTCAATGACCTTCAGAGTTTGGAAAAGTTCGAGAGAGGTTTTAATTAAAAACAGAGGCAGAATACAATCGTAAAGTGTTTGTGATTGACCTAGTAATTTGGACCTGGAAATATTCATTCATAATATGTACAAAACAGTTGGGGAATTCAAATTGCAATTAACAAAATCTAGCGGCAGTAACGAGGGCCACCGACCTATTGTTCTGTTCTGAGCCACCCGTGAACAAGCTGAGAAGACACAGTGCAGCCGATGATAAATTTAGAAGGATGAGAGGAGATCTTATCGAAACGTATAAGATTAGTAAGGGGTTGGACACGTTAGAGGCAGGAAACATGTTCCCAATGTTGGGGGAGTCCAGAACAAGGGGCCACAGTTTAAGAATAAGGGGTAAGGCCATTTAGAACGGAGATGAGGAAAAACCTTTTCAGTCAGATAGTTGTAAATCTGTGGAATTCACTTCCTCAGAAGGCAGTGGAGGCCAATTCTCTGAATGCATTCAAGAGAGAGCTAGATAGAGCTCTTAAGGATAGCGGAGTCAGGGGGTATGGGGAGAAGGCAGGAACGGGGTACTGATTGAGAATGATCAGCCATGATCACATTGAATGGCGGTGCTGGCTCGAAGGGCCAAATGGCCTCCTCCTGCACCTATTGTCTATTAAAAAAGCAATCTGGTTCACGCAAAAGAAGCCATAGTGCTAGATTAACTCAGCAGGTCGGGAAGCATTTTCGGAGAACATGGAGAGGTGACGTTTTGGGTCGGGATCCTTCTTCAGACTGATTGTGGGGGGGGATGAAGAGAGATGGGGCAGGGAGAAGACTTGCAAGTAATAGGTGGATACAGGTGGGGGGGGGGGGGTTTGGATAGGCAAATGTTTGGACAAAGGCAGAAGGTGTGAGACAAAAGGATTGAAGAATTGCAAATTGTGAAGCCAGTGAAAATAATGTAGGTGGAAAGGGAGGGGGAGGGGAGAAATGGGTGTGAGTCTAGGTGGGGCACAGGGAAAGGGGGGAGGGGGATTTCTCTCATCTCTTTGCCAAGTTGAGCTTCAGTGACCCCAGACTCCTAGCATTGACTCTTCCCTGTCTTCTGAAGCAGGCCAGGGATCCAGACAGTTCAAAGGAATCTGGGCAAGACCATAAATGCCCACCTGCATCCTGTGAATGAAATAAGGGAAGGGTGGAGAAAGAGCAAAGTGGGATACCTGTGATGGGGTTAAAGGCAGAGGAGACTTGTTGATAATCGGGGTGATGTTGCAAGGCAAAGAGAGATGGTAATGGGACAGGTAAAGAATCACTAGATGGCTGTAAGTGGTAACAGGAGAATCATTAGTCATAGTTGGTGTCCATAACAATGGCAGCAGGGTTAATGGTTTGAAACGGTCAAGATTGAAGCTATGTTCAGAAAGTTGTAAAGTTCTTGCCGCAAACGTTTAAGTGCTCATCCTTGAGCTTGTGTTGGGTTTGAGAGGGGCCAAGGAGAATGAGAACAACGAGCAACTCAAATCCTGGTCGTTGTTTGAGTGCGGCACGACTGAAGCAAAGGTTTGTTTGGTCTCTGTTCTGGCATTCCTGCAGTATTTGTGGCCCTCGCCGGGGTGCGAGGGAGCTGATTTCATTCGGGAGTATTGGCTTGCGTTTATGTAGTGCCTTCATACAGAAGCACAAATCAAAGGAGCATAAAACATAAAAGTAAAATCGCCTTGTAGAAACAAGGAACTGCAGATGCTGGTTTACACAAAAGGACACAACATGTTACATAGAAACAGAGAAAATAGGTGCAGGAGTAGGCCATTCGGCCCTTCGAGCCTGCACCGCCATTCAATATGATCATGGCTGATCATCCAACTCAGTACCCCGTACCTGCCTTCTCTCCATACCCCCTGATCCCTTTAGCCACAAGGGCCACATCTAACTCCCTCTTAAATATAGCCAATGAATTGGCCTCGACTACCTTCTGTGGCAGAGAATTCCACAGATTCACCACTCTGTGTGAAAAAAAACGTTCTCATCTTGGTCCTAAAAGACTTCCCCCTTATCCTTAAACTGTGACCCCTTGTTCTGGACTTCCCCAACATCGGGAACAATCTTCCTGCATCTAGCCTGTCCAACCCCTTAAGAATTTTGTAAGTTTCTATAAGATCCCCCCTCAATCTTCTAAATTCCAGCGAGTACAAGCCGAGTCTATCCAGTCTTTCTTCATATGAAAGTCCTGCCAACCCAGGAATCAATCTGGTGAACCTTCTCTGTACTCCCTCTATGGCAAGAATGTCTTTCCTCAGATTAGGAGACCAAAACTGTCTGCCTTACTCCAGGTGTGGTCTCACCAATGCCCTGTACAACTGCAGCAGAACCTCCCTGCTCCTATACTCAAATCACCTCGCTATGAATGCCAACATACCATTCGCTTTCTTCACTGCCTGCTGCACCTGCATGCCTACTTTCAATGACTGGTGTACCACGACACCCAGGTCTCGTTGCATCTCCCCTTCTCCTAATCGGCCACCATTCAGATAATAGTCTGCTTTCCTGTTCTTGCCACCAAAGTGGATAACCTCACATTTATCCACATACTGCATCTGCCATGCCTTTGCCCACTCACCTAACCTATCCAAGTCACGTTGCAGCCTCCTAGAATCCTCCTCACAGCTAACACTGCCCCCCAGCTTCGTGTCATCCGCAAACTTGGAGATGTTGCATTCAATTCCCTCGTCCAAATCATTAATATATATTGTAAATAGCTGGGGTCCCAGCACTGAGCCTTGCGGTACCCCACTAGTCACTGCCTGCCATTCTGAAAAGGACCCGTTTATTCCTACTCTTTGCTTCCTGTCTGCCAGCCAGTTCTCTATCCGCATCAATACTGAACCCACAATACCGTGTGCTTTAAGTTTGCATACGAATCTCTTATGTGGGACCTTGTCGAAAGCCTTCTGGAAGTCCAGATATAACACATCCACTGGTTCTCCCTTATCCACTCTACTAGTTACATCCTCGAAAGATTCTATAAGATTCGTCAGAATTCGTGTTGGAATAATTCAGCGGGTTCGGCAACATCTCTGGAGTCTGAAGAAGGGCCCCGATCCGAAACGTCGCCCAGCCTTTTTCTCCAGATGTTCTGCCTGACCCGCTGAGTTACTCCAGCACTTTGTGTCTATCTTTGGTATAAATCAGCATCTGCAGTTCCTCGTTCCTACATTGAATCTATTGCGGTTCATTAAAAGGTTCAGTACTATTGACCACATGGTAAAGAAGCAAAAGTGCTCTGTTGCTAAAAAGTTGAGCATTTGATCTTGGCCAACTTTCCAACCGGTATCGTGCTCGAGAGTAGACCATGAGGGCTGGTCACTGCTGTTAAATCCCGTCCACTTTCTATCACCATTGCAGCCCATGTCAGATTGCTTGCTAACCACACATCTTCCTGGTCACATTTCAAAGGGTTAACTTCCGCCAGTGGGTACTAACATGTGCGAATTTTAAGTCTTTGAGTTGGCCCTGACATAATGAACGAGTAAGAGGTTTTTCAGGAGAAGAGAATTGGGAATGATGCTGGAAGCCGTGACTAGATTACTAGTATTCCTCTTTTCCCCTCCCTCCCACACCCCGCTCCTTCAGGTTACTTGATGTCATTCACACGGAGAATAAGCTCTATTTGGTCTTTGAGTTCCTGCATCAGGATCTGAAGAAGTTCATGGACGTCTCCTCGGTCACTGGGATCCCGTTGCCGCTCGTCAAGGTAAAATCACATTGGTTTCATGGAATTAAGTTTAAAAAATGACACGAGCAAGAGCGAGCCAAATACTTGAGAGGTTTGTCGTACGATAGCTCCGATTATTGTTTTGCCTGACAGCATCGTGGCTATATTTCTGATGCAAAGTAAGCTGTACGAAAGTGTGGATGTCGTCGAGCGTGAACTTGGAGCGTCATCTTGGAGAGCTGCTTAAAGTTGATTTTCTGCCAGACTTGTATTCTGCAGCTGATCTTTGGCCCGAGCTCCATCAGGCTAATTCTGCGGCCCATGGGGGGCAGCCGTGGCCATTCGATTGGGTGCTGCATTGGGGTGTCTCGGGGAGGCAGAGCCTGCATGTCCATCGTGCATCCCACGTTCTCAGGGCGTTACAAAACTTTTTCTCATTGCAGACCACCATTTCAAACTTTGCTGCGCCAGCAGGCATGTCGGCCAATGCGCGCAGAGCAAGTATGCACAAACAGCAATGAAATAATTGACCATTTGCCCTCGTTTTGATGGCTTTTGTTGACGACTAAGCAATAGGAAAACTGGAGACACCAGGAACTGCAGATGCTGGAATGTTGCAGGGAAAACACCGTTGTGGAGTAACTCAGGCAGCATCTCTGGTGGGCATGGATAGGCGACGTTTCGGGTCTGAAGAAAGGTCCCGATCCTAAACATCACCTATCCATGTTCTCCAGAGATGCTGCCTGACCCGCTGAGTTACTCCAGCACTCTGTGTGGTCTCCAACAATAAAACTATTCTGCTTAATGTTTAAATAGTTCCAAGATATCTGTTGTATCCAGCCGAACTTTTCATCCAAAAGACAAACTCTGGATTCTGATTTCCAAAATGATTTGTTAATCTGGGCAGCGCAATATTTTGACACTAACGGTTTGCAGCACGGTTGAGAATATATATCCTGATGTACAAATTGTGTGGCCGTTGCAGGTGCATGTATTGAGGTTCAGTGCTGTTTTGTACAGTTGGATTGGTTTTTGTCAATGAGACATCTATGACTCTAATAAGGTCTCGATAAGACTGACGCAGAGAGGATGGTTTCCACTTTTGAATTAATCTAGGATTGGAGTGGAATAGTTTCCGAATAAGGGGCTGCCCATTTCAGAGAGATGAGATGATGCAGAAACTGCAGATGCCTGAACCGTGAGCAAAATCAAAGTGCTGGAGAAACTAATTGTCTCTGGAGGAACTCAGCAGGTCAGGCAGCATCTGTGGAGGGAAATGGACAGGCAATGTTTTGAGTTGGGACCCTTTAGGCTGTGGCCTTGGAATTCCGCTGTGCAAATGTGATGATCGGGTAGGGTTAAATAGGGTTTAGGTCGTCTGCCTATTTCCTCCATAGATGCTGCCTGACCTGTTGAGTTCCTCGAGACAAGGAGGAATTTCTTCTGTCGTGGTGAATCTTTAGAACCCTGTACCCAGAGAGTTGTGGAAAACTGAGTCATTTAATACATTCAATGTTGAGATAGACCTTTTTGGTTTAAAGGGCAGTTGAGGGTTATCGGACAGGAAAGCAAAGGCCACGGTCTCATGAACCATAATACTGGGTCAATAGCAGAATTCAGGACTTTTGATATTTTTGAGAAGGTAGACACAAAAAGCTGGAGTAACTCAGCGGGACAGGCAGCATCTCTGGAGAGTAGGAATGGGTGATGTTTCGGGTCGAGACCCTTCTTTGAGATTTCCTACCAATTAGATTTTATCCCAGTCTCAAACAGCAGCCTGTTTTAGCTGTGCTTCTGCCACTTTTATTCGAACTTGTGATCTTGCAATCCACGCACAATCTGGAGTTTCCCTCCCTGCCCATATAACTGTAACTCGAGACCAGCACCTTTGAAATGTTGTGTGTTATTTTCTCTGATGGGGGTGTTCAGAACCAGGGAATATCATCTTACAATTAAGACCCAACCCATTTAGGAGTGAAATCAAGCAGCATTTCTTCACAAGAAAAGATAATTAAAGCCCTCTCTGAAGGGCTGCTGGGAAGAATTGAAACTTTGAAGGTGAAAATTATTCTTTTTTTTCCTATGATTACGGTTGCTGTGCAGATCACCTGTGGTCATGTACTTATAACTTCACAGTGAAAGGCCATTCAACCCATCGTACTCATGCTAGCGCCCAAGGGACGAACCCCATTTCCCCTTATTCACCTCAATGTTCCTGTGCTGGTTTAATTCAGTTTAGTTTAGAGATACAGCGCAGAAACAGGCCCTACGGCCCACCGGGTCCGCGCCGACCGGCGATCCCCGCACACCAACACTAGCCCCACGCACACTAGGGAACAATTTGCAATCTTTACGGAAGCCAGTTCACCGACAAACCTGCACGTCTTTGGAGTGTGGGAGGAAACCGGAGCACCCGGAGAAAACCCATGCAGGTCACGGGAAGAACGTGCAAACTCCATGCAGACAGCACCCGTGGTCAGGATCGAACCTGGGTCCCTGGTGCTGTGAGGCAGCAACTCTACTGCTGCGCCACCGTGCTGCCCTTTGTTGCACCAAATCTTTCCATGTTTTCCCACATGTACAGACAATTTTCAGTCTTTTTACTAACACAACCTTTTTGTGTGTTTAACAATTGTTGTCGACTTGGAGGGCCGAATGGCCTGTTTCCATGCTGAACAATGCTGTGATGTAGCATGGTTCTTCCCAGAACAGCAGGGAATATTTAACTGATGGGAGGAGGTGTCGGATGAAGTTGCTTAAACAGCCATGCGATCTTGTTGCTTTTTCATGTTTCGTTTATCATCAACCTTAACCTGGTGGTTGGTGTGAGCTGTCTTGTTGCTGAGCCGATTAATGATTGGGCTTTTTTTTCCTCTCTCTCTCTTCCCCCCTGTTCAGAGTTACCTATTCCAGCTGCTGCAGGGGCTTGCTTTCTGCCATTCTCATCGAGTGCTTCACCGCGACTTGAAGCCCCAGAACTTGCTCATCAATGCGGAAGGTGCAATCAAACTAGCTGACTTTGGGCTCGCGCGAGCCTTCGGAGTGCCTGTTCGCACGTACACCCATGAGGTACGTTTACCGAGAGGCTGCCGCCTCTGAGCATTGTCGGCAACTGAGCCATGGCAGCTCGCGTGTCCCACGGCTCTCGTGATCCACGATTCCCTCCGCAACTCCGGGGAACGGTCACGTTACGCGCAGCGTGATAGAAAACATAGAAAATAGGTGCAGGAGTAGGCCATTCGGCCCTTCGAGCGTGCACCGCCATTCAATATGATCATGGCTGATCATCCAGCTCAGTAACCTGTACCTGCCTTCTCTCCATACCCCCTGATCCCTTTAGCCACAAGGGCCACATCTAACTCCCTCTTAAATATAGCCAATGAACTGGCCTCAACTACCTTCTGTGGCAGAGAGTTCCACAGACTCACCACTCTCTGTGTGAAGAAATGTTTTCTCATCTCGGTCCTAAAAGACTTCCCCCCCTTATCCTTAAGCTGTGACCCCTGGTTCTGGACTTCCCCAACATCGGGAACAATCTTCCCACATCTAGCCTCTCCAACCCCTTAAGAATTTTATATGTTTCTATAAGATCCCCCCTCAGTCTTCTAAATTCCAGCGAGTATAAGCCGAGTCTATCCAGTCTTTCTTCATATGAAAGTCCTGCCATCCCAGGGATCAATCTGGTGAACCCTGTACTCATTTCCTCCACCCACCATTTCTGCAACCTCCCTCCACTCTCTCCTCACTCGCTCCCCAGGTGTGTTTGGCACGTTCATTTCTGCAACGTATTGACATGGATTGGGAATCGATAAACGGGCAGGAAGCAAACAGTGGGAGTAATGGGATCGTGCTCGGGATGACGGGGTAATAGTTCTTCAAGGGTTGGAGGTTGCCTGACCTACTTGGGTACTACCAGCATTCTCTGCCTTTGTCCCAAAGGGCTGAAGCCTAGAAAAGTAAGAGAATGTGAGATTGGGGAGAAATAGTTATACGAGTGTTTTATTTTCTGAGAAAGCATGAAAAAGCATTGATGAAAATATACCCAGTCTTTAAATACTTATTCTCTGTGGATGTCAGAGACCGTACGACTATAAATATTATTCTGCAGGCTCAAACCAAGGGGAATATAATGAGTTTGAAATCGTATGCGTTTTTTTCCCCTTACAGGTTGTCACACTGTGGTACCGAGCCCCAGAGATCCTCTTGGGATGTAAATATTACTCCACTGCAGTCGACATCTGGAGTCTTGGCTGCATCTTTGCAGAAATGGTAACAGATTCTAAAGTTAGTTAGCATAGTTTTATCATGAGATAATGATTGATGTGAAGAATATCTTAAAGATGTATTTCCTGAAATCCTTTCTCCCCTCTGTTTCTCCTCTTCTGCTCTTGTCTCTTGGGTTGTGTGTTCCTGACAATGGAGAGGCGTTGCAATTGTATCCCCAAGAGTGCTTGTTGCTGGCTTCCACCACCAGCATCAACTGCTCAATCAGCAAACCCCCCCCCTCTAATCCCACCTCACTGCACATACCCCACCAAGCCACTACACTTGGGATGCGTAATACAATGAATGATCGAAGTTAGACACAAAATGCCGGAGTAACTCAGCGGGTCAGACAGCATCTCTGGAGAAAAAGAATAGGTGACGTTTCGGGTCGATGCCCTTCTTCAGACCCGTTTCGAATCGAGACCCTTCTTCAGACCGACCCAAAACGTCACCTAGTTTCTCCAGAGATGCTGTTCGGACCCGCTGAGTTACTCCAGCTTTTTGTGCCTATCTTCGGTTTAAACCAGCATCTGCAGTTCCTTCCTATACAATGAACGATCCCTGCACCTGTGGGTATTGGTTTTAGTAGGTTTAGAGTTTGCTGAAGGCAGTTTTATACATAATTATGTGGCATTAATGATTGCTTTTGTCACATCATCCCCACAGCATGAACCAGCCCCGCTCTGTAATACCACAAACACCATTGATCCAGACGGGTGCCATCAGGTCAGGAGATGTCCGAGAGGGTTTCTTCCAATACGTTTCCGAGTAAATGATGCCAGCACTTTTGTTGACAGCAGCTGCCTAGCCTGAGTGTAAAGCCGGACAAGATGGCAATGGTACTCGTGGAAATTGAGAACATACACCCAATGGGCTGAATGGCCTCCTATGACATTAACAAAATACGAGTCGCCCTAAATGAATCTCTAGCCTTTCATGGCCATGTTTTGCATTCCACCTGCCCTGAGAACCTGGCTATAAAGTATCAGAAGGTAGCAAGCAGCCACTGTTAGTTGCGACAAGCCCATTGAAAATCCAATTAAATGCATATCCTTCACTTAAATATAGAAAGTGAGGTAGCCATGTGGTGATTGGCGGAGGTGAAACGTCTTTTCATCAAATGAATTTACGCCACATTGCCTGGGGTGCATTGAGTCAAAGACTTTGATTCAGAGAGCTGAGTTCCAAAAGAAATACTTCTGTGCCTTTGATTGCTAACATTAGCTCTCAGATGATCTCCCAGCCTCTCTGCAGCCTGATGCCCGTGTGATGCATCTCATCTGGTTTTCCTCTGGGCCACTGGGTTGCAGGGCATGACTTGGTGCATGACTTTGGTGTGATGGGGGGGGGGAGGTGGGGAGGTGGTCAGTGGTATTCTTGCAACAGCTCTAAATGATAAGACGCATAATTTAGTTTAGAGATACAGTGTGGAAACAGGCCCTTCGGCCCACCGAGTCCGTGCCGACCAGCGATCCCCATGCATTAAACACTATCCTACACACAATAGGGACAATTTTACACATACACCAATCCAATTAACCTACAGACCTGTACGTCTTTGGAGTGTGGGAGAAAACCGAAGATCCCGGAGAAAACCTACGCGGGTCACGAGGAGAGTGTACAAACTCTGTACAGACAGCACCCATGGTCGGGATCGAACCCGGGTCTCTGGCAACCCTACCGCTGCGCCACCGTGCGCCATTTGTCTCAAATGAACAGAACCATTTCTCATTCAAAAGTTTTGAATTTTAAGCACTTCGGTGCAGTCCATTTTGATGTTTGTTGAATGTTGTTACTGGAAGGCAATGGGCAACTTTTCCATTCCCACTGCTCCCATCATTTCCCTCCCTTCCTGCCCAGGCACTGCGTTCTTCCTTAAAGAAGACGGCTGAGTGAGCAGCCTCCAGCACTCTGCCATTGTTTCATCTTCCTTTTTGGAAGGGTCAGTCCTCTGCATGAGAACCTGCTGTCGCAGGGCTGGATGGCTCTTGTCATTTAGCATGACTAGAGATGGTGCAAAGGCTTCAAGTTCTTGGGGCACTGCGATCTGTTCAAGGTGGACCAGTTGCACCTCAGCAGGTCTGCGATCAGTGTCTTTGCAAAGAGGTTCACTCCTGTTTGGGGAACATTTCAGCTAAAATGGCAGACTGGGATGAAGGGATTAAAAGTACCATTAGCAAATTTGCACATAATACAAAGCTGGGTGGTAGTGTGAACTGTGAGGAAGATGCTATGAGGTTGCAGGGTGACTTGGACAGGTTGTATGAGTGGGCGGATGCATGGCAGATGCAGTTTAATGTGGATAAGTGTGAGGTTATCCACTTTGGTGGTAAGAATAGGAAGGCAGAGTATTATCTGAATGGTGTCAAGTTAGGAACAGGAGACGTACAACGAGATCTGGGTGTCCTAGTGCATCAGTCACTGAAAGGAAGCATGCAGGTACAGCAGGCAGTGAAGAAAGCCAATGGAATATTGGCCTTCATAACAAGAGGAGTTGAGTATAGGAGCAAAGAGGTCCTTCTGCAGTTGTACAGGGCCCTAGTGAGACCGCACCTGGAGTACTGTGTGCAGTTTTGGTCTCCAAATTTGAGGAAGGATATTCTTGCTATTGGGGGCGTGCAGCGTATGTTTACTAGGTTAAGTCCCAGAATGGCGGGACTGTCATATGTTGAAAGACTGGAGCGACTAGGCTTGTATACACTGGAATTTAGAAGGATGAGAGGAGATCTTATCGAAACGTATAAGATTATTAAGGGGTTGGACACGTTAGAGGCAGGAAACATGTTCCCAATGTTGGGGGGGGGTCCAGAACATGTTCCCAATGTTGGGGGAGTCCAGAGTCTTATACGTTTCGATAAGGGGTAGGCCATTTAGAACTGAGATGAGGAAAAGCTTTTTCAGTCAGAGAGTTGTGAATCTGTGGAATTCTCTGCCTCAGAAGGCAGTGGAGGCCAATTCTCTGAATGCATTCAAGAGAGAGCTAGATAGAGCTATTAAGGATAGCGGAGTCAGGGGGTATGGGGAGAAGGCAGGAACGGGGTACTGATTGAGAATGATCAGCCATGATCACATTGAATGGCGGTGCTGGCTCGAAGGGCCGAATGGCCTCCTCCTGCACCTATTGTTCTGTTGCCCTTAACCAAATAGCTTCATCTCCGGTTTATAACTTCCGCAACCTTGGCCTCACCCTATCAGAGAGCCATACAGCACAGAAATGGGCCATTTGGCCCAAAGCTGCTAATGTATCTGCCTCAACCACTTCCTCTGCCAGCTCGTTCCATCTACCCACCACCCTCTGAGTGGAAACAGCTGCCCCTCAGATTCTCATTAAATCTTGCCCCCCTCACCTTCAACCTATGTCCTCTTTGATTTCTCCTACCCTGAGTAAAAGACGGTGCATTCACTGCATTGATTTCCCGTATAATTTTACAAGCATGCCTAATTCTGCTGCTGTAACTTATGAACCTCGATAAGATCACCCCTCAGCATCCTGCACTCCAAGGATTAAACTCCTCGCCTGCCCAACCTCTCCTTTTAGCCCAGGTTCTCAAGTCCTGGCAACATCCAAGATATTCTCTTTGTTCGATCCATCTATCTGTCCAACTCTAAACTCCTTCCCAGTTCTGATGAAGAGTCTTTGATCTGAAACATCAACTCTGTTTCTCTATCCACTGGTACTGCCTGACCAGCCTTTTCTGTTTTTATTTCACATTTCCAACATCTGCATTTTTTTTTTGCTTGTCAATAGAATGTCTTTAGGTGTATATAAGGTTGGTAAACTGCTGGCACGAGTAGCAATGTGGGGAATATTGGGCACTTAATATTCCAGGATATAATGTGTTCAGAACAGATTGGGAAGGAAAAAGAGGTGGGGTGATGATTCTAATTGAAGAAACTTGAGAGAGTGATGTTCTAGAGGGGTTCGGAAGAGAATCCATTTGCTTCTTGCTATTGAGGGCGTGCAGCGTAGGTTTACTAGGTTAATTCCCGGAATGGCGGGACTGTCATATGTTGAAAGACTGGAGCGACTAGGCTTGTATACACTGGAATTTAGAAGGATGAGAGGAGATCTTATCGAAACGTATAAGTTTATTAAGGGGTTGGACACGTTAGAGGCAGGAAACATGTTCCCAATGTTGGGGGAGTCTAGAACAAGGGGCCACAGTTTAAGAATAAGGGGTAGGCCATTTAGAACTGAGATGAGGAAAAACTTTTTCAGTCAGAGAGTTGTGAATCTGTGGAATTCTCTACCTCAGAAGGCAGTGCAGGCCAATTCTCTGAATGCATTCAAGAGACAGCTGGATAGAGCTCTTAAGGATAGCGGAGTCAGGGGGTATGGGGAGAAGGCAGGAACGGGGTACTGATTGAGAATGATCAGCCATGATCACATTGAATGGCGGTGCTGGCTCGAAGGGCCGAATGGCCTCCTCCTGCACATATTGTCTATTGTTTTGACTTAAAAACCAAGAAGGAATGTCCCACCACGGGAGCTATTGGGTGGTATCATATTAGAGTGGTGGGCAAAGAAGGGGTGGAATTTCTGACATGACATTGTTTGCCTGGTAAACAGCCATTTCTGCAATTGGTTCTGGAGGATGAGTTGGCCCAAGAATGAGTAGGGGAACAGTCGGAGTACAGTGATTATTGAGAAAGGTATCTCTGCATGAAAATAATACTTTATTGCCCAATCTTATTCCATAACTAAAGGCTTTTTTGCTCTTCCCCCACCCACCCCCATGCAGAAGGAGGGGAAATTTAGTTGTTGACCTTTGTTCTAGTAACGTTTTGCAAAAATGTTCATTGTATAAGGAGCAGAATAAATAGAGCTCCTCTGAAATGTACTTTAAAATGGCTTCATTGTTCGAGTATGATGCATGATTCTTGTGCGGTGGGCTTGTGATGTAATGGAACTTTCTGACCCATTCCCACATGGATAGAAATTCTTGCCTTCCACTACACATACTTCTGCTTTTCTTGTCACATAGTATGTTCACTGTGTTTCACAGAATCATAAGGACTGGTGGAGATGTAATTGTGTGCTTCACACTGAGGTTATTGAGAGGAGAGAAAGAGTTCACTGTTAATGAAATATTCAAAGTAGTTCAGCCTGATCTGTAACCATTGCAAGGCCAAACTGCCATGTGTGCACTGGAATGAAATGATATGCCTTTTCATCTGGGGCTCTAAGATTGTGTCCTGACTGCATAATGAGGAACACTAGAGCATTCTGGTGGAACTTGTATTGTGTGAGAACTTGTGAACCTTCACAGGTCAATACAGTGTAGGGAGGAACTGTAGATGTTGGTTTAAACCAAAGACGGACACAAAAAGCTGCATTAACTCAGTGAATCAGGCAGCATCGATGGAGAAAAGGAATAGGTGACGTTTCGGATAGAGACCCTTCTTCAGACCCGTTGAGTTGCTCCAGCTTTTTGTGTCTGTCAGGTAAATACAGTACCTGGATGTTGCATTAAAAAAATAACTTGGGGACAAATATTATTTGCTTTTACTTATAGCTTGGACATACAGCATGGAAACAGGATCTTTGTCCCGCAGAGTCCCAGTCACCCATCGATCACCCATAATATTCAAGAAAACATTATTTAATGTTTCAATAATTATTTAACTGCACTTGGCTCCACCGGAACAACACAGTGTTGGCATTCCTGGGCCAAAAGGCAAAGTTTCTTTTAGCCTTTTGGAAACTGCTTATACAGTGAGAATATAATTAGTTGTAAATTATTTCTTCTTGTTTCCCCTGCGTCTTATCCCCCACCCCCTGCCTTTCCATTTTAAATGGTTGTTGAAATTTTATGGTATGGGTATGAAACATTGTAGCCTGAATATCATATCAGAGTAGCTGCCACATGTAAACTGGGCCAGGAATCGGCAACATCGGAACAGAGGAGGCAGCAAATTGGTGAGGGGTGGAATCTTAAGTTTCTAATTACCACAGATGACGATGCATTACTTACCTGTGAAAATTGAGGACACCGCTGTAGCTGAAATCCTAGTGTGGTTTGTGCAAACTTTACAGACAATTCTGCTTTTGTTTGCTCTCAGATCACAAGAAGAGCCTTGTTCCCTGGAGACTCTGAGATTGATCAGCTGTTTCGCATATTCCGAACCCTTGGAACGCCGGATGATTCCATCTGGCCAGGAGTGACATCCATGCCCGATTACAAGCCCACATTTCCACGGTGGATTCAACAGGATCTTAGTAAAGTGGTCCCCCCTTTGGACGAGATTGGCAGGGATTTGTTAGCGGTGAGTACGAGTATAATGTCCTGCAAAGATTTATAAGCAACTTTAGTTAATTGCAGGGCGATCAAGCTGTAGAACTCGAGCTTGGGACTGATAGGACTTTATGATAGAAATTCCAGTACATCCAACTGCAGTTTCAGGCTAGTGTGAAATAGAGAAGTTGGTGTAGTGGTAGTTTAAGAGTAAACCACTCACAACTTGTACCCTTCTGACTTTGTAAGCAAAAGTGCTTCAGATCCAATGCAAGCAGAAAATAGAGGTTTTCTACACTTCTACTGCTATACCAATGTATAAATTGTAAAAATCTGGAAATAGTTTACACTTGGCTCTGGTATGGACATAAGGGAAGAGTTTACATTTGAAATTAATTCATCACCCCTATGAATGATTGGATAACAGTTTGTCCTTGGCTGTTCATGTGAAATGGAGGCTATTTATTACTACCCTTGATGCTCTTTCAGTTTTCTCTTCAGTCTTAATGAACTTACGGTTTTTTAAACTTCCCGTGTATTCTTGAAATTCTTATGAATTTGAAAACGGGGGACATGTATGACTGAGAACTGACCTACTTTGATTCCTCTTTCATGCAGCAAATGCTTCAATATGATCCAAACAAGCGCATCTCAGCGAAGAACACCCTGTCCCATCCTTTCTTCCAAGACGTGACCAAACCGGTCCCTCATCTTCGAGCGTAAAATTCAGCTGGTCGATTGCTGCTCTGAAAAGCCTGAGAACTCTCTCGTAGGGAACCGACGAAGTTGTCTATTCATACAGTCTGCCCAGTCTTTATTCCCAGTGCCAAAGATTCATTTGTTGGTCACGAACGTCTTGTGAGCTTTTATTTACAAATTCCATCTGATCTTTGTGAACATTCAAATTTAACGCTTTTTATATTGAAGTATTTTTTATATTCTTCTGCTAAATGGGTGACCTCCTGTTAGACTACCTCATGACCAATACAGATTGAAAGGTTCTGGAAAGTGTTTGTGCTTCCATTGTAATACAAAGGGACAGAATAATGGTGCAGTTGTGCTATAATTCTCTGTTGCTTAAAGTATGCTCTAATTATTTTGACCAATTAACCAAAATCCTCTTCTTTTTTTTTTAACATATCCTTTCATCTAAAAGAAAGCTAATCTCCATCTTTGAGCCAAGGAGGTCACGGTTTGATTCTTCACATTTACTGATCTCAGTAACATGCCACAATTTGCTGGGTTCGGAAAGGTGAAAAGGCCATGATTTCACTTCCTGGGTTACCATCCAGCAGACCTTGCCGGCAGTTTGTCGGTGGGAATAACAATGTGAATGCAATGCTTCCCGCGGTGGGGCATTCAACCAACATTCATTCCCCGGTCTGCCTTGTGAAGAGTGACCTTTTAGACAAGGTAGGAACTGCTTGCTGAGCTTGAAGAGTTAGTAGAGAGGAGCACAAAAATGAAGTAATGGGGTGATAGTTTACTGAATAGCTGAAATAGACTGTTTTAGATACAATTTAAAGCCAAACCAGACATAAATCTGGTGCTTAAATTAGTTCATCTCAACCAGTTTTGCAGTAGAGGACACTGTACTTAACCACAGTTTTAATGGACTGGGGAGGTAGCCTGGCTTGGGTGTTTCCAACAGAAAAAGTGTTGGTAAGAATGTCTGGTGAATATTTAGTAAAGCGTGTCAATAAAGTAGAGGGATGGGTAGTAAATTCATCAAAAGGCAAAGATAGATTGTATTGATACTTTATTATAATTGATTAGACCAGTGCTTCTTAAACTCATTCACCCTTGAGTCTTTATCACAAAATTTAATTCACCCTTGACTAAATTTTCTTTTGTTTTTTGGTAATTTTCGTCTTATTTCTTGTGTATAATTTAATATATATTGAGTCATTCGCCCTTCATGCACTCCTCTAGTTTCATTCACCCTTGGGTGAACCATTCACCAGTTTAAGAAGCACTGGATTGGACCACCAGCGGGTTCACCTAGCAGATTAATATTACAGGTGTAGCGTGTAGTTCGTAAGGACGGTCACTTTAGATGACTGCACCATGATTAAGCCAATCTAATAGTCTACGTTTCGGGTGCCTTTCTCTCTCCCAGTAGGAACGTGACTACTGTCATTCAGTCTTGACGGTCTTGGCTCCAGCTGGGATGTTGGCTCAATTTGACAGCGTATACTGGTCTAACATGAGTGACGAATTCTTGATAATAGAGAAAGCACAAGTAACAAGCGTGGTGAACAAAGAGGGTAGTGATCTGCACAAAGGATCCATAAGCACATGGTCGTTAAGCTTCTGAATTGTCTGACCTTTAATTCAAGTTAATTTACTTTGGTCGAATCAACAATCCCACAAAAGCTTAATTAAAACTCTATAGCTTAAGGTGTCACTTCAAAATAATATAGAAATGTGATTTTAGAAACTCAAACTTTTAATCTGCTGTCTAACTTCTAATCATGGATCTGCAAAGGGCAATGTTCTAGTGTCTTGAGAATAGTTACAAATATCATTTGTTTTACACAAGCTCACCTGAATTCTTATTGAAGTTTAGCCAGCACATGTGCGTTTGAATACAATCTCGCTGCCTTTACTTTGGGTAGTTGTGCCTGATTTACACTCCATTGGTAGGAGATCAAATATTTGCGATTAATTGGCTTACAGCGGTGATGAAAATTGGGTACAATGTGTCTGCAGCCCAAACATAACAGGCAATTATACAAGTATGTAGCCTCTGCTGTGCTGTGTTGATGAGTTTCAATTTGGCTATGGGCTGAATCCTAATGGTCAATAAAATAAGCCTAGGGATCGCCCTAAACACGTCAGACCCAGTAAAATGGAGAATAAACTGATGCAGACACCAGCTGGGTCAAAATCACGATGTGATGTCCACAGATTGGTTAAAAATGATAATCACATAATTATTCTCATGATTCATCAATGTCTTTTGGGGAAATCTGGGATGCGGCAACTCGTCCCAGAATTATTTTTCTGCCTGCAGACCTCTGAGGGGAAACGGGAATGAGATCATTAGCCAAGTGTGTAAATGGTGGAGAGTCGAGAAGGCCCTGAGTGACTCGGTGGGTAAAGCCACTGTTCAGTAAGGAACTGCGGACCACAGTTGCAGAAGATTTCTGGTTTAATCCTGAGTTAGATGATAATGGCACCTTGCTGCATGAACTCAGAGGGATACTGCCATAGATTTTTGTCTCGTGTTCCATTGTAATGTCCCTCAGCCATCCACTTGCACCTTAGTTCAATTCACCAACTTGTCCCACACTGTAGTCACTAATCCTTTCTGACCAAGGCTTTGGTCCATTTTAGACTTTGGTCTTTTGACTATTTTATAAAGAAAACTCAAACAGCAGTCCATTTTATGTCTGAAAAGATTTATTTAAATTTGTCGTACAGATTAAAATTAAAGAATGTTGTAAATTCTGGTTTCCTTGGCGACCCATTTCTGTGCACTCCTGCATTTTGGCACACTGACTGTCTGTTCTGGTGGCTTGTCTGTGCAACTTGCCAAAATAATGGTCTTATAATGGTGTAGTGTCTACTATTAGCACCAATCTGACCCTGTGGGTGAGCTTTGATTTATTTTTTAAACTTGGGGATTCATGAGATTTACAATGGCCATGTTTTAAACTTGTGGAAAATTAAAAATATTTGTAAACTAAATCGTCTGTGTGGTAGGAAAATTAAGTTACATCCACTTGAATTACAAAGGAACGTGTTTTCTGCGTTTCTGTGTCAGCCAGAAAGAGATATTCTTGTTTCCTTTTCTCGTGCTTTGCACTGTGACGTTAGTTTCTAATTCGGACTTCAACGGTCTATCGTCAGTTGGACACTCCTCCCCAATCTGGAGAGGGCACTATCACCCATCAGTGAAATTGTGGGCAGCACAAATTGAACGCTGAAGGCCTGGTACCAGTGGACATCATTTAACCTTATTGTGATTTATTATGACAGCTCTGGGATAAAGTCGTGTGATTTCACTACATTTGTTCACCTTTAATTAAAGCCAAAAGTGCTGTTGAGTGAGTCTCACTCCTCTCATCCTCCACCAGTCAGCGGTTTATTATAAATAACAGAAATAAAATCTCTCGTTTACCTCTCCCCTGACTCTCAGTCTGAAGAAGGGTCTCGACCTGATATGTCAGCTGTTCCTTTTCACCAGAGATGCTGCCTGACGCGCTGAGTTACTCCAGCTTTTTGTGCCTATCTTCGGTTTAAACCAACATCTGGTTCCTTCATACTAAGGTGATTTATTTTATTTTGTGTTATTAAAATGATTTTATGGCTGATGTGCAGGTACAGCAAGTAATTAGCTCTTAATACATTCACTGACACCATTGACTGAGTTGGAATCAACCCTGTCAAACCCCATAAGAATTCTGTATGTTTCAATGAGACCATCTCTCATTGTCCAAAACTCTAGAGGAAAGGCCCAAGCTGCTTGATCTCCCCTCACATGAATCAATCTGCTGTGTAAACATTGCATTATCTCTATCACAAGTATATCCATTCCTGGCTATAATCTCATCTGGGTTCCTTATAATTGCAGTACCATGTCTTCACTCTTGTACTCAAATGATCATGCAATAAAGGCCAACATACTATTCCCCTTTGCAATTAGTTTCTTATTGTTGTGGACTAGAAATCCAAATGCCTGAGAGGAGACATGGATTCGAATCCCAGTATGGCAGCTGGTGAATTTAAATTAAATTTTGAATTTAAAAAAATCATGTCAGTAATGGAGTTCATGAAACTGCCAGTTGCTATAAAATAGAATCTGCTTTAATAGCCCCCAACTCATGAAGTTACTTAGTTACTTTAGTACTGAATTTAGGATTAAAGTTTTGACATCCAACCTTCCATTTGAGTCCTCCTTAATAGAATACGCATATCGAACAGTGCAGTACAGTTACAGGCCCTTCAGCCCACAGTGTGTGTGCCAAACATGATGCCAAGTTAATCTCTGCCTGCCAAAGGGATCAGCACTGGATAATAAATACTTGTGCCTAATGCAAATTAGTCATGGGTTCATTGAATGTTGCTTATTAAATCGACATGCGTTTGTTTCAATCCATGGATTCATTACAGGAATTTATTCTCAGTTCTTGCCACCGATTGTGACTTCACAAAGCATATAACGTTAATACCAACAAGATCTTGAAGCCCCCATCACTATGGGAGTCAACCTTGAGGTTATTGAATAAAGATAATGTCCTTGAAATTTCATATGATAAATTATGCTGGAATTGCAGCATTGAAGCAGAACGTGCAGCTGTAAATGCAGAACTGAATCTGCTGACATTTGGCAAGGTAAGTCCGTTTAAAAGTCTTTGCAGAAGGGGGTTTCAAAGGAGTGCTGGCTTTCTGATGAGACCTCAAACCAAAGTTCCCTTCCATCAACGCCATCTATACTTCATGCTGCCTTGGCAAGGCCAGCAGCATAATCAAGAACGAGTCTCACCCCGGCCATTCCCTCTTCTCCCATCAGACAAGAGGTACAGAAGTGTGAAAATGCTTACCTCCAGATTCAGAGACAGTTTCTTCCCAGCTGTCATCAGTAAACTGAACCATCCTAACAACTACAGAGCAGTCGCTACTATCTACCTGAAGACCTTTGGACCATCTTTAATTAGACTTTACTGGACTTTATCTTGCACTAAACGTTATTCCCTTTATCATGTAACTACACTGGACGGCTCGATTGTAATCACGTGTAATCTTTCCGGTGACTGGTTAGCATGTAACAAAAGCTTTTCACTGTACCTCAGTACACCTGACAATAAACTAAATAAATTGTACATAAAGAGTAAAGAAGACTTTAAAAAAAATCTTTCACCATAGGATTGGAAAAGCAGTTCCATTGTTCAAAGTCCAGTCTGTTCAATTGGATGATCTTAGTATAGAGATACAGTGCGGAAACAGGCCCTTCGGCCCACCAAGCCTGCACCGACCAGCGATCCCTGCACATTAACACACACTAGGGACAATTTACACTTATACCAATTAACCTACTAACCTGTACGTCTTTGGCGTGGGAGTAAACCAAAGATCTTGGAGAAAATCCATGTGGTCACAGGGAGTACGTATAAACTCCGTACAGACAGCACCAGGAGTCAGGATTGACCCCTGGTGCTGCAAGCGCTATAAGGCAGCAACTACCGCTGTGCGGCTCTGAAGTTATAATTACAGTTGTGATTGGCAATTTCATGTTTAGTAATGAAAATCAAACTGGAATTGCATTACGTAGAAAGATCTGTCCCATTGAGTTACTCCAGCATTTTGTGTCTATATGTGAAGAGGGATAGTTGATCTTTGTCAAAAGATAATTAATTCAATTGATTATAATTGAGTCATTGAACATGGGGAAAAGTGGATCTGGGGATTGTCTGCAGGAAAGACATGCTCAAGTCCCTCACGACAGCAGATACAAACTCAACTTCCAGGAAGAACCCGGAATAGTAAGTGTGTAGGAATGAACTGCAGATGCTGGTTTACACCGAAGATAGACACAAAATGCTGGAGTAACTCAGCAGGTCAGGCAGAATCTCTGGAGAAAAGGAATAGGTGATGTTTCAGGTTGAGACGTCTTTCGAAGGGTCTCGACCCAGAATAGTAAATTGGCTTAAGAAAAAAGCTTTCATGTTTGATTGATCCTTTAGCCCTTTCTTGTTCTTAATTTTAGTACAAAGCTTAGATTCAGTTTTGGGCCCCATATCTGAGGAAGGATGTGCTGGCGTTGGAGAAGGTCCAGGGAACGTTTACGAGGATGATCCCGGGGATGATTGAGTTAAAGTATGAGGAGTGTTTGATGGTACTGGGCCTGTGTTCACTGGAGTTAAGGAGGATGAGAAGCGAATCTCATTGAAGCCTATCAAATAATGAAAGGCCTAGACAGAGTGAATGTGGAGAGGATGTTTCCGGTAGTGGGAGAATCTAGGACCAGAGGGCACAGCCTCAGAATAAATGGACATAACTTTAGAATGGAGACGAGGAGGAACTTCTTTAACCAGAGGATGGTGCTTTGGAATTCATTGACACGGATGGCGGTGGAGGCCACGTTACTGGGTATTTTTAAAGCGGGGATTTATCGGTTCTTGATTAGGATGGGTGTCAAAGGTTATGAGGAGACTGCAGGAGAATGGGGTTGAGAGGGAAAAATAGATCAGCCATGATCAAACTGATAGCATAACTTATTGTATGATCTTTGGAGAATCAGAAATGTTAATTTTCACAGCAGAAATGGTTATCTGAATGTCAGCATCTCCTAACTATGTAACTTAGGACAAATTTTAATTAGCTTGCTGGGGTGTCTGCAGGAACCTATTAAATATAGAAACAGACTTTGTATTTTAATTCCTGGTTATTGACATATCAATTGGGTTCCAGGCTGCTAACCTTGAATAATCTGATTCAATATCTATTTATTTTTCCCCCTTCTACTCTCTGATATATCCTTGTGTTGCAGTTTCATGGTAACCTCGCTCATTTGCCTCTGAGAAATTTATCTGCCACTTGCACAAAAGAAAAGTTGTTTGATTCAAATGAAAGTTGAAGTCACAAAGAGTTCTTCTGAAGCTACAGTCAGAATATGAACTTATTTTGGTAATTACCTTGTTAGCCAAAACTTTTTTAATGATGGAATCATAGGAGGCAATTTGACCTTGCACGTCTGTGTCAGCTCGTTGAAAGAACTATCCAAATTAGTCCTTGATAGTGTTGAACACTGTTCCTCATGCAAGGCCAAAGTATGAATTTATTATTTTCTTGTATAGCCTTGGATTTGACTGTATTTTTATTCCATCGTTACCGTGTCACTGTCTTCTCAGTTGATTGCTGCAGGAAAGGAATATTTTCCTTTCAGCTGCAGTTACTGTGGGCAGGTTTGTAGGTTAATTGGCCCTCTGTAAATTGCCCCCCTAGCATGTAGGGAGTGGATCAGCAAGTGGGGAAACAGAACGCGTGAATAGGTGGTCGATGGTCAGTGTGGTCTTGGTGAGCTGAAGGGCCTGTTTCCCTGCTGTACCTCGAAAACGAAAAACATTTAAAACTAAATAAATGACACTCATCGACAATACCCCGCCCACCCAAATGGACCAGGTAATCAATTTTAGTGACATCCATTGAGGAAGGATTGTTGCTTCTTGCTCTTTCATAACAAACCTGGATCTTTTACATGTGGACAGGGGCTAAAGTTAATATCTCATCTAAACAACAGCAGTTGTAACAGTGCAGCACTCCTTCAGCACTGCATTGACATTTCTGGAGTGTGGAAAGAATGCTAAAACGGAAAGACTAATCCTCTCCATACAACATTTCTCAATGCAGGTTGCCTGAACAGCCTGAGGTGCCAATGTTAGAAATGAAAAATCTGCCCACAGTAACTGTGCCACCCTTCCTTCCTTGAGGACTATGACAAGATTTTTCATCAAGATATTGTAGTTAAAGTTGAACTCATGGATGGAATGGATGGTCAATTTATTATTGACCAAGCTGTGAAATTGGCTGAAGGGGAGTAGTTAAAGCGTAGGGGCAAAGGGTAGGTGTTGATGTTGCCAGTAACGGCCCACGAGGATCGGTTCTGTGACTCCAAAATATGTTCTGCATTTATAAATGACAGATGTGTGACTTTCTATCCCATGTTCTAAGTGTACCGACAACACAAAGATAGGTGGCATTTTAAGTAGTGTAGTTGGAAGCATTACATTACAAAGAGATATTAACAGGTTAAGTAAATGAGCAAAACTGTGGCAAATGGATTTTTAACTTGGGCAAATCTGAGATCGTTCACTTTGGAATAAGAAAAAGTCAAACAGACCAAATGGCCATAGGCCATACAATACAGATGTTCAAAGAAAGTTGAATGTTGATCATGGATAGGTGGAGAAAATAAATGAAATGCTGTTTTGTTTTCTCGAAGACCAATCCACAAAGTGGTGGAAGTTATGTTACATCTATGCAGGCCCCTGGTTAGTCTACAACTGGAGGGCTGTTAGCACTTCTGGGCATGAGAACTTCAGAAGGTATACATTGGACTTTGCCGTAGTCCACCGTAGATTTATCAAAATTACATCTGGACTGTCAGGGTTAAATTACAAAGTGAGGTTGCACTAATTTGGATTGTATTTCCCTTGAGTTTAGAAGGCATGGGGTGACTTAAGTTTTGAAGAGAACCTGATAGAGTAGGAGAAAAAGAAAAGTATTTTCATTTCTTGGTGTGTCTAAATATAAGAGTTAGACCTTTCAGGAATGAAATCAGGAAACATTTCTGTTCGCAGGGCGGTAAGGTGACAGTTTCTTAGAGCCTTCACCAAACAGCAAATAGATTACAAGTCTTGGATTCACTGATCTTTTCTGCACTCCTCATTGAACCATGGTTGATCCATTGCTTTGATTGTAATATTAAGAGTTAGGGACATTCTGAGCCATGTGGTTACAGATTGTTGTGAAACACATTTCTACTGAGTGTCTCCAGCACCTCTAATGCCTTCGGCTTGTAAGGTCTGTTCTAAGCTTATCTCATTTCGCATAATGGTAATGCCACAAAACATGAGGGTTTCCTTAGTGTGAAGGCAAAAAGTCTGAAGAAGGGTCTCGACCCGAAACGTCACCCATCCCTTCTCTCCCGAGATGCTGCATAACCCGCTGAGTTACTCCAGCATTGTGTGTCAATCTTTGATTTTAACCAGCATCTGCAGTTTTTTTCCTAGCCAAAAAGATACTGTTGTGATCACTCTTTACAGCCCTTTTGGGAACAAATACACTTTCAACAGGTAGATTAATGAGGATGAGGTCAAGTGGATTTATCCTGAATGTTGCTTCAATCACTATCTATTGCATGCCCAGTCTGACAGGTAAGACCTTCAGGACTCTGCCAGCTTTGTGCTACACAGCCACTCTTTGCAGTGGGGATTGTAGTTCCATCTGCAGTATATGCTCCGTGGGCCCTTGCCACTGTCAGTGCTTCTTCCAAGGTGGATGGTCTATCCTGTGTTATCACTATATTGATTTAACCTAAAGGTTGTGTTTCTGCTGAAAGGCTTGCTGGGGCACTTCACAGGCCTGTTACGAGTCAACCATCTTGGATAGACACAAAAGGCTGGAGTAACTCAGCGGGTCAGGCAGCATCTCTGGAGAACATGAATTGGTGATGTGTATGGCTGAGACCCTTCATCAATCATATTGGAGTCACAAATCGGTGAGATGGGTAAATAAACCAGATTTCTTTACCCTGGAGATTTATGAACCAGACGACAATAAATTAATGGTTTACATTACTGAGACTAGTTGCTATTTTTTTAAAGTTAGACATTATTCAGTAAACTTAATTTAAATTCCACAGCCACAGTTTGGAATTTGAATCCACCTCTCAGGATTGTCAGTCCATGCTTCTGGATACTCGCCCAGTAAATATAACCACTGCATCACAACTGTTTGATTTGATAAAGACATACAATCTATGTTTGCATTGTAACAGTTAACTCTGTCTAACCTGGACATTTCTGGACACCTCCAGATTCAGGGACAGTTTCTTCCCGGCTTTTATCAGGCACCTGAATCATCCTACCGACAACGAGAGAGCAGTCCTGAGCTACTATCTACCTCTTTCGTAACCCTTGAACTATCCTTGATCAGAGAGAGACACAAAATGCCGGAGTAACTCAGCGGGTCAGGCAGTATCTCTGGAGAGAAGGAATGGGTGACGTTGAAGAAGGGTCTCGACCCGAAACGTCACCCATTCCTTCTCTCCTGAGATGCTGCCTGACCTGCTGAGTTACTCCAGCATTTTGTGAATAAACACCTTCGATTTGTACCAGCATCTGCAGTTATTTTCTTATACTTCTTGCATCCTTGATCGGACTTTGCTGGCATTACCTTGCACTAAACATTATTCCTTTATCCTGTATCTGTACACTGTGGACGGCTCGATTGTAATCATGTATTGTCTTTCCGCTCACTGGTTATCACGCAACAAAAGCTTTTCACTGTACCCCGGCACACATGACAATAAACTCAACTCAACTGAACTGAACACTCGACATCAAAGAAGCAACGAGCCTCCACGACAACCGCGCTAACACCGGAAGTCCCGCCCACGCGGCAGGGCCCCTCAACGATTGGCTAATTGGTCAAGTCACCCGCGGATGGCGCTTGGCCAGTGGTCGAGCCGGCGGTCAATCACACGGGTGCTCTCTTTGACTGGCTGTCTGCGCAGGGCCCGCTTCCGCCGCGCTGTGATTGGTGCGTGCAGCTGTCAATAACAGTGGGGCAGCCTTTTATTCCGCCTGGAAGGTGGCGCGCAGCTCCCGCCTCTCGCTGTGGTCCACGACCGGCCGCCGCACACTTCTTGCGACACAATTAATTACAAAAAATCTGCGAAGTTGAAGGCGTCGTTGAGGTATATATACATTTAAAAACTGTTTTTGGTGAGAAATATGTGAGCGAACCATTCTCTTTCGAGTCTAGGCTTGGGGTTGTCCCGGCTTTTTTTGTGAGGCGAAGGACTTTTTAAACAGACAGAGAATGTTGCGCTGCTTATGGGTGTGGGGATTGGGCGGGCAACAGCAACATTAAATGTTTCTTTTGCTCTCTTAAGCGCTTGGAGGACTGGTTGCTTTTGAACGCGGAGCTGACAGTTTGTTAGTGTCTGCAGATTTCCAGCAAGAATACGTTGTTGAAGTTATTTTGCAAAGGACCGACACTGGGGCCTTAACCGATTCTTTATGTTGGGATTACAAATTTAGAGCTCTGATGGGCATTGATTGCAGGACTCTTGTGCAAACCGATGGGAGTAGAGACTTCCACGTAAATCCCGTGGAATTAAAATGTGGCGAAACGTCCATTATCTATTTGTTACTTTTGGGACAAAGCCTTGGGCGTGATACCAGCCCGCAATCTTTTCACGGTTAATGATCAATTTGACAGTTGAAGAATACTACTTTGACATTTTTCATTCCTGACCCCGAAGGTAAACTGCAGGTCTCCCAGCCTGTGACTTGCTCCTAGTTTTGGGGCAGTGGTCTTTGCCGAGTTGTTGCAGATATTGTTCATCAGTAAATACTATAGCGATGGTTCGAAAGCTTTGTCAAAGAATGGATCAGCGTTTCTGGCCTTTCAATGTCAGGGTTGAGTTTGGACTGCATTTAAAATTTGTTGTTATTTGCTTGTAATGCCAGAAGTCTAAGCAACTATTGTCTTGCATATAAATTGAAAGTACACGATGAGGAGGGATACAATTCATTTCCTTCTACCATCTCCTATTTAGCAATTTTAAATTACTTGCTTCTTTCAATGTAGTAAAGATGTGTGTTTGGGAGCTTATCCAGTTTTTTTGAATCGGCAGTTTTTCATTAACCAACCCTTTAGTCTAGATATTTATCAGAAATGTAACCCATTGATCATAACTCTTGTGTGTCACAGGTCTAGAAGTGGTAGAAATTAAGATGCATTTGGGACTTTGTCATTAGAACTACAGCGGTGAGTCTAGTCATAACTCCATGCAGTTTGTTATAGGGCAGAGGAGGAAGGTAGTCAAGAAATTAGAAATGGATTTCATTGTTACTGTGATGTTCGTCACAGATGCTCTGAAGAGGAAGTGTCCATTGGTACTGTTTTAAAGCCTGTTTTACAACATTGTCAGCCCTGTAGCATATGATACAATACGATATGATAGAACTTTATTTATCCCAGGGGGGGAGTTGATTTGCCAACAGTCATTTAAAAAAAACAAATTACACAAAATATGAAATTAAAGTGATGAGTGGAAAGGATTGGGGGGGGGAGGGGAGTCGGTCTACCCCATGACAGAAGGGGGAGGAGTTGTGCAGTTTGATAGCCACAGGGAAGAAGGATCTCCTGTGGTCTGCTCTGCGTCTTGGTGGAACCAGTCTGTTGCTGAAGGTACTCCTCAGGTTGACCAGTGTGTCGTGGAGGGGGTGAGCTGTATTGTCCAAGATGCTCTGCAGTTTGAGGAGCATCCATCTCCGCTCTGAGGACGAAGCCAGCCTTCCTGACGAGTTTATTAAATCTGTCCTGGGCCTGATGCTGTGATCGGTGATGTTCTTGAAGACTATCGGGAACAATGCCAGAACAGGGAAAGGAAGCAAAGGAATTCTACCACAAGGAGTATGTCATTTTACTCATTGTAACTGACCTTTCCTTCAAGATTTTGCCCTGGCCACTTGTAAGACTAAAGACTTGCTGGTAAGACAGAATTGCAGAACCTGCTGTGACCTCTGTCTAGATACTTCACAGCCAATTATTGTGTTTTTTTTTTTGTTAAATGGTTGTTCATAGCCAACTTTCTTTTCAAAGTAAATTTTGCATTTGGTATACTGGTTTTCATTCCTAATGAGCTTTCCAAAGTACTCATTCAGCAATATGCAATTTGATTTTGGGCATCTCTGAACAAAGGTTTTTCTTCTACAAATTTTGAACGTGGTATTGTTTTTTCCATGCGCAAAATACTAAATATTAAGAATTTGTTTATTTGGAGAAATTTTGACATCTATTCTGCTAGTTGGCTTTGGGCTTCTTAAGTTTGTAAACACATACTTGTTGCTCCAAAAATAGTTTATTTTTGTTTTCATTGAAGTGGGAAATTGAGCAATTGCATTATAGTTGTTTGCTCTGTTGGCCAAGTACATATCTTGTTTCGTTGGTACATATCTTGTTTCACTGCTTGTTTACGAAGGGAACCTAAAACTTGTCATGATAATGTGACAACTGCGTACACTTGAGCCAAATGATGTTCAGAGACCAATATGTTTAGTCTTCACAGAAATGCAAATACTCATCCATTTTTCCAGATGCTCAAGGTATACAAACCTGAGCTGAGATGGCTTTTAAAAAACCTGCACTAACAGGGGAGAGCATAATTAAATGCCAGCAACAGTGTCCATATTTTGATCTGGTGTATTGTCTCAGAAAGCTTGTCTTCCTTGATCAATATGTTGCACCACTGGGGAATCTATTCCATATTTTAGTTGGTGACCAGGAATTTTTGATATGGTGGAATCTGTTAAATTTTCCCCAAAGTTTTGTCTGAATCAAAATCCTCCTGCCCGAAGCTTTTGACAATGCAATATGTTCATGATTTGCATGCCTTAGTTAAACTGAATTAGTGCTCTAGTGTTCACAGCAACATTGATGTATTTAACAATAGTTTGTGCTTTATTTGTCAAAGTGTAACTATCAAGTCCAAACTTTGAGGTAATGAATTTAATGCCAACATCCATTATCAAACTAGATGCAAGTTGTACCCTTTGGATTTGACTGGTGTTGGACCACAGAAATCGCTCTTGATCCTCATCCTCTGAGCAGGTGAACTGATTTTTTTTATCCCCCAAGTATAGACATTCCCCAGACAACAATGGTTCTGTGAACACACTGCACTACAGGTCTCAATTTTATCTTGGTTAGATCTTCATTTGAATTGGTTAATTTTGCGCAGATTTGCACGACAGATTCAGAACTATCCCAGGCTATGGACTAGAGCTTCAACATGGAGTAGACTGAAATATTTGAGTAGGAATTGGCCATTAACGAGTGTAATTGTTTATTGTAATTATTGTAACTAAAGCTATTCTAGTCTGAATTTGTTTTTCTTGCAGATTGTGTGATCTTGGTTCTCTCTTGTGCTTGTCTGCTGGAATTGGCAGGATCTGTTTCTGCTACTTCTGTCACAATTCCTGTGGCGGCCATGGCTAGCAGAGGAGTATCCAGGCCAAATGGTCAATCACAGGCCAGCAAAATCTGCCAGTTCAAACTTGTCTTGCTCGGCGAGTCAGCTGTGGGAAAGTCCAGTCTAGTGCTGCGGTTTGTTAAAGGACAATTCCATGAATACCAGGAAAGCACAATTGGTGGTAAGTCCAAGTGTACCCATGGAAAATAACGTGGGAAATGGAGTTTGGGGCCCCTCTTGGCTATGCTTGTTCTATTTTGCTGCCTGTATGCTATGCTCCACACTATAACATCCATAACTATTGTCCGTTTCCCATAGTAGAGGAGTCTCGACCTAAAAGTCACCGATCCATGTTCCCCAGAGATGCTGCCTGACCCGCTGAGTTACTCCAGCACTCTGTGAAACGTCACCTATCCGTGTTCTCCAGAGATGCTGCCTGACCCGCTGAGTTACTCCGGCACTCTGTGAAACGTCACCTATCCATGTTCTCCACAGATGCTGCCTGACCCGCTGAGTTACTCCAGCACTCTGTGAAACGTCACCGATCCATGTTCCCCAGAGATGCTGCCTGATCTGCTGAGTTACTCCAGCACTTTGTTTTTTTGTCCCTTTCCTATTATTGCTTGCCTCCTGACCTTTCTTCCATGATCTTTTGCTCTTGCAATAAGTAACATAACTGGAATTATGTACTTTAATCCTAACATTTGGTTTTTGAATGGTCAAGTAACCATTTTAGAAGCTTGTATTTTTTCAGCTTGTACTTGGCAGTGAGTGATCTCTGAACTGCTGGATTGGGGAAGTTAGTTGGTGACTTTATGACAGGAGGCCACATTGGCTAAAGTTTAGCTGATGTTTGCAGTTTATTGCTCTTTAGACTTGTCACTATGCTCTTGATGAAGTTGTTTCCTGTTATTCTCGAGTCTATTTGCCAGCAATACTTAATATTCAAAATGCTATTATAGCTTCTGTTGGCTACTTTAAAAATTGCTATTATATGGTATGTTCTTCGTTTATCAAAGTTTTAACTCCCCATTGACAAAGTCTCTGAAATTGTATTCACTTATGAGGCTCCTTGCTCCTGCCCATTGTTGCCAACTAACTTGCATGGAAACAATATAATTGGTAAATCATTTGGATAAATGGCTTGCTCTTTGGCTTTTAAACTAATGTAACTTGGTGCCAAGATCCCCAGTTGCAACACTTGGTTCATTAATTTCACAGGTACTTTAGGGCCAAAGCACTTTCAAGGTGCCAGAACTATGGAAACTCATTAATGATTTGTCTGTGGTTGAGGTTGTAGGAGCCATGACTTCATATTTGGAACACAAACCCCTATTTGATAGAAGCAACAGTTGTTTTCCCTCGGTCTGAAGACCAAGTTGACTAGATGAATGAAGACAGCTCTGGCAGACTTGGCTCTTCCATTGTCAAGGTGTGGTCACAATATCATCACAATCGCCCAGCAATTCAAGCCAGAGCCATCACTGCATTATTAATGTACAACTGAGGAAACAGTTGCCAGTACACTCTCTGTAACCGCATCCATCATCAAGTGGAAACCTTGGCTGGATACCCTTTTCTAAGTGGTCATCTTGTTACTTTTGACCATCCCCCTCGCACTGCTTTCTTGAGGGAGGGGGGGGGGTCCTTTAGGTAGAGCTGAATAATTAGTTTATGGGATGTTACCTTTACTAAGGTGTTGCAAGTTTATCTTAATGAAATGGCAATTAAAGGTGGGTCCTAACCTGAAATGCCACCTGTCCATGTCCTCCAGAGATGCTGCCTGACCTGCTGAGTTACTCCAGCACTTTGTGGGAATTAAATTATTTGTTCAAAAATCTTAACTAACTGACTCTTTTTAATCTACCAAATGTTGCCCTTACCTGAAGATGGTGGTTTGCAGATAATTCTATATGCATCAGCAACATTTGAAAGTGGTGGGAAGTCGAGGTTGAGGTGGAAGTTGGGATGTAAAATTGATCGGCGAGTAACACAGGAGATTTGGGCAAAGGCATGTAGGTCTTTTTGACAGTGCTGGATGGAGATGATTTCTTTGGTTGGGATGATTTGAGATTACTTTTTTAGGCTACAGATGCTGGAAATTTGAAGTACCAGAAATACTCAGCAAGTCGGGCAACATTTGTCGGAGGAATTGATGTTTAAGGTTGCAAACACTTCCCTGGGACTGGGGAAATAGGGTTAGAGCTCAATGATTGCTTTGTCCCCCTACCATTCAATGGCCAGTGCACATGTCTTATATGCATAGAGCAACAACTTTATTTGCAGCTGTTAATACAATATATTATTATAGCCACATTTACTATTTAAAGCTCTATCTAAATATCAAGCTGTGTAATTATATTACCATTGGAAATTACTGTTCAGGGTTTTACTACTTGACTGTGCAGCGTTATGAACGTCCAGGGGAATATCTGCCAAGTTATTGCTTTAAGTAACTTTCTTGTTTCAGTTAGTGTAAGAAAATAACTGCAGATGCTGGTAGAAATCGAAGGTATTTATTTCACAAAATGCTGGAGTAACTCAGCAGGTCAGGCAGCATCTCAGGAGAGAAGGAATGGGTGACGTTTCGGGTCGAGACCCTTCTTCAGTCTGACCTGCTGAGTTACTCCAGCATTTTGTGAAATAAATACCTCCTTTTTGTTTCAGTTGGTCTGTTTGTCTACTTGGTGCTCTTTATGTCTTCTGTCTTGAGGTAAAACTGACCAGTGGTTCTTTTAATATTTCTGCAGCTGCCTTTCTCACACAATCCGTCTGCTTGGATGACACAACAGTGAAGTTTGAGATCTGGGACACTGCTGGACAAGAGCGATATCACAGTCTGGCTCCCATGTATTACAGAGGTGCTCAGGCTGCCATTGTAGTCTATGACATCACCAATCAGGTTAGAACACGCCATCGTGGCTTAAGTAGGGTCACAACTATTGTCTAGTGTGAAAAGATGTGTTTTGTGATTGTTTATTCCTGCTTTTGGGCCAGGGAGCTGGAAAATTTTAATTTAATTGGCTGGGTAAATGTAAAAATTGTCCCTAGTGGGTGTAGGATAGTGTTAATGTACGGGGATCGCTGGGCGGCACGGACTTGGTGGGCCGAAAAGGCCTGTTTCCGGCTGTATATATATGATATGATATGATATGTAAGATAATTCTGCACTTGCAAAACCTTAACGTCAAGCCAAGAAGTTAATTGTTCTGGTCCTGGTGCATATGATAATGACATTCTTGCTGCAGCTTTACAGGCACATTAGTGCAACAATCCAACAAGTACACAAACCATCAGTTACACAAGGTAACCAAAACATATCGTGCAACCTTAAACAACATTGATAGTAATTCGGTGCTGAGGTAGTTGTGGTTGGGATTGTGCAGCGTGGCTCAAAAGCTTCTTCGTTAATGGGAAGGAGCTGTCCTTGACCCTGGAGGTAATGGGTCTCTGGCTCCTATCCTACCTTCCTGATGGTATCAGTAGTGATACAGAGTGGTGTCTGATATTGGCTGGTGCCTTGGGGCAAAGTTTCATGTTGAGCACGTCAATGGTAGGAAGGTGATTCCTTTGATGGACTTGGCATTGTCCACCATCTTTTGCAGCGACTAGGCTTGTTTACACTGGAATTTAGAAGGATGTGAGGAGATCTTATTGAAACGTATAAGATTATTAAGGGGTTGGACACGTTAGAGGCAGGAAACATGTTCCCAATGTTGGGGGAGACCAGAACAAGGGGCCACAGTTTAAGAATAAGGGATAGGCCATTTAGAACTGAGATGAGGAAAATCTATTTCAGTCAGAGTTGTGAATATGTGGAATTCTCTGCCTCAGAAGGCAGTGGAGGCCAATTCCCCGAATGCATTCAAGAGAGAGCTAGATAGAGCTCTTAAGGATAGCGGAGTCAGGGGGTATGGGGAGAAGGCAGGAACGGTGCTGGCTCGAAGGGCCGAATGGCCTCCTCCTGCCTCTATTGTCTATTGCAACCTCCTTTTTTGGGCATTTGAGTTACAGAACCAGGCTGTGATGCAACCACTCAGTATGCTCTCTTGTAAAAGTTTGAGGGTGCTGAATCTTTGAGCAAACTGAGGAGGTAAATGCATTGAGCTTTCTTTCATTGCACTAATTGCTGGGCCCAGAACAGATCATCAGATGTGCCTGGTCTGAAACTTGAAGCTGTTGACTGCCATCCCATTGATAAGATGGGTTCACAGACCCTCAGCTTCCCCTTTCCTGATCATTCAGACCAGTTAAACTGATCAGTCTGGACACTTGAGGGGAGAAGGGAAATCTTATGAACTTACATTAAAGGCTTTTTTAAACATCCCTGTGGCTAAAATGACTTAAAATAGTCTGTTGCTTGTTTGTAGCTAGATGAATTGGACGGTGAATTTAGTTTCCACCACATTGACTCCCATAAATCATTAGCCCACAAGCAATCTTCTCAAGCATCCTACCTTGTGTCTGCTGGTGAAAGTTGTGTGTCATAAGTCCTTTAAGTGCTTGTTCAGTGGTTGGTCCAATAATGGGACTTGTTTGTTGGGTTATGCATAAACTCTGGAATTTGAATTTTGAAACACTGGTATCCTGGTACTATTTATTGAAATCATCTTGGTATTTGCATCAAGAATTAGATGCACTGTTTTGGCACACTTCACTAAATTGTACGTGAATCGTTTTCTGGGTAAGAGCAATAAGCTTGGCAAATTTGAGCAGTGGAGGGGTATTGGCAGGGCTTTCATTGTGCATTATGGTAATGTTTGGTAAGTTTTTATTGTTTCTGATAGATTTTGTTCCAGCAAGCCTTTTAGTTGTTTTCAAAATGGCTTCCGCACCTTTTTATTCAGTTGAAATTTGGTGTGAGGGATTTGAGGACTTTGAGCCAGTCTAAATGCAAACTTGCCAGATTGATCTGGTGATTTAGTCATCCAGCTGGAATTTTGGGTGCACGAGTCCAAGTATTGAATTTTAATTGAATATTGTGGCTTTTTTTAAACTTTAGGAGACGTTTGCAAGAGCAAAGACATGGGTGAAAGAGTTGCAGCGACAAGCAAGCCCCAGTATTGTTATAGCACTATCGGGAAATAAGGCAGATCTGGCAAATAAAAGAATGGTGGAATATGAGGTATGTACATCTTTTGGAGGTGATATAAATGCCCCGTCTGAGGGAATGTTGCATCGTCTGTAGGTGTTTGCCTGATTGCGTACCAAGCGTTATTTGTGAGATGAGTAGCTCTCGGGGAATCAAATTTGGAGATTGAGTTTGGCCATTTCCTTGTTAATGGGAATAATTGGCCATCTTAAGTGGCATTTTGAATTAGGGGGAATGTATGGCGTTGGCCTTCAATCTAAACTTATACTCTTTTTTTTTAATTGCCAGAGTAGAGTGATGTGAAAATTGTATAAATGCAATTGACAGTAGATTTGTCTAATTCACCATATATTTACATTTTTTTTCTCTTTCAACAGGAAGCACAAGCATACGCAGAAGACAACAGTTTATTGTTCATGGAGACATCAGCAAAGACAGCAATGAATGTTAATGACCTATTTTTGGCAATAGGTAAGTAATGGGGGCATTTAACAACTTTTAAATTTGAACTGCATGTTCTGGCCACCAACTTGAAAGATGGGAACCATTGAACTTGGGTTGGTGTAAACCTGCAAGACATTCTGAAATGTAGTCCATAAAGATCATTTGCTTCTCTCAATATTCCCCCCAAATATTAGAAATTACTAGTTGTTTCATTTTGGTGTTTAAAGAAATGTCTTGTTAATAGCATAGTTAAAATTCAACTTCCTGCAATGAATAAGCTTGAATAAACTAAATTGTATGCCAAGGAATGAGCCTGAGAAGCCATTGGCTTTAAATGGCATTTTACGGGGTTCTAGTAAAAGATGGCAGGCCAACTAAACACTAGTAATTTGGGCATCCAAAGCTCCATGAGGAACCAATATAGATTCTTGAATTTCCTTTTTGTCAACCACTGTTTTGTTCCAGTGGGCCTCCAAGCTATGTTAAAAGCTTGGCACAGTTGATAGCAATCTCCCAAGTCAAAGCTCTGGCTTGCTGTACTGAAGTGGAACTAGAATATCTAGGCAAGATACCAATGATTAAATCATTTAAATGCTGGAAATACTCAGCAGGTCATTGTCCAAAGCTGATTATGTTCTTGATATTAAGGGATTGCCACATTGTTTGTCGTTTAAGAAAAAAAAAGAGAACTTGAGGCTTTGTCTCCTCGTTCCGGTGGATGCAAAAGATCCTGTGGTCTCATTCAGAGAAGACGTTTGGTCGACATTTGACTAATGCTACAAAACATACAGTAACTGATAAGTCATCTCATTCGCTGCTCAGTACCTTGTGCGCAAATTGGCGGCTGCATTTCACTACAAACTTAACTGCACAACAAAGCTAGCTGCAAAAGTGCTTTGCAATAGCCTGAAAATGATGAGGCGCTATGTAACGCAAGCTCTTGCCCCTTGAGCTACAGCATCTGATTTTGTAGATGCCTTTGGACTGGAAGCTTTGTTCTAAATATACTTCTGTCTTTAAATCTCTCTCCTTCAGTGTGGTAATTCATTGCGCAAATCTGGTCTGCAACTTAAGGTTCAGACTTTGCTGACAGGTTTTAGTTCAATATTTGCTGCTCTTGATAAAGCTACATTTTTGGCAGCAGAGTAGATTGTTGTCAAAATTCTTGACATTGGATGTTTTGTGGTTGGTCAACTTGACTCCTTGTGTAGATCCTAGTGGGAATATGACAATTTGCCTGTATGCCAGTGACTAGAATTGAAGTGCCAATTAAAGTTTGATTGTTACTCATCCCTGCACATTAAACGTAGCATTGCCATCTGAGTGCAAACTATATTAAATGGATCTTAAGCAGTATCCAAATGAGGAAAGCAAAAGACTGCATGCTGGATCTGAAATGAAAAGGCAATGCTGGAAACACAACCTATTGGACAATATTTGAGAGGAACTAATAGAGAGGATGGAATGCAGTCAGCACTGGTACTTTAACTCTGCCTGACCTGAGTATTTCCTGCATTTTTAATTAAACACTCTCAGATGCTTGGTCTGAAGAACTGGCTGTAAGTAGGCAAGAATTGAAGGGAGGGGTAATGCAAGACAATTGAACAAAAGGCACCAAAGTGCGGGTGGGAATAGATGAATCATTGAGAACAACTGCTGCCCAGAAAATGGAGGTGGTGATCTGAATGTTTGAGCTCTAACAAGGCACATTAAGCCTTCTGGATTAAGTTGACATTCCGCAAGGTCATGTGCACTTTGATCAGTGTAGGAGGCAGAAATCAATGGGCAGAGAATTAAACTAAACTAACAGATGACCAGTAGCTCAGTTGAGTTTGCAGACTGAATGGAGGCGTTGTACCAGTCACCCCATCTGCCTTGCTCCAGTGCAGGGGAGATGACAAATGGTAAAGACTTGAAAGCCTGATAAACCACCTGTTTCACTTGGGAGCACCATTACTCGTATCTTTATCTTCCAGCCAAGAAGTTGCCAAAGAGTGAACTTCAGAATGCCAGTGGAGCAGCAGGCCGCAATAGAGGTGTGGATCTCCACGAACCATCTCCGCAGAACAGGAGCCAATGTTGTAGCAACTAAATGATGAAGGGAGCTTGTTCCAGTTGACAACTGCACACTTGAGTGGAAATTCGATTTCTCCGGCCATGCCCTTTGCGAAGCTTTAGTCAAGAAAGTACCTGCAGAATGGATGTGGAACTTAAACCAGTCATTACTTTGTATTATAGATGCAAATATCAACCTTTTCCCTCTTAAATAATGTTCGTGTGGATGCACTTATCTCTTGCACACCAGTTCTTCAAAAACCTGTTTTTTATCATTATACATTAAGAAAATGCTCAAATTCCAGTGGTGTAACTTAGCACGAAAGCGGCAGTATCCCATTGATCAGTTTCTGCCCTGTATCTTGAGACTGCACACAATATAAATCAGTATTTTGCATAAGCTTAGACTGACGGGCAATCTTTGCAGTTCAGTAAATTGTAGCAATTGGCCCTTTCTAAATGGCAAGTCTAAAAGGGGTTCTGTATTGAAAAGTAGGTTAGTTATCCTGGAGAAATTGGCTGCTAAAATCTGTAAACTCTGGCTACTAGTTCTTGGTGCAATAAGATTGTAGGTCACTGAATACTTGAGCATTGTGAATACTTCTGAATTAACAGGGTTTTTTTAACTACTGTAGGTGGCACCTTGGTTTTAAGTGGTTTGATGGGAAACTAGGCTCTTCCAGCATGGGTGTTTTAACTCTGCACTGTTCTCACACTTGTACCTGTCGAGGAAGGGTTGTAAGGTGTGCACTTAACTGAACCATGAAAGGGCAGTATAGCCACAAAATTAACGCATGGTTGGAAATGAGTGCATACAGTTTCTAAAATTAAGCTGTAGTTTTGCTTATGATCACTTGTGCCATATATTGGCTGGCTAATGAACCTTCCCTGTGGAGTAGGGGAAGACCTGAGAAAGCTTTGCAATGACTGATCACTACATGTCCTGAATAGTTCAGTCCACTTTAACAATTTTGGTTCAGACTCTTATATTGGAGCTATGATTAAAGTGACACCTACAGAAGTGCTGGCTCTCCACCTGACATTTTCAAGGCTGGGTTCAGTGTAGCAGCATCTGTTAAGAATAACTGGTAGTGTTGGATGCACAGAGGTTGAGATTCAACTTGATAAACTATAAAATTGTATTTTGATAACTCGGCTGTTTGTTTGCATTGTGGTGGTGATCCAATGGCATTTTGTGGCTTTATTAATTCCTCTTGGATTTTGTTTCCACTATAGACATGAGATGTGACAGCACTGCTAATTCTGCCCATGCAGTCGGATATTGCAGCATTATTTAACGTGGTAATATCTTAATTTTGCCCTGATCAACTCCCCTGAGTATTTGACTTCAAAAGATCAATAATTTGTTGGATTGTTTTGACATTCTCATTGTGTTCTCCATCACAGGCACACAGGAAACATTTTAGTTTGACATAGGAATAGTTTCTGCACCTTGGCCTGCATAAGAACACCACCATTGGAATGAATTGGTGAACATGAGGTAGTAATTGAATGATCTCTGGATTTCAGATCATTTTGCAAATTGCCAATTACAATGCATGATCTATACACTTTACAGCCACTTTGCAATGTGTTTCTTTCCTGCAGAACACCTATAGGATGAAAAGCAGTCCATTTGTGACTATTTGGATCCACTAAGCTTAACATTTGAGCCAGCGTTTGTTCCGGTTGAAATTGGCAAGCATAAGCATTAACATCTGGTTTGGGCAGAGTTATTAATAAAGATGTTCAGCAACTGTCTGCCATGCAGGTAGAAATGAGGACATAGCCAAGCACTTTGCTATCAGCATTTCAGATTAATTGTGAACGTGTGAGGAATCTGAATGCAGAAATTGAGACATTGGAGAATTTTTGATCAAATTAGTTTTTAATTTGAGCCTTTATCAGTGTTTGGGCATGTGATGAATGATTTGGGTCTTGCATAGGAATTTAATATTTTTCTGATGCACTTTAATGGTTTTCTCCTCAATGCATTCATCTAATCTGGTGCCTAGTTACCCAACTGTGTGCACATGTATATACCAGCATTGGGAATATTCCAAAATATAACTTTCTCTTATTGACTCGAGGGGGAGGGAAAGGTGGAGAAGCCTTTGGATCTCACTTTAACAGTGACTCCAAGTGTATGTATGATTTTAAAGTTCACTTTTATTAAAACTTCTGAATTTGTGTAGTTGTAATGTTGCTGCTTCAGATAGCTTGGTTCTTGCAACCTAAAGGGTGCACTTGATGAATGTCTTCACCTAGCTAGGTATGGTTCCTTCATGGTAGCTCATGAATGGGCAATGCATTTTATACCAGATAATTACTTGCATTGGTGTCACAAAGACTGTCTACTCACTTCTACGAGGCAATATTAATCCACTAATCCTGTTTTTGCTCCAAATGGAAGTGAATGATGCAGTTGTGGGCATGTGATTTTTAAATAAAACACTACGCAAGTCCTGCAAAAGGTTGGATTTCATAGCAAGAAACTGGTCATGCCACCTGTGAATAAGATGCCACAATTCTGTAAACAATTTGCTGTTTTTGTAATTAAGTCAGCTTTAAACTTGCAATTAAATCATGGTCATTCTAATGAATAGATGTAACCATGTATTATGGATGGTCTTGGTTATGGATTTCATTACTATGGACAATTTTGGTGTGTCCTAATGTGGGTACTCTATCACTGAAATGTATTTGGGACTACCTGGACTTGTGCATTGAGGGTTTCATTTTTGTATATTATCCTGAAAGATTAAAAGTTATTTAGCAATTGCATTGGAGTCTGAAGTATATATCGCCATGCATCATATCACAAATGTCTCTGATCTTTTAAAATGCTGCTTGTAGCAAAACAATATATAGTGACTGCATTTTTGTACTTGAATTTTAATTTCATTTACTTACACACCTGGAATTCTATAGATAGTTGCAAATGGTCAGTGCAAGTAACCAAGAAAGAATAGATTTTTTTTCCTCTTTGTACACTGTCCCACCATCACAGAAAACCAAATGGACTACCAATCAATTGACCATGTGCTCCAGTTCCTAGGCAGCTTCTGACTGATACCACAGCTAACCAGTATTTCTCTTGCATTTTGCCAATGGATCCAGAATTACTTTGTACCTTTGAATGCAGCTGTACAGAAGGCAACATTTTTGTTCATTGTGCATATTAATGTTTCAAAGCTGACTTTTTCTGTAATAAACTTAATAGTGCTACTTGTGTCTGTTTTGTTCACTCCCTACAAGCCTTAGACCATCCTGTGGTCATCTACCCCAAAGGGTCAGCATTTAAGCTGATTTGCATTAATGGCTGACTTCAGTTGCAGGAGCTACAACTTTTTCTACAACAGTGTGCAACCCTGAGGTAACTAACATGCACTGAAGGTAATCTGGTTGGCTTTAACAGGCAAATGCAGTAGCCAAATTGCACACAGCAAATGAGATGACTTCAGCCAGTGAGGAATTCCACCCAGGACCTTGCAACTAAACAAGTGACCTATGTCATGCCACGCATGCAACTGTACAAATTTGAATGTCCTCATTTTTAAATGTCTCCTTGCTAACTTTAGATTTTCTTCTCCCACCCTCCATACATCTCCCATGGGTGCAATCTACTTGCGTCAGTTGCCTATATTACTGCAAGTCTGAAGAAGGATCTTGACCCAAAACATCACCTGTTCCTTTTCTCCAGAGATGCCTGACCTTGAGTTGTTCAGGCATTTTGTCTATCTGCCTACATTAATACATTGTCCAAATTTGGATTTGCATTGAATGGGAAGGCATTCCCTATTTGGTTTTGGGCACTCTACTTGGGATTGGTGAACTTCTGCTCTGGTCCTGAGGATGATGATGGTGGTGGCTGTCAAGGTGGTAACTGCAACTGGGGCAGGAGGCAGCTCCTGGTCGAGTTGGTGAGTAGTTTGAGGTGATCTGCTTCCATTTTGGGCTTCTCTGCTCATTCATGCAGCATTACCATTTCTCAATACTATCCCTGATGTTCTTTTTTTCCCCCCCTCTTTCTGCCCCTCAAAATATCCTTGGTCAGAGATTCCTGTAAATTAATGGGGATATAGCACTTTATGGAATCACGTTCTTTATATCTCGGCCTACTCCTATCCTACCAGGGTGGAGCTTGGAATTGACTTGTTTAGAGTGTCTTGGTTTCAGACAACCTGTTTGCCCAAGTCTCTGAGGTGCTAGGCCTTGCGCTAGACTTGACCTTCAACATACCTACCTCTCTCTGGTAGCATTTAGCAGTCTATAAACACACACTGAACAAACTTTGCAGTATGTGTTGGCATATGGATTAGTTAAGCCCCTTCACCTAAACTGCCTTTTTAATCATGCTGTCCTGGGATATTTTCTATCCTGCAAAGTTACTTTTTTGTGTTAAAGTAACCTCTGAATTCTCTACCAATTATCTGTCTTCGATAGCCTGACCATTATTTTTGCTGTTATTGTAAAGAAAAAATTTGCAAGAAGCGGGTTTTATTTTGTCTCTGATACTCGCTCTTTTATTGCAACCACCCATCTGAAATTGAAGCCTAATTTTGTATCAAACATATTAAATTGGTTACTTTATTGTCACGTGACAAGTCACAGTGAAATTCTTTGCTTGCAAATAATCGCCACCTAAGGGCGCTGATGAAGTTACAAAATATTCACTATCTGCGGCAGATTCCCCTTTGTTCTACCCCACCCCCCGGCCAGATTGTCCATTGTTCTTCCAGGTGGAGTAAATGTCTACTTAATCTGACATTTATTCCAACTAGAATGGAGAATCTAACTTTCTGCAAAAAAAGTGAATCCTGTGGCTGGCCATAATCAAGGATGATTCTCCAAAAAACGTATTTTCCCATTTTACCACTTGAAGTAAAACAGACACAGGATGTTAGCAGTAAGTGACATCCAGTGGGGTCATTGTGTAATTGCAGTACAAATAAGTAGCTGCCAAGTATAGTGTTACCTATCGTAATTTGCAGAAATTCTATAATATTTTCTGGTGTTCTCAATAAAATTAGACTTTAATCAGACTTTTTTTTCCTGTGAATTGCATTTTTTTATCCAGAGAACATTTGGTGCATGTGTCTAACCTGAAAAATCTGCATTAAAATGTAAACTCAACCTTCATTATGAAATGAAAGTCTGACAAAAGTGTAACACTGAATCATCAAATTTCGAAATGGTTAACAATCTGAGTATGGGATACGGTCCAATTCTGACTTCCGATCAATGAAAAATAAATTGGGAAGCATTTTGAAATAGCACACCTCCAGGAAAATCTAGCTAGGCAATCTGTCTATTGCTTTGGAGATTGTTGCAAAAGACTTGTTTTGGGGAAACTGCTATAATCTGAAGAACTGTGACTGGCCATTTGACCTTTTCCTCATTAGTAGTTCCAGCTTGGCTTTCAGAGCTGGGAAGTGTCTATGGTTTACAACATAGGCCTCCAGAAAGCATTTACAATTGCATCCGATGTCACAAACATTGAGCAGAAGGTGCCACTTTTGACAGGTTGGAATTTTGAGAAATGGGAATACTGTAATGGGCAATGGGTGACGAGCTGTGTTCTCTCAGCCTCTCCTTTTCGCCACGTTTAATGGTAAATGAAGTTGGGTTTGCAGCTGACACCAATTTAGATGGGTATATAGTGCTGCAATTAAGTTGTTGAGATGTCAATCAAGTGGGGGGAAATCATTAGCAATGTGGACAAGAATTAAGTTATCTTCAAATAAGAGTAAATATTGGCAAAATATGGAACTTGAGGGCAAAGGAATTTATGTATGTTTAGCCAAATTGTCGATGCTGTTGACATTACAAAAGTAACCACAGTGACAAATGGACTATTGACATTTTTGTCAAGAAGATAGCAAGAGATGGAAGCTTTGCTTTATTTGCCCATGGCTCTGAAATGAGCCTTTTCTGGGATTTAGGTCCAGAGTGCGAACATTGACCTCAGGAAAGTTGTGTGAAATGATTTACTTAATGTTAGAGCATGAAAGTTGAATGTTATAAATTAAACCCTCAGAAATTGAAAGGTTGGATACAGACGCTATGTCATTGACAATGGTGAAATTCAAACATTGAGAGAATACAATCTTGCAACTTTAGCCAGACCATTCAAGAGTCAAGAGTGTTTTATTGTCATGTCCTGGAACGGAACAATTAAATTATATATTACGCAGGCACAAAACAAATAACAATAGCGCAAAGACAAAACCAATCCCCCAAATCTATATGGCTCAGATCTTATTTGGAGCATGTCCCGTTTAACAGCCTGATGGTTGTACAGGAAAGAAAATTAGTGTTTTCTGACAAAGGGTTGTAGAAAACTGTAATCTAAGCTTCATAGGCCGATGGCTTGTTCTGGATTGTAGGAGTGGCAGAGATGCAGTTCAGCTGCAGATCATCCCTGAGCAAAGTGCTTCCATGCTCCTATTTAATCACACTTCGTTTATGACCACGGCGTGCTCTCATGCGATGCGAATGTTATCCAAAGACGCGATGCTCATTGATTTCACTTAATTATGATTGTTTCTCAAGATAGCTACCGGAGTGCCTGCCGTCAACCTGAATAGCTTGTCAAGACTCGTGTGTCATGGAAAACGAACCTGTTCTGCTTTGGTGGAGGGAGGGGTAAGTTTGCAGTCAGTTTCTCTCCCCTCCCATTTCCTCTCTTAAAATGTTGAGACATTCCCTGAACTGATCTGGACGCCAGTTTCGTGGAAGACTTTACAAAAACAACACATTTGGACCGACTGATTCTCTTCCCTCGCCTGTGGGTGAACAAGCCGGCGCTAGGACCCAAAGGTCTTCCTGGCTCCAGGCGGGACTGATAGAAAAGCCACAACCCAGAAATGCGAGTCGAGTAGCTGACTGCGCGGAGGAGCCTTTTAAAGTCTATTGTTTTTGTTGAGCGGGCGGGAGACCGCAGCACACCGGGAAGGAGAATGAAGCCAAGAGGATCTCCGACTTGTTGATTTGTTTCACCGGCTGGCTAGCTGGAGGTTTTGCACCCAAATCCCCGACGACCAGAGGAACTACAGTCACGTTTGTTTCTGAAGCCAATAAGAGATTTAATTGAATAGTGGAGCGATGGGGACTCCGGTGAATTCTCGGAGAAGGATCCTGTCCAGAGAAATGTCGGAGGATGAAAACGTGATGTTAATGATTAAAGAGGTAAGAAACTCCGTTTCCCAAGTACTCTATTTTTAAAACGTTGCATTTTAGGTTTTTTAAAAATCAGGTTTTACATTATTTTTCAATCAAATCGGTTGCGAGGTTTCACATAAATCATTTAATAAGCTTATGCTGAATTCACCCAAGGCTAATCACACAAAACAGGAAACGAGTTTCTTTTGACTTCAGAATTATTTTATCTACTTTACATACCACAGTGTGAATCAGGCCCTGGATATGTGGAAATAAATAATCATTACAGGCGGGATGCTACATCGAACTTTGGAGTCCAAAGCTGCCTTTATACTCGTTTATTTAAACGCAGGCACACCTCTTCTCCAATGTTGGACCCCATGTAATCCACTTCATCCCCAGAACAAAAGCTCCATTTAATCAATCCTGATCTCTAATGGAAGCAACATCTTGTAAAACCTCTGGCTGTGTAAAACACGAATCTCAACAGCAAGTACTTACAATGGCAAATGACATGTTCGCCTTCAGTGTGTAAAAGAGCCAGGATATCTGCCCGAGGAAGGGTCTCAGCCTGAAACGTCACCTATCCACGTTCTCCAGAGATGCTGCCTGACCCGCTGAGTTACTCCAGCACTCTGTGAAACGTCACCTATCCATGTTCTCTACAGATACTGCCTGACCCGCTGAGTTGCTCCAACACTTTGTGTCCTTTAAGGATATTTTTATACAGGGTAGACACAAAATGCTGGAGTAATTCAGCAGGACAGGCAGCATCTCGCTTCCGGTGGAAGTGCTGGAGGCAGGCTCGATTTTATTATTTAAGAGTAAATTGGATAGGTATTATGGATAAGAGGGGATTGGAGGGTTATGGTCTGAGAGCAGGTAGATGAGACTAGGTCAGAGAGAGTGGTCGGCATGGACTGGTAGGGCCGAACGGGCCTGTTTCCGTGCTGTAGTTGTTATATGGTTATATGGAGAAGGAATGGGTGGCGTTTCGGGTCGAGACCCTTATACAGGGCCTTGGTGAGACCACACCTGAAATGTTTTGTGTCATTCTGTGCTTTTTACCAAAGAAAGGATGTACTTGTCATAGATGGAGAGCAAAGGTTTATCACACTGGTTCCAGGGATGGTGGGATTGGTGATAAGCAAGTGGAAAGGGCATGGTCTGAAACTTAAATAGTCTTACATAGCATGCTCTTAAATAGTCTGAAACTTAGCTCACTGTCAAATATCACACCAAGGTTGCAAGCAGTTTTTTTTGGCATTGGTATTGATTTATTACTGTCACATGTACAAAAGTAACCACAAAAGTTACTCCAGCACTCTGTGAAATGTCACAGTGAAAAGCTTTTGTTCGTGTGCAATCAGAGTACAATCAAGCCATACTGAAGTTCAACAGGGTAATGTAAATAGAAACTTACTAGAGGGCAAATTATAGTTTTGCAACATTGCAGTGTTACATAGAATCATTGTCATACAGCACGGAAGCAGGCCCTTCAGCCCAACTTGCCCATGCCAACCAAGATGCCCCTTCTATACTAGTCCCACCTGTCTGTGTTTGGTCCATGTCCCTTTAAATCTTTCTTATCCATGTATCTGTCTAAAAGTCTTTTAGCTATTCCAGAGAAAAAGTTCAATGTCTGCAATGAGGTAGTTTGGAAGGTGGGGAGGGACTGTGCCCTAGTTTATGGGTGGACCATTCAATGGTCTGATAATAGCAGGGGAAGAATCTGTTCCTGAATCTGGTGGTACGTGCTTTTGAGCTTTTGTATCTTCTGCCCGAGAGGGGAGAGGACGGAATAACTGGGGCAAAAAAAGGTCCTTGGTTACTTGCCTGCATTCCTGAGACAGTGTGAAGTGCAGATGGAGTCAATGGCGGGACGACTGGTTTGTGTGATGGACTGCGCTACATCCACAATCTGCGATTGCTTGCGGTCTTGAGCAGAGCTGTTCCCAGACCAAGCTGTGATCTTTCTCAATAGTATGCTTTCTGTGGTGTATCTGTGGAAGTCGGCAAGAGTTGTTGGAGACATGCCAAACCTCCATCTCCTGAGGAAGTAGAAGCATTGGTGTGCTTTTTTATAGCCGTAGCTTCAATCCATGACAGATTGTTGGTGATATTTACACCTGGAACTTGAGGCTCTCGATCATTTCCACGTCAGCACCATTGATGCTGATTGGGGCATGTACTCCACCATGCTTCCTGGAGTCAATAACTAGTTCTTTGATGCTGACATCACAAGAGTGGTTGTTATCCTGGCACCGTGTTTCTCAATTCTCTATCTCCTTCCTGTACTCCATTTCGTCATTGTTTGCGATCCGTCCCACTACAGTGGTGTTATTCTGATTTGGAGATTTGCTCGGGAGAGGGTTGGTGATAAGGAAGCTACATTTGTGATGTGAGGTGGTTGGATGTTGAACGAGCAGTCTGACAACTCTGAGGCAGTGACGGCTTCGGGAGAGGCAATGGTGAGCAAAAGCTGTGAAAGGCAATCATGCGACATGTAACTGTGCTTATCCCAAGTACCGTCTTCTCATTCCTTCTAATCCCTTCAATGTACTGATTCCCGACAAGGCTATGTGTAGATTCTTCACCTTTCCGGAAGAATTGTAACAAAGTCCATAATTGGAAGGCATTTAGGAGCTAAGGCTAGGCTGCCCTGGTTTACCATTGATGGACACAAAAAGCTGGAGTAACTCAGTGGGTCAGATCGCATCTCAGGAGAAAATGAATAGGTGACGTTTCAGGTCGAGACCCTTCTTCGGACTGAGTCAGGGGAAAGGGAAACGAGAGATATAGATGGTGATGTAGAGAGATATAGAACAAATGAATGAAAGATATGCAAAAAGGTAACGATGATAAAGGAAGCAGGCCATTGTTAGCTGTGAGCTAGGTGCGAACAAGCTACAGACAATGAGACTCAACAAGACTACTTTGAAGCTGGTGCGACTTGGGTGGGGGAGGGATGGAGAGAGGGGGGGATGCAAGGGTTACTTGAAGTTAGAGATATCAATATCATACCACTGGGGTGTAAGCTGCCCAAGCGAAATATGAGATACTGTTCCTTGAATTTGTGTTCGCCTCACTCTGACAATGGAGGAGACCCAGGACAGAAGTCAGTGTGCGAATGGGAAGGGGAATTAAAGTGTTTGGCTACCGGGAGATCATGTAGTTATCCCTTCCCAGCTTGAAAGCCTAGAAGTCAATTGTAACATCCTTGTCATGAGTCTTTAATGTAAATTAACGGCTCAAAACCTTTTAACCTATTATGTCTGTCGATTCTTTCAAGCAATCCTAAATTAATCTTGTTTTGCCCATTGTCCTTTGTTTCAAATATGTATCCGATTTTTAAATGTTTTTAAAAATGAGAACGTCTCAACCACTTCCTGTGATCAATTGGTCAATGTTGAATTGAGACTTTTTGTTCTCGCTCCTCTCTCAGTTCAGTGGCGAACTTAAACTAATGACCCTTGCCACCGACCCTGCTACGAGAGAAAATAGCCTTTCCTGATTCAGTGTGTCAAATCCGCTAATAACTTAAACAAAGACTTTGTATTTAATCTCTTGGCCTCTTTTGTTCCGCTGGAAACAGAGTATTGTAAATATATATAGCCAAAATAGACTTACAAGTCAGAAGAAATCGAGATGAAATTGTGCAATGTTCTCGTCAGACTCCACCGTATTGTGTTTATTCTGTGATCAAAACAAAACAAGAGAGGCGATCAAACCCATTTATGGTCAAGACATCACATTATAAGGAATGTCGAGAGACTTGGGTTTCAGTCTGGGCAAGGAACTGTGCATTTTCAGTATTATAAGGTTAGCATTAGGATTGACGTTTTGAAACTCCCCCTTCAAATGGCCTCAAAGATGAATATTATCAACTAACTGATGTTGGGGCCACAAAAGGCTGCACTTTTACACGACTGCCCTCATTATTTTTTTGGACTCGGTTTCTTGAATGTTCCGCATTCAAGCTCGATTATCCAATTATCAATGGAGGCGAAACCCTGGAATCATTAAAAAAAAAGATTGGTTGTTTCTATGGAGGTTTCTAAGGTTGTCTGGCTGCATGAACTGACACGGGGTGAACTGGCATTAATGATTACTGAATTCTCTGCATTTTCGCTGTGGTTAAAGTGCACCGTGGAATGAAAAGAATTCCTCCTGGTTATTCATCAAGAACTGTTGATCTTTAAACCAAGTACACGCTAGCTATCATTTGCTGAAATCAGTTTCCCTGTTTGTCCGGAATCATCCAGAATCAAAGCCACTGATTATTGCAGGGCACCGTGTAGGGAAGGGTAGTGTAGATACTGCCCCATTCCCAATAATCACCATGAACGTGTGCGTTTATGTATTCACTGACTGCTGAATATCCCTCTTCAAAAGCTGTCAAATTTCAAGACCAATGCAAAACTCTCTGGACACTGAAGTTTGCCCATGTCTTTTTGTGCACCGAGGCTATGGAGATGTTTATTATAAAGGGGCTGGTGGTTTACATTTCAAAGGATTTGAGAAAATAAAATACAAATCTGACAAGGCAACAGGCTACAGAGGTGCAGATGTGACCGGGAAGTAGTGAAATAAATCGGGATGGCTTACTGGCACTTGTGTAAATACAGATGGTGCTTGTAGCTCCTTGATTTTCTCCACTTAAGGTACCTAACACGCCTCTACTCCCACTGTACTTCACTGACAGTGTTCAATGCTGAAGCTCTCTAGATATTCCCCAGGGGCTGCCATCTGCACTGATTTATTTTCCCCTCTTTGCTCCCCACCCCCCCGAGAAGTCTACATCAAATAAGAAACATGGGGAGGATCTGCATTATTTATACGGGATGGGATGATTAAAATGGTCAACGTATAGATCAGGCAAGACAGGAATTGAAGACGTACAACACGAAACAGAAGAATGTTTCTTGCTCCTGACGACAAACGTGAAACAATTCATAGTCTGCAAAATATTTGCAACACATGGATCAATATCTTTGCCAAAGGTTTCCTTGCACACCCTTTGGCCAATATTTCTTGCAGCTCTTCATGTTCTCCTTATGTGGATATGCTTTGCCTTCTCTGGTAGCAGGCCCAAATGGGTAGAAGTGAGATCATAACTTTGAACTGTTGGGAATTACACATATAAACCCACACCCTACTCTCCTAATACATAAATAAATAGAGATTTTGAAAAACTGGCAAGTCAGTGAGCACTTGAAGGAAATGGACAGGTGATATTGCAGAATGGAAAATTCTCTGAGAATGAGTGTATTCATGAGTCGAGAGGGGTCAAACGAGGGGGCGTATTGATTGCTGAATGTTGCAAGAGATTATTGCTCAAGAATGATGTAGCAAGGTGGAGCATGCCTCTCAAATCCCAGCCGTTGCATTCCAGAGTGGTGAAAATGCCACAGAACACAGTACAAAAACTTCAAGTACAAGCCTTGATTATTCAGTGTAACTAAACGGGGTATGGCTTTCCTTACACAAATGCAAGAAAGCAAAGTGAAAGGTGAGAGAATCTACATGAGATTTACTTGCACCCGAAGAGACCAAGAGAGTTCACAAATGCCCGGACCTCCATTGAAGTCTGTGATTTCAGACAATGAGTAAATGCACTGTATTGTGGTATTGAGTGACAATAATCAGGAAACCAGCATCTGCAATTCCTTGTTTCTACATGAAAGAGCCTGTCCTTGTTTTGTGTTCAGTTGGGTAGGTAGGTAAGTTAAGATGGTGTGTCATCTCAGAAAAGGGGTGGTGTCCGGTCACAGCAGGTTGGGGACTAGTGTTGAAGTTGTGGAGAGCTATCCCACAGACGAGTCAAGCAACAGTCTAATATGATTGTCCTCACAACATTGTAGCATGAGGACAATGAGGTGGACAATCCTTCACAGTCTTTGGCACCTCCTGCCCCACTGGAGGAGGGGGTGCTTGGCATGCAGGCTGGATGGAGTTGCCATGGGGGTCTAATGTAGTTGATGTTATTGGGTCAAGCCAACCTCCTCCTGATTGTGTCCCCCCCCCCCCCCCCCCCCACCCGGCTGATAAATCAGTGCATCTCTACTTTGACCAACATCTGGAAATAGAGAGACAAGTCTCTCTTCCTCCAAGCACTGAAAGTAGCAAAGGCACAGAGTGCACTGATGATGGGGGACTTCATTGTCTGTCACCAGTAGTGGCTTGGTAAAAATATCACAAACTAAGCTCACCGTGTCCTGAACAACCTCAGGTGCTGTCTGTGTGGAGTTTGCACGTTCACCCAGATTCTGAAAAAAAACTACGAATAAAAAACCAAAACTATGCAGAAAGCGAAGTGAATCGGGCAGCCATTCGGCACACCGTGGTCAAATGCCAGGTTGTTAAAGAGTCATACAGCGTGGAAACGGGTCCTTCGGTCCAATCTGCCCACACCAACCAACATGTCCCATCTACACTAGTCCCATTACTCCCCTGACATCAATCTGAAGAAGGGTCTCGAACCGAACCGTCAACCTTTCCTTCTCTCCACAGATGTCGCCTGGCCTGCTGAGTTACTCCAGCATTTTGTCTATCTTCGATTTAAACCAGCATCTGCGGTTCTTTCCTGCACTAGTCCCACCTGCCCGCGTTTGGTGTTATACTAACTTTTTTTTTTAAAGTCACTGTTTAAACCTTTAAATCCAAACCCCTATTCCCTTTCCGCCACCTTCAAACACAGTTTTGTGCCTCAGTAATCCAGTTGATCAGGTTTCAGCCCGACAATTTTAATTCTTGTCCGAGCCCATGCGACTTGGAATAGGGCAATTCAAAACTTGCTGGCTTGTTGCAGTCCAAGTTTAAAATGAGCAAGTCACCAAACTGGGAGTTGCACTGTCACGTTGGAAAATTGATGGAGCAGGCGCTGATGTTTGGGCGTGAAGCCTTCTTTGTTTTTGCAGGTGAAACCATTGCTGGATCCTCTGCCTCCTTTATCCGATTGATTAATAATTTATTATCACACGTGGCATGTCACAGTGAAATTCTGTTTCGCATACCATACATAAAGTATGGCCCTCCCGTCCCCTCCTCATTCCCAGATCTCCCTCTATCTTCCTGTCTCCACCTATATCCTTCCTTTGTCCCGCCCCCCTGACATCAGTCTGAAGAAAGGTCTCGACCCGAAACGTCACCCATTCCTTCTCTCCCGAGATGCTGCCTGACCTGCTGAGTTACTCCAGCATTTTGTGAATAAATACCTTCTTATACGTATGGAAAGAGTCGCCATGTATAGGGTGCCACTTTTGAAGTGGACGGGACGTGTTTAAAAGTGGATTTTGTTTTAAAAATGCACCATAGATTATCTTTGGCTTTATTTATAGGCGTAGGGAACAAAAACAAGGAAGTTCAGCTTCCCCTTTTGTAAGCCGTTCAATCAATCTCAGCTGGAGTATTGTGCCCTGGGCTTGATGGTTTAGGAAAGACGTCATGGCCCTGGAGAGGATGTAGAGGAGATTTATTTGACTGATTTCAAGGATGCAGAGTTTGTGTTATGTGGTAGCACTGGAGGAGCTGAGCTGTTGTGCTTGGAGCAGTGATGGTTAGGGCGATGTGAGTGGTGGGCTCAGTGTCCTGGAGGGTGGTGCCAGAACAAACAGGCAAGTGGTTGATATTTAGAGGACACAAATTTAAGGCAAATGGCAAAAAGGACCAGAGGTGAAATAAAGTTTAAAAACGAGGAACTGCAGATGCTGGTTTACAATAAAAAGACACAAAGTGCTGGAGTAACTCGGCAGATCAGGCCACATCTTTGAAAACATAGGTGCTGTTTTGGGGCGAGACCCTTCGTCAGACTGATTGCGGTGGGGGGGGGGGGGGGGAAGAAAGCTGGAAGAGTGGAGAGGCAGAACAAAGCCTGGCAGGTAATATCAACACAGGTGAAGGGGCTTTAACGTTTAGGTTTTTTATTGTCACATGTACCGAGTTACATTGAAAAGCTTTGTTTTACATGCTCTCCAATCAAAATCACATAACACTGTACATAAATACTGAAGTTAAACTCAAGTGCAATAGTTAGAGCACGGAGGAAGATATAGAATGCAGAATATAGTTAAAATATCATTGGAACATTCAGAAATTGTGATAGATTTACAGGTAGAAAAGAGATTAAAATAGTTGAGCGATTGTGTCGGATGATACTAGATCTCTATCTGGGAAAATAGACAATAGACAATAGGTGCAGGAGTAGGCCATTCAGCCCTTCGAGCCAGCACCGCCATTCAATGCGATCATGGCTGATCACTCTCAATCAGTACCCCGTTCCTGCCTTCTCCCCATACCCCCTCACTCCGCTATCCTTAAGAGCTCTATCCAGCTCTCTCTTGAAAGCATCTAACGAACTGGCCTCCACTGCATTCTGAGGCAGAGAATTCCACACCTTCACCACTCTCTGACTGAAAAAGTTCTTCCTCATCTCCGTTCTAAATGGCCTACCCCTTATTCTTAAACTGTGGCCCCTTGTTCTGGACTCCCCCAACATTGGGAACATGTTTCCTGTCTCTAATGTGTCCAATCCCCTAATTATCTTATATGTTTCAATAAGATCCCCCCTCATCCTTCTAAATTCCAGTGTATACAAGCCTAATTGCTCCAGCCTTTCAACATACGACAGTCCCGCCATTCCGGGAATTAACCTAGTGAACCTACGCTGCACGCCCTCAATAGCAAGAATATCCTTCCTCAAATTTGGAGACCAAAACTGCACACAGTACTCCAGGTGCGGTCTCACCAGGGCCCGGTACAACTGTAGAAGGACCTCTTTGCTCCTATACTCAATAGACAATAGACAATAGACAATAGGTGCAGGAGTAGGCCATTCAGCCCTTCGAGCCAGCACCGCCATTCAATGCGATCATGGCTGATCACTATCAACTCCTCTTGTTATGAAGGCCAACATTCCATTGGCTTTCTTCACTGCCTGCTGGACCTGCATGCTTCCTTTCAGTGACTGATGCACTAGGACACCCAGATCTCGTTGAACATCCCCTCTTCCTAACTTGACACCATTCAGATAATAATCTGCCTTTCTATTCTTACTTCCAAAGTGAATAACCTCACACTTATCTACATTAAACTGCATCTGCCATGTATCCGCCCACTCACACAACCTGTCCAAGTCACCCTGCAGCCTTATTGCATCTTCCTCACAATTCACACTACCCCCAGCTTAGTATCATCTGCAAATTTGCTAATGGTACTTTTAATCCCTTCGTCTAAGTCATTAATGTATATCGTAAATAGCTGGGGTCCCAGCATCGAACCTTGCGGTACCCCACTGGTCACTGCCTGCCATTCCGAAAGGGACCCATTTATCCCCACTCTTTGCTTTCTGTCTGTCAACCAATTTTCTATCCATGTCAGTACCCTACCCCCAATACCATGTGCTCTAATTTTGCCCACTAATCTCCTATGTGGGACCTTGTCGAAAGCTTTCTGAAAGTCGAGGTACACCACATCCACTGACTCTCCCCTGTCAATTTTCCTAGTTACAGGGTACATGGTAAAAGCACCCAGTCACCAGTGCCATCTTGAGAGATCTGTGAATAGTTGTGTGATCTGTTATTCGTTGTCTGAAAGGCTGGTAGAAGCGGATTCAAGAGCAACTTTCCAAAGACCTCCCAGTCTCGGCCCTCTGAGATCTCTCTGCACCTTCAATTCTGCCCCTCCCCGCTCCTCCATATTTCTCATGCCTTCAGCTGTGAAGGTGCTAAACTCTGCTCCCTAAACCCCTCTGTTTCTCTCCCCTCCCTGAATACGCTGGGTTATCTGCAGTCATACCCCATTTGGTTCCGTGTCAGAATATGTTGGTAATTCTCTGACTGCCTTGCAACTTCACAAATCTAAAGGTGCTATATAAATAGTGTATAAAGCTGTTGGTGGTGGGTAAATAATTGGAGAGGAACCATTTACTAGGGCTTTGGGAAAAGAACACGAGGATGAGACTAACTGAGCAGCTCATTCAAACCATGAGCACAATTGTTGAACTCTAACTGGCGTTCGTCCACATTGTATCAACGTTTTCTAAGAGTTTCTTATAATATTCAGTAACCGATTCCTTGCATGGAATGGTTAACAATAGAAAAAAATCCAGCTCCTTGTCACCCTTCCACAAAGTTTTGGTCTCCACAAGCAGTGATCTCCCTTTCACATCTTGCTGTACTGAACAGCCATGGCTGTTCTTCTCGCCACTCGGTAACCAAGATGGCGACTTTGGACACGGTGACTAACTGCAGGGAGTCCAGTCTCGCATCAGCTGCTCTCCCCCATTTCACTCCGACCATTGGCAAGAAGGTACAGGAGTTTGAAAACCATAAGAGAGTTAGTTTTCAAGAGAGAGTTAGATTTCGCTCTTGGGGCTAAGGGAATCAAGGGATATGGGGGGAAAAGCCGGAACAGGGTACTGATTTTGGATGATCAGCCATGATCACATTGAATGGCGGTGCTGGCTCGAAGGGCCGAATGGCCTACTCCACCTATTTTCTATGACCTCTGGGTTCGAGAACAGCTTCTTCCCAACAACCATCAGGCTTTTGAACACTACAAAACACTAACCAAACTATGGACTGTCTTGGCTGCACTAAGGACATCAGGCTCTTTTGCACTAATATTGGGGTTATTCATTTTTTGAGTGTTTTGTTTATGTTATCTACGAGCACTGTGTGAACAGGCGTGTTAAGCTGCCGCAAGTAAGAATTTATTGTTCCGTTGTCAGTTTTCATGACAATGAAACACTCTTGACATCTGCCTCTGCCCACATCCTTACGATTTTGCAAGGGCGATTCACAAGAAAGCAGGAGACCCAGCTGTTTTTGCCACCTTAACCTAACCTGGGCAATGGCAGCGATCTTTTTAATTACTGTAAATGCAGCAATACAGAAACCAGGGGGAAGTGTTGAAGGCTATTTATGCATTTTTCTTTGTGTCTTTGAGTGCTCCCTCTAAAGTTACAGCAATAGTACAGAATTGCAGCAAAAAAGATGCGTTCCAGGAACCAACCTGAAAGCTTTGTGATCTCTCTTGCTGCTGTTGTGCTTTTAACCAGCTGGGCTGCTCACCAAAAACAGCTGCTCATCAATAACTGTCACTACAAACTAATGTTGTGTTAAATTATGTTGTTAATTCTGTCCAAATACATGTTCTTTATGAGGGATGATTTTACCTATAAACTGGATCGTCATTTTTCAAAGCTTCGTGATGCCCCTATGGCTATTTTAGTGCTGACTACCTCAGTGTTTACTCTAAGCTGGAAGCAGTTACAGCTCCTTTAAAATACCATGGGTGCTGGAAGAAAAATCTGATGTTTACTCTTATCTAGTTCCATCCAAGCAGTAAATAAAGCTTGACAACTGTTTCCAGATGGTTCCAGCGCTCGTTAAATGTTGCACAAGCTCTTGAGATTTCTGATATTTTGAAACCTCATTAATTCTTTATTCTGGTCTTAAAAAACACAAATGAGGACCAAACTACTCCTACCTCTCCTAAACACGATAGTTTGTGATGGGCTCTCCTCCTTGGGCAGTCTTGACTTGCTTCCAGTTCTGTGGTTGCCACATTGGCCTCATCAGACACCTCTGAATCCTCAGAACAGATCTAGCAAATCGAAGTCCATGAGGCAATGTGAGCGGTTAGGAGCAGGAATGTACGCAGCGACCTGTAACTTGGTGGCCTGGAATATCACTCTACCATTGGGAAGAAACCACGAGACCAACTATCAAGAGTAGTTCTCTCCATCCCTCCCCCACCATAGTTCTCCGGCTAGTTTCACTGTCCTCCTGATTACTTTTACTGTTTATACGCCTTGTTGTCAGCTTCCCCTCAGCCAACAATGAACCATTCTACATTTCCTTGATCATCATCTGCTTTCATCTGTCGTTTTCACACCTTGCCCTTCCATATCAGTTTCCCTCGCCCCAGACTCTCAGTCTGAAGAAGGGACTCGACAACACCATGTGGAAGAAGTGCGGCAGCTCACCACCAAGAGCAATGAATGAAATTCAATAGATGCTGGCCTTGCCAATGACACCCAGACCCTGAAAATGAATGATGTACCATTGGCCTCTTGCGAGTACATAGCCGCTGCTGCAGTCAGACGCAATACTGACGTTGTGCTGACACAATCTGACCTCTGTGGATCAGGGTGGGGAATAATTGTCATCTGAAGTGAAGCAATCCAGAGAAGTGAGAAAGGAATGTCAAATGTGGGGGTGGAGAGGAATAATGTGAATCCAGATGTAGCATCAACCTGTACCTGTTCCGTAGGGGAGAGAAACACAGCAAAACCAAGGGCCGTTTTCACACTGCATGTTTGAATATCAAGAGTCATGTTCAAGAGTGTTTAATTGTCATATGTACTGAAAATGGAACAATGAATTTTTTACTTGCAGCAGCAGAACAGGTCTGTGGTGGGCACAGTACTCGTAGATAACATAATGGAACAAAAAAGGTTCAATTAGGTTAAAAAAAGATGCACTTTGTGTGCTGGAATTGGAACGTGAGAAAAATTGTTCAGTCAAGAGCAATATGTATATCTTCCAGTGTAGGATGAAATGCAGATGCTGGTTTACACCACAGATAGACAAAATGCTGGAGGAGCTCATCGGGACGGGTAGCATCTCTGGAGAGAAGGAATGGGTGACATTTTGGGTCGAGACCCTACTTCAATGGTGATGGGCATGTGAGAGATTGCAAGGAGATAAGTGGGACAATGGGTTTATTATTTAGTGTTAGTAACGGGATTCTTGATTACTACGGGTGTCAGGGGTTATGGGGAGAAGGCAGGAGCACGGGGTTAGGAGGGAGAGATAGATCAGCTATGATTGAATGGTGGAGTAGACTTGATGGGCCGAATGGCCTAATTCTGCTATCATTTATGACATGGGATTACTGAGAGGCAGCACAGACTCGGCGGGCTGACTGACTGTTTTCTACATTGTCAGGAAATATGAAAACATGAATAATACCTCTGCTCTTGCCTTTGTTGGCTGACGACCGTTGTGTGCATCACTCCCCTTCTGTTTCTCTTTGTAGGCCGATGCAAAGTTCAATGCCAGGAAAGCTTCGCTTGCTGAGGTCAAGGAGGCTTGTATGAAGAAATTGGTGCAACAGCAGCAACAGGTAAAGCACAGTATCTAAACACATCCCTCACGGCAATTGTCCCCGTACAGTGTTACATAGAAAATAGGTGCAGGAGTAGGCCATTCGGCCCTTCGAGCCTGCACCGCCATTCAATATGATCATGGCTAATCATCCAGCTCAGTAACCTGTACCTGCCTTCTCTCCATACCCCCTGATCCCTTTAGCCACAAGGGCCACATCTAACTCCCTCTTAAATATAGCCAATGAACTGGCCTCAACTACCTTCTGTGGCAGAGAATTCCACAGACTCACCACTTTCTGTGTGAGGAAATGTTTTCTCATCTCGGTCCTAAAAGACTTCCCCCTTATCCTTAAGCTGTGACCCCCCCGGTTCTGGACTTCCCCAACATCGGGAACAATCTTCCCGCATCTAGCCTCTCCAACCCCTTAAGAATTTTATATGTTTCTATAAGATCCCCCCTCAGTCTTCTAAATTCCAGCGAGTATAAGCCTAGTCTATCCAGTCTTTCTTCATATGAAAGTCCCGCCATCCCAGGGATCAATCTGGTGAACCTTCTCTGTACTCCCTCTAAGGCAAGAACGTCTTTCCTCAGATTAGGAGACCAAAACTGCACACAATACTCCAGGTGCGGTCACTTCTGTACATCACTTTCTGTACAAATAAGTGATGAGAGGAATCCCTGTGGAGAACAATGGCACGTGATGACACGCAACAACCTTACGAGAAAGAAATCTTTCCATTGGAGCACATTGTGTCGAAACTGTCTCTTGCGAGGTCTTCCAATAATATCACTGGGATAGACACAAAAAGCTGGAGTAACTCAGCGGGACAGGCAGTATCTCTGGAGAGAAGGAATGGGTAACGTACAGTCTAAAGAAGGGTCTTGACCCGAAACGTCACCCATTCCTTCTCTCCAGAGATGCTGCCTGTCCCGCTGAGTCACTCCAGCATTTTGTGTCTATCTTCGGTTTAAACCTGCATCTGGTGTTCCTTCCTACACATATCACTGGGATTATAGTATAAGAAAATAACTGCAGATGCTGGTACAAATCGAAGGTCACAAAATGCTGGAGTAACTCAGCAGGTCAGGCAGCATCTCGGGAGAGAAGGAATGGGTGACGTTTCGGGTCGAGACCCTTCTTCAGACTGAAGAAGGTTCTCGACCCGAAACGTCACCCATTCCTTCTCTCCCGAGATGCTGCCTGACCTGCTGAGTATCACTGGGATTATGTACCTACAGTATTACCATATATCCAAACATTGCCAGTCATTGTATTCTTTAGCCAGATCAGCACAATAATTAACTAGGAATGTGATCAATTGAGAACAATTTGCCATTTGGTTGTTCCAAGAAAAAAATCGTGCAATGCTTGAATTTGTTTTGTCTTGCACAGACTGATTAATATTTTAAAACAAGAACAATAAATTGTCCATTTTTAAATCAGGAAATGTAAGAAAGAAAATAACTAGATTTGTTGTTGAAATGAACTATGGCATTGTGAATCAAGCATAATCTAAAATCTGGAAAATATTGAAACATTGTTCGCTTGAATAAATTGGTTGAAGGGAACTCCTATCTATTCCCTGCTCCCCCTCAAACCACCTGCCCCCCCTTATCCTGTCAGCCCCTGCCTCAGTTCTCCCCAATCTCCACCACCGACCTCTGACCTCTTCACAGGAATAAAAACTGCCACCTGCTCTCTGGACCCCATCCCCTCCAGCGTTGTCAAGGCCTGCCTTCCTGCTCTCTCTCCACTTATCACTGCAACAATAAACTCCTCCCTGTCCACTGGCATCGTCCTGCCATCCCTCAAAATCGCTGCTGTCACCCCCATTCTGAAAAAACCTGGTCTAAACCCTGACACCCCAAACAACTTCAGACCAATCTCCAACCTACCCTTTCTGTCCAAAGTTTTGGAACGTGCTGTAGCTTCCCAACTCAAATACCACCTCTCTACCAATAACCTGTATGAAACTTTCCAATCCGGATTCCGCTCAAACCACTGTACTGAAACTGCGCTCCTCAAAATCACAAACGACATTCTCCTCTCCTCCGACGCTGGCAACCTCAACATCCTCATCCTACTTGACCTCAGCGCCGCCTTTGACACCATAAATCACTCCATTCTCCTCACCCGACTTGAAACCTCCCTTAACATCACCGGCACAGCCCTATCCTGGTTCAAATCTTACCTCTCTGACAGACACCAGTTCATCTCCATTAACAACTGTAAATCCCCCACCGCTCCTCTCCCCCAAGGTGTCCCCCAAGGCTCAGTCCTTGGCCCCCTCCTCTTCATCCTCTACCTGTTCCCCCTTGGTCAATTAATCCGCCGTCATGGTCTCAACTTCCACTGCTTCGCCGATGATATCCAGCTCCTCATCTCCACCAAGTCAATCTCCCCCACCACACACTCTACACTGACAAACTGCATCACTGAAATAAAATCTTGGCTTCAATCAAACTTCCTCAAACTCAATTGCAACAAATCTGAAATCATCATCATTGGTCCAAAAACGCTCACCAAATCCACCCAAAACTTCATCCTCAACATTGATGGTCTCCCAGTATCCACCTCACCTCACATCCGGAATCTTGGAATCATCCTTGATCAAACCCTCTCCTTCGACAAACACATCAAACACATCACAAAGACAGCCTTCTTCCACCTCAAAAACATTGCCCGTCTCCGTCCATCCCTCTCCTCCACAGCTGCAGAAACCCTCATCCACGCCTTCATCACCTCCCGTCTGGACTACTGCAACAGCCTCCTCTATGGCGCACCCTCAAAAATCATCAATAAACTTCAATACATTCAAAACTCCGCTGCCCGTCTACTCACACACACCTCGATCCGTGACCATATCACCCCCGTCCTTTATAAACTCCACTGGCTCCCCATCCCTCAGAGAATCCAGTACAAAATCCTCCTCATAACATACAAAGCCCTCCATAACCTGGCCCCATCCTACCTGACCGACCTCCTCCACAGGCACACTCCCACCTGCACCCTCCGCTCTGCCGCTGCCAATCTCCTATCCCCCCACATCCGGACCAAACTCAAATCCTGGGGGGACAGGGCTTTCTCCATCGCTGCTCCCACCCTATGGAACTCACTACCCCAAACCGTTAGAGACTCCTCCACACTCACCACATTCAAAACATCACTGAAGTCTCACCTGTTCAGTACTGCCTTCAACCACTGAAGGTCACCTCACCTTCTGTCTCCTTTCTCTGTTCATTTATTTATTTACTTATTTATCTATTTATTAATTTCCCTATGTTCTCAAAATCTCTGTAAAGCGTCTTTGAGTATATGAAAAGCGCTATATAAATAAAATGCATTATTATTATTATTATTATTCGGACAGATTTTTTTTCTTCTAAAAATAACTGAAATTTCAATATTCAAATTTGAATTTTGATGAAGTTTGGGTGTGTTCAAGACTTTCTTTTGTGCAGCACATTCACAATTTGCATCTTGCACCAAGGAACACAGCAGTTAATACGTGCTGTTCTTGTTCCGTCCTCGAAATAAATACAGATAATATTGGAACCACTTGGCTGATCAGGCAGCAGCTGTGGAAAAAGAAACCGTGTTTGTTTTGGGTCTGCGATCCTTCAGAAGTGGGAGAGACAAGTTAGTTAAAGTAGTAAGGACGGAAGGAAGGGGGATGGGTAAAAGAGTATATTTTAGCCAGCGATAGAGAATAATAGACCAAAGGAGAATATCCTGCCTGTGAGTACTGGCTCTTGTCTGGAAATGTCCAGTTGATTTTAATTCCCTGCTCTTTCTCTATAGCCCTGTCAGATTTCCTCTTTGTATTCAACTCTGGTTTTATTCATCATGAAGTGGTTATTGTTTGGGCTAACTGCTTGTGAGCCGAATGCATTTGAAGCATGGAAGTTTGAGGATACAGAATAGTCGCTGTTAAAATAAATTTCTACCCTTGTCCCCATCAAAGACTCCCCAGGAACCTGTGCAGTGCCAAGCTGATGTCCCTACTCCAGCAAGTAGGGTCATCAACTTACTTGACGGTCCCACCAAGGTTTTAAGTGTGCAGACAAGCTTTTGCTTAATTATTTGTCCGATGTAGTGCGGCAAGTACATTGGGGTAGATTTCCCATAAAGATACTCTTGTTCTTCTGCTGTAACGTAGGCGGAACCCGCAGGAGAGCAGCGGACGTTTGTAGAGAAATTACAGTGATCTTTAGATGCAGTGTCTGTCTTTTATCATCGCCTGTGGATTGAGACAAGATGCAAATTAAAGGGAAAAGTTAGATGGCAGGAGAGAGCCAGACTTCAATTAAAAACCTTTGATCATGAAAGATCTCCTTTTAAACATGTTTTTCATAATGTTTCTTTACCCTATATCTATTTACTGCTTGAGGAGCTAATGGAAAAACAAGATGCTGACCAGGTAGACTGTTTCCTGCTCGGATTTTGTTCCAAGCAGAATATTCAGTTTTTAACGACAACTGATGATAGCAGAGTCAGGGGGTATGGGGAGAGGACAGGAACGGGGTACTGATTGTGGATGATCAGCCATGATCACATTGAATGGTGGTGCTGGCTCGAAGGGCAGAATGGCCTACTCCTAACTGATCTATGAATTGCATTAATTAATCAGATCAATAATTAACTATTAAGAGAACCAAGCGCTACATGATTAGTGCAGGAAACTGGTGAATATATCATCCATGATCTTATTGAATGGTGGAGCAGGCATGAGGGGTTGAATGGCCTACCCCTCCTCCTATTTATTGTAAGTTAACAGGGTAGAAGAATACATATCACATTGGACATTCCTTAATAGTACCTTGAACAGCAACAAAATTATGCAGGGCAATATTTGATCGCTTAAACTAACTTTCAATTCTGTTATCTCAACGTTCTTTACGGAACTACTTCAAGGAAATGATTAACGAAATGACCGTTTTGTTGGGAATTTGTTGCAAAAATCTATTACTTTGGGAAGATAATAGAATTTGGGCTAATGAAATTTCTAACTCCATTTGTTAAGCAGTGTTTATTTTTTGTATGTTCTTATAGACGTGTGTAAAATCATGAGAGAAATAGATGGGGTAGACACAGAGTCTCTTGCCCAGAATAGGGGAATCAAGCACCAGAGGGCATAGGTTTAAGGTGAGGGGGGAAAAAGATTTAAAAGGAACTTGAGGGTGGTGGACGTATGGAACAAGCTGCCGGAGGAGGTAGTTGAGGCAGAGGCTATTGCAATGTTTAAGAAGCAATTAGACATGTACATGGATTGGACAAGTTTGGAGGGATATGGGGCAAATGCAGGCAAGTAGGACTAGTGTAGATGGGACATGTGGGCAAGTTGGGCTGAAGGGCCTGTTTCCACACTGTATGACTAACTTATTGTGTGCATGCACCTATAGTTACATTACGTTTTGTATGTTGAGAAATTATTATTGAAATGATGATTCCTCTGTGAGCATAAACTGTTGTTTTCATATTGTCCTTGTGTAGAACACCCAGGAAGACTTCAAAGAGAAGTACATGGATGCGGTCGAGTCGATTGGCCATTTGGAAACTGAGAAGGTGTTGCTCATGTACGAGGTGGAGCGGCTGAGGGATGTCCTGGAGAGCACAGAGGAGGAGCTGGCTGAGCTTCACTGGAAACATCAGCAAATAACCAGGGTACCATGTCCTGGCTCCTACGAATTTGAAGGAACTCTGTGTCAAATTGTCTTCAAAACAATAACCAACACTTGAGGGTACCCGAGCATGAAATTGGCTCACTACCCCCAAATACCCTCTTATTAATGCAGCTCCATCAATAATGTCCCTATATTCCTTTCCCCTCCACAGACCCCTTGTAATAACCATTACTGTTCCAGCATGTTCATGTTCTTTATAGATCTGCCAGATTGGACTTTTTTTATTATGAAATATGGATTAGCCCAACCCTATTAATTGGCATACTATTTGCACAGCAAAATGCCACAGCCACAGTCTGAAGAAGGGTCCCAACTCAAAATGCTGCCTGTCCATGTCCCTCCACTGATGCTGCCTGACCCGCTGTGTTATTGCAGCACTTAGTATTTTGCTCAAGATTGCAGCATCTGCAGTCGCCTGATCTCCAAGGCCAGTGTGTTTGGCAGACCTAATTCTGAGCTTTGTGCCATTATTTAATGTACAACTGCGTACTGTTCAGATCAAAGGGCATCAGACTAACTGGTGTACATAACGTCACGAGAGAAATAAGCTTGCTCTGCATATGTTGGAGTGGTGGTGGGTTTTAGCACAAAATTAACCGTGAGTGACCAGAAAGTGTTAGTTGCAAGAAGAAACACACGGTGGTCGTATCATTCAACTTTGGAAAAGAGCAGTAAATTTAAGAGTTTACGTACTATGTCTGTTGAGTGATTCTCTAGGGATGCCACCTGACCTGCTGAGTTACTCCAGCATCTTGTGTCTTTCCTTGTTGAGTGATTACGGTTTTTTCATTCAATTAACAGGAGCTGGAAAAGGAGAAAGTTGCCAAATATTTATTGTTGCAGAAAATGAATTGCATGAAGGAGCAACTGGAAGAGAGAAAGATGAACGAGGTGAGAATTATGAAGGCAAAGTCTGACGTGTGTTATGTTGCAGCTTGGGCCTTGGGGAAATTGTATCTGATCAATGGATGGGCACTGTGGCGCAGCAGTAGAGTTGCTGCCTTACAGAGCTTGCAGCGTCGAAGACCCGGGTTTAATCCCGACTACGGGTGTTGTCTGTACGGAGTTTGTACGTTGTCCCCGTGACCGCATTGCTTTCTCGGAGATCTTCGATTTCCTCCCACACTCCAAAGACGTACAGGTATGAAGGTTAATTGGCTTGGTGTATGTGTAAATTGTCCCTAGTGTGTGTAGGATAGTGTTAATGTGCGGGATCGCTGGTCGGCGTGGACTCGGGCCAAAGGGCCTGTTTCCGCCCTGTATCGCTAAACTAAACTGAAAACTTGGAAACTTTGGGGGCCGTGCTCGATCTGTTGAGTGCTCCCCTCTACTGGGTAAGCTGCCCCATAGATATTTATCAGCTTTTTATTTATTAATTTTCTGGGATGAGAGTGGGCCAGAACAGTGGGGGAAGGGAGGACTGGAGCAGTTGGGGGAGAGATGGCTGCAGTAGTGAGGTAGAGCAGACTGGAGTAGTGGGGGGAGTGAGTGGGCCAGAGACACAATGTGGAGAGTGGGCCTGAAGAGTGGGGAATCCGTTATCCCAACCTGAGACACAATGTAAAAAGCAGTTTCATGTCTGGATTTACAAACCTAGGAAGTTTTTTAAAATATCATTTCACTCATTAGCATCACAGAGCTAAAGAAGCCATTTACTCGTTATTATCTGTCAGCTACGTAACACAACTTTACAATTAGAATTTGGATTCACTCAGCCCCATTTTTTTTTTAAACTTCCCTTTTAAAAGTTGCTCTTGCATCTGCGTCCTCTGCCTTTTCAGGCTGTGCGTTTCTGATAATAATGTTTATTTTTTAAAAGGAAAGGTCTCCTCCCCTTCCTCTTTGTTTTTCTGCCGGTCTTCAACCTGCCCTTTGATCATCAATCTTCCTGACACTGGAAACTGCTCCCACTATCTACGTCAAAACTCTACATCATTTTGCGCACAGCTGTTAAGTTCCCCCTTGACCCCTGTGGACGACAATCTCAGCTTCTCTGCTTTTCTTGTTCTTGGTATCGTCTTGGCAAACCTTCTCTGTGCCTCTGTGTGGGCCTTGACGTCTTTCCTGCAGTGAGATGCCAAGATTGGACACACAGCTCTAGCCAAGGCCTTGCCAATGATTCATCATAAATTCCCCAAAATATCTTTTTAATATCTTTTAAATCTCTCCATTTTACACTCGATTGTGGCCGTTTGGGAAGACACAAATCTTAAATAGAAACTGAATTCTAATAATGGGAGGAATAAAAAAAACAACTGAATGTTGCATGCAATTTGAAAAGATATCTAAAATAGTCAATGCTTGATTTAACCTTATTGTGAGACTAGCTAGTAGGTCTACTAAACTTTCCCCTCTATGCGAGCTTGTTTCTTGTACATTTTGAAAGCAATGACCAAATATATTACTGCACCTCTAACTTCCATTACTCATTAACTAATTGTGGTGCATTTCCACAGGCTGTTGAAATGACTACCACGAATGATATGGATCCAGGTATCCAGGGCAACCTTAAACACAAGGAATATTCAGGTGCAAGGAAAATGGAGTTGAAAGCGGCTGATTATGGCACGCAGCAACTTTGGAGCTCACCAGCAAACTTAGCAGATGGAGAGCAGAAACACTTAACAAACAGCAACTTTGAAGCTAAACACAATATGCAACGTCAAACAAAAATACTCGCACAACGAGGTGCAGATGACGTGCTTTTGGAAGAATCTACTCGTCTGATAAAGGCTGGTGAAAATATGATGGTTGCAGAAAAAGTGAACCATGTTCACCATTGTGAGGCTGAAAGATCCAAATTGAATAACGTCATGGAAGGCAGTGGAAGTGAAACTTTTGAACCTGTCAAGGTGGACAGTGAAAGAAGCGACCCGGAAAGCAAGGGTCAAAAAGAGGAAGAGCTAATCTTTGAGGCAAGTCGAGTTTCTTTGGAGGAGAGTGCAAGCAATGAGAAACAAAGTGATGATGAGGCAAGAGAGCAAGTGGCTGGTGACCATTCTTTGAGTAACGCAGTGAAAGAGGAAGAAAGAAAGCAAATTGAACAAAAGAAAACCATTATGATGGAAATGCCTGATGGAACAAACCTGGAATCAACAGATGTTTGTGGTGTAACCCCAGGAGAAACCAGATGGGAGGGAACTAAAGAGAGGAACAGGGAAGCAATATCTTCAGGTAAAAGTTACAAAGAATTGGGAATGGATTGCAAGGCTGAGGATTTCGAAAGTGGTGGAGTTGGAAGAGCTGATGATGAACGGATAGAGTGTGGCAGAAATAAAGAAGAGGTCACCAACCCGTTTCAGAGTATGAAAGAAACCATTCCAAGTCTTGCAAAGGATGGAGTGTCTGTGAATCTGAAGCAAGATTTTGGGTCAGACAATGAGCAACAGCATGGAAAAGTAATGTCTGAAGAGAACAAGAATCCAGTGAAGAATCAAGAGATGGATAGATGGTTACAAAGTTCCATTGATGAAATAAATCAAGAAGCCTACAGTGGAAGGAAAGAAGGCGAGGATATCAATGAAAAAGCAAGAGTAGGTCTATTACAAGAGGATAATGCAGATGAGGGGAATGAAATGAATGTAGATTTAGATGCACAAGAGCATAACATTGGAATGAGTGGATCAGTTCAGGTGGAAGGGAAACAAACGCACAATGGTAGCAACACTGAGGAAAACAATGGTGGGAGGGAGAAGAGCCCATTTGATATGTTTGTGCAAATGATTAGAACGATAATAACACAGAAGAACCTTGCAAAAAATGAGGGCCAGGCGAGCAGGAAGGATGATGTTGATGAGTGCAGGAGTGAGGTGCATGAGGAAAGGGACGAGGAAATAAAAGAGCAGAATGAGGAACATCAAGAACTATATGTGGGAGAAGAGGAAAAAGAGTTAGAATCACCAGGAGATGGGTATGGGGAGAAAAGGGGGAATGATACAAGTGGGCAGGGACTGCTCGAAGGTACACTCAAGCTGACAGGACCGGAAGGAAGGAAGGCTGCAAGGGAATTTGTTGGAGAAGCAGAGGGAGTCTTGGATGATCTATCTGATGAGGAAATGCACGATGCAGCAGAAAGTATGGCATCTGAACCAAAAGCTGCCTTGTGTGATGGAGAAAGGAAATCAGACACTGAAGATGATCCTGAAAACACCACAGAGGACGAGATGGGGTTTGGGCAGAGTTTGAATAGAAACGAGAGTCTCAGGCGACACATGAAAAACAAAGACGGGTGTCAGGTTTCGTAGAGTTCCTGTCGTGTTTCCAACTATATAAATCTTGAGGCTGAAAAGGCCTCAAAGGCTTCATAGAAAATAGGTGAAGGAATAGGCCATTCGGCCATTCGGCCCTTCGAGCCAGCACCGCCATTCAATATGATCATGGCTGATCATCCAAAATCAGTACCCCGTTCTAGCTTTTTCCCCATATCCCTTGATTCCCTGAGCCCAAAGAGCTAAATCTAACTCTCTCTTGAAAACTAAAAACATTCCGAAACCTTGCACAAATTAGATCTTTTAAATCATCATAACACTGATAATTTCTGTTGCAAAGACTTTCATTTTTTAACTGAAAAGTAAATCATACTTGGAATGTAAATAAGTTGATCTTGTGGAAATAATTTTATGATTGCTTTTCTCAATGCATTGCACCTCAGTTTTTAGATTGAATTGATTGAGGAATAAATAGCCTGTCTTTATACGCCTATTATATGTTATAAGGCTCCTTTTGCCTTTGGGCTGTTATCGTTTCACCATGCCAATTAAGAAATCTGGACAGCCCTGGACAAACCTCAGAATCTGAAGAAGTTAGCAATGAACTGACAGAAACCTTTCTGAACGTTAATGTGTCTGTTGCCTGTTTTAGGCTGTAAGGGGTTTTAGGATAACAAGATAAACATTTTGAGATGTGAAACATGTGATCTATATTGAAGGTTAGAGTAGTATTTCTGAAGCATATGAAGCACAGTGCTATTTTAAAGACGTGGGTGATATTATAGCCCTTTGTAACTGTGGCTGTGTCACTCACTGCACTTCTGTTCACTTCCTTTTCACTCGAGTCCAACTGAACCTGCATTTGATGTTCCTTCTTTAAATGGGCCCAGCAGAGATGAAGATGTTACTCTGCCAAAGATGCCTCAGCAATACTGCTGTGCTGTGGCAGTCTGAGGGCCCTGAAATGATTTTGGGATTGACAAATGTGCTGTAGCCCTGACGATTGCGAATGCTGCAATCTACCGTAATACAAGCTTTCTTCCACCAGATGGTGTGATCAACCAACTGGGTGTTGTCTGTTCTCATAGTCAACTGTCCTTCATGTTCTTGTACTTAAGTTGGGACAATAAAATCGAAATAAACGAGATGTATTCTTTTTGTATTGCGCAATGCTGTTTCAAAGTTATGCGGCTCTCGAAAACGCATCAGTCTATTTGCATGCAAATGTTATTCATGAGGTATGTGTTGCACCTATCCTGCTGAAAGTTGTACATCTGACATAATGTACATCTTTCTCCTTCCCCACTCCTTTCAACCTAGTTCTGTAATTTGCTGCTCGTGGCACATGTCCCTTTACAGTTGAGGGACTGACTGCGGATTGGGTCAAACAGATCTGTTGCTGCAAATTGGACCCTGTTCTTGCACCCCCCTCTTTCTCCCACCCCTTCTCCCCGTTCCCATGCTGACCCACCAATTGTGCCTCCACACTGTTCCAACCGAAACAGTGGTAACTTCAGACCTTGGTTGTAGCCTTTATTTCCCCATCACTTTCTGCTCCTGCCCTTCTGTTTTAAAACTGCTTCCACATCGCTCATCTTCAGCCTAGATCAAAATGGGGAGGAGTCTCATTGGAACAGCATCCCATGTGGTGATAGGTATAACTACACCTCACTGCTTGCAGGTGAACGCACTTGTCTAAACACACACTGAAGCAATGGGCCTAACGTGCTTGGTTCCTTGTATTGGTTGAAATTGTTGACTGCAAGTTCCCATTCTTGAAATGGGTAACGTCCATACAGGAATATAATAGTCACATGCCACCTGTTGCAAGGTAACAGGTTCAAGGATCTGACTAGTAGAACAGAAAAAGGCTCACTTGTCTAACAAATCAGATTTATTGGCAAGTGAGCAAAAAATACTTGCCTCGGTATGTGCCTTGCAGCAGCACACCTCCCGATCTCTCTGCCTCCGTCTGCGACGCTGATCGCGACTCAGCCCGTCGGTGTACCCCCCTCGTACACAAACTAACATGTCTTACAGGTGCCTGCAGGCAGAAATCAGCTGTTGAAATCAGCTGTTGAAGTAAGTCCTGGCCAATAGCGCTGCTCCCAAATTCAAACTGCACCCAATGGCAGGGGACTGCATCCGAGCAAGGCCCTCTTCCCCCCCCCCCCCCCCCCCCCCCGCAAACAAACGCTACCGGCCGCAGACTGGCGCGTAAAGCAATACACACAGCGCTATAGACTTGGCGCGCAAAGGTAATACAGCTCTGCCTGTTTGGCGAGCAAAGGTCTAAACAGTGTTGTCGGTTTACAATACAATATGTCTTTATTGTCATTGTACAGGGGTACAACGAGATTGGGAATGTGCCTCCCATACGATGGAATAAATTAATTAGCTAGTCAGTATTAATTTAAACAACCCAATGAAACAAATTGTAACAGTTTTAAAACAGAATAAAGTGCAAGTAGATCTGTGCCGGATCACTGTGCGATGTGACAATCCGGCTCAGCAGGACCGGTTCATAGCAGCTATGGCCCTGGGGATGAAGCTGTTCCTGAGTCTGGAGGTGCGGGCGTAGAAGACCTTGTATCGTCTGCCCGATGGTAGAAGTTCGAACAGACTGTTACAGGGGTGTGAAGAGTCTTTGTGGATGCTGGTGGCTTTTCTGAGGCATCGTGTGTTGTAGATGCCCTTCAAGGCTGGTAGATGTGTTCCGATGGTCCTCTGACCTCTATGGACTACCCGCTGAAGAGCTTTCCTCTCTGCCTCCGTGCAGCTGAGATACCACACAGGGATGCCATGTGTTAGGATGCTCTCTATGGTGCAGCGATAGAATGTCGTCAGCAGCTGTTGGGGTAGACCAGACTTCTTCAGTGTTCTTAGGTAGAACAGTTGTTGCTGTGCCTTCTTGACCAGCGCAGCAGTGTTATTGGACCATGTTAGGCCCTCCGAAATGTGAGTGCCCAGAAACTTGAAGCTGTACACTCTCTCCACACTGTCCCCGTTGTTAAAGAACGGGGCGTATTCCCCGTTGTTAAAGAACGGGGCGTATTCCCCGTTGTGTGACCTACGGAAGTTGATGATCAGCTCCTTGGTCTTGGTGGTATTTAGGGACAGGTTGTTATCAGAGCACCAATCCGCCAGGTTCTGCACCTCCGCTCTGTATTTTGTTTCATCACCGTTGGTGATCAGCCCGATCACCATTGTGTCGTCTGCAAACTTGACAATGGTGTTGGTGTCGAATGCAGGAACACAGTCGTGTGTGAAGAGGGAGTAGAGCATGGGGCTCAGAACACAGCCCTGTGGTGTGCCGGTACTCGGGGTGATAGTGGAGGACAGGTGCGGGCCCATTCTCACTGCCTGCGGTCGCTCCAGCAGGAAGTCCAAGATCCAGTCGCATAGAAACATAGAAAATAGGTGCAGGAGTAGGCCATTCGGCCCTTCGAGCCTGCACCGCCATTCAATATTATCATGGCTGATCATCCAACTCAGTATCCCGTACCTGCCTTCTCTCCATAACCCCTGACCCCTTTAGCCACAAGGGCCACATCTAACTCCCTCTTAAATATAGCCAATAACTGGCCTCAACTACCTTCTGTGGCAGAGAATTCCACAGATTCACCACACTCTGTGTGGAAAAAAAACGTTCTCATCTCGGTCCTAAAAGACTTCCCCCTTATCCTTAAACTGTGACCCCTTGTTCTGGACTTCCCCAACATCGGGAACAATCTTCCTGCATCTAGCCTGTCCAACCCCTTAAGAATTTTGTAAGTTTCTATAAGATCCCCCCTCAATCTTCTAAATTCCAGCGAGTACAAGCCGAGTCTATCCAGTCTTTCTTCATATGAAAGTCCTGCCATCCCAGGAATCAATCTGGTGAACCTTCTCTGTACTCCCTCTATGGCAAGAATGTCTTTCCTCAGATTAGGAGACCAAAACTGGATAAACTGGCATAACGACGAGCTGAGGCCTAGCTGGTGGAGTTTGGTGATGAGCTTGGTGGGGATGACCATGTTCAAGGCAGAGCTATAGTCAATGAATAGCATCCTCACGTACATGCCCTGTCTCTCCAGGTGAGTCAGGACAGTGTGAAGAGCCAGAGAGATGGCGTCCTCTGTGGATCTGTTTTCCCTGTATGCAAATTGATGTGGGTCCAGTGAGTAAGGGATGCTGGATTTGATGTGTGAGAGGACCAGCCTTTCAAAGCACTTCATGACTATAGGAGTTAGGGCAACCGGACGGTAGTCGTTCAGGTTGGTGATCTTTGCTGTTTTCGGCACCGGCACTATGGTAGCCGACTTGGGGACCTTAGCCAGAGATAATGACAGGTTAAAGATCCTGGTGAATACCTCAGCCAACTGTTCGGCACATTCCTTAAGTACCCTTCCTTAAACTCCATCCGGGCCTGCAGCCTTGCGTGGGTTGACCCTTTGCAGAGCGCGTTGTACCTCCTGTGTGCTCAGTTGCAAGACCAGTCCCTCCGCCTCGGCTGGGGTTCTTCCACTCAAGGTGGTGTTGCCAGTTTCGAAGCGGACAAAGAAGGTGTTTAGCTCGTTGGTTAGTGTGATATCGCTGTGGGGGCAGGCAGGGCTGCTCTTGTAGCCAGTGATGTCCCTGACACCCTGCCACATGCATCTGGTGTCTGTGGTATTGAAGTGGTCTTCCACCCGTTGCCTGTGGGTATCTTTGGCCCTTTTAATACCTCTGTTCAGGTTTGACCTGGCAACACTATGCTGAAGTGTCACCAGATTTAAAGGCGTGCCCTCAACAGGTTCTGTACCTCCTTATTCATCCAGGGTTTCTGGTTTGGGAACATCTTTATTTCCTTGTCCTCCGTGACATTCTCCACACAGCAGTTGATGTAGGAGAGCACAGTGGATGTGTACTCCTCCAAGTCTACCTCTGAACCGCAGGTCGCCTGTTGTGCAAACAGGTCCCAGTCGGTGCGATCAAAGCAGTCCTGGAGTTGTAGGATGGCATCCTCGGGCCATATTTTGACCGTCTTTATTGTAGGTTTGGTCTTGCGGATGAGGGGTTTGTATGCGGGCAGTAGAAACAGTGAGAGGTGATCGGATTGTCCCAGGGGTGGGCAGGGGAGAGCTCTGTAGGCGTCCTTTACGTTGGTGTACACTTTATCCAGCGTGTTTGAGCCCCTGATAGGGCACTGCACATGCTGGTGGAATTTGTGGAGCGCGGCTCGTAGGTCAACCTGATTAAAGTCCCCGGCAACAATGAAGGCACCGTCGGGGTGGGCATCCTGCTGCTTGCTGATGGCCGAGTGCAGCTGTGCTAGCGCTAGGTTAGCATTAGCCTGTGGGGGAATGTATGTGGCCATGATGATGACCACAGTAAACTCCCGAGGCAGATAGAACGGCCTACATTTGAGCAGTAGGTACTCCAGGTCTGGGGAACAGTAGCTATCTATTGCGGAGTGGTTGGTGCACCAGTCATTGTTAATGTAGATACAGAGCCCACCGCCCTTACTCTAGCATGAGAGGATTTAAACAAAGCGTTGTCAGCCACAGCACTATGGGCTTTAAACGTAACGCAATGGCCACAGCACAATGGGTCACAGACTGTTCGGGCAAAATTCCCATATAACACCACCCCACCCTCTCATTTTCTAAAGCAGCCTTACTTGTTACAAGGTGGAGCTACAACAGAGGAGCCAACATTCTACAGTGCTGGTGTATATCTCTCCTGGAGAGAGCAGACAGCAGGGGTTGGGATTACAATTGTTGATAAAGTAGTAACAGCAAAGGTACCGATACAATCGAGTGCACCTTACTGTCTAAACTGGACTATTAACCAGTGGCAAATTATTTTATTAAATCCTCTACATTATTCTGGGAGTCTTCAGGAATGCACAGTTAATTTTTCTGGGCCCTGTTTGCTGGCAAGCCAGAAGAACAGAAACTTGCATTCCTGAAACTTGCTCCTCCCCGACCTGCAGCATATTCACTTTGTAAGTTGTATCGACAACTCATCTTCTCATTTTTTCCTCTGGCAAAAATGGAGTAAGGCAAAACTGGTCAAGCATAATTAACAAATCCACTCGTTATGTCATTGGATTTCCAGGGTTTTTCCATTGCTCTGTATTTTAAGTCCCATTTTAGTTTGTGCTGTGGAACAGACTGGGTTTCGGTTCAATTTTGGAGATGAGCAAAGGGAATTTTGGAGGCTTTCTTTTTAATTAAGGGTGATTGAGAGCTGTCTGTTTTAAAAGATAATCCATTCCCTTTGTACTTTCCACCAAATTAGTAACATTGTGACTTTTCACTAACATTTCATTGGCCCTGTTATTGGTTGTGGAGTACTTTTATAGTTGCCGTTTAAAAAAAAACACATTTTGCCTGCACGAGTGAGCTGAAAATACGAGTTGAAAATGCAGAACAGCAGCTGAGAACTTTGAATTCAAGATTATTGAACTGAATTTAATAATTGGTATCTGATAACAGTGAACATGAAATTGCTGGTGCCGTAAAAAACAACCTTGTTTACTACAGTACTTTAAGGAAAGAAATTTAATGTTTCCAAATTCCTGTTCTCTTTGCGAACTCTGTACCCCAGCTGCTCTCTGAAATGGGTCACAAATCACTCCGCTCAAGGGAAGTGAAAGATGGGTAACCAATGTCGACCTTGTCAATGACACCCACATTCCATGAATGAGTAACACGCAATGTTTGTTTCATATCAATTTAATGGGGCATGGACTATTCTCGGCTGTTTAAAGTATAAAGAACCTTCTCAAATTCTGGGAACCTGACCAAAACTTTTTCTTTGTATGCTTTCTGTTGTGGAATTCTAATGATTTTTAGGAGGAACATGCTTAAAATCTGCCCACAAACAATGAACAGTGGACAATGAATCCCTGTCCCAAGACTGGGGTCTTGTGATCAGTATTCACCTGTTGTCTCCAGGTGGTTGTGTTTGAAAGGCTCAGATTAATTGAAAATGATGATCAGATAAACAAGGTCAGCTCATTGAATGTTTGAATGCCTAATCTTTTTGTAGTCTTTTATTAATAAACTGCATTTAATTTTTTTTAATCTGTGCCTTTGTTACCTCTTAGACTTGACTATCCCAAGCCACTCCTAGCTCAATTAAGCATCAAGACCTTATCCAGATGAACATTGCTCTTATTCCTCTCTATCTCGGTTATCTCCTCTGGCCCAGATCCCTCTCATGTGTCACCTATTTTTATTTTGCCACCATTGGAGGCCATGCTTGATGTCATAAGATAGCGATTCCTCCCACAATTTCTTCTTTCTTCATGTAAAATGGTCTTCTATGAACTTTGCATGACTAAAGTTGCACGGCGTATTTTGGTTTGCACAATCGCGGTCTGGTTTACCAAGAATAACTGGTAAATTATCATTAACGCTTCTACCTCAGACGTTTGAGGTGATTTGGCATGTCGCCAAATATGCAATTGGACTTCTGCAGCTTGAGAGTGCACTGACTGGCTGCATCACTGTTCGGTTTGGTAATTTGAATGCTCAAAAGCAAAGGAGGTTGCAGAAAGTGGTGATCATTGCGCAGTGCATCAGTGGTATTAACCTCCCCGCCGATGAAGGGATCTACAGGGAGCGCTGCCTCAGGAAGGCAGCTAAAATGATAAAAAACCCACACCACCCTGGCCGCGCGCGCTCTAATCTCACTGCTACTATTGGGAAGAAGGAACAGGAGCTTGAGAACTGTGACCTCTGGGTTCAAGAACAGCTGCTTTCCAACAACCATCAGGTTCTTGAACCACCCAATACAACCCTACCTCAGCACCAAACCACTTTACTTTCGCCTGCACTACTGTGGTGCAAAATCTGCAATTGAAAAGATGAATCCTGAAATCCACATTTACCTTGAATGAGAGGAAAAAGAGCTATTCTTTCTTTATGCAATTCTTCATGAACAGACATGCTGGAAACACTTCGGCAGCACTAGTAAACAAAACAAGGACATTTACATTTTGGGTGTGGAGTCTTAACCAGAAGCTGCCTTGATAACAGGCTGACGCATAAATGCAGATTCCTCTTTACAGTCACCCCCAGACCTATGGCGTGCTTCCAGTGTTTTTTGGTCTTTTCCAGGTTTGCCTTATCTGCAAATTCTGCCCACCCCTTTTTAGTTATGCAGCTCCACCCAGATCAAATTGAATTGAACATTTGTGATGATGGTAAATGTTTACCCTAATCTTTTCCGTATCAACAAGGTTGTGTAAATTGCATGTAATTTGGAACGAGCTTTTTATCATTTGACTACGACTATTTCCTATGCAAACTCATCCCGACTGAAGCCCTCAGTCGCATTTTTTTTTCCATGTGGTCCAACTGTTCCTGACCTGCTTGGACCAGGTAAAATTTCCACTTCCTATTACCTTAAGGTAATCCAAAATACTGCTGCCTAACTTACACCAAGTCCCATTCATCCTTGGCTCATTGGCTCCTTGTTAAGTGAAGCTTTAATTTTTACAGTTCCCAACCTCTCTACTTCCCCCTCTCTGATATTTCCCCCGTCTAACCCTTAGAATGATCTGCACTCCTGCAGTTTTGGCTGTTGCTTAGTCCTGATTTTAATTGTTCCAACGTTGGTGTCTGTACTTTTATCTTCCAAGATACCAACTTCTATAATTTATATACAAACATATAAGATTATTAAGGGGTTGGACACGTTAGAGGCAGGAAACATGTTCCCAATGTTGGGGGAGTCCAGAACCAGAGGCCACAGTTTAGGAATAAGGGGTAGGCCATTTAGAACGGAGATGAGGAAAAACGTTTTCAGTCAGAGAGCTGTAAATCTGTGGAATTCACTGCCTCAGAAGGCAGTGGAGGCCAATTCTCTGAATGCATTCAAGAGAGAGCTAGATAGAGCTCTTAAGGATAGTGGAGTCGGGGGGTATATGGAGAAGGCAGGAACGTGGTACTGATTGAGAACGATCAGCCATGATCACATTGAATGGTGGTGCTGGCTCGAAGGGCCGAATGGCCTCCTCCTGCACCTATTGTCTATTGAATACAATGTTCCATGCTGAAAGGTAAGTAAATTAAATTAGGCAATTCCACAGGATTTCTCCTTGCTGTCACAGCTTATCTGTGAAAGAATTTTGTTGAGCATTGATCAGCTTTCAATTGCAATAGAATGGTTGCTTTCTCTTTTTCCCCTTTCTAATGCTGTTCTTCAGGCGCTGAGTCATGATGGAGAGGAGCTCGATGATTTCCAGAGAGAGCCCTGGCACTTTGCAGACAGCCATTCGTCAGAAGCGCGTTTTGACACAGCTGTGGCAATGCCATGGATGTTGCTGTGATGTGCTGCGGAAATTTCAGCTGTTTGCCCAGATCAACGATCGACGTGCCGCTGCCAGTCAGTGGCCGTGTAGAGGAGGCCTGCCCTTGTATTTGGTTGTGGTCGAGGCTTCTCTCCAGCTTTGACAAAAGTGATTGATTTCTTTGGGGCGTGGTGGTGTTTGCTGCTACTGATGGCAGTGGCTATGCTCTCAGCAACCACCTTAAGCACCTGGTCATGGCGCCACCAATAGCGACCTTCACCAAGGGACTTTGGGCAGCTGCTGAGGAGATGTTCTAATGATCCCCTTCCAGTGCAAAGTGGGCAGGAAGGCGTCACGCTCTTGCCCCAGACGTGGAGGTTTGCTGGGCTTGGTAGAGCATCATAGACAGCTTGGACAAGGAACCGGACGCACTGGAAATCTGCCTGCATGATGTTTGACCAGGTAATCCTGCTCTGCGGTATGCTCTCCCACCTTGTCCACGCTCCCTGCTGCCTGAGCCCCACGGTCCTGCTCACACGCTCTTCCTCCACACCTGCTCGGACCTCTTCCTGGATGAGATGGTGTCTCTCCTTGCCCTGGGCCTTGCCAACCTGGGTCTTAGGGAAGTATCCCAAGCCCGCTCTGCCAGTTGCTATGACTCCCACCAATGCCTTTTGTCTTAGGCGTGACTCTGCCACCTCCACTGCTTTCTCCGCCCTCCATTTCCTCCCTGTTCTCACCTCGATGCCAGCCGATGATACCTTTTGGTCCCTGGAGTCCCTGTACTGTAGGGCTTCTCTTGTCCGTGCCACCATAAACTCTTCAGTGAGACCACTGAATGGGAGCTGCAAGATGTTACTGGTCCCGTACAGTGCTCCACTGTTGAGGCTGCGGGGAAGGCCAAGCCACTTGCGAAGAAAGCCACTGATCTTCCTTCCGAGGGACTCAACTGTGGTCAATGGAACAGCGTAAACCAGCAGAGGCCGCAGGACACGGGGCAGGATGGAATGCTGATAGATCCAGGCCTTGAATCTGCCAGGCAGGCCTGACTTGTCGACTTTGGTGAGCCAGGCTTCAAGGTCTTCGGTGGACTTTTGAATGGCGGCAGAGTCTCTCACAGTTGCGTCAAAAAGCTTCCCCAAACCCTTGACAGGTTTCTCAGTGATGGAGGGAATCGCAGTTCCGGATAATAACAAGTGGAATTTGTCAGTCACCTTCCCCTTCAGCAGCATGGACCTTGACTTGGTTGGCTTGAAACTCATCCTTGCCCAAGTGTTCAGTTTCTCAAGACCTTGTAGGATCCACCTACTCCCTGGGACCGATGTTGTGTTGATGGTAAGGTTGTCCATAAAAGCTCTTATTGGGGGCTGTCGTACACCAGACTTGGTTAGGGGGTCTCTGCATTCCACCTTGGCTGACTTGGCCACCATGTTCATGGCAAGAGCAAAAAGAATAACACAAATGGTGCAGCCCGTTATTATTCCTTTTTCAAGCCCATGCCAGTCTGAAGTTTCTGACCCAGAAGTCACCCTCAGCCTGAAATTATGGTAATAATCCAGGATCAGGACCTTGATCTTACTGGGAACATGGTGGTGGTGTAGTGCAAGCTCAACCAGTCTGTGCGGCATGGACCCATAGGCATTGGCCAGGCCCAACCATAGAACAGCTAGGTCGCCTCTATTTTCATGGGCTTCTCTGATGAGCTGCGTGACTACTCCAGTGTGCTCCAAGCAGCCGGGAACGCCAGGAATCCCACCCTTCTGCACTGAGGGGTCGATGTAGCTGTTTTTGAGGAGAAACTCAATTAATCTTCGGGAGACAATGCTGAAAAACACCTTCCCTTCCACGCTCAGCAGCGAGATTGACCGAAACTGATTGATGTTTCCTCTTTCGGGGATCCAAACTCCCTCAGTGCACCTCCACTGGTCAGCAACTCTCCCCCTTCGCCATACCACCATCAAGATCTTCCATGGGTGTCGCAGGAGCTCTGGGCAGCACTTGTACACTATGTATGGTACGCCACTTGGGCCTAGTGCAGAGGCTGAGCGTGCCGCCTTGATGACCTCCTCAATCTCCTTCAGACTCGGCTCCCTCAGATTGAACTTTGTTGTTGGGGGGACTGGGCTGATGAGGGCTTTGTTGGGTTCAAATTCCTGTTCTCTCATCGGATCGCTCAGGGTGTCATGGAGGAAGCGATTGACTTCATCTGTTGAGCACATGAGGCGGCCACTGCGCTTGTCCCCAAGTAGTCGCCTGGTGAGGCAATGAATGCAGCTCGCTTCCTGGCTCTCTCTCTTCCTCTTCTCCTGTGCCACTCTGCTCTGCAGAGGGTCATAAGCCTTTTCCTAAGGATGTTTCGTAGGTCGGCCAAGGCTTGCTTCTCCTCTTCGGTAGATGTCTTGTACTGGTTTTTGAGGGTTCGAAACTCCTGCCGCAGTTGATGTATTTTGGTGGCCCTGCGGTTCATGGTGTAGGTGGTGGGCTTGGTGTTACCTTTCTCACCATGGCCAAATCTTTCAGAGGCATAACTGACAATGATGGCAGTCATTGTTTGGAGTTGGCGATCTGCATCTCCTTTGGCTGTGGCTTGAATGATGTTGGTCACATCTTTGTCAAACTGCAGCCATTCATTCCGGTTGCTGGCTGGGTGGCACTTAATCCATTGCTGTGGAACTACTCTGCAGGGGTTGGGAGACTCTGGTGCGTGGAGGGACTGGGCTCTGTGGGGTGAGTCCTGGCCGGGCTCCTCCTGCGTCTCACCAGGTTCAAGGCCTATGTGCTGCACCTCTTTCTCCTTCTCCGAGCATTTCATTCTGGCCTGATGGATTTTAAGGCCACGGTGGTTCTTGCACAGCTTTCCGCAAATGCATCTTATACTCGTAGTCAGGTCGTTTGCGAGGGTCAATAACCTTTGGTCCGTCCTATTGGAGATCTCATCCTCCCCCCCCCCCCCCCGAGAACTCATGGGGGTATGTTTCCTAAGGCTTTTCCGTAGCTTTATTGGGTTTCTTTCTCACGAAAGACACAGACTGGGGTGCTAACCCACCCTGTCCCGGATGCCGTCTTACCATGCCGTCAACTGTCTCTCCAGTAGTCACCAAACTATTCTTGGTTGTCACCCAGTCTATTCCTAGGTGCCACTGGCTGAGCCAGACTTCAATGTGCAAGATACATCTTCTGGATGCACTGGGACGCATCCTCAGTGATGTGACCTGGGGTCATCGGGTGTTTCGGGTCTCACAACATCAGACACCCTCGCCCAGGCGACCCAGCCAGGGTTGATCAGGCCCCGACTTGCGTCCCAGCAGCAACTGCCCACGGATCAGCCCTCTTAATCCAAAGCCATCTAGTGGCTTTCTCTGCGGCTCCGCTTGCGGATTGAATAGCCCTCTTCTTTGCCAGCCCCGTAATGCCCAATTGGTTGAGGACTTTGCAGAGTGAGCGACCTGCAAAGCCTCTACAGTCCACCTCTATGGGTTCATAACGTGTCTTCCAGCCTCTGTCCCAGCACATTTCCACCAGCTCCTGGTACTTTGCGCATTTCCTCTCATTTGCTTCTTCCATACGCTCTTCCCAGGGCACTGTCAGTTCCAGAGTGATCAGCTGTTTTGTCACTTCAGAGGTGATGATCATGTCTGGCCGAAGTGATGTTGCTGTGATGTGCTGCGGAAAATGAAGATCCCCCAAAAATGTCTCTGGATTTTAAAAGCATCTTTTCCTTTGAACAGTGTCTTTCAAAAACACACATAACAGTGAACTATGTTATTGATCCAGAAAATGAATCTGATTTCGGGGAGGCTTAATGCTTTCCTAGTTTTCAAAACCCAATAAAAACCACAATTGTCTTTGAAGAACAAGAGATAAACACATTGAATAGAAATGAAAATTGCATGACCTCAGGACATTGTAAAGCACAGATGGCATAGGAAATACGCCAGTCAATTTGAAAACAGCAAAGCAACGTGGTAATAACCAGGTAAATTGTTCTTAAGGTGTTGGTTAAGAGGTATTGGCTGGACCACGGCAGAATAACTCACCAGCGTTTCCCTAAAACAGTTCTATGGATGATTTGATGTCCACTTTGAAGGACAGACAAAGCCTCAATACAATGTTTCCATTGAAAGAACCCACTACCTTCAGATTCCATGGCAAGTATGCTACACATTGCAGGACTGCTGACCTGCAGAATAATTTTGCTAAAGAATCCTATAAACTCAAACTAGGGGCCATATTTTGCATGGTGTGCTTTAAGTCATTAAAGGAATTCATGTTGGGAAATAGTTCTCGCAGATAGGTCAGTTGCAATGCTCTGTTTGGACTTGCTGTGATAAAGTGTGGTTTTCATTTTAAGACACAATATGGTACATGAAAGACTAGTTTCTCGTTTGTTATCATTTGTCACTGATGAAGTTCGTTTCATTTGAGTGATAAATATGCAACTGTTCAATATCTGTTACCATATTGCAGCTATGGGAAGAGATAGCATGTATTTAGATTAGAGACTCCTTCATAAACATAACATGATGATTTACTTTATCTATTAACAGTTAATGTGATCATTTCCGCTTTATTTTCCCCACCTTCTTTTGGTAAACTATTTTTATTTCTGATTGCTGGAACCGAGCTTTATCAGTGAGGTCCAGGTCATGGCTGTTGCTTAGAGTTAAAGAGAACTCTGCTGCCCCTGAAACTATCATGGGGATCCTGCAACAAAATTGGGATCGCAACCTGCAGATTTTCTCTCCAATACGCTTTTCCTGTCTGTTGTAGTTGAGTGCTACATCTCAAATTTACAAAATACAAACGGATTCCCCAGGAATATAAAATATTCTTGCTAGGATACGTTCACTCTCTGAAACAACCTGTTTTGAAACCGATGTTAATGTTTACCACTTTAAGGAAATGCAAACACATGCTTTGCCAGTTATTCTTAATGTATGAGAAATTTGCTTCTATTATCAGTAATTGGGTGAGGTACTAAACTAAGATGCAGTCTGTTTATATGGGTGGATATTGCCCCTTTTATTCACAAAATGCTGGAGTAACTCAGCAGGTCAGGCAGCATCTCGGGAGAGAAGGAATGGGTGACGTTTCGGGTCGAGACCCTTCTTCAGACTGATGTCGGGGGTGGGACAAAGGAAGGATATAGGTGGAGACAGGAAGATAGAGGGAGATCTGGGAAGGAGGAGGGGAAGGGAGGGACAGAGGAGCTATCTGAAGTTGGAGAAGTCAACGTTCATACCACCGGGCCGCAAACTGCCCAGGCGAAATATGAGGTGCTGCTCCTCCAATTTCCGGCGGGCCTCACTATGGCACTGGAGGAGGCCCATGACAGAGAGGTCAGACTGGGAATGGGAGGGGGAGTTGAAGTGCTGGGCCACCGGGAGATCAGTGGCGTTAATGCGGACCGAGCGCAGGTGTTCAGCGAAGCGATCGCCGAGCCTGCGCTTGGTTTCGCCGATATAGATGAGTTGACATCTAGAGCAGCGGATGCAATAGATGAGGTTGGAGGAGGTGCAGGTGAACCTCTGTCTCACCTGGAAAGAATGTTTGGGTCCTTTGATGGAGTTGAGGGGGGAGGTAAAGGGACAGGTGTTGCATCTCGTGCGGTTGCAAGGGAAAGTGCCCGGGGTTAGGGTGGTTTGGGTAGGAAGGGACGAGTGGACCAGGGAGTTGCGGAGGGAACGGTCTCTGCGGAATGCAGAGAGGGGAGGGGATGGGAAGATATGGCCAGTGGTGGGGTCCTGTTGTAGGTGACGGAAATGTTGGTGGATGATATGTTGGATCCGCTGGCTGGTGGGGTGGAAGGTGAGAACGAGGGGGATCCTGTCCTTGTTGCGAGTGGGGGGATGGGGAGCAAGAGCGGAGCTGCGGGATGTAGAAGAGACCCTAGTGAGAGCCTCATCTATAATGGAGGAGGGGAAGCCCCGTTTTCTGAAAAACGAGGACATCTCGGAAGCCCTAGTCTGAAACACCTCATCCCGGGCACAGATGCGGCGTAGACGGAGGAATTGGGAGTAGGGGATAGACTTTTTGCAGGGGACCGGGTGGGAAGAAGTGTAGTCGAGATAGCTGTGCGAGTCGATGGGCTTGTAATAAATGTCCGTCACTAATTTTTCTCCTGTGATGGAGATGGTGAGGTCCAGAAACGGGAGGGAGATGTCAGAGATAGTCCAGGTATATTTAAGGGCAGGATGGAAATTGGAGGTGAAGTGTATAAAGTCAGTGAGTTCTGCATGGGTGCAAGAGGTAGCACCAATGCAGTCGTCGATGTAGCGGAGGTAGAGTTCGGGGATGGGGCCAGTGTACGTCTGGAACAGGGATTGTTCGACGTACCCGACAAAGAGGCAGGCGTAGCTAGGGCCCATGCGAGTGCCCATAGCTACGCCTCTGGTTTGGAGGAAGTGGGAGGAGTCAAAGGAGAAGTTATTGAGGGTAAGAACCAGCTCTGCTAGGCGGAGGAGAGTGTTGGTCGATGGGGATTGGCTGGTTCTACGGTCGAGGAAGAAACGGAGGGCTTCGAGACCATCCTTGTGGGGGATGGAAGTGTAGAGTGACTGGACATCCATGGTGAAAATGAGGGAGTGGGGGCCTGGGAACCGGAAGTTATCCAGGAGATGGAGAGCGTGTGAGGTGTCTTGGACGTAGGTGGGGAGGGATTTGACCAGGGGGGATAGGATGGAGTCGAGGTAGGTAGAGATAAGTTCGGTGGGGCATGAGCAGGCAGAGACAATGGGTCTGCCGGGACAATTGTGTTTGTGGATTTTGGGTAGGAGGTAGAATCGGGCCGTGCGGGGCTGGGGAACTATGAGATTGGAGGCACTGAGGGGTAGTTCGCCGGAGTTGGTGAGGTCGGTGATGGTGCTGCTGATGAAGGTCTGGTGTTCATCGGTGGGGTCATGGTCCAGGGATAGGTAGGAAGAGGTGTCTGATAGTTGTCGTCTGGCCTCGGTGCGGTAGAGGTCAGCACGCCAGACTACCACAGCCCCTCCCTTGTCAGCGGGTTTAATTATTAAGTCCGGGTTGTTGCGGAGTGAGTTGAGGGCTGCACGTTCAGGAGGGGAGAGGTTAGAGTTAGTCAGTGGGGTGGAAAATTTGAGGCGGCCGATGTCACGCCGGCAGTTTGAAATAAAAAGTTCTAGTGGGGCCCCTGATGCCCAAGCCCATATTTATCCGGCAACAAACATCACTAAAAAAATTGATTTAATTCTCCCATCCATTACCACTCTAATCTCTGTCATTTGGACCTTGCCTCTTTCCAGTAAATCCAAATGTAATCTCAATCACCTGATTCAGTATATTACAGGTTTTGGGATTTCATACCGTCTTCAACAATTTCAGATAACCAGCCTTTCCAGTTGGGTCAGAACTGGCCAGTTCTGATGTAAGGTCAACAAACTCAATTTTTCTCGATGCAAATTACTGCCTAGCCTGCTGTGTTTCCAGCAATGTTTTCATTTCAGATTGCCAACAAAGTTTCGTATCTCAAGGTAGTTACTGTGCTACAGTTTCTGAATCTCTCTCCTCCATCCTCATTCATCTCGTTTTTCACAGGTCTTCCCGACCAACAAGTCTTTGTTACCCTCTCTCAACCAGCTCCACCACATTTGTGTAGTTTAGTTTCTCTTTGTCTCCATTTCTTTCAGCATTTTGTTTTTATATCACCAAACAGACCAGTCTGGTTGTCATCACGTTACTGTTTGTAGAATTCTGTTCTATGCACATTGCCAACAATGTAATATATATATTTAAACAGTAACTACATTAAAAATATTTAATATATATATTTAAAGAGTAACTACATTAAAAATATTTAATTGGCTGCAAATACTTTGGGATATCCTGGCCTTGAAAAATACAGTATAAATATGATGTTTTTCATCAAATAGGTTAAGATGAAACATTAAATCGGCAGTCATGTCTCAACCCAATACTTCCATGCTCTGATCGTTGCATGAAATCTCTCAGAAAAACTATAACCTATTGTAATCCCAAACCAATATCATTATCAAATGGTAAGGACAATCTATTGCAAGTGGTGAGTTATAGTAAACTAACGTGGAAAATGACACATCATTACCACTACCATTTGCAGACTAAAGAGAAAGAATTTGGAGTGCAGATCTTTTATCAGGATATTCTCTGATAATATTAACATCTTTCCTCTTATCAGCTGCTGCTGATTCTGCTATTTCTGCCACTTTTAATTTTTTTGTTTAAACCTGTTTGACTATTGACAACGCTTTTTCCTGATTTAAGCCTTACTATTTCAAAAAAATACTGATCAAAATATCAAGAAAGAAGCCATTTTGATCAATTGGTCTATGCTGCTAATTTTATCAGTTCACTTGATCTTAATTTTTCATGCCAACATGAACTCCATTTGAGAACTGTTTCTGCAGCAGAAATGCATTACGAACAAGCAGATCTGCACAGCCCCGTTCCAGAAGAGTGACAATCTCTTTATTCATTTTATTTTGAAAAGGCAACACTGCTTAATGGCCTGCCTGCTTAACAACCTAAGTCTGTTCCAAGACATCTTAATCCTTCGTACACTAGTCTAGATTCTATATTGAGCCATAATCCAACAACTTTGGGAGAGATTTCTCGGGGCAGAACGATCCATGATCACTTATTCATTGTCAGTGCAATCTATTCCTGAAGTCCCAATGAATAGGTGAGTGAGGTTAGAATTTTTATGTGATAAATCATGTGGCCAAACCCATATCACTGGTATTGAAAACTAATTTACTTTGCTCCTATCTGTTTTAATTGAATAACTCTTTGACCAAGTTTCAAATACTTTAGTTCAGAAAGATGTCTATCTAGAGGTTATTTCAATAACTTCACTTTTGCCTCTCTTCCCTTTCCATGGACCAATGTGAGTACATTTCACTCGAATTACAACAATGTTTCCAAACATTAGTCCTACACTCATTAGTTTGCAGCTATGTTTCCTTGTCCAGTGGTTGAGGATGAATTTGAAATATGGTCACAATTAGCTTTAACTGTTCCACAGAATAACCTATCTTTCAAAAAGGAATCCTCTCATTTCTTGCCAGAAGGCTAGAGTTTTAAGTTGTTTGATTCTTAACTTGGTCTCAAGGATAGCTGTAGTGCCCTTCTGCACACCTTCTCGATCTTCGGGTGTCTTCTTGGTGCTTTGCTAAACAGCACTGAACATTGTATTCAATAGACAATAGGTGCAGGAGGAGGCCATTCAGCCCTTCAACCCAACGTGTCCAACGTGTCCAACCCCTTAATAATCTTATACGTTTCGATAAGATCTCCTCTCATCCATCTAAATTCCAGTGTATACAAGCCTATTCAAACTGTGACTGAACAGAGTTGCAAAGGAAAATAAAAAGTGAAGCTTGCTACCTATACGGATAAGGCTCATGCCTGTAACATGGTTTGTCACATCCATTAACATGGTTAGTGCATGCATCCAGTTGGAAATTGTCCATGCTTCTCTGTCTGCTGTCAGCTTTGGAAACTTTTATTGCTGTTTGTCAACATGAGGACCAAAGTTGTGCCAATGAAAGTCAAAGAAGCCATTATGAGACTGAGAAACAAGAATAAAACTATTGGAGACATCAGCCAAACCTTTGCCTTATCAAAATCAACTGTTTGGACCATCATTAAGAAGAAAGAGAGCACTAGTGAGCTTACTAATCTCAAAGGGACTGGCAGGCCAAGGAAGACCTCCACAGCTGATGGCAGAAGAATTCTCTCTATAATAAAGAAAAATCCCCAAACACCTGTCCGACAGATCAGAAACACTTCAGGAGTCAGGTGTAGATTTGTCAATGACCACTGTCCGCAGAAGATTTCATGAACAGAAATACAGAGGGTACACTGCAAGACGCAGATCACTGGTTAGCCGCAAAAATAGGATGGCCAGGTTACAGTTTGGCAAGAAGTACTTAAAAGAGCAACTACAGTTCTGGAGAAAAGATCTTGTGGACAGATGAGATGAAGATTAACCTATATCAGAGTGAGGGCAAGAGCAAAGTATGGAGGAGAGAAGGAACTGCCCAAGATCCAAAGCATACCACCTCATCTGTGAAACACGGTGGTGGGGTAATGGGCTGGGCATGTCTGGCTGCTGAAGGTACTGGCTCACTTATCTTCATTGATGTTACAACTGCTGATGGTAGTAGCATGAATTCTGAAGTGTATAGACACATCCTATCTACTCAAGTTTAAACAAATGCCTCAAAACTCATTGGCCGGTGGTTCATTCTACAACAAGACAATGATCCCAAACATACTGCTAAAGCAACAAAGGGGTTTTTCAAAGCTAAAAAAATGGTCAATGCTTGAGTGGCCAAGTCAATCACCTGATCTGAACCTAATTGAGCATGCCTTCTATATGCTGAAGAGAAAACTGAAGGGGACTAGCCCCCCAAAACAAGCATAAGCTAAAGATGGCTGCAATACAGGCCTGGCAGTGCATCACCAGAGAAGACACCCAGCAACTGGTGATGTCCATGAATCTCAGACTTCATGCAGTCATTGCATGCAAAGGACATGCCACAAAATACTAAACATGACTACTTTCATTTACGTGACATTGCTGTGTCCCAAACATTATGGTGCCCTGAAATGGGGGGGATTATGTATAAACACTTCTGTAATTTCTACATGGTGAAACCGAAATGTATAAAAATGGCCTTTATTAAAATCTGACAATGTGCACTTTACATGTGATTTTTTTTTTTCTATTTCAAATCTCAAATTGTGGAGAACGGAGGCAAATAAATAAATGATGGGTCTTTGTTCCAAACATTATGGAGGGCACTGTAAGAGATTGTGTGAATTTATCTAGGGCTTTAATATGATAGTTTGAGTTGTGAAGCTTTGGAAACGTCTATTGCGGAGTCATTGATGCCGAGGCTGATAGACATTTGGACAATATGAGAATAAAAAAAGAATGAGGATCAAGGAATACAGGGATGGGGCAAAATAAAACTGCAGATGCTGTTTATTTTTTAATAAAAAATAGAAAATATTGGAAACACTCAGCAGGTCAGACCTTATCTGTGGAGAGAAGTAGTTTAGCGATTCAGGTTCGGCCCTTCATTGGAACTGGGCTGACAAAGGGGTCTCAGACCAAAAACATTCACTTTGTTTCTCTCACTGCACCTGCTGCCTGACCTGATGAGTAATGTATGGTTTGATAAATAGTGTTTGGACAGTGTGGATCAGCCATAATCTGGCTGACTGATGACTGGTGAGCAGCAGCCCCTCGCTCGGGCCGAATGGACTACTGCTGCTGCCATTTCTTGTGTCACCTCAGTCACAAATACCTCAGTGGTAAAGCCCCCATCCGCCATCTCGCCGCGGGACCCTGTCAAGTTCGGTTTCCATCTGTGCCCTGACGGTTGACGCTGCTCGTCGCCGCCGCATCAGAGCTCGTCACCCGCGGGAACGGCTCGGAGACTGCGCTTGCGCAGAGCGCTCGAGCGAGCTAGCGATGGGAACGCGGGCTGCAGAGTGAGGCGAAGCAAAGAATTTTCCAGCTGGCGAAGATTTGGAGGAGAATTTCTGTCGGCTTTTTTTGACTGAATGTGAGTGGAATGTCATCTAATGGCTTTGAGTGGATGGAGACCGAGGGCAGCGGAGTGACGCCTGATTTAAAACGGCGACGCGGTAATTATGTTATCGGCACCAGAAACCGAGCCTCTTGAGATTTAAATATGAGATCGGTGGGGATGTTGAGACCAAGGGCCGCTTCCCAGTCCGTCCTCCACACACTTTAAGGGATATCTTCTCAACAATCAACAACTAGAACCTTTCAGTTACACAGTTAATCCTGTCGTCAGATGCCTTCCTGAGGGTTGAGAAAATGTGGATAATTTCTGGGGGGAGAAAACTTTTTTTATCGTCTTTATTGGTATTGAAAGGGAAAGAAAATATGCCACATTGCTTGCATCCTCCACACTTTCTTATTCCCCTATTCCACCTTCTAAAAAGTACATATTTACTTGACAGATAGTGGAAGCGGTCAGATAATTATTTCTACAACGCAAGGGGTCTCAAAGCATTTCGGAGTTGTGAAGTGCAATCATTGTTGGATTCGCCTTCAGAGCAAGTTCCCACAAACGCTGTCAGAAATGATGGCCTGCTAATCAGTTTTCAGTCGTATTTGTTATTTTACGAATAGGTATTGACCTGGGCTGAATTACAAGCACTGAAAGTAGCAAAGGCACAGAGTGCACTGATGATGGGGGACTTCATTGTCTGTCACCAGTAGTGGCTTGGTAAAAATATCACAAACTAAGCTCACCGTGTCCTGAACAACCTCAGGTGCTGTCTGTGTGGAGTTTGCACGTTCACCCAGATTCTGAAAAAAAATTACGAATAAAAAACCAAAATTATGCAGAAAGCGAAGTGAATCTCGGTTGTCATGAAATGCTTTGAGAGGCTAGTCAAGAAGCACATCTGCGCCCTCCTTCCTCGCAACATGGACCCACTACAGTTCGCATACCGTCCGAACAGGTCCACGGATGATGCGGTCTCCCAGGTTCTACACACCGCTTTCTCTCATCTGGACAGCCAGGGGGGCTATGTGAGGATGCTGTTCAGCATTCAACACAATAGTCCCCAGCAGACTGGTTGAGAAGCTGCTGGAACTGGGGCTTAGCACCCCTCTGTGTGCCTGGGTCCTGGACTTTCTCACTGCCAGGCCCCAAGTGGTCAGGATGGGGGAACACACATCTAGCTCCCTCACCCTGAACATAGGATCCCCCCAGGGCTGCGTCCTTAGCCCCCTACTGTACTCCCTGTACACACATGACTGTGGGGCCAGGTTCAGCTCAAACTCCATCATCAAGTTTGCTGATGACACTGTGGTGGTGGGCCGGATCTCCAACAACGATGAGAAGGCCTACCGGGAGGAGGTGGCTGATCTGGCACTCTGGTGTCAGGACAATAGCCTCCTCTTGAATGTCACTAAAACAAAGGAGCTGATTGTGGACTTCAGAAGGGCTAAACATCCAAGGACGTACACGCCACTGGAGATAAATGGGTCTATTGTGGATAGGGTGAGCAGTTTTAAATACTTGGGAGTCCGCATCGCAGAGGATCTGACCTGGGCAACGCACATTGCCGCACTGGTGGGTAAGGCTAAGCAGCGCCTTTACCACCTTAGACAACTGAGGAAATTCAGAGTGTCTCTGAGGATCCTTCATTGCTTCTACTCTGGGGCTGTAGAGAGCATCCTGTCCGGCAACATTACAGTCTGGTTTGGGAACAGCTCTGCCCAGGACAGGATGACCCTGCAGAGAGTAGTGCGTTCGGCAGAACGCACCATGGGAACTACACTCGTCCCCCTGCAGGACCTATACATCAGGAGGTGCAGATCCAGAGCAAGCAAGATCATGAGGGACCCCTGCCACCCCAGTAACGGACTGTTCCAGATGCTACGATCAGGCAAACCCCTCCGCTGTCACGCTGTGAAAACGGAGAGGATGAGACGGAGCTTCTTCCCACAGGCCATCAGGACTCTCAACTTTTATAACCCCAGAGACTAAATTTTTGTCAACACTAATAGTAACTTATTAACTTTATTTATATGCTGTAACTGTAATTCTTTTTGTGCACAACCCGCAGGCATTGCCACTTTCATTTCACTGCACATCGTGTATGTGTATGTGACAAATAAATTTGACTTGACTTGACTTGACTTGAATCGGGCAACCATTCGGCACACCGTGGTCAAATGCCAGGTTGTTAAAGAGTCATACAGCGTGGAAACGGGTCCTTCGGTCCAATCTGCCCAAACCAACCAACATGTCCCATCTACACTAGTCCCATTACTCCCCTGACATCAATCTGAAGAAGGGTCTCGAACCGAACCGTCAACCTTTCCTTCTCTCCACAGATGCCGCCTGGCCTGCTGAGTTACTCCAGCATTTTGTCTATCTTCGATTTAAACCAGCATCTGCAGTTCTTTCCTGCACTAGTCCCACCTGCCCGCGTTTGGCGTTATACTAACTTTTTTTTTTAAAGTAACTGTTTAAACCTTTAAATCCAAACCCCTATTCCCTTTCCGCCACCTTCAAACACAGTTCTGTGCCTCAGCAATCCAGGTTTCAGCCCGACCATTTTAATTCCTGTCCAAGCCCATGCGACTTGGAATAGGGCAATTCAAAACTTGCTGGCTTGTTGCAGTTCAAGTTTAAAATGAGCAAGTCACCAAACTGGGAGTTGCACTGTCACGTTGGAAAATTGATGGAGCAGGCGCTGATGTTTGGGCGTGAAGCCTTCTTTGTTTTTGCAGGTGAAACCATTGCTGGATCCTCTGCCTCCTTTATCCGATTGATTAATAATTTATTATCACACGTGGCATGTCACAGTGAAATTCTGTTTCGCATACCATACACAAAGTATGGCCCTCCCGTCCCCTCCTCCTTCCCAGATCTCCCTCTATCTTCCTGTCTCCACCTATATCCTTCCTTTGTCCCGCCCCCCTGACATCAGTCTGAAGAAGGGTCTCGACCCGAAACGTCACCCATTCCTTCTCTCCCGAGATGCTGCCTGACCTGCTGAGTTACTCCAGCATTTTGTGAATAAATACCTTCGATTTGTACCAGCATCTGCAGTTATCTTCTTATACGTATGGAAAGAGTCGCCATGAAAAGGGTGCCACTTTTGAAGTGGACGGGACGTGTTTAAAAGTGGATTTTGTTTTAAAAATGCACCATAGATTATCTTTGGCTTTATTTAAAATAGTTGAGCGATTGTGTCGGATGATACTAGATCTCTATCTGGGAAAATAGACAATAGACAATAGGTGCAGGAGTAGGCCATTCAGCCCTTCGAGCCAGCACCGCCATTCAATGCGATCATGGCTGATCACTCTCAATCAGTACCCCGTTCCTGCCTTCTCCCCATACCCCCTCACTCCGCTATCCTTAAGAGCTCTATCCAGCTCTCTCTTGAAAGCATCTAACGAACTGGCCTCCACTGCCTTCTGAGGCAGAGAATTCCACACCTTCACCACTCTCTGACTGAAAAAGTTCTTCCTCATCTCCGTTCTAAATGGCCTACACCTTATTCTTAAACTGTGGCCCCTTGTTCTGGACTCTTTTACCTCGGTGTCACTTTCCTACACTAACTCCACATCCTTTGATTCCATATATCTAAAAACCTCCTGGTTTTTGACTCCTGATTCCTGGTTCTAGATGCATCAGCCAGGGAAATCATTATCCTCGAGTCTACTTTGTCAAGCCCGTTAAGAATCTTACATGTTTTGGATCTGCTAGTTTGCACGATTAACACTGCAATTGCCAATCTCTGCGACTCATGGCTGATTCTCCATTTTTCTGCGCAAAAGGTGCCTCCATTGTTGCTCAGGCACCAGATACTTTCAGAAGGATGGTCTTGTTCCATAACTGACCTTGAAACTGCTGACTCCATTGAGTCAACCACCTCCCCCTCTGACCACAGGATTTTGTACTTTGACTTTTGGACTCCAATGTTGTCTTTGTTTTTGGCCAGGGTATGGCTGGCCTAACCTTTGCTGCCTCGATATACAAAGTATTACACAAATGCAAGTTTTTGTGGGGCTAAAACATTTCACCTATGGAAATAAATCTACTGTGGTAAATGTGTCTACTCTGCAAAGAGAAATAGACAGCTTTCCATTTTTATTGATGTTTTAAAAAGGTGATCCTTTGTGAATTTGAGCCTGGAAAATAACTCTGTTTTATTGAAGTATTGGGTATTTGCGAGTCAAGTGAGAATTACACGTATGTGTACTGCAAGTGATCAAATTTTATTTAGGATATTTTACACTTCAGGAAATTCTATACTTTTCTATACTTCCAGTATACTAACTTGGAAGTCTTACCCATTAACCTCATGCCACTTGTTAATCATGTATGGATTTAAATATTTTGCATTGTTGTTTAACAGGGTTTAATATGAAGGGAAGCCCGCAAATCAAATTGTTTTAAATAATTGCAGTCGTCTGCTGCAATGATTTTTGAGTTGGGTAACTTTTTAACTGACAGTCCAAGTGCTGTTTTGTGTGCGACTTAGTACTGGTGACAGTTCGATTTAATATGAGCTATTGTCGTTAGTGAGCAATGCACTCTGCTGGCGAAAGGGACAGCAAACATGATGTTTCCATATCTTTTCCCTCTGACTACTCGCATGCATTAACTATTCTCCATTTGTTACAAATGTTTCATGTTTGAAGCACTGATACAAGTTGCTGTTTGAGAACTGTAAATATATTCAATATATTGACTTCCAACTTGAAGTTGTTCATCTGATGCATTTTAAACTCCAAGAATTAACAAACTGGTCGATCAAGTTCTATTCCATTGGTTTTCTGATTGCAACCCCTTATTGATGAAGTAGGTAGTTAAAATACAATAGATTAAAATATAAATCAACCAAATAAAATTGATTAAAATTGAAATGTTATTCTGTCTCTAGGTACTTTGATGTCGTTCCTTAAGTGTACGCGGTCTGCTCTGGGCATCTGGCAGATACAAAGCAGGTAATGTTTATCTTTTTGAGAAGAACAACTCTAATTCATTTTGTTGATCTAAAACTGCCAGTTAATGAGGCCCTTTTCCCCACCTATAACTGAAAAAACTAATGTCAGCCTTGACTCAGTTGGTAGCAACTCAGGGTTGGAGGTTGTGGATTCAAGTCCTGCCCAGATGAAAGTGGGTTCTGGTGAAGTGCTGTAATATTGGATGTGCCAGCGCTTCAACTGAACATCACCTTCTTGGGCAGTTCCTTAGGATTGTGGATGCCTTGCCCCTCAAGTCCCTTTTAATTCTTTCTCCACTCAGCTTAAATCTATGCCCTTTGGCTTCAGGCTCCCCAACCCTGGGAAAAAGGCTATGACCATCTACCTTATCCATGTGCCACATGATTTTGCATACCTCTTGAGGCCACCCCTCTGCCTCCTACACTTCAGATGAAAAAGTCCCAGCCTTTCCGTAAAATTTAAAACCCTGCAGTCCAGATAACGTCCTCTTGAATCTTTTCTGCACCCTTTCTAGCTTAATGATATGCTTCCTATAGCTAGGTGACCAGAACTGCACGCAGTATTCCAAGTGTTGTCTCACCCATGACTTGTACAGTTGTAACAATGTCCCAACTCCTGTAGTCAGTGCCTTGACCGAAGAACGCATTCAGCATGCCTACCTTTGATCTATGTTGTAGTTTTGCCCACCAGTATAGGACACCTTGTACCAGAGCTGGCTCTGTTCATAGACATTGGACCAAGCTTTACATGGTTTCTCAGTCTCTTCTCCCTGACCTTTTCATTCTTGGGTCCTAGATCTCCAGTGACATTGCATTCAAGATCCAGGTGAAAATGCGCTGAGAGTTGGCATAGACTTGATGGGCTCTATGGCCTCCTGTGTTGTGTGATAATATCAGGTCTCACTTTTCCTACGTCCCATTAAAATTGTGCCCTTCTGACATTTATTACCTCTTTGTTTAGTTTAATATAGAGATACAGTGCGAAAACAGCTCCTTCAGCCCACCGAGTCCGCGCCGAGCAGCGATCCCCCGCACACTAACACTATCCAACACACACTAGGGACAATTTACAATTATACCAAACCAATTAACCTACAAACCTGTATGTCTTTGGACGTTCTTCCCTCTAGAACCTAATACTTATTTTCTTTGTTAAGTTTTGTCTGGCCATGCCACTAGCCAACATAATCTCAATGAATCATTGTGTACTGTTTACAGAGTAAAATTAGTATACAATAAACCTTCATTATAACGGGCCATGGGTGGGCAGTGGAATGGTGTCCGTTATTACCGATTTTCCGTTATAACTGAGTAAGGAATTGCCGAGTAATAGAGTATCTTTGTATAAATAGTTGAGACAAAGAACTGTAGATGCTGGTTAATACACAAAAGGAGACAGTGTTGGAGTAACTCAGCAGGTTAGGCAGCATCTCTGCAGAACATGGATAGGTGAGGTTTTGTGTCGCGACCCATCTTCAGACTCTCTGTCTTGAACTGGGCCTGGAATCTAGGCATGTTGACAACCCTGGCGGCAGGGGAAGAGGCGAGGACCAGCAGAATCATTGGTCGTGGCCGGTGTTCAGGTAAGGGTCAGCGGTGGCGGTAGAAGGTGTGGCCTGGAAGTGGCCAATGAAGCTGTGTGGGCCGGTGGTGGCAGCAGTAGGTCCGGCCTGGAAGGAGCCAGTGATGCGGTGCGGGCGGGGGGTGACATGGGCAGCCTGGCTTGAAAGTGGCTGGGGAGGCTGTGCAGGATGGGGGGTGGTGTCAGCACCTGGCCTGCAAGCAGCCGGGGAGGCGGTGCCGGTGAGGCTATCATCAACAGCCCAGCCTTGAAGTGGCCAGGGAGGCAGTGCGGGCTGGGGGTGGTGTCGACAGCCTGGCCTGGCAGTGAAGGTCGGTAGGTCTGTCCTCTATAACTGAAATCCATTATAAAGAGGTCTGTAATAACAAGGATTTACTGTACATTTAAAAAAAAAGGTTGTTCTAGTACTGGCCCATCGAGGAGCACCAATGTACACTTCCCTCTCATCTGAAAAAACTACTGTTTGATCTTGGTAGGTAATTTTCAATACATATTACTTCTTTTAACAAAAAATTATTTTTTAAATTTTACACAAATTTACACAGGACACCAACAAACAGTACAGGACAGTACAGGACATATATACCCCCTCCCCATCCCCAAGGCTCAAAAAAGAAGAAAAAAAACCCGTCTTTGTGTTCAAATGTTACATGAATACATATTATAATAATAATAATGCATTACATTTATATAGCGCTTTTCATTCACTCAAAGACGCTTTACAGGGATTTAAAGAACATAGGGAAGTGAATAAATAGATAAATAAGTAGACGAACAGAGAAAGGAGACAGAAGGTGAGGTGATCTTCAGTGGTTGAAGGCAGTACTGAACAGGTGAGACTTCAGTGATGTTTTGAATGTGGTGAGTGAGGAGGAGTCTCTGACGGTTTGGGGTAGTGAGTTCCATAGGGTGGGAGCAGCGATGGAGAAAGCCCTGTCCCCCCAGGATCTGAGTTTGGTCCGGATGGGGGGGGGGGATAGGAGATTGGCAGCAGCAGAGCGGAGGGTGCAGGTGGGAGTGTGCCTGTGGAGGAGGTCAGTCAGGTAGGATGGGGCCAGGTTATGGAGGGCTTTGTAGGTCATGAGGAGGATTTTGTACTGGATTCTCTGGGGGATGGGGAACCAGTGGAGTTTGTAAAGGACGGGGGTGATATGGTCACGGATCGGGGTGTGGGTGAGTAGACGAGCAGCAGAGTTTTGAATGTATTGAAGTTTACTGATGATTTTTGAGGGTGCGCCATAGAGGAGGCTGTTGCAGTTGTTCAGACGGGAGGTGATGAAGGCGTGGATGAGGGTTTCTGCAGCTGTGGAGGAGAGGGATGGACGGAGACGGGCAATGTTTTTGAGGTGGAAGAAGGCTGTCTTTGTGATGTGTTTGATGTGTTTGTCGAAGGAGAGGGTTTGATCAAAGATGATTCCAAGATTCCGGATGTGAGGGGAGGTGGATACTGGGAGACCATCAATATTGAGGATGAAGTTTTGGGTGGATTTGGTGAGCGTTTTTGGACCAATGATGATAATTTCAGATTTGTTGCAGTTGAGTTTGAGGAAATTTGATTGAAGCCAAGATATTATTTCAGTGATACAGTTTGTCAGTGTAGAGTGTGTGGTGGTGGAGATTGACTTGGTGGAGATGAGGAGCTGGATATTACATCTGCTATAAACTTTGCACAATATTTGACAGTATTTGATCACATTTGATGTTATAATAACAAGCAGTCAGCTAACCACCATATATGCTGTATAAGTAACGTGTGAACAGATTACTTTAAGATAGTCTAGTTAATGGAGAGATGTCATTTTGAGTTGCTCTTCAAATGGCATTTAATGGCAAGTTCATGATTTAACGGGAAAATTTAATAATTTGCAAACACTTGACCGGATTCCCAAAATGAAATTGCGAATGTGGTTATTGCTGCTTGCTTTCTAATTTTGAATATTATTTCCTTTAGTTCTGCTGGCGCAAAAAAGATAAAGGAATAATAAAGCTGATGTGAAACCGTAATAAATGATATAGTTATGTAGATAGTGAACGAGATAGTTATAAAGCATATAGCAGTATTTAACTTGCTTTTGCTGCTTTCTGTAAATTATTTTTTGCCAGTTAAATATTGTCAGCAAGTAGTGCCATAAAAAAATGTCTGTATGAAGTCTCTCTTTTGTGGGATGCTTTTTTTAGGGTTGTATTTGGAAATGTTCTCTTCGGGCACAAATCAAGAGCACTCTATCCATTCAGCCCACCAAAGCTATTAACATTGTTATTGTTAAGTTCTAATGGTTTTAGTGGTAGGAAGCAATTCTATTTGGTGGACAATGTTTAATCTTGTTGGCTTTTAACCCATTCTTATGCCCTTATGTACAAGGAAGAGTCAACTAAACTTACAGATGTACAAGGTATTTCCTTCATGAAGCTAGGTAGCTCAAAAGAACTGGTTGATGTAATTGGCTTTTGCATTTTGACATTGTGCTTCAGCTATGGGTAGAAAAAAAGATCAGTTCATTTGTGTGCATGCTATTGAAAACCAATTCATTTACAGGTGCTTTTATAAGATGGTCCCTCAAGTTTGCTTATCACTTTTAAAAGTTGCTTATTCTAAATCAGGATGTGCATTAATAGGTAATTAATAGGTAATTGCTAAGTACACCTATTGAAACCTAGTGAGAAATCAAGATTTGGGATTTCTGCTTCATTTATAGGTTGCTTATGGAGGAATGAGTAATGTTTTAAATCTTCACGGGTGATCTTTTAAGTGTTAATTATTTTGCTGAATATTTGTTTCTGTAATCTTTTACAATTGGTTGCATTGCCTTGCTTTTTCCTGAAGATCTTGCTCGTTTGTTGCGTGTTGGATTTGGGTGTAGAGGAGGGCACTTGGAAAGCAGCAGGAGGTGAAACAGTAGTAACTAAAAAAAATCAAAAGATTGCAAACTCATTTGTTATTGCAACATTTTAATCATGTACTTGTCAGGTCTTGTACTGACAGTGAACTGTATTCTGTTCCACAAATTATCTCCCTTATTGGTCTATTTGGCACACTGCAATAACCCACACACTAAAGTTACTTAGGTTTAACTTGTTGTTCCAAATCCACGTTACTTTTAAAATATCCCAAACAATTAAATACTGCTGGGAAAACTTCAAAGGACAATGCTATGACAAGTTTTGGGGTGAGGTGGTAATGATAAGGAAATGATAGAGATATTTTGATAATCTTTTCAAAATGTACTTGGATATTGCAAACGGGATCATTCGCTTCTGTTGGTGGTGCTGGGCAATTGAACTGCTGCAGTTCTTGAGACAGTGGTGCTTGGAATAAAACATGCCAAACTATGCTAGCCGGAAAGCCAGATTGCAATCTTTAGATTTTTTTTCCATAATTGCTAGTTGAATCTCTGATGGTCTTTAGAACTATAGAATAGTACAACATGAATGGAGCTGGAGTAAAAAAAAAGAGAGCTGCGGGAGGCAACTGAATTTTTCAGAGTTGCTATAGAGCAATTTACTTTACTGATAATTGGAAGGCAAAGTACAGTAATGCTGGAATTCTAGTAACATCGTAGCATTTTAGTTATTTGAATTAGTCTGTTTTGGTTAATAATTTGGTCTGCTCGCCTTGAGGTATTTTGAAATAGCATAGCCTCAGCAGTAAGTTGTAAGTACATATGGAGTGATGGGTAGTAAAATGAAGAATTGTCACCAAATTCTTTATAGTTTGCGGTCAATGAAGATAAAGAACTGACCCTGAACTGACAACTGATTTTAACCTCTCTGTGCACTTATAAACTTATAACTTTCAATTATCTGGATTCTTGATTTTCATCATGCTAATGAGTACTAATGATCATGACAATATGTGTGGAGGCAGGAACCTGCAGTTCATTCCAAAGACTGGGTCCAGCAGAGCATGGAAGCTATCTATGATGCTTATTGTGATGAAAATTTGTTTTAAAATGTGTGCCATGTAGGTGTGCATTACATCATACTTCCTTTTTAGAGTGTGGCTAGAAACCACTGCAGTCCACCCACATGCATGCTCAGTTTGCAGCTCAGTACGATGGAAGAACACTGCTGCTAACCAGGAGAAAGATGCAAACTATCAGTTCCGTAATGCACGTTGGAGGCAAATGGTTCTCGGGGTCATCACTGGTACAGGCGCTATCCTAGCTTATGGCTTGTACAGAAAACAGGTATGTAGGAAAAGATGTATTGTTGATTTACTAACATGTTTGTTTCATTAATATTCTTACTAATATTTTTAAAGAATGATGAAATACCATAATCCCTATGAAAGAAACTGAGTGTTTGATCATGTCATTGATATCTGCTCCTGCCACTTCCACTTCCACACATTTTTTCCCCTCTGCTGGAGATGCACGATGCTTAGGATACATTTTTCTGTGAGAATGATAAACGCTTTGGTTTATGGCAAAGTAGCCATTATTTATGGATGGTGCTTGATACAGAGAGGTGGTGAATGTGGTTGAGGTCAATTCTGCACTGCACCTCAATGGATTTCAGCCATTGGTGTATGGAACATTTTGGTCATAGAACATATAACACAGTAACTGGTCCTACGGCCCACAGTGACTGTGTAAACATGATGTCAAATTAAACTAATCACCATACATGATCCATTCCCTGTATATTCATGTGCCTATCTAAAAGTCTCTTAAGCGCCACGATATATCTGCTTCCACCACTGTTGCTGGCAGTGCAGGGGCTGTAGTGGAAGCAGATACAAAAGGGGTTGCATGCACTTCGTCCAACCTCATTTACAGCATCTGGTGTTCCTGATGTGGCCTCCTGTACATTGGTGAAACCAAGCGTAGACTCAGCGACCGTTTCGCTGAACACTTGCACTCAGTCTGCCAAGGCCTACCAGATCTCCTGGTTACTAACCATTTGAATTCATATTCCCTTACTGACCTGGGCCGCCTTCATTGCCAGAGTGAGGCCACACAGAAACTGGAGGAACAGCACCTCATATTCTGCATAGGTAGCTGAAAACCCAATGATACGAACATTTAATTCTCCAATTTTAGGTAATCTTTAACAACCGCATCCCTCCCTGTGCCCCACCTGGACTCTCGCCTATTTCTTCTCTTCTCCACCTACATTCCTTCTCCTGGCTTCACAATCTGCAATTCTTCAGTCTTTTTGTCTCACACCCTCTGTTTTAATTTCTGGCCATTATTCTAACCATCTGCCTATCCAAAGCCCCCGCTGCCCGTGTCCACCTGACACACTTTGTCCTGTCTCTCCTCCCAGATTTCTTTCCTCTTTCTCTCCCTCCCACAATCAGTCTGAACATGGGTCCTGACCCAAAATATCACCTATCCATGTTCAGCAGAGTTGCTGCCTGACCTGTTGAGTTACTCCACCACTTGGTGTTTAAAAAAAACCCACGGCCTGCACATCTTCTTTAAACTTGCATTAAATGGTTCCAAAAATGGAACCAATCAAAAAAGGAGCTGGCTGACTGCTCTCGTTTCTACATCTAAATGCTGAGAATCAATCACATTGCTCCAGTTGCCATACTGGGACAGAAGTTTGAGTTACATTATTTTATCTCTTCATGAAAGATAAATTACTTTTCTTTTGTTTTTGGTAAAGGAAGCGGAGCCAAAACCAGAAACATCGGTTAACAATGAGGTTCAACAATCTTATCCAGTTTACACCAGGCAAGATGTGGCCAAGCATAAAACTATGGAAAGTGGAATATGGGTCACCTACAAATCTGACGTATATGATATTACAAACTTTGTGGAACTGCATCCTGGGGGTGATAGGATCTTGCTTGCTGCAGGAGGTGCCCTTGAACCATTTTGGTCAATGTATGCTGTCCATAAACAAGAACATGTATACAAGATTCTTGAAGAGTACAAAGTAGGAGAATTGAGCCCAGAAGCTGTGCAGGAGGCCTTGGATGTGACTGACCCTTATGGGAAAGACCCATTGAGACATCCGGTTTTGAAGGTGAATAGTTTAAAGCCATTTAATGCGGAACCGCCAGTAGAGATTCTATCTGAAAATTATCTTACCCCAAATGACTTGTTCTTCATACGAAACCACCTGCCTGTCCCAGAAGTTGATCCAAAAAACTTCAGTTTGGAGATTGAGGGAGATGGGCTAAAGTCCATCCAACTGTCCCTCCGTGACCTTCAAACCAAGTTCCCAAAGCACACAATAACTGCTACATTGCAATGTGCTGGCAATCGTCGCTCGGACATGAATGCAGTGCGTGAAGTGAAGGGACTAAATTGGGGGTCAGCAGCGATTGGTAATGCAAAATGGACTGGGGTTAAACTCTCTGATGTCCTTGAGTATGCAAGGCTGCCAGCGAACACAGATGCTAAACATATCCAATTTGAGGGACTTGATAAGGATACAAGTGGGACTCCCTACGGAGCCTCTATTCCTATTCGTAAGGCGCTCGCCAAAGATGGTGACGTGCTTCTTGCCTACGAAATGAATGGTGAAATTTTATCCAGAGATCATGGCTTTCCACTACGTCTCGTTGTCCCAGGAGTGGTAGGAGCACGTAATGTGAAGTGGTTGAGCAAGATCATCGTAAGTAAAGAAGAAAGCAAGAGCCATTGGCAAGTGAATGACTATAAGGGATTTTGTCCTTCTGTGGATTGGGATACCATTGACTTCACCACTGCTCCAGCAATCCAAGAACTACCTATCCAATCTGCCATCACATCACCTTCCAAAGATGAACATCTCAGCTCAGACCTGGATGAGATCACAGTAAAAGGTTATGCGTGGAGTGGAGGTGGCCGAGAAGTGATCCGGGTGGATGTCTCAGTGGATGGTGGACAGACATGGCAAGTGGCTGACTTAAGTGAGATGAAGCAAAATGAGGGGCAGGCGTGGGCCTGGAAACTGTGGCAACTCACTGTGCCTATGCCAAAGAAACAGAAAAGGCTGGAGATAATTACCAAAGCTGTGGATAACCAGTATAATGTGCAACCAGACACGGTTGCGCCCATCTGGAATTTACGAGGGGTCCTCAATAATTCTTGGAGTCGAGTGAATGTTACAATCAAATAGAAATGATTAGAAACTGTTGCTGATTTCATAACATTGAGAGACTTGGGCATAGTAATTTAGTCTTAATTGTCAGTGTGGATTACTTGGTAATACTCTTGCCTCTGAAGATTGTGGGAACGTGTTCCATTCCAGAGGCTAGTACTTAGTTCAGGTTGGCACTTCAGTGCAGTGTTGACTTAATGTCATTTGAACAAAAGGATAGACAGGTACTGTTAACTGCTTTCCCTGTGTGGATAAGAACTCTTGGAAGAGGAACAGTTGTTATCCATTGCATCTTAGTCAACAGTTATCCCACCTGAAGCATGAAATTGAAAAGAAACTGATTATTATTGCATTGTTGTTTTTTGGGAACTAGATATGTGCTGATTGTCTGCCTCTTTCTTGAATTGGAGCAATGCCATTCAAAAGTACTTACTGTGAAGTGCTTTAGGGTATCCTAAAATTGTTAGCAATACTATATATATATAAACGCAGTGCCCTTGTGTCCATCCTTTTGAAATATGGCTCCTGCATCGTGACATACGTCTTGCCACCCTAGCGTTAATTTCACGTATGGTCTACTTTTAAAGCCACTCTATTTGTACGTTTCAGAATTTAACCAGCACAAAATGTTTAGTGTTATTTATCTCTGCTTAATTTGAATTACTTTAATTTGAAAAGACTTTTTCCAAAATAATCTGAACCTAACAGTAGGGCAATTAATGCTCAATTGAATATGGATACAATGCAGCTCAATGCAGTTCTCTCTCCTGCATTGGTATTGACTTTTTCTATCTTTAAAATTCATAAGTGGTGGAAGCAATGAAGCGACAATGATGATAACACACTAGACTACATAATTTTCCAAGCAGTAGGGAAGATAATTAATAAATTTTGCTTTACAGTGATGACTCCACTTGGTTATTCAGTAGATAGTGAAGCTATAAATGCCTTAATTCTAATAATTTTGACATGTTCATCAAGAATGAGGCTAAGGGTGGTTGTATTTGCTCTCCTTTGTTCATAGAGGTTTGCAGAACAAGAGGAAGTCACTCAGCCCATCAGGCTCTGTCCCTGTGCAAGGATTTCCTCCAGGAGTAGAAGCTGCAGGAGTAGAAGTGTAATATTGGCCATCCATCAGATAAACCCCCAATTTCCATTTGATAATTTCTTCCTGGTGATGGGACTGAAATAAGCATCCAGTGTTTATCTGCATGTTTCTCCCACTGTTTTATGGCATTCAGCACTTTGTTTTCCTCGTTTCTATGTGAATACTTTGTAAAGAAAATCTAAAAACAGGGAGGGAGTGGGGGACAGAAAGTTATGCAAATTGTAATGTTGAGGGGTAGAAATTTGAGCATTGGTTGAGGACAAAGAAATTTGTGATTTAAATAAGAATAAAGCTTGCATTAAACCTTCAACAGAAAATGTTTCATCATTAATGTTAAAATTTCAGCGAATAATGTTAGTTAATTACTTCACTTTCTATTGTGGACGTTGTACAGTGATTTTAGACTTTAGAGATACATTCAAGATTCAAGATAGCTTTATTTGTCATCCAATATTGGACGAAATTCAGTCACCCACAGTCCAACAATAAAAGCATTAAATAAGCATTAAAATTACACAACCCCAAAAAAAAACCCAAAACACAGTCCAACAATAAAAGCATTAAGTAGGCATTCAAATTACACAACCCCAAAAACCCCCAAACACAGTCCAACAATAAAAGCATTAAATAGGCATTCAAATTACACAACCCCAAAACCCCCAAAAACACAGTCCAACAATAAAAGCATTAAATAGGCATTCAAATTACCCAACCCCAAAAACACACAAAAAAAGAAACATCCATCAAAGAAACATCCATCACAGTGAGTCTCCTCCAGTCCTCTCCTCACTGTGATGGAAGGCCACAATGTCTTTCCCTTCTCCTGCTGTCCTCGCCCGCAGTCAGGTTGTTGTGGTTGCAGGCCGCACCGGACGGTCCACAGCGGGCCAAGCCCAAGGCGAGTCGCAGCCGCTCCCGCAGCCTCCGAAGACGGCCGGCTCCGCCGATGATAAGTCCGATCATTGCGGAAACAGACCCTTCAGGCCACCAAGTCCGCGCCGACCTGCGGTCACACCTGTACACGAGCACCATCCTACACACTAGGGACCATTTACAATTTTTACCAAACCCATACGTCTTTGGAGTGTGGGAGGAAACCGGAGCAGCTGAGGAAAATCCACGCGGTCACAGGGAGAATGTACAAGTTCCGCACAGACAGCACCCGTAGTCAGGATCGAACCTGTGTCTTTGGCGCTGCAAGGCAGCAACACTACTGCTTCGCCACTGTGCCACCCTCATATAATGACATTACATTATTGTAATGCCCGAGTCATTTAATGTTTTTGATTAGTTTATATGTGAGGAAATGTTGGAAAAGCTACCGATTGTACAGCGAATTAAACAAATATTTCATATCTTCTCTCAAAGTGGAAATGTCTGCAGATTAATTTTCCATTGTGCATTAGATATTAATAAGACTTCAAGTCGACAATAAAAACAATGTAATAAAACCAGGGAATATGCAGAAGTTAGAATCAAACACATTGTCATGGCGCAGGGTTGCCATCAACAGCAGGCATTTGGAACTCTCATTTGATCAGAGTAGATTTAAATCAACCTAACATCTGAGGGCAGCAGAGACCTACATTTTTTTGTTGAGCTTGGGACCTGCTGCCTGATTTGGTGCCAAATCGAGTGCCTCTTGTACTTGATAAATATGTATCTGCCTTCTCGTCTTTTAAACTTGCACGTTGAAGAAACCAATTACATGTTATTTCTCTGGCTTGCTCTCTCAGGATATATTTTAGATTTTGACAAACAATTGTGTGAAAAGATTTTGAAAAAATCTAAATCGAGGAAATGTTAAAAAGGTAGGAATCCTTGAACATTGATGGTATTGTTTATTTAAAATTACATTACAGACCTACATGAAGAATTGCCTTTATCATTGGTCCTGCAGCGGAAATAATTTGTTGCCAGTACAGGATGGTTTGAGGTTGGAGGGGGTTGAGGGGAGATGGCTTGTATCAAGTAGCCATTTTGTGCAACTGCTCAAGACTATTTTCTATCCCCGAGTTTGTGTTGTGAAGACAGGAAAAGCTTACAATCCCTCCTGAGGTTGGAGAAATATTGTTGATCAAATGACTAGTGGGTCCTAAGGAATGCTCGAAGGGGCCCTGTGGGATGCGAGAGCAGAATGAAAAACTTGGTTGAATTTGACGTTACGGAGCAAATAGCTTTTTGCTGGTAACTCCAATTTCTGTTTAAGTACAAGAGATGTTGAGGTCAAGGATATAATTAGCTGGAGCTAGACAAAGAATGAAGCCATCAAAGTTTGAGGTTGGAGCTGGGTGGGTGTACACGATGAACTTATGGGGTAATTTTTCTGAACTTAAAAGAATCTTTATTAAATTTCTCGCATTGTATGACTTAAAACCCTATACTGAAGGAACTAACTTGAACCATTTTACTCAGCTACAGTAGAAATTCACAGGTTATTTGAATTAAAACATAAATTAAAATTTAATGTGATTAGACAGGTTTGGAGGGATATGGACCAAACGCGGGCAGGTGGGACTAATGTAGCTGGGACATGTTGGCCGGTGTGGGCAAGTTGGGCCGAAGGGCCTGTTTCCACACTGTATGACTATGACCTGTGTAATATGCATTTACCAACTTTTTTTTCCTGTTGTACTTTCACAATCTAGCATTAAAATGTTACAGTAAATTGCATTATTCCTTTATTTTTGAATTCTTCTCTAATGTCAACAGAGAATGCTTTTGAACTTAAATTGTTTATTTACATAGAAACATAGAAAATAGGTGCAGGAGGAGGCCATTCGGCCCTTCGAGCCAGCACCACCATTCATTGTGATCATGGCTGATCGTCCACAATCAATATCCCGTGTCTGCCTTCTCTCCATATACCTTGATTCCACTAGCCCCTAGAGCTCTATCTAACTCTCTCTTTAATCCATCTAGTGATTTGGGCTCCACTGCCCTCTGTGGCAGAGAATTCCACAAATTCACAACTCTCCTGGTGAAAAGGTTCCTTCTCGCCTCAGTTTTAAATGGCCTCCCCTTTATTCTAAGACTGTGGCCCCTGGTTCTGGACTCGCCCAACATTGGGAACATTTTTCCTGCATCCAGCTTGTCCAGTCCTTTTATAATTGTATATGTTTCTATAAGATCCCCTCTCATCCGTCTAAACTCCAGTGAGTACAAGCCTAGTCTTTTCAATCTTTCCTCATATGACAGTCCCGCCATCCCAGGGATCAATCTCGTGTACCTACGCTGCCCTGCCTCAATTACAAGGATGTCCTTCCTCAAATTAGGAGACCAAAACTGTACACAATACTCCAGATGTGGTCTTACCAGGGCCCTATACAACTGCAGAAGAACCTCTTTACTCTTATACTGAAATCCTCTCGTTATGAAGGCCAACATGCCACTAGCTTTCTTCACTGCCTGCTGTACCTGCACGCCAACTTTCAGTGACTGGTGTACAAGGACACCCAGGTCTCGCTGCACTCCCCCCTTACCTAACGTAACACCATTGAGATAATAATCTGCCTCCTTGTTTTTGCCGCCAAAGTGGATAACCTCACATTTATCTATATTATACTGCATCTGCCACGCATCTGCCCACTCACTCAACCTGTCCAGATCACCCTGCAACCTCCTAACATCCTCTTCATAGTTCACACTGCCATCCAGCTTTGTGTCATCTGCAAACTTGTTAGTGTTGCTTCTAATTCCCTCTTCCAAATCATTAATATATATGGTAAACAGTTGCGGCCCCAACTCCGAGCCTTGCGGCACTCCACTCGCCACTGCCTGCCATTCTGAAAAGGACCCGTTTACTCCTACTCTGCTTCCTGTCTGCCAACCAATTTTCTATCCATGTCAACACCCTACCCCAATACTCCAAAGACGTACAGGTATGTAGGTTAATTGGCTGGGTAAATGTAAAAATTGTCCCTAGTGGATGTAGGATAGTGTTAATGTACGGGGATCACTGGGCGGCACGGACTTGGAGGGCCGAAAAGGCCTGTTTCCGGCTGTATATATATGATATGATATGATATGATAATACCATGTGCTCTAGTTTTACTCATCAATCTCCCGTGTGGGAACTTATCAAAGGCTTTCTGAAAGTCTAGATACACTACATCCACTGGCTCCCCTTCATCCATTTTACTTGTCACATCCTCAAAAAATTCCCCGTTTTCTCTCTCGCTTCTTTCTCAATCCACAGGAACTGATCCTGAATCTATTGAACATTGGAAAACGATCACCAATGCGTCCACTATTTCTAGAGCCCCCTCCCTGAGTACCTTGTGATGCAGACCACCAGACCCTGGGGATTTATCAACCTTCAGTCCCATCAGTCTACCCAATACTATTTCTCGCCGAATGCAAATTTATTTCAGTTCCTCTATCCACCTAGATCCTCTGTCCTCTAGTACATCTGGGAGATTGTTTGTGTCTTCCTTAGTGAAAACAGATCCGAAGTACCTGTTCAACTCTTCTGCCATTTCCTTGTTACCCATAATAATTTCACCCAAGTTTGCCTTCAAGGGATCCACATTTGACTTTGCTAATCTTTTTCTCTTAACATATCTAAAGAAGCTTTTACTGTCCTTCTTTACATTCTTGGCCAGCTTCCCCTCGTACTTCATCTTTTCAGCCCGTATTGCCTGTTTTGTTACCTTCTGTTGTCCTTTGAAAGTTTCCCAATCTTCTGGCTTCCTGCTACTTTTTGCTATGTTATACATCTTTTCTTGTAGTTTTATTCCATCCCTAACTTCCCTTGTCAGCCATAGTTGCCTCCTACTCCCCTTAGAATCTTTCTTCCGCTTTGGAATGAAATGATCCTGCATCTTCCGGATTATGCCCAGAAATTCCTGCCATTGCTATTCCACCGTCATTCCTGCTAGGATCCCTTTGCAGTCGACCTTGGCCAGCTCCTCTCTCATGCCTTCATAGTCCCCTTTGTTCAACTGCAACACTGACACTTCCGATTTAACCTTCTCCCTCTCAAATTGCAGATTAAAACTAATCATATTATGATCACTACCTCCAAGCAGTTCCTTTACCTCGAGTTCGCTTTATCAAATCTGGTTCATTGGACAACATTAAATCTAGAAATGCCTTTTCTCTGGTAGGCTCCAGTACAAGCTGCTCTAAGAATCCATCTCGGAGGCACTCTACAAACTCTCTTGGGGTCCAGAACCAACATGATTTTCCCAGTCTACCTGCATATTGAAATCCCCCATCACCACAGTAGCATTACTTTTGTTACATGCCAGTTTGAACTCCTGCTGCAACTTACACCCTACATCCGGGCTACTATTTGGGGGTCTGTAGATAACTCCAATTAGTGTCTTCTTACCTTTACAATTTCTCAACTCTATCCACAGTGACTCGACCTCGTCAGTCCCTATGTCACCCCTCGCAAGGGACTGAATTTTGTCCCTCACCAACAGAACTACCCCACCTCCTCTACCCACCTGTCTGTCCTTTCTATAGGATGTATAACCCTGAATATTAAGTTCCCAGGCCCGATCCTCCTGCAGCCACGTCTCTGTAATCCCCACAATGTCATATTTACCAATCTGTAACTGAGCCTCAAGCTCATCTACTTTACTTCTTATACTTCACGTATTCATGTACAATACTTTTAATTCCTTACTCATCTCACCTTTCACATCGATTCCTATTACACTTGGCCATACTCTCCTATCCCTTTGTGAGCTTTCTTTCCTGTTAATTCTGGGGTCATTAACTATCCCTTTACTCTCTTTCCCTTTAACTCCATCCTTGACTATCCCATTTGACACCCCCCACCCCCTATTTAGTTTAAACCCACCCGTGCAGCAGTGGCAAACCTGCCTGCCAGAATGCTGGTCCCCCGCCTGTTACGGTGCAATTTCCCCTTCCCCCAAAACAAATCCCAGTGGTCTAAGAATCTAAATCCCTGCCCCCTGCACGAGCTCTTCAGCCACACATTCAGATCCCCAATCTCCCTGTTCCTGCCCTCATCAGCACGAGGAACTGGAAGCAAACCGGAGATATCCATCCTGGAGGTCCTGCTTTTCAGCATTTTTCCGAGCACTTTAAAGTCACGCTGCAGAATATCTATCCCCTTCTTTCCGACGTCGTTTGTGCCGACATGCACTACCACTTCTGGCTGTTCACCTTCGCCCTTGAGGATTTTCTGCACTTTGTCCGTGACATCCTGGATCCTGGCACCAGGGAGGCAGCACACCATCCTCGAATCCCGCCTGTTGCCGCAGAAACCCCTGTCCGTACCTCTTTCAATGGAGACACCCTACTACCACGGCTCTGCCTGACGTCGACCTCTTTGGTTTTGGCTCAACAGCACGTTTTGCTTTGCAAACCTGTCTGCCGCTCAGTATGGCAATGTCTTCTGTCCCGACAGCTTTCAAGTGGGTGAACTTATTCTCAAGAGGTACAACAACCGGGGTCCCTTGCACTCCAAGTTTCCTTCCCTTTCTCACCGTCACCCACCTTCTCTCTTCCAGTACCTTTGGTGTAACAATCTCACTGTAGGACTTGTCCAGGAACGTCTTGTTTTCTTGGATGATCCTGAGGTTATCCAGTTGCCTCTCCAGTTCCCCAACACGGTCCTTTAGGAGCTGAACCTGGATACACTTCTCACATTTGTTGCAGCCAGAGGCACCAGCGGTGTCTCTGACCTCTCACATCCTACAAACGTCACACTCTTGTAACATATTTCCCCCTGCCCAAAGCTCTCCTTAGTTGGATCTTGAAGCATCCTAATATTCATAAGACATGGAAAATCCTAGCCTCAAAGAAGCTCAAATGAAATTTCCAATGATCTGCAGCAAATCCCTACCTCTGGTCTTTGAGGGCAATTAAAGGAAAGATCCAGCAGATTATTAAAGTTAAGTTAATTATTTTGCTGAAATCCCTCAAGGAGAGCTAGGACAACGATCTGCATCAAATAAAAAGTAATAAGTGGGCAACTTACTGTTCTGGACAGGGGTTGACAGCCTGAGGACAATGCAGAAGAATTTTAAATATCCACCACCCCACCTTTTTATTGTTTTCAACTGGCCTACCAAATGATGCATGTGCCGAAGAGCCTGTTTCTATGTTGTATGACATGCTCACACTAAAGCAAGAAAAAAAATCACAAGTGCTGGAGTAACTCAGCAGATCAGGTAGCATCCCTGGAGAACATGGAAAGGCGACATTTTGGTTAGGGACCCTTCCTCAGACTCCCTGATTGCATTCAACAGCTGAACTAGTTGCTAAAACTTTTGAGTAAAAAAAACATTCTCAAATGAAATTTTCTATGCAATTTAAAATTGAAAAATTCAAGCCTCTGCACAATTTACACCATTAAAAGCATTACATTGACATGGCCCTCTTCCTGGTAACTCTTATAGCTTTTTTTCTGTATGTGCTTTAGAAAAGCAATCTTAACAGTTAATGACTTGAGTCAAGCCATTTAATTTAAGAGTCTTCTTTCTTTCCAATCTTTTTTTTTCAATCCAGCAAGGTCAATCCACAATTTCTAAAGCACACTTTTCGTAGGCAGTCATTCATTGTGGTGATAATGCATATTCCGTGTTGCATTAGATGAATCTGCTATTTTCAGTCCTCCTTTTGTATGGGATTATCAGGCAGATAATGGATAAATTAAATCATATCTCCATTGCATCTATGAGCTGTTTCTTTCGGCAGCACAAGTACCCGAAACGTCACCCATTCCTTCTCTCCCGAGATGCTGCCTGACCTGCTGAGTTACTCCGGCATTTTGTGAATAAATCGATTTGTACCAGCATCTGCAGTTATTTTCTCTTACCTACCATCCCATGTATTTTCTATTTTTCCCAAGTTAGAGGAGAGGATGTTTAATTCTTACCCATGAGTGATATGAAACTGGCTGTACTTAAATAAAAAAGGAAGGTTTGCAAGTGAAACTGGAAAAAATAATTCACGTTGTCATCTTTAGGTTATTTAGGATGGGGGTTCCTTAAGGATGAAAATATAAAGATACAATTACTTACATGTTATGTTCATTTGCTTTTGGCCTTTTCTCCTATGGTTATTTTGTTGGGACTCTTACGTGTGCCAAATCCAGGCACTATTCACTTTTACATCATTTTAATCGGTACTAACCTTGTACTTTATATTAAATATCACTGAATCTTGTAACCAGGTCAATAAGATTGAAATCATGCAAATATTCATGTCAGGCCCCATTTGTGGCAAGAGAAGAGAAACTATTAATGTTTCATTTTGATGACCTATATCAGAATTGGAAGAGAAAACAAGTTGTAAAATGGTCGAGACCCTTCCCGAAAAGTCACCCATTCCTTCTATCCAGAGACACTGCCTGTCATGGTGAGTTACTCCAGCATTTTTTGTCTATCTTCGGTGGAAAGCAGCATCTGCAGTTCCTTCCGACACCTCACTGTCTACCTTTCTAATTGCTGGTTGGACCTGCACCGTAACGTTATTTCATTGAGCAAACCAATGTTTCTCACTCTTCCAAGAGGAAATTAATTTTCTGTTCCTACCAGAGTAAATATCCATTGTTCATAATGCTGAATATAATTAACACTAATTAAGACAGAATGCATTGATCCATTCAACGCCTCAATGCTGAGAACAGATCGCTGATTGCATGGTCAGTTCGAGGGATGCAAAAGCTTCTTTAGGGATGTGAAGAGGAAAAATAGTTAAGACAAATGTGGGTCCCTTGAAGACAGAAGCAGGTGAATTTATTATGGGGAACAAGGAAATGCCAGATGAGTTGAACAGGTACTTTGGATCTGTCTTCACTAAGGAAGACACAAACAATCTCCCAGATGTACTTGTGGACAGAGGTCCTAGGGTAACGGAGGAACTGAAGGAAATTCACATTAGGCAGGAAATGGTGTTGGGTAGACTGATGGGACTGAAGGCTGATAAATCCCCAGGGCCTGATGGTCTGCATCCCAGGGCACTTAAGGAAGTGGCTCTAGAAATCGTGGACGCATTGGTGATCATTTTCCAATGTTCTATGGATTCAGGATCAGTTCCCGTGGATTGGAGGGTAGCTAATGTTATCCCACTTTTTAAGAAAGGAGGGAGAGAGAAAACGGGAAATTATAGACCAGTTAGCCTGACATCAGTGGTGGGGAAGATGCTGGAGTCAATTATAAAAGAAGAAATTGTGGAACATTTGGATAGCAGTAACAGGATCGTTCTGAGTTGGCATGGATTTACGAAGGGGAAATCATGCTTGACTAATCTTCGGGAAGAATCTTTTGAGGATGTAACTAGGAAAATGGACAAGGGAGAGCCAGTGGATGTAGTGTACCTGGACTTTCAGAAAGCCTTTCATAAGGTCCCACATAAGAGATTAGTGGGCAAGATTAGAGCACATGGTATTGGGGGTAGGGTGCTGACATGGATAGAAAATTGGTTGGCAGACAGGAAACAAAGAGTAGGGATTAATGGGTTCCTTTCAGAATGGCAGGCAGTGACTAGTGGGGTACCACAAGGCTCGGTGCTGGGACCGCAGCTATTTACAATATACATTAATGACTTAGATGAAGGGATTAAAAGTAACATTAGCAAATTTGCGGATGACACAAAGCTGGGTGGCTGTGTGAACTGTGAGGAGGATGCTATGAGGATGCAGGGTGACTTGGACAGGTTGTGTGAGTGGGCAGATGCAGTTTAAAGTGGATAAATGTGAGGTTATCCACTTTGGTGGCAAGAACAGGAAGGCAGATTATTATCTGAATGGTGTCAAGTTAGGAAATGGGGAAGTACAAAGAGATCTGGGTGTCCTTCTTCATCAGTCACTTAAAGTTAGCATGCAGCTACAGCAGGCAGTGAAGAAAGCTAATGGCATGTTGACCTTTATGACAAGAGGAGTTGCGTATAGGAGCAAAGAGGTCCTTCTGCAGTTGTACAGGGCCCTAGAGAGACCGCACCTGGAGTACCGTGTGCAGTTTTGGTCTCCAAATTTGAGGAAGGACATTCTTCCTATTGAGGGCGTGCAGCATAGGTTCACTAGGTTAATTCCCGGAATGGCTGGACTGTCGTATGTTGAAAGACTGGAGCGACTAGGCTTGTATACACTGGAATTTAGAAGGATGAGAGGGGATCTTATTGAAACATATAAGATTATTAAGTGATTGGACACGCTAGAGGCAGGAAACATCTTCCCAATGTTGGGGGAGTCCAGAACCAGGGGCCACAGTTTAAGAATAAGGGATAGGCCATTTAGAACGGAGATGAGGAAAAACTTTTTCAGTCAGAGAGTTGTAAATCTGTGGAATTCTCTGCCTCAGAAAGCAGTGGAGGCCAATTCTCTGAATGCATTCAAGAGAGAGCTAGATAGAGCTCTTAAGGATAGCGGAGTCAAGGGGTATGGGGAGAAGGCAGGAACGGGGTACTGATTGTGAATGATCAGCCATGATCACATTGAATGGCGGTGCTGGCTCGAAGGGCCGAATGGCCTACTCCTGCACCTATTTCTATTAGCGTGAAGCACTATTCTGGGAGATGCCAGTCTGAACTAAAGTGACATTTATCAGCCTTGCTGTTTCTCTTACTAATGGTTGCATTCTGTGGGCTGTAGATGCTTTTCACACAGAACATTGGCAATATTTCCTTTGCAGCTTGCTGCTGTCCTCATTTTAGATCAATGGTTTCTTTTTAGAAAAGCTAATTTTTATTCATTAATTTAAAAAAGATGAAAGCAGCAATCTTTTTCTAAACGCAGACCTTTTGTTTAACTTGTGCCTTGTGGCTTTCTGTGGTAGACAGCAGTCAACCATAAGGTTCACAGGAGGGATTTTACAGGTTCGTGATCTCATTACCGCAGGTTTATGGGGAAATAACGCTTGCGTTGTCCTATAATCTGGTGTCTATGATAAGATCACAGGTACGTATTTTACTGTCCTACTTAAGTTTTTCAGTTTATTTCTACATGGGTTTTTGGTCAAGAAAATGGACAAACATTAAGCCAATGCCCGTATTCTGCCAGCACATTTAAGTTGTCAATTGTGCGCTTGCACTATAGTAAGGAAATATCCAACTTCCATTCAGTTACTCTCCTGTGACAGAAGTGCTGACACCAGGAATTTAACAATGAAAATACATTTTGGAAACATGCCTATATTGTACTTCTGTTGTTGCATAAATTATTCCCTGTGTCCCTGCAGCACTTTTTTTGCAAAATACAGATGAGCTCTTTTGTTTTTAGAAAAGCAACTTGTTTAGCGGGTAACCTCCATTTTACAAGGCAAAATACCGCAGATGCTGGAAGTCTGAAATGAAACCAGACAATGCTGGAAATGCTCAGGAGCGCAAGACATTGAGGTCAGAGAACAGAAGTGTAAATAGGTGGGTATGGTCATCGTAGACTTGGTGGGCCCAAAAGGCTGGTTTCCATGCTATAACACTCTGACTTTAAGGAGAGGCCTGTGATAGAGTTGTATACTGTGATAGTATGGGGAGATTGAAAGGGGTGTTGGCGATAGAAAAAAAAAGCCTCAAAGTTATTTATTATACTAAATAATGCAGTATAATTATTTAGTCTAGTTTATTATGTGAAAAGCTTGCTCTGCATGCTATTTTATTTTTGCATTTGGAAGAATATTGCTATTCTTATTCCATTTCTGGATCGACTGTCATGCTTCAATAGTGAGAAGCTGGTCACAGTAGGCAAGTTGATTTCTGTTTTTTAAACTTATTAGAACACTGTGGTTGGATTTACACAAGTTTATTTTCTAATCTTGATCAGACTCTTCCTCTGTAAACCCCTTAATTAATGATTTTACTGGAAATACTCTGAATTGCAAAAGGTCAGACATGGAGTAGATGATGCTGACATTTACTGTGCTAGAGTTCTGTCTTCCTGTTTGCGTTTTGACTCTACAGTAGTTAATCTTCTGTTTACAATAAAGTCAAATGCGTGGTTTGCCTAAATATGAAGGGTTTACACAGTCATTGGGGAAATCTATGGAAGCTTTATGAAGCTTGAGCTGAAAATTAACTTGTTTTACATGATATGGTGCACATTTTTGAGCAATGTATTCTTCGGATAGTAACTTGAGTTTAATTTAAATGGATGTCCATAATCCCATAATTAATCAGAGCTTCTAGATGAAACGTCACCCATTCTTTGTGTGCAAGTTTGGATGGTGAGCCTACCTGTTGTTCCCAATCACGTTGATACTAAAGTTGGTTGTAACACTTAGCCGAGGTGGACACAGAGATCTTGATCTTATTATACACCTGAGGCACAGTTTTAGGAGAAGCAATTATTTTGCTATTAGCAAACACATACATTGGAGTCATGACATATTGGAAATATGAAGTTAATTGCGGTTCAAACCTGAAAAGTATGCATAAGGCCACTCAGCCGCTCAACGTGGAGTTAGTGTTACAATCAAATTAGCAGCGAACTTCTGTCATTCAATAAGATCATAGTTAATATTGACTCCACATTCCCTTCTGCCCATAATCGCCTTTCACTCCTTGCTTATCTGCCTCAAATATATTCAAAGACTGCTTCCACTGCTCTTTTGAGAAAGAAAGTTTGGAGGGAAAGATTTTCACCTCATCTACATACTAAAACTCTCGTTTGTTATCTTGTTTGTGACTGAACTTCAGCCAAAACGGTAGACGATAGCGCAACAATTTTAGGCCCACCTTACTCACCATTGTCACTTTAGTGATAATGCAAGTTGTTTTATTGTAATCGGTGTTACATTTTTAAAGTTATTCAAACATTTTAACGTTTAAAAGGAGGGGAGGGGATGAGGGAGAGGGGAGGGGGTTGGGGGGGGGGGGAGGACAGGGTGCTGCACCAATGCAGGAGAGGTTTAGGCCCAACGGGTCCACTTGGTCTAGTCTAAACTAAAATTGTCAACTCGTATATCGTAAATATTATTCAAAATGTTCTTCCTTAGCAATAAGTTAAACTGAGAAGCAAAGTTGGGCTATATATTTCAGATGCTAATTAGACTAAACTGTTGTTTTGATGTTGATTTTTGTCTCTACTTATGAAATGTGGTGACAAATTTGTGATTGCCTACCAGTTTTGCTGATTTAATAATTAGCTTATTAGATTAATGGATATTAGGAAATGTGGTGATTTTGTCAATTTTAGCTTTTGGTATCTGCCAACAGCTTGGTAGCAACCATTTGAGCCAATCTTTTTTTGGCACTGCAACACTGAGGTATGGAACCCAATAAAATGGAGCGCAGGAATGAAAGATTTGACCCAGGAACCACTGATAGTCTGGGTCCTTCATGCACCCATTGGTGCCTTAGAGCCACACTGGGAGAAATGCATTGCACTGTTTCCTAATGAACCACATAGAGCGACAATGACTCAATTTCTATTCCATGTCTGAGCCCAGTTTGCAGAGTGCCAATGTGGTAGTAGCTCTGGCTATGATAAACCTCGGCTGGAGAGGAAACATTATGCAGGTTTTCTATTCCCAACTGCTATCCCAGCGACTTCTACAAGACTGATCAGGATAGGATTGGGCATAGAGTTGTGACTCCTAAAAATAAACAATTTGCTCTTGGTTTCTGCTTGAATCGTGGCCATTCTGCTGAGGGACTTGTGGGACATTGGCTGGGACACAACTTGTATGTTACCGTTGGCAGGAGAGGAAAGGGGGAAAGTTGAGAAAAATGGCCATGGAACGATCTGGTTGATTGGTAAGATTTATGCCATTTCTATCTAGTAATATACTTTTACAAAAGATAAATCAACTGGGAATGCGTTAATTGCGAAAAGACATAATTGGGTATGTGTATTCTGAAACATAGTTGAATGTTAACTAAACAGAAATAATTCTAGTATTTCTAAATGTATGACAAAGCACATGGTACAATAATCTTCTTGCTAAAGAAATCTTTTTAAATTAATTTTCTAGTTTCGTTGTGGTGCTGTTTAAATGTCCAATCAATTCCACTCACAAGAATATCTAGAATTTTCCTTGTTCAACAGTCTTGAGGGTAACGATTTGCATCAAACATTGCCCCCCCCGCCCGCTTTGAACAATGTCTTCACTCTTTTCCACACTGCGACAAAGGTGGGGTTTGCAAACAGCCTGTGCTGCCGCGTGCTTTTTGTTTAAAGGGCGATCATTTTGGAGAGAGTGCAGCTGAATACGGCTATTACAATGCTCACAGCTGCTGCTTTACAAATCGTTTCTGAAAAGAGAACTTTTCAATTTCTACATGTGCACCTAATTTTGAGCAGTTCTGTTTTCTGCTTGTTTTAATTTATTAATCCTGCAGCTGTCACAGCTTTTGAGGAGTAAAAAATGGCTCTGCCACAACCATTTATTGGGTTGCTCTGAGGAGTCAAATTGGAAAGTCTGGTCCATTAAATCTTCTGTCAGGATATAATTTCCGTTTATCCTTAGCTTTTTTAATGCAAATGTAAGTACTTCATTGCACACACTTTCCTATGAAAACATTCATTATAACAACAAATACAAAAGCAATATGTTACATAATTACAACTGATGCATTTGTGCTTTACAGTCAAATGTTAAGTAATTTCATCATTGATCACGCCACATCAGGGGCCCTCGAGGCTACAGCAGGAACAAGTCCCTCACCTGACTCCCCCTCCTGCTGGAGACTCCCTTCATCTGGAAGGTGTGGAGAGATATGTATAGTATCTGCTCTGGTTCATCCTCAACAACGGAATAACACAGCATTCTCTGCTCTGTTCCCACTGAAAGACATTAACTGCTGCTGGAAGATCTGGAGGAGACTCACTGTGATGGATGTTTCTTTTGTTTGGTGTTAGTTTGTGATTGTGTGTGTTATTGCATTTTTATTGATTATTCTTATTGGTCTTATTGTTGAACTGCGGGTAATTTTTCATTTCACTGCACATTTATGTGTATGTGACAAATAAATGACTATTGACTATCACCAGCAGTGAAAGAGGTTCCCTGGTCCAGAACCAGCTGGTCTGACAGCTGAAATAACTGTCTATGACCGAGTCTTACCAACTGTGTTGGACTTTTGTTCCTCATAGCCCATGTGGTGTGCCTGGTGTCTGAGCATGATGTAAGAAGGCATTGGCTATCTCCATGTAAAATGTGCTGATATCTGTGTGAAATGTATCTGTTCACATTTTCTCCCATCATGTTTTCTATGAAGTACTTTCATGCCTTTGATTTTTTTTCTTAGTTCTCTTCATAGGCTGTATAAGGAAGCACATTGCTGACCTGCTCATGTACACTCACCCATCTCTTCACAAAAGCTTGAGGAGAACAAGCCTCCATGGAACATTGAACAAGACAGCACAGGAACAGGTCCTTCGGCCCACAATGTCCAATGACAATGTGTTAGTGTTATGATTACTGAGACTAGCCCTTCATTCCAAATGTATTTCTAACTACATTAAAGTCTCCAGTTGCCGTGCCAGGCTTTGAATTCAATGGCTCCACATAGTTCCTAGTCTTCTGGATACTAGTCCAGTAAACCTAACTGCTGGCTACATGAAACTGACAGCTTCTTGCTTTGAAATAATTTTTAAACATCCTCAGGGGTGTCAGAAAGGGCTTTACAATTAGTTAATTAAATACATTTGAAATGCTCTCACTGTTGCAATTATAACCAAACAGCTGTGTCCCTGAGGCTTCCACAATTCTGCTGCTGAAGCTACAGTGGATGGAGAGGAGGGCCTTGTCAGAAATTCCAGATGATAAAAGACTGCTGCTGGAAAAATATATTATTTATATCACCATGTTGCAGGTTTGGTATCGCATTTCAGGCATTCTATCGACTCGTAGGCAAATTTGTAATTATAAAAAAGAGCAAAATGACAATTGAACGGGCAGATGTCAATTCCAAATGAGTTCCTTCATTGAACCTGTAACTTCCCAGAACTACTGTGGACACATCTTTAGTATGCAGACTGAAGCAGTGCAGTGCACTCTTGAAAGATGGGTGATAAATGGTGGTCTTCCAAACAATCTCCATATTTTGTGACTGAATTGGGGGGGGGAGGAGAAAATACAATTGGCAAACTGAGGATGAAAAGATAGGATAAGCACAGTTAAAGTCTACTGCTGCTATTTGACAATGATTTTGTGTCATATAATTTTATTTTATTCACTCATGGGACTTGAGCATCGTTGGTAAGGCCAGTATTTATTACTCATCTCATTTCCCTTGAAATGGGTGTATTGTTGGGCAATTTCAGAGAGCCGTTAAGAGCCGAGCCCATTGTTGTGTGTCTGGAGTCAACTATTGGCCAGACTAGATGGGTAGGGCAGATTTCCTTCTCTCAGGACATTAGTGAACCAGATGAGTTATTGGAAGTTTCATGGTCACCAGTATTGATGCAAGCCTTTTATTCCAGATTTATTTGATTACTTGGCCACCTGAATCTCATCTGGTAACTTAACAAACAATAGCATCATACCATAAAAAGAAAGGAGACAAACCAACTAATGAATGTATAACTATCCTATAGTTTCTGCATTGCTCTGTAATTTCCTCTGCATATTTGGCTTTTCACATCTCTACCATTCATCAGTGACCTATAAGAGTACACTCAGCAATGTTTGGCTGTAACCAGATTCTGTATTTGATCCCTTTTCATGTACTGTCTCCATCACTCTCTTTAATTAATACTGCTACCCCTCCTTTCTTATCCTAATCTTTCCTAAACACTTTGAAACCAGGAATACTTCATGCAATTTCCCCCAGACACAGTCCCATTTCATCAAGAAGATGAATCCTTTCTTCTTGCATCATCTCTCCAGCTACACATTGATCTGTTCTATCCTCTTATTTCTGTTGGAAATTACTCCCTTTGAGGTCCTGGTTTGTAACCCCTTTCCTAGCTACCTCATGTGCTCAAATGTATGTTTCTCAAATGTAGAGGAGGCTACATTATGAACACCAACGATACATTGGAGAAACCAAACACTGACTCGGTGATCACTTTGCAGAGCACCTGGACTTGGGCCACAAAGTGGTCCTGAGCTTCCTGTTGCATGCCACTTTAATTCTCAAACCCACTCTCATTCTGCCCTGTCTGTCTGTGGTTTCCTCCACTGCTGTCGTGAGGCCCAATATAAATTGGAGGAAAATATCTTATCTTCCATCTTGTGCCTTTGCAACTTTCTGGAATGAGCATCGAATTCTCCAACTTCAGGTAAACTGCTCTCTCATCGTTTTCCATTCCCATGCTTATGTTCCTTTCTCATCTCCAACATTATGTTGACATTATGTTCTCATCTCCAACATCATGGTGTCATGTTGACAACCACAGATATGCCCCTCTAACAATTGAATCCCTAATCACAATTTCTCCCTCTGGTTTCTCCTTCCCTTCCTGTACAACTGAGCTGTTAATCGTGCCAAGTTCTTAAATCTGCACTCTCTCATCACCATCACTAGTATCCAAAAAGATACAGCATATTTTTCATGCCCAAACTTCATAAGTATGTGAACAAATAGAAAGGTAATAAATATATTTTTTCATGCAAGGAGAGGTTGGGCAGACTTCAATAGTTTTCTCAGCAATGCCGGAGGTTGCGGGGAGTCCTGATGAAAGTGTATAAAATTATGAGAGGCATAGATAGGGAAGGCAGACAGAACCTTTTCCCAGGGTGGAAAATCAATACGTCAAGACACAGCTTTAATGTGAGAGGGGCAAAGTATAAAGGAGTTGTGCAGGGCAAGTATTTTTTCACACAGACGGTGAGTGGCTGGAACATGTTGCCAGAGGTGGTGGTTGAGGCAGATTAGTGGCATTTAAGAGACTTTTCGATAGGCATATGGATATGCAGGGAATGGAGCGATGTGGATTATGTGCAGGCAAATAAGATTTGGTCTCTCATTTATGTTTGGCACAGGCATTGTGGGCTGGAGGGCCTGTTCTTGTGCCATACCACTCTATGTTCTAATCCTGGATTTGAGTGATAGATGTTTGCAGAACACCCTATATGGCAGTTGATTGATAGAGAGGCCATTCCACATCAATCCTGGAGCCAGATGACAGTTGTCTTTTGTCCATTTCCCAGTCAGTCTTTTTGCTGCACAATCTCTGGTTCTCCTGATCTTAATACAATTATTTATGTTTTTGAATCTCTGGCTGGGCGATAATATTTTAAATGTGCAGGATGGAACTGCAGATGCGAGTTTAAACCGAAGAGACACAAAATGCTAGAGTAACTCAGCGGGTCAGACAGCATCTCTGGAGAACATGATAGACACAAAATCCTGGAGTAACTCAGCGGGTCAGACAGCATCCCCGGAGAATAGGAATAGGTGTCGTTTTTATATATTTTAAATATTGACCGTGAATTATTCAGTATTGACGGACGGATAAAGAAAAAAAAATAGATTTTGGACTTTCGGTTCCAGTTCAGTTGGGAACAATGTGTTACTTGCGTTGAAACAAGATCCAATGTGATGTCTTTCAGGAGTCCAATGACTGGCGTTGGTTCCCATAACTATCCTTGTTTCCGCAATCTGCTCGCTGCCCTTGTTCCCGGAATGAATGGATGCGGCGGCGTTCGACCGTTCGGCCTGGCGCTGCTATGAATCGGTTTTTGGTCTCTCCGCTCGCTGCCCTGGCGCTCGGAAGTTATGGCGGAAGTTGTTCGCTGACTGGAATTCAATCGCTCGAAGCTGAGCGGAGGGAATGCTGCTGTACCCGTAAACGCTAATTCCTGAGGTAAAAACGGTGTCTTAATCCGTCAGAAAGGCGATGTTTCCTTCCTAAACCCGGCGGCCCATAAAATGTCGGCGTGCGTCGCGCTGTCAAGCGAACGAACCTGGGGCCTAAGGTTTATTCCACTATTATCTCTTCGAGGGAGCGAGGGATGGTTCCGTTTGGATGTGAACCTGCTCTCATAACAAATCCGGTTACCTTGTTTTCATTGCTCTCTCTGTTTGCTTAAAAAACTGAAGTGCAATTTTAAATTGGTTTTGGAGGCATTTGTCTGCTTTTCATAGTCAACCGCACCTGCTACCGGAGGTCCCGCCTTTCCTTTGTGGTCATTGGCGTCTCTGGGGAATGATCGCGCAGTGGTTGCACGGCGGAGCTGTCAGTTCTTGGAATAGGGGCGGGATGTCTGGCGCAATTAGTGTGAGTTTACAATGGGTTCATAATAAAAGGAATGTGCGTCTAATTTAGTTGAAAGTGTGGTTCTGTTGTGGTGGGATTATAGGTATTGGAGCAAGCTAATTTCCCTTTCTCCCTCGAGGAATCCGGTGATGGCCCATAATGGCTCTGAGACCTGTAGCTATTGAGTACTGCAGGTGTGTTGTCAGTCATGAAGATCTTCCTCAGAAGTTAAAACCAGCTGCAATGCACGGTGTTTTATCCACGGCCATTATTCAAGATTGATATCAGATCCATTTGGAAAGATTGTTTTGATGATTCACGTATGTATTGTATTTCTCCCCCGTTGTTCAGTTGCCCAGAGTGAGGCCTTTTGTGCAACAGCAAACCCTGCCTGTTCGCAAAACAACCATTGTTGAATGGGATCAAAGTTTTACATGGTGAAGGTTCCGAAATCAAGATCTAAATACGGTATTGTTAAGAAGATCAACACATCTTTGGAAGTCTGATGTATTGATCACACAAATGTAATGGGTGAATTCCCTTAGTCGAGAAAGCATTTCCGAATAAATTGAGTAAAGTGAAACTCGTATTGCAATTGAATGAAACAATAAAGTACTGTTCAAAATTTGTATGCGGTTTCAGTAATTGATTGCTAAAATATAGTGTAACAAAAATAATGGAATGTGGCATGTTAGCCCATTGATCATTATTTTAATTTTGATTAAGTTTCAAGTTGTTTAATTACTGTTATTTTATAAGAGAGCAAGAATAAGGATTATTCTGTCCATTCTAATGATTATGACATCTAAATTAGAGCAACTGTCATCGGATGCATTTGCATTGATATATATCCACATCATAAGTGGCTTATATTTTGAAGTGCCTAGAAATTCTCTTTCTTTTACCACACATTATTTCAATTGGGCGAATGAGATTTATTTTAAAATTTTCCAAAAAATGTTCTTTACATCTATATCATTTCACATGTCTTAAGGCAGGTGCCAAATTTGCCTCCAGATTCTGCCAATGTCAATATATAACATACTTGGGTGATAAAGACCCGAGTTTGATTTTACTTTTGTTAAGTTACTTTTCCACGTCTGTGTCTCCAGGCCTGTGCAATTCGCCTTCAGTTACCTGACTTAGATCAGATATGACAAATGTCCATGGTAAAAGTGGCACAACCAGCAAGTTTGCATACTGGCAGAACAGTGCAGCTTGTGGAGTCACTGCTATGCAGCGCCAGAGACCCAGGTTCAATCCTGACCGTGGGCTCTGTCTGTGTGGCGTTTACACGGTCTCCCTGTGACTGCTTGGGTTTTTCCCTGGTGCTCCGGTTTTATCCCACATCCCAAAAATGTGCAGATTGGTAGGCTAGCTAGCCTCTGTAAATTACCACAAGTTTGTCGGTGAGTGGCATAACCTGGGGAAAGCTGATGGGAATATGGGGAGATTTTGAATTAAACATTACAGCACAGGAATGGGCCCCAAGTTAATAATGCTAAGTTAAACTAGTCTCTTTTGCCTGCACGTAATCCGTATCCTTCCATTCATTGCATATTCATGTGCCTATCAAAAAGATTCTTGAATGGCACTGTTGTATCTACTTCCATTACCACCCCTGGCAGCACATTCTAGGCACCCACCTTGTCCTGCACATCTTTTAAACTTTTCCTCTCTTACCTTAATGCTAAAATACACTTCTGGTGGGATCAGAAATGCATTTTCTGCTGGCAAACACAGCAAAGCTATTAAATGGAACTTGGTGTCTTGTTCTTTTGAGTGACTGCTATAAATTTGAACATAAATTGCAAAGTTTTACTAAGCTTACATTATTCTACGGATGAAAGCAACAATTAGCAATAGCATTGTTTCATGACCTTAGAAGCTACTTACTGCAGTGTTAGATAGCTTACGATAATTTCCCAAGATGGCAACTTGTGGATTGCTGGGTTAAATTCTCTACAGCATCTTGTGTTGGTATGTTGTGTCATGCTAAGATCTTTGATGTGCTGAAAATTTCCCTAATATTTGGAGTTGCTGTTGTACGAATATTTTCATATTCCTGAAATATTTTGCTGCTTTGAAAAGCATATTCGCTGTATTCTGAATTCTGAGCATATTGCCTAGTGGTGGGGATGAAAGTAAATGATGATTAAAGTTGGCAGCAGTGGGAAAGATTTTTCACAGTGGTGGTTATAGCGGATTTCCATTTGGTTAAGATCATGGACTGACGACCAGTTTATATTAGCATTCAATCAGTTAGTTCTGGGTAATGGGCATCTCCATTCTGTGCAGGAGGAGCAATTTGATGACCATTTACCACATTGTATTCCTGTTGCCAAGGAACACGGCACTGCATTTCAACGACTAAGTCTAGACTTACGGGAGGGCTGTGTGCATATGATTATAAATGCTGATGTAAGATTGAAAGGTGTGGAGTCTGCTTTTGTAAATACCTTGGTGTTTGTGCTGCCTGGAACAAAAACTAACTGCTTAACTATCTTTTATTTTCCTTTGTCTTCTAACTAGTTCTTTTTGTTCCAATCATTCTGATTTTTAGATATATAAATAAATCTAAGTCAAACCAATATTACATTGTGCACACAGTTGAAACCATGTACATTCTTATGTGGAGAGAATGGTGGAGTGAATTGTAATTTGACCAGGGTGTGCAGGTGTGATTTCCTATACATTTTTGAAGTTATTCATTCTTACTAACATTCCCTCATTTGGATAAACTTGTCGTATTGAAGGTACGCACTTCTGCCAGTGTTGCACTGGAATGCCCCCATTGGTGATGAGATGGAGTTGCATTGTGATGTTTACATTAAAAAATTCCATTTTGTCAGTAAAACCATAGAATTTTTTTAATGGAAAAGATCAACTGGTATGATTTTTAGTTTTTCCATTAAAATCAAATTTTTGCCCATGTAAGTGGTTTAACGTTTAATGTATTAATGCCAATGTCATAGTAAAATTACAGTATTATCGTTTAGAAGTCATTATCAAAAATGGTAATTGATAATTTCCATGTTCTATGGTATTTGTTTTACTTTAATTGTCTAATGCATTGCCACTTCCACTCAAATGCCCATCCAGCAGAAGTTCTGCAGATCCCTGGAGTCTTCCCCTTTATCTTCCCTGTATTGTCCCCATTGCTCTCCCTATTGTACTTGAGTTTGAACATTATATTTATGTACAGTATTATCTGATCTGTTTGGATAGCATGCAAAACAAAGCCATTCACTCTACCTTAGTGCATGTGGCGATAATAATAATAAACCTAAAGTTTTGTCCCTGTCTTGCCTCAAGTGCCTGCCCCGTGGGTCATGCGGCACCACAGGCACGAGAGGGTGTGGGCACGTGCCAGCGGCACGTGGAATTCTCTGCCACAGAAGGTAGTTGAGGCCAGTTCATTGGCTATATTTAAGAGGGAGTTAGATGTGGCCCTTGTGGTTAAAGGGATCAGGGGGTATGGAGAGAAGGCAGGTACAGGTTACTGAGCTGGATGATCAGCCATGATCATATTGAATGGCGGTGCAGGCTCGAAGGGCCGAATGGCCTACTCCTGCACCTATTTTCTATGTTTCTACTAGCCGGGCAAGTGGGGTACCAGCTGGGCAAGAGGGCGGTCGTGTGTGGGCGAGATAGTAGGCAGGCGAGATGGTGGGCAGGCATGTGCTTGAGGCAGCTGGGTGGCGAGACTGAATGCACGACCCACAGTGCAGGCACTTGAGGCAAGACAGGGACAAAACTTTAGGTTTATTATTATTATTGCGAGGTGCAGTGAATGGCTTTGTTTTGCATGCTATCCAAACAGATCAGATAATACTGTACATGAATACCCATTCTCCCAATGAGTCTCTCCCCCTTCCCCGAGTCAAGATCTCTTGCCCGTATGATGTACTCTCTCACCTGATATCTGTCTGTCTCTATCTCTCACCGAATGTCTGCCTTTCCCTTCGCTGTTTACATTGCTCTTGCTTCTATCATTTTATGTATTTGGATATTTTTTTCGTTTCTTTGCTTTTTATAATCAAAGCCAGTTCTCCAGATTGTCCGGGTGAAAGACTGTTGTGATATTCACCGTTACCCCCAAAAAACAACACCTTCAATGTGCCATCTGGATGACTCCATCTGAGTGGCATTTGATCAGAGCATAAAATTCCAATAGACCAAAGCACATGCCTTGCACTCCCACTCCAAATAATTAAAATGGACAAAACATTCCCTATTCATTATCTTTGTGTAGATCTCCTTCCTGATCTATGCATAAAATATTCCTTCTCTTCAATGCCTCCATCTGCCCCCTCCCCCAAACTGTCACCTAACCTATTTTTCTGATTCTGAAAACTGTGCTGCTGCACAACGGCATGTGTGGAAGCTTAGTCAGTTTTGGTGTCGAAGATTGCTTTTGAGTGATATTTTTGTTTGACTTGTTAAATAAATAAAAATAAGCTGTACAGCAGAGTTGCATTATTATCAGTATTTTATCTGGAATTTCTGATCAAAATGTAACATTTTTCAAACTGGTCATATGCTAAAGGATTTGTTTTTGTAACAATGGGGGTTAAATTCCACAAGGATATTTTGTTCCATGCATACTGCCTTTTGAGCTGGTTTTGTTTTACAACAATGTTGCGTTATCTGTATGGATAAGCAGGGAACTTAAATTTAGTTTAGTTTAGAGATACAGCGTGGAAACATCGGGTCCGCACTGACCAGCGATCCCCGTGCATTAACACTATCCTACACCCACTAGGGACAATGTTTACATTTATCAAGCCAATTAACCTACAAACCTGTACGTCTTTGGAGCGTGGGAGGAAAACGAAGATCTCAGAGAAAATCCACGCAAGTCACGGGGAGAACGTACAAACTCCGTACAGACAGCCACCCAGGTCTCCGGCGCTGCATTTGCTGTAAGGCAGCAACTCTGCCGCTGCGCCACCATGAATGAACCTATAAGTTCACTAACAACATCTAACTTGCATTTGTCGAGGCGTTTAACATAATAAAATGCTGCAAAGTGCTTCGCAAAGGGGCAAATCGATTAGAAATGGAAAGCTGAGCCAAAGAGTCTGACTAAAGTATTGGGAGGGTGAATAGAATGTCTTGCATGGAAGACTGAGGACTTAGGAAGAACATTGCAGAGTGTGGTGCCAATACAGTTGAAGGCAGAAGTGGAAGTCTTGGTGATGGACAAGATGCAGTTGAAAACTCAACTGACTTGAATAGCATGCTGAGGTTGCAACCCAAGATTGGGACCAGGAGATGGCTGGTAGTTGCCGTCAAGGGAATAGCATTTATGTTGACAGAAATTGGCACCATGGCTTTGGTCTCGATATTTAACTGTAGGCAATTGAGGTGTTTTCAAAATTTGCTCAGAAGATGTTGGTAAGAGATAATGTAGATAGAGAAGGTCAGGGGGTGGGGGGGAACAAGAATTCCTGGCATGACAAGGCATAAGTGGCAAGAGAAGTTTTGGCTAACAATATCTGACTGATTTGATGGGCAAGAGTAGAAACCAGTGAGTGAATTCCCAAAAATCTGCATTGCAGAGGAGAGGGCTTGGAAATGCATAGGACAGTCAAGCTTTGACAGGAAATGTACACCCTTTGCGATATGGGGTACTGTTTGAGACTGATTACAACTATTTCAGCTTTTTGGAACCTTATTGGAGAAACACTGGCATTCAGGAGGTGATGTATTCGGGAGGTGATGTATTTGGTCTTTGGATAGGAAAAAGAGGTTGGTTGTCAGGTGGATGTTTGTGAAAGAGGAAATGGAGGATAGGCTTGTTGGTGGGAATGATGTGACTGGCTGTGAATGAGGTGCAGTACCTGAAACAAGGGGAATCATTTGTGTTAATGGTTAGAATGGAGCCAGAAAAGAAAGATGAGCACCTGGTAGTTTAACATGATTAAATTTAATTAAAGAGAGCGATATGATTCTTGTGCAACATTTGAATTTGGTGAGTTGGAAGGGAAACACAAACGTGGATACAGGAAGAGAGCGAGGACAAGACAGATGAGAAGAACATTTATCAGTTTGCGGTGGATAACTGTGGATTTGTAGTGAGATAACGGAGGTAATGGTCTCAGTGTTGGTGATTTAGAAAAAAATGTATGGAGTTTCATGAGCGGATTGGGGAAGGAAGCAAGTTATTTTAAGAAATTATTGGTTTTGTAGAAAAGACCCTCCAAGATGCTGTATTGGATTGTTTTGGTAGAGGGTACGGGGTTGGAAAGGATATTTAAGTGGCGAGAGCTAAAAGGAAGTTCTCAGAAGTGAACTTGATGCGAGTTCTTTGAAGTGGAGTGAAGTCTGTCGGGTCATCAGCCTGAAATGTTTACTTTTTTCTCTCCACAAATGCTGCCTGACCTGCTGAGTATTTTCAAGGTTTTCTGGTGTTTTAACACATTTCCAGAATTTATTTTGGGGTTATATTGATATTGGACAGAAACAACAATAGACAATAGACAATAGACAATAGGTGCAGGAGTAGGCCATTCAGCCCTTCGAGCCAGCACCGCCATTCAATGCGATCATGGCTGATCACTATCAATCAGTACCCCGTTCCTGCCTTCTCCCCATACCCCCTCACTCCGCTATCCTTAAGAGCTCTATCCAGCTCTCTCTTGAAAGCATCCAACGAACTGGCCTCCACTGCCTTCTGAGGCAGAGAATTCCACACCTTCACCACCCTCTGACACAGGGGGTGGACTGGTCTTGTCCATTGGACCCGAATAAAGTGAAGTTAGCAGCATCGATGCAGTTCCCTGGTGAATCTCACTAAAAATTCTCACGAAAGACCTTCCTTGGGTCAGTGTGGTTCGGAGTACAGTGGAAGAGTAAAGTTCAGGAAGTCCGGAACTTGCTGAAGCTAACTTACAAAGATTTGGTCCTTGTTCTTGGCTGATTGGTGAGATTACTTTGTTTTTGCACAACGCAAGGATGGTGGTAACATGTGTAGGATGAAGGGTCTCGACCCGAAACGTCACCTATTTTTTTTTCTCCAGAGATGCTGCCTGACCCACTGAGTTACTCCAGCTTTTTGTGTCTATGTTCGGTGGTGGTAACATGCTTAGCTTCAAAAGCCCCTTGTGAGCCATTAAAAGTCTCATTGTTTCCTGAAGTCAAGGTCTGTGTTATGAATTCTGAAGATGGTTCCTGACGAGGGAAAGCACAGCACTATTGGAAACTGGCACCATCACTTTCTTGGCCAGCAAATGAACTGTTTCTGCTTGGAGGTTTTTACTATTTACTGATATAATTTTCCCCTTTGATCTGTTCACCAGAGAGCAAGAGGAATTGTACCATGGCTTGGAGAACCTATACTGGGGAACAGGATATAGTCAGTAGCAGGCAGGCACAGTGACCGAAAAAGCTGACTGAGTTTTCCGGATCACTAGAAGCAAAACACAGACATCCTTGAGCCCCCTCCTGATATTTCTTTCTGAGATTTAAAAAAATGATGCAGGATCCTTGACAGAACTATTAGCTCTACAGTTGTGTATGGTTCACAATTCTTTTTAAAGTTTGCCAGCTGGAGCACCTATTTTCTCAAAAACATGCAAAACTACTTGTAAAAATACACTTGTCCAATTCCTCTCTATGGTGTAAAAAGGTCTCGCAATGAAAAACCGAAATCTCTAAAATTAGGTAGCTCCTGAATTCATTTTCTTTAACCTCCATTGTTCTTTGGTTGCACTATGCTCAAAATTAATTTTATAAAACGCACACGAGAACCTGAACAAAATGGCTTGTGGGAAACCCTGGAATCTTTTGAGGGAATATTAGCATTGAGCTGTCTCAACAAGTATTTACTGTTACCACCACTCCATGTGAGTTACTGCAGTGGGGGAAAACATCAAAGTTGTTGCACCTGCCTCCCTTCTGCGACTACCTTTCTATGATCCCACCGAAGTGTCTGGCAGCATCTCTGCTATCTTCCTTCAATTCCTAGTCATCATAAACTCGGTGTAGAGCAATGGAAGTACTAGATTTGCGTTGTGAGGTTTTGGGGGCAAAGCTCAGTTGTTAAATCTTGGTTTTCCACAATTCACTAAATTATTTCTGGTGCTGTAGATTGAGGGCATCAAGCACAATATGATATTCAGCAACACAGCAAAATAAAGACAAATTAATTGTCACGCAAAAGAAATGGTAGTGGATGTCTTGCTTTGACTTTTTCTATTCTTTCGGAGACAGTGAGCATTTTGTAACCTTGACTCATAGTTTCCCTCCAAAAAATATATAAAATTGCATCATTGTTTGATTTGATGTAGAAAAGGTACTTTCATCTCATTGGGTGAAGCAGCACAGTTACATTTGCATTGAAGAAAATTCATAGATCAATTTATTGGATTATTGCTCCTTTTAACACAATGTGCTTTTGTTGTGAAGCTTCTGTTGTGTTACTGACACATAATATTCTAATCTGTCCAGCTATGAACATTTTAACAAGTTTTTTGTGTTACTATCCCATTCTGTACTTTTTGCCTCTTTCGGTTCTCTCCATTGGTCTTGTCTGCACCCCATGATTTTAAAATGGCTGCTGAAATTCTTGAGAGAAAGTATTGAGGCAGATCTATCTAATAGAAGGTTAACGGCTCAGTCCAGCGGTGCTTTCTTTCTGAATTTGTTATTTGATTTGAGGTATGTTAGTCACAGTCATTCTTAAGATTGGAGTGACTGTCGTGAGATTTTGGCCCTCTTCCTAAAGGAATTTTATTTGAGACTTGAAATTCCTGCATCTATTCCCAGATGACTGTTTGGTTTAGCAGAAACAAAACTAAGCAGAAAATCATTATTGATGTAAACAAATATTGTATGTTGTTTAATAACAATTTATGCTTCAGCAAATTTGAAAGGTCAATTAATAAGACGATGCCTACTTGTGCATGTGTAGTGAATTGAAAACAAATAGACTTGTAATAATCGGGAGCAGATGTGACGATCACTTGCTGAATCATAGCATTGAATCATATTTAATTAGCAGATTCGTATTGTCAAAGTTGATGCAAATAAAAAGGCACTTTTTAATTACAATTCCAGGTGAATTGCTCACCCCTTTATATGAGCAATCACTATTTCAACTTCGTCTCTTGGGGGTCGAAGCATATAATTTGCTATCAATGGTGTTGCTAAATGTGAAAGACTAACAACTGTGCATTGCCAATTAGCAATCTTACTTTCTTGTTTAGTTTAGCTTCACATGCTTGGCACTGAACCTTGCTCTCCTGTCGTGTTAGTTATTGATTCATACTGGCTTTGTAGCTCCCAATATGTTTACAAAACATAGCCTTTAAAATTTAATCATGCCTGTACTCATTTTCCTCTCTGTTCACTTTTCCATAAGTTTCCCTGACTTTGTCATTTTGTGCATGCCTTCATTTCTATTGTTTGGTTTTTTAAAAAACTTGGTCCATTCCTACCACGCGCCCTTCTGTTAATCTATTCTTAAAAGTTGTCTGTTTCAGCAAGCTTTCCTAACTTTGCTTAATTTTAACTTAATTCGTAAGTTAATTTTTCATGATTTGAATTCATTTGTCGCTGAGCATAGACAGGTAATGTAATAAATTGAGAATGAAATCTGTTACTTCCTGTTAAATATATTGCTTAGTGCAAGAAGTATAAGAAAATAACTGCAGATGCTGGTACAAATCGAAGGTATTTATTCACAAAATGCTGGAGTAACTCAGCAGGTCAGGCAGCATCTCAGGAGAGAAGGAATGAGAGAAAGAATTGCTTAGTGCAAGTGGGATGTCTTCTGTTGATATAATAATAATGCATTACATTTATATAGCGCTTTTCAAACACTCAAATACGCTTTACATGGATTTCTAGAACATAGAGAAGTGAATAAATAGATAAATAAGTAAACGAACAGAGAAAGGAGACAGAAGGTGAGGTGACCTTCAGTGGTTGAAGGCAGTGCTGAAGAGGTGAGACTTCAGTGATGTTTTGAATGTGGTGAGTGAGGAGGAGTCTCTGACGGTTTGGGGTAGTGAGTTCCATAGGGTGGGAGCAGCGATGGAGAAAGCCCTGTCCCCCCAGGATCTGAGTTTGGTCCGGATGGGGGGGGGGATAGGAGATTGGCAGCAGCAGAGCGGAGGGTGCAGGTGGGAGTGTGCCTGTGGAGGAGGTCAGTCAGGTAGGATGGGGCCAGGTTATGGAGGGCTTTGTAGGTCATGAGGAGGATTTTGTACTGGATTCTCTGGGGGATGGGGAGCCAGTGGAGTTTGTAAAGGACGGGGGTGATATGGTCACGGATCGGGGAGTGGGTGAGTAGACGGGCAGCGGAGTTTTGAATGTATTGAAGTTTACTGATGATTTTTGAGGGTGAGCCATAGAGGAGGCTGTTGCAGTAGTCCAGACGGGAGGTGATGAAGGCGTGGATGAGGGTTTCTGCAGCTGTGAAGGAGAGGGATGGACGGAGACGGGCAATGTTTTTGAGGTGGAAGAAGGCTGTCTTTGTGATGTGTTTGATGTGTTTGTCGAAGGAGAGGATTTGATCAAAGATGATTCCAAGATTCCGGATGTGAGGGGAGGTGGATACTGGGAGACCATCAATATTGAGGATGAAGTTTTGGGTGGATTTGGTGAGCGTTTTTGGACCAATGATGATGATTTCAGATTTGTTGCAGTTGAGTTTGAGGAAATTTGATTGAAGCCAAGATTTTATTTCAGTGATACAGTTTGTCAGTGTAGAGTGTGTGGTGGTGGAGATTGACTTGGTGGAGATGAGGAGCTGGATATCATCGGCGAAGCAGTGGAAGTTGAGACCATGTTGGCGGATTAATTGACCAAGGGGGAACAGGTAGAGGATGAAGAGGAGGGGGCCAAGGACTGAGCCTTGGGGGACACCTTGGGGGAGGGGAGCGGTGGGGGATTTACAGTTGTTAATGGAGATGAACTGGTGCCTGTCAGAGGTAAGATTTGAACCAGGATAGGGCTGTGCCGGTGATGTTAAAGGAGGTTTCAAGTCGGGTGAGGAGAATGGAGTGATTTATGGTGTCAAAGGCGGCGCTGAGGTCAAGTAGGATGAGGATGTTGAGGTTGCCAGCGTCGGAGGAGAGGAAAAGGTCGTTTGTGATTTTGAGGAGCGCAGTTTCAGTACAGTGGTTGGAGCGGAATCCGGATTTGAAAGTTTCATACAGGTTATTGGTAGAGAGGTGGTATTTGAGTTGGGAAGCTACAGCACGTTCCAAAACTTTGGACAGAAAGGGTAGGTTGGAGATTGGTCTGAAGTTGTTTGGGGTGTCAGGGTTGAGACCAGGTTTTTTCAGAATGGGGGTGATAGCAGCGATTTTGAGGGATGGCGGGATGATGCCAGTGGACAGGGAGGAGTTTATTGTTGCAGTGATAAGTGGAGAGAGAGCAGGAAGGCAGGCCTTGACAAAGCTGGAGGGGATGGGGTCCAGAGAGCAGGTGGCAGTTTTTATTCCTGTGAAGAGGTCAGAGAGGTCGGTGGTGGAGACTGGGGAGAACTGAGGCAGGGGTTGACAGGATAAGGGGGGGCAGGTGGTTTGAGGGGGAGCAGGTGCATTGGTGGTTAAGGTGCTGTAGATGCTGTCTATTTTGCTTTGGAAGAATGAAAGGAAAGTGGTGCATTTGTCAACTGTGAATGATTGGGAGATGGTGTCCAGGGGGCTGAGGAGTTTGTTTATTGTAGAGAAGAGTGCTTTTGGGTTTCCGGAGCCAGTGAATTATTTGAGAGTAGTAGGTGGAGTGGGCGCGGGAGAGGGCATCTTTGTAGTGCTGCAGGTGGTCTTTGTAGGCTTGGGAGTGAATTGTGAGACCTGTTTTGTTGCGGAGTCTTTCAAGTTGGCGGGCATGAGTTTTCATCATGCGGAGTTCGGGGGTAAACCAGGGAGCAGAGTGGGTGAAGGAAACTGTTTTGGTTTTTATAGGTGCAAGCTGGTCGAGGCAGGAGGAGAGAGTGTGGTTGTAGTAGTCAGTGAGGTCAGAGGGGCTGTGGAGGTCAACGAAGGGAGAGGCGGACATTATTTCAGAGAGGGAGGATGAGAGCGAGGTAGGTGAAACAGAGTTCAGCTTACGGAAGTTGATTTTGCGTTTTTGCCTTGGAGCTGATCTTATCTTTCTATCAGTGAGCATACAAGAGTTTTGACCCAACTGTATTTTGTTGCTGGAAAGTGCTCATTCATATACCATATACCTTCTTTACCACTCTCTCAATAGCGTGGGAATCACCTCTTGCAATGCAGAAAGAGGCCATTCAGCTCATCAGGTCTGTGCTGGCTCCCTCCAGCAAACACGTCCGTCCCTTCTCTCGCGTTCACCAACTACTCCTTGACTTTCCTGCTGCTTACCTGCACTAGGGGTAGTTAATTAAACTACCAACTGGCATGTCTGGGATGTGAGGGAATTATCCGTGAGGTCACATGGAGAATATACAAGTACCATGAAGGTGATGATCGAATCGAGTTGCTGGAGCTGTGAGGCAGCGGCACTAACTGCTGCACCGATGTCGATCACCCCCAGTCAGGTATGGCTGCCGCTCTTGCATTTAATCCTTGGTTTGTTCTGAATCAGTTGAATTTGGCCATGGTGCTGCAGTTCGCCACAGCACCTTGATGCAAATGTAACTACCTCCTGATACGTGCAGCCGATTATTGGCATTCCTTCTCTCTATCCCTCCCTCTTTGCAACTCAATACATTTGTTTTCTTTTCCAAAATGTGGACTCTTTCCCCCGCCCCCCCGCCCCCCCCACTGATGCTGCTCCAAACACTTCTAGTTTATGTTTCAACTTTCCAGCAACAGTGGGGGGGGGGGTTTGCTCCAATTACTGATTATTACTCTTTCGTTCCTGATAGAAAGCTAAGTATCTGATGAAGATAGAATTGGACTGGGTTGTGATGTTGGCAGGAGTTGTATTTCTTGTTGTTTTGATGTATTTATGAAAAAAATATTGTGCAGGCGGGGTAGCCTTGATGTCACTTTATTTTAAAAGCGACGAATTATCTTGGCTTTTGGGAATGGAAGGGTCAAGATTGAAAAGAGTGTTTTGCACATATTTCCTTGCATTTAGCACATTACAGCAACTGATTCCAGTGGCTTGATTGTAATGGTAGATCAAGGGATATGCTAGCTCACAAGTCCCATACTTGCTCATTCATACTACACAGTCTAATTATTTCTGGCAACAAAATGTTTTTAAACCCCACGCAGGCACTGGCTTAACTACCACTTTCTGATTTCCCTTGTTATCTTTCATTCTCCACAGCCTTGATATTTTGTTCTGTCGATATTGGGTTTTCATTCTTGGTTAAAACACTTTTTGCAATGTATAATGTAAGTGTATACAAAAATCTAATTTAATTGCAATATCCAAGTGAAATAAATCATTTTTCCTCTTCGCTTTTAAAAAATGATGTTGTTTTGAGAAGTAACTAGTGCGCTGAATATTCAGTATTTTGCACTACAAACACATGGATCTAGTTACTGGGAATACCTGATGCTGAGATTAGGAATTCAAATGACAGAAGTGATTTTGAAAGATTTAGCCCAGTGGCATTCACTTGCAGGACTAATGAATGGATCCATTTGATCCTGTGGAATTTGCTTATAGTTGAAGAATTTGAGTTAATGGAATGATTTGGTCCTTTGGAATTCAATGTCAGTGGGTGTACATGGGAAGGGATTTGGTCATTAGAGTTTGTCAAATAATGGAACTGAATGGAAAATAATGTAACCCTCTCAGCTCCATTGGTCCAAACTATCCTTCGATCAGAGAATAGGTATATTTATTTGGTGTTTACCAGATTTGGAGATGTTTTAGCAACATGTCTTGAAGTGCAGCCAATCATTTGCTAGAAGCATTAACTACATCATTAACTACATCATTAACTAATCATTAAGCATTAACTACATCATTAACTAATTTTATTCAGCATTCTGCCTCAGGGATTGTAGGGAAAAAATGTTTACCCAAGAAGCTAATTCAGGACCATTTTTTTTGGTTTCTGAATGTCTAGTATGCATTTCAAACATTGCACTTCACGAGTGGAAAGATATTGTCAACATTGTCTCTGCAAGATCTCCCAAATATACTGGAAAGATAAGTGAGCTAACATCTGTGGTCTCTGTCAGGCCAGCGTCCCCAGCATTGAGTCCCTAATTACACTCGGTCAGCTTCATGGAGCAGGACACATCGTTCACATGCCCAAAACAGAAACACTATTCCAAGCTCTGTCGTGGAGAAATAACTACCGGGTAGACAGAAAAAGATTTGAGGATGTGCTCAAAGCTGCCTTGAAATGCAGCAAAGTCCTTCTCTGACTCTTGAGAATCCCTGGGCCCTCAAAATGGAGAAAGCATTCAGGGTAATGTTGAGAATTTAGAGTGCATGCAATGGAGCCCACACAAGCCCTGCGTAAACGGTGGAATGAGTGAAGCACCTTGCAAACTATCCATCCATCTGCCTTGTCGGGCACCTCTTGTCCCATCTGTGGAAGAGCCTGCAGGTCCTGTCCTTTCCTTGTCTAGCTATGTAGTTGACATAGCTTGATAGCAGCACAACTGAGATGGCTGTGTGCTTAAGGACAAAGTTTATCAGTGTGTGTTTGCACGAGGTGGTGGTGGAACCAACATGATGAGCAGTGATACCTGTGGCCCATCCATTTGAGATGCATTTTTCTATCACAAAAGAGTGAATGCGATAAGCCCTGTATTCTCACAAATTTCACCCCGCATGTTGTGTGGCACTGCCATCATACTAAAGGAATAGATTCAGAACCTGGAGTATAAAACTGGGCATTGATGTTTGACGGCACTCGGCCTGTGCTCGCTGGAGTTCAGAAGGATTAGGGGGGGGACCTCATTGAAACTTACTGAGTAGTGAAAGGCTTGGATAGAGTGGATGTGGAGAGAATGTTTCTACTAGTGGGAGAGTCTAGGACAAGAGGTCATAGCCTCAGAATTAAAGGATGTTCCTTTAGGAAGGAGATGAAGAGGAATTTCTTTGGTCAGAGGGTGGTGAACCTGTGGAGTTCTTTGCCACAGAAGGCTGTGGAGGCCAAGTCAATGGATATTTTTAAGGCAGAGATAGATAGATTCTTGATTAGTACGGGTGTCAGAGGTGATGAGGATAATGCAGGAATATGAGGTTGGGAGGGAGAGATAGATGGAGGGAGAGATAGATATGATGCGATAGAACTTTATCCGAGGAGATAAATTGATCTGCCATGATTGAATGGCAGAGTAGACTTGATGGGCCGAATGACCTAATTCTGCACCTCTGACTTATGAAATTGTGCAGAAGTTCTGTCCATCTTATAATCTGTCAGATTCATACAATACAGAAATACATATGACCTTATGATACCTGAGGTACCGAGCAACAGTGATGAATCAATCTCCGCCTACAACTCCTGGCCCAGCATATCACTAACTCTGTCAGTACCATCAAACCAGAGGTCCATTGTGGACACAAAGAACTGGAGATGTTGGTTTTCAAAGAAAGACGCAAAGTGCTGGAAAAACAGCAGGTCAGGCAACGTCACTGGAGAACATAGTTAGGTGACGTTTTGGGTCTGAAGAAGGGACTTGACCAGAAATGTGGCCTAACCATGTTCTCAGAAGATGCTGCATGACCCGCTGAGTTACTTCAGCATTTTGTCTTTTTTTGTGAACCAGGGGTCCAACCCTTGTTCATTAAGTAGTGTACAAGTGTATGTCAGGAGTAGTGCCAGGCACACTTTTTAAAAAGTACCCATCTGCTGAATTTACCACAAAGGACTTTGTGGGTGAAACAGTGAAAGCAACAATCAATGGGTCCAATCAAACTTGTCTGGCCAAGCTATGTATGCTTATAAATAGTTGCATACAATTAAATGGCTCAAGAGGAGGCGGTCAAAAAAGACAACCCCATTCTACAGAGGCCAGCATATGTGCCAAAGAGAACACTTGGAAGAATTTACAGCAATCTTCTGCCAGAAGTACCAAGTGCATGATTCAACTCTGCCCCCTCCTGAGGTCCCCACTGTGAGAGAAGCTTGTCCTGAGCCAACTCGTTTAATTCCATGCGATATCAGAGAGTGTTGAAAAACAGCCAAGGCTTTGAGCTTTTCTGAAGTCTCAGTTGTAGTGGGGGAGGTTTGGGCTTCAGAACTAACTGTGCCTCCAGCCATGTTATTACAGTACAACTACAGTGCTTTTGGCATAGACCCATCAATGTGGAAAATTGCCCAGGTATGTCCTGTCTCTGAAAAGCAGAGCAAATATAATCCAGCCAATTACCAGTTGATCAATCTGATTTTAATCATGGGAGGGATACTATCAAACGGCATTCACTCGATCAATAACCTGCTTTTCACAGACAGGACATACCTGGGCAATTTTCAGCAGAACCCAAATTAAGCATTTGTGCTGAATCTACGATACCATGACAGCCCTTGGTCAAAATGCAATCCAATTAAGTTCCAAGGGTTTGACTGATACGGTCAGACTCGATGGGGTCTGAGCAGGTAGGGGGGTGGTGCAGGAACTGAGGGGGTGCGGTAGGGCAGGGACTGAGGGAGGAGGGCATTACAACCTGGAGGTCTATCGATCACAACAAAGATGGTTGTAGCTGTTGAGATATCTCAATCCAAGGATGTTATTGCAATAGTTCCTCAGGGCAGTGTCCTAATCGAACCCTTGTTCAACTACCTTCTAAACATCTTTTTGCATCGCCTTAGTAATCTGCTTTTTGCACTGAATGTATACAATACAATATACAATACAATACAATAAATCTTTATTGTCAGGGGTACAGGGGTACAACGAGATTGGGAATGCGCCTCCCATACGATGCAATAATTTAATTAATTTAAATAACAACAACCCAACGAAACAAATTGTAACAGTTTTAAGACAGAATAAAGTGCAAGTAGATCTGTGCCGGATTACTGCGTTTTGACCATCCGGCTCAGCAGGACCGGTTCATAGCAGCTATGGCCCTGGGGATGAAGCTGTTCCTGAGTCTGGAGGTGCGGGCGTAGAAGGCCTTGTATCGTCTGCCCGATGGAAGGAGTTCGAACAGACTGTTGCAGTCTGTTTTCATTAGTAAAGTTGCCCTTGCATGTTTTGGATTTGACCAGGCGATGATACATAACTGAGTACTAAACCCAGCTCAGACTTTTTTTCAAAATCCGAGATGAAGTTTTTCATGAGCTTATAATTTTGTTTTTGAGATGAGAAACAGATTTACTGATGTAACTTGCTGAGTGCAATATCCAGGACTCCAAGCTAAATGAGTACTTTGCTAAATTGGCCACAGTTGCTCCCAATAAAATACAAAGATAATTAACTGATCTCTTCTGGTTGGTCATGGTTAGAAGTAACAAAGCTGTGCAGATCAGAGAAATCTTTTGCATTCATCTGAGGACCAAATGGGGCCCAATACTCAGTTAATTTTCCGTGTGGAGAATTGTAGCTCGGGTGATATGAAATGCACCTCTGAAACTATCCCCGAAAGAGGGTGTGTCTCATGAAGGTGGAGCCAGGGGAGGGAATATCATGTGGACTTTTATCTCCAAATGCACTTTGGTGTTGAGGTAGAACTTGGCTGTCAGTTGGCTTTTGGATGCTGAGTTTAAAATTATGTAAAATTAATGCTTGAATCAAGAAATCTTTTGTTAAAATGAATGTGAAATGGTTTGGTTAAGTGGAACTCAGTTGGCATTAAATGTATTGATTTGACTGAATCCAGATTAAAACAATGTAGGTCTCTGTTAAAGCAAACATAACATGCATTACGTAAGGACACTACATTTAAACCTCGTAATATGTTTAAGAAGAATCATTTTTGGCAATTTAGTAAGCAGACACAGTTGTTGGAGCGACGAGAGAAAGTGCTCATTTATGTTGCTGAGCAAATTTGTCAAGTCAACTCTCAAGGTACGTTGAACTATCTTTTGTTTTGTCAGATCAACAGCTGAATTCAGGGCGCAACTTATGCTGGTTTGTACTTTACTTTTAAACTAAATTAAAGGGGAACTTGTATTCTAATTGTCGTGGAGTTTGAAGTCATTTCTTTGGCAGGCATGAGATCTGGAATTTTTTTGGTTATAGCTTTGTGAGAGGAAATGGAACTCAAAAGATAATAGATGCAAACTTTGAGTACAGTTCCTGAGCATATTTAAAGACTAGACAACCTATTCCCCTATATTAGCACTGTACAGTAACTTAGTACATTTGCAACCTTTAGCCTTACACTGTCAACAGCTATGCATTTCAGAGACTTGCTGTGTAGGTATCCTGTAGCCTTGACATGTAAGTGCCCGAATCAACCAAATCTGGGGAAAAGGTGATGCTGATCCTTGTATGGCTGTAAGACAAATTTATCTATCAGAAGGTCCAAACTACACAAAGAACAAACAGTTATTTTGCCAGCTTGCATCAGCCACTAAGGTGCTTTGAAAGTTTGAGCTGATCTGGACATGTTCCTGATAATGTCTGCTTCTGCAGATACTGACTTTTTACTCTCAAAATTGTATCCTCAGCATAAAATACATCCTGAACCCAGTCCCATCCACATGGCTTCTCAGTGTTCAAGGTGAAAATCTGGTTAATTTGATAAAACTTGTGTTCTTGAACTACGAATGGAGGAAATTGACATGTGCATCTTACTTTAGCAGCCCTTCTCTGTTGTCCTCTCCATTTTTTTTTCTGTGCTGAAAGTCTTAAGTTAGACAAAGAATGGTTCTGTGCACTAACATATCAAAGCTATATTTCCCCTGACTGAAGTGCATTGGGGATCAATTGATAAGAGGTGAGTGTTGTCATTGTCTACAAGCATGTCACTAATTGAGGCAAGAAAGTCCAATTAAGAAAATTTGCCCTGTCTGTGTCTCATCAAGGATGGATCGTAGAAAGATAGGTGCAGGAGTGGGCCATTCGGCCCTTCAAGCCAGTACTGCCATTCAATATGATCATGGCTGATCATCTAAAATCAGTACCCTGTTGCTGCTTTTTTCCCCGTATCCCTTGATTCCTTTAGCCCTCAGAGCTAAATCTAACTCGCTCTTGAAAAGAGTGTGTTTCTACCTAACTTTTGATGACTTTCAGGGTTGTCAGGCTATTGAGATCTTTTTGAAGTCCAATCATTTGTAAGACATTGGCAGATAGCTTGTGCAGAACTTAACAGCAATGTAATAATGACCAAATAATGTGTTTTAGGGATGTCAATTAAGGGCTAAATATTAAACTTGACACTGGGAGAATGTGGCCCCAGCTTTCAATTAGTGCTACAGGGTCATTTGTAACCCCCTTAGAGTGGTGAGCACGCAACAAAAGCTTTTAATTGTACCTCGGTACACGTGACAATAAACTAAACTGAAACATCTCTCTCTGCAGACAGGACCTCCAACATAACTTGCCAACTTAGCTTCCCACGTCCTGCACTGGATTGCCATGTAACTTTGATTTATGTGCTCAATTCTCTTGACTGATTCTTGGGCCCACAACATTCAGACTGCAGAAGTAACACTCTTACTCAATGAACCCAAAGCTAATGCTGAAGAAGGGTCTGAAGCAGTCTGAAGAAGGGTCTCGACCCGAAACGTCACCCATTCCTTCTCTCCTGAGATGCTGCCTGACCTGCTGAGTTACTCCAGCATTTTGTGAATAAATACCTTCGATTTGTACCAGCATCTGCAGTTATTTTCTTACACCAAAGCTAATGCCCAGTACATTGTAAGGGTTGGCCCATTGCATTCTACTGTAAATAAAATCATTTGAAAATAATCAAATTGAAGCATGGTGTAGTGAGCCTGGTTCTTCAGAGAGGCTGTATCGCTCGCCCAAGCTATTGTTTTGCATCTCTCGTCATTATTGCAGAGCTTCCTATCACAGTTGTGATCTCAAGTAAAAGCCAAGTTAGGAATAATTTCAAATAGCATTGAGGGCTGAGTTCTCAATCCTTCTGCCCTTGTAGTGACATATGATAGATTTGTTGGAATCTAGATGCCAGGTCATGAAGACCAAAGAGGAAATTGTTTTGCAGGCAGGGCTACGTCTACAACTATTGACGTAGAAGCAACAAGACTTGCAATGTGTCTGCTTTTGTCAGTAAATTTGGTAACATTGTTCATTTTGAAGGTAGAAGAACTGGAGTACAGAAAAGAGTGTGCAATAAATATGATGCATTGATATTGTAGAGAGAGAGGCTAAGATAAACCCATGAGTAGTTTAAGTGATGTAAGGGTTTGTGGTTTTAAAAGTGTGTAAACTAGGAGGGAGGCAGAATTTGAGAGCGCTTTTTGGTCAAACTCATTTGTAACAGCCCAGAAGGAGGCCATTCAGCCCATCAGGTTCACACTGGCCTACGGGAGAAATGACAACAGTCCAATTTTCTTCCCCCATCCCTTATTTCCCTTTCCCTGCAACTTAATTCCTCTCACACAATCCTATCAATTTCCCTTTAATTCTTTTTGCTATTAATCTTCACTAAGGAGTCATTTTACGAGAACCAATTAATCTACCAACCTATCTTTGGCATCCAGAGCAAAATCCACTCCGTCATGCGGATAACCTGAAAACCCAACACTGATACCACTCAGCCTAGATCAAACCCGGGTCCCTGGAGTTGTTCGGCAGCAGCATTAACTGTTGTGCTGCCCTTCCACACTTTGTCTTGTGCATTCAGTCAAATAAACAGCCCATGCAAGAAATAAAATATTGGAAATACTTGGCGGGTCAAGTCGCATCGCTGGGAAGCGAAAAAGAGCTAACATTCTTGAGTCAGATCATATGAAAGATCATTGATCTGCAATATTAATTCTGTTTGTGTCGCTACAGATGTTGCCTGATCCGCAAAGTATTTCTGTTTTTATTTCAGATCGCTAACATCCACAGTATTTTGCTTCTGTATCGGATGCTAGAAGAATCTTGCCAGGTACAGGAGCAGTATCCAACTAAGGAGCAGTAACTGCTGCCCGTCTACTCACCCACACCCCGATCCGTGACCATATCACCCTCGTCCTTTACAAACTCCACTGGCTCCCCATCCCCCAGAGAATCCAGTACAAAATCCTCCTCATAACCTACAAAGCCCTCCATAACCTGGCCCCATCCTACCTGAACGACCTCCTCACACTCCCACCTGCACCCTCCGCTCTGCTGCTGCCAATCTCCTATCCCCCCACATCCGGACCAAACTCAGATCCTGGGGGGACAGGGCTTTCTCCATCGCTGCTCCCACCCTATGGAACTCACTACCCCAAACCGTTAGAGACTCCTCCACACTCACCACATTCAAAACATCGCTGAAGTCTCACCTGTTCAGTACTGCCTTCAACCACTGAAGGTCACCTCACCTTCTGTCTCCTTTCTCTGTTCGTTTACTTATTTACTTATTTATCTATTTATTCATTTCCCTATGTTCTCTAAATCTCTGTAAAGCGTCTTTGAGTATATGAAAAGCGCTATATAAATGTAATGCGTTATTATTATTATTATTATTTCATTGGGTTGGGTCAAGGGGGTGTGGGGGGAGGTGGGGAACTTGGGGATACTGGAAAGAAAATGGTTGACCTGAAAGGTGAAATTGACTCCACACTGCACATTTGTGAATGTGCTTCTGACATTTTTGTTATCAGTCGGCAAGGAAATTGGTGGGGGTGAGATGGAAAATGAAACTGCAGATGCTGGAATATAACACAAAATCAGAAACCAGAGAAGAGCTTGGGACCATCTGCGGATGGACAGAGCAGTTAACGTGTTTAGTCAGGGACCCTTCCTCAGAACTGGGGGGAAAAAATGGAGGGTTGAAAGTTTTGTTTAAAAGCAGAACGGATGGGAGGAGTAAGTTGCAATGCAAAAGGCGACATGGTGATGAGTTTAAAAACTGTTCAGATGATGAGGCACCTGCGTATTGATTCTTAGCAAGGCATTTTAAAGAAACTAGGTAGGAATGGGACGCAAGCATGTTTTTTTAGGAAATACGAGCGAACAATGTACCTGAAGCTCAAATCTGATGCTCATCCCAGACGTCGCACTGTGCCTGGACAGAAGATGAGTTGTTCGTCAAGTTTGTGGTGGTCCCCAATATGGCAGTGGAGGATGCCACAAACAAATAGATCAGAATGGGGACTCTAGGAACTGCAGATGCTGGCTTATACAGTTTTATACAGTTGTAGCATAACCTCCTGGCCTTTGCTTTCATTGCCCCTATCAATAAACGCAGGTATGCCGTACACCACCTTTACCACCTTATCTACTTATCTTGCCACTTTTGGGGAGTTGTGGACTTGCACTGTAAGATCTCTCTGTCCCTCAAAGTACAGGGGGAATCTTGGGGTGCAAGTCCACAGTTCACTGAGCTTCCCTTTCCATAAATGCTGCTTGAGTGGCTGAGCAAGTCCAACGTTTCCATTCTTGTTATAAATCACAGATCCTCGTTCCAGTTCTATGAAATCAAATCTAAAGTTTTATTTTGAATTATTTTATCAATTTCTGCTTTCTGTTAAATTTTACATCCTCTCTTGATATCTGCTTTCATCCTCTTGTGTGTCGTGGCTGGTCAATTGATCAGCTTCTGCCCCCTGTGACTTCAACTCTGTAACTGACCAGTGAGGCACAGTGCCCTTCATAATGTTTGGGACAAAGACACATCATTTATGTATTTGCCTCTGTATTCCACAATTTGAGATTTGTGATAGAAAGAATCACATGTGGTTAAAGTGCACATTGTCAGATTTTAATAAAGGGTATTTTTATATATTTTGGTTTCAACATGAAGAAATTACAGCTGTGTTTATACATAGTCCCCCCCATTTCAGGGCACCATAATGTTTGGGAAACAAGGCTTCACAGGTGTTTGTAATTGCTCGGGTGTGTTTAATTGCCTCCTGAATGTAGGTATAAGAGAGCTCTCAGCACCTAGTCTTTTCTCCAGTCTTGCCATCACCTGGGAAATTTATTGTTGTTTATCAACATGAGGACCAAAATTGTGCCAATGAAAGTCAAAGAAGCCATTATGAGACTGAGAAACAAGAATAAAACTGTTTGAGACATCAGCCAAACCTCAGGCTTACCAAAATCAACTGTTTGGAACATCATTAAGAAGAAAGAGAGCACTGGTGAGCTTACTAATCGCAAAGGGACTGGCAGGCCAAGGAAGGCCTCCACAGCTGATGAAGGAAGAATTCTCTCTATAATAAAGAAAAATCCCCAAACACCTGTCCGACAGATCAGAAACACTCTTCAGGAGTCAGGTGTGGATTTGTCAATGACCACTGTCCGCAGAAGACTTCATGAACAGAAATACAGAGCCTACACTGCAAGATGCAAACCACTGGTTAGCTACAAAAATAGGATGGCCAGGTTACAGTTTGCCAAGAAGTACCTAAAAGAGCAACCACAAGTTCCGAAAAAAGGTCTTGTGGACAGCTGAGACGAAAATTAACTTGTATCAGAGTGATGGCAAGAGCACAGTATGGAGGAGAGAAGGAACTGCCCAAGATCCAAAGCGTATATCTTTCGTGTCCAAGATATCCTGAAAAGGGAGGGAGAGGAGCCAGAGGTCGTGGTACATATAGGTACCAACAATATAGGTAGGATAAGGGAAGAGGTCCTGAAAGGAGAATTTAGGGGGCTAGGAAGAGAGTTTAAAAAAAGGACTTCCAAAGTGATCATCTCAGGCTTACTGCCTGTGCCACGCGAGAGTGAGAATAGGAATGGAGTGAGGTGGAGGATAAATACGTGGCTGAGGGACTGGTGCAGGGAGCAGGGATTCAAGTTTCTGGATCATTGGGACCTCTTCTGGGGGAAGTATGACCTGTACAAAAAGGACGTGTTGCATCTGAACCTGAGGGGAACCAATATCCTGGCGGGGAGATTTGCTAAGGTAATTGCGGAGACTTTAAACTAGTACGGTTGGGGGGAGGGACTCAAACACAGATAGCTAATAGGCAGTGTGTGAGGCAGGAGGCAGAAAAGGGAAACACTCAGACCTAATATGTAGGAGAGAAAGAAATGAAAAGAAATAAACTGAGAATGAAATGATGGGTCCCTTAAATGTGTATATTTTAATGCTAGGAGCATTGTAAGAAAGGTGGATGAGCTTAGAGCCTGGATTGACATCTGGAAGTATGATGTTGTGGCGATCAGTGAAACATGGTTGCAGGAGGGTTGCGATTGGCAATTAAATATTCCAGGATTTAATTGTTTCAGATGTGAAAGAATCGGAGGGGCAAGAGGTGGGGGTGTTGCATTGCTTGTCAGGGAGGATATCACAGCAGTGCTTTGGCAGGATAGACTAGAAGGCTCGATTAGGGAGGCTGTTTGGGTGGAACTCAGAAATGAGAAAGGCGAAGCAACACTTATAGGGGTGTATTATAGACCGCCAAATAGGGAACGAGAATTGGAAGAGCAAATATGTAAGGAGATAGCAGATATTAGTAGTAAGCACAGAGTAGTGGTTGTGGGTGATATCAATTTTCCGTACATAGACTGGGAATCACATTCTGTTAAAGGGCTGGATGGTTTGGAGTTTGTAAAATGTGTGCAGGATAGTTTTTTGCAGCAATACGTAGAGGTACCTACCAGAGAAGGGGCAGTGTTGGACCTCCTGTTAGGAAATGAGACGGGTCAGGTGACGGAGGTATGTGTTGAGGAGCACGTTGGGTCTAGTGATCACAATGCCATTAGTTTCAATATAATTATGGAGAAGGTCAAATCTGGACCAAGGGTTGAGATTTTGGATTGGAGAAAGGCTAATTTTGAGGAGATGAGAAAGGATTTAAAAGGAGTGAAATGGGACATTTTGTTTTATGAAAAGGATATAATAGAGAAATGGAGGATATTTAAAGGTGAAATTTTGAGAGTACAGTGTCTTTATGTCCCTGTTCGGTGGAAAGGAAAGAATAATAATTTGAAAGAGCCGTGGTTTTCCAGGGAAATTGGACACTTGGTTTGGAAAAAGAGGGAGATATACAATAAGTATAAGCGGCAGGGAGTAAATGAGGTTCTTGAGGAATATAAAGAATGTAAAAGGAATCTTAAGAAGGAAATTAGAAAAGTGAAAAAAAGATATGAGGTTGCTTTGGCAAGTAATGTAAAAGTAAACCCCAAGGGGTTCTACAGATAAGTCAATAGCAAAAGGATAGCGAGGGATAAAATTGGTCCATTAGAGAGTCAGAGTGGACAGCTATGTGCTGAGCCGGAAGAAATGGGGGAGATATTAAACAATTTATTTTCTTCGGTATTCACCGAGGAGAAGGATATTGAATTATGTGAGGTAAGCGAAACAAGTAGAGTAGTGATGGAAATTATGAGGATCAAAGAAGAGGAGGTACGGACACTTTTGAAAAATATAAAAGTGGATTATTCCTCCAGGTCCTGATCGGATATTCCCTAGGACATTGAGGGAAGTTAGTGCAGAAATAGCAGGGGCTATGACGGAAATATTTCAAACGTCATTAGAAACGGGGATGGTGCCGGAAGATTGGCGCATTGCGCATGTTGTGCCTTTGTTTAAAAAAGGTTCTAAAAGTAAACCTAGCAATTATAGACCTGTTAGTTTGACGTGTCTGGTGGGAAAATTAATGGAAAAGATACTTGGGGACAATATATATAATCACATGGATAAACAAGGCCTGATTAGAAACAGTCAACATGGATTTGTGCCTGGAAGGTCATGTTTGACTAATCTTCTTGAATTTTTTGAAGAGGTTACCAGGGAAATTGATAAGGACAAGGCTGTGGATGTTGTCTATATGGACTTCAGTAAGGCATTTGACAAGGTTCCACATGGAAGGTTGATTAAGAAGGTTAAATCGTTGGGTATTAATAGTGAGGTTGCAAGATGGATTCAACAATGGCTGAATGGGAGATACCAGAGGGTAATGGTTGACAATTGTATGTCAGGTTGGAGGCCAGTGTCTAGTGGAGTGCCCCAGGGATCTGTGTTGGGTCCACTGTTGTTTGTCATTTACATTAATGATCTGGATGATGGTGTGGCAAATTGGATTAGTAAGTATGCAGATGATACTAAGATAGGTGGTGTAGTTAATAATGAAGTAGAGTTTCAAAGTCTAGAGAGACTTGGGCCTTTTGGAAGGGTGGGCTGAAAGATGGCAGGTGGAGTTTAATGCTGATAAGTGTGAGGTGCTGCATTTTGGTAGGACAAATCAAAATAGGACGTACAGGGTAAATGGTAGGGAATTGAGGAATGCAGTGGAACAGAGGGATCTGGGAATAACTGTGCATTGTTCCCTGAAGGTGGAATCTCATGTGGATAGGGTGGTGAAGAAGGCGTTTGGTATGCTTGCCTTTATAAATCAGTGCATCGAATATAGAAGTTGGGATGTAATGTTAAAATTGTACAGGGCATTGGTGAGGCCGAATCTGGAGTATGGTGTGCAGTTCTGGTTGCCAAATTATAGGAAGGATGTCGACAAAATGGACAGGGTACAGAGGAGATTTACTAGAATGTTGCCTGGGTTTCAGCACTTAAGCTACAGAGAGAGGTTGAACAGGTTGGGTCTTTATTCTTTGGAGCGTAGAAGGTTGAGGGGGGACTTGATAGAGGTTTTTTAAATTTTAAGAGGGACGGACAGAGTTGATGTGGGTAGGCTTTTCCCTTTGAGAGTGGGGAAGATTCCAACAAGGGGACATAACTTCAGAATTAAGGGACAAAAGTTTAGGGGTAACATGAGGGGTAATTTCTTTACTCAGAGGGTGGTGGCTGTATGGAATGAGCTTCCGATGGAAGTGGTGGAGGCAGGCTCGATTTTATTATTTAAGAGTAAATTGGATAGGTATATGGATGGGAGGGGATTGGAGGGTTATGGTCTGAGAGCAGGTAGATGAGACTAGGTCAGAGAAAGGTCGGCGTGGACTGGTAGGGCCGAACGGGCCTGTTTCCGTGCTGTAATTGTTATATGGTTATATGGTACCACCTCATCTGTGAAACACGGTGGTGGGGTTGTTATGGCCTGGGCATGTCTGGCTGCTGAAGGTACTGGCTCATTGATGATACAACTGCTGATGGTAGAAGCATAATAAATTCTGAAATGTATAGACACATCATATCTGCTAAAGTTCAAACAAATGCCTCAAAACTCATTGGCCGGCGGTTCAGTTTACAGCAAGACAATGATCCCAAACATACTGCTGAAGCAACAAAGGAGTTTTTCAAAGCTAAAAAATGGTAAATTCTTGAGTGGCCAAGTCAATCACCCGAACTGAAACCAATTGAGCATGCCTTTTATATGCTGAAGAGAAAACTGAAGGGGACTAGCCCCCAAAACAAGCATAAGCTAAAGATGGCTGCAATACAGGCCTGGCAGAGCATCACCAGAGAAGACACCCAGCAACTGGTGATGTCCATGAATCGCAGACTTCATGCAGTCATTGCATGCAAAGGATTTGCAAGAAAATACTAAACATGACTACTTTCATTTACATGACATTGCTGTGTCCCAAACATTATGGTGCCCTGAAATGGGAGGACTATGTATAAACACTGCTGTAATTTCTACATGGTGAATCCAAAATGTATAAAAATGGCCTTTATTAAAATCTGACAACGTGCAATTTAATCCCATGTAATTTTTTTCTATTACAAATCTCAAATTGTGGAGTACAGAGGCAAATAAATAAATGATGGGTCTTTGTCCCAAACATTATGGAGGGCACTGTATATAAGGATATGAGCTGGGTATAGCAGACATAGAATTGTATGTATGTTTTTGCTGTGCAAGAAGAAAGAATGCCAATCATCTAGTAGTGTTTGGCCACTGGCAACTTCGGGGAGTTACAGTGAACATCCACCCTGGTACTCTATGTTTGTAATCAGATCTCAATCTAAATTAATTTAGAAAATTTCTCGCATCCATATTTACGAAAAGGCATTTAAGCCTGTAGAGATTTACACAGATGATGCCTGTGTATTTCATACAGTATTAAGCTGTTTTAAAAAAAATGTTTACCAGTTACCAAAGGGCAACTTATGGCAAAGCAGGTGAATGATCTGAGCTCTTGTAGAAACTAGGAACTACAGATTCTGTTTATACAAAAAAAAGACACACAGTGCTATAAAGGGCCAGGCAGCATCCCTGGATTACGTGGATAGGTGACGTTTCGGGTTGGGATCCTTCTTCATATTGTCTGAAGATGGGTCCTGACCTGAAACGTCAATAGACAATAGACAATAGACAATAGGTGCAGGAGTAGGCCATTCAGCCCTTCGAGCCAGCACCGCCATTCAATGCGATCATGGCTGATCACTCTCAATCAGTACCCCGTTCCTGCCTTCTCCCCATACCCCCTCACTCCGCTATCCTTAAGAGCTCTATCCAGCTCTCTCTTGAAAGCATCCAACGAACTGGCCTCCACTGCCTTCTGAGGCAGAGAATTCCACACCTTCACCACCCTCTGACTGAAAAAGTTCTTCCTCATCTCCGTTCTAAATGGCCTACCCCTTATTCTTAAACTGTGGCCCCTTGTTCTGGACTCCCCCAACATTGGGAACATGTTATCTGCCTCTAATGTGTCCAATCCCCTAATTATCTTATATGTTTCAATAAGATCCCCCCTCATCCTTCTAAATTCCAGTGTATACAAGCCCAATCGCTCCAGCCTTTCAACATACGACAGTCCCGCCATTCCGGGAATTAACCTAGTGAACCTACGCTGCACGCCCTCCATAGCAAGAATATCCTTCCTCAAATTTGGAGACCAAAACTGCACACAGTACTCCAGGTGCGGTCTCACCAGGGCCCGGTACAACTGTAGAAGGACCTCTTTGCTCCTATACTCAACTCCTCTTGTTACGAAGGCCAACATTCCATTGGCTTTCTTCACTGCCTGCTGTACCTGCATGCTTCCTTTCATTGACTGATGCACTAGGACACCCAGATCTCGTTGAACTCCCCCTCCGCCTAACTTGACACCATTCAGATAATAATCTGCCTTTCTATTCTTACTTCCAAAGTGAATAACCTCACACTTATCTACATTAAACTGCATCTGCCATGTATCCGCCCACTCACACAACCTGTCCAAGTCACCCTGCAGCCTTATTGCATCTTCCTCACAATTCACACTACCCCCCAACTTAGTATCATCTGCAAATTTGCTAATGGTACTTTTAATCCCTTCGTCTAAGTCATTATCCATGTTCTCCAGGGATGCTGCCTGACCCACTGAATTACTCCAGCACTTTGTGCCTTTTTTTCTTGTTGCTCTGATGTCTTGTTTTCCAACCATGGAGTCTATGTGGACTTTGTAGTCCAGATCTGAATTAATGTGACTAATGAGCATTGAAGAAAGGTATTAATACCATAGTAGTTGATAGATTCATCGTTGATCAATATTGAATGCATTATTTTTACCTGTGATGTGGTTCGGTAGCATGTGCATCAGATAGTCATAAGTGAAGATAAGCTGGGTCATTTAAAGTCCATGGGAGTTAACAGCCTAAAAAAAGTGCCGTGATGTCAGCAGCCACACCAGCTGCAATGTGACACAGGCACGTTCTGAATCCAACTTGGCACATAAATTGGAGAAGTACTTGGCTCTATAAACTGGTGATATTCTTGGCTGTTTGCTTTCAGCAAATCTGAGTCAGTAACAGACATGCATTATCAAAGTCCCCTTGAGTTGTATACTTGATTGGTGGTTTCTTTGTTCTGCTTCTCCCAAGCATTGTAGTAGACTGACTGAGCATTACTGTTTAAGTCAAAGTATGAAGATCAACTTGAAGCAGAAATATTTGATTTGAATGTTTGAATTATTGTATAATTCATCTCTAAGACCTACTTTTAAAATGTAGTGTCGGGTCAATGGTGTAAAAATTATTTCTCCATTAGTTCTCCACTCTGCAAAAAATTCAACAAGGAGAACTGATTGGCATCCCAGAGGACATGGGCCATTAGTACAAAATAGCCTACTCTGTTCATTGTTTCAGAGTGACTTGTCACTTGAAAGGGAGAGCTTTGCTTCCTACCAAACACATCACCGACCTTGGCCACAATGCTTGCATGAAACAAAGATAAGCAAAACTTGGGTTTAAAGGCTGGTGTGTAGGTACTGGGGAATCAAAAAGCACATGAATATTTATTGTGTAGGAAGGAATGGCAGACCCTCTCAGTCTGAAGAAGGGTCTCGACCCGAAACGCCACCCATTCCTTTTCTCCAGAGTTACTCCAGCATTTTGTGTCTGTCTTGAATATTTATTGATTCTAAAGAGGAGTCATCAAAGTAAATGTATTTCTAATTTTGATGCAGAATGCCTTCCCATGCTTGAAGGGTGCAGTGATGGGATGGTCAATGATGTATGAGTAGAAAAGAATAAAGTAAGCTCTCAACTGTACTTTAAGTTCGCAAAATGCTAGTCTATAAAACAGCTTGTGAATGATGTTCGGTAATTGAGCTTTGACAGCAGTTAACTTTTTGAAGTACATAAAAGGGTTCTTTCATATGTTTTTTAAGGATTTGTCTGGAAAACTCTGTTTTCAGAGGAATGCTTTAATCTCCAGTAAAAAATGTAGTGTTCACAATTTTAAATAGTTTCAGAAATTTTCATCGTCCCCCTTCACATCTCCTGTCCCATGTAATTACACTTCTGACCCAGGAATCTAATTGCTGTATTTTCCAAGTTGAATCATTTACTTGATTTTTTCTGTTAAAAAGGAAATTGTAAAATTCTGATGATGGTTTGTATGTATATATTTAATTTTGTCATATTTATATTTCCTTATAACATGGTCTTGATGGGCCAAATAGCCTCCAGTGTCAGCTTTCAGAACAGTCCACACACACACACACACACACACACACACACACACACACACACACACACACACACACACACACACACACACACACACACACACACACACACACACTCTCTGCAAACTTATTCTCTCGCACATGGCTATCAACTTTACTCTCACCCACTCCTCCCCACCCCACCTGGATTTTCCTGCCATGTGGCTTTATCTGGGGTAATTCACAGCCGCTTAACCTACCAAACCACATCTTCAGGATGTGGGAGGAAACTGGAGCACGGATAGAGGGAGGGAGGTGGGTAGAAACTCATGCAGTCATTGGCCGAGTGTGTAACCTCCACTGCATCCTAGATCTGGATCAAACGAGGGTTGCTGGAGCTGTGCGGCAGCAAAACAAGCCGCTGGGCCCCTGGGTCTCCTCCCCCAACCCTGTGGTCAAACAAGATCAGAACCTGTGCAAAAAGAAAACTCCCTCTTGAGACATGAGACATTCTTGTTGTCTGCCAATTGAATGAAAACTTCAAAGTTCCGATGGATTGAATTGTCTTATGGTTTAATGCTGTGGGTTTTTTTCCTGCACTTGCTATGTATGGAAATTTGCATTTTCTGGGGAATCCTTTTGCATTTGGACAGGTTGTTTGGATAGGAAAGGTTTAGAGGAACATGGGGCCAACATGAGCAAATGTGACTCGCTTAGGTGTAGGAAAAGAAACTGCAGATGCTGGTTTAAATCGAAGGTAGACACAAAATTCTGGAGTAACTCAGCGGGTCAGACAGCATCTCGGGAGAGAAGGAATGGGTGACGTTTCGGGTTGAAACCCTTCTTCAGACTGTTGGGCGAAAGGGCCTGTTTCCATGCTGTGTGAGTCTGACTTGTGAAGTGATGTACCGTTCCTCCCCACTTGCCATGGAAATAGGTCCTTGTTCTCTAATTTTGCTCATAATTTAATTTTAAACCTTTTTATCCTTTGGGGTCTATGGTCTAATAACCTTATTGTTTAAGCTCTCTTGCAATTTTAAACATCAGACTTGAGTTGTGCAAAGCCTTTTTTTTTTAATGAGATTTCAGTTTTGCAATTCAGTGCATGAAATTTAGACCCTCCTAGAGTTGTTTTGCTCGCTGTATTCTCCCATGCATTATTATACTTTTCAGAATTTAATGCTCAAAAGACATCTGGAATGTGGAGTCACATCATTTATGTTTACATTTTCTGTTCCAATTGCATTATTGTTTAGCTGACTTATCATAGCCCGTGAGATCCAAGGAAATTGTAACAATAGATAATTTAATTGATGTAATACACTCTGTCAATATCTTTCAGTGTTTCACAGAATGTGATGAAGTTCTTAAATAGCATTTTGCTTTCGTATATCATCACACTGGTGCAAGAATAACCAAATACATCACTTTAATAATGATGTTCCAAAAGTCTAAATTGTAATTCTGCTATCATTCATTCTGAAATTTGGACGTAATCCTCTGAAGATATAGCCAGTGCTGCACAACCAAAACGTCAATGACAATTAATGGCCAGCGGCTTTGTGTACCTGTTGTTACCGATTCAGATTACTTTATTGCCCCACATGCCAAGGTGCAATGAAATTCCTTGTTCACATGAAGCTCGTAAACAGTAATAATAAATACAGTAATATGGCGGCACGGTGGTGGTAGAGTTGCTGCCTTACAGCGAATGCAGCGCCGGAGACTCGGGTTCGATCCTGACTACGGGCGCCGTCTGTACGGAGTTTGTACGTTCTCCCCGTGACCTGCGTGGGTTTTCTCCGAGATCTTCGGTTTCCTCCCACATTCCAAAGACGTACAGGTATGTAGGTTAATTGACTGGGTAAATGTAAAAATTGTCCTTAGTGTGCGTAGGATAGTGTTAGTGTGCGGGGATCGCTGGGCGGCGCGGACTCGGTGGGCCGAAGGGCCTGTTTCCGCGCTGTATCTCTAAATTAAAAATCTAAAATCGAAGTACAAGTGTAAAACAACAAACCTGTCTAATTACTTGGCTAAATTTTTCATTTGTTGTCGCTGGGTTCCATGGTTAAATAGCTTCAAAAGTTGCATTCATTGACCCAAATAATTGGAGAAGTGCGTCTGGAAAATCCTTGCAATATTTTCATGATATATTGATTATTTAAAATATATATAAACATAGCACAAAAAGTAAGGACATTTGTGTTTGGTAGATTATTTCTTTGTTGTAACAATGCTTCTTGGCAATAAATCTTATACCGTTGGAAAGCCTGTTTATTTCCCTTTTAAATGGTGCCACATTTGTAAGGAACATGCATTTGTGGGATGAGCAGCAGAGCTGAGTATGTGGGTTGCGCCCATGAAAAATCTTCCAAATCTTCTCTGCCAATGCCAAACAGCTTATTCTGCCATTGACTCTTGTTCGGTGTTGTTTGGTGGATTGGATGATTGAAGTCTGAAGAAACAAGACATATTGGCAATTTAACAATTTATTCATTTAATAAACAGGAGCCTCAGTAGCGTGTGGAAGAACCATACACAGCCACAACAGCCTGGCACCTCCTCCTCATGCTGGTCACCAGCCTGGTCACACACTGTTGTGGGATGGCATCCCATTCTTCAACCAGCATTTGTCGCAAGTCAGCCAACGTGGTTGTGTTGGTCACTCTGGCACGAACAGCATGCCCAAGCTGATCCCACAAGTGTTCAATGGGGTTGAGGTCAGGACTGCTGGCAGGCCATTCCATCCTCTCCACTCCCAAATTCTGGAGGTAGTCTCTGAGAAACTCTGTTCTGTGGGGGCGAGCATTGTCATCTTGGAGGATAGAGTTCGGTCCCAGACTGTGGAGATATCGATATCTCTCTGCATTGAGATTGCCTCCTTGATGACAAGCCTCGTTTTTCCAGTGAGGGAGATGCCGCCCCATACCATCACACTGCCTCCACCAAAAGATGTTACTCTATCGGTGCAGCAATCAGCATAGCGTTCTCCGCGTCTTCTCCACACTTTGACCCTATGATCCAACTGCCGTAGGCAGAATCTGGACTCATCGCTGAACATAACGTTCCTCCACATGTTCAGATTCCAGTGCACGTGTTGCCGACACCAGCGCAAACGGGCCTGACGGTGAAGGGCAGTCATGGCAGGCCTCCTGGCAGCCCTATGAGACCGGAGATCGGCTGCGTGCAGTCTGTTCCCGAATTGTCTGGGCAGAGAGCCGTCGGCCGTATCGTCCTGCAAACCTTGACTGCAAATTTGTAGAAGACAGCCTACGGTTCCTAAGTGCTGACAGGGTGAGGAAACGGTCTTCTTCGGGTGTCGTCTTCTTGGGACGCCCACTTCGCGGCCTGCCTCTGACATCCCCCGTTATATGGAACTTGGCCTTCACTTTGGAGATGGTACTAGGGCTCACTCCAAATAATGCCGCAACTTTTTGTGCTATGTTTATATATATATATATCCTACAATAGGGTGTCGAGTTTGGTTTATCTGAGTAAATGAGCTGCTTAAAAAACACATTTTTGCAATTCAAATCCAAGTATTTCTTTTTGAATGCACCACTTGTTTACCTGCTTTCTGTTGTGCCAGAGGTAGATAAATGTTTGCTAGTCCCTTGCATCTCCCTCCAAGTGGGAACTTAAATCTTGATTAGAAATTTGAAGCAAATAGTGCTTTCCTCGAAGGTTCCATAACTGATAAGTCACAGGTGTTGAAGGCGACAAAGGGAATTTGGTGCCACTTGATAGAAAAGTCTCAGTGGGTAATCGACCAGTATTGCAATGGTAGCTGGCTAACTTGTTTATTCTAATATAACATTTGAGTTAATTTATTTCCTTTAATGAAGAAAATCCCCTTTTTTCTATGTGGTGTGTAAGCAACAAACCTGAAACTTTGTGTAGGATTATTAATAGAATCATTGATATTTACATTATATGGTTTTAAATGTGCACGCCTCCCTATGGCAGCAGTCCAGCTTATTCTGTTCATTTTCTGAGAAATGATTCTTACTTCCCGGTGAGCTCTGTTTTTAACCCTTCAGCCCTTTGGTAATGAAATCCATTTTTAACTGCCACCCCTATAATATGGCATTAATATAATCAATGAAACTTTGTCTGGAAATGAGCTACGCAAAGAAGTGGTCGGTGAAGAGACAAGGAAGCAATTCTATTTGCAATAGAAATGCACAATACTTGGTTTAGCTGGTATTCGGGAGGAGAATAGATTTTTGAATAGGCCAATTACACAAAATAAGCTGCTTACACATTTGCCTTTCCCATTTTGGCAGTGCCAGTTATGGACAGTGTTCTTCTTTATAATCCAAAACAATTCAAGCTTTAGATATTAATTGGCATAACTAGAAAATGATGCCCTTCAAGGCGGCTTCTTACGAATAAAATTGCACTAAAGACAAGGCAGAGTTGGACAATAAATTGAAGAACTGCTCAATTCTAGAATTTGACCAAGTGAAATTTTGAAAGCTCAGTTTAAATAAAAAAAATTCCATTCTTGCAAAGAATGTTTTATATTTCTGAGGTTGAGTCTAAAGTGTGGATTAAGTTTGTAAAATATATTTAATATATGCCTGGTGGTTGAGAGATTGGAACCAAGAGCTTTAACCGTGTGAAACAAATCTTGTGGCTTTATTTTACAGAGCAGACTAGTACTTTGTCATGGCCAAATTTTATTCCTCAGCCAATATACTACGACGATTCGAGTCATTTATCTAATTGCTGTGTGACTGTTAAATTGCGTTGCATTAGTTGGCTATCGTGTTTCTCTATGTTACAAGACATCAAAATGATTTTAAATACGATAATCCTTGAACCCAGAAGTCGTGAAAACTCTGCATTTTTTATTGGCTTTAATAGTCCACTGCATTGTGCTGAAAATTTCCTTGGGATAAAAAAGAGGTTTTATCCTCGATTGATGAAAACTCTTTGTTCAAATTTAGTTAAGGAATTTTTCACTATTTTGTGCACAAATGTTGTATTTGACTGTAACTTCTATGATTTCTATTGAAGGCTGCTGGTTAGAGACGTGCAAGTTCAGATATACAAAAATTTGAAGGTGACAGTTTTAAAATATCAAGCTCGATGATTCCTGGGCAATAATATACTTTGAGATGTAAGCGTGCAAAAGTGATGAAGTTAAAATAAACCTTCTCAATCCTAAATGGAGTGCTGTGTGCTATTCTGGGCACCATACCTGAACAAGGATGTTGAAGCCTCTGCAAAGAGATTTGGTGGAGCAAATGAAGCAATTCAGTTGTGTACAGAAACTTGAAGTTTTGTCTTGCATTATAGAATGCTCAGGGGATATGTACAATATCTTAAACTACGAAGAGTTTTTATTAGAGTAAACTGCTTTGTCAGGAAGGTTGATAACGCAAGTGTGTAGATTTAAGATTGTTGCCAAAGGAGACAGAGAAAAGATAAGAATGCACTGTCATTAAAAGATAACAGAAGATTAAATAGTAACCTTCAAAAAGGGAGTTGGATAAATGTAAATAATTGCAGGCTCTGAGGAAGATGGTGGAATTAATTTTGAATTCTGTCAGAGCCAGTATGTGCATGGTTAAGCCAAATGGTCTCCTTGTCTTCTGTATGATTTCCAGAATATGACAGATTTCCAGAAATCATTTTTTCTTATAGCCTGAAGTTCCCAGCAGAAATTGTACTCCTCGTTACTACTTCAATAACCCCACCTTCCCAGCTGGCTGATAAACATTATCGATCTAATTCCACTGAATCCAAAACAGCATCAAGTATGAAAACTTTGGTCTTGAGCGTGCAGAGTTGTTTTTTGTTATTAAACTTGTTTTACTTCACATTTACTCGAACCTCCAGCACAGCAGAAGAAATAAATGTAATTCAAGCCTGAAGACTGGGTTTGGACAGTTTGCTCGTGGGGGTTGAAATTTGCCCATCCTTCTGGTACTGCTGATATTCTGACGGTTGTTTGAAGATTGTTTATTCTTACAATGCTTTAAGTGCTCAGAATGTTTTTCATCAATAACGGAGGCCAGATGAATTTGACAGTGTCAGTGGAGATCTATCTATTAAAAGTAAAATAGTCTTTTATTGCCTTCAATATTGGCCTTCTAAGTCAATATCAGAAGCCTAACATCTATGAGCTGACCTCTATTTTATCCTGTTAAATCTGATTATGGTAGACTGGCGGCAGACTTGGAGTTTGAGGTAAATCTAGGTCTACAAACCTGCTGGCAATAGGCAGAAAGTGAATGTAACAGCAGGAAAGCTGCCTGACTATTTACAGGCACTGGGGTTCAAAGCTTGTAGACCAGTATGAAACTGGCTTTTAACTTGCCCCTTTTCTTTCCTGATGTGTTGACATTTAGTGGGTCTACTGAAAGTTGTTTTTGTCTCTTCTGAAGCTGGTGTAAAGTTTCACAGGTAACAAGAGCAGCAACCTTGCAAAGTAGCCATTAATTGGATAATCCAGTAAACATCTCAAAGCCACCTCATTTAATGTCCATGTGTATACAGATTCTACAGTGTCACTGCACATCATTTGAAATCGGGAGTTGATTTCTCGCCCTACTCTGGGGTATGTGGACACGTATAATCTGCTCTAATCAGCAATGTCTCTATTACCCCACTAAATTACTGGCGGAAAGCAATAGGAACTTAAATAATTTATTCAAGGAGTATAAATACAGAATTTCATGAGTTAAGATTTTGTTTTTTGGTTCCAAAATCTGTCAGAAGTGGTTAGACTATTCTTTTTAACTTGTTTTTTTGTAAAATTCACTATCAATCTTCATGATGCCTCCCTTCACCTTGTGATGTGGCAATAGATTGATTTAAGAGATACAGGTTTACTTGCTGGTGTAACTGGTCAGCTTTGAAAGAATTCTTAATTATATTTTTAAAAAGTGACAGCATTTTGTGTTGCCTTATTACAATTGCAGCACTTATTTCTCAGCATTGTTTTGGTGATAAAAGTTCTTACTGTCCATCTTATTTGAAGGGGGGATTATTAGGCTCGTCGTTCTAAGATTTGTTTTAGTTGTAGTTTCTGAAATTATTGGAAGGTTATAAAGACATACAGGTTTAGAGCAACTGTCTTCTTTAGGACATCTGGGCTCAAACTGAATGTGCTTTTCATTGGTGAAAGTTCTTTCGGTTCTTAGGCCTTGGCTTTGAAACTCACTTCCAAAATCTGAAGAAGGGTCTCGACACGAAACGTCGCCCATTCCTTCTCTCCTGAGATGCTGCCTGACCTGCTGAGTTACTCCAGCTTTTTGTGAATAAATACATCCAAAATGTATAATCATTCTTGCCATCGCTCTGTCTCTGAGACAACGTTAAAATCCTTTTGTGTAGGAAGGAACTACAGATGCTGATTTAAACCTAAGATAGACACAAATAGCTGGAGTAACTCAGTGGGACAGGCAGCATCTCTGGAGAGAAGGAATGGGTGACGTTCTGGGTCGAGAAAATCTTTTATTTGTCTGTGCTTTGACCGCCTTTCTTTTACCTGTTTTCCCTCTTTCTATTGCGGACTTGTGTAAGGATATTCAGAGATGCCATCTAATCTTTGCAGTGCACGATGTAAATAGAATTTGTTCCATGCACTCTAACTAGAAATCTCTATCAGATTTGAACCTGTACTACATAAGCCATTGAGTTGGAGCCACAATGCACAGATACCCAAGTAAGGCTGTAATTCAATTAGATTCAACACTTTAAGTGACTGTAAAATAGTTTATTTGAATTTTATATTGTCGTGGCAGTGTTGTGTATATAAAAACAATTGAAAGAAATACACATATGCCTGAGACTTGATTGAAGAGTGCAAGACTGTTCCCTCTGACATTTCCACTTGTTCCGATCGAATTTCTATTGAGTAAAATAGTACTGATCTAATGGTAAATGTATGTGCCACTATAACTGGAATAACTAGTTTTCTTTATGTTAAGAATGTGGCAGTTTGATTTGAAAAAAAGGTTTGCGTGCAAGTAATTCTATATGTTAGAAATGCAGCACAACTTGCTTGTACTTCTGTTGCCTTTGCACAAGCATTGGATAATTTTTATCCTGGTGAGTATTTTTCACCTTTTTTCTAAAAGTAAAATCGTTTTTGTTAATCTGATATTTGCTGAAGAATGGATTCAAAATTTAAATCAAAAATAAACTTCACCCGGAACTTCCCCTCACTCATACCATGGCATGCAATGAGAATGAAGTGAATGTGGTGTGGTGAAACTGACATTTAAACTCTGAAACCAAAGCGTTGCAGTTTTAAAGATGTACCTTTTTAGTAGCTTCAAAAAAATTGGGCTTTACAGAATGAATGAGAGCTCTTCTTAAAATTAAACCTTTTTCGTGCTTTGCATTGTAGTTGACAACCGCAAAAGATCTCTTGGTGAAAGACATTTCTTGCAGCCTTCATTCTGAAAGCTAATAATGCAGAGAAGCTTGGTAATAATTTGGAGTCCTCTGAATTTCTCTACTCCATATTTTTCCTTTTAAATGTAATACACTCAAATCAAAGTCAGTCCTCCAGAAGGGATGAATATGGAAACTCTCAGTTGAGTGTATTTGAATCCTGAAACTGCAATGCAGCATTAATTCAGTTTGCACTTCACTTCACTGCACATTTATGTGTATGTGACAAATAAATTGACTATTGACTATTAAATATAATTGATATTTGTTCATTTCTAGCATAAGCATTGTTATGCATAAGTAGTATTTAATAACTTAAATCCCTACAGCCAGTTTGATGGATATCAAACTGGTGAATCAGCTCCTTCATTTTGCTGGGTTGCAAGGAGGAAGGAAAAAATACTCTTTGGGCCCAACCTTGTTATTGCTAATTGGTTGTGACAGTTTTGTTCCTTGGAACATCAACATAGAAGGAGCCCAAGACGCATTCTGGAAGGGGTTATGGCAACAGACAATTGAGGGAACGACGGACTTTCTTTTGAATGAGCACAGGAATTTGGGTGCCAGTAGAAATGGCAAAGAATGAGACATTTGATTAGTATGACTTGGTTTGGGACAGGCAGCAGAGTTTTTGAGAAGTTTGAACTTTGTGCTTGGGATGCCAGTAATGAGGATATTGGTGAAATTCGGGATAAGGAAAATTTGATAAAGTTGGCATCTCTTTGGGGGACAAAGTATACAATGTGCAAGAGGTGGATGTTGCATTGGCAATGGATAGAATGTGAGTTTGAAACTTTGTACACAGCATCACAAACAAATTGTGTTTTCACTGGGAAGAGTATCACTTAGAATCTGAAGGTTTTATGCCATGAAAAATCAATGCAGTGGTACGTGTGTAGGAAAGAACTGCAGATGCTGGTTTACACCGAAAATAGACACAAAGTGCTGGAGTAACTCAGCGGATCAGGCAGCAACTCTGGAGAAAAGGAATAGGTGACGTTTCGGGTCGAGACCCTTCTTCCGACTGAGACTCGGGGAGAGAGAAACTAGAGGTATGAAAAGGTACAGAACAAATCGGAGCCGGCACCGCTGATCATGAAAACGTGGCTGTCTATTGTTGGCTGTGAAAGAGGTGATAACAAAGGGATACGAACACTGAAACTAGCAGCAAGACTAGGGTGGGGTAGGAATGCAAGAGTTTCATTGTTAAATTGTTAATGGATTTACTCCTCACACCAGGCTTGCACTAAGAGTATAATCACGTTCTGAAAGGATTACTATAATTTATGAACATCGCAAACAGATTGGAAAGGTTCCGCGGAGTTAGTGCCTGTAATTTCTGTTTAGTAAGAACCAGGTCTCCTATGCTATTTTGCAATAAAATGCCAAGTCCTTGTTGACATAGAGAAGGGAACAATTCCATTTAGTACTCGTCTTGCACTGAGGGCTGTTTAAGATTGTGACATTTCCAGATTTTGTGTGTATGCTTCCTCATGCAAGGTGCATGGATTGGTGCCTAAAGATTGATGCAAATCTATATTTTACGGATCTAGCACGTTTGTTTCTAAATGTTTCTCTGCTCTTTCGAAAGTTATTTTCAAAGCAAAAACATTTCCACTAAATGGAATGAGACCAAAGTATATACTCTTTACACCAAGTAATTTGCAACCTGAAAAGCTAGAGAGGGAATGAGTCAGACAGCGCCTTCAAATTACGTAGCGTTTTCATAACCATTCAGCTCCTTCATTTAAAGTCACTTGTTGCATTTGGAGCAGCGGCACATTGTACAAGGACTCCAAAAGTATCCATTGTGCGACAGCAGCAAAGGGACAAGTCAACATGTCAAACCCTCATAGTAACTCTGTAAGTACTGAATATTTTATTTAAATGTTTTAAATTCGAGGAGTGCTACCTTTCACAGTTGTGCATTCTCTGCATTTGATATATATTAAGTTCAGATCTGAACTTTTGCCTTTTGTCCATAATTTGGTCAGAAGATGTAACATTATCATCCAGAATGATTCATTTTAAAATTAACTTTACAAATGCTAATTTACAAAATAATCTCCACTCCTCACCTGTGTTTGTTGTGTAGTTATTACTTAAATTATAATAGCCACAGCCTCCAACAATGTCAGTCTTAAACGGTTTCTGTCAATTTCCATCGTTTTTGTGATTTTCATTTAACACTGATCCCTGGTCGGAATGAATTCATTCTAATTTTATATTTTTACGAAAACCCACTGATTTGAATTATATCCTGTTTGACTTTGCTGTTGGCCCAGCTTAATTGAAAGCCTGATCTTTTTTTAATTCATTGGTGATTAAATGTTAACGGATTGGCTCTGGAACAGGTTTAAGTTAACTAAACTTGTTAACAGAGCAAATCTTAAGTCATTCGTGCTGAATTGGTACATGCTAGCAGGTTAATAATTGGATTTAAATTATGCCAAGTGCAAGTGTATTTGGTTCACAAAATGCTGGAGTAACTCAGCAGGTCAGGCAGCATCTCGGGAGAGAAGGATTGGGTGACGTTTCGGGTCTCTGAAGAAGGGTCTCGACCCGAAACGTCACCCATTCCTTCTCTCCTGAGATGCTGCCTGACCCGCTGAGTTACTCCAGCATTTTGTGAATAAATACCTTTGATTTGTACCAGCATCTGCAGTTATTTTCTTATACTAAGTGTATTTGGTTGGAGCCTTGGTTGAAATTGAGTTTTTAATATTTTGCATTTGGTAGCTAATTAATAGTTTGGCATCTGCATTTATTGTGTACTTGTAAAACTAAGTCAATCAGTGCCTACTACAGGGAATGGTAGTACTGTGATGTAAATTTATCATCTTAATCCATCTTTGATTACTCAATGTTTACTCTACTTGAGGATGAATCAATCTGGCAAGTGAAAACCTGTTTCTCACTTATCCAGGATAGCAACAGTGTTATGGTGTGAAGATAAAGCACCTACATTTGTATTTTATAGGTAGCTTTCCATTGTCTTTATCATTCATGTACAAACTTGGGTAGTTTGTATTAATTCTTTCAACAGTGGAGTGTTTCAAATTCAAATGCATAACATCTTCGCTTAAGAACCCCGCTTAAACTTGCTCAACGGACTGAGCATTAAAGTAGTCTGCATGGAAGGATATTATAATTGAAAGAAATATCATTTATTTCCCCCCCCCCCCCCCCCTTGCTCAGATCAAATTTTTATTTCTACATTTTATTTCTATCCTCTTAACCCACCCACCACAATACACTGAAGTGAATCAGGAATATACCTTCTCGGACCTCTGATTAACATCTCATTTGAGAAGTGAGCTCTGCTCTCCAACTGCATTGGAGCAGGGCTTGAACTTTTGAGCACAAGCAAAACAAAACCAGACAAATGCATGCATAAAACCTTGACTTTTTATCAAATTTTCATCAGCTAGGGTGCAATCCTGACCTCCCATCTACCTCAAAGGGGACCTTTGAACAATCTTTAATTGGACTTGAATGTTATATCTTGCACTAAATGTCGTACCCTTTATCCTTGATCTGTGAACTGTGGACAGCGTGATTGTATTCGTGTATAGTCTTTGACTGGATAGCATGCAAACAAAAGCTTTTCACTGTACACGTGACAATAATAATAAACCTAAAACTAAACTAATGTTCAGATTTGTTTTAATATGATTCATAAATGGCATAAATAACTGTTTAGATGGGTAAACCAATCAACTTCAAGTTGCAAATAGTTAACTATCACTGACCAACGTATGTCCAATAATGAGTTTTTCCCCCCAAAATGAAATTTATTCAGAATAAAAAATATATATACAAAGCAAGAACGCTTCATATATTCTCAGTGTCTCTACATGTAATAGTTAATCATGTTTGCACCTACCTTTTAAACAAAACACCCTGCCACTCACATGGCCTCCATTCCCTTGTTACTGAGAGTTGCTCCATGAACAATTGTACACATTAACTGCATGAATTTGTGGTTCCCCTGAAATGGGACAACATAATGATTGCAACCATACATCAGTTGGACAACACCAAACATATTTTGTGATCTATATCCAGCTTTCCTTCCTTGTTAGTGGATGAACAATCAAGACACTTTGACATTTCCCCCCCGCCCCCCCTCACTTGGGTTATAGCCATCTGTCTTTGCATCAGCATACATTGCATAAACTGTCTTCCTTAAACCACTGATGGATTCACAGACCCATGAAAATTTATGTCTGCAATTTTGGCTGTAGAGGAGGAAGCTGATATTAGCAATGTAAATGAGGAGAGATCGATCACAAATTTGGACTCCCGTGACCTGGACTGCAGGAGCGTGAAATATAAAAGTACCTTCAATTTTACCTCAGTTCAAGAGTTGGCATCAAATAATTTTCAGGTGACTGAAACCAGTTATTCCAGGTTTTTTTTGTCTGAGACCTAAAATTCAGTCCCCTTGTTTCAACTCTTGTTTAAATGCTGCTCGTATAGATAAAACATGCTTTTGCTTGCGGTGTTTCGTGCCTTTTTCCCCCCCTTTATAAAATTTAATTTAATTGTGATGTTCATAATTTCATTCTGTTTAATGTTCTTCACACCCACCACTCCCCCAAATACATTTTAAAGGCATGTGCTGATATGTTTGGAGTAAAATGTAAGCTCAATGTGTTCATTGCATGTATTTATGTGGCTCATTAATTAGACTCCTTACCCCTCATCCTCCAGATAGAAAGCTTCATGCACTGCACATTTTTGGAAGTGAGAGCATCTGTCTGTCGTATGGGTAAACAAGATCAAAAAGCTGAGAAAAGAAAGCTCGAAAAAGTAGTAGCTCCAATTTGTCAAACTGGGTGCAGAAAGAAATGAATGGTAAAAGGAGATTCGTTTGATAGCGAAAATAAATTGAAGTATATGGATTTAAAAAATAAAAGCACAACAATTTGACATATTTCAGATTGAGACTGCTTTTTTGTTTCGTCTCTGTTCAGTGGTTTTACGGGAATAGTTCCTATTTTATACAACAAGGTTTGAGCTGCTTAGTACTACCCTGAACTTTCTACATAGAGTTTAATTTGCAATTAGGGTACAAATGCAACAATTTTATGAAAATCACGGGGAGATTATGGTAAGCTGTTTTCATATGGCAAACACTGATGCAATGCAAATCAGCTAACAATTTGTGATCATTCATGGCAAATCTCTTGCAAATTACTAAATGATTTAAATGATAATGGTGTATTAAACTTTGTACCATTTAGCTTGTATCATTTTTCCAGCACAAAAGATCTAATTCACAGATTTTTCATATTTCGTAACCACATAGAAGGGGGACATTCAGCCCATTTAGTTGACGCCAGCTCTCAGTGCAATCCCATTTGTATGGGTAACCTGCGGCAGCCAGTTAACTTACCAACCAATACATCTCTCTACCTAACCTTAAGTTAACTCAAGGTGAGGAGATAAATTGTCCTCTCATTTGATGTCAGAATCATTTGTTTGAGGAATAATGTATTTCAGCGACACTATTTTACCAGAGATGCAAAAGTTATTGCTGGAGGAAAGGAGATTAAGAGGATATTTGATGATGGTGCATGTGATCATGGAAGCTGCAGGCTGCAGAAAAGCTATCCGCATTGTCAGATGGTTCGAGGATGGGGGCACAGAATCAAAGTGATGGGTAAACGTGACGAATGTGTGGGAAATGTTTTGTACACATGTTTATGGTCTGAACTTCTGCCTGTAAGGATGGTGGAAACAGCCAATCAAACAAAACTCGATTGCCACTTGGAACATGATTTGATTGGAGTCAAAATGTAGAAACAAGAACTGCAGATGCTGGCTTGCACAAAAGGACACAAAGTGCAGGAGAGTATGAGGAAAGGTCTCGACCCGAAACATCACCTATCCATGTTCTCCACAGATGTTGCTTGACCCGCTGAGTTATTCCAGCACTTTGTGTCCTTTCATGATTTGAGAGGAAATCGGACTGAATAAGATGCTCAATGCTTGTGAACAAAATGATGGAATCCTGTGCTGTAACAATTGTTATTAATTTAACACAACCAAATGACATGATGAGCCTTCTCTCAATTGTGAATTAAATGGAATTATTGTGACATCTGATAAATAACCAGTTCACACTAGCTTAGAATGTGGAACCCTGGAACTACAGATACTGGTTTATCAAGGAAATACACAATGCTGAAGGAACCCAATGGGTCAGATAGCATTCTGGAGGACATGGATAGGTAACATTTGGGTCTTTTAGCTTAGTATTAAACGAAAGGGTCAAGACCCTTCTTCAGATGTTTTGGGTCGAGACCCTTCTTCAGGTTTGAATAAGCTCATCACAAGTTTGAATAAGCTGAATATTACAGAGAAGTTGAGAATAGACACTCTTCAAATCAAGGCAGCATTCATGCAGCAGGAAGCCCAGCAAAGATGAAATGAATATGGGTTAATGGTAAAACCTTTTGTAGCTGGAGTTATTTTGATCTAAGCAGGTGGCAGTGGTTGATGGAGACCAATGCTTTCAATCCCAGGACGTATGTATAGGAGTTCCTCAAGGAAGTTTCCTTGACAACCAACATCAGTTGTTTGATCCAAAGACTGTCTTCGCATCCTACTCAAGAGTGGGTCTGCTCACTGACTTTGTGTTCTAATTCAAAGTGAAATAGCCTGTGCCAACCCACATCAAGACTCCAGGCTTAGGTTGACAAGCAGCGGATAGGCGTTACACTGCACAGATGCCAAATAATTAGACAAGAGGACACGCAACATCTTGCCTCAACATTCAAGGCACATTGTCCACAACCTGAAAACATACCCTTAGCCTAAATTTCAATTGGTGTATCTTTTAGCACATTAAACCACATTGCAGCAATGTTGGTGAAGTTGAAACAGTTACATGATGTTTTGTTGAAATCTTAACAAGTTGTCAGAATGTGGTTCACTTGAAAAGGGGATGCTTCTTCATTCTTCTCTGGAATAGAGTCATGACGTGTTGACATATTCTTTGACGTGTGTTTCGAGGCCACTCTCTGAACCATTTTAAAAATGACATTCAAAATATACCCTTGATCTGAGTTAGTATTCATTAAACATTTTCAAAGGCACCATTTAGATTACTTATTTTTCCAAATTTAAATAATAAAAACAAACTGCTGGAAAGACTCAGCAGTCAGCGGAAAGAGAAGCAGAGTTGGCATTTATGATCAAAGAGCCTTATTTAGACCCTTCAGCTGAAAAATGCTCTGCCTGTTTCCAAAGATGCTGCCGGACCCGCTGAATATTTCCATCGTTTTCTGTTTTTATTTCAAACTTTCCTATATCTGCAATTTTTGTAGATTTTTGGAAAAATGAGTCACTTTCTGGTTTTGCTGCAACTGATCAAGCAATTAATTTATTTAGGATTGTCTAATTTTAGATGTGTTATTGAATGTTTTCATGTTTGATCAAGTTTCCATATAGATATTCTGCCAGTCCTATGCACTAACTCGACTGAATAATGAAATGATTAGGCATTAAATAACTGTGGAAGATCATTTAATTTTATATGCTGATTAATGTTCCTTTTGGGCTGATCATTAAATGAGAGTTGCGTATTATAGATATAATTTACTGCTTTTTCTTGGCTGGGGTTGACATGTAACATTGGTATACTTTTTTTAATAGCCACGTCAGCAGACACACAAATACCTGAATACTACAGAATATTACAGGTTGAAATTACTGAATTTGTGTGTAAATAAAAGCAACTGGTTCACTTGAATCATTCTATAATGCCGGTGAAAAAGAACATGTGTGCCACTGGACTTCCAGATTTAGGAGACACAAATACCTGATCTGGATCTGGAATTCCAGTAGCTGGTATGTTCTCTTTCACCTGCATTATAGAATGATTCAAGTGAGCCAATTGCTTTTATTAACACAAATTTCAGTTGTCTTAAACTGTAGTATTCTGTAAATTAGTATAAATGTTCCCGTATGTATTTTAAGTATAATTAATGTGGATTTAACTCGCATGAATGTCTGATAAGCATGTTTTTCTAAGTGACGTACAAGTTAGCCTTTCGTGGGGATTCGGATGCACAACACGGCCAATCTGAGATCATAGATTTTTGGGTTATCTGTACAGCTTGATTTTCAACTTAGTACACAGTGCATTAAGTTTCCCAACTTTACGACAGTTTCCTGTTATTTAAACAGATATTGTAATGAGATATTGTAATGAGGCTTTGAATTGAATCCGTATGAAGGATGCTAATACCATTCACAGCCCAAGCTTTTTCCCCGAGGCATTGTATTCACCATTTCCATAAACGGATGAATCTCGTTTGAGCAAAATCTTTTCGTCTTTCCTCTGACAATGGGTTAACATTGCATCATTCAGTAATATACCATGAATCATAGTAAATTCGTTAGTGTCTTTGCCCAAATATCCTCCACTGTCCGTGTGTTACTTTGGAAGATGGATAGGTCATTTATCCACAAACAAACTTGCGACAGCTCACCAAATAGTAATTCAGTGCAAAACCAGGAGTTCAACCACGACTTTCTACTTTTTAACCATTTTTGGGGATGGTTGACAATTTTGTCGTTTACTAAGAGTCTCTTACATTTGAAAGATTCCATGTTGGGAATGGTTTTTAAACCCTTTTGTTTTTTACTTTCTAGCACAGCACTTTGAAAATGGACATAGAAGATTGCAATGGTCGTGGTTACATTTCTGGTAAGGAACAATTGTGCTAATTTTCCAAGTGTCAGAATATTTTGACTCAAAATTACTATATCATGGAGCAATTAATGTCCTCTAAATTTCCACTCAAGATATTTTTGGGATGTTTTTTGCAAACTTTAATGTCATGATTCCATGTACTTCTGTTTTACTGAATTTTATGCGATTGGAGGTGTGATATGTTGCCACTGGTGAACAGTAGGCATTTGTATTGGTTCATTATTGTTGCATGTAGTGAGGTATAGTGAGAATCTTTGTTTAGCATGCTATCCAGGCAAATCATACCATACATCAGTACATAAATGGTGCAAAAGAGAAAATAAAGTGCAGCTTCAAAGAAAGTGCAGATTAAAAACAGTGCAAGAGGCATCAGAATAGGATGTTTTCTGTAGAAATTGATGAGTTAGTGGAGACATCTGTAGAAATTGATATGAGTTAGTGGAGACATGCTGAATTTCCTTAGTCCTGTGAGGATGTAGACAATAGACAATAGGTGCAGGAGGAGGCCATTCGGCCCTTCGAGCCAGCACCGCCATTCAATGTGATCATGGCTGATCATTCTCAATCAGTACCCCGTTCCTGCTTTCTCCCCATACCCCCAGACTATCCTTAAGAGCTCCATCTAGCTCTCTCTTGAATGCATTCAGGGAATTGGCCTCCACTGCCTTCTGAGGCAGAGAATTCCACAGATTCACAACTCTCTGACTGAAAAAGTTTTTCCTCATCTCAGTTCTAAATGGCCTACCCCTTATTCTTAAACTGTGGCCCCTTGTTCTGGACTCCCCCAACATTGGGAACATGTTTCCTGCCTCTAACGTGTCCAACCCCTTAATAATCTTATACGTTTCGATAAGATCTCCTCTCATCCTTCTAAATTCCAGTGTATACAAGCCTAGTCGCTCCAGTCTTTCAACATATGATAGTCCTGCCATTCCGGGAATTAACCTAGTAAACCTACGCTGCACGCCCTCAATAGCAAGAATATCCTTCCTCGCTAGGTGTTGGTCTACTTGGCCACTGCAATAACATGGTTGGACAAGAGCAAATTGTTGGTGATATTTACAGCAAGGAACCTGAAATCCTGACCATCTCCACTTCAGCACCATCGATACAGACTTGGGCGTGTACTTCACCCCACTTCCTGAAACCAAACAGCACCTTTGTCTTGCCAGCATTGAGGGATAGGTTGGTGTCTTGACACCATGCTACTAAGCACGCAATCTCCTTCCTGTGCTCCATCTCACCATTGTTTGAGATCCGGCCACTACGGTGCTGTCCAGGGGTGCAGTGCTGCCGGAGTTCACCAGAGTGCCGCTCCAGCACCTCTGTGTAAAAATAAAAACAAAATAAACAGCGGGGAAATTAACAGCGGCCGCTCTAGTACCAGTGACAGCTCCGGCACCTAAAAATTTAGCACTGCAGCACTGGTGGTGTCATCTTCAAACTTGTGAATGGAGTTAAAGCTGAATTTGGCCACACTGCCACATAGGGGGTGCATGGGGCTGAGAACGCATCTTTGTGGGCCACGGGCGTTGAGAATTATGGTTTGGGATGTTTTGTCGCCTATCCTTGATGATTGTGATGTTTGTGTCAGGAAGTTGAGAATCCAGCTTTGGAGGGCTGTGCCAACTCCAAAGGCCATGTGTTTGGGGATGAGTTTGGTTGGAATTATAGTATTGAAGGCAGAGCTATAGTCAGTTCCTGTGGATTGGAGGGTAGCTAATGTTATCCACTTTTTAAGAAAGGAGGGAGAGAGAAAACAGGAAATTATAGACCAGTTAGCCTGACATCGGTGGTGGGGAAGATGCTGGAGTCAATTATTAAAGAAGAAATAGCGGAACATTTGGATAGCAGTAACAGGATCGTTCCGAGTCAGCATGGATTTACGATGGGGAAATCATGCTTGGCTGATCTTCTGGAATTTTTTGAGAATGTAACTAGGAAAATGGACAAGGGAGAGCCAGTTAATGTATTGTACCTGAACTTTCAGAAAGCCTCTGATAAGGTCCAACATAGGAGATTAATGGGCAAAATTAGAGCACATGGTATTGGGGGTAGGGTACTGACATGGATAGAAAATTGGTTTCTGACGCTGTGAGGCAGCAGCTCTACCGCTACGCCTCTGTGCCGGCCGTATCGTAACAGCTCCAGAGAAAAAAGTACAGTGGCCACACTGAGGCAGGTTGGAGGAATCAGGACTCTGCCCCAGCTTATGGATGGAAGAATAAGCTATACCCGAGTCGTGCTTTCAAACTTCTATACTTTCTCCCGATGGGAGTGGGGAGGAAGAATGACCGGGCTGGGAAAGGTCTATGATTATGTTGGCAACTTTCCCAAGGCAGCATGGTGTGGATGGATGGGAGTCTAGGCTACATCCACAACTCTGTAATGTGACAATGATAATTGGGGAGCACCAGGGGAAAGGGGCACCTTCTTAAAGTTTTGGATCAAAGCATAAGAAATAGAAGCAGGTGTAGGTTATTCAGCCCTTCAAGCCTGTTCTTGCTTGGTCGTTTTAACATCTACACATTCGTTAATCTCAGCAACAAATAACCATCCAAAAGATTTAGAGACATCTGATTGCAAAAAAACATTTCCCTTACCCCCAACTAAATTAACCTACCCTTATGTGTAAGAAGGAACTGCAGATGCTGGTTTAAACCGAAAATAGACACAAAAAGCTGAAGAAATAAATGTGAGGTTATCCACTTTGGTGGCAAGAACAGGAAAGCAGACTATTATCTGAATGGTGGCCGATTAGGAAAAGGGGAGATGCAACGAGACCTGGGTGTCGTGGTACACCAGTCATTGAAAGTAGGCATGCAGGTGCAGCAGGCAGTGAAGAAAGCGAATGGTATGTTGGCATTCATAGCGAGGGGATTTGAGTTTAGGAGCAGGGAGGTTCTGCTGCAGTAGTACAGGGCATTGGTGAGACCACACCTGGAGTATTGCGTACAGTTTTGGTCTCCTAATCTGAGGAAAGACATTCTTGCCATAGAGGGAGTACAGCGAAGGTTCACCAGATTGATTCCTGGGATGGCAGGACTTTCATATGAAGAAAGACTGGATAGACTCGGCTTGTACTCGCTGGAATTTAGAAGATTGAGCAGGGATCTTATAGAAACTTACAAAATTCTTAAGGGGTTGGACAGGCTAGATGCAGGAAGATTGTTCCCGATGTTGGGGAAGTCCAGAACAAGGGATCACAGTTTAAGGATAAGGGGAAAGTCTTTTTGGACCGAGATGAGAAAGTTTTTTTTCACACAGAGAGTGGTGAATCTGTGGAATTCACTGCCACAGAAGGTAGTTGAGGCCAGTTCATTGGCTATATTTAAGAGGGAGTTAGATGTGGCCCTTGTGGCTAAAGGGATCAGGGGGTATGGAGAGAAGGCAGGTACAGGATACTGAGTTGGATGATCAGCCATGATCATATTGAATGGCAGTGCATGCTCGAAGGGCTGAATGGCCTACTCCTGCACCTATTTTTTATGTTTCTATGAAAGGTCTCGACCCGAAACGTCACCCATTCCTTCTCTCCAGAGATGCTGCCTGTCCCGCTGAGCTACTCCAGCTTTTTGTGTCGATCTTTAGTCTACCCTTACCCTTAGACAACAGTCCTAGTTGTTCAATGTCCAGCCAAAGGAAACAGCTTCTCAGTATCTGTCTGCCAACCCCTCTCAAAGTACTTGAGTGAGATCGCTCCTGGCTAAAGTCCTGTTATGCGGGCGGAACGTCAATAATTTGAGGTTAGATTGCGGCAAGATGGACAAAATTACAGAAAAGAAATGCTTACTGTTATTAATTGAGTTAACTTCCAAACGTTTGCAAGCATTTTTTCTTTCTGAAATGACGAGTAGCTTAAACAACGTGAACATTTCAAAAATATGTTTTAAACATAAATCATATCCGTCTGTCTTTACCTGACTGTCCTGCACTGCATATCCCAAGGTGCACTGCAGCCCACTGATTTAACCAATGCCCTGTCAACGGGGGCAAAACGTTTATAATGAGTTGCACTACAATGCTGAGAACTACATTCAGCACTCTATATCTTCCCCTTTGCCCTGTCTATTGTGCTTGAATTTGGCTTGATTGTATTTGTGTGTCGTATTGTCTAATCTGTTTGGGTAGCAGGCAAAACATAGGTTTTTACTGTACCTCAGTACATGTGTGAATAATAAACCTAAACCACCTCCTAACCTCCAGAAGTCCAACCTGCTCAGGCATCCACAAGATGACCCCTCTCAGTGCACCTTCTTTGAACACTCCCCAAAACAATTATATCTCTCCTCACCAAAACAGTTCTCTGCGCTGCTTTTGGTTCTGGTCGCAGTTCCAGCTTCATCTCCTTCATGGGTAGCTCAACAGACTGGAGTTTTTAAACGAGTATCAAACACCATGGTGGCCCTTGGCTTGGTGACTTGGCTGTCCGCATATTCCACGAGGAATACAGCTAACTGGGCCTCATGGGTTTCACCACAAGCAGAGCAGAGAATGGCCTGTATTTGCTTTCTTACTGATCCATTAAAAAAAAAAAATGTCATTAATAACAAACTGAAATCTCCCCCCGATGCTTATAAGTTCAAAAGACACACCAGCAGATTGAATTTAATGGCTCATGAGCAGGTCAGTATTGCATTCCATTATATGTTAGATCGTGCTGGACCAGAGATGAAATTAGCCAGCATTCTGCATCTCCTCATGGAAGACTTACAACGCAAGCCTGTTTCTTTCTCCCAATCCAGTCCAAAGCCAAATAGACTCCTCTCAGCAAATTAATCGCACAGGACGGATTCATAGAAACATAGAAACATAGAAAATAGGTGCAGGAGTAGGTCATCTCGGTCCTAAAAGACTTCCCCTTATCCTTAAACTGTGACCCCTTGTTCTGGACTTCCCCAACATCGGGAACAATCTTCCTGCATCTAGCCTGTCCAACCCCTTAAGAATTTTGTAAGTTTCTATAAGATCCCCCCTCAATCTTCTAAATTCCAGCGAGTACAAGCTGAGTCTATCCAGTCTTTCTTCATATGAAAGTCCTGCCATCCCAGGAATCAATCTGGTGAACCTTCTCTGCACTCCCTCTATGGCAAGAATGTCTTTCCTCAGATTAGGAGACCAAAACTGTACGCAATACTCCTGGTGTGGTCTCACCAATTCCCTGTACAACTGCAGCAGAACCTCCCTGCTCCTATACTCAAATCCCCTCGCTATGAATGCCAACATACCATTCGCTTTCTTCACTGCCTGCTGCACCTGCATGCCTACTTCCAATGACTGGTGTACCACGACACCCAGGTCTCGTTGCATCTCCCCTTCTCCTAATCGGCCACCATTCAGGTAATAGTCTGCTTTCCTGTTCTTGCCACCAAAGTGGATAACCTCACTTTGAGGAAAGCAAGTGGTAATTCTACTTCCCAAGGTGCCATTGTATCACCTTCCCCTCCCACCCCCCCTAGAGGCAGGAAACATGTTCCCAATGTTGGGGAGTCCAGAACAAGGGGCCACAGTTTAAGAATAAGGGGTAGGCCATTTAGAACGGAGATGAGGAAAAACTTTTTCAGTCAGAGAGTTGTGAATCTGTGGAATTCTCTGCCTCAGAAGGCAGTGGAGGCCAATTCTCTGAATGCATTCAAGAGAGAGCTAGGTAGAGCTCTTAAGGATAGCGGAGTCAGGGGGTATGGGGAGAAGGCAGGAACGGGGTACTGATTGAGAATGATCAGCCATGATCACATTGAATGGTGGTGCTGGCTCGAAGGGCCGAATGGCCTCCTCCTGCACCTATTGTCTATTGTCTAAAATCCAAATAGTAATGGCATATGTGAACATATTAAGGATTTGAAGTATATGCTGCTGTTCTGTGTTCTACAAAGGAACAACCAAAATGTGGCTACCACCACACGCACATCCTCCCCCTCCTCCTGCTGCTGGAGACTCCTTTCACATGGAAAATGTGGAGGAGCACTGATGTCTGCTCTGGTTTCACCCCGGGCAGCTGAATAACGCAGCACTCTGTACTCAGTGGGCCGTTCCCACTGAGACGCATCAAGTGCTGCTGCAAGACCACCAGATGCACAAGAGGCCCAGAACATGCTGCTTTCCCAGCCGACACAGAGGCTTGTGGTCCGCGTGACCACAAAGGGAGATGGCTTCCTCTCCCTGGCCCCTGCGCGTTTTAGCCTTCTGTCCCCAAGAGGACGCTGGGTATATTACAACGGCAAAATCCTTGTCTCACTCGGACACAATGGAGCACGTCAGCATCGGAGTTCAGTTGGCCGACTGACATCCAGAGGTTGGGTTTTGCTGGCGTAATGGTTAAGAAACTGGATTTGCGACCAACATCCTGGATCACTGATCCGGGGACATGAGTTGAAATTCCATCATTGCAGCTGGAGAAGTTAAACTCGTGTAATTAAATAAATGTGGATTTACGAACAAAATCGAGTCTCTGAAATGGTAAACATTGTAAAAACCCATCTGGTTTACTCATGGCCTCTGGCCAGTATGGAACTCCAGATCAACAGCGTGGTTGACTCTTTGCTGCCTGCTGAGACCGGGGGCAATTAGTAAGGAGCAATCAGTAAAAGACTCTAAGGGGGGTAAGAGGCGACCGTGGCTGACAAGGGAAGTCAAGGACAGTATAAAAATAAAAGAGAAGAAGTATAACATAGCAAAGATGAGCGGGAAGCCAGAGGATTGGGACCCTTTTAAAGAGCAGCTGAAGATAACTAAAAAGGCAATATGGGGAGAAAAGATGAGGTACGAAGGTAATCTAGCCAAGAATATAAAGGAGGATAGTAAAAGCTTCTTTAGGTATGTGAAGAGGAAAAAAAATAGTTAAGACAAATGTGGGTCCCTTGAAGACAGAAGCAGGTGAATTTATTATGGGGAACAAGGAAATGGCAGATGAGTTGAACAGGTACTTTGGATCTGTCTTCACTCAGGAAGATACACACAATCTCCCAGATGTACTTGTGGACAGAGGTCCTAGGGTGACGGAGGAATTGAAGGAAATTCATATTAGGCAGGAAATGGTGTTGGGTAGACTGATGGGACTGAAGGCTGATAAATCCCCAGGGCCTGATGGTCTGCATCCCAGGGTACTTAAGGAAGTGGCTCTAGAAATCGTGGATGCATTGGTGATCATTTTCCAATGTTCTATAGATTCAGGATCAGTTCCCGTGGATTGGAGGGTAGCTAATGTCATCCCACTTTTCAAGAAAGGAGGGAGAGAGAAAACAGGAAATTATAGACCAGTTAGCCTGACATCAGTGGTGGGGAAGATGCTGGAGTCAATTATAAAAGAAGAAATTGTGGAACATTTGGATCGCAGTAACAGGATCGTTCTGGTTGGCATGGATTTACGAAGGGGAAATCATGCTTGACTAATCTACTGGAATTTCTTTGAGGATGTAACTAGGAAAATGGACAAGGGAGAGCCAGTGGATGTAGTGTACCTGGACTTTCAGAAAGCCTTTGATAAGGTCCCACATCGGAGATTAGTGGTCAAAATTAGAGGACATGGTATTGGGGGTAGGGTACTGACATGGATAGAAAATTGGTTGGCAGACAGGAAACAAAGAGTAGGGATTAACGGGTCCCTTTCAGAATGGCAGGCAGTAACTAGTGGGGTACCACAAGGCTCGGTGCTGGGACCGCAGCTATTTACAATATACATTAATGACTTGGATGAAGGGGTTAAAAGTAACATTTGCTCACAAAGCTGGGTGGCAGTGTGAGCTGTGAGGAGGATGCTATGAGGATGCAGGGTGACTTGGACAGGTTGTGTGAGTGGGCAGATGCATGGTAGATGCAGTTTAATGTGGATAAATGTGAGTTTATCCACTTTAGTGGCAAGAACAGGAAGGCAGATTATCTGAATGGTGTCAAGATAGGAAAAGGGGATGTACAACGAGATCTGGGTGTCCTTGTTCATTAGTCACTAAAAGTAATCACGCAGTTACAGCAGGCAGTGAAGAAATCTAATGGCATGTTGACCTTCATAACAAGAGGAGTTGAGTATAGGAGCAAAGAGGTCCTTCTGCAGTTGTACAGGGCCCTAGTGGGACCACACCTGGAGTATTGTGTACAGTTTTGGTCTCCAAATTTGAGGAAGGACATTCTTGCTATTGAGGGAGTGCAGCGTAGGTTCACAAGGTTAATTCCCAGGATCGCGGGACTGTCATATGTTGAAAGACTGGAACGACTGGGCTTGTATACACTGGAATTTAGAAGGATGAGAGGGGATCTTATTGAAACATATAAGATTATTAAGAGATTGGACACGGGAGAGGCAAGAAACATGTTCCCGATGTTGGGGGAGTCCAGAACCAGGGGCCACAGTTTACGAATAAGGGGTAGGTCATTTAGAACAGAGATGAGGAATTTTTTTTCACTCAGTGAGTTGTGAATCTGTGAAACTCTGCCTCAGAAAGCATTGGAGGCCAATTCTCTATGTTTTCAAGAGAGAGTTAGTTAGAGCTCTTAAAGAAAGCGGAGTCAAGGGATATAGGGAGAAGGCAGGAATGGGGTACTGATTGTGGATGATCAGCCATGATCACAGTGAATAGTGATGCTGGCTCGAAGGGCTGAATGGCCTACTGCATCTATTGTCTATAATTTCTCGGGGCTGAAGCCACCATACTGCCTCCTGATACTTCACTGGATCGTTTCTATTGTTGATGTCTTGAGATAATATGCACTGTGCATTCCTGGAAGTGAGCCCTCCCCATTACTGGAGCCATAGAAATTGTACCTCTGGCAGACTGTATGCATTGACAAACCTAAGTCCATTCCTACACCAATTTAAAAACCTTTTTTATTTGTTTGCTTTCCACTTTGTAACTTGAAGTATGAACTAAAGGCACAATCTCTAATCTTTCTGCACTTTATGTTAAAAAGAAAAATTGAATGCTTTGCAAAGCCTTTCCCATCTCTTACTGGTTTTCTAAACTTACTGCATTATGTTAAAGCCATTGAGATATTGTGCTTCTCTCTGGTATTTGTCATTTTCAGTAGCAGAATGTGTGTTTCTTTGTAAATTAAAATTATGGGTGAATAGTTATTGTATAAGTGATTAGGTAGCAATTTCATTTTAGTTTTGTCAATGCCAATTCATCCCAGCCTAATGCTGACGTAGGTTCCCTGCCTTGGAGTAAGTCGTTTTTAGGCTTTTTTAAAGTAATAAAGTGTCAAAAGCTTGTTTTTATGCTTGAATTGTGATATTTGTCTTTTGTAAACTTATCTTCGGGTATTTTCTTTTCAGAGTATGAATAAAGTGACATTGTTTGCAGAAAATCCAGGTTATGAAAGACTGCAATCTTTTTCATCTTTGTCAAGTATCGCACTGAATCCTGTCTGAATGTTTTGCCAAAAAGGCACATGCATGCACCACAAGCATTACGATCAAACAGCAGTGAACAAAATTAGTAGCTCGTTGAGCAGTGAGTTCTGAAGGCTCGAAACTTCAACATTTTAGCAGTGCATGTGTTACGCACCTTGTGATACTATTGAGCACCATGAATACTTTTAAATTATCAGCAAGTCGTCCTTAAAGAGATATTCGTTTGTGATTTTACAAAAAATTGTTTTTGAAAAAGGAAAATTAACACGTGTGTAGTGTATTGTAGCATCCTCGGGAATGTTGACAAGGACACAAGGAAACTTCCTGCTCCTCTTCCATCAATTCATGCGATCCTACATGCCCTTAACAAGAAGTAAGTTTTGGTCATGAATACAAGTGCCCATGAATGAAACATCACAATCCATAATTTCTTTTGAATGAATTTTTTGGACAATCTGAAGAGCTCAATATTAATTTTGAGGTGGGAGCAGCAGCTCATCACATATTTTTTTTAAAAGAAGCAAAATAATATAATACCCAGGTGCTTAATTTGTGATAATAAAAAAAACTACTGCACCACAAATATATAACCTGCAAGTTTAAAATTGGAATCACAAGGAAGGAGTAATAGAGAATTACCTATGTCCACTCTCACCTCGTTCCCAGGTTGACTAACAAAATTGGCTTTCTACTTTTGGAGTGGAGAAGGACAAATGTATGGAATTGCATTATCACAGTGCAGTGGAATCTTCCTGGTGCAAAATTCTGACGATTAATATTATTTCTAAGCCTGTGAAATTTCCAAAGATGGATCGTGAAGAAATTATGTTTCTTTGCAGAATAAAGGTTTTGGCCAAATGAGAAAATATGGAAAACATTTAGTGAAAGTTAGGCCAAAGCAAGTTCTCCATCCCCTTGCAATCCACGTGGTTTAACCACGCAGGGGCTGATGGAGGGTCTCTTAGCTGTCCATAACTAAAGGCGTTCTTCCTTTACCCACAAGGCGGTGTTTAACAATAGCTCAATGCTTGAAGCTTCCCTGATTTTAAAGAAAAAGATTGGAGTTATCATTTCTTGCTCACATGGCATATCTCAAACGCAGTTCTGAAGTGCAAAATCAGTTCTGCACCCTCTCACCACAGGAGGAACACTTTTTTTGGCAAATATTGCAATGAGCTGTCAGAGGAAGTAGTTGACACAGGTACCATAACAACATTTAAAAGCCATTTGGACAGGTACATGGATAGGAAAGGAAAAGAGGGATATGGGCCAACTGTGGGCAAGTGGGGCTCGGGTAGATGGGCATCTTGGTTGGCATGGGCAAGTTGGGCTGATGGGCCTGTTTCCATGCTGTATGACCCTAAATAAAGGGGCATAATTCTGTGAGCACAGTTGACGTATGCATTAATTGAAATGTTCACATTTTTGATTTATAAACATTTAAATCTTTAAAGTAACAGTCGCTCAAGTGATTCCCTTCAACTGCAAGGGAAACTAAACAGCTGCAAGATGTCAGAAGTCAAGTGGAGTGAAAGCTGCCAAATTTTAACATCAGAGTACATATGGTACTCTAGCTTGCCAGTATTTATTACACTTGCACCTCGACATTTACTAGAACTGGATTAATCAAACCTCTTTTTTTTTTTTTTAATTAAAAAGTGTTGCTATTGTGTTAAATTTGTGACTTGTCCACAAACATTGAATGACCCCATTTGGAATTTTGTGCAAAAAACAGGTTATAACGTCTCTTCACTGTTCCTATTGCTGATGCTTGCAGGAATAATCAAAAATTGCTTAATTCATGAATTCAATATGTTCATTTCCAAATGAGTTTGCAAAGATTTTTAAAAACACTAATGAAACCTTTAATACATGAACATCAATGAGCTGCGTCTGAATGAAAAGCAGGTGAATGCATTGTTGCAGGATATAGAATTTGCAGTCATGACAGGGGAAGGGCAGAATGCAAGAGGAGGGGGCATTGCAGTATTGATCAAGGAGAACATTATTGCAGTAAAGGAGCATTGTGATCAGCATGGACGAGTTGGACCGAAGGGCCTGTGTCCATGCTATACGACTCTGAGAATCATACAATGGAACTCGTATACCTTTGATACATAGAAGAAATATTACCGGATACCATTCTTGGCTCATAGACATTCAGTTAAATATATTAGTTGCAACCCCCAAGTCGTATCCTCTGTTTTATAATTTTACATGGATGTCAATGACATCCTTGAGTGTGCATTAACCTTGAGTCCCTTGAGTGTGCATTAACCTCGGACATTTCCAAAGCAAGGGGTTTAAATTATAGGTCACATGGAAATGCCAATCTCCACAAAATATTTACTGGAATGATTTGCCAATTTCAGAAACAAAAGGAGGAGTGCAAAGTTAGAGGAGTTGATAAAAAAATATTTTCTTTAACTTATCCTATTTCTAAAAGAAAAATTACAGAAAAGCTGCTTTAATTTGGATTCTGAGTTCAACATCGAGGAGCTGCCTCCTTGCATTAATGCTGTAAAATCCCTTTTTGTACATCTGTAGCAGCTTCTATTCTCAAGATGTCCAAGTTTGATGCCAAGCTATGGAAATCTGTTTAACAGCACAAACACACCCACCGGATGTCAAAGTCCTAGAATGGAGTTTCTAAATACAAATAGAAGACTATTGTTAAAAGCCACAGGGTGACCTGCAGAAGTGTTTTACTACAGCATATTTCGAGTAAACTGCAGGCTATACACGGTGCATTGTATAATTAGTAACAAAAGCGCATAGGATTCCCCCCAAAAAAAATGTGTACAGTGTTATTTGTCAGCAAGCATACCTCAACTGTTTTTATTAAATAGGGAGGGATGAAATGGACTTAGTCAAATACAGAAGATTTGATGCTCAGAGGGAAAATTGCTCTTCCATTTTATAATGTAACTCGAGCCTCAAGAAGAAAATAAATCGGGCCACACCACTGCCAGGTATTTTCATACTTTTGGTAACCTATCCTCCTGGAAATGCTTCTTCCAAGAAATGAAACTGAGCCAGCCTCTCGTGTCTCCCTGCACTGATCGCGAGGAAATGACCGACAGCATCAAATAATACCAACTGATTTGTAGCTTTAAAGTGCCCAACCCTGAAACTTGAGTAGCAAATTCTGAACAGTGTTGCATTTACTGGATCTCTACTTCATATATTTGAGAAACCAATTCTGTGACAGTCTGCAAATAAGTTTCTACGAGCACCTACAGAAACAAAATCACCATATTTCAGGTACATCTTGAATTTTGAAATATTTCATATAGTTAATTAACTAGCACCATCTTAATTAAATTACACATAATTTCCGAGCCTGATAGAAATTGTGTAATCTCTCCCTTATCTCGTTACCCATGGCTATTTGCACGTTTTTCTTTTCAGTCTCCATTTCCTTCATAGCCTTCAAATGTGTTTGTTTTGCTTTACCTCCCAATTGCATTTCCACCATTCCTAAAGCACAGCTACTCGAACAGAACTGACCAAGGTAGTCTTAATCAAAATCACAAACTTCATCTGTAATTGTGAGCATACTATCTTATCCTTTCTTAACATTTCCACTGTCTTCAATGTGGTGGCTACACCATCTTCCAATGATGCCTCATCTGTTTCTGGCTCAGTGGGACTGTCAGTGGTTTCATTCTACTGCATCCAACTGTGTTAAGATTTTTTATTTGTGTCCTATTTCCATTAATTTCCAAGGATCTGCAGTTGGTTGCTGCCTTTGTCTCACGCCATAGGTTGAAGGTGAGAGGGGAAAGATTTAATAGGAACCTGAGGGGCAACTTTTTCGCATATTGAGTGATGGGTAGATGGAACAAGCTGCCAGAGGAGGCAGTTGAGGCAAGTACTATAACAGCATTTAAAAGACATTTGGACAGGTACACGAATAGGAAAGGTTTAGAGGGATATGGGCCAGATGTGGACAGGTGGGACAAGTATAGATGGGGGATCTTGGTCGGCATGGGCAAATTGGGCTGAATGGCCTGTTTCTGTGCTGAATGACTCTATGACTCTGACTCTATATGCCTGGTGGACTTTATATGCCTGAAACATGGAAGCTGCGCTCATTCAAATGAGCATAGCTTCCATGTTTGCATTGATAATACCCAGCGCTACCACTCTACTCTTAACTGCTTCTATGCTGTTGGTTTGTGAGTCTATTTTATTAAAAATTCCTACCAAATTGTATAACTCCTGATGTCTTCCTTTTGACTGCACCCTGAAGTGATGTAGGACATTTCATAACATGCCCTTAACAGAAAATATGTCACACATGTCCAACAAAGCAAAATTTGGAAGATTTCAATTTATGAATGTGGACAACTTTAGTCAAGGGAATTTTGTTTTGGCAGAAGTTGAATTTGTTGCAATTTTACCCTATTTTTTGGGTGACAGTTGTGCAAACTGAAATCTGCTGCTCAAGGGTTGAAGGACCTTGTCTGTCATTGTTTTTAAGCCTTGCTCATTCCAGATTCTCTGTGCTTTTATCTTGGTTTTAAAATTAATTTGGTCTTTTGCAATTGGGTACAATGCGTCTTTATGAAGATGGTAGTCGTTGAACAAGATTGTGGTTGTATCAGCTGCTCGTGTCTCTTCAGCTGGTAGTTAATTTAATTAATGCATGAGAAAAGGTTGTGTGTGAGAATTAACTAAGCTGTTTTGTTTGGTTTTAAAATTAGCTCTTGTGTCATACTGTTGGAAGCTTCTTTGCAGAAAAATAATATTTTTTTGGAATAAAACTTGGTCATCTCACTGTGTAGAAAGGAACTGCAGATGCTGGTTTAAACCGAAGATAGACACACAATGCTGGATTAACTCAGCGGGGCAGGCAGCATCTCTGGAAAGAAGGAATGGATGACGTTTCGGGTCGAGACCCTTCTTCAAAAGAAGTGTCTCGAACCGAAATGTCACCTATTCCTTCTCTCCAGAGATACTGCCTATCCCGCTGAGTTAATCCAGCATTTTGTGTCTATCTTTGGTAATCTCACTCCTTTGTAATGATTGTTCATTGAAGCTAAGAAAATATAAAGGTTTTTGGGGTGTGGGGAACATGTAATTCTTTTATGATTCCATCTTTCCTTGTATGGATTTTGAAGACGCAATAAATAAGTTTGTTCACAAAAGTGTAAGATGGTTAATTAGGTTTTCTGACTGTACAAGTGCAATTGCCAAAATAAAAGAAATCAAATCCAAATAAACATTGAGAAAAGCATGATTAATAATACTATACAGAGATCAATAATTCTGTGTGGAACTATGCTGACTGACTGATGTGCAAGATTTCTGCCTCCGTTCAGTAAATCGGTGACTGCTCCAGAATATAAATACTAAAAAAATGTTCTCACTATTAATAAGTGAAACGTTGTCCACCTTGTGCGCCTCACCAAATTTGGTCAATGAATTTAGAAGATATCAAGTACTGAGACCCTGAAATATGTTGAACCTTGATCAGTATTCTGTATCTTGAGTCTTAGCCATACATTAGACATCAGCCATGGAAAGCTGTGGAGGCCAAGTCAATGGATATTTTTAAGGCACACCTAGAAAGATTCTTATTCACAAAATGCTGGAGTAACTCAGCAGGTCAGGCAGCATCTCAGGAGAGAAGGAATGGGTGACGTTTCGGGTCGAGACCCTACTCCAGCATTTTGTGAATAAATACCTTAGATTTGTACCAGCATCTGCAGTTATTTTCTTACACTACCGAGATAGATTCTTGATTAGTACGGGTGTCAGGGGTTATGGGGAGAAGACAGGAAAATGGGGTTAAGAGGGAAAGATGGATCAACGATGGTTGAATGGCGGAGTAGACTTTGATGGGCCAAATGGCCTAATTCTGCTCCTATCACTTATGAACTTACCTGTGCTGGAAGCTTATAAGTGAATGACTTATCTAGAATTATTGTTACTTTTGCAGTGATGGTATTGACCCCAAGTATCCAGTGACTGTCTAAGTTTGAAGCTGTGTGTTAGTGGTACTGTGTTTCGTTTGGCCAACTTGTTTCTGTATATGTTGTTGAATTCTCAGATCAAAAGTTAATGTGAACCCTTGTAAGTTTTTTTTTTGAAATAGCAAATCCCAATGCACAGTTATTTGCATCGATGTTGCGTTAAATTTTATTTTTAAAGTGTTTTTTTTTTCCACGTGTAAATGTGTTTTGAGCAATAAATTACAATATTTCTAAACCACATTTTCTCCCTGTGCAGGAAGCGGCGACTCTTCAATGGACAAAGAATTCTCTGGGACAATGGTGGGCCCCACAGTGAGCACACCCAACAGTCAGCACTCTTCGCCCAGCCGTTCTCTGAGTGGTATGTCTAAGTTCTCTCTTTAATTATTTGTTGGTTTCACTCATTTAATTTCACTCATCTAACCCTTCTTGGATAGTTGTTTTTAAGTCAATTAAATCTCGAGAAGGTAAAATTAATTTACTGAGGATGAATAAAATAATCTGGTTTGAGTTTATTTCTAAAACTAAATATGGATGATACTTTTTGCAGTTTGACTTGGCAGGAAATGCACATGCTGCACATTGAAACTATTTTAAATTATTAGTTCCAACAGGAGGTAGAATCATTGTTCATCTCATCTTTGGGATTTTAAGTAGTTGTAGCAAATCTGCAGTTCTTGGTTATTTCCATTAAAACTGTTCTTGGTCTTTTCCATTAGTGAAAGATTAGCTTGTATTTACGTGTGTGTGGTTAAGTTGTTTGATCGCGGCATTGGATCTCTTATCAGTAAAGAGCGCTTCAGAGTTTGCTGGAGAAGCGTACTCTTGGGTGTGCTCCATGAGTTTTTGTCCCCTCCTGTCAGCTGAAAAATGTTATGCAGCTGAAAATTGCAAGTTGACTGCTGATAAGGTTAGGATCTTTGGATCTTGAACTGTGAAAAATGATGGGACCAAGCATCCAATGTTAATTTAGGAAGAATAAGAAATGAACAGGGCAAGCGGAGGAGGAAATTGTCACACTAGAAAGAAGTAGTTTGATTGTGGGGATAGAAATTTAAGACGAAAAAAAAAAACAAAAAAATGCATTTTCAAACATCTCAGAATAATTTGCTACCTACAGAGGTGAGATTCAGAGGTGAGGTTCTCTCTTCCTTGCCTGGCGAGGATGAACAACAAAGCAAGGGTATCATTCTCATCCTTGAGAGGATCCTGGGTTGAAGTTCCTTTTATAGCATTTTCTTGAGACTTGGGAGACCACCTTATTGTACAAAGCCGAACAGCGGTGTGCCACAAATCATTCACTGATATGGTGGTGACGAATTGGAATTATGAATTGCCGCAAGTTGCTGGAAGTGCAGTTAACATGCAGTTACTTTCTGACTGATGTAGTTTAATTGAAACATTACAATCTATTAATTTTCAAATACGCAGTGATATACTTGCGTGCCTATTATTCCAAATCTTTTGGAACCAGGCGAACAACATGGTGAATATTCCATGACTGATTAATCGATGAGTACGCAAATATTGTGGACAGTGTTCGTGTATTATTAATTATTCACTTTTACTTTCTTGAACACCATTTCCCAATATCTCCATTGAATATCCAGCTTTGGTGGAGATTAAATATTGCTCTGAGACACATGGCACTTGAAGTCTGATCCGTAATCTTGAATTACACCCCTTGACCTTGCAAACTAATTCCAAACTTGTCTCAAGACCATGGATGTGTTGTAGCTACTCAAATTTGTGTCTATCGTTCCTGAAACGCCATTTGAATCTTTCCAAGGTACCAAAACATCTCTTATCAAAGATGAAATGACAAATGTAATCTCTCCACCTTTCTTGCCCAGTTTGCTGCCTTTGGTTGTGACAGCGTCTAACTAAAATGGCTGTTGGCCATCATCCAGCTGTGTAGGTTGCACCTGGTTTATTTCCTCTCCCTTCAGTTGGGAACAGAGAATCACTTGCAATGACTTTTTCTTTTCCTGCACCATTAATATTTGTGTCCTTCAATGATTAGACCTTGACCACCATCTGTTATTCATGTACACACTCTGCCTTGGCAATGTCAGCCAGCCTAAAATATATTAGCGTCCACGTGCACCGGGATGATGCTCAACTCCACATCATGAGAACCTCTTGCCACAACTGGACTGTCTCCATGCTGTCGGATTGCTTGACAAGTGCTGGATGAACCGAAACAGCCTTCAACTGGGTCTTGACATGATTGAAATCCTTGGATGTGAAGTCTTTGTGATCTTTGGATGCCATATCCACTCGAATAATATCTGTGCCCTTTTTTTAAAAATCTCTGGACATTATTCCTATGGGTTCTTGGCTGCTCTCCCTTGTTCTATCTTTGGTAAGCTTCAGCTCTTAGAAGCTTTGGTTCCTTCCTCTTAATTCTGATTAAGCCCCTTCATCTGTCACTGTTGGGCTTGCTGAACTATGTTAACTCATAATTAAGCAAAACCTTGCTTTTGAATTTTTCACTGCTTTTGCTCCACTGTATTGCTCCCTCGCTATACTACCCATCAAGATCTCTGCACTTCTCTAATTCTGGTTGCTTATCTTTTAAAAATCTGTGCTTTTTAAAAATCTTACTTTTAGATCTTGACAGGACTTCTAAAAGGGGAGAGGGACTGCGAACAGCTGGGCTTGAATGGCTGGATTTTTCATTTGCGTTTGCTGTTTCCAATGCCAGTATATCAATTTTGTACCAAAATGGTAGTGCACCAGCTTGATGAAAATAACGTTCCAGACAGGGCTTGCATTTAGTGAAATCATCATCTTCCCACTGCGTTTTTCTATCCCGTGGGAATTTCTAGGTTTTTGCCTTGAGACAACATATTGGGCATGCATATTGGGCAACATATTGGGCATATTAAATACAGGTGCATTGATTCTGAGTATGGTACGTTTTCACCAGGGGTCACAGTTTAAGGATAAGGGGGGAGTCTTTTAGGACCGAGATGAGAATGTTTTTTTTCACACGGAGAGTGGTGAACCTGTGGAATTCTCTGCCACAGAAGGTAGTTGAGGCCAGTTCATTGGCTATATTTAAGAGGGAGTTAGATGTGGCCCTTGTGGCTGAAGGGATCAGGGGGTATGGAGAGAAGGCAGGTACAGGATACTGAGTTGGATAATCAGCCATGATCATATTGAATGGCGGTGCAGGCTCGATGGGCCGAATGGCCTACTCCTGCACCTATTTTCTATGTTTCCATGTTTTATGAGAACCCTTGGGATTTTCATCCATGTTCCTATTTGTGATTTATTTTAAATCGCTGCCAGGCTGTTTATGTTTTATTGGTGAGCAGGATATGCCTTCAAGTTAGAAATGGCATGACTTGCCATTCTAAGCAATGATATATTGGAACACCTGTGACTACAACACACAACTTTTTCAGCATTCATAAATCAGCTGAAAACAAAGAGTTGCATGAAGTCTTATCAGGATGTGGTACATTACAAATACCGCCGGGTTCTTACGAGAGAGTTTGGGGAAACATTGATTCCCTCTGCTCCATCAGTCTGAAGAAAGATCCTGAGCCAAATGTTGTCTGCCCATCCCTTCCACAGTTGCTGCCTGACCCGCTGAGTTCCTCCAGCTGCTGTTTTTTGCTTAGGATTCCAGCACCTACAGTCTCTTGTGTTTTGATTCCTTTACGTTTTTTCGTGTTTCCTTCCAAAATAGGAGGCTATTCAGTCTATCGAGTCTATGCTGATCTCGGAGCAATCCAATAATCTATTCTCTCTCACGTACTGATCAACTACCCACCCTTTCCTCTTTCCCCATCCCACACCACACCTCAATTCTCCTTTCAAACACCTAACAGCCACAGATCTTTGGGATGTTCGTCCATTGTATAGGTAACCCTGACAAATGAGAAAAGGAAGACAAAAGAGTGAAAACTAATTGATTCTAAACTTGCCCTGGAGTTAAATATGTTTTTGATGATTATGAGGTGATCGGTTTGATGATGAGATTGTGGAACTCAAGTTTTGTTTTGTATGCCTTGCTGGAATGATGCGTTCAATCATGAGGCAAGAGCAGCATTTACTTGAGGGTTGATCCATGTCACATGTATCTCTGTGACGCAAGTTAAGACCCAGCTTGCAATGTTGCCATGTTTGGCTTGACTTTGTCTAAACCTACCTCCCAGCAGATTATCTGGCCATTATCATATTGCCGTTTGTGGGAGCCGGTTGGCTTCTGTGCTTCCTACATTACAATATTGGCTACACTTCAGGAGAGCTCCACTGACTACAATGCTTTTGCGTAGCCTGGGGTTGTGAAAAACACTGCATAAGTCATGTCTGTCTTTTTTGAGTTTTGCTCCCAACAGTGTCTATGGACATTAACCTTCAATTGCTGCAGACTCCAAAGCATTGAGTCCCTTCAGGGTTGATAACCTTAGTGCTGTTGTTTGCTTGTAAATGAAATCTCTTTGTTTTCTACACATTCAGCGAGATGGGCCGAGTCCATCTGCTGAATTTTTGCCAGTAACACAGAGTACTCGTGGTTGTAGGAGGGGAAAGTCCGTCTGTTTGCGGGGAAGCGGGATAAGCTAAAAAGCAGAGCAAAAAGCTTCGTGTTGTGTCTTTGTTTCCTGCACATTCAGTGAGAAGGGCTAGTTGAGTCTGTCTGTTGAATATTTTTGCCAGTAACACAGGGTGATCATGCTCGTAGGAGGGGAAAGTCCATCCGTTTGTGGGGAAGCTGGATAAGCAAGGAAGAAAGCAGCAAATTTGAAACACCTGCAAAATAGTACGTTGTCAGAGGATAGTCCCCAGCCAAATATGAAAGCTCGTATCATCCTGAGAAATTAGGTTCTGTGAAATGCTTGGTTAAAATTGTAGCCTTTTCAAAAGGGTGGCATTACTGTGCGGGTCAACATTTCAGAAATTGGCATATTTCCTAAGTTAGCTAATAAGTAACCCTAGACTGCCATGGGCAGATTTCTTTGCCATGCATGACTTTTATACTCATTTCTGTTTCCATTAAATTATGTAGCTGCTACATAGTTCGCTCCTTCCATATGCCCCTGGTCCAGTTGAGTCTCAGTTCAAATGTTCATACAATGCAGATAGAAATCCCAGGTTTTCTTGCAGTGATGGCAAAATTTGCGCTGCTTCTTGTTCTATTGTTAGTTACAAATAATGGCATTGGTGCTTCAGTTATTCTCAATTATCTCTTCCCTTTAAAGATATTAAGAATTATTCCTGATTAACTTAAAGTCACGTTTGAGCATACTTGATAACAAAAGGTTGTGCCACACTTTGTGCCAAGTCAATTATGTTGTCGTTTGCACAAGTAAGGTGAGGTACAGGTACAACGAAAATCTTGTTTGCAGCAGCAACACAGTCCATCCATTACGTAGCCTCTTTTTGTTTTAAAACAGCATTGGTTGAAACCTTTGAGCAAGTTTCTATGTGAATGATTAGTCCATCAAAGTGTGGCACATCTCACACTAGTGTAGTTGTTGCTAATTCAGCAAGAAGAAAGTAGGCAGGCATTTGGTGATAGTTGGATTTAGGAAAAAAATGCATTTGGGTTGGGTTTAAATTTGTAACGAACAGACCTCTGGTCCCAACTAATGCTTTTCTGTTTTTTTAAAAAGGGCTATCTGGTCATACAATACAATATATCTTTATTGTCATTGTACAGGGGTACAATGAGATTGGGAATGCGCCTCCCATACGATGCAATCATTTAATTAGCTAGTCAGTATTAATTTAAACAACAACAACCCAACGAAACAGATTGTAACAGTTTTAAGACAGAATAAAGTGCAAGTAGATCTGTGCCGGATCATTGTGCGTTTTGACCATCCGGCTCAGCAGGACCGGTTCATGGCAGCTATGGCCCTGGGGATGAAGCTGATCCTGAGTCTGGAGGTGCGGGCATAGAAGGCCTTGTATCGTCTACCCGATGGAAGGAGTTCGAACAGACTGTTGCAGGGGTGTGAAGAGTCTTTGTGGATGCTGGTGGCTTTTCTGAGGCATCGTGTGTTGTAGATGCCCTCCAAGGCTGGTAGCTGTGTTCCGATGGTCCTCTGAGCTCTATGGACTACCCGCTGAATGGTTGTTTATGAGAACGTGTCGTAAGTGGAAAATAGGAACCGGCGCAGATCATCTGTTATTCAATAAGATTGTGGCCCATCTGATCTTTATCTCTTTTTCTGCCAGATTCCCATAATGCTTAAATGCATGTAATAACTTAATACTCACAACTCTCTGGGGAAACGATACACAGCCTTAATGAGAAGAAATTCCTCTGCATTTCAATCAAGTGACTGACCCCTTATGTGAGACTGTACTCTAGTCCTGCACCCTCCCACGAGAGGAAATATCAAAAACAGTATCTGCAGCCTTAAGCTCCCTTGGATATTCGTACCTTTCAATGAGATCATTGATTCTTCGGAATACCCAGTGGGTCGGCCCAGTGTGCACTCCTTTGCTATCCTTCCATATTGGGAATCACTGCCTTCAAAGCAAATGTATTTTTATAAAGACCAAAAACAATGCAGTGCTCAAGGTATGGTTTCACCAAAGTCCTGTAGAGGTGTAGTTTATTTTTAAAAAACTCCTGCTCTTGTACCCCATCCCCCCTGACATGAAGACCAATGTCTTTCTTTTTCAGAGGGGTGTTTGTTGTACGAGGACACCCTGATCTCGACAAACACCAATATCTAATCATCTCATGTTGTGAAATGATATTCTATCTTCTCATCTTTGTACCAGTTGGTAACTTTGTATTTCACAAAATCATTTTCCATCTGCTATCACTTTGCACACTCACTTAATCTGCCCATATCCCTTTGTCTATTTAAAAAAAGAACTGCAGGAGGTACTCTGTGGGCCAGGCAGCATCTGTGGAGGGAAATGGACAGATGATATTTCTGGTCAGGATTCTTCTTCAGCAGTTTGTTTTTGCACAAGATTCCAGCAGATGCAGTCTCTTGTTGCTCCCCTCAGTTATTTTTATATGCTCTTTCCAACCTGAGTGTTGTTAGTGCACATGGATGCATTCCACCTTGTCCCACTGTCGAAGTCATTGCAATAGATTAATAGCTGAGGCTTGACACTTGGGGAACCCCACTATATACAGCTTACCATGTCAAAAATGATATTTTTATAGTGCCACTGCAATCTGACAGGCCATCCTCGACCATGCTGAGGTCAGGTATCAGCTTCGCTAGTGATGTTTTAGGAATTCCAAAACTCTACATCCACTGATTCCCCACTGTTGGCCCTGCTAATATGTTTCGTAAAGTTTCATAAAACTATATTAATTCTCTATAATTACATTGTGTTTTTCTACATGCTCAGTTATTATTTCCTTAATACTTCTAGCATTTTAGACAATAGACAATAGACAATAGACAATAGGTGCAGGAGTAGGCCATTCGGCCCTTCGAGCCTGTACGCACCGCCATTCAATGTGATCATGGCTGATCATTCTCAATCAGTACCCCGTTCCTGCCTTCTCCCCATACCCCCTGACTCCGCTATCCTTAAGAGCTCTATCTAGCTCTCTCTTGAATACATTCAGAGAATTGGCCTCCACTGCCTTCTGAGGCAGAGAATTCCACAGATTCACAACTCTCTGACTGAAAAAGGTTTTCCTCATCTCAGTTCTAAATGGCCTACCCCTTATTCTTAAACTGTGGCCCCTGGTTCTGGACTCCCCCAACATTGGGAACATGTTTCCTGCCTCTAACGTGTCCAACCCCTTAATAATCTTATACGTTTCTATAAGATCTCCTCTCATCCTTCTAAATTTCAGTGTATACAAGCCTAGTCGCTCCAGTCTTTCAACATATGATAGTCCCGCCATTCCGGGAATTAACCTAGTAGCCCACAACCCTTGATTTTCCTTGTAGTACAAACATCTTTCTCAGTCTTGAATGCATATCATAGCCATGATGGCGAGGCACCAGGCAAGTTCCTGTTTCCTCCTCCCTTTCTTCTACAGCTGTGTCACGTTTGCTGTTCTATTCTCAGTCTGCTGGGACCTTTCCAGAATCTAGGATTTTGGAAAATGACAGCCAATGCATCGACTGGAAAGAGAAACACAGTTGACATTTCAGGTCAATAAGCATTCGTCGGATTCCTTGGTGAGGTGTGGTCCCATTCCACACATTGCGTCTATACTCTTTGAAAGGTCATTGAGCTGAAACATTAATTGTTTCTTTCCCCACAGATGCAACCTGATATGCTGAGCATTTCCAGCAGTTTCTGTTTCTGATTTTCAACATTTTCTGTATCAGATTTCCAACATCCTACAGTGTTTTGCTCATCAATGCATCCAGTATTGCTGTGGGACGCTGAAATGCATTTCATGAACCTGTCCTCAAGATCACCTTTGTCAAAGTTGGTTTGAGCAGTTTCTGAAGAATTTAAATATGATAGAGGCATTTAAGAGGCTTATGGATAGACATATGGATTTGCAGGGATATGGATTAGGTGCAGGTAGATAAGAGATGGTCTTGGCATCATGTTTGGCACAGACATTGCGGGTCAAAGGTCCTGCTCTTGTGCTTTACCATTCTATATTCAGATTTCCAATGGTCATTACACATTTTATTACAGTCCCTATTATTTCATGATTGATGCCATGTCCATCAGTCAAGGAATCTATAGACTTCTCACTAGTATTTTTTTTAATGTCTTTTTGTGTTGCTCCGATCTTTAGCCAAGGTGCATATCTCCCTATCCTCATGCTATTTGTTATTATCAGAGTTGCTAGCTCTTTCATTTTGCACCCCCCCCTTCCCCATTTCCGTTCTAGATTTAGATTTAGAGATACAGCGCAGAAACAGGCCCTTCGGCCCACCGGGTCCGCGCCGCCCAGCGATCCCCGCACATTAACAACTACTAGGAACAATTTTACATTTGCCCAGCCAATTAACCTACAAACCTGTACGTCTTTGGAGACTAGTTTTCCAAAAGATCAAGTACCGTGAAACATTCAATTTACAGGGAAGTTTTGTCTCTATAAAGGCCAGTAGATCAAGCCCATTTTATCCCTATTTTTGCTGCAAACTCGTCTATCATGTTATGAATCCTCCATACACCTACATGAAGACCCATTAATTTATTTTATTTTTTTACCCACTTGACCCTATTTACTGCTGATCTATTACCCCATACTCTTTGGCTTTCAAACAATGATACGCTTCAAAAATATTTCATGGGTTGGAAAGCACTTTGGGTTATCTTGTGGCTATGTAAGACATGAGAGAATTGAAGGTTTTTTAAAAAAAAATCTTGCTAATTTTTGTTGTTTAAGAAGAGTTTGAAGGATAGGCAGTTAAATTTGTCTATCTTTGACCAATGCAGACAAATTGTGCTCCAATGGGAACACTAATTTGTTCAGATGAGATTGAATTGTCGACTTGGGTCGCTCCATTAAGTGGTCAGCCATCTCATTTTCTGAGCTCTGGAATTTATTACTAGGAGATGCACAACATAAGACATAATGGTTTGCTTGTATGGAAGCTGATAGCTTCCTTCATGTGATATTTCAGCTGAGGAATTTGAGGTGCACTGCAGGCAGCTTTTTGGTTCTGTTCTAATTTTATCTGATTTATTTCTTGCGGATTGTTTCTGATCTGATATGTCAAATTTAAAATGGTCTGTAAAGGGGGTCCTTCAAAAGGAGCTGAAAGGATTTAACCAGACCCGCAGCTTGCATTGGACATTGCCAACATCATTACTATTGAGTGAAAGGAAAAATGTTTGTTGTGGGACTCGGGACTCTCATGTACCCAAGTTATATTTTCTAGCTTTTTTCCCCTGATATTTCTTGATTAAATGTCCCTATTCATGTGGTGTTTCAGAAAACATTTACAATACAATACAATACAATATATCTTTATTGTCATTGTACAGGGGTACAACGAGATTGGGAATGCGCCTCCCATACGATGCAATAATTTAATTAATTTAAACAACAACAACCCAACGAGACAAATTGTAACAGTTTTAAGACAGAATAAAGTGCATGTAGATCTGTGCCGGTTCACTGTGCGATGTGACCATCCGGCTCAGCAGGACCGGTTCATAGCAGCTATGGCCGTGGGGATGAAGCTGTTCCTGAGTCTGGAGGTGCGGGCGTAGAAGGCCTTGTATCGTCTGCCCGATGGAAGGAGTTCGAACAAACTGTTGCAGGGGTGTGAAGAGTCTTTGTGGATGTTGGTGGCGTTTCTGAGGCATCGTGTGTTGTAGATGCCCTCCAAGGCTGGTAGCTGTGTTCCGATGGTCCTCTGAGCTCTATGGACTACCCGCTGAAGAGCTTTCCTTTCTGCCTCCGTGCAGCTGAGGTACCACACAGGGATGCCATGTGTTAGGATGCTCTCTATGGTGCAGCGGTTGAATGTCGTCAGCAGCTGTTGGGGTAGACCAGACTTCTTCAGTGTTCTTAGGTAGAACAGTCGTTGCTGTGCCTTCTTGACCTGCGCAACAGTGTTATTGGACCATGTTAGGTCCTCTGAAATGTGAGTGCCCAGAAACTTGAAGCTGGACACTCTCTCCACACTGTCCCCGTTGATAAAGATTGGGGCGTATTCCCCCTTTAAGTGACCTACGGAAGTTGATGATCAGCTCCTTGGTCTTGGTGGTATTTGGGGACAGGTTGTTATCAGAGCACCAATGTGAGAGATGACAAGCAAATCACAAGTATTTAATCAGCAAACTTCCTAAGAGCGGTTAAAAATATATAATTTGATGGTTTATTTACTGTACTGCTCTCAGCATAATTTTGTTGACCAATTTGTGGAATGCATTGTGTTGTCTGTATAATCTTGTAATTTGATGTGTCGTCAGTGCTTTCATAGTTGCATGCTGCTTGCAGTCTTTAAAAGATATTTTAAGTTATTATATCTACAGTCGTAGTTTATTGCTGGGCTTGGAAATGGAAAAAAAAATGAGCATATGCCCTTGTGGAGCTGAGAAATCCTTTCTCCTCGAGCTGATTTTTCTCTTGCCTTCTTGACAAGGTGTTGGCTTTTTTTGTTGTGGTTCTGTCCCTTTGTCACTGATTGCCCTTGGTGCTTGATCAAAGTACCCATTTAAGACAGCAACACATATGAAAGGCAGCCCAACCACAGGGGAGGCTGTATGTTATTCCTGATTGAGTTCTCCCCTGATGCTTGTGTACTTCCAGCAGGGATCACTGGATGAGGGATTGGGAACAACAACCTATTTCTCCAACCCAGCCAGTTGTAGTTGACAGCTGAAACTGAACTGTGACAACCTGGTTGGATTTGTCTTATCCATTCACTGGATAACTTTTGGTGCCATTAGAGATGCATATTAAAAATCTTTCGGACTACACCTTTCCCTGGCAGACAACCCAGAAAATTGCAAGCCTCTTCAATTTTGCGTGCTTCCTATTGTCCTGTTATCCATTTGGGTTGGGTAGACTACTACAAACTCCCAAATACCGAGCCACCAGATGCATTCAGCGCTGTTCAAATGACCACAATTGCTTGGGAATCCACGATTCCGCAATTGGCTTTTCAAAACGTTGACCTTTTTCATGTTATCAATTTGAATAGATATGGCCCTTCGGAAGGGAAATGCACTATATGAATAGGTTGTTACTGATTGTAATATTCCTGATGTGTTTACCTAATGTAAATAGCATTTTTGAAGCGGTTTTGACTGAAAAAGGTTTGAAGGTTATTCTGCACAATTAAATTAAATCAAGATTATCATTCTTCTGCAGCAGGGTGCAAGGCAAGGCAGCAATCGTTCAGGGCTGAGTGTAAAGTTCATAAATTTAAACTTCCTATCTATCTATATATAATAAAAGGCCTGTTCTGTTTTTAATACTTGCTGAAGCCTCCATTTTATTGTGTAGGAAATAACTGCAGATGCTGGTTTAAATCGAAGATAGACAAAATGCTGGAGTAACTCAGCGGGACAGGCAGCATCTCTGGAGAGAAGGAATGGGTGACATTTCAGGTTGAGACCCTTCTTCAGACTCCATTTGTCTGCCTCCATTTAACTACTACTTTTGGTTACAGTTGGGCTTGGACCAGTTTATTTAAAATCTCATTTTACAAATTCCCCAGTTCCAAGTGAAATTAATTGCAAATAGTGCTTGCTCCTTGCTGTTGATAATCTTAACATCCAAAATAACGCTATACACCAAGGAAGAGAAAAGAAAAAAAGCAATCATGTAACGTTTTAACATTTCTTGGAAATATCAGTGTTTCAGACACAATCAATCTCTTTGAAGTGCCATGACTGCTTACGCAGGCAACTGATGAAGTGGGTTACACAAAGTGAGAGCTGACAATCTGCAGTGCAACAAATGATCAATTAAGCTGCTATTACTAAGAAAGCTAATCAGGTACTTCTTGCTTTTCAATGTGATCATGATAGCCATCACAATTCTTCAGATTATCCGAAGATTTCTTCCTCTGGCTCTGCAGCATCTCCTTTGTGCTGCACGGAAGTGTCCAAGTCCGACCGAGGCTTTAAATTAACTGACCATTGAATTCCGTTCAGCAAGCCAGAATATGATAGTGCTCATAATTTTGAGGGGAGCGAGTGAGTGTAAAAGTTCAATAACGTGATTGTGGTTGAAATTCTGAACACTAATTTCAGGCGTGCTAGGACAAGATACTGCAAAGAATGCGTCGTTGATCCTTGCATGGTCCAACATATGGGAAACAATAATTAGACCCTTTTACAAAATAACAACAAAACAAATATATCTCTGCCTTGTGTTGTGTTAGTACCCCACTGCACAGCCTGTTTGGGGGGAGGGAGAGGTTGTGGTAGAAGAAGTATCCTTTCAATGTCTCAAACTTAATTTTATATGAAACTAACGTACAAGAAAGTGCTCTTGCACGTTAGTTCCATATAAAAATTAATTGTGGTTTCTTTGTTCAGACCGTTCAAATATTATTTGAGATGTTGAATTTCCAGAGTTAAGTGCAAGCCGCACAAATTCAAATAAATTAATTGAGGTTGCATTTTCCAATTTACTAACATGTAGCAAAACTAAAATCATCTAGGTTTACCAGTGCTCTTTAAACCAGTTTGGCAGGGGGATGGGAACCTCAAAGGGGATTTGGGTAGGTGAGAGAACAAGAAGAGGATGTCATAAATGAAGCAGGTGAAATGAATAGATGGTAAAAACAACGTTGAACAACAAAGGGGGTTAAAGTACAGAAAATACATGGCATCTGAATGTTTGCAACATTTGCAATGAGGTACAAATGTTGGTATGATCTTTTTGCCATTACAGAAACATGGTTTCAGAGTGACCAAAACTGGGAACAAATTAGTCCAGAGGATTTGACTTTGTGGAAGGGCAGGCAAAAAGAGGAAAGGAGTGATCGAGCACTAATAAGGAAAGTGATTAGTGTAGTGGTGTGAAATGATCTTGACAAAACAGATCATGATGTTGTACGATTGGAATCAATTTGGATTGAGTGGTGAAATAACAAAAGGCAGAAAAGCATTGGTAGGTGTTATTTATTGACCACAAAATGGTTGTAATATTGGTCTTGTCATGAATCGGGAAATTAGAGATGTGTTTAACAAGAATAATACTTTTATTGTGAGATGCTTTAACCTACATAGAGACTGGATCAGGTTTACTTTAAAAAGGTGGAAGATGAATTCTTATGTATTAAAAATGTTTTTTTTTAGATAAAATATGTTAAGGTACCAACTGGGGAAAAGGTATTTTAGATCTCATTTGATGGCAATGGTTAGATAGTTGAAGAAGTCTGATGAAACGTCACCTATTCCTTTTCTCCAGAGATGCTGCCAGGAGTTGCTAAGTTGCTCCAGCATTTTGTGTCGATCAATGTTTAGACAACTTTTGTCAAGGGGGCTTTGGGGAAGAGTGACCATAATGTGATAGATGATGCAAATCATTGTGAAATTAGGGATTTAAATTAAATAAAAAATACAATGAAGGCATGAGGGTAGAGTTGGCTGTGGTACATTGGGAGAACATGTTGAAAGGCATGAGGGTGAATAGACAATGATTAGCATTTTAAAGAAATAGTGCACATTTCAAAAAAAAGTTAATGCACAGTCGACTGACTAGAGAATGCGGGTTTAAATAGAAATTAAAAGAGGCATGCAAAGTTGCCAGGGTCTCGACCCGAAACGTCACCCATTCCTTCTCTCCCAAGATGCTGCCTGTCCCGCTGAGTTACTCCAGCATTTTGTGTCTATTGCCAGCAATGGTAGTAGATTGGCTGAGATTGGCAGCTTTTTAGAATAAGTGGTGAGTAGAGATGAAACATTTCTTCCCTCAGTGTGGTGAACCTTTAGAATTCTCTGCCACGGATTGTTACGTGGACTTGATCATCATGTTAATTCAAAACAGAAGTCATATATCTAGGCATTAAGAGAATCGAGGTTTATGAGGGTAACGCTGGCAAATGGCGCGGAGGTACATGATCAGCCAAGATCTTAATGATTGACAGAGTGATCTCGACAGGACAATGGTGTACTTCTGCTCCTTATGCTAAGTTTGGCATGGAATCGGCCTGGGGTTGCTCTTCCTCTGTACTAGAATGAAAGCTTCAAGTTCAAATAGGGGTGCAAATGCCCAGCTGAATCATCCTCAAGATTATCTTGGGACTCCTTGCTGATTTAAGAGCAGCCTTGCTAAAGTTGAGCAATGTAAATCAAAATGCTGTAACAAAAATGAGAGAGGTTTTAAAATGGAGAAGGACAATGCGTCCCAAGTTAGTTATGGATCTGGGCACAGCTTGGGTGTCATCCTACGCTGTACCAAACACAGGGTTCCAGATTTTACCAGCAGTATATGCCATATTAAGTGAACGTAACTGTTGTAATGTGAGCCTTGGTGCTCCTGTGATTAGGAGGGTATTATTAAACCAGTCATGATTCCAGCTCTGGATGCTCCTTTATGGTGAAGGCAAATTGAGCTCAGCTGTAATATTCATTTTTTGTTCGAACCCCCACTTCTTTCCTCCCCCACTTCTTTCCTCTTGCCGCTTCTTGAATCTTTTAAAGAAAATGTTGAATAAATAAGCTGTTAACTTCCTGTCAAAGCTCTCAAATGAATAGCCACCTGGACAAGGTACTGCATCAGCAATAGAATCGTATCCTAGCAAATACACAAAAGGAGAAAATTGGAAAGAAACAAATAGATAAAAAGAAACAGATGGAAAATATGACCTGCATTTTAAATGGCAGTTTGTTTTTGTTCATTATTTTTGAGACTTCCAGTTGGTTCTCAGCAGGCATTTACTATAGGACCAGAGTGGTCTGCTACCATGGCAAATCCACTGGTTGCCATGACAGTTTTTGAATTGGATATTTTAATACATAAAGTAGAAAGTCTTTGTTTTTTATTCAGACTAATTTTGCATTCGTAGAACTGAAAGGCCAAGGATTATGGGAATTGTACTATGGGGATGGTTTGTTGATTCTGTCAGTTTGGATAATTGCTCGAGCACAATGATAAATTGCATGGATGCATTTCATCCACGGGATTGAATCCGTTAGAATCTTTTTTTTCCCTTTTAAACTGAATGCATTTGTGAATTTAATCCCTGAAGTTAATTTGGATAAATTCTCTCCTGGACAATTATAAAGCAATGTGAATTCTATGAAGCAGCGTTTTTGTGTTTTTGTTTCAAATTTAGCTGTTACAATTGTATTCCCCTGTTATTTCATTGACCTTCGAGCTGGTTGTAAAGTTCAATTATGAATCTTCATCGAATTTTAAAGAAAAATAAATTTCAAATTGCAGGTAATGTTTTATCTTTAACCTGGGTTATTTTAAACTTGTTTTTGGTGTTGGTAGAAATCAGTCAAGATTAAAGAAGTATTTTGTGTAAAATGTTATCGTGGTCCAGATACAGCACTAATTGTGTCACGTGATTGCTCTCGAGATTGAACTTAATATAGTGAATGCTCGGCTTCTGTTCATAGGAGGTGAAAGAAATAGCAGTGTCTGAAGCTCTGTTTTCTGACTATTGAGTGGTGTTAAAGGCTGCTGTAATGAAGGCTTTATTCCAAACTGACCAATCTCCTGGTTGAAAGATAAACTTTGATAGGTGGCCACTGTGTTGGTGGAGGGAGCAGGGAAGGTGGTGGTGAAGTTCTCCGGAACAATTTAATCTTTAAAAGTGTTCTTTTGGATTTGTGGGTTATTTCTGAAATGGCCTGTTTCTCAAGTAACACATTCATAGCTGATTTGTTACTACCAAATCAAAGAATGGATTGTGTTGGAAGGAACACTGAAGATAGACACAAAATGCTGGAGTAACTCAGCGGGACAGGCAGCATCTCTGGATAGAAGGAATGGATGACGTTTCGGGTCGAGACTCTTCTTCAGACTGATTACAGCATAGCTCAAACCATAAGAGTAAAAGTAACCCCCCCAACCACCTCCTTCCTACCTGCTCTCCCTGAAATAATTTTCAAACGTATTATCCATCTCTTGAGCAGTATAGGTTTATTTAAAGCACTAGCATTTTCTAAGCTCCTCGTATTGGGATCTTTAAGCAGACAATTTACCTTGTTGATAATTTGGGGCGCTATACTGGGGTCATATCTTTATTCGCAATATGTATGCTTGATGCAGACAAGAGATACCAAAGGTGGAAATGTTTCATTTCCCAGCATTGTTTTGTATTGCTTTGTTTGACCAGAACAAAATATACATTTTCAGCATTGTCTTGTTTATGTAAAATAAACTATATATCTCAAATGCTGAATGGTAGCATCAACTCTGAGCAAATCTTCTTTTAGATTGTCTTACTTGTTGTATCCATTATTTATTGTGGTTGTGGCAAAATTCATGCTCCATACCTATTCCCTCTTGGCTGAAGGCAGATAATCACTGGTAAGCAGTTGGGAACACGAGGCAATGAGCAAGTAAACAGCAGCGTCAAAGGCTCTAGTAAAAAAACAAGGTGCTGGAGGAACTCAGCGGGTCAGGCAGCTTCTGTGGATGGAATGCACTGATGACGTTTGGGGTCGGGCCCCTTCAGACTGATTGGAGTGGGGGGAGCTAAACCTGGAAGAGAGAGGTGGGGGTGTGACAAAATCTGGCAAGTGATAGGTGGATACAGGTGAGGGGGAAGATTGGCAGATGGGTGGAGATGGTGACAACAGCTGGAGATGGAAAAAGAGACAAGGGTGTCAGATGTGGAAAGAGGAGTGAAGTGTAAAGCCCGAGGGAGGGGTTGGTTGGAGCGGGGGGGGAAATGTGGGACCCGGACAAGGGAGATGAGTGTACAAAGGAGGGAAGGAGCAAGGTGACTGTGCGAGTGGGATAAATGTGTGTGCACGGGGATGGCGGGTGAAGTGTGGGGGAGATATTACTTGAAATTGGAGTGTTTATTGTGCATACCATTGGATTGTACGCTACATAAGTAGGTCATACAGTTGGGTTGTAAGCTACCCAAGTGTTACAGGCTTAGTTGTTTCAGGCAGTTGTAGAAAGTTCAATTTTTCTTCTCTCAGTCTTATCTCAGCAAGTGGTCTTCATTTCAATATGTTTCTGCTGGTGTAACTGCCCCATCGTGCTCCAACAGTGCTCACTAGTGCTCTCAACGTGCTATTATCATATACTCGAGTCCAATTTTATCCATTTCCAAACTTTGAATGGATCAGTATGCATTTTGTTCCGTGTATAGCTTCATTCTAGGAAGAAGGATTTTAGGTCTACTGTGGTATAATCCAAAGTCGCTAAAATGTTGCAATTACTCAATTCAATAAAAAGGCTATGCATTTGTGATTTTAGTACGTATATATATATATATGTTCACTGTGTGCTCGTAAGCTGAAGGACAACAGTACTGTAGAATTGGATTTTTTTTTTTCTCCCCACATTTTTCTGTAAGCAGTCATCTCCCGTGTGAGATTTGGCACGGGTTACCTATAGTGCTGGGTCCTCTCTTGCTTCAAGCTTGCAGATATTTGACTCCATGAGGGCGCTGAAAGTTTTTTGAGTGCTGCACACTTGTTGCCACCTGGCTCACCTTGAACAACACCCGTACTCGGTGTGTGTCTAGCTAGCCCTGTCATCTTATGGCTCCATCTGACATTTCTGATGTTCATTTGCAGCCAACTCCATCAAGGTTGAGATGTGCAGCGATGAAGAGGCAGGGAAACTTCTGGCACAGGAGGATGGCGCTAGTGATAAAGATGAAGCAGTCATTGCGGATGAGTCTTTGACGGAGCCGCTAGGATTCTGTGAGGGCACGGGGCAGGGACCTCATTCTCCTGGAGGGATTCGCCTTCCAAATGGAAAACTGAAGTGTGATCTATGCGGAATGGTCTGCATCGGACCGAATGTTCTTATGGTACATAAGAGGAGCCACACTGGTAAGTATGTTTACACAAATAAGGAAATGGAGTGACGTATCGTGGGGATTTAAAGTCTCTATCTGTGGTGGCAGTTGTTTGAACTCACTTGTTGATTTATTTTCCCATGAAGTTTGGCCATTTGTTTCTGCCCTGGGAAGCAGAATGTAGGCGCTTATTGGAGCAAACAGATGTAGGTTGCTATGTTCAATCAGCTCTGGCAACTGAACTTGTTGAGGACAATAGAATTCAGCTTGCACATATATATATTTCCTTTGGGAAAACTTTCTGCAAATGATCTTGCAGCATCTTTTTTTTGGGTTCTTGCTATTTTGCTTTTTCTTTCTTGACCCATAAGAGGACTTCTGCAACGTAACTGCGACATGAAAAATGTAACCAATATGGGGCCGCTTTAGTTTCACAGCGCACGACTACAATGAGTTGCCATTAAATTCAGTGAAGCTTTGCGGCATGGGGAATGGAAATAATTACTGATACAGCAGGAATGGTTCTTCTGTAGTTGTTGAGGTGCATTGAGGCAGAAGGTTTTCTCCTGCACCAGACCTATGCGATATTAGACCTGTGGTTGCCAATTGCACGTTTTTATTTTCTACTCAATAAAATCCTTTTCCCAGTATTGGTGTCCCTCAGCACGAGCACAAAATTTACTGGAAGAAATTTAGAATTGTTTATTACCATCATGCTGTGTTCACAGAAAGATGTCTCATGAAATGTATTGACACGAGAGACTGCAAATGTTGGCATCTTGAGCAAAAGAAACTGCTGGAGGAACTCGGCAGGTCAGCCAGCATCCATGGAGGGAAATGCACAGGTGACATTTTGAGTCGGCACTATATGAATACTTCCAGTGCATTTTTAATCTTGTGATCTATGCGACAACTAGTTTGACGATGTCTGAAGAAGGGTCTCGGCTTGAAACGTTGTCTGTCATTTTTCCTCCATAAATGTGGCCTGACCCACTGAGTTCCTCCAGCAGTTTATGTTTTGCGAATGAAATGTGTTTTCTGTTCAGTTTTGACCGATCTACGGCAAGAACACTGAAATCACTGTTCCTTGGAGGGTTCCATTTTTTTGTTCCAGCACCTGTACTTTTTTATGTCTACATCTAATTGCAACTTGAAATGAGTGGAATTGAGCATCTCTTAGATTGGTCGACGTAAATATGTAGTCACTTTTGATGATACTCATGTTCAAAGGCTCGGTTGGTGCTTTTGATATCTTTTGACTGTGTTCCTTGTCGATATTTAAATGCTACTGTTGTCAACAGCATATTGTATCTGAGGAGGGCCAGGTTGTACCTGACAGTCTGACCAACTATTCAACTGGACATTAACATCATGTTGATGTGTTTGGTTTCTCTGGAAGTTATTTTCATTCACTAGTTTAGCTGGCAGAATTCTTGCCTCTGAAGGTTCTCTATCCTATCGAAACCTCACCCAACGCTTGAGTACAAAGTCTGGAATGCAGCACCAAACAGGTGCTACAATGTCAGATATGCCGCTCTTTGGATGAGTCTTCCTGCATTACACTTCAGCATCACACTTGCACATTTTTAAGTGTTGCAGGTGGGTGTTGAATCCATGGGCACTATTTAAAAACCAGGAAATTTAACAAGCGTACCTAGCTGCAATGAAAATCGTCAACTGCTTGCTCATTTCATCTGTATGTGAGATTCGTACTGTGCATAAAATGGCTGCTGCATTTAAACAAGCGTCTGTGGTCCATAGAAATTCATTGGAGTGCCCCGAGATGTGATGATGTCTTATGCACACAAATTATTTCTGTAGTTTACTATTGCCACTTGGTCAATTTGTCACGTTCCAAAACGTCTTTTACATTTCAAAGTATGTACCAGCTCTACATAACTTTGAATTCCATGAAAATGAAAAATCCTTTGCTTTCCAGCATTGTCATCCTTCACTTCATTGAACGCAAACATTTTCTGTTGTACAGCTGGTAATATTTTAAACCTATTTTTCTGCTTCACTCTTTGACCCTTCTACCTATCTTTCTTCCTCAGGTGAACGCCCCTTCCATTGTAACCAGTGTGGTGCCTCATTCACACAGAAAGGAAACCTCCTGCGGCACATCAAATTACACTCTGGGGAGAAGCCTTTCAAATGCCCTTTCTGTAATTATGCCTGTCGGAGAAGGGATGCACTCAGTGGACACCTCCGAACACATGCAGGTTAGTGGGTGGAATCCTGTTCAGAGAAGGGCAACAAGTGAACTTAATGTTGAATTCTTTGTACAGCAGCTGTTTCAAAGATTAAACGGGAAGTTGAGTTAATGCACTCCAAAAACAATGAAATTATGTTTAGGGGAATGGCGAGGTGCAGGAATTCAACATATTGCAGCTCTTAATTTCTATTCTTTTCCCATAGTGCACCACAAAGATTTTGTTCTTTTTAAAAAATCAATTTGTATATAGGACGTGATTCAGTTTTGTAAAATTTTGAAGAAAATGTAGGTTGTGCTGTTAATTGGAGTATGCCCGTTTTAGTCTCAAATAGGCAAGAACATGAGAACATAAGGTTTAAGAGCCGGATGTTCCACTTGGCCTTTCGACTCTGTCATTTATCAAGGTCGCGGCTACTTTTCCACCACAGCTCAACTTTCCTATCCTGGCCACCAGATTCCTTAGCTATGCAAATATCTGTCAAACTTGATTTTAAATTATCTCAATCTCTGTGGTAGGGAATTCTATAAATTCACCAACCACCTCTGAATGCAGATTTCACCCCATCTCAGTTCGAAATGAGCTACCCCTTATTCCTAGACCCCCATTCCCTCAGGTTCTAGCTTCCTCAGCCGACGTAATCTTCCTCCTTGAACCTGCCCTAGTAAGAATTTTGTAAGTTCCCGTGAGATCATATCTCATTCCTCGAAACGCTGCAGAATACTGGCCGAGTGAAGTCAATCTTTTAAATTATAAACCCAACGTGGTAGGAATCCATCTTCTAGACCTTAATTGCGCTTCTTCTTTGACAAGTAAATATCTTTTTAGTGTAGGAAAATGTACACTGTATCTCACATGTTGTCTCGCGAAGGCCCTGTATGGTTGCGGTGTGACATATATACTTCTGTATTTAAATTCTCTTGTAAAATTGGCACTATTTGCCTTCCTAATTGCTTGTTGCATCTGCGTGTTTACTTTCCTTGAATTGTAGACAGCAATGTTTCTTAATCTGCCACCATTTTTTAAAAATCTGCTCTTTTGTTTTATGTACCAAAGTTAAAGATCTTGTATTATGTTCTATCAGTCTGAAGAAGGGTCTCGACCCGAAACGTCACCCATTCCTTCTCTCCCGAGATGCTGCCCGACCTGCTGAGTTATTCCAGCATTTTGTGAATAAATCGATTTGTACCAGCATCTGCAGTTATTTTCTTATACTATTATGTTCTATCTGCTGTATTCTCATCCATTAACATATGTTGGTTATATCCCCTTGAAGCCTCTTTACATTGTTATCTCTAATTTCTAAACATAAGGTGATGTTTGAGGCTCCTGTAGATATGGACAATAGGTGCAGGAGTAGGCCCTTCGAGCCAGCACCACCATTTAATGTGATCATGGCTGATCATTCTCAATCAGTACCCCGTTCCTGCCTCCTCCCCATACCCCCTGACTCCGCTATCCTTAAGAGCTCTATCTAGCTCTCTCTTGAATGCATTCAGAGAATTGGCCTCCACTGCCTTCTGAGGCAGTGAATTCCACAGATTTACAACTCTCTGACTGAAAAAGTTTTTCCTCATCTCCATTCTAAATGGCCTACCCCTTATTCTTAAACTGTGGCCCCTGGTTCTGGACTCCCCCAACATTGGGAACATGTTTCCTGCCTCTAACGTGTCCAACCCTTTAATAATCTTATATGTTTCGATAAGATCCCCTCTCATCCTTCTAAATTCCAGTGTATACAAGCCAAGCTGCTCCAGTCTTTCAACATATGACATTACCTGGGCAAGATGTATATTAATGTTTAAATTTGAAGCTCGGACTTGCCAACCTGTTTTTGTCGATGCTCAAGCAACAATTGTCAACTGCAAACATTTAAGTTTGAAAATGAGGGGGAGAGAAATTGGTTATCTAATCTTGCAGGGAACATGATTGAATAATAAGTAATTCTTACAGTATAGAAGATGAGGTGCATTGGTGTGTAGTTATTAGTAAACTTAGAACTTGGTTTGAACATAATGCCCAATCCTTCACATAGAATAGTGGATAAGTGGAATAAATGTGGCAAAGGCACTTCACAGCTCATTGATATACTTGTAAAAGAGCTTCATTAAATATCCAAATAAAAGCCAGACTGAAGAATGACAAGGAGACAATAATGACAAGAATGACAAGAATGACAAGAATGACAAGCAGACAAACCTGGAAAATTAATAATGAAAAAATAATTGATAATTCTTGTGTTACAAAGGACATGAAAACATGCACAATTAACTGAAGAAGGCTCTCGACCCGAAACGTCACCCATTCCTTCTCTCCAGAGATGCTGCCTGTCCCGCTGAGTTACTCCAGTATTTTGTGTCTACCTTCAATTTAAACCAGCATCTGCAGTTCTTTCTTACACACAATTAATATAACCAGCTACAATTAAGAGTGCAAATTGTAATGTTGGGTTGATGTCTGAGAGGTTTGCAGGTTTGCTGTTAACTCCCTGGGAGATATTTGTCACCTATTTTTCTCTGGTTTTCCATTTCCACATGAATTACTGAAATTGAGTAGAATTGCTGAAGAATACACAGTCTGAAGAAGGGTCTCGACCCGAAACGTCACCCATTCCTTCTCTCCTGAGATGCTGCCTGACCTGCTGAGTTACTTCAGCATTTTGTGAATAAATACATATTAACTGGTCTGTTGAAAGAAAGCTTGGTAGTGAAGTAGATTTCCATCCCAATTTTTTGCATCAACTGCATACACTCAGTTTTAGATCTCCATATTTTTTAAGGGAGGAGATTAAATTAAGAATGTTTTCGCGTTGGAATTTTTTTACAAGGTTCCATTACGTAAATATGCCCTTGGGTAGCAGCTCAACTGATTTGTGCCAGTTGGTTGTGATATGCAGTTCTGAAATGGAGATATCTGTGGTATTTTCGTTCTTGCCAGTTGATCAGGTGCCACTTTTTTTCTGTAAACAACAGACTGAGAAGAAAAAAATCCCCTACATTTAAAATCCCCTAAATTATTGTGTTTTACCTTATACAGCCATGCTAGGTGGTAATTCACAAGATAAAATCAGCTGGGTTACAAATACAAGATTTATTTTAAAGTGCTCTTTAACCTTTAATGCAAGGGCTGCCACTGTTGAATACCGTTTATGCATTGGGGTGGGTGGTGGTGATAAATGGCGGATTTACTGCGTGATGGAAACCTGTATATTTTATTGTGGCTGAACACACCCATAGTGAGATGTTTTCTTTCAATTGAATGCTCTGGAGCCTCTTCTACCTCTCGAATGGGGAAATTCCCGGCTTAACATTAAAACTGAACTTGGGGTGATTACATTGTGTCTTTCATAGCTTCGGGACATCCTGAAGCACTTCATAGTTGGTTCACTACCTGCGGTAGATGATCATTTGACGCTTGTGGAAATGATCGGTGAATCCTGCAAGCCATTGTTTAGAATACTTCATTATGTGTTTTAGTTAATAAATTAGTTGGCATACAATTACTCAATGTAGCTTGTTTCTTTTGTGGGTTTGTATTGCTGATCAACCCGAGCTCCTTTAACATAAATCTACATGAATTTGTGTAATGCCATCTTGTGAATGGCAAAAGTGAATGCAATACATTTGTGATTATTTGGAATTTATTGATGGAAAGTTGTTTATTCAGGTCATTTGTTTGACCCGCTAGCTTGTATTGGAATTGTCTTTTCCCAGTGAAATTAATTGGGGAACAAGACTTCTGCCTGTGGTCTTCAAAGCTGTTTTATCATGGTTAATAGATCTTACCCAAGCCATAATGGACCTTGCTTGCTGTTCGCTTCCACACTTATTCATCCCATCATCCAATGCCATTTTTGCAACTTCCAGCATTGTGGCAATACCAAAAACGTTTTCTACCCCCTCTGAATTTGAGGGGACCAGCTGGCCAACTTTTCAATCACTCCCAATATTCACTGCATTTCCTACAGCATCTTCTGTGCAATTGCAGGAGGTCATTTTTCAAGCAAAAGAGAAAACAATTCAAACTAACCAATCTTATTAACCACTACTATGGTCTAATGGTGTGATTAAAATGTGCATTATGTTTAAACTTAATGCGCAAACCAGATAAAATCAGTGCAATTGAATGCATGAGATTAAATGTTACCATCGAGACAGAGGATTGAGTTGAAGTATTCTAGGCACTACCTTTCATTGTTTGATATTCGAAACAATTATTTTGGGATTAAAAAGCAAAGAACTTGCTTTGGCGCAGCGGTAGAGTTGCTGCCTTACAGCGAATGCAGCGCCGGAGACTCAGGTTCGATCCTGACTACGGGTGCCGTCTGTACGGAGTTTGTACGTTCTCCCCGTGACCCGCGTGGGTTTTCTCCGAGATCTTCGGTTTCCTCCCACACTCCAAAGACGTACAGGTATGTAGGTTAATTGGCTGGGCAAATGTTTTAAAAAAATTGTCCCTAGTGTGTGGGATAGTGTTAATGTGCGGGGATCGCTGGGCGGCGCGGACCAGGTGGGCCGAATGGCCTGTTTCCACGCTGTATCTCTAAATCTCTAAAATCTCTAAAACTTCATTCTCAATTGAGCGTGCTGTTATCACTTTGTTGTTCATCACTTTATGGTGAAAGTTTACTGTAAATATATGGTACTTTCTGCCATTTGTGCACCATGCCACGTGTCACGTACCTGTCTGTAAGCCAGTGAGTGTCATATGAGTGCCATCATTTTCAGAAGATGCTGAAGATTCAGACAGACTGCTCACCTTGAAGGATAGTTCTTTGCATGCAACCACAAGTTTGTAAGTTATTTTGCCTGGTGCTATGATTCTTTCTATCTTTGCAAATTCTTTACAACTATTCCTATTCTATCTTCTACCTGGGGTTTTTAATCAGCATTGTCCACTTCGAATTGGTCATTTTGTCGCTTTTGTAAATTTATGGTTTAAGGTTAAAAATTTGAATTTAAATTAAGTTTAATTTATTCCCATTTTTAAAAATAAATCTTCGGTTTCATCTTCTAGACAATAGACAATAGGTGCAGGAGTAGGCCATTCGGCCCTTTGAGCCAGCACCACCATTCAATGTGATCAAGGCTGATCATTCTCAATCAGTACCCCGTTCCTGCCTTCTCCCCATACCCCTTGACTCTGCTATCGTTAAGGGCTCTATCTAGCTCTCTCTTGAATGCATTCAGAGAATGGCCTCCACTGCCTTCTGAGGCAGAGAATTCCACAGATTTACAACTCTTTGACTGAAAAAATGTTTCCTCATCTCCGTTCTAAATGACCTACCCCTTATTCTTAAACTGTGGCCCCTGGTTCGGGACTCCCCCAACATTGGGAACATGTTTCCTGCCTCTAACGTGTCCAACCCCTTAATAATCTTATATGTTTCGATAAGATCCCCTCTCATCCTTCTAAATTCCAGTGTATACAAGCCTAGTCGCTCCAGTCTTTCAACATATGACAGTCCCGCCATTCCGGGAATTCACCTAGTAAACCTACGCTGCACGCCCTCAATAGCAAGAATATCCTTCCTCAAATTTGGAGACCAAAACTGTACACAGCATTCCAGGTGCGGTCTCACTAGGGCCCTGTACAACTGTGGAAGGACCTCTTTGCTCCTATATGTTATGTTATGAAGGCCAACATTCCATTGGCTTTCTTTACTGCCTGCTGTATCTGCATGCTTCCATTCAGTGACTGATGCACTAGGACACCCAGATCTCGTTGTACGTCCCCTTTTCCTAACTTGACACCATTCAGATAATAATCTGCCTTCCTATTCTTACCACCAAAGTGGATAACCTCACACTTATCCACATTAAACTGCATCTGCCATGCATCTGCCCACTCACACAACCTGTCCAAGTCACCTTGCAACATCATAGCATCTTCCTCACAGTTCATACTGCCACCCAGCTTTGTATCATCTGCAAATTTGCTAATGGTACTTTTAATCCCTTCATCCAAGTTATTAATGTATATTATAAATAGCTGCGGTCCCAGCACCGAGCCTTGCGGTACCCCACTGGTCACTGCCTGCCATTCTGAAAGGGACCCATTTATCCCCACTCTTTGCTTTCTGTCTGCCAACCAATTTTCTAACCATGTCAGTACCCTACCCCCAATACCATGTGCTCTAATGTTGCCCACTAATCTCCTATGTGGGACCTTGTCGAAGGCTTTCTGAAAGTCGAGGTACACTACATCCACCGGCTCTCCCCGTCAATTTTCCTAGTTACATCCTCAAAAAATTCCAGAAGATTAGTGAAGCATGATTTCCCCTTCGTAAATCCATGCTGACTAGGAACGACCCTGTTATTGCTATCCAAATGCTCCGTAATTTCGCATTTTATAATTGACTCCAGCATCTTCCCCACCACTGATGTCAGACTAACTGGTCTATAATTTCCCGTTTTCTCTCTCCCTCTTTTCTTAAAAAGTGAAATAATATTAGCTACGTAATATAATCCACAGGAACTGATCCTGAATCTATAGAACATTGGAAAATGATCACCAATGCGTCCACGATTTCTAGAGCCATCTCCTCAAGTACCCTGGGATGCACACCGGGGATTTATCAGCTTTCAGTCCCATCAGTCTACCCAACACCATTTCCTGCCTAATGTGAATTTCCTTCAGTTCCTCCGTCACCCTAGGATCTCTGGCCACTAGAACATCTGGGAGATTGTTTGTATCTTCCTTAGTGAAGACAGATCCAAAGTACCAGTTCAACTTGTCTGCCATTTACTTGTTCCCCATAATAATTCCCCTGCTTCTGTCTTCAAGGGACCCACATTTGCCTTGACTATTTTTTTCCTCTTCACATACCTAAAAAAGCTTTTACTATCCTCCTTTATATTATTGGCTAGCTTACCCTCGTACCTCATCTTTTCTCCCCGTATTGCCTTTTTAGTTATCTCCTGTTGCTCTTTAAAAGAGTCCCAATCCTCTGGCTTCCCACTCTTCTTGGCTATGTTATACTTCTCTTTTATTTTTATGCTGTCCTTGACTTCCCTTGTCAGCCTCTTACTCCCCTTAGAATCTTTCCTCCTCTTTGGGATAAATTGATCCTGCAACTTCTGCATTATTCCCAGGAATACCTGCCATTGCTGTTCCACCGTCTTCCCTGCTAGGGCCTCCTTCCAGTCAAATCTGGCCAGCTCCTGCTTCATGCCTCTGTAATCCCTTTTGCTATACTGTAATACTGACACTTCCGATTTTCCCTTCTCCCTCTCAATTTGGAGATTAAAACTTATCATATTGTGGTCACTGCCTCCTAATGGCTCTTTTACCTTGAGTTCCCTTATCAGATCAGGTTCATTATACCACACTAAATCCAGAATTGCCTTCTCCCTGGTAGGCTCCAGTACAAGTTGTTCTAAGAATCCATCTCGGAGGCACTCCACAAACTCTCTTTCCTGGGGTCCACCACCAACCTGATTTTCCCAGTCTACCTGCATGTTGAAATCTCACATAACCACCGTAGCATTACATTTGCGACATGCCAATTTTAGCTCTTGATTCAACTGGCACCCTATGTCGAGGCTACTGTTTGGGGGCCTGTAGATAACTCCCATTAGGGTCTTTTTACCCTTACAATTCCTCATTTCTATCCATATTGATTCTACATCTCCTGATTCTATGTCACCCCTTGCAAGGGAGTGAATATTGGCGCTCTTTTTTAAACGGACTTTTACCTGCAATTCACACTTACTTACTTTCAGCCAACGGTCGTCCTTGCTGCTACTGCTGCTCTCCCGACCTTTACTGAATGACTGCTAGCGTCCCTTTGGCGCTCTTTTTAAACTGACTTTTACCAGCAATTCACACTTACTTTCAGCCAACGGTCGTCCTTGCTGCTCCTGCTGCTCTCCCGACCTTTACTTCTAGTTTTTGTCCCCTTATTTTCCCGTGAATGCTGATTCACGCTGGTGTAAATGCATGTGACTTCACATCCTCTTTCTTGTCCAAGTGGCTGTGTTTATATGTGAGATTATTCACTAGGTTTTAGCAAAGTAATTGAGTGCAGTAGCATGACAGCTGAGCCTGATTCTGCTCTCAGCAGACGTTAACATGTAATTTATTAGCCCTGTGTGAATTACCAAATAGAAATCAGTGCCCCTGTTGTATTTCCTCCTTTTTCGCTAGAGACAGGCCATTTGGGCTCCCACTGCTATAATAACAATTTTTAACAAATCTGTGAAATCACATTTCCTCAGGAATTTGGTATAGAGGGGATTGAGCTTTATTAAACGATAGAGTTGTATTCAAGTAGCAAATCCGTTTATAATCTGTATAAATTGCAAAAAAAATTGAAGACTGCAGCTCGTTTCTTCAGTGTTGTTCTATCCTAATTTAAATTTCTGCATTACAAGAGTTTTCTTTTTCTTTTCTTTTTCCCTCTCTCTAATTGTTGTTGGTCAAGTCTTTTTTTCAGTGAAAGCCTTTAAGGACGAATTTGTACCACATGCATCTTTTAAATGAACAGGTTGTGCAGATCTCTGGAATGTTCAACCTCAGAACTTTGAATGCCAAGTCAATTAATGTATATTCCAAGGTTTAGAGAGATTTTGGATTGCAGGGCAATCTAGGCTTATTGGAATTTGGTAATCAAGTAGAGTAGATCGTATTGAGTGGCAGAACAGGTTTGAGGGAGTGTATGACAAACTCCTTTTTTTTCTTGCATAAATTCATTACCCTGCTTCATCCCTTTGTGCAACAAATTATCAATGTGTTGTGTTCCTATTGCACATTGCAATGTAGATTAGTTGGGCTTTTCTTTAAAGAGATGTTAAACTATTTCACATTGGGTATGGGAAGTGCTTGGCTTGGCCACACAAAGCCCCTTTCCAGAGTAGAGGCATAGAACAAGAGGTTTTGGCCAACTACTATATAGCATGGTCAATCGCACCCTTTGGACAGGGATGCCTATGAAAAATCCAGTTATTTGGCGTCTTGAGATTAGTTGGGTAAGTGGCCTGTAATTAGATTATAATAGTAAATTAGTTTATGATCCTCACCAGACAGGACCATAAACGAGGCAGAATAATTTCCAGTGCCTGCTCTAAAGCTATTAATAGACATCCCACTTTGTTGACATTTATTTCAGTAAGGCAATGCTCTGACCTGGTCTGAACTGGCCGACTCCTGTCATTTGATCTGCTCATCCTTCTGTCCTTTGAAAGTTAAATTCATATGCAAATTCCAATGGCATAGGCAGTCTCTAATACAATCCTCTATTGATACTGAAATTTCCGATAAATTATCTTCCTCTCTTGTGTATCGTTCACAGGCTATTAAAAACATGATTCTTATCAGCATTTCCAGTCATCTCCAAAGTATTTTAGTCTACTAGTGGCTATCCTGCGGCATTTTTCGCAATGCATTAGATATCATTGTATGATGGAAAATAACATGCCAAAGATGGTTGGTATGTGAAAATGTATCCTGTTTTATTTGAAATTTTGGGATAAAATTACACAACGTGGTTATTTGTGTGGAAACCAAATCAGTTTCGTTGATTACCATTGGAAGTTCATTTACCATACTCTTTCTTTTGAGCGATCAGAATATTGAGGCATTAGGATATTCAGGATATTAAGATAGTTAAGGCAGGTGATGCTGGCCACTGGAACGAATTGTATGTGGTAGATGTTAGATTTGGAGCTGGCATTGTTGATTGGTAGTTGAGAGTTTTTTTGAAGAGTGGTTAGTGGGTTGTGGGAGCATTTCTGATGATGCTGTTAAACCAGGAAAGGAATTGTAGCAGGCGGAGGCACACTGTGTGAAGTTGTGGGTGTCTGAAGATGCAGAATCGGGGAAACTGGTCTGTTAAAAGTGCCAAAGATGAGTTGAGATATGGCAGTTTTAGGACGAACCATTGTGATGAGGGTAAAGGGCTGTAGGATGCAGATGCTGGGGCAGAGAGGGAAGTGGGCTTTTGTTCCTGGGATGTGGAAGCTCTGAGATGGCAGTGCCAGGGGGGTGAGTGGGACCATTGGTGGCACGTGATTGACAAAAGTGTAGTAATGGGTGGTTTCTTAGGTCAGCAAAGATTAGACAAGAATGCATTGTTACACGTGGATGGAAGAGATGGGTGAAGGTGACCTTTCTTGGAACTAAAAGACAAAGGTGGAGAGATGTGGCCTTGATAAGGGGAAAAGGGATTTAAGTTTCTCGATAAGTGACAGATGGGAACCTTGAGAATGTTTTCTGAACATGTTGCACACATTGGTGGTGGGAAGGTTGTGTTCCTAACTGCACTAAATTCACCTGAATTTACTGTATAGTTGCTTTCCCCAAGCCTACAAAGACCACCTGCAGCACTACAAAGATGCCCTCTCCCGCGCCCACTCCGCCTACTACTCTCAAATAATTCACTCTGGCTCCGGAAACCCAAAAGCACTCTTCTCTACAATAAACAAACTCCTCAGCCCCCTGGACACTATCTCCCAGTCATTCACAGTCGACAAATGCACCTCTTTCCTTTCATTCTTCCAAAGCAAAATAGACAACATCTACAGCACCTTAACCACCAACGCACCTGCTCCCCCTCAAACCACCTGCTCCCCCTTATCCTGTCAACCCCTGTCTCAGTTCTCCCCAGTCTCCACCACCGACCTCTCTGACCTCTTCACAGGAATGAAAACTGCCACCTGCTCTCTGGACCCCATCCCCTCCAGCTTTGTCAAGGCCAGCCTTCCTACTCTCTCTCCACTTATCACTGCAACAATAAACTCCTCCCTGTCCACTGGCATCGTCCCGCCATCCCTCAAAATCGCTGCTGTCACCCCTATTCTGAAAAAACCTGGACTCAACCCTGACACCCCAAACAACTTCAGGCCAATCTCCAACCTACCCTTTCTGTCCAAAGTTTTGGAACGCACTGTAGCTTCTCAACTCAAACATCACCTCTCTACCAATAACCTGTATGAAACATTCCAATCCGGATTCCGCTCCAACCACAGTACTGAAACTGCACTCCTCAAAATCACCAACGACCTTCTCCTCTCCTCTGACGCTGGCAACCTCAACATTCTCATCCTACTCGACCTCAGCGCCGCCTTTGACACCATAAATCACTCCATCCTCCTTACCCGACTTGAAACCACCTTTAACATCACCGGCACAGCCCTATCCTGGATCAAATCATACCTCTCCGACAGGCACCAGTTCATCTCCATTAATAACTGCAAATCCCCCACCGCTCCCCTCCCGCAAGGTGTCCCCCAAGGTTCAGTTCTTGGCCCCCTCCTCTTCATCCTGTACCTGTTCCCCCTTGGTCAATTAATCTGCCGTCATGGTCTCAAGTTCCACTGCTATGCCGATGATATCCAGCTCCTCATCTCCACCAAGTCAATCTCCACCACTACGCACTCTACCCTGACAAACTGCATCACTGAAATAAAATCTTGCCTTCAATTCAATTTTCTCAAACTCAACTGCGACAAATCTGAAATCATCATCATTGGACCAAAAACCCTCACCAAATCCACCCACAACTTCACCCTCAATATTGATGGTTTCCCAGTATCCACCTCCCCTCACATCCGGAATCTTGGAATCATCCTTGATCAAACCCTCTCCTTCGACAAACACATCAAACACAACACCAAGACAGCCTTCTTCCACCTCAAAAACACCGCCCGTCTCCGTCCATCCCTCTTCTCCACAGCTGCTGAAACCCTCATCCACGCCTTCATCACCTCCCGTCTGGACTACTGCAACAGCCTCCTCTATGGTTCACCCTCAAAAATCATCAACAAACTCCAACACATCCAGAATTCCGCTGCCCGTCTACTCACCCACTCCCCGATCCGTGACCATATCACCCCCGTCCTTTACAAGCTCCACTGGCTCCCCATCCCCCAGAGAATCCAGTACAAAATCCTCCTCATGACCTACAAAGCCCTCCATAACCTGGCCCCATCCTACCTGACTGACCTCCTCCACAGACACACTCCAACCCGTAACCTCCGCTCTGCTGCTGCAAACCTCCTGTCTTCCCCCCATCCGGACCAAACTCAGATCCTGGGGGGACAGGGCTTTCTCCATCGCTGCTCCCACACTCTGGAACTCACTACCCCAAACCGTCAGAGACTCCTCCTCACTCACCACATTCAAAACATCACTGAAGTCTCACCTGTTCAGCACTGTCGTCAATCACTGACCGTTACCTCACCTTCTTTTTCCTTTTCTCTTCGTTTACTTATTTATCTATTTATTTTATTTTCTGTTTTAGTAAACCTTGTAAAGCGTCTTTGAGTGTTTAGAAAAGCGCTATATAAATGTAATGCATTATTATTATTATTATTATTTATTCCACAAATTGCACAAGGGTGGCACAGCGGCAGAGTTGCTGCCTTACAGCGCTTGTAGTGCCAGTGACCCAGGTTCGATCCTGACTATGGGTGCTGTCTGTACGGAGTTTATATGTTCTCCCCGTGACCGCGTGGGTTTTCTCCGAGATCTTCGGTTTCCTCCCATACTCAAGACGTACAGGTTTGCAGGTTGATTGGCTTGATGCATATGTACAATTGTCCCGAGTACTTGTAAGATAGTGCGGGGGTCGGTGCAGACTCACTGGGCCGAAGGGCCTGTTTCCGCACTGCATCTCTAAACTAAAACTAAACTAAGTAGAACTTATGTTTTGTTTCTCCTGTTCAAATTAGCATAATTGATGGGGAGTACAAATTCAAACTGAAACCTATCAAGGAAAATGAAGTATAAACTTTAATTGAGAACAGAATGTTTAGGTTGTGAACATGATTTTCAAAACAGACAAGATGGTGTGTAGTTGTGAATTACCTAAAGAATTTCAGATATGATTAAGCTTTGTCTTTTCTTTAAATGCATAAAATTAATAAAAGCATTTCCCTAAAATGGTGACACTTGCTACATTAGTAATACTTAATGAATGGGAACCTTTGAATAGGTTCTGTTAAATCATACATGCACAAGATGACAAAATTAGAGATAAAGTGTCAGAACGATGAACAGCTATGGACATTAATGTACCTTCAAAGTAATCCCACCCTCAAAGTATTCAAAAGAAAAAGTTGGTTGAGGTTAAACCTTAAGGATGAATGTCTATGTGGTTGTTTCAATCTGGATCTAATTCTTTGGAACGGACCTGAAATATTTTCAGAATATCTAAACATCAGGAACTGATACTGCTCAACAGAAATATCAATCTCTACACATGGTACATGGCACGCTCTGCACGGGTGTCAGGGGTTATGGGGAGAAGGCAGGAGAATGGGGCTCGGAGGGAAAGATAGATCAGCCATGAATAAATGTCGGAGTAGACTTGATGGGCCAAATGGCCTAATTCTACTACTATCACTTATGATCTTCTATAAGTTTGAAATCTAGCCTCGAGAATTTGGGCTGCACCAGAGCAGATGAGCTCAGATGTGCTCGACAATGACATTTGTTTGAAAAATGAATTTTTGCAGCGTTATTACACTGTTTCTCTCTAATATCGTTGTATTTTATTCTGCAGCTTGCCTTAAATACGTAACTGAGCACTCCCTGATTCTCTATTGACAAATAACTACTATGGAAGACACAAAAATTTGATTGAATCTGAACAGCAAAAAACATTTCCAGTCATTGTATTAATTCACATTAGTGTCCTTCTCTCCCCCTCTCCCCCTCTCCCCTGCCCCCTTGATGGGTTTTAACTGCAAAGCTGCATGACTGATTTTAACCAGTCACCCTGCTCACCCTCCCTAACATTGGGAATGTTTGAAAAATTCACTCCTAAATAAAAATGCTTAGAAGTCCACATAACCACATCCACAAACTTTGTGCTCTGCATTTCCTAGCACTCAGTAGTTGAAATACTAGATGCAAAATACAGTTCCAGGATTATTTTAATGTTACAGTGAGTGCATTGAATTACATTGGATGGTTGCCTTCAATTGTGTTCTTTTGGAGATGTATCAAATTTTAGCATACAGGTAGTTATAATGCTGTAATGTGTTAGCCACGTTCCTAGGAATCCTCGTGTTTATAGAAAATCGCATGATTAAAAACAAGTGTCAATTGGGGTAAAGGGGGGTTGAATGCTAGAGAGTTTCAGACTCTCAATAACCAATTTATTTTGCTTTGCAGAATTTTCAGAAATAAAGGTCTTTTTAATAGCTTTAAGTTTGTTTTTGTTACTGCAAGCTAAAAATACTAAAGTATTTATGATACATTGTTTAATAGAGTAAAGTTGCACAAGTGTCAGTAGATGCAATTGCTTGTCAATTTCATTAACTGCCTGTGGTGCAACTGACTGTGTTCTCAAGAGAATAGGATGTCACTTCCCAAATTCATCTTTCGTCTTTCTCACAGTCCCAAGGTAAAATTTCAGAGCTTGGCTTTCTCCCCTTACCAAAAGCTCTGTCGAGGTCCTAATGACACTCCCAGATTACACCAAGGACATTCCTTCCTTAAACTCTTGTTTAAAAAAAAAATCTCCAATATTCTACCCTGGTATCATATATTCTACCTCCTTTGTGCTGATCATCAGTCCTTTGACATGGTGAATCATCATTTGCCTCCCAATTCTATTTCCTTTAACTTTTTCCTATTTTATTCTGTGGCTGTCTATTCTCATTTATTTCTCATTCTCAATGGGTCAAACATAGAAACATAGAAAATAGGTGCAGGAGTAGGCCATTCGGCCCTTCGAGCCTGCACCGCCATTCAATATGATCATGGCTGATCATCCAACTCAGTATCCCGTACCTGCCTTCTCTCCATACCCCCTGATCCCTTTAGCCACAAGGGCCACATCTAACTCCCTCTTAAATATAGCCAATGAACTGGCCTCAACTACCTTCTGTGGCAGAGAATTCCACAGATTCACCACTCTCTGTGTGAAAAAAAACTTTCTCATCTCGGTCCTAAAAGACTTCCGCCTTATCCTTAAACTGTGACCCCTTGTTCTGGACTTCCCCAAAATCGGGAACAATCTTCCTGCATCTAGCCTGTCCAACCCCTTAAGAATTTTGTACGTTTCTATAAGATCCCCCCTCAATCTTCTAAATTCCAGCGAGTACAAGCCGAGTCTATCCAGTCTTTCTTCATATGAAAGTCCTGCCATCCCAGGAATCAAACAGTCTAATTCTACTCCTACGACTTATAAACTTATGAATTTTATTGTCACCCCTCTTGATCAGAGACTTGCATATTTTGGATCGATTAATAAATGTTCCTGTTGATTAGAGCTCACGTTAATCTACAGAGATGCTGCTTTTATTATTGAAGTTATGAACATGCAAATTATATGGGGAAAGTAAGTGCATGGTAATGAAGGCTTACAGCCTGGAATGTCCAGCATTTTCTGTTTTAATATCATACGTAATGTCCAATTCAAGGTAGCATCTTAATGAAATCTGACCTTGCGTGATGAATGCTCATCTGGTCATTTTCTCTCTCTCTAGTCTCTTCTCCTACTGTCGGCAAACCTTACAAATGTAACTACTGTGGGCGGAGTTACAAGCAGCAGAGTTCACTGGAAGAACACAAGGACCGTTGCCACAACTACCTGCAGAGTCTGAATGCTGAGCCCCCACAGCCATCTTCTCAGCAAGGTCTGTAACCAGCAATATTAGTGTCACAAAGGACTGTACATAATAATCTCGGTAATAGAGGGATAGTGAGCCGTTTACTAATCATTGCTGAACCAACAGCATAATTATGCTTTTAGCTCAGATTTCGTGTCAACAAGAGCTACTTCTTTAGATACATTGCAGTGTATCAATGTTTGAAAATGTACATTTTATCATTCAGGATTAATTCGCAAATCACAGGAGCTCGTTCAATCTCATTTTGGTTTGATACAATGGCGTTGCAAATGTGTCTGTGTTTAATGGCATTATTAAGAACACCTTGGGTGACAAACGATAACCCCTTACTGTATAAACTGTATAAAAACCCAATGTCTCCCTGATAGTCCAGTGACCAAACCATATCCAATCATTGTGCTACATGAAGGGTAGAGTACATCACCAAAGGAGTGAATTGTTGTGGTTGGTGTCTGATAAATAGGCAGGTCGCTGGGCACACAATTTTAGATTCAATAGCTCCAATGTGTTAATACAAGGATGTTACAATATATATCGACAGACTATCCCAATATAATTTAATTTGAGTTTACACTGAAAAGACAGGGTAAATATATAAATCTGCATCAAATAGGGAACCTAAATGCCTTGCATAGGCCCAGGAGCTGCGCTTGATCCTCAAGTATATTTCATTACATATAGTAATGCATGTTTAGTGCACAAGTCGCTATTTTTATTAACTTTTTTGTTATCAGTTTTGGTGAAAATAGGAACACGTCTGACTTTCAAAACACTTGTTATTCTACTCTGCTCAGGCTTCAGATTCTAATGAAATCCGTAAAGAAGTGCTCCCCTTGGGGAACCTGTTGAGCAACTAACTCACTTACTGACCTGAGCCTTAGAGAGCCATTCTGTCACAGCCCTGAATGACTTTAAGAATTACAGTGGCATTAAGGCAGCATAATCTATCCCACCATTGATTTTAATGGGACTCTAATGAGTTCTACAACTTTGAGCTCACATACCCACCTAGCTCATAACTGATCGCCGTCAGTATCAGCCATCAGCTTAAAGGGCAGTTATCCAGTATAGCTGTCTCCATTTGCATTCTGCACCAGTTTTATTTCATGGGTTATTCATTTAAATTATTGGCATACCCACTTCTGATCAAGGCACTATCCACAACAAAGTGTCTCTGAAATTCGTTGACTTTCAGTATGTTTTTTTAGCATATTGGATTTTCACACCTATTACCTGTGGCCAATTGGTCAAACGACCTTTGCGCTACTTTCTGGATCCTGCTAAGCAATCGGTTCCTCAAAAATCCTGTTCGCTTGCATTAAGTGACAGAACCCTTCTGGTTTTGAGGTTAATCCCCGTGAATGCATGTTGTTACATTGATCCTGCAATCAATCATCTCTTGGGTATTGCTCAATTACCCATAGCTGTGTGCAAAATCCTTTCGTTTTTCTTACCCTCTTAGATTCTTTATGGAGCACCTAGCAACTGCCTCTCTGTAACTCAGCCTGTAGTATATTCTTATTTGATCAACTGGTTAATTCAGACAGCCCAGAAAGTAATTGATATCTTTCAGTTGCTGATAATTTATTGATTAACGCCAGCAGGATTCTTGTGAAGACTCATCTGCTTCATTCACATCCTTCAAAGGAGGAAATGGTGTCTATATGTCTCAAACTGTTTAATTGACTCAATTCTCCTGGAGATGGCAAATAAATATTGGGTTATTAGGGTCATCCATTTTCTTAAAACAAAGGAAGTGGGTTTACAGGAATATTCCTTGCTTAAGTCTGTCAAAATATTTGAGACACAGTCCATTGTATTTCTCAAGACAAAAAATTATAAGCTCATGGACTGCCATTGAAACATTTTTTCAAACTGATTGTTTTAAAACTGCTTTGTTGTAAACCATGTTACTTGGGCTTTTCTCCATCAGTTTTTCTTGGCATATTGCGCCCTTGCACATTTACCATACATGACATCGTGAAATTTGGGCAGCCTTCAGGCTTTTCTCGTCTGTTTTGGCAGTACAGCGTATAGCTTTGCAGTGAGGGCCTTTCTTTGCAAGTGCTGTGCTAATGTGTATCCTCCATTGTGTGAGGGCTGCTTGAATGTCGAAGAAGTTGTGACCTGGTAAAATCATCCTCATTCTTTGTACATTGCCATCCCATCTGATCCATTATATTTTGTTAGATGGTTGGGGATATGTTAATGGAACAATTTTTAAGTTTCTGTAGGTCAAAAAAAGCTGAAATTTTTGCCGAGGTCCTGGACCTTTTAAACAGTGCAGGAGCAGGATGTCACAAGAGCCATGTTCTCAATGATGCCCTAATCAAAGAGAATGTGATTTCGAGGACTAATCCAGAATGGGCAAGCCCCTATGGCTTGTGAGAGTTGCTATCATGTGAAGAATCAAGGAGACTGTACAAGTTAGGCAATTTTTCTTTGCCTGTGACTCCCATGTGAGGCTTCCCTGATTTCAGCAATGTTGAAGGAGTCTCTGTCAGGAGGTGACACGGGAAGAGAAAAATTACTGTTGCCTTAACAATTTCCACATTGGAGACTTGTGAGCACATTCAGTTGCCCATTCACCACCTTAACCAGGGAATAGGATATGGCTACTGTGAGGAAGAGTAGAGAGAACAAATGACCATTTGACACCGTATAAGTAATTGATTTGATGAATTGTAAAAAGTTGTTCTGTTTGGTCAAAACACACGTAAACTAATAAATTATTGTTTATCTGGAGGAGTGGTAGCATAGTAATAATGAATTTAGCAAATAAGAGGGAGGCTATACATTCAAATTCAAGTGTGACATTTTAGTGAATATCCAATAAATTGCGATTACACCAAAAATGTAATTGCCATTTGCAGTAAACCTGTGCGATGGATGTAATATCTCAGCATTAACAAACATAATTGTAAACTCATTTAATTCTGTTACTAATATTTTTAATATTTGCAGTGGTGTTTAGGAATCTGCTAAACAGAATATTAGTGAGTAGTTGAGTTTTATTAAGATTCCTGTGGCTGTCACTATGATGGTTTTAACTGAAAGTTTTCTGCAGTTTTTAACCACTGACCATGGAAGATATCAGAATATTGATAATTTACAGTTTTATCTGCAGAAATTAAGTTTTGAAATTGTTGTATATTCATAAATTGGTTTCTCTGTACTCCTTGGAAATTGAGTAGTTCACAGTTGTGTTACTGATTCTCTGGAATCGAGTTATCATTTGTTTACTGTCTGCCCACTTTTAAAATCATAGCCCTTTGAAAAGGACTTTTCTTCATACAGGTGTTTAAGTGATTAGGCACATATTCTCACTGACTAGCACATTTTGCAGTGGAACATCAACAACACTTCTCACCCCTGCACTACATTGTTTTAAACATTTGTTTTATGGACATTCATAGCCACAAATAAAACTTTGGAAATATCTGTGTGTGGCTCCAGCTGATGCTGTAATATAATGCAAGTTATGCATCTGATGGCATCGTTTAAATCTTGAAGCTGCTTGCTGCAAAATGCTGTCCAGAGCAGTTGATTTCTGAAAAACCCATGTTTAGAGACAGGAAATACCAGTCATGGTTCCTGCTTTTGATTGCTGTTCTGTGCTCAATCGTGAAACTTATGGCAAAGACAATCATGAACGCAACTCACATTCAGTCTAGGGTTATCCCTGAAGAACTGGCTGCACAGTGGCGCAGCGGTAGAGCTGCTGCCTCACCACGCCAGAAACCAGAGTTCAATTCTGACTACAGGTGCTAACTTGTACGTTCTCTCTGTGGTCGTGTGAATTTTCTCTGGGTGCTCCAATTTCCTCCCACATTCCAAAGATGTGCAGGTTTGTTGGTTAATTGGCTTCTGTATATTGAGACTAGTGTATGGGTGATCGCTGGGCGGCATGGACTCGATGGACCGAAGGGCCTGTTTCCACGCTGTATCTCTGAACTGAACTAAACAGACCCAATTGGCTGAGGTCGCTGAGGGCTGCCCTTGTTATCATACAAATGAATTACAGTGCCCTCCGTAATGTTTGGGACAAAGACCCATCATTTATTTATTTGCCTCTGTACTCCACAATTTGAGATTTGTAATAGAAAAAATCACACGTGGTTAAAGTGCACATTTTTTAGCTTTGCTTCAGCAGTATGTTTGGGATCATTGTCTTGCTGTAGACTGAACTGCCGGCCAATGAGTTTTGAGGCATTTGTTTGAACTTGAGCAGATAGGATGTGTCTATACACTTCAGAATTCATTATGCTACTACCATCAGCAGTTGTATCATCAATGAAGATAAGTGAGCCAGTACCTTCAGCAGCCAGACATGCCCAGGCCATAACAACCCCACCACCGTGTTTCACAGATGAGGTGGTACACTTTGGATATTGGGCAGTTCCTTCTCTCCTCCATACTTTGCTCTTGCCATCACTCTGGTATAAGTTAATTTTCATCTCATCTGTCCACAAGACCTTTTTCCAGAACAGTGGTTGCTCTTTTATGTATTTCTTGGCAAACTGTAACCTGGCCATCCTATTTTTGCAGCTAACCAGTGGTTTGCATCTTGCAGTGTAGCCTCTGTAGTTTTGTTCATGAAGTCTTTTGTGGACAGTGGTCATTGACAAATCCACACCTGACTCCTGAAGAGTGTTTCTGATCTGCCGTCCAGATGTTTGGGGATTTGTCTTTATTATAGAGAGAATTCTTCTGTCATCAGCTGTGGAGGTCTTCCTTGGCCTGCCAGTCCCTTTGCGATTAGTAAGCTCACCAGTGCTCTCTTTCTTCTTAATGATGTTCCAAACAGTTGATTTTGAGAAGCCAAAGTTTGGCTGACGTCTCTAATAGTTTTATTCTTGTTTCTCAGTCTCATAATGGCTTCTTTGACTTTCATTGGCACAACTTTGGTCCTCATGTTGATAAACAGCAATGAAAGTTTCCAAAGGTGATCGAAAGACTGGAGGAAAGACTAGGTGCTGCGAGCTCTCTTATACCTGCATTAAGGAGGCATTTAAACACATCTGAGCAATTACAAACACCTGTGAAGCCATATGTCCCAACTGATAAGGGGACTCGAGGTAAATGAGCCATTAGGAGGCAGTGACCACAATATGATAAGTTTTACTCTACAAATGGAGAGGGAGAAGGGAAAATCGGAGGTGTCAGTATTACAGTATAGCAAAGGGGATTACAGAGGCATGAGGCAGGAGTTGGCCAAAATTGACTGGAAGGAGGCCCTAGCAGGGAAGACTGTGGAACAGCAATGGCAGGTATTCCTGGGAATAATGCAGAAGTTGCAGGATCAATTTATCCCAAAGAGGAGGAAAGATTCTAAGGGGAGTAAGAGGCACCCGTGGCTGACAAGGGAAGTCAAGGACAACATAAAAATAAAAGGGAAGAAGTATAACATAGCAAAGAAGAGTGGGAAGCCAGAGGATTGGGACTCTTTTAAAGAGCAACAGGAGATAACTAAAAAGGCAATACGGGGAGAAAAGATGAGGTACGAGAGTAAACTAGCCAATAATATAAAGGAGGATAGTAAAAGCTTTTTTAGGTATGTGAAGAGGAAAAAAATAGTCAAGGCAAATGTGGGTCCCTTGAAGACAGAAGCAGGGGAATTTATTATGGGGAACAAGGAAATGGCAGAAGAGTTGAACCAGTACTTTGGATCTGTCTTCACTGAGGAGGATACAAACAAACTCCCAGATGTTCTAGTGGCCAGAGATCCTAGGGTGACAGGAACTGGAGGAAATCCACATTAGGCAGGAAAAAGTTTTGGGTAGACTAATGGGACTCAAGGCTGATAAATCCCCAGGGCCTGATGGTCTGCATCCCAGGGTGCTTAAGGAGGTGGCTCTCGAAATTGTGGACGCAATAGTAATTATTTTCCAATGTTCTATAGATTCCGGGTCAGTTCCTGTGGATTGGAGGGTAGTTAATGTTATCCCACTTTTCAAGAAAGGAGGGAGAGAGAAAACGGGAAATTATAGACCAGTTAGTCTGACATCAGTGGTGGGGAAGATGCTGGAGTCAATTATAAAAGACGAAATTGCGGAGCATGTGGATCGCAGTAACAGGATCGTTCCGAGTCAGCATGGATTTACGAAGGGGAAATTGTGCTCGACTAATCTACTGGAATTTTTTGAGGATGTAACTAGGAAAATTGACAGGGGAGAGCAGATGGATGTGGTGTACCTCGACTTTCAGAAAGCCTTCGACAAGGTCCCACATAGGAGATTGGTGGGCAAAATTAGAGCACATGGTATTGGAAGTAGGGTACTGACATGGATAGAAAGTTGGTTGACAGACAGAAAGCAAAGAGTGGGGATAAATGGGACCCTTTCAGAATGGCAGGCAGTGACTAGTGGGGTACCGCAAGGCTCGGTGTTGGGACCGCAACTATTTACAATATACATCAATGACTTGGATGAAGGGATTAAAAGTACCATTAGCAAATTTGCCGATGATACAAAGCTAGGTGGCAGTGTGAACTGTGAGGAAGATGCTATGAGGTTGCAGGGTGACTTGGACAGGTTGTGTGAGTGGGCGGATGCATGGCAGATGCAGTTTAATGTGGATAAGTGTGAGGTTATCCACTTTGGTGGTAAGAATAGGAAGGCAGATTATTATTTGAATGGTGTCAAGTTAGGAAAAGGGGATGTACAATGTGATCTGGGTGTCTTAGTGCATCAGCCACTGAAAGGAAGCATGCAGGTACAGCAGGCAGTGAAGAAAGCCAATGGAATGTTGCCATTCATAACAAGAGGATTTGAGTATAGGAGCAAAGAGGTCATTCTGCAGTTGTACAGGGCCCTAGTGAGACCGCACCTGGAGTACTGTGTGCAGTTTTGGTCTCCAAATTTGAGGAAGGATATTCTTGCTATTGAGGGCGTGCAGCGTAGGTTTACTAGGTTAATTCCCGGAATGGCGGGACTTTCATATGTTGAAAGACTGGAGCGACTAGGTTTGTATACACTGGAATTTAGAAGGATGAGAGGGGATCTTATCGAAACGTATAAGATTATTAAGGGGTTGGACATGTTAGAGGCAGGAAACATGTTCCCAATGTTGGGGGAGTCCAGAACCAGGGGCCACAGTTTAAGAATAAGGGGTAGGCCATTTAGAACAGAGATGAGGAAAAACTTTTTTAGTCAGAGAGTTGTGAATCCGTGGAATTCTCTGCCTCAGAGGGCAGTGGAGGCCAATTCTCTGAATACATTCAAGAGAGAGCTAGATAGAGCTCTTAAGGATAGCGGAGTCAGTGGGTATGGGGAGAAAGCAGGAACGGGGTACTGATTGAGAATGATCAGCCATGATCACATCGAATGGCGGTGCTGGCTCGAAGGGCCGAATGGCCTACTCCTGCACCTATTGTCTATTGTCTATTATGGTGCCCTGAAATGGGGGGGACTATGTATAAATACAACTGTAATTTCTACATGGTGAAATCAATCAAAATGTATAAAAATACCCTTTAATAAAATCTGACAATGTGCACTTTAACCACGTGTGATTTATTTTCCTTCTCTATTACAAATCTCAAATTGTGGAGTACAGAGGCAAATAAATAAATGATGGGTCTTTGTCCCAAACATTATGGAGGGCACTGTAGTTACTTTGAGATACCAGGTTCTCCAGAACCTGCAAAGGATACCTGGTGTGTGCAGGCACGAGTCTGTAACATCAGCAGGATTGGTTAGAGGGGAAATCAAAACAAAATTAACCCACCAATTATATCCAATAGCACATCTGAACATTGGAACTGCAAAGAAAGTATCAACATTGAGTTGGTCCATCGTTTGTCTTGAAGATATGTTTTATGTTATAACCATGTTGAACCCTTTGGATCACATTTTCCATTACTTTTATTGAATACGTTACTTGTTTTCTTCACGTATTGAGCAATATTAAGTTAACAGGAGAACACTGATGGTCAAGTCAAGTCAATTTTATTTGTATAGCACATTTAAAAACAACCCACGTTGACCAAAGTGCTGTACATTTGAATTAGGTTCCAATAGAAAAAAAAATGAAAACATACAGTAGCACGCAAACAGTTCACAGCGCCTCCTCAATGAGCCTCAAACGCTAGGGAGTAGAAATATGTTTTGAGCCTGGACTTAAAGGAGTCGATGGAGGGGGCAGTTCTGATCGGGAGAGGGATGCTGTTCCACAGTCTAGGAGCTGCAACCGCAAAAGCGCGGTCACCCCTGAGTTTAAGCCTAGACCGTGGGATAGTGAATAGCCCCAAGTCGGCCGATCTGAGGGACCTGGAGTTAGAGAGGGGGGTTAGAAGATTTTTGATGTAGGGGGGGGAGTGTCCATTTAGGGCTTTATACGTGAATAGGAGGAGCTTGAAGTTGATTCTGTACCGTACAGGGAGCCAGTGGAGAGAGGCCAGAATCGGGGTGATGTGGTCCCTTTTACGGGTACCCGTCAGGAGTCTCGCTGCGGCGTTTTGGACCAGTTGCAGGCGGGACAGGGAAGATTGGCTGATCCCAGTGTATAGGGAGTTGCAGTAGTCTAGGCGGGAGGAAATGAAAGCGTGAATGATTTTTTCTGTGTCGTCGAATTTGAGGAAAGGTTTGATTTTAGCTATGGTTCGAAGTTGGAAGAAGCTGGCTTTTACCACAGCGTTGACTTGCTTATCAAATTTTAATGCAGAGTCAAATATCATGCCGAGGTTTTTGACATGCGGTTTGACTAGGCAGGATAGGCTTCCAAGACTGCCTGTTATCAATTTGATGGAGTCGGGGGGGCCGAATAGGATGACCTCAGACTTGCTCTCATTTAATTGGAGGAAGTTCTGTGCCATCCAACATTTTATGTCCTCAAGGCAGTGTGAGAGGCTGTTTAAATTTGACTGGTTGTTGGGTTTCAGGGGGAGGTAAAGCTGAGTGTCATCGGCATAGCAGTGGAAAGAAATGCCGTGCCTTTGAATGATTTGGCCAAGGGGGAGCATGTATAGAGAAAAGAGAATGGGGCCTAGGATTGAGCCTTGTGGAACTCCGCAGGAGAGGCTAGCTGGAGCAGAGGAATAACTGCCTATGTTGATGGCGAAACTCCTATCTTTGAGGTACGAAGCGAACCAGCTCAGGGCAGTGCCATCAATGCCAACCGCGTACCGGAGACGGTCAATAAGGATGGTGTGGTCCACTGTATCGAATGCTGCGCTGAGGTCGAGAAGGAGCAGGATTGCACAGTCGCCGGTGTCGATGGCGAGAAGCAGGTCGTTGTGTACCTTCAACAAGGCAGACTCTGTGCTGTGGTGGGCTCTGAAACCTGACTGGAAACTTTCCAGGATGGTGTTTTGGTGCAGGTAGGGCACTAATTGGTTAAGGATTGCCTTTTCAAGGACTTTTGACAGGAATGGCAGTTTGGAAATGGGTCTGTAGGTGAGAATGAAAAGATTTAAAGGGGATCTGAGGGGCAGTTATTTTACACAGAGCAGCAGGTGGTGGATATATTGAACGAGCTGCCAGAGGAACTAGTTGAGGCAGGTGCATTTAATAGACATTTGCACAGGTAAGTGGATAGGAAAGGTTTCGAGGGGTAAGGGCCAAACGCGGGTAGGTGGAGTAAGTGAAGACTGGCATCGTAGTGGGCATGGACGAGTTGGGGCGAAAGGCCTATTTCCATGTTGTGTAACTATGAATCAATGAAAAGAGAGAAATGTGTTATCCACCAAAAGACAAGGCCTTGGTTAACAATAAAAGTTTAAATCCAGTGTAGAATGACCCCCCCCCCCCCTCTCTTCCTGCCACTTTCCTTCCTATTTTCTCAATTAGTTTCTGCCATACCTCTATGAATGCTCGCCACCATCCAATGCTTTGGCAGTTGCTGATTCTTTGTGCGAGTTAAGGCAGGAGTTGTTATTAGGAGCTGGAACCCTCAATTCTCCTTTCTCTTCCCTTCCTCCCCTTCTCTCTTTAGCTGTGACGCCCCCTGCTGTTAGTCCAAACCGGAAATTAAGCCTTGGAGTTGATTCAGTCTAGTGTGGCCCAGACATTTAAGAGAGCCATCTGATAGAGTGTTAATGAAATAAACTGTGCCATAAATTTGAAATTATCATATCATATCATATCATATCATATCATATCATATATATACAGCCGGAAACAGGCCTTTTCGGCCCACCAAGTCCGTGCCGCCCAGCGATCCCCGTACATTAACACTATCCTACACCCACTAGGGACAATTTTTACATTTACCCAGCCAATTAACCTACATACCTGTTACAATGACCAATACAAATTTGCAGCTCTTGCCTGATTTGTATCTTTTTAAAGAAACTGGAAAGGCTTTGGAGAAGTTAGTCGTGAAACATTATATGGGATGTTTCAAATAAGGATTGTGCGTTCCAGTCTTTTAATGGTCTTCCTTTGTTTTCAAAACCTTTTTATCAATTTAATGTCCTTAATGGAGACTATAATATTTGTTTTTAAACAATTAGTGCAAACAAAATTAGTTCAGATTCCATAACTTTGATGTTGGAAAGTTGCAAATGAATATAGTTCTCATTGAGGTAAAATATATTTAAGCTGTGCAATGGAGCACTTTCCGTTTTCCACCCAGTATTGGCATCAAGCACACCCAAGCAATCTCTTTTTTTTTTCTTGGCAGTTTACGCATTAAAAAGTTACAAATGGGAATGTTTTGTGTTGTAGGTCCATAGCTACCTGAAGCTACATTGAAGTGGTTCAAACTCATTTTCACAAAGGACCTAGTTAAGACCTGGCGCTGCACAAATGAAATAAGTCAATAACTTGTAACTGCATTGAGAATGCATGCCATTTGGAGTGAATGTGCTGAGTGCCCTCACTATAGCTTCATGTTGCATATCTCGCATGCTGCACTGTTCTCTAAAGAAGGCTAAAATGAATTTTGCTTGTATGACACCCTTGGACCAAAATTAGAAGCTGGCAAAACTATGGAGTTGCCGACAGTTCATTGGCCGTCTTAATCATGGCGCAAATGCGCAAAATGCCTCTAAAATGTAATGGAGCTCTGTTGCCAAAGTCAAATTCCTTAACAGGAGCTTAAACGGTTATGCAATATAAAATGATCGCTAAAGCTGGGTCAAAGCAAGTTCCACTGTTTTTCCCAATGCTGGCTATACAATGTGCATCAGTTGATCACCAGATTTTAGGGTGCTTTCTCTTATCAGCAGGGGAGGAGTGCCGTGACATCGACGTGATGCCAGACCATATCCTTCAGCCCGCCCCTGACAGGCCTTCTTTTATAGATAGGCTTGCTAACAGCATTGCAAAAAGAAAAAGATCTACTCCACAGAAATTTGTTGGTAAGAACTCATTTATATATTTTTCAATTCCCCAGAAGGACAGTGGTTTGCACAACTATTTCCACATTTTTGAAGCTTAATGATGTTTGCCCAGTTGTAACATAAATGTTTTTCTGTACTTGAAACTTGATTTTGAGGGATTAAACTCGACAGAAGTGACCTGCACTAATTTGTACAAACTGAACAACGCCATTCTGGGCATTCTGCTTAATCCACTCATTTGAATGCACACAGTCTTAGTTTGAAGCTTCCCAAAAGCACAAATTTAAATTGTGTTAAATATGCAATGCAATTCTCAAAAATATTACAAAAGCTCAATAATATCTTGCATCCAAATGAAAAGGTTATATTAATCATCCACTGTTCAAATACTTTCTGCTTGGATTTAGAGTAGGACCTTTAGTGACTCTGTACATCAGGAGAATTCTATTTGTTTCTGAAGTTTTCTGTCACTGCCAGGTAGAAATGTGAAATCTTTCTGGCTGCTTTTAGATTGTATTAAAAGTTTTTGTTTTTTATTCCAGAGCTATTTCAAATTCCTGACTGTTATCTAATCTTGGTTTGGCTCATCCATATTTCCCTGATTACTAGACAGATTAATTCTCCTTTGTAAAATTATGGTTTCAATGTACTTTGCTTTTCCAGTTATCTTCATTGCATTGTAACACAAGTCCAACAAGAATTTAATCATAGGTTGACACAAAATGCTGGAGTAACTCAGCGGGACAGGCAGCATCTCTGGAGAGAAGGAATGGGTGACGTTTCGGGTCGAGACCCTTCTTCAGACAAGAATTTAGTCATTCTTGTTCCTGAATTTAGACATGATCAATTTAATGACAAGACCATTTGGTCTTGAAGGCCATTTATATTTCCAAATGAATATTGGGAACATTGTTGAAATCATTTTAACTGTTGCATTATTTTATTTAATTTGGAAATGGGTAGTTTCAGTTATTGAAAACCAAAGAACTACAGATGCTGTAAGTCACAATGAAGTGCTAAAATCATTCCGCAGTCAGGCAACATCTGTGGGGAGTGTAGTGGCAACTTCAGTCCTTACCATAAAGTCCTCTCCGCCTGCCACCATTTCACGAAGGCTGGAGTGATCGACCTTCATGCAAACCAACAACAGAGAGATCTTAAAGATGTTTCAGCTTAATTAGTTGTTTATTGAAGTAGTAATACAAACAGATTTGTATCTATCCAAGCTTTTCTCTCGTCATAGGTCTGAGGAACTATATCTTGCCAAGCCCCTCCGTGTCTGACCCCTCCTATCTCCTCCTATCCCCTCCTATCTCTGCATTCCCAAATATACTCCTAAATCTGGCTCCTCCCAGTTTATTATGCCCATAAATGTATTCATCTTGCAACAACCCCCAAGTGTCCAAAAATAATACAGCAAGATACAAAGTATTATGATATGCTAAAATAGTTAGTACAGACACAAATGGCTCTTACAGGGAGAGAAACAAGGTTAATGTTTTAGGTCACTGACCTTTTATTTCTGGCATCATACTGCCTGATCTGAGTATTATCAGTATTTCTGGCTTAAATTGTTGCCATCTGTGAAACCCAAATTCAGCCAATTTGACCCTCTGTCTGCTTCCAGCAGAGCTGCTCATTGGTCCCCGTCCTCTGTACCCTGCAATTCATTCTCATTTGCGTGCCTTTTAGTCCTATTGCCACTTATCTACACTAAGGGATAATTTACCGTGGCCAAATAACCCATCAGAGTATCTTTGGGATGAGAGGAAACCCGGTAATGGGAGCAATGTACAAACTCCATTAAAAAAAAAAGTTTGAGCCTGGACTTAAAGGAGTTGATGGAGGGGGCAGTTCTATGTTAAGAGCTCTATCTAGCTCTCTCTTGAATGCATTCAGAGAATTGGCCTCCACTGCCTTCCGAGGCAGAGAATTCCACAGATTCACAACTCTCTGACTGAAAAAGTTTTTCCTCATCTCAGTTCTAAATGGCCTACCCCTTATTCTTAAACTGTCCCCTTGTTCTGGACTCCCCCAACATTGGGAACATGTTTCCTGCCTCTAATGTGTCCAATCCCTTAATAATCTTATACGTTTCGATAAGATCTCCTCTCATCCTTCTAAATTCCAGTGTATACAAGCCTAGTCGCTCCAGTCTTTCAACATATGACAGTCCCGCCAATCCGGGAATTAACCTAGTGAACCTACGCTGCACGCCCTCAATAGCAAGAATTGCTGGCGCTGGAGCAGCAGCCCACCTGCTGTACCACTACGCTGCCTGAACTGTTAGCATTTTATTTAAAACTAAATGGATCCAACAGAATTTGTGGGTGGGAGGGTGAAATTGTAAATTAAGTTTACCCTTTGATTGCCTGACTGATTTATTTTTCTGTGCTTTCTGATTTTAAACCCTAATCCTTTCTTTTCAGGTGATAAACACATACGCCTCAACCTATCCGATGTTCACTTTGAGATGAACTCCAGTTTTGAGAAGGATGTAGAGATGATGGCTCCTCACCCCATGGACCAGAATTTGGGCAGTGCACTGTCCTATCTAGGAACAGAAGCAATGAGGCCTCCAAGGCTGCCCATAACCAGTTGTTTGCCAGAGATCACGCCTGTGATCAGTGCTGTGTACTCCCGCGTACATCCGATCCACAGCCGAGCTGAGGCACAGGGAAGTCGAGAGGCAGCAGAAGGTCATGAAGATGTGCCAGAAAATATGAATTCTCGAGCAAAAAATCAACTGGTTGAGCTTGGAGTATCTCCAAGCAATGGTTGTCATGATTCCACAGATACAGAAAGCAGCCATGAAGACAGGAATGCCCATGCTTTTCCTAGTAACTATGTCACAAGGCAAAGCCCGGCCTATTCCAAAGAGGACCCAAAGGCACAAGAGCCTCCATCATCTGCCAAAGCAGCTCAAAGCTCAGCCAAAGAGGTCCTTAGAGTCTTAAATGAAGATGGAGAACAAGTTAAGGCTTATAATTGTAACCACTGCCGGGTTCTCTTTCTTGACCATGTAATGTTTACCATCCACATGGGTTGCCATGGATTCAGAGACCCTTTTGAGTGCAACATCTGTGGCCACCACAGCCAAGATCGGTACGAATTCTCCTCGCACATTGTCCGAGGAGAGCATAAAGTGAGTTAGAGAGGGCCACATGGACTACACTTTTCTACTCCCCTTGCACTGACTTCATCTAAAGAAGGAGGTGTTCTTACCAGGGTTGGACAAGATCATTGTTTTCAGGGATTAATCTACAGAATAAACGAGGGTTAAATTCGGCTCCATTAAAACCAAGTGTACTCCATCTGGATTTTTTTGTTGCATCTTTAACAAAAATATGCTTACTTAAATTCTATTTAGTTGAATTTCAGAGGAGGAAAAATACATATTTCTGGGGGCCCAATCTTACAGTTAATGAATTATGGTACATTTTTTTCCAAGCACTGATTTATCTGTAATGTATATAAGGCAGTATAGGTGGATTTAATGTAATAGGGATGAATTCAAAATGAGGCTTTAATTCTTATCAAAGCTCCCTAATTAATGGGCTTCAACTCTATTTTATCCTTCTAGATAATTAAGTGTTCAACTGTTCTTTAATCCTAAAGACCTTGTGTAACTTTAGATGAGAATCATCCAGTGGAAACTACTGACCCTTTTTAGTGTTGTATGAATTCTTAACCTAGATAAGTAGCAGTAATTTATCCAAACGACATGCATCAAAGAGAACTACCTATGTTTATGCCTTTGTGGAATTTGTCTTTGAAGTTTGATGTTTTATAAATGCCCATCTTTTTTAAACATTAATGAGGTTAGGAGTTGAACTATCTAAACATCTTGGCATTTTGACATTTTTTTATGATGAAATAGATAATGCCTGTAATTGTTTTCTTAAAACTAGTTGAAAAACTGTGGATTAATCCCAGACCATTGTGACTTCGCTATCAGTTGCACAATTAGGGTGTCCAGCCAGATTCTGTGAAAACATTCTGGGGGAGGAAGGGGTGGGCACAGGCTTAGTGGTAATTTATTGGCAAGAATAACAGAAGAAATTTAAAATAGCAGAAGATTTTAACTGCTTCAGTTTGAAGATGCCCGATAATGTAGTAGTGAATGTGCCTCCTTTGTCACTGTGGTTACAAATTCATATCCTGTCAATGGTTCACATGTACTTGCCTACTGAAAGTCTGGTTGAGTTTGGCAAATTCTGGCTTGAACCAATGCACCATCTAGTTCTGTGTCAAATGACCAGCCTGTATGCTGAGCCACTGACTACCCTGGCAATGTGTAGGGTAATTAAGCCATGGGGCGTGAAAATGGGATTTGAGGAACTATCGTGGTGAACAGACAATTTATGAAATTAGTGTCATAAGCAATCCAAACTACCTCGTTCTAGCTGTTGGATCTAATAACTACCATGACGCAAAATTGGCTGATGAGAGGCTTTGAATTGGTGGCTAATGGTGACTTTCTTATTCCCCTTCCCCTCACCAAGCTGTTTGAAGATGTCACAGTGTCACCAACCACTTAGAAAGTGTACACAAATTGAAATGCTCAGTCTTACTGGCGCGTGATGGTGTTGTTGATCAGTACTTTCTGTGCTTGAAAGCACCAGTGCCCTGTTTGCATCAAATGTTGACTTTTGGCCCGCCAGTACAATTTCTGTGTATACTTTCTGAAGTTCAAACCTTCTCCAAAGTCAGTATTCCAACCCATTAACTATCATACGCATGTTGAGTTTCTTTAGGTTTTTTTTGGCTGAAACACTGCAGTGCTTCTTACTCTGTGGGAAGAGGTAGCCATCTGTGTTCATGCTCACCAACACTGGAGCAGCATTTGTCCTAGAAGCTGTGATGAAGTCTGGGTGTTTATCTAGGAATATGCAGTTTTTAAAACTTTAATCATATAATAAATACTTTTACTTTGGACCAAATGAGGTTTACAGGCAGAGGGTTAATATATTTTAAGCAATTAATGTGTTATCTATTAAAAGGACTTTTCCAGATGTTGACTTTTAAATAGTGTCTGCATTCATATTTATAATTTTAAAATTCTGTCGCATAAGAACTTCACACTCCTGTGGTTGTAGGTTCAAGTCCCAGGTTCGGGCATGTTGGCCACGTTAATGGTGAATAGTAACTAATTCTCAGTCTACTCACTGGATATGACCTCTGATTGGAGTTGGATATTGTCAGCTGCTCCACTGTAGTGAGATGCAGGAAATAATTTTTGTTGCTGGGCTTTGCATTCTGCTTGTCTTTAGTAAAGGATATTGGATGAAGGGGCACAGCCATTATGGAATGCGAGTTTATTCAGGATGGTTTTATGGAGCTAATAGATTTTTGTAAAGTAGGAAACCCAGTAGCATCTTCAGTTTGCAAGACATCAGGGCAAAGTCTAGATTATACTTTTTGAGGGGGAGAGGGGCTTCATAGTTTGTAGATTTTTTTTGTCCAACCCTAAGTTTTTTAAGATTTTCAGTTATTTAATTTCTTTTGAACTGACACTTCTAGAATTATTTTCTGATTTTATTTAAATTATCTTTGCACATTAGTTTCTAATGCACAAATATGTTGCACACTGTTAGGGCAGCTTGTTAGCTTCCTGTTTCTTCTGCAGAGCCAAAGTCACAGTTCATTTTCTTCTCGTTCCGGTTATTTCAAACACGCCTCTTTTTTTAAGATTTAAGACTTTAATCTGTGCAAATCACATTTATTTAAAATCTACTTTCAGGAGCCCTGCTGCATTAGTAGAAATGTGTACCCCTGAGCTCTGATACAGTCTTGGGTTTCTGGTCTCGGAAGGAATGGGTCTGGCTGCAAACTAGCAAGGGAGAGCTTAAGTCCCTCTACTGCTGCCGCCCTCTAAGCTGTTGGGACAGAAACCAGGGAAATGAAATGTATTGTTCTGTATCAGTTCAGTTAGACGCAAAGGGAGCAAGCTTTAAATATGGTCATTGTTATCTGAATAAGATAGAAAAATCAGAAAAAGTTGCTGCTTGTGGAAATTCAGACAGCAGGTTACTTTGAACTGCAGGACATCCTAGCCAGTGCTGATGGATGATGGTTCAATGTAGGAGATGTTTGTACTTAAGACTGTAAGTTCATCTTTCCCACGCGCTTTTTATGCGCCTTTTTTTGTGCTTGCCCTTGTCGCTTAATGGTACTATTGTATTGCAAATTAAATGTTGCGCTAAACTTGCAATCCTACTGCAAAAGGCAAGAATGGTCAAGCATTTACAAAAGGGGAACTTCTACCCTCAGAATCAACATATTTGAATGTTTGGAATCTGGGCGCATTGTCAAGGCAATGTCACTCTGGCTAACTTGAGCATCCTTTCCAAAATGATTGTATATTGTGGCGTTGAGCAGATCTAAAGGTGGAAATCCTGCACCAAACCAGCAGTCCAGTAAGTGTCCGAATCAGTTGATGTACATTTGGGCTAGATTCCATTTAGCATTTTTCCCTAAGAAGCGACGGTCTTCACCCAATGTCAATTATCCAGCAAAATGGCTCCCTATAGCTGCCATCTATGATGTGAAAGAAACCCATTTTTCAAGTGTGACTATTTTAAATTTATCTCATTGTAATCTTGAAGCACTTTCAAAATGACCTTAACTTGAAACTAATATCCTTTGTGCCTTTAATTATAGAGCATTGTAATATGTTTTGTATTTGTAATCTTAGTGTATTTTTCAACCCTACGTGGGACTTTGGATCATAAATTATTGATCTAGTTGACCCCACCTAGTCACACTGATATGACTGTCTACACCAGAGATAAGCAGATGCAATTCTATTATTCTTTAATTAAAGGGACCTGGTTGAATATGTGTTTCTAACAAAAAAGATTTCTGATTGCATGACAGTGCCTTGCAGCACCATTTTTGTTTCTTTATTGAAAATATTCAGAGTTGCGCAAACCATTATGAACAAGGTGTTTCCCAAAACCATTGCTTCAACACTGTGATAAATCTTGGCTTCAGTGAAGATAATCTTCTTTTTTCAGCAAAAAAACATCTTCAGTGAAACTGACCTCATCTTTTTGACCTTGTAAGTAACTGCTGTGGCCTTTCAGCAGGCTTTTCCCCTGTTTTCTAAATCATCTTGTACTGTCTTGCACATCTGAATACACATCAAGGAATCTTGCAATTCAAATCCTGGGCAACACAGGTGCACAGCTGGTAGAGCTGCTGTCTCACAACGCCGGAGACCCGGGTTCAATCCTGACTGTATGGAATTTGCACATTCTCCTTGTGATTCCTCTGAGTGCTCCAGTTTCCTCCCACATCCCAAAGACATGTTTGTTAGTTAATTGGCCCTCTGTAAATTGTTCCCTAATGCGCAGGGAGTGAATGAGCAAGTGAGATAACATAGAACTACCTGTATTGTGAATGGGTGATTGATGGTCAGCATGAACTCAGTGGGCAGAAGGGCCTGTTTCCATCCTGTATCTCTTTTTTTTAAACTGCCTTCGTAAAATTGGGATAAAAAACTCAATTGGCTTTTTGATTTTGGAGATAATTTGAAGATCGTGGAGGAACTCTGGATAGTGAGCTTATTTGATGAGTGCATGTATTTAGTTCATGAATGACTTGTATGTCACTGCACATACATGGAGTTGGACTGTGGTGAATATGTGCAAGGGCTTTTTGAGTTCATTTGCAAGAGCATGAATGTAAAGCCATGAGTTTTATCCAGCTTTGTGAAATAAAAAGGAGATGATCAGAAACAACCAAGCTTCCCCCCCCCCCCACCCCCCACCCCCATAATCTTGAAATTTGTTTTTAATGAATCTTTAAAGAAAAACTACTTATTAACACAAGATTTGGGCATTAATTGGGCTGTTGGTTTGATGAAGCACTTCGGTCTGCAATGTTAAGACCTTCTCAATGGAATGAAACATGCCACTGAATTTTGCACAAGGAGATTTCAATCTCTGTCTTTCCATATTTAAAATATGTATGTTTAACATCAAGATTCTTTTTGGTAGATGCGGCATTTTGATTTTGGCAAGCTACTTCTATATTTAACTTTTCTGTATGCCTATGAGGTATATTTTGCTGTTGAGAATTTTGTATGGATACACTTGAAAAACAGCAATCCAATAAAATAATTAATGTGCTTTCAAGTTGTGAAAAGCTATGTCAGCCAGATTGCAAGGTATCTTTGGGGCATTTACAGCCTTCACAGATGCACAGAAATACTGCTTTGTTATTATTGGTTTTTATTTCTTCCTATGCCTATTCCCACTGCTAAGGAGTCCAACTTCATGGATATCCCAGTTTAATTTGTGCTTTAGAAATCTTGGAAGTTTCCAATGCACTTAATGTCTCTGATCAGCCTGAGAAAGTCCTGGCATGAGTAAGAATCAAGACTAAGAAGTGAGCTTGGCAGTTAGTTGCTTCATCCTTGTCGCTTTATTTTAAGGTATTAATAATTTGGGTAATTGTCTTTCGAGTGAAAAATATTATACTTTCAAATAACCAGGGGCTTGCTATAGATCAACTGGTCATTGTGAAGCCAACCCTTGCAGTCCAAACTGGTTTCAGGTGGATAGAATGATGTTCAAGTCACTCAACTATTGCAGTTTTTGTTTGCAAATAATTTTTGTGCTGACTTTTGTCGGTGATCTTAGTTCTTTTCCTGGCTGTGTTATTTTTAGCACTATAGATTCCACCTTCCACACCACCCCCCCCCCCCCCCCCCTTTCCAGCCCTTGAAGAGGCCATTTGATGTGTTGTGACCTTTAATGTATTGTAGAGTGATGGGTACTGGGGAGTGAATTATAAGACAATAATATGTGCTCAGATGACAGAATGAAGAGTGTATTGTTAATCTCTACTGTGTGAACTCAGCAAGGTTATTACCTTAGGTTCCACCTTCTGTGTTAAAGCTTTGTATTATGTGTAGAGTTTATGTCATGTTATAGTGTTTTTGTTTTTGAAGTCTGATTTAATCTGATCCTTTACATGTAGGAAATTTGAAATGCAGATATTTTCAGATCCAACGGTAATTTGGAAAAACTGTACAATGTGGCAGGTGCCAAGATACTTTGGTATCTGACTGCTGGAAGGTAATGCATACGACTGTTTAGTATGTGTTACAGCAATTCCATCCCTAACCATTATTCATCCCTAACCTTTCCAAAGAGCATTGTAATTATGCTGAGCAAGGCACCAAAAATATAGTTTGAAATTCCTCAGGTATTGTAGTCCCTTACTCTAGTGTAGTAGTTGTGGGGTTTTTAAACCTCATGCCATTATCAATGATGTAATTGATTATGTTAGATTGGTGCACACTTTTTACAGTTTATTTTTCCATTAACTCTTCTCGGTCCGCTCTCTTTCTGTGTGCAGCCTCAAGGGGGACAAAGAGTTGTGAATGATACTGTTCTGATACAAAAGTGGTGCTTCTGCTATTCATCTACACATCAAACCCTAAACCTGAATGCAATTTCTGACCCTCTTCTGGCAAGAACAGCCAGGCTGGGGGTTTGAGCGGTGGAAACTACAAAAGTGAACTTTGAGGTTGGAATAGGGCAAAAATAAATTTAGGTATGGGGAGAAAAGAGGAAAGAATTGTTTTTTATTGATAAATTATGTAAATAAAGCCACAGATCAACAACCAGTTTATAACTGCCTTGTGATTGTTGCTGCTGCAACTGGAATTTTCCCCATATTTAACAACTACCATAGTTTCCTGGTCATCTTGTAAATTAGTCAATACTCTGGGGAGCAAGATTTTCCAATTGCTGCAAAAAGAATCTTTTTGGAATTAAAAGCTTTTCCCTTTATACTTATCAGTGTTTGATCCATAAATTGGTACACAGTGTACATTATTCAGCGCCTTGCTGCATTGAACTTGTATATAATCTTAAAGAACAGCCCAATTGAGCATATAGGACAAATATCGATCACTGATAAATGAGAATTGCAGAAACACGCCCTTGATTTTTAAATTTACACCTGGGGGAATGTGGTTCAACTTGTTGAATCCCACCTACATGCAGTATACTTCAGTGAAAACAGAAATCATTGGATATACACAGCAGGTCTGGCAGCACTCGTGGAGAGAGGAGCAGGGTTAATATTTCAGGTTGATTTCTTTCATTAGAACTATTTTATCATACTTTAATTCTGATGAAAGGTGATCAACCTAAAATATTAACCCTGTTCCTCCCTCAACACGTGCTGCCAGACCTGTAAAGCATCTCCAGCATTCCTTGTTTTGTTTATATCTCAGATTTCCAGCATATGCCGTCTTTTGTTTTTTGATTACTGTATTCTTTAGCCTTGGACCTGTGTGTGTATTGGATCAAATTATGAGTCTTAATGCATGCATAAGAGCCTGAAGGCCTAGCTTGTATATGGAATCACTTCCTCAGTTTTATTTTGTTGAAAAGAAATTTGAAATTTTGGGTAAGTTGGAATGGGTGTCGGTACCTCCTAAGGAAACTCAATGACATAAAATTGAAAAAAAAACAAGCAGTGTTTAAAGGGCATATCAAAAAAATATAGGCGGCAAGAATCATTGAAGGTCACTTATAGATGTTGCTGTAGTCCCCGATTGACTAAAACCTGAAATGTGAGCTGAACTAAAAGTAATGATGTTGATAGTTTTATTTTGCCATGATCTAGTACTTCCAAAAAGTAATTTATACCTGACAGAAAACTCTTTTATAAATTAGTGATTGAAGACCAGGGGCCCATCTTATTACTGTCACCCAGTGACAACTGCATTCTGCTTAAATAATTGAATAAAGCAGACACTGTTCTGTAACTGATACTTCCTGGTCCCTCCTTTAAAGTTGGCTAACCATTTGGAGGTAGAGTTCCTCTAGAATAAATAGTTCCCATCAGGTGACTTTTGCCTAGCACATTCTAAGGATTGGATTCAAAAGCTAAAAACTTTAATTTTACATTGAATTCTTTTATTATTGGGTCCAGTCAATAGTGTAATCATCAAACCTTGAGGCTCTTCTTGTGCAAAACAAAAAAAGGCATCCATTTACCGTGCAGTACCCCAAACCTTTTCATTTGTAGTATTTTAAATGAAATTATTCCTTTTGTTTAGCGCCTTGTTTGTCAACCTACTGACTGTATGTCTGTATTTAGTTTAGGAGAAGGGCAAAATAGGGACACTGTATACTGTGACTGTAACTCTATGTTAATCAAACAGGAAACGCAAATAACGTCCGCTGTTACGTGTGCGTGCGTGTGTGTTGCAGTAAATTTGAATTGTCACCGATTTTAAGTTTGCTCTCTTTTGATTGGAGGTCATAAAACATTGTAAAACAAAAAATAAATCTGTGGTTCTATCTGTGTTTCCTTGAAGCACTAGTCTTTGTATAAAGGATGTCGTTTTATACAAGAAAGTGTTTGATTTCTCAAATAATCAAGCTTCTGCAAGTCACGCACTCGCGATCTAACAACTTGAATCATTTTCGATCAGCTTTCCAAAGCACTTTGTCAATACTTAAAGCTGGTGCAGTGATTAGTGGTTGTTTCGCTGATTTACTTAACTTGATAATCGATCACTTCTATAGTCAGTTGATTATTATCAGAATTTGTCATTTTTCACTTAAAACACCAAAAATACTTTTATTCGAAATTCCTTTTTTAATAAATAATCCTGTAACATTTATAAATCATTTTCAAAAACTTATTTCATTTTGGAGGAAAAAATAAATTTTAGCCATAGCCACTCTTAATTTCACACAATCTTTTGGATTTGTGACTCATATCAAAATGTTTAGTACTTTTAATATGAAAAAACTTCCAAAATATTTCACAAACAGGAAAATATTTTTGAGGGAAGTGAAAATCTAACACTGGCTGAATGGTAGATCAAAGGGATGTAGCTTTAAGAGTTGTTTTTTACTTTTTTGCTAATTGAAACGCAAAGGATGATAGTGCAGCATTTGTTTATTTCCTGATGAACAATTTGGCCTTCCCTCTGCTTTGAATACAGCATTGGAAAATTAGCTGTATCCCTAGCTTAATGTATCTGCTCCAGCAATAATGCGAGCATTGGAAGGCAGTTTAAAGAAATAAGTAAAATGTAGCAGAGAGGTGCTTTTTTAATTAATAAAATATTAATAATATGTAACAAGGCAGAATAGCCATTCTCTAATCTAAAAGATGTCAGTGAGCTATCACCTTGAACTGCTGAAGTCCTTCTGGTGGAGGTACTCTCACAATGATTTTGGCAGGTAGGTTCTAGAATTTAAAGCATTGATGATTAAGGTACAGAGACACATTTCCAAGTCTGGATGGTGTGAAATTTGGCTGGGAGTGTAGGCGGTGGAGTTCTCGTGCACCTGCGACCGTTGTCCTTTTTGAGCAGTCATGTTTGTGAACATCGAAGGTTTTGTTAAGAAGTCTTGGCAATTTGCTGCAATGCTTTGTGTAAATGGTACACATTGCAGCCATAGTGGAGAGAGTGAATGTTTCAGCTACTGGTTGGGATGTCAAACAAATGGGTTGCTTTGTCCTGGTTGGTATCAAAATGGGCTGTTAACTGTAACTGCACTTGATTTCCTTTTTAGCCTACTTTTTTTTAAAAGAAGCCCTCCACACTTGTGATGACCTAAATATAATTTTATCAGATTTCAGGTAAAGCTAATGCCACACAATGCATTTTCACAATGTATTCAGCAAGCTAAAAGGCTTTTATTTGAAAAGCATTTGTTTTGTCTTAAACCAAATGTTAATGGACCCAAATCTGTAGCATAAAAATCAGCGCAAATTTCCAAGTGGACCGTATGCCATGGAAACATTCACACTGGTGCGGTAAGGAATGCTTATGCATTATGACAAAGTGTGTCATTATGGCAGCTTAACTCTGAATCTGGCTGTTTTGTACCTCACTTGGGCCGAGTTCAGTTTCAGCATTTGGTACAAATGATGCGAAAGTTGAATTTCTGCAGCTGACATCCTTCATCTTCAGAGTGTGGGGAAAAAAAGTAGCAAAACAATTTAAACAATCTGTTCGTAATGCATGCTTTATCTGTGCCCAGTCGTGTCTCAAATGTCTGCACACTTGTAAGTGATTTTCTGCTTTACGTGAAAATATTAACCTCCATTCACTGCTATCCCTTTAAAGTTGCTATCTGAATTAGTGCAGTGCAATGTTGTGTGGAATATAATTCTTGTGCCCCTTCTCGGTAGAACTTTGATCTTCTCCATGCATCTGAGACTATTGTGAGTATGTTCTGCAGTCTAATGTGAGAGAAGTTAGGTGCATCACAAGTGTACAATTTTGAAGCATTTCCCCACTGTAATTTCCCCAAATATTCTATGGTGCTTCTTTAAGCCATTTGTCGCTGAAAGCTCTACTCTTCCATGGTATACGTATCTTGAATTGAAGAACAGTACATTATGTGCTACAGTCCAAAAATTGACCTTTTCAGGTTTCAGCAGAACTGTTTAGCATTAAAAGAATTTGTATTACAATCCAAAAGCTGTTAGAAATTTTCGCAAGCAATTGTATTTCGTCAGCTTTATCCTGGTATCTTGCAGTTTCTAAAGGTTTAAATTTAAATGTACTGACAATGTTTAGGATTTCTTTCCTTCCCCTCTGCCTGGGTGCAAAATACATGCAAAGTGCAATACATTAATCACACCCTGCACTTGCATATACTTCCTCTCCAGATCATGTAAATGGCCTGGGAATGCTTCAGGACATTTCAAGACCTTGGGATATTCAGGAAGATCAAGCAGCTGTAGGTTTCTCGGACCTGTAACAGCCTCTGGCTTCTGCATGATGATGGGGGTTTGTTAACCTAACACGGCAGAAAGAAAATTACTAATGACAAACTTCGGATTTTTGGCCAGCCTCAAAACTCTTAGGATTTTGTGGAACTTCCCAGCATAGACTTTTCTATATGCCCTCTAAGGTGCCCACCAAGTGTTACCCTTGGGAACTAAACCCATAGGCTGGGAACTCTCTTCCTGACTGATTTAAGTGGCACCCTTTGGCCTTCTGCAAGTGCAGGCCAGGACATGCCCCAATGCCCAAGCAGTATTACAGTCAGTGATAATTTCCACAATTTTTCCCCAACCCACGAGCTTGCTTTCCATACACAAGGGGTCAAGAACATTGGACTTCCTTGTTATTCTGAGGATCTTGCTAAAAAATAATTGTCCAAGTTACCCTTTTGTGTACCAGCTCCTATCGTTGAAAATTAAGGAAAAATATGTTTTGTATTTTGCACCATTAGCAGTCTTCCTCCATGTTTAGGATAGAGGTAGTCGGCAAGCTCTGTCTATGCTCGACTTGCGTTTCACAGCCCTACATGGAGGGCATGGAAAAGCTGAATAAATGTTGTTTGCTCACTTGATTTCAGTGATAGGATACCTTCAAATGAATCTCATCATCTTGCTAGACAGCATTGTTGTCATTTGCATTTCAGTCAAGTGTTAAAGAGCATTTAGACCTGAATGATGTGAGTGTGATTTATTGATCATATTTCACCTTTTGAGCTGGTGAATTACTTTAAAGCAAATTGGTACAAACATTATTTTTCTGTGTTTGTGCCAAACATCTAAACATGCACAGTATTGGCAAAGGATGCTGTTTTTTATGTCTCATCCGTGAGGTTAACCTAGGATGCAATGTGTGGTAATTACAAGGTTGTGTTTCTGGATTGAAGACCCAGCAGTTTAGGGGCACTGTGAAAGACCATTATAATTTATACTACAATGAATATAAAATGCAAATCCCTCTTTACACCCTGCTTTTGTGTTCAGAAACTGGTCAATTTTAGAGTATGGTGCACAGGATTTGAGGCTTGCCTTGAAGTATATTCCTTTCAGTGGTTGAAATTATTTATTTTAACAAATGATGACATTTTAAGTTGCAGTGGGGAGAATGTGAGACATTTTAGTTGTACACAATTTGCATAGAAAAAAAATAAAATGTGGAAATGCTGGCAACCTAAAGAAAACCACAAATGGTACAAACGCAGGTCAATGGACCTAACTTTATCTTTTTAGATGCCGACTGATCTGCATATTGCCACTATTTTCTACTTTTAATTTCACTGTGTGTGTGGACTGCTTAACAATATACTTCACTAACCTAAAGAAGAAGCTTCCGTTGTTTGGAGGGAAAAACTTTATATACTCTTCGAGTATGTAAGCTAGATACATGCTAAAGTGGAGTATAACTGCATGTCTTAGGCTATTTAGAGAAATTCTCAGAAAATCCCCACTTCTGATAAGGATGGAGGTAAGCCCCAGTCCCTCAATTTCAAATTTTTTTAAATAAAAAAAATAACATGCACATATTATATACCTCATGAAAATGTGAATATGACATTAATGATAAACTGACTTCTGGATCGACTATCAATGATAAATAATCGCATTTGTTGTAGCTTGCTGATTTGATTTTTGCAAGCAGTTTTTTAACCTGTAGGTGTAAATTTTGTTTAGTTTGAAACTGTTAATTGGTCTGAGGACAGTAAAATGTAATCTTAATAACGATGTGCTGCCTCAAAAAAGCTGACCCATAGCGTGTTTAAAATGCGTGAATCTTGTGTTTTTATACAATGTACGGAATTCCAAGTGCAATACTCCACTGTCCCTCTTTACAGTAGTTTTCTTGATGGACTTATTCGTATACGTTCGTGTGTAAGTACGATAACAGACCATTATTGTCTTGACTTTTTTTCTCCTGTGATCAATATGAATTGCATTATGTTGCTTTTAAAAACTGCTCCAGAGCCTTTGTACATGTATTATATTATAATTATATATATTTGTGTACTGGAGAAAAACTACTGTAAGTTTTGTACTGTCATGGCTGAAGGTCTACTAAAATAAACTTGAGAAACTCAGGAACCCGTTGACAAGTTGGTTATTTTCAAAATCACACTACACCCATGATTTGGTGCTGTGTAATCACATTATTTCATGTAAACATGGCCGGATAGATATCCACAAATGTGCCATAATTGCAAGGAAGTTTTTTTTTTAAACTTGAACAATCTAATAAAGATCTTTCATACACAGTGCGTTTCACATCCCAGCAAGTGGCAAAGCATTTCACACATTTTGTAGCACAATCAATGTTGGTGCACAGGCAAATGTGGCTGCCAATATGCGCACAAGGGCCCACAATGAGCAAGGAGGTAAAAGACCATACCGTTTATATTGGCCAAGGGAATTTCTTGCATTTATATAGCGCTTAATTTTGTCTCTTAGAAACATTCAACCTGCTTCGCACAAACTGAAATGCTTTGGGAGCATTCCCTCTTGCAAGCAAATGCAGTTACCATTTTGCGCACAAGGTACCACAAACTGCAAATGAGGTAGCTAGTTAATTTGGTTTTGATAGAATGAATAATAGAATGTTAACCAGGACACTGAGGAGAATTTCTCTGCACTCCAGATAACCTGTGGAACCTTTTATGTCCACCTAAGATTGCAGTTTGTGTAACAACTCATCTAAAAGATGCCATCTCTAACTATGCAGCACTTCCGCAATACTTAGATAATGTGCTTGAAATGGGGATGAGATTTAACTGGAAGGTTTCTGACTTGGGAGTTTTGCCATTGAACCTCACGCTATCATGTTGGGAGAGACTGAAAACAACTGCTACACCTACACAGCAGACAAAACCAGCCGACATTACATGTTTTCGTTCAAATGAATCCTCCCTCAACATAACCTCACCTAATGCAGTATGATTGAGAAAGCTACAACAAAGTCTTACGGCATGCATTTCTGCATTTATTTTAATAAATTTTAGCCCAAATTTGAATTTGCGTTGATATTTTAAATGTAATTTTCCGTGTACGCTTGTGAGAATAAGGAATCATGAGATTTGTACCGATTCAGTTGACACACATTTAAATGTGTGCGAAGCTAAATTTCAAGTTTAAGTTTAATGTCTTCCTTGCTGGTGTAAACCCTTTGAAAAAATATAAATGAAGTTTGTTCAGCACCGGTCTAGTTTCTAGTGAGCCCACAACACAAAATAGCAGATGAACTGACCATTTCCCTCCAACGACAGTTGTAAAAATAGTCAACTTGAACAAGGTGCTTGACAGATATAATTGGACAAAGCAAAAATTACCTTGTTTTTAACATGCAAAGCACCTCACCGAGCTATCTGTCAATGTCAAAAATAGATAATTCCCTTTTTCACCCATGATAACCATCACCTTGATGAGCATAAAGTTCACCTGTTGAATCCTATCTGTTGTAGGCTGGTCTGTGGATCAATTCCTGTCACTTCCTACTCCACATCACCTTAAACCTTGTAAATGGAAAATAATAATCTGGGAGGTCATCACCAGCACTGTCACCAAATTGACATTAGCAGTCTTGGGTTCTGATGCAGAAGAAGATTACTCTCTTGAGAACATTTTGCATCCAGTCCAGACTGAAGCAATTGAAGGATCTGGCAAGAAAAGGAATAAATGAGACAGTAGTGTAGAAGAATCTCAAATATACATTGAACCAATGTTTCTGCTTTGCAGGAGTTGATTTGGACGGTTTATTTAAAGCAAAAACCTTTCCAAGCACAAGTTTCCCCAAATGCTAGTTTAGTATAATTACAAATCTTGCCTTATGGTTAAAATAAGGCTCTGATTTATGTGGACCTTTTGTGTGCTTTATGGCTTATAATGTATCAATGAAGTGTAGTCTATGATGAAAGACAATCAGTCAGAAGAAGGCTCCTGACCCGAAACATCACCTGTCCATGTTCTCTAGAGATGCTGCCCGACCAGCTGAGTTACTCCAGCACTTTGTTTTTGAATGTAATGAAAGACATGAGTTTTAAGGACATGTCTCACATTTCAGTCATTCTCAAAAAAGAAAGTACAAGGGGGTGGAGTGATTTAAGTGTTACTTTAGCATCATGTTTTTTAATAAAATTTTAATTAAAAACCTTGTTACTTGGTTGGATAATGTTGGGGCACTAAACCATACAGACCAGAAGAATCCCAGATTTAATCCTTGCGAGATAAAATGGGTTGGAATAAGTCCATGGTGGAGAGGATTGTGGAAGGAACAAGATTTGGGTCATGACTAAACAAGACTTGCATTCTTCACCATCAAAGAGGTAACAACGGCACCAAGCCTTAATTTCAAACACTAAAGTATATCGTGTTGCGATCCTTCCAAGAAGTGGGATTTTATGATGCATTTGCTGAGTTTTAGAAGATTTGGCGGATTTGCAAAGGGTTTAAAAGGGTTAATTGAAAGCCCAAAGAGCCAAATTTCAAACTGATTAACACAGAAATACACATGAACACTTGCGGTACGGTGGTTGATCAACATCTGTTATTGCAGTTGGATGTGTGCAACCCGAATCTTTACTACCCCTGCGTACACCAGACCATAATGTTCAAACTGGCTCATTGATGTGGTGGCTGGTTTCAACTTATCACGATGGTTATCTAAGTTTGACATTTCCACCCAATCCTAGTACATAATATGCACTCTTCTCACCAAAAATGAAAAGCACCAAGTAGTTACCGCAGCAGTTATTATTGCAGGTGGTATTGTCAATTAACTGTTTTTGCACAATTGACCGATTTGTGGGGAGGGATGTTTTCAAAGGCTGCAGTACATCGAGAACTGAAAAATAGTACGTTGACTCAGTTCATTATCTTCGAGATAATTAAAGAGCTACAACATATGATGGGTCTAGATCGGGCAGGTGCCAAGTTCAGTTCTGCCTCCTGAGTGAACTGATCTCAGGATAGCAATCAGGGAAATGCCGTTGGTTCAGTTGAGGGAGCTGGACTAATAACTAGAGTTCCTAGTGAGTCTGAAGAAGGGTCTCGACCCGAAATGTCGCCCATTCCTTCTCTCCTGAGATGCTGCCTGACCTGCTGCCTGACCTGCTGAATTTGGTGTAATTGGACTTTGGTACTTGCTCTGTTTAATTGCATTTTGTGAATAAATACCTTTGATTTGTACCAGCATCTGCAGTTATTTTCTTACACAAAGTTCCTACTGCTGATCACTATACAGTAACCCAAGTTGGGGAAGAAACGTCTTAGACTTTTGAACATTTAATTTTTTTTTTGCGAGAGTAAGAATGGCAATAATTAGGTTGCATATTATGTTATTTCTGGTTTCTCTCCTGAAGGATTGTGGTCATGAGATGTGGTTTGAGCATCTGCTGCCCTTGGATACCTTGCCTCAACTGTCATTCATTGAGTGTGCCTGAACAGTGTCGTTGGTCTGTCCCAACTGGTCATTATGTAGTTTTTGCAAACATGTACTTGGCAGTAAGGAACACTGGAGTGCCATCAGAAACTCAAACTCAAGCTGATTTTATCCCATAGACTGGGGCCCAAAATGGGACCACATCTACCTTACACCATTTAGTTACCAGTTGAACAATGTAGTTACAAAAACAGGTGCTTTATAAAATTGTGTATATTTACTCATGTAGGCTTAAAAATCTGAAATGAATGGAAGTTTAATTTTTCTTAAAGCCCGAAAGATTACATGTAAAATATGGTGAAAGAATAAATGCACCTTATATAAACTTTGTAGGTTTAGAAACCTTTTATTTCCTTCCTGTAATTGTGTTGATCCATTGAAAAAATGCAGAGACGAAGTGAAACAGATTAGATTTTTTAATTTGGTGTAATTGGACTTTGGTACTTGCTCTGTTTAATTGCAGCAGAATAATCTTGCAGCAGACAATGGTTTAATCACAGATAAATAACAAAGTGCTGGCAGAGCAGATATATTCTCAGATATATTCAGTAGACAGTAGAGTGCTAAGAAATGCCGATGAACAAAGGGACCTTAGGCTTCAAGTCGACAGTCCCGTGAATTTGGTAACAGCAGTAGATAGAGTGATGAAGAAAGCACATTGTATGCTTGTCTTCTTAAGCATTGAATATAAAAATTGCCAAAGGCTCATTTCTATACTGCAAAATTCAATGACAATTGCTACTGAAAGGCAACAGGATTAGGAGTTAAATAAATGAGTTAATGCTTTACAAACTTAATTAAAATTAAAACATCTTTCCTCAAAAAAAATGTTGTTCACATGATGAAGTCTTTGTATTCCTCTGCTTTCCATATTGGATTTGTAGCATGTATGTGTACTTGGTTTTATTTTTATGGGATGTGGGCATTGGGAAGGTCAGCATTCATTGCCCATCTCTAATTGCCCTTCAGAAAGTAGTGGTGATACACTGCATTGAAGTTGTGCAGTCCTTCTGTGAAGGCAGTGTGTAGGGATCTCCAGGATTTTGACCCAGTGATGGTGAAAGAACAAGTCAAAATAGTGTCCAATTCGGAGGAGAGCCTGCAGTTGGTGATGTTCCTGTGTCGGCCAGAGGGAACAAGCCTTGGGTTTGGCAGGTGTTGTCTCAGAAGGCGTGAATATATATATATGTATATATTTTTTAATTAAATATAAAAGAAGGCATGAATATTTTTAGATACCAAAGAGATCTCGGGATTTGTAGCACTGAGGCCATAAGCTCAACCATGATCAGAGCAGGCATGATGTTCTTGTTTATTTCTTCTGTTCACAGTGAGTCTCTGTAATACATTTTATAGATGGTGCACATTGCGAACAGTATTTGCCAATAGTTGAGGTGATGAATATTTAGCCAGGTGAATAAGGTGCTATTTAAGCATGCTATTGTGTCCTGGATGGTATTGTGGATATTTGGTCCTGCATTTACCAAGGCAAATGAAGATTATTTTTTCGTTCTACTGATGTGCCTTGTGGAAGGGATTTTGTGTGGGTCTGGAATTGAGTCATCTAGGGCAAGATACCCACAGCTACATTGTAAATAACACTAGTTTTGTTAAATTGGAGACGCAAGGTACTACAGATGCTGGAATCTTGAGCAGAGCGGGGACTGAAGAAGGGTCCTGACCTGAAACATCATCTGTCCATTCCCTCCACAGATGCTGCTCAACCCACTGAGTTCCTCCAGCACTATGTAGTTGTGTTACATTTAGTCAATGGTGACCTCCAGAGAGTTAATCATGGGAGGTTTAATTATGGCTAAAGGTCAAGGTTAGGTAGTTAGTGATCGCGTTGGTGATGGGCATTGGCTGGCACCTTTGCAGCACAAGTGTACTTTGACAATTATCAGTCTAAGCCTGGACATTACCATGTTACAGTTGCAGAAAACCCGACTTCAAGTGGTTTATGGACTTTCACACATTTAGTGTGTAAGCGCTGTGATTTACATTTCTCACTCTTGTCTCTCAGGGGTGTTTTAAATGTTAACTGTCTGCACTAAGTGAAGAATAATTATGCTGGAAATGGGGTATGGGGAGAAGGCAGGAACGGGGTACTGATTGAGAATGATCAGCCATGATCACATTGAATGGCGGTGCTGGCTCGAAGGGCCGAATGGCCTCCTCCTGCACCTATTGTCTGTTGAAATAGCTTGAGACTATTTTGGTATACTTGTGATTGTTACTGGTACTAGTCTCCAGAGTTTGAAAAATGTAAAGTGGTTTGATCAGTTTTATGTGACTGCTTGTTGCTGACTAGAAATGTTTCATTTTGCTCCATACAGCAGCACTAATTGTCTCTTCCATTTACCTTATGTTTTGGTTTTTTTTAAAGGTGGAGATTGACAGATGCTTGATTAGAAAGGGTGTCAAGAGTTATGGGGAGAAGGCAGGAGAATAGGGTTGAGTGGGAAAGATACAGTAGATCAACCATGATTGAATGGCGGAGTAAACTTAATAGACAATAGGTGCAGGAGTAGACCATTTGGTCCTTCGAGCCAGCACCGCCATTCAATGTGATCATGGCTGATCATTCACAATCAGTACCCCATTCCTGCCCTCTCCCCATACCCCCTGACTGTTATCATTAAGAACTCGGTGGGCCGAATGGCTTAAATCTGCTCCCATGACTTATGAACTTGTTTTATTCCCCATGCACACTTTTTGTATGAATGTTACCAACAAGCACAGAATGGAAAATGTTTAGGTTTAATCTGGACATACTGCATATACAGGGGATACTACATTTCCTCTTCCATAGACAACCAATGTGTTTGCAAATGGTTCCTATCTAAATGGAAATATATAGTGATGCCAGAGATGGTGAAATAGAACCAAAAATACTGGAGATGGTCAATGGGTCAGGTTGTTTCTGGAGAGAGAAACCCATCCTCTTCCATCTATATCCCTCTCCTGGCTTTACATTTCATTCCACCTCTTCTCTCCTTATCTGACACCCTTTTGTTTCCTTTTCATCTCCAGCCTTTTGTCACTTACTCCAGCCATCTGCCAATCCATCCTCCCCTCACCTGTATCCACCTTATCACTTGCCAGGCATTGTCACACCCCCAACTCCTCACTTCCAGCTTCACACCTCCCCCCCCCCCCCCCCCCCCCATACTCCAATCAGTCTGAAGAAGGGTCCCCACCCAAAATGTTGAGTGTCCATTTCCCTCCACAGATGCTGCCTGACACAAAGAGTTTCTCCAGCACTTTGCAGAGAGAAACATGGTTAGTTTCGGATCAATGACCTTTCACCAGAGGTAGAGGGAAAAACAGGAAATAGCACCGTGCGTCTGAAAGAGCTGCTCAAAGGGTTTGTCACGTTTATGCCTTTTGGCTTTACTTCTTGTTTTGGAAGAACAGCCACACTGCATTGGGAGCTGGCCTGCACTGTACAAAACACAGAAACTCCCAGGTGTCAGCCTGCAGGACTAGCTTATTGTATTTATAGACACTAGTGAGCTTACCCCCAACAGTTGGGTCGCACAGCCAGAGTTTTGTCGGCTGTTGTTTCACTGAGTGTTTACACTGTGAGATGGTACTGTTGGGGAAGAGCCACCTGTGTTCTTGCAGTGGGACGATGCCAACAGTGAACTGGCCAGTCCAACTTGGTTATTTTTAGTGTTGCCTCCAGAGGGCCCTGTTTCATAAGGTACATGAGTTGCTATATATAAAATGACAAGTACGTTCTTGTTTGACATATAAACCACTGCTTTTGTCTAATGCCATACTTTAGGATCGAGGATTTTGGTTCTGGGGTATCTGATGAGGTCATTGTGGGGACCACAGACAGTCCCACATGTGGGGCACAAGATGCTTGATTTTATTCTGAGGCCTCTCCAAATGCCTGTTTGCCTGCCTCTGTTTATGGGCCAGGTCTTAGTGGAATCCCAAGTGCTCCTCGACTTTTGAGCGGTCTTGGCCTAGAGGTTCCCAGCAGATGGTGGGGATGTTGATATTTCTCAAGGAAGTTTTTAAAAGATCCTTTTTTTACTCTGTTCGTCTGGTAATTTCCTTCATGGAGCTCAGAATAGAACGTCTATTTCAGGAGTCTAGTTTCGGGCAGAAAAACAATGTAACCTGGGCAAAAGGAGCCAACTGAGTTTAGCTTGAGCCTCATAATTTCTACTAACTTTAACAAGGTGCTACCACCAGATGTATCTTTCCCTCCCCTTGCCTCTCTTCCCCACTCCTCTGAAAGCATTCCCTATGGACATTTCCCTTCTCAATTCTGTAGTCCACCCTTTCATCAGCACGAAACACTTCCCTTTATTGCACTGTCCTTTGTAACTGCCATGCAACACCTATCCTTTCCCTTCCCACCAACCAAGGACATAAACAATCATTCTAAGTGAAGCAGTGATTCACCTGTATTTCTTCCAGCCTAGTGTACTGCATTCAATGTTCACAGTGTGGCCTCCTATGCCTTGGAGAACCTAAATGCAGATTGGGTGGCTACTCTGCAGGACTTCTCTGCCCAGTCCACACAGACGACCTGGAGCTTCCATTTACCTGTAATTTTAACTCCATAGCCCACTCCCTTTCTGGATCATGTGCCTATCGCCTCCTGCACTACCCTAACGAGGCCCAGTGTAAGCTTGAAGAACAGCATCTCATCTGTATGGGCATGTTGTAGCCTTTGGAACAATATTGAATTCAACAATTTCAGATAACTTGCATTTACTGTTTGTATTGAAATTAGCCAGTTCTGCCATTAATTTCATTCATCTGTAACGGTAGTTCAACTCTTCTCTCTCCTCAGACACTGCTTGATCTGTTAAGCATTTCCAGAATACTTTTGGTTTAAGGCCTCAGCAACGATTCTGACCTGCATTTCACAGCTTCTCTATGTCCCTTTTATTTTCTCTTTCTCTCAAACTACCCTCATTCAACTATCTATGACGTCGAGCGGAAGAGGAAGGAGGTGCTACAGCGGGAGTTTAGAGAGTTGGGAAAAACACTGAGAAGTAGGACGTCGAAGGTGGTTATCTCTGGACTGCTCGTGCTGGTGAGGCCAGGAACAGAGAGATAGAGGGTATGAATTTATGGCTGAGGGGCTGGTGCAGAGAGCAGGGATTTAGATTTCTGGACCACTGGGATCTCTTCTGGGCTAGGGGTGACTTGTACAAAAGGGACGGGTTACATCTTAACAGCAGGGGGACAAACATTCTGGCAGGCAAGTTTGCTAGTGTGACACCTGTGGCTTTAAACTAAGTAGTGGGGGGGAGGGGTTAACAAATTGTGAATATGAAGATGAGGTAAAAGGGAATACAGGAGATATTGCAAAAGACTCTCGGAAGAATGGGAACAGAAGTTCTAGAGGGGAAAAGAAATTAAGGGCAGGGCCAATTGTGACTGATGTGAGAGGGGAGGTAAATACAGAAGTTAAAGTGTTGTACTTAAATGCGCGTAGTATAAAAAATAAAGTGGATGAGCTTGAGGCTCAGTTAGTCATGGGCAAGTATGATGTTGTAGGGATCACTGAGACATGGCTACAAGAGGACCAGGGCTGGGAACTGAATATTCAGGGGTACACAACGTATAGAAAAGTCAGACAGGTGGGCAGAGGGGGTGGGGTTGCTCTGATGGTAAGGAATGATATCAAGTCAAGTCAAGTCAAGTCAAGTCAAATTTATTTGTCACATACACATATTCGATGTGCAGTGAAATGAAAGTGGCAATGCCTGCGGGTTGTGCACAAAAAGAATTACAGTTACAATATAATAAAGTTAATAAGTTACTAAACATAGCACAAAAAGTGTCGACAAAAATTTAGTCTCTGGGGTTATAAAAGTTGACAGTCCTGATGGCCTGTGGGAAGAAGCTCCGTCTCATCCTCTCCGTTTTCACAGCGTGACAGCGGAGGCGTTTGCCTGATCGTAGCATCTGGAACAGTCCGTTACTGGGGTGGCAGGGGTCCCTCATGATCTTGCTTGCTCTGGATCTGCACCTCCTGATGTATAGGTCCTGCAGGGGGACGAGTGTAGTTCCCATTGTGCGTTCTGCCGAACGCACTACTCTCTGCAGGGCCATCCTGTCCTGGGCAGAGCTGTTCCCAAACCAGACTGTAATGTTGCCGGACAGGATGCTCTCTACAGCCCCAGAGTAGAAGCAATGAAGGATCCTCAGCGACACTCTGAATTTCCTCAGTTGTTTAAGGTGGTAAAGGCGCTGCTTAGCCTTACCCACCAGTGCGGCAATGTGCGTTGCCCACGTCAGATCCTCTGCGATGGGCAATATTCATTCCCTTGCAAGGGGTGACATAGAATCAGGAGATGTTGAATCAGTATGGATAGAAATGAGAAATTGTAAGGGTAAAAAGACCCTAATGGGAGTTATCTATAGGCCCCCAAACAGTAGCCTCGACATAGGGTGCAAGTTGAATCAGGAGATAAAATTGGCGTGTCAAAAATGTAATGCTACGGTGGTTATGGGAGATTTCAACATGCAGGTAGACTGGGAAAATCAAGTTGGAAATGGACCCCAGGAAAGAGAGTTTGTAGAGTGCCTTCGAGATGGATTCTTAGAACAGCTTGTACTGGAGCCTACCAGGGAGAAGGCAATTCTGGATTTAGTGTTGTGTAATGATCCTGATCTGATAAGGGGACTAGAGGTAAAAGAGCCATTAGGAGGCAGTGATCACAACATGATAAGTTTTACTCTGGAAATGGAAAGGCAGAAGGGAAAATCGGAAGTGTCAGTATTACAGTATAGCAAAGGGGATTACAGAGGCATGAGGCAGGAGCTGGCCAAAATTGACTGGAAGGAGGCCCTAGCAGGGAACACGGTAGAACAGCAATGGCAGGTATTCCTGGGAATAATGCAGAGGTTGCAGGATCAATTTATTCCAAAGAGGTGGAAAGACTCTAAGGGGATTAAGAGACACCTGTGGCTGACAAGGGAAGTCAGGGACAGCATAAAAATTAAGGAGAGGAAGTATAACATAGCAAAGAAGAGTGGGAAGACAGAGGATTGGGACTCTTTTAAAAAGCAACAAAAGTTAACTAAAAAGGCAATACGGGGAGAAAAGATGAGGTACGAGGGTAAACTAGCCAATAATATAAAGGAGGATAGCAAAAGTTTTTTTAGGTACGTGAAGAGGAAAAAAATAGTCAAGGCAAATGTGGGTCCCTTGAAGACAGAAGCAGGGGAATTTATTATGGGGAACAAAGAAATGGCAGACGAGTTAAACCGTTACTTTGGATCTGTCTTCACTGAGGAAGATACACACAATCTCCCAAATGTTCTAGAGGCCGGAGAACCTAGGGTGATGGAGGAACTGAAGGAAATCCACATTAGGCAGGAAATGGTTTTGGGTAGACTGATGGGACTGAAGGCTGATAAATCCCCAGGGCCTGATGGTCTGCATCCCATGGTACTTAAGGAGGTGGCTCTAGAAATAGTGGAAGCATTGGAGATCATTTTTCAATGTTCTATAGATTCAGGATCAGTTCCTGTGGATTGGAGGATAGCAAATGTTATCCCATTTTTTAAGAAAGGAGGGAGAGAGAAAACGGGTAATTATAGACCAGTTAGTCTGACATCAGTGGTGGAGAAGATGCTGGAGTCAATTATAAAAGACGAAATTGCTGAGCATTTGGATAGCAGTAACAGGATCATTCCGAGTCAGCATGGATTTACGAAGGGGAAATCATGCTTGACAAATCTACTGGAATTTTTTGAGGATGTAACTAGGAAAATTGACAGGGGAGAGTCAGTGGATGTGGTGTACCTCGACTTTCAGAAAGCCTTCGACAAGGTCCCACATAGGAGATTAGTGGGCAAAATTAGGGCACAAGGTATTGGGGGTAGGGTACTGACATGGATAGAAAATTGGTTGACAGACAGAAAGCAAAGAGTGGGGATAAATGGGTCCCTTTCGGAATGGCAGGCAGTGACCAGTGGGGTACCGCAAGGTTCGGTGCTGGGACCCCAGCTATTTACGATATACATTAATGACTTAGACGAAGGGATTAAAAGTACCATTAGCAAATTTGCAGATGATACTAAGCTGGGGGGTAGTGTGAATTGTGAGGAAGATGCAATAAGGCTGCAGGGTGACTTGGACAGGTTGTGTGAGTGGGCGGATACATGGCAGATGCAGTTTAATGTAGATAAGTGTGAGGTTATTCACTTTGGAAGTAAGAATAGAAAGGCAGATTATTATCTGAATGGTGTCAAGTTAGGAGGAGGGGGAGTTCAATGAGATCTGGGTGTCCTAGTGCATCAGTCAATGAAAGGAAGCATGCAGGTACAGCAGGCAGTGAAGAAAGCCAATGGAATGTTGGCCTTCGTAACAAGAGGAGTTGAGTATAGGAGCAAAGAGGTCCTTCTACAGTTGTACCGGGCCCTGGTGAGACCGCACCTGGAGTACTGTGTGCAGTTTTGGTCTCCAAATTTGAGGAAGGATATTCTTGCTATGGAGGGCGTGCAGCGTAGGTTCACTAGGTTAATTCCCGGAATGGTGGGACTGTCGTATGTTGAAAGGCTGGATCGATTGGGCTTGTATACACTGGAATTTAGAAGGATGAGGGGGGATCTTATTGAAACATATAAGATAATTAGGGGATTGGACACATTAGAGGCAGGAAACATGTTCCCAATGTTGGGGGAGTCCAGAACAAGGGGCCACAGTTTAAGAATAAGGGGTAGGCCATTTAGAACGGAGATGAGGAAGAACTTTTTCAGTCAGAGAGTGGTGAAGGTGTGGAATTCTCTGCCTCAGAAGGCAGTGGAGGCCAGTTCGTTGGATGCTTTCAAGAGAGAGCTGGATAGAGCTTTTAAGGATAGCGGAATGAGGGGGTATGGGGAGAAGGCAGGAACGGGGTACTGATTGAGAGTGATCAGCCATGATCGCATTGAATGGCGGTGCTGGCTCGAAGGGCTGAATGGCCTACTCCTGCACCTATTGTCTATTGTCTATCAACCAGACAGGTCTGTAAACAGTAGAATACATTGTAAACCTGCCTTGCCCTCTCTAAGATGTGTGTTTTGTTCAATCTATCCCTTCCTTGCCCTTTCTGCAACTTAAAACATTTGTTTTTTCACTTTTCCAGTTTAAACGTAGGATCATTGACCGGAGATGCTAACTCGCTTTCCCTTTCCATGAATTCAGCCTGGTCTGAGTGTTTACAATGGTTTTTAAATTTTTTTATTTCATTCCCTCTCCATGTAATTCTGTCCCTCTTCCTGACCAGTCTCAAACTGAACCAGACCGTCTGCAAACTTGGCGTCTGATTTGAACTCTGACCCCATTGCCACCACCTTACCAAGAGCACAAACCTAAACGTGAAGAGGGGAATAGAATGACCTTGCTTCCCTCCCTATTTCGCTAATCTCTTGCAGTTCTGTTTCTTATTTCTTTCTGACTTCTTGACCATCCTGTATGTTAATGTACTATTAGCAGGTGCGGGCTCTGAAGGCAGCTCCTCAACCTTTCTGCCTCTACGATTACGGTGCACTTTATTGTATTTTTGTTACAACTTCTTTGTGGTTACCTTGGTGCCCATTGTCGTTGCTGTGGGACTGGGTGCATTGCTGGGTTGAAGTGCAGGGTGGTGGGAGCCATCTCCAGGAGGCGGGAATTTGACCCGTGCTTCCATTGATAGACAGCCCGGGTCACGTGACCGCTGCTGACGCCCGCTGCCCGCTGGGTAGTGGGCCCCTTCACTGATCCGCCGCGGCGTCTCGCTCCGCCGCTTGAAGTAGTTCCCGGTGTTTCCAGACGCAAAAGGGCCGAGTTGCGGGAGCGGTGTTGAGCCGGCGCGGTGGATCAGCGCGGCGGGGCCGCCGCTGCCGTGATGTCGGCGCTGGATGTGGCATCGGGGGTTGTTTGCGCCAGTTGCGGGGCCTGAGCGCGGAGGTATAAAAGGCGCGAGCGCCTGCTTCTGTTTCTCTTTGTGACTCGTGCTGAAGATGGTGAGTGTGGCCGGAGCGCGGCCCGTGTCGCTGCCTCCTCCCGCTGCCGCCAGCGTCGCCCCGCTCCCCGTCTCCCCCCGCTCGTGGTGCTCCGTCTCTCCTCCCATCGCCCCCCCCCCTGGGAAGCGGGAGGTCGAAGCGCTGATCCGTTTGCGGGCCGAGGCCTACAGGCCGGGCCCGGCCCAGGAGCCCGCCTCCCCGCGGGGCAGGGCCGCCTTGCGCGGGCTCGGGGAGGCGGTTTGCCGGGTGGGTTGATGGTGACACCGTCTGTCAATTGCACTGCAAGGCAGCCAGCAGCAACGGCTGATGCCACATTTTGATGACATTTCGATATGATGTAACTCGAATTAATTTACTCACTATTGGAGATATACTTGTAGGACGAAGCGAGGAAACGCTTCCAAATACAAAAAGGCCTTTGTGTATTTAGAGCCCTGTTCCACAATCTGTACCTGTTTTAAATGTTAATATTGAATAAAACCATTATAGGCAGCTGAAAATGTAAACAGGAGCATAGTTTTTATTTCAGAGTTTTTAATTTCTAAAAACGGAAGCAAGAAACAGCCAACATCAATGGAGAATTCTAGAGAAACAAATCTAATCATTTGATCCTTAATCCCCAGAATGGTGCATAGTTTTGTTAATGCGAGTCAATTCTCCAGAGCAATGTGAATTTGTGTGCATGGAGGTGGTATGCAACTATGGTTTCCAGTTACATTTTGGTTAACATTTCTAATGTCCCTATAAAATGAATAGCTGTGTAGGAAGGAACTGCAGGTGTCGTTTTAAACTGAAGATAGATGCAAAAAGCTGGAGTAACTCAGCGGGTCAGACAGCATCACTGGAGAAAAGGAATGGGTGACGTTTCGGGTCGAGACCCTTCTTCAGACTGAGAGTCAGGGAATAGGGAAACAAGAATTCAGCCCCATGTCAAATATCCTGCACTAACACAGGCGAAGAACAATGTCAATTTGATGTGTTAGCACAGAGGCTAAATTACTATGTTAACAGGGGATGTTGTGGAGCATTGCTCCAAGAACATGTTTAAATCCTACTGTGGCAATAAGATAATTTAAATTCAAATGATTATATCTGAATGTCTTTTTTCCCCCAAAGAATTTGAGAAAAACAGAGCTGTTAGATTGTTAAACCCATCTGATTTGCTGGTGTCTGTGAATAAAAGTCTGCCATCTTTACCCCAGAGTGTCCTATGTGTGACTCGAGGCCCATGATTGTTGTTGATTTTTAACTCCCTGAGTGGGCAATAAATCCTGGTCTAACCCGCATTGAATACAATGAAAAAATGCCTATTTTTTAATTTAAGAACTGATAACTACAATGTATGGTTTATCCAATCTGATTGGCAAGCATGCAAAACGGCATTTCTCTGTACCTCGGTGCATTTGACAATTATAGAACTAATCCTTTTTTTCAGACTAAGAAGCGAAGGAATAACGGGCGAGCCAAGAAGGGCCGTGGCCACGTCCAGCCCATCAGATGCACAAACTGTGCCCGTTGTGTCCCCAAAGACAAGGCCATCAAAAAGTTTGTAATCCGAAATATCGTGGAGGCTGCTGCAGTTCGAGATATTTCGGAGGCCAGTGTTTTTGACGGTAAGTTACTATGGAAGCCTGCTTGCCTGCCCGTCCATTTTCCCCGCTGTTCTCATCAATAAGGGCTTGGAGGTTCTGTTGAAAAGCTTGGATTCTGCTGTTGATTGTTTGCTGTTCTTTCTTTATTTCCAGCGTATGTGCTGCCCAAGCTGTATGTGAAGTTGCATTACTGCGTCAGCTGTGCCATCCACAGCAAGGTGGTGAGAAACCGTTCTCGGGAGGCTAGGAAGGACCGAACTCCACCACCGCGTTTCAGGCCAGGAGTAAGTATTGAAAGGCTGTCTGTAATTATATCAGTCTAAGACCAGACACTTCAACTTTGATTAGTCATTGACCCTAATTGCTTGTGATATTGGGTTCCATAGAGATTATGGTGGTTCTTCAGAGTTGCTTCAAGCCAGGATATCTTAACTGGTTAGAAGATGCCCGCTGGGTATTTGGGAGAGTTGGTTGGATAAGGGAAGAGATGAATGATATGGAATTGCATTCCTTGACTGCGTCAGAATGCCTGAATAACCAGTTGTCTTTCCACCCCTGATGTGCAGATACACATAGATTCCAGGTTGTGGGACTGTTTTTAAAAATAGTGACTGCTGCTTTATGAGGAGGGGAGGTGACAAATTTCACTCGTCTACTTGATGAATTCTGAAGCACTCTGGTGTTAGTAATGTACAGGTGCTCCTCAACTTATGCTGGGATTACGTTCTGAGAAACCCATTGCAAACTGAAATATCGTAAGTTGAAGCATGGTAAGTCGGGGAGCATCTGTACATGGTGATTAGAGGTGTACAAAAAAATGTGTGCTCAGTTTATATTAATGGCAGGTGTGCAACAGAACACGAGTAAATATCTCAAATTTAATACCTGTTGAATGCTTACATTTGACTTGTTTTTATGTTCAGCACATGGATGCCTATTTCTGAGTGGCATTCTTTGTAGTAAACTGCTTTCTGCAACAGCTGACATTTTTCTTTTTTTCTCCATTCTAGGCTAACATCCCACGTGGACCTCCTCCCAAGCCTATGTAAACATTAACAAATTCTGTCATTTGGTTTGAATAATAAAAATGTTGGACCACTGAAAAGTGTCTGCATATTTATTTGGGCCTTATTTTGATGTTTGGATCGATGAAAGCTGCTTACACGATGCAGAGATGTGGATTCCACTCTATTTTGCTGCTTATATTTGCAGTTTCACTGCTGCTCAAACTTCACTAATGAGCTATCGCGGTTTTTACATGGAAGGTTTTGTGGAAGCTAGCAAAATGGAAATTCTGTTTAGCTTCCTGAGGGACTTTATCTGCACCAAATTATGTCTGTATTGCTTTGAGAAAATTTCAAGTATTAATAGTACAATTTTTTGCAAAATGTTGTATTTTGTTGCCCTTCATGTGCGAGAACGATCGCCTGCTTTTTTGAGTTTTCCCTGATGTTGGAGAGCAGGGAATACTGCAGTCCATTAGGGTGGCACAGCGGTAGAGTTGCTGTCTTACAGTGCCAGAGACCCTGGTTTGATCCTGGCTATGGCTGCTGTCTGTACAGAGTTTGTATGTTCTCCCTATGACCACGTGGGTTTCGAGCGATGCTCCAGTCTCCTCCCATGTTACAAAGACATGCAGGTTTGTATATTAATTGGCTTCTGTAAATTGTCCCTAGTATGTAGGACAGAACTAGTGTATGTGCGGACTCAGTGGGCCGTATCTAAACTAAACTAATCCTAACCTTGGGTGCTGTCTGTGGAGTTTGTTTATTCTCCCTGTGACAGTGTGTTTCATCTTATGTTCCAAAGACGTGGTTTGTTGGTCGGTTAATTGGCCATGGTAAATTGCCTTGTGAATGGTACAATCTGGAAAGTAGTAAAGTGGTGAGAATAAAATGGGATTCATGTAGGATTGGTGAAAGTGGGTGGTTGGTAAATGCTGTATCTGATTGTCAACAAAACATTTTGCTGTATAAAAGGACAAAGCCACAAATGGATTGGGAAGAGGGATAGGTATTCAGACAGCCTAATGACGTGAGCAAGTGGTCAGTCCACCTTTGGAGTAGATCCATTCGAAGATCCTGAGTTAGCCCAACCCCATAAAGACCTGGAGTGTGGGACTGCAACATGATTTTAAGGAGCAATCCCTTCAAATGCCAAAGGAATGGCTGCAACCCCTCTCACCTCGGTTGGACATGGAACAGACTCCTCGAAGCTGCAGAAATAGTAGGTAGCCTGGGGACTTGTAAAGCCATTTGAAGATGTATATCCTAAAGAGCTGCATTTCCCCCCCCACCTCCATGCCAAATTGCTGATGGTAAGAAGACTACTGTTCATCTCGACTACGGAGATGGTGAGAAGGGTGATCTTTGATTTCAGGCCAATCTTGAGTTACATGGTGAGGGTACATTTTAGCATGTTATCTAAATGGTGAGACAGACAGGGGTGTCTGATTTCTCGTGTACAGCTACAGCAAGTAATTAGGAAAGCTAATAAAATATTAGCATTTATAGGGGAGGGATTGACTACAATAGTATGGAGAGTATAGTTCAATTATGTGGGCATGGATGAGACCTTGAAAATTGGTGTCACATGTCGATAGGGTGTTTGAGAATATTTTTGGCACATTGTCCTTCATCAGAGTATAGAAGTTGGGAGGTCATGTTACAGTTTTTTAGTTTAGAGATACAGCACGGAAACGGGCCCTTCGGCCCACCGATAAGCGATCCCCACACATAGCACTATCCTCTACGACAATTTGCACTTGTACCAAGCCAATTAACGTACAAACCTGCACGTCTTTGGAGTGTGGGAGGAAACCGGAGAAAACCCATATAGGCCACGGGGAGAATGTACAAACTCCGTACAGACAGCACCCGTACAGGTTCAAACCCAGGTCTCTGGCGCTGTAAGGCAGCTACTCTTCTGCTACGCCACCGTGCCGCCTAGTTTTACAAGACAGTGGTGAGGCCACGGTTTGAGTATTGTGTTCAGCTTTGGTCATCCTGTTATTGGAAAGATGTTAAGCTGGAAAGGTTGCAGAAAAGATTTACGAGGATGTTGCCAGGACTCGAGGGTCTGAACTATAGAGAAGTTGAGCAGGCTAGGAGGATGAGGGGTAAACTTATAGAGGAGGATGAGGAGTGAACTTATAGAGGTGTACCAGATCATGAGAGAAATAGGTAGGGTAAATGCAATATGGAAATGTATGGAATGAGCTGTCGGATGCAATAGTTGAGATGGGTTCTATCACAACATTTAATAATAATAATAATAATATTCATTTATTGTCGTTGCAACGAGTACAACGAAATTAAAAAATAGCAATCCTGACGGTGCGTAAAAACATATATGCAATAAATGCAAAACAAATAAATACAAATATATTAAATACAAAAGTTTTAACATTGTGACCTAGTGAGAAACATTTCAACAAGATGGCATTTCTTATCTGGATTAAATTCTGCTTGCCACTTGGGTACCCATTTACTCAGTCTGTTCATTGGTATCCAACGTATGTATACTATGATTACAAACTCCCAATTTGGTTGCGAAATTCAAAATTTGGTTGCACACATGGGACAAAGGGCAGCACTGGCACAGCTGGTAAAACTGCCTCAGAGACCCAGGTTCGATCTTGATTTCGAGTGCTGTCTGTATGGAGTTGACCGCATGGGTTGTCTCCAGGTACTCCGGTTTCCTCCCATGTCCCAAAGATGTGCGGATTTGCAGGTTAATTGGCCTCTGTAAATTGCTCCTGGTGTGACAGGAGTGGACGTAGGATAACAAAACTCGTGTAAATGAATGATCGATGGTCTGTAGTCTTTAAATCAATCAATCAATCATGTCTTTAGGTTACTTTTTGTTTGGAAGCCTCCAGCTAATTTCTTCTACTAAACAATTGATCTAAATTTTGCTTGCATTCATTCATTTTGATCCCTGTGGTATAGAAGCTGTGCAACTATTTCCTAGATTTCCAAACAACATTCAGCTTAACAGATCGATTGTGTCCCTATCTTCAATCGCAGGCTGTGTAGAAAAATAACTGCAGATGCTGGTACAAATCGAAGGTATCACAAAATGCTGGAGTAACTCAGCAGGTCAGGCAGCATCTAGGAGACAGGGAATACGTGACGTTTCGGGTCGAGACCCTTCTTCAGTCCGAAGAAACGTCACCCATTCCCTCTCTCCTAGATGCTGCCTGACCTGCTGAGTTTCTCCAGCATTTTGTGATACCTTCAATCACAGGCTGATTCCCCGTGATCAGAACCCTTTTAGTTTCTCCCTGCACTGTTAGTCCAGAACTAGCCACTAGAGGGTGCTTAAGAGCAACAGATATCCCTCCCTTCAATAACAAAGACCGATCGCGTTGGAGAGCCACACGATCGCATCTGCTTCCACACCACCCTGGACAACACATTCCAAGTACCTACCGCTTTCTGTAAGATTTAAAAAAAACTTGTCCTGTACATCTCCTTTAAACGATCCCTAGCAGTCCTCTCCTGCAGCTTCCCTGCTACTGATATGAGGCACACCAACCTATAATTTCCTGGATCATCCCTATTTTCCTTCTTAAACGAACAACATTGGCTACTGATCTTCAAGGCTCCAGTGATCTCTTGCTTCTCGGGCCCTGGAATCATTAACTAACGTTCTTCATTAGACTCAACACCACTTCCTTCTTGATCTCAATGCCCTACACCCCACACTGATCTCACTATCCTCCACCTCGTTCTCACCTTCCACCCCACCAGCCAGCGTGTCCAACAAATCATCCGCCAACATTTCCGTCACCTACAACGGGACCCCACCACTGCCCATATCTTCCCATCCCCTCTCCTTTCTGCGTTCCGCAGAGACCGTTCCCTCCGTAACTCCCTGGCCCACTCGTCCCTTCCTACCCAAACCACTCCATCCCCGGGCACTTTCCCCTGCAACCGCACGAGATGCAACAACTGTCCCTTTACCTCCCCCCTCAACTCCATCCAAAGACCCAAACAGTCTTTCCAGGTGATACAGAGGTTCACCTGCACCTCCTCCAACCTCCTCTATTGCACCTGCTGCTCTAGATGTCAACTTATTTACATTGGCGAAACCAAGCGCAGGCTCGGCGATCGCTTCGCTCAACACCTTTTTTTTTTTTTTTAATCAAAAAATACTTTATTCAAGTTATAAATATCATTTACAAAACATCATTTTTAAACAAACCCATCCGACATTTCCGGAGGTTACATATTCAATACAGGCATTTACTTAGACATTTACATACATTTACATACATATCCCTTATTTGGAGGGGCGTCTCTCTCCACCACACCCTGCCCCCCATGTCCAGCAGCGGAAGGACCCTAGACTGTGGTCCTCCCCCACAGGGCCTTGGCGTTGGCTGCACCGAGCTTCAGAGCGTCCCTCAGCACGTACTCCTGCAGTCTGCAGTGGGCCAGTCGGCAACATTCCTTGACGGACAGCTCGCTCCGCTGGGAGGTCAACAAGGATCGGGCAGACCAAAGAGCGTCTTTCACCGAGTTGATGACCTTCCAGCAGCACTCGATGTCAGTCTCGGAATGCGTCCCTGGGAACAGTCCGTAGAGCACAGAGTCCTCTGTGACGGAGCTGCTCGGAATGAATCGTGACAGGGACCCCTGCAGACCTCTCCAGACTCTCCTGGCAAATCCACACTCTTTGAAGAGGTGGGCCACCGTTTCCTCTCTGTAGCAGCCGTCCCGAGGGCAGCGTGCGCTGGTAGTGAGGTTCCGGCGGTGCAGGAAGGATCTGACTGGGAGGGCTCCCCTCACCGCCAGCCAAGCCAGGTCTTGGTGCTTGTTGGTGAGTACTGGCGATGAGGCATTTTGCCAGACAAGCTGGGCTGTCTGTTCTGGGAACCACGCCACAGGATCCATGGAGTCATTCCCCTGCAGTGCCTGCAGGACGTTCCGTGCTGACCACTGCCCGATGGACTTGTGGTCAAAGGTGTTGGTCCGGAAGAACCTGTCCACAAACGACAGATGGTTCGGCAATGTCCAGCTGACTGGCACATTGCGTGGCATCTGCGCCAGGCCCATCCTTCGCAACACCGGGGACAGGTAGAACCTCAGCAGGTAGTGGCATTTGGTGCCCACGTGCTTTGGCTCTAATGCTCCGCCTGATGCAGCCACACACGAAAGTGGCCATCAGAATGAGGGCGACGTTGGGCACGTCTTTACCCCCGTTGTCTGCCGACTTGTGCATTGTGGCTCGTCGCACCCGGTCCATCGCCGACCCCCAGACGAAACGGAAGACGGCCCGGGTGATCCCCGTGGCGTAGGAGGGAGGGACGGGCCACACTTGCGCCAAGTACAGCAGCCCCGAGAGCACCTCACACCTGATGACCAGGTTTTTCCCCGTGATGGAGAGGGAGCGCTGCTTCCACAGCTCCAGCTTCTTCCCCACCTTGGCTATCCACTCCAGCCAATTTTTGTTACATGCCTCAGCCTTCCCGAACCAGATCCCCAGCACCTTCAGGAAGTCAGGCTTGATGGTGAAGGGGATGGAAGATCGGTCGGGCCAGTTGCCAAAGAGCATGGCCTCGCTCTTCCTGCGGTTTACCCTGGCCCCCGTGGCCAACTCAAACTGGTCGCAGACGCTGATCAGTCTGCGGACCGACCCTGGATCCGAGCAGAAGACGGCGACATCGTCCATGTACAGGGAGGCCTTGACCTGGGTGCCCCCACTGCCTGGCAGTGTCACTCCTCTTATGCTCGCATCCTTCCTGATGGATTCGGCAAAGGGTTCAATGCAACAGACGAACAAGACAGGGGAAAGAGGGCAACCCTGCCTGACTCCAGACCTGACGGGGAAGCTGTCTGATTCCCACCCATTAATTTGGACTGCACTACAGATATCAGAGTAGAGCAGTTGTATCCACTTCCTGATTCCCTCCCCAAAGCCCATTTTGGAGAGCACGTCCCTCATGTACGTGTGCGATATCCTGTCGAAGGCCTTCTCCTGGTCCAAGCTGACCAGGCAGGCATCCACCCGTCTGTCCTGCACGTAGGCAATGGTATCTCTCAGCAGCACCAGGCTGTCTGAGATTTTCCTGCCAGGTACAGCACAGGTTTGGTCCGGGTGGATCACCTGTCCCAGAGCAGACTTGACCCGGTTGGCGATGGCCTTAGACAGGATCTTGTAGTCTACATTCAACAATGTGATGGGTCTCCAATTCCTTAAGTCATTCATCTCCCCCTTCTGCTTGTAGATCAGGGTGATGTTGCCCTTCCTCATAGAGTCTGACATGCTGCCTGCTAGAAGTATATCGTTGTACACTTCCAGCAGGTCCGGGCCCACCCAGTCCCACAGAGCCGAGTACAACTCTGCCGGTAAGCCATCGCCTCCGGGAGTTTTACTCGAGTCAAAGGAACGGATGGAGCCAGTCAGCTCCTCCAGGGTCAGTGGTTGGTCCAGACTCTCCCGCTTGCTGTCGTCCAAGACTTCCGTGATGGAGGACAGGAAGTTCTGGGAGGCGGTGCTGTCTGTGGTCTTTACATCGTACAGATCCTTATAAAAGGATCTGCAGATCTTGAGCATGTCTGTCTGCGAGGATGTTACCGAGCCGTCCTCCTCCCTAAGGCTTTTGATCACAGAGCTCCCCCTGTGAACCTTATGGAAGAAGTAACGTGAGCACGTCTCATCCTGCTCAACATGGCGGACCCTGGACCGGAAGATGATCTTGGAGGATTCAGAGGTAAAGAGCCGAGCTTGCCGGCCCTTCAACTCTCTCAGTTCCTCCCTCACATCCACCCCTCTCCTCTGCAGAAGGAGTAGCTGCTGCAAATCTGTCTGGAGTTGACACAGTTCCCTCTTACCCTGTCTTGCTCTCTGAACACCTTTGGAGACGAAGAACTTCTTGATGTTCTCCTTTGTTGCCTCCCACCAGAGTGTCTGGGAGTCAAAGAGGGGCCTCACAGTTCTCCAACATGCGTAGTCCCTCTTTAGCTCCTTAACGTTCTCCGGGGTCAACAGCTCCACGTTTAACTTCCACGTCCCTCTGCCCGCCTTCCGGTCCTCCTGTAGGTGACAGGTGGCCTGAAGGAGGCAGTGGTCAGAGAAGAACACCGGGGCGAGGTCGGTGTGTCTGACCGTGACGGCCCTCGATGTGAAGAGGAAGTCTATCCGGGACTGGGCTGAACCGTTTGGTCCTGACCAGGTGAACCGTGGCTGGACTCCGCCTGCAGGGTCACTGAAGGCGTCGCGCAGCTTTGCATCTTTGACCGTTTCCACCAGGAGTTTGGAGGTGCCGTCCAGTCTGTGGTTGGCACTGCCGGATCGTCCAGCCGCATCGATGATGCAGTTGAAGTCACCGGCCAGAACGAGCGGTCTAGACGTGGCCAGCAGCGGTGGGAGCTGCTGGAGGACGGCCACCCGCTCGCTCCACCTGGGTGAGGCATACACATTAATCAGCCGGAGCGGAGAACCACGGTACATTACATCCACCACCAAGAGACGACCCCCCACCACCTCCCTTACCTCAGTGATGGTGAAGCCCCCTCCCCGCAGCAAGATCCCCAGACCGGACGCACGACAATCATTTCCCCCCGACCATACCGACAGTCCGTGGGGCCACCATCGCGACCACCTCCGATAGCAGCGAAGGTGTGGCAGCCCACACTCCTGTAAAAAAGTCACATCCGCCTTTACCTTGGCCAGGTACTGCAAGGCGGATACACATCGCACAGTGCTCTTCACACTGCGCACGTTTAAGGATGCCAGTTTCAGCTCCATTGTCCTCAACACCTGCACTCGGTCCGTGTTAACCAATCTGATCTCCCGGTGGCTGAGCACTTCAACTCCCAGTCTGACCTTTCTGTTATGGGCCTCCTCCAGTGCCATAGTGAGGCCCACCGGAAATTGGAGGAACAGCACCTCATATTTCGCCTGGGCAGCTTGCAGCCCAGCGGTATGAACATTGGCTTCTCCAACTTTAGATAGTTCCTCTGTCCCTCTCTTCCCCTCCTCCTTCCCAGATCTCCCTCTATCTTCCTGTCTCCGCCTATATCCTTCCTTTGTCCCGCCCCCTGACATCAGTCTGAAGAAGGGTCTCGACCCGAAACGTCACCCATTCCTTCTCTCCTGAGATGCTGCCTGACCTGCTGAGTTACTCCAGCATTTTGTGAATAAATGCCTTCGATTTGTACCAGCATCTGCAGTTATTTTCTTGTACTTCACTATCCTCCTTGGTCAATACCGATGCAAAGTACTCATCCTTGCTAGCTCCTGTCTATTAATGTTGTAATCGTCTTTACCCCAATTTAGTAGCTTCCTGCAAGGTCCAGACTTCCCTTTATTCGTCACTCTTAACATTTATGGAGCTGTGATCACTGTTCCCACAATGCTCTCCACTGAAACGCCAGTCATCCAGCCAGGATTATTCTGTGACACAACGTCCAGAATGGACCCCCCCCCCCCCCTCAAATTGAACTATTCACATACTGTTTTAAGAAACCCTCTTGGATACACCTGACAAATATTGCCCTGTCTATGCCACTTGCACTCAGCGGGTCAGGCAGCATCTGTGGGGAACATGGATAGGTGACGTTTCACAGAGTGCTGGAGTAACTCAGCGGGTCAGGCAGCATCTCTGGAGAACATGGATAGGTGACGTTTCACAGAGTGCTGGAGTAACTCAGCGGGTCAGGCAGCATCTTTAGACGTTTCGGATCGGGACTCTTGTTCAGATTGATTGTAGAGAGGGGGGGTGAGGAAGAGAAAGATGGAAAGAGGGTGGGTGGACAAAGCATAACAGGTTCCTCGGTTTTATAAGATTAAGTAATCCAGTTTGAAACAACACCTTTTGGACAAAATGGGAACAACTGGAAACGTTAGCAGGGAAGATTTTAAATGATTTACTTCTATTTTAGATTTTGGGAAAAACTAAGAATTTTCAAAGCGTATTATTGATTGGCTGGCACGTATTTCATACAATTTGCAATACCAAAGTGTGTATTAGCGTCTTGCGCTCACGATTGCTGTAACTCCGCCCAGACACGGGATGGTCTTGTGTGGTGGCTTTTAAACTGTACGGCTCAACTTCGGAAAAGTGGGATTTCACAAACGCACACACTCCCGCGCGTTGTTTTATAATGTCACCAAACTCATGCTTTAAACACAATCTGGTTGGTGTATGTTCGACTTCTTATAAAGGTGTTCAAATAGAAACGCTACGTGCATCTTTGCAGTGTGGTCTCTCACCTTCCTGGTGATGTGATTTGGCTTCAGAAGGTGGAGCCAACCCCATGTGTCATATCAGCGAGAAACTGCCGAGAGCGGAGCGCAGAGCAACAACTCGACTGGCAATCAGAAAGTTTGACTGGAAACATTCTCAACATTTCCAAACGATTTAACAATCTCTTGTACTTAAAAAAAATAAAAAATAAAACCCAAGTCATGGAGCTAATTTCCTAGATGTGACTGAAGGATACGAAGCCAATCTGGAAAGTAGAAGATGGACATTGTGCAGGTGTTGGGCATATACTTGCTCTGGTTTCGACATGGTGTTGGCTCTCAGTCAGGTAAGGTGGCTTGATCCCACGTTTTCTGTCTTTTAAGTTACAAAAGTTGTCTATAATTTGTGTGAAACTTTATCTCAAACTAATTTTGTACTTCTTGTGGTAATGAATAAAATGTGATCTCTTGGGGGCCAATGTGAAACCCTCCGATGACAAACCCCCCCCCCCCCCCCCCTCCTTTCAAGACGGAAACGGCGAGTTATAAAAGCTTGTTTGTTTAAGTTTCTTTGCGCAAGACGGGCGATAAAGTGAGGTTGTTCAATGGGAGTGGTTCAGGTTGCGAGAAGCTGACTCGTTTGGCGCTGAACACTTAACAGAATGTAAAAAAATCAGGTCAGCGAGTTCGAGCGGAAAGTGCATGCGTCCACAGGTCCCTGCGAACGGCGAAACCTTTAGACTTTCCCTTTTGCCGCCTTTCCTTCGTTGGTTTGTTTGGAGAGCAAACTTGGAGCGTGATTTCAATATCGGAAATCCCAGCCAGACTCTGCAAGACTTTCAGCTAATATTTGGTCTTGTTTTGCCCACTGACAGAACTGCAGTCAGCTTTGAGGGGAACGTCAAACGCGATGGGACCCAGTCAGCTCCACGTTATTTTCAGGTTTAATTTTTCGAACACGTCCCTCTTAACTCAAAATGCTGGAGTAACTCAGCAGGTCAGGCAGCGTCTCGGGAGAGAAGGAATGGGTGAAAACCAGAGGAAAAATAGGTAACAAATATCTCCCAGGGAGTTAACAGCAAACCTGGGAGATATTTGTTACCTATTTTTCTCTGGTTTTCCATTTCCACATGAATTACTGAAATTGAGTAGAATTGCTGAAGAATACACAGTCTGAAGAAGGGTCTCGACCCGAAACGTCACCCATTCCTTCTCTCCTGAGATGCTGCCTGACCTGCTGAGTTACTCCAGCATTTTGAGAATAAATCGATTTGTACCAGCATCTGCAGTTATTTTCTTATACCTCTTAACTCAAAGTTTGAAACGGGGTAACTTTGCCACATGAGCAGATACCAAAAGCTGGGGGGGGGGGGGGGGGGGGGGGTTGAAATGAGAGTCATAAAGGAAGGAGGAGATGTTTAGGGAGAATTTCTGAGCATCCTAATCCAGTGATGGGGATGGTGAAGAAGAGATTTATTCTGACTGAAATGTCCCCTCGTTCCTCTGTGACGGTTTTCCCGAAATCCCTCGGTAGTTTCGCACGGCACGGTTGCCCTGGTCGAGTGTTTTTTTTAGTTGTTTTTTTTAACAGTCACGTTCGCATGCCACCAGTAATGTTCCACTTTATGCCCGTGACTCCTTCCCTGACCTTCACCAGACTGTGGTCTCAATGGGGAAAGGGAAGTCAGGTTTGTTCAATCCGCCGCAGAAGGCGGAGACTCGCTGAATGAATAGAGAGAGGAGTGCGGAGCTTCCAAGAACCACAAACTCTGATCCTCCAAGTGAATTTCGGCACAATTACTTTCCGGCTGTCTGGAATCCTGCACGCCAGGAGCTGGAGTTACCGAGCTCCAAAGTTTAATTTGCAAATTGTCAAAGCAGCTAGCTGTAGGTTGTTTAGACATTCTCTTCATTGTGTGAGGGAGACTCGTGTTTGCAAATCGCCTCCTCCGTGTTTGGCACTTACGAGTCATTAACCTTGCGTGATCAGATGCTATATAAATGCAAATCTTGCAGCACTAAGCCCATTGGAAGACTCATGTTTAAAGATCAGTTATTCATTTCTTGTGTCTTTTAACTCTGCCATCCCCTTTGCCCCCCCGCCCAAGAATGCCAATCATTCCCATTATTTCTAATCTGCATTGATCGCTGGAGGCTTTACTGATTTACACGTTGCTGCCGAAAAGGCGAACAGTCCCTTGTACAATGGATCAGTAGATTTGCTTGTTATAAACTGCAGAGATTTGTGGTTTTAACCATTTCTCACCGGCCCTGTTCCTTTCTGCTACATGTATCAATAGCCGCTCTCCCAGTTACACTGCTCGCCTGTCTCTGGATAATCGCCCTATAAAGTAAAAATTTCCACTTGGAATTTTCCTGCCTGGTAATATATTTTTCTTTCAGTGTCCGTGGCTTATTTTCGGTATTGCAAACTAAATCCCTTCCCCGTGTCCCTTCCATCCTAGCTGCCAGGAATAACGAACGCATAGGAGTCACGAAGATTGAAACCATTCATTCGGTTGGCTCTGTTCTACCCGCTTGTAGAGAGCTTCATCTGCTATCCCTGGGCTTGAGTGCTCCCGTTCCGCTTTATATTGTCCCACTCAGTCTTGATACTTCCATTATAAAATGTGTGTTTCAATGCTCGTGTGTCCTGCATTTGTAACCAGCACTACATTTGTTTAACTTTGGTCTCCCAATGACGCTTTGCCTCCAGTTGGCTCGCCTTTACTTTCCAGACCTCTCCCCGTCAACCTCTGTTCCGCTCCAACTCTTTTCCTCTTTAGAGTCTGCATGGAACCAACCACCCAATTACTCCTGGACAGTTACCCTTCTGTGAAGTGTGCTGGGACATGTCTCTGTCGAGATGCTTTGTGGATGGAACTTGTTCCCACTTTAGTCAGTAGCAACTGGTCGCAATTGTGAGATTTATGGACTAGTTGTTCCCCTTCAAACCTGCTTGACCATACATGTTACATCCTACTCCTCTTGCATCACTCCTGGGGAATGATCCTCTACTATCCTACAAAACAACGGAGCAATATCACTAAGCATCTCTTTCACATCACATGGCACTCGGTGTAAGCAAGCAGGAATGTGGGTAGGCTTGCTTTTTGTTCAACTGAATTCACAGTGCCAAGTGTTCTGGAGGCACCAAGCAAATACTGCAATCTAATTTCCCCCCCTCTGCCTCGCTTTCTCTCCCCCCTCTCTCTCGTTCTTTCTCCCTCTCTCTTAGTTTTCAAGAGAGAGTTAGAGTTTTCAAGAGAGAGTTAGAGTATTCAAGAGAGAGTTAGAATTAGCTCTTCGGGCTCGGGGAATCAAGGGATATGGGGAAGAAGCAGGAACGGGGTACTGATTTTGGACGATCAGGCATGATCCGATTGAAAGGCTCGAAGGGCTGAATGGCCTACTCCTGCACCTAGTTTCTATGTTTCTACTCCATTCAGCTATTCCATTATTGTGATTCAGTTAATGTTTAGCACTATTCCAGATTGAAAAGCTATCTTGCACCATTCTGCTGTTTTGCATCTGTTTTTGTATTTATTGTCGTCTCTATCTTTACCTGTTTACTGTTTACTCTGGACCTCATGCGCACAAGGAATTTTGTTGCACCCTGGTAACAAAAAAACTAAACTGAATCTCAGAAAACCATCCCATGTACATTCCATGAATTCATCCTCCATTTTCTAACCATAACTTGACTTGTCCAATTAAAATGTAGATTAAAACCTCTATGATTAATCTATCACTTCTGTTACATGCACTTCCTAATTTATTGTCCTGTCCAATATCACCACTACTATTTGGTGGCTCATAAATAGCGCCTACAAGCATTTTCTGCTTTTGTTTCTGAGCTCCACCCAAACCGACTTCTAATTCTACATCATGTCTGCCGAGCCGAGATAATTTCTTGCCACTATATTATGTCTGCCCTTATTAATGGCACTTCCTTAATACCCCACTTCCTCTTCCCTTCATCTCCAAACTTTGGTCACCCAGCAACCATGTTTCTGTAATAACAAAGACATTAACTTCTGGCCATGCCATTAATTCATCTACCTTATTGCAGAAACAAAGGCAAACAGCAATGGAGGTCAAAGTACAGAAAACTATTAAGAGCAGCAAAATTAAAGGTGCTGTATTAAAAATGTCTGCTCACCTTAGTTATCTACATTTAGCTCACTAACTATCTGTTATTTTGGTGTGCAAGGATTGTGATGCATGGTATAATTTGCTTGGATTGCACATTTTTCACTGTATTTCAGTGCACGTGACAATATTAAACAGCTACCATGGTTCACTATAGCTCCCACATTCATCAGTTACCATTTGTATAGTTTATTTGATTTGTCACAATGAAAAGAGAGAGGTTTTTCTAACAGTTTGATAAAAAGATTTGGACTATTATGGGGCCCATTCCCTTTAGGATAACAGAGAACCAGTGTGAATGGTCCTTGTGGACTCGATGGGCCGAAGGGCCTGTTTCCATCCTATATCTCTAAACTAAATGTAAGATTGAATGAGAGGGATTCGCAAATCTGGATGTAACTCCATGTAAAGAGGGCTCTCGGTTTGGGAATCTGCACCTGAATGTGTGTGTGAGCTGAATCATTGCACTAATCCGTTTATCCACATCATTACTGAGAAGGTAAACAAGAGCGAGGAACAGGTGTACCGCCAACAAAGACAGCCACATAGAGCTGTGAACCGAGCCAAGGCTATCTGGCCTATCAGCTGCAGATAACTTGACTGGGGCATGAGAAACCGATTTACAAGCCAAGTGTTCCTAGAATGAAATCCACACCCATGAGCGCAAATTGCATGAGAAGGAAAAATAGAGGAATTAATGTAGATGAACATTGAAAGTGGCATTACAGAGGCTTTGGATAGGCACATGGATAGGCAGGAAATAGAGGGATATGGATGAAGTGCAGGCAGAGGAGATTAGTATAACTTGACACCATGTTTGGTGCGGACATGGTAGGCTGAAGGGCCTGTTCCTGTTCTATGTTCCAAAGGCAGCCTCAATCTCCAGCCACATGCTCACTTGGACAATGCATTTCATCCCCTGAGCCATTTGGAGGCCAACTTGCTTAATATCACCAAGAATTGACGCTTCTCGAGTCATTTCCTTCTTGGCAAATGGATCCAACCCATATTTGACCTGGGATTCTGCCCGTTGGGTGCAAGAAGGCCATTCTGGTTTATCTGTGGTTGCGAATGTCTGAAGGTAACATGCTTAACATTGATTGAATTTTATCTGTCGTAACTGTGGCATGATCTCACTCTGCTATTTGGACTGGGTCAGGATCCAGAGCCCAGAGCTAAGATTGTGAGAAAATATATTTTGGTTAAATGAGATCAAAACAATTGTGCAGTGCTTGTTTAAGACTTTAGTTTTAATCCCATTATGTTGATCGTCTTTTGTGCTTTTGAACAGGAAAATCAAAGTTTATTCCAGCCAAATGCCCCATTAGATTTGGGAGGGGGTGGCACGAGGCGGGTCCTTCTGTGAGTGGTGTGCCAGACCTTGCAACTGTGAGAATGCCACGGCTGCATTTGGTCCACCCATAGTTGGGATAGTCAACATGGAAGCAGGCCATTCGGCTCATTATGTTGCTGCCAGCAGACAAACACCTATTTACAGTAACCCAATAATTCAATATTAGTTCATTGCACTAATCCAATTAAAAAAAAAAAAGTTTTGTTTAGTTTGGAGATACAGTGCGAAAACAGACCTTTTGGCCCACTGAGTCCGTGCCAACCAGCAGTGTTCCCCATGCACTAATACTATCCTACACACTAGGGACAATTTAAAATACTATCCTACACACGGAAGCCAATTAACCTACAAAACCTGTACGTCTTGGGAATGTGGGAGGGAATCCAGAGGAGGAAACCCACGCGGTCACAGGGAGAACATGCAAACTCCGCACAGACAGCACAAGAGGTCAGGATTGAACCCAGGTCTCTTAGCGCTGTAAAGCAGCAGCTCTACTCAATGTTTCAAATCTAGCCTGCCAATGCAGTCACACGAACCTGTGGCACATTGGCTTTTGGTCACTGCTGCTGATATCAGTTTCTTTTAAAATTCAGATTTATTTTATTAACTGAATTTAAATTATCGAGATACTGGGGTGGGAGTCACATTTGTACTTCTAGTTCAGTGGTCGCCGAACTGGGCCAGAATTCCACCGTGTGCTAAGTCAGAATCCACGTGGCTTAGGGGAAGCTGAAGATGTTTCTGAATGGGTTGCTGTTGCTGCTGCCCTGTCTCTGGAGCAGATGTCAGGGTTCGGGAGATGCTGTGGGGTTAACCTTACGGAGAGGCTTCTTGTAGATGGGGCACACCACAGTCCCAGGGCTGTGGCAATTGGAGCACCGAACCAGCAGGTGCTCTGTTCTGGATGTTTGGACCTAATTCAGGGTTGCTCCAACATTCCTGACTTGACCCCATCGATAGTGGAGTGGCCTTGGGACAAGTGCCCAGTCATTTGCCTACTCTTGAATCCTTTGACACTGTTTGAGGAGGTGCGTTGCGATGTGTCCCACTGGGCCCTTTCCAATACTGAGAAGTAGGTGGCACAGCGGCAGAGTTGCTGCCTTACAGTGCCAGAGACCTGGGCTCGATCCTGACGATGGATGCTATCTGTACAGAGTTTGTCTGTTCTCCCCGTGACCTGCGTGGGCTTTCTCCAGGTGCTCTGGTTTCCTCCCACATCCCAAAGACGTACAGGTTTGTAGGTTAATTGGCTTCTGTAAACTGTCCCTGGTGTGTTGGAGAGTGCTGGTGCACAGGTGACTGTTGGTCGGCACGGACTTGATGGGCTGAAGGGCCTGTTTAAATTAAACTAAAACAATAGTGGAGAGAAACAAAAAGTGCTGGAGTAACTCAGTGGGTCAGGCAGCATCTGTGGAGAACATGGACAGGTGACGTTTCACAGAGTGCTGGAGTAACTCAGCGGGTCAGGCAGCATCTGTGGGGAACATGGATAGGTGACGTTTCACAGAGTGCTGGAGTAACTCAGCGGGTCAGGCAGCATCTGTGGAGAAAAAGGATGAGTGACATTTTGTGTCGGGACCATTCTTCAGACTAAAGTGGGATTGATCTGCAGTCTGTTTTTGTGCAGCATGTCCAAGGCTGAATGGCCTTGTTTTGTATTTTTAATTCCAATAGCTGATTTGTATGGGGTGGGTGGGGGGCAAAGTCTGTTAATGAAAGCACGGGCATCATTCCTCGTTTACTCTGGGTGCTTTGGCACTTGTCTTGGTGCTTTTCTTCGGCCTGGATGAAATTCTAAAAGCTGCTTTGATGCCCCATGAATGAATAAGCATGAGCACTCCAACTAACGCTTGAAAACACAAACCTTGCACAGACAAAAGCACCTGCGATTATTTTCCCATTTTCTATTTGTTCCTTTAAGTGGAACAGCGCTAATTTGTTTTGGCTGTAACTTGGACTCTTCTTGCAGCTGAACGTGTCGTTCAGTGCCAGTGAGAATGAAACAATCTCGTTGGAAGAGCAAGTTGGACTTGCTTTTCCCCCCAAAAAATCCAGTTTCTCTTCCCCCTCCAAAGGTGCTGAGACACACAAACTCTGTCCAGTGAGCAGCCGGGTATTCAACACAACCCCCCCCCCCCCCCCCCCCCCCCCAAACAAGCAGAATTTGCTTGGCAGCCGAGCCCATTCCCAGCCTGCAAGAGCCTACGCCATTTAGGCCATTTACGTTAGGCTTGTATACACTGGAATTTAGAAGGATGAGAGGAGATCTTATCGAAATATATAAGATTATTAAGGGGTTGGACACGTTGGAGGCAGGAAACATGTTCCCAATGTTGGAGGAGTCCAGAACAAGGGGCCACAGTTTAAGAATACGGGGTAGGCCATTTAGAACTGAGATGAGGAAAAACGTTTTCAGTCAGAGAGTTGTGAATCTGTGGAATTCTCTGCCTCAGAAGGCAGTGGAGGCCAATTCTCTGAATGCATTCAAGAGAGAGCTAGATAGAGCTCTTAAGGATAGCGGAGTCAGGGGGTATGGGGAGAAGGCAGGAACGGGGTACTGATTGAGAATGATCAGCCATGATCACATTGAATGGCGGTGCGTACAGGCTCGAAGGGCCGAATGGCCTCCTCCTGCACCTATTGGATCTCCCAAACCCACTGTCCCGAGTCCGATGATCAGCTCGATGCAAGTTGAGTTGCTCGAATTTGGTGCCGGTGATGCTGCCTTTCGTTAACCCGAGGCCACGTCCGCTATCGTGGGTGGACGCACTATTTTAAGAGGGGAAGCCTCCTGATAGTCTTGAGTTTATCTTTGGACTGAGTAATGTTCAGCCCTGAACCAGCAAAGTCCGATCCGGTCATTGTTGCATTGGCGATAGAGGGAGCTTGCTGGGCACAGGTTAATTCGCTTTAAAAGTGTCCCATTGGCTTTGAAGCACTTGGGAATTTCTTGGAAAGGATGAGAAAGGCGCTGTGCAAATGTCAAGGTTTAAAGGGGCGATTGCAAACGCGTGACGTGGCTTCCCTGAGCACGCTTTAATCTGCTCCATCGTCATTCTATCTCTGTCATTTAATCTTTATCCAAATGCGAAGCGTCCCGGTGTTCGACACAGTAATTGGCGTAAACATGCTGTCTAATTTTACACGACAAATGTTGCCGTGGTGACGGTGGCCTTTCAAAGTCTGGCTAAAGTCTCTGATGTTACTGTCCGTTCTGGACTCTGAGACAGTGGCACCCGCTGCATGAAATGTGTGAAAAAGCACAGAGGCTGTTTGTTGCCATACATTTGTTTTTGCATCGCTGGTTAAAATGTTTATGTTTATAGATCATGAAGCCCTGACACGTTTACCCACCAAGAATTTTTGGAAAGCCCGAGGCACAGATAACGTTAAAGTGAATTCGTGCTATTTAACTTGGACTGTGAGCACTGGAGTTGAGAATGCAGTTCCAACATTAACATGCCTTAAATTAAACCAGAGATTGGTGAGATTCTTTCCCCTTCACACAGTCCTGCAACAGACGCCTGTTAAAAGCAATTCAATGTTGTGTCTGGTAGCTCCTGCGGGGGCAAAAAAAATGCAAGATAAATATCCTGCGTATGACAGGGAATCAGTATTATGTGGAATTTCCTTCCCTCTTTCCACTTTGGAGAAGAATTTTCTGGGGAATCCTGGGGCCCAATAGTAATCCTTTCAAAACCATCATTGTAAATGGAAGGGCAGGCAATTCTCTGATGTTTGTGGGAACTTGTTGTGCACAAAATTGGCGACATGATTTGATTGGGGTCAACATTCAAAAATACTATTTTGGCTGTAAGGTGGTCTGGGACATCACAAAGGGAATGAATGTGGAAGCAATGCCAGTGAGCCTCTCTTTTAGTCCAGGGTCCATAATGCCAATTGCAACAGCCCATCTCCTGCCCTGAGTTCAAACATCCTGGTACATAACAGAAAATGAAGCTGGGTCTTCCCAATTTGTCTGTCCAACACGCATCCGTCTATTTACTCTGTGCCAAACATGCAGCCTTTATAAACAACCTGGATGAGCAATGACCTCAGTGCGGTTGGCGTGCAGTAACCTGATGATGTACTTGCTTCTTCTGCCCTGGTGAGGTGAGCGGGCCAGACCTCAAAGAGTTAAAGTACCTGCAGAACTGGATTGAAATATTTGTGCCCAGGGTGTGTCTGTGTGAATCAGTTGGAGACCAACCTGACTGGGCGTTGCTCTTTTACACAAGGTGCTGTTTTACAGATTTTTCAAGCGCCTCTAATAAACCCCAGTTTCGCCACTCTCATTAATGGGAGCTGAGCTCGGCTTCTGACATGCCGGAGAGACTTAGCAGAGTTGACTGTGATACCCTGTAAATGGCATTACTTTAGAAACCCAGCAGGCACTTAAACTTCACAAGAGCTTGATTGCGATGGGCAGGAATGTGATTGTCAAGCTCTTGAGAGAAATGTTTGTTTTATTATCAACCAAAATGCTTTAGAGCCAGAGGTTTCATTTATTAAGTAATCAGATCCTGGAAATCTGACATTGGAAATCAGAATATGTTGGAAATTCAGCTGTTCAGGCAGCATCTGTGGAAAGAGAAACCATTCATTAGGACTGGACTGAAAGTTAACTCTTTTTCTTTCCATGGGCGCTGCCTGATCTGCTGATTGCTTCCAGCATGTTCTGTTTTTATTAGAAACATAGAAACATCAAAAATAGGTGCAGGAGGAGGCTATTCGGCCCTTTGAGCCAGCACCGCCATTCATTGTGATCATGGCTGATCATCCACAATCAGTAACCCGTGCCTGCCTTCTCCCCATATCCCTTGATTCCACTAGCCCCCAGAGCTCTATCTAACTCTCTCTTAAATTCATCCAGTGATTTGGCCTCCACTGCCCTCTGTGGCAGAGAATTTATTCCTGCCAAATATTTATTAGTCATAAAACAAATCATCAGGTTATAACCACATTGGTGTTTGTGGGATCTTGTGGCGTGTCATGTTTCCCCCACCATTACAAGGGTGTCTAAACTTCACTGGGTGTAAAGGGGTTTGGAATATTCAGAAAAGGAAGTAAAAGGTTCTGTAGCATTGCAATTCCCTGTTGATCTATCCAGAAATGTATCAGCAGTAACTGTGATGAGGAGGTGCCAGTACCAGTTGCTTTTGCAAGGCATACAGTTCGGGGTCCCAAATTGGCTTCAGGCAATGTACCAAAGGCCTTGAAGTGTGTTCAAATTGGCCAGGGTTTCTGCTCCACACTGGAAATTGAGTGACTAATAGGTGAAGGCAGGTTTAGGCTAGACTATAACAAATAGACGCTGGAGGAACTCAATGGGTCAGGCAGCACCTGTGGAGGGAATGGACAGGCAATGTTTTGAATGGATCCGAAACATTTCCTGTGCATTTAATATGAACCTGAGGGACAACTTTTTCACACAGAGGTTGGCAGGTACTATAACACCATTTAAAAGACATGTGGACAGGTACATGGAGAGGAAAGGTTTAGAGGGATATGGGTCAAATACAGGCCGGTGGGACCAGTGTAGATGGGGCATCTTGGCTGACAAGGGCAAGTTGGGCCAAAGGGCCTGTTTCCATGCTGTATGAGTCTATGACTCTATTAGGTTGGACTCTGATGCTCTCCAGCATTGCACAGCACGTGGACATAGAGGGGGCAGCTGTGAAAGACAGCTGTGCCCACTGAGCTGTCCTGTGCCTTCTTGGGTGGGGCGGTGTGATTAAACATTCTATATTTAAATGGAAACTTGCTGGATGCTCCCAAACTTTTTTGTGGAATGAATGACCTTCAAAGAACCATAACTTTTAACGTTAATGGCTCTTTGATCTGTGGCTGCTATGGTAACTTGGTCCCGAGGTAAACATGCTTTGAACAGCCTGTTTTGTTCTCCGAGTTCCTGGTCGAGGACTTTGTCTGTCCCTATTGCTGATAACACACTCCGAACTGCAGGCGGCATAGAGATAACTATTCTTCCCACTTGATGAGCTTAATTTTTATGATGTTTACAAGTGCAAGAATTAGAACATTGGAACAGGAGGTGGCCACTTGCCTCCTCAGAACGGGTCATAATTCAAAGAGATCATAGCTGGTCTCTATGTTTTCCACATATCCCTAACTCTCTTTGGTTAACAATAATTTACCAATCTCAGATTTAAAATTAGGAAACAAAAAATCTGCCAGAGGAACTCAGCAGGACAGAAATGGTCAGATGATGTTTCACATTGAGACCTTTCCTCTGGAGACCTTTTTTCGCTCGAGATTCCAGCATCTGTCAAGTTAGTCACAGGGGATGTACAATGAGATCTGGGTGTCCTAGTGCATCAGTCACTGAAAGGAAGCATGCAGGTACAGCAGGCAGTGAAGAAAGCCAATGGAATGTTGGCCTTCATAACAAGAGGAGTTGAGTATCGGAGCAAAGAGGTCCTTCTGCAGTTGTACAGGGCCCTAGTGAGACCGCACCTGGAATACTGTGTGCAGTTTTGGTCTCCAAATTTGAGGAAGGATATTCTTGCTATTAAGGGCGTGCAGCGTAGGTTTACTAGGTTAATTCCCGGAATGGCGGGACTATCATATGTTGAAAGACTGGAGCGACTAGGCTTGTATACACTGGAATTTAGAAGGATGAGAGGAGATCTTATCGAAACGTATAAGATTATTAAGGGGTTGGGCACGTTAGAGGCAGGAAACATGTTCCCAATGTTAGGGGAGTCCAGAACAAGGGGCCACAGTTTACGAATAAGGGGTAGGCCATTTAGAACTGAGATGAGGAAAAACCTTTTCAGTCAGAGAGTTGTGAATCTGTGGAATTCTCTGCCTCAGAAGGCAGTGGAGGCCAATTCTCTGAATGCATTCAAGAGAGAGCTAGATAGAGCTCTTAAGGATAGCGGAGTCAGGGGGTATGGGGAGAAGGCAGGAACGGGGTACTGATTGAGAATGATCAGCCATGATCACATTGAATGGCGGTGCTGGCTCGAAGGGCCGAATGGCCTCCTCCTGCACCTATTGTCTATTATCTGCAGCCTCCTGTGTGTCTCTTAAAATGAGCAAAACAGATTACAGGTTGGACTCTCGCTGCAGCTGAAAACTCTGGGCTAACTCTTCAAACAATATTCAGCCAGGTGTATTTTATTTTACTCTCAAGAGATGAGATGTTAAAAAGTGTCCTTGTTCACTGACCTGGGCAGGTGTATGAGATCTGCTGATGCCATTCAAAGTCTTTTCCCAATGTCCTCGCCAACAGCCACCTGTTACCACGAAACATTCTGGCACGTCCTGTATGGGATAAGAATAAGAAGTAGTTTCTTTATCATGCATTCCCTAGAATTATGTACAAACATTTATCTTTCATTTACTGATGTTTCTCTGTGGTTGTGTAATCAATTGCCTTCATGTCCTTACGAACATGAAATATTATAATACTTGAAAATTGCAGTAGAAGTGAGAAGTGCTTATTCAATATATTTCCAACTATGGACCTCAGTGAGTCTTTTTAGCCTGAATAATTCCTGCCGACCTAATTCGGTGCTGTCTAATCCCACTGCCTGACCTGTAATTCCTCCAGACAAGTGTCGCAATTGGAATGTGTGCTTGCTGATTGACACTGATGGCTATAAAAGAATGATGCCGTCATTCTGCACAAATGGGGAGCTGTGTCCGTTTTCCATCAGTGGTAGGGTGCAGTTATCTGAGTGCTTCTATTTCTGTGTGGAATGGAATGCAAAGCCAAGCGTTCTGTTGAAGGGACAAGTCTCTTTATGCTGCCAGGCACAGAGCGTGCTTTCAGATTTCAGTCCTCCCCCAGGACTCTCTTTCTTTTCATTATTCCCTATCCCAGATACTCTTTCCTGCCATTAACTTTGCTGTACAATTCCGGGTTTGTTGGTCTTCTAATAACTTGCCCAAAGAGTTCATTGAACCCTTGTTCAAGGGTGAGGCCGGGCAGCGCGTGCCCCTAGGATGGCACGCACACAACTTGATCTTTTACTTGCCTGAATGGCACTCGTGCTAAAGTTTATCATTACAGTTAACTTCAGCACCAGTGCCATTCAGCCCCTCAGCCATGCTCCGTTGATGGATTCTGCACCTCGCTTTCACACTGATCCTTGTATTGCCCCCATATTCCATTGCCCCAACTTTCATCAGCTAATACCACAGGCTGGAATCCAGGCCTGGCGTTTTGTGTCGCTAGTGAGGTTGTGCAAATGCTTTTTTTCTTAACACCTGGGATCTGGATTTGGGATGAAAGACTTCTTTCCAGAAGAGAGGGTTATAGACAATAGACAATAGGTGCAGAAGGAGGCCATTCGGCCCTTCGAGCCAGCACAGCCATTCAATGTGATCATGGCTGATCATTCTCAATCAGTACCCCGTTCCTGCCTTCTCCTCATACCCCCTGACTCCGCTATCCTTAAGAGCTCTATCTAGCTCTCTCTTGAATGGATTCAGAGAATTGGCCTCCACTGCCTTCTGAGGCAGAGAATTCCACAGATTTACAACTCTCTGACTTCAAAGGTTTTTCCTCAACTCAGTTCTAAATGGCCTACCCCTTATTCTTAAACTGTGGCCCCTTGTTCTGGACTCCCCCAACATTGGTTGACATATGAAGGGTTGACATATGAAGAAAAGCTGAGCAGGTTGGGCCTGCATTTAACTTCAGATCATTGCCACTGGCCGGGTTGGGTGGACAAGGTGGCTTTAAGGGGAGTGAGTCTTAAGTGTGGAGAAGAGGAGTCAAAAGGGAGAAAGGTTCAGGAAGGGAATTCCACAGCCCAGGCAGCTAAAGGCACGACTGCCAGAGTCGGATGAACATCCACAACATTGCAGATGCTGGAAATCTGAAATAAAAACAAAAGAAATGCTGGAAACATCTAGCAGGTCAGGTAGTTTTGTGGAATAAGAAACAATACAATACAATACAATACAATATATCTTTATTGTCATTGTACCCAGGGGTACAATGAGATTGGGTACAACAGTTAACATATCAGGAGTGGCGGCACGGTGGCGCAGCGGTAGAGTTGCTGCCTTGCAGCGAATGCAGCGCCGGAGACTCAGGTTCGATCCTGACTATGGGCGCCGTCTGTACGGAGTTTGTACGTTCTCCCCGTGACCTGCGTGGGTTTTCTCCGAGATCTTTGGTTTCCTCACACACTCCAAAGACGTACAGGTATGTAGGTTAATTGGCTGGGCAAATGTAAAAATTGTCCCTAGTGTGTGTAGGATAGTGTTAATGTGCGGGGATTGCTGGGCGGCGCGGACCCGGTGGGCCGAAGGGCCTGTTTCCGTGCTGTATCTCTAAATCTATTTTTTTTTAAATCAGAACCAATCAATGGTAGAGTTATTAAATCGAGAACTTTGGTGTTGCAACTACATTACTAGACTAATAAAGCAGAAGCCTGGAGAACTATATGGCCATATTGTATAGTTGTTTAATTGCACTCTGCTAAATCTGGCCCTTGGACTTTGCCCGGCTTCAATCATTCCAACATTGGCAACTGCCCAGGCTCCAAACTTTGGGTTTCCCTCCCTAAATCCCTCTGACTCTCCCTGTCTTTTAGGGACACTCCTTTAAACTTATCTCATTAGCTAAACTTTTGGTTATTTGGCCTGATGCCTGCCTCCCTTTGCAGTTCTGTATTGATTTTTTTTTCTTGTCCGGTAACTCTCCTGAGAAGTGCCTTGAGATGTTTTGTTGAAGTAGTTAGAATGTAAAAGTTGTTATCTCGGCAGTGAAACCTGCAAGAATTAGTTGAGGAAAATATTTTTTATTGCACAGTTCCAAACTGCACTCTACTTTTATGCTTTATAATGTGATACCGTGTTTTATTATCTTAATATTCAAACAGTAAACTTCAGGAGAGTTTTGTTTTGTTTCTGGCAACGTGCCTTGAGATAAATATTTGATGTGTTCATTTGGATTGTTAGCATCCACCTGTCGTGTGAACTGTGTAATGGAGGGATAAGGGTCTGGGTTCATACTAGAAAATAGCCTGGTTACAGTGCAAACATCCTGCCATGCCATTATGTTTGTTTCTCATGTTGAAAACTCTTCCCAATTCAAACCTTGCTGCGGATTCTGACCATACTTTTTATGGTAAACGTAAAAAAAGTCTGTTGACTAAATTGCCTCCAATTCTGTGGTAAATGATGGATGTTGTGGAATTCCAGGTAGGCTTGTTGCCTTTGGATTTTAAGAAGCCTTAAAGAAAGCTTTACAAAAAGACAATGGAACTACCAGGTATCATGTGAAGACATCTGGGACGTGTAGCATCCCTGTATTGGATAAGGAGGCCATCAAGCCTGGATGGGGTGCCACATACACTTATTGTCTGGATTCCCTAATGAAGGATGCCCATTTGTACAGGGTACTGGGCTGGGTTTGTCCTCGAAGGCAGGAAATTGACCCTCTCCAATGCGCTTGACGTTCCACTTCCCTCTGACCTGGCCCAGTAAGACAGTCACCCGCATCAGACCATAAGACCTTCGTCAGAAAACTCTGGCATGAATTAATAACCTGGAATTGGCGACATGAATGATAGCGATTTCTCCACACCAAATACCCCTTCTCCCATTGGACCATTACCTCCCAGTAGGTGACCAACTGGCATCTTAAGTCGTCAGAAGAGCTATTTATATTTCCTTGCACTTGTAATAAATGCCAACAAACCTGGGTAATTGTTTCCATGGCAATTAGCCCCCGACGATGTCACGCAGGCCAAAAACAGACTCGAAAGTGATCCGTGACAATGTGGAAAAAGGCAACTGACTGCCTGCTGCCTAACACGCGAGATGTGATTGCACAGGGGTTATGATACTGGGTCAGTAATTCCCAATGCCAAGTCTGATGATTGAGCGACACAAGTTCAAATCCCACTGTGGCAGCTGGGAAGCTTAAATTCAGTTACTCAAAAAAAAACATGGAATTTAAGAAACTCATATCAGGAATAGTGACTGGGATTCTACCAGATTGGATGTGGAGCTGTTAGTTTTATCTTGCCTGCCTGACAGTACAGCTGTGCTTTATGAACCACCAGGTTAACCTTGAGCTCCCGTATCACTGGGAGGTGTGGGTGAGCTGGGTGCCCAAGACCCTTTGACCCCTGAATCTCCTCTGAAAGTTTTAAGCTCTTCCGTTTCTTTCATTGTGTTCCCCATACGACTTAAGAGGAGGCCACTCGTCTCCTTTACCCACTGCTTCATTTGATAAGATCATGGCTGATCTGATTGTGACCTCAACTCTGTATTCCTGCCTATCCTGGAAATCTTTCAACCCGTCATGTATCAAGCATCTATCTATCCACAGATCCATATAAGAAATGGGCCTAGAAGTTTGTTCTTTTCAAAATGTTAAAACATGATTATTGTGCCTTCTCGTTTGCTATTGAGGGCGTGCAGCGTAGGTTTACTAGATTAATTCCCGGAATGGTGGGACTGTCATATGTTGAAAGACTGGAGCGACTAGGCTTGTATACACTGGAATTTAGAAGGATGAGAGGAGATCTTATTGAAACGTATAAGATTATTAAGGGGTTGGACACGTTAGAGGCAGGAAACACGTTCCCAATGTTGGGGGAGTCCAGAACAAGGGGCCACAGTTTAAGAATAAGGGGTAGGCCATTTAGAACTGAGATGAGGAAAAACTTTTCCAGTCAGAGAGTTGTGAATCTGTGGAATTCTCTGCCTCAGAAGGCAGTGGAGGCCAATTCTCTGAATGCATTCAAGAGAGAGCTAGATAGAGCTCTTAAGGATAGCGGAGTCAGCGGGTATGGGGAGAAGGCAGGAACGGGGTACTGATTGAAAATGATCAGCCATGATCACATTGAATGGCGGTGCGTACAGGCTCGAAGGGCCGAATGGCCTCCTCCTGCACCTATTGTCTATTGTTGCTGTTTTAAAAAGTACTTCAAAGATTGCAAAGTTCACGAGTACCAGTTGGAAAACGTCATTCTATCTCCCTCATTTGACTGTCTCGGGAGCAGCAGAATTTTCTGATCAGATTTCTCAATGCTGCGAGCACTTAGAGACGCATACCTCATCAGACAACTCTTAAAGGTATAGTAGTCAATGCCACCAGCACCCTTCAAGTGACTGGAGAGCAGTGACCACTTCAGCATCGCTGGCCACTCCCTGATGGCAGGGAGTGTGTTCCTGCGTTCAATGATAGGAATATTTGGGGGCAGTGGGTCAACCTGGTGGGGGGTCGGCTCGTCCACAGGAGTGATGTCCTCAGTTCATTGTATTTCAAAAATAAGGGACGGGATAATGATTTGGTGTCGGCTCAGAGAATTTTCCTTCGAAGAACTAAATTCCCTGTTCAGCCTGTTCCTGTGGGCTAAAGTAAAAGTGTTTGAAGTCTGTTCTGGGAGAGAGTGTCAGTCATGTCCCTGATGCGGCAGTGATCAGCTACCTCTGGGATGTGGGTTACATCTGAAGATGGGACCTGGAGCGCTCCTGAGGCTAGGGAATCGAGAGTGAGGGTGACCGGGTGCCTTGGGAGTTGGTGTCGGCTTCTTTTACACCCTGATACCAATTCAAGGATACACATAGAAACATAGAAAATAGGTGCAGGAGTAGGCCATTCGGCCCTTCGAGCCTGCACCGCCATCCAATATGATCATGGCTGATCATCCAGCTCAATAACCTGTACCTGCCTTCTCTCCATACCCCCTGATCCCTTTAGCCATAAGGGCCACATCTAACTCCCTTTTAAATATAGCCAATGAACTGGCCTCAACTACCTTCTGTGGCAGAGAATTCCACAGACTCACCACTCTCTGTGTGAACACCTGGGTGGGAACTTACTCTCTGTAAGGACATTGAGCTCTCTGTAAGAACATCAATACGGTTTGCAAACACCCTCACTTTGCAGAAGATGGGTATTTAAATGGCAGTTTTGATTGCAGCAAAGTGTTTTAAAATGGAAGGAAGGGTCAGTGTTGAAGGAGAACAGGCTGTAGAGTGAGGTGGGAGCATGTAGAGTGGTATGGTTGACTATGACTGATTATTTTTAAATAATATTCAGTTTGAGCGTTATTAAAAACTGATTTTCTTTTCTGAGTGAACAATGCCTGTCATTATTTAGCCCAACTTGGTTGAAAATGTCACCGGAGACGGACTTTGGGTGTTGCACTAATGTTGACGTCATCTGAGCAATCTGAATAACAGATAAACAACCTCGTACCAATCAGTATTAATGACAAGGAACTTGCGCAAAATTACTTCACCCTGTGTGTCAACACATTTTCCACTTTGTAACCACTGGATTTCTAGCTCTCCACACAGAAGGGTTTTTTCGCGAGGGACTATTCCAGCATGACCAAAAGGTGGTAGAGAATCTGTAAATGAACCAAGTATTTTTTCCACACTGAATTCTGAGGGGATTGTGGATTCACATTTCACTCAAGGCTCACCCTCCAAGGAATGCTGCTCTATCTGAACTGGGGGGGGATCAAACAGAACATCATCGGTTCTCTCAGATAGACATAAGATATTGCCTGGTGCTGCTTTGTGGGGCAGGGTGTCCTCACTGCTGTCCCAGGTATGATAGTGGCAATCCAGAGACTGAGTTCAAATTGGCTGTGGAATTTAAATTTGGTTAATAATCCAGAACTAATTGGTGGTGACCACAAGTACTGGGCGTGCCACGTAGGTTTACTAGGTTAATTCCCGGAATGGCGGGACTGTCATATGTTGAAAGACTGGAGTGACTAGGCTTGTATACACTGGAGTTTAGAAGGATGAGAGGAGATCTTATCGAAACGTATAAGATTATTAAGGGGTTGGACACGTTAGAGGCAGGAAACATGTTCCCAATGTTGGGGGAGTCCAGAACCAGGGGCCACAGTTTAAGAATAAGGGGTAGGCCATTTAGAACTGAGATGAGGAAAAACTTTTTCAGTCAGAGAGTTGTGAATCTGTGGAATTCTCTGCCTCAGAAGGCAGTGGAGGCCAATTCTCTGAATGCATTCAAGAGAGAGCTAGATAGAGCTCTTAAGGATAGCGGAGTCAGGGGGTATGGGGAGAAGGCAGGGACGGGGTACTGATTGAGAATGATCAGCCATGATCACATTGAATGGCGGTGCATACAGGCTCGAAGGGCCGAATGGCCTCCTCCTGCACCTATTGTCTATTGTGCGGATATCTGCTGTCCTTGCCCAGTGTGGCTGATAGTGAGGAATGCAGAAACAAGGAACCGCAGATACTGGTTTACAAAGGAAAGACACAAAATGCTGGAGTAACACAGCGAGTCAAGCAACTTCCCCGGAGAACATGGATAAGCGACGTTTTTGGTCAGAAACCTTCTTCAGACTGAAGAAGTGTCCTGACCCGAAACGTCACCTATCCATGTTCCCCACAGATGCTGCCTGACCCGCTGAGTTGCTCCAGCACTCTGTGAAACGTCACCTATCCATGTTCCCCACAGATGCTGCCTGACCCGCTGAGTTACTCCAGCACTCTGTGAAACGTCACCTATCCATGTTCTCCACAGATGCTGCCTGACCCGCTGAGTTACTCCAGCATTTTGTGTCTTTCCTTGGCCGATAGTGAGTTCTAGTCAGCATCCCTGCTCCCAACCGGCAGAAGGTAGAGAAGCTTGAAAGCATGCACAAGTGGACTCGGGAACAGCTTCTTCCCCTCTGTTATCAGGCTTCTGAACAGTTCTTCCATAAGCTAGGGTGCTGTCTGATTCACCTCTACCCCATTGCAGACCTTGGACTTTGTCTCTGTAACTGATGCGCTACAATGCTGAGAACTATATTCTGCACTCTGTATCTTCCCCTTTGCTCTGCTTATTGTGCTTGAGTTTGGCTTGATTGTATTTATGTATAGTATTATCTGATCTGTATGGGTAGCCTGCAGACCAAAGCTTTTCACTGTGCCTCTAAGACGTAATAATAAACCTAAAAAAGGTGACTGGGTGCACCTCTGAAATGCCTTCGTAAGCTACTTGGTTCAAGGGCAGATAGAAAAGTAAATGCCCGATGATGCCCTTAAAGCCCAGATCTTGGAAAATGAATGAATAAATAAGGAAAAAAAATTGCTGTGGACCAATAGAAGGAGAAGGTGCCCAAGTGAGATTATTACCTGGGGTATCATGTAGAGTTTTGGTCTCCTTACCTAAGAAAAGATATATCTGTCATACAGTGGCAGCAGCAAAGATTTACCAGACTAATTCCAGGGATAGTGGAAACAAAGATCCACAGGTACTGGTTTATTACCAAAAATAGACACAAAATGCTGGAGTAACTCAGCAAGTTAGGCATGTCTCTGGAGAACATGGATAGGTGACGTTTTGAGTCGGGCCAGACTGAAGAAGGGTCCCGACCCAAAACATCACCTATCTTTTTTCTCCAGAGATGCTGCCTGACCCGCTGAGTTACTCCAGCACTTTGTGTCTATCCAGGAATGGTGGGTTTGCCACATGAGGACAGATTGAGTGAACTGGGACTGTATTCTCCAGACTAAATGGAAGAATGAGAGGAGACAGTGAGAATGTTTGTGCTTGGCTCAGAAGTCTGGATCTTATTCCTCCCTTCACGCACGCTGAGAATTTGTAGAGTTCATTGTTTTTAAATTTTATATTTCCAGCATGTACAGTTTTTTTCCTTCTTCTCCGATTACATACTTACTTTTGAAGTGAGGGGAAATGTCGAGTGGGGAAAGAACTGGTTTCTGAGCCGGCTCTCCTGCTTTGCTGGCTCCGTGAGATGGTGTGGACAGATACAACTGGGCAGGATACAATGCAGTTTCTGCTTCAATGTTCCGTCACCAATGCGTTTCCTAGCTGTATCAGTCTGTCTGAGCGGACGCTTTTCTTCAGACTGCTTTCACGCTAAGATGCCGGGCATCTGTGATAGGTATTAGCCAAGAGCCCACAATACACTGTGCATATCTCCCCCTGACCGTTACACTGAGTTTATTGTCTGGAAAGGCCTCATGACACCGGAGTGACTGAAAGCAGATCGTTCTGTTGCCTTGGAATCACAATGGTGTTTTGTACTGAACGTGACTCACCCTCCGACCCTGAAGTTAGAATTTCTGCACCCTGACATGTGAAGAAATGGTGTCTACCGGTTTTGCAAACTGCATGTCGCATCAGTGTTTATAATCTACAGTATGCAGACTGTATGAATAATCCAGATGAACGAGTGTGGCAGATAATCGCTCTCGTTCTGAGTGGTGTAACGCTTTGCGGATGATTGGTGTTGTCTGGTGTTGCCTGATATTGTCTCTTCCCGGGTTCCGGGTCCAGGTCTGTGTTGAGTCAGCTTCCCCCCTTCTCTCGGGAGTTGGTGGAAGGGCAAACCCCCTTTTTACTGGCCCGGGAAACAAACGCGACCACTCTTCACCATTGAAAAATTCTTGCGCATCTACTCGCACCAGGCGAGGCGAGGAGAGGAGCGGTCGTGATACACTCCAGACTCACAGCCTCTTGTCCCTTACTGTTCTCAGTTCTCACTTGATTGAGACACCGGAGAGCTTATGATTGAACAGTATCCCAGAGTGGGCGTTTGGAATGTGGGTCGACTTCCACAGAGGGAGTCTATGGTTATAGGGTGGAGTGGTGAAGAAGGATAGAGGGGCAGAGAACTGGGACAGATCAAGGATAGAGGGGCAGAGAACTGGGACAGATCAAGGATAGAGGGGGCAGAGAACTGGGACAGATCAAGGATAGAGGGGCAGAGAACTGGGACAGATCAAGGATAGAGGGGGCAGAGAACTGGGACAGATCCGAAGGGCCAAATGGCAATTTTGTGCTGTTAACTTTCTTGAATCAGGAGAAAAGGATGGAAAGTGAAGGGTATATGATAATTGTGAGCCTTCAGACTGCATCTCCGGAAAATGTGGTTTGGTGATGTTTTGGGCCGGGACCCTTCTTCAGACTGATGATACAGACATCAGACTTGTAGGTTACAAGGACGTACTAAAGTGGCAGTTGGTGTGGCAAAAGAACAAGTCTTTCATCCTCGTATCTAAGAGGCATTCTTTGTTCCCGGGAGTGAGCACCGGAACTGCAGATTCCAATGGGCTACATGACGAAGCTCATTGAGTCACACAGTGCCAACCATGTATGTATGACCAATTGCCTTTTATCCAGATTGCACTGACTGATTTTTTTTCTAAAAAGACAAAAAGACAATTGAGAATTCTGTGCATGGCTCGGGGAAGATCTCCCAGTGTGATCTGTCAGGGAGAATAAAGGCTAGCATGGGGTCATGACTGTCTCAATTAGCATAACACCAACAGTCCATTTGTTTCGACTTCAACACATCTCCAGCCCTGCTCAGTGTTTCGTTGTGGAGTAGGCCTTCACGGCACTGACAACGTGCCTTCCATTTTTTTACCAATGCGTTGTGGCTCTGAGCTCAGCAGTCACGAGGCTAATTCCCTCCCTCCCATCCTCTTCCACAAGATCATTTGCCGGGTCAGTAAACCCAGAAAGTAACTTGGACATTGAGGGAAAGACACTTGTACAAAGTATAGAAGGTAGAAATAAGGAGCTGCAAATGCTGGCTTACATAAAAGTACACAAAGTGCTGGAGTAACTCAGCGGGTAACTCAGCATCTCTGGAAGTGTCCCGACCCAAAATCCAAGTTCCCCACAGATGCTATTTGACCTGCTAAGTTACTCCAGTACTCTGTGTCCAACTTGTACAAAGTAACTGGGTCAGCTGTCCTTCGAGCTTTGGGGACACTCCCAGGTAAGGTATAGCACAATCATAACATCTCAATTAAATAAACGCTTCCTCCAACACTGTCCTTGTGACGTGGGAACTCCGACATCTTAGCACGCCTGTTAGACAATAGACAATAGGTGCAGGAGGAGGCCATTCGGCCCTTCGAGCCAGCACCGCCATTCAATGTGATCATGGCTGATCATTCTCAATCAGTACCCCGTTCCTGCCTTCTCCCCATACCCCTGACTCCGCTATTCTTAAGAGCTCTATCCAACTCTCTCTTGAATGCATCCAGAGAATTGGCCTCCACTGCCTTCTGAGGCAGAGAATTCCACAGATTCACAACTCTCTGACTGAAAAAGTTTTTCCTCATCTCAGTTCTAAATGGCCTACCCCTTATTCTTAAACTGTGGCCCCTTGTTCTGGACTCCCCCAACATTGGGAACATGTTTCCTGCCTCTAACGTGTCCAACCCCTTAATAATCTTATACGTTTCGATAAGATCTACTCTCATCCTTCTAAATTCCAGTGTATACAAGCCTAGTCGCTCCAGTCTTTCAACATATGACAGTCCCGCCATTCCGGGAATTCACCTAGTAAACCTACGCTGCACGCCCTCAATAGCAAGAATATCCTTCCTCAAATTTGGAGACCAAAACTGCACACAGTACTCCAGGTGCGGTCTCACTAGGGCCCTGTACAACTGCAGAAGGACCTGTTGTACTGATGTAAGCTTTCAACTTCCCATGTTGTTCCCATGAATGACACTCGTGGGTCTCATGTACCATGAAATACAATAGGACATTCACCTGATCCACAGAGCAGTTAGAAGGTGGAACTAGCTCACAGTGGTTGAGGCACATATGCATTGAAAGGGAGATTGAACAACCATTTGAGGGAGAAGGGGATAGAAGGGCAAGTTGAGAGATTTAGATAAGGAAAGATGCTCAAGTGGAGTACGATTACCACCATAGACTGGACTATGGACTATGCCATATATCCTGCGTAATTCAATAAATTATACTCTGCTTTGTGCTATGAGTTTACAGCCATAAATTCAACACATCGATGCCCATTTCTCTGGGCTGCTTCAGGCAGCATCTCAATAGAGATCAAAGGATTTTGTCTCTGCGCTCTGCAACACACTGTGTGCCTTAAGTGTGGGTTCAATCTAGCAAATCAAATCCTGAAATGAAACAGCAGATTTAGGATGGAATTATTTGTCCAGATGTGTGGAGTTAGACCAATGAATGTTCTGAGGAGCATAAATATTTCTGAGCAATTTGAAGAATGGGAGTGAGAATCATTTGTTAGAAGCTCTGTGCACAGTAAAACAGAAAAAAAAGGCAGACTTTCATTTCTATCACACTTTTCACTTTTTAAGGCATCCCACAGCACGTCACAACTAATCACGTATAATCACTGTTGTAATGTAGCCAAGCTGAGCACAGCAATCTCCCACAAACAGCAATGTGCTAATGTCCAAATTACTTGTTTCATGATTGTTACTTGAGGTTTAAATCATAGGCCAGCACGGTCTGGAAATTCCCCTGCATTTTGCAGAGCACCTTGGTTTAACATCTCATCTTTATGGCTTGCTGATGACTCAGCACTGCCCTTCCAGCGTTTAAAAAAATATATATCAAAAAATACTTTATTCAAGTAATAAATATTTACAAAACATCTTCTTTTCAACAACCCCATCCGACATTTCCGGAGGTTACACGTTCAATACAGGTATTCATTTCCAAATTTACACATAATCCCTTATTTGGAGGGGCGTCTCTCTCCACCACACCCTGCCCCCCCCCATGTCCAGCAGTGGAAGGACCCTAGACTGTGGTCCTCCCCCACAGGGCCTTGGCGTTGGCTGCACCAAGCTTCAGTGCGTCCCTCAGCACGTACTCCTGCCTCAGCACTGCCCTTCCAGCGTTGCAGTCATTCCTCAGTGCTACGCTGAAGTGTCAGCTGAGATTTTTATGCTTGAATCTCGGGAGTGGGACTCAAACCTACAACCTTTGAACTTCAAGGTGAGAGCACTGCCACTGGGCCATCATTATGGGGACTCGATTAGCTGCAGGCCGAGAGTTAGTATGTCATAGGGAGAAGCATTGCATAGCTTTCCTTCACATCATGGAAGTGGGGTTAAGTTGAGGATTACATTTTTACAAGGGTTGTGGATGCAGTAGACTTCATGGAATAAATTGCCTTTCATTTATTTTCTCCTTTTCTCTGCGAAAGCAAGTAAAGTCACGAGATGCTGATGAAAGGCAACCTTGATCAAGTGATAAATAACGTTCTCCACCGAATCAAAATGTTGCCTCCAAGCCCTGCTCCAGAATTTGAATCTGGGAATATCAGGGTGAATTGCAACTGCTTACTGAATAAAACTGACTCTGAACCACATGAGGAAATAATAGAGTGGGTAACCAAAGGGTTGGTTATGGAAGCAGGTTTTAAGGAGCACCATAATGGAGGAAACAGAGGGGAAAAGGGTTTAAAAAGGGAATTCCAGAGATGGCTGTTAGTGGTGGAAGAACCAAAGTCGAGGGATGAGCAAGTGGCCTGAATTGTGGGAGCACAGAAATCTTGTAGGGTTGTAGATCTGGAGAAAGTTACGTCAACAGCAAGTGCAAAGCCACAAAGGCATTTCCACAATCGAATAAATAAATGCACACAATATAATATTCATGCTGACAGTAACCACTACACTTCGACCAAGTAGACCTCTTTTTGTAAGATAATAACTGACACTATTTTGATCAAAAACAGTACTTTTATTTCCACTTTAAGTAGCAGCAACAGAAATCCTAGGTTTGAATCCAGCCCAGACTGCTGGGATAAGGACCTGCCTCTGACAACTTGTAAAGTTTGAGGTGACATGGGCAGGTTTAACCTTTATACAGTATACCTATAGAAGAGTACACGATGGTGCAAGTTTTGCCAATGTCACACCGAGGCCTCACAGTGTCATAAACAGAAATGCCCGATTGTATCCTGTGTTTTAGGGGATCTCCTTAAAGAGCTAGTGTGGACAGGCTAAATTTTGCTTTCGTGCCTGGCCTGTCTTATTGAACTGTATTGGTGTTGATATTGGAGATCTCAATCATTCCTTAGCTTCAATATCAGCTCCTTTTCCGTCCGACCAGACTCAGCCGCTGTGATGATGGTTGAATAGCGAGACTCATTGTTTAAATGCTCCCTTGTTTACAGATTTCCATTGTTCCTCCAATGCTGTCTCCTTTTTGCTGGTGGCTTCAGCTATTTTTGTTTCCAAACCAGTTTCTTTCCGCTCTACAGTGCAGCCTTTGGGCACAGGAAATTGTGGTCTTGCATCTTTTTGTTCTCCCTCTTTCACTATTTATCACTTGTTAATGATTAGTGGTCCCAATTTAAACTTTCAAATGTTTTGGCGGCCTGGGTGTAAGAAGTGAGATGTAATGAGGTCATTTTATCTCAATAGCCCACATTGTTGGACCTCATAAATTCTTCCAATGAGTTATCTGTCAACTATTTCATGAACAACGCAAAAAAGGGAGCCAACCCTGTCACAGGTTTTGCAAGCACATTGGATAAGACCACATTATCAGGTTTTGGACACATATCAAATAAGAGCATAAATTTCTGCTGAAATCTTTAGTTTAAGGTTGTGGCGGATCAGGCCACTCCTCGGGTCAGCCCCCTCGTTACGTGACGGACAGGTGAAAGGAGTTAAAAGCCAGACCAAGGGAAGGCGTGGATCATCCCTTGGAGAACTACGCTGTGGGCACCAGCTCACAGCCTAATAAAGCAATCTAACAAAACACTGCCTGGCGTCTTGCCTTTTCTCTGGCCTCCGCCAGGCCACTACAAGGTCTAGGTTTAAGGAGGAAATTAAATAGTTTTATGTATGGCTTTATATTGTGGCGCTGCATTGGTGTGGAATGTAGTGGGTTAAGTGACTGGAAAAGTAATTACAAACTTGAGAATCGAGTTCAAATCTCACCACAGCAGCATTCAAATAATTATATATCCAATGACACAGGATTGATCCTGGTGACACGAGACTGCAGATGCTGGAGTCTTGAGCAAAAAAACAAAATAATGGAGGAACTTAGCGGGTCTCTGGTGCTGTCTGTGTGAAGTTTGTACAAACAAGTAACTGCAGATGCTGGTTTACAACAAAAAAAAAAGACACAAAGTGCAGGAGTAACTCAGTGGGTTAGGCAACATTCCTGGAGAACATGGATAGGATTGGGACCGATCCAAAACAAACCCAAATCCCAACCCGAAAAGACACTTATCCATGTTCTCTCGAGATGCTGCCTGACCTGCTGAGTTACTCCAGCACTTTGTGTCTATTTTCATTCTCTCTGTGACTTGTCCAGGTTTCCCTTGGATGCCCCAGTTTCCTCCAACATCCCAGAAATGTGCGGGTTAGTAAGTTACATTCTGGGCAAATATTTGGTATAGAAGGTGGACAGCATGTGAGCCCTTTTACCTCCTCATTGATCTGCACTGTCTGACTGCAAGCTTAGTTCTTTGTCTTCTTGGACTGCCCAATTCCAGGGTTCAGAGGTATCGGATCAGGTCAAAGTGGGACTCACAGACTGTGCAGGTGACAAAGGAGTTGACTGATGGGGAGGGTGGGCACTGTTGCCCAGATTGTTGTGCATTCCTTCTGCTTGTTTGGGCTTCAGTTACTTACTCCCCTAGGAGTCTTCGTACATACATCGTCACCAGTTTAAGTGCTCGTGGGACAGAGATTCCTACAAGTTGGTGAGGATGTTACGTTTTTTCAAGAGGCTTTGAAATTATTTCTCTGCCCTCCTGGTAATGGCTTGCTTTTCAAGAAAAAAACTGGAGGAACTCGGCAGGTCAAGCAGCATCTATAGAGGCAAATAAATTACTGATGTTTTGGATCAGGACACTTCAGCACACTGTTCACTGCTGAACAGTTGCTTGTCATGATGTGGTTCAGAACAGAGGGTCCGTTTCAGCTTGGTTAATGAATGTAGCCATCATCACATCAGCACAATGGTCAGGCTGGATTCTTGGAGAAAAGCGTAGAAGTTGGGAAGTAGGAGATGAAACTGACAAATATTCCATGTTTACCTTCTTCTCTTGCACAGTTGCTTACTTGATGCATCTACGAACAGCAACCAGAACTAGGGGAATATTCGTGTAACAGGAAAATTAAACATTTTCAGTCAATTTATATGGATGTGGCTAAGATTTGAACGTGGAGCCAGGGGAAGGCTCAGGATAGCGTTAACAGCTGCTGTGTGCCAGGGCAATTGTGTCGAGCAGCTTGCACAGTACACTGTGAATTGTTTAATTGTTGAATCCAGAAAATGCCCGCGGGTGACTCTGTCCAACTTTGCCAAGTGGTCAGAGATTATGGCTCCTCTCCTCAGAAGCAGAGTAGATAAGTTGGAGGCTGATAAAGTATTTGCCCTCAAAGCCTGACAAAGCCGGGTCTGTCCGATGTGCCAATTCACAAAGGGCTACCTCTGGTTTCTCCCTGTGTGAAGACCATTGTTTCTGAATAAAGACCCTGATTATACTGCCATTAGCTATGGCAGTTTGAGGGGCCTGTGGAATCTGACCTTTTGAAGGCCGAGTACTGCTGAAAAGGCAGAGCTAAAGAGTCAAAAGACTTGGATTAAAACGGGCCCCATCCAGCTGCAATGGGTTGTGGAGTTTAACCCTTGGAACCCTCTGATGAAGGGGGAAAATGTTGCAAAGTGGGTGGGGTGGAGACGGGAAGAGAAAGACAATGAACCACACAACTCAAATCTGGTAAGGGACACTTGTTGTGATTACATGCGTTTTCCTGTGACCACTTGTTTCATCCGAGTATTCCACTTTTTTCCCACGTCCCAAAGAGGTGCAGGTTGTTTGGTTAATTCACCTCTGTAAATTGCACCAGTGTGTAGGTGAGTTAGCGAATCAAAGGGTGTAGAATAGTTGATGGGAATGTGGGGAGACTAAAATGAGTTTGGATAGCATTGGTGGAAAAATGGATGCTTGATGGTCAGCACAGGTTCAGTGGGCTGAAAGGCCTGTTTCTGTGCTATGTCTCTGCATGACTTTGTGACTTGCTCCTCCATGCCCCACCTCCCCAACCACGTGCCGTGTCACTAGAATTCCATTGTTAAACCACGATTCTGAGAGCCTCCTTGTCAGCATTGGAAAAGTGGGTTGGTCCAAGTGTGGCTACACCGTTTCCCATCAGAGGTATACCAGGCTTGCTGCAGTGCCTGCCAACACACACCATCCAATCCCCTCCCTTGGAGGATGGACACATGGAAGTATTGGAGTCCCTTAACCGTCAGTGGTTGCTTGAGGGGAGGAGCAAGGAGTTGCACTTTCCCATCGGTGCAGAGAATTCGGAATCCCTGTGGCTATTTTTCCATGTTTCCGGGTGCCTGGGGTGAGAGCTCGCACGTCAAGCCTGTGCCACTGAGCTGCCGTCTTTCACTGTGGTTTGTTTGCCTGTGGAGTGCAGGAATGTGTACTTTGGTTGAGGTGTATAAGTGGGTCCTGCTCTGCTCCAGTGGGTAGAATAGGCCAACTGTATTGTGCTGTTGCTTGGATAAGAGGCTTTCCCCTTACCGAAGCAGATGTGAAGCCAACTTGCTCTGTTTGAGCACCTTAATGCTGAACAAGGCATGGGAATCTTTTTCCGCTTGGGCGAGAACTCTGTCGTATCAGTGCTATCTAGCAGCAGAGTAGAAGCGGGAAATGGTGTGATAGTTCTATGCTTGGCATGCTGGCATACCTGTGACACCTACAATAAATAGACACAAAGTGCTGGAGTAACTCAGCGGGACAGGCAGCATCTCTGGAGAGAAGGAATGGGTGACATTTTGGGTCGAGATCCTTCCTCAGACCATACGTTGCAGATTGGCACCTGCAGTATCAATATGGTACAGAAGTGCCTTGCCTGGGTAACACTATTAGGTGAAATATCTGAGGTGCTTCAAACATAGCCTGTATTTCTGTAGTCCCCGGTAGAAAACACATCTCAGGTTGCAGCCTAAAATTGATTATCAAACATAATTCAACATTGAATCTCATGCGGAATCTCATTCCGAATATTGCGGAATAAGTGAACAAAAGTTTGGTCAGTTTGGAATGTTTTAAAGAGGTGAAAGAAGTGGAAAGGTTGAGGGAGGGAATTCCAGAACTCGGGCCCTGCCGGCTGAAGGCACGGTCACCAGTGGTGGAGTAATTAGCTTTGGAGAAGGTCATGACGCCAGAGTTGGAGATTTGGGGGGTTTTAAAGCTAGAAGGGGGTACAAAAACAGGAAGGAGTGAGATTATATTGGAAAACAAGGATAAAAAAAATAATTGGTTTGGTGGAGGGAGAGAGTATTATTTGACTGGCTGGCTGCTCTTGCTCACACTGATAATTTTAGGGCATTCAGATCTGAGAGCAGTGCACCTACCTGCTGTCCCAATGAAAGGTAGAGATCTCCCACAAATGAAAAGATAATCCGTTCCAATGATGTTAACCTAAAGACAGTAGAAACAAAAGGTGCTGCACATGTAAGAGTCTTGAGCAAATCGCAAAGAGCTGGAGGAACTCAGTGGGTCAGTCAGCATCTGTGGAGGGAATGGATCAGCAACGACTCGGGTCGGGACCCTTCTTCAAACTACAAAATGGTCCTGACCTGAAACCTCGCATATCAATTCCCTCCACAGATGCCGCTTGACATGCTGAGTTACCCCAGCGGTTTGTTTTTAACTTGAGGATAGTTGTTGAACAGGACACTGGGGAGAACTCTCTTGCTCTTCTTAAAAGCAGCACCACAGAATCTTTTGCATCCACTTGAGAGAACAGGCAAGGAGTTGAGGTAGCATAGGATGCCATCTGAAAGACGGCATCCCCAACAATGCAACACTTCCTGAGCACTATTGTGGATTGTGAAGCCAGATTTTTGCTGTGAGATTTGAATGGACAATTCTGTCTGCCAAACACCACTGGATCATAGCTGAGATTAATTTCCACAGAAACTGCCTATGTAAACGTCAAGCTGTAATTGCAGCCACTCCTCCCCATCCTACTGCTACTGAAAGAGTTGTAATTTTTCACAAATTGTGATGAAGATGTAGTTACAGTATGAGAAATTAATATAGGAAGTTTATTCCATAATAAAAGGGAACATACATTTATGAATTTATAAACATAAAAATAAGGACCAGAATTACCGACATTATAAAATGCTTTCTGAGTTAGATCTACACAGCGAGGTCTAATTATTGAAGATAGACAAAAAATGTTGGAGTAACGCACGGGTCAGGCAGCATCTCTGGAGAAAAGGAATAGGTGATGTTTCGGGTCAAAACTGAGACTTCTTCAGACTGAGAGTCGGGCACTGTTTCAACAGAAACCACAATTGGTTTTGACTCCTTCTGCAGTATTCCGCAGTATTTAGTGAAACAACCCAACTTTCTGCCTGTCCCGCTGAGTTACTCCGGCATTTTGTGTCAACTGTCTTTGTCATTTGGTGAACCCCTTTGCCATCAAGTGTTCTTTGAGATAGATTTTTTGTACGTGTGGATTTTGCAAATTCTCCCTGTGACTGCGAGTTTCCCCCGGGTGCTCCAGTTTCCTCTCACATCCCAAATACGTGGGCTGGTAGGTTCATTGGCCGTTGTAAATTGACCCAGTGTGTAGGTGAGCGGTAGAATCTGGGGAGGGTTGAAAGGAATGTGGGGAGAATAAAGAGGGATTTGCATTAATGGATGTTTGATGGTTGGCACAGTCTCAGTGGGGCCAAGAGTCTGTTTCTGTGCTGTGTGATTCTGTGCAGTGTAGCATGCATCACAAGCTCGAGTTATTTTTCTTTAGTGCAGTGAAAAATTCACTAAATTGCAGATTTAATCATTAAACATGCTTTACGCTGCAATGATTTTCAAGTCCACCCCCCTCTCGCAAACAAGTCCAAAGCCATTTGGCAGGTATTCTGCTTCTGCCATTCTGTCAGTACGGAGGTGCAGGGCTCTCATCTGGCTGTTTCACTAGAACGAAGGCAAAGAAACTGCTGATTCTAGGGCTGGTCCATGTGTCCAGGAGGTTTGTGGCTTTGTGTTTTATACACACACTCCTGGCCAGCCAGTCTTGACAAACCTGCCCATGTCACAGCCCCCTTCTCGCCCATCACCACCTCTGCACGCTGGACGTTCTGGTTCCCAGTTAAGTGTTGCTTTGAGATTAAAGTTTTCATCCTTTTCAAATCCCTTCATAGCCTCAACCTTCCTTAAGCCTGTAAACCCTGCCAGCATCACAATCCTCAGATCTCTGCTTTCCCCCAATTTTGGCCACTGGATAAACACTAAATTTAAACACTCCACCACTGGCAGCTGTGCCAACCTTTGGAACACCCTCCCTAAACATACCCACCTCTGTATTTAGACTTTAGAGATACAGTGCGAAAACAGGCTGTTCAGCCCACCAAGTCTGCGCCAGCCAGCGACCACGCCGTACACTAGCACTATCCTATACACGAGGGACCGTTTACAATTTTACCAAAGCCAATGAAGCTACAAACCTGCATGTCTTTTGGAGTGTAGTGGGAGGAAACCGGAGCACCTGGAGAAAACCCATGCGGTCACAAGGAGAATGTACAAACTCCATACGGACGGCACCTGTAGTCGGGATCGAACCTAAGTCTCTGGCGCTGTAAGGCAGCAACTCTACCACTGTGCCACCCCTAAAAACAATTTATTTCTCCTCTTTTAAGATGCTCCTTAGAACCAACATCATTGACGAACCTTTGGTGAGTCAGGAACGATTTTCTAATTCTCCCGTGAACTAGAATGTTATTGATGTGGAAGGTACAATACAGAGGGAAGGCGGTGATGGTGTTGTTATAATGATACAGCGTAGAAACAGACTATTCAAGCCATTTGAAACAAGCCACTGCTGTTAGCTTTTTCGTGGGATGTCCCTGAGGATTGAGAATGACTTGCTTCAATTTTGTGGGCTCTGAGGTAGCTGATGAGGTCAATGTGGAAATCGCAGATTTCCAAAGAGGGGGCAGGAGATGGCTGCTAGGTTTGCTAGGGTGGGTGCGTGGTTTGTGAGGTAGTGCACTCCTTTCACCACTTAGACAGGACTTCTCTGTGCTTCTTATCCATGGTATTAAGGTTCTCAATACCATCCTGAATGCTCCTTCTCCACTTTGTGTGGTTGTGGCCAGAGGAGTCAGTGAGGATGTTGCAATGTTTTTCTCTCAGTGTACATGCGCAACAGCCTATCATCATCTTATTCCTTCCCCTCTTCACTTTGACTTACTCAACACATATGTTAGGAAGCAGCGGCCACAAGTGGGATGGGATGATTTGAGTGAGTCCAACGAATGATCCAATGTGAGAGCATAATAGTGGGGAAAGGAGGGCAATTCTAGACGATGGCAGCACCAGACATTGAGTGGACAATGCTCAATTGAAAACCATTCACTGTTCTGAGTCTCTGATGTGCCTTTTTCCAATTTTCTTCTCCTGTCCAAACACTGCCACAATTGCAGGGGTAGCTCTGGGATACTGGATAGGATTTGTTGCATCTCACCATGAAGATCAAACTCTGAACCTTCCCTGTCTTCCGCAGCCTCTTTACCTGTTGCATCAGTAGAACTGACATTCCAGAATATGGACTTGCTTTCTCCACACTTCAAAGCAGGGATACTGTTTGGAGTTGGATGTTGAGGGAAGGGACACGCATTGGAACTCTGTCCACACTCGGACATGAAGAATGTGGAATCAAAGGGCTGTTGGTACCTGCAGTGCCATTCACTTCACTGTGTGTGTCAGAGACGTTGAGAGAGTTGAGAGAAAGAAACATCAGATAGGGAAGGGATGGTAAAAGGCGTCAAAAGACTCATCTGTGCCAAATATCAAGTAGCTGTTTCCCCAAATCCCATTAAAAAAAATCTCCCCTATATTTCCATTAATTCGCCCCATATTCTACATACTAGGGGCAATTTACAGTGGCCATTTAACCAGAATGTCATTGGGATATGGAAGTAAACTGGAGCACCAGAGGAAATCCACGTGGTCACACAGGGCAGCAGTGGATGCCAGGATTGAACCTGCGTACTCGGAGCTGTTTGACTGCTTACAGGCAATAGAACTTGACTGTGAAGAGTTGCTCTACACCACCTGGTGTTCTGACCCTTACAGTTGCTGCATTTCTTTCTCCACGGCAGTTTATTTGGACCATTAGCCACTGATGAACTATTTATTGACTCACCAACGAGTGTGGTTTGAAACTGGATAAACAACTCGTGACAGTGGCTTGGGAAAACAATCTACCTTGTTGTTAGGGTTACATCAACATACATTCCAATGCTACTTACAGTTAAACCTTTATAAGAACCTTTTCAAAGGGTGTTTGCCAGTGGAAAAGAAAACAAAAAAATACAGGTTTGCTTTTCCGTAAATAAATCCACAATGGAAGCTTTGCATTTTAATGATGACTGAAAATTTGTGCAAGTGTGAGCAGGAGAAATGTGAGTGCATCTGTGTGTATGCAAGCTCGTGCCAGCATGTGCAGTTTGGTGATGGACTGAGACAGACATGGGTTTAGGACCTGTAGCCCAGTCACCAATGAAAGAGCAGTGAGGCTAGAATAGGGGAAGAGCGATCCTGCACCATGGACTGCAGTTTGGCACGAGAGAGTCAGATGGCCACTGAAGAATAGTGACAGTTGCGGTGTGAATCCTTCATCTTATGCTTTCTAATCCAGCTACCTCATATTTGCATCGTGACCTGGAAACATGCTTGGAAACTTCCTGGGGGAAGGCACTGAAATGATTACTGCTGAGTCACCTGGACCAGGAAAGTCTGAGATTCACTGGCTTGTTATTGTTTTGGATGACCTCAGCAATGTTGATCCTGTTGTCAGCCTCAATGCTTTTCGACCTTAAGAAACCAGAGCATGAAGAGGCCATTTGGCTACTCAAGCCTGCTCCCTCATTTACACAGATAGCAGCTGATCCTTTGCCATGTCCAACACTACTCAGAGAAGATATTTCTTATCTTAGTCCAAAATGGATGCCTCCTTTTCCTCAATACCTGAGCTTTAAGCTTTCCAGCTGGGGCAACAGCTTCCCATCCCCTCTTGGATTTGAAACATTTTAGTAGAATCAACTCTCATAACAGAGGCTAGAAATGTATTTGTTATTCCAACAACTCGCACTGTTAAATTTGTATGTCTGGAGATTGTCCAGTGAGGCTTTGCAATGGTATTAACTCTTCTTCTCCAACTGTTGATAGTATATATCCACACATCAAGTACATTCATGACGATGAACTGTGCCAACCATGAGTCCAAAAACAAAGGAGGAAATAATTGCCTCCCATTATAAGTGGCGGAGTGGCCTCTGAATCAAAAGATTGTGAATTCAAATCCCACTCCAGAGAAATCAAAATGTTCCAATGCCGTGCCGAGGGAGTGCCTACCTATAGGAGGTGGGAGCTGAGGGAGCGTCAAACCGTTAGAGGGGCAGTACTGAGGGAGTGTCGCACTGAGGGGCAGTGAGGGAGCGTCGCACTGTGGGAGGGGCGGTGAGGGAGCGCCGGACTGAGAGGGGCAGTACTAAGGAAGTGTCGCACCGTGAGGAGGGGCGTTACTGAGGGAGCGCCATGTTGTGGGAGGGGCAGTACTGAGGGAATGCTGCAGTGCAGTAGGTATTGGATCCCTGTCTGTCCATCAGGCAGACGTGAATGAACTCATGACACTATTCCAGGGAAGAACAGAGGTAATTTTGCCAGGTCAGGCAGCCAATATTTGTCTTTTAATCAACATCACAAGAAAACCATTGTCCAGTCAGTATCAGAATGCAGTGTGTGGGATCTTGCTGTGTGCAATTTTGGCTGCCAAGTTTCCAACATTACAACAGTGACTTCAGCTCAGTAGGTATTTATTCACACAATGCTGGAGTAACTTAGCAGGTCAGGCAGCATCTCAGGAGAGAAGGAATGGGCGACGTTTCGGGTCGAGACCCTTCTTCAGACTGAAATGCTGCCTGACCTGCTGAGTTACTCCAGCATTGTGTGAATAAATACCTTCAATTTGTACCAGCATCTGCAGTTATTTTCTTACACTTCAGCTCAGTAGTGCTCATTGGCTGTAAAACATTATGGAATGTTCCTGATGTGAAAGGTGCTATACAAATGCAAGAGCTCAGCATGCTGTTTACACATGCAGCTCCCAGGTCTGAGTTTTGAGATTTGTGCGTTAGTCTCAAACGCACAAAGTTGCTGTCATTTTGCACAGTGTGGCCTGACTGTTTGCTGCAGAGCACAGAGGGGGAAAAAAAAGGGTTTGTGTTGGCACAGCCAGTTTCTGCAGTCATGGGAGCCATTTCTCCAGTCTAAGAGTTTGTGCCAATGACATCAGATATTACTGTAAATAAGTTGGAAAAGCAGCCAGCAGGACCTGCAAACTCCATGGAAACAAAGGAAATATTCAAGACTTGCCGAACCAGACCTTGTAAACATTGGTTCCTTTCCCCACCCCCAGCTGAACACACGAACTGCCAAGTACAGGCCTCATCCACTACGGAAGACCACAGGGGCTGTGTCCACCATTCCTGAAGGCTGTGCTCAGTAGAAACTTGGAACAAGGAAGCCACTGTAATCTGTACGCTACCGAAACTTGGATGGTGATACTGTATGCCTCCTTTATAGTGTGCAGCATCGTTCTCACCGTTTCCAAGTTTACTGGCACCTCATAGTGCTCTGCTGATCAAGAATATCAGATTGTGGGGCCTAATTCTTCACATGCCCTGGGCAGATGTGATTTGTAGGCAGATGTTCAATTTACCACTCTAAACTCAGTAACCCAGAAAATTGCACCGTTTGTGGCTGTAAAGAAGGACGCTTGTCTTTTATTGAGGGGGTGGCAGGTGTAAGTGAGGGAGGGTACAAAGAGGAAGAGCTATTTTTTTAGATTATTGGCAGTTAGAAATATTAGGGTGAACGTCTTGGAGTACCGTACTCATTTATGAGGTTTGATTGTTGGTCTGTGGTGAATGAACCAATCTTGGCTAGCATTCGGTGGGGGTGGGGCTGAGGCTGCATAACTAGCTTCTGTGTAGCTGACCAAAGAGGGCTTAAAAAAACAGCTCCAGCTTTGGACTAGTTCCCCTTGACATTCACTTGTTTTATCATCGTCAAGTCCCCAATCATCAACATCCCAGGGTCCGTACTGACCAGAAACTCAACTGACAGACCACATGAATACTGTGGCTACAAGACGTTAGGTATCCTGCAGTAAGTGACTCTCTTTCTGACACCCCAAAGCCTTCCTACCGCCCAAAAAGCACAAGTAAAGTGTTGTGATATACTTTCCAGTTATATAGATGAGCACAGCTCCAACAAGACCTGAAATTTGACTGGCACCTCATCCACTGCCCTGTACATTTATTCTCTCCACCACTGGCACGTCTTGGCGGCAATGTGTACCATCTATAAAATGCCTTGTACTTCCTCACCGAGGCCACGTAGACACCACCTCCATAGATACATCACCACCTGCAGGTTTCCCTCCAAGTGGCACACCATTTGAACTTGAAACGGAGCAATCCCCCGATTGTTACTTTGTCCTGAAGAAATGTAACTTGGCAGGTAGCGCAGCGGTAGAGTTGCTGCTTTACAGCGAATGCAGCGCCGGAGACTCAGGTTCGATCCTGACTACGGGTGCTGTACTGTAAGGAGTTTGTACGTTCTCCCCGTGACCTGCGTGGGTTTTCTCCGAGATCTTCGGTTTCCTCCCACACTCCAAAGACGTACAGGTATGTAGGTTAATTGGCTGGGTAAATGTAAAAATTGTCCCCAGTGTGTGTAGGATAGTGTTAATGTGCGGGGATCGCTGGGCGGCGCGGACTTGGTGGGCCGAAGGGCCTGTTTCCGGCTGTATATATATGATGATATGATATGAATCACTATTTTCAGCATAAGTAGAGATGAAAATTGGAAATACACTTTTTAATTATAATTTAGTCTCCAGAGACTTTAGCTTAATGCATAAGAAGTACAAAAGGCTGGTGATGTTTACTCTTGAATATCAAATTGAAAATAAGCCATCACCTTTTATTAGTAGTCACTTCCCGTCCTGCCAGACATTGGCGTGAGTGGTGTTGGTGGAACAGTGTGACTCATCCACAGGGACTGTCGGTGCCGCACTCTTACTGCTTAGCAGGAAGTGAAGGTGCAGGCCTGAATATGCTTGCTTAGTTGACCTTCCCAGAGAAAGTAATTTCACATAACTGATCAAGTGCTTGGGGTGAAAGAGGAATTTGGATGTTGGTGAACAGCGCCTTCACAATTTTGGCACATTCCTCACCGGCTGTATTTTACTCTCCAATTAGGTCAACTTTATTGCATCTCTTAGCGGTGAAACAGAAAGAACAACTTTGTAATAGTGGAACAATGATGTAGTGGCCTGGAACAGGTGTCCAGATGCCTGGATTAAACTTGCAGACAGAGAACACCAGCTGAGCCACTGAAATCCAGAATTAAAAATCTGGAATTACAAAGCTGGTATCAGTAAAGGTGACCACAGAACAACTGAATTGTTATGAAAAATGTCATTGGTTAATGTCATTGGTTAATTAATGTGATTTTTAGTCAGAGCCATAGAGCACAGAAACCGGCCCTTAAGCCCACCATGTCCATGCTGCCCAAGACTTACTTGCACTCAACCCACTTACCCACATTAGATCTGTATCCCTCTATGCCAAGGCAATTTAACTACTTGTCTAGATATTGTGAGAGTTTCTGCCGACACCATCTCCTCAGGCAGTGTGTTCCAGATTCCAACTGCCCTCCGTGTCAAACAATTTCCTCTCAGATCTCCTCACACCTTCTACATCTCCCACAAATCAATACTCTCTTGTCTTGGATACCCGCCCAATAGGAAAAAAAATTACCATCTACTCTGCGTATCCCCTTCCTAATTTTGTATTTTATTTAGGGAAAGAAACCTAGATCATTCAACTTTAAGCCTGCTCTACCATTCAATATTTTCATGGCTGATTTGATCCTGGTCTTGGTTTCATGTATGTTTGTTCCCCATAACCTTTGACTCCGCAGTGGGTCATAAATCTATTAAACTTGGCCTTGAATATACTTAATGACTCAGCTTCCAAAGCTCTCTGGGCAATTAAGGACGGGCAATAAATGCTGGCCTAGCTACGCCCATATCCTGTGTCTGAATAAAGAAAACAATTGCACTGAATTTTTATCAATTCTTCTCAGTCTATTATCTGGACTTTGAACTTCCAACAATCACTGATCCAAGTCCAGGTATTAGTGGAGATAGGCTTCATTTTATGCCTCTAGTTCTGGGCACACAGTCCAAAGCAAAGAATTTTGATGCCACTCAGCACATACTCGTTCCTCCTTCCTCAAAATACATAGCACAGGAAGAAGCTATTTTGCCCATTGACTCTACACTGCACATCGGCAAGTCAGTCTCATTCCACAACTCTTCCCCTCGTAAAATTCTGTTCTCCCTTAAGTATCTACCCAGTTTCATTTTGGAAGGTATTCAACTGCTCTTTCAAAGAATGATATCCAACTGATTCGCAACTCTTCCGCCAAATGGCAACTGTTTCTTTTCTCCACTCTGTCTTGACCCTTCACAATTTTGACTTTCCCTCTGCACCCGTGCCCCATTAAGTGACACAAATCCCTTCTCTTCTGACAATTTTGCTTTGAACAGCTTTCAAAAATCAGGGTAATTCCTGCACGCTTCCAATATCCAGCTTCAGCTCAAAAGTTTTAATGGTTTCTGAAACATGTTGATCAAAAGGATACCATGCTGCATCCTGTCTGCTCTGGGAGTTACTCGGATATTTAATTGCCTCTAATTCTCTTCAGGGAATTTGCAAAAAAGCCAAGGCACTCCGGCTGTCAGTATTTAGTCTTTTGCATATATGTATGGAGACACGATTCATAGCCCAACACATAGTTTGATTGTTTCTTGATAGGAGTAAGAGGTGCTTCGTGCCAAGAGGCAGGTTCATTCTAGTTGCTGATTTTTCAGGTAGATTTGTGCAGTGGTTCAGTGGCTCTGTGACAGCTTTTTAATTGATGTATTTCCTACTCTTCCTCCACCCCTATGATAAATGTTTCAAAGCAGATGAGGTGCTTTGGAAACCACTGGCGGTCATCCATCTGAGAAAACTATCCCAAGCTCACCACACTGCTGGACACGGCTGTAGAAGTTGGACAATGGCTTGGTGTCAGGGGCTGGGCCTGCTATCTCCTGTTTCTATTTTTCAGTAACCATTATTGGGATATGTGTGCATGGTGGCCAATTTTCTTCACAGTCTTTATTTTGATTGGCATGGGTTTCGGCCAAAATAAAAACAGAGAATTCTGGAAATGATCAGCAGTCAGGCTGCAGATGTAGAGTGAGAAACAGAGTTAACATTTCAGATTGATGACCCTTTATCAGAACTAGAAAAGTGAGAAAACAACTGTGTTATAAAAGTTGCAAAGAGAGGACAGTGGGGATGCGTGATTGAATGGGGATTAAGGCTGTGTATAACACAAATGTAGCTGATGTTGTCTAAGGGATGGGTAATGAATGCTTATTAATCACAGCTAATCTTTATAGAGTGTGAATAAATGGAGGTGAGGGAAGGCAGCAGAGAGAGGAGTAAAAACACGCAGGAACTGAGAGATTCAGAATACAGTTGAAAATTTGATATTTAAAAATAATGCTGGAAATACTCAATAGGTTCTGCAGCATTGTGGTGAGAGATGGGTTTCAGCCATGGCTCCGTCGTTGTGCATTCTATCTCTGATTTAGAACATTGTGGGTTCAAAACGTGAGAAAATCTATCTGGTCCACTGCAGCTCTCACCATAGGATGACCATACATCCCGCATTTCCAGCAAGCCACAACTTGGGGCGTTTTGATTGATGTTTACAGTATTTTCAAGCAGACTGTAGAGAGGCACTATTTCTTCTGAAAAAGCTGGAGTAACTCAGCGGGACAGGCAGCATCTCTGGAGGGAAGGAATGGGTGACGTTTCGGGTCAAGACCCTTCTTCAGACTGGTTTGGGATAAGGGAAACGAGAGATATAGATGATGATGTAGAGAGGTAAAGAACAATGAATGCGTAGAGTCGGAGAGCAGGAGGAATCTCCACTACGAAATCTCCTCAAGGTATGTCCACTTTGAAGAAGTTCTCCTCCTCTCTCCGACGAGGGTTCTGCAACATCATCTCTCGCTGCTCCCCCTCTGTGATTCTTCCTGCTCTCCGGGGTGGAGAGGACAGAAATTGGAGAATTCTCTAACCCAAACAGCAATTGATGGTTGGCCAGTTAAAGTGAAATCTGGAGCCATTATTTTTTTGTTACCCAAGGAGAGTGAAGGAAGGGGTGGGATTGCCTACGTTTTCACTGAATGGTAGAACAGACCTGAGCCTATTGTTCCTAAATCCCTGGTGAATCAGCGGTGGACTTATTCCAATACCTGTGTATGCTTTTAAAGATGAAACTCCCAGAACAGAACACAGTGTTCCTAGTGAATTCTAACTAGCACTCAGTAAAACAGCCCCAGAACTACCCTGATTGTATTCTATATACAACATTTGTAATTAATCCTATTGGTCATGTTGAGTGATGGCAGAGGGTGGTAAGAGGAAAGTAGACTTGCCTTTTGCTATCTACAACGCATTCCAGGTAATCACATCTGGGACAGTATGGCCAAGCTTGAATATTTTGGTTTTAATCTTCCTTTGGTTTGGGGGGCTTTCTTTGGTTCTCATTGTTGTCGGTCAAAATTACATATTGGGAAAACTTCAGTCAAGGGATGTATCAGTTTATGGTCCCAATACATTGGTCATCGGAACCACAAATACATATTCAAAGATAAGTTATTTTTTAAAATTTAGCACCTTTTAACAGCACAAACAAGTAAGATTGTATGATATTCCATGGGCGTATTAAAAGACATTTTCGGTGCTCTTATAAAGCAGAGTGAATGATATGTAGTTTCTGCTTTTTTTAATGTTCACTGCAGCATGGCGTTTTATTGGCGCAAAAAAATGAAAAAAACAATTTTTCCGTGTTGGCTTTTGGAATGTTTTTATTTTTGTATTTTTTGCTGTTAATTTTATACCATTCACAGTGAACAGTTTTGTATAGCCGGTTCAGGAGAATATCTGGTGCCTTTAGGCAGCATTGAGATCGGAGAGGGAGGAGGAAAAATAAGCAATGGGGGCCTCTATTTTAATACAAAATGGCCATACTGAGCAGCTTATTAACTGCTGAGCTGAAGCTCCTCTTTGCTAAAGAAATTTGTTTATGTTTTGTCCAGTGTGTGCAGGCACAGAAAACAAGCTGAGTTCACTCTCTGGCCAAGAGCAACAGTACCAGCAGCTGCTGAAGATGTATACCAACTGTGAGATAGTGATGGGCAACTTGGAGATCACTAACATTTTTGCCAATCGAAACCTCACCTTCCTCAAGGTAAGGACAAAGAGTAAAAAGGTAGCTCTCTTAGTACTTCATCTCGGTTTGTGCCTTTTCAAAGATCCTGCTGTCATTGTCCTAACTTTCAACATCTCATTCACAGATCACTCTTCAGTAGCTCCCTGGCTGACAATACCTCCATTTTAAGTTATTTATCATTGCTCTCATGGTCTTGCCCTTTTCCAATAACCTTTTCCAAGCTCTGCAATGCTCCGAGATTTCTGTCAGCTCTTTAGTTCTGGCTTTTTGCTTGTCCCTCCACCATTGGTGGGCCATATCTTCAGACACCAAAGCCTTAACTTCTGAGATTCTCTGCATAAAATCCATCTCCCTCTTTCTTTTAAATGATGCTCAAAATGTATCTCAGTGGCAAAGATTTTGACTATCTGCCCTAAACTCCTGGTGTCAAAATGCTATCAATAATGCTCTTGTGAATCTCCTTGGGATACGATGGTTCATTAAAGGTGGCACAAAAATGCAAGATGTTGTCTATGAGTTTAGAAACTGCATCTTCTAAAATATGCGCTGGCCGCACGTTGCTTTGCGTGTGGAGGCAGTTTTTGTTGTATTTTCCCACTTCTGCAGCTGATTTCAGACAATGTGGAGAGATCTTTTCTTTTGGAGGGCCAAGAGCCAGTTTTCCTACCATTGTGGGTGGTCGCAATGGTCTGTGAGAAAAAGGGCGAGGTGAAGCAGTCGGTGGCAGTAATGGAGTAGGATGCAAGAGTGGATACAACAGAGTAGTGTGAGCAGAGCGAAATAGTGGCAAGTGGCTAGGATAGGTCTTATTAAACAACATTGCAGCCACCTTCTGAGAGTTTAACTGCTGCCATTAATCTCCATAGCAACCTGATGACAGCAGGATTGCTTTAAAGTTTTTCTGATCCCGGGGATGAGTATCGCCCTCCCACTCCTGCTAACCGGTGCTCTCAAGTGCTGCAGTTAAATGCTTTTATAGATGTGTGCAAAGAGAGAAATTGTATTAGTTGTGTGTAAAGGAAGTTTAGTCGCCTTTCCCCACTAGCAGATGTAGCTAGAAGTCAGGAAGGCGAACAGTATGTCGGCTTTACTACAGGATGATTTGAGTGCAAGAGTAGAGATGTGTTGCTCCAATTACACAGATGTGAGGCTGCATCTAGAATATTGTGTACAGCTTTGGTCTCCTTAGCTAAGGAATGCTGCTATTTATGATAGAGGGAGTGCTGTGAAAGTTCACCAGATCAATTCCTGGGATGGCATCATTTGTCATCTTGATTGGTGCCAATATGGTGGGCCGAAGGACCTGTTCCTGTGTTTTACTATGTTCTCTACATGTTCAATGATGTTTCCCCTGACTGGGGTGGCTAGAGCCAGAGGTCACAGTCTCAAAGTGAGAAGAGAAGACATTTCTTCACCCAAAGGCTAGTACATTTTTGGAATACTTCACCCAACTTGGCTGTAGATGCTCAGTCGCTCCGATGCTTGCAGACAGATATTGGTAGGTTTTTAGATATTAAGGAAATTAATGATCATTTTTGAATGGAGTAGAATTGAGGAATATGGAGTTAGTGCAATAAAATAGTGCTGAGTTAAAGATCAGCAGTGATCTTACTCAATGATACATAGCACTGTTTTTTTCCCAGGGGTTCCTTGCAGCACATACTCTGGACCTGTGATCATAGACAATTATTTCAGCTGCAAGAGCAGCAGGTACTGGGCAGAACACAGGAGCCTCTTTCGCTGGTGGTCTTCCAGCAGCACTTGACGTCTCTCGGTGGGAACGGCCCACTGAGTTATTCAGCTACTGGGGGTGAACCAGAGTACATCCCTCTCTACACTTTTCACGTAAAGGGAGAGTCTTCAGCAGGAGGAGAGGTGTGAGGGTTATGTTCCTGTTGTAGCCTCGAGGGCAGCTTGAGGAGACTCCAACTGAACAGAGGGTCTTCCTCAGCGCCTAATACCCAATACATCCAGTGACCCGTAGGTTAGTCCCAATGCCAGTAGATATTGCCAAATTTTATTTTCAACGTATGTTAGCACACCAAAGATGCAATGGGTTAGCCTCATCCTGGGAGTTCTTTTGTGACAAAGTATACTTTATTCATAAAATAAATTGTAAGCATGTAATACAAAACATTGAAGTTGACATTTTCTTCACAAGTCATGTTATTCCCATCGCTTAACATCAGCACATAATCAGTTATCAATCATTCGAAACCTTAAAACAAGTAGTTCATGGGGTTTTAGCACAGATTTCAACTAATTAGCATATGAAGGCAAGGGGCTTTAAACTGACTCTTCCCCATGGGACCCTTGCAGTGGTTGCCCCAGCTTCATCACATCCCTCAGGATGTCGTCCTGGGTAGATCAAAGGGTGTATTTAACAGTGTTGATGGTTTGCCAGCAGCAGTTAATATTTGTCACAGTGCGTTTCTCTGGGAACATACCATACAGTCATGCAGGTCGTTCCAGATGAACCTTGACTCCTGTATCTCATTCCCCTGACCTTCTTTGAGGAGGTGGGAATCATCTTATTTCCCAGTGCAACCAGCAAGAAGGCAACATGCATTGTCAATCATGCATGAAAGGAGTGACAATGAGGCCCTTTCTCAAGACCAACCAAAGCAAGGACTTGGTTCCTTGTGTGAACGTTTTGGCAATGAGGCAAATGCCCAAATGACGTTGACAGGGAGGTGCTCGGGGAACCATTCCACACTGGATGTACAGTGTTCCTCTCCCACAGGAATCCGGTGGCATTTCGTCCAGAGCACAAACCTGACTGATTTATGATTGAACATGATTTATAATCGAACATGATTTATGCCCATCAGTCTGAAGGAGGGTCTCGACCCGAAACGTCACCCATTCCTTCTCTCCAGGGATGCTGCCCGACCCGCTGAGTTACTCCAGCATTTTGTGTCTATCTATGATATATGGTCGACTTTTGCCTACCTCCAGCTGGCATCAATCGAAGACTGGTTCAGGATGCCCTCACTGAACCTCCGCAGCGCGAGTGACGACCCCCCCTCCCCCCTTTAAGAGCTGGCGTCGACCTTTACTTGGTCGCGGTTAAACGCGGAGCGGACAGCCCCCGGGTTGTCCTCGTGCATTGTGGCGGCCACGCGAGGGCCCGCGCTCGTGGCGCGAGCGCCCCTCTCGTCCTCCCGGCCGCGCCTCGGCAGCGCTCCGCGTTGACGCCTCTCCAAGTTCCAATGGACATATATATTTTTTCTCTTTCTCCGAGCTGCCGACTATAAATAGGCCCTTTCTGAGGATTTTGTGGCTCGTGTACCATACACCAAAAAAACGAAACCCCCATTTTGGCAAACAAACACGCGGCGCACAGACGCTCTTTATTAATTCGAGGTGAGCGAGAGGAGTGTTTCCCATCACGGGGCAGGCCTGTTTCCAGCTGGCCATGCGACCCTTTCCGTGGTTCACAGTATTCGGGCAGCCAGAGCAATGTCGGCACCGTGCCAGGACGAGAAGCCAGAGAAGTGATGGGGAGAGCTCTACCCCTCTGGTAAGAATTTGTTTGCGTCATCCTGCCCTGATGTGAGCTATTCAGACTCCGTGCCAGTTCTGTGAGGCTGGGACCTTTCTTCCCGCACTCCTCTACCCCTTTCCCCTCCCTAGTGGCAAATACTGAGGGAGGGAGGAGGGGGGGGGGGTGAGGAGGAGATGCGAGGGCCTCCGAGGAATTGCTTGCTACTTGCGTGGTTGAAGCCCCCCTCTTTGGGGAGAGAGGGGAGGGAATAGCAATGAGGAATGGTGCTGGTAAAGTATAGGCTGGAGGAGCTGAATGGCCTCCTCTACATGTCCTCCACGTGGCTGGGCGACTGACTACCGAGTGGTGAGCATGGCAGTGGGAAATCCCAGTCAGGCTGCTGGAGCAGGACAGCAGTTTTGTATCCAAACCCATGTTGCTTTTAAAAAATATAAATGATCCCTTTTTAATCCAGGTAAACAGTCCCTGTTTTAAAACAAGGCAGCAGAGCCACTGATCATTCAAGGACAGCATGTGTGAAGTGCACACACATCAATGTGTGTACACGTCTCAGAGCACAGGCTCACATCAATGTGTGTGCATGCACATTGCATTAACACAAGCATGTCAATGTGAATGACTAACATTAAATACACATCAACATGTTTGGACATCAATCAAAGCGCATGTGCACAAAAACAAGCAAATACACAAACACAACGAAAATATCAATATACCTTTCAATGCATTCACACATCCACATGCCTGCATGCACATATAGGATGTCCCAAGTGCTTCACAGCTAGGTAGAAACTGTGGAAAATGTATACAGTTAAATCTGTTCCTGCATACCCAAAATGTCTTTCAGGGAATATAGTGGCTTGAGGGACAATATTGGACATTATAAATCCACATACCCCTCGGTGGAAAATTCACACTTTGGAAGTGACATTATAAGTAATTGATTGTGCCAGATACCGGAGAGAGATCCCCGCTCTTCTTAAACAGTGCCACGGGATCTTTCATGCCCACTTAAGAAAGCAGATTGGTCTCAGTTTAATATTTCACCCGAAAGGCAACATATTCAGTAAAGCTGCCTCAGTGCTGCACTGGAGAAACTGTTTAGATGTTTATGCTTTCTCTGGAGTGGGTCTTGAACCTACTTTGAACAACAAATAATATTTTTCCTCAACCAATCCTGCTAACATGAGATTTACTGTGGCTAATTTTTATAGCGTGTTAACATTTCCTTTCTCCTCCACCCCCTGAGATCCTCTTTGCTCCTCCATCTCTGGCCTCTTGCTCATCCCTGAGTTTGATCGCTCTACCACCGGCGGTTATGTCTCAGCCCCTGGGCTTCAAACTCTGGAACTCCCTCCTTCAACATTCTCTGCCCCTCTCTCTTCCTTTAAGATGTTCCTTAAATTTTACTAATAAAGGCCAAGCTTTTGGCACCTGTCCTAACAACTACTTCCATGGCCATGAGTCTGAAGAAGGGTCTCGACCCGAAACGTCACCCATTCCTTCTCTCCCGAGATGCTGCCCGACCTGCTGAGTTACTCCAGCACTTTGTGAATAAAGCCTTCGATTTGTACCAGCATCTGCAGTTATTTTCTTATACTTCCATGGCTGGGTGTCAAACTTTGTTTGATAATCTGCCTTTGGACATTTCATAATGCTAAATGGACTTTGTAAATGCAAATTTAAGTCTTTGCATTTATGTGCACAACAACAATGATTGTCCTTCAGAAATTATTGGCTGCTGAGCATGTTGGAGCATCCTGAGAATGCAATAACAAGTTCAAGAAATGCAGAGAGAGGCATTAAGGCACATGAAGTCCTTTTGTTAAAACAGTATTCTTTTCCAATTGAAGTTCTAAAATAAGTATATTTTCTAAACTGTTCTTTCAGCTAAACGTACTGTGGGAAAAAGGTAGGTTTCCTATTTGAAATGCAGGTATGTCACCACATTCATCATGATAAGGAGTGCTGAGTAATGTGCAATCTTTATCACAAACCACACTGCCTGCCTGGGCCTGCCTGATGAAGCTTGTGTAGGAAAGAACTGTAGGTGCTGGTTTAAATCGAAGATGGACACAAAACGCTGGAGTAACTCAGCGGGACATGCATGACAATAGACAATAGGTGCAGGAGGAGGCCATTCGGCCCTTCGAGCCAGCACCACCATTCAATGTGATCATGGCTGATCATTCTCAATCAGTACCCCGTTCCTGCCTTCTCCCCATACCCCCCGACTCCGCTATCCTTAAGAGCTCTATCTCGCTCTCTCTTGAATGCATTCAGAGAATTGGCCTCCACTGCCTTCTGAGGCAGAGAATTCCACAGATTTACAACTCTCTGACTGAAAAAGTTTTTCCTCATCTCCATTCTAAATGGCCTACCCCTTATTCTTAAACTGTGGCCCCTGGTTCTGGACTCCCCCAACATTGGGAACATGTTTCCTGCCTCTAACGTGTCCAACCCCTAATAATCTTATATGTTTTGATAAGATCCCCTCTCATCCTTCTAAATTCCAGTGTATACAAGCCTAGTCGCTCCAGTCTTTCAACATATGACAGTCCCGCCATTCCGGGAATTAACTTAGTAAACCTACGCTGCACGCCCTCAATAGCAAGAATATCCTTCCTCAAATTTAGAGACCAAAACTGCACACAGTACTCCAGGTGCGGTCTCACTAGGGCCCTGTACAACTGCAGAAGGACCTCTTTGCTCCTATACTCAACTCCCCTTGTTATGAAGGCCAACATTCCATTGGCTTTCTTCACTGCCTGCTGTACCTGCATGCTTCCTTTCAGTGACTGATGCACTAGGACACCCAGATCTCGTTGTACGTCCCCTTTTCCTAACTTGACACCATTCAGATACAGAGAATACAGAGCTTTATTTGTCATTAGATAATAATCTGCCTTCCTCTTCTTACCACCAAAGTGGATAACCTCACACTTATCCACATTAAACTGCATCTACCATGCATCCGCCCACTCACACAACCTGTCCAAGTCACCCTGCAACCTCATAGCATCTTCCTCACAGTTCACACTACCACCCAGCTTTGTATCATCTGCAAATTTGCTAATGGAACTTTTAATCTCTTCATCCAAGTAATTAATGTGTATTGTAAATAGCTGCGGTCCCAGCACCGAGCCTTGCGGTACCCCACTAGTCACTGCCTGCCATTCTGAAAGGGACCCATTTATCCCCACTCTTTGCTTTCTGTCTGTGTCAACCAATTTTCTATCCATGTCAGTACCTTACCCCCAATACCATGTGCTCTAATTTTGCCCACTAATCTCCTGTGTGGGACCTTGTCGAAGGCTTTCTGAAAGTCGGATCTTGTCGAAGGCTTTCTGAAAGTCGGACCTTGTATGTATGATATGGAAGATGAAAGTATGATATGGAAGATGCCCCTCTGCTTCCAGATACTGAAGGTCAAATTATTTTTTCCCTCAACGTTTTGTTTTTCGAAGTCCTTGGAAATCAACACACTTCTTAGGCAGTTTCACTTTCACAAGTTTCCTGTCCGATGCAAGGAAGTGTAAGATGCATCCAATGCAAATACCTTGTTCCCATCTGCACAGTAGAAGTCGCTGACTTTAACCTCCCTCGAAGACGATGCTCAGGACTTGACAGAATCTGTGCAGCCATGACAATGTGGCCACCTGCCCTATTGATGGAAAATGCTCAGTGAGCCAAAGTGCAGCTGTGACCATAAGTCCCAAACCATGGACAGCATCGCATCAATCTCTCTGTTAAAATCAGTTGCAGGAGGCACATCACTACTTCACTTGCCATCTCAAGAAGTCAATTGACGGGATTGGCAAACTGGATGAACTGGCCATGGACTAGTCTGAGTTGTCACTTGTACCTGCAGGGCCTGTCGCATTGTGGCACGCTGGCCTTTTGGCAAGCAACTTAATATTTACACTGGTCTTCTTTGCTACCAAGGAAGCGAAATAAAAGGCCAGACTGATTTGTTGTAGTGTTATCAGATAGTGTTCCTATTGCAACACAGGTTGGACTGGTTGAAGCTCAGCGGCACAGTGAGTTTACAACGTGTTCTTCAGCCTCTGGGAGCTGACATTTCAAAAGCCTGTTCTCTCTGCTGACTTGGCTGCCAGTGGGACCTCTTCTCAGTTTCTTGTGGGCGCAGAATAGAAAAAGAAAAGTTCCACCTTCCTTCACAGCATTCTCGTAACTTAATACCAACTCTGTCTCAGTGAGCAAAATGTGGGTGAAAATTGGGACAATTCTTCCAAAGACAGGAACATTGGATATAAACAACACCTCTAACAGAGTAATATGTCCGAACGTGCTTCCCAGGAGTGATTATCAATCAAAAATGTACAAAAGTCACAGGAAAGATAATGGGGCTGATTGTCTTCGAGGTGGGTTGTAAAGAGTGCCAAAAAAAGGGAGGAGGGAGGAAGGCAGAGAGCTTTGAGGAGGAAATTTCAACCTTAGGGCCTAGGAAGCTGAAGGCATGATTGCTAATTCTGGAGGAGTGTAGGGGACAGCCGCGATTAAATTCAGGATATGCAAGAGGGCAGAATTAGAGGAACACAGAGGTCTCAGGTATGTGAAGCTTGGAGAAATTACACAATCTTGGTAAAGACACTAAATTGGATTTTCCACTGTAAGAACGGAAAGCAAAACATCAATAGTCTTGCTGTAGTATGGAGTGAGGATATGATAGTAAATAGTGATTTAATCTGTCATGCCTTTGTGAGTGGTGAGTCTGTGGAATTCTCTGCCACAGAAGGTAGTTGAGGCCAGTTCATTGGCTATATTTAAGAGGGAGTTAGATGTGGCCCTTTTTGCTAAAGGGATCAGGGGGTATGGAGAGAAGGCAGGTACAGGCTACTGAGCTGAATGATCAGCCATGATCATATTGAATGGCGGTGCAGGCTCGAAGGGCCGAATGGCCTACTCCTGCACCTATTTTCTATGTTTCTATGTCCCCGTCTCAGGCATATTTGATGGGACAGTGTAGAGGAAGTTTTCGTTCAGATCTAACGTGTGCTGTCGGTCTGCACCTGAGCTGGAATGGAACCAATGTCCTAGGGGGAGTGTTTGCTAGTGCTGTCGGGGAGGATTTAAACTAATGTGGCAGGGGGATGGGAGCTGGAGCAGAGAGACAGAGGGGTGTAAAATGAGGGTAGAAGCAACAGGTAGCAAGGTGAAAAGTAAAAGTGGCAGGCAGACAAATCCAGGGCAATAATCAAAAAGGGCCACTTTTCAACATAATTGTATAAGGGGTAAGAGAGTTGTAAAAACAAGCCTGAAGGCTTTGTGTCTCAATGCAAGGAGTATACGTAATAAGGTGGATGAATTAAATGTGGAGATAGTTATTAATGATTATGATATAGTTGGGATTACGGAGACATGGCTCCAGGGTGACCAAGGCTGGGAGCTCAACATCCAGAGATATTCTATATTCAGGCGGGATAGACAGAAAGGAAAAGGAGGTGGGGTAGCGTTACTGGTTAGAGAGGAGATTAAAGCAGTGGAAAGGAAGGACATTAGCTTGGAGGAAGTGGAATCGATATGGGTAGAGCTACGAAACACTAAGGGGCAGAAAACGCTAGTGGGAGTTGTGTACAGGTCACCTAACAGCAGTAGGGAGGTTGGGGATGGCATCAAGCAGGAAATTAGAAATGCATGCACTAAAGGCGCAACAGTTATAATGGGTGACTTCAATCTACATATAGATTGGGTGAACCAAACTGGCAGGGGTGCTGAGGAAGAGGATTTCTTGGAATGTTTGAGAGATGGTTTTCTAAACCAACATGTCGAGGAACCAACGAGAGAACAGGCCATTCTAGACTGGGTATTGAGTAATGAGGAAGGGTTAGTTAGCAGTCTTGTTGTGCGAGGCCCCTTGGGCAAGAGTGATCATAATATGGTAGAGTTCTTCATTAGGATGGAGAGTGACAAAGTCGATACAGAAACAAGTGTTCTGAACTTAAAGAAAGGTAACTTTGAGGGTATGAGGCGTGAATTGTCCAAGATAGACTGGCGATTGATGCTGAAAGGGTTGACGGTGGACATGCAATGGAAGGCATTTAAAGGTCGCATGGATGAACTACAACAAGTGTTCATCCCAGTTTGGCAAAAGAACAAACCAGGAAAGGTAGTGCATCCGTGGCTAACAAGGGAAATCAAGGATAGTATTAAAACAAAAGATGAAGCATACAGATTAGCCAGAAAAAGTAGCAACCAGAGGACTGGGAGAAATTCAGAGTCCAGCAGAGGAGGACAAAGGGCTTAATTAGGAAAGGGAAAATAGATTATGAGGGAAAACTGGCAAGGAACATAAAAACAGACTGCAAAAGCTTTTATAGATATGTCAAGAGAAAAATAGTAGTTAAGGCAAATGTAGGTCCCTTGCAGTCGGAAACAGGTGAATTGATCATAGGGAACAAGGAGATGGCAGACCAATTGAACAAATACTTTGGTTCTGTCTTCACTAAGGAAGACATAAACCGTCTGCCGGAAATAGCGGGGGACCGGGGGTCTAAAGAGATGGAGGAACTGAGGGAAATCCAGGTTAGTCGGGAAGTGGTGTTAGGTAAATTAAATGGATTAAAGGCAGATAAATCCCCAGGGCCAGATAGGCTGCATCCCAGAGTGCTTAAGGAATTAGCCTCAGAAATAGTGGATGCATTAGTGATAATTTTTCAAAACTCTTTAGATTCTGGAGTAGTTCCTGAGGACTGGAGGGTAGCTAATGTAACCCCACTTTTTAAAAAGGGAGGGAGAGAGAAAACGGGGAATTATAGACCAGTTAGCCTAACATCGGTAGTGGGGAAAATGCTAGAGTCAGTTATTAAAGATGTGATAGCATTACATTTGGAAAGTGGTGAAATCATCGGACAAAGTCAGCATGGATTTACCAAAAGCAAATCATGTCTGACGAATCTTATAGAATTTTTCGAGGATGTAACTAGTAGAGTGGATAAGGGAGAACCAGTCGATGTGTTATATCTGGACTTTCAGAAGGCCTTCGACAAGGTCCCACATAGGAGATTGGTGTACAAACTTAAATCACACGGTATTGAGGGTTCAGTGTTGAGGTGGATAGAAAATTGGTTGGCGGACAGGAAGCAAAGAGTAGGAATAAACGGGTCCTTTTCGGAATGGCAGGCAGTGACTAGTGGGGTACCGCAAGGCTCAGTGCTGGGACCCCAGTTATTTACAGTGTATATTAATGATTTGGACGAGGGAATTGAATGCAACATCTCTAAGTTTGCGGATGACACGAAGCTGGGTGGCAGTGTTAGCTGCGAGGAGGATGCTAGGAGGCTGCAGAGTGACTTGGATAGATTAGGCGAGTGGGCAAATGCATGGCAGATGCAATATAATGTGGATAAATGTGAGGTTATCCACTTTGGCGGCAAGAACAGGAAAGCAGAGTATTACCTGAATGGTGACCGATTGGGAGAAGGGGAGATGCAACGTGACCTGGGTGTCACGGTGCACCAGTCATTGAAAGCAAGCATGCAGGTGCAGCAGGCAGTGAAGAAAGCGAATGGTATGTTGGCATTCATAGCAAGAGGATTTGAGTTTAGGAGCAGGGAGGTTCTGCTGCAGTTGTACAGGGCCTTGGTGAGACCGCACCTGGAGTATTGTGTGCAGTTTTGGTCTCCTAACCTGAGGAAAGACGTTCTTGCCTTAGAGGGAGTACAGAGAAGGTTCACCAGATTGATCCCTGGGATGGCGGGACTTACATATGAGGAAAGACTAGATAGACTGGGCTTGTACTCGCTGGAATTTAGAAGACTGAGGGGGGATCTTATAGAAACATATAAAATTCTTAAGGGGTTGGAGAGGCTAGATGCGGGAAGATTGTTCCCGATGTTGGGGGAGTCCAGAACCAGGGGTCACAGCTTAAGGATAAGGGGGAAGTCTTTTAGGACCGAGATGAGAAAACATTTCTTCACACAGAGAGTGGTGAGTCTGTGGAATTCTCTGCCACAGAAGGTAGTTGAGGCCAGTTCATTGGCTATATTTAAGAGGGAGTTAGATGTGGCCCTTTTTGCTAAAGGGATCAGGGGGTATGGAGAGAAGGCAGGTACAGGCTACTGAGCTGAATGATCAGCCATGATCATATTGAATGGCGGTGCAGGCTCGAAGGGCCGAATGGCCTACTCCTGCACCTATTTTCTATGTTTCTATGTCCCTGCCCTAGGATTGTGTATGGGTCATAGTGGAGGGAGTTTCATGCTGTGTCTAATCTTGCTGTTGCCTCAGAAGGTTTTGATGGGACAGTGTGGAGGGTGCTTTATTCTGTGTTTAACCCATACTGTCCCTGGCCTGGGAGCATTTGATGGGACACTGTCGAGGGTTCTTTACTCTTTGTCTAACTGTAGCAGTCATTACCCAGAAGTGTTTGACAGAACAACATAGAGGAGCTTTACACCATATCTATGCCATGCTGAGCCTGCCCGGGGAATGTTTGATCGGGTCTCAGGGTAGTAATCAGAAATGAAATCCTTCCCTGATTTTTCCAGTAGTCCCCCATACGCTGAGCACCGCAATCCAGGCTAGTATGAGACCATGTTTGTTTTCCATACTGGTTGATGTGTCCCCTGCGATTAGTTGGTATAAAGCTAGCATTGCATCTTGGGTCCCTGATAGTGTGACCAAACTTGTAACCAAATGGCCTATTGCATTGTACAGTACATCCTCTTGCAGATCTAATCTCGGCTTCTTTACCCCGCAGTCAATCCGGGAGGTCACTGGTTACCTTCTTGTGGCTCTGAATCAATTTGAATACCTTCCTCTGGAAAACCTGCGAATTATCCGTGGTACAACACTCTACGATGGCAAGTATGCACTGTCGATAATCCTCAACTACAGGAAAGATGGAGTTCATGGGCTGAAGCAACTTGGTTTTAAACACCTGACAGGTATGATCTTTGGACTCGAGGGCGCGTGGAGTTGGAGAAACCCCCCCCCCCCCCCCCCAGGTGTAGTTAATGCTCGAGAACCACAGTCCATATCAGCAGCTTGGCAAAGACCTACCACAAGAACTTGCAATGCCCTTCAGGCACTTTGCAAGCACCCTGACATCTCGGTTTCCTTTGCTCGATCATCCTGTTCTGAGCCATGTACCTTATTTGTGAGCACTAGAGAGCTTAGAGGACTACAGTCAGAGGGTGGTGAAGGTGTGGAATTCTCTGCCTCAGAAGGCAGTGGAGGCCAGTTCGTTGGATGCTTTCAAGAGAGAGCTGGATAGAGCTCTTAAGGATAGCGGAGTGAGGGGGTATGGGGAGAAGGCAGGAACGGGGTACTGATTGGGAGTGATCAGCCATGATCGCATTGAATGGTGGTGCTGGCTCGAAGGGCTGAATGGCCTACTCCTGCACCTATTGTCTATTGTCTATTGTCTTAGGGGGCCACATCATGGCAGCATGGGCATGGACAGTGAGCGCCACTGCAACCTGCATCATCTTTGAACCTGACCTTGCCTGTTACCTCACAGGGACCTTTGGATTAGCTGCCAGTGCTCAGATATTGAGGCCACTCGAGTTGAGTTGACCAGGCTTAGGTTGCGCGTGGGAATGGAGGCTTTTGTGAAGACGCCCCCTCCTCTACGCCTTCTTCCCCGCAAATCAACCCATAAGAGACATCTTTTATTTTGTTTTGCATCTGTTTCTGTGCTTCCCTCCAGCTCTCTGTTGAAGACGATGGTTTGGATGACAGGTCTAATTAAAAGATTTATTTGTTGTGACTTTTGCAATGAGTCAGTGAGAGAATTGCAGTTTCTGTCAAACCAGATTTTCAGCCAAGGAGCAGATCTGGAGCCAAATTTCACCTCAAACTAGGCAACAAGCTTGAGGAAACAATCAAGGCAAAAAGCTGCCACAGAGCCTCAGCCCAGACATCCCGACTCCTTCTGCACTGCCCTCACCCCACTCCCCTCATACTCCTCCCCAAACATTCCCCCTCCCACCAGCTCATTCCCCAAACCCAGCCCATACACCTCAACCAATCCTTATCCCATTACCCCTCACCCCATACTCTCCCACTCCGTAGCCCCTTACCAAACTCCCCCAACCCCACTGATTCCCCACACACATCCCTCAACCCACCCCCTCTTGCACCACTCCCCTCTCCTTCCCCTTATTCCACATCTTCACCCACACTTCATCACCCATACATTCCTCAAACTTATTCGCTCTCACCATACCTCCACCCTATTCTCCCTTCCTACTGCCCTCCCCCTAGATACCTCCCTTCCTCTTGCACCTTGGCCACCTCGTGTTGAAACTGTGGTTGTCATCACCTGCACTCTTTTTGACTGTTAAGGCATCATAACTGGGTCCAACAATGTCCCCCTGCAATATTGCAGTGATACACCATGCCTACTTCTCCCTTTCCTCGCCAGAAGTTGTCTGTAATGCAACAAATGATTTCCTATTTGAGATTAGCTTTCTCAATTCAGACCAGAGATTGTTACCAACAGCCCATCAAGGGAGCACACGCTATATATAGATGCCTTGAACTGGCCAGTTGTTTCCAAGTCCACCAATACGATTCACTTCATCATCCAGTATAAGTGACTCGTTGACGAAGCTGACCCTTATGGCAATATATATGGGAGATGGTAATATTGCAGAGGAATGCTGACTAAAACCATCACTAGGCCAAGGTATTGGTATCTACATTCACAAATACCATTTGTGTGTGGTCACTCTCACTTCAGGGTGGCCTACAGTCATTGCGTAAAGGGGGCTTAGAATCGAATTCTATTACCTACTCATTGCAAACAGCCTTTATCCCTCTATTTCTACTTCAGCTCCCACCCCTCCCCCTATACCCGTCGAGAGTTAACTGACTCCTGAGAACCGTTTACTTGACAGTATATTGTGTGATCATTACAAAGATCCCCATTAAAAGACTGAGGCAAAGAATCATCACCTACATGATGAAAACAGTAATGTTGAATGATCAAATAGTAAATCACTTGTTTGTGAGTTTACAATGATTAAGATCCCTGCATCTCCCATTCTCGTTCTCTTTGGAGTTGAGCTACCCTTTACTTATGATGTACAATTTCTAGGATATCGCAAGACTGCTGAAAATCAGGCTGTCTGGGACCATCCGGAGGTTTTAGCACAAGATCAGAGGAGAATTTGTAAAGAAAGGTTTTTGATTTGGAAGATTAATGGCTAAAGTGGAATGGCATAATAGATATTTCAAGAATAAGTTTCCAATGTAAAGAACTTCTGTAGTTTTTGCAAACTGTGATCTAGTTGCAATATTGTGAGCTCAAATTTTACGGGAATTTGGCTGTATTTGAGTTCAGTCTCACAATAGACAATAGACAATAGACAATAGGTGCAGGAATAGGCCATTCAGCCCTTCGAGCCAGCACCGCCATTCAATGCGATCATGGCTGATCACTCTCAATCAGTACCCCGTTCCTGCCTTCTCCCCATACCCCCTCACTCCGCTATCCTTAAGAGCTCTATCCAGCTCTCTCTTGAAAGCATCCAACGAACTGGCCTCCACTGCCTTCTGAGGCAGAGAATTCCACACCTTCACCACTCTCTGACTGAAAAAGTTCTTCCTCATCTCCGTTCTAAATGGCCTACCCCTTATTCTTAAACTGTGGCCCCTTGTTCTGGACTCCCCCAACATTGGGAACATGTTTCCTGCCTCTAATGTGTCCAATCCCCTAATTATCTTGTATGTTTCAATAAGATCCCCCCTCATCCTTCTAAATTCCAGTGTATACAAGCCTAATTGCTCCAGCCTTTCAACATACGACAGTCCCGCCATTCCGGGAATCAACCTAGTGAACCTACGCTGCACGCCCTCAATAGCAAGAATATCCTTCCTCAAATTTGGAGACCAAAACTGCACACACTACTCCAGGTGCGGTCTCACCAGGGCCCGGTACAACTGTAGAAGGACCTCTTTGCTCCTATACTCAACTCCTCTTGTTACGAAGGCCAACATTCCATTGGCTTTCTTCACTGCCTGCTGTACCTGCATGCTTCCTTTCAGTGACTGATGCACTAGGACACCCAGATCTCGTTGAACATCCCCTCTTCCTAACTTGACACCATTCAGATAATAATCTGCCTTTCTATTCTTACTTCCAAAGTGAATAACCTCACACTTATCTACATTAAACTGCATCTGCCATGTATCCGCCCACTCACACAACCTGTCCAAGTCACCCTGCAGCCTTATTGCATCTTCCTCACAATTCACACTACCCCCAAGCTTAGTATCATCGGCAAATTTGCTAATGGTACTTTTAATCCCTTCATCTAAGTCATTAATGTATATCGTAAATAGCTGGGGTCCCAGCACCGAACCTTGTGGTACCCCACTGGTCACTGCCTGCCATTCCGAAAGGGACCCATTTATCCCCACTCTTTGCTTTCTGTCTGTCAACCAATTTTCTATCCATGTCAGTACCCTTCCCCCAATACCATGTGCTCTAATTTTGCCCACTAATCTCCTATGTGGGACCTTGTCGAAGGCTTTCTGAAAGTCGAGGTACACCACATCCACTGACTCTCCCCTGTCAATTTTCCTAGTTACATCCTCAAAAAATTCCAGTAGATTTGTCAAGCATGATTTCCCCTTCGTAAATCCATGCTGACTCGGAATGATCCTGTTACTGCTATCCAAATGCTCAGCAATTTCGTCTTTTATAATTGACTCCAGCATCTTCCCCACCACTGATGTCAGACCATTCAAAACTCATTCATTCCCTGCATTGGTCCCAAAAGTTTGATTAAATTCTCCCTTCTCTTCTTCCTAGGCTTCCAATTGTCATTATTCCCTTTCTTTACCAACGCTCTCCTTTTCGTTTTATGTGCTTTGCAGAGATTCTGGTGGGAGGTGTATACCTGGAATCCAACAAGTTTCTGTGCCACACAGAGTCCATCGATTGGGCTGACATCCTGCAAAACTCAAATGAGAGAATGGACTTCAATGAGACAAAGGATGCTGCCAAAGGCTGTGAGTACAGTAGATAGACACAAAATACTGGAGTAACTCAGTGGGACAGGCAGCATCTCTGGAGAGAAGCAATGGGTGACTTTTCAGGTCACGACCCTTCATTAGCTAGGGGTAGAAACTTGGGTATCCCTGCTGTTATAAACTTACTTGTAAATTGGTCCTTGATTTGTTTCATTTCTGGCGTTTCACATTAAATGAGCATTTACTGCCCATCCCTGATTGCTTTTAAGAATGAGGTGGTCAGCTGCTGCTTTCTTGAACCATTGTAGTACTTCCAGTGATGGTACACTCACAGTGCTGTTTAAAATTTTTGAATTTAGACCCAGAGATGATGAAGAACCAGCAACATATTTCCAAGTAAGTATGGTATGTGGCTTGAAGAGGAACCTGCAAATGGTGGTGTTTCCCATGCCTCTCTTGCCCTGGTCCCAGGTGGTCGGGCTCATAGCTTTGGGAAGTGCCTGGGCAAGTAATGGCAGTGTACTTTGTACTTCACGGTGGAGACAATGACTGTTTCGGGTGGAAAGTGTGGTTCTAATCAAGTGGGTTGTTTTCTCCTTGATGATGTTGAGTTTCTTGAGAGTTGAGGCTGCACTCATTCAGGCAATTGGAGAATGTTCCATCACATTCCTGACTTGTGACATGTAGATAATGAACTTTGATCAAAACAACAGCTCTAATATTCAAAGTGCCAAAAGTCTGTCATAGAGACTTTTTGACTTTCTTTGTCTTTGTTCTTTCCACCTCTTCAACTTCTTCCCTCAGTGACTCAGCTTACTATTGGTTCAGATCTCACCCATTTAACCTGGTACTTGCAGATCTTGTAGCTAATAACAAAATCAGGTATGGCAGAAGGACCAGCACAGACATGATGGGTGGAATGGTCTCCCCCGCCATAACATTCTTTGCAGAAGAAAGGCAGATCGTAAAATTGAATGTGCATGAGTGGTTTGTACAAGACAGTGGTAAGGCCACAATTAGAATATTGTGTTCAGTTTTGGTCACCCTGTAAAAGGAAAGGTGTTGTTAAGCTGCAAAGGGTGCAGAGAAGACCTACAAGGATGTTACCAAGACTGGAGGGCCTGAGCTATAGGGAGTGGTTGAGCAGGCTCAGACTTTCTTACTTGGAGCACAGGAGGATAAGGGGTGGTGTTATAGAGGTGAAAAAGATTATGAGAGGTGGCACGGTGGCGCAGCGGTAGAGTTGCTGCCTTACAGCGAATGCAGCGCCGGAGACTCAGGTTCGATCCTGACTACGGGCGCCGTCTGTACGGAGTTTGTACGTTCTCCCCGTGACCTGCGTGAGTTTTCTCCGAGACCTTCGGTTTCCTCCCACACTCCAAAGACGTACAGGTATGTAGGTTAATTGGCTGGGCAAATGTAAAAATTGTCCCTAGTGGGTGTAGGATAGTGTTAATGTGCGGGGATCGCTGGGCGGCGCGTACCCGGTGGGCCGAAGGGCCTGTTTCTGTGCTGCATCTCTAAATCTTAAAATCTAAATCTAAATAGATAAATGCAGTCTTTCACCCAGAGTAAGGGAATCAAAAACCAGAGGACATTGGTTTAAGGTGAGGGGGGAAAGATGTGATAGGAACCCGAGGGGCAACCTTGTCACACAAATGTCTCTATGGTCGCAAGCCATTTGGTCACAGCCAGTCACAACACGATATTCTTCAGGAAAACACAATTTTGAAAGCCACAGAGGTGCGGTGAACAGTGCAGAAGCCAAAGGCATATGACAGCTATTAATCATATTGGTATCAAACCACTGATTTGGCATATTTTATAGCAATAAATAATCTATGTAAAATGTAACCACAAGTTTTGCTGTGCTTGCTAGTCGCATCTCAGCCTCAATATAATGGGATGTGCGTGTCTGTGATCTTGTAGCCAATGTATGGATAAGAAAAAATGTTGGGGGATATGGGCCAAATGCGGGCCAATGGAACTAGCTTAGATGGGCAGCTTGGTAGGCATGGATTCAAGATTCAAGATTCAAGATTCAAGATAGCTTTATTTGTCATCCAATATTGGACGAAATTCAGTCACCCACAGTCCAACAATAAAAGCATTAAATAAGCATTAAAATTACACAACCCCCAAAAAACCCCAAAACACAGTCCAACAATAAAAGCATTAAATAGGCATTCAAATTACACAACCCCCAAAACACAGTCCAACAATAAAAGCATTAAATGAGTTGGACCGAAGAGCTGTTTCCATGCTCTTTAACATTTAGTTTCTATGGAGGGGAGTCATTTGTATGCATCTCCTACGCATTTTTCAGGAATAGAATTGATTTTTTTTCAACTGACGATAGCTGTTACTTGATAAGAGGAGAGAGGAATGCACAGAGTCTCTTGCCCAGAGTAGGGGAATCGAGGACCAGAGGACATAGGTTCGAGGTGAAGGGGAAAAGATTTAATCGGAATCTGAGGGGTAACTTTTTCACACAAAGGGTGGTGGGTGTATGGAATGAGCTGCCAGAGGAGGTAGTTGAGGCTGGGACTATCCCAACATTTAAGAAACAGACAGGTACATGGATAGGACAGATTTGGAGGGATATGGACCGAGTGCAGGTAGGTGGGACATGTTGGCCGCTGTGGGCAAGTTGGGCCGAATGGCCTGTTTCCACTCTATCATTCTATGACTAAAAGTGGTGGGAATATGTAATGAGCTGCTGCAAGAGGTAGTTGAAGCAGGTAATATCACAAAGTTTAAAAAGTATTTGGACAAGTACATGGATAGCATAGATTTCGAGGGATGTGGGCCAAACACAGGCAGGTGGGACTATTGTAGTTGGGGCATGTTGGTCGGTGTGGGCAAGTTGGGCTGAAGGGCCTGTTTTCATGCTGTATGACTCTGTGAAGAAGGCCATGCGAAGAAGTGTCTCGACCTGAAACGTCACCTATCCATGTTTCTCCAGAAATGCTGCCTGTTCTGCTGAGTTACTCCAGCACTTTCTGTCTTTTCATGAATGGAATTGTTCGTGTATCGTAAATCCTCAATTTACAAGTTTTTGAGATAATGCTGTTGACTCTTTGGGGTGTGTGTTTTTGATCTAAAATGAAGATGTATTTCCTGTTTTTCAGGCTCCCAGTGTCATGCATCCTGCAAAGGACATTGTTGGGGCCCTGGCGAGGCTGACTGTCAGAACTGTAAGTACATTGATAATGGATTGTTTGTGAGATACAGAAATTGGGCAGATGAGTGCACAGCCCATTGATTCAGGCTGCTATGCAGCTCAGGCAGAGCATGACCATGAGACAGTAACTAGCCAGTATACGCATTATTAGTTACTGAGCCGCGTGTGAATGCAAAACAGAAGATGTAACAGTAAGACGTGGCTTTGTGTACATGGCGACTCTGTCAGGTGTTGCTTTCTTACGGTGCTCTTAGTTATGCAGTGTGAACACTGACAGGTAGATACACACCTACGTTAAAAAAGGCATCCGCTTCAGTTGAGTGCTGCTGTGCAGGGAATCTGGTGTGGATCCCTGCCCTCTGCTGGAGCTACCACAGCAATGAATTGTCCTGTGCTCCGTGTGGCGGATGTTTAAATTTTAGATTTAGATATACAACGCAGAAACAGGCCCTTCGGCCCACCGGGTCCGCACCGCCCAGTGATCCCCACACACCAACACTAGTCCTACACACACTAGGGACAATTTTTCACATTTACCCAGCCAATTAACCTACATACCTGTACGTCTTTGGAGTGTGGGAGGAAACCAAAGATCTCGGAGAAAACCCACGCAGGTCACGGGGAGAACGTACAAACTCCGTACAGACCGCTGCACCTTGCCTTGTCTCTGGGGGCTGGTATTGGGGCATTTCTGCTCTGCACTGAGATCTCCCCAGTGCTGAATGTGCCCTTTGCTAGGGATTGGCAGCTCCTGCTCCATATGTTGACAGACTGCACAGATTCCTGTTGGGAATTACGGAAGCTGCTGTTTCCCCCTCTCTTTGTCAGCACAGTTTCTCTATGGTAACATACTCAACAGTGCTCGCTGGCTACTGCCTTAATATTGAGCCTAAACATTTGTGGTAAAACTTCGGCCTGAAATACACCTTTTTCATGGATGTGCCCGAGTCAATTATGGTCTCCTCCATTGTCAGAGTGAGGCTAAACGCAAATTGGAGGAACAGCACCTCATATTTCGCTTGGGCAGCTTACAGCCCAGTAGTATGAATCTTGATTTCTCTCACTTCAGGTAGCCCCGGCATTCCCTCTCTCTCCATCCCTCCCCCACCCGTCACACTAGCTTCTCGTTTTCGCCTAACAAACAGCTAACAATGGCCCTTCCTTTATCATCGTTACTTTTTTTGCATATCTTTCATTCATTGTTCTTTATCTCTCTACATCATCATCTATATCGCTCGTTTCCCTTATCCCTAACCAGTCTGAAGAAGGGTCTCGACCCGAAACGTCACCCTTTCCTTCTCTCCAGAGATGCTGCCTGTCCTGCTGAGTTACTCCAGCTTTTTGTGTCTATCTTCGGTTTAAACCAGCTTCTATCAACTTATCTTGATATCAATTTGTCCAATTGCCATTTTTAAAATAATCGTTACTTTGCATCTTTGGCCTGCACCCTTTATGAAACTTTCCCTCTATTCCCTCCACTCCTCTCTGTAACTTAAAACATGCTTGTTTTCTCATGTTTCCAGTTCCTATAATGGGTCCTGGACCTGAAATATTGATTCTTTTTCTCTCCCTATTAATGCTACCCAACACGTTGAATAACTTGAACATTCTCTGTTTTTGTCACAAAGTTAGCTTGAGGACAGTCTCATCATATCCATAAAGTAGTGGATCTACCTTTGGTTACCCTGTTCAGATGAGCCTTCTAGCTTAACTCGAGGTTCTGTAAACAAAATATTGTTTCAATCACACAAGAGGTATTTCCAATTAAGCATTTGTTCTTGGTGGGTTATCATCTTGCTAGATGACAGAAACACTGTATGAAGTGATTTACGTACAATCTCTCAGTGAATGTGTAAAAATGCCAAATCCTTAAAGACACATAACATTCAATTAGTTATAGACAATCATAAATTAGTGTCAAGTTGGAGTACATTTTCATGTTGTGGTTTGAAGCTTTGTTCCAAGATTTGAGTATGCTTCCTGTGTTAAGGTACAATTTACCAGCCTGGTAAAGAGGTACATGATCAAGAATGTTATTTTCTAATTCATTGCTTCACCAAAGATCTGGCTGAATTGTTGGATTGTTGTAAAAGCGAGGCTTGACAGTGGGGAAGTAGATAGGCAGTTCTTCGGGATGGAGAGTTTTAAGTGAGGAGAAGGGACTGCTCATTTAGGATGTAAATGAGGAGAATTTTCTTCAGCCTTCACCTTCTATACACCAGAGGACTTGGTTGTTTATAATATTCATGCTATTGGTATATTTTTTGGTCATGAAAATTAGCCAGGAAGTTAGATAGGCCCGCTGCGGACCTTTCACCATCCGGCGCGGCCTGGAAGGTGGCAACTTCAACAGCATGACCGCAGGAGAAGACGGCAGGGGAAGAAAAAATACATTCTGGCCTTCCATCACAGTGAGGAGGGGACTGGAGGAGACTCACTGTGATGGATGTTCCTTTTTGTTTGGTGTTGGTTTATGATTGTGTTTGTTATTGCTTATTTTTATTGCTCTTATTGTTGGACTGTGGGTAATCTTTCATTTCACTGCGCATTTATGTGTATGTGACAAATAAAATGGACTATTGATTGATAAAATTGACTATTGATAGATCAGCTGTGATTGTATTAACTGATAGAGCAGGCTTGAGAAGCTCAATAGCCTTCTGCTCTTGTTTTTGATAGATGTTTTCTTATGTGCACTACTGAGGAACATCTGTGTCCTGGGGAAACCCAGCAGGAATCACTGCCGTCAGGCAAAGGGTGATGGAACACAAAAGCTGCAATCATTTTGACTTTGCTCTCCTCATCTTCCCAACAGTGACAAAATCAGTGTGTGCTCCTCAGTGTAATGGCCGATGCTTTGGACAACACAACCCCAGCAAGTGCTGCCATGGCGAGTGTGCTGGTGGGTGCTCTGGTCCCAAAGACACCAACTGCTTTGTAAGTCCTTGGCAGGTTTTATTTTAGCTTTACAACAACGACTACACTTTCAGAGCACAAACCCAGTTGTGAAGCACCAAGCTCAATATAAAAAAAAGAATGTCTTTGTTTTCGTTGTGTGAATTCTGATAGGAAAGAAAATCCTGTGCTGGAAATTGGAAAAAAGTTGAGGAAATAGGTCAACTGTGTCTGTGTGGGGAGAGAAACTAAGCTAATATTTCAGGTCAATTTGAAGCATGAACCTTGTTTTACTTTTCCTGTCTCTCTGAGATGTTTCTGCATGATCAATCCTGACGCTCACAGTCAATAGAAGATCTTTCTGAAGCAGGGATTGAAAGTATGAATCCCAAAGAATTAAATAAGCACCAAGAGATTGTGACAGGGAGGAAATGTCCGGTGAAGACTGAAGGAATGGAAGCTCTGGGTGGGGTCAGCATGATAATAGACATTATAAGTAATTGATTGTGCCAGATACCGGAGAGAGTTCCCCTGCTCTTCTTAAACAGTGCCACGGGATCTTTCAATAGACAACAGGTGCAGGAGTAGGCCATTCGGCCCTTCGAGCCAGCACCGCCATTCAATGTGATCAATCAGTACCCCGTTCCTGCCTTCTCCCCATACCCCAAGATACAAGCCTAGTCGCTCTAGTCTTTCAACATATGACAGTCCCGCCATTCCGGGAATTAACCTAGCAAACCTACGCTGCACGCCTTCAAAAGCAAGAATATCCTTTCTCAACTTTGGAGACCAAAACTGCACACAGTACTCCAGGTGCGGTCTCACTAGGGCCCTGTACAACTGCAGAAGGACCTCTTTGCTCCTATACTCAACTCCTCTTGTTATGAAGGCCAACATTCCATTGGCTTTCTTCACTGCATGCTGTACCTGCATGCTTCCTTTCAGTGACTGATGCACTAGGACACCCAGATCTCATTGTACGTCCCCTTTTCCTAACTTGACACCATTCAGATAATACTCTGCCTTCCTATTCTTACCACCAAAGTGGATAACCTCACACTTATCCACATTAAACTGCATCTGCCATGCATCCGCCCACTCACACAACCTGTCCAAGTCACCCTGCAACCTCATAGCATCTTCCTCACAGTTCACACTGCCACCCAGCTTTGTATCATCTGCAAATTTGCTAATGGTACTTTTAATCCCTTCATCCAAGTCATTCATGAGCAACTGTGAGTGGAAAGATGTGAAGGCTTTGGAGAAAGTGCAGAAGAGATTTACTGGGATCGTTCAGGAGATGAGGGATTTTGGTTATCTGGCGAGACTGAAGACTTGCTCTTCTTGGAAGAGGAGAGGATGTGAATGGATCTGAATGAGGTAGATTCACAAAAGATATACTAAGAGTGGACAGGGAAAAACAGTTCCCATAGGCAGCGGGGTCAAGAACTAGAGGACATAGAATGTAGGTGATTAGCAAAAGAACCAAAAGTGATACAACAAAGAACTTCTTCATGCATTTGAGTGGTTAGGGTATGGAATGCACTGCTGGGTTAGTTTTGGAGGCAGGTTCAATTGTCGCAAGCCAAAGTAAGCTGGATATGTATCTGAAAGGAAAGAATTGGTAGAGAGGGTAAGGTAGTGGGATAAACCTGATTGCTCTTACATGAGTTTGATATGGACCCAATAGATCAAGTGGCCCTCTCCTGTGCTGACACCATGCTGTGATGTTGTGACTGATGTCCAGGGTGAACAGAACCAAAATGTGATGATGACTGAAGCAGAGAAAAGATAATGGAGCTTCACAAAGCGAGTGGGGCTCACTGATAGTAAAGAACCATTGCAGGAGGCAACAGACTGTATCAGTGAGTCTGAGAGCGGTGGGGGCCAGCTGTGTGCCCAAGCGACACAGTGTAAAATGACATTTCCCGAGCTGTTCTGATTTCTCCCATTGACGGTTCTGTTCCCACAGGCATGCAAATGGTTCAATGACAGCAACGCTTGTGTTCCAGTCTGTCCACAACCATTAATTTATAACAAGCAGTCCTATCAGCTTGAGCGCAACCCAGACACCAAGTACATGTATGGAGCTTTCTGCGTGAATCGCTGCCCTGGTGAGTGCATCTAATTTGCCATGAATTCTACTCTTGACATTCTCTGGGAACTGCATCGTCACACTACGATCTGAGGTGTGTAACCAACCATTGGACAACGTATGCTAATGATGGCTTATAGAGATAAAATGGTGTCCCTCACTTTTCTCTTACTCCTGGCGTAAGCCAGGGTTACGGCCGCCCCTCTCTCTGCCACCCCAAGTGGCGTACAAGTTATTGGCTAGCTCAACAGACTATGGACACTGCAATCTTTCTCATCTGTATGTTAATACGTCCCCCCCTGCATTAAGTAGAGGTTTTGTTCTTATTATTGCTCACACTCACCATTTAGAGTGCCACAGGGAGGTTTCATGGAATCTACAGCATAGGAGGAGCATCAAGCATGGGCTAGGCTCTTTACAGGGAGTTGTCCTGCTCCCCTGCTGACTGATTAATTTGACTGACTTGACTTGCCTGACTATAAGAAAATAACTGCAGATGCTGGTACAAATCGATTTATTCACAAAATGCTGGAGTAACTCAGCAGGTCAGGCAGCATCTCGGGAGAGAAGGAATGGGTGACGTTTCGGGTCGAGACCCTTCTTCAGACTTCTGACTTCTCTTTTCCTGTAAAACTATTAATCTTTGAATATTTATCTAATTCCCCTTCTGAGAGCTATTGAATATGCTTCCACTATCCTTATGGGCGTTATGGATCACAATAACTAACTGGGTTAAAATAATCCCCCTCGTCTCACTCCAGGTTGTACAAGCAACTCTCCAAACCCGTGATGTAAGAAAATAATTGCAGATGCTGGTACAAATCGAAGGTATTTATTCACAAAATGCTGGAGTAACTCAGCAAGGAATTCCTTCTCTCCCGAGTTGATGCCTGACCTGCTGAGTTACTCCAGCATTTTGTGAATAAATACCTCCAAACCTGCGAACACTCTTTTGCCAGTGGAAACTGTTATATTCCATGAAATCCGGCGATCATTTTTGAATGTGGTCATCCTTGAGCTGACTGCTTGTTTTATACATGAACAGCTTTTGGTTTCAGTTGCAGAGAGTTGTAGTACCATGTTTATCAGGCAGCCAATTCAATGTTACCCAGTTTATGTGCCAACTCGTGGAAATGGCTGTGAGGTATGAGCTCATGGAGCGGAGCATGAAGAACATAAACATTTGGAGCAGGACTGGGCTGTTTGGCCCCTCAAACTATTCCACTGTTCATCAAAATCAGGACTGATCTCCACCCATTTTCCTGCACTCTCCCAATGTTCCCTGATTTCTTAAATATCCAGAAACTTAACGACCTTGGTATTGAATGAACTCAATAACAGAGCCTCCACACTCCGAGGCAGAAATTCCAAAAATTCACCACACTCTGGATGAAGAAACTTCTCCTCGACTGCCCTGAATGACCAACTCGTTACCTTTGATTCTAAAAGTCACCTTCTGTTTTTGTTTCGTCCTGCAGCGAACTTCATTGTGGACCAGAGCTCATGTGTCCGTGCCTGCCCCAGTGACAAAATGGAAGTTGAGAAAAATGGAGTAAAGATGTGTGAACCATGTGATGGCCTGTGCCCAAAAGGTGAGAGTGCAAGAGACTCAAACATCTCCCTTCCACCATAGCAGGTTGCCTGGGCAACAGATGCAACTTTATGCTTTCAAAGTTGACTTTGAATTTGCAGGGACTTTCACTTCCTGGTGTTATCCAGTTGTTAAGTCATGGCCAGCCCCTGTTTCTGGTTCTTTGATCTGTAGAGTACAGTGGTAGTAATCATTAAATTACCTGGAGCAATGCAGAGACCAACAATCCAAACACCCGCGTTCAAATCCTACCTCGGCTAGTGTGGAATTTAAATTCCGTTTATAATCCAGAATTATTTGATAATGACCACAAAATTACCAGATTGATGTAAATTTTGTGAGGAAATTTGCCATCCTTGCACAGACTGGCCTATACTGTATGTGACTTCTAGACATTTCAAATCTTGTTGACTAAAATGGCATTGTAAGCCATTCAATTAAAGGGCAATAAATACCCAGATTCCAAAGAAAAAAAAGCAGAGGCCCATCAGCCTGCTACTCGTTAACTACACTGGCAGGATGCAGCCTTCAAATGTAGGCCAGCTAAGCCGTTTATTTTTTCTGACAAATTTGTGGGTTTTGACAGAAACCATGTTATTTTATAAGAAAAATATCACTACACTGGAAATGATTTGAGGTTTTCTCAAAATAGAAAATTATAAGTCTACTGCAAATGCAGAAAAGGATTTTAAAGATCAGCAAGTAGCTAAGAATGAGCAGATTGTCTTCTGAGGAAAGGTTGGAAAGGCTAGGTTTGTATCCACTGAAATTTAGAAGCTTGAGAGGGAACTTGTTTGAAATATAAGAGATGATGGTCGGTGGATGTGGAGAGAACATTTCCTCTTCTGGGAGAATAGGGAACCAGAGGTCACTGTTCAAAAATAAGGGGTCACCCATGTCAGACAGAGGCGAGATGCAATATTTTCACACACAATTGTGGTTTTTGGAAGTTATTTCCTCAAAGGGTGTTGGAAGCAGTCTTTGAATATTTTGGACATAGAAGTCAACAGATTCTTGACAAGAAAAATGAGATGAAAGGTTACTGGGAGGAAGGGGAATGCAAAGTTGAGGTTACAGTCAGATCAAATATGATCTTATTATCTGCCTGCACCTAATCCATATCCCTCCATTCCTTGCTCACCCATGTGCCTTTCCAAAAGTCTCTTAAATGCCACTATTGTATCTTCCTCCTCCACCACCACCACCCCATTAAAGAGCGAACAGCTGTACAATCATTGTTTTCAACCATTATTACGTATGGGAACATTGTAGAGAGGTTAGATTGAATTAATGATAAGATTATATAGTAAAATAAGTTACCAAAAATGACCAAGTCAGTCCCCAAACTACTGGCTAGCTCTGCCATAAACAAAATATTTAATTATATTCTTCAGTTTTCTAACTAACATGTTTGTTAATTTGTACACATATTTATTAACTTGGGTAAATCCTGTTACTGTTTGTGGTATTCTGACTCTGACACCATTGGGCTTCACTTTAAGAGCCCGGAGCTTGATTTTTAACCATATCCAGGCATAGATAAATGCAAGATGTTTGGCCTTCTGATATGTGACAGAAACATCCAGAGTCACCGCTGAAGGATTTCGGGGTGTTAATAGGCTTGGGACATGATAGGGTGCGTGTCTAGTTCTGACCATTGTGACACAGGTTAATCTTTCAGACCTCGAAGTTTGTTTCCGTGTGCATTATTTGAAGAAATCGGCCTTGCAAGGGCTGACATTGAAGCAGATCCATGAGTAAATGATAACCTTCCTCGAAGAATGTTACTGTGTGGGATCATTAGAAGAAATCAGCCTTGCAAGGGCTTATATTGAAGCAGATCCATGAGTAAATTATATCAACAAAACACCAAACGAAACTTGGAAAGATACCAGGCTTGGGGGATCATTTTGTAATGTCCAGGTTCGATGTGATGAAAGGTAAATTTCTTCTTGAAGTCAGAGATTCTTCTTGCACAGCAGGCGACAAAGTAACTTCAGCTAAGAAGCAGCAGCCACCACCTTTGCAATCATGTAAGAATTGATTGGATGCTATGATGCTGTAGATTCTCTCTGGCGTAAGAATCAGAATAGACTTGCAAGCCCTTGGCAACGTTCAGGACTCAGTTGTTTAAGGATATCCTAACTTGTGTGGATGGCACACTCTGACAGAAGAGTCCCACGTCCAATTAACACTAAAAGCTGAAGGTGGGCAAAGCGAGAGGGGCCCCCTTGAACACTTCTTCTCAAACTGCATTGTAGTATTTAGTGACGTGGAACTTACAGAAATTATTACTCCATTAGCACCACCCTCAGGTTCTTTGGTGCTCTGCAGGATCCAGCATCCATTTTCTACACGCAGGCAAACAGCAGAATCTGCAGGATCAATACTACTATAATTGGTGGGCAGACTAAATTGCCTTTTTTTTCTATTTTGGCATTTTCCCTTTTCCTGCTTCTTTCTCTGATGCAATGTTACAAGTGTGTACATAGCAAGATCCCTGACCTGAATTAGAGGAACCTTTTAACAAGTGATTACTGCTTTGGTTGGGACTAGTTAACTTGGCAATTAATTATCTAAAGGGAAAGGAAATTTGCATTTGATAACACCTTTCACGCCCTTGAGATGGCCCAGATGCTTTAAACCCAACTAAATGCTTTCCGAGTGTGGTTATTATTGCAGGGCACCCGTTCTGTGCCCTGCAAACTTCCAGATCCAGTGTGATCGTTAATCAGATAATCTGGTTCAGCGATACTGATTGAGGATTAAACATTGTCCCCAGGACAATGGAGAGCCCTCCCTGCTCATCCTCAAAACAGCACTTTGGAGAAGACACAGGGGTTTCAGTTTAATGTCAGAACATGGCACCTGTTCCTCCTAAATTCCTCCTAAATATTGCCCGTTTATGTGCCAACTGCAGATTCCAAAGGGCTTTATAAGACAATAACTGCAGATGCTGGTACAAATCGAAGGTATTTATTCACAAAATGCTGGAGTAACTCAGCAGGTCAGGCAGCATCTCAGGAGAGAAGGAATGGGTGACGTTTCGGGTCGAGACCCTTCTTCAGACTGATGTCAGGGGGGCGGGACAAAGGAAGGATATAGGTGGAGACAGGAAGATAGAGGGAGATCTGGGAAGGGGGAGGGGAAGAGAGGGACAGAGGAACTATCTAAAGTGGGAGAAGTCGATGTTCATACCACTGGGCTGCAAGCTGCCCAGGCGAAATATGAGGTGCTGTTCCTCTAATTTCCGGTGGGCCTCACTATGGCACTGGAGGAGGCCCATGACCGAAAGGTCAGACTGGGAATGGGAGGGGGAGTTGAAGTGCTCGGCCACCGGGAGACCAGTTTTAGCTCTGAACTCGAGTTCTGGGAAAACCACTATCCAGTGCATTTCCTCAAATGTCCCCTTTGCTTCTTTGTCTGCACAGCATGCGAAGGGACTGGGACTGGGGCTGGCAATCGATACCGGACTGTGGATTCAAAAAACATTGACCAGTTCATTAACTGCACCAAGATCACCGGCAACCTTGACTTTCTCATCACTGGTCTCGAAGGGTAAGAAAGCACTGACAATTCCTTTGGATGGGAATGCCAGACAGTGCAATACTGGGAACACTGTGGAACCCCAGTGGCTGTAGAGGGAATGTAGGATGCTTGGTTGTATGCATCATCCATCTCAGCAATGTCGCAAACTATAGGTGGTGGCATAGGGGATGCACAGAGAAAGGGGTGAAGAAAAGATTGTCAGTAAAGCTAGAACCACTCCCAGGAGGACACTAAGTGCTGGAGTAACTCAGTGGGTTAAGCAACATCTCTGAAGAATATGGATAGGTGACATTTCGGGTCAGGACCCTTTAGACTGATTGGACCACTCCCATCCTGTGCAAATCTTGGTTTATGTTTTTTTATCTTCAAGGACCTGGGAACATGGTAGCTTTTTCAGGTTAGTTGGTGGATGTTATGGAGGAGAACTGAATGGTGCAGATGAGAGTGTTTCACCAAATTGCATCGCCCAGCAGCAGTACCCCCCCCAGTTGTCTTTAGTTGCAAACTCAGAATTGTCCCAGCACAGAAGGTGGTTATTTGGCTTTTTTTAAAAATCAAAAATATTTATTCAAATATTAAAATAATATATACAATACAATAAAACCAAAACAGAACCCACCACCAGAATACTATACAAACAAAATATACCAATTGAAACTATTATACAATTATATTACAATCCCTATCCAGGATACATCCAATCCCCCTCGATGCCCAGCGGTCCCGGAAATCCTCCAGGGTGCCCGTGGACAGCGCATAGTCCCTCTCCAACGCCACCCGGGCGCGGATGTAACCCCGGAAAAGGGGTAGGCAGCTGGCCCGGGCAGAGCCCTCTTCCGCCTGGCGCCGTGAGTCGCGGATGGCCAGCTTGGCCAGGCCCAGGAGCAACCCAACCAAGACATCCTCGGCCCCACCCTCTCCCCTACGCACAGGGTGTCCAAAGATGAGGATGGTGGGTGAAAAGTGCAGCCAAAAAGCAAGGAGCAGCCCCTTTAGATATTGGAACAGGGGCTGCAACCTCACACACTCCATGTACACGTGGTACACAGACTCTTCCAACCCGCAAAAGTTGCAGGCGGCTGGCGAGTCTGTGAACCGCGCGAGGAACAGGTTGCAGGGGACGACTCGGTGCAATACCGTCCACCCCAGGTCCCCGATGGAGAGGGGCAGAATCCCTGCGTAGATGGGACCCCCACCGCGGGGCCCCCTCCCGACCGGAAGGCAACACCGACCGCCACTTAGTGTCCGGACGGTGGTTATTTGGCTTATTGAGTCCACATCAGTTCCTTGTAAACTATTGCAATCAGTCCAATACCCTCACTCTTTCCCAGTAGCTTTACGAATCAGTCTTCCTCCAGTGCCTCTTTAATTCCCTTTTTGAAAGCTGTGATTGGCTCTGTTTCCACCACTCCTACAGGCAGTGTGTTCCAGATCATGGCCACACTGCAGAAAGAAAAAGATTTTCCTTATGTCCTCACTTCACTTTGATTCTGCGGCCCCGGAACCATTGCAGTAAATCTTTTCCGCACCTTTTCTGGGAACTTCCCACCCGTCCTAAAATATATGACCAGAATTGGATGTAATACTCTGGTGTGCCCTAACAGTTAACCAGCCAGTTAAATAGCCAGGTCAGTTGTAACCAACCACTAAGCTGGCTGTAGTCAAACCTGAGGTCTTTGGTTTGTCTCTTACCAACCAAGTAATTCAGTTAGCCCTGCCCTCCTTCTGAGTCATGCTCCATGTTGTGCCATTTCCAACATCTCTCGTGAAAAATGCTGCACTTCTGGGTTTTGATATTGTTCATGCACAATGTGGATTAAGCTCAATTGAATGCTGCCCTCTCCCTCCAAGCTTTCAGCTTGTCTGAATACAGAAGTCTTTTTATATTTGAGATTTGACAGCAGGGAGTTACTTCAATCTGTAATTATCCCAGAGTGGTTTAAGATTTTTTTCCAAGTGCTTTTGCTGTTTAATTACTTGGCTTCAAAGGCTCGGATGAGATTTTTAGTTTTTCCAATTCAATTTTCCCGTTCCTTTCTATTTGGTTTTAGGGACCCGTACCACAAAATTGCACGTCTAGATCCAGAAAAGCTGAAGATATTTCAAACTGTTCAGGAGATAACAGGTATGCACCTTATGATTAAAGTTCTGATATGTTACCTGGTAGAGTAATCCTAAAATAAGGGGTCTCTAAGGTTCAAAACCATTCTAGATTATTTTGTTGTGGGGATCTGCCTAAGCCTATTAGATTGATACCAATATTTGGTGTATCTCCACCCCCAGCTTATTCAGGTACTGGCCTAAAGGATGTGGAGAATGTGATAGAAGTGTTGCTTTGCCCTAGATTAATCCAGATCCTGCAGAGTTTAAGTGCTGCCCATGTAGCCTGTTCCAGATGTATTGCCCTGATAGTGATACAGCTTCTGCCAATACAACTGATGCTAGGCGCAGGCCTAGGTGTATGAATGGAGATTACTGGGAATTGAATACCCCATTAATACAGTGAGGCTTAAAGGGTCTTGACCCAAAGTATTGCTGAGTGCCATCAGACATCCAAAGTGGAGGAAAATGTGGTAATGGTGGAGGTAATGTTTACCCACTGGTCTTTCTTGTACATGTCTCTGCTCTGTTCAAGGAGAATGCTGACAGAAAGCAGGAAGCAACTTCCCTGAATTCTCAACAGCAAGAGAGGGTTGAAAGAAAAAGCCTTGCACTCTCCACCATTTGGAATAATCCCGGGCAAAAATGAACTCAAATCACCTGGACTGGTGCTGCAACAATGTGGAGTGTTTGAGAGTGTGGCCTGTTTCAAATCACATGTGCGTTCTTTCCATTTCCAGGTTACTTGAATATTCAGTCCTGGCCAGAAAGCCTGAAGAATTTAAGTGTCTTTTCCAATCTGACTACTATTGGAGGAAGGACGCTCTACAAGTAAGCACTCTAAAATGAGAGGCTAGTTAACCTGTGGAGGGCTGTGGCGGGTAGCTTCTGCCACCTGGTTGTTGAGGGTGCATGTCAGTCATGAATCCTGTGGCTCCTACTGGAAGCAGATCGTCATTTGTGGATTTGGGGCGAGGGCCGAATGGGCTCTGTTCATGTGTCCTTTACCCCACTTCCCCTCACACAGTCCACCCTGCATCGCCCACCTTGCCGCCAGTCACTCTCTGAAAATGAAGACCGGCTTGGGGGAAGCACTGATTTATATGGATCATAGTTTTTCTCTCAGCCTTAGGAGAGGTGGGAGTGGGGTGCCAGGGCAGAGAAGTGGGGAGAGAAACGGCAGTGTGATATTGGCGTTTTTCTTGCCCCTACCCTGAGTGTGCGGCACACCGCCCATGCGTCAGAGCACAGTAACGTGGCTTTGACATTGGAATTTCCTCCACAGCCAGCTTCTGGTTAGCGCTGCTTTGTGTGAGTAGCGTGGGAAGGAATGCGCAAAGTCGAATGGGAACCCACTGGAACGGAGTCCAAGTACCATGACTTCTCACTCTGCCCCTTTGTGTCTCTATGTAGCCGTGGCCTGTCTCTGATGATCATGAAGCTTCAGCACGTGACGTCTCTTGGGTTTCAATCACTGGCGGAAATCGGCGCTGGGCAGGTGTACGTGGCCTTCAATAAGCAGCTCTGCTACTACAACACACTGAACTGGACAGTGCTGTACCGCCGGAAGACTCCTGCCCCTCCTCCCATCATCAAAGAAAACAAGCAAGGGAGACTGTGCAGTGAGTGAGCTTGGATAACGGGAATGCTCATCGGGTATGGAAGTGGGCAGGTGGGATGTGGGTAAAGGAAGATGATGGTGGTGGGGGAACGGGGTTGGGGGGGTGCGTTCTCTCTCTAGCACAACACCAACTTGCATTTATCTAGCACCTTTAATGTGATAACATGTCACAGGAGCGATAATCAGACATATTTGGATACCCAGCCACGTGTTGTGTCCAGGCCATTAAAAATGCGGTCAAAAGGATTTACAGAGAGACAGAAAGGAGAATTCCAGAGTTGGGGCCTTCGTGATTGTCAGGACAGCCGCCATTGTGTGGGTAGCAGAGGGCAGGAATTGAGCACAGTAACAATGAGATGTATTCATAGCGAGGGGATTTGAGTATAGGAACAGGGAGGTTCTGCTGCAGTTGTACAGGGCATTGGTGAGACCACACCTGGAGTATTGCGTACAGTTTTGGTCTCCTAATCTGAGGAAAGACATTCTTGCCATAGAGGGAGTACCGAGAAGGTTCACCAGATTGATTCCTGGGATGGCAGGACTTTCATATGAAGAAAGACTGGATAGACTCGGCTTGTACTCGCTGGAATTTAGAAGATTGAGGGGGGATCTTATAGAAACTTACAAAATTCTTAAGGGGTTGGACAGGTTAGATGATGCAGGAAGATTGTTCCAGATGTTGGGGAAGTCCAGAACAAGGGATCACAGTTTAAGGATAAGGGGGAAGTCTTTTAGGACCGAGATGGGAAAGTTTTTTTTCACACAGAGAGTGGTGAATCTGTGGAATTCTCTGCCACAGAGGGTAGTTGAGGCCAGTTCATTGGCTATATTTAAGAGGGAGTTAGATGTGGCCCTTGTGGCTAACGGGATCAGGGGGTATGGAGAGAAGGCAGGTACAGGATACTGAGTTGGATGATCAGCTATGATCATATTGAATGGCAGTGCAGGCTTGAAGGGCCGAATGGCCTACTCCTGCATCTATTTTCTATGTTTCTATGTACTACAGCATGTTTTCCACCACTGGATTTAAGGGAACCTGGTGAGAACATTGCAGATATTTTAATCATGACTTTACAAAGTTCTCTTTATTTGGGAACTGTTCCGTTTAGATCGAAAAATTGTAAGTGTCAATCTGCTATTCAGGAAAAGTGAGAGACGGAAACCAGGGAATTAAGGACCAGTTAACCAAACAGCTCTTGGGACATTCTGAGCATCTACAAGTAAAGAGAGTGACAGAACTACTTGAAAATTTTCATTTGATCAAAGAGAGCAAGTATCGATTTATAAAGGATTGATCAACTACCAAATCTGAAATGAATTTTGTGTGGGGGTTACTCAGGCAGATGGGAATGTCAATTGACATTATTTATGTGGATAAAATCTTTTTATAAGAAACTAAAAGTTGAAGCTCATGGAATAGAATGAACAATTATTGACTAGGCTGGAAAATTGCCTGAGGGGGAGGGATGAAAGGCAGGTACTCGCATTGTTAGGTTGTGACCAGCAATGGCCCAGATGGATCTGTCTGTTTACAGACGAGGCGCAACTTGAATCTGCTCAATGGGTGGGGAGGTCCCACTTTACAGAAAGCACTGTTCAGTGCTGCCTCCATCAACTGGTCTCCCTCCTGCCTTCATTACTAATCCTGCAGTTGGCCTTTGGAAATTTGCTGTGATTTTTCCAAATTCCACTGGGTAGACACTCATTTTTCCCCTTGATCTTTTATTTGTCTTGTGGATATTCTTGAGGTTGGAAAACAATAGCTGTGTCCGTTGAAGTTGCTTCACAGAAATGAACTAGGTTTAAATCTTGGATTAAATCTGTCACATATTTGTACTGATGTTTCTCTTTTCTCCTCCTCTTTCCCTCATTTTTCCACAGGGATGGAAAGGAAGATGTGTGATCACCTGTGTTCCCGTAATGGTTGCTGGGGACCAGGTCCCAGCCAGTGTTTGTCCTGTGCCTTCTATAGTCGTGGTGGAACCTGTGTGAAAAGCTGCCGTTTCCAGGAAGGGTAAGGACTGTAACACTCATTGTATTATTGGTAATCACTTGCTGGAATACGTTGCTGTTACGCTTGCCCCCTGTCCCTTGATCATACCCCTCCACCCACCTGCATGGATTGTGGGTTTTAACTCTATGCCTCATGCCATTAAGCGTTCCCACAGTGTACTTGAAGGTATGAGACAGAGGTAGAACCTATTTAGTAACTTAGTAAGAGTTGGGAAAATGTTATCTGAAAGGCTCATGAAAATCACAACAAAATGCAGATGAAATGAAACCAGAAATGCAGGAAACACTCAGCGGGTCAGGCAGCACCTGTGGAAAGAGAAACAGAGTTAGCGTTTTGGGTCGAAGATCCTTCATCGGAACTTTCACCTGAAATTTGTCTCTTATGTCAGGAGCTTCTTGTCACTCTGCTCTCAACCTGTGACCTGGCTCTGCCATTGCACTAACCTAACATGCAAAGCATTTCATTTCAATTTTTATTTGAATCCCCCTCCACCAACCCAAAACGCATCACATTCTCGGAATTATTTGTAAGTACAAGAGCTGTTGTAGTATCGGGAACTGTGGCGCCATCTTACATACAGCAAGAATCCACAATCAGCAGTGAGCTGAAAGATAAGGTAATTCTGTGGGAAGGATGAGGATCCATCCTTCATGGAGGTCATTGGGCTTCAGATAGACTCAAAGGGATCTGAACGACTGGATCAGGCCATGATCTCATCTGAAAGACACCAGGGCGTAGCTACAATAAATAGCAGAGATATGTTTAAGGGGAAGCAGAACACATGAGGGGTGATAGAAGGGGAGTGGTGAAGTCTGGTGGGAGAAGGCTGTGTGGAACAGAAACCCTGCTGTCATGCACGGCCTCTTTTTGTGCTGCAGATTCTTTATGAAGGCAGACTTGTTTGAAGTCAGAAGGATATCCACCCTTCCTATTCTGCCCCCCTGCCCTGGTCATCTCTAATTCGTCCAGTTTTGCAATGGTTGGAGAGAGCTGTTGGCTCGGTTGGTCGAGGCAATGACCCTCGGTTGTGCAAAGAAATTCATTGTTTCTGGGGGTCTGAGCCAGTATCCAGCCCTCCTTTCACCCAGTATGACACTATGAATGTATCGCTACGTACATATGAATTAAGAGCAGGAGTCAGCCACTCAACCCCAAGAGTCTGCTCCACTATTCATCTGAATAAGCTCAACAACATGTTCCTGTCTGCCCCTTGTCCCCTTTTGCTTATCAACAATATGTTCATGAATACTGCAGGCTGATATGAAGATCAAAGGTGACAATCCAGTTACATAGTCTGCTGCAGGAAGAGTTGGGAGGTGTGCAGAATCAGCACCTACTCTTATTGTTCTCTTCACAGACCCCAGCGAGAGTACGCTGATGGCTCCACGTGCATGCTCTGTCACTCAGAGTGCAAGAGGATCAAGGGAGGGCCCACCTGCAATGGAACGGTAAGAGGAAACATGGAGTGCAACTGACTAGAAATTTTGCTTTGGTTTCAATGTTCTACTTTCAATTGCTCCTTACACCAAGCCACCTCTCTTTCCTCCTTTAAGATCTTCCTTAAAACTCTTTTTACCATGGAACTGTCCAGGCAGACCCATTGTCTCTGCCTGCTCATGTCCCACCGAACTTATTTCCACATACCTCGACTCCATCCTATCCCCCCTGGTTAAATCCCTCCCCACTTACGTCCAAGACACCTCACACGCTCTCCATCTCCTCGATAACTTCCGGTTCCCAGGCCCCCACTCCCTCATCTTTACCATGGAATGTTGCTCCACTTCCTTAAAACTCATCTCTTTGGTCAAGCTTTTGGTTATCTATGGAAACAGAAACAGGAGTAGGCAATTTGGCCCCCTGTGTGTGCACTCCCATTCAATAAGATTCTGGCTGATCTTTGATCTCAATACTACATTCCTGCACAAAGCCAAAATCCCTTGATGGGATTTTGAAGAAGGGTCTCGACCCGAAACGTCACCCATTCCTTCTCTCCCAAGATGCTGCCTGACCTGCTGAGTTACTCCAGCATTTTGTGAATAAATCCCTTGATAATGGTCTTGTGAAGCCCCTGGGGTATTTTTACCATGTTATAAAGAAAATGTAGAACTGCAAATTGTTGTCTTCATGGTAATTAATTATTGGCTTGCTCCAAGACCGTGGCCTTTATTCTTTTATTGCTCCTTACTATGCTATTGAGGGCGTGCAGCGTAGGTTTACTAGGTTAATTCCCGAAATGGCGGGACTGTCGTATGTTGAAAGACTGGAGCGACTAGGCTTGTATACACTGGAATTTAGAAGGATGAGAGGGGATCTTATCAAACGTATAAGATTATTAAGGGGTTGGACACGTTAGAGGCAGGAAAAATGTTCCCAATGTTGGGGGAGTCCAGAACCAGGGCCACAGTTTATACCCCCAGAATAAGGGGTAGACCATTTAGAACTGAGATGAGGAAAAACTTTTTCAGTCAGAGAGTTGTGAATTTGTGGAATTCTCTGCCTCAGAAGGCAGTGGAGGCCAATTCTCTGAATGTATTCAAGAGAGAGCTAGATAGAGCTCTTAAGGATAGCGGAGTCAGGGGGTATGGGGAGAAGGCAGGAACGGGGTACTGATTGAGAATGATCAGCCATGATCACATTGAATGGCGGTGCTGGCTCGAAGGGCCGAATGGCCTCCTCCTGTACCTATTGTCTATTACCAGGTAGGACATAAATAACGACACTTTACTGACAGAATGTGGCTTTAGTTTGGCACCCACCCAGAGTGACAGGAGTGGATAAGGGCAGGGATACTATTGTACCTGTCAGCCTCTGGCACACTTCAATAAACAGCCATGACTGCTGTGGGCAGATGAACCACAAGGCTGCACCAAGTGCTTGATATTAAACAACGAAGAAGTGTCCCTGCTTTTCAATGTAATCACAAAAATAAATTGCTATCTATTCTGCTACCTGAAGGGAAAAGATTTGGAAGAATAACCATTAAATCAGGAAGTTGCAATTAATTGGAGTATTGTGTACAGTTTTGGTCCCCTAATTTGAGGAAGGACATCCTTGTAATTGAGGCAGTGCAGCGTAGGTTCACGAGATTGATCCCTGGGATGGCGGGACTGTCATATGAGGAAAGATTGAAAAGACTAGGCTTGTATTCACTGGAGTTTAGAAGGGTGAGAGGGGATCTTATAGCGACATATAACATTTTAAAAGGACTGGACAAGCTAGATGCAGGAAAAATGTTCCCAATGTTGGGGGAGTCCAGAACCAGGGGCCACAGTCTTAGAATAAAGGGGAGGCCATTTAAAACTGAGGTGAGAAGGAACTTTTTCACCCAGAGAATTGTGAATATATCGAATTCTCTGCCACAGAGGGCAGTGCAGACCAAATCACTGGACGGATTTAAGAGAGAGTTAGATAGAGCTCCAGGGGCAAGTGGAATCAGGGGATATGGGGAGAAGGCAGGCACAGGTTATTGATTGTGGATGATCAGCCATGATCACAATGAATGGCGGTGCTGGCTCGAAGGGTCGAATGGCCTCCTCCTGCACCTATTTTCTATGTTAATTAACATGAAACCTTGATTGTAAATTGTAGTAGAAAGGGAGACTGAGGAAATGAAGGATTTGTAAGAACATTACTGCAGATGCTGGTACAAATCGAAGGTATTTATTCACAAAATGCTGGAGTAACTCAGCAGGTCAGGCAGCATCTCAGGAGAGAAGGAATGGGTGACGTTTCGGGTCGAGACCCTTCTTCAGACTTGTTATTTGGAAAAATAAAGCACTGAGCCTTGATTGCAGAATAGTGAGGGTGGAGGAGTGGAAAAGAGTCAATTGTTGAACAAAATTGCTGTTTTGCCTAATCCATCCTCGTCCGTTTCTCCATACTCTCAGGGACCTGCTCACTGCATTCGATGTGCTCATTACAAAGATGGACCCAACTGTGTGCAGAAATGTCCAGAAGGAATCCAGGGAGAGAGGGGCCTCATCTTCAAATATCCAGACAAGAACAAAGAATGCAAGCCCTGCCATGAGAACTGCACGCAGGGGTAGGTGCAAAGAACGCTAACCGTTGAAATTTGTCAAATACCCCTATTGTCTTTCTTTCTTTGCACTTTTGCCTAGCAGTGAAGTGAAGTACTGGAAGGATTCACAAGCTGATTAACAGTCTTCTGCGATGGTGTGCGTATTATTTTTGTGTCATTGGACTCTTCAGATGAGAACAGTTTAGTTTTAGTTTAGAGATACAGCATGGAAACTGGCCCTTTGGCTTGTAGAGTCCACACTGACCATCTAGTCCACGCTAGTTCTATGTTATCCCACTTTCTCAACCATTCCCCACACACCTGGGGCAATTTACAGAGGGCCAATTAACCCACAAAGCAGCACGTCATTGGGATGTGGGAGGAAACCGGAGCAGCCGGAGAAAACCCACGTGGTCACAGGGAGAATGTGCAAGCTCCATGCAGACAGCACCCGAGGTCAGGATGGAACCCAGATGTCTGGTGCTGTGAGACAACAGCTCGACCAGCTGCATCATTGTGCTGCCCAATAGAGGACAATAGACAATAGGTGCAGGAGGAGGCCATTCGGCCCTTCGAGCCAGCACCGCCATTCAATGTGATCATGGCTGATCATTCTCAATCAGTACCTCGTTCCTGCCCTCTCCCCATACCCCCTGACTCCGCTATCCTTAAGAGCTCTATCTAGCTCTCTCTTGAAAGCATTCAGAGAATTGGCCTCCACTGCCTTCTGAGGCAGAGAATTCCACAGATTTACAACTCTCTGACTGAAAAAGTTTTTCCTCATCTCCGTTCTAAATGGCCTACCCCTTATTCTTAAACTGTGGCCCCTTGTTCTGGACTCCCCCAACATTAGGAACATGTTTCCTGCCTCTAACGTGTCCAACCCCTTAATAATCTTATACGTTTCGATAAGATCCCCTCTCATCCTTCTAAATTCCAGTGTATACAAGCCTAGCCGCTCCAGTCCAGGAAGGTTCTGTGGGGTGAGTAACAATCTGACAGGTTGTAATCCCATGGGTGTGATTTTTTTTTTTAACCAGTCAGTGTTGTGAGGCAGTGGTATAGGGTGTTTATGGGGACATTTTTTTCTGGACTCTCAACCCATACAATGGGGTAGAAGGGGAAGCACAACCTCCTTGTTGAATAAGCTGACCCACCTCCTCCCACTCTCCACCCGAAGGTCAGAAATCGGTCGGTGAATGTGCTCAAGTCTAGTTATTATACAACGACCCCTGTTGGAAGTATCTACCTTGGACATTGAGCCAACTGAATCAGATGTAACTCCATTGCCTCATGAAGCCAAAGAACTGGGCAGAACTCAAGTGTTGGAACTCCTGCATAAGTAATGGGCACCCGGACTCATTGAATGGTGGTCCTACGAAGTTCCAATGCTGGGGAGAACCAAACCCCTGAAGTTAATGATAGAACAGACAGAAAGTTTGCATTTGGTAATGCTGCCTTGCCTTTGTGCCCCAGTATGGTGAGGACAAGGGTTCTGGGTCGGGAGCAAAACTATATTGATTAGACCCCACTTGGAGTATTTCGTACAGTTCTGTTCATCACACTACACATCATTGTCTGCAGAGGCGAGGTGGGATGAAGGGTCAGTTTCTCTGCTATATGGTTCTATACTCTCACCTCACCTCACATCCGGAATCTTGGAATCATCCTTGATCAAACCCTCTCCTTCGACAAACACATCAAACACATCACAAAGACAGCCTTCTTCCACCTCAAAAACATTGCCCGTCTCCGTCCATCCCTCTCCTCCACAGCTGCAGAAACCCTCATCCACGCCTTCATCACCTCCCGTCTGGACTACTGCAACAGCCTCCTCTATGGCGCACCCTCAAAAATCATCAATAAACTTCAATACATTCAAAACTCCGCTGCCCGTCTACTCACACACACCTCGATCCGTGACCATATCACCCCCGTCCTTTATAAACTCCACTGGCTCCCCATCCCCCAGAGAATCCAGTACAAAATCCTCCTCATAACCTACAAAGCCCTCCATAACCTGGCCCCATCCTACCTGACCGACCTCCTCCACAGGCACACTCCCACCTGCACCCTCCGCTCTGCCGCTGCCAATCTCCTATCCCCCCACATCCGGACCAAACTCAGATCCTGGGGGGACAGGGCTTTCTCCATCGCTGCTCCCACCCTATGGAACTCACTACCCCAAACCGTTAGAGACTCCTCCACACTCACCACATTCAAAACATCGCTGAAGTCTCACCTGTTCAGTACTGCCTTCAACCACTGAAGGTCACCTCACCTTCTGTCTCCTTTCTCTGTTCATTTATTTATTTACTTATTTATCTATTTATTCATTTCCCTATGTTCTCAAAATCTCTGTAAAGCGTCTTTGAGTATATGAAAAGCGCTATATAAATAAAATGCATTATTATTATTATTACTCTGGCACATCTCTCCTGGGCAGACAATGACAGCCTTGATCCCCGTACAGCCAGATGAAGATTGTCAAGTTTGAGTTTTTTATCCAGTGAGCAACAAAGTTAACGCTCGAGTGCGATCTGTTGATGCAGACACGATGCACTGTGTGTGTCTGTCCAGGATCTGAATTGGTGTTGCTAACCAGGTTGTCACTTCCTTGCCAAGAACTGCTTTGTGGTTTTTAACTTGTTTTCATTTGTGTTGCCATGACACCAGGTGCCGAGGTTCTGATGCTGCGGATTGTGGTGAAGTTGTCCATAGGTACCATTGACGGTCTGCGTGTGTGCATGCCTCCTTATGACCTTTCTCTTGTTCTGATTATAATACAGGTGTAAGGGTCCCACTGGGCTGGATTGCTCTCGCTATCCTTGGATGGCACCCATCAAAGCATTACACAATAGGTAACATCCTCTCCCCACCACCCCTTCAAATTAGAGCTGTGACATGCAAGTACAACATGAGATCGATGTGGGGAAGGGGGCAGAATCAATCAGGGAGCTCCACCTTTTGTTTTGAACAGTAATTGTGAGCAATTGTGGTCTGTGTTGTTGAAAAGACTCTGTGCATCCAATAGCAGAGTTACAGGTAATTTGTCGTGGACGGTACTGCAATGCAGGATTGATGGTCTTGGTCTCCTGTTATGGGTGCCAGGCATTATTCAGCTCATCTGCAATTAGTGGAACTAAATAAAAACTAAATGCTGGAAATACTCAGGACATCGGGCAGAATATGTGGGAAGAGAAACCGAGTTAGCCTTTCAAGTCAATGACGCCTTCATCAGCATCTGGTACTTAATTCCATCCATCAGAACAGAATTAAATTAGAAGGTGCGATAACAAATAGTCTGATTTGCTACGTTGCCTGAATTGAATCCCGACTGGCTTTTAATCCCTGATTGTGCTCTCATTAAATAGGCTCCTACCTTTGGTATGTGGAATTGAGCTGTTGGGAGGGTTAGGAGTGGATTGCTGGGAATCGACTGGTGTTCCCACTATGCAAGTGTTGTCGTAACTGCACAGGATACTCTCTCTGGCCATCCAATCCAGTGACACTCTTGGTCTCAGCTGGCTCGTTACAAATGCATGGCTTGCACTCATCAGATTGAACCCAACAATGACCCCAGGAGAAGAAGGGACAGAACAGAAAAGAAAGACAGAATGCATCTTGCTGGTGACGAGAAATGGGTCAAATTGTCTGGGAAACATTTGGAGAAAAACAATGTGAAATGGACAGACCGAGAGAACTTGTGTGGCACATTGCAGTGATACTGGATCCACAGTGTGAGTGTGCTCTAAATTGACAGCTGTGGGTGTGACATTTTAGTACAGTAAGAAAAGCTGTTCTGCGTTTGTGCAGAAAATACAGGCTCCTGGCTCCTGGGAAGGTTATTGAGTACAGTCAGGGTCCAGAATTACAGGTTAGCTGCCCCGAGGTGCAAAAGGAAAATACTCCTCTCCACACTCTGATACCGTGCAGGACACAACCTGCAGTTCTGGTAGACTGCAGGATGTGAGACACTGAACTAGGTCCCAGTATGATCTTTATGTTGTATTCCATGTCATGGCACTTGTTATGTATCATCCCTGTTGATCAGGGTACCACGGAAATATCTATTTATTTTTAATACTCTGTATTGAAATTAACAGGCACTCAATTACATCATCTGCTTCCACCAGCCCTATGTCCCAGAGTTGTGATGCCCCTTGTGTGTTTTTATCAATGCTTTCATTGGCCACTGTTTTGATCACCGCACATTAACATCCATTCCCATCAGCACCTTGATCCTGCTTTGACTGCTGTTGTTTGCACCTCCTGAAAGACCTCACCTGTAAGAAGTCTTCAACCACTGATTTTGTAGAACGTATTTTGGTCAGAATTGGCTGCAGTGGGGGATGCTCCGATGCTCAGTTACAGAATGCACTGCCACAGCTGTTACTGAGCAACATGGCATCCCTCCCCACCTCACGATTTGATCCTGGATGATCTCCACCCAGATGAGAGAAATTGGAAGGAAAAATGTAATTCTAAAGCATTTTTGTCAATTTTAAACTCGCACTGACCATGATTTCATTTGGGACCAGAGTTCTTTACAGATGAGGTATTTCTGACTTCACGTACTGTGAATCATACCTTTCAAAGAGTACTGTTGGATAATGAATTCATGATTAAGGGTGGCAACGTTGCTGTATTGCACCAGGTGTAAGTCTTTCAAAGGCAGAATGCAGCAAAATGCTACTGGTCTTGTCACAGGATGTCGATGTGTGCACACGATTCCCCTTGCACCAAAGGTGCCATTTTGTTAAATAAGCAATGCGTCATTTTCCCAGAGGAAGGCACAAAGGAGGCCAATCGACCCATCCTCTTCTGTCACATTGCCTTTGCAGTGCAGCATTGACCAAGGCCCAGCCCAGCAACCATGTTGCAATCTGCAGTTCGTCCACCCTTAACCATGCCTATGAAATCTTGAGTGTTTTGCATGTTGAATGAAACTGATGGCTTTGCTGAAGACATGATTCCTGGTTCAAATCATTTCATTGCCAGTGGAAAAATCACCACCACTCACATTTTTGCAGATACGTTTTAGAATGGATTGCACAATATTGCTCATATTATTGTTAAAGCGCATTTGTGGAAAACTGGCTGGGTTATGGGAAAGGCTGACCACAAATCTTTATATAAAGATGGGCAGTATTTTAATTCTTCAATTCAGCCCTTTAACCTTCAGGGGTCTCTGCATCACATCAATTTAGGTCAATGCCAGATGTAATTGCTCCATCATTGGCAGCCATGCCTCAGCTGCCTGGGCCCTAAGATCTGGAATTCCTTCCTGAAACTTCCACCTCTCTTTCCTCCCATAAACTGCTTTTAAAGCCAAGCTTTGCGTAATCTCTCAGACAACTGCCCCAATAATCTCCTTCTGAGGGTCGATGTTAGTTTCGATAATTGCTTTGGCAACTCCCTCAGAACATTTTGCTCTCTTTAAGGAACTGTATAAGTGCAAATTGTTACTGTTGTTATTTTTTTAGAAAAGATGGAGTCTGCCAAGAAATGATCATTTATCATTTTGTTAAAATTCTGCAGCCTGTTTTCTGCGAAATAGGAATTCAAATACCCAGCAATATATACAAATCAGGCTGCCCTAATTTTGAATTAACCTAATTTTGAAAATTCAAGACCTAAATTACACTCCTATGCAGCACCTTGGTTTTACTGTATTAAAGGAACTGCATAAATGCAGGTTATAGTTGTGTCATAAATAGTACAGTATTTTAAATGTTAAAGAGAGAAACAAGCAGCAGAATTACCATGTTTTTTCATAACCAGGATCCAAAACAAAAGTATAAACTATGATGATAAATGCAATCTGAAGAGAGACCCAGAAATTAAATGGATGAATGTACAAATAAAGTCAGATTATAGGGATAATACTGATTTTTGTAATGGTATTGGGTACATGCTTGAGGGTTGTAAAGCAATGGGGGATATAGCAGGGATTACTTGGTAGCTCTTGCAGAAAGCTGGGTGGCACAGGCACTGTGTCCCCCTTCATTGCCAGAAGAATTTATGGGGTAGAATTTTGATTTTGGCTGATAGCACACTGGTCTAAGTGTTGTTCAGGCAGATGTGCCAGACCTGATAATGGTTGATGCTTCAACAGCTCCAATCTCCCTCACTGACAATTCAAATATTCCCACCCGACAAGGAAGAAGAAACTGACCGGTCCAGATCAAACTCAATTTCTTCAGCAAAGTTTTCTGTTCCCTTCAGTTGGGGGATTCCAACTTGTTGGATTCTCTGTGTACTGTTTGTTGTGTGTCTGAATCCCGATGGGTTTTTCTTCGTGCTTCATTTTCCCCCCAGAGCTTTAAAAGACACATTTAATCAACTTAATTAAAGTCTTTCTCTTCACACGTTTCCTGCCTGTGGCAGGGATTGCAGTGATGTAGGAATAACATTTCAGAGCATTTATATTTGCTCTCTCTCCCATGCGCGCACTCATCCTATGCACACTCTCTTTCCTGTGCATGCACTTGCCCTCCCCCCCTTCCCCTTCCTTCCCCTTCCTTCCCCTTCCCCTTTCCCCCTTCCCCCGCCCCCCTTCCCCCCTTCTCCCTCCCGCATGCCCTCCCTCTTGTTCACACGTGCAAGCACGCTTTCTTTCACGATCGCTCCTCTTCAATGACCAATAGCCAGCTGACAGTCAAAGTAAATTGCTCCCTTTGTGCATTGGAGTGCCATAGACACAGCATTGAACTGTGCTGCACAGATCCATTTTGCGAATTCTAATCTGCACATTTGTTTGGCAGTATAATTGGTGTGACCTTTAAAGCTCTGATGTAGCTAACCTTGTTCGACCCACTGTGTGGATTTTATTATTTTGAGAAGGAACGGAATGACCTTCTTGCCATATTGCGTGAGGCAAAGCCTGCCTTGACTTGTATTATTTTGAATCTAGACAAATCCCTCAGATTGTAGCAGCAGTTGTTGGAGGGCTGATGGCTGTGATGCTTGTGGTGCTGCTGGCTGTCGTTTACTGGAGAAGGCAGATCATTCGGAAAAAGAGGGCAATGCGGCGATATCTGGAGACAGAGGTGAGAGGTCGTCCTAGATGGACAGTGTCAAGAGCGTGAGGTTGCTTTTAGAGTGACATCAGTGTGAGCTCCACTGAATCTGCTGTGAGGAAGAAACTCTCAAAAGAGTGTTCACCAATTTTGGGTCTCTGCAGCTTTGATTTTTCGAAATGCCACAAAATCCTATCAATAACACCAAACACCATTACCATTAGGATAACACATTGCATTTGTGATTTTGTTTCCTTTCATTAGATGCTTGATCCCCTTGATCCCAGTGCCGACTCACCCAATCAGGTGAACACGCGGATTCTGAAGGAGACGGAACTGCGGAAAGTTAAGGTGCTGGGGTCTGGAGTATTCGGAACAGTGTACAAGGTTAGTGGGCATAAGTCACTGCAGGATAATGTCGACCTTCAACTCTGCCTTTTTGTAAACCAGCATCTGCAGTTTCTTGTTTCTACAATCTGCCTTTTTTGAGTCTTTTAATGTTACAATTCTTGCATACTGCTAAGTTAGTCCAGTGTTTAATTAAGACTGCTGGATTCTAACCATTACTATGGTTGAGGTCTAAGGTTATCTTATGCTAAACAGACCCAAACAAATGATCAATCTCTTTCAAACTGACCTTGTTATTGGGATTGATTATGGTGTGCTGTTGCAGTCAATTGGAATTTGTAAATAGAAAGACTAGTGGCACCTCTCAGGATGTCCTGAAGTATATGAGCATTTTTAGAGTGCAGGCACTATTGTGATGCAAGAAATAAGGCAATGAATTTTCTTGCTCAATATTTTTTTGCATCCACTTGGGAGATCCCCAATTTAATGCCTTATCTGGAAGAGGTTGCAACACTCCCCGAGTTGAGACGTTGAGCTGTTGTGACAGCCTGGCTTATTGTGCTCAAGAGTCTGGAGTGGGTCTTAAACCCACCACTGACAGACTCCGAGGACTGAGTACTGCCCATTAAACCCCAGCTAGTGCACAATAGTGCAATGTGACCTCTTGCACAAAAAGGGGTTCTATTATGAATAACTTTAAATAAAGCGCAGTGGGGCAAAGTAGTGTCAGCACATAAATGATGGGAGAATAAAACCAGGTACTCAATTATCAATTTACTTATCGGGAAGAAATTGTGATGCACTAGAGAAAGCTTTGGTGATGGGAAGTGAGGAAAAGATCAGTGAGATGAAGACTGAGAGACTACTTTGTGCTGAGCTGATCCAGTGCTCATGTGAGTCCACCTTAGTTATTTTATTCCTGATGACCTGATAAGATTTCTGCTCCTAGGGTCTCTGGATCCCTGAGGGTGAGTCCGTAAAGATTCCAGTGGCCATCAAGGTCTTACAGGAGGAGCATTGCTCTGAGACTTCAAGGACTGTGAATGAGGTAAACCTGCCTTTTTTTAAAAATCATTCAAAGGATATAGATGTCAATCTTTTATTTCTTGTCTATTTCAAATGGCCCCTGAACTGAGAGGGAAAGTGTAAATCACTTTGCCCAAGATATTAGGGGAAAATTCTCCTGCTCTTCTTTGAAGAGGGACTTTTCTAATCCACTAAATGGCAGATGAAGCAACTTAGATAAGTTTAGCTCTTATTTGGAGTCACCTATCGGCCCAGACTAGGCAAGAATTTCTTTGCCCGGTGGAATATGGTGAACCAGATAGGTTTCTGGGACTGAGGATGATTTGTGTTGATGGTAATGGTTATGGCTGAATTTGTTCCTCATTCCTCGCCTTGCCATTGGTGGTCCGTGGAGTTGAAGAACTAGTGGAGAAAATAGCTCACCAATTATCTCTGTAACTCACCATGGAAAAAGGCTTACTGTTGGCACATGTTGTACTTTGTATTTAATGTTACCTTGTATTTACAGGAGATGTTGATGGTGGGCAGTCTGGATCACCATCATGTCCTGCGGCTTCTTGGAATCTGCCCCGGAACCCCACTCCAGATAGTCACACAGCTCCTGCCACTTGGCTCTCTCCTTGAGTACCTCCACAAGAACAAGGATAACATCCAGTCCCAAAAGCTTCTCAACTGGTGTGTTCAGATTGCCAAGGTAAATGAGACCTTGTGTCTATGCTCCTCTGCTTGGCATGAGTCAAGCATTCTGTATAGCTTTATTGAAGATCAAGTGCTAATGAGCCCTTGATGGGGAGAACTTCTCTAAATTGACTCTTGGGATGATACTTATCATTGCTTATATCTGAGTTAAATAAATTGACATTGTTACCACAGGGTATGAGATACCTGGAGGAGAAGAAGATGATTCATCGGAACCTGGCTGCCAGAAATGTACTTGTGAAATCACCTAGTCATGTTCAGATCACGGACTTTGGCATCACCAACCTCTTGGCATTAGATGAGAAAAAATATTTCTTTGATGAAGTTAAGGTTTGTCATTTTTCTTGGTTAAGTTTTCTACTAAGCAGAAATATTAACTTACTAATTCCACAAATGTTGGTTTTGATTTGTCAGGGAAGCGTGCCTTAATGAATTTATAATATTTGAAGGGAAACTTATTTTCATTCCTACCCCCACGCACACCAAGAAAATCCCAGGTTTGATTCCCCCAGTAACTGCTCGGTCGGTAATATCGGAGGCTTTACAAATGGTCTCAGTCATTCAGGTCTCTGCTGCCAAAGATAGAGATGCATTCCGAATGCAGGCAATGTTTCAGAAGAAGGGAAGTTATTGGAAAAGAACAATGAATATATTCACAAAATGCGAATCTCTTTTCTGATGACGTTTCAAAAGTACGAAAGAAAAAGATTGTTTCTCCCCACCCCCCCCCCCCCCAATCTCAATCAAAAGAAAGGTCCCGACCCAAAATGTCACATATCCATGTTCTCCAGAGATGCTGCCTGACCCGCTGAGTTACGCCAGCACTCTGTGAAACGTCACCTATCCATGTTCTCCAGAGATGCTGCCTGACCCGCTGAGTTACTCCAGCACTCTGTGAAACGTCACCTATCCATGTTCTCCACAGATGCTGCTTGACCCGCTGAGTTACTCCAGCACTCTGTGAAACGTCACCTATCCATGTTCTCCAGAGATGCTGCCTGACCCGCTGAGTTACTCCAGCACTCTGTGAAACGTCACCTATCCATGTTCTCCAGAGATGCTGCCTGACCCGTTGAGTTACTCCAGCACTCTGTGTCTGCAAAGGAAAGGGAGCAGGTGGAGGCGAGTCAGTTCCTTGATCCTGATCCGTTATTCAATAAGATCGCGGCTGATCCTCCATCTCAACTGCACTCTCGTTGTTTTGTCAGAAAAGCCCTGAAAAGATCATTTTGTTTTATTTTTACAAACTGCAAGACATACAACACCTGTCCACAAGTTTGTCAGTCATCTTGTACAACTGGTTTTGCGCAAATAGTCATGAGTGAAGAGTAGCTCGACCATTGCCCTTCATCTCTGCTATTAAACCAATGTCCTGTCAATTTATTCAATTGGGTGTTAAATATCTCATTTATTAAATAAAGACAGGGTGGGGTATCTCCCCAAAGTTCAACAAACCAATCAATAGGCCATTCATCTCATCGGCAATTGCAGCATCCTGCCGTGCGCAAATAGGCAGCTACCATTACCTACAGAGCAATATTCACTACTGCACATTAACATTTATCTGGAACTGTCTTATTTTTCTTTTGCCCATTTCTGAGATTCTGTGGTTTTCATCAGCTTTCCTCCGTTACATATTTAGCAGCTACTTGAAGGCAAAGGCATTGCGATATGAGCCACATTCAGTAGTCTAGGGAATCTCAAATTGTAAATTGGGAAGGAATATTTTACACAATCTAAGGTTGTCAACAGTTCTGCGCAAAATGAACGCCGCTAATGTTAAATTTTCACTCCAGTTAAAAGCAGTGAAGTTAGACAGCGGGGAAAACTGGCTTGCACAAAAACACATTGTATGTTGCTGAAACTGGCACGTTACTCGAGCAGGCATAAATAGAGCCACGGATTCTGCCGTCACGTTAAAGGGACAGGAATGGAAATGCAGTTGCATGCATTTGAACTGAATCTCAGAGGCGCAAACTACCAGATCAGCGCATCGCTGACCCAAATCTGCAGCTATTTCTAAATCATCAACTTTGTGTCACTCCTTGCTTTCGTGCCAGTGAATGAAGTCAGAGTTGAATTGGTTGAGCAAGCTGGATCATGTAATAACCATTGAAAACAGAAGCAACAGCCTCTGTCAAACTGAATCCAAAATCTGAAATGTTTCAATGTTATTGAGGGATTCATTGCTTGCAATGATCGGGTTTGGTACATATGCTTTAGATCTTAATTTTATTTTAAGGAAATGTATTTGCGCGCAAATCACCATATTACATAAATAAGACAAGGCAACATGCCCTGTAAATTTGGACTTGTAAATTGGTCTTAGATGTAATATTTATTAAAAGTTCCCATTCAGCATAGCTTTACATGCTGAAAGCATATTGGCAGAAATTTGAAGTTGCTTCTCATTCAAGGCTCCCTTGATTTTCTGCCCATTCATTTTATTGGGCACAAAATCACCGTGGGCTGTGAATTAGGCAATAACTAAAGCGATGTCTGCACCAGGTGCCTCGAGCCATAAAGGCAAACATTTGTCTTCATTGTTGTAAAAAAAAATTGCCCCTCCCTTTTGTTGATTTGTTGTTGAGTCTGTCTGTCTGTTGCCTGCTGTAGATGCCCATTAAATGGATGGCACTAGAGAGCATCCACTTTAGAAGATACACCCACCAAAGTGATGTGTGGAGTTATGGTGAGTTACATACCCATGGAGGCATTTTTTTTATTCTTAAAAGTGCAATACTGCATTCTTTCATATTTAAACAAAATTGATGCTAAAATACTTCATTTCTGCAGTTAAGCAAAATTTCTGCTGGGATAGGGGGTCTTTGTGATGGAGATGTTGAAGAGGCAGTATAGACTTTAATAAAGTCCCGAATAATTTATTTGTTTTCTGAGGGAGCAGAGAGAATATGACAGAAATGTGGCTTGCTTCAACTTTGTTAAATTGGCCTCAGAAAAAGGACTTGCTATCAAACTGTTGTAGACCGATTGGAGCCAAAGGATCTGTGCAGAGTGTGGAAGGGATGAATGGACGAGAGGTATAAGAAAATAACTGCAGATGCTGGTACAAATCGAATGTATTTATTCACAAAATGCTGGAGTAACTGAGTTACTCCAGCATTTTGTGAATAAATACCTTCGAATGGGCGGGAGGGATCAGTGTTAGGACTGTTTTGCCATTTTTAAATGTGATCTAAACTAACATGTTGATCATTTTAGTTCAGTTAGGAGATGACTGCGAAACAACAGGGTGGTTAAGAAGGTGGAAGAAATGGGCACAACTAGGGAACATTGTTTGGGAAGGCAACATTTGGCTGATGCTATATTATGTAATTTAGTATAAACTCCTCCACTTATTGATACAACATAATTAAATGCATTACAAGACTAATGGGAAAATGTTGACACAGATGAATCGGGAGAGGGATCTGGGAATTCGTTATGAAAAAATCCTCATCATATGAAGATAGTGCCTGATTCCTGACAAAGAATAGAGTGTAGATCATAAGATTATCCTGTCATTGTATACAGTGGTTAAGCTGCACCTTGTATACCGTGGAATCTCACTCAAGATGGATGGAGGCAACTTGGAGCAAAGGAGTCTGCTTCTCGAAAACTGTGATTGGACGTTATTCAGCAGAACATGTATTGTTATTCGGATTCCTGTGCAAAATGTTGTGCTCTTTGTATATAGACACAAATATTCTTGTGTTACAATTAGAATCATTATCAAGAAAATCATTGGGATCTTAAAACGAGGCTTTAATTGTTTAGTACAATCCCTCCCTACACCTCCCGGGACAAGTGTCAACTGCAACACATTTGTTTGCTTCGCACTCTAAAGAAAACATGTCGACCAGATAATGTCTGGAAAAGCCATAGTGGACCAGGAAGTGTAAGGGACAATACAATACAATATATCTTTATTGTCATTGTACAGGGGTACAACGAGATTGGGAATGCGCCTCCCATACGATGCAATAAATTAATTAGCTAGTCAGTATAAATTTATACAACCCAGTGAAACAAATTAGAAACAGTTTAAAACAGTGTAAAGTTCAAGTAGATCTGTGCCGGATCACTGCGATGTGACCATCCGGCTCAGCAGGACCAGTTCATAGCAGCTATGGTACTGGGGATGAAGCTGTTCCTGAGTCTGGAGGTGCGGGCGTAGAAGGCCTTGTAGCATCTGCCCGATGGTAGAAGTTCGAACAGACTGTTGCAGGGGTGTGAAGAGTCTTTGTGGATGCTGCTGGCGTTTCTGAGGCATCGTGTGTTGTAGATGCCCTCCAAGGCTGGTAGCTGTGTTCCGATGGTCTTCTGAGCTCTATGGACTACCCACTGAAGAGCTTTCCTCTCTGCCTCCGTGCAGCTGAGATACCACACAGGGATGCCATGTGTTAGGATGCTCTCTATGGTGCAGCAGTAGAAGGTCGTCAGCAGCTGTTGGGGTAGACCAAACTTCTTCAGTGTTCTCAGGTAGAACAGTCGTTGCTGCGCCTTCTTGACCAGCGCAGCAGTGTTAGTGGACCATGTGAGGTCCTCCGAAATGTGAGTGCCCAGAAACCTGAAGCTGGACACTCTCTCCACACTGTCCCCGTTGATGAAGATCGGAGCGTATTCCCCGTTGTGTGATCTACGGAAGTTGATGATCAGCTCCTTGGCCTTGGTGGTATTTAGGGACAGGTTGTTATCAGAGCACCAATCCGCCAGGTTCTGCACCTCCGCTCTGTATTTTGTTTCATCACTGTTGGTGATCAGCCATTGTCAAGTTTGTGTCGTCTGCAAACTTGACAATGGTGTTGGTGTCGAATGCAGGAACACAGTCGTGTGTGAATAGGGAGTAGAGCATGGGGCTCAAAACACAGCCCTGTGGTGTGCCGGTACTCAGGGTGATAGTGGAGGACAGGTGCGGGCCCATTCTCACTGCCTGCGGTCGCTCCATCAAGAAGTCGCATAACAACGAGCTGAGGCCTAGCTGGTGGAGTTTGGTGATGAACTTGGTGGGATGACCGTGTTGAAGGCAGAGCTATAGTCAATGTATAGCATCCTCACGTACGTGCTTTGTCTCTCCTGGTGAGCCAGGACAGTGTGAAGAGCCAGAGAGATGGCATCCTCTGGATCTGTTTGCCTTGTATGCAAATTGATGAGAGTCCAGTGAGTCAGGGATGCTGGATTTGATGTGTGAGAGGACCAACCTTTCAAAGCACTTCATGACTATAGGAGTTAGGGCAACCGGACGGTAGTCGTTCAGGTTGGTGACCTTTGCTTTTTTCGGCACCGACACTATGGTAGCCGGCTTCAGGCACTTGGGGACCGTAGCCAGAGATAACGACAGGTTAAAGATCCTGGTGAATACCTCAGCCAACTTTTCAGCACAGTCCCTAGGTACCCTTCCTTGAACTCCATCCGGGCCTGCAGCCTTGCGTGGGTTGACCCATCGCAGAGCGCGTTGTACATCCTGTGTGCTCAATGTTAAGACCTGTCCCTCCGCCTTGGCTGGGGTTCTTCCACTCATGGTGGTGTTGCCAGTTTCGAAGCGGGCAAAGAAGGTGTTAAGCTCGTTATGAATTTGTTGCTAACCCGTTTATTTCACAAAATGCTGGAGTAACTCAGCAGGTCAGGCAGCATCTCAGGAGAGAAGAATGGGTGACGTTTCGGGTCGAGACCCTTCTTCAGTTTGAAGAAGGGTCTCGACCCGAAACGTCACCCATTCCTTCTCTCCCGAGATGCTGCCTGACCTGCTGAGTTAATCCAGCATTTTGTGAAATAAATACCTTCGATTTGTACCAGCATCTGCAGTTATTTTCTTACACTACCTGTTGCTAACCCATAATGCAGCAAGAACTAGTACTTCAGATGCAGATTTAAGGTAAATTCCAATGTGTGCCATTTCTTAAAGCTGTAATCTGTACTGATGAGTAAGAAGAAGAAAAAACATCACATTCAAAACTGTCCTGCAATTTCCTCATTTGGAAACCTATTCCCAATCTTGACTGGCTTTTGTCAATATGCTAAAGAATTCTAAATAAATTTTAGCACAAAACCAGTGTTGTTCATTTCTTTCAAACATTTGCATTTACAGACACCTAGTTCAGCACTGAAGTGCAGTACTGTGGGAGTGCTGCACTCACACTTGTGCTGTCTTTCAGACGATCTGTTAAACCAAGATGTTATCTCCTTCGCAAGTGGACGCAAATAATCCAATGCCTCTATTTTGAAGGCCGAGGGAGTTCCAGGCCAGCATTGGTCCTTAACATCTGAAAAAACTCCAGCAGTTTACTTATCATTATCAATTTGCAATTTGTGGGACTTTGCTGTGCGCAAATTGTCTGCTGCATTAAGCAACATTATAGTACCAACAATACAAATGGACTTTTTTGTCTGCTAAACACTTTGGGATAATCTGAGGTGATAATAAGCGCTACAGAAATGCAAGCCTCTTCTGGTCATTGTTAAAGTAATTTAACTCCGCACGTGCTTCTGACGTACCTGAAACCACGAGTTCATCAAATCGATTCTCTTGTTGAATTGTATGATTGCATGAACAATCTGTTGGGAGGCCAGAGATCTTGTGTTGTACACCGTGAAGGCCCTATGCCTGCTTCTGTTGGGGTGGGGTCACTGTTGTTGTGGCTGATTAGTCCAGCTTGCTTACTGTCCCATGTGGGGAGATATTTGATGGACTGGATGTGGCACCAGATTGAGACCTTGCCTGTTACCTCTTCCGGGGTCTGTGCAGCTGTGTTTTCTGAAGATGGTGATAAGAATGTAGGGTATAATGAGGGTTGGCTTGGTCAGGTATTCCAGCTGTGGCTGTCAGCCCTTCCCTTGACCTGCAATCATCACCTTCAAGCATGACTTTCCATGCAATACACTCTTAGGATATTGCTACAGTGTGGTATCTCCGTGACTATCACTTAATGGAATATTGCAGGACATGGACACTAGAATGGAAGACATAAACCTTTGTTTGTTGACCACTGCTCCCACCAAGATCCCCATCCTTGGCGATGACTTAAGCTGCTGGAGACCGCCTCTTGATTGGGTGCTTTCTCTCCTCTTGGTGGTTCATGAGTGTCGAGAATTCACAGCACAGTGATGTAGGAACATCTACATATGACCATCAAGGATATGTGAAAAGTCATTAAAAGTTTATCCTGTGTATGTTCCTTGAACAACTCCAACTATAAAATGTATAAGAAGATAACTGCAGATGCTGGTACAAATCGAAGGTATTTATTCACAAAATGCTGGAGTAACTCAGCAGGTCAGGCAGCATCTCGGGAGAGAAGGAATGGGTGACGTTTCGGGTCGAGACCCGAAGTGGGAGTCTGAAGAAGGGTCTCGACCCAAAACATCACCCATTCCTTCTCTCCCGAGATGCTGCCTGACCTGCTGAGTTACTCCAGCATTTTGTGAATAAATACCTCCAACTATAAAATGCCGTATATCTCCTAAGTGTTCCCATTTAAGATAAAAAATATTTTGTCCTGGTTTTATTATGGCTGGACATTATTCCAACGAATCGTATCCAGCTGTTTAGCACCTTCCAGCAGTTAATGAAGAATGTTGTTTGCAGGTGTGTTCTCATGTACTTGTGCTCATGAGATAGCACTCATTGTGTGGAGTATCGGTGCCTTATTGATGCACATTCCTGGAACTCTGCCATCTTGTCGGTCTTTCCCCACCTCTTGTGGGCTCAGGATGGTGGGTTGCGCTGACAGTATCTCCTATGTCTGTGGTGCCAGAAGGGAAGGGAGAAGAGGTGAGAGGGAAGGGAGAAGGTGGAGAGGAATGGTCATGAGTCCCACGTAGTGTTTCACGCCTTGAACCTTACTAACTGGGCTTCTTGGCATCCAATCATTAAAACTGGTTATTCTTCCTATATGGCCCTCAATTGCTTATCATTTACAGCCACTTTGGCCTCTCCAGCACAACCGATTGGCTTCTAAATTGAGGCTCACATCCAGTTATGAACTTTACTGCATCTTCTGCATAACTCACTGGCTGGCTTCTAAGAAGATCTTTTCATACTCCACTAAAATGAGGAGTCTGTTGAATTAGGAGTCCTCAGAAACCCAAGTAATTCTCAAATAAACTTCAATTGTACCAACGGCAATTTTCAGCTTGTATGTTCAGCGTTGCACGCATTGCCATTGAAGTGAACTTAAACTCCTTTGTCTGTGGCCATAGGAGGTAACGGATTTCGAGTTTTGAAATACTGTGTGCTCTTTGCAGGTGTCACCATATGGGAGCTGATGACATTTGGCAGTAAGCCGTATGAGGGCATTGCTGTTCGTGAGGTCCCCGGTCTCTTGGAGAAAGGTGAACGTTTGCCACAGCCTCAGATCTGTACCATTGATGTCTACATGGTGATGGTGAAATGTAAGTATGTGACTAAAGACAAGGGTTTCACCTGCAGAATTTTAGGTGGATTAAGGGACAGTTTGATTGAAGATTCCAAGATATTAAAGAGTTAAAGAGAACTGTCTGGGTAGAGTGACCACTTCCATTTGTTTGCGAGACTGGCACTAGAAATAAGTGGGCAACAGACTAATAGTTACAGCTTGGCCTTCCGAGGATAACCAGGAAACATTTCTGCAGGCAATAGACAGTTGAGATTTGGACCTCTCTTCCATAAATAACAATTGATATTAGGTCAATTGTCACTCATAAATCTAAGACTGAATTTTTTTTTTTGTTAACCAAAGGTATTACAGCTAGATTACAGGGCAGTTTTGATCTCATTGATTAGTGAAACAACGCCAAGGGGGCGAATTGACTCCTCTTGTTTCTCTATCCCTAACTTTGAAAGCACAGATTCTAGGATTTTCTATGTCAAGTAGGAGTGGACGGTTACTAAATATCGGAGTATAGAATAATAACGTCTTGTATCATAGATTGTGTCATGCCACTTGAAGCTGCATAGAATATATGACAACTTAGGAAACAGCATCAACTTGGCTTCTATGCAGTCTGTAATTAGAGTAAAACATCCCGAAGAACTTCACAGAAGCTTTATCAAAAAGAATCTTGCATCAAACCACAAGAAAATAACACGCGATAAAAAGCATGGTGAAACAAGCGAATTTAAAAGAGTATCTTTGAAGAAGAAAGAGAAACAGGGGTTTGAAGAAGGACTTCCAGAATTTAGTCCTAATGATGGAGTGATTGAAATGCTTGAGTTATTATCGCTGAACATTAAATAAATAATTATTTTGCTCGTCAACATTGTTATTCACATTCAAATAGCAGCAACAAGATCCAAACATGGAAGCATGTTGATCAGATTATCAGGTGATTCAGTAACATATGTAGTAGTTTATGCGAGCTGTAGTAATGGAGGTCAAAAAGATTTACTGTGGTAACATGTATTTTGCATATGTGTATAATTATGAAAGCCTTCAATATATTGTCAAAGATAATGGGTGTTAGCAGGATTGCATGGTATGGATATATCACGGGTCATCTATCCCCACGTGAATGTCCTTAATAGAAAAACGACATGGATTTTAAAAGGCCTTATGTAAAATTCCATGCGCTTTCTATTTTCCCCCTCCCCTTGGAAACCTTGTGTTTCAGATCTTGAGGCTTTTAGCTAAAGATTGATAAAGATGACTGACTTTCTGAAATTAGTTACATGCGAGAATCTGGGTTCCATGATCTGCTTCCCGTCTGTCCTCTTCCCTACATGTACAATTGGGCTGCAACAAAACGTAATTCTCTTCATTTTTCTAAAACAGGTTGGATGATCGATGAAGACAGTCGCCCAACATTCAAAGAACTTGGTGCAGAATTTTCTCGAATGGCCCGGGATCCAGCTCGATATTTGGTTATTGAGGTTTGTTCCTGTGATGTCTCTTGAATATGTGGAAATAAGTTTGAGAACAGTCTGTCAGTTGACATGAATATTAAAATTGAGGAGCTCCAAAAATAAAATTAGTCCAGAGAGTTACATTAAACAAACAAACGGGGGACGGGGGGGGACGACGACACACGACGACGACACCATTTGACCCAACCCGTGTATTTATACACCACTGGACACTTTCCTCCTGTAATTCCTGTGAGCATTGTCTTCTCATCTCTGTTTTGTTCATCTCATTTCTCTGCTAATCTGTCAATGCCATTTACCACAACCACTCAATGAAGGCAAGTGCCACAATCTCACCATTCTCTATTGGATATCCTGCTCCGAATTACAGTAGTGATTTGGGTGGATTTGCCACGGACTTCCTTTGCATTATACCGCAATTAAGATGGAACATTTTTATCAGGTTTGCCTATATTCTGATGATTTAACAGTATCATTGCCTACTTGAGGATGTCCCTGTTTTATTGATAGCCTGCCAGCAGTATCGCTAACCATTCTGGATCTTTCCTTAGGGTGATGACAGGGCAAACAATACATACGTTAGTGACCAAAGGACCCTGCATGAATTTGAGGTTTGTGATGATCTGGATGAAGATTTGTTGGAGACCACAATGGATAACCCGCCATCGGGTGGAGTACGACTGAGGATTGAATCAACCAGGGTATGAAATGGGCGAATATTAATCAAGGGTTTTGTGGCAAGAGCAGATTTTTTGGGGGGACTTTTATTGCCCATGCTCAATATCCTTTGAATCAACCAGCTAGCTGAGAGAGTGAGGGTTGTAAGCAAATTTCTCCTGGACCTCAGCTATAGCATCACAAGAATAATGGAGAGATAAGGGAAAAGACTACTTGCAAATTGTTTTGTTGCTTATTCCAAAACTCAATTGGCCGTGAACCTGGTCCCTTAAACTACACCTTGTCCCTTAAACTACACCTTGGATTAGTTATGTACAGCCCCCTAACACCCCCTCCTGCCCAGCTTTCTTCCCCCCCCCTTTCAATCAGTCTGAAGAAGTCCCAATTTGAAATTTCACCTATCCATGTTCTTCAGAGTTGCTGCCTGACCTATTTTAAACCGACAGAATTTACTTCACAATTTCTCCTGCACTAATCAACTGATCAATTTCAAACCATTTGTTTGCTAATATCTCAAATGGTCTCCTGATCGACTGGACAATTCTTGTTAAGTGTCCTTCCAAATGTGGTGCTTGTGTCTCTTTTGCAGAGCAACAGTTTACCAGCTGGGTATATGCCAATGAATGGGATTGGTCCAGATGGCTCTCGGCAGGTGGGTACAAGATGAAGTCTATTTGGAGACACTGATAACAGCAGCCAAAGTATCATTTTTTATTTGGATTGGACATAGAAACAATTAAAGATAGTCTCTTAAAATTAATTAGAATATTCTAAAAGGCAAGTTTGGATGATCTTTGCCCCAATTCTTTGAATGTTTAGTGCAGCTATTTTATTTGTTCACCAATATTAAAAAATATATATCGTAAGCAGCACACACCATGTAAAATTCTAACTTTTTGGACTGAATTCTTTTTTTCTGTACCTCAAATATGGAACACCAGAAGGGACTGTGGCATTTGCTGGAGCACATATTGGCATCTATGCAGCTTTGATACACTGCACCCTATACCAACATGCTCTTCTGAAGTGTCTCAACAGCAATGAAAAAAAAGGCAGCATTCGAGTTTTGTTGCAGTGTTTCTTAAAACTGTGCATCAGGAATTTGTTCATCGCAGGCAGACTTCCTGTTCTGTCACTTATCCAATTCTTCTTTTGGTTCAGTCAGAGAAATAATTGAGCCAGAATTGGGGCCTCCACCCAGATACTTCAAACACTTTTCCTTATACATTCACTTCTGCAATAGGGATACAGAAAGAGATCTTAATACGCATAAAGTGGAACTTTAGTGCCGGTAATAACTGTAATTATGGAAATGTGCAAGCAGGCTGTATTACAGTTTAGGGAGAACTGTAGGTAAGATAGAAAAGAGAGAAAATAAGAGCATGGTGGAATATTAATTACTTTGGTGAGAAAAAAAATCCAGTGACATATGCTAGATTTTTTTTCAAAGTAAGGTCTAAACTGATCTCCTCAGTCAGGGTCCTTCTCCAGCATTGAGGGTCTGGAGGAGATCATGAAAAACCCAATAAACATGAAAAATTGACCACGTGCTCATTGTTTACCTCTTACAAAAAGTCCTTTAACCATACCACATAAGAGGAATGTATGCATTACCAGCCACAGTGACTTATAACAAAGTGCCCATTTCATCTATTAGACTGGGATGAAGAATGGAGACCTGGGATCAAAGCGCTCACTGAGGACACGGAATGAATCTACGACGCGGACTATCTCGGAGTCTTCGGAGGGTCGAGGTACAGCATCCTCACTTGATCTGTATGAAGAGATATCTTTGAATGGAACACTCCAGCTCCGTGGCCACCGATCGCGAGACAGCAGTGCACGTTTCTCCAATGGCACAAACATGATGATTTCCCCATCTGATGAAGCAGAGGTGGACGTTAATGGATATGTGATGCCAGAACAAAAAAACACTACCGCTGGTAAGAAACCTATTCACCCTTTGAAACCTATTCACCCTTCTGCTTGGAGTTTGATTACAAAAGTAAAAATGAAATGCTTTACATTGGCTGTAGAGTGGGATAAAGAATTTTGAAAATATGAAACTTCTAAAAGATGTAACTAAATTGCCCAATTAAATTTGGTATAATTTGTACATTCTCATGTCTAAATTCAATCTGAACATATAATCTATCTGGACAGTCCAATCCAGCAGCAAAAAATGAACTGGAGGAAATCTGTGGGTTAGGTAACATCTGTGAGGAAATATTTTGAGTCGGCTTGAAAGAGTCGAGGGGATTTAGTCAGTACAAAGAGGTGAGAGGAAAGGTGGGGCAAGAACTGACAAGCGATAGTACTCACCGATGTAGAGGTGGCCACACGGAGAGCACGAGATGCACGAATGCAATAGATGAGGTTGGAGGAAGTGTGCGTGAATCTCTGTGTCACCTGGATGGGGTATTTAGCTCTCTGGATGGTGGTGAGGGAGGAAGTATAGAAACCAGGGAGTCATGGAGCGATTGGTCCCTGTGGAAAGTATAAAGTTTGGAGATGGGAAGATGTGTGACTGGTGGTGGGATCAGGATGCAGCTGGCAGAAATATTGAAGAATGTTGTGCTGGATCTGGAAGCTGGCAGTGTGAGAGGAAAGGACCAAGAGGACTCTGTTTGTTGTCTGGGGAAGACGGTGCGTGTAGAAGTGCAGAAAATGGAGGAGATGCCGGTGAGGGCTCCATCAAGCACATGGGAACCCCCATTTCCTGATTCTCTGGAATGGAAAGCTTCCTCTGGAGAAAAGGTGCAGAAAACACAGAGCGACTGGAAGAAAGGGATAGTGTCCTGACAAGGGACAGGGTTAATAGTCAATAGTCGTTTATTTGTCACATACACATAAATGTGTAGTGAAATGAAACATTACCCGCAGTTGAACAATAAGACCAATAAGAATAATCAATATTCTTATCAGGAGGTGTAGTCTTGGTAGCTATGGAGTCAGTGGATTTGTAGGAAACCGTGAGCAATAAATATATTCTGGTATTTGTAGTGTCTGAGTTGTCTTTGGATAAGTGTCTATCAGATCAGAAATTAAATCAAAGCCTTGTATGTTTATTCTGATGAGTGCTAAAGATCTGATGCTGCTATTAGAAGAGCAAGACATAACTTATATCTTGGGTAACCATACCAAGAACAGGTTAACTGGCTATTTATCTAATTTCTTAATTGTGGGATTATGCTGTTGTATTTGCCTGCAGTAATTGGGCTGCAGAAGGAATTCATTGGCTGTAAAGTGCCTGCAGAGTGGGATAAAGTATTAATACAAGCACAAACTTGTTCGATCATTTAATCGTAAATCTCACACTCTCTTTCCAGTAAGTATCCTTGATACAATAATTGTACGTCATTGTAGTTCCACCTAATGGTTCATGGGGTAAATGCAATCATGTCTGATCGAATAGAGACCTAAAGATGAGGCACGTCCCTGTTTCAATCCATGGTCTTTTCTGTTATTTGTTTTGCACCAGGCTAGGAAATGACCAGAGGAAAGGTATGTGTGTGTGTCTGTGAGATGCTTCAGTCCAAGAAACTGTTCAAATACATGTCAGACATGCATCTAAGAAGCAAAGAGGATAAAAGATTCACAGTATTTAGGTATTTTCCAGTGAATTACAAGTCTTTGTGCTTTGCTTACAGAGGACCTGAAACCTGCCAACGATGCAGATCCCTTAATCGGTAAAGCCGGTGATGTGAATACTACCCAGTCACCTGAGAATCAGAAGGAATCGGACTCAAAACCAACTGATAACCAGGAATATGAGTACATGAACAAACGAGCCTACCTCAATGGCTGTGTGAGCATTGTGCAGAACCCAGAATACCTGGATGACAGTATGGTGTTTATAACTGAGGCTGACATCCATGCCTTTGATAATCCAGACTACTGGCACAATAGTCTGCCAGCAAAGTCAGAAATAAAAAGGACATAGAGGATCATCTTCAGGGTTCTATCTAGATGCCTGGCAACTCAACAACAAGCAGAGTTTATTTTTGAACTTTGGAAGGTGAGGGGAGGGTGGGGATAGGGTGAGAATGGGTGACTGACTCTTGATCTCATAGTCAAAAGACTGACAATCCAACTGGAGGAAATGACTGGTTTACTGATGCCTTTGTGTGTGTGTCAGTCATGATAAATACACACACACACACACACACAGAATGTAACACTCCAGTCTCCTGCCATTGATGTCCAATACAAAGGAGGGAGGGGTGGTTTAATGCATTGCCTTTCCAGCAGAAACGGTTCTACGCTGTTCATTCAAAGCAAGAGGAACCTAGGTCTCTCAAATGGAAGTGTCCCCTGGTCCTTGATAATAACCAGGTAATGGCACTATCCCTTGCAGCACATGCAGTTTTAGTATTGGACATCAGGTATTTGGGAAGGAGGCAGACTAGGCAAAACAAAAAACTGGGAGTGCAAAAACCATTGCCTTTTACGGACTACATCTTTGGGCTGTTGATTCCAATGGTACATTGCTTATTATACAGCTGAAGAATTGCCACTGGTCACTGTTAATGAACAAAGATAACTTTGTAGCATAAAGGAGTAACTGATCCAAATAGTGTACTCAAGTGGGCAGAATGAAGTATAATTTTATTTCCCATTCACAATATTTGCTCTTTGAGACACTTGAAGATTGAGAGGCCTGAATTAGCATTGATTGGCCTGTTAATCTGGTTCAGTGGTGAAAGGCAACAATTTGGTTTTCAAGGCAGCTAAAGGATTGTGATAAGAGGTTAATGCCTAGAAATCGGGCATCAATATTCTTATTTCTGTAATTACTTGTGGAATTGTTTTTTTACATTTTTAAAATGCTCTGATCTGAAATATAATTTCTCAAAATCTTTGATTACCATCATCTTACACAAGGGTGTTAAAAGAACTTGGCTGAGGCACGACCACATGTAGGTGGGAGAGAGAGAGAAACATCAGAAGGCACTTCTGGGATGGAGGGAAATATAATCCATGCTCAAACATTATTGAGGGAAGTGGTATAGAAAGAAAGAACTCCCCTTTCACCCTAGTCTCCAGTCATGGCTGCTCAACTACTGGTTCTGCTTCTTGCGTTTGAGGCAGCAGAAATTATGTAACTCCCTCCAGGCGCTGTAGCCAGTGAAATGTGCTCTTGCCAAGGGCCGTGAGGTCTACCCCACCACCAGGGGGCCGGAGGACAGTGCAGTCGAAAATGCTGCGTTGTTTGCTGGTCTGCTCCACACACGCAGGCTGCTGATGGACGCAACCCCCAACGATGCATGTTGGCATTGAACCGGCCGACCCCTGTGCGGAGCCGGTTCAGGGCGACCCCCACTCTTTGCGGGGCATGTCCGAGCCGGGTGGGGCTGTGGTGTTCGGTGCGACAGTGAATTGAGGAGGTGGCGATGTCTGTTCCCAGCTGGTTCTCCATGCTCCTAGTATGTTGAAACCGGAGCCACAGAAGGTCGCTGCATGACGGGAGAAAGGGTGACGAGATGACAGGCGTTGAGGTCCCAGTGCCTGTGAATTACTACTGGTTAGAATAGTTAGACTGAATCAGGCTGATGACCAGTCGGGCTGAGCCTTTCCATGTGCCATGCAAAGCTGGTAGGGGCAGTATGTTTTCACTCAAGTTACGCAAACATTACAATAAAATATTCTGAAAGTGAAGGACACTAAAAGGGAAAGGAGATGTGGGTCTGTGAAATCCAGAAGGAAGATTCTTTTGCCAGATTTGCTTTGGTGCTTTGAGCATCGATGAACCAAACATTAGCCTGAGTGACCACAAAATAAATACCTGGAACATTCAGACAGCACTCCGTGGTATATCATGGGTAGGAAGAAGCTTAAATCCTTGTCTTCAATTGCTTACTTTGATCTGTAAAATATGACTATAGATTTGGGCATTTTTTTTGTAATTGTATAGTTCTCTTTGAAGTTCATGTTTAGAAAATTGAATTTGCTCCTTCAGTTATGTCCCATTTGAGCAGTGTTTCTAAGTAACTCATTAATAGAAGCCACCATGACATCATATTGTGCAATGGCTTCACTACCTTCAACTCCCCATCCCACCACCAAACAAATCATCCTTTATTGTTGCGACTCATACCAGGAGGAAGAATAGTGAGAGAAATTATTTGTTTTATCTGTATATAAATGCCGAGCCAAGATACTTGAACATAATAATGTGTGATCAGTACTTTGATTAATTAACTCTGAAGGGTACAACAGATCACATGGCATTGATCTAAGGACCTATCGTGGGTAATTGTAGAATTTTGTGAATTAGTTGCTATACTGTATTTTGTTTTTTTTTGCCTTTTTCAAATGAAGAGTTTATGAGCCAAATAATGTCAGACTCCTTTTGGTGTTACTTGATGCAGATTCCCTGAACAATTCAGTGATCAAATTTGGTACCTATCTATGCGTCTTTGATATCATTTTTATGTGTATATATATTTATCCCTTTTTGTTAAGGCTTATGGGATATGGTTTCCTCTGGTATACACATCAATGACCATTCTTTGTATGAAAAAGGGGGTTATTATTTATGGACCAACAGCTTGTTCTGTTCTCGCCTTGTGCCTTGCATACTTTTACCAGCATGGTTGGAGGTGCGTGGGGAGCAGGGAGATGTGTGGCAGGACAGGGTTGTCACAATGGAAATAAGCACTGATAAATCTGGTGTGTGTACTTCTCCACTTGCCAACCCAGGGCTCCTAGTGCTTTGGCTGAGATCAGCTAATTCAGATTTAGCTCTTGTGATCTTCATGACATTTGTGCTTTTATTCACCAAACTATTTGAGGAGCAAACATTTTTTGTTGACCATCTCTTCTCCCATCCTCCTGAAAATGCTCACTGTTGGTTTAGCGATCAGGTTCACAGGAGCCTGAAGTCCTCAGCACCTTGCTCAAACCTCTTTGTTTTTACGTCTGAGGACAGATATATGTATTGATGGGGCAGCGTATATGCAAGTCATTTGTGACCTAGAAAATCTTTTGCATAATGCAACATTTTTGTGCCCTGCACTGTTTAAAAGTGTGCAAACCCAAAATTATACTGTGCAAACCTCACTCACTGAAGCAGGTCTTAAATGGAGGGTGAAGGCATTCTTCAACTTTAAGCGGCACAGCTGAAAAGCTGCTGCCTCATATCACCAGAGTGCCGGGTTTGATTCTGACTTCTGGTGTTGCACATTCTCCCAGTGACTTGTGTGAGTTTCCCCTGGGTGCTCCGGTTTCCTCCCACACCTCAAAGACGTGCGGGTTTGTCGGTTACTCGGCCTCCTCAAAATTGCCCCTCATGTGTAAGGCGTGAATGCGTTAGTGGGATAACATGGAACTCGTGTCAATGGTCGTCATGGACTTGGTGGGCCGAAGGGCCTGTTACCATACTGTATCTTTCAATCAATCCAAGCCTGGCCTTACCTAGCTGCTGCTAGGGAGTCATAGAATCATACAACTCCCCATCTTCACTAGTCCCACCTGCCCGCGTTTGGCCCATATCCCTCTAAAATTATTCTATCCATATACCAGTCTAAATGTTTCTTAAACGTTGCGATAGTACCTGCCTCAACTACCTCCTCCACAGCTTGTTCCATACCACCACCAACCTTTGTGTTTAAAAATAGAAGTCACCCCTCAGGTTCCTATGAAATCTCTCCCCCTTCATCTTAAATCTATGTCCTCTGGTTCTTGATTCCCCTACTCTGGGCAAAAGACTGCATTTACCCGATCTATTCCTCTCATGATTTTGTACATCTCTATAAGATCACCCATCATCATCCAGCGCTCCTAGGAATAAAAGTCCTAGCCTGCTCAACCTCTCCCTATCACTCAGGCCCTTGAGTCCTGGCAACACTCTCATAAATCTTCTCTGCACCCTTTCCAGCTTGACAAAATCTTTCCTACAGCCTGGTGTAGGAAAACTGAACATAATACTCTAAACATGGCCTCACCAATGTCTTATACATCGGAGTCTAAAGTATCCACCTTGGTGCCCTTCGGTGATTGCTGCCTTCTCACCAATCCCCTCCCCACTGCTGCAAAGACTCTTGGGGCCTGTGCTCAACACAGCGACTCTGATCGAATCCTGCCTCTGAACATACTCACCTTTAAGTTGTCCTAGACTGCTTAACCTCTCCCACCACCTGCTTCCTGTGTCATGTCCACTCTGCATAATTGCGTGTTTGCAGTGGAAAGGCCTTTGTATGACTTTCCTAGTGAAAAGCCTATTCTACTATGTGTGATAGAATATCGCTGCCTGGGGAGCACACATGAAACTCACACAGGTCTTTGCGCAGTGCCACTTTAGTGCACATTTTCAGGGATGCTACTACTGCTTGGAATCTGTATGTACACTAATCAACCCACTGATATTTCCTGGACTCTCACATGAAGAAAAGCTGAATGAAGGGCAACTGAATCCATGCCCCAAGACTGGCTGTGCCTTCAGATGGGGTTACAATGGAGAAGGGGAAACTATTTTCTTTAAAACAAAAGTTCCTTTGTTGCTGCTCGAGGACTGTAACAAGTTTCAGAGGGTTATTTCATGTAGAATTAACCCTGTGATTACTTCAAACCAATCGTCTCTTGAAGTACTCAAATTCTAATACCTACAGGACTGACATGTTTTCATTTTCTGGCACTACAGTGCTTAATATATTATGTTGACTGGAATGAAGAAAACCGTGGTAAAATAAAACTTTTAATTTTCTATTTTGTAAAGATTTATCAGGATTAATGTGATTATGTTTTACACAGTATGAGTTTGTGACCGAAGACTTGCTGAGTATTAAATACAAAGATGATTGTAGTGTAAAATAGGGGAGACGAGTATATGTCACTTCTTGTTTAGTTTTTTAATTGCTTTTGTATTTAGTGCTGTTTTTACGGAATCTCGGGGAAAAGGTTGGAAGCTGTACAGCCCCTTGTGTAAAATTAAAATAAATATTTGTGTAAAAAAAATCTGCACTCATCTTGTGACATTGAGCTCAAAGTTTTGATCAACAAGAAAACCATAAAATGTTTTTACTTTTCTTCTCTCAACTGTTTCGAGTAAGAATGTTTTGCACAGCAGGAACGTCATCACAACACAGATTAAGCTTCCCCTTTAACCCTTGTGTTGAAGAAGTGATCAAATCGATGTGTTCTCGGTAAAGGGATTAGTGAGGGTACATGCCGAGACACTATACTGTATTTTCTCTGGTGGAGGATTTAGAACTGGAGCTTTCAGGAGTGAATTGGAAAATAATTCTTCACACAGTAAAAAGTCCCACATCAGGCTGCGTGGGGTGGTGCCGAGGGATCATTGAAATTTCAAACACCTGAGATTTTTTATTTTTTTTGTTTGATAAGAATATCCAGGAACACAAATTAAAGGTAGGTAAATAGAACTGAGATACAAACCATGACCTAATTGAATATCAGAATCATCTCCGCAGTCTGAATAGCTAACTATGATTGTATTGAAGCCCTAATTGTTTGAATCAGGTTATGAGGGACAATATTGTTGATTATTTATTCACAAAATGCTGGAGTAACTCAGCAGGTCAGGCAGCATCTCAGGAGAGAAGGAATGGGTTCCATTCTCTGACCTGTGAATAAATACCTTCGATTTGTACCAGCATCTGCAGTTATTTTCTTACAATATTGTTGATTAGATACTGCTATTCTCTTTGTCTCAGTGGAAGTTATGCATGTATTAACAGCATGTTAATGGTTGGAATGCATTCTCCATCTTCGTTTAAAATGAATTAATGCCTCCGATAGGAGGGGATGCTGTTACTTTCCTATTTCATCATTTTTACCCTTTTCCTGGTCCCTTCTCCATGATCAATGGCAGGGATTTATTACCTGGGAGATTTTTCCCAGTGCTACTTTTTAAATTGTTGGAGGCTTTTCCTATTTCTTATTTTGTTGTCTTCCATCTCTGTATAACCTCTGGTGATAAACAGCTCTTTTGAAATTGGAAAAATTCCATTAAGAATCAGAAAGCTGAATTTTCTGCCATCATACCCGAATATGTCAGGATGTAATTAGAAATAGAAAAAGGTTATTAAACTGTAATCAAGAAAATGTACCTGACTTGTTGTAAAGTTTGTAGTATGTTCTGATAATCCTAATATAATTAATTTTGGATCCATATCCAATTGCTTGTTGATAACTTTAGAAACTATTTTAAAAATCTCCAACCAGAAATTTTGCATTTTTGTGCAAGTTACGAAAATATGAGTTAAATTAGCTTCTTGAAATTGACATTTATCACAAGTAGGAGAGATACTAGGAAAAATCCTATTTAATTTCGTCTTCGAGTAGTGTAATCTATGTATTATTTTAAATTGTATTAAGGAATGTCGTATTTAATGAACATTTAATACTTAAATTTTGGAAAAAACCAATAACCCCCACAATTAAAATGTGGACTACGGAAATGACAGAGACCCTGCATTTGGAAAAAATAAGATTTGCCTTAATTGACAAACCTGAGTTATTTTTTAAAATATGGTCTCCATTTATTGAATTTTTAGAAAAGTAAATGGGTTTGGCACAGGACTAAAATAATTTTTTTTAATTAAAAGTTGAAACTTGAGTTTAGGGTTGGATGTACAACTGTGGTTATTGTCTCCCGGATCTACCCCCTTTAATTTTTATAGTTATACCTTTTTTTTAATTTTCTTATTCTCTCTTTCCAATAGTTTATAGGTTTTTTTTCTTTCTTCTTTATTTTTTATTTTCTCTCTTTAAAAATTTAAAAATTGAAGCTATGTAAGAACTTTGTAACAAATTTGTCTTTTATTTCTATTTGTACATATGCTTTTCAAAAATAAAAATATATATTTTTTAAAAAATAAAATAAAAAGGTAGTTAAAAATTAAAGTAATTTGTTTAATTTCTACATAACAACAGAATGACTGTGATATTTCTCTATCTAACATTTGAAAATATCTGCAAATTGTATAGTTTTAATAGAGTCCATGGGCATAGAGATATTCCAGGCAGAACAGACAAATCTGTCTGCACAGTACGAGGGATGTAGAAAATACAAAAAGTATTAAAGAGGCACCACTTCTTTTTTGTTCTGGTGTATAACGTTCAGAACAGGCTGTTCTGTATTGTGGTAAAACAGGGCTGTTCAAGGCTGTCAATGGGAGAGGGGCTGGTTCATGATGCAATATGCACAGGAAACCTACTTTGGCCAGCAGAGCCTTAGGAAAAGAGGCAAAGTATTTGCTTTGATGTTCCTCAAATACCTTCCACGGGTTTTTCCTCCTTTGCGAGAGTTTGGTTCCAACGGATGATTTGGTCTTCTGCTGCCCTCTAAAATAGTCATTCTTTTTTTGCAAGCCTTGGCAATGACCCTAAGCAGAGTGCTCCAGTAGCCTTTTATAAATCATTATGCATTCTTGTTATAGAGTGAGGTAGAGAGCTGAGGATTGTTTTTGAGCACAATTTCTCACAACCAGTATTGCACTGAAGTGTCAAACTCGAGCTGATCCTGAGCTCATAATCTCTTGGCTTGTGGGTCAGAGTGCTACCAGCTAAGTCAGCCTGACACCGACATTACATGATAATGGAGGTCCGAGGAAGGGTCTCAACCCAAAACATTGGCTGTCCATTCCCTCCCCAGATGCTGTCTGACAAGCCGAGTTCACCCAGCTCTTTGTGTTTTGCTCATGATAGTGAAGGGGTTGAGGGACCTGCATGTGCCATAGGGATACGAGGCCAGCGGTAAAGTCATCTCTCCCATTACTAGTACAGACCCTACCACTATTCCCTTGCCTTTCAGACTTTGGAATCCTCTCCTGCCTAAAATGACTCAATCCTGGGACCTTGACATCACTACTTCCAAATTTCCCTCCTCCAATGCTATCAGATCCCATTCCATTGGGATAGAGGCTCAGTGTCAAATCCCACTGCTTAATACACTAGATCCCCATCCTATCGTGCTATAATACTGCAGAAACATACCACCCCAAAGCCCCAAGAAATATACTCCATCAGTTATACTAATCAAGATTGTTAGGTTCTTGATTAGTAAGGGTGTCAAAGGGAAGAAGGCAGGAGAATGGGGTTGAGAGAGAAAGATAGATCAGCCAAACCCGAACATGACCCAACTTAGAAACATTTAATATAAATGAAAAATCACTATACAATAATCAAGGCCACTCATATTTCTTACTTGGAAAAATGGACAGAATCTTGGAATTTGAGCCTGAAATTCTAGAAAACCATGTGATTGATACACTTGGACTTAATCAGCCACTGTAAGTAACAAGCCCTGATAACATTTTGTGTATCGTGATGAGCTTTCTTTAAAGTACTCCCTTCAATTCACCAAAAGCAACGTAGAATGAGATTCCATGAAATAATATTTTGTAAATAGAAAATCTCATTTTCTGTTTCATGACAATTACCAAGCCTTGCTTTTTTTAATTGTAGTTTATCATGAAAGTTTAGACTGATATGCAAATCAAATCTTACTCAACGGAAATTAATTTCCACTGGTGGGATAATATTGAAATAAATTGAGTCAAATTTATGCCTCCTAATCCAAATCATGTAACAAAGAGAAGTTTGATCATTAAAGTATGTTTTTTTTAACTAAAATTTTTAATGAAAACTTGTACATTTCAGAAAGTTTCAAAAAACATACAGCTTCTGTTTAGTTAGAAATCTGGTACAGTTTGCAAGAAAAAAAACTATCACTTTACCTACCTCTAATCATGATCTTGCTTAAAATAACTCAGTTCATGCCAGCTGCTCATACTGTCCGCTGTATACTCTTCTCTTAATGCCCATTATTTCCAACTGCACATCTCCACTCTGTAATGCAAATCTCTCTAGTTGTTTGATTTACCTGTGTCACAACTTGAATTCTATCTGGCCCAAAGGGTCCTAATTATCAAAATATTCTTAGCCCCAAACTACACAGTGGTTTTCCCCAACCTTTTATTGATTAGTGCTCAACCTGCTCCTACATACAGGTGAACCCCATGCTATGAGGGGTTGCGTTCCTAGGAAATGGTCTGCATCGTGATTTTCTGTAATGCATCATCTGTGCACTGGTCAAAAACGCGGGTTGAAAAAAAAATTGTGTTCATTTAATTACTTTTTCACATGAATTCCACGTGAGCAAATTTTATTCCTTGTCTCAAATTTTAGGGTAGTAATTTGTGAATTCTGTCAGCGTGAACTAGGATGGCCATAAAGTGGGGGGGTCACCTGTATTTCTTTGTGCAACTATTTATTAGTATTCTTACCCCATTACAAACTCCCTGCACAAATTCACCATCCCTTTGAAATGTTTTGCTCGGTTACCATGAACAAATCAATGAATATTGACTTCCTTATAAAAAGCCTTGAAATTCTCCAGTAGATGTAGTTACTTTACAAGTTGCCAGTCCCATTGGAATTGACTTCTGGTTCAACTTACAGGAACCTTTGCTCGGTATCAAACCAGAGCAGAGCACCTTTTGTGGTGAAATAGTGTTGGTTATAGGATAGTTGATTTTTGTTATTCTGAGCATCGTTGAAAAAAAAAATAGGGAATGGCCAACCTGTTAGTTTATACATCACTAATTGGGGAAAATGCTGGAATCTGTAAAAGGATGCAATATCCGCCTGGTAACTTTCTAAGACTTTTCCTTAGATTTAATACTGTCTTTACTATCTCTTGTGATCCGTGATTAATTCATTTTCCCCCATTGTGTCTTTATTGCCTTGAAATAATGTATATTTGTTGCAAATCACATATTATTTCTTTAACCCCTAACGATTGTCTGTCCACCATCATACCTTTTACTGAAGTCTGAGGAAAGGTCTCGATCCAAAACATCATCCGTTCCTCCTCTCCAGAGATGCTGTTTGTCCCACTGAGTTACTGCAGCATTTTGTGTCTTCCTCGTTAATTAAACCTTTCTGTCTGTACTGTGTTAGGTCTAAAATTGTTTGTTCCAACAGACCAGTTCAGAAATTCACCTGAATTTATATTCCATGAATTCATCCTCTAAATAGTTCCTACTGACTTGATTTTCCCAGACTATTAATGGATCAAAAATGCCATGATACGTGTATGATTAGTTAAACACACATCTCTGATATGTTCATTTATAGTGCACCCGTCATCACGACTTTTATTCAGATGCCTATGAACAACTCCCACCAATGTTTCCTGCCCCCTGCTGTTTTTTGGCAAAACTTAAATTGTTTCGAATTCTATGTCACCATCTGCCAAGCCAACATAATTTCTGAGTACGTATTGTACTGCCATCTCATACTGCCTTTTTCCTTATGCCTGTCCTTCTCAAATGTCAGATACCATGAAATATTTAGTTTCCAAGTCTGGCCATCTTGCAGCCATGTTTCCACGATGGTAATTAGATCATTCCTATTTACGACTATTTGTGTTGTTAATCCCAGATGTAACTTTCAACAAGATATGTTGCTTTTAAATTTCGCGTTTTAACATTTTTTCCTTCCTCTGACCCTGTCTGTGTTTTCAAATGCCTATTTATTTTACTTACCACATTTCTCACTTCCATTGCCAGCTTTGTTTCTCTCCGATTCCATCCCTCTGCCAAGCCTGTTTAGACTCTCTCGCGTGAGATAACAATCCTGCAAGTTCATGGTCATGTATTGTCTTTCCGATGTGACATTCAATGAATGCCCTCTTTTTAAAAAAAAATCTCATAAGACTATTTGGATGAGCAGAAATGTTCTCTCTCGTACCCATAACTATTTTTATCCCTCAACACACCGAGTGATCACACACTTGTTCCTGGTAGATTGCTGTGCACTAATGAACATACCAACAATAACAACCGTCTACACTTCAAACATATATATTTGATACTTTATAAATGGTGCTATAGAAATTCGAATTTTATTTAATCCAATGACATCAGCTGTTTCAACTTTGCACCTCAATTTAAGAACCACCCACTTGCTTTCCCTCTGTGGCACTGTTACTCTCTCAGCTTTAACTGTCAGTTTGAGGATTCGATAATGAGCGTGCCTTGCTGACGACGCAAACTCGTTGTTTTTGTTTAGTCCCTCTTACAGTTTGTTCGTTATTCCACTCTTCCACACGCTGATTCTTTTGGCGCGGGCGGAGAACAAAAAAAGTGCATTTGACTCTCACAACACACACACACACACAAAAAAAATCAGTCAACGGTCAGAGGTAGAACGCACTGGCCCGCATGCGCGACTGACCGCGCTACCTTGTGGGGTTTGTCGTTCCCGGTCGCAGTCGCTGTACTCGGCGGAGGGGCGAGAGGAACTACAACGTCCGTGAGCACCCGCGGCACAAGGGCGGGCTGGTGACGGGGAGCCCGCGGGGGCATGTGGGTAACAGGAGGGAAAGATGTCGGACGATGAGAGCCAGGACCAGACGATCGCCGAGGATCTGGTGGTCACCAAGTATAAGATGGGCGGTGACATCGCCAATCGTGAGTGCGAGGGCTGAGCGGGAGAATAAAGCGGCCGTGGGGGGGCCGTGAAGCAACAGGTGGTGCCTTGCGATGCGGTTTCTGGGGGAACCCCGGTGCTGCCATGTGGGCGAGTGGAGAGAGAATAGGCCTCGGCAGCGGGGCTGCCTCACTCACCCTCCCCTCTCACTCACTCTCCCTCCCTCCCGCAGATACGATGCTCCCATGTGGGCGAGTGGAGAGAGAATAGGCTTCGGCAGCGGAGCTGCCTCACTAACTCCTCTCACTCTCTCCCCGCAGCCACAGTGCTGCCATGTGGGCACGTGGGAATGTGGGAAGAGAAGAGGCCTCGGCAGCGGGGCTGGCCCTCTCACTAATTCCCTCTCTCTCACTCGGTAACACCCTCTCACTCACCCTCCCGCAGACACGGTGCTGCCATGTGGACGAGTGGGGAGAGAATAAACTTCGGCAGCGAGCGGGGCTGCCTCACTAACTCTCTCCCATTCTCACTAACTCTCTCTCTCTCACTAACTAACTCCTTCTCTCACCCCCTCCCGCAGCCACAGTGCTGCCATGTGGCCACGTGGGAAGAGAATAGGCCTCAGCAGTGGGGCTGGCTCTGCCACACGGTACGCTCGACCTGACTCCCATCCAGCTGCTCCCCTGCGCTACAGGGTGCAAGATATCTTGGCGACTGTCGATATCTCCCAAGTGTCTGGCCACGAGGCGATGGGCCGAATCTGGCGTCTGTCAGCCTTCAGCGCGCTTATTCTCTTCCCGCAATGGAAAAGAAGTGTGTAAATCTGCACTAATTTCTCATCGCACTTTTCCACCTCGTGCTTCTAAGACAAAGACGCAGATTGGGGCAAATTCTTTAAGACGATGGATTGGAGTAAATACTTCCCGAAATATCAATTTGAGTCGAGTTTATTGTCATATGCACAAGTACGTGAGTTACAGGTGCAATGACAAACTTGCTTGCAACAAACAGCATCAAAGGCAAAAGACTCGGACAACACACAGAACGTAAATTATACATAAATTGTACATAATTTAAACAACGCAGTGAAAAGAAAAAGACTGCAAAGCAAGACACAAACTTCCAAAAACAAATATAAGTAAGTCTGTGGTGGTATAGTGTTCTGTTGTTGAAGTTGGATTAGGGTTGTGCAGGTCAGTTCAAGAAGTTTTCTTTATAGAAAAATAGCTGTTCCTCAACCTGATGGTGTGGGACTTCAGGCTTCTGTACCCTCCTGCCCGATGTTGGTAGCGAGAAGACAGCATGGTCTGGATGATGGGGGATCTTTGATGGATGTCATCTTATGAAACTTTTGATTGTGGGGAGGGCCATGCCCATTATCCACTACTTTCTGCAGCCTCTGATCCATTTTATTTGCTGCTGGGTGCATTTGACCTCTTGTTGGGCCGTAGCTTCGCTTTTCCCTGTGAGTCTTGATCAGGCATGACCATATAATTACCGTGTTTGCCTCCAACTAGTGTTTACCAATTGCTTGTTAGTAGCCGTACATCGTATGAGGCTAGGCTAATTGAGACCCTCTTATCGCTGCTGAGATCATGAACTCTGCACAGACGCCCAGTGAACCTTTCGTGGTATAATAGTTTATTCTATGTTGAGGGAGGGTAAAGTGAATTTTTGTTATATCTCTTTTACAAGAGAAATTATTCTATTTTAAAACAAAATGTTGATATAATCTGTGCTTCCAGTGTGCTATGAAAAATTTATATTGCAAAAATTGGCCCAACTAATTTTAAATTACAAATAAAAATGCAGATGTTGGAAATCTTAAATAAAACAGAGAATAGTGGAAACACTCAGCAGGTTAAACGGTATCTTTGACCTTAGATGAAACCCCTTTTTCTCTTTCCACAGATGCTGCCTGACCTGCTGTGTGTTTTCTGTTTTCATTTTAGTTTAAAGTTATGCGGTGTCCTGGATGTTTAGATCTGGAACATGTGCAGAAGCCTGGGAATCATGACTGGAGTCAGAGGTTTTGACGAGGTTCCTACTTAGTTGAAGTTGCACGTGGAAGGACAGACGTTTGCTGCATAAAATCATAAAATTATTGGCTTGCCATATTGCCCACTATCAATTATTGCAAAATTCACTTGTGAGAATTCATGGTTTAATTATTAATTTTATTACCTGCTGCCAATAAATACCATTCATGCAAAAGTAACGCTTTCTGTATAAAACTGAACAAAGAAACCAATCGCACTCAAGTCATGCCTCATGCTGTCAGACGGGCTTTTTATCTATGTTTTTTTTCTCGGCTCGGTTTCAAGCTTGAGGCTTGCTACAAATCTGTAACAGTTCAGTAGATCTAATAACTTAACTAGACAGGATGGCGGGACCATATAAACCTATTGGAGCCTCTAGGTTAGTGATTTTAGTGCCATGTGATTTTTGCATTTTATTCTTTAGGGGTCAGGATTTATCCGTGTTCTTAAAGTATTTGTCTTTGGGTGCAAATTGTTGAGGTTATTGCAATCTGTACACTGACAGCCTGATTTCCTTGAATTTCTTTAGTGTGTTCATAATTAATTTGACAACATAATCACAATGGTGAGCAATAAATTGGTTTATGGTCATGGTTTGAACTGAATTAAGGAGTGCCCTTGTAAGGGTTTCTTCATAGGCAATGTTTGTGTGGGTTTTGTACCCATTTTGCATGTAACAGACTTGTTAGAAAAATTGACATAAGTCTGCAGTTCTCCGTATGAATTAGAAGAAAACTGGTCAGGGGTCTTCTGATTGCAATCCCTGATGAATGCAGGAAGCACCTATGCATGGTTATTGAGGAGTGGATTGGCTTCAATTGTAAACACCTTTATTCACCATCTCAGCTTTTGGGTTGGGGGGAGGGGTGCTGATTGGCAGTTGGCTGTTATCAGAGGTTGTATCTGCATCTGGCTACTAAATTAGTCTCCCTGAGGACGTGTGGAGAAAACTGACTTTCTGGTTAAAAGCTACTGTAGACAGCCCCCATGATAGCTAAGATGGTACGAGGTGTACTGTTGGAAGTGGTGTTCTTTGGATGTAATATTTGATTGAGTGCAAGCTGCAATTTTGGATGTATGGATTTTGTTTTAAATGTCCTAGCTCTGAAGAAGAGCTAGGAGTTAGACTCAAAATGCTGGAGTAACTCAGCGGGACAGGCAGCATCTCTGGAGAGAAGGAATGGATGACGTTTCGGGTCGAGACCCTTCTTCACACTGAGTTACTCCAGCATTTTGTGTCTCCCTTCGATTTAAACCAGTATCTGCAGTTCTTTCCTACACAAGAGCTAGGAGTTGTACTTGGTGTCCGATCATGCAGTCACTAAAAACAGATTGTTTGGTCATTTCTCGCTGTGCCCAAGAGTTTGACTGTTTTCTAATTACAACAGCAACATTGGCTGTAAAGTGGCTCAGGATGTCCTGGTGTTGTGAAAGATACCATATAAACTGAAGTCTTTGTTCCTTTTGAAAACTCTGTAATTGAAGCATACAGATCAAGGCCCCAGCTGCGGTTAAGTGATCTTTGGTATGTCAATAGAAGAAAGCAGCAAACTTCCTTTTTGTCACATCATTAATTTCTGCATGAAATCTTCATAATCAAATGACAGTTAAGGACAAGTTTGATCTTGCATATGTATACCCTTTTCCCAGAACCCCTCCAGTGCCCAAACCACACCCCCCCCCCCCCCCCCCCCCCGTCTCATTATTGTATGAAGAGTTATCACTTGGACAAAGTATTGGAGGACTGCCAAAATTTGGAATCCACGCCATCTATCAGGAGGAGAGAGACAGAGAAATCGGCAAAATATGGCTACCGTATTCAGTAATAGAGCAGCTGTTCTTTGGTAACTAATCTGCAGATTAATGCATGTGTTCTGGTTAATGCATCATTAAATAAAAATCTTAAAACTAAAATTGCTCAATATCCTCTTGCATAACAGTAATGCTCCATCTCATCTATCTTGCATAGATGACTACAAATAATTAGGTTGGAGTTGTTTCAAGGTGCTATGGAGTTTAATCACAATGCAAGTGTAACAATTCAATGGTAAATGCATATGTTCAGGTGATCTTATGCTATTTTAAGTATACTTGTTATTTAGGTACAAGCAAAGCTTAGAATGGAGGCTTTGAATCGGAAGGCTGTGGATTTCCTACTCCACTGACTTCACGCAAATCTACTTCTGCCTTCGACAGGTGGCGCCTGCGATGTAGGAAGTGGTCCACATTTTTCCAGAGTCTTGTTAAACTTTATTGTGGGGTTGCATGTTGAGCAGCAGAGGCAGCTTGGCAGAAGATCTGGCTCGATAGAGAGAGAGAGAGAGGAGTGAGCAACAGCAAAGAAGAAATTACAGGGCACCTCAGATTAACTGTAATTGTGACCATTTTTAAGGAAGAAGACAAATCCAATTGAACTTCAACACCGCTTTCAATATGTCAGCACAGTCCTTGGACCATTGTAGATCAAGACCTTGTATCTGTCACGAAAGTTATTGTTTAGAGTTTAGTTTAGAAATGCAGTGTGGAAACAGGCCCTTCAGCCCACCAAGTCCATGCCAACCTGTATGTTAGTTCCATGTTATCCCACTTTTTGTATCCTACACATTAAGGGCATTTTACAGAGGCCAATTGCCCCACTGGACAGCATTATTCCCTCCTCTCTTGTATGATCTGAGACCTGAACTACCTACAACAATCACTCTGAGGTACTGGGAAGTTGCCACCAGTTGCGTCTCGGCAAAATTCTCAATTCACTGAAAAGATAAAACCAATATCACTGTCCTCTCCCAGACCAACTTGGTATTACATCCCTAGTGCCACTTCATTGGACAGATTATATATGTGCCGGGCTCCTGAAGTAGCACTATTCAGAATCATGTCAAGAGATTCGCAAGTGAACAGAGACGAGAATGTGCTCAAAAAGCATGTTTGAAAAGGCATCCTCGCTGACTGCTGGGAATCCCTCTCTTATGACCGCTTGAGGCAGAGAAATTGGGATGCAGGGAGCCCAGGATCCTTTGTCAACGTGAGTACTAAATGCTTGTGGGCAACAACAGAAAACAGCTATTTTGAGGCTGTAAATTTCTTCAATCACTTTTATACCATTCTCTTTTGGCTAATAATGCAGTGATTCTGCCGCCTGCAAGAATGAATTTGACTTTGGGGATGTGGTGTGAAACTGTGTCAAGGGGATAGTATTGCATTGATTTGGCTTTGTTTGCTTGAAGCAGGCTAGCAGCTGGCATGAAACCAGCATTTAAACTTTACTTTTACCTTGAAGGCTGCAAGGCTACTGTTACACTTGCATTGTTAAGTGCAAATTGCAAAGTGCTCTGTAACTGAGGAAAAGTTGCTGCTATTGTTATGCTTGATATAATTTGCTGTTGCAGAAATACATTTTTGAAATGTCTTGCTAATAACAGTGGACTCTGCTGGATTGGCCTCCATGTACTGCTCTAGATTTTAGCTGAGCTTTAAATAGTAATGGGCTCCAAAGCCATTAACTAGAGGGGTGGCTTGGTAAACATCCCCATTTTCAGTGATGGCAGACCCCAAGCATGCAAAGACTAGGCTGAAGTTTTTGAAATACTTGGGCAGAATGCCAAGTTCACAATCTGTTCTGACTTCCTAAATGTCAATCTTTGGCCAGTTTGATTCACTATATTGCAGTAGGCGCAGCTAGTCCTGTGGGCCCAGTGAGGCGCTGAATACTTGTACTCCACCGCTAGTCCTGTTCCTAGTCATGCTGCACCAGTACGGAACTGTGAAAAGAACCAGGAATAAGGAAAATTAACCTGCAACCTCTCGAATAATAAAAACAGGACAAATCTAATCTCTGTAATGTTCGCATGACTTGCCTGCTCACTGAAGCTTTTTATGGATTGAGCTATGGATTAGCCTGCATTTAATTGAGAGTTAAATGAAATAGAAGGTTTAGTTTGACTTTAAATTGCGTGGCTTTGTTTTGATCTGTACATATGCCCTAGCCTGCCTCCTTTGTTTCTGCTGTGGTAACCCTCTTTAGCCAGAGGGTAGTGAATCTGGAATTCATTGCCACGGACAGCTGTGAAATCCGAGTCAACGGATATTTTTAAGGTGGAGATTGACTGATTCCTAATTGGTAAAGGTGTCAGGGGTTATGGGGAGAAGGCAGGAGAATGGGGTTGGGAGGGAAAGATAGATCAGCCATGACAGAGTGGGCTGAATGGCCTAATTCTTCTCCTTGAACCTATGAATTCCATTGTCATTTATTCCCAGGTGTCTTTCTTTATAGATGCAGCTGGCTCAAGTGGCTGCATCTTAGCTATTATAGGAACCACATTTTATACTTCCTTTGATTTTATTTTCTAAATGTTTTCCCTGTAGAGTTATTCTACAACTGGCAATGAACAGGCTTTTAAAGGCAGATGGGAGAGCTGGTGCAACTACGACCAAAGCACTTTTTTCTTTAAAAGAACTAAAGCTCCTTTGTTTGCAAAACCTTAAATAGCTAGGCTGAGATTTATTTTAGAGTGGGAGTGCAACCTTTACTTTACCACACAGCACATCCTCTGCATTGCAAGACCTCTTCCACTGCCTGTGGTAGTGGTTCAGACAAGGATTGCCCAATATTTTAATTAAAATATTGCTCTCTGGTTGTAACATTTGCTATTGAGGGCGTGCAGCGTAGGTTTACTAGGTTAATTCCCGGAATGGTGGGACTGTCATATGTTGAAAGACTGGAGCGACTAGGCTCGTATACACTGGAATTTAGAAGGATGAGAGGGGATCTTATCGAAACGTATAAGATTATTAAGGGGTTGGACACGTTAGAGGCAGGAAACATGTTCCCAATCTTGGGGGGTTCCCGAACCAGGGGCCACAGTTTAAGAATAAGGGGTAGGTCATTTAGAACGGAGATGAGGAAAACCGTTTTCAGTCAGAGAGTTGTGATTCTGTGGAAGTCTCTGCCTCAGAAGGCAGTGGAGGCCAATTCTCTGAATGCATTCAAGAGAGAGCTAGATACAGCTCTTAAGGATAGCGGAGTCAGGGGGTATGGGGAGAAGGCAGGAACGGGGTACTGATTGAGAATGATCAGCCATGATCACATTGAATGGTGGTGCAGGCTCGAAGGGCCGAATGGCCTCCTCCTGCACCTATTGTCTATTGGCAGTCGGTGCTATTAGCTATGAGGTTACTGCTAAGGGAAGAATTTATACCGACTTGTGTTTATTGGTTTCTGCTTTCCACTCTTTGCTCATGGGAATAATTGGATAGTATTCGCTGAGCCAGTTCAGTCCAGATCCCCAAATATGATTTCGATAGACAATGAATACGTAGACCTTTTGGCATTAAAGCTTCACTGCTTTGAAGCTAATTATTATGCTCAATGGTTGCTAACATATATTCCTTTGCAGGTGTTTTGAAGATGCTGGTAGATGCAGCGAGGGTGGATGTGTCTGTCGTCAGCCTTTGTGAGAAAGGAGATGAGATGATCATGGAGGAAACGGGGAAGATTTTCAAGAAGGAGAAAGAAATGAAAAAAGGTCAGTGGCACTTGATCCTGTGTTTCCTTTTTAAGACGAAGCGTCAGTTTGAGATTGTCGTGGTTTTGTGTTAATACTTTTTGGAAGTTTTGCTCAAGCAAATCTTGTATAAAGATTGAAGTATAAAGTTTAGAAAATTGTGTAAATCGCACACTGTAATAAGACAAATTCAAACCTGTATCTCCCCACTGCCTAGCGTATGGCCTTGTATGTTTTATGAATTATGTGGCCCACTGCACTTTTCATGCATGATATACGCTGTTGTAAGCAGAATAAATATGAGTGATAACGGTCTTTGTAATACTTAGCCATCAGACTTATGAATGGTGTTACCAGAAAGCCAACTCAATTTATATACAAGAATGCTTAAATTTGTTCCAGCAATTAATCTGCAAAGTGATGGTTGTGTAAGTGCCTATACCCTCTTCTTCCTTAGATCTGGTTATCAAGTCACTAGATCCCATGCATCCTTAATCTTCTGGATCAGCTTACCATGAGAGACTTCTGTCAAAAAAAACACCCATCCACCTCTATTCTCTGCCTCATATGACCAAGCCAATTTTGCAGCAATTCAGAAGCCTTTAACCATTAGCTCAATTTGTATTTGACTGATATTAACATTAATATGCTATTTTTTTGTGAGTAAATGGTTTGTGTGTCCCTTTTTTAAAGGAATTGCCTTTCCCACGTGTATCTCAGTGAACAACTGTGTCTGCCATTACTCTCCTCTCAAGAGTGACCCTGACTATGTCTTGAAGGAGGATGATCTTGTTAAAATGCAAGTACATTTTCACATTTATCAGCCTTTGAGGATGCTTTTAATGTTAACCCGATTTGCTAGGTATCTCACATCGTGTGTCGGAAGGTTGTGGGTTCAAATCTTACTCCATGATTTTTAGCATGTAATTTACATTGGCATTTCAGAATGGAATTGAAGATGTGGGGAATAATTCAGAGATGCCGTCTTTCATATGAGATGTTAAATCCAGTATGAATGTTCGGGTGGGAGTAAAGGATTCCAAATACTGTTGGAAGAACAGCGGGGAGCTTTGATCCATTTCTTGCTCGACATTCATACGCCCACTTTCCAGCAGTGGTTACTGGTCACTGATGCTTGGGGAACACTGATTCGCTTCATTTTCTTTGTCCTCTCCTTTCCTCTTTAAAACCCAGAGGCAAGGAAGAGGTTGTAGTGGCCCTATCCAAGCCTCGACTGATGGGCATGACCTGGGTTATTTTTCATACTACTCTTTTTACCATTTTTCTCGTGGAGGAAGCTCCTGTGTGTTCTTCACTTGCAAAATTCTAAAAGAATTCGACTCGGAATATCAGACTCAAAAGTCTGGTATTCTGTGTGTACAAGTTGCAGATGAGATTTATGCAATTTCTTTTTCTCCCCTCCCCAACAGTGATTTGGGCGTCCATGTGGATGGATTCATTGCTAATGTGGCGCACAGTTTTATTCTTGGTGTCAGTAAGGTATGTTCACTTCTGGAGTACAAGCAGTTAGGCCGTTGCGATATCTGAGGTATGTTCTAGCGGTATAGAAAGGAATGTTCTCTGCCTTCTGGTTAATGAGGCTGCTTAGAATAATGAGATAGATTTTGGCAGCGTAAGTATAATTCATTTTCGGTTCAAACTTTAAAAAAAGGAACCTTGCTGCAAATCGAATCGCTTAACTCCCTGTTCATTTAAAAAAAAAAATTTTTTTTTAAATCTGCCTTGTTGAGAGCAGAGAAAGTAAATTATCTATTGACAGGCCTTTTGCAATAGTAGCTTAAAACTACTCAATAACAGGTGGTGAGCACCTGCTTGTCTGCCCAAGGAAGAGAGGACGGAGAATTGGAAAGTCTCATCTTCCTCAGAGCTTCTCCACAACAGTGCAGCTGGTCAACGTGGTGATAATTATAGGTACAACTGTGATTCCTGCCATCTCTTGGCATAAGAAGCTGACTGAATATGCTCCACGATGAATTAACATTTTAATAACTCAGCAATGATTTAAGAAAATAAAGTGACTCTGATCTCTATCCATAAACCCAGATGTTATGAATCTCTAGTGCTGACTGAACAGCTACGCTCTTAGAATTCCCCACTCTAGTCTGATTATCACCATTTATCCTTCTGTTTCAAACGAGCTTTTGAAGTGATGGGGAGGGATGGTTTCAAAATTCTAAAATAATTCAACTCGGAATATCAGACTCAAAAATCCGGTATTCTGTGTGTACAAGTTGCAGATGAGATTTATGCAATTTTTTGGGGAATAACTACAGTTACATTTACTGAAACATGCTACCATTGGACTCGTGCAACACTGACTGCACTCCTACATTTACTTTCCTTGTTTTTTTGCTTCGCTGGACATGGCCGTCAAGGGTCGCATGGAGCAAGCGTCAAGGTTCACAGCAGCCATGTTTGTTAAAAGATTACGTTTAGTTTCCTTTTAAATCTATTGCTGAGTTCTTAAAATGTGAATTGCTTCATTTGATGTTGTTCCCAATACCTTTGGTGATATGGGTTCATTGCCATGTGACGAGTACTGTTTTGGAATTGGGACAATTAAGAGATATTTATGAACACGAGAGTTAGGAGCAGGGTTTGACCACTTATCCCCACAAGCCTGCTCTGCCTTTTAATTGATTACAGTTCATCTAACTCTAGCCTCAACTCCATGTGTCTGTGTAACTGCGGTAATCTTTCATTCCTTGCTAATTATCTGCCTTAAAAATATTCAAGGACTCTATTTCCACCACCCTTTCTTACACACGCGCACACACACACGCGCACACACACACACACCTCTCCCACAAGAGGGAACATCCTCTCCACATCCACCTTGTCAAGACTCCTCAGGATCTTGTTTGTTTCAATCTAGTCACCACTCTTGTAAATTCCAGTGGATACAAACCTAGCCTATATAATACTTTTCCCCAAGGCATTCCGCTCATTTCTAGACATTGGACAAGTAAACCTTCCCTGAACTGCCTCCAAGGCATTAACATCTTGAAATAAGGAGGGTGATGGTGTACTCTTGGTGTGGTCTCAGCAGTGCCCTCTATATTTTTCTCCAATTTGTATTAATTGTTCTTATCACTAAACTATCACTATCATATCTCAATTACTTGGACTATCTGCCGACCAGCCGTTTGCAGATCATGCAAACTCTGACTGCAACTCTGAGATCTAAAATCTCTTGCCATTGTACATTATGTGCTATTTTGTTATTACTGCCAAAATAGACATCTTTCCCACATTATGTTACATTTGCCACTTTATGCCCGTACAATCTATCCCTTTTGTGGACTGCTTGTCCTTTTCGCAACTTGCTTGTTGCCTATTTTTGCATCCTCTGCAAATTTAACAAACATACATTTGATCACTTCAGGCAGTCATCAAATGTAAATCATTTCCCATGACTAATGCCAATACTGTTTGTACAATGACAATAAAGGCATATTATTATTATTATAGTGAGTGTATTGCTGGAGTACTATTGTGCCTTAATATTTTTTCAACCCATTATTTAAGGGGTTGGTGGAATTGTACTGAATTTACTAAAAGTAGTTTACTGCATCTTTAAGTACGAATAAATCTATTTTCGGTCTGGGTTTATCTAAAATCCTATTGGAGCCATGCAGGGTCTCTTTTGATTGCTAATAAATATAATTTGAGAATCGTTTCTTAAAGATTCTGGACAAATTTCCCCTTTTATAAATGACAGGAATGGCCAAACAGAAATGACGTCCAATTTTAATTTAGCCTGAGCCTGAAGAAGTTTGGAAGAATTTTTGTTTGGGTAATATTGCATTTGCGTTAATTTTGTTTAGTCTTGCTTTTCGTTTATTAAAACACTTTCTTTTGCAGGATAGCCCTGTATCCGGTCGCAAAGCTGATGTCATTAAAGCTGCACACTATTGTGCAGAAGTAGCTCTGCGGCTAGTAAAACCTGGCAATCAGGTAAGGTTGTTGAAAAAGGAGATTAAAAAAAAACAAACATTGTTTGCCCCAGTGGAATCAAATGTACTTGGCCACAGAAGGTCCTGTTGTGGACCCTAGCCTACCCCAAGCATTCCAGATTTTTATTAACTAATCAGCTGGCCATTAGCTACTAATCCTAATTTTTACTTAATCTCTTGTTCTTGATTCTTCTCCTGCTCCCCCTGCCTGGGAAAATATTTTTTTTCTGCACCCAAACAAAGCGTTAACACTTCAATTAAGGAATACAAGCCAAAACGGAAACACTTTGATCAAGGAATCTATGCCAGGTTCATGTAGCATGTCTTTGTAATTTAACCCGTTAAATCCAGTGAACTTGTACTGCGTGTACTCCAAGGAAAGTGCACCCAGTCCAAAATGCAACACAATGTAAGCAAGGCTGGGTCAATCGATAATTCCCTTCTGTTTGTGTTTCAACTTCTTCAGATGTTGAGCTCGGGCTTTTTCAACCTTTCACCCATGACCATTTCAAAGCCATACATGGTGGCACATGTGTTACCTATTTTTCTTGTTATCTACAATATGTATTGGATTTCACCAAGCATTGTCCTGTCTATATTTATATTTTATTCAACTCATTCTATAATTTCTAATTTGCCTTTGAGTGGTTTTATTTGGAGAGCAATAAATTATTGTTGGAAGCCAGAAATGTTGTTCGTGACTTTTTGTATGAATATTGGCATTTGAATGAAATTTTATTGATGTTTCCTTTTAACCTCAGAACACGCAAGTGACAGAAGCCTGGAACAAGATTGCTCAGTCCTTTAATTGCACCCCCATAGAAGGTGAGATGTCCAATTCTGATTGGAGGAAAGTGGGAATTTGTATTTAAGATTGAAAACGATACAGTAATTTTCTCCTGCAGTGTTTTGTTATAAACTGGGAAAGGCTCTCGGTGTGAAGAATGCCATATCCACTGTATATGATGAGCATTCGTACTTTGCAAGTGGGAGTAGGTTGCACACTATGTTTAAGGTGGATCGGTAATCGGCAGATTGGGTAAACTTGCATGCTCTTCGGGCACTTTTCAGGAGCTGCATTTATTAGTATTTAGAGTTGACTAAGGGTGCTGTACTGTACGGAGTTTGTACGTTCTCCCCGTGACCTGCGTGGGTTGTCTCCGAGATCTTCGGTTTCCTCCCACACTCCAAAGATGTACAGGTTTGTAGGTTAATTGGCTGGGCAAATGTAAAAATTGTCCCTAGTGGGTGTAGGATAGTGTTAGTGTGCGGGGATCGCTGGGCGGCGCGGACCCGGTGGGCCGAAGGGCCTGTTTCTGCGCTGTATCTCTAAATCTAACAAAAATCTAAAAAAGGCTACAAACCTCACTCAACTCTGACGTCACACACAGTGGACAGAGTGCAAATACTCCACATGAAAGATTAAAATAATGGCAGCCACTTTTATCAAGGTCTTCAATAAACTAATACATCCCCTACGGGTAACTTGTATCAACATAATGCAGGAAGGTCCTCCATTTGTCTGAAGTGGCTGAACTGGTCTTGTGAATGGAGTTATTCTTAATCAGTCCCCTTTCACAGAAGTATTAATTACAAGGATGAGTGCGTCTGAATTTAGAAGCAGTAAATTCAGTTTACCCATTGTTTGGAGAGTGAACATCAGCGGTAATTAAATATTCCAGGACATTTGACATCCAATAAAGACTGGCAAGAGGGTAATGGTGGAGGGGTTGTTCTGTTAATAAGTGATGACATCAGTACAGTAGTTGGAAAGGACGTTGAGCTAGCAGATAGTGGTACAGAATTAAATCTGTCTTGGAGCTAAGGAATAGCAGGGAGCAGAAAACATTAGTGTGCAATGTTTTTGGTCCTCTGACAGTTATGGCGTGTTATATGAAGAAACAAGAGGTGCATATAATGGGTATATTAGTAATTATGGGGGAGATCTTTAATCTACTTAGGGGAAAATCAAATTTGTACTAACAAGTTTGAGGGTGACTTACTCAAATCGCAAGAGTGATTTCTCGATCAGTATGGGTTGTTTTTTTTTGGCATTTTAAGATTTGGGCTGGGGCAGAGGTGGTTTCAAACCAGAATCTGAGTTGCAATGATTTCTTTTTCAGGCATGCTGTCACACCAACTCAAACAGCACGTTATTGACGGGGAGAAAACGATCATTCAGAACCCCACAGATCAGCAAAAGTAAGTTTGGAAAGTTTGGCTTTTCATTTCAAATGAACTGATGTCTTTTTTAATAAAATTCTTGAAAAATTGATCTTCAAGGTGTCAGTAGCACCGAGTCATGAAGCGTTGTTTGTGAGCATTGTAAACAACGGCAGTGCTTTAATTGTTACTGTGGTGGTTGTGAAGGACTTTTCGGATGTGCCAATAAGGGCTTGGACAAAAATTTAAACTAAGTGAAATCATAGAATCATACAGCACAGAAATGGTGTTATTTTGGCCCACCTCCATGCCAACTATGATGCCTATCTATGCTATTCCCATTGGCCCACATTAGACCCATGTTGAATCCTGCCTTGCTGCAGCATCTAAATCATGTTTGAGTGGCACAGCCATGTTTACATGTTAACAACCAATGAGAATGAATGTCAAAAGAAAATACTAATCAATTATGTGGATGATATTTCCGCAGAGCGAGTTTCTCTAGATAGTGGTGTGCCTTGAAATTATTCCCAAGATTGGATAGGATGCATAGAAATGAATCATTCAACCATTGAAGTCTATACTGCTTCCTTTCCCTTTCCTAATATGTTACTGAGTCTAATCCTACTCTCCGTTCAGTGGTGGTCTGACTCTGCTCATTTTCTTGTAAAGGAAAGATCATGAAAAGACAGCATTTGAAGTACATGAAGTTTATGCCGTTGACGTATTAATCAGCACCGGAGAAGGCAAGGTGAGGCGTTGGTACATTACAGGCCATCAGTTTGTTTTCTTTTGGGCTTGGAATGGAAAGTTTACTCTCAGCCTCCCAGCATCCTTGGGGAACGGAGGGTTGTGCGGGAATGGTCTTGAATTTGAGGAAGGATATTCTTGCTATTGAGGGCGTGCAGCGTAGGTTCACCAGGTTAATTCCCGGAATGGCGGGACTGTCATATGTTGAAAGGCTGGAGCAATTAGGCTTGTATACACTGGAATTTAGAAGGATGAGGGGGGATCTTATTGAAACATATAAGATAATTAGGGGATTGGACACAAATGGAGGCAGGAAACATGTTCCCAATGTTAGGGGGAGTCCAGAACAAGGGGCCACAGTTTAAGAATAAGGGGTAGGCCATTTAGAACGGAGATGAGGAAGAATGTTTTCAGTCAGAGAGTGGTGAAGGTGTGGAATTCTCTGCCTCAGAAGGCAGTGGAGGCCAGTTCGTTGGATGCTTTCAAGAGAGAGCTGGATACAGCTCTTAAGGATAGCGGAGTGAGGGGGTATGGGGAGAAGGCAGGAACGGGGTACTGATTGAGAGTGATCAGCCATGATCGCATTGAATGGCGGTACTGGCTCGAAGGGCTGAATGGCCTACTCCTGCACCTATTGTCTATTGACCCGAAACGTCACCCATTCATTCCTTCTCTGCAGAGATGCTGTCAGTCCCGCTGAGTTACTCCAGCACTTTGTGTCTATCTAAAACAAACTCGCCATTGCGCAGTAGTAAATTGCCAAACTATATGTCATCTCCTCACCGTTTTAAATCTCAATATTTGGTACTACAGTTCTACTTCTGATGGCTAAACGGTATTACTGTAAAATGCAGCAAAAATCAAATGGATGACTGTACTTGCAAACACATGAAGTGCTAAATCTGCAAAGAGGATGTTAATGCTAGCAGCCAATAACTGCACAACCTTTATGTATAAATGTAAATAAGCTAAATGTCTTTTCACACCTATTTTGCTCAACACTTGAAATAAAATTCACGGGCTTTATTTTCATAAAAAACAATCTTATGTACGTTATGCCTCGACCTTTACACCTCGCCTGGGCTCGGCTACCAAGATTTGAACTAGCTGAAGTTCAGTGGATTTGAACCTGTTAAAATGCCAATGAGCATGCATATGTTTGAAAACAAACTCCTTGACTCGAGTATGTCTTTAGGCAAAAGATGCTGGTCAAAGAACAACTGTGTATAAGCGGGACCCAACGCAACAATATGGTTTGAAAATGAAGACTTCTCGTGCCTTTTTTAGTGAAGTTGAAAGGCGGTTTGATGCAATGCCCTTTACTCTGAGGTAAGCCTGATTGTGCATGTGGCTGTCACTTCATGTAACCTGGGATTGTATTGGTATTACTTCATTTGATCTAAATCAATGTAATATGCATATTTCTCTTGGCCTTCTATGTTCAATGTGAAATTGTTGTATTTCCCTCAAACTTGAAACATGAGGAGCTGCTTTAAGATGTTGATAAAGCAAAAGTTTCTTTTCAAAGGGCATTTGAAGATGAGAAAAAAGCCAGAATGGGAGTTATGGAGTGTGCAAAGCATGAGCTTCTACAGCCATTCAATGTACTCTATGAGAAGGAAGGTATGATCCTTAGAATCCTGAATGTCGTGAATGACAACACTGAATAATTTAAGTATGCTTCCCTAATTTGTTAAACTGCAAATTGTTATCCCTGTTGGAATAAGTCACCATTTTATTGCCTGTTTACTCCATGCTGGATATATATTCAGTGGCTGCTGGCAGCTTCAGATTGTATGTGTGTAGATGACCATTATTCATGTGATAGACACAAAGTGCTGGATTAACTCAGATTAAATCCTCTGGCGAAAATGGATGGATGACGTTTCGGGTCGGGACCCTTCTTCAAACATCTTCGGGTGCCCACCCAAAACATCACCAATCCTTTTTCTCCAGATATGCTGCCTGACCCGCTGAGTTAATCCAGCGCTTTGTGTCCTTATCTTTGTTATAAATCAGCATCTACAGTTTCTTGTTTCTGCCATTATTCATGTGCTGATCTTAATCCACAAATCATTAGGCTGTTCACTGCTGATTATGTCGATGCAGAACCTGGTTTTCGCACACTTTCCAGGAGGGGGCTTGTTTTACCTTGGCTACTGTACCTCCAAGTTTTCCTGTTCTGTGATGAAATTTAAATTTTATTTTCAAGTGGTACATTTGTAACTGATCCTTGGAAGCATTGGTGAAGTTGTAATTTTGTTAGATTAAATACTGGGGACATTTAACACCTGAAATGTTGTCATTTATTGATACCTGAATTTGATGTCATGCTTTTTGCTTCACTTTTGTCTGTTCTTTGTGCTTCCCTAGGGGAGTTTGTGGCTCAGTTTAAGTTCACAGTCCTGCTCATGCCAAATGGTCCAATGAGAATCACCAGTGGAATATTTGAAAATGAACTTTACAAGTCTGAATTGGACATTAAGGACCCTGACCTAAAGGCAAGTTATGTAAACAACCCCCCTAATTCTCAATTTCTGAAATCAAAAGCAGATTTCAAAATGTTAGAAAATCTTTAAAGTTATATATTGGCCTTGAGGCATCTTTTTATTTTAACCCATTCTGCTTGCAGCATTTGTGATCTTCAGTTTCATCGGGAAATGCTTGGGGTTTCATGAACTTGCATTGTTTTCTTTCTCTGTTTCTTGACGTAGAAGCAAAGATAAAGCTTGCCTACAACTGTACTCTGACTCAAACCTATACTTTGTGGAGGTTTGTAAGTGAAGTTGCTTACCAAATTGATCTGTTCCCCCTTTTTGACTCGGTTACGATGAAATGAACCATTCAAACTGATTTGGGATTAAATGAACCCTCAGTAACCTCTGAAACGAGGGTTATTGTTTTTATTGTACCCTTTGTATCTGGTTGGCTGAGTTGATGAGACTTTGTCTAAGTTTTCGATCTGTATGATAAATGGAAACCCAATTGGAAGAATTGAAGACTTGAAACAGAAACATCTCATTTTCTCCCTGCACAAAGTGGCTGAGCAGGGCATTCCCAGCAACTACATTTATCCTGGAATATGCCATTTTAAATGGGAATTCTACCAAATATTATATGGAAACCAAAAATATTTCCATAAATGTATTAACACTTAGCAAAACCAGCATTGATTCGTTAGAGTCTAATAACTTCGTGATTATTAGTCATAGATTCCCAAATTTCCAGTTTGAGAAAATTCCCCATTCTAGTAGAAATTGGCATAGATTTTGCTTTTTGAAAGACAGTAATCATAAACTATGATAGTTATAGTTGTTACTGAATTCCTATCCATAAAAATGCATTGGTACAATGATGTCAAATCTGCTGTCTTATCTGGTTTGGCCGATACGCACTCCAAATACGTAGGAATCAACCACAATATTAAATGTTTCCGTGCGAAATGGTCCAGCAATCTATTCAGGGGATGAAGAGGGAAGAGCAATTAATTATGCACCTTGCCAACAATGGCCACATCCTGTTGGAATGCATAAAATAAGTCTGCGTTCTTGAATCAATCCAATCGATCTCATTCCCCTATGTAACCTATTTTCTCTTGCCTACCCATCAAGTCTATTCTGATTCCCATATCAATCCTCACAGTGGGTAATTTTCAATGAACAATGAACCTAGCAGACAGCACATCAGGAGCACACAGTGGAAACCCACGTGGTCACAACAAGTCCAGAACAAGGGGTCACAGTTTAAGGATAAGGGGGAAGTCTTTTAGGACTGAGATGAGAACTTTTTTTTTTCACACAGAGAGTGGTGAATCTGTGGAATTCTCTGCCACAGAAGGTAGTTGAGGCCAGTTCATTGGCTATATTTAAGAGGGAGTTAGATGTGGCCCTTGTGGCTAAAGGGATCAGGGGGTATGGAGAGAAGGCAGGTACGGGATACTGAGTTGGATGATCAGCCATGATCGTATTGAATGGCGGTGCGGGCTCGAAGGGCCGAATGGCCTACTCCTGCACCTATTTTCTATGTTTCTATGTCACGGGGAAAATTTGCAAACTCCATAACCCTTTTTCTGACAATATTGTAGTATTATGCCTAAAATAATTATTGATGTGCAAGTTGGGGGCGTCTCGCCATCTTTTGCTCTTTGTCCTACCTCTTGTTACTTGCATTAAAGTTAATCTTTTTTAAATCGCCTTTTTAGGCCCTGATTCAAAGTTCTGTAAGCCGAAGGAATCAGAAGAAGAGGAGGAAGAAGAAGAAGGTGGTGAGTAGTATGTTTTGAGAGCTCAGCGATAATGCAGCTTCTTCCACTTCAGTTCCTGCAAGTGGATTTTGTTCTTTACATTGTAGAAACTGTCTTCTAATTAATCACCCGTGTAGAATTTTATAATCGTGCCAATTTCTTGGGAGAAATTGTACAAAATGACACTCTAGTTTTGCCTTGCTGCACATACATTTCAGATAAAGGGAGCTTTTAGGCTGAACAACTCAACAGTTCAACAGTCAACAGAGCTTTATTTGTCATTCGGTACCAAGGTACCGAACGAAACTACATAGCAGTCACACACAAAAAAGAACACAAGACACATGACCCCAACACAAACGTCCATCACAGTGACTCCAAACACCCCCTCACTGTGATGGAGGCAACAAAACTTCCACTCTCTTCCCCACGCCCACGGACAGACAGCTCGTCCCCGACCGACCCGCACAGTCCCCGCAAGGGGATGGAAGTCCCCGCGGCCGAGTCGGACCGGGCGCTGAGACGTCTCGCGGCCGAACCGGGCGATGGAAGGCCCCGCGGTTGAGCCGTGTGCAGCTAAGTCCCGCGGCCGAGCCGCACCAACGATGTTAGGCCCCGCGGCCGAGCCGCACCGGGCACTGTTAAGTCCAGCGGCCGAGCTGCATCAGCGATGTTGGGCCCCGCAGCCGAGCCGCACCGGGCGATGGAAGGCCCCGCGGCCAAGCCGCACCGGGCACTGTTAAGTCCAGCGGCCGAGCCGCGCCGGGCGATGTTAAGTCCAGCGGCCGAGCCGCACCGGGCGATGGAAGGCCCGCGGCCGAGCCGCACCCCGCGCCGTGAGGAAGAGACCTAAAAGAGAAAGGTTTCACCCACACCACCACCCCCCACACATACACAACCAAAAAAAAAAAAAAACCCATCCCAACACCGACACACAACAACAAAAAAAAGGGAAAAAGACGAACAGACTGCTAGCGAGCTGCAGCCGTTAGGCGCCGCCACTTCCGCTTTGTATTATAATTACATGGAATGGAGCAAAAAAAGCATTTACTCTCAATACAATAATCTACAAGGAATTCTGCATCCATTTGTTCTTCTTAAATGATTGAAAATTGTGATTGGGACTCCGCCACTAGTTTCCAATATTTAGATGTTGTCAAGCTGGAAAGGGTGCAGAGAAGATTTATGAGGATGTTGCCAGGACTCGAGGGCCTGAGCTCTAGGGAAAGGTTGAGCAGGCTAGAACTTTATTCCTCAGAGCGCAGGAGGATGAGGGGTGATCTTACGGAAGTGTACAAGATCATGAAAGGAATAGATCGGGTAAATCCACAGAGTCTTTTGCCGAGGGTAGGTGAATCGAGAACCAGAGGGCATAGGTTTAAGGTGAGGGGGGGAAGATTTAATAGAAATCTTGAGGGGTAAATTTTTTACACAAAGGTTGCTGGTTTTATTGAACGAGGTGCCGGAGGACGAAGTGGAGGCAGGTACTATCGTAACGTTTGAGACATTTGGACAGGTACATGGATAGGACACGTTTAGAGGGTTATGGGCCTAGCATGGGCAAGTGGGACCAGTATAGATGGGGCATGTTGGTCGGTGTGGGCAAGTTGGCCGAAAGGCCTGTTCCCACGATGTATGACTCTGGCTCTATTTGGTGAGTAAAAGCTCTTAAATACAATATGATGACAAACAAGTGAGCATCCTTTCTAGAAAAAAACCCTTCAGGTATCAGTATATCATGACCACATTCAGTCATTCTGTGCCAGAAATCATATCCTCCTTTAGTGTGCAAAGTTTTCAGACCAAGAGGACAAGTAGGTTCAAGTGAATAGTCGTTTTTTGAATACTGATGGTTCTGCTATGGCCAAAATACCCTTGGTACTTGATTTTTGCCATGTTTGGAGTTTCTGTGGCCAATAGCAGAATTGATGGGGCTTTATGCTTTGAGTTCCACACCTCTTTCCCCCCCCCCCCCCCCCACCCTCCACTCCCCCCCGCTCTCCCAAATGCTGTGGTGCTAAATGGCATGCGTTTGTCAAGCAGTAATTTAATCCACTTGTATGTCTTTCATCTCCAGGCTTCCCAGTGTGGACTCTCTGCCACCACTGGCAGCACCAATGAGGAGAATGAGACTGGAGACTGACCTCTCGTAACCATAGCCCCAGAACTAACCTGACCTTTGACATATTGTCTGTACCCGATGGCGAGCTCCAGCCCCCAGCTGTTTAGCGTACAGCTTGAGGGACCCTTTTCACCAGCTCCTATATTCTTACACGAGGGAGGACCACAGGACTCGCATTTATGACTGCAGACTACTTAAAAAAAAATAAAAAAACAAAAAAAATCTTTGTGCTATTTGTATGGTTTTATATTTTTTATCCAAGCAAGAACATATGGCAATGAGAGTAACTGGTATGGAAGATTTAACGGTAGCTGTTTAACTCTAACCCCAGGCCTTTTTTTTGCAATGCAGTCGTTTCCCTCAGGTGTTTGTGTAGTCATCCAACTTGTTGGCTATTACTGCTTACTGAGACAGTGTTCTACTCATCTAATGCTGTTTGCTCAGATCTTGGTGGGTGGAATAAGGCAGAGTTTCCAAAACATTTTTGAACTGTATAGATTATTAGACAACATTTTCCACCACTTTTTGTATCCAGTTTTATGAAATATCGCCGTTCTCCCCATTACCTCTTGTGCTTATAAATAAAAATGCTGCAATTGCTGGTAATCTTTCCTCCAGTAGAGTTTTCTGTAGACTCGAAACAGCTCAGGACAAACTGATAAAAGTACATGCAAAGCTATTATTACCTATCCCAAGTAATTCAGAAGTTTTTCTCAATCTCCAGGAGGCTGGGAATATTTTGTTTTAAAATTAATACTAAGATTAATTGTGAACCTCTGTGCATAATGGTCCAAATAACAATTGACAACAGACCAGTTCGGAGTCCATGTACATTGTTTCTGTACTGTGAAATGTTTTATTTTTTTCTCTCTCTCATATTTTTTGGGGAAGAGGGAATTTACATTTTACAGGCCTGAATTGCAGGATTGGAAGTGTACTTGTGAGCAAAGGCTGAATTGATGCAGATTTATATTATATAATGAATTGTGTGGTTCTGTCTGATTTCTGTCTCTTTTGAAGATTGGCCGGTATTCTGTTGATATTTGAAAATGCTGTCCCTACCTTTTTTAACTAAAAACTTTAAAAATAGCATACCAAACGAGAATAAGGACTCTTGTTTTGCCAGCCCTTACCGTCAATGATTTCTGTGTGTTTGTGTGAGATAGGAGCTCAGTGTAATACCATGATTTGTTTTGGGTCACTGTGGGGATTAAATAAATAAGTGAATATTAATCCTGCATTTGGTTTGTCTTGCTTCATGTCCCCCTGCCACTGGCTGCAATACCTTCCAGACCCTTGATGTAATGTGATTCTGGTCATAATGGATGATTCCCAGTCTTTAAGGATGTTGTTCGTTGCTGTTGATTATAATGGTTCCTTTGTGATTGCACCACACTGCGACCTCTTGGTGCGCACGACCTTTGCAGGCAGCAATGCTTCCTTGTTCATCTGTTCCTGCCCTGGCACTCACCCTGGAGCAGCTGCTGGAAGTGATCTGGCACTGTTAGTGCAACATGGCTGCCTACCATCTGCTTTTGATACTCAAAATATGCACTCCGTGCGTTTTTAAGTCGTTGAATAAAAAAACTCAATTCAAGATATTTTTTAATAAGTTTGTCTTTTTTTCTGTGCTGGATCCAAAAGGATTTTGGAGGTGCTTTAATACGGAATTGAGATATTGCAGCTGGACATGATTATCTGTTGCAATTTTTTTAGTAGGGATTTCTCTTAACCTTGTCTCTAGGTAGTGTTTTGAAAATTTGGGACCTCTTTCATTACAATCTCTTCACTCAGTGGAACAACTTTCTCTTCACGCTGCTGAATTTTATACTTGTATGTGTAAAAAGCTCCCTGTGTAGTGAAAATAGGTTTTGTATCAAGTTATGAGCACGCTAGAGTTGACCCAGCGTGTCCTTTATTGCTACGATTGGGATTATTGCACTGCACCAATGGCATTTTGGAGCTGCATGGGAACAGGCTCTTCAGCCCACGTTGTCTGTACCGAACATAGAAAATAGGTGCAGGAGTAGGCCATTCGGCCCTTCGAGCCTGCACCGCCATTCAATGTGATCATGGCTGATCATCCAGCTCAGTAACCTGTACCTGCCTTCTCTCCATACCCCCTGATCCCTTTAGCCACAAGGGCCACATCTAACTCCCTCTTAAATATAGCCAATGAACTGGCCTCAACATGATGGCAAGTTATTAAGCTAATCTCCCCTGCCTGCACATGATCCATATCCCTCCATTTCCCGCATGTACAATGCAATATCTAAAATACTACTATTGTATCTGGCTACGCCCCACCCCTGGCAATATGTCCCAGGCACCCAAAGCACGGCAGATCTCCTTTAAAAGTTGCTCCTCTCACCTTGAAATTATGCCCTCTAAGATTTGACATTTGTACCCTGGGGTAAAAGGTTTGGAAGGTCTTCTGCACCCTCTCCAAAGCCTTCGCTTCCCTCCTGTATTGGAGCGGCACAGTGGGGGCAACGGATAGAGCTGCTGCCTCACAACGCCGGAGACCCGGGTTCAATGCTGACCTCGGGCGATGGCCGTGTGGAGTTTGCACGTTCTCCCACATCCAACAGACATGCGAGTTTGTAGGTTAATTGGCCTCTGTAGATTGCCTGTAGTGTGTAGGAAGTGGGTGAGAAAATGGGATAACGTGGAACTAGTGTGAACAGCTGGTCAATGGTTGTGGGCTCGATGGGTTGAAGAGCATTTCCATGCTCTTATCTAAACTAAACTGCACACCAAATACAGCCTAACGAAAGTCCTATAACATTGGAAAACTATTTCCTGACATATTCAATAGATTTTATTTATCTAGTTGCTTCAAAAGGACCATTAAACTTGTAAAACATAAATAATCTTTAACAGATCTATGCAGGATGTCTTTAAGACAAACTCGTCAAAACACTGAGTAATTGGATTTTGTTGAAATTGACCCACAAATTCTGTTGAACTTGCTGGGTACTGGGTTATCCTTTGAGCTTTGATGTTGCTACCTTGTGAAGTTAACATTCATTTTTTCCAACAAATGTTTACAGTATTTCCATGCTTGTGTACCGTTCACGTTGTTGGGCAAATGTGTTGTTGCTACTGTCTGCAAATGCCCCGTTTCAGAAAGGATCCCAACAAATTGTTTGTTTTTTAAAGCAGCCAGGCCAACCACACTGCTGATTGGCGCAATGTTTGAATTTGAAGTTGGAGATTTGCACTTAAAAACAGTGTTTCTTATTCAACACTATTTACTGTGGTCATGTGAAAAGCAACAGGAAAGTCTCGGTTTTTGCCCGGTTTCCTTTGCTTGCCTATGCATCTTCACCACCAGATTCTGCTAACAGTGGGGGAAGAAGCTGTTCCTGTCTTATGGACCTCAGGATGTTGTCCTGATCTCCCAATCTACCTCACTGCAGCCCTTGAATTTTTTGTTTGTAAATCTGTACTTTCTCTGTAACTGTAACACTATATTCTGCACTCTGTTTAATTTTCTCTTTGCACTACTTGTTGTACTTGTGTACGGTTTGATTGTACTCGTTTATGGTATAATTTGCCTGGAGAGTATGCAAAACAAAGTTGTTTTTTAACTGTATCTCAGTACATGTGGCAATAAACCATTTACCAATTCATGCAGAATTGCTCCTTTTGCAGGTGAACAGTTCACCCTGTTTCATGCACTATTTCGGTTGCAACAGTAATTGATGAGATTGTTAAACACCTTATCAAGGTGAGAAACAAATGACTCTACTGAGGTTTAACAGAAAACTGGCTGTTACTGAAGTAATTTGGTTTCTGGGGCTCCTCCCGACATCACCATTGTATGCTGACTGAACATTTTCAGTCTGCATCCGGCACTCCATCTCTCTCGCAACAATGTCTAATAGAAATCACAATGAGCACATTGAATGAAATATAAACTTTGATCACACTTCTTTCTACTTGAGCTGTTGTTTGCCAGCCGCTTGTGCGATGATTTGAAAGCCTGACCTTACTCCAGTGCTTCCCATCCACCTAATGAAGATTAAATGCTTGATTCTCAAAGTTCAAGGGGGTTTGCTTGAAAGAAAAGTACAAAAGCAAACTTTAGCAAGAGAGAGCTAATATGTTGATGTCAGCTATTCAAATATTCCTGTGTATTAGACAATAGGTGCAGGAGTAGGCCATTCGGCCCTTCGAGCCAGCACCGCCATTCAATGTGATCATGGCTGATCATTCTCAATCAGTACCCCGTTCCTGCTTTCTCCCCATACCCCCTGACTCCGCTATCCTTAAGAGCTCTATCTAGCTCTCTCTTGAATGTATTCAGAGAATTGGCCTCCACTGCCCTCTCAGGCAGAGAATTCCACAGATTCACAACTCTGACTGAAAAAGTTTTTCCTCATCTCTGTTCTAAATGGCCTACCCCTTATTCTTAAACTGTGGCCCCTGGTTCTGGACTCCCCCAACATTGGGAACATGTTTCCTGCCTCTAATGTGTCCAACCCCTTAATAATCTTGTACGTTTCGATAAGATCCCCTCTCATCCTTCTAAATTCCAGTGTATACAAGCCTAGTCGCTCCAGCCTTTCAACATATGACAGTCCCGCCATTACGGGAATTAACCTAGTAAACCAACGCTGCACGCCCTCAATAGCAAGAATATCCTTCCTCAAATTTGGAGACCAAAACTGCACACAGTACTCCAGGTGCGGTCTCACTAGGGCCCTGTACAACTGCAGAAGGACCTCTTTGCTCCTATACTCAACTCCTCTTGTTATGAAGGCCAACATTCCATTGGCTTTCTTCACTGCCTGCTGTACCTGCATGCTTCCTTTCAGTGACTGATGCACTAGGACACCCAGATCAAGTTGTACGTCCCCTTTTCCTAACTTGACACCATTCAGATAATAATCTGCCTTCCTATTCTTACCACCAAAGTGGATAACCTCACACTTATCCACATTAAACTGCATCTGCCAAGCATCTGCCCACTCACACAACCTGTGCAAGTCACCCTGCAACCTCATAGCATCTTCCTCACAGCTCACAGTCACCCAGCTTTGTATCGTCTGCAAATTTGCTAATGGTACTTTTAATCCCTTCATCCAAGTCATTGATGTATATTGTAAATAGCTGCGGTCCCAACACCGAGCCTTGCGGTACCCCACTAGTCACTGCCTGCCATTCTGAAAGGGACCCATTTATCCCCACTCTTTGCTTTCTCTCTGTCAACCAACTTTCTATCCATGTCAGTACCCTACCTCCAATAACATGTCCAATACCATGTATTCATTCCACTTTATCCCTAATTGAGCTCAGAAGTTACATTTGGTGTGACACATTGGCCATTTTAGGCAGACAATGTATATGTATGATAGACACAAAAAGCTGGAGTAACTCAGGGCAGGCAGCATCTCTGGAGGAGGAATAGGTGACGTTTCGGGTTACAGAATTGAGGGACAAAGGTTTAGGGGTAACATGAGGGGGAACTTCTTTACTCAGAGGGTTGTGGCTGTATGGAATGGGCTTCCGGTGGAAGTGGTGGAGGCTGGCTCAATTTTATTATTTAAGAGTAAATTGGATAGGTATATGGATAGGAGGGGATTGGAGGGTTATGGTCTGAGTGCAGGTAGATGAGACTAGGTCAGGGAGAATGGTCGGCGTGGACTGGTAGGGCCGGACAGGCCTGTTTCCATGCTGTAGTTGTTATATGTTATATATATAATACAGAATAGCTTTATTGTCATTCGTTTTACCGAACAAAATTAATTTGCCGGCAGTCACAGAGCAAAAAGAACACAAGACACACAACCCCAACACAAACATCCATCACAGTGACTCCAAACACCCCCTCACTGCGATGGAAGGCAAAAAAAACGTAATCTCTCTTCCCCCATGCCCCTCCCACGGGTTGAGACCCTTCTGACTGAGAGTCAGAGGAAAGGGAACCGAGAGATATGAAAAGGTACATAGAACAAACTAATGAAATATATGCAAAAAGATAGATCAAAGCCAGCAACGGCGATTAAAAAAACAACTGAGCCCACAATGGTCCATTGTAGGCTGTGGGGAAGGTGCTAACTAGTAATGCAAATGGTGAAACTCAGCAGGACGATAGTACGATGACACGGGTGGGGGAGGGAATGGAGATTATACAAGGGTTACTTGAAGTTAGAGAAATCACTTCATACCGTTGCGTTGTCAGCTGCCCAAGCGAAATACGAGGTGCTGTTCCTCCAATTTGAATACCCAAGTTAGAAGAAGGAGGCGCAGGCAAGCACCGAGAAAACACACGTGGCTGAGATAGCGAGTCTGGGTTAAAACTTGGTCATAAAGCCGAAGAGCAGGAGGAATTACAGAGGGATCAGCGAGAGAGGGTGTTGCAGAACCTTGAGCTGCACTTTATAAAGCCTTGGCATTGCATCCTCCCTCTTATTACATTTCTTTCATTCACTGCTTTTGGAGGGGCACCTTAAAAGTATGATGCATGCATACATTTTATGCAATTCAGACTTCTTGTCTGTTGCATTTTGCTTTTGAACTTTACTTCAAAGTGTTCTTAGAGGTTGGGCCGATTAGGAAAAGGGGAGATGCAACGAGACCTGGGTGTCGTGGTACACCAGTCATTGAAAGTAGGCATGCAGGTGCAGCAGGCAGTGAAGAAAGCGAATGGTATGTTGGCATTCATAGCGAGGGGATTTGAGTATAGGAGCAGGGAGGTTCTGCTGCAGTTGTACAGGGCCTTGGTGAGACCACACCTGGAGTATTGCGTACAGTTTTGGTCTCCTAATCTGAGGAAAGACATTCTTGCCATAGAGGGAGTACAGAGAAGGTTCACCAGATTGATCCCTGGGATGGCAGGACTTTCATATGAAGAAAGACTGGATAGACTCGGCTTGTACTCGCTGGAATTTAGAAGATTGAGGGGGGATCTTATAGAAACTTACAAAATTCTTAAGGGGTTGGAGAGGCTAGATGCAGGAAGATTGTTCCCGATGTTGGGGAAGTCCAGAACAAGGGGTCACAGTTTAAGGATAAGGGGGAAGTCTTTTAGGACCGAGATGAGAAAGTTTTTCTTCACACAGAGAGTGGTGAATCTGTGGAATTCTCTGCCACAGAAGGTAGTTGAGGCCAGTTCATTGGCTATATTTAAGAGGGAGTTAGATGTGGCCCTTGTGGCTAAAGGGATCAGGGGGTATGGAGAGAAGGCAGGTACGGGATACTGAGTTGGATGATCAGCCATGATCATATTGAATGGCGGTGCGTACAGGCTCGAAGGGCCGAATGGCCTACTCCTGCACCTATTTTCTATGTTTCTGTCCTTGCTTCTTCTACCCCACTTCCATACACACAGACCAGCCTAGGATTCAGTTACACGTTGCCGAGAGGTGGTTCGTGCGTAATGATTTTTCATCAGGGTCAGAGTGGCGGTCCAAATCGCGTCTGCAGGTCAGTTATTACATTTTAACTGTAAATAACCAGAGGCTGATACTTTAAGTCACATACATGGAGATACACATTCTAAAGTTCATGAACTGACTGACTTCTGTTGAAATTGCTGCCAAACACGCCATTAGTGTTCTCATTCAAAATCCAATCAACTATAATTTTTTTTTTGTTGTGTGTTTGACAAGATAATTGATTTGAAATTATTTTTAGTGTCTTGGAGACTCGAGCTGTCTGGATTTTGATCTTACCAACATCTTATCGTAAATATTTAGATAATCACTACATTACAAATTAAACATTGCTTTGGAAAGTATACCAATTGGACTGGCCCTGTTTACTTTTAATTTTTAAATAGCCATTTTTTGTCCTGTAAATTGTATTTTGGCACTTGTGCTTGTGTGTATTCTTTATTAAACATCTCATTTCAGATGAAGTTTCAGATAAAAATCTTGGCCTTAATTTACAGGCATACTTACAAAAATGTAAAACACTGCAGATGCTGGGCAGCTGAAATAAACACTGGAAAAAAGGCAGGCAGGCAGGCAGGCAGGCAGCATCTGCAGAAAGAGAGCCATGTTGATGACCTCCTGATGAGTAAACATTAACCGGAAATGTTTAAAATGTAAAAACAGGCAACTATAGATGCTGGTTAATGCACAAAAGGACACAAAATGCTGGAGTAACTCAGCAGATCAGGAGAACATGGATAGTGCCTGAAGAAGGATCTCGACCTGAAACGTCACCTATCCATGTTCTCCACAAATGCTGCCTGACCCGCTGAGTTACTCCAGCACTCTGTGAAACGTCACCTATCCATGTTCTCCACAAATGCTGCCTGACCCGCTGAGTTACTCCAGCACTCTGTGAAACGTCACCTATCCACGTTCTCCAGAGATGCTGCCTGACCCGCTGAGTTACCCCAGCACTCTGTGAAACGTCACCTATCCATGTTCTCCACAGATGCTGCCTGACCCGCTGAGTTACTCCAGCACTCTGTGAAACGTCACCTATCCATGTTCTCCACAGATGCTGCCTGACCCGCTGAGTTACCCCAGCACTCTGTGAATCGTCACCTATCCATGTTCTCCACAGATGCTGCCTGACCCGCTGAGTTACTCCAGCACTCTGTGAAACGTCACCTATCCATGTTCTCCACAGATGCTGCCTGACCCGCTGAGTTACTCCAGCACTCTGTGTCCTCAACCTGAAATGTTTGTCTATTTCTCACTACATGCACATAGCTGCCAATATATTTAACTAAAACTAAGCGACTTACCATAGCACATCCGGGGTAAACTCCTAACAAGTAGATCAGTCGGATCACCGATGCATTCAGTTCTTGAGTTTATTTGGCGACACTGAGACATACCAGAGAGAAACTTCTCACTACCATCCCCGGTTTAGTGGGGGCAGAAATATATGTGTATGTCCAATGCGGGCAGAAATATATGTGTATGGATTCCAAATATTTTTAGATTTCTATAGCATTAGTTGTACCGTGATTTTTCCAATGCTAGAGTTTATTCTGCCTCTGATTTGTGCTTGTGGTCACTATGTGTTATAATTTTGGTGTTCGGTTCCATAGGAAATGTTCCTGCCTTCTCTCTCCATGCCCTGCTTGGATCGTGAGTGAGAAACACCACTAGAGGGCAGAGTTTAGCTAACAACCCAATTTTTGTCAGGAGTTAGCCCTTGTGACTATCCACGCCGTCTCTATCAACACAGCGTAGAGTTTGAGAGGAATTATTAGCATCTTGAAATAGTTGGTAAGATGGAGGGGGCGGGTGGAAGGATGGAATTTCAAGAATATAATTAACAGACTCCCCTTTTGTAACCCATTCTGTCCTTGCACAATCCCTTTTCCTTTTGAATAACATTTTCTTTAACAGCAACATTCATAGAAACATAGAAAATAGGTGCAGGAGTAGGCCATTCAGCCCTTCGAGCCTGTACGCACCGCCATTCAATATGATCATGGCTGATCATCCAACTCAGTATCCTGTACCTGCCTTCTCTCCACACCCCCTGATCCCTTTAGCCACAAGGGCCACATCTAACTCCCTCTTAAATATAGCCAATGAACTGGCCTCAACTACCTTCTGTGGCAGAGAATTCCACAGATTCACCACTCTCTGTGTGAAAAAAAACGTTCTCATCTCGGTCCTAAAAGACTTCCCCCTTATCCTTAAACTGTGACCCCTTGTTCTGGACTCCCCCAACATCGGGAACAATCTTCCTGCATCTAGCCTGTCCAACCCCTTAAGAATGTTGTAAGTTTCTATAAGATCCCCCCTCAATCTTCTAAATTCCAGCGAGTACAAGCCGAGTCTATCCAGTCTTTCTTCATATGAAAGTCCTGCCATCCCAGGAATCAATCTGGTGAACCATCTCTGTACTCCCTCTATTCCCCCTCTTCGGCTTCCCATTATTATCATCACGCGGCTCCGTTTTGTTATAAACCTCGACAACAAGCCTTCCTTTCCAGCACGATCTACTTCTCAGTGTGCACCCTTGATATGTGAGAACATGGCTTCTATTAGAAACTCCTATTGCATTACACTCTGGGATCCCTTGTTTTGGAATTATCGAGCTAATGCCAAGGTTATTTTACGAGAACGTGAGGGGGAACAGCAACCGCAACATCACCCATCCTTTCCCCCCAGAGTTGCCGCTGAGTGACTCCAGCACTGTGTCTATCTCACTGATATGCAGTCTTAGTTTGCATTTGAAATTCCCTTTACCTTCCATCGTTTGACTCTTAATTTTTCCACTCGTGCCTCTAATTTTGGATCCGGTGTTCCTTTCACTATCGGTAAACCTTAAAATCCGGTTTAAACCTTAAACCATTCTCCAGCTCACCCTGGAATTGTCTGCTTTCCATTTCTGACTCATCAACCACAAATCTGAAGACAGTGAGGAATTCAAAATAACACTGTTTGCATTGCATTTTCACTCGATCACCAGAGGCCAAAGGCCCCGATGACATTAGATGGGGTAAAGTAACATAGTGATCAATCTGTGGTGACTAAGCTTTTTAAGTTTAGTTTATTGTCAGGTGTACCGAGGTACAGTGCAAAGCTTTTGTTGCGTACTAACCAGTCAACGGAAAGACAATGCATGATTACAATCGAGCCATTGACAGGGTACTGATACATGATAAAGGGAATAATGGAATAACGTTTAGTGCAAGGTAAAGTCCGATCAAAGATGGTCCACGGGCCTCTGATGAGGTAGATAGTAGTTCAGGACTGCTCTCTGGTTGTGGTAGGTCGGTTCAGTTGCCTGATAACCGCTGGGAAGAAACTGTCCCTGAATATGGAGGTGTGTGTCTTCATACTTCATACCTTTTGCCCGAGGGGAGAAGAGGGAGTGGCCAGGGTGCGACTCGTCCTTGATGATGCTGCTGGCCTTGCCGAGGCAGCGTTGAAGTATAAATGGAGTCGATGGAAAGGAGGTTGGTTTGTGTGATGGTCTGGGCTGTGTCCACAATTCTCTGCAATTTCTTGCGGTCTTGGATGGAGTTGTTCCCAAACCAAGTTGTGATGCATCCCGGTAAAATGCTTTCTCCGGCGCTTACAGGGGACTGCTGGCAATCCTGTGATTTGGAGTTATCGGGGAAGATTGCAGAGATCGAGCGTTATTTTCTTTACAAAGGACAACTCTTGGGGGTGGGCTGATGGAGCCCTGTATTGCGTACAGTTTTGGTCTCCTAATCTGAGGAAAGACATTCTTGCCATAGAGGGAGTACAGAGAAGGTTCACCAGATTGATTCCTGGGATGGCAGGACTTTCATATGAAGAAAGACTGGATAGACTAGGCTTGTACTCGCTGGAATTTAGAAGATTGAGGGGGGGATCTTATAGAAACTTACAAAATTCTTAAGGGGTTGGACAGGCTAGATGCAGGAAGATTGTTCCCGATGTTGGGGAAGTCCAGAACAAGGGGTCACAGTTTAAGGATAAGGGGGAAGTCTTTTAGGACCGAGATGAGAACGTTTTTTTTCACACAGAGAGTGGTGAATCTGTGGAATTGTCTGCCACAGAAGGTAGTTGAGGCCAGTTCATTGGCTATATTTAAGAGGGAGTTAGATGTGGCCCTTGAGACTAAAGGGATCAGGGGGTATGGAGAGAAGGCAGGTACTGGATACTGAGCTGGATGATCAGCCATGATCATATTGAATGGCGGTGCAGGCTCGAAGGGCCAAATAGCCTACTCCTGCACCTATTTTCTATGTTTCTATGTAAAATTATGAATGGGTTGGGCATGGCAGATGTGGCGTGAATCCAAAACCAGCCATAAATAGATGACAATAAATTAATTGGGGAACATGAGAATTTTCTTCATTCAGTTGTCAGTATGTGGAAATCATGACCTCAGGAAGTGGTTGGAATAAATAACTTGGATGCTTTCAACAGGAAATCAGATGAATACACGAGAGAAAACTGAATAGAAAGAAACGCAAAAAGCTGTGTTGTAACGGGAGATATATTTTGAGTACAAGAATATAAACAGAAACAGGAGGAAGTTGTCTGGTGAGATCACAGCTGAACCTGCACCTCAAGTTGATTCCCTGCACTGTTCTGATACCCAAATCTAGCGACCCCTATGTTACATAGGAGGAACAACACCTTATATTTCGCCTGGCAGCTTGCAGCCCAGTGGTATGAACAGAAGTATGACTTCTCCAACTTTAGATAGTTCCTCTGTCCCTCTCTTCCCCTCCCCTTCCCAGATCTCCCTCTATCTTCCCGTCTCCGCCTATATCCTTCCTTTGTCCCGCCCCCCCTGACATCAGTCTGAAGAAGGGTCTCGACCCGAAACGTCGCCCATTCCTTCTCTCCTGAGATGCTGCCTGTCCTGCTGAGTTACTCCAGCATTTTGTGAATAAATACCTTCTCTGTGTTACATAGACTCACTGATTGAGCATCCAGTATAGCAGAGTGCTCCATGGATTCAATGGGATACATAGCACAGAAATGATCCATTTTGACCCATGTCGGAAGTTCAGGATGCTCCTAAGATTTTCGCCTGCCTTGTTTCTGGGTGTGTCGAGCCAGGAATCTTTGACTTTGTGAAGGGATGATTACTGGGGTTTTACAGAGAGGCAGAGAGAGGGGGGGGGGTGGGAGGGTGGGGGGGAGGTGTTCAGCAGCATTGGCCATAGGGTGAGAGAGAGCAATGTAACGCACGTGGCAGAATAGTGGTTTAGTTGTTCAGGTCGTGGGTTTGCAATCCAAAAACCTGGCCCAAGTTCAGATCCCTCCACAGCACATGAGAATTTAAATTTTAATTCAAGATTTTTCTTAATGTAAACAAAAACGTCGTTTTATGGCCACTGCTTTTAAGACTTATTAGAAAGGCGAACTCCAGTCTTTTGCTGGAAATTGGACTTATAACCAGAAAATGCTGGAAAACACCCAGCAGGTCAGGCAGCATCTGTGGAGAGAAATGCAGAGATAGTGTTACAGGTTGGAGACCTTTTGAGTGTTTCCATCACTCTGATATTAAAGTCAACTGGTTCACTCTTGCCATTTAGTCCCTAGTGAGACCGCACCTGGAGTACTGTGTGCAGTTTTGGTCTCCAAATTTGAGGAAGGATATTCTTGCTATTGAGGGCGTGCAGCGTAGGTTTACTAGGTTAATTCCCGGAATGGCGGGACTGTCATATGTTGAAAGACTGGAGCGACTAGGCTTGTATACACTGGAATTTAGAAGGATGAGAGGAGATCTTATCGAAACGTATAAGATTATTAAGGGATTGGACACATTAGAGGCAGGAAACATGTTCCCAATGTTGGGGGAGTCCAGAACAAGGGGCCACAGTTTAAGAATAAGGGGTAGGCCATTTAGAACTGAGATGAGGAAAAACATTTTCAGTCAGAGAGTTGTGAATCTGTGGAATTCTCTGCCTCAGAAGGCAGTGGAGGCCAATTCTCTGAATGCATTCAAGAGAGAGCTGGATAGAGCTCTTAAGGATAGCGGAGTCAGCGGGTATGGGGAGAAGGCAGGAACGGGGTACTGATTGAGAATGATCAGCCATGATCACATTGAATGACGGTGCATACAGGCTCGAAGGGCCGAATGGCCTCCTCCTGCACCTATTGTCTATTGTCTATAAATTCTGCCATGATTGATGGTTCTGACCTCTGGCTGCTAGTCTGGTCATAACCCTCTTTTAAACATCGCCCCGTCAATGTTCCAGTTAAATTTATTGTGCTGTTGGAAGCAATGTTCCCAGTGTGAAGTGAAATTGCTGGCCATCTGTTTCCATTTATGCTCGTCATTTGTCCTGTTCCACGTAGAGTCATACAGTGTGGAAACAGGCCCTTCGGCCCAACTTGTCTATGCTGACCAAGATGCCCCATCTACGCTAGTCCCACCTTGGCCCATATCCCTCTAAGCCTTTCCTATCCACGTACCTGTCTTTTAAATGTTGTTATAGTCTCTGCTGCAAGTACTCTAACAATTCCTTCCCTCTGCCACCACTTTCTGAGTGACATTGTTGCCCCTCGGGTTCCTATTACATCGTTCCCCACTCACCTCAAACCTGTGCCCTCTGGTTCTTGACTTCCCTAGGGCGGCACGGTGGCACAGCGGTAGAGTTGCCGCCTTACAGCGAATGCAGCGCCGGAGACTCGGGTTCGATCCTGACTACGGGCGCCTTCTGTACGGAGTTTGTACGTTCTCCCCGTGACCTGCGTGGGTTTTCTCCGAGATCTTCGGTTTCCTCCCACACTCCAAAGACGTACGGGTAAGCAGGTTAATTGGCTGGGCAAATGTTTAAAAAAAGTGTCCCTAGTGGGTGTGGGATAGTGTTAGTGTGCGGGGATCGCTGGGCGGCACGGACCAGGTGGGCCGAAGGGCCTGTTTCTGCGCTGTATCTCTAAATCTAAATCTAAATCTACCCTGGCTCAATCTGATCCATTGGGCCTTGTTGGTGTTTTATGAATAGGACGCAAGAAATAGCTGCCAGCAAGGAATTTTCCGCAGGTATGGTTTGAACGGCTAAGATGTGGTGTCACAAAGCATAAAATGTACCACCTCTTCCTTTTCCACCATCTAGAGGCCGAACCAATTCTCCCATGGTTGGTGCATACTCAGTGGGATGAATGGCCTATTTCCATGCTCTGTGACTCAGGTGGAGATGAGGATGGGGAATAAGCTAAGGCGGGTGGGTGCATGGGGGAGAAATAGAGGAGGCAGAGAGAGAAAGGTGAATGGTGGAGATGTGAAGGGAGGGGAAAGAGTGCAGCAGAAATGAAGGAAGATGTGGGTCTTTGCCTCCCTCTCGCTCAGATCGGCGGGAAGCCTCCCTTAGTCTGCAGGCACCGGGATAGATGTGCTGCAGAATGACGGTGACCACAGTCAGAACCGTCAGAGCTGAGCCCTGGCGGAGGGCCACAGCAGAGGCTTGGCAAGGCCGAAGGTGGCCAATGTCCGCCATCACGAGCAGCAGATGCTGCCTGGGCTCTCTGGGGCTATTGGCTGCTGTTTCCTGTTTTCACACGCTGCAGTGGGACAGGCAGCCGTGGATTAGCCAGGACTGGAAACTGGTGTGGAAAGAGTGATTTGAAGTATCGGAATCATTTTGGATTCAATTCAGTCTTTTGGAAAAATATTTTTATTGAGATCCTCTTTGCCCTCAGAAGAGTGGGTCATTTACTGTAAAGAGCTGAGACTCCTGGAAGCCAAACACTTCAGCTGTGTTTCAGCGTGATTGTGGAGAATTTTACAACACTGCGTATATATTTTTTAAATAAATTAACTCTTTCGTGCTACACTTCAACTTGGTCACAGCTTAAGGATAAGGGGGAAGTCTTTTAGGACCGAGATGAGAAAACATTTCTTCACACAGAGAGTGGTGAGTCTGTGGAATTCTCTGCCACAGAAGGTAGTTGAGGCCAGTTCATTGGCTATATTTAAGAGGGAGTTAGATGTGGCCCTTGTGGCTAAAGGGATCAGGGGGTATGGAGAGAAGGCAGGTACGGGATACTGAGTTGGATGATCAGCCATGATCATATTGAATGGCGGTGCGTACAGGCTCGAAGGGCCGAATGGCCTACTCCTGCACCTATTTTCTATGTTTCGATGTTTCTATGTCTGTGCGTGCGAATTTTGAATGTTGTACTTGTATCTGTGAGCTCATTGCTGGCTTTGTGAATGTTTTATTTCCCAAACGTTTTAATTCAACACTTAGCTCACAGATTAGTGACGCGAGTGGACGATTTCTGGCTCTGTGCTCTCCCTTGAAATAGTCCCGCTGAGAATCCTCCTTCCACTCAACAGGCCCATGATGGTCAGAGATTGATTCATGAATTGGGCCCGATATGAAGGGCGATACTTGGCACAATCGAGGCACTTGGCAGACAAAATAAACCCTGGACCCCAATTCCCAGTGCCATCCACGTCAAACCTCGTCTCCTGATCACAACTGTGATCGAGCAACTCATGAACAAGTCCCGATTGTACCCTGGGGATTTCTGCAGGTGGCCAGCCCTTGGTTTCAGCTGATGAGGTTAAAGAAGGTTTGAAGGAAAGTCAGGGCTTTTCTGTCGGGAAAAGGCAAGGAAGTTTGGTCCTTTTGTCAAAACTTTCTCCCTGTAATCTTTATGAGTCTCTCCAATTCAGCCCATTTTATTGACATTCAATTTAACCGCTCCACTCTCGGTGACTTGCTTTCAGATGCCTGGTCCCCAAACTCAGGAACACTCTCCCTGCCCTTCCCCATCTCTCTCCCCTCTCTCCCCTCTCTCCCCTCTCCTCCTCCCTCCTCTCTCCTCTCTCCCTCTCTCCCCCCTCTCCCCCTCTCCCCCTCTCCCCCTCCCTCCCCCCTCCCCCCCTCCCCCCCTCCCCCTCCCCCCTCCCCCCTCCCCCCTCCCCCCTCCCCCCTCCCCCCTCTCCCCTCTCCCCTCTCCCCTCTCCCCTCTCCCCTCTCCCCTCTCCCCTCTCCCCTCTCCCCTCTCCCCTCTCCCCTCTCCCCTCTCCCCTCTCCCCTCTCCCCTCTCCCCTCTCCCCTCTCCCCTCTCCCCTCTCCCCTCTCCCCTCTCCCCTCTCCCCTCTCCCCTCTCCCCTCTCCCCTCTCCCCTCTCCCCTCTCCCCTCTCCCCTCTCCCCTCTCCCCTCTCCCCTCTCCCCTCTCCCCTCCCCCCTCTCTCCTCTCCCCTCTCCCCTCTCCCCTCCCCCCTCCTCCCTCCTCCCTCTCTCCCTCCTCCTGCCACTCTCTCTCTCTCCTCCCTCCCCCCTCCCCCCTCCCCCCTCCCCCCTCCCCCCTCCCCCCTCTCCCTCTCCCTCTCCCTCTCCCTCTCCCTCTCCCTCTCCCTCTCCCTCTCCCTCTCCCTCTCCCTCTCCCTCTCCCTCTCCCTCTCCCTCTCCCTCTCCCTCTCCCTCTCCCTCTCCCTCTCCCTCTCCCTCTCCCTCTCCCTCTCCCTCTCCCTCTCCCTCTCCCTCTCCCTCTCCCTCTCCCTCTCCCTCTCCCCTCCCCCCTCCCCTCTCCCCCTCTCCCCCTCCCTCCTCCCCTCTCCCCCTCTCCCTCCCTCCTCCCTTCTCCTGCCACTCTCTCCTCCCTCCTCTCTCCCTCTCTCCCTCCTCCTGCCACTCTCTCCTCCTCCTCCCTCCTCCTGCCACTCTCTCCTCCTCCCTCCTCCTGCCACTCTCTCCTCCCTCCTCCCTCCTCCCTCCTCTCTCCCTCTCCTCCTGCCACTCTCTCCTCCTCCTCCCTCCTCCTGCCACACTCTCCTCCTCTCTCCCTCTCCCCCCTCCTCCTCCTCCTCCCGCCTTTCTCTCCTCTTTCATCTGCCTGAGCGTTCTCGGGAACCCCGTCTGCCTCTCTTCTCTTCCCTCATTCAGGAACCTTTTTAAAGCCCAAATCTGTGACTGAGCCTTTGGGCCGCTGCCCTCATCCTCAGTCTGCCTTGGTAGCAACTTCTGTCTGATAATTGTATCATGTAAACACGAGTGACTCTTCCAGGACTGGGAGAGGCCAGAGCAAATTCCCAGCAACCCAGATAGATCGTAATTTTTAAAAAAAACTTTTAACTTCTAATCTTCTGTGAATAAAATGAATTACAAGCTCGAGAGCTGCAGGTATTAGGTCGACTGTAGATTTTGTGTGACCCGGCCCTTAAAAGGAGAGGGTCAAACCACTTTCCCCATTGTCTCGCAAATGTTAATCTGATTACTAACCGTTCTGAATATTAGCCTGCGCCGACCAACAAGAGTGAATGTCGCAGTTAAACTTATTAAGTATTCTTTTGGCCGTGTGCCCACTTTAATGGTCTCTGTGTTAAGAATTTGTGAATCACTCCTCAGTGGGACTTTAACTCCATCGTACATGAGTTATGATTGATGCTTTTGAGTATTGGTGTGGAACGGTTTCGTGAAATGTTATACACTTTAATAAACCGCATACTTGTGCCCACTTCATCAAGGCCCACACTGTTTCACAGGGAGAGCTTGATGTGCTGTCAAAGCCTCCTGGTGCTGGCTGTAATGCTTTTTCTTCCTTAATGAAGATTAAGGATGTTAATGCTTTTCTCTCTAAGTTGAGCATTGTTACCTTGTCTCTACGATAGTGGCAGCGTAAGCGATGGCTTGGATTAAACATTATTTTACTTGTTTAAATAAGATCTTGGATGTTTGGTTTGCTTTTAAAAAAAACAAAACATGTTTCGGAGCCAAAGTTGACAATGGCGGGCTGACCTTCCAAAGTGTTGCCAAGGAGACGACAGGTTATCGCTGAACATTGAGAGCCGGAGGTGAGACTTCTGCAGACAGAGATTAGCTTTCACAAGACAGCCTGCCCCGGCTCTTGCTCCCCACCACTTCTCAAGGCCCCAGATGGACCCCTGCTGTCAGATACCATGTCTACACCCAGCCCCTCTGGCTTGCCAACATGAAGACCCAGTTGCAGTTGTACAGGGCCCTAGTGAGACCGCACCTGGAGTACTGTGTGCAGTTGTACAGGGCCCTAGTGAGACCGCACCTGGAGTACTGTGTGCAGTTGTACAGGGCCCTAGTGAGACTGCACCTGGAGTACTGTGTGCAGTTTTGGTCTCCAAATTTGAGGAAGGATATTCTTGCTATTGAGGGCGTGCAGCGTAGGTTTACTAGGTTAATTCCCGGAATGGCGGGACTGTCGTATGTTGAAAGACTGGATCGACTAGGCTTGTATACACTGGAATTTAGAAGGATGGGAGGGGATCTTATCGAAACGTATAAGATTATTAAGGGGTTGGACATGTTAGAGGCAGGAAACATGTTCCCAATGTTGGGGGAGTCCAGAACAAGCAGCCACAGTTTAAGAATAAGGGGTAGGCCATTTAGAACGGAGATAAGGAAAAACTTTTTCAGTCAGAGAGTTGTGAATCTGTGGAATTCTCTGCCTCAGAAGGCAGTGGAGGCCAATTCTCTGAATGCATTCAAGAGAGAGCTAGATAGAGCTCTTAAGGATAGCGGAGTCAGGGGGTATGGGGAGAAGGCAGGAACGGGGTACTGATTGAGAATGATCAGCCATGATCACATTGAATGGCGGTGCTGGCTTGAAGGGCCGAATGGCCTCCTCCTGCACTTATTGTCTATTGTCTATCCACAGCCCTACCTTCCCATCCCACTGATACCAACGGCTCAGGCTGAACCAAAGGGTCTGTAAATCTGCCGTGCCATGATAGGTTGCTGCCATGTTCACATGTGAACCTTTTCTGCTCTCCCGGGAGGATGTGAGAAATCTCATAGACCTCGACCCACAGTCCTAGCCGGCATTCAAAAGTCAAGAGTACATCGTCTAGTTATCACATTGCTGTCTGTGGGAAGGTTTTGTACACGCTACTTGTATGTCTTCTACCTTGCAGCAATGACTATGTTGTCAGAGTCCTCTTTACTATGTTGACCTGCTGTTGGTTTTCAGAGCATGAGAAAACAGGTCAGGAGTAGACCACATGGCCTCTCAAACCTGCCCTGCCGTTCAGTTCGACCGTGAGTGAATATCTACAAACTGCACGTGCTGGAAATCTGAAACAAAAACAGAAAATACTGGACAGACTCAGCAGGTCAGGCAGCAACTGTGGAGAGAGAAACGGTCAACGTTTCGATGAAGCCTTGCAGCCACTCTTCTGTGCCAATGAATTCCACAGATTCACCACCCTCTGGCTAAAGAAATTCCTCCTTATCTCCTTTCTAAAGTATGTTCTTTTATTCTGAGGCTGTGCCCTCTGGTCATGTAGATACTGATTTTTAGATTTAGAGATACAGCGCGGAAACAGGCCCTTCGGCCCACCGGGTCCGCGCCGCCCAGCGATCCCCGCGCACTAACACTATCCTACACACACTAGGGACATTTTTTACATTTACCCAGTCAATGAACCTACATACCTGTACGTCTTTGGAGTACGTCTTTGGAGTCTTTCTCCAGAGATGCTGCCTGACCCACTGAGTTACTCCAGCATTTTGTGTCTAACCTCAATTTTCCGTTTGGGTAGCTTACAACCCAACGGTATGATAATTGAATTCTCCAATTTCAAGCCTGTTTCGCCCACCCCCCGCCTCAGTGTGCACAGTTCTCCCACGAACTCCAACCACACTGAACACCATGCTCCTCTTCCCTCATCCATTCGCTCATCTCCATCTCCAAGCCGTCCATTTCCCTCTAACCCCCCCTCTTCCACCTCCAATCCCCTTCCACTCATCCCTCCCGCCGGCATACACCTCTCTCCTCTCTCCTGACATTCTTTTGTCTCCTTTCATTTCAGTACGGGACACACTCCCCGAGCGAGACCCCTTGTAAATACCGACACTCCCCAGGGACCCCCTGTAAATACTGACACACCTCCCCGGGACCCCTTGTAAATACCGACACTCCCCAGGGACCCCCTGTAAATACTGACACACTCCCCGGGACCCTTGTAAATACCGACACTCCCCAGGGACCCCCTGTAAATATTGACACACTCCCCCGGGACCCATTGTAAATACCGACACTCCCCAGGGACCCCCTGTAAATATTGACACACTTCCCGGGACCCCCTGCAAATACTGACACACTCCCTGGCGATGCCCTGGAAATACTAGCAAGGGAATGGACTGAATGGCCTGTTTCTGCAGTGCTAGTGCTTTGTAAGTCTAAGTGCAATGGGTGCATAAAATTGAACTCTGCGGTGATTGCAGAGAGCCTCAGATAAGGTTTCAGGAAGTGACTGCAAATGATTTCATACTGCTTGCGATTGTGATGAGAAACGACAGTCTCTAAACATTTCAGGGGTTGTCCACCTCCAGCGACTGGGTGGACCAGACCACGTAACAGGACTGTTTTGTTTAAACTTTCGGAATGTTGAAGTGCACAGGCAATGACTTGTAAAACTGTTCTGTTCGAAGCTAAAAGATTTTAAGATCCAGTTTGTTTTCCGTGGCCAATAAAAAAGCCTCCTTGTTCATGCATACCATGTTGCTTTTGGCAATCTGGCCCAACCAAATGAGATTTGTATGTTAAACTGCTCCACGGCACATTGATTTAACAGCTAATAAAGGGGAGAGAAAGTATTTTAATGTCCACGGTGGTCAAGTCCTTCTGATGCAAAGGATAAAGTTTCTTTCAAAAAATATGTCAAATTGTGAAATGCTTTCTTTAGAATAAAAAAGATTTTGAGGAATGTAAATGGAGAGATCAGGATTATGAAAGATTTAACTCAGGGAATAGTTGTTAAGACTTCAGATATCAAGGAATAAGGGAGAGACGAGAGATAAAAATCAATCCAAGAAAGAATTCTAGAGAACGGGAGTTCAAATACAAATACTGTGGACGTTGAAAATATCAAATAAAATGAAATGTTGGAATGGTTCGCAGGTTATGAAAGGAAACTGAATTGAATCTTGAACCATGTGTCTCTCTCTGCAGATGCTGTCCGAACTGCTGAGTATTTCCATAGGGACTTAAGCAAAAGAAGCAGGGGTGTCCCATTCAGCCATTCAATATGATTGTGGCTGATCTTTTACCTTTCATCTCCTTTCCAAGCCTTCTTGATCTCTTGCTCTACAAGAGGGCACCCAGGGTTATAGACAATAGGTGCAGGAGGAGGCCATTCGGCCCTTCGAGCCTGTACGCACCGCCATTCAATGTGATCATGGCTGATCATTCTCAATCAGTACCCGTTCCTGCCTTCTCCCCATACCCCCTGACTCCACTATCCTTAAGAGCTCTATCTAGCTCTCTCTTGAATGCATTCAAAGAATTGGCCTCCACTGCCTTCTGAGGCAGAGAATTCCACAGATTCACAACTCTCTGACTGAAAAAGTTTTTCCTCATCTCCGTTCTAAATGGCCTACCCCTTATTCTTAAACTGTGGACCCTTGTTCTGGACTCCTCCAACATTGGGAACATGTTTCCTGCCTCTAACGTGTCCAACCCCTTAATAATCTTATACGTTTCGATAAGATCTCCTCTCATCCTTCTAAATTCCAGTGTATACAAGCCTAGTCGCTCCAGTCTTTCAACATATGACAGTCCCGCCATTCCGGGAATTAACCTAGTAAACCTACGCTGCACGCCCTCAATAGCAAGAATATCCTTCCTCAAATTTGGAGACCAAAACTGCACACAGTACTCCAGGTGCGGTCTCACTAGGGCCCTGTACAACTGCAGAAGGACCTCTTTGCTCCTATACTCAACTCCTCTTGTTAGGACCTCTTTGCTCCTATACTCAACTCCTCTTGTTTCCTCTACTCAATTCCTCTTGTTGAGGAGTTCATGGTAAAAGTAGAACACAAAGTGCTGGAGTAACTCAGCGGGTCAGGCAGTTTAGTTGAGTTTATTGTCACGTGTACCGAGGTACAGTGAAAAGCTTTTGTTGCGTTCTGTCCAGTCAGCAGAAAGACAATACATGATTACAATCGAGCTATTACAGTGTATAGATACATGATAAGGGAATAACGTTTAGTGCAAGGTAAAGCCAGCAAAGTCCGATCAAGGGTAGGCCAAGGGCCACCAATGAGGTAGATAGTAGTTCAGCACTGCTCTCTGGTTGTGGTAGGATGATTTAGTTGCCTGAATACAGCTGGGAAGAACCTGTCACTGAATCTGGAAATGTGCGTTTTCACACTTCTGTACCTTTTGCCCCGATGGTTTGTGTGAATGCTCTGGGCTGCGTCCACAATTTGCTGCATTTTCTTGTGGTCTTGGGTGGAGCTGTTCCCAAACCAAGCTATGATGCGTCCTGATAAAATACTTTCCATGGCGTATCAGTAGAAGTTGGTGAGAGTTGTGAGGGACATGCCGAACTTCCCATGTCCTCTAACTTCCCAAAGCCTTCTAAGGAAGTAGAGGCGTTTGGTGTGTGCTTTCTTGGTCGTTGCTTCAATATGGGATGGTCCAGGAGAAGTTGTTGGTGATATTGACTCCGAGGAACTTGAAGTTTTCAACCATCTCTACTTCGGCACAGCCAATGCAAACTGGGGTATGTGTACCTCTTCGCTTCCTGGAGACAGAGATGGGTGGATTATTTTGGATACGAAAATAATTAGAGGGTAAGGGGGCAATTGTAGAAAGGTGTCCTGAGGGAAAATATCAGCCATGAATGGTATGCAAGTGACCACGTGGCTCCATCCCTGCTTGTATTTCTTACTTTCTAGGTCTGGCTTTTAAAGTGGGAAGGGAGGGCTCTTGGAGGGATGATGCATGAGGGAATGATGTGTTAGGAGATGACACCAGCACAGCATGGCTCCAAAGCCATGAATGCAAACAAAATGGACCACCAGCATCAACGGATAAAACACTGAACAAGTGACAAGTGAGCCTAGCTGTTCAGGACCAGGCCACGCTAGTGCACAACATTAATGGTGACAGATTTAAGGTACGGTGTGCTCGAAGTTTGGAAAGAACAGAAGGGGAAAGTTCAGCACTTGATATGATCACAATACACAGTGCTTTGGCAGCATGCCAACAAAATAGCATCTTGTTCCCATTGAGTGGAGTGCTGTGTGCGATTGTACTCGCCGAGTCTCAGACAGCATTAACTGATTCTGTGCGTCATCCCATGAGTTTGATAACTGCCTGTCTGTCCTGGGAATGTGGCCACAATCTCCGTCATTAAAACTGTAACATCCCCTGGTCTTCTGGTTGGGATTCAGATGTTCAGGGGCAAAGTGGTGCTTAAGATGACGATGCTTTTAATGCCAGCAATCACTGATAGCTTCAGCCACCGACATGATTAGCTTTGCACAATGCCAGCAATCACTGATAGCTTCAGCCACCGACATGATTAGCTTTGCACAAATAATGCTCTTCAACCCATCTAGTTTTACAGGCTAGTAAACCCTGCTCCCTTTAAGTTCCAGCGTCCGGCTGCTTTTTTTAAAAGTGATCCTGCCAATAGACAATAGACAATAGGTGCAGGAGGAGGCCATTCAGCCCTTCAAGCCAGCACCGCCATTCAATGCGATCATGGCTGATCACTCTCAATCAGTACCCCATTCCTGCCTTCTCCCCATACCCCCTCACTCCGCTATCATTAAGAGCTCTATCCAGCTCTCTCTTGAAAGCATCCAACGAACTGGCCTCCACTGCCTTCTGAGGCAGAGAATTCCACACCTTCACCACTCTCTGACTGAAAAAGTTCTTCCTCATCTCCGTTCTAAATGGCCTACCCCTTATTCTTAAACTGTGGCCCCTTGTTCTGGACTCCCCCAACATTGGGAACATGTTTCCTGCCTCTAATGTGTCCAATCCCCTAATTATCTTATATGTTTCAATAAGATCCCCCCTCATCCTTCTAAATTCCAGTGTATACAAGCCCAATCGCTCCAGCCTTTCAACAGTGTATTGTTTTTATAATGTGAGATTATAAAATCATGGCAGTAAGGGTGACCTGTTTGTCTTTGAACGGGGAACGCTAAATCAGCATGCATGTTTATAGTAAGTCATTTGGAAGGAAAATAGGAATGCAGGAGGGTCTGGAATAGAGAAACAGGGCGTTGTTGCTGCACCAGCACAGAGTGGCGGCGAGACCACACCTGGAGAACTGCCGAGTGCGGATGTCTTCGTGTCAGGAGGGAGATATTTTTTGCGTTGGAGGCGCTGCAATGAAGGGTTTGCCCGGTGAAATAATAACATTGATTCGCGGGACAGGGCGAAACTGGACCACAGCCTGGTTTATATTTGAGCACGTGTCACACAGAGCCACAACTGGGCTGCTTCTTTGCACATCTGTTGCAAGTTCTGCAAGGGCATATGCTGGGACAGCATGACCAATATTTTGTCCAGTTATGATGAACCTCCCAGCGCTCCCTCTGCACTGCATGTTAAACATTTGTTGCGAGTGATACCACTGTCTGGACCAATTGGAGCTGTCTGTCTTTTTTTTTTTCTTTTTCCCCCCACAGTTTAAGTAATTGTTTGCAGGTTATACAGTTTGCCCCAAGAGAAACGAGGAGAGAGAGAGAGAGAAGGAGAGAGAGAAGGAGAGAGAGAGAAGGAGAGAGAGAGAAGGAGAGAGAGAGAAGGAGAGAGAGAGAGAGAGAGAGAGAGAGAGAGAGAGAGAGAGAGAGAGAGAGAGAGAGAGAGAGAGAGAGAGAGAGAGAGAGAGAGAGAGAGAGAGAGAGAGAGAGAGAGAGAGAGAGAGAGAGAGAGAGAGAGAGAGAGAGAGAGAAAAAAAACTTGCTATTGAGTTTAAATACTCGCTGCATGCCGTCATCTTTTGTCCTTTGAAAACCCAATGTTGATTGATCGGCTTGTTATGAAATCTGAAGTGCAGCCCAGCTGAAGTTTTCGAGCCAGTGAGATGAGACTGGCTCCTTGCGAGGACTGTTGACATCTGTTTGTGAGACAGGGAACAGCAACATCTGTACCCCCCCCCCCCCCCCACCTCCACATCTGGCAATCCCGCCTTCTGCTGCGATGGTGTTCAACGCGTCAACTGGGCTCGCGCTCTTCCAGTGAGGGGGGGGGCCGTAAAAGCCATCAGCCCGCAGGAGAGAGCTGCATGGGCTGTTCTATAAGCCTCGATTGCTGCGGGAAGGAGCTTTGCGGACCCCCAGATGAACCCACGAAGAAGAAAGAAGAGAAAATGAGGCTTACAAAGGTACTTCAGACCATCCGCTGTCAGCGTGTGTTGTTGCATTGGAAGAGAGTGTGTGAGCGCTCTGTATGTATGCACATTGTGTGACATTGCTGTCGTAAGTGCTGGGGCAGTTCGGATATGGAGCATGCCCCGGCACAATTGAAGCTCTTTTAGTCTCTGTTGACTTTGTTTTTGTTTCACTTCTTAGTGCACGCTGTTGTTTTTGTTTTGCTGTTTCACTCAGTGCGAGCGAGGAGTTTGGGACCAAAGTTCAAGTAACTGAAATTTGTGTTTTGTTTTCCTTCCATTGAGTCGTTAATGTTTTATTTCCCGAGAATTTGCAACATGCGATTTAAAGAAAACATATCACGGAGCAGAAAGTGACAGGAAAGGGGAGTATTCTGTGGGACAGTTTTTTTTTAAAAAGGCACGTTGCCTGGTTAAATAAATCTAAAAAAATGTCCTGCCGTTTATTTGTTGCAATGATTGTCACATGCACGTCGTGTCATCCATCGTATTCAACGCTTGGCAAAACTTATTTTTGTTTTGTTTTGGCCTGCGGATGGGCGAGTGAGGGGAGGCGCCCATTTGTGGGACTGGCAGAGTAGTTGGACTTGGACAATCCCGCCGAAACCAACCTGATCTCCCGGTGGCTCAGCACTTCAACTCCCCCTCCCATTCCCAGTCTGACTGTCAGAGTGAGGCCCAGCACAAATTGGAGGAACAGCACCTCATATTTCACTTGGGCAGCGGTATGAATATTGACTTCTCCAACTTCAAGTAACCCTTGCTTTCCCTCTCTCTCTCCATCCCTCCCCACTCCCAGTTCTCCCACCAGTCCGACTGTCCCCATGATTAAAATTTACCTTCGTTGCCACCTTCCCCTAGCTAACAATGATCTATTTTACATTTCCCTTGAAATTCATTCCCTTTGATGTTTCGTTTTTCAAACATCTTCCTTATCTCTGTGTCTTACACTTCCTTATCTCTGTGTCTTCCTCTCCCATGACTCTCAGTCCGAAGAAAGGTATCGACCCGAAAGACACCCATTCCTTCTCTCCAGAGATGCTGCCTGACCCGCTGAGTTACTCCAGCACTCTGTGAAACGTCACCTATCCATGTTCCCCACAGATGCTGCCTGACCCGCTGAGTTACTCCAGCACTTTGTGAAACGTCACCTATCCATGTTCTCCACAGATGCTGCCTGACCTGCTGAGTTACTCCAGCATTTTGTGTCAATAGACAATAGGTGCAGGAGGAGGCCATTCGGCCCTTCGAGCCAGCACCGCCATTCAATGTGATCATGGCTGATCACTCTCAATCAGTACCCCGTTCCTGCCTTCTCCCCATACCCCCTGACTCCGCTATCCTTAAGAGCTCTATCTAGCTCTCTCTTGAATGCATTCAGAGAATTGGCCTCCACTGCCTTCTGAGGCAGAGAATTCCACAGATTCACAACTCTCTGACTGAAAAAGTGTCTATCTTTGGACAATCCTTGCATGGCTGTGAAACGGAATGGGAGGCACGGAGGGAGCTCTCGGTTCTATAATACCAACCCAAGGAAATATTGCATCGAAGAAACACACCTCTGTTTTATGCTGCCTATCCAACAGCAGGAGCATAAAAGCAACAACGTCCGTGTGTGTTATCGCGGATTGAGATTTGATTATTGGCAAATAAGCTTTTCCAGTTGCAGTTACTGAGCTCCTCAAATCATCCTGGCATGCGCTGCCTTTGATGTCAGGAGGCCGCAGATTTCTGATACATGGAAAGTACCCAGCCTAGTTTTATTGCCTAGGGAGGTGCTGACTTTAGGTGCACTCTGGAGGATAGGAAGGTGCCGAGGGCCGCGACGTTGGAAGGGCGCAGTTAACCTCCACAGATGCTGTCCATTTCTTCTCTGCTGGCTGGGTTACTCCAGCACTTTGTGTTTTGCCCAATCTTTTGGGGAGGTTTGGTTCTTCCAGGACGTTTAGCACGGGGTGCCTCGTAGCAAGGTGAAGCCCCTTTCTAAGCGCGCTCAATGGGGGAGCCGATGTTCGCACAGCAAGATCCCAGTGTAGCACTGGGATTATTCCATTCAGGACACTGAGCGATGAATATTGACCATGACTCCAGGGAATCCCCCTTCCCCGCCTTTTTCAGAGCAGTGGCGTGGGATGTTTTCTCACCACTGTAAGGCCCTGGGTTTAATGTGAAATTAAAGCAGAAATGCTGGAGATACTCAACAGGTCATCATTAGAAATTGGTTTAATGTCTTTGGGCGCCACCTCCAACAGTTGTGAGACTGCTCAGTCAGCCTAGACTCTCACACTAAAAGTTGGAGTAACTCAGCAGGTCGGGCAGCATCTCTGAGGAAAAAAAGGAATAGGTGACGTTTAACATGAAGAAGGGTCTTGACCCGAAACGTCACCTATTCCTTTTCTCCAGAGATGTTGTCTGAGCTGCTGAGCTTTTTGTGTCTGTTTTCGGTTTAAACCAGCATCTGCCGTTCCTCCCCACACACTCATCTTTGGAACCCTGTTCGCTTGCGTGGAACCCGAACCCACAACCTTCGGACTTGGAAGGCAGGAGGGAGTGAGTGATCGATCTGCCGAGCTGCATAAAAAAATAATAGGGAGTGTAAAATATGTTGCTGGCTGTTGCTTCATGTTTTGGGAACGTTGCCCCTCCCAGCCCTGCACCTCTGGTCAGTGGCACACCAGTTGGAGTAGCATTGGCCAGCCAACCACTGATGCTGTACGTAGGCCAAAAGGCATAGTAGCCACATTCCATGCCAAACATTGGGTAATATCTGCTTTTCTGCAGATCAGGGGCTGCCTACAGATAACATTCTGCCTGAAATCAGAATACCTGAAGGTGCTGAAAATCCTCAGTAGGTCAGACAACATCAGTGCAAAGTAACAGAGGTGCGGCCAATGTGCTGGAGGAAGTCAGCGGGTCAGACAGCATCTGCGGAAGGAATGGACAGTTTTGGGTTGGGACCCTTTCTCAGTCCGAAGACTGAAGAAGGATCCTGACTTCAAAACATGGTCAGTCCATTCCCTCCACAGTCGTGCCTGATCCGCTGAGTTCCTCCAGCACTTTGTGTTTAGCTCAAGATTCCAGCTCTGGTGTCTCGACCTTTCATCTGAAATGGTGAAAGAAACACAAGCTCTGACAGAAGCTCATCAATCGGAAATGGTAACTGTGCCTCCCCTCCCCTCCCCCGCAAGGTGCTGCCTGACCTGCTGCGTACTTGCACCAGCATCAGTAAAACCAAATTAACAGCTCACCGTCCCTTTTCTGTATAAGAAAATAACTGCAGATGCTGGTACAAATCGAAGGTATTTATTCACAAAATGCTGGAGTAACTCAGCAGGTCAGGCAGCATCTCGGGAGAGAAGGAATGGGTGACGTTTCGGGTCGAGACCCTTCTTCAGACTGATGTCAGGGGGGGCGGGACAAAGGAAGGATATAGGTGGAGACAGGAAGATAGAGGGAGAACTGGGAAGGGGGAGGGGAAGAGAGGGACGGAGGAACTATCTAAAGTTGGAGAAGTCGATGTTCATACCACTGGGCTGCAAGCTGCCCAGGCGAAATATGAGGTGCTGTTCCTCCAATTTCCGGTGGGCCTCACTATGGCACTGGAGGAGGTCCATGACAGAAAGGTCAGACTGGGAATGGGAGGGGGAGTTGAAGTGCTCGGCCACCGGGAGATCCATTTGGTTAATGCGGACCGAGCGCAGGTGTTGAGAGAAGCGATCGCCGAGGCTGCGCTTGGTTTCGCCGATGTAAATAAGTTGACATCTAGAGCAGCGGATGTAATAGATGAGGTTGGAGGAATTGCAGGTGAACCTTTGTCTCACCTGGAAAGACTGTTTGGGTCCTTGGATGGAGTTGAGGGGGGAGGTAAAGGGACAGGTGTTGCATCTCGTGCGGTTGCAGGGGATGTAGGTGGGATCTTCCTGTGCCTGCATTGACTGCCACATTTTCCACATTGCAATGGCGACTGTTGGCCATGGAGGGGCTTGGAGCATTTTAAAAAGGACATGAAAGGCGTTATAGAAATGCAAGTCGGTCCTACTTTATTCTTACTTTATATAATCCCAATTTTGTGCTGGCAGATGCCAGCAGGAAATGACTGGTTTCCTTCTTTTCTTTTAACTTTTTTGTTTGCCATGTCGTCAAACTTTGCCGATGTAACGCCTGAAGTCAGGATCGACATCCTGTATTCCAACCTATCTCCTGTGGCAGAATGCCAAGTGCCGATCTCTAGGTGGACCAGGGCCACAGATGTAATTCAATCTGCCTTCGGATTCAACTGTGTTTGCTCTTTTTTTGTATTTCCATTCCAAAGCTCTTATGTTTTCTTTTATGATGGGACCATTCCATGTACATTTGTCACATCACAACGGGCATCCTCTATGCACCAGTGGCACTGCAGCGCCTTCTTTAGCAGGATAGTTTCACTGCAGCGTGACTGATAGACACTGACAGTTTCCATATTAAGTGTATTCGCCAGTTGCAATGAACAATCTTCACGGGAAATGCATAAAACGTGTTGCAAAGCAGCAGCTCCCAGCTCGGCATGTGCCAAAGATCACAAGGGCACTGTGGGTTTACTGCTTGCTATTGAGGTTTATTATTGAGGTAGAAGAACGTTCACAAGAAGTTAAAGTAAATAAAAACTCGGGTCCCAAAGAATGCAGGGGACAACCCCAAACTCCTCAATGGGGAAAGCTCATTAGGCCTTCATAGGGGTGGGGAGGAGGTGTGTGCATATGTTAACAAGTGTGAACAAGTGGGCATTTCATTTGGGAGGGTAGGGAGCCACTGCGGCGGAGTGCAGACGGTGATTTCACTTTCAACATATAGTGTGTGTTTATTGCCGTGAATATCCCAAGCTGATTTCACACTTCTGCAAGGACATAGTTTATTTGAAACGGTTGTCACAGGCCATGCTAATCATTAGTATTGATTCCTTGTGTTGACCTGATTCAAGCCATGCACTGACTGTGCCTGATGGGAATTCTGCAGACTACAAAAGAACTTTCCCCAGCCTCTTGCACCTTCAGGGGAGTGTCTGCCACTTATAAAGTGGTACAGTGTGATTGGACTCTTTCTGAAAATGGGAGGTTGTTTCCAAATAACATGCATAGAACATGGAACAGTATAGCACAGGAACAGACCCTTCGGCCCACAATGTCCGTGCCAAACATGATGCCAAGTTAAACTAATCTCCCCTACCTGAACATGATCCATATCCCTCCTTTCCCTCCATATCCATGCGCCATCCATTACTAGGTTAATTCCCGGAATGGCAGGACTGTCATATATTGAAAGACTGGAGCGACTAGGCTTGTATACACAGGAATTTAGAAGGATGAGAGGAGATCTTATCGAAACGTATAAGATTATTAAGGGGTTGGACACGTTAGAGGCAGGAAACATGTTCCCAATGTTGGGGGAGTCCAGAACAAGGGGCCACAGTTTAAGAATAAGGGGTAGGCCATTTAGAATGGAGATGAGGAAAAACTTTTTCAGTCAGAGAGTTGTAAATCTGTGGAATTCACTGCCTCAGAAGGCCGTGGAGGCCAATTCTCTGAATGCATTCAAGAGAGAGCTAGATAGAGCTCTTAAGGATAGCAGAGTCAGGGGGTATGGGGAGAAGGCAGGAACGTGGTACTGATTGAGAATGATCAGCCATGATCACATTGAATGGCAGTGCTGGCTCAAAGGGCTGAATGGCCTCCTCCTGCACCTATTGTCTATCGCCTATCTAAAAGTCTCTTAAATGCCACGATCGTATCTGCCTCCACCACAACCTCTGGCAGCGTGTTCCTGGCACCCGTCACCCTCTGTAAAAAAAAAACTTGCCCCGTACATCTCCTTTAATGTTTGCCCCTCTCACCTTAAAGCTGTGCCCTAAAGATGAAGCTTCTGACTGCCTACCCTATCTCTCCCCTCAGTCTCCGATGCTCTGAAAGGGCTTTGTGTGGCTTCTGTCCAACCTTGTCTGGACATGGGGATACAGACACAGCTCAGCGAGAGTGCTGCCTGCATCGTACAGGGGATGGTAATGGCCAGCGTTGGTGTGCACCTGTGTTACAATCCGGATTTCCCTTTTATGGTCAAGTGGAACTTGGTGAGAAAACATCAGGCAGAAATGCATGCAAATTTCTAACCTGTACATTGAGATAAACTACTTTGTGCACTAAGCAAACACCTAGTTATCCAGCACCGCAAACAGCAAATCTACCTGGACACGCAAGGATTTATCAGACCTGTGCACAATCAACACCTACATCAGCCACTTACATTTATTACTGATATTGGAGACATGCACTAATCAGTTTGTCTTGGGTGTGTTAACTGCAAGACTGCACTAACTGCCCCTCCCAAATCGGTGACCTCCACCATCGATAAGGGGAGCTTCAGGTGCATGGGAATACCACCCCTGAAATGTTTCTCTCTGTGTCTCTCACTGGAGTTCTATTACTCCTTTCCATTGATTTTTTTTTTAGATTTAGAGATACAGCGCGGAAACAAGCCCTTCGGCCCACCGAGTCCGCGCCGCCCAGCGATCCCCGCACATTAACACTATCCTACACACACTAGGGACAATTTTTACATTTGCCCAGCCAATTAACCTACATACCTGCACGTCTTTGGAGTGTGGGAGGAAACCGAAGATCTCGGAGAAAACCCACGCAGGTCACGGGGAGAACGTACAAACTCCGTACAGACGGCGCCCATAGTCAGGATCGAACCTGAGTCTCCGGCGCTGCATTCGCTGTAAGGCGGCAACTCTACCGCTGCGCCACCCTGCCGCGATACTGCTCAACCATTCAATAAAAATGACGGCAAGTAAATCATTATTTTTTTTTTTACAGCATTGTAGAATGAGACATACTTAGAAGGAGGTCATAAAAGGATCGATTGTTGGAGCTTTTTTCCCCCAGGGCAAGGGGCTCTAAAACTACAGGGCACAGGATTAAGGTGAGAGGGATGAAATTTAAAGGAGATCTGTGGGCCAGGGTTTTCACAGGGCATGGTGGTTAGATAGAACAAGGTGGTAGAACCGGGTACAATGAACTCTTTTAGAGACGTATGGACAAATACCTGGATAGGAAAGGTGCAGAAGAATGTAGGCAAATGGGATTAGCATAGGTGGGTATCACAGTTGGCATGAATGAGTGGGCCAAAAGGTCCTGTTCCGGTGCTGTATAACTGACGTTATTTGGACGAGTTGGCACCACTTGCTTTGCTCTTTCTACTTGCTCTACAAAACCATTGAGGTTTTATCCTTTCAGAAGTTCACATTGAATCTATTCAAATACCCTTTTAGGCAGTGCAATGCAGATCTTTGCTGCTCACCTGCCTACCAACGTGTCCCTGATCAATGTGTTGCTTGCAATCTGTTCTTTGAGACAGCTCACTGTGATTTGGTCTGCACCTTTGTTTTGTCAAGAATTGCAGTGCCTCTTTAAATTGCTCTGTTGTACAATCCGACTTTTTTCCAAATAAATCTTGATTTAATTCCCTTGATCGCAGTGTGCCGCGCAGGTCTTCTGAGTGGGAGCCAGGACAGTTTATTTCTCCAGAACATCTGCTCCACACTCAAGGAGAGAAGAGTTCATGCTAATAGAGACCCAAACATGTGTGACCCAATGTCCTGTCAAAAGGCCGACACACTCTCCTTTCTAATGAGTCACATATGGACCGCACGTGTTCAATAAAATCAATATTTAACAGAGCTCTTGAGCTTTTGTAAAAGTGTATCTGTAAAATAATGCCTCCTGGGCAACAGGGCTTGATGGTTTCAATTGTCAGAAGAATTACTGTACGCTCCTCTGCCAAGGAGAAAGCCGAGCTAAGATTTCTAATGGAAATTTAAAAAAAAAGTAAATCCGAAAGGATTAAAATTACGATGATTTCAAGAACTTAAACTGTGCATGCCTGGTGACTGGAAATCCTCATTAGCTTCCAGTTGCAGTCACAAAGCAACAGGCCGGATGGAAGTTGCTCCTGACAATTTCCATCTTGTTCCACGGGGCCAGCACACAGACTATTTTGAAACATTGAATGGTGTTTGCTGAGCTGCCTCTCTGAGGGAGTGGTCAGCCTTCATGTGCCAAGTTATCTGTTTCCCAGTGTACCGTAGGCCGGATGTGGTGCTGCAGAGGTCAGCTGAGACGGTGGCTATCTGGTGACCCAGTCAACTGTAACAATTAACTCTGCACGGTCATTTTAAGTGGTGTTTCCAAACGGCCTACGTTTTTACGCAGCGCCTTTGAATGAGTGATATGTGGTCTGTTGGCGCTACTCCTGAGGCAGTGGGTGTGTGAAACGAGAGATGCTCCTCTTCCCCCAGTTTTTTGTCCCTCATGGAAAAGGATGTTACATAGAGCTGGCAATATTTCCTCTAAAGACCTCCAGTTAGTAATGGGACTTGGAGGCTGGCATTCTCCCGATGCTCATTATACTTCAGTTTGGAGGTGACGTGGACCATCTGGAACGGAAGGAGGATTCTGCCCAGTTTGGGCCCGCAGTTTGAGCCAACAGAATTTAGCGTCCAGCCCAATGAGCTCATGTGCTCTGTGTGGACTCCCCAGTGCAATTTCTAACACACCAGCAGTTGGCATGTAGGCAGAGCCTTTCACAGCTCTACTGATGTCAACCCCTTGGTGTTTGTCTCATGGCTCAAGGACACGCTGTGCTCTGAGTGCCCAATGAGTTACTGGGACTGTTTTTTGACAGATGCAACAATCACCATTCTTACCCTGATCTAAGTCAGATGTAGCCGTTGTTGTTGAAAGCTCCAAGAAGCACCAGTCCAATTGCAGTTCCAACTCCAGTAAAGACACTTGGCATTCTCTGAGTGATTCTATTTTTTTTTTAAAGGGAGAAAAATATATGCAGAAATGTTTGACAAGGGACAATTTCTATTTGCATTGTGCCTTTAACATTGTAATACATACTTCCCAAGAGCAAATATAATCAGACACCAAATTACATGAGGGAATAGTGAGGCAAGTGAAGCATGCACCTCCTTGCTTGTGAAGAATGTACCAACCTCTGCCTTTAAAGTATTCAGACACTGCTTCCATTACCCTTTGAGAAAGAGAGTTCTAAAAGCTCACAAACTGAAGGAAAAATAATTGCCTCGCATCTGTTTTAAATGGTTTTAAATAGAGACCCCCTAGTTATAGATTCTCCCACAATAGCAAATGTACCCTCCACATCCATCCTGTCAAGACCTTTTATGTTTCAATCAAGTCAACTCTCGCCCTTCTAAACTCCAGCTTGGCCATAGAGTTAGGGCATAAGAGGTACTCCTTAAGAGGTAAAAGCTCTTCAGCGGGTAGTCCATAGAGCTCAGAGGACCATCGGAACACAGCTACCAGCCTTGGAGGGCATCTACAACACACGATGCCTCAGAAACGCCACCAACATCCACAAAGACTCTTCACACCCCTGCAGCAGTCTGTTCGAACTTCTACCATCGGGCAGACGATACAAGGCCTTCTACGCCCGCACCTCCAAACTCAGGAACAGCTTCATCCCCAGGGCCATAGCTGCTATGAACCGGTCCTGCTGAGCCGGATGGTCACATCGCACAGTGATCCGGCACAGATCTACTTGCACTTTATTCTGTTTTAAAACTGTTACAATTTGTTTCATTGGGTTGTTTAAATTAATACTGACTAGCTAATTAATTTATTGCATCGTATGGGAGGCGCATTCCCAATCTCGTTGTACCCCTGTACAATGAAAATAAAGATATATTGTATTGTATTGTACCTTGAAGGGTGGGAAAGATTGGTAGAGAAGTTTAAGGAAAGAATTCCAAAGTCCTGGATCCAGGCCCCAGCCGTGGAGTGGCTACATTCAGGGATTCTCAAGAGCTTGGAATTGGAGGAGCACAGTGATCGTTGAGAGTTGTGGGGCTGGAGGAGGGAGTTTGACGACGAGGATGAAGGTTTTAACACTGAGTTGTTACTTGACCAGGAGCCAATGTTGATGAGTGAGCTCAGAGGATGACGGCAGGCCAGGAACTGTCATGCCTAGAGGTCACACAGGCATCAGCAACTCCTGAAGTAACTGAATCCTGTAATTCCCTCAGTCTTTGTTAACCCTAGCCGTGCTGTAAACTAGTTTGTTCGGCACAAAGATTTGTTTCGGCACTAACAACAGAGGTGCAAATAGGTCTTCAAACCCTGCTAGCCTGGAAAAGATTAAAATGGTTTGCCTGTCAAAGAGGGCAGAGGTTGCCTCTCTCTGGGCTTTAAGCATGTGCTGAACAGACAGCTGAGATTTTTTAGATGAAAAATCTGCTTTATTTATGTGAGGCGACTGCTTGTGGTTCCCAGAGCATTTGAGGTCTGTCAGGGCTGGTGATAAATTGGAACGAGAGATTAGCCTTCAGTATTATTGGAGCAGCAGGATGCTTGCTTTTTTGTCTGTATCTGTTACATTTAAAGAACAGTGCCTGATGTGAATTGAATATGCTGGTATAATGGCGATAGTAAGCAGACTACAGAGTGCGGAGCCAGTCTGATCTCATCAAACTGCTAACTCTGCTGCTGACAGCACCACTACAGCAGTTCATTCGGGTAATCTGGGGCTGATGGTTGGTGAAGTCCTAAATTGAGAACAGATTTCTGCGGCATCTGTCACGAGCACGGGAGGTCCAAAGTGTCTCATAGCCAATTGGGCGCTTGTTGTATTGAAAGCGAGCTTGCAGGCACACTACGCACAGCAAACAAACAAACAAATTATAAATGCCGGATCTCACAAATAAAAACAGAAAGTGCTGGAAACACTCAGCATGTCAGGCTGCATCTGTGGAATGGCGAAACAGTTTATATTTTATGTCAAAGTTGTTCTGTTTCTCCCTCCACCGATGCTGCCTGACCTGAGGAGTATTTCCAGCACCTCGTTTACATTGTGTGCACAGCAAGATTCCACAAGCAAGGCTATCGGAACACAGCTACCAGACTTGGAGGGCATCTACAACACACGATGCCTCAGAAACGCCACCAGCATCCACAAAGACTCTTCACACCCCTGCAACAGTCTGTTCGAACTCCTTCCATCGGGCAGATGATACAAGGCCTTCTACGCCCGCACCTCCAGACTCAGGAACAGCTTCATCCCCAGGGCCATAGCTGCTATGAACCGGTCCTGCTGAGCCGGATGGCCACAACGCATAGATCAACTTGCACTTTACTCTGTCTAAAAACTGTTACAATTGTTTCGTTTCGTTGGGTTGCTGTTAATTACTTAAATTATTGCATCGTATGGGAGGCGCATTCCCAATCTCGTTGTACCCCTGGGTACAATGACAATAAAGATATATTGTATTGTATTGTATTGTTTGAAAGGCAGCATATAATTTATGTTGCTGATGTTGGTTGTGGGATCATTATTTGCCAGGACACCAGAGAGAGCTCCCCTGCTCTCCAATCAACAAGTGCTTAAGGATCTTTTATATCTACCTGAGAAGGTAGATGGGGTTTTGGTTTAATGTCACGTCAGGTAGACAGCACCTCCAGCATTCCCTAACAATAGGTTGTATTGATCGGCAAGGTTGACTAGAGTCTCCAATGAAGTCTGAGCTGTCTGGGAGTTGGGAGTAATCAGGGTCTGTTGGCTGTTGGGAGAACTGTTGGGTTTTCTCCAGCTGCTCTGGCTTCCTCCCACATTCCAAAGATGTGCAGGTTTGTAGGTTAATTGGCTTCTGTAAATAGTGTGTACGATAGAACTAGTGTACGGGTGATTAGCACGGACTCGGTGGGCCGAAAGGCCTGTTTCCACGCTGTATCTCTAAAGTAAACTAAAACTAAACACATGTCTCAGCTCTGTTTCACTGCACCCCCCCCTCCCATTCGGTTTATTTATTTGTGCCTTTCCATTGTCTCACTCAGCAAATGATGGTTCTCTGTGAGGTGGCATGCTGGTGGGGTGTTTTTTGTGCTGACACACAGCTGGATATTCTTCAATGCACCAAATTAATCGTACAGGTGATGCTAACTGAGTCAGGACCAATGTCAACAGGTGGAACAAAGCCATTGGTTTTAGGAAGAGCCCCACGTTTGGCTGAGGGAGGTTCCTTAAAGATGATCAGTGATGAGGCCCAAAGGCCAGAAATGCGTTCAGTATCAGGAATCATATGTTGTTCGGTCGTCCAAAACGTTGCTGGGACCAGGGGAATATAGTGGCATGGAGCTCCTGAAGGTGAAAGTCCTGGTTCTCCATGGGTCAGATTGTGGTACATTGGCAGGACATTGGCAGGTACATTGACTGCTTAGGCCAACTTCTACCAACTGCACTCCCGGGAACTAATCCATCCCCTCGACATCAGTAACTTGGCCTCTCTTGGGGCAATTTACAGAGGGCCAATTGACCTGCACATCTTTGGGATGTGGGAGGAAACTGGAGCACCAGGACAAAACCCACGCATTCACAGGGAGAACGTGCAAACTCCATACAGACAGCACCCGTGGTCAGGATCGAACCCGGGTCTTTGGCTGCTGTAAGGCAGCAACTCTCCCAGCTGTGCCACTGGTAACTACAATCTTCTGTGATAACTGCCCATCTTCCGTAAGATCAATGAAACAAGCACAGTGTACAAATTACATGGTCTTCTAGCTAATAGGATAATCACTAATTAATCCAATAGGGTATTTGGGAGATATCTATTCTGCAGAGTGTGGAGAGGATGTGGAACTGTTTCTCACAAGGAAGTGGACAGACTGGATATGTTTCAAACGGAAGATGGTAAAACGGTTGGGTGGAAAGATTAGTAGAGGATCAGCTGGAGAGTGGTGAGCAGAGGCTGGTGTGGATGAAGCAAGTTCCAGACGAGTGCAGCAAGAAGGGCAAACTGACCATCATCCTAGAATAAGATGATGGGAGCTCGCCCTGAGGTTCTCTTGGGCAATGCTGCGTCCAACTTCACGAGTCCTTCTGCATGGATAGGTTTTTATTAAAAACTGTTTGTCCGTCAGAAGTGACACAGCTCCATTAAAGTTGCTGGCGGGGGCTCAAGCTCGATAGTTGAGGACCCACGAGGATTAACTCACAACTCAAGCATTTAATCTGTCCACTAATTAATGTCGATTTGAAGCAGTTCCAAGAATGTGGGAGTGCATTACAAGCAGGCAGCAAAACAGCTAAACAGCTCCCCACTGTTCACTGACATGACCATATACAGTGCTTTTTGCACACCATCTCGAGGCAAGTGAGGAGCTTGCCACCAATGTTCAAAGATTGCTCGGTCGTGCAAGGTATGAGGTGGGCAGGTCATTTCTGAGGGGACAGGTGTTTGTATTTCGTACGACACCACAGCACCTTAGACAGGTACCTCTCTGTCTGGCAAGTTACCTGCTGGCTATTTAACTGAGGGTGAAGCGCCCAAGCCTGATCTTCTCACATATTGTTTGCACTAAAAGTCACTGCAACCCTTCTCCTCTCTCCTTAACCCAAAGGTGCGGTGGCCAATTGAGGGTTGGAGGAGACCTATTCTTCCTTTAAGTTTGTTTTAAGCGTTGGACTGGCTGGAGGTGCGGGCTTGAAATTCACCACAGGAGGGCAGTCCTCCTACGCTATGCCAGCCTGCACATTGATTTTAGTCCAGGGGTTTAAAATGCCAGCTGGCTGCCGCCTTGGCAATGGAGGCAGTTTTGGCCACACACTGAGACAGATGTTCCAATATTAACCACTGCCACATCGTTTACTTGGTGGAACTGACAGCACCTTAAGGTATGTGTATGTGGTTTATTCTGGACATTGGTTGGGGGGGGGGGGGGGGTGCGCATATATAATCTGGAGTAGGATAGTATTAAAGAGGAGGTGTTGGTTATTATTGGACTGCATAAGGGTGGATAAAGCCCCAGGACTAGAAGAGATCTATGAGAAATAAGCTAGGAGATTGCTAGGGCCCTGATGATGATTTTTTGTTTTTTCACTTGCCATGGGTGAGGTGCCAGATCACTGGAGGATAGCTAATGTTTTCCTGTATTTAAGAAGGGCAGACGCAGCATAGATCAGTCAGGAAATACAGGCCTTGTGCCACTGGTAGGTAAATTATTAGAGAAAATCTTAAGAGGAAGGATTTATGTACACTTAGAAAGACTGGCTAATCAGGGAAAGTCAGTGTGGCTTTGTGCGGGGAAAATTCACTAAGTGGATTGAGCATTTGAGGAGGTAAGTAAGATTAGTGAAGTCAGGCTTGTAGACGATGTACATTTGGATTTTAGTAAGACATTTGACATGGTCCTGCATGGTCGGTAGTCCAGAAGGTTAAGGTACATGGGATCCAACATGAGCTGGCTAATTAGATCTAAATTTGGCTTGGCGATAGGAGGTAGAGGGTAGAGACGGTAAGATGTCTTTCCGATTGAAAGTCTGTGACCAGTGACATATTGCAGGGATCAATGCTGGGACCCTGCTTGTGATATATATTACTGACTTGGATGTGAAAGTAGAGCTAAGATTACTAGGTTTGTGGATGACATGAAAGTTTGTGAATAGCATGGAAGGTTACAGCAGGATATAGACCAGATAGAAAGTTAGGTAGAGTGTTGGCAGATGGAACTTAATCACGACAAGTGTGAAGTGATGCATTTTGAAAAGTCAAATGGGGGCATATTCAGTCGATGGTAGGGTGCTAAAGAATGTTGATGAACAGAGAGACCTTGGACCAGATGTGGGCAAATGGGATTAGTGTCGATGGAAAAAAGGTTGACGTGCACATAGTGGGCCAAAAGGGCCTGTTTTTGTGCTGTACAACTCCATGACTTTACAGTGACATTAATTAAATGTGAATGAATATGCAATGAACCAATTATAGTGTTCAGTTGCAGATAGCACTTGGGCGTTTGTTAAAATGGCAAATGTACACTGTTTAATTTGATTCATGTGACGTATGTGCATGTGTTGATTTGGTTTAATGGATGCAATGTGTGCCCGTTTAACATCGGCTTCCAAGAGCTGTCAGAATTAAATGCCTGTGTACTCCTCTAGCTTCATTCAAACATGGCACCCTTGACAGTGCAACACTCCCTCTCTTGCACTGAGAAGCTGGCCCAGGTTTTGTAATCGTCTGATCTGAAGGCAATAATGCTACTGACCAAATATGTTTGAAGAATACTGTAACACCATCTTGTATAGATTGGCGTGATGAACCAGCCAGGATTTGAATCCAAAACTTAACTGTATTCAGCTAACTTGACCTTATATCATTTCATAGGCCAAGGATCTTATCCAATCTTATTTTCTTAATTATCCCCAGTATGGCGTGTTATTAATTTATTTTATGTGATTATTTTCCAATGATGATGGAAGATCCACATTCTTGGAAAACAGAGGAAGCAGATCCCTCCTGGGTTTTAATTGATTGCAAGTTTAATCAGAAATTCTTTCTGCACCAGATGCTCTGGCGTGTCCATTGGGTTTTTAGACAGTTTAAATATGGGTTTTATGTATGTTGACCATGACACATCCTGTGAAATATAGCAGCATTTGGCAAGAAAAAAGGGCGAGTTTTAAACTTTGAACTTTGATTAACTCTGGTTGAGGGCTGCGTGATTCCATAAATCTTTGCCTCAACTATTTTCCAAGCCTTTTCCCGTCAGGGAAAAATAAATTAAGGTCTCTCTCCTTCCTTTAAAAAAAATCTGCTTCTAATTTTTATTTTTGCTTTGTTAGTTTAAGGCAGCAATTGACATGGTTTATGTGACATGATCAGTCTGAAGGAGGGTCTCGACCCGAAACGTCACCCATTCCTTCTCTCCAGAGATGCTGCCTGACCCGCTGAGTTACTCCAGTTTTTTGTGTCTACCTTCAACATGGTTTATGTGTTTGGTAGTTACATTCAATGTTGCCAACATAATTCCTAATACTTAGACTTGACGTTGATTTCCTTGTAGGAGTAAGAGTAACTGGGTCATGCTTTGAAACAACCTCCAGCCTATTTTGCAATTGCTATTTCTAGATTTAAGGATATGGTGCAATTTTATAAAAACCTAAATAGCGAGCTATCTTGCACAACCCTCTCAGATAATGTATGATCGGGTGAATGAATATCTTCCTTTCTGAAGTATGAATCTACCAGTCTTCATGATGCTGTTCGATGGAAAGTGTGAAAGACTGGTCACCCATTTCAAAATGAAAGGATTTGCTTCCCAATCCTATGTGTGGCCAAGAGGTGGCGTTCACGTCTGGCAAACTCTTGACTTTCTCAACATCCACCACATAATGTTTCCGCCCCCACGGGGAAGACTTGGACCACGATCTTTGAGATGTTAACGATAAATAAAGTGCGATTGTCATATTCCCTGTAAAATTGCTATTGAGGGGTGCAGCATAGGTTTACTAGGTTAATTCCCGGAATGGCGGGACTGTCATATGTTGAAAGACTGGAGCGACTAGGCTTGTATACACTGGAATTTAGAAGGATGAGAGGAGATCTTATCGAAACGTATAAGATTATTAAGGGGTTGGACACGTTAGAGGCAGGAAACATGTTCCCAATGTTGGGGGAGTCCAGAACAAGGGGCCACAGTTTAAGAATAAGGGGTAGGCCATTTAGAACTGAGATGAGGAAAAACATTTTCAGTCAGAGAGTGCTGAATCTGTGGAATTCTCTGCCTCAGAAGGCAGTGGAGGCCAATTCTATGGATGCATTCAAGAGAGAGCTAGATAGAGCTCTTAAGGATAGCGGAGTCAGGGGGTATGGGGAGAAGGCAGGAACGGGGTACTGATTGAGAATGATCAGCCATGATCACATTGAATGGCGGTGCTGGCTCGAAGGGCCGAATGGCCTCCTCCTGCACCTATTGTCTATAACAGCTACTTGGACAGCATAGTGGGCAGCTGATGGAGCATTTGCATCACAGCTCCAGTGACCCGGGTTCAATCCTGTCCTTCGCTGCTGCCTTTGTGCAGTTTGTATATTCTCCTTGATTGCATGGGTTTCCTCTGGGTGCTTCAGTTTCCCTGAACGTCCCAAAGGCGCAGGTTGGTAGATTAATTGGCCTTGTGAGTAGGTGAGTGGTAGAATCTGGGGGGAGTGGACAGGAATGTGGAGAGAATAAAATGGAATTGGTGTTGATGGGTGGTTGATGTTCGGCTTGAACTTGATGGGTCGAAGGGCCTCTTCCTCTGCTGTGCCTCTCAATAACCCATCTGTGCACAGGGGCACAAGATATATGTTGGGTCAAGCACAATGCAGCTCTATCTGCTTTTCATGATATTGGTGGAGGAATAAATGTTGGCCTGGATGCGGAGAAGAACTCCCCTGCTCTTCCTCAAAATGACCATGGGATGCCTTGTGTCACTCCGGGGTCAGATGTTGATCTTATTAGGTGGGTGGGTCGAGGAGTGGAGGTTGGCAGATAAGGAGGAATGCGCATGGGCCCTTCTCGGTAGAAGAGACAACATGACACAAATCTTTGAACTGTTAATGGTTGAGGAGAAGCCCTTTCTCTTTGCTGAGTGTACTTCAGGAAACTATTAATTCTCAGTTTCAGAATCGAGAAGGAAGATTCTTGCACAAAGAGTTGCAAAAGTGGCAGGGAGCTCTCTGACTAAGTATAGAGTGCTTGAAGCAGATATAAAGGGAAGCCTGATGTCCAGATGAGAATGGTTGGGCACAGGGAGAAGGCAGGTTTCCAAACATAGAACAGAGGGGTCAAATGGCCTGTTTCTCTGCTTCAGATTCACTGTAAAATACAGTATTGTCCAACTGACAGCGAAAATTACTTTCAAGACGTGGGCAGTAGCCATGCCAAACACAGATCTAAACCAAATGGTGCCTGGGCCGTGCCAAATTTGGCTGGCGTTCCAGCCAAATTATCAATCAATGTTTTTTTTCACCCATTCTCCCCCTCTCCTTTCTCTCCTGCACGGTTGACTTTGCTAGGGTGGGGCATGGGGTAGTGAGGGTGCCAGTTAGCTGCTATAATTTGCACGGAGGGTCTATATTCACTTGTGATTGTCTCCTGACAGAGGTATCTTAAAGAGAGCTCAAAATGCCATTGTCTGTCCTGTACTGGGTCCGAACTCGGTTGTGGAGGTGGGGGTGGAGTTGGCAGGGTGAGGGTGGTCGTGGGGAAAGAAAGGCAGCGAAGAAAGGGTGACATTGATTGAGGCACAAGCCAACTGTTTTCAGTTCCCGCCCTACCAACCTGCCAGAGTGTGCGGTGATGGGTCAAACAGATCCTCTGATGTTATAGACAATAGACAATAGGTGCAGGAGGAGGCCATTCAGCCCTTCGAGCCAGCACCGCCATTCAATGCGATCATGGCTGATCACTCTCAATCAGTACCCCGTTCCTGCCTTCTCCCCATACCCCCTCACTCCGCTATCCTTAAGAGCTCTATCCAGCTCTCTCTTGAAAGCATCCAACGAACTGGCCTCCACTGCCTTCTGAGGCAGAGAATTCCACACCTTCACCACTCTCTGACTGAAAAAGTTCTTCCTCATCTCCGTTCTAAATGGCCTACCCCTTATTCTTAAACTGTGGCCCCTTGTTCTGGACTCCCCCAACATTGGGAACATGTTTCCTGCCTCTAATGTGTCCAATCCCCTAATTATCTTATATGTTTCAATAAGATCCCCCAGGAGGTTTAGCGGAGAGGCCGAATTGGATGCAGAGTGCACTTCATTACTCCCTTGCAGGATGAAGAGATGGACAAACGTTCTGGCTGATGACAGTCCAATTTGGCTGCCTACCTTGCAAGGAAATGTTTTACTTGGATCAAGATCTGGACAGGTTTAAAATTGAAATTAGTAAAATGTAACTGTTGACTCGAGGCCCAGTGAATCATTCCAGAGGCATTTGAGTTTAAAGCTGTGCTGCTGTCTATGGGAGGAATTGTCCTATAGATCTGAAAGCATGATCGGTAAATGCTGAATAATTAGAACATTTTGTGCTTGGATTGGGATTCTAAACTCTGTATTATCCTTGGAAATTTACAGTGTCAGTGAAGGAGGAAGTGGCTTGAAGATGAGAGAATACAGGCAGTGGTTTGGTCCTTACTCCTCCATGACTTTGATTGGAGCTTTCCTGGTGGGTATGGATACAAACTGGCTGAAGTGCCACTGTCAGTATATGGATCATTTGACAGCATATACTATGAGAGAGAATGCAAGGACTTTGGTGATGAAACCCATTGACTCAAGACTAGTCTGTCCAAAAGTAATTCTGCTGCCATCTGACCCTTTAAACTGAGCGAACAATTTAGCTTTGGCCATCATTCTGGTTAGGCATTCTATGAAAATGTGCAAGTAATTAGAGTCAGAGAGTCGTACAGCACGGAAACAGGCCCTTCGGCCCAATTGCCCATGCTGAACAAGATACCGCATTTACACTAGTCCCACCTGCCTGTGTTTGGCCCATATCCTTGAAGACTTTTCCTATCCATGTACCTGTCCAAATGTATTTTAAATGTTGTTATAACACCTGCCTCTACTACTTCCTCCGACAGCTCGCTCCATACAGTATATTCATCCTCTGTGCGGAAAAAGTTGTCCCTCAGTTTAATATTAAATCTTTTTCCTCTCACCTTAAACCTATGTCCTCCGGTTCTTGATTCTCCTACTCTGGGTAAAAGACTCTGTGCATTCACCCTATCTAATCCCCTCATGATCTTACATGCCTATGTAAAATCACAGCCTCCTGCGCTCCAAGGAATGAAGTCCTAGCCTGTCCAACCTCACCCTATAGCTCAGGCCCTCAAGACCTGGCAACATCCTCGTAAATCATCTCTGCACTCTTTCCAGCTGAACAATATCCTTCCTATAGCATGGTGACCAAAACTGAGCACATTACTCCAAATGTGGCCTCACCGACATCCTGTACAATTCTTTATCATCTCCATTTTTACTTGTCCTGGTGTAGATATTTGCAGCATAGAAAGCCACAGCCGATCATAACGGAGCAGGTTCATTGAGATAGTTGTGTTCTTTAGCCACACTTTTAGTCTGTAATCCTAAAGACACTTTAGGATTAGGGCGGCACGGTGGCGCAGCGGTAGAGTTGCTGCCTTACAGCGAATGCAGCGCCGGAGACTCAGGTTCGATCCTGACTACGGGCGCCGCCTGTACGGAGTTTGTACGTTCTCCCCGTGACCTGCGTGGGTTTTCTCCGAGATCTTCGGTTTCCTCCCACACTCCAAAGACGTACAGGTATGTAGGCTAATTGGCTGGGCAAATGTAAAAATTGTCACTAGTGTGTGTAGGATAGTGTTAATGTGCGGGGATCGCTGGGCGGCACGGACCCGGTGGGCCGAAGGGCCTGTTTCCGTGCTGTATCTCTAAATCTAAAAAAATCTTTTTAAAAACCTAGTTTTCTAGTACCCGTCCAAATCCCTTTTAAAATTGGGAACAGTTTTCATTAGCTTTGCAGGGAGATCATTTCAAATCCTGACAGCTCTCTGAGTGCAAAGATTTTCTGCATCTCTCACCAGCTACTAATCTTACATTTGTTTCGGTGTAAAATAGGAAAGGTTCCAAGGCAAATCTCTGTTCATCCGCACAGTCATTTCCTTAAGGAACTTGATTCAATTAGTCAAACCTGACCTGCCCTTTACAGTTCCACAATGAATACTCTTGATTAGTTAGCCTCTATGTTTCTACACAGCCACTACTTTATTTATTTCCTACTGGGCGTTGCCAGTGATGCCAATATTTATCTTAGTCACCTAATCACGCTGCAGCCCATCTGGTGAACATGCTCCCACAGTGTTGTTGGGGAGGAAGTTCCAAGATTTAGACCCAGTGACGACGAAGGAAAAGCAATACCTTTCCAAGTCAGAGTGGCGTGCACTTTGGAGGGGTATTTGCAACTGGCGTTCCGAGGTGCTTGAAACCCTTGTTCTTTTTGATGGTAGAGTGTGTGGTTTTGGGAAGTACCTTCAGAGTAGCCCCTTTTAGTGAAGTAAAGTTTTCAGTGAATTTTGTAGGTGGTACACATTACAGCACTATGAGCCGGTCGGTGGTGGCTCAATGAATGTTTTAGGGTGGTGAATGGGGTAATAATCAAGTGGGCTGATTTATTCTGAATGGTGTCAAGCTTCATGAGAATTGTTGGAGCTGCACTCAGAAGCAAATGGCGAATATTCCATCCTATTCCTGATTTGTTCCCTGTCAAGTATGGAAAGGCTTTGGGGAGTCAGGAAGTGAGTTGCTTGCAGCAGGATATTCGTTGTTCCTTGCTATAGTCTTCAATGGATTCCCTCCTGATGATGCCAGAAAGAAGTATGGATGTTACCGTCCTCTTTTTTTTCCAGTTTCTTCCACAGAGTTCCCATTTGCACAAACAGTTGGAAAAGTACGTCTCACACTGCCTGACATTTGGTATTCTGGAGTGCAGCCTTTCAGGATCTGAGAACAGGAAGAGTTTAACAAAATTCCACAGTTTCAGCTGAGTTTAGACTGGAGAAGCTTGGAGCAAAGAAGGTCAAGAGGAGATTTGAGAGATGTGGATGAGTCCATGATAGGTTTGTAGTAAACAGAAGGAAGTTATTTTCATTAGCAGATTCATAGAAGGAGGGATATGGAACTATAACGATGGGCTAAAGATGGAAAGGGCAGCGGGTGGTCAGAAGAACAGCTATTTTATGCAGAAAATGGTAAGTATTTAAAATTCACTGCTTGCTGGAGTGATGGGAATTGATCCAGTCAGGACTCTGGATAAGCTTGGGGAAAATATTTTGCAAAGCTGTGGGAACAAAAAAGTAGGGAAAATAGACTGAAGCGACTATTCTACAAAGAGGTGATTTGGAGTCAATGGGTCAGTTGGCCCGCTTCTGTGCCATTATAATTGTTTTTATATATTTTCATTTGATATCTGGGTCAGAAACAGTTTTATCTGGAATCAACTGTGTGGCAAATGTCACAAAGTTCTGAATGTTCCAAACCAAAATTACCTTTGATAAGAACCTAACAAAAAATTGGGAAAAGGGTGGGCCTCAGCTGTGCTAAACAATTTGGATTTTCTGCTGATAGGGACTTCCGACAATGTATTTCGAATTTTTGAGGGCAGTGGCTCTCTTCCAAGGCAAGGAATTACAATACAGTGCATTAAGTGTTTTTAGTTTCTGAACTTAAAGAAGGCAAGTACAGATTCTGTTCAGAACATACTGACCATGTCCCCCTGGGTAACACGTTTTGCCTCTAGACGGTTGAAGGCACCAGTCCCTTTCGGAGACTGGAACACAAAAGTCTGAACTGCTTTATTGCAGTACTGAGGGGAGTGCTGCACTGTTGGAGATGCTGTCTTGCAGAGTTGTTAAACTAAGACTTCTCTACTCTCTCAGTTGAAGGCCAAAGATTGTATGGTCCTATTATGGGGGGGGGGGGGGGGGGTGGAACTGGGGACTGGCTGGGGTGTTCTCCCTGCTGTCCAGAGCAGTATTCCTTAAATGGGATAAATTATTAAAAATAATCAGGTTGTCATCACTTTGCTGTTTATGGGAGCTTGCTGTGTACAAATTAGCTGCTGCTTTTCATGTGTTACAGCAGAGGCCACTCTTCAGTTGACTCCAACAGGACTGGAGTTATTAGAAGCAGGAAGGATGTTCCAGAAGGCTGGGGAGTCCATAACCAAGTATATTTAAGAATGAGTTTGATATGGCTGGAGGGATCAAAGGATATGGGGAGAAAGCTTGAACAGACTGACAGATTTGGATGGTCAGCTATGATCATGTTGAATCAGGCTCAAAGAGCTGTATGACCTGCTCCTGCTCTAAGTTTTCCATGTATCTGTCTCTCCGTATCTAAAAGTTTCTGTTGAATGTGCGTCCACTGTCCTTTCAAGTCATATAGCAGGTTGCAGATTGTAATGGCTCACTGGTAAAAAATCACCCTGGGTCGTTTGAGCTGGAGGCACAACCCGCTTTCAAATCACTTTCCAAATGAGTTTCTGCTGCAATTACTTTGGGAGTGAAACTGTTGCCATGTTTCATGGTTAGTACGCGCGAAGGACGGGCGCTAAAAAGGTCGTCCGCACAGCCCGAGCCCGCGTCTGTTCGTTGGACTGCCTACCTGTGCGAGTCTTTTTGAGACTCCAGAACCATGGCCAGATATTAAGCAGCATTTTATTACCATTCACAGCACAATTTCTCACGAAATTTGCGTTTTGTTAACTTGGCGTAAAGCCCGCCACAGCACAGGCGCGGGGCGCGGACGCTCGCCAGGCACTGCTCGACAAGCGCTCGAGCCCGCACGCACCCTGTGGCGGGTTTTACCTCAGGTTCCCGCCTCGGCCTGCACGCTGCCGGAGCTCAGCCGCGCTATGTAATGCTCGAGGCGAAGAACAAACGCTCTTTTTTTAATCAAACGCGTACCATTTTGGTCATTTTGCTCTTTGCCCGTCACGTGCCGGGCAATTTGTTTCTTTTGCGTGTGCAGAATTTCCGGTCACATTTTGCTGAAGTGTTCTGCTCCAAGAACAGCCAAACAAGCCCGAGTCCCAATCGGCTGGCATTGACCACAAAGCAGAGAGAGGCAGCTGCATAAACAGTCAACGAAAAGCCGAGAAGAATGTACGAAAACATCGTTCCGCGATGACTGGACGACACCATTTGCCGAGGGCAAAGGAAAAGCACACCGATGATGTCGCTCCAGAACTATTTGCTGAAAATCCCTTTTGCTGCCGTCTTTATTTCTCACGAAGGTGAGGAATTTAATGCTGGAAACACTGTTTAAAAAAAAAACACAAAACTTTTCCAAGCAATTTTTTCCACTGTGTTTCAACCAAACATTGTAGACTAAAGCCTGATACTTGGTTCGAGGCAGCAGATCAAAGCTCCCCCTGTGTTACTCTTGGTTGGAGGAGGTGCGCTGGTGTCCTTACAACATCCCAAAGTTCCAGTTAAGTACTTTCCAAGTTGTAATGGAGGGAATACAGGTTGTGCGCAGCAAGCTCCAGCAAATAGCAATGTGAGAACGACCAAATAATCTCTTTTAACAATGTTGAGTGATGGACAAATATTTTCCAGGACACACCTGGCCTTATAGAATATTAACAGTGTAGGGCACAAAAGAGTGGCTGTTCAACTCTTGCGTTCATGCTAGAGCTGTTAGCTGAGGTTTCACTTACTAACTCGTCAAAATGCCTCATCGCCAGAACTCACCAACAAGCACCAAGACCTGGCTCGGCTGGAGGTGAGGGGAGCCCTCTCAGTCAGATCCTTCCTGCACCGCCGGAACCTCACTACCAGCGCACGCTGCCTCCGGGACGGCTGCTACAGAGAGGAGACGGTGGCCCACCTCTTCACAGAGTGTGGATTTGCCAAGAGAGTCTGGAGAGGTCTGCAGGGGTCCCTGTCATGATTCATTCCGAGCAGCTCCGTCACAGAGGACTCTGTGATCTATGGACTGTTCCCAGGGACGCATTCGGAGACGGACATCGAGTGCTGCTGGAAGGTCCGAGCTTTGTTGACCTCCCAGCGGAGCGAGCTGTCCGACGGGGAATGTTGCCGACTGGCCCGCTGCAGACTGCAGGAGTACGTGCTGAGGGACGCACTGAAGCTTGGTGCAGCCAACACCAAGGCCCTGTGGGGGAGGACCACAGTCTAGGGTCCTTCTGCTGCTGGACATGGGGGGCAGGGTGTGGTGGAGAGAGACGCCCCTCCAAATAAGGGATACTGGGTAAATCTGGCAATGAATATCTGTATTGAATGTAGAACCTCTGGGAATGTCGGATGGAGTTTTTGAAAAAGAAAATGTTTTGTAAATATTTATTACTGGAATAAAGTATTTTTTGATTTAAAAAAAAACTCGTCAGGGCACCAAGTGCTGGAGTAACTCAACAGGTCAGGCGCAATCTCTGGAGAACATGGATAAGTGACGTTTCTGGTCGAGACCCTTTATCAGTGATTGTAAAGGGGGGGATAAGAAAGCTGGGTGGATGGATCCCATCCATGGTGGATTGGAGAAATAGGTGGGAATCCAGGTGGAGCACAGAGGAGAGTGAGAAAGGAGAGGGGGTTGTGGGGGAGAAATGTAGGATGGGTTAGGGAGTGATTATCCATGTTCTCCAGGGAAGCTTTACAATCCGCATATCTTCAAACCTTATGTCTGGCCTGTGTTCCATCCAAAGATAGACACAAAATGCTGGAGTAACTCAGTGGGACAGGCAGCATCTCTGGAGAGAAGGAATGGGTGACGTTTCGGGTCGAGACCCTTCTTCAGACTGTGTTCCAACCACCTACCTATCAACCCCCCCCCTTGCCAATGTCGGCCTATTAACTGCCATGCTTTGTCCTGCCTCTCCCCTTTCCCATCATTCTTCTCCTCCCCCTCCCCCCAACAATGTCTGAAAAGGGCTCTCGACCCCAAACGTCACCTATACACGTTCTCCAGAGCTGCCCGTCTGACCTGCCGTGTTACTCCAGCGCTTTGTATCCTTTTGTGTATTAACCAGCATCTGCAGCTCTTTGTTTCTACAATCGCTAACTTGTGGTGTGTCGCCCGGTTGCTGTTCAGTAGAATTCCCCTGCCCACTGATGGCGATTGACCCTGGCAATGACGTTTCTTGAAGAACTCGCTCCTCGAAACATATCCAGGATATGATTTCATAATGTAAGCCACAGACTTTCCAGTGCTTTGTGAGGTAACTTTGGGGAACATATACATCGAGGAATTGTTTTTACAAGTGCTGTCATTGACCTGCAGGCAGAGACACAGGCCAAAGCTTCCAAAAGCATTCCAGTTCTCCTTTTGACATTTATCTGATTGTAAAGTATGATTTGTCCAAATGAGGAGGTCTTGAATCAATTTCAAAAAATACATTTTTTGAGCAATATACATAGCACGGTTCCCAGAGGATTAGTTGATTCCTTTCCAAACCTTCCAAAACATTTGAAAATACTCCATCACTGAGGTAAGTACAAGAACACGGGGCTAGGATATTATAGCTATTCCAGAAACCTGGCTGAGGGAGGACCAGGCCTGGCAGCTCAATGTTCCAGTGTACAAATGCTTCAGGGGGGATAGAGGTAAAGATAAAAGAGGAGGGAGTTTGTGTCCATGGATAGGGAGAATAATACAGCGGTACTTAGAGAAGATATTCCGGGGCGATCGTTCAACGAGGTTAAATGGGTGCAATTGAGAAATAGAAGGGGGTGATTATTTTGGAATTGTGAAATAGACCCCCAATAGTCATCAAAGAAGTAGAGGAGCAATATGTAGGGTAATCACATGTACTATATTGGCAAGAATAATTGGGTAGTAATAGAGCTAGATCCAAATATTGATTGAGACTGCCACAGTGCTCAGGGCTTGTATGGGCTGGAATTTGTTAAGGACAATTTTCTCATTAAATATGCAGATGGCTCTACTAGAGATGATCTCTTGAGAATTAAGGCAGGGCTGGTGACTGAAATGTTCGTGGGGGAGCACTTATTAGTTTTAAATAGAACTATTAAAAAAAACTAAAACTATCTGTTAGTTTTAAAGCAGAGGAAGCAGAAACTGCACCCAAAAAAGAATGGTTTCTCCAACAAGATCCAATAAGTGGAGTACACTCATGTATATTAAGCATATGAAATTAATCAATCACTTACTGACAGGAGCAATTACCCAATCATTTCCTCTCTGACGAGAATGATGTCACCATAAACTTGATAAGTGAAGAGAAATAAACGTTTTCTTAATTGCACTAACAAGTACCTTTGGGTCAAGGTGATGAAAATGATTTGGCAAGGAGAGGGTAAAGAGTCATGGATGAGTTGGCGAACAGATAAGAGACTGAGGATACAGTCTGGGGATCCTTCCAACTGTGAATATAGGGGAAAGGGAGATGTTCAACATAGCCAAGCCTTGGAGCTTTCTTCCCATCTCCTCACTATCCAATGTAGATCGTGGAAGTACAACCACTGACCACCCTTCTCCCCACCAAGCACATTGCAGCCAGGGAGCCATTATGACAACCCATCCATGCTGGCTTTCGATCTAGGTGGTTCAATGCAGTGCCATCCTTAATCTACCAAGCCAAGAGAAGAGACTTCCATCCATCATTTTTTGTGCTGTGATAACTCAGTTGAAGTAATTCAATGAATGAATGAAGGCTGTTTTATACCCTATGCATCTATTTGAAAAAGCAGCCTCAAACCACCACAGAAACAGGCATTTCAGTACTAACAAAAAATCTCAATAGGAAGTTGTTTAAATAAGTTCTCAACCTACGCTACAACTCTCCAAGGAAACCCGAGACTTGTACCTCTGAAGAATTTGACACATCATACATCAATAGAAATACCACTTAAAAGACCCACTTTTTCTTAAAAAGCCATTTAGTGCAGCCCACAGGAATTGCCTGGCTTATATCGGATTTGTAACTCTAGTCCGAAACTTTGAATGTAACCATCTCATAGATTCCAGAATTTTATGTGTGTTTTTAACTCTTCATCTCGTGCATCAATTGAGTTATGTTCCATGTGCCTGTTGATTTACAGCGTGCGTGCGTACATGAGTGAGTATCCTCGCATAGGTTAACAATGTTGAGACAATTACTCAGAATTTTATAGGGTCTTGAAAGCAGTTGTTTAAAAAGACTTGGAATTCATATTGGCATTGCACAAGAATGTTGGATGGCCACCAGAAGGAATATTCTGTGTATACATCGTCACACACATTATTGCTGCCCCACGCAATAAACAGCAGCGATCTAATTAAAAAAATGTTGAAAAGATTTAAGATCGGTTTTGTGAACAACACAAACAGAAAATGCCTCTGTGAATGTCAGGTAAACCATTCCATGGCCCCTTTGGCTCACTAGGTAATTGCAGTGTGATATATAAAATATCAACCATTAGCCCAGCATTATTTACATGGCATTTTGCATAGTGTGACTGTGTAGACTTTTATACTCTGAGGCTTATCCAGTAGGTTGTGTGTGTACATAATGACCTGTTGGTCTTGTACATGAGTGAGTATCCTCGCATAAGTTAACAATGTTGAGACAATTGAGGGCGTGCAGCGTAGGTTTACTAGGTTAATTCCCGGAATGGCGGGACTGTCATATGTTGAAAGACTGGAGCGACTATGCTTGTATACACTCGAATTTAGAAGGATGAGAGGGGATCTTATCGAAACGTGTAAGATTATTAAGGGGTTGGACACGTTAGAGGCAGGAAACATGTTCCCAATGTTGGGGGAGTCCAGAACCAGGGGCCGCAGTTTAAGAATAAGGGGTAGGCCATTTAGAACTGAGACGAGGAAAAACCCTTTTCAGTCAGAGAGTTGTGAATCTGTGGAATTCTCTGCCTCAGCCAATTCTCTGAATACATTCAAGAGAGAGCTAGACAGAGCTCTTCAGGATAGCGGAGTCAGGGGGTATGGGGAGAAAGCAGGAACGGGGTACTGATTGAGAATGATCAGCCATGATCACATTGAATGGCGGTGCTGGCTCGAAGGGCCGAATGGCCTCCTCCTGCACCTATTGTCTGTTGTCTAATTACTCAGAATTACAGTGACATAGCGGTCATTGTGTACAGTGACATGGGTCTGCATAGAGTGGGCTGTGTATATTGTGTACCTGTGGGACTCTGTACATTGAGCTGTATACAATGAGTGGGATTGTGTACAGTAAACTATGGACAGTGAGGCATGGATGTACAGTGAGCTGTGGGTCCATGTACAATGTCTGTATACAGTGGCCTGTTGGTTTATATACAATGAGCTCTGAACAGCATATACCGTGACCTGTAGATCTGTGTTCGACGTGTACAGTCTATGGGTCTGTGAATATTAAACTGCATATAGTAATCTGTGTTTGTGTATTTTAAGTTGTGTCCGAGACTTTTTTCTTACTTCTTCCCTTTGATTCTGTCTCTTCTGAAGCCAACTGCCACATCAACCTGAATCACGTGACGTTGCGGATGGACTCTCTCTGCTTCTTCCCCTTTGCCCTTCTTATTGCTCACTTCCTTCACTGTGACACTGAAGCCCTGTGAAGCTGCCGCTATTCCTATCTATTGTGAAGACGACATTAACCATGAAAATAACCTTTTGCTGACTTTTCACCTATCGTAGTTTACCCATTTTGGAATGTAAAGGAACCACCGAAGCCATGTTGATCATTCTGCCCAGAGCTTCTCACACATTCAACTCCAGTTCCGAGAGCACGGGGTGCTTCAGTTATCATGGAATTGGGTAACTGTTAAGACACAGTGACAAGGTTTAGACCAACGTGAACATCCTTCACACTAGTAATTGATCATGTAGTGGTAATCACTCCATCCAAAGCCTGTCCCAAAGCCATTCCCAACTGTTAGTCATTGCATTCCTACTTTTACCCAAGAATGATAGTTCTCAATGTCAACGATGTATCAGTAATCAGCATTGTTGCCTCCGTCAGTTGTAGCTTCAACACTCACTCCATTTGTAGGTTTAACTATCACTCGAGTCTCTCCCTCTCCCTCTCCCTCTCCCCCTCTCCCTCTCCCTCTCCCTCTCCCTCTCCCTCTCCCTCTCCCTCTCCCTCTCCCTCTCCCCCTCCCCCTCCCTCTCCCTCTCCCTCTCCCTCTCTCTCCCCTCTCTCCCCTCTCTCCCCTCTCTCCCCTCTCTCCCCTCTCTCCCCTCTCTCCCCTCTCTCCCCTCTCTCCCCTCTCTCCCCTCTCTCCCCTCTCTCCCCTCTCTCCCCTCTCTCCCCTCTCTCCCCTCTCTCCCCTCTCTCCCCTCTCTCCCCTCTCTCTCCCTCTCCCTCTCCCTCTCTCCCCTCTCTCCCCTCTCTCCCCTCTCTCCCCTCTCTCCCCTCTCTCCCCTCTCTCCCCTCTCTCCCCTCTCTCCCCTCTCTCCCCTCTCTCCCCTCTCTCCCCTCTCTCCCCTCTCTCCCCTCTCTCCCCTCTCTCCCCTCTCTCCCCTCTCTCCCCTCTCTCCCCTCTCTCCCCTCTCTCCCCTCTCTCCTCTCTCCCCCCTCTCCCCTCTCTCCCCTCTCTCCCCTCTCTCCCCTCTCTCCCCTCTCTCTCCCTCTCCCTCTCCCTCTCTCCCCTCTCTCCCTTCTCTCCCCTCTCTCCCCTCTCTCCCCTCTCTCCCCTCTCTCCCCTCTCTCCCCTCTCTCCCCTCTCTCCCCTCTCTCCCCTCTCTCCCCTCTCTCCCCTCTCTCCCCTCTCTCCCCTCTCTCCTCTCTCCCCCCTCTCCCCTCTCTCCCCTCTCCCCCCTCTCTCCTCTCTCCTCTCTCCCCCCTCTCTCCTCTCTCCTCTCTCTCTCCCCTCTCCCCCCTCTCTCCTCTCTCCCCCCTCCTCTCTCTCTCCTCTCTCCCCCCTCTCTCCCCCTTCTCCCTCTCCATCTCTTTACCTTCTCCTGACTGCTTCTCGTAGTCACCACCCCCTCCGATTATTCTCCCTTTACTCATCCTCGTTCCCTCTTAGTCCCTTCCAATTTCCCCTATTTATATTTCTAATGTAATTTTATATTTTAGAAAACAAAAAATCTCCAAATCAACTGATGATCTGGTCATTACCACATTGCAGGTTGTGGGAGCTTGTTATGTTTAAATTTGCAGCAGTGATTGCATTTTGCAACAATCTAGGGCCGAGAAAGTGTCTTTCTTGCATTTCATCTGTTATCAGTGGAATGATCATTCTCAGTAAATTCATCACCCCTTGTTTACAAACTCAAATACAAAGCGACTTTAACGGACATTTTTTGGTGTATGGAGCTGCAATCATGATAACAACAGGAGCGTGCATCATCGCTCTCTGCAAGTTGGATGTTTTTTCAGCTTTATTCTGGGAACTCAAGGCTGAAGTCCGCCAGTACAAGACTTGATGTTTCTTCCCACTCTCCACCCCCGCCTCATGGAACTCCAATCATGGTATGCCCATTAGAAAAACAACTTCAAGAAAACTTCTCTTAACATGAACACATTCCTGTTGGTTATTCAACTGCAAATGATGTGGAATTGCTTCAAAGTAATTGGAGAAATTCCACTTTTAGTGATAAGGGGATTGTGCTTAACCTCCCTGCCAAATCTTCACTGGTGCTCCTCTCTCCGATGTGGATGCGTCTGAGTAGACAAGGGACGAGAAAGTCTTTTGCGAGGCTTCTCCTTCAGAGCGGAGTCCTGCTGGTCACTGTCTCCAGCTTTCCAAGGTGCACTCAGTGCTGGTGATGGTCTGGTTCGGAATGGAACCTAGCATACTGACGTCTAATCATGGAAATCTCAAGCAATAGGGGCCAAGTATGTCACAGTATATATGTCGCTGTATGCCACAGTGAGTCCCACCGGAAATTGGAGGAACAGCACCTCATATTTCGCCTGGGCAGCTTGCAGCCCAGTGGTATGAACATTGACTTCTCCAACTTTAGATAGTTCTTCTGTCCCTCTTTTCCCCTCCCCCGTCCCAGATCTCCCACTGTCTTCCTGTCTCCACCTATATCCTTCATTTGTCCCGCCGTCCTGACATCAGTCTGAAGATGTTTTATTCACAAAATGCTGCAGTAACTCAGCAGGTCAGGCAGCATCTCAGGAGAGAAGGAATGGGTGACGTTTCGGGTCGAGACCCTTCTTCAGACTGATGTCAGGGGGGCGGGACAAAGGAAGGATATAGGTGGCGACAGGAAGATAGAGGGAGATCTGGGAAGGAGGAGGGGAAGAGAGGGACAGAGGAACTATCTAAAGTTGGAGAAGTCGATGTTCATACCACTGGACTGCAAGCTGCCCAGGCGAAATATGAGGTGCTGTTCCTCCAATTTCCGGTGGGCCTCACTATGGCACTGGAGGAGGCCCATGACAGAAAGGTCAGACTGGGCGACCACATTTTGACCCAGACTCACTACCACAGCCACATCTGCTTCTGCACCCCCTCAGTCTGAAGAAGGGTCTCGACTGGAAATGTCGCCCATTCCTTCTCTCCTGAGATGCTGCCTGACCTGCTGAGTTACTCCAGCATTTTGTGAATAAATAGGGGCCAAGTATGTTGGTGCTGCAGGTGGTTAAGTTATTGGACAAGTAATCCAGAGATCTGAGTTGAAATCCCACCATGACAAGTATGGAAGTAAAATTCAGGTAAAACTCTGGAATATTAAAAAAAATATTGGTAGTAATGGTGACAATTAAACTGCTGTATTGCGAAAACCCACCTGATTCATGGTGCCACAAAGAAATCTGCCATCCTTAGCTGGTCTGGCACATGTGTTTCTGGTCCCATCAATGTGCTTTAAATAAGACAAGTATGAGCATGGAAGCAGAGCTGGTTGAATTGAACTGATGGATTAGATTAAGGGATCAGTCAACTGAGAAGCAGTGGCAGACATTTAAGGGCATCTTTCAAAACATACAATCCAACAAGAAAGAAAAATTCCAAGGAGAGGACTTGCCATATGTGGTTAACTAAAAAAGTTAAAGGTAATATCAAACATAAAGAAAAATACATATAGTTACACAAAGACAGATGCCAGGTCATAATATAAAGAAAAGCAAAAAGTAACTAAAAGCTTTATAATGAAGGAAAAATTGGAGCTCAAGATAAAGCAAGTCAGAAATATAAAAACAGATTGTGAGAATGTCAGCAGATAGTTAAAAGAGAGAAGAGTTACAAAATAATGGTTGGTCCAGCAGAAATGAGTCTGGGAAGTTTTAATGGAAATGAGATGGTAGATGAATTAAACAGGAATTTTGCATTAGTCCAGAGGATACAACTAACAACCCAGAAATAGCTGTAAATTGTGAATTGGAAGGGAGGAACAATCTCAAGCAGATGAATAGAACATGGCTGATAAGTCCCTGGGTGCTGATGAACTTAATCCCCGAGTCTTAGAAGAAGTGGCATTGTGTTTAATTTTCCAAAATTTCATAGAGTTGGGGAAGGCTGTGTTTGATTGGAAAATATCAAATGTAGCTTCTTCATTCAAAAGTACAGAAAGCAAGAAATCACAGGCCAGTTAGCTTAACATATGTCTGTGGGTAATATTAGATGTTATTATTAAAGACAGGGCACTTGGAAAAGATTGTTACATAAGGTCAGAGTGAGTTTTCACTGGTGAACCAAGCCATAGATACCGCTGTGCAAACTCTCCCTAAGAAAACACATTTTGTGTATGTTAATCCCTCCCCTCACTGTTCCATCATTTTTGTTTTGTTTAGTTATGAAATTTCAGCTACTGCTCAACTTACATCTGTCCCAATTTTTATATAGTACCATGTGTGAGAAGTTCATTTAAAAAGTGCTTTCTTATTAGATGGCTGTGAGAATTCTTTAAATATGATTGGTTGCTCAGCCTTCTCGACAACTTAACAACTGTTGGATGCCAGGGACCACATTGAATTGATACCCGATGGCAGTAAAAGCCCTCACACCAGAGATTGTAAAATCTTTGTAGGGAATTTTCTTCAAGGACAGCTTTGAGGATCAGAGACTGATATAGGACAGAGGAGGCCATTCTACCTGTTGTGCCAATGGCAGCTCTTTGAAGAAGCTTTGTCAGTGGGCGGATGCATGGCAGATGCAGTTTAATGTGGATAAGTGTGAGGTTATCCACTTTGGTGGTAAGAATAGGAAGGCAGAGTATTATCTGAATGGTGTCAAGTTAGGAAAAGGGGACGTACAACGAGATCTAGGTGTCCTAGTGCATCAGTCATTGAAAGGAAGCATGCAGGTACAGCAGGCAGTGAAGAAAGCCAATGGAATGTTGGCCTTCATAACAAGAGGAGTTGAGTATAGGAGCAAAGAGGTCCTTCTGCAGTTGCACAGGGCCCTAGTGAGACCGCACCTGGAGTACTGTGTGCAGTTTTGGTCTCCAAATTTGAGGAAGGATATTCTTACTATTAAGGGCGTGCAGCGTAGGTTTACTAGGTTAATTCCCAGAATGGCGGGACTGTCATATGTTGAAAGACTGGAGCGACTAGGCTTGTATACACTGGAATTTAGAAGGATGAGAGGGGATCTTATCGAAACGTATAAGATTATTAAGGGGTTGGACACGTTAGAGGCAGGAAACATGTTCCCAATGTTGGGGGAGTCCAGAACAAGGTGCCACAGTTTAAGAATAAGGGGTAGGCCATTTAGAACTGAGATGAGGAAAAACTTTTTCAGTCAGAGAGTTGTGAATCTGTGGAATTCTCTGCCTCAGAAAGCAGTGGAGGCCAATTCTATGAATGCATTCAAGAGAGAGCTAGATAGACCTCTTAAGGATAGCGGAGTCATGGGGTATGGGGAGAAGGCAGGAACGGGGTACTGATTGAGAATGATCAGCCATGATCACATTGAATGGCGGTGCTGGCTCGAAGGGCCGAATGGCCTCCTCCTGCACCTATTGTCTATTGTCTTTAATTACACTATTCAGATTTTACCCACAGCCCTGCATATCTATCTGCTTTCACTATCTACTGTACTGAAGACATTAAATCAGATACTGCTACCAGTAGTCCCACTCATCAAGTGCTCCATCACGATGGTGGGTCAGACTATTTGGCTCTTGACAGCGATGCTGTTAAACTTGATCTTATGATCAGCTGACATTTTCATTTCTTGCAAAGACCCTCTTGCCAGGAGCTCGATGTACTTTGTTGCAGAGCACAATGCTTCGAGGCAGCCAAGTGTCAGAGCATAATTAATTAACGTTATATTTGTCTTGTGCAGTTGAAAGGGCAGTTGTGGATCGGACGTCAGCCAAGGCTTTGCAGCAGCCAAACAAAGTAAATTTGAACCTTATTAAAGTCATGGAATTTTTGTTTAAGGAATTTCTGCCTCGTCTACACCATTGGGAGCGCTTGTGGGGAAAGTTGGGCACACTTCCTGACTACTCAGGTACCAGGGAGCTGGGAATTGGTTAATGGTGCACTTGTTTCTGTGAAATGTGTTGCTGGCTCAAAGGCTTAAAGAAATAGACTTCAAGTCTCACAGCATAGGGCAGGTTTTGAAAGGAAACATGTTGATGATTGACCACAACGTGAGTGAACCTGTTTCATCCTGTGTTTTGAAGGGAGCTGTCTAAACATTTTCATCCCGTAAATGTTTTGCTGCGTACGGCAGGGATAACATTCTTGCTGCGTATTATCATCCATCATTTATTTGGTGAGAAAGGTGTTTACGTACACCAGAAGGAGGCTGGTTTAATCTGCTGAGTGAAACAGCAGTCTTTCGTTGCCAACAGCATGAAACCGTTGTCATGAACGGCCCAAATGTAGTCAGATGCAAAATTACCCGCTGAGGTGCCAGGTATGTGGTGGTGAAGCCCTTGACGGCAACAAAGAGTTATTTTACAAATAAATCCCGTCCACTGTCGACATGTGCAGGAGGGCTGCCATTATCCGTGGGCAGGAAGCCCAAAACACACAGAAGATCGATGTGTTGCAAATCTGCGGCATGCTGGCACAGTGTTCCTGTGAGCTAACAAAATGACGGTCATCACTTACCATGGTAAGTGTCTCTTAATCTCACACAGGTGCTTAACATCAGGCTTTTTGTTATAATATAACTATAGCAACTCCAATCTCTCTGACTTCACCTTCCCCGTTTCTCCTGAACTTTAATTATAATGCCCCCCCATACACTCCTCAGGTTCCTGTATCAAAACGTAGATCTGTTTTAATTTATTAGTATAAAGGGCGTGTGCATCGTTGGCGACACCAGTGTTTATTGTCTATCCATAATTGCCCTGATCTATGGTCACCAGTGGGTATGGAGTTATGTAAGCCAGGCCAGGCCAGAACAGCAGATTTCCAGATGGGTTTTTATGAGAATCCAGGAGTTTTATGATTACTGCTAACAAGCTAGCATTTTTTTTTTGTATTTCCAGATTTAAAAAAAAAATCTTTAATTGAATTTAAATTTCCCGCACGAGGTGTTTTGAACTCGGGTCTCTGGATCAAAAGTCCAGACATCTTCCTGCCAGTCTAGTTCCTTACACGTTCCGCCATCAAATCCATCTGTAAGCTCCACCCTGCTGCTCCCAGGAGCGCTGAAATGTTGGAGCTCAGTCTCCTCATCCCCTGTAATGTAATGGGACCCAAACAGTTCCTCTTTTCTGCTCTGAATGGGGTCACCAATAGGCTCCTGGGCTTGTACCAGACTTTCATGACAGAACGAAAGTCACAGGCTGAAACTTAAGGTGCAGATCTGGGTGGCGCAGAAGTTGAACGGACGTGCTTGGAAATTGTAGACTTCCATTTCATGCTATTGGCAGTAGAGCCACAGAAACTCTTGCTCCTTTTAATAAGGGAATTCCTGTTTAATAAACTTCATTTACGAGCTCCAGTGATTCTTTTGTCTATCAGTCCAGAAACATTGAATGCAGCCTCTATGCCCCAGCACCCTGCCTACAGCAAGCATCCCAATGGCACTTTCCTGGTCTTTCTGTTGTGGAACATTTATACACTCGCCACACTGCCTTCTCGCTGAGCTGAACGGGCCATTGTCCAAACACTGCCGCCTTTGCAAAGTATCACGCCCATGAGCTGTTTATACATAGAATGTCATGTCCTCCTTGGGCAAAGGCCCTTCAGCTTGAATGCCTCCCCAAATTAACTGCTTGCTTTGAGCACACGTCTGGACACAATATCTCCTCTGATCTCCGCGATCTCACGGCTGAGCCTCGATAAGAGGCAACATTTTAAAGTTCAAAGGTTGTGAGGCTGCTGGTTTTCTTTTGTAACTTGAAAGCAGTAAGTGCTGTACCTTAGAAATTCAATTATGTAAATCTTTTTTTATGATTAAAAATTGATTTTTCTTTTTGCCCCCCAAGAATGAAACTTTATAATTACCTATTCTGGGACATTCCCAAAATTCAATCAGGGACATTGCGGAATAGGTTGCATTGAAGCGATTTCCAGCAACATGTTTCCCAGTGAACAAAAGTGAGCCCTGTTGAATGGTCACAGTTTTGAGAGGAAGGCAGAGCAGAGTTGCTGAGACAACCATCCTGTATTTCTAAGGAGCAAATTGGCAGCCGTTTATCCAGGGGAATGTCAGTCAAGCATATTCCATGGGTAACCCATTCCAAGAAAATTGGCAGAGGACAGAGGAACCTATGCCCCAGAGTCATCCAAAGGTCCTTCAACTCTGTGATGGGGAGGGCAGATTCAGTCGTGACAGAAGAGGGAGTACAGAGAAGGTTCACCAGATTGATTCCTGGGATGGCAGGACTTTCATATGAAGAAAGACTGGATAGACTCGGCTTGTACTCGCTGGAATTTAGAAGATTGAGGGGGGATCTTATAGAAACGTACAAAATACTTAAGGGGTTGGACAGGCTAGATGCAGGAAGATTGTTACCGATGTTGGGGAAGTCCAGAACATGGGGTCACAGTTTAAGGATAAGGGGGAAGTCTTTTAGGACCGAGATGAGAAAGTTTTTTTTCACACAGAGTGGTGAATCTGTGGAATTCTCTGCCACAGAGGGTAGTTGAGGCCAGTTCATTGGCTATATTTAAGAGGGAGTTAGATGTGGCCCTTGTGGCTAAAGGGATCAGGGGGTATGGAGAGAAGGCAGGTACAGGATACTGAGTTGGATGATCAGCCATGATCATATTGAATGGCGGTGCAGGCTCGAAGGGCCGAATGGCCTACTCCTGCACCTATTTTCTATGTTTCTAAGAACGAGAGCGATGGACCGAATAGCCTACCTCTTCTTTCCTTACAATATTATGGCACGCAGAGGTGTTTGCCAACATATCTGCTTCCAAAATGGCCACAACTTGGATAAATATTAAAGAAAAAACAAAGAGTACCAATGAAGAACATTCGTTTGACAATTGCTCTTTTAACTGGATGTCGGATTTATTTTCCGGCCTGTGTTTTTTTGTGACAAACTGCATGGATCATCAGACAATAACAACTTACTTTTATATAGCACTTCCACAACAGTAAAAACATCCAATGAGATTCCATGAGTAGATACTGGGGCATGTATCCGAAGCTCACTTATAAGATACTATAAGGAGAACTTTAAAAGAGGACAAAGGTAATGAGGTTTACGGAGGTAATTTCTGATCTCATGGTGCAGACAGCTGGAGGTATGGATGCCAGTGGTAATGGTAAAGAGACCAGAATTACTGGAGATCTTAGAGGGTTGCACACCTGGAGGATTGAGTCTCAGGAGGATTTGAAAACAAGGATGAGAATTTAAAAATCAAAGGAACTGCTTCATTATATGATTTATTTTCTAAGTAAAATACTTCACTTTCAACACCAAGTGAAAAGTTGACTCATTATAAAGGATTATGACTGTATATTATTGTGGTTAACCAGACCCTAGCGCTTGAATTGGGAAACAAGCAGTCTTATTTAGAACGTAATGCAAATTGTAATTCCTGTGTCTCTTTTCTAAATCAAACTGGGAATTACCAGGAATTTACAGCAAAAAAAAACCCCAACTCCTGTAGTTAAATAGTGTGGGTGTAGACAGGAAACGGGTCGGAGTTTTGAAATGTCTGTTTTGGTTGAAAGATTAATCAGCCAAGTGTTTGCGTCAGTGGAGCTGTCCATTTCACACAGGGCTGTCAGTGTGCAGCACCCTGCCCTAGTGGAAGGGGGTGGAGGGGTGTTGGGAGGAAGCAAGGGGATGCAGGATGCTCTCAGGGAAGCAGGGATGTGCCCCAGGAAGCCGTCGATCATCCCTCCTCATTCTGTAGTTGCTTTTGTGGCTGTGATCCTCCTTATTGTTCCTTCTTCCTTATCCTGCTGCTTGTCCGGAGTGCTTTAGTCAGGATGAAGCCTAGAAGTGATACAGAGTGCCCTGTGAAGCCTGGGCGAAGCAGGGTGAGTCTTTCGACTTTCTGTGCCTTTTCTCCTGTCATACGCAGTTGATTCTTGTACTCAAAGAGGCAGCCTTTGGTGAATGAAGCAAGAAATGACTTGGGTTATTTAGAGTCCTCCTGTGTCCCTTCCACCCAGAGCAGATACTGACTCCTTGCCAGGGTTTCAAGGTTTCTGCTTGCCTTACAGTCCTTCATCCAGTGGTCGGCGTTTAGTGTGTTTTTTTGACTGGTTGGGGAATTCCACTTTATTGCAAAGTCCTCTGGCACTTCTGCCACCCCCCCCCTGGGTACAATTTCCAGCAGACATGACTTGGAACCCAGGCTTTTCGAGGGTGTTACCAGAGCTGCTGTCTTGCAGATGTTAAACCAAGCGCCTGTCAGTCTGTCCAAGTCGGCCTAAGTGATTACCTGGAATAACTCAAAGGGAAACAAGGATTTATTCTGGTATCTTGATAAATATACCTTCCCCAACAGACCAATTGGTAGTTCATCCCATTCGTGATCTTCCTGGTTGATTTTCGCCTCCCAGGTTTCCTACAAGCCAACACTGACTACGCCAATGATGCAGTTGAATGGCTGCCAGGCGTTGCAGGTGCCATCAGGGTGTGAAAGGTTTTGCCGAAAGAGAACACTCTTCTGCAGAACCAGGAGTACCCTTGGGAAATTGCAGCTGCCCAGGCTCAGATCAGCAGGTGATTGAGTCTACAGCACACTTCATAATTCAGCCTGGGTGCAGACCGAGGAATGGGGGTATTTCCGACTACAGTCAGGTGCAGGAGATGTGGTGTACCTTGACTTTCAGAAAGCATTTGACAAGGTCCCACATAGGAGATTAGTGGGCAAAATTAGAGCACATGGTATTGGAGGTAGGGTACTGACATGGATAGAAAATTGGTTGACAGACAGAAAGCAAAGAGTGGGGATAAATGGGTTCCTTTCAGAATGGCAGGCAGTGACTAGTGGGGTACCGCAAGGCTCGGTGCTGGGACCGCAGCTATTTACAATATACATTAATGACTTGGATGAAGGGATTAAAAGTACCATTAGCAAATTTGCAGATGATACAAAGCTGGGTGGTAGTGTGAACTGTGAGGAAGATGCTATGAGGTTGCAGGGTGACTTGGACAGGTTGTGTGAGTGGGCGGATGCATGGCAGATGCAGTTTAATGTGGATAAGTGTGAGGTTATCCACTTTGGTGGTAAGAATAGGAAGGCAGAGTATTATCTGAATGGTGTCAAGTTAGGAACAGGGGACGTACCTAACATGGGGAGAAGGCAGGAACGGGGTACTGATTGAGAATGATCAGCCATGATCACATTGAATGGCGGTGCTGGCTCGAAGGGCCGAATGGCCTCCTCCTGCACCTGTTGTCTATTGTCTATAAAATCCAGGAGTTGTGCATAATTCCTTCTATCTTATTTAAAAGGTGATCGCTCTCTCAAGCCATGATAACGAGCCTGTCATTGCCTCAGTTTATACTGTGCTGTTGGCTGTCTCCTCTCCCACGGTGGGAGTGAAGTGACATGGACAACACACATTGCCGCACTGGTGAGTAAGGCAAGGCAGCGCCTTTACCACCTCAGACAGTTGAGGAATTTAAAGTCTCTCTGAGGATCCTTCAGTGCTTCTACTCTGGGGCTGCAGAAAGCATCTTGTCCGGGAACATCACAATCTGGTTTGGGAACAGCTCTGCCCAGGACAGGAAGGCCCTGCAGAGAGTAGTGCGTTCGGCTGAACGCACCATGGGAACTACACTCGCCCCCCTGCAGGACCTATACATCAGGAGGTGCAGATCCAGAGCCAGCAACATTATGGAGGACCCCTACCACCCCAGCAACGGACTGTTCCAGCTGCTACGGTCAGGCAAACGCCTCCGCTGAGAGGATGAGATGGAGTTTCTTCCCACAGGCCATCAGGACTGTTAACTCTCATAGCGCCAGGAACTAATTTAAGTTACTGTATTCATTTATTTTTTGTGTTACAATTTTTTTTTTTCTATTCTGTTTTGTAGTTGAGCACAATCCGCAGGCGTTGCCACTTTCATTTGACAAATTGACTTGACTTGACTTGAATGTGTGATTAGAGGATAGAGGTCAGTATGAACAGGGCAATTCCACTACACCAATAGTTCAGCAATGGGTAAACACCTGAGGCAGTGTACACTTCTGTTTAGTTATATCACTGCATTTAAGACTATGAAGACCTGGACTGAAAGTGACTTTGCTTCCCATTTGCTCATTGTACAACATTCTTACCTCTGGTTCAGAAGGTTGTGATTTGAATCCCTTTCCAGAGGCTCAAGCTCATAAACCCAGGCTGCTGGCATGCAGTGTGGTGCTGATGGAGGTGTGTTCTTCGTGGATGGGTCATTAAAGCAGAGCTCAACTCGGATGGATGCAAGGAATTCCACAACCCTTATCACATTGTTAGAGGCAGGAAACATCTTCCCAATGTTGGGGGAGTGGGGAGAAGGCAAGAACGGGGTACTGATTGAGAATGATCAGCCATGATCACATTGAATGGTGGTGCTGGCTCGAAGGGCCGAGTGGCCTCCTCCTGCACCTATTGTCTATTGTTGTAAGTGGGATCTTGCTGTGTGCAGTATGGCTGCTGCAGGGATATATTAATTTAGAAAGACATTTGAAAAAAGTCTCCCCTTAGTTGATGAATGTTTTGGAATTACCTGAGATTGTAAAAAGCCCCAAGGAGATGTGAGTCTTCTCTTTTCAACCATCTTGTACCCCATTCTGTGTTAGATTTTACCCCCACAGATATTGGCTCTCCGACTGTGGGTATTTGTCTTGTGTTTGCTTTGACATTGAACGGAAACAGAAATAGTCCCATTAAGAACAGGCTAAATATTGTTCTGAATGCAGTGCACTTCCTGCCATCCGGTAGCACAAAGCCACACAGGACAATTAAAGGACAACAGGCAGCTTTTCCAGCATCGCTCTGAATTGTTTTAAGCTTCGTTTGAGAATAACCTTTGTTTCGTGGAGGAGTCCAGTTGCAACTTTGTGCCCAAATGTTGAGCCCGTTTTGTGCCTCGTGGGTCCTTGACGAGCTGCGATGAGGCGTGGCGCTCTGCAGGAGGATCTGGAGCCCAAGTCCACTTGCCCTTGAATATCAGAGACAAAGTTCAAGGTGAGAACTCTTCAAAAACAATGCAGACGTTGACAAAATCCTGAAAATACTTTGTGGGGCAGGCAGCAACTGTGGACAGAGAAGCAGGGGTGACATTTTTTTGTCATTGACCTTTTATGAGAACTGACGTAATCAAAACGTATAAGATTATTAAGGGGTTGGACATGTTAGAGGTAAGAAACATGTTCCCAATATTGGGGGAGTCCAGAACAAGGGGCCACAGTTTAAGAATAAGGGGTAGGCCATTTAGAACTGAGATGAGGAAACACTTTTTCAGTCAGAGAGTTGTGAATCTGTGGAATTCTCTGCCTCAGAAGGCAGTGGAGGCCAATTCTCTGAATGCATTCAAGAGAGAGCAAGATAGAGCTCTTAAGGATAGCGGAGTCAGGGGGTATGGGGAGAAGGCAGGAACGGGGTACTGATTGAGAGTGATCAGCCATGATCACATTGAATGGCGGTGCTGGCTTGAAGGGCCGAATGGCCTCCTCCTGCACCTATTGTCCATTGAAACAAAGTTAGAAACCCTTTCTGATGAAAGGTAATTGACCAGAAACACTATAGACAATAGACAATAGACAATAGGTACAGGAGTAGGCCATTCAGCCCTTCGAGCCAGCACCGCCATTCAATGCGATCATGGCTGATCACTCTCAATCAGTACCCCGTTCCTGCCTTCTCCCCATACCCCCTCACTCCGCTATCCTTAAGAGCTCTATCCAGCTCTCTCTTGAAAGCATCCAACGAACTGGCCTCCACTGCCTTCTGAGGCAGAGAATTCCATACCTTCACCACTCTCTGACTGAAAACGTTCTTCCTCATCTCCGTTCTAAATGGCCTACCCCTTATCCTTAAACTGTGGCCCCTTGTTCTGGCCCCTTGTTCCACAGATGCTGTCTGACCTGCTGAATTTCTGTCACTTTGTTTTATTTCAGCAAAATCAGTGTACTTCCTGTTAAATCCCCCTTCAAACCTTGCAAACTGCATCAACTTTTCTTCACAATTCTACGGAATACAGCCTTTGTTTGTGTAACCTTGCCTCAGAATTGAAACTTTGGAATTCAGATATCATTCTGGGAAACTTGCACTTCCCTCCCTCCAAGGCTTCGGTAAGAACGAGGAGGTGGAAAGCTGAGACTCGGCTGACAAGTGACACGCGGTTACAATCTGGGAAGTTATTCCCCCCAAGTTGCTCATGGTCTTTATTCAGTGAGCAGTGTGGGTTGACATGGGTTGTGGGTTCACTCCCTGTTCTGGCCTTCAACACTGGAGCCATTGGGTCAGGCTCAATGCTGATGTGTTCGGAATAGACAATAGGTGCAGGAGGAGGCCATTCGGCCCTTCGAGCCTGTACGCACCGCCATTCAATGTGATCATGACTGATCATTCTCAATCAGTACCCTGTTCCTGCCTTCTCCCCATACCCCCTGACTCCGCTATCCTTAAGAGCTCTATCTAGCTCTCTCTTGAATGCATTCAGAGAATTGGCCTCCACTGCCTTCTGAGGTAGAGAATTCCACAGATTCACAACTCTCTGACTGAAAAGGTTTTTCCTCATCTCAGTTCTAAATGGCCGACCCCTTATTCTTAAAACTGTGTGGCCCCTTGTTCTGGACTCCCCCAACATTGGGAACATGTTTTCCTGCCTCTAACGTGTCCAACCCCTTAATAATCTTATACGTTTCGATAAGATCTCCTCTCATGGAGAGGAATGAGGACGTCGCACTTATCTTTGCCTAGATTTTGAGTTTTTGACAGCTGCAATGCCATCACCATCGAATAGTTCAACTGGCAACAGCGTTGCTGGCATTTCGGAAACTGGCGCTTCTGGTGGAACCAGTGCTGGAGAAAACCCCCACCCCAGAACAGCCAAGCGGACATCCGAAGGTGTGCGGGTCCGTGGGGAGGGGTGCGGCTGCCGGAGAGGGTTAGAAACATCGAAACATAGAAAATAGGTGCAGGAGTAGGCCATTCGGCCCTTCGAGCCTGCACCGCCATTCAATATGATCATGGCTGATCATCCAACTCAGTATCCCGTACCTGCCTTCTCACCGTACCCCCTGATCCCTTTAGCCACAAGGGCCACATCTAACTCCCTCTTAAATATAGCCAATGAACTGGCCTCAACTACCTTCTGTGGCAGAGAATTCCACAGACTCACCACTCTCTGTGTGAAAAGAAATGTTTTCTCATCTCGGTCCTAAAAGACTTCCCCCTTATCCTTAAGCTGTGACCCCTGGTTCTGGACTTCCCCAACATCGGGTTACAGGGATTGGGGAAGGGGAGCAGGGAGAGGAAGCAGTGAAGGGGGTTCAGAACCCTGAGAGGTGACGGGACTGGAGGGGGTACAGAGACATAGGAAAGCCCATTCCTTCTCTCCCGAGATGCTGCCTGACCCGCTGAGTTACTCCAGCATTTTGTGAATAAATACCTTCGATTTGCACACGCATCTGCAGTTATTTTCTTATACTATAGGAAAGGGTGTAGAGGCAAATCGGGTAGCAGTGACGGGCATACAGAGATAGAGATAGATTGGGGCGGCACGGTAGCGCAGCGGTAGAGTTGCTGCTTTACAGCGAATGCAGCACCGGAGACTCGGGTTCGATCCTGACTACGGGTGCTGTACTGTAAGGAGTTTGTACGTTCTCCCCGTGACCTGCGTGGGTTTTCTCCGAGATCTTCGGTTTCCTCCCACACTCCAAAGACGTACAGGTATGTAGGTTAATTGGCTGGGTAAATGTAAAAATGTCCCTAGTGGGTGTAGGATAGTGTTAATGTGCGGGGATCACTGGGCGGCACGGACTTGGAGGGCCGAAAAGGCCTGTTTCCGGCTGTATATATATGATATGATATGATATGAGAACAAACAGGATTGTAACGAGAGAGAGAGAGAGAGTGATTAAAGATAGGGGCCGAACAAGCTGGGAGAGATATAGGAAGGCTGGGGTCGTTAGAGCACTAGGGAGTTGTGGGAACTGAGGAAACTGAGTCATTATGGAGGAATTTGAGACCAAAGATAAGAATTTTAATTTTGGATGTGTTGCTGAAATGGGACCTGATGTCGGTTTAGGGGCTACGCGCATTCGGACATGGATAGCAGACCAGAATAAGGTCAGGATATTTTTTTTTTAATCAAAAAATACTTTATTCAATCTTATTGAAACATATAAGATAATTAGGGGATTGGACACATTAGAGGCAGGAAACATGTTCCCAATGTTGGGGGAGTCCAGAACAAGGGGCCACAGTTTAAGAATAATGGGTAGGCCATTTAGAACGGAGATGAGGAAGAACTTTTTCAGTCAGAGGGTGGTGAAGGTGTGGAATTCTCTGCCTCAGAAGACAGTGGAGGCCAGTTCGTTGGATGCTTTCAAGAGAGAGCTGGATAGAGCTCTTAAGGATAGCGGAGTGAGGGGGTATGGGGAGAAGGCAGGAACGGGGTACTGATTGAGAGTGATCAGCCATGATCACATTGAATGGCGGTGCTGGCTCGAAGGGCTGAATGGCCTCCTCCTGCACCTATTGTCTATTGTCTAATAAGTATTTACAAAACATCTTCTCTTTAACAACCCCATCCGACATTTCCGGAGGTTACACGTTCAATACAGGTATTCATTTCCAAATTTACATGGTACTTTACACAGTATCCATTATTTGGAGGGGTGTCCCCACCAGACCCTGCCCCCCATGTCCAGCAGCAGAAGGACCCTAGACTGTAGTCCCCCTCCCCCCCCCCCCCCCCACAGAATAAGGTCAGGATATGGGGGTTGAAAATTGAAGGCCGACCGGAAAACTCAACAAATTCCGACCTGGAAAGGCGGGTCTTACTTTCGCCCCCCCCACTTTTGAGCCACGCTACTTTTGTTCTCTCGCTCTCATTGCCATCATCTGTGGTGTTTGGGAAGTGTCGTGTTATTCTGGGTCGCTGCAGTTGCCAGCCAGCGCACTAGGTGGCGCAATTTGCCTAATCTGGCGGCTTTGTCGTTCGAGCACTTCCTCGGAATAACGGAGCACATGCGGTCAGGTTGCGGGAAAAAAATCAAACCAGGCTGTAAATGGTTGGCGGGGACTCGTCTCGCTGAGAAATGCATGCGGTGGTGTTCGACGTGAACCAGGAGTGGCCATCCCCTCCACAAATGCTGCCTGACCCGCTGAGTTCCTCCAGCACTCTCTGCGTTTTACTCTCGAGATGCCAGAATCTGCAGTTCCGACCTTGTGCATCCTAAGACACTTCGCATTCTCCGGTCATAGAAACATAGAAACATAGAAACATAGAAAATAGGTGCAGGAGTAGGCCATTCGGCCCTTCGAGCCTGTACGCACCGCCATTCAATATGATCATGGCTGATCATCCAACTCAGTATCCCGTACCTGCCTTCTCTCCATACCCCCTGATCCCTTTAGCCACAAGGGCCACATCTAACTCCCTCTTAAATATAGCCAATGAACTGGCCTCAACTACCTTCTGTGGCAGAGAATTCCACAGACTCACCACACTCTGTGTGAAAAAAAACGTTCTCATCTCGGTCCTAAAAGACTTCCCCCTTATCCTTAAACTGTGACCCCTTGTTCTGGACTCCCCCAACATCGGGAACAATCTTCCTGCATCTAGCCTGTCCAACCCCTTAAGAATTTTGTAAGTTTCTATAAGATCCCCCCTCAATCTTCTAAATTCCAGCGAGTACAAGCCCAGTCTATCCAGTCTTTCTTCATATGAAAGTCCTGCCATCCCAGGGATCAATCTGGTGAACCTTCTCTGTACTCCCTCTATGGCAAGAATGTCTTTCCGCAGATTAGGAGACCAAAACTGCACGCAATACGGTCACATTGGGAACTTGGTACCAACATTGAGGGGTGCCCAAGAGCTCGGTTGGAAAGGAGTGGTTTAAAGGAGACGAGAGAGTTGGGGGGTTTCGGAGCTTCGGCGAGCACAGTCAAGGGGGTGGGCCTGCAGCAGAACCCAAGCCACGGGGACATTGGGCGAGGCCACGGGGCAGAAATGGCAAGGCGAGGTCAGAAGGACGGGGTCTGCAGTTGCAAGAATCAGTATTGTGACACCCTCCCCTCTCTGTTACCTACAACGGGACCCCACTACTGGCCATATCTTCCCATCCCCTCCCCTTTCTGCGTTCCGCAGAGACCGTTCCCTCCGTAACTCCCTGGTCCACTCGTCCCTTCCTACCCAAACCACCCCATCCCCGGGCACTTTCCCCTGCAACCGCACGAGATGCAACACCTGTCCCTTTACCTCCCCCCTCAACTCCATCCAAGGACCCAAACAGTCTTTCCAGGAGAGACAGAGGTTCACCTGCACCTCCTCCAACCTCATCTATTGCATCCGCTGCTCCAGATGTCAACTTATTTATATCGGCAAAACCAAGCGCAGGCTCGGCGATCGCTTCGCTCAACACCTGCGCTCGGTCCGCGTTGGCCAAACTGGTCTCCCGGTGGCCGAGCACTTCAACTCCCCCTCCCATTCCCAGTCTGACCTTTCTGTCATGGGCCTCCTCCAGTGCCATAGTGAGGCCCACCGGAAATTGGAGGAACAGCACCTCATATTTCGCCTGGGCAGCTTGCAGCCCAGTGGTCTGAACATCGACTTCTCCAACTTTAGATAGTTCCTCTGTCCCTCTCTTCCCCTCCCCCTTCCTAGATCTCCCTCTATCTTCCTGTCTCCACCTATATCCTTCCTTTGTCCAGCCCCCCTGACATCAGTCTGAAGAAGGGTCTCGACCCGAAACCTCACCCATTCCTTCTCTCCCGAGATGCTGCCTGACCTGCTGAGTTACTCCAGCATTTTGTGAATAAACACCGTCGATTTGTACCAGCATCTGCAGTTATTGTCTTATACTAAGTATTGTGACGCATTCGTTAATTGCTTCTGGAAGAAAGCGGCAACAACTTTAACCATCACAACATTACCTACGACTCCACACGGGAGTGTTACAAAAAGACACGCTGATTATCATAGAGTGCTAACTCCATTACCCAAAGCAATAACAAACTCGGAGATATCGAGAGTGCAAAAGGGGGCCCTTCAACCCATTGTGCCCCTGCTGGTCAAAGAAGCACTCATCCAGGTTATTTTTAAAATTTCTTTCTTCACAGCCCTTTCATGCTCTGAATTCTGGACCCCCAGCCCATAGTCTAGTTAAATATCCTTTCGACTCCCCCTATTTCTTCTATTCGTTGCCTTTGATCAATGCTTCAAATTACTGACCTCTCTGCTAAGGGATTTATTCACAAAATGCTGGAGTAACTCAGCAGGTCAGGCAGCATCTCAGGAGAGAAGGAGTGGGTGACGTTTCGGGTCTTGAAGAAGGGTCTTAACCCGAAACGTCACCCATTCCTTCTCTCCTGAGATGCTGCCTGACCTGCTGAGTTACTCCAGCATTTTGTGAATAAATACTTTTGATTTGTACCAGCATCTGCAGTTATTTTCTTATACTCTCTGCTAAGGGAAATTGGTCCTTTTCTGTTTACCCAGTTGAGGCCTCCCATCATTTTATACACCTCGATTAAATCTCCCTTCACCCGCCCCTGTTCCAAAGAAAACAAACGCAGCCTGGCTAAACTCCTCATCCAATATTTTGGAGACATCCATCTGTTTGTTTTTAATATGGTAACCAATTATTTCAACATTTCAATTTCAAAATGAGCAATTGATAGTACTATTGTGTGATTATAAAAATAGCATTACAGCCTCATAGCATTTGCCCACGCGCTGTTGATGGTGTAATTTATCAATTTGTGGTTAGAGCCAGCGTTTGATTTATTCCTTGGATCTGTGAAGGGAAGAGATCATCCTTTTTAGGTTCCTCTTGCAGGATAACTAGCATTTCCACTCAGTCCATTCATTGGGCAGCACTGTGGTGCAGCTGGTAGAACCTCTGCCTCGCTGCGCCAGAGACCAAGGTTTTATCCTGACCCCTGTGCGGAGTTTGCATGTCCTCCAGGCAGGTACGGGATACTGTAAATTACTCGCTGGAATTTAGAAGATTGAGGGGGGATCTTATAGAAACGTACAAAATTCTTCAGGGGTTGGACAGGCTAGATGCAGGAAGATTGTTCCCGATGTTGGGGAAGTCCAGAACAAGGGGTCACAGTTTAAGGATAAGGGGGAAGTCTTTTGGGACCGAGATGAGAACGTTTTTTTTCACACAGAGAGTGGTGAATCTGTGGAATTCTCTGCCACAGAAGGTAGTTGAGGCCAGTTCATTGGCTATATTTAAGAGGGAGTTAGATGTGGCCCTTGTGGCTAAAGGGATCAGGGGGTATGGAGAGAAGGCAGGTACAGGATACTGAGTTGGATGATCAGCCATGATCATATTGAATGGCGGTGCGTACAGGCTCGAAGGGCCGAATGGCCTACTCCTGCACCTATTTTCTATGTTTCTATGTTTCTCCCTGTGACTGCGTGGGTTTCCTCCGGGTGCTCCGGTTTTCTCCCACATCCCAAAGACGTGCGGGTTTTGTAGATTCATTGCCCCCTCGTGTGGAAGCAGTGGTTGAGAAAGTGGGAAAACAACTAGTGTGAACGGGTAGGAAAATAACTGCAGATGCTGGTACAAATCGAAGGTATTTATTCACAAAATGCTGGAGTAACTCAGCAGGTCAGGCAGCATCTCAGGAGAGAGGGAATAGGTGACGTTTCGGGTCGAGACCCTTCTTCAGTCAATGGAAACGTCACCCATTCCCTCTCTCCTCGATGCTGCCTGACCTGCTGAGTTACTCATAGAAACATAGAAACATAGAAAATAGGTGCAGGAGTAGGCCATTCGGCCCTTCGATGCTGCACCGCCATTCAATATGATCATGGCTGATCATCCAACTCAGTATCCCGTACCTGCCTTCTCTCCATACCCCCTGATCCCTTTAGCCACAAGGGCCACATCTACCTCCCTCTTAAATATAGCCAATGAACTGGCCTCAACTACCTTCTGTGGCAGAGAATTCCACAGACTCACCACTCTCTGTGTGAAGAAATGTTTTCTCATCTCGGTCCTAAAAGACTTCCCCCTTATCCTTAAGCTGTGACCCCTGGTCCCGGACTTCCCCAATATCAGGAACAATCTTCCCGCATCTAGCCTCTCCAACCCCTTAAGAATTTTATATGTTTCTATAAGATCCCCCCTCAATCTTCTAAATTCCAGCGAGTACAAGCCGAGTCTATCCAGTCTTTCTTCATATGAAAGTCCTGCCATCCCAGGGATCAATCTGGTGAACCTTCTCTGTACTCCCTCTAAGGCTAGAATGTCTTTCCTCAGATTAGGAGACCAAAACTGTACGCAATACTCCAGGTGTGGTCTCACCAAGGCCCTGTACAACTGCAGCAGAACCTCCCTGCTCCTAAACTCAAATCCTCAAATACTCCAGCATTTTGTGATACCTAGTGTGAACGGGTGATCGATGGTCAGTGTGGGCTCGGTGCCACTTAATGCCCATTGCTTGCACTGTGTCTGTGTCAGGTCACGCACTGAGTAGAACTGTCAGGTCCTTTTTCATGACAATAGACAATAGACAATAGACAATAGGTGCAGGATGAGGCCATTCAGCCCTTCGAGCCTGTACGCACTGCCATTCAATGCGATCATGGCTGATCACTCTCAATCAGTACCCCGTTCCTGCCTTCTCCCCATACCCCCTCACTCCGCTATCCTTAAGAGCTCTATCCAGCTCTCTCTTGAAAGCATCCAACGAACTGGCCTCCACTGCCTTCTGAGGCAGAGAATTCCACACCTTCACCACTCTCTGACTGAAAAAGTTCTTCCTCATCTCCGTTCTAAATAGCCTACCCCCTATTCTTAAACTGTGGCCCCTTGTTCTGGACTTCCCCAACATTGGGAACATGTTTCCTGCCTCTAATGTGTCCAGTCCCCTAATTATCTTATATGTTTCAATAAGATCCCCCCTCATCCTTCTAAATTCCAGTGTATACAAGCCCACTCGCTCCAGCCTTTCAACATATGACAGTCCCGCCATTCCGGGAATCAACCTAGTGAACCTACGCTGCACGCCCTCAATAGCAAGAATATCCTTCCTCAAATTTGGAGACCAAAACTGCACACAGTACTCCAGGTGCGGTCTCACTAGGGCCCTGTACAACTGCAGAAGGACCTCTTTGCTCCTATACTCAACTCCTCTTGTTATGAAGGCCAACATTCCATTGGCTTTCTTCACTGCCTGCTGTACCTGCATGCTTCCTTTCATTGACTGATGCACTAGGACACCCAGATCTCGTTGAACTCCCCCTCCTCCTAACTTGACAAAAGCTACTGGACACCTGGACTCCCATGCCTCGCTAAGTGAGGAGCAAGCAGCTGGAGACTGCAGGGTACAGAGCAAAGTAAAACACAAATAAACCTTACAAAGGCAATAGCCTTTCTCGAATAACCTAAAAGAAAAACAAGGAGCCACGTCATATGTAAGCATTGAGATTAAATGAACCTTGATCTGGAAATCCTAACAGTGGGGCCTTTGACCAGTTTAGGCCCATATGCAATCCGTTCACTCGACCCAGTTTCATCCCAACATTCTTGAAGGTGAAGCACTCCACACAAGGCCTGCCAGTGATGGCTTGGTCTGTTGTTTTTGGCTCTGCGATCTTCTGCTGCTGCCTGGCCCCGGCCCTTTTTTGCCGATGAATGCTCTTTCTGTTTCCTCTCGGCCAGGGTGTGGCTGCGTCTTTTCCCGGCGCGAGCAATTTTGCAACAGTGACACAGGGCCACTTTGTTGCCTTGTGGGTGGAGATGTGCTTGGGGAGAGGCTAGGCCCCGGCTATAAAAAAAGGTGCTTGTTTGTATGTTTGTACAGACCCTGCTGCACTCATGAACCAACAAAGACGTTTGAGGGTTGAAGGGAGGAGGGACAAACTGTTAATAACTTGGTTTTGGAAAATTCCAGTTTTCCTGTGTGCGCAAAACAGCCATAGATTCCAAGCAGAGTCCGCCTGCTCCGTTTGGGAAATTAACAGCGAAAGCGTTCACCAGAGAGACCCTTGACCCACAGACGTTAACGCCGCTGCCGTAAAGGTCTTAACGCACGCATTGCAAAGCAGATGCGGGGAGATAATGTAGTTGTCATCGGTACCAGAGAGCTCTTCTGCTCCCAGAAAGCCTGGCTGACTGCCACTGAAATGACATTTAGCGGGTGACCTCAGTTCTCAGAAAGCACAGCCTGTTTTTGGCTCTTGCGGGATTATCAGAGCTTTTGTGAGCTGGCTGCTGGGCCAGGTGAAGAGGCAAAGCACTGAACTCTACCTCCGCTACATTGACGACTGCATTGGAGCTACCTCCTGTACCTATGCAGAACTAACTGACTTCATCAATTTCACCACTAATTTCCATCCTGCTTTCAAATTTACTTGGACCATCTCCGACATCTCCCTACCGTTTCTGGATCTCACCGTCTCCATCACAGGAGATAGACTTGTGACTGACCTCTACTACAAACCTACTGACTCCCACAGCTACCTTACTACACTTCTTCCCACCCTGTTTCCTGTAAAGACTCTATCCCCATCTCCCAATTCCTCCGTCTACGCCGCATCTGCGCCCAGGATGAGGTGTTTCACACTAGGGCATCGGCGATGTCCTCATTCTTTAGGAAACGGGGGTTCCCCCCTTCTGTTATAGATGAGGCTCTCACTAGGGTCTCCTCAATATCCCACAGCTCTGCTCTTGCTCCCCCTCCCCCTATTCGTAACAAGGACAGAGTCCCCCTTGTCCTCACCTTCCACCCCATTAGCCGCCGCATACAACATATTATCCTCCAACATTTCCGCCACCTCCAACGGGATCCCACTGCTGGCCACATCTTCCCATCTCCACCCCTTTCTGCAGAGACCGTTCCCTCCGCAACCCCCTGGTCCACTCGTCCCTTCCCACCCAAACCCTTCCCCAGGTACTTTCCCCTGCAACCGCAGGAGATGCAACACCTGCCCCTTTACATCCCCCCTCGATTCCATCCAAGGACCCAAACAGTCTTTCCAGGTGAGGCAAAGGTTCACCTGCACCTCCTCCAACCTCATCTATTGTATCCACTGTTCCAGGTGTCAACTTCTCTACATCGGCGAGACCAAATGCAGGATCGGCGATCGTTTCGCTCAACACCTTCGCTCAGTCCGCCTTAACCAACCTGATCTCCCGGTGGCTGAGCACTTCAACTCCCCCTCCCATTCCCAGTCTGACCTTTCTGTCCTGGGCCTCCTCCATTGTCAGAGTGAGGCCCAGCGCAAATTGAGTGCCCCAAAAATCTATATCAGGCCATGTACTCAGTGGTTAAACAGTGCCTCAATTTTAACATTTTCACTCTTGCTTTCAAGTCCTGCCCTCCACCCTCATCTCTGTAACCTCACCAAGCCCACACACTCTGAAATCTCTCACCTCCTCCAATTCTAACCTCTTGATCATCCCAAAACCACTTTGCCATCGGCGACCATGTCTTCACATAAAACATATAAAACTCTTAAGGGATTGGGCAGGCTAAATGCAGGAAACATGTTCCCGATGTTGGGGGAGTCCAGAACCAGGGGTCACAGTTTAAGAATAAGGGGGTAGGCCATTTAGGACTGAGATGAGGAAAAACTTTTTCACCCAGAGAGTTGTGAATCTGTGGAATTCTCTCCCACAGAAGGCAGTGGAGGCCAATTTACTGGATGTATTCAAGAGAGAGTTGGATATAACTTTTAGGGCTAATGGAATCAAGGGATATGGGGAAAAACCAGGAACGGGGTACTGATTTTAGATGATCAGTCATGATCATATTGAATGGTGGTGCTGGCTCGAAGAGCTGAATGGCCTCCTCCTGCACCTATTTTCTATGTTTCCATGTTTCAGTTGTCTGAACCCCAAAGTTCGGAATCTCCTCTAACCCTTTCTGCCTCCCTCTTCTTCGCTCCTTAAATTCCATCTTCTGGAACCCATGGTAATACCAATGTATATGATTTCGCCTGGGCAGCTTGCAGCCCAGTGGTATGAACATCGACTTCTCCCACTTTAGATAGTTCCTCTGTCCCTCTCTTCCCCTCCCCCTTTCCCAGATCTCCCTCTATCTTTCTGTCTCCACCTACATCCTTCCTTTGTCCCGCCCCCCTGACATCAGTCTGAAGAAGGGTCTCGACCCGAAACGTCACCCATTCCTTCTCTCCTGAGATGCTGCCTGACCTGCTGAGTTACTCCAGCATTTTGTGAATAAATACCTTCGATTTGTACCAGCATCTGCAGTTATTGTCTTATACTATATGATTTAGCATCGCTTCTTGCTTGACGATCGATCCTACAAGGTGCCTTGGGATATTTTTGTCACTTTAAAGGAATTTCCTAACTACAAGCTAATGGTGGTACATGAAGCAGTCTGTCGGCTATGAGGATGCAGCAAGAACATTTCCGAGCCTTTGCATTAGTTCTGTAGTATTTTACAATATTGCCCGGGACTTTGCAGCAAGGAAGTCCAGCTGCTTTTAATCAGCCTCCTATTTCTTATTTCCTTCAGCAAAAGCAATTTTGACTCTAAAACCCCATCTGTCCCGTGAGAAAACCCAGGCTCCGAAACTCCTTTCTCGGGTTAATCGGATAGCCATGAGGTTAACACAGAACAAGTTCTCAGCTCTGCATCACAAACTGTGCACATTTTGCAACCATTTGGAGGCCACATCAATGCAACTATTACTCACTTAAAAGTTCTTCGACCCGTTATTCATTTCTAGGGTTTGGAAATTGGTGGCAAGGCCAACACGTATTGCCCATCTCTAGTTGCTCTCGAGAAAGCTCCCTTCTTGAACCTGCGGTGCTTCCGGCAAATACGCCCCAACAGACCTGTTGGCTGGGGAGTTCCAGGATTTAGATCCAGCAACGAAGAAGGAGATGATTCCTGAGAGGGGTGTACGACTTGAAGATAATCCTGCAGCGGTTGGTGTTCCCCAGGGCCTTCTGCCTTGTCCCGTGAAGTGACAGAGGTCATGGGAGGTGCTGTCAAAGTTGACTCGGCAAGTAGCTACAATAGGTGCAGGAGGAGGCCATTCGGCCCTTCGAGCCAGCACCGCCATTCAATGTGATCATGGCTGATCATTCTCAATCAGTACCCCGTTCCTGCCTTCTCCCCATACCCCCTGACTCCGCTATCCTTAAGAGCTCTATCTAGCTCTCTCTTGAATGCATTCAGAGAATTGGCCTCCAATGCCTTCTGAGGCAGAGAATTCCACAGATTCACAACTCTCTGACTGAAAAAGGTTTTCCTCATCTCTGTTCTAAATGGCCTACCCCTTATTCTTAAACTGTGGCCCCTGGTTCTGGAGTCCCCCAACATTGGGAACATGTTTCCTGCCTCTAACGTGTCCAACCCCTTAATAATCTTATACGTTTCGATAAGATCCCCTCTCATCCTTCTAAATTCCAGTGTATACAAGCCTAGTCGCTCCAGTCTTTCAACATACGACAGTCCCGCCATTCCGGGAATTAACCTAGTAAACCTACGCTGCACGCCCTCAATAGCAAGAATATCCTTCCTCAGATTTGGAGACCAAAACTGCACACAGTACTCCAGGTGCGGTCTCACTAGGGCCCTGTACAACTGCACACAGTACTCCAGGTGCAGGTGCTACAGTGCATTTTGTAGAAGGTACACACTGCAGGAAGGAATGGATATGTAGGGAGGCGGGTGGAGGGTGGCAATCAAATGGGCTGCTTTGTCCGATGTTGAGTTTCTTGAACATTATTAGAGCTGCACTCATGCAGGCAAGGGGAGAGTTTTTGGAGGCTGTTCATTGTTAGTGCTCCTGAATTGGATGCTGTTTCCAGCCAGATAACGCAATTGCTTCAACTATTTCTGTCTTCTGGGATGCACACGGAACATTTGGTGATTAAACTGTGGCATCTAAGTCAGTAACTCTTAGCTGGAAATTGAATATTTTGTTGGATTTGCAGGATGGACGTCAGCTACAGTAAATTGTTGCAGTCGGCTTATTAAAACTCAGCTGGCCAAGTAACTGAGCAGGGAACGTACATCTTAGCCATCAAAGGCTGCAGGAATCCGGAAGCAAGGTCACCAATCTGGAGGTCTTTGGAATGTGGGAAGAAGACAGGGAACCTGCAGGAAGCCCACAGGGTTTTAGGGAGAAATGGAAATTCTGATTGTTATACATCAGTGGCAACAATTAGCATAAGAAAATAACTGCAGATGCTGGTACAAATCGAAGGTATTTATTCACAAAATGCTGGAGTAACTCAGCAGGTCAGGCAGCATCTCAGGAGAGAAGGAATGGGTGACGTTTCAGGGTCGAGACCCTTCTTCAGACTGATGTCGGGGGGGGGGGCGGGACAAAGGAAGGATATAGGTGGAGACAGGAAGATAGAGGGAGATCTGGGAAGGAGGAGGGGAAGAGAGGGACAGAGGAACTATCTAAAGTTGGAGAAGTCAATGTTCATACCACTGGGCTGCAAGCTGCCCAGGCGAAATATGAGGTGCTGTTCCTCCAATTTCCGGTGGGCCTCACTATGGCACTGGAGGAGGCCCATGACAGAAAGGTCAGACTGGGAGTGGGAGGGGGAGTTGAAGTGCTCGGCCACCGGGAGATCAGTTTGGCCAACGCGGACCGAGCGCAGGTGTTGAGCGAAGCGATCGCCGAGCCTGCGCTTGGTTTCGCCGATGTAAATAAGTTGACATCTGGAGCAGCGGATGCAATAGATGAGGTTGGAGGAGGTGCAGGTGCACAAGGATGGGTGATCACATTGGTGCATGGGATCTTGCTGTGCACAAATTGGCCACTGCATTTCCGAACGTACAACAGTCAGCACACTTCAAACAGTAGTTTGTTGGCTGAAAAGTGCTTCAGGACGCCCTGACGAAGAATGCTAAAGATGCCATGGAAATGTAACATGGAAAATGCGGAAGTCATCCAGCGAGAGAAAGAACGAATGGTTCGTGGCAGTGACTTCTTTGTAAAACAAATGACGATGAGTCCTGCACCATGAACCCGCTGCCTCTCTCCACAGATGCTGCTGAGTATTTCCGGCATTTTCTCTTTTATTTAAGGTTTCCCGCCTCTGCGTTGTTTCATTTCTGGATCTTTCTTTTCAATGTTCAGCTAGTTGCCTTGCTACCTGGTGCTTGCTGTAATGAGTAATGCATTGCAATGACACCCCACAAGGCTTAAGGTGACCCTTGGCAGTGGTGTTGTTTTGCTTCAGCCTGGCACAATGCCCAGGCAATAAATCTGCCAAGGGTCAGCTCGAATGAATCACACGGTGAGCTGAGTTTCCAAGGAAGCGGGAGGCATTGACCTTGGATTGTTTAAGTTCGTGGAAACGTCCTTTCTTGTCTCGCACTTTCGTGGGTTGTAAACTCTTGGGTCAAACGAGGAAGAATTTGAGGCTTAATTGGAGCAGTGTTAAGATGCCAAAAATGATTGCCGGCAGGTGCTAACGATCATCTTTGGTCTTGTGTAGCTGGGTAAACGCGCAGAGCTTTCACTGGGTACTGAGACGCCTGTACTATATTTGACAAGGAGCCAGTAACAGCCTTAGGCTATGGGGCTGTTTCCTTCTCTAGACTTTCAATGTCCTGGGGGGTTCTGTTTACTTCTCTGCCTTTTAACCTGTGACGATAAGCGAGGTGGATGAATTGATCAGAATAAATCCACACCTCTATTTCTTCAGCAGCAATTTAACCCCCTCCACCTCTCAGACTGGATTTGGACTGCAACATCCATTCCTCTTGTATGCAGGTGAAGGTTCACCAACTAGAGAGCAATCCTGAGCTGCCATCTACCTCATGGAAACCCCCAGACTATTTTTAGTTGGACTTTACCTTGCACTAAACGTTATTCCCTTCATCCTGTATGTGTACACTGTGGACGGCCTGATTGTAATCAGGGGGTAGTCTTTCTGCTGACTGGATAGCAGGCGACAAAAAGCTTTTCGCTGTACCTCGGTACACGTGACAATAACAAACTAAACTAAACAAACTCATTTTGATAACATTCATGTCCTTGTATCCAAGAGGGTGGAGAGTGTTTTATTGCCATATGTCTTGAAACGGAACAAATACATTTGTACTTGTAGCAGCTACAATTACTTTTGTACTTGTAGCAGCAACACAGCTGGTTGTAAAAACAGTACTCAATAGACAATATATAATATACAAACAAAACAACTCAATAAATTAAAAACCCAACACAGTGCAAAGACAAAACAAAAGCCCAAAGACCCTAATGCAGTCCAGGCAGTTTGTAGTTCAGAGGTTAGTTGAAGTTGATAATATTTAATATCCTAATAATTGTTGGAAAGAAGCTGTTCCTGAACCTGGAGGTCATGGTTTTGAGACTCCGGTACTTTCTTCCTCATGGCAGGAGTGAAATGAGAGGGTGTGGCCAGGGTGGTGTGGGGCCTTGATGATGCTGGCTGCCATTTTGAAGCAGTACTTTAACCATGATCCTTCACCATGATCTGAAAAACCTTAAAATGCATCAGCGTTGGCCAAACTGATGTCCCGGTGGCCGAGCACTTCAACTCCCCCTCCCATTCCCACTCAGAACTCAGTACCTGAGTTTTTTTGTGTTGGGAAGGGTGTAAAGGATTTTTGAATGGACATTATTATCCAAACTTAACCAAATGGGTGCTGTGGGAACTGTGGAGAGTTAGCTTCTGTAGCTCACAGAGTTGCAATTGCACGCCAACCTCTGGTTTGACTTAGTCAAAGCTATTTAAATTGTCTTCATTTCCAGCTGTGCACTCTCCTGGGCATACCTCCCAAAATTAGAAATGAGTCGGCCATTTGGCCTTCAGTCCTGACTCACCGTTCAGTCTGATCCGGGCTGATCATTTGCCTCAAGTCCACCTCTCTTCCAACTCGCTGGAATTTAGAAGATTGAGGGGGGATCTTATAGAAACTTACAAAATTCTTTAGGGGTTGGACAGGCTAGATGCAGGAAGATTGTTCCCGATGTTGGGGGAGTCCTGAACAAGGGGTCACAGTTTAAGGATAAGGGGGAAGTCTTTTAGGACCGAGATGAGAACGTTTTTTTTCACACAGACGGTGGTGAATCTGTGGAATTCTCTGCCACAGAAGGTAGTTGAGGCCAGTTCATTGGCTATATTTAAGAGGGAGTTAGATGTGGCCCTTGTGGCTAAAGGGATCAGGGGGTATGGAGAGAAGGCAGGTACGGGATACTGAGCTGGATGATCAGCCATGATCATATTGAATGGCGGTGCGTACAGGCTCGAAGGGCCGAATGGCCTACTCCTGCACCTATTTTCTATGTTTCTATGTTTCCTACCCAACCCCTTCTCTACCCTCACACCCTCTCTGAATCTCCTGTTTCTCTTTCTGTTCAAAAAATGCATCAGTCTCATGAATGCATTGAGCGATTTGTCTTCCACTGTCCTCTTGTGCAGAGAAAACTGTGGCAGCCCAAAGAGTGTAAAGACATTTCTCTTTATCCCTCTTCCTGACTCCTGAATGAACTAATCCTCTGTCCATGCCACTTGATAAATCTCAATCCCATGAGCCCTGATTTTATGGAGTAACTGCACTTAGTGCTTTTGGAAAAATTATATATATTCTGTCCACTGGGTTCCCCTTTTTCTATCCTGCTAGTTCCTCAAAAAAAAACTCCAGGAGTTGGATGTCGACAAAAAGAAATGCACGTCTCCTTTTCATTAATCAACATTGGTTCTGCCCAGTAGTATTATGATTTTCTAAGTGCCCTCTTATCTTGTCCCAAGAAGAGATTCCAGCATTTTTTCGAGTGCTGAATCTGTGGAATTCTCTGCCTCAGAAGGCAGTGGAGGCCAATTCTCTGAATGCATTCAAGAGAGAGCTAGATAGAGCTCTTAAGGATAGCGGAGTCAGGGGGTATGGGGAGAAGGCAGGAACGGGGTACTGATTGAGAATGATCAGCCTTGATCACATTGAATGGCGGTGCGTACAGGCTCGAAGGGCCGAATGGCCTCCTCCTGCACCTATTGTCTATTGTCTATTGTCTATTGCTATTGTCAGGCCAACTGGATGGCTTTCCCTGTTTGCTCTTATTCTTACTCCAATCATGAGTCATGAAGATTGTATACCAGTTTATGTCCTTTGCATTTGCCAAAGTTAAAAATCGTCCAATATTAAAAATAATTCAGAAAACTGGGAGGTGGAAATGAATTGAGGAAGCTCAATAAGTGAAATAGAACGAGAGGCAATCTGTTTGAAACATATCGGGTTCTGAGGGGGTGTGAGAGTTGACGTACAGAGAGGGTGTCTCCTGTCATGTGGAATCTGGAATTAAGGTGTACAGTGTCAGAATACGGGAGTGCCATCGAAGCCAAGGCGGAATTTCTTCTCGGAGAGCCATTAATCTTTGGTATTTATTCACAAAATGCTGGAGTAACTCAGCAGGTCAGGCAGCATCTCAGGAGCCTGTGGGAGTTTCTGTCATGGGCCTCTTCCAGTGCCATAGTGAGTCCCACTGGAAATTGGAGGAACAGCACCTCATATTTCGCCTGGGCAGCTTGCAGCCCAGCGGTATGAACATCGACTTCTCCAACTTTAGATAGTTCCTCTGTCCCTCCCTTCCCCTCCTCCTTCCCAGATCTCCCTCTATCTTCCTGTCTCCACCTATATCCTTCCTTTGTCCCGCCCCCCTGACATCAGTCTGAAGAAGGGTCTCGACCCGAAACGTCACCCATTCCTTCTCTCCCGAGATGCTGCCTGTCCTGCTGAGTTACTCCAGCATTTTGTGAATAGCATCTCAGGAGAGAAGGAATGGGTGACGTTTCGGGTCGAGACCCTTCTTCAGACTGAAGATTCTTCTTACATTAATCTTTGTAATTCTCTCCTCCAGCGAATTATGGTTCATTGTTCGCAGTTGGTCCATGTGGCATAACATTTAAGGTAGTTATGCGGGGAATGAAAGGGGTTGATTAAATACTGCCTGATGCAGGGCTGGTGGGAGTTGTCAATGCTGTTGTCCTGAGCCACAGAGGTGGAATTAGAAGAGACAACTCGAGGAAGGCCGAACAGTCTTGCTGGGCGAGATGTTTCAATGCTGGAATGCTCTTTGGTTGGCATCTCTGAGGGACAAAGCGAGTGGGGAGGGATGTTCACAATGCCCACATCTAGACCCGCCACGTACAAACTTGTAAGTGAAGAAAGCGAATGGTATGTTAGCATTCATAGCAAGAGGATTTGAGTATAGGAACAGGGAGGTTCTGCTGCAGTTGTACAGGGCCTTGGTGAGACCGCACCTGGAGTATTGCGTACAGTTTTGGTCTCCTAATCTGAGGGAAGACATTCTAGCCTTAGAGGGAGTACAGAGAAGGTTCACCAGATTGCTCCCTGGGATGGCAGGACTTTCATATGAAGAAAGACTGGATAGACTAGGCTTGTACTCGCTGGAATTTAGATGACTGAGGGGGGATCTTATAGAAACTTACAAAATTCTTAAGGGGTTGGAGAGGCTAGATGCAGGAAGATTGTTCCCGATGTTGGGGGAGTCCAAAACCAGGGGTCACAGCTTAAGGATAAGGGGGGAAGTCTTTTAGGACCGAGATGAGAAAACATTTCTTCACACAGAGAGTGGTGAGTCTGTGGAATTCTCTGCCACAGAAGGTAGTTGAGGCCAGTTCATTGGCTATATTTAAGAGGGAGTTAGATGTGGCCCTTATGGCTAAAGGGATCAGGGGGTATGGAGAGAAGGCAGGTACAGGTTACTGAGTTGGATGATCAGCCATGATCATATTGAATGGCGGTGCAGGCTCGAAGGGCCGAATGGCCTACTCCGGCACCTATTTTCTATGTTTCTATGTTGCGATAGATTCTGAGGCGGCTTTCCCTTGGCACCAGGGATCCGTTATGCCAGGCAGCACTTGAATATAAGAGCAAGGTTTGGGAGGGAAGGTTTGCAATGTCGATGCGCACGACCCCTGACCAATAAATTCTCCCATTGGGCCAGACCGATCACCAAACAGGACCGGCACTCAGCAAGGAGAGGCCGTTGAGGGGCCACAGTTTAAGAATAAGGGGTAGGCCATTTAGAACTGAGATGAGGAAAAAACCTTTTCACTCAGAGAGTTGTGAATCTGTGGAATTCTCTGCCTCAGAAGGCAGTGGAGGCCAATTCTCTGGATGCATGGCTGGCAGCATGGTGTTCAGTGAACAATCTTGTCCTGAACTCCTCCAAAACAAAGGAACTTATAATTGACTTCAGGAAAACCAGTGTAGAATACGACCCACTCTACATCAATGGGGTCTGTGTGGAAAGGGTACCCACTTTCAGGTTCCTGGGTACGCACATCGCAGAGGATCTTACCTGGTCTACCAACACCATCACCACAGTAAAGAAGGCACAGCAGAGACTCCACTTCCTGAGGATCCTCAGGAAAACCAACCTGCAGGAGAAGCTCATGATGTCCTTCTATCGCTGCTCCATCGAGAGTGTGCTGGCATACTGTATAACCACATGGTATGCCAGCTGCTCAGAAAAGGACAGGAAGGCCCTTCAGAGGGTCATCACAACGGCCCAGAAGATCATCGGCTGCTCACTGCCCTCCCTGGAGCACCTGTTCAGCCTACGCTGCCTCAGTAGAGCAGGCAAAATAATAAAAGATCCATCCCACCCCGGCCACCGTCTGTTTGTTCATCTGCCCTCTGGTCGACGTTTCAGGTCGATCAAATCCCGAACAAACAGACTTAAGAACAGTTTTTACCCCAGGGCCATACGAGAACTGAACACTACCTTCTGCACTAGGCAACACCGTTAAAAAATCTTTGTACTTAATATAATTGTATTTATTTGTTTTTGCATTTATTGCATATATGTTTGAACGCACCGTCAGGATTGGCTATTTTTTAATTTCGTTGTACTCGTTGCAATGACAATAAATGAATATTATTATTATTATTATTATTATTAGAGCTCTTAAGGATAGCGGAGTCAGGGGGTATGGGGAGAAGGCAGGAACGGGGTACTGATTGAGAATGATCAGCCATGATCACATTGAATGGCGGTGCTGGCTCGAAGGGCCGAATGGCCTCCTCCTGCACCTATTGTCTATTGCTCCAGTTTCCTCCCTCATCTCCAACCTTGTATGGGTAGGTATTGGTCTCTTTAAATTTCCCTAGTGTGTCAGTGAACAGTAGGATGTTGGATGACTAGATGGGAAAATTAGCACTCGTATAAGAGGAAATGGATGCCTGCTGGTTGGCATAGACTCAGCGGGGCGAGAGGTCTCCTTCCCTACTGTGTCTCTCGGTGATTGTGTGCTGCTCTGACTTTAGACAAGTATTTCCTCCTTCAGGAACAGAGGTCACGATTGCACTCGGAATTCCAGGTCTAGTCCCACTGGAGTTCTCCGCACTTCCTACAGTTGTACTCCCAAGTAATTATGTCCCTCCCTCTGCAACCTCTTCCAATCTTGTGGTGTTCTGGGATCTCTGAGCCCCGCCAATTCTGGCCTCTTGATCATCACTGACTTCAATTGCTTCACCACAGGGGCCTGTATCTTCAGCTCTCTGACCTCCTCGAGCTCCAGGATTCCCTGCCTGAAATCTCAACACCAGCTTCCTCCTTTAAGTCACTGTTTATGGAGCTGGGCATCATCTAGTCCACTCATCACTTTAATTTCATGTTTCATGTGTCTCGCTGTGTTTTGCATAGAAACATAGAAAATAGGTGCAGGAGTAGGCCATTCGGCCCTTCGAGCCTGTACGCACCACCATTCAATATGATCATGGCTGATATTTATTATTTCATATCTCAGATACAGCGCGGAAACAGGCCTTTTCGGCCCACCAAGTCGGCACCGCCCAGTGATCCCCGCACACTAACACTATCCTACACACACTAGGGACAATTTTTTTACATATACCCAGTCAATTAACCTACATACCTGTACGTCTTTGGAGTGTGGGAGGAAACCGAAGATCTCGGAGAAAACCCACGCAGGTCACGGGGAGAACGTACAAACTCCTTACAGTACAGCACCCGCAGTCAGGATCGAACCTGAGTCTCCGGCGCTGCATTCGCTGTAAAGCAGCAACTCTACCGCTGCGCTACCGTGCCGCCCTATCATCCAACTCAGTATCCCGTACCTGCCTTCTCTCCATACCCCCTGATCCCTTTAGCCACAAGGGCCACATCTAACTCCCTCTTAAATATAGCCAATGAACTGGCCTCAACTACCTTCTGTGGCAGAGAATTCCACAGATTCACCACTCTCTGTGTGAAAAAAAACGTTCTCATCTCGGTCCTAAAAGACTTCCCCCTTATCCTTAAACTGTGACCCCTTGTTCTGGACAACCCCAACATCGGGAACAATCTTCCTGCATCTAGCCTGTCCAACCCCTTAAGAATTTTGTAAGTTTCTATAAGATTCCCCCTCAATCTTCTAAATTCCAGCGAGTACAAGCCGAATTTGTGACTGTTGGCAGACCAATATCCCTCCTCGGAGAAATAAAGTTCTATCGTATCGTTATAATGAGGGAGCTATTCAAATCCAGAGAATATTATAAGAAAATAACTGCAGATGCTGGTACAAATCTGGAGTAACTCAGCAGGTCAGGCAACATCTCAGGAGAGAAGGAATGGGTGACGTTTCGGGTCGAGACCCTTCTTCAGACTAATGTCAGGGGGGCGGGACAAAGGAAGGATATAGGTGGAGACAGGAAGACAGTGGGAGATCTGGGAAGGGGGAGGGGAAGAGAGGGACTATCTAAAGTTGGAGAAGTCGATGTTCATACCACTGGGCTGCAAGCTGCCCAGGCGAAATATGAGGTGCTGTTCCTCCAATTTCCGGTGGGCCTCACTATGGCACTGGAGGAGGCCCATGACAGAAAGGTCAGACTGGGAGTGGGAGGGGGAGTTGAAGTGCCAGAGAATATTGATCGTCTACCCACATCCTCCGAGCCCAGGATTCATCGATGTACTTGGTCTTTAGCCTGCTCCAACAGCCCCCAAACAGGATGGTCGTGTTCCTCATCAAGTGTGTTGTTGTTCTGTTGTGTCAGCAGGCTCTCTCTGACAGCCTCCTGGTCCTTCCTGAACTGTCGGTACAAGACTGTTTGTGCTGCGGCCATGCCAGTTGATGGAGGCAGATTGAGCATGTTTGTGTTTCTGTGCAGCAGTGACATTTAACCCTTTGGTTTGCATTGGAGTCTAACCCAGGTCACAGAGGTGAAAGGACAATGACCTAATCCACATCCCTCGCCTTCCCTAACATTCTCTTCATTTTTGGTCGTGACTGTTGACCCTCATGGAAATCTGTCAAATTAAGGGATATAATGCAGTAGAGAGTGCCTTAAACCAGTTCGGTTTCACTTTAATTTAATCGTTACATGTAGTGAAAAGCTCTTTGTGGCGCTCCCACCAGTCAGCAATAGACAATAGACAATAGACAATAGGTGCAGGAGTAGGCCATTCAGCCCTTCGAGCCAGCACCGCCATTCAATGCGATCATGGCTGATCACTCAATCAGTACCCCGTTCCTGCCTTCTCCCCATACCCCCTCACTCCGCTATCCTTAAGAGCTCTATCCAGCTCTCTCTTGAAAGCATCCAACGAACTGGCCTCCACTGCCTTCTGAGGCAGAGAATTCCACACCTTCACCACCCTCTGACTGAAAAAGTTCTTCCTCATCTCCGTTCTAAATGGCCTACCCCTTATTCTCAAACTGTGGCCCCTTGTTCTGGACTCCCCTAACATTGGGAACATGTTATCTGCCTCTAATGTGTCCAATCCCCTAATTATCTTATATGTTTCAATAAGATCCCCCCTCATCCTTCTAAATTCCAGTGTATACAAGCCCAATCGCTCCAGCCTTTCAACATACGACAGTCCCGCCATTCCGGGAATTAACCTAGTGAACCTACGCTGCACGCCCTCCATAGCAAGAATATCCTTCCTCAAATTTGGAGACCAAAACTGCACACAGTACTCCAGGTGCGGTCTCACCAGGGCCCGGTACAACTGTAGAAGGACCTCTTTGCTCCTATACTCAACTCCTCTTGTTACGAAGGCCAACATTCCATTGGCTTTCTTCACTGCCTGCTGTACCTGCATGCTTCCTTTCATTGACTGATGCACTAGGACACCCAGATCTCGTTGAACTCCCCCTCCTCCTAACTTGACACCATTCAGATAATAATCTGCCTTTCTATTCTTACTTCCAAAGTGAATAACCTCACACTTATCTACATTAAACTGCATCTGCCATGTATCCGCCCACTCACACAACCTGTCCAAGTCACCCTGCAGCCTTATTGCATCTTCCTCACAATTCACACTACCCCCCAACTTAGTATCATCTGCAAATTTGCTAATGGTACTTTTAATCCCTTCGTCTAAGTCATTAATGTATATCGTAAATAGCTGGGGTCCCAGCACCGAACCTTGCGGTACCCCACTGGTCACTGCCTGCCATTCCGAAAGGGACCCATTTATCCCCACTCTTTGCTTTCTGTCTGTCAACCAATTTTCTATCCATGTCAGTACCCTACCCCCAATACCATGTGCCCTAATTTTGCCCACTAATCTCCTATGTGGGACCTTGTCGAACGCTTTCTGAAAGTCGAGGTACACCACATCCACTGACTCTCCCTTGTCAATTTTCCTAGTTACATCCTCAAAAAATTCCAGTAGATTTGTCAAGCATGATTTCCCCTTCGTAAATCCATGCTGACTCGGAATGATCCCGTTACTGCTATCCAAATGCTCAGCAATTTCGTCTTTTATAATTGACTCCAGCATCTTCCCCACCACTGATGTCAGACTAACTGGTCTATAATTCCCCGTTTTCTCTCTCCCTCCTTTCTTAAAAAGTGGGATAACATTTGCTATCCTCCAATCCACAGGAACTGATCCTGAATCTATAGAACATTGAAAAATGATCTCCAATGCTTCCACTATTTCTAGAGCCACCTCCTTAAGTACTCTGGGATGCAGACCATCAGGCCCTGGGGATTTATCAGCCTTCAGTCCCATCAGTCTACCCAAAACCATTTCCTGCCTAATGTGGATTTCCTTCAGTTCCTCCATCACCCTAGGTTCTCCGGCCCCTAGAACATTTGGGAGATTGTGTGTATCTTCCTCAGTGAAGACAGATCCAAAGTAACGGTTTAACTCGTCTGCCATTTCTTTGTTCCCCATAATAAATTCCCCTGCTTCTGTCTTCAAGGGACCTACATTTGCCTTGACTATTTTTTTCCTCTTCACGTACCTAAAAAAACTTTTGCTATCCTCCTTTATATTATTGGCTAGTTTACCCTCGTACCTCATCTTTTCTCCCCGTATTGCAGAAAGACAATTCATGATGACCATCCTTCCATTTACATAGAAACACAGAAACTAGGTGCAGGAGTAGGCCATTCGGCCCTTCGAGCCTGCACCGCCATTCAATATGATCATGGCTGATCATCCAGCTCAGTAACCTCTACCTGCCTTCTCTCCCTACCCCCTGAACCCTTTAGCCACAAGTGCACAGTGTACAGATACACGATAAGGGAATAACGTTTAGTGCAAGGTAAAGCCAGCAAAGTCCGCTCAAGGATAGTCCGAGGGGCATCAAAGAGGTAGATGGTAGTTCAGCGCAGCTCTCTGCTTGTGGTAGGATGGTTCGGTTGCCTGATCACAGCTGGGAACCAAAGGGCCAAGTGGCAGAAACAATTAAACCTGTACCCTTTACCTATTCTGCAGATCATGCACCAGGTGTAAAGATACATACAGAGGCATTGCAAGAGATTCTCAACAAAAGGCTGATCAATCTCTCCCTCCTAACCCCATTCTCCTGCCTTCTCCCCATAAAGGGGCCACAGTTTAAGAATAAGGGGTAGGCCATTTAGAACGGAGACGAGGACAAACTTTTTCAGTCAGAGAGTTGTGAATCTGTGGAATTCTCTGCCTCAGAAGGCAGTGGGGGCCAGTTCTCTGAATGCATTCAAGAGAGAGCTAGACAGAGCTCTTAAGGATAGCGGAGTCAGGGGGTATGGGGAGAAGGCAGGAACGGGATACTGATTGAGAATGAACAGCCATGATCACATTGAATGGTGGTGCTGGCTCGAGGGGCCGAATGGCCTCCTCCTGCACCTATTGTCTCATTTCTGACACCTGTACTAATCAAGAATTTTTCTCACCACCTGTCTCTGTTCTTCTTGCCCACCTCTGTGCTGGAAGATACGACAGGGAAAGCAGTTGCAGTGACTGAAAGCTGAATGTTTATTCACGGAGGTTAAGACAAGTGGGGGAGAGGTAGAGGGTTGACAGTGGCATTGAGCAAAATGGATTCAGTTCTGGTTGAAATCACTTAGAGAATGCCAGGTATGAAATGGCCTTTACACAGGAACACGAGCCTTGGAATATAACAGTGAGTGAAATGAGAAGCACTCTGTTCCATGAGCTGACTTGCGATATTTGGATGCTTACTTTGAGCAGCGTTGCAAAACCAATTCATTCTTACCTTTAACCTCCGGGTATTTTAAGGCAACTTTTACTTGGAACAAAGCTCAAGAATTTAGAGAGTGAGCAGCTCTAAAGGAGAGCCCAGGCAGACAGAAAGGAAGGCTGCAAAGAATCCTGGTTCTTTGAGTGTGTGGACTGGTTCAGTGAGGTTTTGCAATGCTTCTGCTAAAAATATTTCAGATCTATAAACACATGGCACTGGCTTGACTCAGTGTGTTGGCAGCTGCTACTTCTGACAGGAGCTTGTGTAAACTGTGTGCTGGTTATTAACTCAAGACATACTGCAGAGGCATATTTGACTTGAGTGCTCGTAACGGTCAACAGGCCACAAGGGAAGGACCTGCTTTAGTGACTAAATCCCAGAACTCCATTCCATTCTGGCCACCGTTTGCCTTTCTCTCTTTTGTGACCCCCTGCATCTCTTTGAGTGAGGTTACTGACAGAAAGTCAGCACTCCAATATTCCAAATCATTTTTGAAATCTTACCCCTGACTAAAACCATGCAGGCACTAACTAAAGCCATTCCTCCGTTGACGTTTGGAAAACGTTTCGCAAAGCGAAATTTTGTAAATCAAAAAGTCTGGGCGAAATTCGTTACCTGTATGTTTTTGGTACAACGTTCAGTTTAGTTTCGAGATGCAGCGCGGAGACAGGCCCTTCGGCCCACCGAGTCCACGTTCCCCGCACATTGACACATTTACCAAGACAATTAACCTCCAACGGTCTTTGGAGTGTGGGAGGAAACGGAAGATCACGGAGAAAACCCACGCAGGTCGCGGGGAGAACGTACAAACTCCGTGCAGACAGCATTGGCAGTTGGGATGGAACCCGGGTCTCCACCGCTGCAAGGCTATAAGGCACCAACTCTACCGCTGTGTCACCGTGTTGCTCGATGTGTTCCTGTGTGTGGAGGTTAACACACTGGCCATAATAATAAATTCAATCCATAAATCGAAGATGTCAATCAGAAGCATGCAGGTACAGCAGGCAGTCAAGAAAGCCAATGGAATGTTGGCCTTCATAACAAGAGGAGTTGAGTATAGGAGCAAAGAGGTCCTTCTGCAGTTGTACAGGGCCCTAGTGAGACCGCACCTGGAGTACTCTGTGCAGTTTTGGTCTCCAAATTTGAGGAAGGATATTCTTGCTATTGAGGGCGTGCAGCGTAGGTTTACTAGGTTAATTCCCGGAATGGTGGGACTGTCGTATGTTGAAAGACTGGAGCGATTAGGCTTGTATACACTGGAATTTAGAAGGATGAGAGGGGATCTTATCGAAACGTATGATTATTAAGGGGTTGGACACGTTAGAGGCAGGAAACATGTTCCCAATGTTGGGGGAGTCCAGAACAAGGGGCCACAGTTTAAGAATAAGGGGTAGGCCATTTAGAACTGAGATGAGAAAAAACCTTTTCAGTCAGAGAGTTGTGAATCTGTGGAATTCTCTGCCTCAGAAGGCAGTGGAGGCCAATTCTCTGAATGCATTCAAGAGAGAGCAAGATAGAGCTCTTAAGGATAGCGGAGTCTGGGGGTATGGGGAGAAGGCAGGAACGGGGTACTGATTGAGAATGATCAGCCATGATCACATTGAATGGCGGTGCTGGCTCGAAGGGCCGAATGGCCTCCTGCTGCACCTATTGTCTATTGTCTTCATTCCCTGCCTCTCTAAAAGCCTCTGAGACGTCACTATCGTATCTGCCTCCACCAATACCTCTGGCTGCGTGTTCCAGGCACCCACCACCCTCGGTGTGTAAAAGAAAACTTTGCTGTGCAAATCCCCTTTAAACATTGTCCCTCTCACCTTTGTCTTCAGAGTGGGAACATATTCAAAGGCGCGCAGTAAATTTATAGCAGGTGTGGCTAACAGTTGTCAGAAGCCACAAAGGAAAAAGGATTTGGGAGTGACCATGAATCCAGGTCTGACGTCATCTTGTTGCTGTGCAGCCGTTATTAATAACCACTTTGTAAGGATGCAAGGATGTGATAAGGGCAGTGGGCCAGAAGTCAGAAGGTGAAGTTCTGAGAATCAGCAGTATTCAGTATGGAGACAACATGGGCTGTTGGACGCGAGACCAGGATGATCATCGTTCTGGGCCTGTGTTACGTAAAATGAGCCCAGTGAGCGGGATACCCTTTCATTGAGGGATTGGGGTGGGGGCAGGGTAGTGGTGGTTTGTTCCGCTGGGAGGTGGGCACGACGTCGACCTTGAAATAAAGTCCTCAGTAAGGTTGAAGTAAAAGCTTGCATTTAAAATGGCAGTGTGTCGTTCGAGTCATTCAGCACAGAAACGGGCTCTTTGGCCCACCATGTCCAATTCTCTGCCACAGAAGGTAGTTGAGGCCAGTTCATTGGCTATATTTAAGAGGGAGTTAGATGTGGCCCTTGTGGCTAAAGGGATCAGGGGGTATGGAGAGAAGGCAGGTACAGGTTACTGAGCTGGATGATCAGCCATGATCATATTGAATGGCGGTGCGTACAGGCTCGAAGGGCCGAATGGCCTACTCCTGCACCTATTCTCTATGTTTCTATGTTTCTAATCTACGTCAAGAACCCGTCTATGCTGAATGTCCTTCTATCATCCGCCAGTTCTCTTAGGATAGCGGGGGGTATGGGGAGAAGGCAGGAACGGGGTACTGACTGAGAATGATCAGCCATGATCACATTGAATGGCGGTGCTGGCTCGAAGGGCCGAATGGCCTCCTCCTGCACCTATTGTCTATTGTCAATTACTTTTCTGTGGCTGGTGGACAAACCACTACTGACCAGCCACCCTCTACTAAGGACCCCAGATACCTGGGCAGGAGAGTGAAGGACATCCAAGTAGTCAATAAATGTAGAAGAATGCACGTTTAAATGTCTACGCTACAGTGCATGCATTTTCCCTTTAAACATAGAAACATGGAAACATAGAAAATAGGTGCAGGAGTAGGCCATTCGGCCCTTCGAGCCTGCACCGCCATTCAATATGATCATGGCTGATCATCCAACTCAGTATCCCGTACCTGCCTTCTCTCCATACCCCCTGATCCCTTTAGCCACAAGGGCCACATCTAACTCCCTCTTAAATATAGCCAATGAACTGGCCTCAACTACCTTCTGTGGCAGAGAATTCCACAGATTCACCACTCTCTGTGTGAAAAAAAACGTTCTCATCTCGGTCCTAAAAGACTTCCCCCTTATCCTTAAACTGTGACCCCTTGTTCTGGACTTCCCCAACATCTGGGAACAATCTTCCCGCATCTAGCCTGTCCAACCCCTTAAGAATTTTGTAGGTTTCTATAAGATCCCCCCTCAATCTTCTAAATTCCAGTTAAAGTTCCACACTTAAATTTAGCCAAGAAGCTGCACCGATGTTAACAATAGATGTACACAAACTGACTCCACTGACGTTTTCATGAGGGAAATTTAATCTAACAATTAGGGTGAAGATTTGATTAGAGTGTCCGGCTAATATGTTGCTGACATGGATATTGAATTGTTAATTCAACTCCACAAAAAGCAGGAGCATGCATTCATCTGTTGTTTTTTAAAATGTCTCTGCTTCCCTTGCTGCCGTGCCTCGAGAAGGGGCACCTTATCAGCGGGTTTCCTCCGCTTCCTTGTGTGCCCGGGTAAGGGTTGCGTGGACAGAAGTGTTTTCTTGGCAGGGTGTAAGCTCGACCGAGGCAGAGAGGCCAAGCCTGCTGCTGTGCTCTCCAGCGCTGGAGTGGCACAACCGCCTTACAAGCGCACTTTGTGCTGTTCCACACACAGACAGACCTTCAGTGTTCCACTTTGCTCCTTGGGAGTGTGAGGAGGAAGGGAGAGAGAGAGAGAGAGAGAGAGAGGGAGGGAAAGAAAGAAATTCCACCGAGCTTTGCAGACTGCAGAATGTCGACCCTTCAGCAAGCCCCAGGAACAGAGGCTGTGCCTCAGGTAACTAACTGCTCTGTGGGAGGAGTGGGAGGGAGGGGGGGCGGGCGGGTGGATGGGTGGGGGGTGTGTGGGTGAGTTTAGGGTGGGGTTGCTATTTTTATTCCAAACAAAATAAACCCAGGGCTTTGCTGCTGTGAGTTTGCGTCAGGACGGGAGATTGAGGAATTCTTAAAAGCTCTGTGACTTGTAAATGTGGCCCAAGAGAGGGAGTACTTGGGAGTGTTTTGACTCTTTTGGACTGCTTTGTGAAGGGGAGCAGTGTTTGTGTACTGACATGCTCGCATACTGGAAGTCCAGGCTTGCTGCTAATGGCAGGATGATTTGGAAATCCTTCTGCACGACGAAAGCTGTGTCCTGGTGAATCCGACTCTGATGGTAATTCCACAGACTTAATCTTGACTCTCTGTTGCACTTGAGCTGTTTTTGTAAAGCTGCTGCATGCTCTGCTCGGTGGGAAATCTCGGCGAGGTGGGTCTGTGAACGGGAGACAGCAGCAAGGGATTGATTAGTCATTAAACTAGGGCGAGAGAGAGGCGGGAGTGTTTACTTTGTCTCGCTGTGTTTTCAGTCAGCGTGCCAGTGGTAGATGGGACATGAGGCACAGAGGAATTGACATCAAATCTCCCCGTGCCCCTACTGGTGTTTGTGCGTCTGACCAGAGAGTTTGGAGACAAACGTGGGACCCAGGGGTTGATCTCCCCGCATCTTGCCGAGAAGCGAATACAAACGTGGGCAGGTGGCATACTATTTGACAGCGAGCTGTGGGGAAGAGGGCAGAGGAGGTTCCGTTTCCTTGGGTTTGCAGGATTGGGGATGTGGGAACACTCATCCAACTTGTAAATGTCACCTTCCTTGCTGGACACCCACTACCTGTTGCAATCTGTTGCCTCGATGTGTTTTGCCAACGATGCCAATGTGGGAGCACCTGGCTTCTATGGGCACGAGAGCTTTTAAAAAAAAGTACTGGAAGAATTCGGCTAGTAGGCAGCATCTCCAAGTTTGCGGATGACACGAAGCTGGGGGGAAGTGTTAGCTGTGAGGAGGATGCTAGGAGGCTGCAAGGTGACTTGGATAGGTTAGGTGAGTGGGCAAGTGCATGGCAGATGCAGTATAATGTGGATAAATGTGAGGTTATCCACTTTGGTGGCAAGAACAGGAAAGCAGACTATTACCTGAATGGTGGCCGATTAGGAGAAGGGGAGATGCAACGAGACCTGGGTGTCGTGGTACACCAGTCATTGAAAGTAGGCATGCAGGTGTAGCAGGCAGTGAAGAAAGCGAATGGTATGTTGGCATTCATAGCGCGGGGATTTGAGTATAGGAGCAGGGAGGTTCTGCTGCAGTTGTACAGGGCATTGGTGAGACCACACCTGGAGTATTGCGTACAGTTTTGGTCCCCTAATCTGAGGAAAGACATTCTTGCCATAGAGGGAGTACAGAGAAGGTTCACCAGATTGATTCCTGGGATGGCAGGACTTTCATGTGAAGAAAGACTGGATAGACTCGGCTTGTACTCGCTGGAATTTAGAAGATTGAGGGGGGATCTTATAGAAACTTACAAAATTCTTAATGGGTTGGACAGGCTAGATGCAGGAAGATTGTTCCCGATGTTGGGGAAGTCCAGAACAAGGGGTCACAGTTTAAGGATAAGGGGGAAGTCTTTTAGGACCGAGATGGGAACGTTTTTTTTCACACAGAGAGTGGTGAATCTGTGGAATTCTCTGCCACAGAAGGTAGTTGAGGCCAGTTCATTGGCTATATTTAAGAGGGAGTTAGATGTGGCCCTTGTGGCTAAAGGCATCAGGGGGTATGGAGAGAAGGCAGGTACAGGATACTGAGTTGGATGATCAGCCATGATCATATTGAATGGCGGTGCGTACAGGCTCGAAGGGCCGAATGGCCTACTCCTGCACCTATTTTCTATGTTTCTATGTTTCTATCTGTGGAAGGATGGACAGACGACGGTGTGGGTCATTTCAGACTGAAGAAGGATCCCGACCCAAAATGTCGTCCGTCCATTTTCCTCCACAGATGCTGCCCGGCCCGCTGGGTTCCTCCAGCACTTTGCGTTCTGCTCCAGATTGTAGCACCTGCATTTCCTTGTGTCCCGTGGGGCACTAATTGTTTGCCAACATGCTTCTCTTTGCCATCCTGTACTGGGATGATGGAACAGCGTATCGATTTCCCAGGCAGCTAAAAAAAGCCCTGCGGTCCTCGTTGAAGAACGGCCTGGGGAGAGGTGGGGGAGGGGGGGGGGGGGAGAGGAGATAGGGGGGGAGTGGATGGAGGTTACCGGTGACTGGGGTTGGCTGCCGGTCGTGATTTTGCCGATCTCTGGATTTAAAATCGAAGGTATTTATTCACAAAATGCTGGAGTAACTCAGCAGGTCAGGCAGCATCTCGGGAGAGATGGAATGGGTGACGTTTCGGGTCGAGACCCTTCTTCAGTCTGAAGAAGGGTCTCGACCCGAAAACGTCACCCATTCCTTCTCTCCCGAGATGCTGCCTGACCTGCTGAGTTACTCCAGCATTTTGTGAAAAAATACCTTCGATTTGTACCAGCATCTGCAGTTATTTTCTTATACTACTGGATTTTAAATGATTGATCCTGTCTTTATGAAATCCTTTACAAGCCCTCTCCTGGCAATCATAGTTTTTTTGTTGTTGAAGGGTATTACTGTTGTCTTAGTTATAAAAGGGCCTTTCTCACTGTGAATGGGCGAGGTCCTTTTTAAGCTACTACAGTGCCTTCATTATATCACTGGGATGGAAACTGTTACTGTAGCCTTGACTTGAGAACTGTTACACAATGTGGGCATTTTTTTCCCCCTGAAATTCCCTCTGATTTATTGCCGTAGGGCACCTTTGTAAAGAATGGGTGGATTTTACAGTACATTAAATGCATTAGTCATAAATGTATGACATACTGCCAAAAATCACGTAATAGGCCCTATTGAAATCTAAGCTGGGATGATTTCTTCTTCTTTCATGGAAAAGTAAATCCTTCTCATTAACCCTTTCCTTGGCGCAGACCTCTCTTCAACAGGCTGGCGTTCCACGCAATGTCCAGTGGGCCGTGAGATTAACAATACAATACAATACAATACAATATATCTTTATTGTCATTGTACAGGGTACAACGAGATTGGGAATGCGCCTCCCATACGATGCAATAATTTAATTAATTTAAACAACAACAACCCAACGAAACAAATTGTAACAGTTTTAAGACAGAATAAAGAGCAAGTAGATCTGTGCCGGTTCACTGTGCGATGTGACCATCCGGCTCAGCAGGACCGGTTCATAGCAGCTATGGCCGTGGGGATGAAGCTGTTCCTGAGTCTGGAGGTGCGGGCGTAGAAGGCCTTGTACCGTCTGCCCGATGGAAGGAGTTCGAACAGACTGTTGCAGGGGGTGGATGCTGGTGGTTTTTCTGAGGCATCGTGTGTTGTAGATGCCCTCCAAGGCTGGTAGCTGTGTTCCGATGGTCCTCTGAGCTCCATGGACTACCCGCTGAAAAGCTTTCCTCTCTGCCTCCGTGCAGCTGAGGTATCACACAGGGATGCCATGTGTTAGGATGCTCTCTATGGTGCAGCGGTAGAATGTCGTCCATGTTCCATCTCTGGGGCCTGTGATGGGTCCAAAGATTTCTTTCTCGTGGGAAGATTGGATAGAGTTCAGAAGCAGCTGAGATCTCGGGGAGAGAGGAGGCCACTGGGGCGTGTGTGTCCAACTGACCTTTGTGAACAGATTGCTCGGAGGTAGAGGCACCAAGCAACGGTTGTGGCTGACTGAGTTTCTCCTTGTTGTACCTCAAGGTTTTTCCATGTGGTCCCAACACGGTCCTTGTATTTCACTGCAAGTTATCCCGTCTGGCAAATGCTTCTGTTAGGTTTATGGAGGTATCTGCAAGAAAGGAAGGAGGCAAGGATGTTATCTTGAACCTTGAGAAACACTAGTTCAACCACTGGATTATTCTCTGGGAAGGAACTGCAGATGCTGATTTGCACCGGAGAAAGACACAAAATGCCGGAGTAACTCAGCGGGGCAGGCAGCACCTCTGAAGAGAAGGAGTGGGTGAAGAAGGGTCTCGACACGAAACGCCACCCGTCCCTTCTCTCCAGAGATGCTGCCTGTCCTGCTGAGTTACTCCAGCATTTTGCATCTTATCTACCGGATTATTGTCTCCAGTTCTGGGCACCACACTGAGGAAGATGTACAGGGTTTAGAGGGGATTCAAAAAAGATGTCTGAAGCTATGTGTAAATGTGAAAATAGGTGCAGGAGTAGTCCATTCAGCCTTTTGAGCCAGCACCGCCATTCAATATGATCATGGCTGATCATCTACAATCAGTACCCCGTTCCTGCTTTTTCCCCATATCCCTTGATCCCTTTAGCCCTAAGAGCTAAATCTAACTCTCTCTTGAAAACATCCAGTGAATTGGCCTCCACTGCCTTCTGTGGCAGAGAATTCCACAGACTCACAACTCTCTGGAGTGTGCAGTCCTAAATGGCCTACCCCCTTGTTCTTAAACTGTGACCCCCTAGTTCTGGACTCCCCCAACATCGGGAACATGTTTCCTGCATCTAGCCCTCTTATCCAAAGAGAGCTGCACAAGGAATATACTTGCAAGGCAATGGTGAGAGGGCATGCTGACCAAGATGCCCTGTCGACACTAGTCCCACCTGCCCGCATTTGGCCCATAACCCTTTCCATGTTTCCTTTCCTCTTCATGCCCTGTCCAAATGTCTTTTAAGTGTCTATTCTCCCCTCGTTCCCATTCACTCAACCCTAGATTCTTCCATTCACCTATACCTGAGGAACAATTTGCAGTGGACAATCAACTGAACAACCCACTGGCCTTTGGTGAGGAAAAAAACTGCAGATGCTGGTTTAAATCGAAGGTAGACACAAAATGCTGGAGTAACTCAGCGGGTCAGGCAGCATCTCTGGAGAGAAGGAATGGGTGACGTTTCGGGTCGAGATCCTTCTTCAGACTGATCTCGACCTGGTGTTTTCAAAATGTAAGGAGTCAGGAGCAGGGAGAGAGTGTAGGAAAGAACTGCAGATGCTGGTTTAAATCGAAGGTAGGCACAAAATGCTGGAGTAACTCAGCGGGTCAGGCAGCATCTCTGGAGAGAAGGAATGGGTGACGTTTCGGGGTCGAGACCCTTCTTCAGAAGGAACGGGTGACGTTTTGGGTACAAACCCTTCTGAAGAAGGAATGGGTGACGTTTTGGGTCGAGACCCTTTCGGATGAAGGATCTCGACCCGAAACGTCACCCATTCCTTCTCTCCAGAGATGCTGCCTGACCCGCTGAGTTACTCCAGCATCTGTGTGTCGAGCATGGAGAGTGTGTAGCAGGAGCAGCACCTACCATAATGGCCATTGTGGAAAATGCAGGGCTTGATACCGGTACAGCAGGGACTTTGAAAGCATTGCTGAGGGAAGGAATGAAGGCGGTTTAGTCCACATCTGGCCTGTCTTTTAGCCAAGGGGACTGTCTTGCTCAGCACGGTTATGCTTAGTTCACTCAAATTGCCTTTCGTTGTCTGTTTATTGTGGACCAGGACCCCTGGAGGTTAAAGATGTTCTGCAGCAATCTCTGCTTGCCGCAAAGTGGCAGCAGATTCGGAGAAGTGAACTTGGCGGACTGGCTCAGAGGGCCTTTTCGGGGCAAGAATTGGCCTTCATGATCCGTACCAGTGCTGCCCTGTTGCTGCTGTGCGTGAGGGAACAGTGGATGAGTGCGTTAATGAGACCTCTGCATCTGCCAGCAACATCTGGCTGTAAAGGCCCCATGGGTGATCGGAGGCCACGGCTGCTGACAGCATTCACTCCGAGAGGGTCAAAGGAGGAACAGGTGGTTAAGGCCCTTTGCACCAGAGGAAGCCTTAAGAGGAAATGAAAGTGTAGGAACTGAAATCTTCCCACATAAATTTGGACTTGAAAACAACAAGCAGTCACAATATCCAAGTGACTGCATTTTATAACATTAGGGCCAAGCTGCTGGGTGTACCTTGTGATTTGATGCTGCCTCATGGTTGGCAGTAGCCCTTGCTCCTGACATCCAAAAAGCTTTTATTTAACGTACGATCAATCCATATTTCCAATTGTTTTGTGCCTTTCATGGGTGAAGGGATGTTCAGATCAGGGCGGCACGGTGGCGCGGCGGTAGAGTTGCTGCCTTACAGCGAACGCAGCGCCGGAGACAGGTTCGATCCTGACTACGGGCGCCGTCTGTACGGAGTTTGTACGTTCTCCCCGTGACCTGCGTGGGTTTTCTCCGAGATCTTCGGTTTCCTCCCACACTCCAAAGACGTGCAGGTGTGTAGGTTAATTGGCTGGGCAAATGTTTAAAAAAAATTGTCCCTAGTGGGTGTAGGATAGTGTTAGTGTACGGGGATCGCTGGGCGGCGCGGACCCGGTGTGCCAAAGGGCCTGTTTCTGCGCTGTATCTCTAAATCCAAAATCAGAGCAGATCGCAAACACAGTGAGCTGTGGCCATCACTGCAGGCGGGGAAATGTTTTCAGCCTCCTCTCCCCATTCCTGTTTCCTCCAGTCAACGTGATAGGAGGCAAGGCTGCAAAGCCTTGTTCCGTTCTGAATTTGCAACGTGAATTAGACAATAGGTGCAGGAGGAGGCCTTTCGGCCCTTCGAGCCAGCACCGCCATTCACTGTGATCATGGCTGATCACCCACAATCAGTACCCCGTTCCTGCCTTCTCCCCATACCCCCTGACTGCGCTATCATTAAGAGCTCTGTCTAACTCTCTCTTGAACAGTTTGAGAATAACTAGGCTTGTATACACTGGAATTTAGAAGGATGAGAGGGGATCTTATTGAAACATATAAGATTATTAAGGGGTTGGACACATTAGAGGCAGGAATAATGTTCCCAATGTTGGGGGAGTCCAGAACAAGGGGCCACAGTTTAAGAATAAGGGGTAGGCCATTTAGAACTGAGATGAGGAAAAACTTTTTCACCCAGAAAGTTGTGAATTTGTGGAATTCTCTGCCTCAGAAGGCAGTGGAGGCCAATTCACTGGAGGTATTCAAGAGAGAGTTAGATTTAGCTCTTTGGGCTAACGGAATCAAGGGATACGGGGAGAAAGCAGGAACGGGGTACTGATTCTGGATGATCAGCCATGATCACATTGAATGGCGGTGCTGGCACGAAGGGCCTCTCCTTGTGTGATTGTGCTTGGAGCGTCAGTGTAACAGCGCCCTATGTTTAGTTTTTTGCCAGGCCTGGTGTGTCGTGTGTCCGGTTGCGCCAATGCCTACCATTATTAGTGAGCAGCACAGGCCCTGGTAAAATGGCTGGAGAGCTTCTCTGACAGACTTTACTCAAGAGCTGAAGGGAGAATTGGAGCCAGCAGGTTTCTGGTGAGAAAAGAAAAGTTTCACAAATAACCTCGTAAATACAGGACCTGTTATATCTGCAGTATTTTTAAACATATATAGTCTGAAGGGGGTTTTTTTTGGCTTCAAGGGTGGGTTGTAGAGTCTGAGTTAGGGCGTTGAAGGCTCTTTGCCAAGGTACTGGCTCTTGTTTCCACAGGCTGGCAAAGGAGGGTCAGTTTTCCAGAGAATCAGAGTCTTCAGGCACGGATGGCAAACACTCGTGTGAGCTTGAGTGGGGGTGAGTTGGGGTGAAGTGTGTTGGAAGACTGCTGGAAGACTGCAGGAAGCCTGGAGTTACGAGCGGGTGAACATGAGCAGATGAGTCTGATCCTGTCCATTCCTTGCCCTCACAAGCCTGCACGTTCCAGCAGTCATTAGATTGACTTCGGGAGCAGCAGCATTTTCAAACCCTTTGCCCAGAGATCCACTAACTGTCACCCAGCACAGAGCAACGATTGACCCTGGCTCCCCCGTTGTTCTGTACATCCTGAAGGACTGCAGTGGTCCAAGCTCGCCTCCGCCTTCTCAAGGGCAATTGGGAAAGGACAATAAATGGCCGGCCTTGTCAGCATTGAACGTGCCCTGAAAAATGGATTAAAAAGCGGCCTCCAGAGAATGGCATTGAAACAACAGCCTGAAGCCCACTATTCATGCAATGTCAAGCTGAAGAATTCATTCTGTAAATGATTCTAAGACAGCCGTTCTGGAATCAAAGTGGCAGTGGCAGACTGGGCCTGTTGGCGGAGTGCCTGGCATTTTCCAGTGTGGGCGAGGATCTTGCCACCAATCTGTACTTGCCAAGTTTAGGCTGGGACTTGTTCAAGTCATTGCACAAAATGCTTGTCCTCGCTCGCGCCTGTACAATAGCATCTGCTTTGTGTCCCTTCAGTCATGACCTGCAAGCAATTTCCTGCTCAGGAGGTGCTCAGCAAATCAAATTAATTGACTGCTCCCAAGAGGCGATAACCCACCATATACATGAGGGCATCAGTGATGCTAAACTGTATCTTCCTGTCCTTTGCAGCATCTGTAAACCAGTTGAGTTATTGAAATTGAGATTGGATTTATTTATGCTAATCTAGAGTCCGGCTCCACTCTAAGTGCAGTATTGTGATCCAGTGTCGTCTGGTTTTCTTGAAGTTCCCTTCCTGTTTATTCAGGACATGACTATGAGGCTGGGCTGTACAGGAAAATGAAAGTAAGTAAGAATTGTGGACAAAATCCACTTCTTTGGCAATAATTATTTTGATTCCCAACTTCGCGAACCAGTCTGAAGAAGGGTCTCGACCCAAAACGTCACCCACTCCTTCTCTCCAGAGATGCTGCCTGTCCCGCTGAGCTACTCCAGCAGTAGAGTTGGTGCCTTACAGCGCTTACAGCGCAAGAGACCCGGGTTCAATCCTGACCTCTGGCGCTGTCTGTACGGAGTTTGTACGTTCTCCCCGTGACCTGCGTGGGTTTCCTCCCACACTCCAAAGACATATGGGTTGGTAGGTTAATTGGCTTGGAAAATTGTCCCTAGTGTGTGTAGGATAGTGTTAGTGCGCGGGGATCGCTGGTCGGTGTGGACAATAGACAATAGGTCCAGGAGGAGGCCATTCGGCCCTTCGAGCCAGCACCGCCATTCAATGTGATCATGGCTGATCATTCTCAATTAGTACCCCGTTCCTGCCTTCTCCCCATACCCCCTGACTCCGCTATCCTTAAGAGCTCTATCTAGCTCCACTGCCTTCTGAGGCAGAGAATTCCACAGATTCACAACTCTCTGACTGAAAAGGTTTTTCCTCATCTCAGTTCTGGCCTACCCCTTATTCTTAAACTGTGGCCCCTGGTTCTGGACTCCCCCAACATTGGGAACATGTTTCCTGCCTCTAACGTGTCCAACCCCTTAATAATCTTATAGTTCTATGTTTATTTTAGACTTTAGAAATACAGAAGGGGGGCAGTGAAACAGACCAGAGACATCAGTTTAGTTTTGTTTTAGCGATACAGCGTGGAAACAGGCCCTTCGGCCCAGTGAGTCTGTGCCGACCAGCGATCGCCCCGCACACGAGCACTATCCTACACACTAGGGCCAATTTACAGAAGCCAATTAACCTACAAACCTGCACGTTTTTGGAGTGTGAGAGGTAACCAGAGCACCCAGAGAAAACCCACGCGGTCACAAGCAGAACGTGCAAACTCCACACAGGCCCTCTCAGTTCGAGGGGCATAGAAACATAGAAACATAGAAAATAGGTGCAGGAGTAGGCCATTCGGCCCTTCGAGCCTGTACGCACCGCCATTCAATATGATCATGGCTGATCATCCAACTCAGTATCCCGTACCTGCCTTCTCTCCATACCCCCTGATCCCTTTAGCCACAAGGGCCACATCTAACTCCCTCTTAAATATAGCCAATGAACTGGCCTCGACGACCTTCTGTGGCAGAGAATTCCACAGACTCACCACTCCCTGTGTGAAAAAAAACGTTCTCATCTCGGTCCTAAAAGACTTCCCCCTTATCCTTAAACTGTGACCCCTTGTTCTGGACTTCCCCAACATCGGGAACAATCTTCCTGCATCTAACCTGTCCAACCCCTTAAGAATTTTGTATGTTTCTATAAGATCCCCCCTCAATCTTCTAAATTCCAGCGAGTACAAGCCGAGTCTATCCAGTCTTTCTTCATTTGAAAGTCCTGCCATCCCAGGAATCAATCTGGTGAACCTTCTCTGTACTCCCTCTATGGCAAGAATGTCTTTCCTCAGAATAGGGCAATTGTGCTTGGGAAATATCGCGGGGAATTGTGGACCAGAGTTGACTACTGGACTTATTTTGAAGGTTGACATGGGTCATTGTGAAATTTCTCATTTTCATTCACCCCCGACCCAAATTTGGCGTGGCCTTTTCACCCGGTGTTGTCTCTCTGGATGTCACATGACCTGACGTACATTTTCCCAGCAGTTTTTGCTTTTATGCTGAATAAATGACCTTTGGGATTAGCCATGCTGGAGCAAACTATTTTTATAAAAAAATAACTGCTATTGATTTTTCATTCCAGGTTTATTTAATTACTTAGCAGGGTTTGAACTTGTGTCTGCAGGTCACTGGGCCAGGACTGGATGCCCGCCCAGTAATCTAATCACTCTGCTCCCATATCCAGCCAAAAGAGACCTTTAGTATATTAATAGATGGCTGCATTCATCTGACCTCCCACCCAGCTGGTATTTTGACTGAGGCTTTGAACTGTTTCCTTTCATTTTACTTGTTACTTGTCTCCTTCTCACCTGCTTGTGGGGGAATGTGCAGTGAGATCTTTTCCCAAGCGTGATGGTGTCAAATCTACATCAGTAAGCCAGCAACCAGTGTCACCTCCCTCCCTAATCTCCAATACCATTGAAGTCGCAGATGGGTCTGTGCCAACATTAGCCCCCAGTAATTCCACTCGTTGGGTTGAAAGGCGGTTGAATTAAAACACTTTCTCTCCCACCTTCGAGGAGAGATAAGCCTACCCTGGAAGCAGTTCTGAGAAGATTCACTTGGTCGATTGCTGGGCTGAAAGAGGTGTCTTATTAAGGAAGGTTTAGTTTAGTTTAGAGATACCGCGCGGAAACAGGCCCTTCGGCCCACCGAGTCCGCGCCGACCAGCGATCTCTGCACATTAACACTACCCCTGTTAGGAACAGGGGACGTACGACTGGATCTGGGTGTCCTAGTGCATCAATCACTGAAAGGAAGCATGCAGGTACAGCAGGCAGTGAAGAAAGCCAATGGAATGTTGGCCTTCATAACAAGAGGAGTTGAGTATAGGAGCAAAGAGGTCCTTCTGCAGTTGTACAGGGCCCTAGTGAGACCGCACCTGGAGTACTGTGTGCAGTTTTGGTCTCCAAATTTGGGGAAGGATATTCTTGCTATTGAGGGCGTGCAGCGTAGGTTTACTAGGTTAATTCCCGGAATGGCGGGACTGTCATATGTTGAAAGACTGGAGCGACTAGGCTTGTATACATTGGAATTTAGAACGATGAGAGGAGATCTTATCGAAACGTATAAGATTATTAAGGGGTTGGACATGTTAGAGGCAGGAAACATGTTCCCAATGTTGGGGGGAGTCCAGAACAAGGGGCCACAGTTTAAGAATAAGGGGTAGGCCATTTAGAACTGAGATGAGGAAAAACTTTTTCAGTCAGAGAGTTGTGAATCTGTGGAATTCTCTGCCTCAGAAGGCAATGGAGGCCAATTCTCTGAATGCATTCAAGGGAGAGCTAGATAGAGCTCTTAAGGATAGCGGAGTCAGGGGGGTATGGGGAGAAGGCAGGAACGGGGTACTGATTGAGAATGATCAGCCATGATCACATTGAATGGCGGTGCTGGCTCGAAGGGCCGAATGGCCTCCTCCTGCACCTATTGTCTATTGTCTACCCTGCACACAACGGGGACAATTTTACTTTTATACCAAGCCAATTAACTTACAAGCCTGTACAGCTTTGGAGTTCGGGAGGAAACCGAAGATCTCGGAGAAAACCCATGCAGTCACACGGAGAACGTATCATCAGTAGTAGTAAAGTGTGACTTTAATATCAGAGCGATTTGCTTGAGAGATGCTAGACTGTTCACTGACTGAAAGACATTCTAGCCTTAGAGGGAGTACAGAGAAGGTTCGCCAGATTGATCCCTGGGATGGCAGGACTTTCATATGAAGAAAGACTGGATAGATTGGGCTTGTACTCGCTGGAATTTAGAAGACTGAGGGGGGATCTTAGAGAAACATATAAAATTCTTAAGGGGTTGGAGAGGCTAGATGCGGGAAGATTGTTCCCGATGTTGGGGAAGTCCAGAACCAGGGGTCACAGCTTAAGGATAAGGGGGAAGTCTTTTAGGACCGAGATGAGAAAACATTTCTTCACACAGAGAGTGGTGAGTCTGTGGAATTCTCTGCCACAGAAGGTAGTTGAGGCCAGTTCATTGGCTATATTTAAGAGGGAGTTAGATGTGGCCCTTGTGGCTAAAGGGATCAGGGGGTATGGAGAGAAGGCAGGTACAGGTTACTGAGCTGGATGATGAGCCATGATCATATTGAATGGCGATGCAGGCTCGAAGGGCCGAATGGCCTACTCCTGCACCTATTTTCTATGTTTCTATGATGAGCTGATGCCAATAATGTCTGTTGGATGTGAGGCGGGAACTAATGCCTGTCTCTCTTCTGTTGCTCAGCCTGGCAAGGTCGACCCCCCAACTACACACAACTTCAAGGAGAAGACATTTAAGAAGAAGAAGCATTGTGTCGCATGCAAGCAGCCGATCACGTCCCAGGGGATCTTGTGTCGCGGTAGGTGAAGTCCTGGCAGCAAAGCGCAGAGTTTCTGCCAATTCCTGAAACTTCAAACTGTTTTTTTCCCCCGAGGGGAAAGAATCAGTCGGTGTCGGACACTGGATCAGTTTTCTCATCGGTTGTCTTTCGGGAGAGGCATTACGCTGTGGAATTCTCTGCCACAGAAGGCAGTGGAGGCCGATTCACTGGATGTTTTCAAGAGAGAGTTAGATTTAGCTCTTTGGGCTGAGGGAATCAAGGGATACGGGGAGAAAGCAGGAACGGGGTACTGATTGAGAATGATCAGCCATGATCATATTGAATGGCGGTGCTGGCTCGAAGGGCCGAATGGCCTACTCCTGCACCTGTTTTCTATGTTTCTATGTCTGTCCTCTCAGGTGGATGTGGTGCCATCTTAAAGAAGAGCAGAGGAGTCCTCCTGGAGTCCCGGGGCCAGTGTTTGTCTCTTTGAGCCACAATCATTTTGAGCTTGGTGCTGCTTGTGGGAGCTTGCTGTGTGGAAATCGTCCGCCATGTTTCCAACATTGCACCAGTAACCTCACTTCACCCCAATGGCAGTAAAGGGCTTTCGGGCACTCTGAAAGGAAGGTGAAAAGGACTTTTGAAAAGTGAGCCCGTTAAAAATATGGCTGCCCTTTTCGTCTTCTGTAATTGCCCTTCCTGCTTCCCCCCCAGGCCAGGCGTCAACTATGATGGGTGTCGAAACATAGAAAAATAGGTGCAGGAGGAGGCCATTCGGCCCTTCGAGCCAGCACCGCCATTCAAAGTGATCACCGCTGATCATTCTCAATCAGTACCCCGTTCCTGCCTTCTCCCCATACCCCCTGACTCCGCTATCCTTAAGAGCTCTATCCAGCTCTCTCTTGAATGCATTCAGAGAATTGGCCTCCACTGCCTTCTGAGGCAGAGAATTCCACAGATTCACAACTCTCTGACTGAAAACGTTTTTCCTCATCTCAGTTCTAAATGGCCTACCCCTTATTCTTAAACTGTGGCCCCTTGTTCTGGACTCCCCCAACATTGGGAACATGTTTCCTGCCTCTAACGTGTCCAACCCCTTAATAATCTTTTACGTTTCGATAAGATCTCCTCTCATCCTTCTAAAGTCCAGTGTATACAAGCCTAGTCACTTCAGTCTTTCAACATATGACAGTCCCGCCATTCCGGGAATTAACCTACGCTGCACGCCCTCAATAGCAAGAATCTACTGTATCCGTTGTTCAAGCTGTGGACTCTTGTACATCGTCGAGACCAAACGTAGACCGGGCGATCGTTTCGCTGAACACCTTTGCTCAGTTCGCCTGGACCTACCTGATCTTCCGTTTGCTAAACACTTTAATTCCCCTTCCCATTCCCACACTGACCTTTCTGTCCTAAGCCTCCTCCATTGTCAGAGTGAAGCCAAATGCAAATTGGAGGAACAGCATCTCATATTTCGCTTGGGCAGCTTAAAACCCAGGGTTTTGAATATTGATTTCTCTCACTTCAAGAAACCCCTGCAGTCCCTCTCTCTCCATCCCTCCCCCACCCAAGTCACACCAGCTTTTCGTTCTCACCGAGCAAACAGCTAACAATTAGTATAAGAAAATAACTGCAGATGCTGGTACAAATCGAAGGTATTTATTCACAAAATGCTGGAGTAACTCAGCAGGTCAGGCAGCATCTCAGGAGAGAAGGAATGGGTGACGTTTCGGGTCGAGACCCTTCTTCAGAATGATGTCAGGGGGGCGGGACAAAGGAAGGATATAGGTAGAGACAGGAAGATAGAGGGAGATCTGGGAAGGGGGAGGGGAAGAGAGGGACAGAGGAACTATCTAAAGTTGGAGAAGTCAATGTTCATACCACTGGGTTGCAAGCTGCCCAGGCGAAATATGAGGTGCTGTTCCTCCAATTTCCGGTGGGCCTCACTATGGCACTGGAGGAGGCCCATGACAGAAAGGTCAGACTGGGAGTGGGAGGGGGAGTTGAAGTGCTCAGCCACTGGGAGATCAGTTTGGTCAATGCGGACCGTTCCTTTGTCATCGTTACTTTTGTGCATATCTTTCATTCATTTGTTCTATATCTCTCTACACCACCGTCTATATGTCTTGTTTCCCTCTCCCCCGACCCTCAGTCTGAAGAAAGGTCTCGACCAGAAACGTCACCCATTCCTTCTCTCCGGAGATGCTGCCTGACCCGCTGAGTCACTCCAGCTTTTTTGTGTCTCTCTTCGATTAAAGCTAGCACCTGCAGTTCCTTCCTGTACCGCCCCCTCCCCCCACCTCTCCTTGTTTTATTTCTATGTTTTCCTAGTTTAGGCGAGAAGGTCAGCCCGGAAACATCAACTCAGTTTCTAGCTTCACATATCCAGTGTCACCTCCTGAGTATTTAAGGCGTTCCCTATTGGCATGTTTGAGAGTAGCACATGAGCTCCAGAAAAACTAACATCTGATAATGCCTGCATTGCCATGTCCAATACCTGAAGTTTATAGAACAGCTGCCTTAGGCGCGAAAACAAAGAGAGCTTTACAGAGAATACCATATATCTTGATATCACTGCGGAGATCATAGCAGCTGGAGTAAAAAGACTACATTTTTATCCCCTCCTCTCTTCACCCCTTCCCCCCCTCACCCCTTCCCCCTCCCTCTTCCCCCCTCACCCCTTCCCCCCTCACCCCTTCCCCCCTCACCCTTCCCCCCTCACCCCTTCCCCCCTCACCCCTTCCCCCCCTCACCCCTTCCTTCCCCCCCTCTCTCTCTCTCTCTCTCTCTCTCTCTCTCTCTCTCTCTCTCTCTCTCTCTCTCTCTCTCTCTCTCTCTCTCTCTCTCTCTCTCTCTCTCTCTCTCTCTCTCCTCTCTCCTCTCTCCCCTCTCCCCTCTCTCTCTCTTCTCTCCCCCCTCTCTCTCTCTCTCTCTCTCTCTCTCTCTCTCTCTCTCTCTCTCCTCTCTCTCTCTCTCTCTCTCTCTCTCTCTCTCTCTCTCTCTCTCTCTCTCTCTCTCTCTCTCTCTCTCTCTCTCTCTCTCTCTCTCTCTCCCTCTCTCTCTCTCTCTTCTCTCTTCTCTCTCTTCTCTCCCCCCCCTCTCCCTCTCTCTTCTCTCCCCCCCCCCCATCTCTCTCTCTCTTCTCTCTCTTCTCTCCCCCCCTCTCTCTTCTCTCTTCTCTCTCCCTCCCCTCGGGAGCCCCCTCCCTCTCCCCTCTCCCTCTCCCCCCCCCTCCCTCTCTCTCTCTCCCTCTCTGAAGGTGACAGGTGTGCTGTGCATTATCTGTTTGCATCTCATTTTTACAGCAGAAAATATTTTCTCCAATTTCCGGCCTTCTGAATGGGCCCTGGATCCTATCAAATGGAATTAATCAAAGTGGATGGTCATTAACTGGGCTGTTTTTTTCTAAACACTGGAAAGTCCCTGCCTGTAACTAGCTGAGTGAAATATCCTGCCTCACAGTAAATGCTCCTCACTGCGATCAGCTGCGTTGATCATTCTGGGAACAAATGGGGTTGAAGCTCCTCTCAAGGGTCTCGACCCAAAACGTCACCCCTTCCTTCTCTCCAGAGATGCTGCCTGTCCCGCTGAGTCACTCCAGCTTTTTGTGCCCATCCGCTCTCAATGGAGGCAGGCACCGGATTGATTACCAGTGTGACATTCAGACTTGGATATCCTGGAAAGTGGTTGGAGCTGAAAGCTTTGATAAATAGACGAGTCAAAACAACGGAATGGTGCAAGGTTTGTCGTGTAAAATCTGACTTGTGCAAAAAAATATTAAAGTCCGATAGCAGTAGAGCTGAGCGAGGTAGAATTAAGCATAAGAGTAAGTTGTGAATCTGTGGAATTCTCTGCCTCAGAAGGCAGTGGAGGCCAATTCTCTGAATGCATTCAAGAGAGAGCTGGATAGAGCTCAAGGATAGCGGAGTCAGGGGGTATGGGGAGAAGGCAGGAAAGGGGTACTGATTGAGAATGCTCAGGCATGATCACATTGAATGGCGGTGCTGGCTCGAAGGGCCGAATGGCCTCCTCCTGCACCTGTTGTCTATTGTCTATTGTCTATCAGTACAAGCTCGGGCACAAAGAGTGGAGTTGTGGATGTGCTCGGGAGGTAAGTGGGAAGGTGGCTCGGGGTGCCTTGGGAGAAATTATCCAGAGGATAGCTGTGGATGAGATTTTGGCAGGGGAGTCGGAGGGGAGTGGAGTTGTGCAACTGCACAGTGGTGGCAATGGGTCGTCTAAGTGATGGCGTGGTGAGGCAGCTTACCAAAACACTCTGGTTCATCCTCAGACACGACCAGGATCGGGAAAGAGACACTTGTTGGCATGCAGAGTTTAGTTTAGTCTGAAGAAGGGTCTAGACCCGAAACGTCACCCATTCCTTCTCTCCAGAGATGCTGCCTTTTCTCGCTGAGTTACTCCCGCTTTTTGTGTCTATCTTAGTTTAGTTTAGTTTTGTTTAGCGACACAGCGCAGAAACAGGCCCTTCGGCCCATCGAGTCCGCGCCAACCAGCGATCCCCGCACGCTAACACTCTCCTACACAGACTAGGGACAATTTACATTTAAACCCAGGCAATTAGACAATAGACAATAGGTGCAGGAGGAGGCCATTCGGCCCTTCGAGCCTGTACGCACCGCCATTCAATGTGATCATGGCTGATCATTCCCAATCAGTACCCCGTTCCTGCCTTCTCCCCATACCCCCTGACTCCGCTATCCTTAAGAGTTCTATCTAGCTCTCTCTTGAATGCATTCAGAGAATTGGCCTCCACTGCCTTCTGAGGCAGAGAATTCCACAGATTCACAACTCTCTGACTGAAAAAGTTTTTCCTCATCTCAGTTCTAAATGGCCTACCCCTTATTCTTAAACTGTGGCCCCTTGTTTTGGACTCCCCCAAACATTGGGAGCATGTTTCCTGCCTCTAACGTGTCCAACCCCTTAATAATCTTATACGTTTCGATAAGATCTCCTCTCATCCTTCTAAATTCCAGTGTATACAAGCCTAGTCGCTCCAGTCTTTCAACATATGACAGTCCCGCCATTCCGGGAATTAACCTAGTAAACCTACGCTGCACGCCCTCAATAGCAATTAACCTACAAACCTGCACGTCTTTGGAGCGTGGGAGGGAACCGAAGATATCGGAGAAAACCCACGCGGGTCACGGGGAGAATGTACAAACTGCGTACAGACAGCGCCCGTAGTCGGGATCAACCCGGATCTCTGGCGTTGTGAGGCAGCAACTCGACCACTATTCCACCCAGATTTCTGTGAGGAGCTGCAAACAGTGGTCTTCCAGCTCACAGGCCAGAGGCTGAAGGGAGGCCTGGCACACACACTGCAAACTAGAATTCTGATTAACAACACAAAGAGAGGAAATGACCTTTAATAGAGTATGAACTCACTCACCACATTTACAGAATGCTTGCTGAGAGGGAATGTCAGAAATAATCAGCACCTCCTCCCACTGGCAATTTATGCTCCGCCACAGAACTAATGACTAATCTAGGCCATATTTCCATACTGTAAATGGTTCATTGACTCTACTGTAGATGGGTTTTCAAGGCCCGTTTTGCTTGGATTAATTCTGGCCAGATCCCGCTGTTTGGCAGAATGAAAATGGCCGCCTCCTTGCACTGCCAGGACCCTAATGGGCTTGGTCTCTCAGGCAGCTACAGAGAGGTTTCGTTTATTGTCACCTGTACCGAGGTACAGTGAAAAGCTTTTCGCCAAATAGTGAAAGGCCTGGATAGAGTGGATGTGGGGAGGATGTTTCCACTAGTGGGAGAGTCTAGGACTAGAGGGCACAGCCTTAGAATTAAAGGACGTTCCTTTAGGAAGGAGATGAGAAACATAGAAAATAGGTGCACGAGTAGGCCATTCGGCCCTTCGAGCCTGTACGCACCGCCATTCAATATGATCATGGCTGATCATCCAACTCAGTATCCTGTACCTGCCTTCTCTCCATACCCCCTGATTCCTTTAGCCACAAGGGCCACATCTAACTCCCTCTTAAATATAGCCAATGAACTGGCCTCAACTACCTTCTGTGGCAGAGAATTCCACAGACTCACCACTCTCTGTGTGAAGAAATGTTTTCTCATCTCGGTCCTAAAAGACTTCCCCCTTATCCTTAAGCTGTGACCCCTGGTTCTGGACTTCCCCAACATCGGGAACAATCTTCCCGCATCTAGCCTCTCCAACCCCTTAAGAATTTTGTAAGTTTCTATAAGATCCCCCCTCAGTCTTCTAAATTCCAGCGAGTACAAGCCGAGTCTATCCAGTCTTTCTTCACATGAAAGTCCTGCCATCCCAGGGATCAATCTGGTGAACCTTCTCTGTACTCCCTCTAAGGCTAGAAACTCCCTCTAAGGCTAGAGGAGGGATTCCTTTAGTCAGAGGGTGGTGAATCTGTGGACTTCTTCGCCACAGAAGGCTGTGGAGGCCAAGTCAATCGATATTTTAACGGTGGAGATAGGTAGATTTGTGGGAGGAGACCGAATGTCTCGGAGAAAACCCACGGAGGAAACGTACAAACTCCGTATTGACAAGTGCCCTTAGCCAGGATCGAGCCCGGTAAGGCACTAGCTCTACCGCTACGCCCAACACGTCTCCAACCTTTCTTGTCCTGACTGTGAGTCCCCTGAGACTGCTCGCTTGCACGACAGGCATGGCCCATCAGACAGCTTTGAGTCCAATTAGTTTGTCAGCTCTGATGGTCTTGGATCGAACACCCTTGAGTGTGGTCATGAGTCATTTTCCTTGCGACTGTCTAGGTACTACTCCGGTCTGTTGGTAAACCACAAGCTGTGGATTGCCCGGACAAGGTGGGCTTGGAACCATGAGCATTTGTTTGGCATGACCTAATTCGGTCTTTGAGGCCCACGAATTCAGTTGATTCTGCTTGTCTCTTCCCCCATCGTTCATACCCCCCAATCACAAAATAGAAACTCTGCACCATTTTAGTTATGGTCCCCTGATAAATGCGTCAATGGCAGCAGACCGCTGTGCCAACACAGACCATTACAGGTTCACATAGAAATTCAGCAGGTGTTTGCCAATCTCCCAGATCACGGACAATCCAAAGCAGTTGTTGAAAGGGCACAGTCGCACTCTGCTGTTGACTCAGCAATATGGTGCAGGACTCCATTTTGCATCCAAGCTGGTTTAGTTTAGAGATACAGCGCGGAAACAGGCCCTTCGGCCCACCGGGTCCGCGCCGACCAGCGATCCCCGCACACTAACACTATCCTACACCCACTAGGGACAATTTTTTTTTTTACACTTACCAAGCCAATTAACCTACAAACCTGCACGTCTTTGGAGTGTGGGAGGAAACCGAAGATCTCGGAGAAAACCCACGCAGGTCACGGGGAGAACGTACAAACTCCGTACAGACTGCACCCGTAGTCAGGATAGAACCCGGGTCTCCGGCGCTGCATTCGCGGTAAGGCAGCAACTCTACCGCTGCGCCACCGTGACCGCCCTCTGGGATTTGCAATTGCTAAAGCCCATCGGAAATTTGTTGGCCTTTCAATGTGAGGAGGTGTTCAGATCAGTTTAGTTTATTGTCACGTGTACTGAGGTACAGTGAAAAGCTTTTGCGCGCTAACCAGGCAGCGGAAAGACAATACAATTGATGCGTTGAATTGATGGTAGGATGAATGTAGAGAAAAATATGCACTAATTGTGTTTACTGAGTATATTTTTGACATAAATGTCATGTCAAGGTGTCAGGAAAGATTGATAACGTGATCGACGATTGGCAATCTTAGCAAGAACCTCCGTGTGGGAGGGGCCACAGTTTAAGAATAAGGGGTCGGCCATTTATAACTGAGATGAGGAAAAACTTTTTCAGTCAGAGAGTTGTAAATCTGTGGAATTCTCTGCCTCAGAAGGCAGTGGAGGCCAATTCTGTGAATGCATTCAGGAGAGAACTAGATAGAGCTCTTAAGGATAGCGGAGTCAGGGGGTATGGGGAGAGGGCAGGAACGGGGTACTGATTGAGAATGATCAGCCATGATCACATTGGATGGTGGTGCTGGCTCGAAGGGCCGAATGGCCTACTCCTGCACCTATTGTCTATTGTTGTCCAACCTCACTGGATTTTCTCAATTACTGACTCTTGTTTTTTTTTCTCCTCCAGTCTGCAAGGTAGCAAGTCACAAGAAATGTGAGACCAAGGTAAGATGTCTCTTCATTTGAGGTGCTCACCTGGTCTGCGGTTTCAATGGACCGCGTTTTTCCATTGTTTGGCTTTGTAGGATTTAATAAGCAGAAAATACTGCAGATGTTGGAAATCTGAATGGAATTAGAATGAAATACTGGGAACACTCAGCCGGTCAGGCAGCATCTGCAGAGAGAAGAACAGGAATGACGTTTCACGCTGATGAACATGCAACTGATGAAAAGTTGTTGACCTGAAACATTGACCCGGTTTCTCCCTCCACAGACACTGCCTGATCTGCCAAGCATTTCCGGAAATCTTTCTTTTCATTACATCTCAGATATTATCATTCTTGTTTTCTCTTTAAACATGTTTTAGTCTATTGCTTACCAGGCGACCTTTGTGGCTGTCAGCTTGCAATGCACCAGGTTGTAGAGGAATTTTCATACGTTCTAGGGAGCAGAATCAGGCTGTTTGTCCCATCGAGTCTACTCCGCCATTCAAGGGCGGCACGGTGGCGCAGCGGTAGAGTTGCCGCCTTACAGCGAATGCAGCGCCGGAGACTCAGGTTCGATCCTGGCTACAGGCGCCGTCTGTACGGAGTTTGTACGTTCTCCCCGTGACCTGCGTGGGTTTTCTCCGAGATCTTCGGTTTCCTCCCACATTCCAAAGACGTACAGGTACGTAGATGTACCTGGTAAAAAATACTGTAGATGTTGGCAATCTGAATGGAATTAGAATGAAATACTGGGAACACTCAGCCGGTCTTGATTGGCTTGGTAAATGTTAAAAAAAAAAAATAATAATAATAAATAAATTGTCCCTAGTGTGTGTAGGATAGTGTTAGTGTGTGGGGATCGCTGGGCGGCGCGGACCCGGTGGGCCGAAGGGCCTGTTTCTGCGCTGTGTCTCTAAATCTAAATCTAAAAAAAAATCATGGCTGATCGATCTCTCCCTCTCGACCCCATTCCCCTGCCTTCGCCCCATAATTTTCAATCAATGTGTAGAGAGATTAATGGCTGGCATTAACCTGTCAGCCAGGATGTGCTCTCTCGCGGCCACTGACGTCAAGTTGGAAGGCAGCTCTGGGGCTGAAGGTGAGGGTGGAGCACTGCCTGCAGGTCGACTGTTTGCAGCCAGAGCCAAGGTTTGGTGTGCGTTTGGAACAAAAGGTTGTGGGAAGGGCTGCAGGGGCCACCGAGCACCGTGAGGCCAGTTGCTCGGAGATCGGCAGAGGGGCAGGAAGAGCATCAGCAAGTTCAGCACCAGGAGACCTGTTTTGCACTGCGTCGCAGGCAGGCCAACATCAAAGGTGGCCAAATGTTCCCACGTTAATTGTGTACAACGCAACCTATTTTCTTTTCAATTTGTTCAAGCAGTTTTAAATCGTTCCTCAGGAAGTCCAGCTTGTTGTAAGGGTTTTCAGCAGTGCGTTTCGTTTATTGACTCTACCTCTTGTTTCTTTATCGGTTGCCCGTGAATCTGCCATTTAGAACAGAGATGAGGAAACACTTTTTCAGTCAGAGAGTTGTGAATCTGTGGAATTCTCTGCCTCAGAAGGCAGTGGAGGCCAATTCTCTGAATGCATTCAAGAGAGAGCTGGATAGAGCTCTTAAGGTAGCGGAGTCAGGGGGTATGGGGAGAAGGCAGGAACGGGGTACTGATTGGGAATGATCAGCCATGATCACATTGAATGGCGGTGCTGGCTCGAAGGGCCGTATGGCCTCCTCCTGCACCTATTGTCTATTGTCTATTGAATCTGTCCTGGCAGATGCCCTTTGTCTTAACCCTTTAACTGAATTGAATTGAATTGAATAGGTTTATTGGCCAAGTATGTACACATACAAGGAATGTGCCTCGGTGCTCCGCTCGCAAGTAACAACACGGCCCACAGTAAACAATTAAGAATAAAGCATAAAACATTAAAACATTAGGAATACACATTATAGTTTAAACGTGTGAGTGAAATAAACCGGAGCAAAAGGAGGCGACAGACGTTTGGTTGTGGAGTAGAGGTACTACTCACGGAAAAGAAAATCCGTTTTTATGTCTGGCTGTGGCTGCTCTGACAGTCTGGAGTCGCCTTCCAGAGGGAAGGAGCAAAGAGGTCCTTCTGCATAGGAGCAAAGAGGTCCTTCTGCAGTTGTATAGGGCCCTAGTGAGACCGCATCTGGAGTACTGTGTGCAGTTTTGGTCTCCAAATTTGTGGAAGGATATTCTTGCTCTTGAGGGCGTGCAGCGTAGGTTTACTAGGTTAATTCCCGGAATGGCGGGACTGTCATATGTTGAAAGACTGGAGCGACTAGGCTTGTATACACTGGAATTTAGAAGGATGAGAGGAGATCTTATCGAAACGTATAAGATTATTAAGGGGTTGGACACGTTAGAGGCAGGAAACATGTTCCCAATGTTGGGGGAGTCCAGAACAAGGGGCCACAGTTTAAGAATAAGGGGTAGGCCATTTAGAACTGAGATGAGGAAAAACTTTTTCAGTCAGAGAGTTGTGAATCTGTGGAATTCTCTGCCTCAGAGGGCAGTGGAGGCCAATTCTCTGAATGCATTCAAGAGAGAGCTGGATAGAGCTCTTAAGGATAGCGGAGTCAGGGGGTATGGGGAGAACGGGGTACTGATTGAGAATGATCAGCCATGATCACATTGAATGGCGGTGCTGGCTCGAAGGGCCGAATGGCCTCCTCCTGCACCTATTGTCTATTGTCTATTGAAGTGCTTCGAAGAGTTTGTGGCCAGGGTGAGAGCGGTCAGAGATGATCTTGCCGGTCTTAACATCCACTCTCTTCCGAGGATGAAATGCTTGCCCCCCTCCCTTTTCCAATGCCCTATTTTGTATTTCTGACCTACAACCCCCTCACTCCAAATACGGGCGCGTGTTTTATGATCGTGGGTGCAGTTGAGGTGGGGTTCTGTGGGGTGGTGAGTGGAAATAGATTTGCAGAACAGAGAAATCAAGCCAGAAGGATCCCTGTTTGCAATATTAGAGCCAGGTACAGCGTACTGTGTAATCAATGCTCCACAGCTGCTGCGAGCATTAGCCCCTGTCCCGCGATCCAGTCATCATTGACACAGCAGCCTCAAAGTTAAGTGACTAGGCTTCCATAGGACGTAGGAGCAGAATTAGGCCATTCAGCCCACCGAGTCTGTTCCACATTCAATCATGGCTGGTCTTTATTTCCCTCTCGACCCTAATCTCCTACCTTCTCCCCGTAACCTTTAATGGCCTTACTAAGCAAGAAACTATCAATCTCCGCTTTAAAAACACTCAATGACTTGCCCTCTGTCTGTGGCGAAGAATTCCGAAGAATTCCACAGATTCACCACCCTCAATAAATCCCTTCTCATCTCCTTTCCCAAGGTATGTCCTTTTATTCTGCCGCTGTGCCCTCTGGTCCCAGAGTCTCCCACTAGTGAATACATCCTCTCCATATCCACTCTATCCAGGCCTTGCACACTCATTATACCGTACATAAATACGGTCTGAAGAAGGGTCTCGACCCGAAACGTCACCCATTCCTTCTCGCCGGAGATGCTGCCTGACCCGCTGAGTTAGACAATCGGTGCAGGAGGAGGCCATTCGGCCCTTCGAGCCAGCACCGCCATTCAATGTGATCATGGCTGACCATTCTCAATCAGTACCCCGTTCCTGCCTTCTCCCCATACCCCCTGACTCCGCTATCATTAAGAGCTCTATCTAGCTCGAGTTCTCGAGTAGTGAGCTAGCAGCGTGAGTTTGAATCACACGGCAGTAGCTGGGGAAACGAATATTCAAGCAATTAAATAAATCTGGTTTAAAGAGAAACAAGTGACAGAAAACAAATGGACTATTGTTAAAATCGGATCCAATTCACTTCAGGGAATAAAATCTGTCCTTACCCGGTCTGACCTGCATGTGACTCCAAACCAAGAACGTCAGCTCCCTTTAAAAATGATCCAGATAACCACTCACTTCAGAGGCAATGAGAGACAGCTTATATATATAAAAAAATAATTTAAACATTTTTAAAATAAAAAAAAATAAAAAAATATTGAGCTCCGCCTGCGATACCCAAAGCCCGTGAAGGACGAGTGAAAAGAACTAAGGAAACAAGACAGAGTGGATTGTAGGGGTGCCCACTGTTTGTCTTCCCACCCCCATGCCCTGAAGGGTAGCATCAGCTCCTTAGAAATATAGAAAATAGGTGCGGGAGGAGGCCATTCGGCCCTTCGAGCCAGCACCGACATTCAATATGATCATGGCTGATCATCCACAATCAGGAACCCCGTTCCTGCCTTCTCCCCACATCCCTTTATTCCACTAGCCTGAAGAGCTAAATCTAACTCTCTCTTGAATACATCCAGTGAATTGGCATCCACTGCCTTCTGTGGCAGAGAATTCCACAGATTCACAACTCTCTAGGTGAAAAAGCTTTTCCTCATCTCAGTCCTAAATGGCCTAATTCTTAAACGGTGGCCCCTGGTTCTGGACTCCCCCAACATCGGGAACTTTTTTCCTGCATCTAGCCTGTCCAATCCCTTAAGAATTTTATTTGTTTCTTTAAGATCCCTCCCTCATCCTTCTGAATTCCAGTGATTACAAGCCCAGTCGATCCATTCTTTCATCATATGTCAGTCCCACCATCCCGGGAATTAAACTGGTGAACCTATGCTGCACTCCCTCAAAAGCAGCTCCTTGCTGGATTTGTACAGTGCTTTCAGCTTGGTAAAAATACTTCCTAAAAATTTTAGCACGCAAAATCTACCGCACGCAAAATAGACAATAGACAATAGGTGCAGGAGGAGGCCATTCGGCCCTTCGAGCCAGCACCGCCATTCAATGTGATCATGGCTGATCATTCTCAATCAGTACCCCGTTCCTGCCTTCTCCCCATACCCCCTGACTCCGCTATTCTTAAGAGCTCTATCCAGCGCTCTCTTGAGTGCATTCAGAGAATTGGCCTCCACTGCCTTCTGAGGCAGAGAATTCCACAGATTCACAACTCTCTGAATGCATTCAGAGAATTAATAATAATAATAATAATGCATTACATTTATATAGCGCTTTTCATATACTCAAAGACGCTTTACAGGGATTTAAATAACATAGGGAAGTGAATAAATAGATAAATAAGTAAACGAACAGAGAAAGGAGACAGAAGGTGAGGTGACCTTCAGTGGTTGAAGGCAGTACTGAACAGGTGAGACTTCAGTGATGTTTTGAATGTGGTGAGTGAGGAGGAGTCTCTGACGGTTTGGGGTAGTGAGTTCCATAGGGTGGGAGCAGCGATGGAGAAAGCCCTGTCCCCCCAGGATCTGAGTTTGGTCCGGATGTGGGGGGATCGGCCTCCACTGCCTTCTGAGGCAGAGAATTCCACAGATTCGCAACTCTCTGACTGAAAAGGTTTTTCCTCATCTCAGTTCTAAATGGCCTACCCCTTATTCTTAAACTGTGGCCCCTTGTTCTGGACTCCCCCAACATTGGGAACATGTTTCCTGCCTCTAACGTGTCCAACCCCTTAATAATCTTATACATTTCGATAAGATCTCCTCTCACCCTTCTGCCACACAATAGAGTGGATGTTCCATTTAAAGTAAGGGCCTTAACAATACTTGTATTTAATACCCAAAGCGTTCGGAGTTAGCTGCTGCCCATTTTGGGATCTGTGTGGCGTGTCGCTGAGAGGCTTTGCAGTAACTTTGGCCCCTGCCATCATGTGAAAATTCCACATTTTCAAGAGCCGTGCAGGACACTCTGTTCTCCGGAGTTTAAATTTAATCTCCAATCACCACCAAGCCGGAAACTTGAATCACTCCCTCCCCCAGAGTCTCACCAGGCATGCCCGTTCTCAGCCTAGCCCTGGCCAACACTGCCTGCCAATTAGCCTTGCAATTTCATTGACTCGACCTCCCTATTTTGAGGCCCTTGGAGAATTTGACACAGACAGTGATCAGCAAAGTGGAGGAGGGTGGGGTGGGGGTGGGGGGAGGGAACTAATTGGCTGTAAAAATAGAGTTGAGCAACAAGTCGGATGGAGCATCTGCCGACTTGGACATAGCTGAACCCCTTGGAAAATTTATTAACCAGAAAAAAAGGGAGCTTTGTTCTGCAAATTATACTATACATAAATACAGTCTGAAGAAGTGGGCGGCACGGTGGCGCAGCGGTAGAGTTGCTGCCTTACAGCGAATGCAGCGCCGGAGACTCGGGTTCGATCCTGACTACGGGCGCCGTCTGTACGGAGTTTGTACGTTCTCCCCGTGACCCGCGTGGGTTTTCTCCGAGATCTTCGGTTTCTTCCCACACTCCAAAGACGTACAGGTATGTGGGTTAATTGGCTGGGCAAATGTAAAAATTGTCCCTAGTGGGTGTAGGATAGTGTTAGTGTGCGGGGATCGCTGGGCGGCGCGGACCCGGTGGGCCGAAGGGCCTGTTTCTGCGCTGTATCTCTAAAATCTAAAAAAAGAGAAGGGTCTTGACCCGAAGCGTCACCCATTCCTTCTCGCCGGAGATGCTGCCTGTCCCACCGAGTTACTCCAGCATTTTGTGTCTATACATGAATACATCATGTTGTGCAAAAGAGAAAATAGAGTGCAGAATATAATGAGTGTTGCAGCAATAGAGAAAGTGCAGTTTTGAAAAAAAAAATGCAAGTGCCACGGCAATGTTGGTTGGAAGATCAGGAATTCAGCTTTAGCTCATGAGAGGTCCATTCAAGACTCTGATAACAGCGGGGAAGGAGCTGTTCTTGAATCTGGTGGTACGTGCTTTCGAGCTTTTGTATCGTTTGCCCAACAGGAGAGGGGGAGAGGAGGAAGTGACACAGGTTGAATGGTCCTTGATGCTTTCCCGAGGCAGCATGAAAGTATAGATGGAGTCTGTGGGAGGGTGGATGGTTTGTGCATGCACCACTCTCTGCAATTTCTTGCCGTCTTGGGCAGAGCTGTTTCCATACCACGCTTTGATGCATCTGGATAGGATGTGTTCTCTTTTGACTGCAGTAGGGAGAGATTAAAGATGTCCACAAACACTGCTGCCTGCTGGTCCGCCCAGGTTCTGGGGAGTACGACTGGAGTTAATTTAGTTTAGTTGAGAGATACAGTGCGGAAGCAGGCCACTTGGCCCACCGAGTCCACGCCGACCAGCGATCCCCGCACACTAACACTATCCTACACACACACTTAGGACAATTTAGATTTTACACCAAGTCAATTAACCTACAAGTCTGAAGAAGGGTCTCGACCCGAAACGTCACCCATTCCTTCTCTCCCGAGATGCTGCCTGACCTGCTGAGTTACTCCAGCATTTTGTGAATTAATCGATTTTGTACCAGCATCTGCAGTTATTTTCTTACACTAATTAACCTACAAACCCGCACGTCTTTGGAATGTGGAAGGAAATGGAAGATCTCGGAGAAAACCCACGCAGGTCATGGGGAGAACCTGCAAACTCCGCACAGACAGCGCCCGTAGTCGAGATCAAACACGGGCCTCTGGCGCCGCAAGGCAGCAACTCTACCGCTGCGCCACCGTGCCGCCCTGGGCCGGTCACTTTTCCGCAGATTCCATCCACAATCGCTGCCAGGTTTCGCAATGCACAAATTCAATCGTAGTCTGCGATGTAGTGCAGATAGGGCAGTAATGTGGACAGACTCATTGCATGACAACTGTGCTGCCTTTTCATCCATTAAATCTATTGTCCGCTGCAGTTTGAATGGTGGCTGTCCGATTTCAATGTCTAGCTTGTTGTGATGTTGGAGGAATGGCATTCAATACGCTGCAGAATGTTGGCAGTAGTTTTCTACAGGCCTCAGTTGTAAGGACTCCCAGAGAACCCATGATATTCACTCAGCCTTGGAACTGTGCCAGGTTTAATTATTGGGAAATGCATCACAATGAAATCCTATATCTGTAGTTTTGCTCGTGTCAGCTGAGGAACACTGATTCTGAGTCGGAGTACAAGCCCTGGGAAGCCTCAGTCCCTGGAAGCAATCTGCTCGTGTCAGAGGTGCAGTTCAATGAGAGGTCTTGAATTCTTCAGCCTTCTCCAGCGACTTCCTTGCTCCTCATCTCTCTCGCGGTGTACCACCCCTCCTCCCAACCACCTCCCTGCTTAGTCCTCAGACAGCACCAATGAAGGTTTCCAGGCCTTTTGCAATGAAATGGCTCGCGATGTTGGCACGCAAACCCAGGGGGAATGGCGGGCCTGTAAGAACAAGAAACAGGAGAATCATTTGGCCCCTCGTGTGAGGCTGTGGCTGATTGGCTCCGTCACCCCTCCCGCTCGATTTCACTCTGTCCTCGGTGCACACGGCTGGCAAAAATCCCCGACTTTGCAATGACTTCCCTGGACTCTCCTATAAGAAAAAAACTGCAGATGCTGGTACAAATCGAAGGTATTTATTCACAAAATGCTGGAGTAACTCAGCGGGTCAGGCAGCATCTCGGGAGAGAAGGAATGGGTGACGTTTCGGGTTGAGACCCTTCTTCAGTCTGAAGAAGGGTAGAGAAACATAGAAAATAGGTGCAGGAGTAGGCCATTCGGCCCTTCGAGCCTGTACGCACCGCCATTCAATATGATCATGGCTGATCATCCAACTCAGTATCCCGTACCTGCCTTCTCTCCATACCCCCTGATCCTTTTAGCCACAAGGGCCACATCTAACTCCCTCTTAAATATAGCCAGTGAACTGGCCTCAACTACCTTCTGTGGCAGAGAATTCCACAGATTCACCACTCTCTGTGTGAAAAAAAACGTTCTCATCTCGGTCCTAAAAGGCTTCCCCCTTATCCTTAAACTGTGACCCCTTGTTCTGGACTTCCCCAACATCGGGAACAATCTTCCTGCATCTAGCCTGTCCAACCCCTTAAGAATTTTGTAAGTTTCTATAAGATCCCCCCTCAATCTTCTAAATTCCAGCGCGTACAAGCCGAGTCTATCCAGTCTTTCTTCATATGAAAGTCCTGCCATCCCAGGGATCAATCTGGTGAACCTTCTCTGTACTCCCTCTATGGCAAGAATATCTTTCCTCAGATTAGGAGACCAAAACTGTACGCAATACTCCAGGTGCGGTCTCACCAATGCCCTGTACAACTGCAGCAGAACCTCCCTGCTCCTATACTCAAATCCCCTCGCTATGAATGCCAACATACCATTCGCTTTCTTCACTGCCTGCTGCACCCCCATGCCCACTTTCAATGACTGGTGTACCACGACACCCAGGAATCAAAATGAAGCAAAGTTTGAGTTTAGTTCAGAGATACAGCACAGAAACGGGCTTTTCTGCCCATTGAGTCCGCACTGATCAGCGATCCCCACACACTCACACTATCCTACACACTTTACAATTTGACCGAACCCAATTAAGCTACAAACCTGTACGCCTTTGGAGTGTGGGAGGAAACCGCAGCACCTGGCGTAAACACGGTCACGGGGAGAGCGTGCAAACTCCGTACAGACAGCACCCGTAGTCAGGATGGAGCCCGGGTCCCTGGCGCTGTGAGGCGGCAACTCTACCGCTGCACCACCCACTAAACATCTGAGACTTTGTTCCAGACCAGGTAACATCTGTCTATTCAGACCCTCTCAGAACTTTCATAAGACATGAAGCAGGAGTGATATACCTTTCTGTCATGGGCCTCCTCCAGTGCCACAGTGAGGCCCACCGGAAATTGGAGGAACAGCACCTCATATTTCGCCTGGGCTGCTTGCAGCCCAGCGGTATGAACATCGACTTCTCCAACTTTAGATAGTTCCTCTGTCCCTCTCTTCCCCTCCTCCTTCCCAGATCTCCCTCTATCTTCCTGTCTCCACCTATATCCTTCCCTTGTCCTGCCCCCCTGACATCAGTCTGAGGAAGGGTCTCGACCCGAAACGTCACCCATTCCTTCTCTCCCCAGATGCTGCCTGACCTGCTGAGTTACTCCAGCGTTTTGTGAATCAGGAGTGAGGTGGTAGCCCACAAGCTGGACAACTGGAGCCAGCCTGCGCTGGAGAGTGGAGGCTTGTGCCTTGGTTGATGAATGATGTTTGACTGAGGAATAGCTTCCTCTGAAGAAAGGGACGGCATCTCAAAGCAAGGAAAGTAGATTAAGACATCCAAGAGATAATTGAACTATGATGGATGGTAATCAAAACCAAACTCTTCCAAGTACCGACACACAGCCGAACCTCTCCAAGTAACTGTCCATCAAGTGTCCAAATGTGTTTTGTATTCCTGATATCATTCCCGATTCCTAATTGGTTATTTATTCTAATTGAAACATGATTATCAGTTCCAGATGTCGGAGCTGGCTGACATATAGTTCAAAAGGCCACAACATATGAATGACTGGGAATGTATAACTTGTCTGAACTGTTTCCAGTTTCATTCAGATGCGACTCTGTAGAGATTTTTTAAAACCCTTATAACGTCTTCACGCAAAGGCTTGATCGTCTTGTTCACTCCTCGGTCTTGCAAGTCACATTTTGCAAAAGATGGCAGCATCTTCACACGAGATCCCGCTACGAATTCACTTGACGCGCTGGCCCAGATTTGGCAGCAAGAATCCCAGCGTGTCAATCCAGCAGCAGCTTCCGGGCGACCATGCAAGCAAGTGCAGTTAAGCTGGGAAATCTGGAGGTTACATCCTCAGGGGATAGTCCCTCCGTCCCTCTCTTCCCCTCCTCCTTCCCAGATCTCCCTCTATCTTCCTGTCTCCACCTATATCCTTCCTTTGTCCCGCCCCCCCCTGACATCAGTCTGAAGAAGGGTCTCGACCCGAAACGTCACCCATTCCTTCTCTCCTGAGATCTTATAGAAACGTACAAAATTCTTAAGGGGTTGGACAGGCTAGATGCAGGAAGATTGTTCCCGATGTTGGGGAAGTCCAGAACAAGGGGTCACAGTTTAAGGATAAGGGGGAAGTCTTTTAGGACAGAGATGAGAAAGGTTTTTTTCACACAGAGAGTGGTGAATCTGTGGAATTCTCTGCCACAGAAGGTAGTTGAGGCCAGTTCATTGGCTATATTTAAGAGGGAGTTAGATGTGGCCCTTGTGGCTAAAGGGATCAGGGGGTATGGAGAGAAGGCAGGTACGGGATACTGAGTTGGATGATCAGCCATGATCATATTGAATGGCGGTGCGTACAGGCTCGAAGGGCCGAATGGCCTACTCCTGCATCTATTTTCTATGTTTCTATACCCTTCTTCAGACTGAAGAAGGGTCTCGACCCGAAACGTCACCCATTCCTTCTCTCCTGAGATGCTGCCTGACCCGCTGAGTTACTCCAGCTTTTCGTGAATAAATACCTTCGATTTGTACCAGCATCTGCAGTTATTTTCTTATAATACCCTCAGGAGCCCAAATCCTCCAGAAGCGATATCATAAACCGTGTCAAGACCGTCGGGTCTGTCAAATCCCGGCAGGGCATGAATATCTGATATTTACTCACCATGGAAGTTAAGGCTTCTATAATCGTATCGGAACATTTATAATGGCAGAGTAAATCATAGTTGCAATCATAATTGTCTTTCTACTGACTGGATGGCGCAGCGGTAGAGTTGCTGCCTCACAGCGAATGGAGACTCAGGTTCGATCCTGACTACGGGCGCTGTCTGTACGGAGTTTGTACGTTCTCCCCGTGACCTGCATGGGTTTTCTCTGAGATCTTCGGTTTACTCCCACACTCCAAAGACGTGCAGGTTTGTAGGTTAATTGCTATTGAGGTTTACTAGGTTAATTCCCGGAATGGCGGGACTATCATATGTTGAAAGACTGGAGCAACTAGGCTTGTATACACTGGAATTTAGAAGGATGAGAGGAGATCTTATCGAAACGTATAAGATTATTAAGGGGTTGGACACGTTAGAGGCAGGAAACATGTTCCCAATGTTGGGGGAGTCCAGAACAAGGGGCCACAGTTTAAGAATAAGGGGTAGGCCATTTAGAACTGAGACGTGCAGGTTTGTAGGTTAATTGGCTGGGCAAAATGTAAAAATTGTCCCCAGTGTGTGTAGGATAGTGTTAAATGTGCGGGGATCGCTGGACGGCGCGGACCCGGTGGGCCGAAGGGCCTGTTTCTGCGCTGTATCTCTAATACACGTCCCAATAATAAACAAAACTAAATTGGTGCCAAGCAGCTTCTCTGATGTGATTGAGGACTGTATCTGTTTTGGCCCCATCAGCATGTCTCGGGTGGATGCAACTCGGTTGGATTCTACTAGGCTACGTTCCCTCATCAACACATTCCTGAAACACATCATCCGGATCGCTTTGTCATATTGCTGCCTGTGGATCTCGCTGTCGAAAACTGGCTGCCACCGTTGTCTTGATTACAACTGGAACCGTGCTTGCAAAGGACGCCATTGGCCAGCAAGCTTGTTGGAGCATCCTTAAAGGGACTTGACAGGGGGTGATGAAAATCTGACTCTTAATGAAAGTTTGAAACGGACTCAGGCACCCATGGCAGCCTGCATGCGTGTGCACACAAGCACACGCACACGCATGCACACCAGCACGCACACAAATGCACGCAAGCACATGCACCATCAGCCAGATCAGGCTGACTGCAACATCAAATTCCCACCTTTTCAAAGAGCCACTGGGCTTCTTGTAGCTGTGGGAACAGCCGACAGGCATAGGATACCCAGGGCCTGCCAAGCATTGTTGGGTCACCAGGAGGGTGGGGAGAGAGGAAACCGATGTTTACACTGATAAGTCCGTGCAGGTTTTTGCTGCTGCCCTTAGGGGAGGTTGCCTCGACTTCCTTAGATGTTTATGTCACCGAGCATTCCTCCAAACTCCTACACATGCAGTGCAGAAAGAATCCTGACAGGTTGCATCACAGTCTGTTCTGGCAGTTCCAACACACAGGAATGCCAGAGCCAGCAGAGCATGGCGGACTCAGCCCGGTCCATTACGGATTCCACTCCATCCAAACCATCCACACGAGATGTTGCTTCCGTGTGACCGGCATCTATCATCGAGGGTCTGCACCATCCAGTCTGTGGCTCCTTCGCGCCTCTGCCACCGGGCAGGAGGTACAGAAGCCTGAAGTCCCACGCCACCAGCTACTGTTCTACATCTAGCAGGTTCTTCAACCGATTTAGACAACCGCTGGAATTTCGAAGATTGAGGGGGGATCTTATAGAAACGTACAAAATTCTTAAGGGGTTGGACAGGCTAGATGCGGGAAGATTGTTCCCGATGTTGGGGAAGTCCAGAACAAGGGGTCACAGTTTAAGGATAAGGGGGGTCTTTTAGGACCGAGATAAGAAAGTTTTTTTTCACACAGAGAGTGGTGAATCTGTGGAATTCTCTGCCACAGAAGGTAGTTGAGGCCAGTTCATTGGCTATATTTAAGAGGGAGTTAGATGTGGCCCTTGTGGCTAAAGGGATCAGGGGGTATGGAGAGAAGGCAGGTACAGGATACTGAGCTGGATGATCAGCCATGATCATATTGAATGGCGGTGCGTATAGGCTCAAAGGGCCGAATGGCCTACTCCTGCACCTATTTTCTATGTTTCTATGTTTCTAAACCTATCTCAGCAACACGGTGGCGCAGCGGTAGAGTTGCAGCGCCGGAGACCCGGGTTCGATGCCGACTACGGGCGCTGTCCGTACGGAGTTTGTACGTTCTCCCCGTGACCTGCGTGGGTTTTCTCCAATTCACGCTCCAAAGACGTACAGGTTTGTAGGTAAATTGGCTTGGTGTAAGTGTAAATTGTTCCTCGTGTGTGTAGGATAGCGTTGATGTGCGTGGATCGCTGGTTGGTTCAGGCTCGGTGCCTTTTTCCGCGCTGTATCTCTAAACTAAACTACAGACCACTACCATGGACTAGATTTTCCAGTTGTATTTTACGATATGATGTCTTGTTCTTTGCACAGTGTTTGTCTTTTCACTGCCTTGTCGAATATATGTGCAAGTTATGGATACATGATGTTTCTGTGTGTGTGAGTCTATGTGCTTGTGACGCTGCTGCAAGAAAGATTTTCACTCAACTTTGTACCTCTCCGTACTTGAGCTCGTGACAATAAACTCGACTTGACTTGACTTGACCCATCCCTTGGGAACCCTTCACATCTTTCCACTGATCCAGTCGTGGCCCTGGTTCAAGAATACCCCTTTGCTCCTGGGAATGCTGGAATATGTCAAGTTGTGCGAGTCCAAAGTGAACAAGCCCAGCTGCTGGGAGAGAAGGGAGAGAAGGAAGAGGCAGGCTATAGAATACAGGCCCGGCTCACTCCTACAGGCACTTTCAGCTGGTGGATGCAGAAAGCAAACCCCATTTTCAAAGACAGAGGTTCACCTGCACCTCCTCCAACCTCATCTATTGCATCCGCTGCTCTAGATGTCAACTTATTTATATCGGCGAAGCCAAGCGCAGGCTCGGCGATCGCTTCGCTGAACACCTGCGCTCGGTCCGCATTAACGCAACTGATCTCCCGGTGGCCCAGCACTTTAACTCCCCCTCCCATTCCCAGTCTGACCTCTCTGTCATGGGCCTCCTCCAATGCCATAGTGAGGCCCGCCGGAAATTGGAGGAACAGCACCTCATATTTCGCCTGGGCAGTTTGCAGCCCGGTGGTATGAACGTCGACTTCTCCAACTTCAGATAGTTCCTCTGTCCCTCCCTTCCCCTCCTCCTTCCCAGATCTCCCTCTATCTTCCTGTCTCCACCTATATCCTTCCTTTGTCCCACCCCCGACATCAGTCTGAAGAAGGGTCTCGACCCGAAACGTCACCCATTCCTTCTCTCCCGAGATGCTGCCTGACCTGCTGAGTTACTCCAGCATTTTGTGAATAAACCCCATTTTCAAAGGACAGGTTTTTTTTAACGCGTTACCTGTTTCCCTTAGGCTTTATCTCAGAGGGTTATAATTCATTTTGGATAATTAGATTACACTTTATACATCCAAACGTGCCAAACCGAGAAAACAAAGGCAGTGTAATGTATCGAGCCGTAGATACCAAAAGACTCCCAAGTTTTGGTCCCCGCTGGTTTTGTCCAGAGGAGAGAGGTGTAATAGTTATGCACATGGACATAACATGCTGGAGCAACTCAGCGGGACAGGCAGCATCTCTGGAGAGAAGAATTGGGTGACGTTTCGGGTCGAGACTCTTCTTCAGACTGATAGTCGGGGGAAAGGGAAACAAGAGATATAGACGGTGATGGAGAGAGAGAGAGAGAACAAATGAATGAAAGATATGCAAAAAAGTGACGATAATAAAGGAAACAGGCCATTGTGAGCTGTTTGCTGGGTGAGAACAGGGTTATGTCTTGGTGTCTTACACCCTTATTAACCAATTTTAAATTTCACACCTGCCTGGTAGGGATTTGAACACAGTGTTTGGATTTTCAGAGATAGACACAAAATGCCGGAGTGACTCAGCGGGCCGGGCAGCATCTCCGGAGAGAAGCAATGGGCGACGTTTCGGGTTGAGACCCTTCTTCAGACCGATTGGATTTTCAGTCCTGGCCTCCGATTTATCTCACGCACTGTACCATCGGGGTATTCATAACCCAGACACCCAAGGAACTACAGATGCTGAAATTACTCTGAACGTCCCGACCCAAAGCGTCGCCTGTTCATTCCCTCCACAGATGCTGCCTGACCTGCCAAGTTTCTCCATCATTTTGATTTTGTCTTCTTATCCATAATGTAGGCCCACCGCGACCAGAAGCCCACCCACCTTCCCTTACACAGGCCAATCAATGGCTGATTGATTGGAGAACGGCTGCCCCTCAGACTTGTCATTATGGCCACTTTTACTGTGCATTGAGGTCAGCTGGCCGAGAAAAGCCAATAAAGAGGTTCAATACAACAAAGCCAAAAGCGGCCACCCTGTTAAAGTGACCTTTTACATTAACAGGGAGCGAGCTCAATGTTTACAATATACATTAATGACTTGGATGAAGGGATTAAAAGTACCATTAGCAAATTTGCAGATGATACAAAGCTGGGTGGCAGTGTGAACTGTGAGGAAGATGCTATCAGGTTGCAGGGTGACTTGGACAGGTTGTGTGAGTGGGCGGATGCATGGCAGATGCAGTTTAATGTGGATAAGTGTGAGGTTATCCACTTTGGTGGTAAGAATAAGAAGGCAGAGTATTAACTGAATGGTGTCAAGTTAGGAAAAGGGGACGTACAACTTGATCTGGGTGTCCTAGTGCATCAGTCAATGAAAGGAAGCATGCAGGTACAGCAGGCAGTGAAGAAAGCCAATGGAATGTTGGCCTTCATAACAAGAGGAGTTGAGTATAGGAGCAAAGAGGTCTTTCTGCAGTTGTACAGGGCCCTAGTGAGACCGCACCTGGAGTACTGTGTGCAGTTTTGGTCTCCAAATTTGAGGAAGGATATTCTTGTTATTGAGGGCGTGCAGCGTAGGTTTACTAGGTTAATTCCCGGTATGGCGGGACTGTCATATGTTGAAAGACTGGAGCGACTAGGCTTGTATACACTGGAATTTAGAAGGATGAGAGGAGATCTTATCGAAACGTATAAGATTATTAAGGGGTTGGACACGTTAGAGGCAGGAAACATGTTCCCAATGTTGGGGGGATTCCAGAACAAGGGGCCACAGTTTAAGAATAAGGGGTAGGCCATTTAGAACTGAGATGGGGAAAAACTTTTTCAGTCAGAGAGTTGTGAATCTGTGAAATTCTCTGCCTCAGAAGGCAGTGGAGGCCAATTCTCTGAATGCATTCAAGAGAGAGCTAGATAGAGCTCTTAAGGATAGCGGAGTCAGGGGGTATGGGGAGAAGGCAGGAACGGGGTACTGATTGAGAATGATCAGCCATGATCACATTGAATGGTGGTGCTGGCTCGAAGGGCCGAATGGCCTCCTCCTGCCCCTATTGTCTATTGTCTGTTGTCCATTGTGAGTAATTGAGCTGAGTGCTTCACTGAGGTGCATGGTACCTGTTGCTCTCTGCAGGGGCACAAGTCCTCCTGAAGTTGCTGTCGCCTTGAATCTGCCATATTGTGGTCAGAGCCGGGATCATTGGCTGAGGCGCTGCAAAGATACGTGGTGTTGTTTTGGAAAATGGCTGCCGCAGCCTTCAGTAAATCGCACGCAACCCCAGCGCCTCGCCACTGTCCAGTGACTCCTGCTGCAAGCCGGGGCAAGTGAAGATTAGGCCAAGGCGCAGGTGTCCCATCTGTAGCACTGTGGACCTCCTTCATAGGCAGTCCCTCACGATTGAGGATGACTTGTTTCCACTCCAGGTCTCAGGTAGTTGAGAAAACTAACGTGGGAGCGATTGTCTTCGCTGTCGAGGTGCAGGAGGTGCCTGATAGAGAGTTTGGGAGGTGATACAATACTGTCATGTACGGTAGTCTCTTTCATATAAGTTTGAAGTTCTCGATTCCACGCTTGATATCCTTCTCCACTATGTTATGGGCCAGGCATTTCACAATAAATCAATGAGGATGTTATTTTATTTTTCCCCAAGGAGGGTTTGAGAATAACGTTGACTAGGGTTGCCAACTTTCTCACTCCCAAATAAGGGACAAAAGGTGACGATACTGCCCCACGTCACCTCACCCAGTGTGCGCCCGCTCCACCAACGGTGGCCGCCCGGGCCGGGAGGCGGGTTGCTAAGCAACCTCCGTTAGGCAGCGCCCGGGCCTACACTGTCCAGGCCTACAGCGGCCCCCGGCCCTACAGTGTCTGGGCCTACAGCGCCCACCGGGCCTAATACGGGACAAGGGCGGTCCCGTACGGAACAAACCAATTTAGCCCAATATACGGGATGTCCCGGCTAATAAGAGACAGTTGGCAACCCTAACGTTGGCACATTTCCTCCACCTTCTGAAGAGAGTCTTGCTGTCTGTAGTGGGCAGTGGGCAACACTCAAAGCTCAAAGCTTTTGGACCTTGAAATGTTAGCAACACGCTACAGGGCCAAAGCCGACAATTCAGTTTGTGGACAAACATCAGTTCTCTTGCTGTTAAGTTTGACCCTACCTTTGATGACATTAGCCGTGAGGCTAAGGGAGGAGTACTTCATGCATGAGTGTACCAGGAATTGCTGTCCTTCCTCGTCCATCATCACTGGGTCCTGTGATGGTGTTGCCCCCTTGTCCAGTTGCAGCAGTGGGCTACCCGCCTATGTCCACCCAGTCAGTAATTGGATGTAAAAGAGCTGAAGGGTTCTTCTTACTGTTGCGTCCAGTTCTGCTGATGTCCCCTGTCCCCCCCCCCCCGCGATGGACGACATTTTCCTGAGAAACTGCAGTAAATGTTAGCGGTTTCAAAGAATGCTGGAGGTCAGTAGATTTGGTAGCAAGCCATGTTGTTGGCAGCAGAGAGCTTCCTGACGGGAATCGGGATGGCTGTTGATTCTATTTTACTGAGTGTCACTGGGGGAGGAATGCGAAAGCCCTTAGAATCTTTGAAGTTCACTCGGCAACTGCTCAGTGCGTTGAAAATGTGTGCGTGCAATGTTACAAAAGTCTCCTGTCCCCTGGTAGTTGGATAAAGTGATAAATGCCACTTTCAGTTCAGTGAACAGGGCCATAGGATGGGAATGTAGAGTTGCGCCAAAGAGCTAACCATGTGTTAATCCTTGGATCTCGGGGTTGATTTGCAAAGACGGTGTTTACAAGCTGCTCTGCTGGGCACTCCGAGAGTTAACCTGTTGCCTTCATACTCGACAGATGTTTGCTTTCAAGGCAGAGTTGTCTTGGGAGGCTGCCAGAAAGCACAGCAAATGTGCTCAGTGCCTGTCCTTCCATCTCAGAATCTCACTGCCAATTTTCTTTGGCCTTGCACCAAGCTTGACCTCGGAGGATAGCTTGGGAGGAGGGGTGGATGGAAATGGTGGATGATGGGTCAGAAAAGATGTCACAAGGGCCCCAGCAACTCCAAGGCAGCATCCTTGAGAAGGACCATGAGTGGAGCCCTCTGTAAATTGCCGCTAATGTGTAGGGAGTGGATGAGAAAGTGGGACAACATAGAATTAGTGATCAATGGACTCGGTGGGCCAAAGGCCCCTGTTCCAATGCCCTTTGTTCGTGCCCTTTCTGGATGAGACATTAAGCTGAGGCCCCATCTGCTCTTCGAGGCAGCTGTGAAAGATCCATGGCCACTATCCCGATTCCCTGCTCAAATATTTATCCCCAAAAGCAGATTATCTGGTCATTATCACATTGGTGTTTGCACGATCTTGCTGCACATAAACTGCCTGCCACGGTTCCCACAATGCACGAAAAGCACTTCATTGACTCCAAGTGCTCTGGGACTTCCTGAAATGTATCCATGTCTGGATATTGTAAACCGATGAAGGAAGAGGCCTAATTCACTGCAGGCGTTTGGTCCCACAGATGGTCAGTTGAATGCCTTGTTTCAGCCCTCCTCATTTCCCGACAGAGCTCCAGTCATCTCTCGAACAATTCTGGGCAAACGTTGATTATTCCAAAGACATTTCAAACTGTTGAGAACTGCATAGGAGAGCGCCAAATCAGCTCCACGGCACTGGAACCCTGTCTCCTTATTGTGCTGTAAGGGATGGGCTGCATTTCCATAGTGTTCTTGGAATTCAGGATGTCCTGAAGCACTTCAACCAGTGCAGTGTTTTTCAAATGTTATTGTACGGTGGGCCGAAGGGCCTGTTTTTTTTTTTCGAGATACAGCGCGGAAACAGGCCCTTCGGCCCACCGAGTCCGCGCCACCCAGCGATCCCCACACATTAAACACTATCCTACACACGCTAGGGACAATTTTTTTAACATATTACCCAGTCAATTAACCTACATACCTGTACGTCTTTGGAGTGCGGGAGGAAACCGAAGATCTCGGAGGAAACCCACGCAGGTCACGGGGAGAACGTACAAACTCCGTACAGACGGCGCCCGTAGTCAGGATGGAACCTGAGTCTCCGGCGCTGCATTCGCTGCAAGGCAGCAACTCTACCGCTGCGCCACCGTTTCGCCATGTGTTTAGTGTCACTCAACTACAAATAGAACGAAAAAGATGTCAACTCAAAACCTGGCCCCCACAAGGTATTGGGGTCGGTAGACAGCAGCAGCAGAAGTGTTCACTGTTGTAACCTGTAGCATCATAGCCTGCCATAAACCTCGTTCCACCATTACGGTCAAGCCAGGGATTAGGGCGGCACGGTGGAGCAGCGGTAGCGTTGCTGCCTTACAGCGAATGCAGCGCCGGAGACCCGGGTTCGATCCCGACTACGGGTGCTGTCTGTACGGAGTTTGCACGTTCTCCCCGTGACCTGCGTGGTTTTTCTCCGAGATCTTCGGTTTCCTCCCACACTCCAAACACGTGCAGGTTTGTAGGTTAATTTGCTGGGCAAATGTAAAAAATGTCCCTAGTGGGTGTAGGATAGTGTTAATGTGCGGGATCGCTGGGCGGCACGGACCCGGTGGTCCGAAGGGCCTGTTTCCGCGCTGTATCTCTAAACTAAACTGTGATGAGGATCTAAGAACAGGACCTACAGCAGGAGACACTGTGCATTGCAAAGCAGCATGCAATGGACAGAGCTACGCAATCTATAAATGCAGAGATTTACATCGGCGAAACCAAGCGCAGGCTCGGCGATCGCTTCGCTGAACACCTGCGCTCGGTCCGCATTGACCAAACTGATCTCCCGGTGGCCGAGCACTTTAACTCCCCCTCCCATTCCCAGTCTGATCTTTCTGTCATGGGCCTCCTCCAGTGCCATAGTGAGGCCCACCGCAAATTGGAGGAACAGCACCTCATATTTCGCCTGGGCAGCTTGCAGCCCGGCGGTATGAACATCGACTTCTCCAACTTTAGATAGTTCCTCTGTCCCTCTCTTCCCCTCCCCCTTCCCAGATCTCCCTCTATCTTCCTGTCTCCACCTATATCCTTCCTTTGTCCCGCCCCCCTGACATCAGTCTGAAGAAGGGTCTCGACCCGAAACGTCACCCATTCCTTCTCTCCCGAGATGCTGCCTGACCTGCTGAGTTACTCCAGCAGTTTGTGAAATAAATACCTTGGATTTGTACCAGCATCTGCAGTTATTTTCTTAATCTATAAATGGACTCGGGCAAATGCTCTGCAGTCCTGGCTCATCAGGTTTTGAATGGTGAGGTACAATTAAATAACTAAAAGGAGGGGGAGGTTTCAAGAACATTCCCGTGTTCAGTGGTGACCGGGTCCAGAAATGCTAAAGGCTAGGCTGAAGCATTAACGACCATATTCGGCCGGAAGCGCCAAGTGCGTGATCTGTCTCGGCTTCTTCCCGAGGGTCAAGTCAAGTCAAGTCAAGTCAATTTTATTTGTATAGCACATTTAAAAACAACCCACGTTGACCAAAGTGCTGAACATCTGATTAGGTACTAAGGAAAAAAATGAAACATACAGTAGCATACAAACACAACAGCACATACAAAACAGTTCACAGCGCCTCCTCAATGAGTCTCAAACGCTAGGGAGTAGAAATAGGTTTTGAGCCTGGACTTAAAGGAGTCGATGGAGGGGGCAGTTCTGATGGGGAGAGGGATGCTGTTCCACAGTCTAGGAGCTGCAACTGCAAAAGCGCGGTCACCCCTGAGCTTAAGCCTAGACCGCGGGATAGTCAGTAGCCCCAAGTCGGCCGACCTGAGGGACCTGGAGTTAGAGAGGTGGGTTAGAAGATTTTTGATGTAGGGGGGGGGGGGGGAATGTAGGGGGGTCACCACCATCACAGAAGCCAGCCATCAACCAATTTGATTTGCTCCACATGATATCAAGAAATGTCTGAGAGCTCTAGATGCAGCCAATACTATGGGGTTCGACAACATCCCAGCTGCAGCACTGAAGACCTGTACTCCAGAACCAGCTGCACTTATAGCCAAGCTGTTCCAGTCCAGTCACAGTACAGGCATCTAATCAACAATGTGGAAAACTGCCCAGATATGTCCTGTTCACACAAAAAAAACCCCAATCAGAGCATCCAGGAGCCCTGATGTCCATGAGGATCAAGGTGGAAAACACTCCAACAGATGGAGTCATATCTCACAGAAAGGAAGATGGTTGTTTAGAGAATATAGAACAGTACAGCATAGACAATAGACAATAGGTGCAGGAGGAGGCCATTCGGCAACTCGAACCAGCACCGCCATTCAATGTGATCATGGCTGATCATTCTCAATCAGTACCCCGTTCCTGCCTTCTCCCCATACCCCCTGACTCCGCTATCCTTAAGAGCTCTATCCAGCTCTCTCTTGAATGCATTCAGAGAATTGGCCTCCACTGCCTTCTGAGGCAGAGAATTCCACGGATTCACAACACTCTGATTGAAAACGTTTTTCCTCACCTCAATTCTAAATGGCCTACACCTTATTCTTAAACTGTGTGGCCCCTGGTTCTGGACTCCCCCAACATTGGGAACATGTTTCCTGCCTCCAACGTGTCCAACCCCTTAATAATCTTATACGTTTCGATAAGATCTCCTCTCATCCTTCTAAATTCCAAAGTATACAAGCCTAGTCGCTCCAGTCTTTCAACACATGACAGTCCCGCCATTCCGGGAATTAACCTAGTAGGAAGGAACTGCAGGTGCTGGTTTAGGCCGAAGATGGACACAAAATGCTGGAGTAACTCAGCGGGACAGGCAGCATCTCTGGAGAGAAGGAATGGGTGACGTTTCGAGACTGAAGAAGGGTCTCGACCCAAGACGTCACCCATTCCTTCTATCCAGAGATCCAGTCGTCCCCATGAGCTACTCCAGAATTTTGTGTCTGTGTGCATAACTATTACACCTTCGGTATAGAACAGCACAGGAACAGGCCCTTTGGCCCACAATGTCCGTGCTCAACCTGATGCCACGTTAAACTAATCTCCTCTGCCTGCACGGGATACATATTCCTCCATTTCTTGCATGTCCATGTGCAAGTCTAAAAGCCTCTTCAACACCACTTTTGTTTCTGCCCCCACCTCCACCAGGCACTCTCCAGGCTGTGTGCAAAATAACTTAGCCCGCATATCTCCTTTAAACATCGGCCCCCTCACCTTCAAGGCTTGTTGGAAGAAAATCATCCCAGCGCTCTGTGCCGTTCCTTGGTAAAACCGCATCTGCAGTTTCTTGTTTCCAGCACAAAAAGAACCTTTTGTAAAATGAGCATTTCAACTGTGACAGCACCTCTCAATACAATACAATACAATACAATATATCTTTATTGTCATTGTACCCAGGGGTACAACGAGATTGGGAATGCGCCTCCCATACGATGCAATAATTGCGTTAGTTTAAACAACGGCAACCCAACGAAACAAATTGTAACAGTTTTAAGACAGAATAAAGTGCAAGTAGATCTGTGCCGGATCACTGTGCGATGTGACCATCCGGCTCAGCAGGACCGGTTCATAGCAGCTATGGCCCTGGGGATGAAGCTGTTCCTGAGTCTGGAGGTGCGGGTGTAGAAGGCCTTGTATCGTCTGCCCGATGGAAGGAGTTCGAACAGACTGTTGCAGGGGTGTGAAGAGTCTTTGTGGATACTGGTGGCTTTTCTGAGGCATCGTGTGTTGTAGATGCCCTCCAAGTCTGGTAGCTGTGTTCCGATGGTCCTCTGAGCTTTATGGACTACCCGCTGAAGAGCTTTCCTTTCTGCCACCGTGCAGCTGAGGTACCACACAAGGATGCCATGCGTTAGGATGCTCTGCGATCTATGTAAAAACATTATTGGATTTTTGCCTGGAAAGGAAAAACTAGTTACTCTTTAAATTATAGAGTATTAGAGTTAGAGTAAATTTAAGGCCTTCATCAATTTCCGGACTCCGATGGGTTTTGTTGATGCAGTTGCAACACTTTTTGATTAAATTAGTATTCATAGCCTGAAGGGAAACTTCTCCACATGCTTTGGACCGCCTTTGAATGTTCAGGGCAAGGTTTAAATCTGAACTAGTGACTTTGATTCTGAACATGTTACCTCCTTCCCCTGGGTAGGATCTTGTTTATGTCAGAAGCAGAGTTCAAGACTTGGCAGAAGAGCACCTTTAACTGAATTAATTTAAATGCAAATTTTTGGAGTGGGGGGGTTTTGTGTTTCAACAAAGTATGTTCAGGACAGTGCAAAGGACAGAAGGACAAGGCAGCTCAAGAGCGTACGAGAGAGGGCTATCAGTGTAGACAATAGACAATAGGTGCTGGAGGAGGCCATTCGGCCCTTCGAGCCAGCACCACCATTCAATGTGATCATGGCTGATCATTCTCAATCAGTACCCCGTTCCTGCCTTCTCCCCATACCCCCTGACTCCGCTATCCTTAAGAGCTCTATCCAGCTCTCTCTTGAATGCATTCAGAGAATTGGCCTCCACTGCCTTCTGAGGCAGAGAATTCCACAGATTTACAACTCTCTGACTGAAAAAGTTTTTCCTCATCTCCGTTCAAAATGGCCTACCCCTTATTCTTAAACTGTTGCCCCTGGTTCTGGACTCCCCCAACATTGGGAACATGTTTCCTGCCTCTAACGTGTCCAACCCCTTAATAATCTTATACGTTTCGATAAGATCCCCTCTCATCCTTCCAAATTCCAGTGTATACAAGCCTAGTCGCTCCAGTCTTTCAACATACGACAGTCCCGCCATCCCGGGAATTAACCTAGTAAACCTACGCTGCACGCCCTCAATAGCAAGAATATCCTTCCTCAAATTTGGAGACCAAAACTGCATACAGTACTCCAGGTGCGGTCTCACCAGGGCCCTGTGCAACTGTAGAAGGACCTCTTTGCTCCTATAGTCAACTCCTCTTGTTATGAAGGCCAACATTCCATCGGCTTTCTTCTGCTACTGCTACACACTGGTACTGTATCTGAGATGCTTATCGAATATGGATCTAAGTGCTTATGTATAGTGATACTTCTACTGAACTGTATACAAAAATGAATTTCACTGTACCTCGGTACATATGACAAGTAAAGTACCATGCCATAACCATAAAATAAAGAACCCCAATCTGGTGCCAATTGTTAGCAAATTGTGCTTTTGATTTGTAACTCTGGGATGTGGATTAAGATAACCCTGACTCTAAAAAGGCCCATCATTTTGGGATGGATTTCAACAACGTTCATTGTCAATCTCATCTTCTCTGATCCTTATTTCTCCTCCCCCCTCCCCCCCCCCCCCCCCCCCCCCCCCCCAGGGCTCTCTGTCTGGATTTGCTTTCCATCTTATTAATGTTCTGTGGATGGATGTACGGGCTTCTACAAATTCAAAATCAACAGCCTTCATTTACATCGTAGCTTTAAGTTAGTGAAATATCCCAAGGCAGTCCCCATGAGCTTTAACAATGAAAGAAAATCACACTGAGGTACCGAGGGAGATATTGGGCGAGCATTTGCTCAATACTGAGAAACGTTTGATGCAGGAGAGAGCTGGAGAGGTTTCGGAAGGGAATGCCAGGGCCTACGCAAGGCCCAGGCAGCAGGTGGCACTGCCAGCAGTGTTAGAGTGATCGGATCTCTGACCCTCTTTAGCCAGAGGGTGGTGAATCTGTGGAATTCTTTGCCATAGAAGGATGTGGAGGCCAAGTCAGTGGATATTTCTAAGGCAGAGATAGATCGATTCTTGATTAGTACGGGTGTCAGGGGTTATGGGGAGATGGCAGGAGAATGGGGTTGGGAGGGAGAGATGGATCAGCCATGATTGAATGGCGGAGTAGACTCGATGGGCCGAACGGCCTGATTCTGCTCCTATCACTTATGAACATGACCTTGTGAATCTAGAGACCTTAAAGTAGGCGGAATTGGAAGAGTGCGGAGATGTGAGACATATCATATCATATCATATATATACAGCCGGAAACAGGCCTTTTCGGCCCTCCAAGTCCGTGCCGCCCAGCGATCCCCGCACATTAACACTATCCTACACCCACTAGGGACAATTTTTACATTTGCCCAGCCAATTAACCTACATACCTGTACGTCTTTGGAGTGTGGGAGGAAACCGAAGATCTCGGAGAAAACCCACGCAGGTCACGGGGAGAACGTACAAACTCCTTACAGTGCAGCACTCGTAGTCAGGATCGAACCTGAGTCTCCGGCGCTGCATTCGCTGTAAAGCAGCAACTCTACCGCTGCGCTACCATGCCGCCCGACATGAAAGGACCGGAGGCTATGCAGAGATATGGAGGGATATGGGCCTGGAGGCAATTGGCAAACCCGAATTTTACCCGAATTTTACATTTAAGGCATAACTCATCAGAAACCAGCATGGATCAGCAAACGTAGGGTGATAGCCGAACGGGACGTATTGCCTGTTGGGACGTCAGGCGCTGAGTTACGGCTGAATAAATGTTTGGGTAAGGTGGGAAGACAGCCAGGAGTGTGTACGGAATAGCCCGTTTTGGAGGTAATGGAGGCTAACTGGAGAACACCCAGAGAGGAGGTTTAAAGGGGCTTGTCCTCGCGATTGTGTGAAGTGAAGCCAAGCTGGGCCAGGTGGAGAGAGTCAGACGTTACACATTGGAACTGAAAGGGCTCTCTGTCTGGATTTGCTTTCCATCTTATTAATGCTCTGTGGATGGATGTACGGGCTTCTATAAACAGAGGGCAGAGTTGATTCTGTCAAGCATCTCAACAGCTATTGAATTAAAATCAACGGCCAAACAGCGCGCTACAAGAAAAATATTTGAGACACGGCTCGCTTAGATCACTAGTTTTCGAGTAAACCTGCAGTGAAGCTGACTGTCGGCCTGCCTGCATCAACCCTTAGTGGAAACAAATCCTTCTCGCACAGCGGGTAAGTCCATCGTTATTCCAGCTCTGAATCCTGAGTCGTCGGTGGACATGAAAGAAGGATGGTCTCACTCTGCTGACCCTGAGGGGCTTCATGGAAAGAGTTAGGACGGTGCCAATTTTTGCCAGCGTGCAAAGCTGGCAGGAGTTCACACAATCGTTCACTTCACTCGCAGGGCACGACTGGGAAATGATGAGGGGTGATTTCTTGAGGAAATTCCTCCCCCAGATTCAAGGTCAGGCATGACATTGGATGGATGCAGAGGGAGATTCATTCTGCATCTGGTCCACCTTGCATCGGACTGCAAGACCAACACGGTAGAACGGTGGCGCAGCGGGTAGAGCTGCTGCCTCACGGCGCCAGAGACCCGGGTTCCATCCCGACTACGGGCGGCATCTGTACGGAGTTTGCACGTTCTCCCCGTGACCTGCGTGATCTGGGTTTTCTCCGAGATCTTCAGTTTCCTCCCACACTCCAAAGACGTGCAGGTTTGCAGGTTAATTTGCCGGGTTAAATTGTAAATTGTCCCGTGTAGCATGTGCAGGATAGTGTCAGTGTGCAGGAATCGCAGGTCGGTGCGGACACGGTGGGCCGAAGGGCCTGTTTCCGCGCTGTATCTCTAAAGGCTAAAAACTAAAGAATACATTGGATATTGACAGCATGGACATTGTTCAGTCAAGTCTATTTGTCACATACACATACACGATGTGCAGTGAAATGAAAGTGGCAATGCCTGCGGGTTGTGCACAAAAAAGAATTACAGTTACAGCATATAAATAAAGTTAATAAGTTACTATAGTGTAGACAAAAATTTAGACTCTGGAGTTATAAAAGTTGACAGTCCTGATGGCCTGTGGGAAGAAACTCCGTCTCATCCTCTCCGTTTTCACAGCGTGACAGCGGAGGCATTTGCCTGATCGTAGCATCTGGAACAGTCCGTTACTGGGGTGGCAGGGGTCCCTCATGATCTTGCTTGCTCTGGATCTGCACCTCCTGATGTATAGGTCCTGCAAGGGGACGAGTGTAGTTCCCATGGTGCGTTCTGCCGAACGCACTACTCTCTGCAGGGCCATCCTGTCCTGGGCAGAGCTGTTCCCAAACCAGACTGTAATGTTGCCGGACAGGATGCTCTCTACAGCCCCAGAGTAGAAGCAATGAAGGATCCTCAGAGACACTCTGAATTTCCTCAGTTGTCTAAGGTGGTAAAGGCGCTGCTTTGCCTTACCCACCAGTGCGGCAATGTGCGTTGCCCACGTCAGATCCTCTGCGATGCGGACTCCCAAGAATTTAAAACTGCTCACCCTATCCACAGTAGACCCATTTATCTCCAGTTGCGTAGGCTTTGGTGTCGCACGAAGCCAAACCGATGGGCGCTGATTCGGATGCGATGCCTTGTGCAGGCTGACCAGATCTGCTGAGGGGTCAGACTCCCTGATACTTCACCCACAGCTGTTGCCAACTGCGAGCTTCAGACTTGCAAAGCTCAACTTCCCCTCCAAGGTCCTCTCCTGCTTCTACATAGACCTTTTGCGTCCATTTTGGTCTCCTAATCTGAGGAAAGACATTCTTGCCGTAGAGGGAGTACAGAGAAGGTTCACCAGATTGATTCCTGGGATGGCAGGACTTTCATATGAAGAAAGACTGGATAGACTCGGCTTGTACTCGCTGGAATTTAGAAGATTGAGGGGGGATCTTATAGAAACTTACAAAATTCTTAAGGGGTTGGACAGGCTAGATGCAGGAAGATTGTTCCCGATGTTGGGAAAGTCCAGAACCAGGGGTTTAAGGATAAGGGGGAAGTCTTTTAGGACCGAGATGAGAAAGTTTTTTTTCACACAGAGAGTGGTGAATCTGTGGAATTCTCTGCCACAGAAGGTAGTTGAGGCCAGTTCATTGACTATATTTAAGAGGGAGTTAGATGTGGCCCTTGTGGCTAAAGGGATCAGGGGGTATGGAGAGAAGGCAGGTACGGGATACTGAGCTGGATGATCAGCCATGATCATATTGAATGGCAGTGCAGGCTCGAAGGGCCGAATGGCCTACTCCTGCACCTATTTTCTATGTTTCTATGTTTCCACCCGCAAGCTTGGTGTCACTGAAGCACTAGTGGTTTAACTTTGCATGGGCCTGAGTCCGGGGTTTGCATGGTGCATGTTTGTTCTTGGCCTGGGTTTGTTCCCAGGGCTTGACCTTGTATTGAACTCTCGGCCTGGGAATGTGGTCATTATGCTGCTCGAAATCTCTAAATCTAAATCTAAAAATCTAATGTCCATGTCTGGTCCCATGATCTTTCACCTCGGCTTCTCGGTTTGGAAACTGCACAAAGCTCTGGCTTCAAAAACTCCCATTTACATTCCGCGAAGTCCAGGGTTAGTTCTTCACAAGTGGTGAGGGAAAGTAGCACAGAGAATGAGCTGTGTGACGGTCGGTATAAATGTGTAGGAAGGAACTGCAGATTTAGATTTAGAGATACAGCGCGGAAACAGGCCCTTCGGCCCACCGAGTCCGCGCCGCCCAGGGACCCCCGCACACTAACACTATCCTACGCACACTAGGGACAATTTTAACATTTACCCAGTCAATTAGCCTACGTACCTGTACGTCTTTGGTGTTGTGGGAGGAAACCGAAGGTCTCGGAGAAAACCCACGCAGGTCACGGGGAGAACGTACAAACTCTGTACAGACGGCGTCCGTAGTCAGGATCGAACCTGAGTCTCCGGCGCTGCATTCGCTGTAAGGCGGCAACTCCACCGCTGCGCCACCGTGCTGCCCACAAGGTAGACACAGAAGGCTGGAGTAACTCAGCGGGACGGGCAGCATCTGTGGAGAGAAGGAATGGGTGACGTTTCGGGTTGAGACTGAAGAAGGGTCACCCATTCCTTCTCTCCAGAGATGCTGCCCGTCCCGCTGAGTTGCTCCAGCATTTTGTGTCTATCTTCAATATAAATGTTTGTTGTTCAGCTGGGGTTCTTATCCGTAATTTGTTTCCAAGTGACCTCAACCTTTGATTGTTGTTGTGTTTTGCAGGTAATGACCATCTGTGTGCCACCAGCTCCACGCAGCCTGGAACTTGTAAGTACCCTGACACACGGTGCCACTAAGATGGGTGGCGCGTGGGTCGTTTAACTGAGCCGATGCTTATTGCCGAATTTTAACTTGGCCAGTTGGTTCCTGCTCACAATGATTCATGTTGGTGCCTCCAGCACATCAATGCCTGCCCCCCATGCGTTGCCATTAGGGGGCCAGACACACCCCCTGTCCATTCCCTCCACAGTTGCTGCCTGGCCCACTCAGTTCCTCCAGCACTTTGTGTTTTGCTCAAAGTTCTCGCACCTGCCGTTCCTTGTGTCACTATTGATTTTGACGGTGTGCTTCACTACAATTTTACCGCTGACAACCGAAAGGTGGAGCAGTGGTCGAGTTGCCGCCTCGCGGCGCCAGAGACCCGGGTTCCATCCCGACCACGGGCGCTGTCTGTACAGAGTTTGTACGTCCTCCCCGTGACCTGTGTGGGTTTTCTCCGGGCGCTCCGGTTTCCTCCCACACTCCCAAAACGTACAGGTTTGTAGGTTAATCGGCTTTGGTATAAGTGTAAATTGTCCCTAGTGTGTGTGTGTGTGTGTGGTGTGTTAGTGTGCGGGGATCGCTGGTCGGCGTGGAATCGGTGGGCCGAAGGACCTGTATCTCGAGATTAAATTAAACTAAACGACAAGTGACAAGTTCGATTAGCAACGGTTTGAACACACAGCAGAGGTGTGGTAAAGGCCCAGAACGAGCATCGTCACTGTGAAGGTCAGCATGTCAGGAAACAAACCAGATTGTGCACATAAATTTATTTGATCGGGCAAATGCTATTTACATTGTGAACTGCGGGGAGCCGTCAACAGTGTTTAACCGGTCATTCATAAAGCAATTAAGTGGCAGACGCCTGTGTCCTTTTGCGTATTTACACGAAGCAGTCCATTCTGTGTACATCACCATTATCTCTAATCAAAAGCTGGCTGGCTTCGAATGCAATAATAATGAAAGAGGCCACAGCCCGACCTCTCCATCATAACGACGTGTGGGTAAACACTGTAAAATGAGCCCTTCTGTCGCGCCGGCCTCCTGTCTCGTGGCATTGACCGGTTTACACGGTGCTTTCAGCTCCAAAGCCGCGGGGCAGGTTTCAATCCTGACCCAGTTAACATTCCCCCCTCACCTGATCCTGTCGGGTGGAACCTTACGTCGCCTGCTCCGTTTGAATCAGCGATTGCCGGTGGACTGAATGGGACCACCACAGGCCACGCTGAGAAGCAACTTTAACCCAGAGAAGCAACTTTAACCCAGAGAAGCAATTTTAACACAGGGAAGCAAATCCCTGAGTTCCCAACCTGGACCCGGAAAGGTAAGCTATTTTCAATCCGTTTTTTTGTTTCCTTGTGAGGCAGAAGAAAAACCTGGGTCCCCACCCTCCACTTCTCTCACAACGTCTCCTGACATTGTCCCACCTCCAACTTCTCCAACTCCAAAAGATTTTGCTCTCTGTCCAGTATTACTCCTCTGGATGCCCCAAGTTACTTATTCCCCACTGTCAGCCATCAGTTTGTGCTTCTGTTTGGGCTGGGGTCCTGAGCAGCTGAAAGCCAGGACTTAAAAGCTCTTGGGTCTCAAGTCGTCCTGCAATCTCATCGATAACCTCCACTTCCCACTTCCCACTAGGAGTAGACAATAGACAATAGGTGCAGGAGGGGGCCATTCGGCCCTTACGAGCCTGTACGCACCGCCATTCAATGTGATCATGGCTGATCATTCTCAATCAGTACCCCGTTCCTGCCTTCTCCCCATACCCCCCGACTCCGCTATCCTTAAGAGCTCTATCCATCTCTCTCTTGAATGCATTCAGAGAATTGGCCTCCACTGCCTTCTGAGGCAGAGAATTCCACAGATTTAAAGGCAGGATTTGCAGAACTGGGAAACCGCCATTCAGTGCAAGCTGGAGTACTGGGCTTTCATTCCCTGGAGTTAGACAATAGACAATAGGTGCTGGAGTAGGCCATTCGGCCTCGTCGAGCCAGCACCGCGAGTTCAGCAGAATGAGAGATAATCCCATTGAGACGTACAGAATTCCTGCAGGGATCTGGATGCTGGGAGGATGGTTCCCCGGGTGAGGAGTCGAGAAGCCGAGGTCACGATCGGACTGGGGTCTGTGGTGCTGTGAGGCAATGGCTCTGCTGGCTGTCCCTTTTGAAAGCCATGAATTACTCTGTTTTCAGCCGTTCTAAAACAGCAGCCAGTTCCAGATCAAAGAGTCTCCCCTCCTCCCCCATTTCGCCTTGTATCTCTGGACCAAAATGTCGTAACTGCGTCCCCCAGTCCTTCAGCTCTTTGTCAATGGAAACACCAGTCGTTCGTTCTATCCGCGTGAATTACCAAAGGTCTCCATTCTGGTTGGCCTCGTGGCTCGACCTTTGCATTAGTGATGGTCTTAAGGATGTAAAGGGAGAATCAAAAAGAGCCATTCAACCTCCTCGAACCTGCTTTCACTGTTCAGTGTGATTGTTGTCCCTCAACTCCACTTCCCCGTCCAGTCCCCAGATCTGAAGCCCCTGGCTCTTTCCAGGAAATTTCCAGTTAAGGGGAACTGCAAAACCGGACGTGCACTTGCAAGGTTTCTGAACCTCCACAACCGACACATCAGCTTCCCTGACTCATATCCCACATATGCCATGGAATCGAGCAGAATCCCAACTAATCTCCCTCTCTAAAAAACAACTTGGGACCCTCAATGTGTTCCATCAATACAGTCTGTGTGCACATACAATACAATATAATACAATACAATACAATACAATACAATACAATACAATATATCTTTATTGTCATTGTACAGGGGTACAACGAGATTGGGAATGCCCCTCCCATACGATGCAATAAATTAATTAGCTAGTCAGTATTAATTTAAACAACCCAATGAAACAAATTGTAACAGTTTTAAGACAGAATAAAGTGCAAGTAGATCTGTGCCGGATCACTGTGCGATGTGACAATCCGGCTCAGCAGGACCGGTTCATAGCAGCTATGGCCCTGGGGATGAAGCTGTTCCTGAGTCTGGAGGTGCGGGCGCAGAAGGCCTTGTATCGTCTGCCCGATGGTAGAAGTTCGAACAGACTGTTGCAGGGGTGTGAGGAGTCTTTGTGGATGTTGGTGGCTTTTCTGAGGCATCGTGTGTTGTAGATGCCCTCCAAGGCTGGTAGCTGTGTTCCGATGGTCCTCTGAGCTCTATGGACTACCCGCTGAAGAGCTTTCATAAGTGAATCGGTGGAACTCATTGCCACAGACGGCTGTGGAGGCCACATTAGTGGATATTTTTAAGGCAGAGATAGATAGATTCTTGATTAGTACGGGCTGGAATTTAGAAGATTGAGGGGGGATCTTATAGAAACTTACAAAATTCTTAAGGTGTTGGACAGGCTAGATGCAGGAAGATTGTTCCCGATGTTGGGGAAGTCCAGAACAAGGGGTCACAGTTTAAGGATAAGGGGGAAGTCTTTTAGGACAGAGATGAGAAAGTTTTTTTTCATACAGAGAGTGGTGAATCTGTGGAATTCCTTGCCACAGAAGGTAGTTGAGGCCAGTTCATTGGCTATATTTAAGAGGGAGTTAGATGTGGCCCTTGTGGCTAAAGGGATCAGTGGGTATGGAGAGAAGGCAGGTACGGGATACTGAGTTGGATGATCAGCCATGAGCATATTGAATGGCAGTGCAGGCTCGAAGGGCCGAATGGCCTACTCCTGCACCTATTTTCTATGTTTCTATGTTTCTAAGGCTGGAGTACGGGGTTAAGAGGGGAAGATAGATCAGCCATGATCGAATGGCGGAGTAGACTTGATGGGCCGAATGGACTAATTCTGCTTCTATCACTTATAAAGTATCTGAAACCTGTTTGCTTCAGGAGCAGTTCTGTACTTTACAAAAAGCATAGTGGTTACGCCATTGGACTTGAATTCAGAGTCCTGGACCATTAGTGTGTGGTCCCGGGGTTCAAATCCCAGTCCTGCAGTTATTTAATTAACTGAACAAATCTCACATTAAACAAATGACTCTTTGCACTGGTAATTCTGGAGCTGCTGAATTGTCGTCACATCTGGTTTCCCTTGCTGTGTGCTCGCAAGCCACTCGGTTCATGGGTCAATTAGTGGTGAATGGCTCCTGCCAATGACTCCCGCCTCTTATGAATGAGTAAATGAAATGAAAACAGGATATCTCACGGCAAGATTCTTCAAACCTCTGTTTTTTAAAACGCATTCAATCATGGACTATTGACATCGCTGACATTTATTATCAATTGCCCCTGAACCAAGAAGACGTATGTGTCCTGTACATTTGATGGGCCTGGAGACCAGAGCGGATAAGGACTGCAGATGTACTCCACTGAAGGACATTAGTGAAGCAGGTGGTTCCCAAAACTAGCTATTAATTCCTCTTGTTTTGTTGGCTTAACTTGAATTTAAACTCTCCAACTGCTGAGGTGGGATTTGAACCTAGAATCTTTCTGTCCTGGGCCTCCTCCACTGTCAGAGTGAGGCCCAGCGCAAATTGGAGGAACAGCACCTCATATTCCGCTTGGGCAGCTCACACCCTAGTGGTATGAATATTGACTTCTCTAACTTCAAATAACCCTTGCTTTCCCTCTCTCTCCATCCCCCTCCATCTCTCCATTCTGTCAGAGAGTTGTGAATCTGTGGAATTCTCTGCCTCAGAAGGCAGTGGAGGCCAATTCTCTGAATGCATTCAAGAGAGAGCTTGATAGAGCTCTTAAGGATAGCGGAGTCAGGGGGTACGGGGAGAAGGCAGGAACGGGGTACTGATTGAGAATGATCAGCCATGATCACATTGAATGGCCGTGCGTTCAGACTCAAAGGGCCGAATGGCCTCCTCCTGCACCTATTGTCTATTGTCTCCCCCTTTCCCAGTTCTCCCACCAGGGTGACTGTCCCTGATTCCATTTTATCTCTGTTTGCTTCGTTGTTACCTTCTAGCAATGATCTATTCTACATTTTCCTTGATCTCGACCCCCTTGGATGTCTCGTTCTCACACCTTACAAGTCCTTATCTCTTTATCTCCCCCCCCCCCCCCCCCCGACTCAGTCTGAAGAAGGGTCTCGACCCGAAACGTCACCCATTCCTTGTCTCCAGAGATGCTGCCCGTCCCGCTGAGTTACCCCAGCTTTTTGTGTCCATCTTCGGTTTAAACCAGCATCTGTAGTTCCTGCCGACCTACAGCTTTCGATCACTGCTGGTTGCTAGTCCACGAACTTAACAACTAATACTACCTGACCCACCAGCAGAGCGGCTTTGCTTCCTGGCTAGAGGATGCTTCAGTGATGTCAGGCAACGTAGGCCCTGAGCTCCCCAGCATCACCTTCCAGAGCCTTTCATTGGAGAACACTGCAAGTTTGATAAATATTTGGCCTCTTCAAATGTTTAAATTCACCACCGGGTCATGTTCAGCACTAGAACTTTACAGAATGTGTTGTTTTTAGACGTAAGCAGTCAAAAAATATATATATCCCTGTGATGCAGAATGTTATTCTCCCAGGCAGAAGGATCCGCCAGACTTTTTTTTCCTCTCTCTTGTTTTCTGCCTCTCAGATGTCGTGTCGTTTCTCCAAATGACAGGACATTGCTGACTTCTCTTCCCTTTTGAAATAGGGAGTGGGGTGGTGGAGTTGCCAGGGGTCGTGTGTTTTGGTGCGCTGTGGGTCAGGGAAAGAAACGGACAAGATTACTGTCATGTTATCATCCCTGGATGGATGCCCAGAATCGACACAGTGTGGATTCCTGTAGGATAAGGGCTAGTTTTGTTGATGCGTCAGTTAATAGTTTTCCTGTTTCCGATCTCCATAGCCAAGAAAGGGCACTGGAACGGTGAAGAATATAGAGCATTTGGTAAGTAAAATAAAGTGAGCGTGACTGTCTGCCTGTTTGTCAGCGTCTGTGTTTGTCTCTGTGTCTGTGGCTATGACTTGTGCCCACATGCTTGGTAACGTATCAAGTGCTGGAGGCTATTATCTTTACAGGTAAATAAGATTCCTTCACAGAGTAAGTGCCCAGGCTTTCCCTCACATTCTGCATTCATATGTTTTGAACTGTATGTAACAGGGACGGTGAAGCAAGAAACTGTAGGCAGGCTTCAAAGCACTTCAGTTATTCTCCGAAATGCACGTCCTCTTTATTTTTAATCCCTTTTCCTCATTTCGGTAAAAATGTTTTGCTTCGAAGTTCCCTGCTTTCCGTCTCCCGCGTAGCCTGATGCTTATTCTTCCCCGGCGTTTTTACCCCTTCCGTTCCCGACGGTGAGTGGTGTCTCTGCTGAGAAGGGACAGGTGTCCATTTTGTAAGATGTGCTTTGGCAGGGACCATCTTTGCTGCGCCTGGCACTTATGACCCTGCTGAGCCCGTGTGAATCCCAGAGCCACGCGGAAGGGCCTTCCATCCTTCCGAAAGTCTCTGGGGTGCACAAGCCTATACCAGTGTCTGTTTAAAATATATATATTTATTTTTATTGAAGGAAAGATACAATACGCATTACACTCCCCTCCATTTTGTTTTTTTATATTTAACAACAAAAATAACCCTCACCAACCCTCCCTGGACACCCCTTTGCAGCTGATGTGTTCACAATACATCATATCACAAATACAAATGCACAACTTGACAGCAAAACCTCTACATTCTTCCAAGGCGCAGGCCCATACATATCTACAACATGTCAGATGGTTCAGGATGCACTCATTCCTTATGCATCAGCCGTCCTGTGAGGTAATCGGCAATTGTGTAAACAAAAATAAGTAAATAAATAAAAGTAAAACATAATTAAAGGCAGATCCCCAACTACGTCCTATGGCAGGACTTTCATGTGAAGAAAGACTGGATAGACTAGGTTTATACTCGCTGGAATTTAGAAGACTGAGGGGGGATCTTATAGAAACATATAAGGGGTTGGAGAGGCTAGGTGCGGGAAGATTGTTCCCGATGTTGGGGAAGTCAAGAACCAGGGGTCACAGCTTAAGGATAAGGGGGAAGTCTTTTAGGACCGAGATGAGAAAACATTTCTTCACACAGAGAGTGGTGAGTCTGGAATTCTCTGCCACAGAAGGTAGTTGAGGCCAGTTCATTGGCTATATTTAAGAGGGAATTAGATGTGGCCCTTGTGGCTAAAGGGATCAGGGGGTATGGAGAGAAGGCAGGTACAGGTTACTGAGCTGGATGATCAGCCATGATCATATTGAATCGCGGTGCAGGCTCGAAGGGCCGAATGGCCTACTCCTGCACCTATTTTCTATGTTTTTCTATGTTACAATCAAGTGCCCTCAGTCAGTGGGTAGTTCTTTTAGATTCTCAAAGTATGACAGAAAAGGTTCCCATTTTGAATAAGACTTTTTCACAGACCCCCCTCAGTGTAAATTTGAGTGGTGTCTCTGCTGAGAAGTGACAGGTGTCCATTTTGTAAGATGTGCTTTGGCAGGGACCATCTTTGCTGCGCCTGGCACTTATGACCCTGCTGACCCCGTGTGAATCCCAGAGCCACGCGGAAGGGCCTTCCATCCTTCCGAAAGTCTCTGGGGTGTCCAAGCCTATACAAGTGTCTGCTTTTTTTTTATTGAATCAAAATAAACTTTACGCAGAGTAAAAAATATATACAAAACAGGTACAATGCAAAAACTCTTCCGACATCTTCGGAGGCTGTCCGTACATTCAATGCGTTGTAACGTAGTGTGTACAAAACTTTACCCGCCACCCTTGCCACTCATGTGGCCCCCTGGGGTAAAATCCACTTCCCTTATTTGAGAAAGTAGGTGCAGGAGTAGGCCATTCGGCCCTTCGAGCCTGTACGCACCGCCATTCAATATGATCATGGCTGATCATCCAAAATCAGTACCCCGTTCCTGCTTTCTCCCCATATCCCTTGATTCCTTTAGCCCTAAGAGTTATATCTAACTCTCTCTTGAATACATCCAGTGAATTGGCCCCCACTGCCTTCTGTGGCAGAGAATTCCACAGATTGACAAGGTGAAAAAGTTTTTCCTCATCTCAGGCCAAAATGGCCGACTCCTTATTCTCAAATTGTGACCCCTGACTCTGGACTCACCCAACATCGGGAACATTTTTCCTGCATCTAGCTGTGTCCAATCCCTTGAGAATTTTTACATGTTTCTTTACATGTTCCCTCTCATCCTAAATTCCAGCGAATATAAGCCCAGTCGATCCATTGTCAGTCCCGCCATCCCGGGAATTAACCTGGTGAACCTACGCTGCACTCCCTCAATAGCAAGAACGTCCTTCATCAAATTAGGAGACCAAAACTGCATACTATACTCCAGGTGTGGTCTCGCCGGGGCCCTGTACAATCTGGGAGAGTAAAACTGAGATGAATCTAGGGCCTGTTTCTGCACTGTATCTCTCTGTGATCAATGAAAGCTGTTGCTATATATTCTCGGAGGGAGGGCCATTGGTATTTACACTGGTGGCCCCCTCAGCCTTCTTGCCATCACCCTGTCCAAACCTCTATCCGTCCACATCGCTTTCTTCTGGTGAAGAACTAGAATTTGATTTGTTATGAGCGTTCCTTGCATTTAGCTGGAAACGGGCCCAAATCTGAAATACGATACTCCCTTCACAAGAATGACTTTGCCAGTTCCCAGCCCACACAGTTGTGATAAACAATATTAAACATGAAGAGATTAAAAAAACAAAGCGCGATGGCTTCATACCGTCGGAGATGTTGTTTTCCACGCTCACTGGATGAAATAAAGTTCTTTTCTCTGTGCAGGGGTCAACAAAATCATTGAAAAGTGCCAGTCAGAGGAGCACTCTGCCAAGGTAAATCAGTCAATTTGTCCGGGCGTTCATTTCAAAAATAGATAATTGGAGGGACTTGTGAAGTGTCGAGGAAGCCTTGGGTGGTGCGTGATCTGGAACGCAGCTCGGTCCCTCTGCAGGGACGCCAAGAACACAAGGCCTCAGGGTTACAAAGAGAATTAATGCTCATCCTCAGCAGCCAACACTGAAAGGCCCTTTATGAAAGCCAGACTAATATAATAGACATTGCCATCGTGTTCCTCGATGCCTGGGAGGTTTGTGGTGCATGCTTCATTGAATTATAAATCTCCAGTTCTGAAGTCTTTGGAATGCTCAAAATTCGAACGGTAAATGGTTGGATTTGCTTTAGGTTGGGGCCGGTGTCAGCTGTGGCTCTTTGCTTGAGCCTCTTGCCTCTTGCAAGCCCCAGTGTTGGGGATCCAAGTCCCAATCGGCAGACTTGAGTAATTAACTCTTAAGACGTGCAGGTTTGTAGGTTAATTGGCTGGGCAAATGTATAAAATTGTCCCTCGTGGGTGTGGGATAGTGTTAGTGTGCGGGGATCGCTGGGCGGCGCGGACCCGGTGGGCCGAAGGGCCTGTTTCTGCGCTGCATCTCTAAATCTAAATCTAAGATGGCGGCGCTGAGGGAGTGCCGTCTTTTGGACGACCCGTAAAACTGAGCTCTGTCCTTCTCGGGTAGATGCGAAAGACTCCGCGGTTTTTGCAGTCGAGCACGTGGAGACCCCTCCAGTGGTCCGGCCAAAATTCATCGCTCCGTCAACACTTGAGAGTTTTCCTAATCCGGTCAAGATCACATTTGTTGTTTGTGGGATTGTGGATGCTATCTTTCCTACTTTACCAGTAGGCTCTGCTCCTCATTGGTGCTTCATTTGGAGTGAAGTGATGTGATTGGTTTTGAAAGGGATGTGAATGGTGCTATTGAAATGCAGCCATCTTTGAGATGGCTGTGGGGGAGGGGGAGTGGGGGAGCGATGGGAAGGGGGGTTGGTGGTCTTTTGGGAGGATCTGCTTTGTGAGCGGTTGCCCAATGTGTACGGGACGAGTCATGTGCAGCCTTCCCTGAACAACGTCAATGAACCTCTGGGGTTTTCACGGTCTCGTAGATTGGTGGAGGTGGGGATTTGAAAGCACAACCCCTTGGTTCCTGATCCGGTGACAAAGCCACCTTGCGTTAACAGTGTTTCTTGCCTTGCTGCTGCTGCTGAGACCTTCACCATGGTTTGCTCTCTTAGAAACGTAGAAAATAGGTGCAGGAGGAGGCCATTTGGCCCTTCGAGCCTGTACGCACCGCCATTCAATGTGATCATGGCTGATCATCCACAATCAGTAACCCGTGCCTGCCTTCTCCCCATATCCCTTGATTCCGCTAGCCCCCAGAGCTCTATCTAGCTCTCTTTTAAATTCATCCAGTGAATTGGCCTCCACTGCCCTCTGTGCCAGAGAATTCCACAAATTTACAACTCTCTGGGTGAAAAAGTTTTTTTCTTACCTCAGTTTTAAATGGCCTCCCCTTTATTCTTAGACTGTGTGTGGCCCCTGGTTCTGGACTCCCCCAACATTGGGACCATTTTTGCCGCATCTAGCTTGTCCAGTCCTTTTATAATTTTATACGTCTCTATAAGATCCCCTCTCATCCTTTTAAACTCCAGTGAATACAAGCCCAGTCTTTCCAATCTTTCCTCATATGACAGTCCCGCCATCCCGGGAATTAACCTAGTAAACCTACGCTGCACGCCCTCAATACCAAGAATATCCTTCCTCAAATTTGGAGACCAAAACTGCACACAGTACTCCAGGTGCGGTCTCACTAGGGCCCTGTACAACTGCAGAAGGACCTCTTTGCTCCTATACTCAACTCCTCTTGTTATGAAGGCCAACATTCCATTGGCTTTCTTCACTGCCTGCTGTACCTGCATGCTTCCTTTCAGTGACTGATGCACTAGAACACACAGATCTCGTTGTACGTCCCCTGTTCCTAACTTGACACCATTCAGATAATACTCTGCCTTCTTATTCTTACCACCAAAGTGGATAACCTCACACTTGTCCACATTAAACTGCATCTGCCATGCATCCGCCCACTCACACAACCTGTCCAAGTCACCCTGCAACCTCATAGCATCTTCCTCACAGTTCACACTACCACCCAGCTGTGTATCATCTGCAAATTTGCTAATGGTACTTTTAATCCCTTCATCCAAGTCATAGCCCAGTCTTTCCAATCTTTCCTCATATGACAGTCCCGCCATCCCGCGGATTAACTGCGTAAGTGTAAGTGTAGCACTTGCTGCTGCTGCTGCTGCTGCTGCTGAGATCTTCACCATGGTTTGCTCTCCTGCCCTTTGATCAGGAGTTTCAGTGTGGACCACGTCATGGAGAGGAACTACGACTTTGACCTGACCTACATCACGGAGAGGATTATTTCAGTCTTCTTCCCGCTGGTGCTGGAGGAACAGAGATACCGCAGCAACCTGAAGGAGGTGGCCCACATGCTGAAGTCCAAGCATGGAGACAACTACCTGGTACGTGGATCTCCGGGCACCTGGGGTATGCTCAGCACACGCAAGAGTTACACTCAAGACTTAATGATGTCAAGTCAAGTCAAGTTTATTTGTCACATGCACATACACGATGTGCAGTGAAATGAAAGTGGTAATGCCTGCGGGTTGTGCACAAAAATGAATTACAGTTACAGCATATAAATAAAGTTAATACAGAGAAGACAAAAATTTAGTCCCTGGAGTTATAAGAGTTAACAGTCCTGATGGCCTGTGGGAAGAAACTCCGTCTCATCCTCTCCGTTTTCACAGCGTGACAGCGGAGGCGTTTGCCTGACCGTAGCAGTAGGAACAGTCCGTTGCTGGGGTGGTAGGGGTCCCCCATAATGTTGCTGGCTCTGGATCTGCACCTCCTGATGTATAGGTCCTGCAGGGGGTCGAGTGTAGTTCCCATGGTGCTTTCTGCTGAACGCACTACTCTCTGCAGGACCATCCTGTCCTGGGCAGAGCTGTTCCCAAACCAGACTGTGATGTTGCCGGACAGGATGCTCTCTACAGCCCCAGAGTAGAAGCAATGAAGGATCCTCAGAGACACTCTGAATTTCCTCAGTTGTCTAAGGTGGTAAAGACGCTGCTTTGCCTTACCCACCAGTGCGGCAATGTGCGTTGCCCATGTCAGATCCTCTTTGATGTGGACTCCCAGGTATTTAAAACTGCTCACCCTATCCACAGTAGACCCATTTATTTCCAGTGGCGTGTACGTCCTTGGATGTTTAGCCCTTCTGAAGTCCACAATCAGCTCCTTAGTTCTTGTGACATTCAAGAGGAGGCTATTGTCCTGACACCAGAGTGCCAGATCAGCCACCTCCTCCCGGTAGGCCTTCTCATCGTTGTTGGAGATCCGGCCCACCACCACAGTGTCATCAGCAAACTTGATGATGGAGTTTGAGCTGAACCTGGCCCCACAGACAGGGAGTACAGTAGGGGGCTAAGGACGCAGCCCTGGGGGATCCTATGTTCAGAGTGAGGGGGCTAGATGTGTGTTCCCCCATCTTGACCACTTGGGGCCTGGCGGTGAGAAAGTCCAGGACCCAGGCACACAGAGGGGTGCTAAGCCCCAGTTCCAGCAGCTTCTCAACCAGTCTGGTGGGGACCATTGTGTTGAAAGCTGAACTAAAGTCAATGAACAGCATCCTCACATAGCCCCCCTGGCTGTCCAGATGAGAGAGAGCAGTGTGCAGAATTTAGCGAGTGGAATTTAAAGAAAATCCAAAGGCGACATTTCCAGTTGGGACCCTTCAGCAGATAGGCAGGGCGTCAGGGGCTACGGGGAGAAAAGGCCCTGCCATCCAAACGCACACCAAACCTTGGCTCCTGCTGCAAACAGTCGATCTGTAGGCAGTGCTCCACCCTCACCTTCAGCCCCACAGGAGCAAAGCAGTTCAGCCCCAGAGCTGCCTTCCAACTTGACGTCAGTGGCCGTGAGAGAGAACATCCTGGCTGACAGATTAATCCCAGCCATTAATCTCTACACATTGATTGAAAATTATGGGGCGAAGGCAGGGGAATGGGGTCGAGAGGGAGAGATAGGTCAGCCATGATTGAATGGCGGAGTGGACTCGATGGGCCGAATGGCCCAATCCCGCTCGTCTCACCTATGAACATGAGATTGAAGAAGGGTCCCGACATGAAGTGTCATCTGTCCATTTTCTTCCCAGATGCTGCTTGGCCCGCTGATTTTTGATCAGGATTTCGGCATCTGCAGTTTCCTGACTCCACCGTTTTCCTTCTGTGGTCTGGCCGAAATGCCAGACACACAGTGATATAGCCTATTCTCATATGCCCTCAGATATTGACCCACAGGCCACTCACTTCAGGTGGCAATTCCAGACCGGCAATAAATGCCAGCCATGTCCGCATTCTAAAGTTCAAAAGAGAAGGCAAGCTTTATTTGGGATTATGTTGTAGTCAGGTTTATCAAAGCACCATGTCTGAATCTTAATTTGTATCTGTCACTGTGTAAAGCTTCTAAATATCACCCAGACATTGTTCGGCCAAGTTGTGAGTTGGCAGTCAGACACTTCTTGTAAATGGATCGGTTTGTCTGCAACTCCTCTTAAAAGATGGAGACCTATTTAAAATAAACAGAGAGCTCCTTTGTGTCAATATTAGGTGAGGAATGCTATTCAAACACACTGAAATAATGTCCACGCTGCCCTGTCTGCAGCTATAAAAGCACGAGCCATGAATTAATTCAGAACGTTGTGGTCATTTTGGTTTCCCCCAATCATTGCTAAGCAATCCATAGAGACAGAATTACTGAGTAGAAACAAGAATGGGAGGAGATATAATGGGTGGAGGAGATATAATGGGTGGAGGAGTTTGGAGATCAGATGTAGAGGACTGTGGCTCACAAGGAGTTTAACAAGGAGTTTAGTTTAGAGATACAGCACGGAAACAGGCCCTTCGGCCCACCGAGTCTACGCAGGCCAGATTAACACTATCCTACACACACGCGGGACAATTTACACATCCGCCAAGCCAATTAACCTACAAACCTGCACGTCTTTGGAGTGTGGGAGGAAACTGAAGAGCTCGGAGAAAACCCACGCAGGTCACGGGGAGAGCGTACAAACTCCGTACAGACGGCACCCGTAGTCGAGATCGAACCCGGGCCTCCGGCGCTGTGAGGCAGCAACTCTACCGCCGTGCCACCGTGCCGCTCCCCGTGCCGAGTTCTGCATTCATGAGCCTGTGATTTTCTTTCTGTTCAGAAGAATGGAAAGAAATTCTTGGTTCAATTAATGCAGGAGCAAGGAGAGACACCCTTGTTTGAAAAGTCCCCCAGCGGTCTTTGGGTGTGCAATTGTGGTTTAAAGTTGCCTCACAAAACCCAGATAGACACATAAAGCTGGGGTAACTCAGCGGGTCAGGCAGCATCTCCGGAGAGAAGGAATAGGTGACGTTTCAGGTCGAGACCCTTCTTCAGACTGAGAGTCGGGGGAAAGGGAAACGAGAGATATAGACAGTGTGATATCATGAGAGGTAGAGTCATAGAGGGGAGATACATTTCCTCCCGGTGGATGCAACAAGGACTACAAACCATCATGGCTGCCAGCAAAAGACTACAAAACCCATAGTCAGCAGGGCTGCCTGCCCTGCTGACACTGATTGCTGCTGACACTGATTGCTGCTGACACTGATTGCTGCTGACACTGATTGCTGCTGACACTGATTGCTGCTGACACTGATTGCTGCTGACACTGATTGCTGCTGACACTGATTGCTGCTGACACTGATTGCTGCTGACACTGATTGCTGCTGACACTGATTGCTGCCCAGCTGAACCAGATGAGCTGATTGCCTCAGTGAGAGGGCTAAAAGGGAATGGAAGCAGTGTATTTAAAAAGAGAGACAACGACTGGAGCAGACAGGGAGAGACAACGACTGGAGCAGAGAGGGAGAGACAACGAATGGAGCAGAGAGGGAGAGACAACGACTGGAGCAGAGAGGGAGAGACAACGACTGGAGCAGACAGGGAGAGACAACGACTGGAGCAGACAGGGAGAGAAGCAGTGTTTGAGTTATATTTTGTAAGAAGGCAGCAAGCTACAGTTTTGATTTAACTACCTGTTTTGGTTTTGTGTACCTGTCTGCAAACAATTAAGTTTACCTGTTTTTGGAAAAGACTAAATATATGGAATTTAAGTTTGAAAACAAGAACTTTTCTGTCTTCATTTCCTGCACCCACACCTCCCAACCTTCAAGAGAAAAGCTCCCGACCTCTCAAGACATCACAACAGTGATATAGAGAGATATAGAACATTTGAATGAAAGATATGCAAAAAATAAAGGATAATAAAGGAAACAGGCCATTGTTCGCTGTGGGCTAGATGATAATGAGTTACAGACAATGAGACTCAACAAGACGACTTTGAAGTTGGTATGACTTGGGAGGGGGAGGGATGGAGAGAGAGGGGGTGCAAGGATTACTTGAAGTTAGAGAAATCAATATTCACACCACTGGGTTGTAAGCTGCCCAAGTGAAATAAACCCCACACGTCTTTGCTGAAGGCTACACAAGAGCATGCCCTCGTCTCCAGCAATGGTGGCTGCTAGAAGAGGATGCTTGAATCTTGGGAGACCTTAAACAGTCCCTGTCAGGGGCTTCTGATCTAACCCCTCCAGCGGCTGGGTGTCAGCGTACAAATCCACCATGTTTCACCTGTTTAAAGTGACTATTTTTCTTTTATAGCTTTTCAATCTGTCTGAAAGAAGGCAAGACATCAGCAGACTCAACCCCAAGGTACGTTGGACTGAAGTTCTCTTCAAACCATTTCAGCTATCTTAGGATGGATTCAGCTTTGAAGGCCATTCAGCCCAATGTTCACAAGCTCGCGCTGACAAATTATAGTAGAATTAGTCCATTCGGCCCATCGAGTCTACTCCGCCATTCAATCGTGGGTGATTTTTAGATTTAGAGAGATACGGCGCGGAAACAGGCCCTTCGGCCCACCGGGTCCACGCCGCCCAGCGATCCCCGCACACTAACACTATCCTACACACACTAGGGACAATTTTTTAAAACATTTTACCCAGTCAGTTAACCTACATACCTGCACGTCTTTGGAGTGTGGGAGGAAACTGAAGATCTCGGAGAAAACCCACGCGGAGAACGCACAATCTCCGTACAGACGGCGCCCGTGGCCAGGGTCGAACCTGAGTCTCCGGCGCTGTAAGGCAGCAACTCTACCGCTGCGCCACCGTTCCACCTGGAGTTCAGAAGGTTGAAGGGGGACCTCTGCTTCCTAATCCCATTTTCCTGCCTTCTCCCCGTAACCCTTGACACCCGTTCTAATCAAGAACTTGTTCTTGACACCCTTGACACCCGTTCTAATCAAGAATTTGTCTATCTCTGCCTTAAAAATATCCACTGACTTGGCCTCCACAGCCCTCTGTGGCAATGAGTTCCACAGATTCACCACCCTCTGACTAAAGACGTTCCTCCTCACGTCCTTTCTAAAAGAGCGTCCTTTAATTCTGAGGCTGTGACCTTTCGGTCCTAGACTCTCCCACCAGTGGAAACATCCTTTCCACATCCACTATATCCATGTCCTTCATTATTCTGTACGTTTCAATGATGCCCCCCCTTCAACCTTCTGAACTCCAGCGAGTACAGGCCCAGTGCTGTGAAACGCTCATCTTATGCAATGAGTCTGTGCTGGCCTTGTGAAAGAGCAACTCCGCTCATTCCGCCCTCGGCACTCCCGCGAGTTCTGTTCTTTCAGATTCATTTCAGCTTTAAAATATCTGCCACGTGGTTTAGGCAGGGTTAAGCTGTGGCTAAAGGCCCCACGGATCTGTGTGTTCTCCTGGTCTCCGATGTGCCAGAGCAGATTCAGAATAGTTGGTGCAGCATGTTGAAAATCCACCACCTGCACAGGCTTTCAGGGCGACTGGACCAATGTGTTGTGCAGTGAAGGGGAGCATTGAGTGGTGCTGACCAGGGACTGGCATTCTTCCAGCTACAGTCAATAGACAATAGGTGCAGGAGGAGGCCATTCGGCCCTTCGAGCCAGCACCGCCATTCAATGTGATCATCGCTGATCATTCTCAATCAGTACCCCGTTCCTGCCTTCTCCCCATACCCCCTGACTCCGCTATCCTTAAGAGCTCTATCTAGCTCTCTCTTGAATGCATTCAGAGAATTGGCCTCCACTGCCTTCTGAGGCAGAGAATTCTACAGATTCACAACTCTCTGACTGAAAAAGGTTTTCCTCATCTCAGTTCTAAATGGCCTTACCCCTTATTCTTAAACTGTGGCCCCTTGTTCTGGACTCCCCCAACATTGGGAACATGTTTCCTGCCTCTAACGTGTCCAACCCCTTAATAATCTTATACGTTTCGATAAGATCTCCTCTCATCCTTCTAAATTCCAGTGTATACAAGCCTAGTCGCTCCAGTCTTTCAACATATGACAGTCCCGCCATTCCGGGAATTAACCTAGTAAACCTAGGCTGCACGCCCTCAATAGCAAGAATATCCTTCCTTAAATTTGGAGACCAAAACTGCACACAGTACTCCAGGTGCGGTCTCACTGGGGCCCTGTACAACTGCAGACCCCACCATCCCTCATCAAGCAGATATTTCCAATGTCAGTAAGTGCATTCTGCAGCCACCGTGTGACCAGGGGGTCACACAGTTTAAGAATAAGGGGTCGGCCATTTAGGACTGAGATGAGTAATAACCTTTTTCACCCAGAGAGTTGTGAATCCGTGGAATTCTCTGCCGCAGAAGGCAGTGGAGGCCGATTCACTGGATGTTTTCAAGAGAGTTAGATTTAGCTCTTTGGGCTCACGGAATCAAGGGGAGAAAGCAGGAACGGGGTACTGATTGAGGATGATCAGCCATGATCATATTGAATGGCGGTGCTGGCTCGAAGGGCCGAATGGCCTACTCCTGCACCTGTTTTCTATGTTTCTATGTCTGTCCTCTCAGGTGGATGTGGTGCCATCTTAAAGAAGAGCAACGGGAGTCCTCCTGGAGTCCCGGGGCCAGTGTTTGTCTCTTTGAGCCACAATCATTTTGAGCTTGGTGCTGCCTGTGGGAGTTTGCTGTGTGGAAATCGTCCGCCATGTTTCCAACATTGCACCAGTAACCTCACTTCACCCCAATGGCAGTAAAGTGCTTTCGGGCACTCTGAAAGGAAGGTGAAAAGGACTTTTGGAAAGTGAGCCCGTTAAAAATATGGCTGCCCTTTCCGTCTTCTGTAATTGCCCTTAGGGCTAACGGAATCCAGGGATATTGGGGAGAAAGCAGGAACGGGGTACTGATTGTGGATGATCAGCCATGATCATATTGAATGGCGGTGCTGGATCGATGGGCCGAATGGCCTCCTCCTGCACCTGTTTCTATGTTTCTAGTACCTAATTTACAGATGTGATCCAGAGGCGTGACCATAGCACTGTGGAAATTAAATTCTGTTATATTCAGTTAATAGAATTCTGGAATAAAATAAATCTAGTGTTGGTAAAGATGGTTACGCCACCAAATTGTTAAATAATAAATGCCAGTCTTGCCAGTGATGCTGCCATCTGGGAAATGTGTAAACAAATAAATAGTAACCCTGGGGGGGAGAAAAGACACAAAGTGCTGGTGTAACTCAGCAGGTCAGGCAAATAGAGATCTGAAGAAGGGTCCCAACCCGAAACATCACCTATCCATGTTGTCCAGAGATGCTGCCTGACCCGCTGAGTTGCTCCAGCACTCAGTGAAACGTCACCCATCCATGTTCTCCACAGATGCTGCCTGACCCGCTGAGTTACTCCAGCACTCTGTGAAACATCACCTATCCATGTTCTCCACAGATGCTGCCTGACCCGCTGAGTTACTCCAGCACTCTGTGAAACGTCACCTATCCATGTTCTCCACAGATGCTGCCTGACCCACTGAGTTACTCCAGCACTCTGTGAAACGTCACCTATCCATGTTCTTCACAGATGTTGCCTGACCCGCTGAGTTACTCCAGCACTCTGTGAAACGTCACCTATCCATGTTCTCCAGAGCTGCTGCCTGACCCGCTGAGTTACTCCAGCACTCTGTGTTAGGAAGGAACTGCAGATGCTGGTTTAAACCGTAGACACAAAAAGCTGGAGTAACTCAGCGGGACAGGCAGCATCTCCGGAGTAAAGGAACGGGTGACATTTTGGGTCGAGACCCATCTTGCTCTCGGCACGAAACGTCACCCATTCCTTTTCTCCAGAGATGCTGTCTGACCCACTGGGTTAGTCCAGCTTTTTGTGTCTATCTCCAGCACTTTGTGTGTGTGTGTGTGTGTGTGTGTGCTTTTTAGTAAACTAGCATCTGCAGTCCCCTTGTTTCTACAATAATAACCCTGATCTGCTTTGGATTATCAGGTTCAGGACTTTGGCTGGCCTGACCTTCATGCTCCCCCACTGGACAAGATCTGCGCCATCTGCAAAGCCATGGAGATGTGGCTGAACTCTGACCCACACCATGTTGTCGTCCTGCACTGCAAGGTGAGGAAGTGGGGGGGAGGGGGAGGGGGAGGGGGGGGAGGGGGAGGGAGGGGGGGAGGGGGGGAGGGGAAGGGGTTGATGGCAATTCAAACGGGATAATGAAATGCTCCAGCGGTGTGTTGCTGAAGTTTCTCTGTCCCTTTGCATGTGGCTGCCCAGCAAACACAGGAGGCTTTTTCTTGAGCCTCTGAGGGAGGTTCATAAGATCATAAGTGATGGGAGCAGAATGAGGCCATTCGGCCCATCAAGTCCACTCCGCCATTCAATCATGGCTGATCCATCTCTCCCTTCTAACCCCATTCTCCTGCCTGCTCCCCATAACTCCTGACACCCGTACGGATCAAGAATCTGTCTATCTCAGCCTTAAATATATCCACTGACTTGTGGCCTCCACAGCCCTCTGTGGCAAAGAATCCCACAGATTCACCACCCTCTGACTGAAGAAATTCCACCTCATCTGCTTCCTAAAAGAACGTCCTTTAATTCTGGGGCTGTGCCCTCTGGTCCTAGACTCTCCCACTAGTGGAAACATCCTCTCCACATCCACTCTATCCAGGCCGCTCACTGTTCTGTACGTTTCAATGAGGTCCCCCACATTCTCCTAAACTCACACTTGGAAGTTGAATCTTATGTTGCCAGGTTTATTCCCAGTAGGTTCAGTTTTATGAATGTGTTCGGCCAGCACTATGAAGGCCAGAGTGCCACACATATTGCCAAACAGATGTTTCCACTAGTGGGAGAGTCTAGGACCAGAGGTCATAGCCTCAGAATTAAAGGACGTTCTTTTAGGAAGGGGATGAGGAGGAATTTCTTTCGCCAGAGGGTGGTGAATCTGTGGCACTCATTGGCACAGACGGCTGTAGAGGCTGTCAGTGGGTATTTTTAAGGCAGAGATAGATAGATTCTTGATTAGTGCGGGTGTCAGGGGTCATGGGGAGAAGGCAGGAGAATGGGGTGAGGAGGGAGAGATAGATCAGCCGTGATTGAATGGCGGAGTGGACTTGATGGGCCGAATGGCCTAATTCTACTCCTATTCCTTTTGACCTTATGACCTTATGACTTTCTCCACGCTGGTCCAGTGGATAGACAATAGACAATAGGTGCAGGAGGAGGCCATTCGGCCCTTTGAGCCAGCACCGCCATTCAATGTGATCATGGCTGATCATTCTCAATCAGTACCCCGTTCCTGCCTTCTCCCCATACCCCCTGACTCCGCTATCCTTAAGAGCTCTATCCAGCTCTCTCTTGAATGCTTTCAGAGAATTGTCCTCCACTGACTTTTGAGGCAGAGAATTCCACAGATTCACAACTCTCTGACTGAAAAAGTTTTTCCTCGTCTCAGTTCTAAATGGCCTACCCCTTATTCTTAAACTGTGGCCCCTGGTTCTGGACTCCCCCAACATTGGGAACATGTTTCCTGCCTCTAACGTGTCCAACCCCTTAATAATCTTATACGTTTCGATAAGCTCTCCTCTAATCCTTCTAAATTCCAGTGTATACAAGCCTAGTCGCTCCAGTCTTTCAACATATGACAGTCCCGCCATTCCGGGAATTAACCTAGTAAACCTACGCTGCACGCCCTCAATAGCAAGAATATCCTTCCTCAAATTTGGAGACCAAAACTGCACACAATACTCCAGGTGCGGTCTCACTAGGGCCCTGTACAACTGCAGAAGGACCTCTTTGCTCCTATACTCAATTCCTCTTGTTATGAAGGCCAACATTCCATTGGCTTTCTTCACTGCCTGCTGTACCTGCATGCTTCCTTTCAGTGACTGATGCACTAGGACACCCAGATCTCGATAAGATCTCCTCTCATCCTTCTAAATTCCAGTGTATACTGGTGTACAGCGTATGCAGTGTATACGGGATATCAGCCCTTCTCTCGTTTGTGTCTCAACAGGGCAACAAAGGCCGAACGGGAGTGATCATCGCAGCGTACATGCACTACAGCAAGATCTCTGCTGGGTAAGAGCTACCACCCGCGGCTGGAGCCAGGCCGACTCTGCACTGATCTTGGGGACAGTTGAGCGATTGCCCCCCTTGCAACTCAGCTTGTGGTGTCGGGACGTGGGAAGCCGGCCAACGGTCACAGCGACGGCATCGAAGGGCTGCCTTTGCTGTGACTCTGGCCAGTTATTGCACGGCGGGAGGTCCCAGCAGCCCCTCCGTCCTGCACTCAATCCGCGGGGTCTGAATTACCCGCTCCATGTCCAGGGGCGGTGCTCCGTCCCACGTTTTGTTTTGAGGGCTCACCGCGTGAAGCCGTTCTTAACGCACACGTATCTCCTGTTTAAAATGCAGAGCTGACCAGGCGCTCAGTACACTCGCCATGAGGAAGTTTTGCGAGGACAAAGTGGCTCCAGCGATCCAGCCTTCGCAAACCAGGTGAGTGAAGCCACCTCGTACCGAGACCACCCTGCGTTTCCAACTCAGAGCAAATTGTTTCACGGTGCCTGATGCACACGTTAGCGCAGATGCGAAGGTGCCCAGTTTAGGCACGTTCAACCAGTGCATATTGGCAGCAGGTCAGAACCTCTTCAAACAACTTCTGCCACTGAACGGTGGCGCAGCGGTAGAGTTGCTGCCTTACAGCGAACGCAGCGCCGGAGACTCGCGTTCGATCCTGGCTACGGGCGCCGTCTGTACGGAGTTTGTACGTTCTCCCCGTGACCCGCGTGGGTTTTCTCCGAGATCTTCGGTTTCCTCCCACACTCCAAAGACGTGCAGGTGTGTAGGTTAATTGACTGGGTAAATAGACAATGGACAAAAGGTGCAGGAGGAGGCCATTCGGCCCTTCGAGCCAGCACCGCCATTCAATGTGATCATGACTGATCATTCTCCATCAGTACCCCGTTCCTGCCTTCTCCCCATACCCCCTGACTCCGCTATCCTTAAGAGCTCTATCTAGCCCTCTCTTGATTGCATTCAGAGAATTGGCCTCCACTGCCTTCTGAGGCAGAGAATTCCACAGATTCACAACTCTCTGACTGAAAAAGTTTTTCCTCATCTCAGTTCTAAATGGCCTACCCCTTATTCTTAAACTGTGGCCCCTTGTTCTGGACTCCCCCAACATTGGAAACATGTTTCCTGCCTCTAACGTGTCCAACCCCTTAATAATCTTATATGTTTCGATAAATGTATAAATTGTCCCTAGTGTGTGTAGGATAGTGTTAATATGCGGGGATCGCTGGGCGGCGCGGACTCGGTGGGCCGAAGGGCCTGTTTCCGCACTGTATCTCTAAATCTAAATCTAAAATCTAAAATAAGACCGCTCTCTTCTGCTGGTGCCAATATCCTATCGCAACTAGCGCATTAAAAATTAGCAAGCATCTTTTCATTAATGGATTCTTAAGGGATTGGACAGGCTAGATGCAGGAAAAATGGTCCCAATGTTTGGGGGAGTCCAGAACCAAGGGTCACAGTGTAAGAATAAGGGGTAGGCCATTTCGGACTGAGATGAGGAGAAACGTTTTCACCTAGAGAGTTGTGAATCAGTGGAATTCTCTGCCACAGAAGGCAGTGGAAGCCAATTCACTGGATGTTTTCCAGAGAGAGTTAGATTTAGCTCTCAGGGCTAACGGAATCATGAGATATGGGGGGAAGGCAGGAACGGGGTAGTGATTGTGGATGATCAGCCATGATCATATTGAATGGTGGTCCTGGCTCGAAGGGCCGAATGGCCTTCTCCTGCACCTATTTTCTATGTTTCTAAGTTTCTATGATACATTGCAAGTTTATTCTACAGCAGCATTGCAGAGTTTTTTTGCGTACTGTTAGTGTTCATTTGTACAAATGTTGGTGTTAATACTTTACTTGTGATAAATGTCTGGAAGAGGTTCTGATTTGTTTTCTACAGGCTCAGGAATTAGGTCAGAGCTGGATAGAAACATAGAGACATAGAAAATAGGTGCAGGAGTAGGCCATTCAATATGATCATGGCTTATCATCCAACTCAGTATCCCGTACCTGCCTTCTCTCCATACCCCTGATCCCTTTAGCCACAAGGGCCACATCTAACTCCCTCTTAAATATAGCCAATGAACTGGCCTCAACTACCTTCTGTGGCAGAGAATTCCACGATAACCTTGCACTTTCCATGCTGTAGAAACCAGGGAGGATTTTAAAGATATAATTTGCTATCAAATAGTCTCGCCTCTCCGTCACCCTCTGAGATCTCAGCACTCGTTAGACAATAGACAATAGGTGCAGGAGTAGGCCATTCAGCCCTTCGAGCCAGTACTGCCATTCAATGCGATCATGGCTGATCACTCTCAATCAGTACCCCGTTCCTGCCTTCTCCCCATACCCCCTCACTCCGCTATCCTTAAGAGCTCTATCCAGCTCTCTCTTGAAAGCATCCAACGAACTGGCCTCCACTGTCTTCTGAGGCAGAGAATTCCACACCTTCACCACTCTCTGACTGAAAAAGTTCTTCCTCATCTCCGTTCTAAATGGCCTACCCCTTATTCTTAAACTGTGGCCCCTTGTTCTGGACTCCCCCAACATTGGGAACATGTTTCCTGCCTCTAATGTGTCCAATCCCCTAATTATCTTATATGTTTCAATAAGATCCCCCCTCATCCTTCTAAATTCCAGTGTATACAAGCCTAATTGCTCCAGCCTTTCAACATACGACAGTCCCGCTATTCCGGGAATTAACCTAGTGAACCTACGCTGCACGCCCTCAATAGCAAGAATATCCTTCCTCAAATTTGGAGACCAAAACTGCACACAGTACTCCAGGTGCGGTCTCACCAGGGCCCGGTACAACTGTAGAAGGACCTCTCTGCTCCTATACTCAACTCCTCTTGTTATGAAGGCCAACATTCCATTGGCTTTCTTCACTGCCTGCTGTACCTGCATGCTTCCTTTCAGTGACTGATGCACTAGGACACCCAGATCTCGTTGAACATCCCCTCGTCCTAACTTGACACCATTCAGATAATAATCTGCCTTTCTATTCTTACTTCCAAAGTGAATAACCTCACACTTATCTACATTAAATTGCATCTGCCATGTATCCGCCCACTCACACAACCTGTCCAAGTCACCCTGCAGCCTTATTGCATTTTCCTCACAATTCACACTACCCCCCAGCTTAGTATCATCTGCAAATTTGCTAATGGTACTTTTAATCCCTTCATCTAAGTCATTGATGTATATCGTAAAAAGCTGGGGTTCCAGCACCGAACCTTGCGGTACCCCACTGGTCACTGCCTCCCATTCCGAAAGGGACCCATTTATCCCCACTCTTTGCTTTCTGTCTGTCAACCAATTTTCTATCCATGTCAGTACCCTACCCCCTTAGTTCTGGCTCCTCGATCACCACCAGTTTCTATCACTGTGTCTGGACGATGATTGTGGTGGAATCCCCTCCCGAAACCTCTCCGCCTCGGTCTACTCCATTAAAACAGCCCACAGCGCTACCTCCTTTGATTGAGCAATGTCGTTTGGTCTCAGATTTTAGATTTAGAGATACAGATTTGGTCTCAGATTTTAGATTTAGAGATACAGCGCGGAAACAGGCCCTTCGGCCCACCGGGTCCGCCCTGCCCAGCGATCCCCGCACACTAACACTATCCTACACACACTAGGGACAGTTTTTACATTTACCCAGTCAATTAACCTACAAACCTGCACGTCTTTGGAGTGTGGGAGGAAACCGAAGATCTCGGAGAAAACCCATGCAGGTCACGGGGAGAACATACAAACTCCGTACAGACGGCGCCCGTAGTCAGGGTCGAACCTGAGTCTCCGGCGCTGCATTCGCTGTAAGGCAGCAACTCTACCGCTGCGCCACCGTGCCGCCCTGTAATCAGATAAAGGCTTCTTCTTGAAGCCACTTTATTCTGTTAATTCCAAGTGTTGTTCCTGATTCAGAAAGGAGCTACAACTGGTCCCTGGCACAATGGACTTGGTTGGGAAGGGCACAAGAATCAGTCAGAAGCCCCTCTCCCCACCACTAGGGGGAACCACCACCACCCCTCGTGCCCACCCCCAACCCTGGATTGCACTTGTGAACTGTGGTGAGGACTAGATTGGAACATATTTGTCATGACTGAGAGGGAGGCTATTTCAACCCATCACCAACTCTCAGTCAGTCCCATTCCTTCTCACCATGCACTCCTGTAGCCCGACAACTTAATGTGTAAGAAGGAACCGCAGATGCTGGTTTAAACCGAAGATAGACACAAAATGCTGGAATGACTCAGCGGGTCAGGCAGCATCTCCGGAGAGAAGGAATGGGTGACGTTTAGGGTCGAGACCCTTAGACAATAGACAATAGGTGCAGGAGGAGGCCATTCGGCCCTTCGAGCCAGCCCCGCCATTCAATGTGATCATGGCTGATCATTCTCAATCAGTACCCCGTTCCTGCCTTCTCCCCATACCCCCTGACTCCGCTATCCTTAAGAGCTCTATCCAGCTCTCTCTTGAATGCATTCAGAGAATTGGCCTCCACTGCCTTCTGAGGCAGAGAATTCCACAGATTCACAACTCTCTGACTGAAAAAGATTTTCCTCATCTCAGTTCTAAATGGCCTACCCCTTATTCTTAAACTGTGGCCCCTTGTTCTGGACTCCCCCAACATTGGGAACATGTTTCCAGCCTCTAACGTGTCCAACCCCTTAATAATCTTATACGTTTCTATAAGATCTCCTCTCATCCTTCTAAATTTCAGTTTATACAAGCCTAGTCGCTCCAGTCTTTCAACATATGATAGTCCCGCCATTCCGGGAATTAACCTAGTAAACCTACGCTGCACGCCCTTCTTCAGTCTCGACCCGAAAGGAGTTCTGCATTCATGAGCCTGTGATTTTCTTTCTGTTCAGAAGAATGGAAAAAAATTCTTGGTTCAATTAATACACGAGCAAGGAGAGAAACCCCTGTTTGAAAAGTTCCCCAGCGGTCTTTGGGTGTGCAATTGTGGTTTAAAGTTGCCTCACAAAACCCAGATGGACACATAAAGCTGGGGTAACTCAGCGGGTCAGGCAGCATCTCCGGAGAGAAGGAATGGGTGACGTTTCGGGTCGAGACACTTCTTCAGACCCTGTCACTGCTGAAATAGTGCACCGATGTATGTGAGTGGCTTATGTGTTCCTCTTCCAGCACCACAAGATGGGATAAGAAGATAACTCCAGATGCTGGTACAGATCGAAGGTATTTATTCACAAAATGCTGGAGTAACTCAGCAGGTCGGGCAGCATCTCGGGAGAGAAGGAATGGGTGACGTTTCGGGTCGAGACCCTTCTTCAGACTGAAACTGAACTCAGCAGTAACTCAGCAGGTCAGGCAGCATCTCGGGAGAGAAGGAATGGGTGACGTTTCGGGTCGAGACCCTTCTTCAGACTGAAGAAGGGTCTCGCCCCGAAACGTCACCCATTCCTTCTCTCCCGAGATGCTGCCTGACCCGCTGAGTTACTCCAGCATTTTGTGAATAAATACCACAAGATGGGATCCAGGTTGGAGTGAGAGTGAGTTTTCAGAGCTCTGACTTCACTGTCTTTTCCTCCTGCAGATACATTTATTACTTCAGCGGCCTGCTATCCGGAGCGATAAAAATGAACAGCATGCCTCTGTTCCTGCACCATGTCAGCATCCCTGCGATACCCAGTTTTGAGCCCCATGGAGGTAATTGTGTTCAGGCAGCTTGCAGGCAGAGCTATCTGCAGAACATACTGTGTACAATGACAGCTTAATGACCTCCTTCCTCGAGCAGGGTGACCAAAACTGGACACTCCACATCCCATCCCATACTTCATATCCTGACTGATGAAGGCCAATGTTCCTGACCGCCCTACCGACCTGTGATGCTGCCTTCAAGGAACTATGTACCTGCACTCCGAGATCCCTCTGCTCCACAACACTCCCCAGGGCCCTGCCATTCACTGTGAAATTGTTGATTGCGGATGCCTTGTGATCAGTAGAAATATCTCCAGAAGCATCCCAGCCTTTACAGCGCTGCAAGACCGCTCCCAATATGGCAACAACCAAGACATTTCAGACTTCAGTAACTGGTTGCTCAATAATATCAGACACTTGTAGGAATGTCATATGGAGCTCAACAGAATCCTTGACAACGATTAGCTGCTCCTTGAATAAGTCAATAGACAATAGACAATAGACGCAGGAGGAGGCCATTCGGCCCTTTGAGCCAGCACCGCCATTCAATGTGATCATGGCTGATCATTCTCAATCAGTACCCCGTTCCTGCCTTCTCCCCATACCCCCTGACTCCGCTATCCTTAAGAGCTCTATCTAGCTCTCTCTTGAATGCATTCAGAGAATTGGCCTCCACTGCCCTCTGAGGCAGAGAATTCCACAGATTCACAACTCTCTGACTGAAAAAGTTTTTCCTCATCTCAGTTCTAAATGGCCTACCCCTTATTCTTAAACTGTGGCCCCTTGTTCTGGACTCCCCCAACATTGGGAACATGTTTCCTGCTTCTAACGTGTCCAACCCCTTAATAATCTTATACGTTTTGATAAGATCTCCTCTCATCCTTCTAAATTCCAGTGTATACAAGCCCAGTCGCTCCAGTCTTTCAACATATGACAGTCCCGCCATTCCGGGAATTAACCTAGTAAACCTACGCTGCACGCCCTCAATAGCAAGAATATCCTTCCTCAAATTTGGAGACCAAAACTAAAAGTCACAATCACCCAGCTCCCCGCATCTCCAATTGTCAATAGTCAATTTAGTTGTCACATACACATAAATGTGCAGTGAAATGAAAGATTACCTGCAGTTCAACAATAAGACCAATAAAAATAAGCAATAAAAATATGCAATAACACACACAATCATAAACCAACACCAAACAAAAAGAAACATCCATCACAGTGAGTCTCCTCCAGTCACCTCCTCACTGTGATGGAAGGCCAGAATGTCTTTTTCTCTTCCCCTGCCGTCTTTTCCCGCGGTCAGGGAAATTCCACAAGGAATTTAAACAGCTTTCACAGTTTCGTATTGATTAGTGACCATTAGTGCAGTGCCTCTCTGGTTTACTTGGGGAATGTAGGAAGTTGCTCAACCTCCAGACCTTCTGCAGCACTGAATGTTCCAGAGCGTTTGCACTGTGTTTACTCAGCTCACGAGAACTGCTTCAATCTCATAACCTCCTGAACTCTGGAAAATTCCTTCTTGTTTTCCCTTCACAGGCAGAGAAGCACACAGTGGGGTCAAGATTTCTGAAACGCGGTCTTCATTTTTTTTTCTGCTGATTCCTCTCCGCCTGCACTCACTTCCATGGCATGGGCTGAACAGCGCCTGCCCTCCCGTTAGCTTCCACGCTTTTACAATCACTTTTGTTCTTTCCCAGAGCCCACACTTTACTAAAATCTGCCCCTAAGTTCCTGCTTTTTACTCTCTCTCTCCAAACACCCCCCTTTTTTAAACAACATACAGCACACCCAGATCTGTTAGATCCTGCTAACAGATCTGACGAGGCACTTTCAAAACCTCTCTTGCGCTTTGTGACGGTATCCACCAAAACACAAAATGCCGGAGTAACTCAGCGGGACAGGCAACATCTCTGGAGAGAAGGAATGGGTGACGTTTCTGGTCGAGACCCTTCTTCAGATTGGAAGCGTGAGGGGATTCACAATTAGCCACGGTATTTTTGGTAGACGTGCAGGAAGGAACTGAAGAAGGGTCTCGACCCGAAACGTCACCCATTCCTTCTCTCCAGAGATGCTGCCTGTCATGCCGAGTTACTCCAGCATTTTGTGTCCATCTTCGGTTTAAACCAGTTCCATCCTACACATCTGCAGTTCCTTCGTGGTGGGATTAGGTTGGGTGGGATTAGGTTGGGTGGCACCTCATCGACCATCATGGACATGATAAACCAAATGGGCTCCTGTGTCAAAACCTTTCCGTGAATTTGCGGCCCCCCCCCACTTTCACCCCAAAGCTTTGCATTACCTTGTGACAACAAGGCAGGGGCCCAGGGCAGAACAGCAGCAGGACAAGCAGGAGTCTTTGCGTCGACTTGTTTAACAGCGCCAAGCTCATAAGCCAGAGTTGGAGCAATTACGGCAGGAAATGGCTGAGCTCTTCACACTAGTCGAACAACAGAAGTGACTAATTCCAGACTTGCAGCCGAATCCTAAACAAGACCAAGCATTCACATCAGGCCCAGCTGACAACGTTGCGTAATGGTTGTCCTTTGGAGTATTTGACCTTCTGGGGAAGTTAGCAGTGCTGCAGAATATGTAATTAGATCATTTTTTTTGTGCACAAATTGGACTCAAATTTGGACTCAAATCCGAGGAATGTGGGAAAGAAGATTCATCACTGTGGCGATCTCTAATCCAGGTCAACCATTCATTTCCATTAACGGCATAAACAAAAGATTGGTGCAGAGCCTCATTTCACAACATCGGGACATCTCAAAGTGCTTCACAGCCATTGGAGTAGTTTTGAACGGTGTAGCCGTTGTTGTAGGAATCTCAGCAGCTAACGCGTGCATGAGAGGCCAAAGATCAATGGATTTCTGTTTTAATTGCAGGATACCACCCATTCCTGAAGATTTATCAGTCCATGCAACTCGTCTACACCTCAGGCATCTAGTAAGTGACCTGTTGCTGTGTATTTATGCAGTCTGCAGACGGGAAATGCTCAAAGAAACATTTTGCATTGAATAAAAAAACATTCTCTTAAGCTTCTTTTAATGCAAAAACAACTATGTACAATTGTTTTCTGTGGATTTGGTTTTCAATAGTATCTTAACTCTCGCACAAGAATTCCTCATCCAGAATAAACACTGCATTCTGATTGACATGTTACGTCAAAATGTTACATCAGAATGGAGATGGGGAGGAATTTCTTCAGCCAGAGGCTGGTGAATCTGTGGAATCTGTGGAGGCACGGTGGCGCAGCGGTAGAGTTGCTGCCTTACAGTGAATGCAGCGCCGGAGACTCAGGTTCGATCCTGACTACGGGCGCCGTCTGTACGGAGTTTGTACGTTCTCCCCGTGACCTGCGTGGGTTTTCCCCCGAGATCTTTGGTTTCCTCCCACATTCCAAAGACGTACAGGTATGTAGGTTAATTGGCTGGGCAAATGTAAAAATTGTCCCTAGTGGGGTGTAGGATAGTGATAGTGTGCGGGGATCGCTGGGCGGCGCGGACTCGGTGGGCCGAAGGGCCTGTTTCTGCCCTGTATCTCTAAAGAAAAAGAAATCATTGCCACAGAAGGCTGTGGGGGCCAAGTCGTTGGGTATTTTTAAAGCGGAGATTGATAGATTCTTGATTAGTAAGGCTGTCAAAGGTTACTGGGAGAAGGCAGGAGAATGGGGTTGAGAGGGGAAAAGTAGATCAGCCATAAGAGTAGACTCGATAGGTCGAATGGCCTAATTCCGCTCCTATGGCTTATGGTCTTATGGTTTTGTGACATTAAGATGGTTTCTGTCTTATTCTCGGGCTCAAATGCATGAGATATCACATCAGTTGTGGAGCTTGGTGGTTCTGGGTCTTCAAGAAGCACTAGTCCTCTGTTGGTCATAAGTTCATAAGTAATTGGAGCAGAATTAGGCCTTTCGGCCGATCAAGTCTACTCCGCCATTCAATCATGGCTGATCTATCTCTACCTCCTAACCCCATTTTCCTGCCTTCTCCCCATAACCCCTGAAACCCGTACTAATCAAGAATCTATCTATCTCTGCCTTAAAAATATCCATTGACTTGGCCTCCACAGCCGTCTGTGGCAAAGAATTCCACAGATTCACCACCCCCTGACTAAATAAATTCCTCCTCATCGCCTTCCTAAAGGAACGTCCTTTAATTCTGAGGCTGTGCCCTCTGGTCCTAGACTCTCCCACTGGTGGAAACATCCTCTCCACATCCACTCTATCCAGGCCTCTCACTGTTCGGTACGTTTCAATGAGGCCCCCCCTCATCCTTCTAAATTCCAGCGAGTACAGGCCCAGTGCCGACAAACGCTCATCATACGTTAACCCACTCGTTCCTGGGATCGTTCTCGCAAACCTCCTCTGGTCCCTCTCCAGAGCCAGCACGTCCTTCCTCAGATTTGGGGCCCAATATTGTTGGGGGCGGGGAGGGGGGAAGGTGGATGAGATTGCCAGCCAACTGCAGCTTTACAAATCCACGTGTTTCGATTCCTTTTCCCACAGCAGTGTCCAAGCACCTGGTTGTAAAAAGTTGTGCATCTCCATCGAGCCTGCCTTACTGCTGAAGGGAGACATCATGGTGAGTTTGGAACATTTCATTCATTGCTATTAAACACACCACTTTCCTCATTCATATGCACTCTTCATTAAACATTGTTTTAATAACTCCACTTGTTGACTTTACACTTCATTAACCATTGCTCGACACACTCCACTAATTGCTGTATAACCGTTGGTTTGTGTAAGAAGGAACTGCAGGTGCTGGTTTAAGCCGAAGATAGGCACAAAAAGCTGGAGTAACTCAGCGGGACTGGCAGCATCGCTGGAGAGAAAGAATGGGGGTCGAGACCCGAAACGTCACCCATCCCTTCTCTCCAGAGATGCTGCCTGTCCCGCTGAGTTACTCCAGCTTTTTGTGTCTTATCTTCCATCAGTTAGTTTTATACCACACTAGACCAAGTGGACCCGTTGGGCCCAAACCTCTCCTGCATTGGTGCAGCATCCTCTCCTACCCCCCCTCCCACTCCCCCTCCCCTCCCCACTTCCCCTTCCCCCTCAACCCCTCTTATCCACCCTGCTCCTCCCTCCCTCCTCTCTCCCTCCCTAGGAGATAGATTTAAACTTTAAAATGTGAATAACTTTAAAAATATAACACCGATTTCAATAAAACGACTTGCTTCACCATTAAAGTGACGATGGTGAGTACGGTGGGCCTAAAATTGTCGCGCTATCGTGTACCGTTTTGGCTGTAGTTCGATCACAAACAAGATAACAAACGAGAGTTTTAGTATATAGATTAACTGTCAATATACAGGCTCCATTCATCATTAGTATGAACTTCATTGATCATTTTAAACATAACGCTCTGTTATACTGTTATACTGTTATCACAACTAAACATATTCCTTTGAACATGATTATACACTCAATTAGTTGTTATCGTACACCCTCCATTAATGATTATTCTGGAGGCTGTTGATCCATGATATGTAGATGACTTTAATTATCATTTCAACCTTGCACTGAACGTTATTCCCAATAGACAATAGGTGCAGGAGGAGGCCATTCGGCCCTTCGAGCCAGCACCGCCATTCAATGTGATCATGGCTGATCATTCTCAATAAGTACCCCGTTCCTGCCTTCTCCCCACACCCCCTGACTCCGCTATCCTTAAGAGCTCTATCTAGCTCTCTCTTGAATGCATTCAGAGAATTGGCCTCCACTGCCTTCTGAGGCAGAGAATTCCACAGATTCACAACTCTGACTGAAAAAAGTTTTCCTCATCTCCATTCTAAATGGCCTACCCCTTATTCTTAAACTGTGGCCCCTTGTTCTGGACTCCCCCAACATTGGGAACATGTTTCCTGCCTCTAACGTGTCCAACCCCTTAATAATCTTATACGTTTCGATAAGATCTCCTCTCATCCTTCTAAATTCCAGTGTATACAAGCCTAGTCGCTCCAGTCTTTCAACATATGATAGTCCCGCCATTCCGGGAATTAACCTAGTAAACCTACGCTGCACGCCCTCAATAGCAAGAATATCCTTCCTCAAATTTGGAGACCAAAACTGCACACAGTACTCCAGGTGCGGTCTCACTCGGGCCCTGCACAACTGCAGAAGGACCTCTTTGCTCCTATACTCAACTCCTCTTGTTATGAAGGCCAACATTCCATTGGCTTTCTTCACTGCCTGCTGTACCTGCATGCTTCCTTTCAGTGACTGATGCACTCGGTCACCCAGATCTCGTCGTACGTCCCCTGTTCCTAACTTGACACCATTCAGATAATACTCTGCCTTCCTATTCTTACCACCAAAGTGGATAACCTCACACTTATCCACATTAAACTGCACCTGCCATGCATCCACCCACTCACACAACCTGTCCAAGTCACCCTGCAACCTCATAGCATCTTCCTCACAGCTCACACTGCCACCCAGCTTTGTATCATCTGCAAATTTGCTAATGTCATGTATCAATACACTACAAGTGGCTCAATTGCAATTGAGCCACTCCGCTCAATTGAGTGTTGTCTTTCCGCTGACTGGGTAGCATGCAACGCAAGCTTTTCGCTGCATCACGGTACACGTGACAAACTGAACTGAACTGAGTGGTTGAATCCAGATCGTGTTGCATTGAGCAAGCACCTCGCTGCCTGAAGGGGTGGTCTTTGGAAGAGTCAGTAAACCTAAGTTCCTGCCTGCCTTATAGGGTAGATGTACAAAAACCCCACACGATCGCTGCTCCGTGCCAACGTTTATCCCTCAACAACCAGCACTGCAATAGATCCTCTGCTCAGCATCACATAGCTGCCTGTGGGGAGACAGCTGTGCACAATTTTGGCTGCTGTTTCTCTTTCTCGTTTCGATTTTTTTAAATCCTGAACTTCTGGTAAAGCACTCGAAGACATCCCGAAAGCACGGAGGCAGAGAGGAGAGCTCTTCAGCGGGTAGTCCATCGAGCTCAGAGGACCATCGGAACACAGCTACCAGCCTTGGAGGGCATCTACAACACACGATGCCTCAGAAAAGCCACCAGCATCCACAAAGACTCTTCACACCCCTGCAACAGTCTGTTCGAACTCCTACCATCGGGCAGACGATACAAGGCCTTCTACGCCCGCACCTCCAGACTCAGGAACAGCTTCATCCCCAGGGCCATAGCTGCCATGAACCGGTCCTGCTGAGCCGAATGGTCACATCGCACAGTGAACCGGCACAGATCTACTTGCACTTTATTCTGTCTTAAAACTGTTACAATTTGTTTCATTGGGTTGTTTAAATTAATACTGACTAGCTGATTAAATTATTGCATCGTATGGGAGGCGCATTCCCAATCTCGTTGTACCCCTGTACAATGACAATAAAGATATATTGTATTGTATTGTGTTGTGTGTGTCTCTTCCTTGACTCCTCCGAACTAACTTGACGCCCAGCTCCTTGGCCTTCCAAGGTGCAGAACAGGGAGGGAAGTTGTTGTTCTTGTGCCAATCCCCAGCTGGCAGAGCCTCGCCTGAATCGTGCCGCGTTTGTTTGTGCCCACTGTACCTCTACTCTGCAGTCTGCTGCCTTCATGTGGGGATGCTCGAGATGGATCCTATGTCCGAGGCCATTTGTATCTTCTCCCCTCTCAAATCCAAATTTGGAAGCTCCACCGACATGGGCCCCTGGCTTGCTCAGTAGGCATCTCTCAGAGAGGGTAATGGTTTCAGTTGGTGTCTCCAGGTAGGGAGGATTTATTTTTGCATTCACACCTTGTTGCATTTTTTCATGCATTTGTCCCGTCCCCACCGCCAATGATGGGCTCCTTCATTGGGCTTCGTTCCTGTGGTAACTTGTGACATGGGAGGGGTGAGTATTCTCTTGGGTGGGTTTCTGGTTTCATGGCTGCACATGGAAACAGGAGTAGGGAAACAATAAAAGTAGGTTCATCGACACCTGACCAAGCTGCCGCAACTCCAAGCCTTGGCTCTACAACTGCCCGGGCTCTCTGGCTCATCTGGCTCACGCAACAAGGTGGCACAGGGTTGTGCCATCTGGCAGAGCCTGAAGTGGCCTCAGAAGCCCATGTTGTGCGTGTGGGAGTTAACCATCACCGGTGGACTTCCTGACAAATGTGTAGGAAGGAACTGCAGATGCTGGTTTACACCGAAGATAGACACGAAATGCTGAGGCAATTCAGCGGAACAGGCAGCATCTCTGGAGGGAAGGAATGGGTGACGTTTTGGTTTGAAGAAGGGTCTCGACCCGAAACGTCACCCATTCCTTCTCCCAAGAGTTTTTCCCTGACCCGCTGAGTTACTCCGGCATTTTGTGTCTGTCTTCGGACTTGCTTACGAGCTGGTCTAGGGGCCGTCAGCCCCGTTAGGTGATCTGCAGTGTGGGCATGGCAGGGTGGAGGGTGCAATGTGTCAAAGGCAGAGTGTTGGCATCATCAGAAGATGCCTCGGCTGGACAGAGCTGTCACAAGAGGCTTGCCCAGAGACGCCCAGAAAGACAACAGTATTCTGCATGTCAACCCCAGTACTGCAAAGGTAAGTACCGTTAAACGGTCAGTTTAGTTTGATTTAGTTTAGTTTAGTTTAGAGATACAGCCCCTTCGGCCCACTGGGTCCTCACCGACCAGCGATCCCCGCACATTAACACTATCCAACACACACCAGGGACAATTTTACATTTATACTCGAGCCAATTAGCCTACAAACCTGTAGGTGTTTGGAGTGTGGGAGGAAACCGGAGCACCCGGGGAAAACCCAGGTGGTCACGGGGAGAACGTACAAACTCCGTACGGACAGCGCCCGTGGTCAGGATCGAACCCGGGTCTGTGAGGCAGCAACTCTACCGCTGCGCCACCGTGCCGCGGTTGATTTCAGCTGACACCCGTCACCTCTGCGTCTGAAGGTTATGTGTTCAAGACCCGCTCAAGACTTGGGCACAAAGGTCCAGGCTGAAGCCAGGTTCAGAGATGAGTGCTTCTGTTCTACCGTTGTGAATAAAACTGCCCCCCCCAATCTGTCACCGTTGAAACCTGCCCATTAGCAGACACAGAATGCTGGAGTAACTCAGCGGCACAGGCAGCATCTCTGGAGAAAAGGGAATTAAGTGGCGTTTCGGGTCGAGACCCTTCTTCAGAATGCTTTGTCTTTTACTTGATTCAGTTGAACTGACCCCCTCCTCCCGCTCCACCACACAATCACAAACACACATGTTTACTAATTGCTGTGACCAATTGTCCAGACCGTGCTTTTTTTTATTGAATGATTTGCATCAAGAGGAGCAAATACTGGCATTTTAAGAAACGGAGAATATGGAGCACCGGACTGGGACAGCGTGCCGCCATTTGCACTACGAGGCTCATGGTGCTCAGACAGACGGCAGCCTGAAAAGCCTGGCAACGCCGAACTCCTCTGTCCCCTCAGTGGAGTAGGCTACCTCTGCTTTGCCTTTGATCTGGTCTCTGGCACGGAAGATTTCAACTAAGGAGCGAAAATGGGAATTAACACTGTGTGGATTGGAGGACCACGGACATCACACTGTGGATTGGCGGAGTGGACTTGATGGACCAGACCTCGTTCTGCCCCGAGAACCTACGGCTTCACTGTGGATTGGAAAACTGTTTTCAGTCAGAGAGTTGTGAATCTGTGGAATTCTCTGCCTCAGAAGGCAGTGGAGGCCAATTCTCTGAATGCATTCAAGAGAGAGCTGGATAGAGCTCTTAAGGATAGCGGAGTCAGGGGGTATGGGGAGAAGGCAGGAACGGGGTACTGATTGAGAATGATCAGCCATGATCACATTGAATGGCGGTGCATACAGGCTCGAAGGGCCGAATGGCCTCCTCCTGCACCTATTGTCTATTGTCTATTGACACGACTGTAGATTGGAGACCATGGACACCACTGTGGATTGGAGACCATGGACCTCACTGTAGATTGGAGACCATGGACCTCACTGTAGATTGGAGACCATGTACCTCACTGTAGATTGGAGACCATGGACCTCACTGTAGATTGGAGACCATGGACCTCACTGTAGATTGGAGACCATGGACCTCACTGTGGATTGGAGACCATGGACCTCACTGTAGATTGGAGACCATGGACCTCACTGTAAATTTGAGACCATGGACCTCATTGTAGATTGGAGACTATGGATACCACTGTAGATTCGAGACCATGGACACCACTGTGGATTGGAGAACCATGGACCTCACTGTAGATTGGAGACCATGGACCTCACTGTGGATTGGAGACCATGGATACCACTGTGGATTGGCGGACCATGGACACCACTGTAGATTGGAGACCATGGACCTCACTGTGGTTTGGAGACCATGGACCTCACTGTAGATTGGAGACCATGGACCTCACTGTAGATTGGAGACCATGGACCTCACTGTAGATTGGAGACCATGGACCTCACTGTAGATTGGAGACCATGGACCTCACTGTGGATTGGAGGGCCATGGACACCACTGTAGATTGGAGGGCCATGGACCTCACTGTGGATTGGAGGGCCATGGACACCACTGTAGATTGGAGGACCATGGACACCACTGTGGATTGGAGGACCGTGGACATCAGCGCCATCTAGAAGATCATGTGGGAGTCACCAGGGGTTGTGTGAGCATCGTTACAGATTGGAGGATTGTGGCCATCAATAATAATTAGAGGCCTGTGTGAGCATCACCAGGCACTATGGGCACTGCAAAACTGCTGTGCCCAACCTCTGCACCCAAAGCCTCCTCCAACACAAGGCCCTGACGAGGTGCCTGGCAGTGCGCTGAGAACCAACACAAAGTCTTGAACTTTGGTGCGTTTCTGCTGCTGAACTGGGAGCAGAGCCCTCGGACGCCTTTGTCCCCCCAGTGAACCCTGCAGTTCAGAGGTCGGCACAAAATGGCAGCTGAGGCCCCACTCCCCCCATTTAGCGATTTGTAAATATTGGTGACGTCCAGTGAGTGGCTGAGTCTTAGACATGTTCTTCCATCTTGCCTTTGCAGGTGAAGTGTTACCATAAGCAATACAAAAACCCGGAACGGGACGTTGTATTTCGAGTACAGTTCCATACTTGCGCTGTCCATGGCACCCAGCTCTGGTTTGGAAAGGATGAATTGGATGATGCTTACGGAGGTCAGTGGGAATTTTCGAGAACAGCAGTCGTATCCCTGTCTGCATTAAGCATGCAGCGGACGTGAAATGCTCTCTGTTCAACGTCCCCTTGCACGGTCCACACCCACTCAAGAGCAAGCATGTGTTAGGTGGTGGGGGAAAGAAATAAAAACAGTTCTGTGCAAACTTTAGGATCTTTGCTTCCCCTTTTGTGTTTTGAATACCCTGCCCCTTTTCCCCGCCCTTTGCTGCATTGCCTAGCCCAAGAGAGGTCCCAGGAGATAGCCTTCCAGAGGAATGAACAATCCTCCAGGCCCAATGCAGGGAGATGGTTTTTGCAGACTTTGTCCATTGACCCCAGGTAAAACATGCTGAATTGGATCCCTTGTAAGATAATGGACAGGGAGATGGAGCAAATGTTTCTTCTTGTACAGAGAGCTGCCTGTAAACGGGAGAGGGGGGGGGTGGTTGGAAACATAATCACTGAGTGGTTTTGAAAGGGAATCGGACAGGCACTTATGGGAGAAGAATTTGCAGGCTGCTGTGGGAAACGAGCAGAGAACATGGATGGAATAGATTGTTCTACAGGAGGCATATGGATGGGCCAAATGGCCATCTCTTGATTTTGAGAGCTAGTTCCTGCGACTCAGAAGCTGCACTGTTTCATACCAGCTCTCCCATTAATACCTGCTATATTTATTAACAATACAGTGGGCGCTGCTATTTAAAGTAGCTGCGTGCGCATGAAGCATTCTTGAGACAATGTACTTGCTTTGGAACTGCAGGCCGCCACGTCAAGTGTTTACAAGGGGTGGGCGGTCTCGTCAGAGGGGCCATTCTAAGTACCAGATAAGCAAACAGCCTTTTGACTACCTCTTCTGTTGAATGATATCCCGTAGCTTCCAGTCAGAGAGTGAGACATTCTCCTGGTGGCCTGGCCAACATTCCCAACCCACACCACCAAAAACGAATTAACTGCGCGTCTGCCTGGTCGCTGTGGAGTTCCCCACCTTGCGCAGAATGGCCGCTGCATTCTCCTGCGTTGTTGCTGCGGCTGTGTTTCTCAAATTTACTCAATGGGCAAGGCGCTAAATGATGTGACACTGCGCTATATAAATGCAAGCTATCTCAACGTGGCACCTTTGCTCTCCAACGATTGGGACTGAGGTTGATGAGCACGGTTTTATCCTTCCACCAGCCCGGTAACGTCTCAGCACGGCTGCAACAGAAAGGAACTGGGGCCAGGGTGGCACGATTCACATGGAGCATTCCCCTTCTGGGCTGGAATAGCTGAAAGACGTTGCTCTGTAGAGATGATCATCGAAAGCACTGTTGGATGGTCATCAGAGTAACAACTGCAAAAGTTTACAGTTCTTAAATCTGACGCGTCTGGCTTTAAACTCGCAAAATATTTCAAAGGCAACCTGTAAAATAATGTTTTCAACAACAGCACAGCGTCTGATAACCATGTAGATCTCTCAGCTCGTATTCTGAATGTCTTTAAAACAAATATTGGGACACCACATGGGAGAGATTTGGCTTGGGGGCTTCGTTAATAAAAGGATGGCATTGTTTCAGTTGTACTGAACTCCCAATGTTTAATGCCAGTGCAGTTGATGGGATTAAATAAGTGGCGATGTGTATCACTGGAGAGAGGATACCTGGGACAAATTCTCACCTGACTGGGGTTTCCTGACCTGCATTAATATCATAGACAATAGGTGCAGGAGGAGGCCATTCGGCCCTTCGAGCCAGCACCGCCATTCAATGTGATCATGGCTGATCATTCTCAATCAGTACCCCGTTCCTGCCTTCTCCCCATACCCCCTGACTCCGCTATCCTTAAGAGCTCTATCTAGCTCTCTCTTGAATGCATTCAGAGAATTGGCCTCCAATGCCTTCTGAGGCAGAGAATTCCACAGATTCACAACTCTCTGACTGAAAAAGTTTTTCCTCATCTCAGTTCTAAATGGCCTACCCCCTTATTCTTAAACTGTGGCCCCTTGTTCTGGACTCCCCCAACATTGGGAACATGTTTCCTGCCTCTAACGTGTCCAACCCCTTAATAATCTTATACTTTTCGATAAGATCCCCTCTCATCCTTCTAAATTCCAGTGTATACAAGCCTAGTCGCTCCAGTCTTTCAACATATGACAGTCCCGCCATTCCGGGAATTAACCTAGTAAACCTACACTGCACGCCCTCAATAGCAAGAATATCCTTCCTCAAATTTGGAGACCAAAACTGCAAACAGTACTCCAGGTGCGATCTCACTAGGGCCCTGTACAACTGAAGAAGGACATCTTTGCTCCTATACTCAACTACTCTTGTTATGAAGGCCAACTGTTTCATTGGCTTTCTTCACTGCCTGCTGTACCTGCATGTTTCCTTTCAGTGACTGATCATGGAGCTCTGACTGCTGTAGTTTGTAGTCCCGTCAGCCATGGGATATAAATTCGACGAAGAATGGCAGGAGTCTGTCGAGGTTAGTTTGGGTGTCAGGGGTTACGGGGAGAAGGCAGGAGAATGGGGTTGAGAGAGAGAGAGGGATAGATCAGCCATGATTGAATGGCGGAGTAGACTTGATGGGCCGAATGGCCTAATTCTGCTCCTAGAACGTATGAACTTGTGAGGTTTGGTTGATAGTGAGGACCCCGATCTCTAGGTACACGCGGAAGCTTCATTGGCACAACTGGTACTGACTGCTAATCTGCCCTCTTCCTAGACGACAGGTTCCCACGGGATGCCATGGTGGAGTTCATCTTCTCTTCCGGACCGGAAAAAATCAAAGGTAAGAAATTGAGTATAAAAAGTTTAAAACCTGTAACTGGAAAAATAATTAAAACAATTGCACAGAAGGTCAGTCAGCATCTGGGCGGAGAAAGACAGAAACCCGTTGCCTGGGTGCAGCTAGATGCTGGGTCACAGACAGATCTCTTCAGTGAGCTGTAGGTATTACAGTTAAAAGCTGGAACTGTATGAGCAGTTGGATCTAATTGTGTGCTTGGTGATGATTAGAATGTGTGCATTAGAAGGATGAGAGGAGATCTTATCGAAACGTATAAGATTATTAAGGGGTTGGACACGTTAGAGGCAGGAAACATGTTCCCAATGTTGGGGGGAAGTCCAGAACAAGGGGCCACAGTTTAAGAATAAGGGGTAGGGCATTTAGAACTGGGATGAGGAAAAACTTTTTCAGTCAGAGAGTTGTGAATCTGTGGAATTCTCTGCCTCAGAAGGCAGTGGAGGCCAATTCTCTGAATGCATTCAAGAGAGAGCAAGATAGAGCTCTTAAGGATAGCGGAGTCAGGGGGTATGGGGAGAAGGCAGGAACGGGGTACTGATTGAGAATGATCAGCCATGATCACATTGAATGGCGGTGCGTACAGGCTCGAAGGGCTGAATGGCCTCCTCCTGCACCTATTGTCTATTGTCTATTTATTATTCTAAAACTACTCCTAACTGAGGGCTATTGTCGTTTAGAGACACAGCGTGGAAACAGGCCCTTCGGCCCACCGAGACCGCGCCGCCCAGCGATCCCCGCACATTAACACTATCCCACACACACTAGGGACAATTTACATTGATACCAAGCCATTTAACCTACTAACCTTCACGTCTTTGGAGTGTGTGAGGAAACTGAAGATCTCGGAGAAAACCCACGCAGGTCACGGGGAGAACGTGCAAACCACACAGACAGCACCCGTAGTCGGGATCGAACTGGGGGTCTCTGTTGCTGCAAGAAACAGCAGATGTTGGTTTACAAAAAATGACACAAAGTGCTGGAGCAAATTAGCAGGTCAGGCAGCATCTGTGGAGAACATGGATTTTGGCTGTTGAAAGAAATCTGCTTCCACATGGTTAGATCTAACTGTTCTGATGGAAGATTGTTGAGCTAAAAGATTCATTCAGTTCTCTCTTGCCACAGACACTGTGTGACCTGCTGAGTAACTGCAGCGTGTTCTGTTTTTATTTCAGATCACTGTTAGTATTTAATTTGTACCGTGTGCAATAGATCTGTTTATAGATCTTATTTTGCGCAAGAGATCCTGTTTGGAGTTAGATCTTGTTGTGAGCCAATTGATCTCTGCTATTGTGGATTATGTTCTAGTAGATCCTAATTAGATTTTAGATCTAATTCTGGGTAAAGTGAGCTGGCAGAGGCAACAAAGAAAATACGGGCAGGTGGCACTAGTGTGGCTGGGGCATCTTGGTTGACATGGATGAGTTGGGCTGTTCCTGTTCCTGTGCTGTATGACTCTGAAATATTCATCTCAATCCTCTTCCCAACTGCAGAGGGTGAACACTTAAGGAATGACTCCGCAGTGACTGTGGATTACAACACCTCCGACCCAACAGTGAGATGGGATTCCTACGAGAACTTCAACCTTCACCACGAGGATGGCTTGGAAGGTATTGGAATGGAGTTCGCAACTCCGTGTTTTGTGTGTTTCCGGTGTTGCTGGTGAGGCAGGTATTTGTAGCCCATCCCCAAGTGCCCCTCAAAAGGTGACTCTGAACACCCCCCTCCTGAAATTGCCGCAACTCGCAGATTATCTATCCCGTGTTGCCTTCTGTGGGTGTTTGCACTGCAGTTGTCTCCTGTGTTTCCCACTTCACAACAGTGACTGCATTTCAAACCTACCTCATTCGCTCCGAGGTCCTTTGGGTTATTCTGAGAGGGACACTAAAGGCACTGTGTCATTGGGCGGCACGGTGGCGCAGCGGTAGAGTTGCTGCCTTACAGCGAATGCAGCGCCGGAGACTCGGGTTCCATCCCTACTACGGGCGCCGTCTGTACGGAGTTTGTACGTTCTCCCCGTGACCTGCGTGGGTTTTCTCCGAGATCTTCGGTTTCCTCCCACACTCCAAAGACGTACAGGTTTGTAGGTTAATTGGCTTGGTAAATGTAAAAATTGTACCTAGTGGGTGTAGGATAGTGTTAATGCGCGGGGATCGCTGGGCGGTGCGGACCCGGTGGGCCGAAGGGCATGTTTCCGCGCTGTATCTCTAAACTAAACTAAACTAAACTAGATAGGCAGTCTGAAGAAGGGTCTCGACCCGAAACCTCACCCATTCCTTCTCTCCTGAGATGCTGCCTGACCCGCTGAGTTACTCCAGCATTTTGTGAAATAAATACCTTCGATTTGTACCAGCATCTGCAGTTATTTTCTTAAACTAGATAGGCAACTACTTCAAACCAATTTCAACTATTTCTTCAATTTAAGTTTGACTGGTGATCTAATGATTGAAAACTATAAAATCCACACAGGGTTTGATAGAGTAGATGCTTGCTCCAGGCAGAGCTTCGAGAACTGGAAGGTGCAGTCTGAAGAATAGATGTTGGGCATGAAAGTAACAGTGTAGAATTAATTTCCTCTGTAGCTTCTGTCTGCTGCTGCAGTCTCTCATAAGTTCATAAGTTTCTAGGAGCAGAATTAGGCCATTCAGCCCATCGAGTCTACTCCATGGCCGATCTATCTCTCCCTCCTAACCCCATTCTCCTGCCTTCTCCCCATTACCCCTGACACACGTACTCTCTGTAGCTCCGTTTCATTCCTCCACCAACACACACACACACACACGCTCACACACTCATGCCCACACTCTCACACCGCTTTTACACACACGCTCTCACGCACACACACTCACACACTCATGCTCACACACTCACACTCTCACGCACACACACTCACATGCTCACACACTCACATGCTCTCACACTCACACACTCACTTGCTCTCACACTCACATACTCACTTGCTCTCACTCTCACACACACTCTCACACACTCACACTCTCACACACTCACATGCTCTCACACACTCACACTCTCACACACTCACATGCTCTGACACTCTCACACACTCTCACTCTCACACACTCACTTGCTCTAACACTCACACTCTCACATGCTCTCACACACTCACGCACAAACACTCACGCACACACTCACACACACACTCACATACTCTCTCGCACACACACACACACACACACACACACACATTCTCACACACGCTCTCACCCACATGCTCGCACACTCACACACACACACACACACACACACACTCACACACACACTCACACACACACACACACACACACACACACACAGACACACACTCTCACACACACTCTCACACATACCCCCCCCACACACACACACACACACACACACACAGACAGACACACATACACACACAGACACACACACTCACATACACACAGACACACACACTCACACAGACAGACACAGACACACACACAGACACACACACACTCACACACAGACAGACACAGACACACACACACACAGACACACACACACAGACAGACACACACACAGACACACACACTCACACACACACAGACACACACACTCACACAGACATACATAGACACACACACACACACACTCACACAGACATACACACACACACACACACACACACAGATGCACACACTCACAAACACACCACCCCTTTCCGTCCCCCTTTTCTGAACGTGATTGTGCCTTTGTATCTTAATCTGATGGGCACAAGTACCTAGTTGGAGGAACAGTGCCTTGCACCTTCCAAACGCTCAGTCAAACCGTGCATTATCTCAGTGTCTGACAACAGACTGGTGTCACAGAGCCAAAGCACCTCTGTAAAAGCTGCTTCATACTTCAAACAATGCAAACATCTATTTCTATTTTCGGCTACTGATCTGTGAAACTAATAAATCTCAACTATAGGAGTTTAGGGCACCTCCCCTCCACTCCCCTCCCCCCCCCTCCCCTCCCCTCCCCCCCAACGGCCATTTAAGGAGGTAATCTCTCTGTATGAGATGGGATTGGATATAATCATTTTTTCATTCACTCATAGAAACAAAGAGACATAGAAAATAGGTGCAGGAGTAGGCCATTCGGCCCTTCGAGCCTGCACCTGCCATTCACAACATGACCATGGCTGATCATTCACAATCAGGACCACGTTCCTGCTTTCTCCCCATATCCCTTGATTCCGTTAGCCATAAATCTAACTCTCTCTTGAAAACATCCAGTGAATTGGCCTCCACTGCCTTCTGCGGCAGAGAATTCCACAGATTCACAACTTTCTGGGTGAAAAAGTTTTTTCTCATCTCTGTCCTAAATGGCCGATCCCTTATTCTTAAACTGTGACCCCTGGTTCTGGACTCCCCCAACATTGGGAACATTTATCCTGCATCCAGCCTGTCCAATCCCTTAAGAATTTTATATGTTTCTATAAGATCCCCTCTCGTCCCTCTGAATTCCAGTGAATACAAGCCCAGTCGATCCATTCTTTCAGCATAGTATAAGAAAATAACCGCAGATGCTGGTACAAATCGAAGGTATTTATTCACAAAACGCTGGAGTAACTCAGCAGGTCAGGCAGCATCTCAGGAGAGAAGGAATGTGCGACGTTTCGGGTCGAGACCCTTCTTCAGACTGATGTCAGGGGGGCGGGACAAAGGAAGGATATAGGTGGAGACAGGAAGATAGAGGGAGATCTGGGAAGGGGAGGGGAAGAGAGGGACAGAGGAACTAGGACATAGGCAGCACTGGCAAGACGCAGCGGTAGAGTTACTACCTTACAGCGTCAGAGACCCGGGTTCGATCCTGACCACGGGTGCTGCCTGTACGGAGTTTGTACATTCTCCCCGTGACCTGCGTGGGTTTTCTCCGAGATCTTCGGTTTCCTCCCACACTCCAAAGACGTAACGGGTTGTCGGCTAATTGGCTTGGTATAATTGTAAATTGCCCCCAGTGTGTGTAGGGTAGTGTTAATGTGCGGGGATCGCTGGGCGGCGCGGTCTCGGTGGGCCGGGGGGGCCTGTTTCTGCGCTGCATCCCTAAAACTGAACTAAACCGCACCAGGTCTTGGCCATTTCAAACACAGCACACAACAGCAAGCAAACGAGGCCGAGCACTTCAACTCCACCTCCCATTCCCAGTCTGACCTTTCTGTCATGGGCCTCCTCCAGTGCCATAGTGAGGCCCACCGGAAATTGGAGGAACAGCACCTCATATTTCGCCTGGGCAGTTTGCAGCCCGGTGGTATGAACATTGACTTCTCCAACTTTAGATAGTTCCTCTGTCCCTCCCTTCCCCTCCTCCTTCCCAGATCTCCCTCTATCTTCCTGTCTCCACCTATAGCCTTCCTTTGTCCCGCCCCCCTGACATCAGTCTGAAGAAGGGTCTCGACCCGAAACGTCACCCATTCCTTCTCTCCCGAGATGCTGCCTGACCTGCTGAGTTACTCCAGCACTTTGTGAATAAATACCTTCGCCTCAACGCTGGGACAAGTGGAGCCACTTTCTGGGCTGTAAATTTCTATCACTTTCAATTGCAGTAGAACTTAGTTCTCTTCTGCTCATCCAGCTTCCCCTGTTGAGTGCATCAAACACTCCCAGCGGCCTGGACCTGAGAACAAAGCTTCATCGCGCTCAGGATAGCCCTGACTTCCAGGATGCAGTGTCGTGGCGCACACATCCAGCCACCTGTCTGGCCGAGCCTAGGGGGCAGGATCTTTATTTCCAAAGGGCCTGCCCTGACTATGGGGCTGATTGAGCTGTGCAGACACAGAGACTTTTGATCGTGTTGGTCTTGGCTGGATTGGAGCTCGGGTGAAAGGAATATGTCCACAGCACCAGCCAGACCCAGACCCTCTCACGTGTTATTACAGCCCACTTCAAGCAAACATTTTCTTTCCTCCGAGCAGTAGCTTCATTGTGAGTCAGACCGCTGATTAAAAGGAAAATATCTCAACATCCCTCGTGCCTACACATCTGTGTTAACAAGGACTGAATATAACAGCAGCCAAGAATCACAAGCAGAAGTTGCAGTTGACATCCACATACTCACTGGTGCCAGTCAAGTCCGTAAACCCGCTTAGGTCAATGCGTCAAGTACAGCCTAGTGCGCCAGGATTGATTGATGCCACCCATGGCTTATTGGGCAGCACGCTCGTGTCTTGGGTTAAAAGATGGTTCGAGTCTCGCTCCAGAGACTTCAGCCCTGGGATAATAGACAATAGACAATAGGTGCAGGAGGAGGCCATTCGGCCCTTCGAGCCTGTACGCACCGCCATTCAATGTGATCATGGCTGATCATTCTCAATCAGTACCCCGTTCCTGCCTTTTCCCCATACCCCCTGACTCCACTATCCTTAAGAGCTCTATTTTAACTCTCTCTTGAATGCATTCAGAGAATTGGCCTCCACTGCCTTCTGAGGCAGAGAATTCCACAGATTCACAACTCTCTGACTGAAAAAGGTTTTTCCTCATCTCAGTTCTAAATGGCCGACCCCTTATTCTTAAACTGTGGCCCCTTGTTCTGGACTCCCCCAACATTGGGAACATGTTTCCTGCCTCCAACGTGTCCAACCCCTTTCATAATCTTATACGTTTCGATAAGATCTCCTCTCATCCTTCTAACTTCCAGTGTGTACAAGGACATTAAGGACACGCCCATTCTTCCCTTCAAAAGCCACTCCTGTTAACACTCCTGTTTGGATAAGATGATAGCCCAAGGTTCCTTCACCCATTCCTACTCTCCAGAGATGCTGCCTGTCCCGCTGAGTTACTCCTGCATTTTGTATCTATCTGCTGTGTAAACCAACACCTGCAGTTCCTCCCTACACGTTCCATCAGCCCCTTGTTGGGTTGCGATAAATGATCCAATGGTGTTATCTTCAATACCCTGAGGTCGACATTTCTCCCTCTATCATCACTAACATCGGTGATCAGGTCATTCACCCCATTAGTTGTCGTGCACGCCCGGCTGGCACGACTCCTACATTCCCGCCATGACTGCACGTGTAAAACATTTCCCTGGCGTTTTGAGATGCCCCGCAGTTGTCGGAGGTGCCAGTGGAACGTGGGGCCGACCCTCATTTGCTCGACAACTGTGCAGTTTCGAAGCAAAGTCCAGAACTTCAGTCTCTTTATCAAAACAGGAAATGTGCTTCTGACCACGGGGGATGGAGGAATGCATGGGAATATCTTAACGCGTGCCTGAGAGCCAGTGAGATCAGTGGCAGAACTGCTGATGCAGGCTAACGAAAGGTCTGAAGTATTTGTGACTGAACCAGTTGACGCATCTCAGAGCGCACTGCAGTTGATCAGTTTTTAATCCTGCCTCGCGCTGTTTAATGGCTGCTGAGATCACTCCGGCGCTGCCCACAAGTGAATGCCCATCAAGGTGGAACCTTGGCAACGAGTGCCAGCTAGCAGACGTCAGAAGGAAGCCAGATTCTCGATTGCACAATGAAATTGTATCTGAAGAAGGGTCTCGACCTGAAACGTCACCCATCCCTTCTCTCCTTCCCTCAGCCTGTCCCGCTAAGTTGCCCCAGCTTTTTGTGTCTCTCTCAATTTCACAAACGGAATTCTTTCCTAGACTACTTTCCAGACCCTTTGTAATATGGTGTCGTTGGGCACCTTTCCTCAGGTGAGGTTGTTCAGGGAGACGGGCTGCTAATTTACCATCTCCCCCCAATGTTGGGGGAGTCCAGAACAAGGGCCCACAGTTTAAGAATAAGGGGTAGGCCATTTAGAACTGAGACGAGGAAAAACTTTTTCAGTCAGAGAGTTGTGAATCTGTGGAATTCTCTGCCTCAGAAGGCAGTGGAGGCCAATTCTCTGAATGCATTCAAGAGAGAGCTGGATAGAGCTCTTAAGGATAGCGGAGTCAGGGGGTATGGGGAGAAGGCAGGAACGGGGTACTGATTGAGAATGCTCAGCCGTGATCACATTGAATGGCGGTGCTGGCTCGAACGGCCGAATGGCCTCCTCCTGCACCTATTGTCTATTGTCTATCTGGTATAGAATAGACAGTGGCAACTTAGAAGTGAGGATGAACATGGGTATCTTGCAGTGCCTGTCCACACATCACTGAAGGTAGCAGGGCAGATTGATAAGGCATACACATGCTTGTATTTATTGGCCAAGGCACAGACTACAGGAGCTGGGAGGGCTTGCCGATAGTGTACAAAACACCAGTTAGACCACAGCTGGAGCAGTGGGTGCAGTTCTAGTCACACTATGGGAAGTCAAGTCAAGTCAAGTTAATTTTATTTGTATAGCACATTTAAAAACAACCCACGTTGACCAAAGTGCTGTACATCAGTACAGCACGGTGGCACAACGGTAGACTTGCTGCCTTACAGCGAATGCAGCGCCGGAGACTCAGGTTCGATCCTGACTACGGGCGCCGTCTGTACGGAGTTTGTACGTTCTCCCCGTACCTGCGTGGGTTTTCTCCGAGATCTTCGGTTTCCTCCCACACTCCAAAGACGTGCAGGTTTGTAGGTTAATTGACTGGGTAAATGTAAAAATTGTCCCTAGTGTGTGTAGGATAGTGTTAACGTGCGGGGATTGCTGGGCGGCGCGGACTCGGTGGGCCGAAGGGCCTGTTTCCGCGCTGTATCTCTAAATCTAAAAAAAAAAATCAGTTCAGGTACTAAGAACGAACATACAATGGCACACAAACATAACAGCACATACATAAACAGTTCACAGCGCCCCCTCAGAGGGCCTCAAACGATAGGGAGTAGAAGTAGGTTTTGAGCCTGGACTTAAAGGAGTCGATGGAGGGGGCAGTTCTGATGGGGAGAGGGATGCTGTTCCACAGTCTCGGAGCTGCAACCGCAAAGGCGCGGTCACCCCTGAGCTTAAGCCTAGCCCGCGGGATAGTCAGTAGCCCCAAGTCGGCCGACCTGAGGGACCTGGAGATAGAGTGGTGGGTTAGAAGATTTTTGATATGGGGAGGGCAAGCCCGTTTAGGGCTTTGTATGTGAATAGGAGGAGCTTGAAGTTGATTCTGTACCGTACAGGGAGCCAGTGGAGAGAGGCCAGAATCGGGGTGATGTGGTCCCTTTTACGGGTACCCGTCAGGAGTCTCGCTGCGGCGTTTTGGACCAATTGCAGGCGGGACAGGGATGATTGGCTGATCCCAGTGTATAGGGAGTTGCAGTAGTCTAGGCGGGAGGAGATGAATGCGTGAATGATTTTTTCAATGTCGTCAAATTGAGACCCTTGCATTAGAGGGTATATATAAGAAAATAACTGCAGATGCTGGTACAAATCGAAGGTATTTATTCACAAAATGCTGGAGTAACTCAGCGGGTCAGGCAGCATCTCAGGAGAGAAGGAATGGGTGACGTTTCGGGTCGAGACCCTTCTTCAGACTGATGTCGGGGGGCGGGACAAAGGAAGGATATAGGTGGAGACAGGAAGATAGAGGGAGATCTGGGAAGGAGGAGGGGAAGAGAGGGACAGAAGAACTATCTAAAGTTGGAGAAGTCGATGTTCATACCGCTGGGCTGCAAGCTGCCGGAGAGCATACATGGAAGGATATGACAATGTTGCCTGGGCTGGAGAATTATAGTTACAAGGAGAGGCTGGAGGTTTTTTTTACTGGAAACAAAGATGACTGGGCGAAGATTTAATTGAGGTTTATAAACTTGAGAGGCTTTGAAAGGGTAAAACGAAAGGACCAGACAAGGGCAAATGGGATGAGGCATCTTGGTCAGCATGGACGGATTGGGCTAAAGGGTTTGTTTACGTGACTCTGACTCTGACTTTGTTACTCTGACTCTATAATCTATTTCCCTAAGCAGAGAGGACAACTCTCTTGGGAGCCTGGGGATGGGGAAGGGGGGCTTGGATTTAAAGTGACATAAAGTGACACTCCTCCTCACTCACCACATTCAAAACATCACTGAAGTCTCACCTGTTCAGTACTGCCTTCAACCACTGAAGGTCACCTCACCTTCTGTCTCCTTTCTCTGTTCGTTTACTTCTTTATCTATTTATTCACTTCCCTATGTTCTTTAAATCCCTGTAAAGCGTCTTTGAGTGTATGAAAAGCGCTATATAAATGTAATGCTTATTATTATTATTATAAGGAATAGGAGTAGCCATTCGGCCCATTGAGTCTACTCCGCCATTTAATCATGGCTGATCCATCTCTCCCTCCTAACCCCATTCTCCTGCCTTCTCCCCATCACCCCTGACACCCGCACTCATCAAGAATCTATCTATCTCTGCCTCAAAAATATCCACTGACTTGGCCTCCACAGCCTTCTGTGGCAAAGAATCCCACAGATTCACCACCCTCTGGCTAAAGAAATTCCTCCTCATCTCCTTCCTAAAAGAACTTCCAATGTGGAAGCATTAGAGGGGAGTTGAGGGAATTGAGGCAGGGAATTGGAACTCACTGCCTGAAGAGGTGATATAGGCAGGAAACCTCACCACATTCGAAAAATACCCAAGTGAACACTTTATTTGCTGTTTCAAGGTGAGTGAGGAAAGTGGGATTAGGCTGGATAGTTGGCATGGCACCAAAGGGAGAATTCTTCCATCCTGCACCATAATTGCCCTTGGCTACATGATTCGTTTGGGGGAAAATCACTAGCGCCTTGTTGAAAATTGATTTTAAAGTCCCGATATTTGAGTTGTGGAAATGAGGTAAACTTAAATCATTGTATAGAGCTTGAGAAGATTTAGAGAATTGTGAGGAACTTGGCAAGATGTTCCTCCAGGTGACCTTGTCAAAGCCCGGTCAGAATCCTCCACGTACCTTCCGGTCTGCACTGCCCATTCATGGCCAGTTCTATCCCAGTGATTTTAACATCAAATCATAGCTTTTATCTAAATTTAGAGTCATAGAATCATCCAGCTTGGAAGCAGGCAGCTTGGCCCAGATGGTTCATGCTGACCAAGATGCCCCATCTACTCTAGTCCTATTTGCCCACGTTTGGCCCATATACTGTACAAACATTTCCTATCCATGTACCTGTCCAAGTGTATTTTAAATGTTGGATAGAACCTGACTCACCTACCTCCTAAGGCAGCTCGTTCCATACACCCACCACCCTCTGTGAAAAACAAATGTTGTGTTTGACAGCACTGGGCGTTTAGAAGGTAGAGGCTGGACCTCATTGAAACTTACAGAATAATGCAAGGCATAGATTGACTGGATGTGGAAAGGATGTTTCCACTGGTGGGAGAGTCCAGGAGCAGAGGTCAGAGCCTCAGATTTAAAGGGCTCTCTTTTAGAAAGGAGGTGAGGAGGAACTTCTTTAGTCAGAGGGTGGTGAATCTGTGGAACTCACTGCCACAGAGGGCTGTGGAGGCCAAGTCAGTGGATATTTTTACAGCAGAGATAGACAAATTCTTGATTTATGGGGAGAAAAATGGGATTAGGAGGCAGAGATCAGCCATGATTAAATGGCGGAGTGGACTCGACGGGCCGAATGGCCTAATTCTACTCCTAAAACTTGTGAATTTGTGTGCACGTTTAGATTGTAAATTCTGTCACGGATCTAATGCTGAAGCTTTCTTTTTGTAAGAAGTACCTCACACACGAGGGCCACTCGACGGAAGCCTGTATGCCAAAGTGAAGAAGAGGAGTCCAAGCATTGGCACAGCCAACGGAAGCCCATTGAGCGTCACGCCCGTTCACTGCGGCCACACCTTGTCTGTCAGCACGGATTCAGGCCACTCCACTGCTTCGGTTAAGACAGAAGACCACAGCGCGAGCACGAAGCAGGCTCCCTCGCAGGTGGAGAAGGAGCAGCTGGACCAGCTGCTCAGCGGCTTTGGCGTGGGCGCGGCGAAGAGCGCGCACAACGCGCTCTCCCAGCCAGGGGCGGCCTCCCAGGGCCGCCCCAACGGCCGGCCGGGCTCCAACGAGCGGGAGACGGACATCCTGGACGACGAGGTGGTGTGCGAGATGAACCGCTTCGCCACTCTGCCGAGAAACATCCACCACGCCGGCCACCCGTACAACTTCAAGGCCAGCCATCACTCGTCAGAGCACAGGCCGCCTGCTTACGGCCACAGTCCCGAAGGAATACGGAACGATGTCTACTACAGGCCCGACATGACGCTGGAGAGAAGGCGGCCCACGTTTGAGAGGAACATGGGTCCAATGGGTGACATTGGGATGGAGGGCATGATGCACGATCCCTACGAGCATGTGAAAGGCGTTGAACCCATGCAGCACCAGGCGGCCATGTTGGACAGGGTGAACTATCAACGTCCACGCAATGACGTCCTCCAAGCCTACGCGCCGGTGTGTCACCAGTATCCTTGTGCAGAGAGAATGCCTCCTGGCCTGATCCATCGAATTAGACAGAGGGACGATGCCCAGAGAGAGCACGACATGAAGGCCAATAGACACCGGCTAATTGATTACCACCAGCTGGAAGGACTGCTGGATGGACAGCATGTGCAATTTCTTGAGCGCGGCCCACCAGAGATCATGTCCCATAACTGTGGCTGTCGTGATTGTTCCTTGAAAATGTCAGAGGAAGAGGTGGAGAGGTCCGCAGCGGCCTTCAATGCCATTAAATTGGACCATGATGCCTTGTACCAGCACTCTTGCCCGCCTGACCTCGACATGTGGCAGCATGATCACCTGAAGCCACATTTGCTCAACCATCCGATCAGGAATGGGCAAGCCCCCCAAACGGTTCCCCTGCTGATGCCCGCACACCCCTACAGCCAGTACCCGAGGGTGCTCGGATGCCCGTCCTTTGGTTATAGCCATGCCCATGCAAATATGCCAATGCCCACCCCGTTGGTGCACACCTACTCCAGCCCGCTTTCACCAGTGTCCCATGGGCAGCTTCAGAGAAGCATGGAAGGGTCTCCTGAATCACACGCCCCTTACGGGAGGTTCCCTGAGCTGAAGTACAGCCCAGACTACCAGCAGCATCTGCACTGCAGTTGTCCATACGACCATTACCAGGAGCAGCACTACCCAGATAGTCCACTCATGTCACCTCCTGCGCTGGGGCCGTGTAGTCTGAGCCCACAAGGGCCTGCTTCTGTGTCGCCAGTGAGCCCGACTGTGACCCGGGTCTTGTCCAGGAACCCAAGTGCTTGCGATCGAGCAGCGAGAATAACCGATGACGATCTACAAAGCCCGGAAGCCGTTTTCTCACACCAACCACCTGGTAAGTCAAGCTCCTCGCGAATTGTGTCCTTTTCCTGATTGTCACGGGTCATGGTTTAATTAGAGGTGCTTCTTCCAGGCAGAGAGTTGTGAATCTGTGGAATTTTATCGAAACGTATAAGATTATTAAGGGGTTGGACACGTTAAAGGCAGGAAACATGTTCCCAATGTTGGGGGAGTCCAGAACAAGGGGCCACAGTTTAAGAATAAGGGGTAGGCCATTTAGAATGGAGATGAGGAAAAACTTTTTCAGTCAGAGAGTTGTGAATATGTGGAATTCTCTGCCTCAGAAGGCAGTGGAGGCCAATTCTCTGAATGCATTCAAGAGAGAGCTAGATAGAGCCCTTAAGGATAGCGGAGTCAGGGGGTATGGGGAGAAGGCAGGAACGGGGTACTGATTGAGAATGATCATCCATGCTCACATTGAATGGCGGTGCTGGCTCGAAGGGCCGAATGGCCTCCTCCTGCACCTATTGTCTATCTCGAGAGCGCCTGACTATCAAACCGACTCTTAAGTCAACCAGGAATTTCCTTCAAATAATGCTTAAGATTAGAATAATTGTGGACGTACTTCGTCTTCGGCTTGTACTCGCTGGAATTTAGAAGATTATGGGGGGATCTTATAGAAACTTACAAAATTCTTAAGGGGTTGGACAGGCTAGATGCAGGAAGATTGTTCCCGATGTTGGGGAAGTCCAGAACAAGGGGTCACAGTTTAAGGATAAGGGGGAAGTCTTTTAGGACCGAGATGAGAACGTTTTTTTTCACACAGAGAGTGGTGAATCTGTGGAATTATCTGCCACAGAAGGTAGTTGAGGCCAGTTCATTGGCTATATTTAAGAGGGAGTTAGATGTGGCCCTTGTGGCTAAAGGGATCAGGCGGGTATGGAGAGAAGGCAGGTGCGGGATACTGAGTTGGATGATCAGCCATGATCATATTGAATGGCGGTGAAGGGCCGAATGGCCTACTCCTGCACCTATTTTCTATGTTCTATGGACCTACTTTCACTGTTGACTGATTGGGTGAAAATATAACTGTGAGGTTCACCAAGAATGTTCCACTAAAGGAATATAAGAGCAATCATGTTCAACCATGTATCGAAAGGTGAATCCATTTTGTATGCCAGCAATGTGCTTTTCTTGGTAATCTCACCTCTGCTCCTGCCCTCCGCAGATTCCTCAATCCTTCTATCTTCTGGAAGCCATCCCCATGCCTCTTCAATCTTTTTATACAGTACTCCAGCAGGTATCCCTGTTGGCATCCTCTTCTAATCTATCACCTGCTCCATTTGTCCTCCTGACGACTGCTTAGTGGAAATACATTTTCAAATGTTGAGCAGGAGTGGCCGAAAAATCAATTTGAAATGTCTTTGTCACTAATTGGTGTCCACATGGTTCCTCAAAACCAAGCTATGTGAGCGATCAACTTTTACAAGCCTCCCTGATGATCCAAACCTTGTCATCTAATCCCAAAGAGGAAGCCTTTCCTTCATCTGCTCTCAGATGTCAAATTCCAGATGCTTCAGTTAATGAGTTCTATCCGTGTGATGGGGTACATGGAGATTTGCTCTTTGCCTGCTGCATGTTTTTTGCTCAGGCATTTCTCTCGGTGCATAAAGCATGGAGAGTTTGCACAATGTCGGAATGCTCCCAGGACAAAATAAGATTTTAATGCTATTCGGACTTTCGAGTTACTTTCACCCTTTCTCGGCCAATTTTCTGCTGAAAGCCCTCAGTGGACATTGCAACTCCCTGCTGTGATGGTGGGATTGATTAAAACAATTCAACAAAGCGATATCAGAAGCCATAGAACAATTATATTCTGCTCCTCTCCCTGACCACTGCTGAATAAATGGCAAAAGCACAGACGATAAGCTGCAACCTGCTTTAATTTAAGCCACTCCTATTTAAAGACCTTACCCAAGCACAGTTGAGGCTTATGGACTGAAGCTTTAACAAACTTATAGACAATAGACAATAGGTGCAGGAGGAGGCCATTCGGCCCTTCGTGCCAGCACCGCCATTCAATGTGATCATGGCTGATCATTCTCAATCAGTACCCCGTTCCTGCCTTCTCCCCATACCCCCTGACTCCGCTATCCCTAAGAGCTCTATCTAGCTCTCTCTTGAATGCATTCAGAGAATTGGCCTCCACTGCCCTCTGAGGCAGAGAATTCCACAGATTCACAACTCTCTGACTGAAGAATTTTTCCTCATCTCAGTTCTAAATGGCCTACCCCTTATTCTTAAACTGTGGCCCCTTGTTCTGGACTCCCCCAACATTGGGAACATGTTTCCTGCCTCTAACGTGTCCAACCCCTTAATAATCTTATACGTTTCGATAAGATCTCCTCTCATCCTTCTAAATTCCAGTGTATACAAGCCTAGTCGCTCCAGTCTTTCAACATAGACTTCATCTATATCTTGGTAAAAATCTTGTGCGGGGGCACATTTCCTATTTCCAAACCCCATGTTTCCTGTTCTCTTTAGTTTTGCTCTCTCAACAGTCTCCATTCATTTTTGCAGGGCTGTAATTGTGGATTCTGCCCACCAGGTGGCTCCATTGAGCAACTTTCTCCCAAATGGTGTGCAAGTCATGGGTAAAATTCCTGGCAGTGCCCCTCAATGACCATCATATGTCACCGCACGAAGATCGCTCCCAATAGTTGGGATTCTTTTGGGTACAATTATTGGGAACATGGGAACGAGAGTAGGCCGTTCAGCCCCTTTGAGCCTGTTCTACTATTCACCAAGATCAAGGCCGATCTCTGACCCATGTGGTAGCTCAATACCTCTTTGTGTGACAAAAATCTATTTATTAAGAATAAGGGGTAGGCCATTTAGAACTGAGATGAGGAAAAACTTTTTCAGTCAGAGAGTTGTGAATCTGTGGAATTCTCTGCCTCTGTCCAGAACAAGGGGTCACAGTTTAAGGATAAGGGGGAAGTCTTTTAGGACCGAGATGAGAAAGTTTTTTTTCACACAGAGAGTGGTGAATCTGTGGAATTCTCTGCCACAGAAGGTAGTTGAGGCCAGTTCATTGGCTATATTTAAGAGGGAGTTAGATGTGGCCCTTGTGGCTAAAGGGATCAGGGGGTATGGAGAGAAGGCAGGTACGGGATACTGAGTTGGATGATCAGCCATGATCATATTGAATGGCGGTGCATGCTCGAAGGGCCGAATGGCCTACTCCTGCACCTATTTTCTATGTTTTCTATGTTTCTATGTTTCAGAAGGCAGTGGAGGCCAATTCTCTGAATGCATTCAAGAGAGAGCTAGATAGAGCTCTTAAGGATAGCGGAGTCAGGGGGTATGGGGAGAGGGCAGGAACGGGGTACTGATTGAGAATGATCAGCCATGAACACATTGACTGGCGGTGCTGACTCGAAGGGCCGAATCATATCATATCATATCATATATATACAGCGCGGAAACAGGCCTTTTCGGCCCACCAAGTCCGCGCCGCCCAGCGATCCCCGCACATTAACACTATCCTACACCCACTAGGGACAATTTTTTACATTTACCCAGTCAATTAACCTACATACCTGTACGTCTTTGAATGGCCTCCTCCTGCACCTATTGTCTATTGTCTAAAGAGGTTGCAAGCTTATCCCCTGTGCAGAGGATTCTAAACTAGAGTCCCCCACACCATGTCCCCCACACCATGTCCCCCACACCATGTCCCCCACACCATGTCCCCCACACCATGTCTCCCTTTGTTCTCCCACCGTCCCTCACGGCAGTTACCCCCCACGCTGGGTCCTCCGTTGGGATCCATGGGAGACTTGGTAGTTTGGACTCAGAAATGGCTCACCAGTAGAGGATGGTCGTGATGGAAGGGTGTTACTCTGGCCGGATATCTGTGCCCTGTGGTGGGGTGCTGGGATCTCTGTTGTCTGTTATATACTTAAACGACTTGGACATTAATGTAGATGGGTTGAAGGCCGATGGGAGACCTGGTAGAAGTTTATAAAAATTAACAGACGCATCGATAGTGTGGACAGTCGGAACATTTTTTCCCCGCATGGAAATGTCAAAGACCAGTGGACATAACTTTAAGCTGAAGGGGGCAAAGTTTAAAGGAGAAGTGCGGGGCAGGTTTTCTTACACAGAGAGTGGTGGGTGACTGGAACGCGCTGCCAGGGGATGGTGGTGGAGGCAGATACGATAGTGGCGTTTAAGAAACCTTTCGATAGGCACATGAATACGCAGGGAATGAAGGAATATGGATCATGTGCAGGCAGAAGGAATTAAGTTGGCATCATGTTCGGTACAGACATTGTGGGCCGAAGGGCCTGTTCCTGTGCTGCTCTGTGCAATGTGCCGGAAGGAACTGCAGATGCTGGTTTAAGTCGAAGGTAGACACACAATGCTGGAGTAACTCAGTGGGACAGGCAGCATCTCTGGAGAGAAGGAATGGGCGACGTGTCGGATCGAGATTGAAGAAGGGCCTCGACTTGAAACGTCACCCATTCCTTCTCTCCAGAGATGCTGCCTGTCCTGCTGAGTTACTCCAGCCTTTTGTGTCTACCTGCACTGTTGTATGGCCTGGAACGTGGCAACTTCAACAGCCTGACCGCGGGAGAAGACGGCAGGGGAAGAGAAAATACATTGTGGCCTTCCATCACAGTGAGGAGGTGACTGGAGGAGACTCACTGTGATGGATGTTTCTTTTTGTTTGATTGTGTGTGTTATTGCTCACTGCACATATAAACTTGACTTGACTTGACTTGATAGCATTTTAAAGGGAAACCATTAAGCACATGTTCCCTTCATTCTTCTGTTAGAAGTCCAAGTCAACACTGATCAAATAGCCCGGGGAAAACAAACGTTGGTACAAGGTGTTCCTGGAGAACATCGAAACCCTGAGGTTCCAAGGCGACACCACTGTGAAGGAACGGTGGTCTGCAGCTCTCTGCCCAACATGACTGAAGCATCGACTCCTGGATCCACAGGCAGCTCTAGGCCGGATACTGAAAGGTACATTCCTCTGTGGCAACATATGTAGAAACCTCCGTGAGCAGTGGCCTTCCCATGCTTGCCATTCTCCTGCCTGCGCTCATCTCAAGCAAGTTCCCAAAGGGGAGTCCTGATCAAAGAAGCCCAACGCAGTGTAAGATCTTACTTTTGTAAACGATAGAACACCCCCTCCGACTCCCCCCAAAATGTTTTGATATGCATTAAGGTCATTAAGTGATAGGAGCAGAATTAGGCCATTCGGCTCATCAAGTCTACTCCGCCATTCAATCATGGCTGATCCATCTCTCCCTCCTAACCCCATTCTCCTGCCTTCTCCCCATAACCCCTGACACCCGCACTAATCAAGAATCTATCTATCTCTGCCTTAAAAATGTCCACTGACTTGGCCTCCACAGCCGACTGTGGCAACGAATTCCACAGATTCACCACCCTCTGACTGAAGAAATTCCTCCTCGTCTCCTTCCTCAAGGAACATCCTTTCATTCTGAGGCCGTGACCTCTAGTCCTAGACTCTCCCACTGGTGGAAACATCCCCTCCACATCCACTCTATCCAAGCCTTTCACTATTCAGTATGTTTCAATGAGCCCCCCCCCACTTCTAAACTCCAGTGTGTACAGGCCCAGTACCATCAAACGCCCACCATATGTTATATCACATGTACTTACTGAATGTCAGAACTATAGAACTGCACGGTGGCGCAGCGGTAGAGTTGCTGCCTTACAGCGAATGCAGCGCCGGAGACTCAGGTTTGATCCTGACTACGGGCGCCGTCTGTACGGAGTTTGTACGTTCTCCCCGTGACCTGCGTGGGTTTTCTCCGAGATCTTCGGTTTCCACCCACGCTCCAAAGACGTGCAGGTATGTAGGTTAATTGGCTGGGCAAATGTAAAAATTGTCCCCAGTGTGTGTAGGATAGTGTTAATGTGCGGGGATCGCTGGGCGGCGCGGACCCGGTGGGCCGAAGGGCCTGTTTCCGCGCTGTATCTCTAAATCTAAAATCTAAATCTAAAATTTTAATGGCTGCAAATATCTCTGGCAAACTGTGTGCAGTTTTGGTCTCCAAATTTGAGGAAGGATATTCTTGCTATTGAGGGCGTGCAGCGTAGGTTTACTTGGTTAATTCCCGGAATGGCTGGACTGTCATATGTTGAAAGACTGGAGCGACCAGGCTTGTTTACACTGGAATTTAGAAGGATGAGAGGAGATCTTATCGAAACGTATAAGATTATTAAGGGGTTGGACACGTTAGAGGCAGGAAACATGTTCCCAATGTTGGGGGAGTCCAGAACAAGGGGCCACAGTTTAAGAATAAGGGGTAGGCCATTTAGAACTGAGATAAGGAAAAACTTTTTCAGTCAGAGAGTTGTGAATCTGTGGAATTCTCTGCCTCAGAAGGCAGTGGAGATTGTTCGCCCTTTGAAATTAGTTCGATTTTATTCGCCAATAATAAAATAAGTAAGAAAACCTATAGTGAAAACCTTATAATAGATAGTGGAATACGTATTTGGAAACAAATAAAGAAAACATTAAAATTGGAATGTATACCACTAGCTCTTACTATTGTAAATAACATCACATTTAAACCTTCAATGATAGATAAAGGTTTTTTACAATGGAAAAACTGTGGAATTAATAAGATGGGAGATCTCTATAGGGAAAAATTTTTCCTTTCATTTCAAGAATTACAACAAATTTATGGATTACATTCAAAAGATTACTTTAGATATTTACAAATTAGAGATTATGTAAAAGCAAATACACATGAAATTAGAAATAGAAAGACAGAGATTTTAGATGAATGTTTGAATAAACACCCAAATACAGAAAAATTGATATCATATATTTATAATATTCTACTGGAAAACGACGCTCCAAGTACAGAAATATATAGACAATCATGGGAAAATGAATTAGGTCAAATTATTAGACCTGATATATGGGATGAAAGTTTACAACACATACATCACTGTTCGCTAAATGCTAGACACTCTCTTATACAATTTAAAATATTACATAGACTACATTATTCAAAAGCTAAATTACATAATATTTTTCCAAATATATCTGCCATTTGTGACAAATGTCAGCAATTGGAAGCTAATTTAACGCACACATTCACAAACTGTGAAAAAATCACTAAATTCTGGACAGAAATATTTAAAATAATTTCGAATGTTGTTAATAGGAAGCTGATCCCTGACTCAAACTTAATAATACTGGGAATATTAGAAACAGATCAATTATTAACAACGAATCAAAGAATTTTTATTGATTATAGTTTAATAATTGGGAAAAAATTAATACTGAAATTCTGGAAAGGTCCTACATCCCCCACAATTAAAATGTGGATTACAGGAATGTCGGAGACACTTCATCTGGAAAGATTGAGACTTGTACTAGTGGACAGGTTGAATCTTTTCAGAGGAATATGGTCTCCATTTATTGTATATTTAAAGGGTCAAAATGGCTTGGTTCGAGGACTTGACCGTGGCCTGAATAATGGAATGGAGGAAGAATTATGAATAATAAATTATGGATATATCTCCAATGATAGATAACTTTTTTAATGCTCCATTCATTTCTCCAATTTGGATCTCTTATTTTTATTTTATTTTTCTCTATCTTTTCCTCTCTTAAAAAAAAAAAAAAGTATAGAAATATGTAGGACATAATTGTTAATATTAATAATATCACGAATGTATGTAATAAGTAAATTTTATTAATATGTATTTATGTTTAATAAAAATATTTATAAAAAAATAAATTTCAAAAAAGCCATTTAAACACCAAAAAAAAAAAAAAAAAAAAAAAAAAAGAAGGCAGTGGAGGCCAATTCTCTGAATGCATTCAAGAGAGAGCTAGATAGAGCTCTTAAGGATAGCGGAGTCAGGGGGTATGGGGAGAAGGCAGGAACGGGGTACTGATTGAGAATGATCAGCCATGATCGCATTGAATGGCGGTGCTGGCTCGAAGGGCCGAATGGCCTCCTCCTGCACCTATTGTCTATTGTCTATTTAGAAACTTTGAAAAATGTTTAATAACCTAAAAAAAGAATTATCAAGCTATTACACTTTTCAGTCTGATGAGTCTGAAGATGCTCTTGACCCAAACCATTCCCTCCACAGATGCAGCCTGACCCGCTGAGATACTCCAGCATTTTGTGTTTTGCTATTACATTTTCCATCTATTGAAGAACTAATCACATTTTAAAAAGAATCAAAAGCACATTTTTAAAAAATGGAAATCAACTCGAAAACAGTTAAATAGATTTCAATTAACTCACCTAATATGAAACACTTGTAAATTTCCTGAAACTTAACTTACAATTGTCCCTTACAAAAGTCCTGGGATGGCAGGACTTGCATATGAGGAAAGACTGGATAGACTGGGCTTGTACTCGCTGGAATTTAGAAGACTGAGGGGGGATCTTATAGAAACATATAAAATTCTTAAGGGGTTGGAGAGGCTAGATGCGGGAAGATTGTTCCCGATGTTGGGGGAGTCCAGAACCAGGGGTCACAACTTAAGGATAAGGGGGAAGTCTTTTAGGACCGAGATGAGAAAACATTTCTTCACACAGAGAGTGGTGAGTCTGTGGAATTCTCTGCCACAGAAGGTAGTTGAGGCCAGTTCATTGGCTATATTTAAGAGGGAGTTAGATGTGGCCCTTGTGGCTAAAGGGATCAGGGGGTATGGAGAGAAGGCAGGTACAGGCTACTGAGCTGGATGATCAGCCATGATCATATTGAATGGCGGTGCAGGCTCGAAGGGCCGAATGGCCTACTCCACCTATTTTCTATGTTTCTATGTTGAAGCGAATAGATTTTGCTGAGCCTGCTTTCGGTCTAACCTGGGCAGATTTCCCGGTATTTTGGTCAGGAAATTACTGCTGTTGGCACTCCATAGTTTTATTCTATGGAGTCCAACATCAGGATGACAGTGGCAAGAAGCTCTCGTCTGTACAGCCATTTGAAGCGATCTGGATGGTTAATCTGTGGTCCACTCTGCAGAAAGTACTGTCGTTGTGCTCCACAGATTTAATGTTGGCTAGAATGCGTTTGTGATGAATGCCTCCCAAACAAGTCATTCTGTTTATGCAGCAACATGTATATGCATTGGTTGACATTTCGGGTCGAGACCCTTCTTCAGACTGTCCGAAGAAGGGTCTCGACCTGAAACATCACCCGTACATTCTCTCCAGAGATGCTGCCTCAGATACTCCAGCATTTTGTGTCTATCTTCAGTGTAAACCAGCATCTGCAGTTCTTTCCTGCCCTTTATACATTGCTTTCTCGTTTGAAATAGAGAGGTAACAAAATGGGCAAAATGCCCCGGAAATACCAGAAATAGAGAGGTAACAAAATGGGCAAAATGCCCCGGAAATACCAAATTACATCGGACAATGCCTTTGGATCATTTAAACTTCCCAGAAAGTTCAGAAAGAGTTTTGGAGGTGGTTTGTAAAGCAATGCCTGGGGGACATTTCAAGGGTCCAGGTGGAAAGTATTAAATAACCTGAATAAAAGGAGATAAAACATCTGACACTAATTTTGCTTCCCAGTTATAATAAATACATATCCTGCTCAAGGTGGGGTGTGGTAGTTCTGGGAATAACAGGCGGATCATTGTGTCTCTGTGATACTGAGAAATGTCGAGGGACAAAAGGACAGTGGAGTGTGCTTCCACATGTTCCTGAAGGTCTGAAGAAGGGTCTCGACCCAGAAACGTCACCCATTCCTTCTCTCCTGAGATGCTGCCTGACCTGCTGAGTTACTCCAGCATTTTGTGAATAAATACCTTCGATTTGTACCAGCATCTGCAGTTAGTTTCTTATGTTCCTGAAGGTGGCAGGACAGGTGAGACAGAAGATGGATGTGTAAATTAAGGTCAACGATCTCACTGGATGAACAGTTGAACTGCCATAACTTACAGAGCGCCAGAAAGTGGGAAAACCTCATTAGTTCTTGTGTTGGCTAGCGTAGAAATAATAGGCCGAATGGCCTCCCCCTGCACCATAGATCTCTAAGATTGATCACTTCTATGATCCCACTGCATTCCGCTGGCATGCTGGGCTCTTGGTCAGAAGACTGTGAGTTCGAATCCCACTTTAGACATTCGAGAACATAAATGCAGACTGACACTCCAGTGGAGTTCTGAGGGTGTCCTTCACTGTTGGAGGCCCTGTATATTCTCTCTGGTGGATGCCATTTTGAAAGAGAATTGGTGAGCTTTCCCCAGTCTCCTGGGCCGACGTCTATCCCTCAAACCACACCACTCAAAGGTTCTGGTCATTACTGCGTTCCTGCTGGTGCGAAGGAAGTGGCTGCTGGGATTCAGTTTCGGGAAACAGTGAGTTGGGATGGACAATCTTTGGCACTCCTTAGATAGACACAAAATGCTGGAGTAACTCAGCGGGACAGGCAGCATCTCCCGGGGAGAAGGATGGGTGACGTTTCGGGTCGAGGCCCTTCTTTGGCAGTCCTTGCGTGTTCGAACAGCCGAGCGACCTGCAGGTGATGGGGGGGGGGGGGGGGGGGGGGGGGGTAGCACAGAACTGGTTCATTGCACTCTTTGCCCGTTCTTTGCCTATTCCGTGGGCACCTTTGAAATTGAGGACATGGAATTTCCAGATGGACAATGGCCTTCAAGTCCTCAAGACGGCAACGCCCAGCGTTCTTTATCAAGGGCTCACGGAGCGATGATGATAGAAACATAGAAACATAGAAAATAGGTGCAGGAGTAGGCCATTCGGCCCTTCGAGCCTGTACGCACCGCCATTCAATATGATCATGGCTGATCATCCAGCTCAGTATCCTGTACCTGCCTTCTCTCCATACTCCCTGATCCCTTTAGCCACAAGGGCCACATCTAACTCCCTCTTAAATATAGCCAATGAACTGGCCTCAACTACCTTCTGTGGCAGAGAATTCCACAGACTCACCACTCTCTGTGTGAAGAAATGTTTTCTCATCTCGGTCCTAAAAGACTTCCCCCTTATCCTTAAGCTGTGACCCCTGGTTCTGGACTCCCCCAACATCGGGAACAATCTTCAAGTCACAAGACTTAGCACAATCAAGTTGATAGAAAATGTTGGCTCCCTCTTATCCCACAGCTGCTTCTGTTCAGCTAAGGATGGATCACACATCTGGCTGATGGGAGTGCTCTCGTCGGATAACTGTTACAACACGAGTTTGGCACTCGTGCAGTCATTGGAGACACTGACTGCAACCATTTATAGGGCTGTTTGTCTCTTGATCGTATATCAGCACCACTGTCCTAAATACTTCAACTGCGTGGGGCTCTGAGAATTCTTCTCATTTTACATGACTGCACGATTCTCCCTCCCCCCCCCCCCCCCCCCCCACCCCATCCCAACCCAGAACATTTTATCATCTTCAAGTTATGTTGGCCTCCCTCTCTCTCTCTCGAGTCTCCAACTCAGACGAGCTTCCTATTGAGACTGAGTATTGTCCCTGCGCACAAGGAACACTGATCTGACAATGGTGCAGCAAATAGCTCCCTGGTACAGGTTGAATCAAAAGTATCAAGGGCAAAGAACAGCTGGCAGAACAAAGGAACTGCCAATGCTGTTTTACAAAACAGAGTGCTGGAGTAACTCAGCGAGTCAGGCAGCATCTCTGGAGAACATGGATAGGTGTTGATTTATTCACAAAATGCTGGAGTAACTCAGCAGGTCAGGCAGCATCTCGGGAGAGAAGGAATGGGTGACGTTTCGGGTCGAGACCCTTCTTCAGACGGTTGCCTGAAGTTGTCTCCTTAAGTCTCCTTGAGGGCGTGCAGCATAGGTTTACTAGGTTAATTCCCGGAATGGCGGGACTGTCATATGTTGAAAGACTGGAGCGACTAGGCTTGTATACACTTGAATTTAGAAGGATGAGAGGGGATCTTATCGAAACGTATAAGATTATTCAGGGGTTGGACACGTTAGAGGCAGGAAACATGTTCCCAATGTTGGGGGAGTCCAGAACAAGGGGCCACAGTTTAAGAATAAGGGGTAGGCCATTTAGAACAGAGATGAGGAAAAACCTTTTTATGACAATAGACAATAGACAATAGGTGCAGGAGGAGGCCATTCAGCCCTTCGAGCCAGCACTGCCATTCAATGCGATCATGGCTGATCACTCTCAATCAGTACCCCCGTTCCTGCCTTCTCCCCATACCCCCTCACTCCGCTATCCTTAAGAGCTCTATCCAGCTCTCTCTTGAAAGCATCCAACGAACTGGCCTCCACTGCCTTCTGAGGCAGAGAATTCCACACCTTCACCACTCTCTGACTGAAAAAGTTCTTCCTCATCTCCGTTCTAAATGGCCTACCCCTTATTCTTAAACTGTGGCCCCTTGTTCTGGACTCCCCCAACATTGGGAACATGTTTCTTGCCTCTAATGTATCCAATCCTCTAATTATCTTATATGTTTCAATACGATCCCCCCTCATCCTTCTAAATTCCAGTGTATACAAGCCTAATTGCTCCAGCCTTTCAACATACGACAGTCCCGCCATTCCGGGAATTAACCTAGTGAACCTACGCTGCACGCCCTCAATAGCAAGAATATCCTTCCTCAAATTTGGAGACCAAAACTGCAGTACTCCAGGTGCGGTCTCACCAGGGCCCGGTACAACTGTAGAAGGACCTCTTTGCTCCTATACTCAACTCCTCTTGTTACGAAGGCCAACATTCCATTTGCTTTCTTCACTGCCTGCTGTACCTGCATGCTTCCTTTCAGTGACTGATGCACTAGGACACCCAGATCTCGTTGAACATCCCCTCTTCCTAACTTGACACCATTCAGATAATAATCTGCCTTTCTATTCTTACTTCCAAAGTGAATAACCTCACACTTATCTACATTAAACTGCATCTGCCATGTATCCGCCCACTCACACAACCTGTCCAAGTCACCCTGCAGCCTTATTGCATCTTCCTCACAATTCACACTACCCCCCAGCTTAGTATCATCTGCAAATTTGCTAATGGTACTTTTAATCCCTTCATCTAAGTCATTAATGTATATTGTAAATAGCTGGGGTCCCAGCACCGAACCTTGCGGTACCCCACTGGTCACTGCCTGCCATTCCGAAAGGGACCCATTTATCCCCACTCTTTGCTTTCTGTCTGTCAACCAATTTTTAGTCAGAGAGTTGTGAATCTGTGGAATTCTCTGCCTCAGAGGGCAATGGAGGCCAATTCTCTGAATGCATTCAAGAGAGAGCTAGATAGAGCTCTTAAGGATAGCGGAGTCAGGGGGTATGGGGAGAAAGCAGGAACGGGGTACTGATTGAGAATGATCAGCCATGATCACATTGAATGGCGGTGCTGGCTCGAAGGGCCGAATGGCCTACTCCTGCACCTGTTGTCTATTGTCTATAATGACTGCATTTATTCAGCACGTCTAGTGGAGTCAAATGTCCCCAGTTACTTCCCTGGAACAATTACAGAAACAAAATTTGACACCAAGCCACATCGGGAGATATGAGTCCCAATGACCAAAATCTTGGACAAAGAGGGAGAGAGAGAGAGAGAGAGAGAGAGAAAAAAAGGTGGGATTTCAGAGCTCACGGCCCAGACAGCTGAAGTCTCAGCCCCCAACAATCGAGTGATTAAAGTTGAAGATGTTGGAATTGAAAGAACGCATAAATCTGAGGTTTGGTTGTAAAGCTGAAGGAAATTGCAGGATTGGCAAGACCCAAGAGGGATTTGAGAACAAGAATTCACAATCCTTAACCCTAACTCAAAAGAAGTATGTTCCAGCATACATTCTCTTAAGTAATTTACCTCTCACAATAGTTCCCAGGGTGATGTGGACAGTTCCAGCCACCCTTCAGTGCTTGCATGGATTCGCCGTTCACTAACCTATCCCTGTCCCTTTCGTCCTTCACCTCCCACTCCCCCCCTCCACTGACAATGCCGCTCATTACACGGACACACGGGGACGTTTGTGTGTGTGACGCTCTTCACCCCACTGCCCATTTCATTGTCCACGGTACCGATGGTCCACAGGTGAACACAATTCAACTGAATCTCTCCTGAAACTCCCCAATATTGGGGGAGTCCAGAACGAGGGGCCACCGTTTAAGAATAAGGGGTAGCCCATTTAGAACGGAGATGAGGAAAAACCTTTTTCAGTCAGAGAGTTGCGAATCTGTGGAATTCTCTGCCTCAGAAGGCAGTGGAGGCCAATTCTCTGAATGCATTCAAGAGAGAGCTGGATAGAGCTCTTACGGATAGCGGAGTCAGGGGGTATGGGGAGAGGGCAGGAACGGGGTACTGATTGAGAATGATCAGCCATGATCACATTGAATGGCGGTGCTGGCTCGAAGGGCCAAATGGCCTCCTCCTGCACCTATTGTCTATTGTCCATTGTCTATTGTCTATTGTGTATTGTCTATTGTCTATTGTCCATTGTCTATTGTCTATTGTGTATTGTCTATTGTCTATTGTCCATTGTCTATTGTCTATTGTGTATTGTCTATTGTCTATTGTCCATTGTCTATTGTCTATTGTGTATTGTCTATTGTCCATTGTCTATTGTCCATTGTCTATTGTCTATTGTGTATTGTCCATTGTCTATTGTCTATTGTGTATTGTCCATTGTCTATTGTCTATTGTGTATTGTCTATTGTCCATTGTCCATTGTCTATTGTGTATTGTCTATTGCCCATTGTCTATTGTGTATTGTCTATTGTGTATTGTCTATTGTCCATTGTCTATTGTCTATTGTGTATTGTCTATTGTGTATTGTCTGTTGGGTCTTTGTATCCTAATTCTTTATGTTGGGTAAATGTAAATGCCATAACTTTTTTTTAAATGTGTTTGTTACTGCCAGCAGCACGGCACCAGTGGAGGGCAGCCCACGGACTCCTGTCCAGTCCCCTCCTGCCACGGGCCAAAAGCAGCCAACCCCGCCCAGGCCAGAAGCGAGCCTGTGCTTAGCCGGCGTCTCTCCTGAGCCCGGAAACGGCTGTCAAAGGAGCAGGACCCCCGGCAGCCCAGTCGAACAGAAGCCTGGTGCCCATCAGGTAAATGGCGTTGAGGGCCACATGGCACCTGGAGACCCGGGAACCACCCACCAGCCGATGGCCATCGACGCACAGCTGAGTCCGAACCACAGCAAAGATGGTTCGAGCAGGTCGCCACCTCCTCATAGCCCGGCTGCCAAGGGAAGTGTGCCAGAGACTGCCGCGGATCACTACGCCTCGACTGCACCACCCGGCTTGGCCATCGCCAGGCACCCACCAAATGGCACCACCAGCGACCAATGCTTTGCCAGCGTGCAACACAGCCCAGACACGCCCGCCCTTCAGTCCTGCCAAGGAACTCCGGAGTCCCAGGCACTGCCGACCCCTGCCTTCCCTGTCGCGTCCCCCTACAGTGCGCCCACCTCTCCCTCCCACGTCTTCACCTACCAGGCCGGCCCCCCGATGTGCCTGCAGCAGCCGCCATTGCCAGAGAAACGCCGGATGTCTGCCAGCCACGGGCCAGCCAATGGAAGGTCCTTCTCCCCCACGAACAGGGGCGCGCAATCTCCCAGCGAGAGCACCGCACAGCACGTGACCTTCTCGCCGACCACCTTGGCCTTCCCAATGCACCCGTACACAGGTACGTAGCAGCCACCTTCGGGTTCCTACCTGGTTGAGAGGGATATGGGCCAATTGCGGACAAATGGGACTAGATGCTGGGGGATCGGGTGGCGCAGCGGTAGAGTTGCTGCCTTACAGCGAATGCCGCGCCGGAGACTCAGGTTCGATCCTGACTACGGGCGCCGTCTGTACGGAGTTTGTACGTTCTCCCCGTTACCTGCGTGGGTCTTCTCCGAGATCTTCAGTTTCCCACTCTCCAATGACGTACAGGTATGTAGGTTAATTGGCTGGGCAAATGTAAAAATTGTCTCTAGTATGTGTAGGATAGTGTTAATGTGCGGGGATCGCTGGGCGGCGCGGACTCGGTGGGCCGAAGGGCCTGTTTCCGCGCTGTATCTCTAAATCTAAAAAATAAAATTAAAAAAAATCTGAGGAAAAACGTTTTCACCCAGGGAGTTGTGAATCTGTCCACCTCTGTCCACCTGGCAGTTCAGGGGTCTGGCAGCTCTCAGGAAGGTCTCAGGGTCAGTTCCCAGACTCTGGCATGTCTAAACCAAGGGGTCACAGTCTCAATATAAAGGGTCAGCCGGAGATGAGGAGAAATCTTTACACCCAGAGGGTGGTGAATCCATGGAATTGTTTACCCAAAACGGCTGTGGAGGTTCAGACGCTAATATATTGAGAACAGAAATCAATAGATGTTTAGGCATTTATTCACAAAATGCTGGAGTAACTCAGCAGGTCAGGCAGCATCTCAGGAGAGAAGGAATGGGTGACGTTTCGGGTCGAGACCCTTCTTCAGACTGATGTCAGGGGGGCGGGACAAAGGAAGGATATCGGTGGAGACGGGAAGACGGTGGGAGATCTGGGAAGGAGGAGGGGAAGAGAGGGACAGAGGAACTATCTAAAGTTGGGGAAGTCGATGTTCATACCGCTGGGCTGCAAGCTGCCCAGTCGAAATATGAGGTGCTGTTCCTCCAATTTCTGGTGGGCCTCACTATGGCACTGGAGGAGGCCCATGACAGAAAGGTCAGACTGGGAATGGGAGGGGGAGTTGAAGTGCTCAGCCACCGGGAGATCAGGTTGGTTAACGCAGACCGAACGCAGGTGTTGAGCGAAACGATCGCCGAGCCTGCGTTTGGTTTCGCCGATGTAAATAAGTTGACATCAAGAGCAGCGGATGCAATAGATGAGGTTGGAGGAGGTGTAGGTGAACCTCTGTCTCACCTGGAAAGACTGGTTGGGTCCTTGGATGGAGTTGAGGGGGGAGGTAAAGGGACAGGTGTTGCATCTCGTGCGGTTGCAGGGGAAAGTGCCCGGGGATGGGGTGGTTTGGGTAGGAAGGGACGAGTGGACCAGGGAGATAAGGACGGTAGATTTTTAGATCTTCTGAGATTCAAGAGATTCAGTGCAGGAAAGAGGCATTGAGGTAGAATATCAACCATGATCTGACTGAATGGTGGAACAGGCACAAGGAGACAAATAGCTGAGGCCTGCTCTTATTTCCATTATAATTCCATCTCCATCAATATGGCATCAGTCTAAGATCTGAGATTAAGGGATTTTGAGTCACACAGCAAGGAAACAGGCCCTTTGGCCCAACTCGCCCATGCCGATCAAGATTTTTAGATTTAGATTTAGAGATACAGCGCGGAAACAGGCCCTTCGGCCCACCGAGTCCGCGCTGCCCAGCGATCCCCGCACATTAACACTATCCTACACACCCTAGGGACAATTTTTACATTTGCCCAGTCAATTAACCTACATACCTGTACGTCTTTGGAGTGTGGGAGGATACCGAAGATCTCGGAGAAAACCCACGCAGGTCACGGGGGGAACGTACAAACTCCGTACAGACGGCGCCCGTAGTAGGGATCGAACCTGAGTCTCTGGCGCTGCATTCGCTGTAAGGCAGCAACTCTACCGCTGCGCATCTCAGTCCTAAATGGCCTACCCCCTTATTCTTAACCTTAAATCAACTTGTTCATACAATGGAATTTGTATAAGTTAACTCGGTGCGTGTCTTCGGTTGGAAATGCCAGACTTTGCCGGACGGTAAGGCACAGCCCCAGAGGAGACCCAGCCGGACAAGCCATGCCGATGCTAGGAGCCCACCATCGACCTGCAACCTCAGGCAGGTTGGGACGCAGAGGTTAGGAGTGAGAGTCAGTTGCCCCACCACACGCTGGGTTGAAACCTTTCTTCAGCTTGTCTGTTTGCCCCTCGTCTCTGCGCTGTCAAAGCCATTCTGTTTCAACACGTTGAACGTGCTTCCCATTTTTGTTTCTTGCAGACGGACATCAGGAAAGCCAGATCAGTGCCAGGTTTGTCCAGGACACATCGAAGTTTTGGTACAAGCCAAACATCTCCAGGGACCAAGGTGACCTTTGACGGCAAATGCTGGTGTTCTTTCCTATATCTGGCAGTGCGAATCAAGAACTGGAAGGCATAGGTTTAAATTGAGAAGAGAAGGTTTCAATAGGAACCTGAGGGGCAATTCTTTCCACACAGAGGGCGGTGGGTATATAGTACAAGCTGCCAGAGGAGGTAGTTGAGGCAGGTACTCTGACAACATAGACATAGAAACATAGAAAATAGGTGCAGGAGTAGGCCATTCGGCCCTTCGAGCCTGCACCGCCATTCAATATGATCATGGCTGATCATCCAACTCAGTATCCCGTACACACACACACACACACACACACACGCACACACACACACACACACCCCCAACCCCCACCCTGATTCTCTGGCGCTGTAAGCCAGCGGTTCCCAGGCTGCATCACTGGAGTAGATTATTTTTACTCTGCGCAGGCCCCAATGGAAACCTTGCGCAGAAATCATGTCAATAGACAATAGGTGCAGGAGGAGGCCATTCGGCCCTTCGAGCCAGCACCGCCATTCAATGTGATCATGGCTGATCATTCTCAATCAGTACCCCGTTCCCGCCTTCTCCCCATACCCCCTGACTCCGCTATCCTTAAGAGCTCTATCTAGCTCTCTCTTGAATGCATTCAGAGAATTGGCCTCCACTGCCTTCTGAGGCAGAGAATTCCACAGATTCACAACTCTCTGACTGAAAAAGTTTTTCCTCATCTCAGTTCTAAATGGCCTACCCCTTATTCTGAAACTGTGGCCCCTTGTTCTGGACTCCCCCAACATTGGGAACATGTTTCCTGCCTCTAACGTGTCCAACCCCTTAATAATCTTATACGTTTCGATAAGATCTCCTCTCATCCTTCTAAATTCCAGTGTATACAAGCCTAGTCGCTCCAGTCTTTCAACATACGACAGTCCCGCCATTCCGGGAATTAACCTAGTAAACCTACGCTGCACGCCCTCAATAGCAAGGATATCCTTCCTCAAATTTGGAGACCAAAACTGCACACAGTACTCCAGGTGCGGTCTCACTAGGGCCCTGTACAACTGCAGAAGGACCTCTTTGCTCCTATACTCAACTCAAAACGTCGGAATCAAATGCTCAGGGTCAGCGTGGCACCAAGGCCTTCGTGCCTCTGCCGGATACGGATGCCCTGCGTGGGTGACCTCCTCTGTTGAGTGATCATTTTGGGACTTTGCCTTTGTCCCACGAATAACAAAATAGCCGAGCTCAGCATCTTGGAGTCGTTCCTTCACTACGTTCCAGGGAGAGGTCAATAGCAACTTCCTGTTGTTCTGACATTTGAGGTCTTTTCGTTCAAAAATAGCCCGGTGGGAACGGACTTCATTGCTTGTGTCTCCATGGAGAATGGAACAAACCCAGTGGACACAGCACCACAGATAACAACTTTTTAACCTATTCTAATCCAGGCTGTCGATAGGTTGCAATGGGCAAGAGATGGGCGGTTGTTCAGGATTTGCATTAACTTCACCGATAGGCACTTTGATATCTCTGGCGTCTTTCTCCAGCACAGCCTTTCTTTACCACCACCACCCCCCCACCCCACTCATTTTTATCAGGACTTGGCAAAGAGCCAAGTAAAATGGAAGGGAGTGAGCAAACCACTGAGATGCCTGGTTCTTGTCTCATTAACTTCATTGTCACTGGAAAGGGAGTCTGGAGAAGGGTCTCGACCCGAAACGTCACCCATTCCATTTCTCCAGAGATGCTGCCTGTCCCACTGCGTTACTCCGGCATTTTGCGTCTAAGCTCCACAAGCAGTCCCTTGGCGCTACAATCCAAATGTGCTGCCTCCTTTACTACTTTGATTTGGTCCCCTTTCTATCCACTCTGCTCCTATCCAAACCCCCCCCCCCTGCCATCTCCCGCCTTATCCAATCCTTTAGAGTCATAGAGTGATACAGTGTGGAAACATGCCCTTCGGCTCAACTTGCCCACACTGGCCAACGTATCCCAGCTACACTAGTCCCACCTGCCTGCGCTTGGCCCATATCCCTCCAAACCTGTCCTCTCCATGTACTTGTCTAACTGTTTCTTAAACGTTGGGATAGTCCCTACCTCGACTACTCCTCTGGCAGCTCGTTCCATACACCCATCACCTTTTGTGTGAAAAAGTTACCCCTCAGATTCCTATTAAATCTTTTCCCCTTCACCTTGAACGTCTGTCCTCTGGTCCTCGATTCCCCTACTCTGGGCAAAAGACTCTGTGCATCTACCCGATCTATTCCTCTCATGATTTTGTACACCTCTATAAGATCACCCCCTCATCCTCCTGCGCTCCAAGGAATAGAGACCCAGCCTACTTAACCTTTCCCTATAGCTCACACCCTCTAGAAACAGAAACATAGAAAATAGGTGCAGGAGTAGGCCATTCGGCCTTTCGAGCCTTTACTCACCGCCATTCAATATGATCATGGCTGATCATCCAACTCAGTATCCCGTACCTGCCTTCTCTCCATACCCCCTGATCTCTTTAGCCATAAGGGCCACATCTAACTCCCTCTTAAATATAGCCAATGAACTGGCCTCAACTACCTTCTGTGGCAGAGAATTCCACAGATTCACCACTCTCTGTGTGAAAAAAAACTTTCTCATCTCGGTCCTAAAAGACTTCCCCCTTATCCTTGAGCTGTGACCCCTTGTTCTGGACTAGACCCCTTGCTCTAGTCCTGGCAACATCCTCGTAAATCTTTTCTGAACCCTTTCAAGCTTGACGACATCTTTCCTATAACATGGTGCCCAGCCAGAACTGAACGCAATATTCTAAATGCGGTCTCACCAACGTCTTATAAAACTGCAACATGACCTCCCAACTTCTATACTTTCCCATCCTTTTCATTCAGTCCCCCGCAGTTTGTCTGCTTCACTCTTTCCGTGAGGGAGTAGACAATAGACAACAGGTGCAGGAGGAGGCCATTCGGCCCTTCGAGCCTGTACGCACCGCCATTCAATGTGATTATGGCTGATCATTCTCAATCAGTACCCCGTTCCTGCCTTCTCCCCATACCCCCTGACTCCGCTATCCTTTAGAGCTCTATCTAGCTCTCTCTTGAATGCATTCAGAGAATTGGCCTCCACTGCCCTCTGAGGCAGAGAATTCCACAGATTCACAACTCTGACTGAAAAGGTTTTTCCTCATCTCAGTTCTAAATGGCCTACCCCTTATTCTTAAACTGTGGCCCCTGATTCTGGACTCCCCCAACATTGGGAACATGTTTCCTGCCTCTAATGTGTCCAACCCCTTAATAATCTTATACGTTTCGATAAGATCTCCTCTCATCCTTCTAAATTCCAGTGTATACAAGCCTAGTCGCTCCAGTCTTTCAACATATGATAGTCCCGCCATTCCGGGAATCAACCTAGTAAACCTACGCTGCACGCCCTCAAGAGTAGTGGTGAGTGGGGAGGCATGTAGCTCCGTGATTGCTCTGAACAGATAGCTCACTGTAGGCCGACCACGGCCGATGCGACTAATGAAAAAATTGAACTCACTTTATATGAAAAGAGTGCTAACAATGTATTCGTATTGCAGCCATTGCCCTTCTGAAAGACCGGGAGCCGGGCTCCTTCCTGATCCGAGACAGCAATTCATTCCAGGGGGCCTATGGCCTTGCCCTCAAAGTGGTGACGCCTCCAGCAAACTTCAGCTCCCACAGCAGTAAAGGTAGGTTGCGCAAAGCCACCTGGGTCTGTTTCGGGTGTGTTCATTGTTGCCCCATGTCCAGAGTGAAGAAAGGAGCTAGGTTACTGGTGATGGGGTCGCACAAACGGCCAAGATCGCCGTGTCGAACGAAGGGGGGTCTCGACCCGAAACGTCACCCATTCCTTCTCTCCTGAGATGCTGCCTGTCCCGCTGAGTTACTCCAGCATTTTGTGTCTATCTTGACGTGTTGAGTGCTTTGTGAGCTTACACTTAATCATCCATCGACAATTTTAAATTCATTTTTTGGAATGTGGGCATCGCTGGCTAAATGCAACGTTTATTGGTCAACCCCAATTGCCTTGAGAAGATGGTGCTGAGCTGACCCTTGACCTGATCTGCTGTAGTCCTCCTGGTGATGGCGCTCCCATGATGCTATTGAGATGAGAAGTGCCAGGATTTAGGACAAGTTCCCCTGCACCCACTGCCCTCACCCTTCTCAGTGGCAGGGTTTGGAAGATGCTCTCAGAGTAGCCGAGGTGAATAACGAGAGGGCCATTCTTGTGTGTGACCGAAAATATGAAACATTCTCTTCCAATTCTGAAAGCATTACAGGTATATCGTTTAGGAAAATAACTGCAGATGCTGGTACAAATCGAAGGTATCACAAAATGCTGGAGCAACTCAGCGGGACAGGCAGCATCTCAGGAGAGAAGGAATGGGTGACGTTTCGGGTCGAGACCCTTCCTCAGACTGATGTCAGGGGAGGGGGCGGGACAAAGATAGAATGTGGGAAGGGGGAGGGGAAAGAGAGGGACAGAGGAACTATATATATGACTTATATATAACTATATATATGACTTAAGCGACATTTTTATATGTTATGCTGACAATGTTTGTTTTGGGTCAGAGGTCAAATACGACTGGTCACGTGTGTGACCTCACGCGGAAGCATTTTCCCCATATCTCAGTTTTATCTTGCAAACTCTGTGAATTTTAAAAAAAAAGACATGCATTATAGTTCTGTAGGTAGGAAAATAGCAATGAATAAGATTAATCTCTTACAAGAATTTTTTTTTAATGTATTACGTTATGCGATGACGTCTGGTCACGTGTGTGACGTTTTGGTCAACTTTCCAAAGAATAGCCCGAGAGTGCATTTTGGAGGCGTGCACGCCATGGAAGGACTGAATGTTTGGGGTGGTGGATGTGTTGTCAAGCAAACGGTCTGCTTTGTCCTGGATGGCTTCTTGAGAGTTGTTGGAGCTGTATCATCCGGGCAAGAAGACAGTGTCCCCTCACCCTCCTGACTTGAGCTTTATAGATGACGGAAAGACTTTGGTGGGTTCAGGAGGTGGGTCGCTTTGCCACAGGATTCTCAACCTCTCACCAGCTCTTCTGCCCACAGGGCTGTGCTCCCCGCTGGATCTAGTTGTTGGTGGTGCCAAGACAATGACATGGTGGCCGATTAGGAGAAGGGGAGATGCAACGAGACCTGGGTGTCGTTTTCGAGGATGTAACTAGTAGAGTGGATAAGGGAGAACCAGTGGATGTGTTATATCTGGACTTCCAGAAGGCTTTCGACAAGGTCCCACATAAGAGATTAGTATGCAAACTTAAAGCACATGGTATTGTGGGTTCAGTATTGATGTGGATAGAGAACTGGCTGGCAGACAGGAAGCAAAGAGTAGGAATAAACGGGTCCTTTTCAGAATGGCAGGCAGTGACTAGTGGGGTACCGCAAGGCTCAGTGCTGGGACCCCAGCTATTTACAATATATATTAATGATTTGGACGAGGGAATTGAATGCAACATCTCCAAGATTGCGGATGACACGAAGCTGGGGGGAAGTGTTAGATGTGAGGAGGATGCTAGGAGGCTGCAGAGTGACTTGGATAGGTTAGGTGAGAGGGCAAATGCATGGCAGATGCAGTATAATGTGGATAAATGTGAGGTTATCCACTTTGGTGGCAAGAACAGGAAAGCAGACTATTATCTGAATGGTGGCCGATTAGGAAAAGGGGAGATGCAACGAGACCTGGGTGTCGTGGTACACCAGTCATTGAAAGTAGGCATGCAGGTGCAACAGGCAGTGAAGAAAGCGAATGGTATGTTGGCATTCATAGCGAGGGAATTTGAGTATAGGAGCAGGGAGGTCCTGCTGCAGTTGTACAGGGCATTGGTGAGACCACACCTGGAGTATTGCGTACAGTTTTGGTCTCCTAATCTGAGGAAAGACATTCTTGCCATAGAGGGAGTACAGAGAAGGTTCACCAGATTGCTTCCTGGGATGGCAGGACTTTCATATGAAGAAAGACTGGATAGACTCGGCTTGTACTCGCTGGAATTTAGAAGATCGAGGGGGGATCTTATAGAAACTTACAAAATTCTTAAGGGGTTGGACAGGCTAGATGAAGTAAGATTGTTCCCGATGTTGGGGAAGTCCAGAACAAGGGGTCACAGTTTAAGGATAAGGGGGAAGTCTTTTAGGACCGAGATGAGAAAACATTTCTTCACACAGAGAGTGGTGAGTCTGTGGAATTCTCTGCCACAGAAGGTAGTTGAGGCCAGTTCATTGGCTATATTTAAGAGGGAGTTAGATGTGGCCCTTGTGGCTAAAGGGATCAGGGGGTATGGAGAGAAGGCAGGTACGGGATACTGAGTTGGATGATCAGCCATGATCATATTGAATGGTGGTGCGTACAGGCTCGAAGGGCCGAATGGCCTACTCCTGCACCTATTTTCTATGTTTCCATGTTTCTATGACAAGCCGCTGGAGTACCTGAACATTTAAATAAGTGATGCAGGATTTCCTGTTACCCCACCCTCCAGACGGTTTAACACCTCGCCTGAGTTCCAACTGGAGTCTCCCTTGGAAGGAGTCTAAAACGAGGCACGCCTCAGCTGCTACTGCTGGCTTTGTGTACAGTTTGGCACCCGAGGCTGCAACCAGTGCTTTTCACTTGTGACTGAGTTGCAGTCAGGTTCACAGGTTGGGAATCTGACTTGTGGACCAAAGTTGCCAAGCCCGCACGCAAACCAACTCCAAAGTTGGGTCAGATTGACTCGGAAACAGAAATGCCAAGTGGACAAGCTCCACTGATGAATTGGCGCAATGAGGTTGGGATTAAAATCTCTAGTGTGGTAAACATGGAGAGTGTATCCGAGCCAACCTCGTAGCACATTTGGATGTTAAACGTAGAACATTTTGGTTTTGAGAATCTCAAGCTCCTTGGGCAAGGATGAGTTAGAAGGACTGAATGGCCTCCCTCAGCTGTATTGACTCTGTGTGCTGACTCTCTGCATTGTTACCACAGGCAACCCAAATGAGCTGCTCGTACGGCATTTCCTCATCGAGACAGGCTCGAAGGGAGTGAAGATCAAGGGCTGTCAGAATGAGCCGCACTTTGGTACGTTTATTGTGATGGCAGGTTGGCGGTTCACACAGGAGGCCCCAAACCTATTTGGGGAACCTATCTAGGGCGGCACGGTGGCGCAGCGGTAGAGTTGCTGCCTTACAGCGAATGCAGCGCCGGAGACCCGGGTTCCATCCCGACTACGGGCGCTGCCTGTACGGAGTTTGTACGTTCTCCCCGTGACCTGCGTGGGTTTTTCTCCGAGATCTTGGGTTTCCTCCCACACTCCAAAGACGTACAGGTTTGTAGGTTAATTGGCTTGGTAAATGTAAAAATTGTTCCTAGTGGGTGCAGGATGGTGTTAGTTTGCGGGGATCGCTGGGCGGCGTGGGCCGAAAGGGCCTGTTTCCGTGCTGTATCTCTAAACTAAACTATTCACAGTCTGCAAGTCCTCCTTCCAACAATGCCGCACTCCCTCCGGACTTGCCCAACAACAGGGCAACATTGCCCCTCGGATAGTGTGGTGCTCCCTCAGCACCGACTCTCCGACAGCGCGGCATTCCCTCAGTCTGCATGCATGGGAAAGCTTTAGAAGGATATGGGCTTGGATGAGACACCTTGGGCAGCATGGGTAGGTTGGGCCGAAGGGCCTGTTTCTGTGCTCCATGGCTCTATCTCTATATGGCACATTCTATCTCCAACTGTCCATGCCAGCACTTAATCTAGCTTGTGCAGGAAAGAACTGCAGATGCTGATTTAAATCGTCTGTCTGAAGAAGGGTCTCGACCCGAAACGTCACCCGTTCCTTCTCTCCAGAGGTGCTGCCTGTCCCGCTGAGTTACTCCAGCATTTTGCGTCTATCTTCTATCTAGCTTCCTCTTTCCTCATCCCCACATCTTCCTGTACCGTTTTCCCCACGTGTGTTCGTTCAGCTTCCTGGTAAACGACTCTACAATATCCACCTGTGCAAATAAGCCCCAACTTTAATCGCTCTCTTGGCAAGTAAGGACCCCTTGAGTTCCCCTCTGGATCGATTGGTGAATGCATTGTGCTGAGCGCTCCCAGTGGTGGTCGTCCAGATGTTTTGGTGATAGAGTAAGCTGCTGTGAGAAAAGCTGTTTGTGTTGAATGAGTCTTCAGACCCTTGGGTTTGAGAACTAACTTGCTTTTGTGTTTGGGTCTCCCATAGGAAGCCTGTCAGCCCTGGTGTATCAGCACTCCATCACGCCAATCTCCCTGCCCTACAAGCTGAAGATTCCAGACAAAGGTAATCCCTTGTTTTGTGAATAGCCTGGAGAGCTTCCGAGCCCTTGCGTTCCCCTCACACCGACGACCACTCTGGGCTCTTGGCATGGAAGAGATTGGGGAAATGAAAATTGGCCAAAGAGCTGCTGCCTCACAGCGCCAGAGAGCCGGGTTCAATCCCGACCCCGGGTGCTGTCTGTGCGGAGTTTGTACGTGCTCCCCGTGACCGCGTGGGTTTTCTCCGGGTGCTCCGGTTTCCTCCCACACTCCAAAGACGTGCAGGTCTGTCGTTCAATTGGCTTCTGTAATTTGTCACTGGAGTGTCGGATGGAACTAGTGTACAGGGTGACCACCGGTCGGCGTGGACTCGATGGGCCAAAGGGCCTTTTCCCGCGCTGTATCTCTAGACTAAACTGAACAGGAGAGGAGGACTGTTCCTTGTCCATGTATCAATCTAGTTCGGAGGTGCTCCAGAGGTGGTGGCCGAGCAGAGGGATGTAGGGAAGGGCTGCTGTGGGAGATGCTTCCTGTGACGGCCTCTCTCGGGCAAGGCCAGAGGACGAGGGAGCTTCTACGCCGGGCTCCCTGACCGCTGGGTGTGGAGGGTTGGACGGTGGCCCAGCGTGCTGGAGAAAGGCAAGGGATTCCCTCTGGAGAAGAGGGGGCTGCCCCATGAGAGCAGCTCAAGGATGTTCACTGCATTTGAGAGGTGGTCCCATTGAGACACTGTGTCTCTGACTGGGATGGAACGGATGGATTCTGGGAAGCTGGGAACCAGAGAACTGAGATGAGGAACAACTTTTTCAGTCAGAGAGTCGTGAATCTGTGGAATTCTCTGCCTCAGAAGGCAGTGGAGGCCAATTCTCTGAATGCATTCAAGAGAGAGCGAGATAGAGCTCTTAAGGATAGCGGAGTCAGGGGGTATGGGGGAGAAGGCAGGAACGGGGTACTGATTGAGAATGATCAGCCATGATCACATTGAATGGCGGTGCGTGCAGGCTCGAAGGGCCGAATGGCCTCCTCCTGCACCTATTGTCTATAACCAGGCTGGAGAATGGGATGTGGGCCGGAGAATCAGGATAAGGAACTGGACAGTTCAGACAGAGATAAAGAAAAGTACCGACTTTCAGTGGGTTGGGAAACTTTGGGGATTTCACCCCAGCCGTGTGATGCTCCCTTATTCAATATCTTCAATGCTGAGATTGGGTGAGTTTTGGGCACCGACGAAATTGAGGGATTTGGGCATCGGGCAGGAAACTAGTCGGCAGAGGAATCAACATTAATATGGAATGGCGTTCCAGGGGCGAAATTCCCTTTGCTAATCTTTTCCAGTCAACCAGGATTCCGTGCCTTCATCTTGTCGCGAATGGGTTCCCAATTCCTGCACTGCCCGTCCTGCCTTGGGAACAATAGATTGGAATATTTCATGCCTGGACCAGGATGTGCTTGGCCCTACACTTGTAAATTGCCTTTGTTTTAATGAAGTCATTGCACTGCAAACCAGCAGAGCCAGATTTGAAACGATCATCGTTCATTTATTCCTTGACACCATTTGTGCTGCCAACAATACTTCATCTCGTGCGGAATGGAGTCGATGCCAAGCTTGAGGCCTCCACTTGTTTGTTGGGGGTCTTGCTTCCTCTGCTGGTAGCCACTCCCTGTGTTGGTAACCTGGACCAATTGTCGGTCTTCCTGACCTGCGATCTGGCTGGATCTACCTTTGTTGGACTAAAAATGTACTTCATTTTCCCAGTGGTCATTATCCTCACAGTCCTCGGCAAGGATTATGAGCTCATTCAGTCCCTCTCAAAACCTTTCTCAAGTTGACGAGCTCTCAACTTCTCACTGCTGACTCTGCATTTAAAGGAATTCTTCCCATGTAACAAATAATAGACAATAAACAATAGGTGCAGGAGGAGGCCATTCAATGTGATATCCCAGCTACACTAGTCCCACCTGCCTGCATTTGGCCCAAATCCCTCCAAACCTGTCCTATCCATGTACCCGTCTAACTGTTTCTTAAACGTTGGGATAGTCCCAGCCTCAGCTACCTCCTCTGGCAGCTCGTTCCATACACCCACCACTCTTTGTGTGAAAAAGCTACCCCTCAGATTCCTATTAAATCTTTTCCCCTTCACCGTGAACCTGTGTCCTCTGGTCCTCGATTCCCCTACTCTGGGCAAGAGACTCTGTGCGTCCACCCGATCTTATGCGATTACTGCATGAACTGAATAGACAATAGACAATAGGTGCAGGAGGAGGCCATTCGGCCCTTCGAGCCTGTACGCACTGACATTCAATGTGATCATGGCTGATCATTCTCAATCAGTACCCCGTTCCTGCCTTCTCCCCATACCCCCTGACTCCGCTATCCTTAAGAGCTCTATCCAGCTCTCTCTTGAATGCATTCAGAGAATTGGCCTCCACTGCCTTCTGAGGCAGAGAATTCCACATGTAGCAGATTATGGACTGGGATTTAGTTTAGAGCACAGTTCTCATTCCCTCTCGTACCTATCCTCTCCCCTCCCTCTCCCCTCCCTCTCCCCTCCCTCTCCCCTCCCTCTCCCCTCCCTCTCCCCTCCCCCTCCCCCCCCCCCACTATCCCTCCCAACCCCCACTCCCAGCCTCCCCTTGCTCTTCCCTTCGTCCTTCTCCACTTTGCCATTCCCTCTTCCCTGCTCCACATGCCCTTCCTTGCCTTGCCCCCCCCCCCCCTCTCTCATCTGGGATGGCGGGAATGACGTATGATGAAAGAATGGGTCGACTGGGCTTGTATTCACTGGAATTTAGAAGGATGAGAGGGGATCTTATAGAGACGTATAAAATTCTTAAGGGATTGGACAGGCTAGATGCAGGGGAAAAAATCCCGATGTTGGGAGAGTCCAGAACCCAGGGTCACACAGTTTAAGAATAAGGGGAAGGCCATTTAGGACTGAGATGAGGAAAAACCTTTCCACCCAGAGAATTGTGAATCTGTGGAATTCTCTGCCACAGAAGGCAGTGGAGGCCAATTCACTGGATGTTTTCAAGAGAGAGTTGGATTCAGCTCTTAGGGCTAATGGTATCAAGGGATATGGGGAGAAAGCAGGAACGGGGGTACTGATTCTGGATCATCAGCCATGGTCATATTGAATGGCGGTGCTGGTTCGAAGGGCCGAATGGCCTCCTGCACCTATTTTCCATGTTTCTATGACTGCCCTCTCCCTCTCATAGAAACATAGAAACATAGAAAATAGGTGCAGGAGTAGGCCATTCGGCCTTTCGAGCCTGTACGCACCGCCATTCAATATGATCATGGCTGATCATCCAACTCAGTATCCCGTACCTGCCTTCTCTCCATACCCCCTGATTCCTTTAGCCACAAGGGCCACATCTAACTCCCTCTTAAATATAGCCAATGAACTGGCCTCAACTACCTTCTGTGGCAGAGAATTCCACAGACTCACCACTCTGTGTAAAAAAAAACTTTCTCATCTCGGTCCTAAAAGACTTCCCCCTTATCCTTAAACTGTGACCCCTTGTTCTGGACTTCCCCAACATCGGGAACAATCTTCCTGCATCTAGTCTGTCCAACCCCTTAAGAATTTTGTAAGTTTCTATAAGATCCCCCCTCAATCTTCTAAATTCCAGCGAGTACAAGCCGAGTCTATCCAGTCTTTCTTCATATGAAAGTCCTGCCATCCCAGGAATCAATCTGGTGAACCTTCTCTGTACTCTCTCTATGGCAAGAATGTCTTTCCTCAGATTAGGGGACCAAAACTGTACGCAATACTCCAGGTGTGGTCTCACCAATGCTCTGTACAACTGCAGCAGAACCTCCCTGCTCCTATACTCAAATCCCCTCGCTATGAATGCCAACATACCATTCGTCCACTTCTCTCCACCCACTTGCCACCCTCTCTCCATACTCTCCTCCCACTTGCCACCCTCCCCTCCAATCCTCTCTCCCACCCCTCGTCGTTTCTTTCCCCCACATTGCGTTCCACAGTTCTCACCGACAGCCTCTCTGACGCCTCCTGCCTTTCACTTGCAGATCCCATGGATGAATCTCCGGACAGCGTTGTACCCGGCAACACCAGTACCGCTGCTGAATTGCTGAAACAGGGAGCAGGTGAGTGCTGCAGCTCTGGGCCTCTGTGCTCTGGGTCACTGCTACTGACAATGATCTGCAACACCGGATGACATTTTTGTGCAGCGAGTTGTTGGGATGTACAATATGCTGCCTGAGATTAATGGTGAAAGCAGACTCAACTGGGACTTCCAAAAGAGAACTGGGCTTCTCGTTTGGTTTATGTTTTAGTTCAGGGATACAGCATGGGAACAGGCCCTTCGGCCCATCAAGTCCACGCCGACCATCGATCACCCGTTCATAATACTTCTGTTTCCCCACTTTCTCATTCACTCCCCACACACTTGAAGGCCAATTTACAGGGGGCCAATTAACAAATTTGCCGATGATACACAGCTGGGTGGCAGTGTGAGCTGTGAGGAAGATGTTATGAGGTTGCAGGGTGACTTGGACAGGCTGTGTGAGTGGGCGGATGCATGGCAGATGCAGTTTAATGTGGATAAGTGTGAGGTTATCCACTTTGGTGGTAAGAATAGGAAGGCAGAGTATTAACTGAATGGTGTCAAGTTAGGAAAAGGGGACGTACAACGAGATCTGGGTGTCCTAGTGCATCAGTCACTGAAAGGAAGCATGCAGGTACAGCAGGCAGTGAAGAAAGCCAATGGAATGTTGGCCTTCATAACAAGAGGAGTTGAGTATAGGAGCAAAGAGGTCCTTCTGCAGTTGTACAGGGCCCTAGTGAGACCGCACCTGGAGTACTGTGTGCAGTTTTGGTCTCCAAATTTGAGGAAGGATATTCTTGCTATGGAGGGCGTGCAGCGTAGGTTCACTAGGTTAATTCTCGGAATGGCGGGACTGTCATATGTTGAAAGACTGGAGCGACTAGGCTTGTATACACTGGAATTGAGAAGGATGAGAGGGGATCTTATCGAAACGTATAAGATTATTAAGGGGTTGGACACGTTAGAGGCAGGAAACATGTTCCCAATGTTGGGGGAGTTAAGAACCAGGGGCCACAGTTTAAGAATAAGGGATAGGCCATTTAGAACTGAGATGAGGAAAAACATTTTCAGTCAGAGAGTTGTGAATCTATTGTCTATTGATGTGGGAGGAAACAGGAGCACCTGGAGGAAACCCACGTGGTCACAGGTAGAACGTGCAAGCTACGCACAGATAACACCCGAGATCAGGAACGAACCCGGGGCTCTGGTGCTGTGAGGCAGCAGCTCTACCCGCTGCACCACTGTGCCGCCTCACAAGTGACACAATTCTGTCATTGCTTTATCACCTTATTGCCCCCGAACATCCTGGATGCAGCTAAGATTCAACCAAATTGGAAGGTCTGGACTCACACATCAGCCAGACTAGATAAAGGATGCTGTTGAATCCAATGGGTTCAAACCAGGCGGCACGGTGGCGCAGCGGTAGAGTTGCCGCCTTACAGCGAATGCAGCGCTGGAGACTCAGGTTCGATCCTGACCACGGGCGCCGTCTGTACGGAGTTTGTACGTTCTCCCCGTGACCTGCGTGGGTTTTCTCCGAGATCTTCGGTTTCCTCCCACACTCCAAAAGACATACAGGTATGTAGGTTAATTGGCCGGGTAAATGTAAAAATTGTCCCTAGTGTGTGTAGAATAGTGTTAATGTGCGGGGATCGCTGGGCGGCGCGGACTCGGTGGGCCGAAGGGCCTGTTTCCGCGCTGTATCTCTAAATCTAAAAAAAATCTAATAAACCAATGGTTTCTCCCGAGACTTTTTCTTTGAAGCCAGTTATTTGTGTTTAACTTTTCCAGATGCCACCGTGCGAGTCGAACGTGTGTCTCTGGTCCAGAATTCTGGCTGATAATCCAATTACTTTACCACTACGATAACCTTGCCATCAACAGGAGCTGTAGTTGTTATCGGGAAGGGAAAATGGGGAAAGAGCAGGGAACTGGGAGTGATTGGGTAGCACTTTAAAAAAAAAACTATCACAGCCGAGATGGAATAAGGGGTCTCCCATCAGTTGTTGACAGACAAACGTGCTCTTACATTCGTGAAGGAAAGAACTACAGATGCTGGTTTAAATCGAAGGTAGAAATAAAATGCTTGAGTAACTCAGCGGGTCAGGCAGCATCTCTGGAGAGGAAGAATGGGTGACGTTTCGGGTCGAGACCCTTCTTCAGACTGAAGAAGGGTCTCGACCCGAAACATCACCCATTCCTTCTCTCCAGAGATGCTGCCTGTCCCGCTGAGTTACTCAAGCATTTTGTCTCTATCCTCTTACATTTATTGTGCATGGACTTAGATTCATTAACAGGCTGATGATTAAATAATTCTGCGTGTGTGAGCATGGGGACAGATACAATTGCTTCATGGACAATAGACAATAGGTGCAGGAGGAGGCCATTTGGCCCTTCGAGCCTGTACGCACCGCCATTCAATGTGATCATGGCTGATCATTCTCAATCAGTACCCCGTTCCTGCCTTCTCCCCATACCCCCTGACTCCGCTATCCTTAAGAGCTCTATCCAGCTCTCTCTTGAATGCATTCAGAGAATTGGCCTTCAATGCCTTCTGAGGCAGAGAATTCAACAGATTCACAACTCTCTGACTGAAAAAGTTTTTCCTCATCTCAGTTCTAAATGGCCTACCCCTTATTCTTAAACTATGGCCCCTTGTTCTGGACTCCCCCAACATTGGGAACATGTTTCCTGCCTCTAACGTGTCCAACCCCTTAATAATCTTATACGTTTCGATAAGATCTCCTCTCATCCTTCTAAATTCCAGTGTATACAAGCCTAGTCGCTCCAGTCTTTCAACATATGATAGTCCCGCCATTCCAGGAATTAACCTAGTAAACCTGCGCTGCACGCCCTCAATAGCACTGATCGTACAGGCATGCTTGCAACTGTTTACTACATTTTATTTCTTTATCCTTGGGGAATTCTCTGCCTCAGAGGGCAGTGGAGGCCAATTCTCTGAATACATTCAAGAGAGAGCTGGATAGAGCTCTTAAGGATAGCGGAGTCAGGGGGTATGGGGAGAAGGCAGGAACGGGGTACTGATTGAGAATGATCAGCCATGATCACATTGAATGGCGGTGCGTACAGGCTCGAAGGGCCGAATGGCCTCCTCCTGCACCTATTGTCTATTGTCTATTGAAGCTCCAGGATGTTTTGTGCTGGTGTTTGATCTGGGCAGGGCAATCCAATCTTTGTTTCCTCTTTTCAGCCTGCAACGTGCTGTATATCAACTCGGTGGAGACAGAGTCGCTGACTGGCCCACAGGCGGTTGCCAAAGCAACCATGCAGACGTTTTCCATGCAGCCTCGGCCTACAGCCACCATGGTCCACTTCAAAGTCTCCGTGCAGGGCATCACCCTCACAGACAGCCAACGCAAGTAAGGCCAAAGCGGGATCACCAGAAACCTTTAGCTGTTGTAATATCTGCCGCACGTCCTGTAAAAGCCACTTGTCGTGGCCCAGACCCTGTCATTTATTTATGTGGAGATATTGGGGCCGAGGCAACAACACCTCGTTGGGTGCAGAGCGTCACGGTGGCGCGGCGGTAGAGTTGCTGCCTTGCAGCGCCGGAGACCCGGGTTCCATCCCGACCACGGGCGCTGTCTGTACGGAGTTTGCACGTTCTCCCCGTGACCTGCGTGGGTTTTCACCAAGACCTTCAGTTTCCTCCCACGCTCCAAAGACGTACGGGTTTGTAGGTTAATTGGCTTGGTGTTTGTGTAAATTGTCCCTAGTGTGTGTAGGCTTGTGCGGGGATTGCTGGTCGGCACGGACTCGGTGGGCCGAAGGGCCTGTTTTTGCGCTGTATCTCCAAACTAAACTAAACTAAAAAACTTTACATTTCTGCAATATGGTGCTCGGGGTTTCCCCTAGAAACCACCTGAACATCGTTTTCAAACTTCTCACATGATGGTTATAATTCTGAGGCCCCACCTACTCTCTCGGCCATAATCACACTGTCATGTGTGGGAGCTTCCTGTGCACAAATTGGCTGCATTACAACAGCAAGTTTATTATTGTCATGTGTACCGAGATACAGTGAAGAGCTTTGTTTTGCATGCTATTGAAACAGATCAGATAATACCATAGAAACATAGAAAATAGGTGCATTCGGCCCTTCGAGCCTGCACCGCCATTCAATATGATCATGGCTGATCATCCAACTCAGTATCCTGTACCTGCCTTCTCTCCATACCCCCTGATTCCTTTAGCCACAAGGGCCACATCTAACTCCCTCTTAAATTTGCCAATGAACTGGCCTCAACTACCCTCTGTGGCAGAGAATTCTACACATTCACCACTGTATGAAAAAAAACTTTCTCATCTCGGTCCTAAAAGACTTCCCCCTTATCCTTAAACTGTGACCCCTTGTTCTGGACTTCCCCAACATCGGGAACAATCTTCCTGCATCTAGCCTGTCCAACCCCTTAAGAATGTTGTAAGTTTCTATAAGATCCCCCCTCAATCTTCTAAATTCCAGCGAGTACAAGCCGAGTCTATCCAGTCTTTCTTCATATGAAAGTCCTGCCATCCCAGGAATCAATCTGGTGAACCTTCTCTGTACTCCCTCTATGGCAAGAATGTCTTTCCTCAGATTAGGAGACCAAAACTGTACGCAATACTCCAGGTGTGGTCTCACCAAGGCCCTGTACAACTGCAGCAGAACCTCCCTGCTCCTATACTCAAATCCCCTCGCTATGAATGCCAACATACCATTCGCTTTCTTCACTGCCTGCTGCACCTGCATGCCTACTTTCAATGACTGGTGTACCACGACACCCAGGTCTCGTTGCATCTCCCCTTTTCCTAATCAGCCACCATTCAGATAATAGTCTGCTTTCCTGTTTTTGCCACTAAAGTGGATAACCTCACATTTATCCACATTATACTGCATCTGCCATGCCTTTGCCCACTCACCTAACTTATCCAAGTCACGTTGCAGCCTCCTAGCATCCTCCTCACAGCTAACACTGCCCCCCAGCTTCGTGTCATCCGCAAACTTGGAGATGTTGCATTCAATTCTCTCGTCCAAATCATTAATATATATTGTAAATAGCTGGGGTCCCAGCACTGAGCCTTGCGGTACCCCACTAGTCACTGCCTGCCATTCTGAAAAGGACCTGTTTATTCCTACTCTTTGCATATATCAATCCAATCAGTTCAAAGACGGAGCAAAGGGGAAGATACAGAGTGCAGAATATAGAACAATGTCCGCAATGGGGCAGGGGTGAATGGGACAGTACCCTGGTTCATGGAAGGACCGTTCAGAAGCCTGATAACAGAGGGGAAGAAGCTATTCCTGAGTCTGGTGGACACAAAATGCTGGAGTAACTCAGCGGGACAGGCAGCATCTCTGGGGAGAAGGAATGGGTGACGTTTCGGGTCGAGACCCTTCTTCAGACTAGTGCGTGCTTTCAAGCTTCTGTACCACACTTCAGTGCTGCCTCGCTGCCTGTAAAGCACTTCAGGGCCTTTCTGAGATCATGAGAGTACAAATTAAATGTCTTTTTTTTGACATGCAGGACTGAGAAATGAACAAATGTCCGCATTTTGATTTACTTCACTTTCCTGTTGGCAACTTCTTGAAGTGGGGCCATCATTCATACTGCACTGGGTACAGTCAGGCTCACAGCCAGGCCTTGAGGAATTCATAGAGGGAGTACAGAGAAGGTTCACCAGATTGATCCCTGGGATGGCAGGACTTTCATATGAAGAAAGACTGGATAGACTCGGCTTGTACTCGCTGGAATTTAGAAGATTGAGGGGGGATCTTATAGAAACTTACAAAATTCTTAAGGGGTTGGACAGGCTAGATGCAGGAAGATTGTTCCCGATGTTGGGGAAGTCCAGAACAAGGGGTCACAGTTTAAGGATAAGGGGGAAGTCTTTTAGGACCGAGATGAGAAAGTTTTTTTTCACACAGAGAGTGGTGAATCTGTGGAATTCTCTGCCACAGAAGGTAGTTGAGGCCAGTTCATTGGCTATATTTAAGAGGGAGTTAGATGTGGCCCTTGTGGCTAAAGGGATCAGGGGGTATGGAGAGAAGGCAGGTACGGGATACTGAGTTGGATGATCAGCCATGATCATATTGAATGGCGGTGCAGGCTCGAAGGGCCGAATGGCCTCCTCCTGCACCTATTTTCTATGTTTCTATGTGAGACTCAGCCAAATATATTGTGTTGAGAAAATCTGCCCATTTCATAGAAACATAGAAAATATTTTTTTATGTTGGGCCAAATGTCCTCCTCCTGCACCTATTTTCTATGTTTCTATGAAATGGGCAAATTTTCTCAACCCAATACATTTGGCTGAGTTTCCAAAGCAAAAAAAGTGATGGTGGATAGTTAAAATCCAGGAATGCATCTGGTAGAAAGCTATTTGAAGCGTTTTATAAATAGTTTTGTTCAGTTTGTTCTGGTTGTCTTAAGACTATATTTCATAGCGAAGTTTGAGGACGCACCAAACTCCACTTTTTAAAACGTGTCGTCTTCTTTCCTGATCAACAGGATCTTCTTCAGACGCCATTACCCAGTCAACACGGTGACGTTCTGCAACCTGGGCCCCCAGGACAGAAGGTAACTCCACCCTTGGCCCGTGCCAGCGTTCTCCCACAGTTTCCCCACTGCCTCAGACGCCTTGAATATGAACTTGTGAGAGTTGGGCAGTGGGGCGGGTGACGGCCAGAATCTGCCCAGCAACTGTCACGCTGCAGCTCTGCGAAGGTCATAATCTCTGACCAAACCCCACCCCACTCCCCATACCCCTTGCGTTGAGGGTCAATCGCCAACTTTATAAAGTGGGTCTGTAATATCACCTGTTCCCAGTTCAGCTCGCAGTTCTGAGTACTAAAGCCCTGCTGCTTCGCACAGCCTGACGTCAATAACCATATAATAACCATATAACAATTACAGCACGGAAACAGGCCCGTTCGGCCCTACCAGTCCACGCCGACCACTTTCTCTGACCTAGTCTCATCTACCTGCTCTCAGACCATAACCCTCCAATCCCCTCCCATCTATATACCTATCCAATTTACTCTTAAATAATAAAATCGAGCCAGCCTCCACCACTTCCACCGGAAGCTCATTCCACACAGCCACCACCCTCTGAGTAAAGAAATTACCCCTCATGTTACCCCTAAACCTTTGTCCCTTAATTCTGAAGTTATGTCCCCTTGTTGGAATCTTCCCCACTCTCAAAGGGAAAAGCCTACCCACGTCAACTCTGTCCGTCCCTCTTAAAATTTTAAAAACCTCTATCAAGTCCCCCCTCAACCTTCTACGCTCCAAAGAATAAAGACCCAACCTATTCAACCTCTCTCTGTAGCTTAAGTGCTGAAACCCAGGCAACATTCTAGTAAATCTCCTCTGTACCCTCTCCATTTTGAATAGAATTTGGGGATATGTTCAGCCTCTTGGGCAGGAGTTCATTCAGACTCTTACTTCACTCCAGATCACATCCACCTGTCGGGAGAAAGCAGGAACGGGGTACTGATTTTGGATGATCAGCCATGATCACATTGAATGGCAATGCTGGCTCGAAGGGCTGAATGGCCCACTCCTGCTCCTGTTTTCTATGTTTCCACGTTTGTGCTTAATTTGGTTCCCGCTCCAATGATGGTTTATAAATCTCCGTCCTTCTCAAATCCCTCCATGGACTTGCCATCTAACCCCCGTTGTCTCTGTACGTTCTTCCAGCTTCCACAAGCGTCCCTAACTGCTGCACTACTCTTGTCTTCGGCTGCCTGGACCCTAACTCTGGAATTCCGTCCCTGAACCTCCATGCCTCTCTTTCCCATCAACCTCCCTCTGATAACCAAGCCTTTGGCGATCTGTCCGAATAACTTTCCTCTCAGCTCAGGTTTGGACGTGTTCTTTGGTAACTCCAGAGGCATTTCACATGGGATGTTTCGTACATTAGAAATTGGCGTTGGCCGTTTTAGCAGCCTGGCCTCGCTCACAAGATCTTCGCATCTGAATTACGCCTTCAAATCTGGAACTTGCCTTCAGTTAATTATTGGAGGCACGCCAAACTGCAGATGCTGGAATGCCGAGCGAAAACACAAAGTGCTGGATGAACTCAGCTGGCCAAGCTGAGTCTGGTGCTGCCTGACCCGCTGAGTTCCTCCAGCACTCTGCGTTTTGTTTCAGCAAATTATTGCATCTTTGCCAGCTTCCGGAATATCTCACGGCTGATTCTATAATCCGGACACGTTTATCTGCTTTCAATTTTGTGCAGAGAACGGCCAAGGCTTTTAGTTTTTCAATGGCACGATGAAATAATACGATATTTCAATTCACACCGGAAAACACTCTTTCTGCTCATCAAATGAAAGCAAGCCCATTCGTGCTAAGTCTGGGTTCACTCACTCACTCACTCACACACACACACCCACACCCAGTTTACTCTTTTTTTCAGGTGGACTAACCCAGATGGCACAACATCAAAGTAAGTGATGTTGGGGAGTTGTGGGGAAAGTGCTGTGGGGGGGTTTAATTGATTTATAATACGTGGGAACCACAGGCAAGTCAATAGACAATAGGTGCAGGAGGAGGCCATTCGGCCCTTCGAGCCTGTACGCACCGCCATTCAATGTGATCATGGCTGATCATTCTCAATCAGTACCCCGTTCCTGCCTTCTCCCCATACCCCCTGACTCCGCTATCCTTAAGAGCTCTATCCAGCTCTCTCTTGAATGCATTCAGATAATTGGCCTCCACTGCCTTCTGAGGCAGAGAATTCCACAGATTCACAACTCTCTGACTGAAAAAGGTTTTTCCTCAGCTCCGTTCTAAATGGCCTACCCCTTATTCTTAAACTGTGTGTGGCCCCTTGTTCTGGACTCCCCCAACAAGTCAGTTGGATCAATTTGGTTGGTGAGTTCCCATCCACTCACAACATTCTCCACACTCCCGCAAGTGTGAACTCTTACACACTGAGCCATGCTGGGGCCCAAACAACCATAGGGTCTCAAAACTGCTGCACTTAATATTTACAGCGTTCTTTCATATAGTTCCCAATCGTGACCTTGGTCTTCCGGTCACCTCTCACTCTCCACCGCCACCTCTTGTTTTTTGTCCCCGCACTATTTTGGTGAAGCTCAAAGTAAACTTGAGGAACAGCACCTCACCTTCGAACTGGGCACATTGTAGCCCTCTGGAGTCAACACTTGCTTCTCTCTTTCCAACAGTAATTCTGATTCCCACTTGCACCACCTCTGGACCGAGCACTTCAACTCCCCCTCCCGTTCCCAGTCTGACCTTTCTGTCATGGGCCTCCTCCAGTGCCATAGTGAGGCCCACCGGAAATTGGAGGAACAGCACCTCATATTTCGCCTGGGCAGCTTGCAGCCCAGTGGTATGAACATCGACCTCTCCAACTTTAGATAGTTCCTCTGTCCCTCTCTTCCCCTCCACCTTCCCAGATCTCCCTCTATCTTCCTGTCTCCACCTATATCCTTCCTTTGTCCCGCCCCCCTGACATCAGTCTGAAGAAGGGTCTCGACCCGAAACGTCACCCATTCTTTCTCTCCCGAGATGCTGCCTGACCTGCTGAGTTACTCCAGCAGTTTGTGAAATAAATACCTTCGATTTGTACCAGCATCTGCAGTTATTGTCTTATACCTCTGGACCCATGTTTTGTTATTCACCTGCGTCTTATCTGCCCCTCTAGCCTTGCACCTTCACCATTTGTGGCACTTGGTTTCTCCCAGTTCCCACCCCACGATATCCCCTTTGTTGTCTCCACGCCTCCCACTTCTCTTAAAAAATAAAACCTGCCTCGCCTCCATCGTTTCCCAGCTCTGGTGGAAGGTGGTCGGCCTGAAGCATGAGCTGATTCTCCCTCCTCAGACACTGCCTGAGCTGCTGCGTATGTTGCTGTGTGGGCTTTTGCTTTGGTATGACCAGGTTTTTTTCGCTGCCCTCTCGGTCGGCAACCCGAGGGGGAGGCTCCAGAATCCCAGCATCTCATCCTGGTGGCCACGGTTTCCGAGGCCAGACACTGAGTGTTAGCAGTGGGGGAGGGTGCAGGGGGAGAGGGATTTGGGCAGCTACACCTCTCCTGACTGCCCACCAAGCAGCGGGTGGTTTCTGGGCCAGCTGACCCCGCTGTTCCCACTCCACAGTCTGAACTGCCGCACGCACGCAAAGATGCTGCCATTTTGGAAACATTAAGGCGGATTCACAGACCTCCCTGACTCTTGAAGGGACTTCTCCCTGCTTAATGACCACAGTGTCCACAGAATCCTCCCCCATCCAGTGAAGGGGAGTGAGAATGGGCCATTCAGGTCGAGAGTCATGGAGAGATCCTTTGGCCCACCAACCTCCTGCCGACCATCAACCAGTCATTTACCACTAATCCTACCCGAATCCCATTTTATTCTCCCGACATTCCCATCAACTGCCCCTCAGATTCTCCCACTCCCTACACACTGGGGGGCAATTTACAGAGGGGCCAATTAACCTACAAACCCGCACGCCTTTGGGATGTGGGACGAAACCGGAGCACCCGGAGAAAACCCACGCGGTCATAGAAACATAGAAACATCGAAAATAGGTGCAGGAGTAGGCCATTCGGCCCTTCGAGCCTGCACCGCCATTCAATATGATCATGGCTGATCATCCAGCTCAGTAATCTGTACCTGCCTTCTCTCCATACCCTCTGATCCCTTTAGCCACAAGGGCCACATCTAGCTCCCTCTTAAATATAGCCAATGAACTGGCCTCAACTACCTTCTGTGGCAGAGATTTCCACAGACTCACCACTCTCTGTGTGAAGAAATGTTTTCTCATCTCGGTCCTAAAAGACTTCCCCCTTATCCTTAAGCTGTGACCCCTGGTTCTGGACTTCCCCAACATCGGGAACAATCTTCCCACATCTAGCCTCTCCAACCCCTTAAGAATTTTATATGTTTCTATAAGATCCCCCCTCAGTCTTCTAAATTCCAGCGAGTATAAGCCTAGTCTTTCTTCATATGAAAGTCCTGCCATCCCAGGAATCAATCTGGTGAACCTTCTCTGTACTCCCTCTAAGGCTAGAATGTTTTTCCTCAGATTAGGAGACCAAAACTGTACACAATACTCCAGGTGCGGTCTCACCAAGGCCCTGTACAACTGCAGCAGAACCTCCCTGCTCCTATACTCAAATCCTCTTGCTATGAATGCCAACATACCATTGGCTTTCTTCACTGCCTGCTGCACCTGCACGCTTGCTTTCAATGAGTGGTGCACCACGACACCCAGGTCACGTTGCATCTCCCCTTCTTCTAATTGGTCGAAGGGAGAAGGTACAAACTCCACACAGACAGCACCCGAGGTCAGGATTGAACTCGGACCTTTGGCGCTGTGAGGCAGAGGCTGTGTACGGTGCCGCTCGAAGTTATGGTCAGACGGGTGGCGTATACTGTTGAGCACGATGCAGCCATCTCTTATTATTTTTTCTCTCCCGCCCCCCTTTGCAGAATGTTTGGTTTTGTGGCGAAGAAGCAGGGAAGCACATCTGACAACGTCTGCCATCTGTTTGCCGAACTCGACCCAGAGCAGCCGGCGTCCGCCATAGTGAACTTCATCACCAAAGTCATGCTCGGGCCACAGAAGAGATGAGTCAGGGATTTGCTGCATTCAAAGACAAACCAAAGGAGTCACCTGGCCAGGCAAGAAGGATAGCTAGCTCCTCTTGCATCACCCAAAGGAACAAGCTCCCTAACCAGTCCGAAGAAGGGTCTCGACCCGAAACGCCTGTCGCGCTGAGTTACTCCAGCTTTTTGTGTCTATCTTCGGTTTAACCCAGCATCTGCCGTTCCTGCTTACAAGCTTCTTTGGAAACATCCGTGTTCCTCTTAGAAACATTCCCTTCCCTCCGTTTAAGGTCCACTTACTCTAGCCTCTTGGTAGATAATCAGACTGCATGAGATTCCTTTTCATCTGAACTCTGGTTCGATGGCTCCCCTTTGTGAAGTGGTGGTGTCACGTAGAGCCCAGCTCCCCCTCAGAGAGTGGTGGCGAGTTCAGGTGACCATCCTGCACACTGCCTACATTGTGCTCTGCTGAGGATTCTCATTGTAACTGCCCGTGTAAAGGGGAGCCCTGCGGACCTGATTACTGAGTGATGCTGCTGCATGTGAATAGTACCAAGACTATGTGCAAATTGTGAAGGAGGGGGACTAAATAAGGATGAACGGTGCTGTAGGATGATTGGAGGGTGGTAGACAGATTGGGATCAACAGATTGGGATCCAGACTTGTTGAAACCAGGAATTCGCTCAAACATGCATGGGAATTTTCAGCGTATCCGGCGATGCAGTTGCAGTTGTAAACAGTCACCACCATCTTCTTTAGCAGAAAGTCAACTATGCACCGGTCTTTGATCATCAGGCTATCTAGTTCAGAGCAGGTCTAACTGTAACATTAGTCCAAGTGGAGGCGTGGGTTCGGATCCCACTTCTGACACCCTGTTGTGTTGACTGTATAATAACAGAAGCCTTACACCTGGATAATGATCCAAAGCCTTTATTAACTACATAGCAAGCACGACCTCACGCCTGCACGTTCCACTTACACTAACTCGAATCACACAAACAGTGGTCACTCAAAAGCTAAAGGGGGAGTAACTACAAAAGCATGACACATAACATGAGTGACACCATTACACTAATCTACATAGTCCCACAGTGGAAGTGTAATATTGGTCTGATACTTATCGAGACTTTCAATGAAAGCTGCTGAGAACTCAGTTGGATGTGCCTGAAGATGAAGTCTGATGGATTTGGGTGGAACTCCTTGCCAGCAACTCGAGCTCATCTTAACTCGCCAAAGCTTTGTTTTGTGGAACGATAGATAGAATGAACAGTCCTTCCGACTGATGTCAGAATCGGTCAGGCTGGGCACAAACCAGTTCTTGTATCGGGGGGAATTGGATGTGGGCTGGGGTGTGTGTCTCGACTCACAACCAGCGCTGTTCTGTTCAGCAGACAGTCTGAGTTTGCTCAGAAAACAGGCTAATTAAGGAGCGGAGGAAGCAGAAACTACAGCAGCCTTTCCCCCCAGTAGAACCATGAAAGTGGCCAGGCTATCTTCTGAGTTGCTTTCAGTACCCACAAACCAGGCTCGCCTTCCCAAGACAAAAAATCCACATGGAGACCTCGTTTGCAAGGGCTGCTCCTGGGCCATGACACCACGGTTGTTCCAAGACCCTGGGTGCCGAGATGTGAGCTCCGCCTAGATGTTGGCTGAGTGTTGATTTCTGCGACACTTCCCATGGGATGGACGGAGTTTGCTTGCCCCTTTAAGCATTCTCAGCACCAAAGCATTGAAACCCATCCCATGCTCTGCCCTCCCTTCTGCCCAAATTTACACGGGAAGCAATGATCTGTCCACCTGCTGCACAACCTGGCATTTAAAAAAAATGTCCCAATCCCCTGGTAGCAATGTTTCAGGTGGATGAACTCTCACTGGAGCACTGACAGACTTTCCACTGAAACGTCATTGACCTGTCAATGTTAACTGTTTCTCTCTCCATGGATGCTGCCTGACCTGCTGATGTTTCCAGCACTCCCTGTTTTTCCGTCAGGTTCTAGGCATCTGCAGTGTTTGTTTCTGGGTCGATCCGAAATGTTAGCAGGCGTTCTCCCCGAAACTTGCTGCACGTGCCCTGAATTCCCTTGCACGCTGCACCGTCAGAGACATCTTTGATGCTTGGTCGGTTTTGAATGTCAGCACAGCAAAACACTCTGACCCACCAAGAATTCCATGCGACAGATCCCTGAGCGAATCGGGTGTGCGTCAGTCGGTGCCACAGAGTGGCAAAGCATCCTTCATTCAGCAACAGTTACCCTCATTCCCATTATTGCCAGAGTTATAGCACTCCACCTCTCCCAACAACCAGCCTAAATGCATCTCTGGTTTGTGCTTTGGCCTCCTGAGCTGGCCATCTAATTTCACCTTGGGAACCCTCAGATACCACACTCCACCCCCTCAACCCCATTACCACTGGGCTGTGGAAAGGGAGTAAGATGGAACCTAGCCCTCACGCATTCTGTAGCTTTTCTGCAGTTCAAGCTCTTGTCTCTGATCTCCAGAACTGCTCTCTGAATCAGCCTTGACTCATGTTGCATTCAATTATTTGGATCTCACAAGTTGGCCTGCAGAAGCACTCATTTGCCTTTGAAATGCTAGTATAAGTGGCCTGGGTCTCTATTCTAACGTAAAACAGGAACCATGGAGCTAATAACGAACAGTGATGCTCAGCACCAAATTCCTGGATATATATAATATATAGTGTGTGTATGTAACATATTGTGCTGCTTATATGAATGTGTTGATGACAAAGATTGGCTATTATATGATCTCAGAGTGGAGTCACAGCTGACAAATGGTGAATTCACGTGATAGTTTCTGCTGTGCCTATTCAATATGCCAATGTATTTTATTGGGGCACGTAACCGAGAGACCCTTGGAAACGGATTTGTGTCGATGTGTTGTTACCATGGCTCACCACTCCCTTCAGGTGGCTAACATGGATTATGAGTTTCCAGCCTGAACACACAAATGTCCTTCCACACTTCTGTCAGAATGCTCGCGTGACTTCCAACCAAATGCAAAGTCTTGGCCAACACCAGTGAAATGAATGATTTGGTGGTCATTCCACTGCAGATTGTGAGATCTTGCTGTGTGCAATTTACAACACATTTCACTTCAGACACTCGTCAAACGCTTTGGGATATCTTGAGCTTGTGGGAGGTGCTGTAGGAATGTCATTCTTTCCCCCCCCCCCCATTGCAGCTTCCTGCAGAGCTGGTGAGAGGTTGCCACAGACATAGGTCAACCCTCCAACACCAGGCACCAGTGCCTTGTCCTTGAGCACACATGCAAGAGATCTTTTAAAGATACCAAGCAGCTAAGGGACCAACAATGGATGGTCGAAGGGAAGGGTTTTCAGCAGCTTTTGATGGTGAGTGTGGATTTAGCTCAGCAAACACAGACCCCCCCCCAGAGAGCCCTTGCCCAGAATTAAACCACTCTACACAGCCACTCAGTACAAAAGTCTGCAGTGTGGAGATTTGTCTCTCAAACTAATGTGTTTGCAAATGGCCTTCTGGTTACGTGCTTGAATAAAAGGAGGAATCACGAGCATTCATGTCAGTGAAGAAAAATATATTTTTTATGTTCTTGTTCAGATATAGACATCTCAAAAATATTAATCCAAGAGATTTCATTTATTACCATGATAAACAGTCACAAAATGTCAGTCAGTCAGTCAGACACTGCTAACTGTGTTGTAACCCTTATGTTTAACGATATACTCAAAGTCTGGCTTCACAGATTCATCAAGATTGGGGCTCCAGCTCAGAACAACCAGGGCCTTACTGGCAATGTTGCTTTTCCTCGTTGTTGGGGAGGAGGGTGGTTGGGCTGGTGGAATCGGGGATGTTAGTGATGACGAGAGAGGAGATTTGCAGAATGCTGCTCTCTGAGCTCTGATCTCACGTTGGTGCAGGGGCTTGTGGATCGTGAATCTTGCCGGGAGCTCAAAACGAAGAAGGAGGCATGCAATGCGATGATCAGGATTTTGGGGGTACATTGCAGAATGATTCAATACCCAGGGGCCTGAACCATTAATCCAGGGACTCATTCAAATCCCACCATGACAGCTGGAGAAATCAAATTCAGGTAGATTAATTAGATAAATCTGGAATATAAAGCTAGCTCATTGTTGCCCCCCTCTGTTATAATGTATTCTCGAAATGACCAGATTCTCATAAAACCCCATTAATGCACCACTGTGCTTAAGGGAAGGAAATCTGCCTACCTTATCCCAGATGTGATTCCAGACTTTTAACTGCTCTCTCAGAGCCACTCGGCTCAAGGGCCAGGGAAGTGCGGACTATAAACACCATGGCTTTTGAAGGAATAATAAATCAAAATTAGAATTATTGGGCTCCCCAAGCAGTGGTGGGGAGATGAGAGAGAGTGGCAGGTCCCACTCACCTGCACATACATGGAATGGGTTCTATATTAGACAGTGGCCTTTCTCATCCTTGGTCTAATTTGCCCATCGCGAAAAGATGTCATCCCTTCAAGTACTCAAGGGGTGGGGCGGGGAAGTGATGATTGCCCAGCAAAGTCTGGAACCCACTTTGCCTGTGGGGTACTGGCTGTTACTTTACGAATATGTGATGCTGAGGTAGCCCTTGGACTGAGTGGCAAAAAGGTATATATTTGAAGAGCTTTCAACATTACTGTATATTACATATTTTAATCAAAGTCTATAGTTTTATTTGTATAGCTCAGACATTTATTTTGCCTGATAATGGAGAATTTATGGAATAAGCTTTAGTCAAGAATGTATAATATATTATCCTTATGCCATTACTTTTTTTGTGTACGAGGTGTGATATCAAACACCAGCTAAACACGTTGCGTATTCTTTTGTGGGTGTGCCTTGTGTAAGTGTCTGTTTTCCAAGCACACAGCGAAGTTCGACCCTTGTATTCTCCTGTTGAATTCAGCTCCAAGGATGTCTTCTTGCCCTTTTCCCCCCAAACCTTTACATGAAGTTGGCTGGTGCAGGTGGGACTGGCCAGGAGCTGGTGATGATCTCAGTCGGGACATAAAGAAGGGGCACCCTCTTCGGCTCATCAGCTGTCCATTTCCCCTACAAACAAATCATTTCTGCATGAAAATGTGCATTGGTGTGCGGCTGCTTTCTAGTTGGGAAAAGACTTAGAACTTGGTCTCACACTTCGAGACCTGAAGCCCCCTCATTCACTTTCTGAGGCCATGGGTTGAATTGCACAGCACCATTCAATGTCCAGATTTCAATCAAGAGTGACCTCGAAGTTAATAGCTAGAGGTGAGGACATTCACATATGCGACAGGAAAAGATGCTAAAAGAAATTGTAACGAGGTGAATAATTCAGAGGTTTTACAGAAAAATAAATCAGGCTTTAAAAAGTTGCTGGTATAATTGCGCAAGAAGCATGTTAGGTTTTCTGTGCTGAAGAACGGAGGGGGAAAGAGAGGGTAAGTGACAAATGCCACTGGAGAGTTCAGTAGAGCTCCTGTCAGTTATAACATTAATTTTAGGATGAAAGACGAGGTGAAAGATCTCCATGGGACAGCTCGCTCCCATAGTTGATCAGAGTGACTTGGACTTTTGTTTGCTGTGTTAAATCTTTGTCCTTTTTATTTAAACAAAACACAGGAAAATCCTGCTTTGCTTTGGTTCTACCTGGAAACAGCTTCTGTTGCAGGAGAAGTTTTTTTCCCCCCCACCCCTCTCCCCTCCCTCCACCTGAGGCACGCTCCTTACGCAAATGACCAACATTGGATAGGCTTGGATAGAGTGGATGTGGAGAGGATGTTTCCACTAGTGGGAGAGTCTAGGACCAGAGGGCACAGCCTCAGAATTAAAGGATGTTTTTTTAGGAAGGAGATGAGGAGAAATTCCTTTAGTCAGAGGCTGGAGAATCTGTGGAATTCTTTGCCACAGAAGGCTGTGGAACCCATCAGTGAATATTTTTAAGGCAGAGATAGATAGATTAGTACGGGTGTCAGGGGTTATGGGGAGGAGAATGGGGTTAGGAAGGAAAGATAGATCAGCCATGATTGAATGGCAGAGTAGACTTGATGGGCCGAATTGTCGAATTCTACTCCGATTCCTTATGACCTTATGATCTTATTTGTTTACCAGTCCTGACCCCGACATGGCAACAAGCTATTTGATCACAACCATAACTGCCTTGTCCACACAGCACATTTCCAGCAGGGGTTGTCAATGAGCACTTGGGAATCCTGGATTGTATCAAGGGGATCAAAGCAGTATTTGTGTCAGTAAATGCCCTTACTTTACCTGGTTGAACTCGGCCAGATTTAACCCTGGCTCAGTTGGGGAACATTATAAATGTACGCCATTTGTGGGTAGGTTTTGAGGCCGAGACAAGCACTGACTGACTTGTTTTCACCTCTGTTCCTCTAGACCATGTGTGATAAGTGTGTGCTTGGAGCAGTTGAGAGGATATTTTGTTTTCTTGTACTAGCAGTGGGAAGAATGCTACAGTGGCGCCGCCTGCTGGAAGATGTGAGATGCTGTTGGAATTTGTTTAAATGTTTCCCGTGCCAATGCAGAGTTTATGGGACTTCTGTGCTGCAATGTATAACAGAATTTAATTTGTTAATAAAACAGCAATCGCTAGAAATTATTTCTAAAGACGTTGAGTTGCATTTACATCAAATGATTTTTAGAAATTATTTTAAGTAAGAATGGCCAACGGATTGTCATTAAACCCTCTGGTTACTTCAAGTCAAGTCAAATCAATTTTATTTGTATAGCACATTTAAAAACAACCCACGTTGACCAAAGTGCTGTACATCAGTTCAGGTACTAAGAAACGAACATACAATGGCACACAAACATAACAGCACATACATAAACCGTTCACAGCGCCCCCTCAGAGGGCCTCAAACGCTAGGGAGTAGAAGTAGGTTTTGAGCCTGGACTTAAAGGAGTCGATGGAGGGGGCAGTTCTGATGGGGAGAGGGATGCTGTTCCACAGTCTAGGAGCTGCAACCGCAAAAGCGCGGTCACCCCTGAGCTTAAGCCTAGACCGCGGGATAGTCAGTAGCCCCAAGTCGGCCGACCTGAGGGACCTGGAGATAGAGTGGTGGGTTAGAAGATTTTTGATATAGGGGGGGGGGGGGGCAAGCCCGTTTAGGGCTTTGTATGTGAATAGGAGGAGCTTGGAGTTGATTCTGTACCGTACTGGGAGCCAGTGGAGAGAGGCCAGAATCGGGGTGATGTGGTCCCTTTTACGGGTACCCGTCAGGAGTCTCGCTGCGGCGTTTTGGACCAATTGCAGGCGGGACAGGGAAGATTGGCTGATCCCAGTGTATAGGGAGTTGCAGTGGCCTAGGTGGGAGGAGATGAATGCGTGACTGATTTTTTCAATGCCGTCAAATTGGAGGAATGGTTTGATTTTAGCTATGGTACGAAGCTGGAAGAAGCTGGCTTTTACCACAGCGTTGACTTGCTTGTCAAACTTTAATGCAGAGTCAAATATCACGCCCAGGTTTTTGACATGCAGTTTGACCAGGGAGGATAGGCTCCCAAGGCTGCCTGTTATCGTTTTGATGGAGTCAGGGGGGGCCGAATAGGATGACCTCAGACTTGCTCTCGTTTAGTTGAAGGAAGTTCTGTGCCATCCAACATTTTATGTCCTCAAGGCAGTGCATGAGGCTGATTACATTTGACCGGTCGTTGGGTTTCAGGGGGAGATAAAGCAGTGTGTCATCCGCATAGCAGTGGAAAGAAATGCCGTGCCTTTGAATGATTTGGCCGAGGGGGAGCATGTATAGAGAGTAGAGAATGGGGCCTAGGATGGAGCCTTGTGGAACCCCGCAGGAGAGGCTAGCTGGGGAAGAGGAATCATTGCCTATGTTGATGGAGAAACTCCTATTTTTGAGTTACGAAACGAACCAGCTTAGGGCAGTGCCATCAACGCCAACCCCGTACTGGAGACGGTCAATAAGGATGGTGTGGTACACTGTATCGAACGCTGCGCTGAGGTCGAGAAGGAGCAAGATTGCACAGTCGGAGGACATAAAATGTTGGATGGCACAGAACTTCCTTCAACTAAACATAGCCAATGAACTGGCCTCAACTACCTTCTGTGGCAGAGAATTCCACAGACTCAACAAGGCAGACTCTGTGCTGTGGTGGGCTCTGAAACCTGACTGGAAACTTTCCAGGAAACTTCAGGGTGGAAATCTCTCTTTATCAGTCTGGACTATATGTAACTCCAGGCCCATGAGTGCGGTTGACTCCTAAGTACCCTGACTGCAATGCAAGTTCGAGGGCAATTAAGAATGGACCATATATCCTCGCTTTGCCATCGACTCCCACGTCTCGTGAGAGGACAAATTATATTTTAAATGCGTTGAAGCCACGTCAACAAGAAACGGTGCAATCACCAGACACCAAACAGATAAGGCGGTGTGCGTGAGCATCTGATGTGATGGAATATTGATTGAGAGACGGGGCTCATACAACGATTAAGGTAATAGACTGGGAAATGCCCGACCACGGGGCAATGTGGATGGGATTTGGGACGCCAAATACCGACTGAGTTACCTGGGGAATATTACAATCCACTAAAATAGCATGTTTCCTATTGAGGGATGCAAAATGAGGAAGGGTCTCGACCCGATATGTCACGCATTCCTTCTCTCCAGAGAAGCTGCCTGACCTGCTGAGTTACTCCAGCATTTTGTGATAACGAAAAGGAACGGTGAGTATTCTATCCGCATAAGGGACAGAACAAGGGAATGCGACCACTGACTGTTGTCAAAGGAAAGTAAGATACTTTTCACTGAAGAATTAGAAGAAGAAATCCGGAACCCAGGAGGACTGGCACGGCAACACATTTTCAGGAAAGGGGCATCAAACAGACACCTCTGTTTCTGCACGGTGGCGCAGCGATAGAGTTGCTGCCTCAGAGACCCGGGTTCGATCCTGACCACGGGTGCTGTCTGTGCGGAGTTTGTACGTTCTCCCCGGGACCGCGTGGGTTTTATCCGGGTGCTCCGGTTTTCTCCCCACACCCCAAAGACGAGCGGGTTTGTAGGTTAATTGGCCTCTGAATAATACAAAAAAATGGGAGCAATTTTTGATGAGTGTAAATGGGTGGCCGATGGTCGGCCAGCGAGTAAAATGGCTTGTTTCCATGCTGTATCTCCCTGGCTCAAGACCTGAATGAAAAATCTGACCAAAACAAATGCTGCAGGGAAAGTAAGTGGAATCCCTCCAATATTTTTTTCCAGGCTCTCAGATATGGGCACGGAGGGGTTTGAAATCAGGGGGTAAATTGAGCCCGGAAATGCTGCTGGGACCAAGAGCGACGGGGAGGGCGGGTGAGACGGGTTTGGACTTAGGAGGACGTGGACAGCAAGTTTCACGTTGACGATGTTGGAGGCTGCCCGTTGGAAGAGATTGTAAAAAGGATAACAATAAAAGGTCCAAATAATATTGACAGGACACCCAGTTCTCCCGGTTCAACCTGATGTGATGTTATTTCGATGCAAGTTCCTCAATAGCTTACAGGGAAATTACACTAGAATGATACAATGGGGCTGCAACTATTTGAAATGCCATTACATTGGGACATTTGAAACTAGTTATTTTGCATTCCAGAAGTGTTTCCAAGTGGCCGTATGTCAGGAGAGACACCAAACCTCAGATGTGCAATGATTCGCCCTGGGCAGCTCTGGAGGAACGGCATTCCTTGCTAAAACGTCCCCAGCAAAGTAGTCACAAAAAGCTGCAGTGACTCAGCGGGACGGGCAGCGTCTCTGGAGGGAAGGAATGGGTGACGTTTCGGGTCGAGACCCTTCATCAGACTGCTAAGTAGACCCGGCAAAGTAGTAGCAGGAAGTGACCGGTTGCTTCCTGAGCGAGCAACACAACAAACACCACACTTACCAAAAAAATTATCCGAGTATTTCCATCATGTAAACTTGACATTCGGCCCCACTGATCCATGCTGGTCACTCATCATCTCATCATCAAAGCAGCTGCTCCGCTCATTTCCTTGCAATGTAACGACCTACTCGCCTCCTGAAGATTGCTTGAATGAAACCTATTCCAAGAGTGTTTTGATTTGTTCAGGTATTGTATCTCACCGCTACATTTAAGACATGGAGAGACCTGGTAAGGGGTTGGAGGTTCCAAAACCTGGGGCTGTGCGCTGGTTGAAGGGTTAGGCATTTGGGGCTGATGGGTCGAATGGCTTCCTCCTGTCCCCCCAACATAGAGATATGAGAGTGTCTGGAAAAGGGCGCTCGGGATATTTTAACGCAACCAAATGCTAACACAAGCATAACACGTTGGAAACACTAAGCAAGTCAGACAGCATCTGTGGAGAAAGAAACAATTAATCAGGTCCGGTGCCCCACAGAGAGAAAACAAGTAAGTTTTCATTGGCAGCGAAGGTGGTGGAGGGGGGAATGGTAGAACAGAGGGAATATCCTGGGATGGCAGGACTTTCATATGAAGAAAGACTGGATAGACTCGACTTGTACTCGCTGGAATTTAGAAGATTGAGGGGGGATCTTATAGAAACGTACAAAATTCTTAAGGGGTTGGACAGGCTAGATGCAGGAAGATTGTTCCCGATGTTGGGGAAGTCCAGAACAAGGGGGTCACAGTTTAAGGATAAGGGGGAAGTCTTTTAGGACCGAGATGAGAACGTTTTTTTTCACACAGAGTGGTGAATCTGTGGAATTCTCTGCCACAGAAGGTAGTTGAGGCCAGTTCATTGGCTATATTTAAGAGGGAGTTAGATGTGGCCCTTGTGGCTAAAGGGATCAGGGGGTATGGAGAGAAGGCAGGTACGGGATACTGAGTTGGATGATCAGCCATGATCATATTGAATGGCGGTGCAGGCTCGAAGGGCCGAATGGCCTACTCCTGCACCTATTTTCTATGTTTCTATCTGTGATCGGATGAGACAAAATGTGCTAATATGGCAGACATTAAAAAACCCATGGAGTAGGTAGAAAAGGATTGAAGTGGACTTCATTGGTATCGATTTATTGTTATGAGTACCGTGATACAGTGAAAACCTTGTATGTGTGCTGTCGAGTCAAATCATACCATACATGAGTGCAGTCAAACCATACATGAGTACAAGAGGTAGTGCAAAAAGAGAAAATAAACATGAGCAGATTAAAAAATAGTGCAAGGGCTGCAACGAGGCAGATCGAGAGATCGTGAATGCATCCTGAGCTTATGAGTGGGGCATTCAAGAGTCTGATAACAGTAGAGAAGAAGCCGTCCGTGAATCTGGTGGTACTTCCTTTCAAGCTTTTGTATCTTTTGTCCAACAGGAGAGGGGAGAAGAGGGAATGATTGGGTTGTGACTGGTCCTTGATTATATTGGCTGCTTCCCTGATGCAACGTGAAGTGTAGATGGAGCCGGAGACTAATTTGTCTCATGGAATGGGCTGCACTCACAACTCTCTGCAATCTCCGACGGTCTTGGGCGGAGCAGTTTTCGTATCAAGCAATGATGCATGCCATCGGATGCTTTCTACGATGTATCTGAGGAGTTGATAAACATCATCAGAATCAGAATCAGAATTACCTTATGTCTGAAGAAGGGTCTCGACCCGAAACGTCACCCATTCCTTCTCTCCCGAGATGCTGCCTGACCTGCTGAGTTACTCCAGCGTTTTGTGAATAAATACCTCAGAATTACCTTTATTGTCATAAAAATAAAAATAAAGTCTTTTGGACGTGATTTCGTCATCCACAGTCCAACAGTAAGAGCATTAAAATAAACAATTTCACACACAACCACAAACCAACACAAAACAACAAAAAAAGACATGCTGAAATTCTTTAATCTTCTGAGGAAGTAGAGTGCTTTCTCAGCCATAGAGTTGGACCAGGGCAAAATGTTGATGATATTTATGCCTGGGAACTTGAAGCTCTCGACCATCTCTACTCCAGCACCATTGATGCAGACTGGGGTGTACTCCAACCCAGTTCCTGAAATTGATGACTAGCACCTTTGTTGAATGATGGAGCAGGTGCAAAGCTAGAACGGTCTACTCCTGTGTACCTAACTGTGAAAGTTATTGGAATGTACATCACCATTTAGCTGCTGCTTGCAAACTATGAGCTACACCCTGCAGCAGCCCACAAAACCTCAAACTCCAACAGAGCAAATCAATCTGCTTAAGGAGAGTCAGGGGGGTATGGGGAGAAGGCAGGAACGGGGTATTGATTGAGAATAATCAGCCATGATCACATTGAATGGCGGTGCTGGCTCGAAGGGCCGAATGGCCTCCTCCTGCACCTATTGTCTATTGTCTATTAATGCCCATGAGGCATTCTCCTGGAGGTGCAGTGAGAGAAATGGAAAGAGCCAATGGAGATTAAAATGCAGCAGGAAATGCTTTGCACGACATACATCCTGTTATCCGTATCTCAGCAACACCAGATACCAGCGTTGTTTGCATCCCGTACTGTTTACAAAGAAGGGTGGGGTATGAGAGTTTCACTTTAAACTGGCCAGTTTCCCCAGTTTAATCAGGAACAATGAGCAGGTGGTAGAGCCACATCACACTGCATCTGACAATAGACAATAGATGCAGGAGGAGGCCATTCGACCCTTCGAGCCAGCACCGCCATTCAATGTGATCATGGCTGATCATTCTCAATCAGTACCCCATTCCTGCCTTCTCCCCATACCCCCTGACTCAGCTATCCTTAAGAGCTCTATCTAGCTCTCCCTTGAATGCATTCAGAGAATTGGCCTCCACTGCCTTCTGAGGCAGAGAATTCCACAGATTCACAACTCTCTGACTGAAAAAGTTTTTCCTCATCTCAGTTCTAAATGGCCTACCCCTTATTCTTAAACTGTGGCCCCTTGTTCTGGACTCCCCCAACATTGGGAACATGTTTCCTGCCTCTAACGTGTCCAACCCTGCTTTCTCCCAGTGAGGTCACCACTGTACTATGGGAAACCAGGCAACCAATTTATACACAGCAAGATTCCACAAACAGCACCATGTTAATAACCATATCAGGTTTCCAAGATCTTGATCGAATGATAAACCGTTGCCCTGAGAACTGGGAAGAAATTGCTGGTTCTTTGGAATAGTGCTGGGGGTGCTTTAACAGCCATTCATGAGTAGGCAGGGCTTTGGCTCAATCCCTCATCCCTCAAGATGGCGTTCCTGACAGTCTCACACCCCTGCCACACTGGATCACTGCTTGGGTTTTTGATTGAGAGTCTGTGCAGCACATCACTCAAGGGCAGCATTGGTATAAATTGAACCTCCTGTGTATGCAGGTGGCCCTACAACCTTGACTGGGTATTAGAACCAAGTTGTAGTACATCCAAATACAATGCTTTCCATTGTGCAAGTGTACAATTGGTAAGAGTCATTGGAGACATGCTGAATTTCCTTGGTCTTCGGAGGAAGTAGAGGCATTGGTGTGCTTTTGTGGGTGTAGTCTAGGTGAGAACATTGTCGAAGAGCAAGAAAACTCAACCCTCATGAGTTCTTCCAGCAATTTGGTTTATGTTCCATTTCCCAGCATCTGCAGCTACTTGTGTCTCCATATTATTGTTCCACTGCAAACACTCCTCAAGGTACGCCTACCTTTAAGTTCCCCTCCTCTCTCCAATGGGAGTTCTGAGAGTCTCTCTCTCACTGCCTCCCTCCTGTGATTTTACTGCTCTCTTGTTCTTTGACCATGTTCTCACCCAGACTAGTTACCAGTGCCACGTATTTCTCCATTCCTCTATTCCCCCGTACCTGGTCCATCCATCAACCCTCACCTGGATCCAGGTGTCTCGTTCTCACACCTTACACTCCCTTATTTCTGTATCTCTCCCTCCCCTGACTCTCAGTCTGAAGAAGGGTCTCCCATTCCTTCTTTCCAGAGATGCTGCCTATCCCGCTGTTACTCCAGCATTTTGTGTCCATCTTCCACCTATTGCACGTCAGTTCCACCCCGTCCCCTGCATCTTCCAGTCCAGAGGAAGGATCCCGACTTGGAATATTGTCTGTCCATTCTCTCCACAGATTCTGCCTGACCTGCTGACCTCCTCCGGCATTGTCTTTTTTTGTTGTGTGGTAGGGATTAAGTTGACTGGGGCTGTTCCTCAAGAGTTGAGATTGCATTGAAACCGACAACATTTCTCAAGGGCTTGGCAGTCTGGATGTTCTGGCTGAGGAGCCCAGGACCAGGGGCCATAATAAACCTAAACCCAAATCAGTCCTGACCTTAATTAATGGCAGGGTTGACTCTTCTTCCCAATTCTTATGTTTCCCCCAATCCCTTTCGCTGCCACACAATGTCTCCTTTCCCCAGTCCAAACCATGTCTCCCCTACAGACCCACCCCACCCTTTCTCTCCACAAGACCTCCTCTCCTCTCCACACCACCAACCTGTCTGCTGCTGGTCCCGCTTATCCCTGCTTGTGCGGCCCGGATTGGAGTCGGGGTGTCTGGCACTGATGATGGAAATGATTGCAAGTTCTCCTTCCCTCTCAGGCACAAAGCGCTGGAGTAACTCAGCAGATCGGGCAGCATCTCCGGAGGACATCGTTTCCAGACATCCATGTTCTCCAGAGATGCTGCCTGACCTGCTGAGTTACTCCAGCACTTTGTGTCCTTTGGTGTATTAACAAGCAGCTGCAGTTCTTTGTTTCTACTCTTTCCCTCTGTTTGACTATACCATGCAGAATTGGTAGGGAAACAACTTTTATAATAAAAACGTCCACGAACTTCTGTGTGTTCATAACTGGAAAACTCCATCAGAGATAGACACAAACTGAAGAAGGGTCTCGACCCGAAATATCTCCCATTCCTTCTCTCCAGAGATGCTGCCTGTCCTGTTGAGTTACTCCAGCATTTTGTGTCTATCTTCGGTGTAAACCAGCATCTGCAGTTTCTCCCTGCACATGTGAACATTGAGGATGGATACAAAATGCTGGACTAACTCAGTGGGTCTGACTGAGTGTAAAGAAGGGTTCCAACTCGAAACGTCGCCTATCCATGCTCTCCAGAGATGCTGTCTGACCCGCTGAGTTACTCCAGCACTCTGTGAAACGTCGCCTATCCATGCTCTCCACAGATGCTGCCTGACCTGCTGAGTTACTCCAGCACTTTGTGTCTAAGTTCTGATAGACCAGCATCTGCAGTTCCTTCCTACAAACTCCATCAGTGTTGCGATTTGCCCAACTGTCCCCGCCCCATCCCGCTCCGCGTCGTCTCCATTGGCTCATCCCTTGTACTCCACCGCGTTCATTGGCCACCTGTGTGGCGACATTTGACCACTGGGGGAGCAGAAGCCCCAGTTCGGCCGCTGTGATTGGCCGGCTGCGGCGGCGGGGCCTCGGTGACGGCACAATGCACTTGTTGCAGTGACGCGCGCGCCGCTGGGTTGGTTGGCGGCCGCTGCCAATCACAGGCGTGCCTGTTGTTTCCTGCAGCGACTCGAGCAACTTGAGGAGATCCCGCAGCGGCTCCAATGGAGGGGGTGTTGCACAAATGGACCAACTATCTGAGTGGTAAGTTGCACGGTGCTCCTTCTGCTCATTCCCCTTGGCGATGATGCTGGAAGTCAGCTCACCTGCTACCGACACGGAGCTGTTGGCAGAGTTTTTGTGCCCACGTACTCGCTCAGTAAATGGGTTGGGGCTCGCTGCAATTGACAACTGTTTCTAGCTGGAAAGCTCTTTGTGGGCCACGGTTTAGGGGTCGCTGTGTAGCGATGGAGAGTGGGAACTTGAGAGTTCTCCTGTTCCAACCTCCTTCGGCACAAGGGTGCCGAATCTGATTGTGCCCTACCAGAAAATAATCAAAAAAGTGTTAAGTTCCATTCGTCATACATTCTGGGAATACAGCATCACCTCTGACGGTACTGTAGTTCGACCCTGAGACCTGCTGGTTTGTTTGCCGTGGAACGGCTAAGAGGTGACATATTCCCAAAGTGTGTGACGAATGGAGCTCGGCACTTTTCTGATTATCTTCTGGTATGTAATCACGGTTGTGTTGGAAACAAGCTAACAGTTGTGTTAGTGAGCAGAAGTAAGAATCCCTCACGTACGCCTTCAAAACCATCAGATCCTTGTAAAATATGTTGTAGGACATACACAGAAATGTCTTCTTGTAGAGAATCCTAAATTGTTGGCATATATAACGTTAATACACGTTACGAAAATACTGAGTGAGGAGTGGTTCGAACATTGGGCTTACCATCGCAAGGTAAATAACATTGATGTGAAGAGGAACCTCGATAAACACGAGCGAGTAAATACTCGTTTTTGTATTGGCCGCTGCGTTGAAGTGCGAGGAAGTTTGCTTGAAACATAAACACTAGTGGGGGCTTGCTGGGTTATGTTCTGTCTGTGCTCTTAGATCTTGTAACGTGAATGCAAGAGAAAAATCCAATCTGTGGAGATGATTTTACTATCATTGCAACAACTACACAGCACCGTTAACATGAAGTGGTATCAAACAAAATGACACAATGCGTCACGTTAGGAGATAACAGGCCAGATAACTAAAAGTTTTGAAAGATATGTTAAACAGTGACTTAGAGGAGCAAATGGGGTGAAAAAAATTTAGGGAGGATTCAAGAGCTCTAGGCCCAAGCAGTTGAAAACACAGACCTTGTAGGATTGAAGATTGTAAACTGCAAGAAAACAAGAATGATCATTTTAACACAAACTTTGCTTTCCAGGGAGCCAGTACAGTGCAGTGAGCACTTGGGTGATGGGATTTGGTGTGCTTTTGGATATGGAAAGTACAGTTCTGCATGATCTCTTGATTTAAATGGTGTAGAACAATGAGTGTCCTATAGTGGCAAAATGCCACTGTAGTGCTATAGTGGCGATTTTAAAAAAAAAGTTAAATGAATACACTGTCTTGAAGGGAGTGTTTTCACTTTGAAGCATATATGCCAAGAAATTATGAGGTGGTCGTGTTGCCTCAGAAATAAATAAAAACAGATGATGTTGGAACCGCTCAGCAGGTTGGGCAGCATCTGTGGAAATGGGAAACGGTTAATGTTTCAAGTCTGAGACCCTTTGTCAGATGACTATTTCAGATTTCCAGTATCTGCAGTTTAAAAAAAAAAAAAATACATTTGCTTTGGAATTTGATGGAGTAGTGTTGGTGATCTGATTTTTGGAGTAGATTGCCATCCTTGCTGGCACTGGATATGGTGCAACTCAAAATCCAATGAAGGAAAACTATGTTCCCAGTTCCCAGGCACACCAGTTTTAGAGCTGTAGAACTTGAGCCTGGGCTGCATATCCCAAATCAGTGGTTGAATGTATGTCATGCAATGAAAATGTCAGGGATCTGATACTCAACCTGATCTTTAGTTAATTGCTTGTTCTGCCTGTTCTCCTTCCATACCACAAAGTCCATTCTGGAGTCCATAAAGGAGGAACTACAATACTCCCACATAGTATGTACCAAGATCCATTGAATACTGTGATGCAATGCCTGGCTACACTGGTTTCTGGGTGGTACTTTTTTGTGTGTTGATATAACTCGAGCCAAAATATTTCTCTGCTCCACTGCAAGGGAAAAATGCTGGACTCAGCAGGTCAGGCAGCATTTGGTCAAGTCTGGTGATAGTGTTCAACTTCCCTACAGATTTCAGCTGAGCTGTGTCTTTCCAACGTTTTCTGTTCCTTTTCATGATTTTCAACATCTACAAGTTGTTTTGATCTTCATTTGCTTGCCTCCTTCTGTGGATGTCTTTTGTTTTAAAGCAAATCTCTACTTTAGAATTTTAAAATATTTTTTTAAATATATATTTTCAGGACGATTTGAAGGATGGGGAGTCCTTTATCACTTTTTGAGTATTAAGTTGTGGTCAACCACTCCTGTGTTTTAATGTGTACAGTAAATACAAAACTTAGTCAATACATCTGAGTGCAAGTAGCCATTTGACCCCTCACTTGGCTTATGGGAAGGTCAAAAGTATAACTTTTTTTTGTGATGGGGTTGTTGCTCTTTTAATTAAAAATCAAAATTTAGGAGAATCCAAACTTGTCTCTGGATTAGCGTTAAGTGTTAGCCTAGGGACTTAAACACCACCATCTGGAGTACTATGTACAGTATTGGTCTCCTGGTTGAGGGATGTAAACCATATTTGAACTGCTTCCAGACTAATACCCAGATTGGGTGGGTTATCTTGTGAGGAAATGTTGAACAGGCAAGGTTTGTATCTGCAAAAAAAATCAGAAGGGTTAGAGGGGACTTGATTGAAGTGTATAAGATCCTGAACAGTGTTGACAAGGTGGAGCAGATATTTTCTCGTGGGAGATTCTGGATAAAGATTCTGGTGGCACAGTGGGGCTGCTGGTAGAACAGCTGCCTCAGTGCCAGCAACCTAGGTTTGATTCTGACCTTGGATGCTGTCTGTGTGGAGTTTGCACATTCTCCCTGAAATTAACCCCAGTATGTAGGGAGTGGATGCGAAAGTGGAATAATGTGGGACTGGTGTGGACAGGTGATCGATGGTCAGCGTGGACTCGGGCTGAAGGGCTTGTTTCCATGCTGTATCTCGAAACTAAACAAAGGTTGATCTCATTGAATGGATAAAGAAACTGAAGGCGCTTCAATTTCTACCCCCCCCCCCCTCCAATCTTTTCCTCATTACTTATCCCATGCTATAATGTTCTAGTGACTCTTGTAATCTGTTATTGGTAGGTTGGCAACCAAGGTACTTTGTGTTGGATGGCAGCGTGTTCTCCTACTACGATTCGCAGGAAGATGTTGACAAAGGCAGTAAAGGAAGCATCAAAATGGCCGTGTGTGAAATAAAAGGTAGAAAAACAATAGATTTTGGCATCCATGATAGTAATTTCTGCTAAGGTGGGTCTATTAGTTCCCATGAGATGTTGCACAGTGTTAATTTATACTCGCTGCTATTTTGAGTACAAGATTCATCTTCTATTCTGGCCATTGGGTTTTGCTGCATGATTTGTGCGACTAAGGTCCTAAAACAGCACTCTGCTCCCCCATCCCCGCAGTGAAGTAATGCATTTCTCTTGTTAGTGCATTTAGCAGACAACACAAGGATGGACCTGATTATCCCAGGAGAGCAATACTTCTACCTCAAGGCTATGAATGCGGCAGAGAGACAGAAATGGTTGGTGGCACTTGGAAGTGCCAAAGCCTGCCTGGCAAACAACAAGACCAAGAAGGAACGAGGTACTAATTTAATAAATTTTTCATGAGTAGTTGCCATTTTTAAGGCTTTTTCGTTGAGTTGACCATCAAGAATTAATTTATGCCTCCGACACACTTGCCATATTCTCCCACTACGTGCTTATAGGCCACATGCAGCTGATTAACCGATTTGCACGACTTTGGGATGTGGGCTGAAATCCATGGTAACAGGCAGAATGCACCGATTTTTCAGACAGCCCTGGATGTCAAGGTAGAACCTGGGTCTGGGGAGCTGAGGTAGCGGCTCTACCAGCTGGGCTGCCCTGTGGAAGTTGTGAAGATCCCACATTAATGCAAGTCTCCACTGATGGGGAATGACTTGCACAGCACATTGGAGACCAATTGATTCATTCTGCCCATGCTGTTTCAATTCTGTTCCATGCTGCCTGAGTCTGAAGAAAGATCCTGACCCGAAACGTCACCCATCCTTTTTCTTCAGAGATGTGCCTGACCCGCTGAGTTACTCCAGCACTTTGTCTATTTTTGACTGTTTCAGAGCCATGAGTCTTGCAAATGAAATTAATTTAAAGATCTCAATTGTTTATAAACAATCGTGGTATATGGACATCATGGTGGCACAGCTGGTAGAGCTGCTGCTTCATAGCACCAGAGGTCCAGGTTCGATCCTCTCTGGAGCTGTCTGTGTGGTCTGTACATTTTCCCTGTGACTGCTTGGGTTTCTTCCCAGATCCCAAAGATGTGTGGGTTTCTAGGTTAATTGGCCTCTAAAATTGCCCCTAGTGTGTCAGGAGTGGATGAGATTGTGGGATAACATAGAACTAGTGTGAACGGGTGATCGATGATCGCATTCGATTGAGTGGGCCGAAGGGCCCGTTTCTTTAAACTATACTAAATTTGTTGTATTTGAGGGTAATTCATTTTTTTAAATTGGTGAAAAGAGTGTAACATTTAAGTTTTTTAAATCACTGTAGAAATCAGTGAAAATGAGGATTCTTTGAAATTCAAGATGTCTGAGCTTCGTCTGTACTGTGACCTACTGATGCAGCAGGTCCATAAGATCCAGGAATCTGCACAACCGGTCGACATTGGATCCACTCCAGATGTTGAGGTATTGTACTGGAATTCTTTCTGCAAGCCTTCCATGATCATGTAGCTGCAGAGATATTGATTTGGAAATATTGTGCAACAGGTGGAGTTAAACTATAATGAGATTCTTATAAGCTGTCACAAAATCCTGTCCTGCTGCTACCCACTGATGGCTCAGTAAACACAGAAGATTTGCAACAATGTACTGTGGTTTGGGATTATAGGTGGGGCTTGCTACAGTTGTCCTCGTTGCTGTGATGAAGGTGGGAATGGATTGCTGGGGGAAGAGGTGATGGTGCAGAGACATCCCTCCCTACATTCAGTGAATTTTGACTGATCTTGGGGATTAATTGAATTTTGCAAACCTGCATTCGTAAATTTTCAAGTCATTTTAGTTATTGAATTAACTAAAATAATCTAAGCAGAGACCTTGGCTTTATCCCCCGAGGACCGATTGTTCAGGATAGTTTATTTGTGCACGTGATGTATGACTATAGCTTTATAAAAACACAGGACCCTCGAAGTCGGCTTACTCCCTGAACACAGGGAACAGATATTGTTCACAATCCAAGGAGGGCTCAATTGAGGGAGGTAAATGAGGTTTCTACTTTGTAGTGAAGTAACATGCAGAGTAATATCCATGGAAAAGCAAAACTAAAGAATCTGGTTTATTTGAGGTGCTGCTTAAACTGGCATGTGGACACAACGATACATACACAATCAAATATGTCAGAGTGGCTTCTTACTTATTTACATTTATTGCAGCAATTGAACATCTCCAGCAACACACATTACCTTAAACTCTCTAGTCCTATCAATCTCTTCTGCAACATAGTGACAAGTAGTGTATATTGTGTTTAAACTGTGCCCTAATTCATGTTTCATACATTTCTACCATGCTCTTGTAGTCTACCTCGAATAATAAAGGTGTTCAAGACATCAGAAGAGATAAGTACTTTGCTGCGTGCAACACTGTCAGTTTTTGCACTCATTTATTGTTTTCTTTCAGAAAATGAACGAGGCTTCTTCTTTGCTTAAAGCCACGTGCAATACCTTTATAACTACCCTAGAGGACTGTATGAAAATAGCAAGTGTGAGGATATCCCCAGAGCTGCTTTCACCCCCTGAATCCCCTGCTGCTCATGTCACCTCTACACCTCTTCGCAGGGTAAGTGGACATAAAATATTTTCACTTTTATTATAAAGGTATTTCTATCGCTTGCTTGCAGCAGGTTTCTGGGTTGAGGGAAGGGTGCATTTTGCTGTGTTATTGTCATGTAATGGGCTTTATTTTTTTACGCTTTCCTCCCTGGACAAAACCCTTGCTCTGGGCATCTCACTTTAGATACAGCTTGGGTGTAAGTCCACTGCTGTTACTTTGTGGCATGTAGACCTGATGCAATAGTGCAATATGTCATGGGACTGATGTTTGATTGGTTCCTCACTGAGCTCTGGTAATTTACTTGGGAGAGGGATAAAGGAAGAAATCGGAACAATATCTAATTGTGGCATCTGAACCATAGGTTATACCTTAGTTAAATTAGACTATCGGGTTTGTTCCAGGTGAGGGCGTAACAGATGTTGAATTGGGGAAGAGTAGATTTCTCTCGTGCATAGTTATCCCCGTTTTACCGCTCGATTTTAACACACAAATCAGCTGCACTACCACAAGACCTATAAGTGGGTGGATTCAGCTCCAGAATTTTGTACTGGGGTCTTGTAAATTTTCAATTTAGTGGAAAGAGTCTTGCTTTCAGGATTAGAGACGTTAACTTCTGTTTATTTTTCCTTTGTTTTAAATAAACAGGTGAAGCGTTCTATAAGCCACGGTAGCGTTGTTGCACCCGACAGGTAGGTGTCCTGTCTGCTTGTGATCTATTTCAAATGTGTTGCTACTCCTGTGATAAATGGTTCGTGCATCAAAAATGCCATGAGAATCAAAAGAGCAGGCTTGTTTTCTTTTTTTTTTCCTCCGCGACTAAAATGTTCTGAACCAATATTCCTTCCTAAACCATCGCTATATTCACTGGTGATTTATCAACTTGTTGTTCAGTGTGTATTTGCTAAGCGCAAATTAGCTGCTGCATTTGCCTGCGCAACAATGATGATTATTTGAAGAAAATATTTGGAAGATGTTTCTGAGAAATGGCACAATATAAGTGAATACTAAATGTTGGCATTGTTGTGATGATGCTGACACTAATTTCCACTTGCCTGGATTAGAATTGCTACAGCAACAATATAAGCTTGATTTTTATCCAGGACCAAGCAGGCCACTTGATTGGTACCTCATCCACCACCCTAAACATTCATTCACTGGCACACCATGGTCATCTACAAAATGCACTGCATTTACTCACTGAGGCTTCTTCAACAACACCTCCAAACCTACAACTTCCATGACCTAGAAATATAGAGATGAAGGAACATTAGAAGCTGCAGGTACCGATCATTGTCTTTGATTTGGCAATATATTGCTGTCCCATCACTGCTGGATCTAACTAACTCCTGAAACTCCCTCCACAATAGCACTATGTATGGTTACTTCACCAGAAGGATTGCAAGAGTTCAAGGTATTTGAGGCTTTTAGAAAGGCACATGGATATGCAGGCAGATGAGATTAGTTTATCTTGGCATTATGTTTGGCAGAGAAATTATGGGCCAAAGAGCCTGTCCCAGTACTGTTCTTTGCTCAGGCTAGCAGCTGCGGCAATCTTAAGAGCAGTTAGGGATAGCAATAAAATCTAACCTTGCCAACGGTACCCATGTTCTACTTCACCAAAGTAACACTGAATTAAAGCACAATGGGTAATTTCCAAATCTTGTGGTATCCTGGTTGGCTGTGGAGTCTCAAACTATGGCGAAGTAGTCTTTATAAGCAAACAGAACAGCTAGAAATTATGAATGTGCAGTGCCACTATTTAACCTTGTATTGCAGACTTGGACGAGTAGTTTTGTGTCTGCCTTGTTGATTCTTAACTATTTGGCTACAGGAGTGCAGAAGTGAACAACCTGGCTCAGCCTCAGAAAGGTTCCATTACAGTAATGAGAAATCTGGAAGAAATGGCTGCATATCGAGCCAGCAAGTGGACGAGACCCCCTGTGGAAATCAAGACCCCAAAGAGTAGTAACACGGCACAGCCAGCAAGTAAGAACTTTTGCACTAAATGTATCTTCAGCCAACAGGGCACTGCTTGCCGCAAACAAAAGTCTCAGATTATTTTGTCTTTGGTTCAGTGATAGAAACGCAAGAAAGGTTGTCCACAAGGGGCATTTTACAAACTTTATACTCCATAACATTTGCTAAATTTTAAATGTGACTGGTTACAGCGCAATTCTACGCTGCTCCACAATTGGAGTCAACATTTTTTTTAAATCTGCCTGAGAGGAGTGTGCAATATGAAAGAACATTTGAAGCAACAGTAAGAATGGGTTATGTAGCTCCTTGTGCCTGCTCTGCCATTCAATATCATGCTTAATCTATACAAGAACTAGTTTCCTGCTTCATCCTCATCTCACTGCTTCTTGGGTGCCCAAAAATGTTTCCATCTCAGTCTTGAATAGTGTATACTGAATGATACGTGGCCCTTGAAGGGTGGTGAATTTTGGGATTTTCTTCTCTCAAAGTGGAGCTATTACTCCTCTTTCTCAGCCAAAATGGCTGACCCTTTATTGTGCCACACTGCCCCATTCTGGCATCTTCAGTCTGAGGAAACGGACACTTTTGATCTTGTACGTTGAGTGACATCACCTCTCAAGGTCTGGTGAGGCCTATTCACCTCCAATCTCTCCTTTTGTAAGACAACCCCTGGAATTGATCTAGACAATCTACACTACTTCAAGGTAAGTATATACTCCTCCAGCTATAGAGACCAAAACTCTGCATGGTGCTGCAAGTGAGATGAAGCCCCATAATGAAACTTCCTTCCAGCTGTACACTGACAAACCTGAGATAGACAATAGACAACAGGTGCAGGAGGGGGCCATTCGGCCCTTCGAGCCAGCACTGCCATTCAATGTGATCATGGCTGATCATTCTCAATCAGTACCCCGTTCCTGCCTTCTCCCCATACCCCCTGACTCCGCTATCCTTAAGAGCTCTATCTAGCTCTCTCTTGAATGCATTCAGAGAATTGGCCTCCACTACCTTCTGAGGCAGAGAATTCCACAGATTCACAACTCTCTGACTGAAAAAGTTTTTCCTCATCTCAGTTCTAAATGGCCTACCCCTTATTCTTAAACTGTGGCCCCTTGTTCTGGACTCCCCCAACATTGGGAACTTGTTTCCTGCCTCTAACGTGTCCAACCCCTTAATAATCTTATACATTTCGATAAGATCTCCTCTCATCCTTCTAAATTCCAGTGTATACAAGCCTAGTCGCTCCAGTCTTTCAACATATGACAGATGGTGCAAGTTGCAATGTTTTGTCCTTTTCCTATAAAGGATGCTTTTTTGTCCTGCAAATCCCCTGGTTTGCTCATGGCAGGTGCAAATTTTGAGCGGCATGCTTTCTGATGAGCAACATCACATGTAAATGAATTTGTGAGCAGCCTGTCCAAATACTCTCCGGAATGTTGAGTTGAAGAATGGGTAAGCATTTTCTATTTAGCAGTTTATTTCACAAAATGCTGGAGTAACTCAGCAGGTTAGGCAGCATCTCAGGAGAGAAGGAATGGGTGACGTTTCGGGTCGAGACTTTGCATTTCCCCAAGTCTACATTTTCTATAGGTTCTAAATATCTTAACGATGTTGCTGAAAGAAAAGTTTCTCTTTCTGACTCTCTCTCAGTACCTCAACCAGAACACTGGCCCAATTGCACAAACAAATGTGGTGGTGGCAGCACTGTGGCATTTGGTAATAATACTACAAAAGTGACTGGATTTGTTTTGTTGTAAAGTCCCATCTGGTTCAGTGATGACCTTTTCAGGGGAGGAATTTGTGAACCACACCCGGTCTGGCCAATGTCTCAAGTCCTTATCTATGTTGTCATCTCAATGCCCTATGAAGCAACCATGCACCCTAATCAGTTGTGACATTTCCAAGAGAATAAAACTAGATAGACCACCTAGCTACGACTTCGGAACTTAATTTGGACGTGGCAAACATTGTTCCCAGCCAAGCTGACCTTGCAAAATCTCTGCACTAATACCTTGGGACTGGTGCCCACTGGGAGACCCATTCCACAGACTAGTTGAGCAACAGCCTGACCTGGTCATGCTCACAGAACCGTGCCTTGCAGACAATGCGCTAGATTCCTCCATCACAATCCCAGGATATCTCGTGTCCCACAGCAGGACATCATCGGAGATAGTGACACAGTGATGTACTGGAGGGAAGGAGTAATCGTTGGACTCAACATTTGAGTCCAGACACCCTGAGGTTTCATGGTATCAGGTCAAAACTGAGCAAGGAAAAATTCCTTCTGGTTATCACCTACCATTGTCCCTCAGCTGGTGAATCAATGCTCATCTGTTGAACTATAATTGAAAGATCACTGAAAGTAGCAAGGGAATAAAATGTATTCTGGGTGAGGAGTTGAGAGTATTTGTTATACGCACTGGGAACAGAAGAATACTTGCTGCAGCTTTACAGACCCATTAACACAATAACACCACAAATAAATGTACAATAGTCAATAATACAATAAAAAATAATGGACTTCACTGTCCCAACAGCAAGAGTATTTTGGTTGTACCAGTACTGATCAAGCTGGCCAAATACTGAAGGATATAACTGTTGGTCTGGGTCAGTGGAGGGTAGTGGGTAAGTCAGTGTGAAGGCTGCATGTGCTTGTCTTCACACAGAGAACACACCCACCTTCTTGTGCAGCACTACAAACAAATCAAATTGGATTGACTCTGGACTGATCTGGTACTCAAAACTGCACATCCATGAGGTATTAAGGACTGGGCAGCAGCTGAAATGTGCACCATGTTCTGCAGCCTCGTGGCTTGGTATATCTCCATCTTCAATAATGGCAGGGCACGGCATGTAGATGCCACAACTTAGCAAACTCGCCAATAACCTGCTCACTGATGCCATGTTTTAGTTTTGCCAGCACCACTTGGGTCCAGAATTCTTCATGGCACTGGTCTAAGTGTGAACAGAGCTAAATTTCAGAGGCATCATCAGTGCCTCTCTTGATGTCAAGGAAATAATTGTGGCGCATCAAGGAGCAATGGTAAAACTCAATTGTTGGAGTCATGCCTCGCACAAAAGATGTTTGTGGTTAATTGAAATCAATTATACCAACCCAAAGACATTACGGGTGTTCCTAAGGGGAGTCTCTTGGGGCCCAACATCTTCAGTTGCTTCATCAATAGCCTTTGTTTCATTCTAAGGCCAGAAGCAGAATTGTTCCCTGCTGATTACACTATGTTCAATTCTAATTCAAGCCCGGCAAATGAAGCAGTCCATGCCTGTATGCAGTTAGATGTGGATAATATTCAGCCATGCATTAAGTGGCAAGTAACATTCATACTATGAGTGTCAATCAATGAGTCTCTAACCATCTACATTTGACATTCAATAGCATTACCATTGCCGTGTCCTCCACCATCAACACCTGGGGAAGTGGGGTTCACTATGGATCAGAAACTATTGGGTCAACCACAGTAATTAGCATGGCTCCAAGCAGGTTAGAGACTGGGTTTCTGGCGGTTAGTGACTCTCCTCTTGCCATCCCTTTCCTCAGCAACAAAACACAAGTCAGGAGTGTGATGAAGTACTCTTCACCTGTCTGGGTGACACAACTTCCAAAAATTCAAAGTTCAACAATTATTTTTAATTGGCACCCTATCAACTACTGAAACATTCATTCCTTACACTACAGATGTACAGTAGCTGCAATGCATACCATCTGCAAAATGTGTTGCAGTCACTCGGCTGGGCTCCTCTCTCAAACTCGTGACTTCTACCAACAGGAAAGACGAGGGCAGTAGGTACATGGGAACACCACCTGTATATCTCCTAGATATACATTAGTGATCTGACTTTTGTTTTGGAGTGCATTGGGGAGAGAAACTATAGCTTGAATAATTTAAAACGCATTTGGGTGCTATCCATACCTATATCAGCAGATTTTTTTCAAGTAATCTGGTTTCTAACTTCACAGATTCGCCGCATCCGTCCCAAAATGCCGAGGATGAATCTACAAGTAGAGCCAATGGTGAATAATGTTGCAGGAAACACTAACTCCTCCACCACTTTGTACCTGTTGAGCAACACAGAAGGAACCAGTTGTGATGTGGGTTTAACCTAAACAAGGAAATGGAGAAAAAGTAATAACTTGCTAATATTGAAGTTGAAGTTTCCAGAGACATTTGTTCGAAGTGATAAAGAGCAAAAGTTCTGACTTTCATATCTACTAGCTAGTTGCCAAAGTACCCTGCCAAATATGGGTTAATATTTGAACCCTTTTGATGCCCAGGCATTGTGCAGATGTATATGTATGAAACCTAAATACTGGTTTAGTAGACATTTATTGGGACAGAAGAAGTTGCCTATTCAAGGGTGGACACAAAATGAAGAAACAAGGAACTGCAGATGCTGGTTTTCAAAAAAGACAAAAGGTTTGGGAGAAACTCAGCTGGTCAGGCAGCATCTTTGGAGAACATGGATAGGTGATGTTTTAGGTCTGGATCCTTCAGGCTCATGTCTGGAGTCTGAAGAAGGGTCCTACGCATGTTCTTCAGAGATGCTGCCTGACCTGCTGAGTTACTCCAGCACTTTGTCTTTTTTTTAGGCAAAAAAAAAGTGTGTTTAGTGTGTTCATCACTGTCCATGCATTTACTGTGATTTGGCATATTTTACTTTAATTCCATGCTTTTTTAAATTCTGGTGCTTTTTGCCTAATGAGGTAGTGGGGAAGCTACTGCATTTTATCCCCCACACCCCATTGTCTTCTAGTAAATGTTTAATAGTGGTACCCATGATTTAAAAATCAAACAATGGTAACTAAAATGGCCAAATGAAAGTGGGGAGTGTAGGAAAAATTAAAAAACTCCAGGTTTAGATGGTTTTAGGATTGAGTATACAGGCAACACCCATATAATGTTTGTTTGGATTATGGAAATTCACCCTTACAGAATTTGCAAAACATTGCCCAAAAATGAGAAAGGGTTGATTCTCATGAAATTTAAGGGGGGGGGGGGGGGTGAGAAGAGAGAGAATATAGTAACTAAATTAATACCTTTTTCCAACTCATTTCTTGACACATAGAGAAAGGCTTCACATTTTGGAAAATTGCAATTATGGCCTACTTTCCAAAAATGCATATCCCCCCCCCCCCTCATGCCTGTGCAACAATGTGGAGGGGGGGTCACATATACAACCCCCTCCCCAGCAATTATATTTCAAGTTGTCTCGTTTGCCACTGAAGGTACAATTGCTCAGACAAAAAACACTTCTGATTGTTTACAATTGGCACTGCCATTAAATCTGAATTGCTGAGTTCAGAACAAGTATCACACCATGTCACCAAATAATAGCACAGTCTGTGATTACATGGTTCTATAGAGACTATCTCCATCAAACAGCCCTAACTAGCTTGAGCTGGTTGTTGACGTATGTACCTTGGCTCCAAAATCAGAGCCTCTGACTGTATCAGATGTACTGCCTTTCTGAAAGGGCTAATTTAATCTGGTGGTTTTTAAGAAATATGAATTTTGATAACGATAACAGCAAAGGGTAATAAAAGGTAGTTTCAAATTGACACTAATTTATTTGAGTTTACTTTTTGTCCAGTTAAGGAGACAAGTGCACATTGTCAGATTTATTCCTCCAGAAGTGATTCCAGTCATTGTTTTAGAATACTTCTTTATTCCACTTGAAACTGGATACTGAATGCTACCCTGCAAATATTAATATAAAAACTGTTCCTTCACACTAACATTGCTTTTTGGCTGGAAATAGAGTACTGGTAAGTTTGTGTTGATAAATTGTACACTATTTATTTTTATGAAAACATTTTTTTAAATTCTAAAATGGAATCCATATTGCCCAATGCAGATGTTAAAAAACAGATTAAGGGCCAGCACACTTGGTTTTTTTAAAGCTTTTTTCAGGTTTCTATTTAATGTTACATTGGTATTTGGGTTGCCCACGTCTAATGGGGCTACTTTTGCTAGGGTAACTAATGTCTCATTCATCATTCTCCCTGAATTATTGGTACTTTAACCTTTACTTGCAAGTCAATTTAACTGCCTACATTCTCCATGAGGTAAAAAGGGATGGATATCAATTTATTTATCTTTTGTTGCTATAGTTGATCTGACTTTGTTATCATAGGAATATTAATTGAATATGGACATGTACACAGTTATGGTGACAATGATAATTAAAACGTATGAAAATGGTTCAGTCTGAAGTATTTTGCGTGTTCTTGTGTTGCATTTAGAAAATGCTATGTACTTTTCCCACATTTTTAATATGTATGCATTTGTCCCTTGTCAAGTCTGAATGCTTTGTATTACTCCTGTTCACACTGAGCATGTGAAGATTGAGAAAGTAGAGTGAAGCAAAATATGGAGGTGAGACTCTGGAAAATTAACAATTGGAATTGCAAAGCCTGAATTAAAAACAGTGCCCTCCATAATGTTTGGGACAAAGACCCATCATTTATTTATTTGCCTCTGTACTCCACAATTTGAGATTTGTAATAGAAAAAAATCACGTGGTTAAAGTGCACATTGTCAGATTTTATTAAAGGGTATTTTTATACATTTTGGTTTCACCATGTAAAAATTACAGTTATGTCAGGGCACCATAATGTTTAGGACACATGGCTTCACAGGTGTTTGTAATTCCTCAGGTTCTTTAATTGCCTCCTTCATGCAGGTCCTTCTACAGTTGTACCGGGCCCTGGTGAGACCGCACCTGGAGTACTGTGTGCAGTTTTGGTCTCCAAATTTGAGGAAGGATATTCTTGCTATGGAGGGCGTGCAGCGTAGGTTCACTAGGTTAATTCCCGGAATGGCGGGACTGTCGTATGTTGAAAGGCTGGAGCGATTGGGCTTGTATACACTGGAATTTAGAAGGATGAGGGGGGATCTTATTGAAACATATAAGATAATTAGGGGATTGGACACATTAGAGGCAGATAACATGTTCCCAATGTTGGGGGAGTCCAGAACAAGGGGCCACAGTTTAAGAATAAGGGGTAGGCCATTTAGAACGGAGATGAGGAAGAACTTTTTCAGTCAGAGGGTGGTGAAGGTGTGGAATTCTCTGCCTCAGAAGGCAGTGGAGGCCAGTTCGTTGGATGCTTTCAAGAGAGAGCTGGATAGAGCTCTTAAGGATAGCGGAGTGAGGGGGTATGGGGAGAAGGCAGGAACGGGGTACTGATTGAGAGTGATCAGCCATGATCGCATTGAATGGCGGTGCTGGCTCGAAGGGCTGAATGGCCTACTCCTGCACCTATTGTCTATTGTCTATTGTCTATAAGAGTGCTCTCAGCACCTAGTCTTTCCTCCAGTCTTTCCATCACCTTTGGAAACTTTTATTGCTGTTTATCAACATGAGGACCAAAGTTGTGCCAATGAAAGTCAAAGAAGCCATTATGAGATTGAGAAACATGAATAAAATTGTTAGAGACATCAGCCAAACCTTAGGCTTATCAAAATCAACTGTTTGGAACATCATTAAGAAGAAAGAGAGCACTGGTGAGCTTACTAATTGCAAAGGGACTGGCAGGCCAAGGAAGACCTCCACAGCTGATGACAGAAGAATTCTCTCTATAATAAAGACAAATCCCCAAACATCTGGACGGCAGATCAGAAACACTCTTTGTCTGTCAATGACCACTGTTCACAGAAGACTTCATGAACAAAAATAGAGGCTACACTGCAAGGTACAAACCACTGGTTAGCTGCAAAAATAAGATGGCCATGTTACAGTTTGCCAAGAAGTACTTAAAAGTGCTTACACAGTTCTGGTAAAAGGTCTTGTGGACAGATGAGACGATATTAACTTGTATCAGAGTGATGGCAAGAGCAAAGTATGGAAGGGAGAAGGAACTGCCCAAGATCCAAAGCGTACCACCTCATCTGTGAAACACGGTGGTGGGGTTGTTATGGCCTGGGCATGTATGGCTGCTGAAGGTACTGGCTCACTTATCTTCATTGATGATACAACTGCTGATGGTAGTAGCATAATGAATTCTGAAGTGTATAGACACATCCTATCTGCTCAAGTTCAAACAAATGCCTCAAAACTCATTGGCCAGCAGCTCATTCTACAGCAAGACAATGATTCCAAACATACTGCTAAAGCAACAAAAGATTTTTTCAAAGCTAAAAAATGGTCAATTCTTGAGTGGCCAAGTCAATCACCCAATCTGAACCCAATTGAGCATGCCTTTTATACGCTGGAGAAAACTGAAGTGGACTAGCCCCCAAAATACGCATAAGCTAAAGATGGCTGCAATACAGGCCTGGCAGAGCATCACCAGAGAAGACACCCAGCAACTGGTGATGTCCATGAATCGCAGACTTCAAGTAGTCATTGCATGCAAAAGATATGCAACTAAATACTAAACATGACTACTTTCATTTACATTACATTGCTGTGTCCCAAACATTATGGTGCCCTGCAATGGGGGGACTATATATAAAACACTGCTGTAATTTCTGCATGGTAAAATCAAAATGTATAAAAATGGCCTTAATTAAAATCTGACAATGTGCACTTTAACCGCGTGTGATTTTTTTTTTTCTATTACAAATCTCAAATTGTGGGGTACAGAGGCAAATAAATAAACAATGTGTCTTTGTCCCAAACATTATGGAGGGCACTGTATCTCAGCCATTTTGAAGATGTTTCTGTGGCATAATATTGAAATAAGATTCTGAAAGGAAAAAAGTGCACAATTTTTTAGAAAGCCTTGGCCTTCTGTTCCAGTGGAATAGCTCCAGTGTCATGACTGCCAAATATCTGTTTATCTTGATTGCTCTGTTGGGGCTGGTCAAGCACAAATAAAGCTGGTTGTCATCAGGATGTTTTTATCTTTTGAATGCAAAATATCAATTTATACCAATCTTCAGAGTTGCAGTGTCCCCGTTGATCCTGTAGCAAATGGAATTGGCATTGAAATAAACAGATGGGATGGGGAAGAGCATAAAAGTTCATCTAAGACTGCCACTACTATTTAAACTGTTATTCTTTTCCAAATCAGTTAAAATGGTATGGATTGAATGGATTCCCCATTGATAGAATGGTTACTACCCATGTGTAATGTATCCTTGAAGTATTAAGCTTTATCCTATGCTTGATCTTTAGAACAATTAAAATAGGATCAGTAGACCTTGTAGTTGCTCTAAAATGGACAAGTTTCATAAGATCATGGCTGATTACTAACGGAACTTGATTTTTGCACACCATCTTCTCTGAACTTTACCAGTTCAGGTGATGCTAATAGAGCATCACCACATCCTTCTTTCTAAATTGTCTTCAAGTAATAGAAGGATACAAACCACTCCATATTTCCTTTCAAACGTTTCAAAAAATAAATCAAATGCTGGCTAAGGATTGGAACATCTATTTTCTTGATTCCAATTGTGTCAAACAAATGTACTTTCAGTTCCAGATCTATTTGGAGGTGCTGAAAGTCTTCTGTGTCTGAAGCACACACTGAAAGCTTTGCATTCTTGGGAGTCTGTTAAATTAAAATTGCACAAAAATAAGAGGGAGGTAATGCTCCCAAATATGTCTTTATCATGTCGCAGGCTCGCAATGCAAATTTCAAATTAGTTGAGTGAGATTTGACTTTGAAACTTTGTTATTCAACTTCCCTTGGGGGGGGGGAAAAAAATCTTTCTTTTTTGTGAAGTATGATTGTGTATAAAATTGAGAACAAGAGGTTAATAACCTGGGGACATTAATAGCTCTCTTCTGGCTAGGTGTATGGTTTCACTGTATTGACATTGCTCCTGAGGCCTTCTGTGAGAAAGGATATGGTGACATAGTATAAACTACTGTTTGTTTTGTAAAGAAAAATACAACAGAAAGCAGGCCAAAATAGATTTGGGGGAGGGGAACGAGAAGAGGAGGAGGAGAAGGGCAAAAAAGCTGAAAGTCATCAGTTTTTATTATAATTTTAAATTGCTGGGCAGTACAGATTTGAAGCATGTGTCGTCACAAGCACCTGTGCTCTGCGATTCCCACAAAAAAGGTCTTTTAAGATGTCTGTCAAGCTGCCTGGTTTAAGAGACTTTAGCTGGAATGTACCTTTTTATGACCAGACCAGATTCTTTCTGTTCACTTTTGTTAGAAACTGCATAGTAGTTAAATGAAGGTAACTATTGTTAAATAAAAATGTAGTTGCACTTTTTGTTAGATTGAACACCATACTCATGAAGTAATTGGGAACACAATAGAAGAAAATGGTTTTTCCATTCTCTGATGGTGTTATATTACATGTAGAATGTAAAACAGTACAGGCCCTTCACCCTGTGCTGAACATGATGCCAAATTAAACTAATCCACTGCATGTGATCCATCTCCCTCCATTCCGTGCATATCCACATCTATCTAAAAAAAACACTTAAATTCCACTCTTGTATCTGTTTCCATTACCACCACTGCCCGTCTGTTCCAAACATCCACCACTGTGTAGAAAACAGCAGGCCTTGGTGGAATGGGTGCAAGTGTTCAGCGAAATGGTCGACCGAGTCTAGGTTTGGTCTGAAGAAGGGTCTCGACCCGAAACGTCACCCATTCCCTCTCTCCAGAGATGCTGCCTGTTCCGCTGAGTTACTCCAGCTTTTTGTGTCTACGTTTGGTTTTGTGATGTACGGGCCACATCGTGAACTCGAGATGCATTAGATAAGGCTCAGTCCACCAAGGCCGACTGGATCCCCAGTTGCCAACCATTTCAACCCCCCTTCCCATTCTGCCCTGGTCAAAGTGAGTCCACACGCAAACTGCAGTTACAGAACTTTGTATTCCACTTGGGTAGCTTGCATCCCAACGGTACGAACATTGATAGACACAAAATGCTGGAGTAACTCAGCGGGTCAGGCAGCAGCTCTGGAGAGAAGGAATGGGTAGCGTTTGGGGTCAAGACCCTTCTTCAGACTGAAAGTCACGGGAAAGGGAAGCGAGAGATATAGACGACGATGTAGAGATATAAAACAAATGAGTGAAAGCTATGCAAAAAAAGTAACAATGATAAAGGAAACAGGCCATTGTTAGCCTCTGGATAGAAGGAATGGGTATGAACAATGTATGAACATTGAAAATAGGTGCAGGAGTAGGCCATTCGGCCCTTCGAGCCTGCACCGCCATTCAATATGATCATGGCTGATCATCCAACTCAGTATCCTGTTCCTGCCTTCTCTCCATACCCCCTGATCCCTTTAGCCACAAGGGCCACATCTAACTCCCTCTTAAATATAGCCAATGAACTGGCCTCAACTACCTTCTGTGGCAGAGAATTCCACAGATTCACCACTCTCTGTGTGAAAAAAAACTTTCTCATCTCGGTCCTAAAAGACTTTCCCCTTATCCATAAACTGTGACCCCTTGTTCTGGACTTCCCCAACATCGGGAACAATCTTCCTGCATCTAGCCTGTCCAACCCCTTACTGAATTTTGTAAGTTTCTATAAGATCCCCCCTCAATCTTCTAAATTCCAGCGAGTACAAGCCGAGTCTATCCAGTCTTTCTTCATATGAAAGTCCTGCCATCCCAGGAATCAATCTGGTGAACCTTCTCTGTACTCCCTCTATGGCAAGAATGTCTTTCCTCGGATTAGGAGACCAAAACTGTACGCAATACTCCAGGTGTGGTCTCACCAATGCCCTGTACAACATTGAATTGCCCTCCAGTCTTTAATATTTCCACCTGGGAAAAGGGTTGTCTACCCTATCTATGCCCCTCGTAATTTCATAAACCTAGCAGGGCTACTGGCGTGTTTACTGTCATTTTACTGTATGTGTCCAAACGCCTTTTTGACAAGGTGCTTATGTGGTGTTTCTCACCGAGAACAAAAGAAAATTCATCAGGCACGAGGAGCATGGTTTTGATTTTGATTTTGCTTTCAAGTCCAAGCGGAAAGTTAAGTAAATCCCATGGGGAATCCAAGTAAAACTCAGGGAAAATGAAGAAAAAAGCCTGGAGACATAATAAAGGGAAGGTGTGAAGGGTCGACTGAGGTGAGAGAAAGGTAAGGGGGGGGAGATGGGAACTCGTGGGAGGAGCAAGGAGTCAAGGTGGGCGGGACAGCTACAGGTTTTAAAATGCGTTTTTTTTGGAAGAAGTAGGCTTGGTTGAGCGTACTTTGATCAGGAGACGTGTTTTTTTTTCTCACTCGTCACACGGCGGTCGTCGAGGGCTCTCCGTCCTCGCGCCCTTTTCGGCGCCGGCGCCGTCGTCGCCGCCTGACCCCTCCCCCCAACCGGAAGCGCTGGTGGCGGGCCGGCGGCGCGCCTGCGCAGTGGCATCCGCGCCAGCGCTGATGCGGGACCGTGGAGGAGCCGGAGCCGCTGCCGTTGCCTGAGCCACGATCACCGCCAGCGTTGTCTGGGATGACGGAGGATCGGGCCGCTGCTGCAGCGAAGAAGAATTCCAGCTGTCCCAGGTACGGAGGGGCAGCTCGCCCAGTCGGGCCCTTTGCGGGAAGCTCTTTGTTCGTTGCCGCCGCGTACAACCTGGTCACGTTAAAGGAGACCTACTCTCTTCATCGCCCCGGGACGTCCCTGTCGTGTCATAGAAACAGAAAATAGGTGCAGGAGTAGGCCATTCGGCCCTTCGAGCCTGTACGCACCGCCATTCAATATGATCATGGCTGATCATCCAACTCAGTATCCCGTACCTGCCTTCTCTCCATACCCCCTGATCCCTTTAGCCACAAGGGCCCCATCTAACTCCCTCTTAAATACAGCCAATGAACTGGCCTCAACTACCTTCTGTGGCAGAGAATTCCACAGATTCACCACTCTCTGTGTGAAAAAAAACGTTCTCATCTCGGTCCTAAAAGACTTCCCCCTTATCCTTAAACTGTGACCCCTTGTTCTGGACTTCCCCAACATCGGGAACAATCTTCCTGCATCTAGCCTGTCCAACCCCTTAAGAATTTTATATGTTTCTATAAGATATAGAAGGAAGCATGGTCGCAAATTCTGCGTACAGCAAGCTTCTCCAAACATCAGCGTGACAATAAGCTCGTAATATGCTCTTACGATTTTAGTTGAAGTATAACTGTTGGCCTCCAAGGCAACAACGAGAACTATTTTCTTCTAAATTGCCTCATGAGGTCTTTTATATTCACCCGAAGGAGCAGACGAAACCCTTGGTCTAACAGCTCCTCGACATTGTCTCTTCCACCGACCACCCTAAGGACACTTGCAAAAACTTTTTGTGGACATTTTAATCTGGTCAATTCTTCAGAAGTAAATTGAAACACTCCAGATGCTTAAAATTCATACGACGTACCCCCTTTCTCCTCTGCCAGGTTAAATTTACAAGAGATCTTTACCCCACCCCTATCTAAAGTTTGTTCTAATTCCCTTTCACCCTATTATTAAACTATTTTACCCACTTCCCCTCAATCCCATCATGGTCTCTCCAAGATCATTTTATCCACAAAATGCACATCTCTATTTTCATTTTCCTGGAGGTGGTCATTATTAGCAAGGCTAGTATTTTATTGTCCATCCTCAATTGCCCATCAGTAGGTAATGGCTATATTTTGAAGGTCTTCTGGTGAAAGTGCTCCTATGTTGTTGGGGAGGGAGTTGCAGGTGTGCGACTTGAAGAAAATCCTGCTGTTGGTGGAGTTCCCCTGGACCTATTGCCCATTGGCAGCAGTCATGAGTGAGGAGGTGCCTGTCGCAGTAGCCAAGGCAAGTAACTGCAGCACATTTTGTAAGTGGTGCATATTGCAGCTACTGGGTCATCATGCATCAGGCAGCACTGGTGTCAATTTTCCCAAGTTGGTGTAGGTTCGTGTAGTGACAGAGTGCAGGTAAACCTTTTGGGTGATAATCAACCAAGTGTCTTGGTACTGGATGCTGTTGAGCTGCATGGGTGTTGTGGAAGATACACATCTAGTCAAGTGTGGAGTATCTCATCATACCCCTATCTTGTGCTGCATAGATGGTGAAAAGATTTTGGGTGGCAGAAAGCGATTCATTCGCAAGTAGTGGAAAGCACCACTAATCTAGTGATCAGCCACCTTCCCTCCCTGCCTCAATGCGAGCTGATGTTAACATTTTTACCTTAACATGTCCTGCTTCCCCCCCGCAAAATCAGTTGCCATCGCCCCTGCCATTTTTTAAAATTTTTAAACCACAGCAGTCTTTGAAGAAAAAAAAAGACACAAAGTGCTGGAGTAACTCAGCAGGTCAGACAGCATCTCAGGAGAAAATGGATAGGTGACATTTCGGGTCAGAAGAAGGGCCCTGACCCGAAATATCACCTCTCCATGTTCTCCAGAGATGCTATAAGAAAATAACTGCAGATGCTGGTACAAATCGAAGGTATTTATTCACAAAATGCTGGAGTAACTCAGCACGTCAGGCAGCATCTCAGGAGAGAAGGAATGGGTGACGTTTTGGGTCGAGACCCTTCTTCATCCAGAGATGCTGCCTGACCTGCTGAGTTACGCCAGCACCTTGTGTCTTTTTATTTGTAAACCAACATCTGCAGTTCCTTATGTCTACAGTAGTCTTTGATCTCTTTGATCCTTGAAAACCACTGCCCCATCTCTAACTTCTCTGTCCAAGTCCTACAAGTCTTACCTGTTTTATCTTTTTATTATGCAGTATTGAACAAATGCTGGCCTCAAATCCTGGGAAGACACCTATTAGTTTACTACAGGAGTATGGAACAAGGATTGGAAAGACACCGGTGTATGACCTGCTGAAAGCTGAGGGGCAGGCCCACCAACCCAATTTCACTTTCCGAGTGACAGTCGGAGATATTAACTGCACAGGTTTGTGTCTCAAGTTATTCAAGGAGGGTGAGGGAGTTTGTGATGGTTCAAAATAGCGAATCGACTTGTACGCTTTGAAAGTAGCAATGCATTTTTTTCAAGGTTCAACATTTGTTTTTGTTCGAATTGGTTGCGAAGAGGCACCAGTGTTAAAGGAAAAAGTGGTTTCAGTTTGTATAATGATCTGGTATTTGGCACTGGCTGTGCTGGTATGATTTCATTGATTATAAGAAAATAACTGCAGATGCTGCTGGTACAAATTGATTTATTCACAAAATGCTGGAGTAACTCAGCAGGTCAGGCATCACCTGAAGAAGGGTCTCGACCCGAAACGTCACCCATTCCTTCTCTCCCGAGATGCTGCCTGACCTGCTGAGTTACTCCAGCATTTTGTGAATAAATGATTTCATTGATTATTACAGTGCCAGACATCTCCATGTTTTGGGGGTATTTTAAGTTTTTTAAAATCAGGGAAATGGACATTAGATGTGATAGAAAGTATTTCAGCAGAACAATGCGTTCTGAAATTTTACCGTATTATTCACTGTCTTTCCGCTAGTCTCAAGCCCTGCCACCATGCAAATTTTTATTTTAATGATTTTATTCATTGCTCATATTCCATGTAACCAGAGTGGGGAACAGGGTCAAATTCTGTTAAGGCGTTGCATCCCTACGTATGCTTGGGTATTCCTCGTTTATTTGTTGGTGGCAATTTTGGAAACTGATTTCCTTTCCCATGTTCCTTTATATTTCCATGCTGTCTCTGCAGTATGACACCTTATATATGTGAAGAAATGATGTTACTTGCTTTAATAAAAAACACGAAGGACAACAACTCTCACCAATATCCCCACATTGTTTTCTTCACCATTCCTCTTTCTCAGCAACTTAAAGCACTTCTATCTCTTCCTGTTTCTGGTAACAGTTTGTAGGCCTGAAAAGTTAACTTTGTTTCTCTTTCCACAGATGTTTGCTGCCTGTTTCCACCATTTTGTTTTTATTTATCTTCAAGGTTAGCATTGTTTTTCAGCTCGATGTATAGTGCTAGTGCTGTTCCTAGTGTGGAGCCATTAAGATTATTATGTTGCATTTAATCTGGCTGAGTAAGCAACATGATTTAAGTCTCATGGACATGCAAGAAGAGCAGTGATGTTTGTATGTTTATCTGTTTTGCGATGGCAAGGACAAAATGTTCTGATGGGATTATTGCTGACATCAATATTGATGACTGGAAAAAATGCCCGTGTTGGTCAGTGTAATGGCTGCCAATCCAAAGCAGACTCTTGTGAAGCGCTGTTCAAGTCGTTCACTTTCCAGAAAGGAATTCTGTACTAAGAGGTCTCCAGCAGGATGCGTTCTGACAATCTGGAACCAATATCTTTATATCAAAGTTGGAGAACAGAAAGAGGCCATCCGATCCATCTGCTCCATTCCAGAGTTTGTTCTCCACATGGTTCTGATTTACCATAACCATTTATTCTTCCTGTAGAAACGAGGAACTGCAGATGCTGGTTTACCAAGGGAAGACACAAAATTCTGATCAGGCATCATCCCTGGAGAATGTGCATAAGTGATGTTTCAGATCACATATCCATGTCCATATACACCTACCCGAAATGTCACCTATCCATGTTCTCCAGGGATGCTGCCTGAGCCACTGATTTACTCCAGCATTTAGTGTCTTCAATTTATTCTTCCTCCTACATTTACTTATGTAACCGACCCTGAAAGAATGCATATATAAGAAAATGTGCACATGTAACTGCCGAAAACTATTTAATGCGGGTCCACTTTCTCATCGATCTTTGGGTAAAACTGCTTCTTAATTAGTTGGATCAACTTTAATAAAAACTTTTAACTCAAGGGGAATTCTACCTTTTCTTAACTGCAGACTGATGTCCCTTTTGTAAATGAGATGACAGCACATGGAATCAGTAGTTTATTGTAGGTGGAGCTGGTGTGCCAGATGTGACCTGTTTTCCCATGCACAAACCATTTAAGAGCTACAACCAAAAGTGAATCATTTTGTGTGTGTGTGTGTGTGTGTTAATATTCCACGGACGGCATTGAGCATTTGATTTAGGTATAAGTTTATTATTGTCACGTGTACCAAAGAGCTTTGTTTGCATGCTATCCCATCAGATCTGATAATGCGATACCTAAATACAACCCAGTCAAACTCAAGTACAACAGGTAGAACGAAGGGAACGATACAGAGTGCAGAATATAGTTCTCAGCATTGTAGCGCATCAGTTCCAGAGACAACGTCCAATATGGTAGAGGTGAATTGGACAGTACCCTAGCTTAAGGAAGGTCTGTTCAAAAGCCTGATAACAGAGAGGATGAGGGGGGGGCGGTCTGTGTGGGTTGTTGGTTGAAGAACATTTTGATCAGGTCGTCAGGTTTTCTTCCAGTTGCATGAGATTTTTACTAAATAAAAGTGGAGTTTTGTTCTTTAATGCAGTGATCCCTATCTGCTGAACTGGGATATTGGCCTATATTATATACTTGTGTACTGGTGGAGCTTAATGGTACAATTCTCACCCAATTGAGTGTGCTGGCAACAAAGGCACACTTGACTCATCTGGCAAACATTCCTCTTTTAAAAGGGGATTCAAACCATTCTGCTTTGAGACAAGTTATTCAAATTTACCTAACAATCTAATTAGTTCACCCCCCTGGGGTTTCAAGGCTGACGTGGCTGATGAAACTGGTTGTACTGTGACTTTTTAAAAAATCGTACTTTGTGTTTTAATTGATGTTTTTCCCCCCCTTCAGGTCAGGGGCCAAGCAAAAAGGCAGCAAAGCACAAGGCAGCAGAAGCTGCCCTGAAATTACTAAAGGGAGGAAACATGTTGGAGCCTATGTTGGATGGAGTCAAGTACGTGAATAGCTAACTGCACCTGGAAAGAGCTTTCTATTCCATCGTGTGACGGTGACGTTCAAACCTTTAACTGCCCTTCTCCCACGTCCATACTTCCTAAAGGCAGTGACATATGCAGGGAAACCATTCCAAAGTTTCCTGGTGATTGCCCAGTCATTTCTTGAGGCGATCCTTGGCAACAAACATTGATCTGCTGTAACCATGTTGGATATCGCAGCTGTACACAGTGATGTTAATTATCGTGCACCCCTATTGTTCACATCTGCACTTTCTCCAGAAGACACTGGCTGGTGATCATGAGCAGAAATCTTGTAACAGTTATAATCCCTCCTCACAACCCCCCCCCCCCCTCCCCATCCTATTGTAATTCCCCTCTTTGCCACTCCAGTTAAAATCTGTGCCAATTTGAAGAATATCTGCATTCAGAGGTGCTGCTCTGATGAAACGGTGAACCGAGATCCTCTGTGTTCCAATGGTTGAGGTGGATGTGAAAAATTGGTTGGCACGTGTACTTTTTTACCCCCAAAAAAGCGCATCCATGTTCTACGGCCTAAATGTCTCCCTGGATTAGTGCTCCCAAAGTTTGATTGACTGGTCACTCCTCTCATTGCCAGTTGCGGGACACTGCTATGCGCAAAATGGCTGCTGCATTTGCCTACATAAGTCACTGCATTTCAAAGCAAATTGTTGTACGTGAACATTATGGAACATTTTTGAAAGTTATGATAATGGCGCTATGTGAATGCAAACTCCTTTTCTTCCGAGTGCAGGCGCGAGATTGGATCCGGGACTTTGTGACGCCTTCTCTCCATATGAAAAATATCAAATGTCATTTCACGTATTGTGTCAAATCAATTTTATTCACAGTTGGGCTTTTACTGGAATACACCTGGGAAAGCCACATGTTTTAATGGAAATGAGTTGGACATTCTGACTGTCTAAAACTTGGTGACAGTCTCTCCACTGTTTTTCTATTTCATCTTGTATCACGGGTGCAAACATTTCAGTGGGGGAGTCTCAGGAATGACAAGATAAATTTGACATAAAACTCTTTACTACTTGGAGTTAAACATAGTAACTTCTTCAGTTCTCCAAGGCCACTTACTCACAGTCTTCCCTTGGTGCAGTTCTGATTGCCCTAACTCTTTTTAGCCAAGAATCTATTGATTTAAAGTGAACATTTTACTACGTAGTAACCAGTACAATATTTTGTTGGCTTAATGCACTCATGGTAGTGTTAGCTATAGGTAGGAATAAAATGCAGTAATCCACAGTACTCTTAAAGATACCAATCTACATAATCTAACTGTTGAGTCACGCAGAAGGTGGTGGGTGTCAGGAACAGGCTGCCAGAGGGGTAGTTGAGACAGGTACTATAACAACATTTAAAAGTCATTTGGACAGGTACGCGTTAGGAAGGGTTTCGATGGATATGGGCCAAACTTGGGCAGGTAGAACTAGTGTAGATCGAGCATCTTGGTCAGCATGGGTAGGTTGGGCCGAAGGGCCTGTTTCTGTGCTGTATACTCTTAGTGGGCAACTCGGGATTGTGATCGCTATCCATGAGATGCTTGGCATTGCCCTTTTTAAATGTAAAGTATATAGGGATTATAAACGTCCCTCGATGCTATTCAAATGCAAGTAGAAAGTTTCTGTGGTGTCCAGGCCAGATCATCCTAAGATGTTTAATATAAGAACTGCAGATGCTGGTACAAATCGAAGGTATTTAGTCACAAAATGCTGGAGTAACTCAGCAGGTCAGGCAGCATCTTGGGAGAGAAGGAATGGGTGGCGTTTCGGGTCGAGACCCTTCTTCAGACTGATGTCAGGGGGGCGGGACAAAGGAAGGATATAGGTGGAGACAGGAAGATAGAGGGAGATCTGGGAAGGAGGAGGGGAAGGGAGGGACAGGAACTATCTAAAGTTGGAGAAGTCGATGTTCATACCACTGGGCTGCAAACTGCCCAGGCGAAATATGAGGTGCTGTTCCTCCAATTTCCGGTGGGCCTCACTATGGCACTGGAGGAGGCCCATGACAGAAAGGTCAGACTGGGAATGGGAGGGGGAGTTGGAGTGCTCGGCCACCGGGAGATCAGTTTGGTTAATGCGGACCGAGCGCAGGTGTTCAGCGAAGCGATCGCCGAGCCTGCGCTTGGTGTCGCCGATGTAAATAAGTTGACATCTAGAGCAGCGGATGCAATAGATGAGGTTGGAGGAGGTGCATCCTAAGATGTTTGTTTCATTGCCATTCACAAATCAGTTCACACAGAAACCAGCTCCCCGCCCACCCCCCCCCCTCCCACCATCCATCGACTCCATCTATATTTCACACTGCGTCGTGGAAGCAGCTAACATAATCAGGGACCACTCACACCCCGGTCATTTCCTCTTCTCCCCTCTCCTCTACGGCAGAAGGTACAAAAGCTTGAAAGCACACCCCACCAGATTCGAGAACAGTTTCTTCCCTGCTGTTTTCAGACTCTTGTACGGATCTATCATATGCTAGAGATGAATTTCCGATCTTCCAATCCATCTTGTTATGGCCATTGCGCTTTAACAAAATCTGCACTTTCTCTGTAGCTGTAACACTATTCTGCGAGGTGTTTATTTTCTCCTTTTCCTTACCTGATGAACTCATGTATGGTATGATTTTTCCGGATAGCACGCAAAACAGTTTTTCATTATATCTCAGTATATGTGACAATAATAAGCCAATAACATGTTGGATATTGCAGTGCGCAAAGTAGCAGCTGCGCTTGCCTGCACAACAGTCGCTAAACTCCATTATGTGACGCGCTTCAGAAATGTTTCCAACGGACGTGATAAGGTGGCGTGCAAAGGAAGTTTTAAATTTTGAAAATGACCCCTTTCCGTTAAATGCGAAAACATTCAATGATGCAGACTTACTCCATACCTTACCCGTAGAATGTGTCCAGGTGCTCAATCTACTCGTTCAGGGGCTGAAGAATGGATCTACTCTTGCCTGGAAAGGAGGAGGGTGGTGGGTATATGGAACGAGTTGTCAGAGGTTGTAATTGAGGCAGGTACAATAACTTTTAAAAGACATTTTGACAGGTACATGGATAGAAAAAGTTTAGACGGAATGGGCCAAATGTGGGCCAATGGAACGAGTTAAGATGGGACATCTTGGTCGGCATAGACAAGATGGGTCTTGGTTGGCATGGACAAGACAGGCCGGAGAGCCTGTTTCCGTACTGTATGACTCTGACTCTAAAATACCGTACCAGTTGCCCATGCTGGATTTGGATATGCAACGTAAATGTGGAATGGTTCTAACCTTGTCTACGTTAAAGCACTTGTGCCCACAAAACCAAGGGAGAGAAAAGTCTTCCTTGTGCAAAACAAAATGTTCATGGTATGCAGTAAACATTGGCAAAATTGTACTTGTTGATTTGAGGACACTAAGAATCAATGATATAGCACAGGTGCAGATTCAGGCTGAGGCTGGGTCTGATCGAACTAATCTGAATCATTTTGTGGTATTTTGTCTTCTGATTCAAGTGCACAAATTGCTGGGTTTATTGAATTCAATTTCACAACTTGCTACGGGTGGGATATGAACTTGTAACATCCTGCATTCTGAGTCCACTACCATAATCTCAAAGTTATTAGGCTCTAACTCGTTGAAGCCTGAGTTGTCAATTTAAGACAAGTCACTACAGAGGCTAAGTATGAAAGAAAATCCTCAATGTGTTATGTCCTTAAGTATTTTCTAGTATCCTGCTATGCAGTAGTCCATGAACCCCACACTAGCACTGAGTTCAATGTGACGACTGGAGCCTTAAGAGCTTTGGCAAACTTTTTTAAAAATAGTTTCTGGATCTTGTAAGTCACCATTCAATGAATTGTCTTGTATCATCTATCTCCCCCAAATCTCGAGCAGTGCCACTGTGGGGCATGACTGAAAAGTACATTGATCTTCTGTACCCATTAGTCCAAAGAGCTTCACAAGGTAATTTGCAGAGATCACTGTGGCATCACTCCTCGAAACCTGGTACCAATGAATCAGTGAGCAATGGGCTAGCACAGAGGCCCAAGAGTGAGTTGCTTTGCTGTAATAATAATAATAATGCATTACATTTATATAGCGCTTTTCTAAACACTCAAAGACGCTTTACAAGGTTTACTAAAACATAAAAGAAAATAAATAGATAAATAAGTAAACGAAGAGAAAAGGAAAAAGAAGGTGAGGTGACGGTCAGTGATTGAAGGCAGTGCTGAACAGGTGAGACTTCAGTGATGTTTTGAATGTGGTGAGTGAGGAGGAGTCTGACGGTTTGGGGTAGTGAGTTCCAGAGTGTGGGAGCAGCGATGGAGAAAGCCCTGTCCCCCCAGGATCTGAGTTTGGTCCGGATGGGGGGACGACGACAGGAGGTTAGCAGCAGCAGAGCGGAGGTTACGGGTTGGAGTGTGTCTGTGGAGGAGGTCAGTCAGGTAGGATGGGGCCAGGTTATGGAGGGCTTTGTAGGTCATGAGGAGGATTTTGTACTGTATAACCTTCCACTCGCTTGGGGGAGGAGTGACTGAAGAGTCATGTTCAGAACAAATGAAGAGTATTTACACAGAGTGCTGGAGTAACTCAGTGGGTCAGGCTGCATCTTTGGAGAATGTGGATAGGTGACGTTTCGGGTCGGGACCTTTCTTCAGACCAATTGTAGGGTCCCGACCCGAAACGTCACCTATCCACATTCTCCAAACTATGCTGCCTGACCCACTGAGTTACTCCAGCACTTTTGTGTAAACCAGCATCTGCAGTTCCTTGTTTCTAAGAATATGTACAAATTGATACTTCTCATTGTTCTATTATTTTGTCTTTTTCTCTTCCAGAATCTCTGGAAATGAATCTAAAAGCTCCAGCTCTGCGCAGTTGGCGGAATGTAACCCCGTTGGAGCTCTACAGGTACTTATTTCTTTCCCCGAATCCCAGAATAGATTATATTTTTAAGTTCAACACAAAGTACTGGAGTAACCCAGCAGGCCAGGCAGCCTCTCTGGAGAACATGGATAAGCGATGCTTCGAGTTGGGACCCATCCTCAGACTGATTGTACTCGGGTGGGGAAGCTGGTAAAGAGGTGGGAGCGAGACAAAGCCTGGCAAATGAGGTGGATCGGCGTGATGGGCGGATGGGTGAACAAATGGGAGAGATGAAAAGGAGACAAAGGGGTGTTGTATAATGAGAGAAGAGGAGTGAAATTTAAAGCCAATGGGATGGATATAGGTGGACAGGATAATGGGAGAAATGGGTGCCCACCAGGGGATGGGGGGGTTCACAAGAAAGTGCTGATAAAATAGATGTTCACACTGTTGGGGTGGAAGCTGAATCAGTATTTAAGCCTCACACATGCCTCTTCTCACTTTGCTTTATCCATCACCTAATCCCATTTTTTTCCCTTTGTGTTTATCCAATTATCCAGCTGCGCCATTTCTTTTTAACCATGATTTCCGATGACAGTTTCCACATTGTAACCACTCCAAGGAATGAAGCTTCTGCCAAATTGCCTGATGGGTTTATTGGAGACCATCTTACATTTCTGGGCCATAGCTTTGACTATGTTTTTCTCCCTCCTGCCCTATCAGAGCTCTTCGTAATTTTAGATCTCAATTGGACATTTCCTCGCCCTTGTTTCGGAGAAAAAGCCCCAGCCTGTTACGTTTTTTCTGAAAGTTATACATTTCACTCTGGTGTCGTTCCAATAAATCTTGCTTGCTTCCTCACCAGCTCCTCAATATCCTTTTTTTGTAATTTGAGACCAGACTCTGAAGTGTCTTGGATGTGTTAGTCACTGTTTGCTGAAGTGGTTTGGCTTTTTGGTTTGGGATACAGGAAAATGTAAGATTCCAGTCATTTGACATATAAGGGATTTTAATCCGTTTTTTGGGTCTGTATATAATGTTCATGTTCACTGGCTTCTAGCATGGGTAAGGTGAAGCAGTTTTAAAAACTGCATATGAATTTTCTCCTTCAACGAGGCAATACTTTAGAGCAATGTTCTGCAGTGGGTTTTGTGAAAATGCTCATGGAAGCGTTGAGTTTCATTGGCAAGGAGGTGGCGTGGAGTTTTGGGAGGTTAATGATTGGGAGAGGGCCGAATTGCATCCTAAGATAATTGTGGGTTAATGTCTTTGGACAAATGTTTTCAGGAATCTTCTGTTTAGTGTGTGCTCTTTCTTTCCAGGAGCTGGTGGTTCAGAAAGGATGGAGACTCCCAGAATATACAGTGACTCAGGAATCGGGTCCTGCCCACAGGAAAGAGTTCACCATGACCTGCAGAGTAGAGAGATTCTTGGAGATAGGCAAGTATTTCAGTGTTGTGCTTGTCTCTGCAGAGTGAGGGCTCTCTGCTGCCTCAGGTCACTGTTCTGTCCAAGATGCCACACAGATGCGTGTGCTGTAGGACAGGTGTGTGCGTCACTTGCACTGTCACACTGACATAGGAACCGGATTCGGACCACTTGTTCTGTAGCAATTGTAAATATCAATTGAAGGCCGGAAATGTACTCCAGTGTGATGAAGTTCTGACGTTGGTCACCTCTATTACTTGCCAAAACACGTGCAGGGCAGGGAGGGATGGGATGGGGTTCTACTTTGGATCACGTTGGTGAGTTTTACTCAATTTCCAGGGGGCCAATTAACCCACAAACCCATACATCTTTGGAATGTGGGAGAACACCAGGAGGAAACCCACGCAGTCACAGGGAGAACGCGCATGCTTCTTTCCAGCAAAATACAAGGCAGCGTTCGAAATATTGTGCGTCCAGTGTTATGGTTACCATTGAGAAGAAATGGAGGGGGAGGGTTGGGGGGTGGTATGTGTTGGCATGCACATGTCTCCTATCATTCCACTTGAAGAAACATTTTCAGCAATTATTCCGAGTAATTAATGCATAACACTTGCAGTGAGGCTGTGATCATTTTGTCCACTGGGGGTGTTCAAGCACAAGTATGGTATCACTTTTCCATTGTTGAGAAGGCAATGTACAAAATGGGTTGTGTGCAATAAATCCTGTATTTGCTCTGTCATCTCCTTTGTAGGAAGCGGGACCTCAAAAAAGCTGGCAAAACGCAACGCTGCTGCCAAGATGTTAGCAAGGATCCATGACGTTCCTGTAGATCTGAGGGATGGGAATGACGTTGAGTTGGAAGATGACCAGTTTTCCATAGTAAGTGTATTAATGTTGCTGATAGAGCACCAGTTTAAATGACAATCGCAGATCGGAAGGTTGTGATGTGACTCCACTACCACCTTCTTTGTAAAAAGACAAACCATGGGGACAGAGCCAAGATTGGAGATTGATTTTTATTGAGGAAGTGACGTTGAAGGCTGGATTGGCAATGAGGTGGTTGGGGGGAAATCTTCATACTGTGCCCATTTAAAGAGCTCGATGGGATTTGGAAGTGGGTCTTCTGTGGTGGGCAGTTCATGGGGTTGTTGCCAATTTTGGGAACAATTTACCATTTTCTTTACTTGGCTATTCACAGAGAGTGGGTGTCATTGACAATGCCCGTCTTCAACTGCTCTAATTTGATGCAACCAAATAGCTTAAACGTCCACTTCAAATCCAGTTCGGTATAACTCACATGGTGTGTCACAGGGTTAAAATAACAGCCTGGCATTCCAATCAGACAGGATTCCCTCCTTGAACAACATTAATTCAACCTGTGGACTCGGGGAACTGCAGATGCTGGTTTACAAAAAAAAAGTCACAAGGTGCTGGAATAACAGCAGGTCAGGCAGCATCTCTGGAGAACATCGATAGACGACATTTTGGCTCGGGACCCTTATTCAGACTCAATAGATGATGTTTCAAGTCGGCAGTGAAGAAAGCCAATGGAATGTTGGCTTTCATAACAAGAGGAGTTGAGTATAGGAGCAAAGAGGTCCTTCTACAGTTGTACAGGGCCCTAGTGAGACCGCACCTGGAGTACTGTGTGCAGTTTTGGTCTCCAAATTTGAGGAAGGATATTCTTGCTATTGAGGGCGTGCAGCGTAGGTTTACTAGGTTAATACCCGGAATGGCGGGACTGTCATATGTTGAAGGACTGGAGCGCCTAGGCTTGTATACACTGGAATTTAGACGGATGAGAGGGGATCTTATCGAAACATATAAGATTATTAAGGGGTTGGACACGTTAGAGGCAGGAAACATGTTCCCAATGTTGGGGGAGTCCAGAACAAGGGGCCACAGCTTAAGAATAAGGGGTAGGCCATTTAGAACGGAGATGAGAAAAAACTTTTTCAGTCAGAGTTGTGAATCTGTGGAATTCTCTGCCTCAGAAGGCAGTGGAGGCCAATTCTCTGAATGCATTCAAGAGAGAGCTAGATAGAGCTCTTAAGGATAGCGGAGTGAGGGGGTATGGGGAGAAGGCAGGAACGGGGTACTGATTGAGAATGATCAGCCATGATCACATTGAATGGTGGTGCTGGCTCGAAGGGCCGAATGGCCTACTCCTGCACCTATTGTCTATTGGGACTCTTCTTCAGACCTGTTGGGTTCTCGCAACCCCCTACATGCTTTGTAATGACTTTTACCTATTTCAAAAATCTCAGCTGTCTTAATGACGTTGGAATTTGCTTTCAGTACATTAATCATCCTGGGTTACAAATTGAGTAATCTTCAGCTAAATGCCAAATGAGTTCCTATTCTGTAGGCTGGTAGGTTAATCGGACACTATAAATTACTCCTGGAGATGTGGGTGAGGGGTAGAATCTGGTGTAATCGATGGGATTGTGGGGACAATAAACATGGGATCAGTGTCAATAGATGGTTGATGGTCAGCACGGACTCAATGGGCCGAAGGGCCTGTTTCTGTGCTGTATGGTTCTATAGCAAGGCGAAGGGAAAATTGAAGAGGCCAGAGTTAGCTTTCCTAACTTGCGTCGAACAGACGCTGTGTGTGGAGTTTGCACGTTAACCCTATGACCTTCGGGTGCTCTGGTTTCCTCCCACGTCCCCAAGACGTGGGTTTGTAGATTAATTGACCTCTGTAAATTGCCCCTGGTGTGTAGGGAGTGGATGAGAAAGTGGGATAACATAGAACTAGTGTGAACGGGTGATCGATAATCTGTGTGGACTCGGTGGGCCGAAGGGCCTGTCTCCACGCTGTATCTCCAAACTAAACAGCCCATTCAGCCTGACCACTTTTTTTTAATAGAGATTTAGAGATACGGCGCGGAAACAGGCTCTTCGGCCCACCGAATCCGCGCCGCCCAGCGGTCCCCGCACATTAACACTATCCTACACACACTAGGGACAATTTTTACATTTTACCCAGTCAATTAACCTACACACCTGTACGTCTTTGGAGTGTGGGAGGAAACCGAAGATCTCGGAGAAAACCCACGCAGGTCACGGGGAGAACGTACAAGCTCCGTACAGACGGCGCCCGTAGTCAGGATGGAACCTGAGTCTCCGGCGCTGCATTCGCTGTAAGGCAGCAACTCTACCGCTGCGCCACCGTGTTGCAGTTTGTGCACATCAGTGTGGTTGTAGATGTGTGTAAACAAATGTGAGAATAACTATCACCAGTTGTGCTCGCCTTCACTCATTTGGCTTATCACTCTCCACCTTGCCATCCCTCTTGCTCTACCTCCCTACATCTAGATGCTTAACAGCAAACTGGATTGTCCAAGAGGCAAGAACACAGGTTGCACGTGGGATTCGCTCCGGAATTCTGTTGGAGAAAGGATTATGCACCTCAAGAGCCATCCACTCGGTGTGGTCAACTCCAACTTTTGCCAGATGCTGAGGGAGTTGGCAGAAGAGCAGCGATTCGATGTTAGCTACTTGGACATCGGTAAGTCTCCTTTGGCTGAATACCAGAGTGCATGGCGTCTGTTCCACGCGGAATGGATTCATCGAAGTTTCGTAATACGTAAGATGATAGCGACAAGGAACTGCAGGCGTTGGAATCTTGAGCAAAACACACAAAGTGCTGGAGGAACTCTGCAGGTCAGGCAGCATCAGTGGAGGGAATGGACAGGCGACATTTCGGGTCAGGAACCTGACCTCAAATGTTGCCTGGCCATTTTCCTCCACTGATGTTGCCTGACCTGCAGAGTTCCTCCAGTACATTATTTTTGCTGGTAAGATGATGTATGGCGTTGTCATTAAGGCCTATCCATCTTTGAATTTGTAGATAGATTAATCTCCTGGAAATACTACTTGCATCACCAAGAATAAATGAGTAATCCTCTATTCATTAAGGGATTGGTTTATTTGATGAGCTTTGAAGTGAAAGAGGATATTTGCTCTTTGCTTTCTTGGTACGTCTCAAAGTGCTTTGATTGAAATGGACAATAGACAATAGGTGCAGGAGGAGGCCATTCGGCCCTTCGAGCCAGCACCGCCATTCAATGTGATCATGGCTGATCATTCTCAATCAGTACCCCGTTCCTGCCTTCTCCCCATACCCCCTCCTTCCCAGATCTCCCTCTATCTTCCTGTCTCCACCTATATCCTTCCTTTGTCCCTGACATCAGTCTGAAGAAGGGTTTCGACCCGAAACGTCACCCATTCCTTCTCTCCCGAGATGCTGCCTGACTTGCTGAGTTACTCCAGCATTTTGTGAATATAAACCTTCGATTTGCACCAGCATCTGCAGTTAATTTCTTGTATTATGAGACAATGCTGTGCAATCGCCTCGACTTTATCAGTCAGAGAGTTGTGAATTTGTGGAATTCTCTGCCTCAGAAGGCAGTGGAGGCCAATTCTCTGAATGCATTCAAGAGAGAGCTGGATAGAGCTCTTAAGGATAGCGGAGTCAGGAGGTATGGGGAGAAGGCAGGAATGGGGTACTGATTGAGAATGATCAGCCATGATCACATTGAATGGCAGTGCTGTCTCGAAGGGCCGAATGGCCTCCTCCTGCACCTATTGTCCAGACCAGTTAATCTAGTTTAAGGGAAAGACAGTTGGTAGAACGTTGGTTCACTGATAAGTAGCTTGACGCATGTATGTGATCCTGTTTATTAAGATGTCTGATAACCTCAAGTGTCTTTTGTGGTCCTTTTGTTTTCCAGAAGAGTTGAGTTTGAGTGGTTTGTACCAATGTCTTGTGGAGTTATCCACCCAGCCCACCACCGTCTGCCATGGCTCTGCCTCAATGAGGGATTGTGCTCGTGCCAATGCAGCTCACAATGCACTGCAGTATCTGAAAATAATGGCTGGAGGAAAATGAGTCTGACGCTGAATCATGTCGCTCTTCGTCTGACCAGCACTATTTTCTTTTGCTCCCAAACTGAAGTATTTTTTTTAAATCAACAACTTGAATCTCACAAGACATGCACTTGACTGAATGTTCCTTGCTGCTCAGTCTGCCTACCAGGTGCCTTTTTAAAATTTAGGATATAGAAGTGCGGTCCGAGAGAAGAAATGGATCTGAAGGCTTCTCGTAAGGAAATGCATAATTATAACGTGTTCTCCCACATGGGCCACCCGCAGGTCTTTAGTTCATTGGTGGGCCAACCTGCCGTTATCATTGGGGGACACATTATATCCCATGAGTTTCCCAAAACTGGTACTAAGAAACCCAGTGTGGTTGTAAATAGCACCCTGGGCCTATTTACAGTAGTTCTAGTAGAATTGCTTCAGTAATGTTGGCATCTGCTGTGATTCTTTTTATCCAATTTTCCCTCATAATGTAAAGTGTTTTCAGGGACCAAACTTAGGGCATTCACCTGTAATGATTGTCAAGATCAGTAATCAGCCTCGTGGCACGCGGGACATTGTTGTGTCAACATGTCGTCTTTTGAGTCCTACGCCACGGATTCAGGCCACTCGGCCCGCCGTGTCCGTGGCAACCATCAAGTACCCCGTCTACTAATCCCATTTACCAGCAGCACTTGGTCCGTATGCCTGTGTGTGCGTGTGTGTCCCATCACTTTGTGGCATTGTGTGCCTGTGGATTTCTCGAGTGTACCAAGGCATGATCTCGACTCGGGTTGCCTGAGCATTGGGAAGCTGCTGATTGCTCCTTTCAAAGAAAGGCTCTGGCCGATCTCTATGAGAGGTTCCCTTTCTGCTGCTGTTCCTCGGACACAGTGCAGCATTTTCAGCATCCCTGCAAATAATTGTGCAGCTGTGTGGCGGTGGGAGGTTAGGATAAGCTACAGAGATAAATATGATTTTTTTATTCTGTTAAGTATTATGATGCTTATTTGAAATGTTATTTATCATTTTTGGAACTTTTGAGTCCAAAGATCGGCTGAATTAAAGGATGTGCACTACTTAGTGACCATATGTCACACCATACTTCAGTAAAAGTCATTGTTCCATACTGCACAAATGGCAGCTTGTGGATTAACCAATGTATACTTGTGTTCTACACCAGGACCTTATCAGTAGCTTGCTTGATGATCCCGCGATATTTCTGTTGATAGGGAATCGTGTATTAGAAATGCACCCTTAACAAGTGCCCGCCATCATTGGACTTTGCAGCTGTCTACGGTGAATATAGACCTTTTTACTTCAAATATAGAAGAGGCTCCTCCAGTTAAAGCAAAGGAAAAAAGAATTGGAAATTCTATAGCACTTTCGTGACTTCAGGACTTTCATACCCAACATGGTACTTTTAAAGTGCGGGATCTGCGGTCACTGTTATAAAGTAGAAAATGGCCTGTGAATAATGATGCAGTATGATACTTGACCAGGTACATTGAGTGTCTCCCATTCCTTCTATCCAGAGATGCTGCCTCTTCCGCGGAGTTACTCCGGCATTTTATGTCTCTAGGCTGATCCTTAGCTTGTATCGCCAAACAGTGAGTTTAATAACTATCGAGTGCCCTTTTGTACAGCGTGTGAATATTGGGCAAAGGAAAGGATCTGTGGCCGCCTGTCTATGCAAAGCTTACTGGTACCGGCTGTCAAAGCACGCATGGTGTGATTTGTCACTTCGGTAAGGCACTGTGTCTCAATACATTTGGAAAGGCAGTTTTCTGTTGGGGAGGCGGCGGTGAACAGGTAGAGAGACGTGATGGAGAGATTTGGAAGGGAGATATACTCACACAGTAAGTTAATCTCTGCCGTTTCACACCCAAGGCCCAGAGCTGATAAGGTTAGAGTTCCTGTTACTTGCTGTGAGGGTACTAAATGGCTCAACCAATGTGAGTCCATAGCACAAAGCAGTTAGACTCACTGAAGGCTGTTACGCTAACCGGCTTAAATCTTGGAGGGGAAAATCAAAAGTGGTGCACTCAATTGTTCCTCAAAGTTTCGTTTGAAGGCACATTGAGTAGATAATTGTTTGATCAGTTGCCTGTTGTAAATGCATTCAGAAACAAAATCATGTTGATGCAGTTGCTGTGTGGACCAACTCTTCCCGGTGCTGGGATAGGGCAGAGGAAGAGCCTCTCTGGTGCGCACTTTGGGATAAATTGTCCCTCACCACACAATGAGTGTACAATTCACCCAGCAAATGTGATTCTAGGCAAAGCATTATACAGATGCTGTGCACGGATTTAGCTTTTTTTTTTATGGTAAGGGAAATTGTGTTTTCATTGAAATTGCTGTGTTGAATTTAATGTTTTAAGTTTATATAATCTCTTCACTGGTAATTCTATGAACTGAAGTAATGTGATTTTTTTTCCCCCCCCATAAATTACATACTTTGTACTCTGCAATACCTTTGGAAGGTTTTGTTTATTTATCCAAGGAGAACTGGTGTGTTTGGAAAATTCACAAGGAGCTGCGTTTGGGAAGATTAGAGGAATCTGTCCCTGTTTAAAGGCAAACAAAATACTGGGGGCTCTGAGCAGCTTCATTGACATCTATGGAGGAGGGGGAAAAACATTGACTTGGCTTGAGCATTACTCGTTTGACTTCTTGTATTTTCAGTGTTTTTTCCCCTTCATCCAACATGCACAGAGATTTACCTGGCTTTGGTAGATATGCACTTAGTATGACATCTCTCTGCCCACCATTCCAGTGCAGACAACATTGAATGGGTTCATTCGTGCACATTTAAGACATTGCCCACAATTATCACACATCACATCTTCAACCCACAGTTGACACGTTGGATTGCAGAGTTTCCTCACTGAGCAGATCATTTCTCGAGACGAGGAATGTGGCCGATCTCAACCAAGCTATTTGCCAGTTGATCAGATGTCAACTTATTTACATCGGCGAAACCAAGCACAGGCTCGGCGATCGCTTCGCTCAACACCTGCGCTCGGTCCGCGTTGGCCAAACTGATCTCCCGGTGGCCGAGCACTTCAAATCCCCCTCCCATTCCCAGTCTGACCTTTCTGTCATGGGCCTCCTCCAGTGCCATAGTGAGGCCCACTGGAAATTGGAGGAACAGCACCTCATATTTCGCCTGGGCAGCTTGCAGCCCAGTGGTATGAACATCAACTTCTCCCACTTTAGATAGTTCCTCTGTCCCTCTCATCCCCTTCCCAGATCTCCCTCTATCTTCCTGTCTCCACCTATATCCTTCCTTTGCCCCGCCCCCCTGACATCAGTCTGAAGAAGGGTCTCGACCCGAAACGTCACCCATTCCTTCTCTCCTGAGATGCTGCCTGACCTGCTGAGTTACTCCAGCATTTTGTGAATAAATACCTTCGATTTGTACCAGCATCTGCAGTTATTGTCGTATACTCCCCATTTCAGCTGCTGATTGATATCTAGTCTTATGAAATTGAAAGTCTGATGAAGCTGAAGCCAAGCATGCTGGTGTTTCTGTCCGAAGAATATCCTGCAGACAGATTTGAGGCTTGCATGCAAAGGAGAATGTGGGTAAGATACCAGAGTCTTTGCAAGTGCATTTACCAAGTGCATCTTCCTTTCACAATGGGAGAAAGTTGGCAGGTGATAAATAAAATGCACTTCGATTCCCTCTGAATGTAATCCAGGTCGCTTCAGATCAGACCTCACAGAAAACCATGATGTGGAATCAACACCAAAACTTGCTAAATGTGTACCAAAAATCCACCGTGGGAGTCATGCAATTCTCTTGATCTGGGAAAGGGAAGGAATGCTCTTCAATTAACTTCCTGCAACATATGTGACACATTTGGGGACCAGACTGATGGAGTGACGATCAAGCCATCCACCTTTTGAATCCACTGTTTAAATTGTCACACATTTACACAAATTAAATATGTGTGCACACGTTTTGTTATAAAGTGAGAATGTGAATGCTACAATGAAGATCCAGGGATTGAAATTCAGACCAGACCACTGAAGTGAGCACCCTCCACCCACCACTCTTAGAGTGAGTGTAACATCCCTGCCCTGGTCAGAATTCTACCCTGTGGATTGATGATGGATTCTTTGAAGTTCCATGCCTGTAGGTGGAATCTGTAGCACCCCCTCTGCCCTAGTTGTAGGCCAAAGGACAGCCTTTCTGATTCTGAACACACAGTGGGAGCCAAGTCTTATGGCAAAAATAGCTGATTCTACACCCCACCCACTCGCCCACAATTATTTACAATATTGAGATAGAAACATAGAAAATAGGTGCACGAGTAGGCCATTCGGCCCTTCGAGCCTGCACCACCATTCAATATGATCATGGCTGATCATCCAACTCAGTATCCTGTACCTGCCTTCTCTCCATACCCCCTGATCCCTTTAGCCACAAGGGCCACATCTAACTCCCTCTTAAATATAGCCAATGAACTGGCCTCAACTTCCTCCTGTGGCAGAGAATTCCACAGATTCGCCACTCTGTGTGAAAAAAGACTAATCTCGGTCCTAAAAGACTTCCCCCTTATCCTTAAACTGTGACCCCTTGTTCTGGACTTCCCCAACATCGGGAACAATCTTCCTGCATCTAGCCTGTCCAACCCCTTAAGAATTTTGTAAGTTTCTATAAGATCCCCCCCTCAATCTTCTAAATTCCAGCGAGTACAAGCCGGGTCTATCCAGTCTTTCTTCATAGGAAAGTCCTGCCATCCCAGGAATCAATCTGGTGAACCTTCTCTGTACTCCCTCTATGGCAAGAATGTCTTTCCTCAGATTAGGAGACCAAAACTGTACGCAATACTCCAGGTGTGGTCTCACCAATGCCCTGTACAACTGCAGCAGAACCTCCCTGCTCCTATACTCAAATCCCCTTGCTATGAATGCCAACATACATTCGCTTTCTTCACTGCCTGCTGCACCTGCATGCCTACTTTCAATGACTGGTGTACCACAACACCCAGGTCTCGTTGCATCTCCCCTTTTCCTAATCGGCCACCATTCAGATAATAGTCTGCTTTCCTGTTCTTGCCACCAAAGTGGATAACCTCACGTTTATCCACATTATACTGCATCTGCCATGCATTTGCCCACACACCTAACCTATCCAAGTCACCTTGCAGCCTCCTAGCATCCTCCTCACAGCTAACACTGCCCACCAGCTTCGTGTCATCCGCAAACTTGGAAATGTTGCATTCAATTCCCTCGTCCAAATTATTAATATATATTGTAAATAGCTGGGGTCCCAGCACTGAGCCTTGCGGTACCCCACTAGTCACTGCCTGCCATTCTGAAAAGGACCCGTTTATTCCTACTCTTTGCTTCCTGTCTGCCAGCCAGTTCTCTATCCACATCAATACTGAATCCACAATACCGTGTGCTTTAAGTTTGCATACCAATCTCTTATGTGGGACCTTGTCGAAAGCCTTCTGGAAGTCCAGATATAACACATCCACTGGTTCTCCCTTATCCACTCTACTAGTTACATCCTCAAAAAATTCTATAAGATTCTATGTAATTTCGTTCAGTACCTTGGTACCGAATGACAAATAAAGTTCTGTATTCTGTATAAGGCAAGAGATGCAGAGGTGAGGGAGAGCACTGCCCCCATAGAGGATGGGGTGTCCATTAGGTTCAAGAGTGGCCCCTGGTTAAAATGAGTAATACGGTCCAGGAGAGAGAAAGGCTTACAGGGGGGAAAGAGTTTCATAGAAACATAGAAAATAGGTGGAGGAGTAGGCCATTCGGCCCTTCGAGCCTGCACCGCCATTCAATATGATCATGGCTGATCATCCAACTCAGTATCCCGTACCTGCCTTCTCTCCATACCCCCTGATCCCTTTAGCCACAAGGGCCACATCTAACTCGCTCTTAAATATAGCCAATGAACTGGCCTCAACGACCTTCTGTGGCAGAGAATTCCACAGATTCACCACTCTCTGATTAAGCAGTCATCCATTTCAGATTAAGCAGTCACCCATTTCAGATGGAGATGAGGGGTATGCACTCGTTGGAAGGTGAATCTTTGGAATTCTCCCCCCCCAAGAGAGCTGTGAAGGCAGTCACTGAATATATATATCCCAGCCCACGGCAAGCAGATTTTTGGGAGTCGGGGGTTAAAGGGATGTGGTTAGAAAATGGATGCAAGGCGAAGGTCAGGTCAGCCACTTTCCTTATTGAACGGCGGAGCAGGCTCGAGAGGACTATGTGGACTCTTCTGTATGGACCACACTACATGAGAAGATGTTGGGAGTAGACTCAATGGCGACTCAATTGGAGATACCCAGAGATACAGCGTGGAAACAGGCCCTTAGCCACCGAGTCACTCACTATCGTACACGCTAGGGACAATTTACAGAAGCCAAATTAACCTACAACCCTGTACTTTGGAGTTTGGGAGGAAACCCATTCAGGTCATTGGGGTGGTCGTACAGACGGCACCCATGGTCAGGATCGAACCCGGGTCTCTGGGCAACTCTACCGTGCACACTCCAAGGCACTCAGAAGGAGCAAAAGGGAATGGGAATGAATTGAGTCTCTTTCCCCAAATAAGCGGTATTTGTGTGATAGGCCGATCGCCCTCAGGATTCTGAGGGAATATTGCCCTATTTGCTCAACGCGGATTAAATGTTGCGTTAAAAATGGACACAGAGTACTGTGGTGGCTCAGTGGGTCGGGCAGCATCTCTGGGGGAAATGGATGGGTGACGTTTCCAGTCGGGATCTTCAGGCTGTAAACTTGTCGCATTTAATCTACTTTGAGCATTATCAGGATTCTCATCACTAGAGGTCGCCAAAGCACCACGAATAGCTTGGTGTGAGCTAAAGTGGCAGCTCGTTCTATTAAATCTTTCCCCCTCTCACCTTAAACCTATGTCCCCTGGTTCCCTGTTATGTGCAATAGGCAAAATACTCCGTGCATTCGCCCTATCTATCTCCCTCGTGATTTTATAAATCATCCCCCAGCCTCCTGCGCTCCAAGAAATACAGTCCTAGCCTGTCCAACCTCTCCCGATAGCTCAGACCCTAAATGCCTTGTAAATCTTCTCTGCAGTCTTTCCAGTTTAACAACATCTTTCCTTTTATCACATTTTAAAACCCTTATCTGTTATTGATGAATTATACTTATGCCAATGGAATGTTGGCCTTCATAACAAGAGGAGTTGAGTATAGGAGCAAAGAGGTCCTTCTGCAGTTGTACAGGGCCCTAGTGAGACCGCACCTGGAGTACTGTGTGCAGTTTTGGTCTCCAAATTTGAGGAAGGATATTCTTGCTATTGAGGGCGTGCAGCGTAGGTTTACAAGGTTAATTCCCGGAATGGCGGGACTGTCATATGTTTGGAATACATATGTTTGTGAATCTTTGGAATTCTTTCCCCCTCCCAGAGAGCTGTGAAGGCAGTCACTGAATATATCCCAGGCCACGACAAGCAGATTTTTGGGAGTCGAGGGTTACAGGGATGTGGTTAGAAAATGGATGCAAGGCGAAGGTCAGGTCAGCCACTTTCCTTATTGAACGGCGGAGCAGGCTCGAGAGGACTATGTGGACTCTTCTGTATGGACCACACTACCTGAGAAGATGTTGGGAGTAGATTCAATGGCGACTCAATTGGAGATACCCAGAGATACAGCGTGGAAACAGGCCCTTAGCCACCGAGTCACTCACTATCGTACACGCTAGGGACAATTTACAGAAGCCAAATTAACCTACAACCCTGTACTTTGGAGTTTGGGAGGAAACCCATTCAGGTCATTGGGGTGGTCGAACAGACAGCACCCATGGTCAGGATCGAACCCGGGTCTCTGGGCAACTCTACCGTGCACACTCCATGGCACTCAGAAGGAGCAAAAGGGAATGGGAATGAATTGAGTCTCTTTCCCCAAATAAGCGGTATTTGTGTGATAGGCCGATCGCCCTCAGGATTCTGAGGGAATATTGCCCTATTTGCTCAACGCGGATTAAATGTTGCGTTAAAAATGGACACAGAGTACTGTGGTGGCTCAGTGGGTCGGGCAGCATCTCTGGGGGAAATGGATGGGTGACGTTTCCAGTCGGGATCTTCAGGCTGTAAAATTGTCGCATTTAATCTACTTTGAGCATTATCAGGATTCTCATCACTAGAAGAAGGGTCTCGACCCGAAACGTCACCCATTCCTTCTCTCCCGAGATGCTGCCTGACCTGCTGAGTTACTCCAGCATTTTGTGAATAAATCGATTTGCACCAGCATCTGCAGTTATTTTCTTATACTTCTCATCACTAGAGGTCGCCAAAGCACCACGAATAGCTTGGTGTGAGCTAAAGTGGCAGCTCGTTCTATTAAATCTTTCCCCTCTCACCTCAAGCCGATGTCCTCTGGTTCCCTGTTATGTGCTAAAGGTAAAATACTCCGTGCATTCGCCCTATCTATCTCGTGATTTTATATATCATCCCCCAGCCTCCTGCGCTCCAAGAAATACAGTCCTAGCCTGTCCAACCTCTCCAGATAGCTCAGACCCTAAAGTCCTTGTAAATCTTCTCTGCAGTCTTTCCAGTTTAACAACATCTTTCCTTTTATCACATCTTAAAACCCTTGTCTGATATTGATGATATTATACTACATGTTCTACATTATCTGCCCATACTTTTTTTTTCTGTATTTGGTTTTATATCAATTAGTTTTAATTTCCCCTGTTTGGGTGTGACAAAACACACGGTCATATTTAATCCTTCCTGTGGGTGGCGCCATTGTACCACCCTGAGCAGGAGCACACGGTTTTAGCTCAACGATACACCGATTTTTTTGCAGGGAGAACCAAATTGCCGATCCATAATACTGAGGGTTATTCATGCAAGTACAAGCTCCCTCTGAGGTCCATACCACTGTCCCACAACAGATCCACTAGGTGCCTTCTTGGAGTCCGTTGACAGAGCACCAACTGAAGTAAGTTAATCTGAGGAAAGACATTCTTGCCATAGAGGGAGTACAGAGAAGGTTCACCAGATTGATCCCTGGGATGGCAGGACTTTCATATGAAGAAAGACTGGATAGACTCGGCTTGTACTCGCTGGAATTTAGAAGATTGAGGGGGAATCTTATAGAAACTTACAACATTCTTAAGGGGTTGGACAGGCTAGATGCAGGAAGATTGTTCCCGATGTTGGGGAAGTCCAGAACAAGGGGTCACAGTTTAAGGATAAGGGGGGTCTTTTAGGACCGAGATGAGAACGTTTTTTTTCATACAGAGAGTGGCGAATCTGTGGAATTCTCTGCCACAGGAGGAAGTTGAGGCCAGTTTATTGGCTATATTTAAGAGGGAGTTAGATGTGGCCCTTGTGGCTAAAGGGATCAGGGGGTATGGAGAGAAGGCAGGTACGGGATACCGAGTTGGATGATCATATTGAATGGCGGTGCAGGCTCGAAGGGCCGAATGGCCTACTCCTGCACCTATTTTCTATGTTTCTATGTCCCAGGTTAGACCTGACTCGGATTTAAGGACACCATTCGTTCTGACGGTGAGGATGAGATAGAAAGAGAGAGAGAGGCGAGAGTGTTTATTGCCACATGTTCCAAATTGGAACAATGAGATTCTTACTCGCAACAGCACAACAGGTATGTGAATATAGACACAAAATGCTGGAGTAACTCAGCGGGACAGGCAGCATCTCTGGAGAGATGGAACGGGTTCATCCTGAGTTCAGTTTAGTTTAGAGATTCAGCATGGAAACAGACCCTTCGGCACACCGAGTCCACGCCGACCAGCGACCTTCCCCACACACTTACACTATCCTACACACTAGGGACAATTTTAACCAAAGGCAATTAACCTGCACGTCTTTGGAATGTGGGAGGAAACCGGAGCACCCGCAGAAAACCCACGCAGGACACGGGGAGAACGTACCCGTAAGTTAGGATTGAACCCGGGTCTCCCTAGCGCTGTAAGGCAGCAGCGAATTCTGTGCCGAGTTTTCTAGTCCCCAGTGGAATGCAGTGTCTGAGACGGTAGCTGGTCTCTCTCTCTCTCTCTCTCTCTCTCTCTCTCTCTCTCTCTCCCTCTCTCTCTCTCTCTCTCTCTCTCTCTCCCTCTCCCTCTCCCTCCCTCTCCCCCTCCCTCTCCCCCTCCCTCTCTCCCTCCCTCTCTCCCTCCCTCTCTCCCTCTCTCTCTCTCTCTCTCTCTCTCTTGTACCAGTCGCGTATCAATTAAAAATTAAGCTATATTTATCCACAGTTTTTTTTCCATCAATAAATCCCCCCCCCCCCATTCTGTTTTGATTTTGTGACCAACCAATTTATAATTGAAGAGCATAAAAAATAAAGTTCTAAACATTTTAAAATCTGTTTTTTAACCTTCGACCAGCAGGTATCAATAGACAATAGGTGCAGGAGGAGGCCATTCGGCCCTTCAAGCCAGCACCGCCATTCAATGTGATCATGGCTGATCATTCTCAATCAGTACCCCGTTCCTGCCTTCTCCCCATACCCCCTGACTCCGCTATCCTTAAGAGCTCGATCTAGCTCTCTCTTGAATGCATTCAGAGAATTGGCCTCCACTGCCCTCTGAGGCAGAGAATTCCACAGATTCACAACTCTCTGACTGAAAAAGTGTTTCCTCATCTCAGTTCTAAGTGGCCCACCCCTTATTCTTAAACTGTGGCCCCTTGTTCTGGACTCCCCCAACATTGGGAACATGTTTCCTGCCTCTAACGTGTCCAACCCCTTAATAATCTTATACGTTTCGATAAGATCTCCTCTCATCCTTCTAAATTCCAGTGTATACAAGCCTAGTCGCTCCAGTCTTTCAACATATGACAGTCCCGCCGGTACAAGACAGTCACAACAACAACAAGACAGTCACAACAACAACAAGACCGTCACAACAAAAGCACTGCCCATCGTGATTAACTCTTAGCTGAGTTATATTGTATTGATATTACGTTGATCAGGATCAGATTATATTGATCGTGCTTTCAATAGGATTTAGCACATACCCCAATTAGCTTTCAATTCTCTTCTCAAAACAGACGTGTGAATCTTTCGACAGCTAAGTACAGAAAACCATTAATGGATGCTGATTCGTCTACCTCAGTTATTATTAGTTTTATTATTAGGTGCTCTGTGGGGAGAGCTGAATGTTAATCTATGTCCTGATGTTTAAACGCATTCACAAAACTGAGATGCACGACTCAGCCTGTTTCCAGTGGGACCATTAAACCCTTCCAAATGTTCCCAACGTGAACTGGTGAGGTATATTTTCCACCTGGGTATTGCCTGACCTAAGGAATAATCTTTCTTTCACAAGCTGCAGCAAGGCCAAACTGCAGCAGGTAGGAGAATTCTTTCAGCGAACATCCTAAATATATAGGTATTTATTCAGAAAATGCTGGAGTAACTCAGCAGGTCAGGCAGCATCTCAGGAGAGAAGGAATGGGTGACGTTTCGGGTCGAGACCCTTCTTCAGACTGATGTCAGGGGGGCGGGACAAAGGAAGGATATAGGTGGAGACAGGAAGACAGAGGGAGATCTGGGAAGGAGGAGTGGAAGAGAGGGACAGAGGAACTATCTAAAGTTGGAGAAGTCAACGTTCATACCACTGGGCTGCAAGCTGCCCAGGCGAAATATGAGGTGCTGTTCCTCCAATTTCCGGTGGGCCTCACAATGGCACTGGAGGAGGCCCATGACAGAAAGGTCAGACTGGGAATGGGAGGGGGAGTTGAAGTGCTCGGCCACCGGGAGACCAGTTTGGCCAACGCGGACCATAAATAGGAGTCTTTTGCTGTGTTAAGGGGGCCTGTGCAACCCTTGAACTAAAATCACCTTCACTGTCATAGAGTCATGCAGCGTAGAAACAGGTCCTTCGGCCCAACTTACCCACACTGACCAATATGTCCCATCTGCACTAGTCCCACCTGACCCGCTGAGTTCCTCTAGGATAGGTTTCCAATCTCCAGGTCTCAGAGTCTTGGTTTCATTGAGACCTTTTGAGTGCTTTTCCAAAAGCCGCTGCCAATGTCCCCTTTGATTGTTTGATTTAGGTGCAAGAGTCAAGAGTATTTCATTGTCAAATATACCGAAACGGAACAATGAAGTTATTGTTTGCAGCAGCAAACAATATTGTTTGCAGCAGGAGTTATTGCACAGGTCTGTTTGCACAGTATTCAATAGGTAACATAATAAAGCAAACAAAAACGTTCAATAAATTAAAAAATAAGTCCCTAGTGCAACCAAGAAAGTTCGCAGTTCAAAGTTTAGTTGGTGTTTGTCATGTTCAATAGCCTGATGGTTGTTGGGAAGAAGCTCAATGTCAGACATTGTTGGGTAAGAGGTCGCATACATGATTCTGAATTAGAAGTGTGTGTGTGTGTATGTGTGTGTCTATGTTCAAAACCCATTCAGGTGGCCTGATTGTATAACTGAGATGGACTGTGTCCAGCATCGTTCTGTGGGGGTGCTGAACTGGAGCTTGCACAATTTGGATGACCCCCACATCCCAAGACTGAACCATAAAACCTTGCCTCTTCCTCTACATGCACAATGTTGTCAAAACCATTGAAGGAACGCAGGAGAAATGTCTCTGCTCTGCTTATCCCTCATTGTGACACCCGTGCATGTTTCAGTGCTGTTCACAAGTCCACAGGTTATGGGAGTAGAGTTAAGCCATTCGGCCCATCGAGTCTGCCACTCAATCATGGCTGATCTGTGCCTTCGAATCCCATTTTCCTGCCTTCTCCCCATAACCCTTAATGCCCGTTCCAATCAAGAATTCGTCTATCCCTGCCTTAAAAATATCCATTGACTTGGCCTCCACAGCCCTCTGTGGCGATGAATTCCACAGATTAACTACCCTCTGACTAAAGAATGGGGCCCAAAAAACAGCATGTTGCTGTCTGGCCCTCCAGAATGCCTGTGCATCGTAGCTGTGTATTTTTAATTCGGCACACTAATGCGGAATTATGAAGTAACAAGGCTAGCTGATAATATCAGAACACAAGACCTTGCGGGCTCTCTATTTGTACCGATCACCATGGAAATATATGATCAAAATGTTCCAAGTAAGTTTATGAATGTTCAGAATGACATGGATGAATGATTTTTAAAATGCAAATATGTCGAAGGTGTGAAAAGCACTATAGAAATACAAGTCTCTCACCTGGAGATTGCCTGGAATATTTGGCACTTATCATAATATATCATAGATATTATAGATTGTAATATTATTTTAAAAGGGCAAGAAGCGCACTGTCTGAATTCTGTCCACTGTTGATGAATTTCTTGTATGTCCTTGTGACGTAGAAAGAGGCTATTTGGCCCATCGTGTCTATTCTGGCTCTCAGAAATACTTATTCCCCTGCACCTATTCTCTCCCAGATACACCATTAACTCCCCACTGATTCACCTTCCACTCCCCTGCAACAGGAGCAATCTACGATGGCACCGGCACATGTTTAGGACGTGGGAGGAAGCCGGAGCACATGGGGGAGAAACCTGCACGGTAACAGGGAGAACGTGCGAACTCCACCCAGGCAGCACCCGAGATTCCAGCCAATCTCCGGGTGAGAGATTGTACCTGGGTCACTGGAACAGCTGTACCTGAAATGGAAGCACTTTGCCTTGGTGTTTAGCGTGCTTTAGGAAGTTAATGAAACAGGAGGTTTTGTGGTTTGAACTTAGCCTAGTGGTTTATTGTCTATATGTTCTTACACTGGGAAATCTGGCCAAATCCAGAGGTAATTGCACACTTTACCAGGGATGTCAAAGACAATCGTCCTCCTACACCAATACTGAATGGACAATAGACAATAAGTGCAGGAGTAGGCCATTTGGCCCTTCGAGCCAGCACTCCTGACAGATCGTCTGAGCCAATTTTCAGGCGGCACGGTGGCGCAGCGGTGGAGTTACTGCCTTACAGCGCCAGAGACACGGGTTCGATCCTGACTACGGGCGCTGTCTGTGCGGAGTTTGTATGTTCATCCTGTGACCTGGGTTTTCAATGAGTGCTCCAGTTTCCTCCCACATCCCAAAGACGTGTCGGCTTCTGTAAATTGTTCCCAGGGTGTGGGATAGAACTAGTGTACGGGTAATTGATGATTGGCGTGGACGGTGGGCCGAAGGGCCTGTTTCCATGCTGTATCTCTAAACTAAACTAAACTAAGCTGGGAACCTGTTTATATTACTGCAGTAAATACCTTGCAATGTGACACTGCCTGGGGTATAATGGATAATTCAACCACACTGCACAGGGTAGAGTTTTGAATAATCATATTCGAATCTTTAAAGTTTCATTAATCCACAATATGTTTATAAAATTCAATAATTTTCCTGCCATCACTTTGAACATTTTGATTATTTTATCCCCGTGATGGCTGTTCAATGTAGACTTAACCTTGAAACAATACAACTGGGGAGAGAGCCTGTCAGGATTTGTATTCTGACGTTAGCAGGCAGCCATTTTAACTTGTAGTTCGGCATGAACGTGACTCGTCAAAAATACATAGCTACGATGTTGAGGCACTCTGAGGGCAACTGGGGTGAGGTTTGAATACTGCAAACTAGACAGATTGACATTAATCCCATTGAGGAACCACTGGGATTTGCCCGATATCAGGAAGATTGCTGGAGTCTGGATCATGTCAGGATATTTCCTGGAAGAATTAAGGGCGCAATGGTGGCGCAGATGGTAGAGCCGCTACCTCACAGCGCCAGAGACCCCGGCTCGATCCCGACCTCGCCTGTGTGCTGAGTTTGCACATTCTCCCTGTGACCGGGTGGGTGCTCCGGTTTCTTCCCACATACCAAAGACATGTGGGTTTATAGGGCCCTCAGTAAATTGCCCCCGATTCTGTAGGCAGTCGGTAAGAAAGTGGGATAACATAGTGTGTGACAAACATCGGTTTGTCTCAGACTTGGCTAGGAGATCCACGAATTCTTCACACATTAGTGGAGGAGAGGGGGAAAAAAACACATTTTGAACAATTTTTAAAAAAAAACCATTTCTTTGAAGTGTTGGCAAGGGCTGATTTGTGAATAAAATCTCCAATAAGTAAAGCAATTCACTAAATATCACCTTTATTTGACAGTTCATTTAGACAGGTATATGTATCACAAGTGAACAAATTTCTAGAAGCACAATATTTAGAGATGTTTAATTGACACATAGTTTCCAAGTCGAGTTGAGCCGATGCGGAAGAACGCTCGATCGCTTGTGTTTACGGAGGACGTCCGGTTCCATTATTTCTTCTTTCCAAACCGTTGGGGCTTGGTCATGCTCCAGACCTGGGACGGAATGATTTCCCGGTAGTGCATCTGAGGCTCAATGTCAGAGTCTGAGCTTCTTTGACCTGCACGCCCAAACCTAAACCAATATATCAAGACAGACAAAAATCAATATAAGGACAACAAGATAAACGTGAATAATGTAAAAGCGCGACACAAGGAACTGCAGATGCTGCAACCTTGAGCAAAGCACAAAGTGCTGGAGTAACAGCGGGTCAGGCAGCACACCTGCGGAGGACATGGATAGGTGACGTTTCACAGAGTGCTGGAGTAACTCAGCGGGTCAGGCAGCATCTGTGGAGAACATGGATAGGTGACGTTTCACAGAGTGCTGGAGTAACTCAGCGGGTCAGGCAGCATCTCTGGAGAACATGGATAGGTGACGTTTCACAGAGTGCTGGAGTAACTCAGCGGGTCAGGCAGCATCTGTGGAGAACATGGATAGGTGACGTTTCACAGAGTGCTGGAGTAACTCAGCGGGTCAGGCAGCATCTGTGGAGAACATGGATAGGTGACGTTCACAGAGTGCTGGAGTAACTCAGCGGGTCAGGCAGCATCTGTGGAGAACATGGATAGGTGACGTTTCACAGAGTGCTGGAGTAACTCAGCGGGTCAGGCAGCATCTGTGGAGAACATGGATAGGTGACGTTTCACAGAGTGCTGGAGTAACTCAGCGGGTCGGGCAGCACCTGCGGAGGACATGGATAGGTGACGTTTCGGGTCACGATCCTCCTTCTATGGGATGTGGGAGGAAACCAGAACACTCTGGGGTGGGGGGGGGGGGGGGGGCACGTGGTCACAGAGAGGACATGCAAACTCCACACACACACAGCGCCAGAGGTCAGGGATGAACCAGGTTCTCTGGAACTTTGAGGCAGCAGCTTTACCAGCTGCGCCACCATTCTTGACGCCCCTCCATTTTGTCTCTAATCCAGGCGGCATTCTGGTAAACCTCCTCTGCACCGTCTCCAAAGCTGTCACATCCTTCCTGTAATGGGGTGACCAGAACTGCACGCAATACTCCGAGTGGGGCCTAACCAGCATTCTGTACAACCTCTCACAGTCGGGAGTGAATCTCTGGGATTCTTTATCCCTCTGGGTTGTGGAGACTGAAGTGGATACATTTCTGGAAGATTGGGGATTTGACGGCTCTGGGGAAGTGGCACAGAGGAGGAGATGAGACCTGGGACACATCAGGCATGATCATATTGTATGATGGGACAGGCCTGAGACCTACCCCTGCTTCTATTTCCTTGCTGAAAAAGGGTCCCGACCCGAAACGTCACGTGTACATTTTCTCCAGAGATGCTGCCTGGCCTGCTGAGTTACTCCAGCATTTGGTGTCTATCCTATTTCCTTACGTTCCTTGTGCATTTTTACATCATGGTTACCAGCTTTTTATTCCAATTTCATTCAATTATTTCAATTTTCTAATTTTCCATGGCCCAGCCCTCCAGGACTGTATCTTAATTATTTATCTCCCCTTCTCCAAGGCAATAGACAATAGACAATAGGTGCAGGAGGAGGCCATTCGGCCCTTCGAGCCAGAGCACCGCCATTCAATGTGATCATGGCTGATCATTCTCAATCAGTACCCCGTACCTGCCTTCTCCCCATACCCCCTGACTCCGCTATCTTTAAGAGCTCTATCTAGCTCTCTCTTGAATGCATTCAGAGAATTGGCCTCCACTGCCTTCTGAGGCAGAGAATTCCACAGATTCACAACTCTCTGACTGAAAAAGTTTTTCCCCATCTCCGTTCTAAATGGCCTACCCCTTATTCTTAAACTGTGGCCCCTAAATGGCCTACCCCTTATTCTTAAACTGTGGCCCCTAAATGGCCTACCCCTTATTCTTAAACTGTGGCAACTTTAATGATCCATTTGTCAAAGGGCTGTTTTAAGGAGAGGGTTGTTTAGTTTAGTTTGGAGTCTGAAGAAGGGTCTCGACCCGAAATGTCACCCATTCCTTCTCACCAGAGATGCTGCCTGTCCTGCTGAGATACTCCAGCTTTTTGTGTCTATCTTTAGTTTAGTTTAGAGATACAGCGCGGAAACAGGCCCCTTGGCCTACCAAGTCCGCGCCGACCAGCGATCCCTGCACTATCCAACGCACACTAGGGACAATTTACAATTTTACCGAAGCCAATTGACTTACAAACCTGTACGTCTTTGCAGTGGTGAAAGCCTCGCGTTACTGAGGTAATTTGGAAACCAAGCCAACACAGACAGCAGTGCAAACCTACCTTTGTGGCTGGAATGCAAGGGAAGGGTTTCTTCCCGCCTTCTCTGGGACACGGTTTATGGAGTTCAGCAGCGCGCTCAGTGTGCGATCACTGCCCAGCCTCTCTATACTGTAGCCATCGCCATCCTGCAGATCATCAGATTCAAGCAATTAGTCAGCCTCTCAGACCAGGACAATATACTGTACTCTTTACCTTCATTTGCAAAGGGCTTTGGAGCACAAGAGAAGGATTGAGATGCAGAGACAAAACAAAAATAATTAGAATTATGCATTTTCTTTGCTTTCTTCCAGGGCATCAGCCACATCATTTCCCAAGTTGACTTTGAACTTAGTTCCAACTTAACAGGACTGATTAAATTGTAATATATCCAGATGAACAGTGCATTTTGATTGATTGATTGATAGAAGGATACAGCATGGAAACAGGCCTTTCGGCCCACTGAGTCCACGTCGACCATTGATCACCCGTTCACACTGATTCTCTGCTCTTCCCACACTCTCATCCGCTCCCTACACGTGAGGAGAGCTTTACAGAGGGCCAATTAACCTACAGACCCGCACGTCTTTGAGACGTGGGGGGAAACCCATAGTCAAAGGGAGTACGTGCAAATTCCACACAGACAGCACCCGAGGTCAGGATCACGAGGTGTGAGGCAGCTGTGCCACTGTGGAGCTAGTTCTGGACGTACATAAGTTCTCACCAACTTGCAGCAGTTACAAAAGTCTTTGAACGTTGAATGCAGCTAGTTAACGTGCAAACAATTCAAGAAATGCTTCTCCAATGCTTAATGTCTCTGGTTTTCGAACTCAATGACAGATGTTTGCAATATGTGCCTGTACTTAAGAATGTCATAGGGAATGGAATGTGCGTCTAATGCAGTGTGGCTGTCTGGAATATACCGCAAACACAATAGTCTTGCACATTGTTGTACTTGTTATCGTGTGGACACCTTGCCAACTCTATAAAGATACACAGACATGCTTCTGCTTTCAACATCTGTATTGATAACATTTTATGTCGATGTCCTTCCTGACCATTGTGCACTGTAGAAGTGTCTTTTAAAGCTACAATGTGCATCTTCTGTGACCTGGAAACTATTGCAGAATGTAAGCCAGAAAGTCTCAGTGTCTGTTACTGCTTTACTAATTGCCTCAAGAAAAGCAACATATAAAATTATAGAATTGTTACAGCGCAGAAAAAAAGGCCATTCAGCCCAGAGAACCCATGCTGGCTCCCTGTGGACGATCGCAATCCGTTTGATTTGCCTCCCCACCACAACCATAACCTCCAATCCCTGCAAACCCCTTCCCCTCCAGGCAGTGATTTCCAGATTACCACCACTGAATGCGTAATATTTCTCTCCCCACTATTTCTATGCCCTACTCTCCATTCTGCATCCGCAAGTCCTCGAATCGTACGCAAATAGGAACTCCATTCGTTTCCCCTGTCTATTAGGGCGGCTCGGTGTTGCAGCTGGTAGAGCTGCTGCCTCACGTCGCCAGAGAACCGGGTTCGATCGCAAGTGCCGGAGTAACTTAGCAGGTCAGGCAGCATCTCTGGAGAACATCTCTGGATACCCATGGCTTTGGATCGTAACCTTCTTCAGTCTGAAGAAGGGTTCCTGAGCTGAAACATCATCCAGAGGTGCTGCCTGACCCGCTGAGTTACTCCAGCACTTTGTATCTTTTTTCCCCAACTGTTCCCAATTGTTCGTTCCCAAGCAGCAAAGCCTTGGAAGACTATTTATGGGTGCTCAGCAGAATACATCGCCGTTAAAAGCTTTGAAAGTTACCTTAACCCACAGGCATTTGTTAACAACCAAAGCAAAATCCCGCAGATGCTGGAAATCTGAAATAAAAACCGTACGCTTGGTATTCACAATTCAAACGGAGAGAGAAACAGAGTTCACATTTCAAGGCAGAACTGATGAAATCAAAATGCTGGAAGCAGTTAGCGGGTTAGATTGTGACAGATTTCCCTCCCCACAAATACTGACTATTCCCAGCATTTTCTGGTTTTAATTTCAGATTTCCAGCATCTGCATTTTATTTGATTTTTCCAACGTTAACTGTTTCTGAGTGTTCACGGCATTTTCAGTTTAAATGGAGGATTAAAAATAAAAATAAACTTCTGAAGGAGTTCTTACCACTGCAGTTTGAGATCTTGCAAGGGGGTTGACCCCATGATCTGCCTGGTAGATAGACCTGAACTCTCCTTCTTTAGAGCACGCAGCCATTCTTAGGTAACTGGCTGCCGAGCAAAAGACGAGGAGAAATAACTTGCTGTCCATCGCTGAGGGCACTCTGATGGCAGGAGTCAGAAATCAGCAGCGATCCTGGGTTCCAAATGAATAAACAACTGCCTTTTTAAACCATTTTCTTGAATTCTACAGGGGGAAATACAGCATTTATGCGGAAGAGGGGGGTAATAAAAAGAAGTGTGTTTAATACAGCAAAGCTTTTTTTAAGTATTAAGAGGAAGAATTTAAAAGCCATAATGGATTATGCTATTGTAAAATTGCTATCATTAAGTGATTAAAAAGAATAATTGGTGTATGGGGAGTACTGTTAGGATTGGTGGGCACTTCTGACTCACATTTCCGTATGGTACAGAATGCATTTGGTGTGTTATTAGTAGAATACATCTCAAAGTGGTCCCCAAGGCTGAAGGACCCACTGGTGCATCCGATTAAAAGTAAATAATAAAACTCTGACCATTTTTTATCGTCAGCAACTTGGAATTATTTGTCGTGTTGAGCCACAGAATAAAATGAATGTTGTAGGAAAACAAAAAACTGCAGATGCTGGTTTAAATTGAATGTAGACACAAAATGCTGGAGTAACTCAGCGGGTCAGGCAGCATCTCGGGAGAGAAGGAATGGGTGACGTTTCGGGTCGAGACCATTCTTCAGGCTGGGTCTCGACTCGAAACGTCACCCATTCCTTCTCTCCCGAGATGCTGCCTGACCCGCTGAGTTACTCCAGCATTTTGTGTCCACATTCAAAATGAATGTTGTTGTAGCTTCCAGGTATTAACCCGTAAATTAAAAGTCAAGATCAAGTGAAGAGTGTTTAATTGTCCTATGCAAAAGGAACGGAACAATGAAATTCTTGCTTGCTGTCGCTTTACAGTTACATTAATGCAACAAATCAAGTGGCAAGAGTGTTAAATTGTCATATGTACCAACCGTGGAACAATTAAATTCTTAGATAGACACAAAATGCTGGAGTAACTCAGAGGGACAGGGAGGATCTCTGGAGAGAAGGAATGGATAACGTTTTGGGTCGACACCCTAATGAAATTCTTACTTGCAGGAGCATAACTGGCCTATAAACACAATACTCATGGAAAGCATATAATAACCAAAAAAATCAATAAAATAATACCTCAATGCTAGTGCAAAAAAGCCCGAAGTTCTTAGTGCAACCAAAGACAATCCATAATTCATAGTTGGGGTTATTGTTGAGTCGTGTTTTATAGCCTGATGGCTGGACATTACAGTTTTTAGTTATCATGATAGGTTAGGGTTAGGCCATCCTATACCTTCTTCCCGATGGCAGGTGTGAAATGAGAGCGTGGCCAGGGTGCTGAGGGTCTCTGATGATGCTGGCTGCCTTTTTAAGTCAGCAACTCTTGCATATCCCTTCGATGGTGGGGAGGACAGTACCCGTGATGGACCGGGCAGTGTTCTCCTTTGTTGTTGGTCATTCAGGTTGTCGAACCAGACCGTGATGCAACTGATCAGTGTTCTCTCTATTGTACACCTCCAAAGGTTCAAGAGAGTATTTGTCGACATACCTAATCTCACTTTTCTAAGGAAGTTAATAATATAATAAATTATCAGTAAGATGAGATAACCAGACCACAAGAGTGCAAACTGAGGAATGCTGTACAACCTAAACAACATCTATAGTAGGTCAGAACTGAAGTAGGGTTGTGGTTAGGGTGGAGCTGGGTGGTTCAAGTACCTGATGGTTGATGAGAATATGATTCACAGGCTCCTGAACCTTCTTCCCGATGGTAGCAACGAGATGAGAGTGCAGCTGGGATTGTGTGGGGTCTGATGATACGAGCTACCTTCTTTAATTCCACTGTGAGGAATTTAAATTTTGTTTAATTAAATAAGCCAGGAATAAAAATACACTAGCATTAGTAATGGTGACTGTGAGACCTGTGGATTGTCAAAAACCTCACAACCAGCCAAACAATCTTGGTGCTTGTTTGAAAGTTCTGGTCATGAGGTGTTCTGCCAAGTGACATTCCGCTCAGAGACACACCCGGCTGGATCCACACTTACGTTTCATAAGATCATATGTGATAGAAGCAGAATTAGGCCATTTGGCCCATCAAGTCCTCTCCGCCATTCAATCATGGCTGTTCTATCTCTCCCTCCTCACCCCACTCTCCTCCCCTTAACCTCTGACACCTACAGAGCCTCACGATTCAGACAGACTACTCTCTGAATGGCGGATAGTCCAAGATATGGGCGTCAGGGGTCGAATTCGTGCCACAAAGTTCAGCACACAATGAATTAAGGGGTTGGTGGGGTAGGGGAAACTGGTACCCAGGGTCCTGGAGTGTTTTGGAACAGAGAGACCCAGGGATACAAGTGCATGATTCCCTGAAAGTGGCGATGCAGGGTGGTGACCAAGATGTTTAGCACGTTTGCCTTCATTGTTCAGGTCACTGAGTACAAGATTTGAGACATCATGTTACAGTTGACAGAACATGCAGTGAGTGGAGTATATTTGGGCATCAATCCAATCTTAGTTACTAACAGCGTACTAGCTACTAGATTTGATTAATAGGTTTAACTGACCCAATCATCATCATTCCAGGTAGCTTTCATGTTCAACCAAATTGAAAATAGATTCTGCAGAAAACCCAGGATCCCGATCGAAATTTGATGGTGGGTGCTGCATTTCCAGTTGCAAATGTCCATGTTTCCTGCTGGTCATCTGAGGAAGCAATTTAACAGCTAATTAATGGAATTGGGCACCAAACTCACGGGCAATTGGGATCACATGCATGTGGATTAATGTCGAGAATATTTCCTGCTGCACTTCAGTTAATTTCCATTGCAAAACAAAATCATGACTTGTGCAATCCCCAGACATTGGAACTGTACTTAGCAAAAGCAGAATTCAGTTTCTTTATTGATGGTTTTTGAGTTTGTAAATTGTAATTGAAACTTTGCAATGACTTGCCAGATTTCTCCTCCAGTGATAGCATTAACTCCATTTTGGCATCTCTGTAATTTCTGGTGCCCTTATGTTGCCTTGTATACAATAAAAACATATTTGCTGCTTTATTCCAAACTCTAAATGTAAATCAAAAATAAATATTTTGATGCCTGTTCATACTTTGTAATCCGCGATTTGAGATTATGGTGATTCTTTGCCTTCAATAAACAATAGACAATAGGTGCAGGAGGAGGCCATTCGGCCCTTCGAACCAGCACCGCCATTCAATGTGATCATGGCTGATCATTCTCAATCAGTACCCCAATCAACTACTGTTAAAACGCAAAGTAGTGCCATAACACAAAAAAAAGTTGCTTTTGAACAAAAGATTGAAATGGAGACACATGTTGTATGAAGAAGAGTCTCGACCCGAAACGTCATCCATGAGTCTGAAGAAGGGTCTCGACCCAAAACGACACCCATTCCTTCCCTCCAGAGGTGCTGCCTGACCCGCCGAGTTACTCCAGCATTTTGTATCTATCTCCCGTGTCGTATCATTTTTAAAATATACATATATATACACTTTTTGATGAAGGGTCTCGACCAGAAACGTCACCCATTCCTTCTCTCCAGAGATGCTGCCTGACCCGCTGAGTTACTCCAGCATTTTGTGTCTGTCTTGGATGTAAACCAGCGTCTGCAGTTCCTTCTTATACATATATTTGTTGGGGGAGTCCAGAACAAGGGGCCACAGTTTAAGAATAAGGGGTAGGCCATTTAGAACTGAGATGAGGAAAAACTTTTTCAGTCAGAGAGTTGAGAATCTGCGAAATTCTCTGCCTCAGAAGGCAGTGGAGGCCAATTCTCCGGATACATTCAGGAGAGAGCTGGATAGAGCTCTTAAGGATAGCGGAGTCATAGAAACATAGAAAATAGGTGTAGGAGTAGGCCATTCGGCCCATCGAGCCTGCACCGCCATTCAATATGATCATGGCTCAGGGGGTATGGGGGAGAAGGCAGGAACGGGGTACTGATTGAGAATGATCAGCCATGATCACATTGAATGGCGGTGCGTACAGGCTCGAAGGGCCGAATGGCCTCCTCCTGCACCTATTGTCTATTGTCTATATTGTACATATATATATATATATATCTGAGGCGATTCAGGATGATATATTTTGAACCATATGAAACCTCCAGGCCTGAGTGTGTCGCTATCGGAGAGAATGGGAGGTGTTTGTCAGACTAAGAGGCCATCTGGGCATCCAGTCCCCCCCCCCCCCCCCTTGTTGGCAGTTGCTATGGCATTGTGACCGAGTGGTTGCTAGGTTACGCGCGACGCCGGGAGCGGAGAAAGGAAGAGAAAGGAAAAGGGGGGGGAAAAAACCCGCGAAAAAAGCCCGGTGCTTCAGAAGGGACGAAAGAAGAAGAGAGACGGGGACGGTGAGGAAGGGCGAGGGACAGGGACAGGCCGGCGGCTCCCCGGAGAGTACAGGCCCACCCCTGGCTGTAATGGAGGCCCCTGTTGGCCCCCGGTACCCGGGCCTCCAGCCTGGGCGGTGGCACACACTTCCATTCCCGCGGCGTCTTCCCTCTCAGCCCATCCCTAAGTGTTTCCCGGTGAATGAGGTGGTCCGGTGCCAGCACTCTTATGGCGAGAGGGGAGGGGGAGGGGGAGGAGGGGAGGAGGGGGAGGGGGAGGAGGGGGGAGGGAGGGGGGAGGGGGAAGAGGGGCAGGCTAATCGGCTGCACAGCAAGATCCCACAAACTGGAAGGAACTGCAGATGCAGGTTTTTACACTGAAGATAGACACAGAGTGCTGGAGTAACTCAGCGGGTCAGGCAGCATCTGTGGAGAACATGGATAGGTGACGTTTCACAGAGTGCTGGAGTAACTCAGCGGGTCAGGCAGCATCTGTGGAGAACATGGATAGGTGACGTTTCACAAAGTGCTGGAGTAACTCAGCGGGTCAGGCAGCATCTGTGGGGAACATGGATAGGTGACGTTTCACAGAGTGCTGGAGTAACTCAGCGGGTCAGGCAGCATCTGTGGAGAACATGGATAGGTGACGTTTCACAAAGTGCTGGAGTAACTCAGCGGGTCAGGCAGCATCTGTGGGGAACATGGATAGGTGACGTTTCACAGAGTGCTGGAGTAACTCAGCGGGTCAGGCAGCATCTGTGGAGAACATGGATAGGTGACGTTTCACAAAGTGCTGGAGTAACTCAGCGGGTCAGGCAGCATCTGTGGAGAACATGGATAGGTGACGTTTCACAGAGTGCTGGAGTAACTCAGCGGGTCAGGCAGCATCTCTGGAGAACACGGATAGGTGACGTTTCGGGTCGAAACCCTTCTTCAGAATTCAGGCTCCCAGTCACCTTAATGCTTTCTGAAACTGACTTATGCTTGAAGACAGCTTCTAATGTTTAATGTTAATGTTTCATAATTGTTCTAATGTTAATGTTTCATAAATGTTCGTCGCTGCTTCCTTGCTCTTGTAATCTATGCTTATATTATAAACCCCAGAGATTCCAGCTTTCTTCTCCCCCCCCCCCCCCCCCCCCCCCACACACAATCAGTCTGGGGAAGGGTCCCGACCCGAAACGTCACCTATCCATGGTCTCCAGGTTTAGAGGTAGTTTAGAGATGTTGCTGGACCCACTAGAGTTACTCTAGCACGGTTGTGTCCCAGGACACCATTGTTTTTTAAAACTGCTTTTACAACCTGCCCTGCAGATTGCAATAAATCTGCCCTCAGATCTCTTTTGTACCTCCAGTTCATATTGCCTTTTCTCATTTTTCCTACCAAAATCAAACACTCCACATTTTTAAGCGTTAAATTTAATCTGCCATCTATCACTATTGACGATGAGCCTGTCATGTGGTGCTTAATCTAATGTTTGTTGTAAGCCCCTACATACCAGATCAACTGTAAACAAATTATTTATTCATAAAATTAGCAAATGTGTAACAGTACATTCATATGACGACATAAGGAACTGCAGATTTTGGAATCTTGAGTAAAACACAACGTGCTGGAGTAACTCAGCGGGTCAGGCAGTGGAGGACAGTCTACCCATTCCCTCCGCAGATGCTGCCTGAACCACTGAGTTCCTCCAGCAGTTTGTCTGGAAGCTCACGATTCCAGTATCTGCAGTCTCTTGTGTCTCTAAATCAATGCTTGATGCATTTAATCTCAAAAACAGCAGTAACTGCTCTTCTATCTTTGGTAGAATGTTGTCAACCTTCCCTCAAGTCTCAAAGTCACAGACAATTCTCTTTTGATCATAAACGAGAAATACTGCAAATGCTGTAAATCCGAAAGAAAACAAAAAATGCTGGAAATCTTTGGTGATTCGGGCAGCATCTGTGGCAAGAGAAACAGCTTTCTCTAGTGAAAGGCCAAGGGGCTTGTTAATTCTATTTTTGTCAATTTGCATTTGCTGCATGACCTGCTAGGTACTCCCAGCATTTTCTGTTTCTTTTTGCTCAGATATGTTGTAAAGGATTTTGGAGATAAAGCAGCAACTTCTTCCCTTCTGTTGTCAGTTTCTCAGGAATAGGTAATTCCCCTCTGTTATCAGGCTCTTAGGAATAGCTTCTTCCCCTCCATTATCGGCATTTTGAAGGAAATTCCTTCCATAATCCAGGATACTGTTCGATTCACCTCTACCCCATTCGTGAAATAGGACTTGGTTGTCAAATGGTTGACAAAAACAGAAGAGCTGGGAGATTCTCAGTTATTTCTCGGGTTTGGCTGAGTCAAGGTATTGACTGGAGGTGTGTTGCTGACAAAGGCAGAGGATTGAGGTTGATCAGGTCTTAAACTAGGAGCACATTTCCACCGCCACCAACTGTTTTGGAGACCAGAACTCAGAGGACTCAATTAATGCGACAAATGTCCGTTTTTCGCTTCGTTGTCACCAAATTAACCAATATTATAAATTTTCATTATCAGGATTACCCGTGTTATAAACCATGTTATAAAATGCTGCCTGGAAACCCCATTTTTTATTGTTGTTACCTTTTCTAAACATTAACATTGGGCGGTACGGTGGCGCAGCGGTAGAGTTGCTGCCTGACAGCGAATGCAGCGCCGGAGACCCGGGTTCGATCCCGACTATGGGTGCTGTCTGTACGGAGTTTGTAGATTCTCCCCGTGACCTGCGTGGGTTTTCTCCGAGATCTTTGGTTTCCTCACACACTCCAAAGGCGCACAGGTTGTCCCTAGTGGGCGTAGGATAGTGTTAAGGTGTGGTGATCGCTGGTCGGCACGGACTCGGTGGGCCGAAAGGGCCTGTTTCCGCGCTGTATCTCTAAACTAAACTAAACTAAACTAAACTAACAGCAACAAGGCTGAAATAAATATCCGGTGCACTTACTTGTAATAGATTGCATTCTCACAAACCGTTTTTTAAATGAATGGCGGTGTCCTTTTCTCATGCTGGTGACATTTATTTTTAAAAATCTGCAGACTAAATCACGATGCCTAAGCAAGGGGGTAAAAAAATGGCCAAGATGACAGAGGAGGAACGCCTGCTGTTCATGCAGCAGAAGCTGCTGGAGGAAGAAGAGATGCAAAAGAAGAAAGAGGACATGCTGAGCCAATTCTTAAAGGTACTTCCTCCTTTCTCATCTAAGTGTTTGTCCAAAGTGTGGTTGAGCAGTTTTCTCTAGCCCTAATTTCACTAAGGAACAGGGGATGAGACTGTTTACCGCGGGTGACGAAAGAGGAAGGTGATTGGACTTTATTACCTTCCATCACAGTGAGAAATGTGGAATCCACTGTGTTGGATATTTATGTTCATTTTTTTTTAATGTGGCTGTGTGTCTTGTTGCTTTTTACTTAGTGTGGCTGTATTTATTCAGAAAATGCTGGAGTAACTCAGCAGGTCAGGCCGCACCTCAGGAGGGAAGGAATGGGTGACGTTTCGGGTCGAGACCCTTCTTCAGACTGATGATCAGTCTGAAGAAGGGTCTCGACCCGAAACGTCACCCATACCTTCTCTCCTGAGATGCTGCATGACCTGCTGAGTTACTCCCTCATTTTCTGAATAAATACCTTCGATTTGTACCAGCATCTGCAGTTATTTTCTTATAGTATGGCTGTATGGTAACTCAAATTTCACTGTACCTTAATTGGTACATGCGGCAATAAATTGAATCTTGAATCTTACTGTGTGAATCTCAAAGGTTTCCCTGCCAGTATTTTTGTTGCCCATTTAGTAACTAATAAGACTGTTTTATACGTTTTTATTATCTGTTTTCTGGGATCTGAGCACCCCAGGCAAGGCTAACATTTGTCATCCATTCTGAATCATCCCTTGTACTGGTGAGTCAACTACAGTTTTCCTCAAAGCTTTATGGCAGCACAGCCATCTCACAGTGCCAGAGAACTCGGGGTCCGATCTAGACCTCGAGTGCTGTCTGTGTAGAGTTTGCACATTCTCCCTGTGACCGCGTGGGTTTCCTCTGGGTGCTCCGGTTTCCTCCCACATCCCAAAGACGTGCGGGTTTCTCGGTTAATTGGCCCCCTGTAAATTGTCCCCAGTGTGTATTGGAGTGAATGAGAAAGTGGGACAACAGAGAACTAGTGCAAATGGGTGATCAATAGTGGGCGTGGACTCGGTGGACCGAAAGGCCTGTTTCCATGCTAGGGACAGGTGTTACATCTCCTGAAATTGCAGGGGAAAGTACCTGGGGAGGGGATGGTTTGGGTGGGAAGGAGGGTCGCCAACTTTCTCACTCCCAAATAAGGGACAAAAGGTGACGTCACCGCCCCGCACCCCATGTGACCTCACCCAGCCAGCGGCCACGTGCTCCTGCTCCACCAACGGCGGCCGCCCGGGCCAGGAGGCGAGTTGCTACGCAACCTCTGCTAGGCGACGCCCAGGCCTCCGGGCCTACACTGTCCAGGCCTACAGCGGCCCCCAGGCCTACAGTGTCCGGGCCTACAGCGCCCCCCGGGCCTAATACGGGACAAGGGCAGTCCCATAAGGGACAAACCAATTTAGCCCAATATTCGGGATGGCCCGGCTAATAAGGGACAGTTGGCAACCCTAGTGGGAAGGGATGAGTGAACCAAGGAATTGCGGAGGGAGGGGAATATAAAAGCCTGGTCCTTTGGCTTTAAAAAAAAAATGGTCAGTTGTTATTCATATTTTGGTATTATTATTTTCCTAAAATGTTTACAGATGTTGTTTATTAGCCATCCTGTGTGTTCTCACAATATTGTTGAAAACCATACCTCCCTGTATGCATTTAATTTATTCTGAGCTTTTTGTTGAAGTTTGTAAGTCTAACTACAGATTAACTGGTGCCAAAAAAACCATTGAGGTCACTTACACCTTCGTAATCTGTCAACTGTTATCGTGGTCTGTTTCTTGGAAAAAACGTATCTTGTTTTGTTCGCTTGACCACACAATGCACTTTATCTCCAAATCCTACGCAATTTTGTAAATGTCAGGCCACAGAAAGCAATATGGTCTTGAGCAGAAACAGCAACTTAGACTGCAACCCTTGTTTTGTAGCTAAACACTTGGCAAGTAGTCAGAGGTTTTGCATAAAACAGTGGCTGCCACGAGAATTAACTGTGACTTGACCGATGTGTGCCACAGTCTCTATCATTGTGATTGCTACGATGCAGATGGTGACCCATTCAATGTGTTTCCAGTGGGTTTAGATTGTAGATTATAGGTTTATTATTGTCATGTGTATTGAGGTACAGTGAAAAGCATGCCTTACAAACAGATCAGATATGCCGTCCGTAAATACAAACACGAGTACAATTGGTACAGCGAAGGGGAAGATGCCGAGTGTAGAATATAGTTCTCCGCACTGCAGCACAAGGTGGCCACATAGAAACATAGAGACATAGAAAATAGGTGCAGGAGGAGGCCATTTGTCCCTTCGAGCCAGCACCGCCATTCATTGTGATCATGGCTGATCATCCACAATCAGTAACCCGTGCCTGCCTTCTCCCCATGTCCCTTGATTCCGCTAGCCCCCAGAGCTCTATCTAACTCTCTCTTAAATTCATCCAGTGAATTGGCCTCCACTGCCCTCCGTGGCAGAGAATTCCACAAATTCACAACTCTCTGGGTGAAAACGTTTTTTCCTCATCTCCGTTCTAAATGGCCTACCCCTTATTCTTAAACTGTGGCTCCTGGACTCCCCCAACATCGGGAACATGTTTACTGCCTCTAGCATGTCCAATCCCTTAATAATCTTATACGAGATTATAGAAATGGAGACACAAGGAACTGCAGATGCTGGAATCTTGATGGGACAGTTTTAAATGGCCTCGTGATGATCAGAAGATTCCTTCATTCCTCAAACCCGTTGCTTGCTATTTGTTATGTTTTGAATGGCCTCCCCTTTATTCTTAGACTGTGTGGCCCCTGGTTCTGGACTCCCCCAACATTGGGAACAATTTTTCCGCATCTAGCTTATCCAGTCCTTTTATAATTTTATACGTCTCTATAAGAGATGAGTGGCACGGACGGTTAAAGATGGATGTGAACACGACCGAGTGTGACAATATTGTGAATGTGTGAGGAGCTTTTGCACATTTTACGTACAAGGGGTGGAAAGTAGTACAATTCTTTCTTTAGAGAAAAGCTCACAGTCAGAATCAGAATCAGAATTACCTTTATTGTCATCCAAAAAAAACCAAGTCTTTTGGACGAGATTTCGTCACCCACAGTCCAACAATAAGAGCAATAAAATAAGCAATAACACACACAACCACAAACCAACACAAAACAAAAAAAGAAACATCCATCACAGTGAGTCTCCTCCAGTCCCCTCCTCACTGCGATGGAAGGCCAGAATGTCTTTTCTCTTCCCCTGCCGTCTTCTCCCACGGTCAGGCTGCTGAAGTTGCCACGTTCCAGGCCGCGCCGGACGGTGAAAGGTCCGCGGCGGGCCGACCCAAGCCCCGCGATTCAGGGGCGGGCGAAGACGCCAACGCTGCACATTGGGGCGGTCGTGGCTCCCGACATTGAAGAGTGGGAGTGTGATATTGCAGCTCTTTTGGAAGAGTGGGGAGTGTGATATTGCATCTCTTTTCCCACTACGTATTTCCTTGGCGTGTGACTTAGCAAGAGCAACAATCACTTCACATAACAAATAGCAAGCAACGGGTTTGAGGAATGAAGGAATCTTCTGATCATCACGAGGCCATCTACTGCCTGGTCAACAGCAAGATGATGGCACTTGTCACCTGACCTCAAAGGAAGCTCCCATGTAGATACTGTGATCTCTGCGGTGGACATGTCTCTCCTTCAGCCCTCAGTTTCAAAGGGTTCTTGATGCCGTGCAGCTCTGCTGAGGGACGCACTGAAGCTCTCGGTGCAGCCAACGCCAAGGTTCTATGGGGGGACACCACAGTCTAGGTTCCTTCTGCCACCAGGCACTGGTGGGGACACCCCTCAAATAAGGGAGGGGATATCACCCCCGAGAGCCACATGAATGGCCAGGATGTTTTATTGAAAGACACAAAGCGTCTCAAGTGACACAAAGAAGAACTCCGCAGGTCAGGCAGCATCTGTGAAGAACATGGATAGATGATGTTTCGGGTCGAGACCCTTCTTCAGACTGAAATAGAGTCCTGACCCGAAACGTTGCCTATACCAATATTCTCCAGGGATGCTGCCTGACCTGCTGAGTTACTCCTGCGCTTTGTGTCTTTTTTTGTAAACCGGCATCTGCAGTTCCTTGTATCTCGTTTAAAGATAGGTGCGAACAGTACTGAGTACGACACTAATGAATGTATAGACACTGAGAATGCATGAAGAGTTTTTGCACAGTTTTTGTATGGTACATATATTTTATTCTGGATAAAGTTTATGTTTGAAATTTTAAAAAGCTGTATTGATGTCAAGTCGGCTGAGCAGCCAACCACATTAAAAGTTTCTCACAGTCAGGAAATTAAAAAAACAATGAGTAGCAAGGAACTGTAGATGCTGGAATCTTGAGCAAATTACAAAAGTGCTGGAGGAACTCAGTGACTCAGGAAGCATCAAACATAGAAACATAGAAAATAGGTGCAGGAGTAGGCCATTCGGCCCTTCGAGCCTGCACCGCAATTCAATATGATCATGGCTGATCATCCAACTCAGTATCCCGTACCTGCCATCTCTCCATACCCCCTGATGCCTTTAGCCACAAGGGCCACATCTAACTCCCTCTTAAATATAGCCAATGAACTGGCCTCAACTACCTTCTGTGGCAGAGAATTCCACAGATTCACCACTCTGTGTGAAAAAAAACAGTCTCATCTCGGTCCTAAAAGACTTCCCCCTTGTCCTTAAACTAGTTCTGGACTTCCCCAACATCGGGAACAATCTTCCTGCATCTAGCCTGTCCAACCCCTTAAGAATTTTGTAAGTTTCTATAAGATCCCCCCTCATTCTTCTAAATTCCAGCGAGTACAAGCCGAGTCTATCCAGTCTTTCTTCATATGAAAGTCCTGCCATCCCAGGAATCAATCTGGTGAACCTTCTCCGTACTCCCTCTATGGCAAGAATGTCTTTCCTCAGATTAGGAGGCCAAAACTGTACGCAATACTCCAGGTGTGGTCTCACCAATGCCCTGTACAACTGCAGCAGAACCTCCCTGCTCCTATACTCAAATCCCCTCGCTATGAATGCCAACATACCATTGGCTTTCTTCACTGCCTGCTGCACCTGCATGCCTACTTTCAATGACTGGTGTACCACGACACCCAGGTCTCGTTGCATCTCCCCTTTTCCTAATCGGCCACCATTCAGATAATAGTCTGCTTTCCTGTTCTTGCCACCAAAGTGGATAATGGAGGGAAATGGACAGACAACGTTTCCTGGTGTGGTCCTTCTTCAGACAAAAATCAAGTTTTTTAGTAACTTTTAAAATGTTACATGGTGTACTAAATGAAGATTGGGACTTATGCATATGGTATATCAATTTCTACTTTAATCATAAATATTTATACAAACAAGTTTTAACATTCTGAAGATTGTGAAAATAAAATTCTGTGAGGGAATTAGAATACACATCAGTAATATTATCTTTAAGGTTAGATAGCTTGCTAAGCATTGAAACGTCTCAGATCTCAGGCACCGAGGAGTAAGATTTTCATGGTGAAGATAGACACAAAACGCTGGAGTAACTCAATGGGTGAAACAGCAACTCTGGAGAAAAGGAATAGGTGACGTTTCAGGACCCGAAACGTCACCTATTCCTTTTCTCCAGAGATGCTGTCTGACCCGCTTTGTCACTCCAGCGTTTTGTGTCTATCTACGATTTAACCCAGCAACAGCAGTTCCTGCCTGCACAAGATTTTCATGGTGTTCAGCTGTGAGACGAGTCTGTAAATACTTGTAATTCATATCATTTTCATTGATTGTATACATAATGACAATTTTGCCATCATTACTGATCGACACAAGCCAATGCTTGCCTGATTTGCGGCAGTCTGCCATTTGCATATTGTTATTTATTCTATGGTTTGCGTATCACACTTCTGATTTACCTTGCTCTTTCTCCTCTTATTGAATAGGACAAGCTGTCCAAAGAAGAACACAACAGCCGTCTCAACACTCTGAAGCTAAATGAGAAATGGCGCTCTGTGATGCGAGAAGCAAAAGCTACAGACCTGCGGAAAGACATTGAGATCTTGAGTCAAACCTTTGAAAGAATTGTAGATCGGAAAGACAGTGTCATCAGGGTGAGAGCAGAAATGATCCTTTGTCCTCTCGCTAGATTTATTGTGAAATGCAACTGGAGCAGCTGAATTAGGAGAGAAAGTAGAACTAGCACAAACATAGAATCACAGATCATAGAGAACATAGGACATACAATACAATACAATACAATACAATACAATACAATATATCTTTATTGTCATTGTACAGGGGTACAACGAGATTGGGAATGCGCCTCCCATACGATGCAATAAATTAATTAGCTAGTCAGTATTAATTTAAACAACCCAATGAAACAAATTGTAACAGTTTTAAGACAGAATAAAGTGCAAGTAGATCTGTGCCGGATCACTGTGCGATGTGACCATCCGGCTCAGCAGGACTGGTTCATAGCAGCTATGGCCCTGGGGATGAAGCTGTTCCTGAGTCTGGAGGTGCGGGCGCAGAAGGCCTTGTATCGTCTGCCCGATGGTAGAAGTTCGAACAGACTGTTGCAGGGGTGTGAAGAGTCTTTGTGGATGCTGGCGGCTTTTCTGAGGCACCGTGTGTTGTAGATGCCCTCCAAGGCTGGTAGCTGTGTTCCAATGGTCCTCTGAGCTCTATGGACTACCCGCTGAAGAGCTGTCCTCTCTGCCTCCGTGCAGCTGAGGTACCACACAGGGATGCCATGTGTTAGGATGCTCTCTATGGTGCAGCGGTAGAATGTCGTCAGCAGCTGTTGGGGTAGACCAGACTTCTTCAGTGTTCTTAGGTAGAACAGTCGTTGCTGTGCCTTCTTGACCAGCGCAGCAGTGTTAGTGGACCATGTGAAGTCCTCCGAAATGTGAGTGCCCAGAAACTTGAAGCTGGACACTCTCTCCACACTGTCCACACATAGAGCAGTACAGGACAGGAACAGGCCCATCGGCCCACAATATCTGTGGCCCAACATGATGCCAAGATAAACTAATCTCCTCTGTCTGCATATGATTCATATCGCTCCAATCCCTGCATATCCATGTGCCTATCTTAAAGCATGTTAAATGTCACAATCTTATTTGCCTTCACCACCACCCCATTTTTTTTTTTTTTTTTTTAAATCAAAAATATTTATTCAAATATTAAAATAATATATAATAAAATAAAATAAAATAATAAGGGCAGTCACGGTGGCGCAGCGGTAGAGTTGCTGCCTTACAGCGAATGCAGCGCCGGAGACTCGGGTTCGATCCTGACTACGGGCGCCGTCTGTACGGAGTTTGTACGTTCTCCCCGTGACCTGCGTGGGTTTTCTCCGAGATCTTTGGTTTCCTCCCACACTCCAAAGACGTGCAGGTATGTAGGTTAATTGACCGGGTAAATGTGAAAATTGTCCCTAGCGGGTGTGTAGGGTAGTGTTAATCATATCATATCATATATATATACAGCCGGAAACAGGCCTTTTCGGCCCTCCAAGTCCGTGCCGCCCAGCGATCCCCGTACATTAACACTATCCTACACCCACTAGGGACAATTTTTACATTTACCCCGCCAATTAACCTACATACCTGTACGTCTTTGGAGTGTGGGAGGAAACCGAAGATCTCGGAGAAAACCCACGCAGGTCATGTGCGGGGATCGCTGGGCGGCGCGGACTCGGTGGGCCGAAGGGCCTGTTTCCGCGCTGTATCTCTAAAAATCGAAATCTAAATATATACAATACAATAAAACCAAAACAGAACCCACCACCAGAATACGATACAAACAAATATACCAATTGAAACTATTATACAATTATATTACAATCCCCATCCAGGATACATCCAATCCCCCGCGATGCCCAGCGGTCCCGGAAATCCTCCAGGGTGCCCGCGGACAGCGCATAGTCCCTCTCCAACGCCACCCGGGCGCGGATGTAACCCCGGAAAAGGGGTAGGCAGCTGGCTCGGGCAGAGCCCTCTTCCGCCTGGCGCCTTGAGTCGCGGATGGCCAGTTTGGCCAGGCCCAGGAGCAACCCAACCAGGATCACCATCATCCCTGGTACCATGTTCCAGGCACCCACCACCCTCTGCCCCACACATCCCCTATAAACTTTGCAGCTTTCACCTTGAAGCTCTGCCCTCTAGACTTTGACATTTCCACCCTGGAAGAAAAGGTTCTGACCGTCTACCCTATCTATGCCTCTCACCAAACTGTACAGCACAGACACAGGCACTTTCGGCCAACCTCGTCCATGTTGACCATGATAATAGACAATAGGTGCAGGAGGAGGCCATTCGGCCCTTCGAGCCAGCAACGCCATTCAATGTGATCATGGCTGATCATTCTCAATCAGTACCCCGTTCCTGCCTTCTCCCCGTACCCCCTGACTCAGCTATCCTTAAGAGCTCTATCTAGCTCTCTCTTGAATGCATTCAGAGAATTGGCCTCCACTGCCTTCTGAGGCAGAGAATTCCACAGATTCACAACTCTCTGACTGAAAAAGGTTTTCCTCATCTCAGTTCTAAATGGCCTACCCCTTATTCTTAAACTGTGGCCCCTTGTTCTGGACTCCCCCAACATTGGGAACATGTTTCCTGCCTCTAACGTGTCCAACCCCTTAATAATCTTATACGTTTCGATAAGATCCCCTCTCATCCTTTTAAATTCCAGTGTATACAAGCCTAGTCGCTCCAGTCTTTCAACATATGACAGTCCCGCCATTCCGGGAATTAACCTAGCAAACCTACGCTGCACGCCCTCAATAGCAAGAATATCCTTCCTCAAATTTGGAGTCCAAAATTGCACACAGTACTCCATGTGCGGTCTCACTAGGGCCCTGTACAACTGCAGAAGGACCTCTTTGCTCCTATACTCAACTCCTCTTGTTATGAAGGCCAACATTCCATTGGCTTTCTTCACTGCCTGTTGTACCTGCATGCTTCCTTTCAGTGACTGATGCACTAGGTCACCCAGATCCCGTTGTACGTCCCCAGACGCTCGAATCTGGAACAAAAAACAAAAAACTCGGCAGGTCAAGCAGCATCTGTGGAGGGAAATGAACAGATGACGTTGCGGGATGGCCCAGATGAAGGGGCTCGACCCAAACATTCGACTGTCCATTTGCCTCGCCTGACCCACTGAGTTCCCCCAGCAGATTCTTTTTGCCACAGAGAACGGTGTTGAGTGAGTTGGTTAAACTTACTGATGTTAAGCGGACACACTGACGTATGTCTAATGTCTCTTCTTCCAGGCTTTAACGAAGGACTTGGAAGAGGCAGAGGAACAGTACGCGACAGCCATGCGTAATCACATTCAAAATGTGGATAAGTTGGTGGATCTGCAGCGGAGTAGACTGGTCTTAATAGAGAATGAGTTTGAAGCAGAGTTGGAGTCACTGAAAGGAGAATTTGATTTTGAGAGGTCAGTATCCAATTTTGAGTACCTATTGACAATAAGGTTAGGATGCAAAAAAAGTTTTTTTCTATTCGTTCACAAGACATGCACTTCACTAGCAAACCCAAGATTTATTGAGCTGGATAAGAAAATAACTGCAGATGCTGGTACAAATCGATTTATTTACAAAATGCTGGAGTAACTCAGCGGGTCAGGCAGCATCTCGGGAGAGAAGGAATGGGTGACGTTTCGGGTCGAGACCCTTCTTCAGACTGATGTCAGGGGGGCGGGACAAGGGAAGTCCCAACTTTAGATAGTTCCTCTGTCCCCAACTTTAGATAGTTCCTCTGTCCCCAACTTTAGATAGTTCCTCTGTCCCCAACTTTAGATAGTTCCTCTGTCCCTCCCTTCCCCTCCTCCTTCCCAGATCTCCCTCTATCTTCCTGTCTCCACCTATATCCTTCCTTTGTCCCGCCCCCCTGACATCAGTCTGAAGAAGGGTCTCGACCCGAAACGTCACCCATTCCTTCTCTCCCGAGATGCTGCCTGACCTGCTGAGTTACTCCAGCATTTTGTGAATAAATCGATTTATTGAGCTGGGTGCCTTACTCGACCATTTTATAGTGCAGTTAAAAGCAAAGTCATAGAGCTAAACTGCACAGAAACAGGCCCTTCAGCTCATCGCGACCATGCTGATCATGTTGTCTTACCTATTCACAAAATGCTGGAGTAACTCAGCAGGTCAGGCAGCATCTCAGGAGGGAAGGAATGGGCGACATTTCGGGTCGAGACCCTTCTTCAGACGACGATGTTATCTTACCTAACTACTTCCACTTGGCTGCACCTGACGCATATCCTTCCAAACCTTTCCTGTCAACACACCTGCCCAAGTCTCTGTTAAATGTCATAATTGTACCTCCATCTACCTCTTCCTCTGGCAGGATGAGAGGGGATCTTATCGAAACGTATAAGATTATTAAGGGGTTGGACACGTTAGAGGCAGGAAACATGTTCCCAATGTTGGGGGAGTCCAGAACAAGGGGCCACAGTTTAAGAATAAGGGGTAGGCCATTTAGAACTGAGATGAGGAAAAACTTTTTCAGTCAGAGAGTTGTCAGAAGGCAGTGGAGGCCAATTCTCTGAATGCATTCAAGAGAGAGCTAGATAGAGCTCTTAAGGATAGCGGAGTCAGGGGGTATGGGGAGAAGGCAGGAACGGGGTACAGATTGAGAATGATCAGCCATGATCACATTGAATGGCGGTGCTGGCTCAAAGGGCCGAATGGCCTCCTGCACCTCTTGTCTATTGTCTATTGTCGTTCCATATATGAACCACTCTCTGTGTAAAATATTTGTCCCTCACGTCTCTTTTCAATCAATCCCCTCTCACCTTAAACCTTTTTTTCTAGTATTAAGACTTAGACAATAGACAATAGACAATAGACAATAGGTGCAGGAGTAGGCCATTCAGCCCTTCGAGCCAGCACCGCCATTCAATGCGATCATGGCTGATCACTATCAATCAGTACCCCGTTCCTGCCTTCTCCCCATACCCCCTCACTCCGCTATCCTTAAGAGCTCTATCCAGCTCTCTCTTGAAAGCATCCAACGAACTGGCCTCCACTGCCTTCTGAGGCAGAGAATTCCACACCTTCACCACCCTCTGACTGAAAAAGTTCTTCCTCATCTCCGTTCTAAATGGCCTACCCCTTATTCTCAAACTGTGGCCCCTTGTTCTGGACTCCCCCAACATTGGGAACATGTTATCTGCCTCTAATGTGTCCAATCCCCTAATTATCTTATATGTTTCAATAAGATCCCCCCTCATCCTTCTAAATTCCAGTGTATACAAGCCCAATCGCTCCAGCCTTTCAACATACGACAGTCCCGCCATTCCGGGAATTAATCTAGTGATTCCCCACTTCTCTGGGGAAAAGACAGTGGCTATTCACCTTTATCCATGCCCACATTAGTAGACTTGAAGTCACATGGAGGTGAGACCTTGAAAGATTTTAATTGAACATTTTTTATGACAGTCCAGTACTTTTATGTTATCAATGTTAGAACATGGACTGCAGCATAAGGGGCAGGCCCACAATGTCCGTGCTGAACACGTCAGCTGCAGGGCTGCATGTGATCCATATCCCACCATTCCTTGGGCGGCACGGTGGCGCAGCGGTAGAGTTGCTGCCTTACAGCGAATGCAGCGCCGGAGACTCAGGTTCGATCCTGACTACGGGCGCCGTCTGTACGGAGTTTGTACGTTCTCCCCATGACCTGCGAGGGGTTTTCTCCGAGATCTTCGGTTTCCTCCCACACTCCAAAGACGTGCAGGTATGTAGGTTAATCGACTGGGTAAATGTAAAAATTGTCCCTAGTGTGTGTGTAGGATAGTGTTAATGTGCGGGGATCGCTGGGCGGCGCGGACCCGGTGGGCCGAAGGGCCTGTTTCCGCGCTGTATCTCTAAATCTAAAAAAAATCTAAAATCCACGTGCCTATCCAAAAGAAATGTAAGTATTACAAAGAAAGACCGAAGAACATTTCTTAGATGTTCTTAAGGGTGTGCTTTATTAACCTTTAGCTTTTTAATTTGGATGAATTTAATTAATAAGCTTTAAATTATTTAATTGCCATGGTGGGTCGCAAGCCCGTGTTTCTCCCGGATCAATAACTTTGGATACAGGTCCAGTAAATTAACCACTGTGCCACCGTTTCCCTAATTCTATTAGACTTAACAGATAGAACATAGAACAGTGCAGCCCAGGAACAGGTCCTTCTGCCCACAATGTCTGTGCCAAACATGTTGCCATTTTAAGCTGCACATCAGCACAGTCTAATCCCGACTTGTTCACGTGTCTGTCTCAATACCTCTTAAACACTGTTATCCTATCTGCTTCCATGACCTTCCCCAGCGGCAGGTTCTGGGCCCTGTCATTGCAGGCAACTTATAGAAACGTATAAAATTATAAAAGGACTGGACAAGCTAGATGCAGGATAAATGTTCCCAATTTTGGGGGGAGTCCAGAACTAGGGGCCACACACAGTCTGAGAATAAAGGGGAGGCCATTTAAAACTGAGGTGAGAAAAAAACCTTTGCACCCAGAAAGTTGTGAATTTGTGGAATTCTGTGCCACAGAGGGCACTGGAGGCCAATTCACTGGATGAATTTAAAAGAGAGTTAGATTGAGCTCTAGGGGCTAGCGGAATCAAGGGATATGGGGAGAAGGCAGGCACGGGTTACTGATTGTGGATGATAAGCCATGATCACAATGAATGGCGGTGCTGGTTCGAAGGGCCAAATGGCCTCCCCTTGCACCTATTTTCTATGTAACTCTTAAACTCCGAAATAGTAAATAATGAAGTCAGCAGACTGTTTCAATTTAGAAAAGATAAAATGTTTTTCATTGACGCAATGGTCTTTCAATGATACAAGAGAGCAAAGTGTAATGAAGTGATTTATTTCTTTGTTACGGTTAATAAAGTGTTATTACAGTAACATAATAATTGTTGACGACATTCTCCATCTGCACAGAGAACAGGTGATCGCACAACATGAACAGGAGATGACCAATCTGGAGGACATCATGTACGCAATGGACCAAATCTTTGGTGAGGTCTCAAACGATGCCCGGCAAGAATTTAACAGCACAAGGGAAGACCTCAAAAACAAGGTAAAAAAAAGCCTGGGCTGTGTAGAACAAATGTATGGATACCATGCAATCAAATGCAGGAAATACATGAACAACAGTCTGAGGAGCAGTAAGATTCATAGAATTCATGGAACAGTACAGCTCGAGAACAGGCCCTTCGGCCCACAATATCCATGCCAAACATAATGCCAAATTAAACTCATCTCCTCTACCTGCACGTGGTCCATATCCCACCATCCCCTGCCTACCTGAGAGCTTCTTTGGTAAGAGGGAGTACAGAGAAGGTTCACCAGATTGATTCCTGGGATGGCAGGACTTTCATATGAAGAAAGACTGGATAGACTCGGCTTGTACTCGCTGGAATTTAGAAGATTGAGGGGGGATCTTATAGAAACGTACAAAATTCTTAAGGGGTTGGACAGGCTAGATGCAGGAAGATTGTTCCCGATGTTGGGGAAGTCCAGAACAAGGGGTCACAGTTTAAGGATAAGGGGGAAGTCTTTTAGGACCGAGATGAGAACGTTTTTTTTCACACAGAGAGTGGTGAATCTGTGGAATTCTCTGCCACAGAAGGTAGTTGAGGCCAGTTCATTGGCTATATTTAAGAGGGAGTTAGATGTGGCCCTTGTGTCTCCATTTCTATAATCTCATATAAGATTATTAAGGGATTGGACATGCTAGAGGCAGTAAACATGTTCCCGATGTTTGGGGAGTCCAGAAGCCACAGTTTAAGAATAAGGGGTCGGCCATTTAGAACGGAGGTGAGGAAAAACTTTTTCACCCAGATAGTTGTGAATCTGTGGAATTCTCTGCCTCAGAAGGCAGTGGAGGCCAATTCTGTGAATGCTTTCAAGAGAGAGCTAGATAGAGCTCTTAAAGGTAGCAGAGTCAGGGGATATGGGGAGAAGGCAGGAACGAGGTACTGATTGTGGATGATCAGCCATGATCACGGTGAATGGCGGTGCTGGCTCGAAGGGCCGAATGGCCTCCTCCTGCACCTATTGTCTATTGTCTCTTGTTTAATATTTGTCATGTTTATTATTTCTAAATTACTTCACCAAACAGCTCATTGGCACTAAGTGAGCGGAGCAATGTTTTTGCTGTATTTAGAGTCTGGAGGAGAAGCATTCACTCCGGGTTTATCTGGAAGGATTGGTGGAAGACTTGTGGATGCAGTTCCAGCTCGCACTGAAGAACTACATTGATGCAACCGAGGACCGGAAAATTGCATTCGATACACTCAAGTCACGAGATGAGAAGAGCGCAAAAGAGATTGAGATGCAAATGAAAAAGCTGCAGAAAATGCAAGTAGGTGTAAAGAAATAGCGATTGTACCTGTCATGTTTCACCATAGCTGTTGCCGAGTGTAACGTGCCCATATGTGTGTGTGCACGAGTGTATCCATAGACAGAAACTGGGTTGGTAGCAAAATAATAAAGTGCTGGTGGAACTCAGCGGGTCAGGCAGCATCAGTGGAGGGAAATGGACAGACAACATCCCTCTGGACTCGCGTGCCTCTTTGATAGCCTAGAATGTTAATAATGGCCTTTTTATGGCCGTCTTTCTTGTCCCTCCCTGAACCTTCTCTGCTGTGTCACGTGAACTCCAAACCTGCCATGTTCTCCCCCAAGAAGTGTCAGGGTTGGATTTGATGAACGAGCATTGACAGTGTGAGCAGTGGTTCTTAATGCATTGGGAAATTTCAGACAAACTCCATTATAGTGGATGGAAAACTGTGAGGCAAGTACTTGAAACCTCGTCCTGAGTTCTTTTGGTAACAACAGTTGGGAGAATGGATGTATGGAATTTCTCCACAGCTTTCTACTTCAAATACCGTTTACAAGCCCCACACTACTGTATTCTTCCATATTCTGTCTGTTTCCCTACAACCGACAACATTTTAAACTTGCTGTTACTGTTTCTTCATAAGTTCATAATTTAAGAAGTTATAGGAGCAGAATTAGGCCACTCGGCCCATCAGGTCTACACCGCCATTCAATCATAGCTGATCTATCTCTCCCTCCTAACCCCATTCTCCTGCCTTCTCCCCATAACCCCTGACACCCGCACTAATCAGGAATCTATCGATCTCTGTCTTAAAAATATAAGATTTGGTCTCCACAACCTTTGTGGCAATGAGTTCCATAATTCGCTGATTTATTTTGTCTTCTGTCTTACCTGTAGCATTACTTGTACTGTCAACCTTGTCGTTTCCAATCAGATCTCAGTTGAAATCAATATTTACATTGAGCACCGTATTTTCCCAATGTTGGGGGAGCCCAGAACAAGTTGGCACAGTTTAAGAATAAGGGGTAGGGCATTTAGAACTGAGACGAGGAAAAACTTTTTCAGTCAGAGAGTTGTGAATCTGTGGAATTCTCTGCCTCAGAAGGCAGTGGAGGCCTATTCTCTGAATGCATTCAATAGAGAGCGAGATAGAGCTCTTAAGGATAGCGGAGTCAGGGGGTATGGGGAGAAGGCAGGAACGGGGTACTGATTGAGAATGATCAGCCATGATCACATTGAATGGTGGTGCTGGCTCGAAGGGCCGAATGGCCTCCTCCTGCACCTATTGTCTATTGTCCATAAGAGACAGTGAAATGTTATAAGGACTCAGTAAACATCTTTAGCAGCACTGCTTATATAATTTAAACTTAAATCTGTTTGTGTTTCCCACTTTCAGTATATATTCCACTGTATGGGATCAGCGCCATACATGTAAATACAGTAAGCTAATCCTCCTCACGCTGTACAAAGGTTGCTTAGAAACGCCCCTTCGAAACCAGATCATGTAAATGTATGACCTATTGTCTATTGTCTATTGTCTATTTTTTAATAGGAAACAATAGCAGCACTGAAGATTAAGATAGCAGCCAATTCAAGAAAGTGCGAGGCAGAAAATAAAAAACTGCGGGATGAGAAAGACGCGATAAAACAGCACTTTCTGATGCAGAAAAGCCAGATGAACTACCTCAGAGCTCGAGAGCATGAGCGTCTTGTCAAACTGACCCTCGAGAGTAACGCTGCAATCAAAGTACTGAAGAGCGTCTGTGCTAAGGTAAAGTCCAGGTCTCCCGAACTAGGTCTCTGTGCTTTATGGAGGAGATAGTTGGCTTGGAGTCAGTGCGATGTAGATCCACTGGATTGTTTCCAGGGATGAGGGATTATAATTGGCCTCTGCTCATCGGAAATCATGAGCAGCGCAAGGTGATCTCACGGCCTATGGTCCTGATTGTTATGGTGTGCTTTTACAATTCCAGCATGAAATTTGGCGGACTGTTCACTAGTGTTCAAACCTTGTGAGGTAAAACCCTGGGAGTAATTTAATCTGTACATGGGTTCCATTTTGGAGGTGCACCAGACCTCCTCGAACAAACTTGTGTATTGTCCACCCTCTGCTCTAGATGAGCTTTGGACAATAGACAATAGACAATAGGTGCAGGAGGAGGCCATTCGGCCCTTCGAGCCAGCACCGCCATTCAATGTGATCATGGCTGATGATGGCCGCCATTCAATGTGATCATGGCTGATCATTCTCAATCAGTACCCCGTTCCTGCCCTCTCCCCATATCCCCTGACTCCGCTAACCTTAAGAGCTCTATCCAGCTCTCTCTTCAATGCATTCAGAGAATTGGCCTCCACTGCCTTCTGAGGCAGAGAATTCCACAGATTCACAACTCTCTGACTGAAAAAGTTTTTCCTCATCTCAGTTCTAAATGGCCTACCCCTTATTCTTAAACTGTGGCGCCTTGTTCTGGACTCCCCCACCATTGGGAACATGTTTCCTGCCTCTAACGTGTCCAACCCCTTAATAATCTTATAGGTTTCGATAAGATCTCCTCTTATCCTTCTAAATTCCAGTGTATACAAGCCTACTCGCTCCAGTCTTTCAACATATGACAGTCCCGCCATTCCGGGAATTAACCTAGAGTCCTTCCAAAGGCAATTGTTTTGGAGTCGATTTTGATGGCTTTGTTATTCTTGGCAGAGTGAATGGTCATACCTTTGATCTCCCCAGGGTGAACACATACTGAAAATGGCAGAGATGTGCAGGAAACTGGAAACGGAAGAAGAGAAGGTTCTTCCATTCTACGCGTGCTCTCTGACCCCAGATGAAGAGAAAAGGGTTCAGGCTGTAATGATCAAGAAGCCATGTGAGGCGCTCGCTGAGGTAGGTGGTGAGCACGTTGTGCCTCATGAGAACACTGGGATTTGTGGAAATGTCGATGGCCCGTGGCAGGAGGTAGATGAGGTTTAAATGTGTAGGAAAGAACTGCAGACGCTGGTTTAAAGTGAAGATAGACACAAAATGCTGGAGTAACACAACGGGACAGGCAGCATCTCTGGAGGGAAGGAATGGGCGACATTTCGGGTCGAGACCCTTCTTCAGACTGAAGCAGGACAGGCAGCCTCTCTGGAGAGAAGGAATGGGTGACATTTTGGGTCAAGACCCTTCTTCAGACTGAATTCCACAGTCACCCATTCCTTCTCCAGAGATGCTGCCTGTCCCGCTGAGTTACTCCAGCATTTTGCGTCTTATCTTCTATGAAGATTAAATCTTAGCTAATGTTTATGCTTACAGCTGGGAATGGAAGGAATAACGGCAAGATTTTGGTGAAGATAGGTATTCTAGGGTTTGGATCTTGTGCGTGTAAAAGAGGTTTCTCTCCAGAGAACATGGGTCATCTGAGTATTGGGTCATCTGAGTATCTGGTTCATTTAATTTAGACAATTTAGACAATAGACAATAGGTGCAGGAGGAGGCCATTCGGCCCTTCGAGCCAGCACCGCCATTCAATGTGATCATGGCTGATCATTCTCAATCAGTACCCCGTTCCTGCCTTCTCCCCATACCCCCTGACTCCGCTATCCTTAAGAGCTCTATCCAGCTCGCTCTTGAATGCATTCAGAGAATTGGCCTCCACTGCCTTCTGAGGTAGAGAATTCCACAGATTCACAACTCTCTGACTGAAAAAGTTTTTCCTCATCTCAGTTCTAAATGGCCTACCCCTTATTCTTAAACTGTGGCCCCTTGTTCTGGACTCCCCCAACATTGGGAACATGTTTCCTGCCTCTAACGTGTCCAACCCCTTAATAATTTGTAGAACATCCCCTTGTTTCTGGGATGTGACAATATTTGGATAGTAAATCATGCAAGAATATTAACCGTACATTGGAAAAAGACTGACCTTTTCTGCCGGGGTTTTCCCTTCACCTTCAGGACACTCTTCCATGAAGAACTTCTGGTGTAGACACTTGTAATGTAAAAAATGCAATAACCACACTGTGCATAGCAAACGTGGGAACACCCAGGTATTCTGGTCGAGGAATAAACCAGGGTGCCAATGTGAACTCTCCTGGCCTTCTTCCACATAGGGTTGAATGATCCGTTAGATTACCTGAGAGAGCAGATGGGGCCTTGACTAAATGTCTCAAACAAATGTTAGCACCATCACAGTAGAGTTGCTGCCGTACTGCGCTTAGAACACAAGAGACCCGGGTTCGATCCCGACCACGGGAGCTGTCTGCACGGAGTTTGTACGTTCTCCCTGTGACCTGCGGGGTTTTCTCAGAGAACTTTGGTTTCCTCCCACACTCCAGACGTACAGGTACAGGTTTGACGGTTAATTGGCTTGGTAAAGATTGTCCCTAGTGTGTGTAGGATAGTGTTAATGTGCTGGTTGATGCAGGAAGGAACTGTTTCCTCGCTGTATCTCTAAACAAACTAAACTCCATCTGCACCACACGGAACCTAAAGTTTGCTGATTATTGCTGGAGTATCTATTGCAAAATATCTTTACCATGATGTGAAATGTTTAGATTGAGCTCCGGTTTACGTTAATTTGTTGAGATTTTGGCTGAAACAAAGGACCTTAATTGTGATTTGGAGGTGGGAAATGTTTTCCCAGATCGGCCACAGTAATTGTTCTTCCCAGATTCCACGGCATGGTAAATGGGGATTTTTTTTCCTCTTATCTTTCAAGGTGATGATGAACTACATGGCCCTGGAGCATTTCTGGAAGCGCTACAATAAGGTTCTCTTAGACCAGATGGTATTAGATCAAGAGAAACATGGCTTGCTGCAGGAGAACAGGAATCTTCGGCAACTCCTCAAGCAGTACTTGGATGGAATCTCCGTCAATGAAGAAATCCTATCAAATCTGAACCCCCTCATTGTCATCAACAACAAAACAAATGTGAAAATGAATATACCTGTGATAGAATCTGTAGCCTCAAAGCCAGTTTACAATGTGATCGAAGCGGCACATATCATTGACCACACAGTCTAACAATCTCTTCAGTTCATATCTAAATGTGTCTGTCTTTTTATTTTAATTTTTTGACTGGTGCCTAACTCATCTGGCCATTTAACCATTCCCCCCCCCCCCCCCCTAATTATCAAGTTAAATAACTACTTATTTGATCTTTGCAAATCGCTGAAGGTGAATGTACAGATAAGGGGCAGAAATTTGGCCTTGAGTTTTAAACACACAATGGAGAGATTTCAACAGTGAAATTTTGCAGTGCACAATGCCCATGTATTGCATGTTTAATGCAAGTGACCCAGACCAAATCCTGTCCCATGGTGATTTTTTAATAACTAATGGGGTATTTCTACTGTATGGAGCATAACACATGGGTCACCAACTTATAACCGTGGGAGTGGGCCTTTTAGCTCAAAAACTCGGCAGCAGTGTTTATGCTCAACACCAGCCTCTTTCACCCTCCTATGTCTAATCTTATCAGCATTTCTTTCTTCCTCATTCATATTCTTATCCAACCCCCTCTTGATTACTTCTTCACCTTGGCTGCCACATTCCCAGCACACTGGGCAAGGAAATGTTCCTGGGTTTCCTTTTGGTTTTAATTCATAATCATCTTTTACTATCTGGGCCCTTCATTCTGGTTCAGACTGAATGGAAACAATCTCCTCCAGGTTTCCCCCCCTAACCTTTCAAATAGTGCCTGTCGAGCTGCCGAATGGGGAGGCCAAGACAGATCTGACTAAGAATAACGGCGAACAATCCAAGCATTTGCCACTGAGTTGATGTGAGGTGGGACTGGGCGTAGTGGTGTACTGAGGTAATAGCTGAGGTGATGCAGGGAAGGCAGGTTTAGCTCTCCTTGGAGCAGAGGACGCTGACACCTGATGGAGGTGTACAAAATTACAAGGGGGGACAGATGGGATAAATAGGAAACTTTTCCTCATCATAACGGTGTCTTAAATTACAGCGCTTTGGTTTACAGTGAGGTTCAGGGGGAATCGAAGGAAGATTTCTTTTCACCCCCCGAAAGCACAGTTGGACTTTGGAACACGCTGCCTGAGGGTGTGGTGGGAAGCAACGAGTCTCACAATGTTTAAGGTGTATCTGGTGAGCACTTGGATCGCCAAGACACAGAAAGCTACAGATCAATGCCGGTAAATAGGATTAGTGTAGATGAGTAGCTGATGGGAGGTGGAAGGGCCTGATTCTGACCTCGATGACTGGATATTAGTAGCCCAATTGCTGGAAAGGGGGTGGCCACCTGAAGCTTGTTGATAACTGACCAGAGATCAAAGTGGCAGTGGTTTTGGGGAATATGAGGGTGAGTTGTTGGGGGCTGGCCCAAAGGAGAGGAGATACATAAGCATGATTCTCCTTCGTTAAAACCCTGGGGGTTGTGGGAGTGGGCAGCAAAATAGCAAGACTAGTTATTTTACTGACACTCTGTGGTGTTATAGGTTACTATCTGGAGGATAATTGCTTGAAGCAAACTTATTATTCAGGTGGTTAACCTTTAGTCTGACGTTTTCACACGGCAGATGTCACCGTTGAAATAATAAAAAAATACTTGAGGCAAGACTATGGGATCCTATTATCAACACCTAACCTTGTCCATAGCTCCCTCCACAGTCGTGCTGCCCACACAGCTTGAGGGGCTAAAATGAGCCTCGCGACTGATTGACGAAGGTTTGCCACTTTTTTAAATTTAGTGGCTTGTGCTGTCACAGTTGAGGAAACGCGATACTTCCCCGGTTTACATCTCAGCATCAAGGCCTCTCGTCCACGAGTGATACCGCGGTTGGATGTTAAACAATCCAGCAAGCTTGCACAACTGCAATGCTGAAGAACACAATTCCACCGGTGCGAGTTTTTACTCCCCACTGCAGCGGTCACCAAGTCTAGTGAGCGGGGCGACCTGTTCCATGCTGATGGGTGTTGATTTATGAGCTTTCTTCCTTCCCGCATTCTCACCTATTTGGAACCCGGTTGAGATTGCCCAAGGCTTCCTTCTCTACGAGGAGTTCAAACACCATGGCTGGGTTTAAGCTGATACAGTTAGCAGGCTTTTTCCAACTTCCTCTTTTGTTTTTATAATCTGTGTAAAATAATGCTCATTTCCTGCATTGGAGGTTTGATATGACAAATTATCTATAACATTGCACATCCACTTCCCACTCTATATCATTTTGAGTGAACTGCATTGCAGGTACAAGTTGGGGAATTGCCTTTAATGGGTCGTGCATAATTCAGAATTCTACAGATTGGCACCATGGCAGGATTGAAAATACTATTTTCTTTCCATCTGAATGTGCATCTGTAGGTGACTTGATAACCAACACCACCACCAGAATTTAAAACAAAAGTGATACTGACATTCGTTTTCCTGCGTGAAAGAAAATCAAGTAGGTGTTTAAAGTTATCAATATTGTGTGATTAGGGTTAAGGGCATGACCAACATGTGGGAAGAAACCCCTCCATTGTAGAACTGTGTGGAGTTCATGTTTGACACTTATCGGTGTAGAGTTAAGGAACACTGCATGTCTGCCTGAAGCTGAACTTGTGAGTATTACTCAAGGTAGTGATGATAAATAGCCTGCAAAAGTGATTTTGCGCAGATATCACTACCAGAATCAGAGGGCAACCTGCTGTGAATAAAGATTAGAGCGACCCTATTGAAAAAAAATACAAACAAAAGTTACATTTCAGCAGAATTTTTTTAATTTTTTTTTGCTTTTCCTCTTTTCTCCTCCTTGGCCTTTCGTTTGGAGATTTTCGGGGGGTGTGCTTTTGAATAGAGGTAATAGCTGATTAGACACAGAAGTCCGGGGATGAGCAGCAGGGAGACTATTGGGATCACATTGTCCACCATCTTCTTCCAATATGTTGATTTCACTAATGTCACCAACTCCGTCTCAAATAACAGTGCAGCATCTCCTGAAATGCAGAAAACAGTTCTAAACTCAATATACAGCCGTGTTTAATATATTTCAGCACCCGAATCGCAGGTACATGAACACTAGTGGGATTGAAAGGGGGGAGATTCTGACACTAAAGCCGAGCATTCAATTCGTTATTTTGACCATCATCTGGGCCTCACTATCTCGTTCAATCTCATGTTGAACCCCTCAGGTCTCAATAAAGCTTGGCTCTCACTTTCTGGAAGAGATCACTAATTTTTCTCCCAATATTTAACAATGCTCTCTCTATCTGGGCAGCACTTCCAGCACCTGACCGCACTTCTGCAGTAGATCACGAAAAAAGACTTGCTAGTTCATAGATGATCTTCCAGTAACCTCCAGTCTCCCAAGCTCTCTTAATTGCAACCTTCTGTACAACTCTGTTGATTACTGCTTGGAATATTCCTCTCACTTCTCCGAATTATTCATCCTATGCACTATTGTCCTCTGGACATCTCCGTGTATTGAAATCAAAATTAATCTCACTGTCTCCTTGCCTCCCTGAGAAACATGCAAAAGTGATTTTGAGTGCAGAAAGACTAGACCAATTTGCTTTGCCACCTAATCACGTTTCCTCATCTAATCTTTTATCTTCTCAATTTACTTCTCAAATTTTAGGTTAAAAAGTCTTAAATCATGCTAATTTGGGTTCTCATAACAGTTTCTATCATTGTGAAATAAATACTACCGGTCATTGAGATTAAAGGTGGTACTTAAATTTGAGGTGGCTTTGAAAAGCGCTGCAGAAAACCAAATGGGTACAAACCTGGAATTGCCGGTGGAAAGCCTCGTTTCCCATACGCCAGGTTAGATGGGATGGTTAACTTTCTTTTCTCCCTAAATAAATACACTTATTAGTTTTTCTGCAGGAACATCATTATTTTCTTACTATATTATCTGCTAATCATTCCAGTATCTGATAGATTACTATTGCTCAGTCGGTAACTTTGGCTTATTACTAACAAAAACAAATGCCCTGGTGAATGGCATTAAAAAGGCGAGTCGAGTTAGCCTCAGTTGGGCTTGAAAAGGGAAATTCAAAGCACATTTCTGCAATGTGTCACTTTTCCTGGAGAGAGTGTGGGCCAGAATGTCATAAACTGCCTGAAACTCCAAATATTTAGAAATTGTTTACACTGTATGATAATTATATATTATAGAACATATCATCAATGATCATTACTGCACTGTGTGTGTAAACTAAATTCTAATTAATCTTTGCATAATAAACAACATATATTATAAGTTAATATCCTGGATTATTTGAGCAATATCACATTTGTGACTGAGTGATGGTTGGCCATCCATACAATATCAACGCCACATCCCCAAAATACTCCAATTTCTGCTTCTTACAAAGAGAAGCTTGCCGATTTTCTATGATATGGTTTCGGGGCTCCAGAAAGTGTGTCTTTCCAAACAGGGAAAGTCTGACAGGAAGTGAGGCCTTTGCAGAAATTATGGATGGCATGTAAACTTTCAACACTTCGAGAAACAGTTGATGATATTCAGGTTTCCGTTTTAGGAAGTCACTTCCTCCCACCAACAGCAGTCAGCAAACTTCCACAGCCAATTCAGGTGATTAATTTAGACAATAGACAATAGGTGCAGGAGGAGGCCATTCGGCCCTTCGAGCCAGCACCGCCATTCAATGTGATCATGGCTGATCATTCTCAATCAGTACCCCGTTCCCGCCTTCTCCCCATACCCCCTGACTCCGCTATCCCTAAGAGCTTTATCTAGCTCTCTCTTGAATGCATTCAGAGAATTGGCCTCCACTGCCTTCTGAGGCAGAGAATTCCACAGATTCACAACTCTCTGACTGAAAAAGTTTTTCCTCATCTCAGTTCTAAATGGCCTACCCCTTATTCTTAAACTGTGGTCCCTTGTTCTGGACTCCCCCAACATTGGGAACATGTTTCCTGCCTCTAACATGTCCAACCCCTTAATAATCTTATACGTTCCGATAAGATCTCCTCTCATCCTTCTAAATTCCAGTGTATACAAGCCTAGTCGCTCCAGTCTTTCAACATATGACAGTCACGCCATTCTGGGAATTAACCTAGTAAACCTACGCTGCACGCCCTCAATAGCAAGAATATCCTTCCTCAAATTTGGAGACCAAAACTGCACACAGTACTCCAGGTGCGGTCTCACCAGGGCCCTGTACAACTGCAGAAGGACCTCTTTGCTCCTATACTCAACTCCTCTTGTTATGAAGGCCAACATTCCATTGGCTTTCTTCACTGCCTGCTGTACCTGCATGCTTCCTTTCAGTGACTGATGCACTAGGACACCCAGATCTCGTCGTACGTCCCCTTTTCCTAACTTGACACCATTCAGATAATACTCTGCCTTCCTGTTCTTACCACCAAAGCTTCATAACTTCTGCTGCCTCAAACGCAAGAAGAAGAAGAAGTGGTGCTGGGACCATTGCTTTTAAGTTTGAGAGGGATGGAAACCAGGCCAGAAATGGGATTGACTCTGGGGCAAAGCTGAAGCAAAACATACTGACAGATATGAATTGTTCATGATCTCGTGAAGAACATGCACAGGCGAAAATTGCTGGAGGGTTGGTGATGCTTATTAAAGTCACCGACTTTAAAACTAACATCAACAACATAAAAGCAGAGAGTGCTGATGAAAGAGAGGGAAACAGTTACTGTTTCAGGTTAGAAACCCATCATCAGTGGCCTGAAACATTGGCTTTCTACGGATATAACCTTGACTTTCCCCGCATTTTCGATTTCAGTTTTCCAGCATCTGTCGTTTTATTTGCGTTTCACATCAACCACAGTTCAAGTCCAAGTGAAGCTTTAAGTAGCACCGGTGATGCAATCAAATCAACTTACCCAACACACATGTCAAGAAGACCTTGTTCCAAACCTACGAGCAAAAATAAAATCAGGTTCAAATTATTTTGAAGCACACTTCCACTAATGGTTATGAATTGGAACTGAATTAAAATACCTGAATCACAATGAACCTCTTGGTCGCAATCACACCTCAATGAAGATTTGTGTTTATGGATTGAAGTCAAAAATTACTTTCATGGGTGTCATATTTATAGTATTGAAAGGGGCAAATGATCATCTTGAATCGATCTTTGTAATTGTGTTTAGGAGGCAATTCTTCAGTATGGTTTCATTCCAGCATCAGAATGTCACATTTTACCTGGAATAACCTGTTTTTTGCCCAGTTCTACCGCCAAAGGATCCCGGATCAAAGAATTGTCAAACAACGTCCCGTCTTCCAACTTGCCCTAAGAAACAGAGCAGAAAGAAAGCACGTGTATGGGGTTTTGGCATAATTATTCAGCAATGCTACAAGCAGTCACCTCGAACATCTAACATTACATTCAATTATTCCTCCATCAACAAACTAGGGAGCATCACAATTGCCAGCAAAATGGGGATTTCCAGAAGATCCCCCAGTCCAATCCAGATTTAATATTCTATATCATTTAACATACCAATTGCAGCATTTTACAGTGATTTTATTTCAAACACATGAAATTGACATTTGACAGTTTAGAGTGATATTGAATATCCAAAGGCACAAAATAACTGTCAAGAAATTGCAAATACACACTTAACTATCACTTATACCTGCGGTGGCTAGCAACATTTCACAATGTGAACTACAACAAAGGGTAATAGTGTACTGGGAGACACAAGGAAGTGCAGATGCTGGAATCTTGAGCAAAACCCAAAGTGCGCCAGTAACTGAAGAATGGTCCCGACCTAAAACGTCATCTATCCATTCCCTCCACAGATGCTACCTGACCCGCTGAGTTCCTCCAGCACTTTCTGTTCAAAGGACATAGCTGACCAATATATATATAAATAAATTTAACTTCCCCTTATTTAAAGTGGCTGAAGGATTGAATAGCTCACTGGAATTTAGAAGATCTTATAGAAACTTACAAAATTCTTAAGGGGTTGGACAGGCTAGATGCAGGAAGATTGTTCCCGATGTTGGGGAAGTCCAGAACAAGGGGTCACAGTTTAATGATATGGGGGAAGTCTTTTAGGACCGAGATGAGAACGTTTTTTTTCACACAGAGAGTGGTGAATCTGTGGAATTCTCTGCCACAGAAGGTAGTTGAGGCCAGTTCATTGGCTATATTTAAGAGGGAGTTAGATTTGGCCCTTGTGGCTAAAGGGATCAGGGGGTATGGAGAGAAGGCAGGTACGGGTTACTGAGTTGGATGATCAGCCATGATCATATTGAATGGCGGTGCAGGCTTGAAGGGCCGAATGGCCTACTCCTGCACCTATTTTCTATGTTTCTATGAAGTGGGACGGACACGACAGATCTGGTGCGATGGTTTGCTTTGATTTACAATTGATGTAAAAGCATTTCTTAAGCATTTTTTATTTGCAACCCAGAATGCCCAAAGCAATTTACAGCAAATGAAATTTTCGTCTGACGTGTGGTCACCGTTGTAATTCTAGAGGCCAAGTTTCTCAAGTGTTATCCTTCCCTATCTCTGCAACATTCATCGAGTGATTCATCATGCCTTCAAGTTATTTTTCCATCCGCCGGTGTCGACATTAAAGGAAGCTCCCCAACTACTTAATATGTAAGAAAATAACTGCAGATGCTGGTACAAATCGAAGGTATTTATTCACAAAATGCTGGAGTAACTCAGCAGGTCAGGCAGCATCTCAGGAGAGAAGGAATGGGTGGCGTTTCAGATCCATGGGTGCAGTTTAATGTGAGGTTATCCACTTTGGTGGTAAGAATAGGAAGGCAGAGTATTATCTGAATGGTGTCAAGTTAGGAACAGGGGACGTACAACGAGATCTGGGTGTCCTAGTGCATCAGTTACTGAAAGGAAGCATGCAGGTACAGCAGGCAGTGAAGAAAGCCAATGGAATGTTGGCCTTCATAACAAGAGGAGTTGAGTATAGGAGCAAAGAGGTCCTTCTGCAGTTGTACAGGGCCCTAGTGAGACCGCACCTGGAATACTGTGTGCAGTTTTGGTTTCCAAATTTGAGGAAGGATGTTCTTGCTATTGAGGGCGTGCAGCGTAGGTTTACTAGGTTAATTCCCGGAATGGCGGGACTTTCATATGTTGAAAGATTGGAGCGACTAGGCTTGTATACACTGGAATTTAGAAGGATGAGAGGAGATCTTATCGAAACGTATAAGATTATTAAGGGGTTGGACACGTTAGAGGCAGGAAACATGTTCCCAATGTTGAGGGAGTCCAGAACAAGGGGCCACAGTTTACGAATAAGGGGTAGGCCATTTAGAACTAAGATGAGGAAAAACTTTTTCAGTCAGAGTTGTGAATCTGTGGAATTCTCTGCCTCAGAAGGCAGTGGAGGCCAATTCTCTGAATGCATTCGAGCTCTTAAGGATAGCGGAGTCAGGGGGTATGGGGAGAAGGCAGGAACGGGGTACTGATTGAGAATGATCAGCCATGATCACATTGAATGGCGGTGCTGGCTCGAAGGGCCGAATGGCCTCCTCCTGCACCTATTATCTATTGTCCACTGACGTGTCCGCAGTCTGAAGAAGGGTCTCGACCCGAAACATCACCCATCCCATCACTCCTGAGATGCTGCCTGACCTGCTGAGTTACTCCAGCATTTTGTGAATAAACAACTACTTAATATGTTCAGTTCGTTGCCATTTCTGAGCTGCCTTTCTTTGCTCCACAGTTTGCTTTCTTCTGTAAATAAATGTATTCACTTTGCGTCGAATTTCTGCGTGTTATTTATATCCGCGTTCTTATTTACATTACGTAAACACATATAACTTGAGTAACGTAAATGCAGAATTTTTAAAAGGCATGAGCTAATTAACCCCAGAATTCCTCATGACGAGTTTGTTAGTTTGCTTCTAGTTAAAGTAGATGGAATGTTTTAGTTAAAGTAGATGGAATATTGCATCACACGCTACTTTAAAATGAATTCACCTGTTTGGAGATGAAGGACTGAACTCCAGCAGAAACTGATTAGTGAAGGGGGAGTATAAGGAAATAACTGCAGATGCTGGTACAGATCGAAGGTATTTATTCACAAAATGCTGGAGTAACTCAGCAGGTCAGGCAGCATCTCAGGAGAGAAGGGAATGGGAAGTCCACGTGTTTGAGTTTCATCCACTGACGTGTCCGCTTGCCACATCCTCTCGTTCATAAATCATTGCCATTTCTCCACTCCAACAACTCCCTCCCCCAAGCGTGGTCGCTTTCCAAGTGGAAATAGACTCTCTCTCAATCCCCTATCTGCTGACGTGTTAGTACAACCAGACCCCCCCCCCCCCCCCCCCCCACCGGGTCCACGCGTGGAGTAACATTTCCCGTGTTAAGTTTCAAACAATTCGAATTTTCAAGTTGCAGACTTTGTAAAGCAAAAAAAAGTCAAGCAAGTTTAAGTCTCTTACAGTGTAGTGGATGTGAAGAGTGTCCCCGAATTTCGACAGCTCAGGGCATCCCTCTGGTTTCAGCTGTTTATTAAAACACACACATTTGCAAATGAAGAGACAGAGATATTTGTAGCGGTCAACACACATTGTTGTAGCGAAAGCTAAATGTCCCCGGAGAACGGCTTGTAAAAGGGGATCTGCTCACCAACACTTCCACTTTAAGTTCCTGCACTTTCTCATCCTGCCTGGAAAACCCGCACAGGGAGCCAAGGATCAAGAGAAAGAGTCCGGTTCTGCTCATCCTGATCGAGCGAGTGCAGAAAGACAACTTGAAACACAACCAGACTAAACAACCCCCACTAAATTAGCATGAAATTGTGCTCGTCCACTAACTATCCCGGCAGTCTCTGTTTTCTGGAAGCACCGCCCAATTTCATGTGTGATTTCTTGTTGCAAAGGCAATTTCTCATTCGTCCCTCGGTGCTATTTCTACACTCGCTGTAACACCGTCCGCTGCAAAGAACCAGCAGACTTGGGTTTATGCCCCATTTTAAGCATACTGGTTAACCTTCACCTTGAACGTTTTCAATGATTCCGTCCCAAAGGCAGTCTGGGGAGAGAATGTGCCATCGATGCATCCCCTCTAACCCTCCAGAATCTCGCGTGTTTCAATAAAAAAATCACCCCTAAATCTTCTAAACCAACGAGTTTCGACTGTGTGCGAAACCGTTCATCCCAAGAATCAACCCAGTGAAGCTCTCCCTGCAACGCCCCCAATGCAAGCAGGTCCAACATTGCACACAGTACTTACTCCTGTGTGATCTGACCAAGCCCTGCATTAAAGTTGCATCTAAACACCCCCGTTGTTGTACTCCCCATCCGTTCCAAGAGGCCAACAGACCCGCTGAGTTACTCCAGCTTTTTGTGTCTATCTTCGGTTGAATCCAGCATCTGCAGTTCCTTTCTACACAACAGACCATTCATTACCACTCTACCTGCACGCACCTTCACTTACCCTTCCTGCGTGCTAACATTTTATTCTTCATGTTCCAGATTCTTTTGCACGAGGTTTTGAAGTCACACACACTCCATGTAAATAATAATTTGTTCTTCTTTTCAAAGTGGAGGAGGGCTCCTTTCTCCAGATGTGGAAGATGGGGTGGCAGGATGGTAACTGGATTCCTCTCTGTCCAATTTTAGAACTACATCTGCTCCTGGGGGCTTCTCGTTTTTCAGTTGGCACTTGGCCTGTTTGGCAAAGAAAGAATTGGTTGAAGATCCCGCAGCTGGAACAACATGATACAGAGATAAGCTGGAGTACTATCGATTGAAACAAAGGTCTGTTGGTTTCTAAAGTAAGGACTTGGACAACTTTGGTCAGCATCCTCACACAGCCACCCCCTTCTGTTCTCTCCACTCCACCCGTCTCTACAACCTCAAACATGCTTGTTTTCTCACTTTTCTAGTCCTTAACTCTTTCTCTCCCCAATAAAAATTGGCAAGTCAGTCATTTATCACAGTTTATGAGGGCCTGCTATGCAGAAATCAGCTGTTATGCCTTTCAACACTTCAAAAAGCTTTTTACAAATAACCTTAATTCTGTGGTTGCTGATTTGTCTGGATGTGGTTATAATTTTAATTTATCTACTTTATCAAAATAACATTAGTCTCCAAACATTTTTTGTTCTCTGATCATGGCTACCCCATAAACTGCCATAACACGCTGCTTCTTGCTATTGAGGGCGTGCAGCGTAGGTTTACTAGGTTAATTCCCGGAATGGCGGGACTATCATATGTTGAAAGACTGGAGCGACTAGGCTTGTATACACTGGAATTTAGAAGGATGAGAGGAGATCTTATCGAAACATATAAGATTATTAAGGGGTTGGACACGTTAGAGGCAGGAAACATGTTCTCAATGTTGGGGGAGTCCAGAACAAGGGGCCACAGTTTAAGAATAAGGGGTAGGCCATTTAGAACGGAGATGAGGAAAAACTTTTTCAGTCAGAGAGTTGTCAAGTCAAGTCAAGTCAATTTTATTTGTATAGCACATTTAAAAACAACCCACGTTGACCAAAGTGCTGCACATCTGATTAGGAAAAAAAAAAAGAAACATACAGTGGCAGGTGAATCTGTGGAATTCTCTGCCTCAGAAGGCAGTGGAGGCCAATTCTCTGAATGCATTCAAGAGAGAGCTGGATAGAGCTCTTAAGGATAGCGGAGTCAGGGGGTATGGGGAGAAGGCAGGAACGGGGTACTGATTGAGAATGATCAGCCATGATCACATTGAATGGTGGTGCGTACAGGCTCGAAGGGCCGAATGGCCTCCTCCTGCACCTATTGTCAATTGTCTATCGTCATGAAATCAATTACTCTTGCTTTGAATGCTAGTCCTTGATTCGCTTTGCTGACAAGCTTTATGCTGACCACTTGATTGTCCAAACTGGTTAGAATTTTTAAAAAAAACTTAAATGTACTCCATGCATCCTGGATAAATGTAGCCTGAAAATCATTGTACGTCTTACGAGAAGACAAATGCTTAACTCGTTCATTTTACATTCAGCAGCTATTTTAACATATTTAAATCAAGCAGCTTGGCACCTTCATTGTAATAGCAGTTTTATTTATTCAGTCTGAGAGAGACAAGTTGTGAATTTTGCATCGGACCATGCAAAATTGCGTGAGCTTTGGTGAGGGAACGACTTCACCATAGCAGTGCCTGAACATCACCACAACTGGTGAAAGGGGAGCGCGACGATCCTGACGGTGAAGATCGGCTGGACGTTTACCTTGACCTGATTCACACCTGTCCAGCAGGGCCCACAGCCCATTCAGGAGATGTGTGGGGTTAGTCAGCACTTCCAGTGATTCACGTCCCTCGTTCCAAAGGGTATTCCACAGAGACAAGTTCAGATCAGGTAGTTTGGCCCATGGAGGGCGCTGCCACAAGAGGGCCATTTCAATGGAATAGGTTGTACAGATGCAACACCTGTCCCTTTACCTCCCCCCTCAACTCCATCCAAGGACCCAAACAGTCTTTCCAGGTGAGACAAAGGTTCACCTGCACCTCCTCCAACCTCATCTATTGCATCCGCTGCTCTAGATGTCAACTTATTTGCATCGGCGAAACCAAGCGCAGGCTCGGCGATCGCTTCGCTCAATACCTGCGCTCGGTCCGCATTGACCAAACCGGTCTCCCGGTGGCCAAGCACTTCAACTCCCCCTCCCACTCCCAGTCTGACCTTTCTGTCATGGGCCTCCTCCAGTGCCATAGTGAGGCCCACCGGAAATTGGAGGAACAGCACCTCATATTTCGCCTGGGCAGTTTGCAGCCCAGTGGTATGAACATCGACTTCTCCAACTTTAGATAGTTCCTCTGTCCCTCCCTTCCCCTCCTCCTTCCCACATCTCCCTCTATCTTCCTGTCTCCACCTATATCCTTCCTTTGTCCCGCCCCCCTGACATCAGTCTGAAGAAGGGTCTCGACCCGAAACGTCACCCATTCCTTCTCTCCCGAGATGCTGCCTGACCTGCTGAGTTACTCCAGCATTTTGTGAATAAATACCTTCGATTTGTACCAGCATCTGCAGTTATTTTCTTATATACTTATAGTGTGTACAGTGGCAGGTCAGAAGAATGAAAAGGATAACTCCATGAATTATACACATGGTTGCAATCTGTTGGCATCCGTGGGTTTTACTTGTGACAACTATTGCCAAATACGCACTGCCTAGTGTAGCAAGGCTAGGGCTGACAATAAGCCCTATTGAGATCTTATCGAAACGTATAAGATTATTAAGGGGTTGGACACGTTAGAGGCAGGAAACATGTTCCCAATGTTGGGGGAGTCCAGAACAAGGGGCCACAGTTTAAGAATAAGGGGTAGGCCATTTAGAACGGAGATGAGGAAAAACCTTTTCAGTCAGAGAGTTGTGAATCTGTGGAATTCTCTGCCTCAGAAGGCAGTGGAGGCCAATTCTCTGAATGCATTCAAGAGAGAGCTAGATAGAGCTCTTAAGGATAGCGGAGTCAGGGGGTATGGGGAGAAGGCAGGAATGGGGTACTGATTGAGAATGATCAGCCATGATCACATTGAATGGCTGTGCTGGCTCGAAGGGCCGAATGGCCTCCTCCTGCACCTATTGTCTATTGTCTATTGTCTATAAGAGACAGTGATATGTTTTTGTGGACTCAGTAAACATCTTTAGCAGCACTGCTTATATAATTTAAACATATATTCCACTGTATGGGATCAGCGCCATACATGTAAATACAGTAAGCTAATCCTCCTCACGCTGTACAAAGGTTGCTTAGAAACGCCCCTTCGAAACCAGATCATGTAAATATAAGTTTCTGCAAGAGAAAGGTTTAAAGGCGGTGAACGGATCATGCGCATTGTTTATGAATTTTAGATATTTTTAAAAGAAACAAAATTGATGTGACTTGATTTTGTCCTTTGCTTTCAACCTCATAGTTAAACCAGCCTCTTTGGTGTTCTGAATTAGAATTCTACCTCCAGTTTTAAATAAAGCAGATGAAAAAATGGGAGGATATTGGAAGCAGCTTGGAGAAAGTGCAGCAGTGGGGGGCAGAGTGGGGGTTTTAACATTTGGAGGGTGAAAAGCAGAAACTAATCCAGGATTACTGACAGAGAGAGGTACAGAGGAGATGTCCCAGGAGGATTTGGGATATTAACTAATTAAAGATGGTCAAAGGAATTGGTCAAAAGTGCAATTAAAATTGTGCATTCCTAAGTGGACAAACAAAAGGAAAAACGGGCCCCATTTAACCAGAAATCTTGTCACTGACTTTTTATTTTCCCACAATTTCAAATAATTTGTAATAAAACGATACAATATGTGGTTGGATTGAGAATTTGAGGTCAATCTTGAGTGCTTCTCTTTTGCTACTCTGCCTGTAAGTTATTCCAGATATAATTGGATAGGAGAGTTACAAGCACCAGAGGGGCAGGTTTCCATCGGCTCTCTTCAATCTTCATTGAATTCCTAAGGAGTTAGTATAGGGTGAGTGGACTTACATAGAAACATAGACATAGAAAATAGGTGCAGGAGTGGGCCATTCGGCCCTTCGAGCCTGTACGCACCGCCATTCAATATGATCATTGCTGATCATCCAACTCAGTATCCCGTACCTGCCTTCTCTCCACACCCCCTGACCCCTGTAGCCACAAGGGCCACATCTAACTCCCTCTTAAATATAGCCAATGAACTGGCCTCAACTACCTTCTGTGGCAGAGAATTCCACAGATTCACCACTCTCTGTGTGAAAAAAAACGTTCTCATCTCGGTCCTAAAAGACTTCCTACTTATCCTTAAACTGTGACCCCTTGTTCTGGACTTCCCCAACATCGGGAACAATCTTCCTGCATCTAGCCTGTCCAACCCCTTAAGAATTTTGTAAGTTTCTATAAGATCCCCCCTCAATCTTCTAAATTCCAGCGAGCCACTCTGTTCAGGGGCAATTAGGAGTGGGCTTAAATGTCAAGATGACTGAATTGTTCTGGTCTGCATCTGGAATCACATCAAACCCTGTAGTGGAATTTCTTAGAAGGTGATACGTATTTAGATGTTTTGTATACATGGGACACAATGCCACTGGCCAAGCCCTACATTTAAGCCCACCCCTAATTGCCCCTGAACAGAGTGGCTTGCTGGGCATTCTGAGAGCCAAGGGAAGCATCTATCACATGTCTCTGGGTCTGGAGTCAAATACAAGTCACCCCAGGCAGCTTTCCTCGTCTAAAGGACCTTTGTGAATCACAGGGGTTATTACTGTAACTTGGCGGGCTTATAGACACAAATACGGATTCCACTCCAGATTTAATTAACTAAAGCAATATTCTCCAGCTACCTTAGTGGGATTTGAACTCACGTCTCCCGATGTTGGGGAAGTCCAGAACGAGGGGGTCACAGTTTAAGGATAAGGGGGGAGTCTTTTAGGACCGAGATGAGAACGTTTTTTTTCACACAGAGAGTGGTGAATCTGTGGAATTCTCTGCCACAGTAGGTAGTTGAGGCCAGTTCATTGGTTATATTTAAGAGGGAGTTAGATGTGGCCCTTGTGGCTAAAGGGATCAGGGGATATGGAGAGAAGGCAGGTACAGGATACTGAGTTGGATGATCAGCCATGATCACATTGAATGGCGGTGCAGGCTCGAAGGGCCGAATGGCCTACTCCTGCACCTATTTTCTATGTCTCCTTATAATTAGTCTTATGGATTTTAGTCCAGTAGCTATGCCACCATTATCCTCAATTACTAATGATCACATTATATCCATATAGTTTAGCTCTAGTCTAATCTAATCTTCAACCCACCGAGTCCATGTTGACCATCGTTCACTCGTTCACATTAGTTCTATGTTATTGCACCTTTGTATCTACTCCCTACATATCCGGGGTAATGTTTACAAGAGATCAATTAACCTACAAACCCGCAAGTCTTTAAGATGTGGGAGGAAACCAGAGCACCTGGAGGAAACCCACACGGTCACAGGGAGAACGTGCAAATTCCACACAGATCGCACCGGAGGTCAGAATGGAAGGCGGGCCTCTGGCGCTGTGATGCAGCCGCTCTACCAGCTGCACCACTGTGCCACTCTTATACCCAGCTACCTTTTAGGGGCAGCTATACACCAAATCCCCATCACATATGACACCAACAGCAACCTCCCATCTGGTTTATACCCTTGTTTATAATCCGCACGATTCTCTTCCCACCCGCAACATTTTCCCACTTCCATCTCCTCCTTTATCTCATTCCTTTGTCTATTTTTCCCTTAAATTTCCAAAATTAAAAGTAATTAGGTAAGGTTTGGAAAGATAGGGGCCGAACATGCAAAATTGTAAGAAACGTACAAAATTCTTAAGGGGTTGGACTATGCTAGATGCAGGAAGATTGTTCCCGATGTTGGGGAAGTCCAGAACAAGGGGTCACAGTTTAAGGATAAGGGGGAAGTCTTTTAGGACTGAGATGAGAACGTTTTTTTTCACACAGAGTGGTGAATCTGTGGAATTCTCTGCCACAGAAGGTAGTTGAGGCCAGTTCATTGGCTATATTTAAGAGGGAGTTAGATGTGGCCCTTGTGGCTAAAGGGATCAGGGGGTATGGAGAGAAGGCAGGTACGGGATACTGAGTTGGATGATCAGCCATGATCATATTGAATGGCGGTGCAGGCTCGAAGGGCCGAATGGCCTACTCCTGCACCTAGTTTCTATGGGAAGGCGCAAATAGTGTGGATGGGGCATCTTGGTCAGCATGGGCCTGTTTCTGTGCTGTATGACTAACTAAATCTCCAGGCAACCACCCTTGGCCTCACTCTGTGGCCACGCTGGGACCCTCCATGGACAAAGCGGGATCGTGCAGTGACAGGTCCATCGCTGAGCATCCCATGCAATGACATTTTTTAATGGCGCCCATCAATTTCATGACCAGCATCGTCCAGCTCCCCAATTCTTTCCGAGTTTCCAAACAAAATCCTGCCAGGCATTGCTGTGCCATCAGGTGGCGACATTTCCCACTGGCTGGGCAACACTGCCACCTTCACAGCCGAGTGATATTCACTCCCAAACATAAACTGGGCTCATTTGTGTAGAAGAGGAGTATACTGGAATTGAACACTGGATGGAGCTGCATCCCTTCTGACAGTGCAGTTCAAGAGTGGTTTTAATGTAGACTTTGAACACGACTTCTTTTGTATTACCTGAACTGGGTCTTCCATTCCCTTGCAGTGCTCTCTGTCTGTTCCTCGAAACTGGAAATGGGGGTCATTAATTATGCTGTAGATTCCAGGATGCATTAGGGATAAACCTTTCTTCTACTTTCAAATCCAAGTCTTCTAATTTTAGGTCCTCTTAAAATGTGATGCAGAAAGGATCTCCTCGCCAAGTCTGAGTCTGAAGAAGGGTCTTGACCCGAAATGTCACCCATTCCTTCCATCCAGAGATGCTGCCTGTCCCTCTGAGTTACTCCAGCAGTTTGTGTCTATCTCCTCACCGAGTGTTGGTTTAACTGAATGAATTTGTTTCAATGCACAACTCGCCACGACAATGTGTACTGAATGTCAGCAGGTGGGGCAGACAATGTTGTTGCTAAATGGCCATTCTCTCTCTCCTCAGCCGTGAGTTGGTAATACCGATGAACGAAAAAGGCAGGGATAGACCTTGCGAGGGAAAACCTTCCACTAAACACACAGCAACTGCACATTTGTTCCATGTGGTTCTGAACGCTTCTTGACGGTTTTAAAGTCAAACTTTTATTCTGAACCTTTTTGTATAAACTGGAATAATGGAATCAGATCTTCGTAAACTCACACAGGACATGCTTGATAGACAATAGGTGCAGGAGGAGGCCATTCGGCCCTTCGAGCCAGCACCGCCATTCAATGTGATCATGGCTGATCATTCTCAATCAGTAGCCCGTTCCTGCCTTCTCCCCATACCCCCTGACTCCGCTATCCTTAAGAGCTCTATCCAGCTCTCTCTTGAATGCATTCAGAGAATTGGCCTCCACTGCCCTCTGAGGCAGAGAATTCCACAGATTCACAACTCTCTGACTGAAAAAGTTTTTCCTCATCTCAGTTCTAAATGGCCTACCCCTTATTCTTAAACTGTGGCCCCTTGTTCTGGACTCCCCCAACATTGGGAACATGTTTCCTGCCTCTAACGTGTCCAACCCCTTAATAATCTTATACGTTTCGATAAGATTTCCTCTCATCCTTCTAAATTCCAATGTATACAAGCCTAGTCGCTCCAGTCTTTCAACATATGACAGTCCCGCCATTCCGGGAATTAACCTAGTAAACCTACGCTGCACGCCCTCAGGGGAAGCAGACTGAGTTCCATCCAGTAAACCAGCATCTGCCATTCCTTGTGTCTCCATCCAGTTCACCTTCCACTGTCCCAGAAGTTCCATCATACAAGATGGTGCATCAGAGACTGAAGGCAGACCTGATAGAAGTATATAAAATGATGAGAGGCGTAGGTCGGGCAGACAGTCAGATCCTTTTACCCAGTGTGGAAATGTGAAAGACTGGAGGACATAGCTTTAAGGTGAGAGGGACAAAATTTAATGGAGATGTGTGGGGCAAGTGTTTTTTTTACACAGAGGGTGGTGGTACCTGGAATTTGCTGCCAACAGTGGTGGTGGCGGCAGATGCAATAGTGGTATTTGAGAGGCTTTTGGATAGGCACTTGGAAATGGAGGGATATGGATGACGTGCAGGCAGAGATTAGTTTAACGTTGCATCATGTGCAGCATGAACATTGTGTGCAAAGCGCTTGTTCCTGTGCTGTTTTGTCCCATGTAACAATGGCCTATCGCTTACTTTTCCTGATTGTTCTGAGTTCCCTTTCAAATCCACATTGATAAAAACAATGCAGTTCCTGTAATCACTGAGAAAACCTCATCCAAATTAAATACAAAATTTCAAAATGAAACAATTCAAACTTTGCTCACAAGTGATGAGGTAGAAACATAGAAACATAGAAAATAGGTGCAGGAGTAGGCCATTCGGCCCTTCGAGCCTGCACCGCCATTCAATATGATCATGGCTGATCATCCAACTCAGTATCCCGTACCTGCCTTCTCTCCATACCCCCTGATCCCTTTAGCCACAAGGGCCACATCTAACTCCCTCTTAAATATAGCCAATGAACTGGCCTCAACTACCTTCTGTGGCAGAGAATTCCACAGATTCACCACTCTCTGTGTGAAAAAAAACGTTCTCATCTCGGTCCTAAAAGACTTCTCCCTTATCCTTAAACTGTGACCCCTTGTTCTGGACTTCCCCAACATCAGGAACAATCTTCCTGCATCTAGCCTGTCCAACCCCTTAAGAATTTTGTAAGTTTCTATAAGATCCCCCCTCAATCTTCTAAATTCCAGCGAGTACAAGCCGAGTCTATCCAGTCTTTCTTCATATGAAAGTCCTGCCATCCCAGGAATCAATCTGGTGAACCTTCTCTGTACTCCCTCTTTGGCAAGAGTGTCCTTCCTCAGATTAGGAGACCAAAACTGTATGCAATACTCCAGGTGTGGTCTCACCAATGCCCTGTACAACTGCAGCAGAACCTCCCTGCTCCTATACTCAAATCCCCTCGCTATGAATGCCAACATACCATCCGCTTTCTTCAATGCCTGCTGCACCTGCATGCCTACTTTCATGCCACCACAGGTAGGCAGAAGGGTGGGGTGGGGGGAGTTGGCAGCTCAAACGAATGCTTCAATTTTTGTTGGGTGACTTCTCCTGGGTGCTCATTTTTGACCCGTCATTTTACGATCTGCTGGTGGCTCTCATTCCTGTTTGCATCATACAGATGCAAACACGAGGAGCAGTAGATTAATCAGCCTCAAGTCTACTGCTCCATTTAATAAGAACAGTATTTATACTGCAAAACTGTGAGTGTGACCCAACCACAGACGAGATGACTATTCCATTTCTTTGTAAAATAAACTCCACTGATTAATGCTGCAGTCATCTCTGGACTTCATTAGAACCCCTACTTCCCAAGAACCAAATGCCATTTTCATGCCCACATTATGGGTGTCTTTTTGTGTTTTGCTGCAATCTTTTACAAAATGAACTATACCTCCAAATTCAACCCAGAGATTTTTTTAAATAGTGTTCCCAGTCCGGTTTAAGTAAATAATAGATGATAGTGCTCCCAGCACAGATCCCTAAAACCGGGATTCACTAGTCACAAGAAAGTTGGGGAGTAATCTTTTGGCTAATTCTTTCTCCCACGGCCACAATTGATTCACCTCAATGATTTTGTTAAAGGCAAAGTGGTTTGCTGGCTGTACTCCATGTTAACGCAGAGGCAATGAAGGACGTTTGGGAAATGTGATAAGGAATTATACAAATGCTTCCCCATCATTCCCCAATAAGTAACGCTGTAGGTAGGTAGGTACATTATCAAAGAAATTTAGAGTTCCTTCCTCTACCTATCAGAAACATTTTGTGAGGAACTCCGGGAAATAAATGTGCTCGAATGCGATTTCCACCACAGGATGACAAAATGGAAAGAAACACGAAGATTCAAACTACATCTGGAGCTCACGGCGGGTTCATTCATAGTATATCCAAGATGTTGCAGTGGAATGAGCAAACGCTCCATGAGAACATTTAACATTTCCAAATGTCTTGGTGAAGTCAGAGGACTGGTGTGGTGGTGAGCCACACTTCTATAGCAACCGGAGAGGAATCCCAACAATTTCTCTCAAGGACGGCTGCTGTCTATTATGCCAGTCTTCTGGCCTTTTGTGCATTTCTTCCGCGATTAGAAAATGCAGTGTTTCCCCCACTCTCCCCGTGTACATACCAATGTCAGTTGCTGTGCATTGGAAAAGACAGAATGGCTGAACCCGCTCGTGTTTTAATGTGATTACTGCCCTGGGTCAATACCGTTTCGACATGTGACGTGGAGAGGTTGCACTGGGAACAATGTGGACAGGCTGAAAGTGAGACAGACACTGTGCTGAATGGGGCCAAGCTGAGAGTGGCTCAGTCTCTCCGCTTGTATCGGGGAGGGGCAGACACAAGCACCATTAGGACCCAACAGCTGATCAAGGACATCCTCGGTGGGGACAAAAAGCTTTCCTAGCACTCCTGTCACTCATCTGCAACAATGAGCAGGATTAGTGGACAATAGGATTAGTGGTGGCGAGAGCCCAATAGAAAGGTTTCCGGTCTAACCGGCCCCTCTCCTCAAGGGCAGCAGAAACCATCCGAGCAAACTGAAGCAATAATCCCCCCCTCTTCAGCAGACTGGAATTAAAACAGATTTAGATTAATTACAAAACCGCCATGAAGCTGAGACCATTCCCCCCCACCATTAGGAATCCCTCCGTTTGAATCAGCTCAGGACACGAGGAATGTGAAGAAAGATGCAGGAATTTGGAAGAACTACAAGTTCAGAGAATTCTGGATTGTAGAAAATGTCCAAGCATTGGTGGACAGTGGTCCTGAGTAACACGAGCACAATAATGCCACGTGAAGACATTACATAACGGTTAAAAGTCACAAGAGCCACGACCACCAGGGGAATGGTAACAGATAAACGTCCACAATCAGAGAATAGAGTATGGAAACAGGCCCTTCGGCCCAGCTCATCAATGTCGACCAAGATGCCCATCTACGCTCGTCCCCTTTGCACCTGTTTGGCCCATAATCCCTCTAATCCCTTTCCTCCCTTGTATACACTGGAATTTGGAAGGATGAGAGGGGATCTTATCGAAAAACGTATAAGATTATTAAGGGGTTGGACACGTTACAGGCAGGAAACATGTTCCCAATGTTGGGGGGAGTCCAGAACCAGGGGCCACAGTTTAAGAATAAGGGGTAGGCCATTTAGAACGGAGATGAAGAAAAACGTTTTCAGACAGAGTTGTAAATCTGTGGAATTCTCTGCCTCAGAGGGCAGTGGAGGCAAATTCTCTGAATGCATTCAAGAGAGAGCTAGATAGAGCTCTTAAGGATAGCGGAGTCAGGGGGTATGGGGAGAAGGCAGGAACGGGGTACTGATTGAGAATGATCAGCCATGATCACATTGAATGGTGGTGCTGGCTCAAAGGGCCAAATGGCCTCCTCCTGCACCTATTGTCTCCATGTTGTTATGTTGTTATTAAACCTCTCACATCTACTTTATCTGGCACCTCATTCCTTATACCTATCACTCTTAGTGTGAAAAAACATGCCCCTCAGGTTCCTTTTAAATCTTTCCCCTCTTTAAAGTGGTCACTGTGGAAATTGCAAACTCAGGTCCCAGAATGGCCTACAATGTATGGCATGTGGTTGGTGACCAGAGTGAAAGATTTGCCTGCCAAGAACAGCTCATTTTGCCTGTGCCTCCAGATGGTGGTTCCACTAGCTTTTTGTCATCACTTGTGACCCAAGAACAAAGGGAATCCAAGGGCATTGCCTATCTTCTGATTTAAAACTGTGCCAACTCCATATCGTGGGTACCACAAGTGAGCTTCAGAAAGTACCTACTGTAGAAGGATTTGCTGCACATGCTGCTCTTACAGAGGTCTTACAATTTCTGCTGTTCCTTTCCCCACCACATGCTTTGCCCTTCTTCAGCAGTTGATGTAGAGGCCTGATCGCGAGCCCCTTCAAGAACGTGGCATGATGTTGGCCCCATTTCTCGGGAAGAGTGAGGCCTGGTGACATTCGTAGGTGTTCTAGTCTTGACGGTGGTCTCAAACCTTCCATGATCAATCCCAGGCCATCAGTCCGCAATGGCCAACTCGAGCTCCTCTCTGTACGTATGTTTACCTCCCATTCTGTCTTTGGCCTTCTCTATTGCTACAGAGGCCAACCGCAAAGTGGAAGAACATCATCTCCCATTCCATGTCACGGAGTTCTGTTATATATGAGGCACTGGATAAATAAAAGTAGTCATTGTTGCACGCAATAAGTAGTGCATCTTACATAGTGTGGTCTTTTCCTGTCTCTTACTGCAGATGTCTTCTCTATGAATGGTCTCCCTCAGGCGTGCTGCAAAGTCAATTATGAATGAATTCATTCTTAACTATTCAGAGGTTTATTCTGTCTTTGAATAAGAAACTGCTCTCAATTTTTAATTGCATATTACAATCACCGTGCCTGTTGGTAACATGCACTTCAGAAAACCATCTCAACACATAGCAGCATTTGTCAGTTGACAATTCTCCGGCTTCCATAGATTGTCAAAATGTTGTGGTTCCAATTAAAGTGCAAATACTAAAGGGAATGGTCACCAAATATTCATCACGAGTTTTTATTAAACTAGAGGTAAAGATTCCTGAAAATTGATTTATATTTTAGTCAAAATCTCAGAAGCTCCACATAGCAGCATCATTGTGGCTGATTTAGTTACATTTATGCGAAAGTTGATGGCACTGATATTGGTCAAATTGTGCCAAAAAGCGTGGCAAATCCATGCCATGATCTTTCGTGGTCATTTCTATTAATATTAAACACTAACCGTTTCCCTTTACACCGATGTCGCCTGATCTGTTGAGTGTTTCCAGTATTTCCTGGTTTCATCTCCCTAGAGGGCCACAATTCTCCAAGTATTGTCTTTGCAGGGCAATGCACAGCTATAGGAAAACTACTATTGCCCGTCTGTTTCTTATACTCTGTGATAATACTGGCCTCAACTATCTCCTCTGGCAGCTCGTTCCATAAACCCACTACCCTTTGTGTAAATAAAGTTAACCCTCAAGTGCCCATTAAATATTTCCCACCTCACCTTAAATCCATGTCTTCGGTTCTCAATTGCCCAACTTTGGGCAAGAGACTCTGTGCGTTTACCCAATCTATTCCTCTCACGATTTTGTCGACTTCTATAAGACCACCCCTCATCCTCCTGCACCCCAAGAACTAGATTCCAAGGAACTTTGCAACAGATTTCCTGCCTTGCTGGTGATGGAATTTCCTTTGCTGGCCGGTATTTGACATTGTATTTGTGCCATTGGTGCGCCACACCAGGTAAATGAAGATCTTGCAAACACCCATCAATTCCTGAAGAAACATGCCCATCTAATTTTTCATTAATAATTGCGATAACACATAGATCTCAGATAAGTGTTCCCTCATGACTCAGACACAAATGGTTGCACTCCAATTACTCCCCAGGATTACACTCAGTATAAGGAGCACACGAGAGAGGAGGCAACAAGGTCTTCGGCCGAGGAGGGCGTTGGAAGTGGCAGAACAAGTCTGTATTAATAACGCAGCCACCCTGAGCACAGGACATCACAAATGACACCCAGATCCAGGAAGACATTTGCCAGCTTGCTTTTACTGCACATTCAAAAAGCCTTCATTTGCCCACAGGTACATTTGCTGAAAGTTAATTTAAGAGTTAAGCAGGAACGTATAAGATTATTAAGGGGTTGGACACGTTAGAGGCAGGAAACATGTTCCCAATGTTGGGAGAGTCCAGAACCAGGGGCCACAGTTTAAGAATAAGGGGTAGGCCATTTGGAACTGAGATGAGGAAAAACTTTTTCAATCAGAGTTGTAAATCTGTGGAAATCTCTGCCTCAGAAGGCAGTGGAGGCCAATTCTCTGAATGCATTCAAGAGAGAGCTAGATAGAGCTCTTAAGGATAGCAGAGTCAGGGGGTATGAGGAGAAGGCAGGAACGGGGTACTGATTGAGAATGATCAGCCATGATCACATTGAATGGCGGTGCTGGCTCGAAGGGCCGAATGGCCACCTATTGTCTATTGAATACAGTGTGCCAAGTATGTACCATGCCATAAAGTAGGAACATACGTTGCTGCTGCAAAGGAGACGGCCTGTTGATAAAACCAGTTTGGCGTCAACATAGAATGACAACACCACATTGAGGTTTGCAAGTCTTTATTTTGATTCCCTTTCTTCCCGTTTGCATAGCAAATCAGAAGCAGCAAATGCCATAAATATCACATCTTCCTCAAATGTTGGAGTTGCAAACAGGAGAGCATATGCCATTGCACAAAAGTATAACTTAATAAAACTAACGAAAGTGTGGGAGATGTACAGTGGCTGGAAAGGGAAAAGACATGGTGAAGGGAAGGCAAAGTGATGATTTAAAAAACCCAACAGGTATGGGACAGAAAAGGTGCCAAACTAGGTCATCCAGGACAGGCTGGTGGACAATTAAGATAAAAGGCAGTATTTTTAAATGAGTTTGTTGATAAGGGAAGACAGCAATCTTGAAACATCTCTGTAATAATGCAATGGATGGATAAATATATCAGAAGATGTAATTTAGAGTTTGAAATTACAGTTGCAGATACTAAGGTGGTGTAGTAGAAGATCCAACCTGTGAAGGATCAAGAAAAAATGGTAGAAACAAATCAGAATAGAGTTAGGAAAATGAGTTAGGAATCTCGCCCCCAATCCTGGATGAAGAGGTACGACAAATAAAGATCGACGCACTAAATAAAGATCGACGGATGATTAAATAGAATAAACATGCAGAGATTTTTGAGTTCAAAAAGACTCCTGTGGTAGCTGGATCACATTCTCACTGACCTGTTAACATAGAAAATAGGTGCAGGAGTAGGCCATTCAGTCCTTTATGGTCAATGATCATGGCTGATCATCTAAAATCAGTACCCCGTTCGCACACTCCAAAGGCTTGGTGTATGTGTAAATTGTCCCTAGTGTGTGTAGGAGAGTGTTGATGTGCGGGGCTGGCTGGTCAGCGCAGACTTATTTGAAGAAAAAAACGATGAACAGGCCTTTACTGCTCAATCCATTTCTTAAATTAAGTAGTCACCCAATTAAATAGTGTTCCTAAAAAGGCACAATTAACTTGGAACATCTCATGTGAAAAGATTTGCAGTATTCAGTGTTTCAGCTAATTTATTTTGATTGAAACCCACCTTTTTATTTAATTCAAAAAAAATTGTAGATAAGAAAACGTGATGCAAAGAGTCTCCAAGTGTAGAACCTGCAAAAAGAAATGAAATCAAACATTTCTAAACATTAAATGATACCAGGGCAGTCCTCATACAGGCAGCCATCTCAGGAGTAGAAAAGGGTTGTTATTTTTGTGGTGATGCATTTTGAAAGAAAATAAACGAACAGAAAACAATGATGAACATGTAATTATTACAGTAGGAGACCCCACCAGCTCGAGGAAATAGAATCAATTGTGGAGTAAACTAGAATTTTTGCCATAAATGTCCATAGTGGTTCTTGAACCAGGAACCTTATGACTAAGTGTGAAATTACCCAATAATCCAGACAGTTTATCTGTGAACACCCAAAACAATTAGGAGCTATATATTGCAGATATTTAATGTATTTAGTTTAACCATGGTATTCCTCTGTTTATTTTTAAATCACTCATTGGTGATAAACTTATTAACATGCAGCACAGTGAGCAATTTCCCATTAGTTTGCGTAAGAAAATAACTGCAGATGCTGGTACAAATCGAAGGTATTTATTCACAAAATGCTGGAGTAACTCAGCAGGTCAGGCAGCATCTTAGGAGAGAAGGAATGGGTGACATTTCGGGTCGAGACCCTTCTTCAGTCTGAGAAAATAACTGCAGATGCTGGTACAAATCGAAGGTATTTATTCACAAAATGCTGGAGTAAATCAGCAGGTCAGGCAGCATCTCAGGAGAGAAGGAATGGATGACGTTTCGGGTCGAGATCCTTCTTCAGACTTCTTCAGTCTGAAGAAGGGTCTCGACCCAAAACATCACCCATTCCTTCTCTCCTGAGATGCTGCCTGACCTGCTGAGTTACTCCAGCATTTTGCGAATAAATTCCATTCGTTTGCTATTAGTCCTGATAATGCCTTGTCAATTCTGTTAACAAAGTCAGCACATTTTAACGTGTAAACAGTGAGAAACTGAATTAGCTGTTCAAACCTAGATGTTGTGTTTGATAGGGGTGGTTTGTAAGAGCGGCACGGTGGCGCAGTGTTAGGGTTGCTGCCTTACAGCGAATGCAGCACTGGAGATCAGGTTCGATCCTGGCTATGGGTGCTGTACTGTACGGAGTTTGTACGTTCTCCCCGTGACCTGCGTAGGTTTTCTCCGAGATCTTCGGTTTCCTCCCACATGCCAAAGACGTACAGGTTTGTAGGTTAATTGGCTGGGCAAATGTAAAAATTGTCCCTAGTGGGTGTAGAATAGTGTTAATATGCGGGGATCGCTGGGCGGCACGGACCCGGTGGGCCGAAGGGCCTGTTTCTGCTCTGGAGCTCTAAAATCTAAACAAAACACAACTGAAAAATTGCATTTACAAATGTGGTTTTCATTACTTCGGGAATCCTTTTTGTGTATATGGATCATTTGCAAGAAAAGCAGCAAGTAATTTGCGCAAAGTTCCACAACAGGAAGACGAAGTGACACAAATTGCCAGCCAAGGCCAAGGGAAATGCTGGAGTAGACCCAGGGCGAGTGAGATGAGTCTCTGTAAATTACAAGCACACAAAGTGGAAGGGATCACAAGCAATTTATAAATCTGCAGTCAACATTGAAAGCAAGGAATGAACTCGAGTGATCACAGGTGGGCTAATGGATGGCCCTAGTTTGCACGCGTGATGACTATTTCTATCGACTTCAACCAATTGTGACGAGAAAAATTACTTAAGAAAGCAACTGTTCTGCTTAAAAATGTAGAAACAAGGAACGGCAGATGCTGATTAATACACAAAAGGACACAAAGTGCTGGAGTACCTCAGCAGGTCAGGCAGCATCTCTGGAGAACATGGATGGGGGATGTTTCGGGTTGACACCTTTTTTCACACTGAAGGGTCTCGACCTGAAATGTCACCTACCCATGTTTTCCAAAGATGCTGCCTGATCTGCTGAATTACTCCGGCACATTGTGTCCTTAATTCTCTTACTTACTTCAGTGTAGACTGAAACCAAAACACTGAAGTTCAAAATCATTCGACTGTACAGAATTAAAGTCATCAATGAATTGCCTAAAATGGATATTAAAATACCACTGCTGGAATCCTCTTTTGCAACTTCAAAAACAATTAGCAATTCCTCCAAATAAACACGTGATACGATTTCCACCACGGGAAAATTCAAAATGGAAAGAAACACGAAGATTCAAACTACATCTGGAGCTCACGGCGGGTTCATTCATAGTAAATCCAAGATGTTGCAGTGGAATGAGCAAACGCTCCATGAGAACATTTAACATTTCCAAATGTCTTGGTGAAGTCAGAGGACTGGTGTGGTGGTGAGCCACACTTCTATAGCAACCGGAGAGGAATCCCAACAATTTCTCTCAAGGACGGCTGCTGTCTATTATGCCAGTCTTCTGGCCTTTTGTGCATTTCTTCCGCGATTAGAAAAAGGCAGTGTTTCCCCCACTCTCCCCGTGTACATACCAATGTCAGTTGCTGTGCATTGGAAAAGACAGAATGGCTGAACCCGCTCGTGTTTTAATGTGATTACTGCCCTGGGTCAATACCGTTTCGACATGTGACGTGGAGAGGTTGCACTGGGAACAATGTGGACAGGCTGAAAGTGAGACAGACACTGTGCTGAATGGGGCCAAGCTGAGAGTGGCTCCCGACCCCCTGCTCAGTCTCTCCGCTTGTATCGGGGAGGGGCAGACACGAGCACCATTAGGACCCAACAGCTGATCAAGGAGATCCTCGGTGGGGACAAAAAGCTTTCCTAGCACTCCTGTCACTCATCTGCAACAATGAGCAGGATTAGTGGACAATAGGATTAGTGGTGGCGAGAGCCCAAGAAAAAGGTTTCCGGTCTAACCGGCCCCTCTCCTCAAGGCTAGCTTTACCCTATCCCCACCTCGTCCGACTGTGTGAAAGTGCAGCTAAAACCATCCGAGCAAACTAAAGCAATAATGCCCCTCTTCAGCAGACTGGAATTAAAACAGATTTAGATTAATTACCCACCGCCGTGAAGCAGAGACCATTAGATGCTGAGCGGCTGTTCGGGGTAACCCTATACCACAAACACCTCCAAAGCACTGGTCTCAAAGTCAACAGAAAAGCATTTGAGATCAAGTGCACTTCACCTTCAATCGCATAAATACGCAAAAATCATAGTTCACCGCAGTGGAGTGTTTCAATATGCAAGGAAGATTCATTCACAGTCAATTTGAGAAAAAGGTTAAAAAGTGATGGTTATCTGCCAAGAGTCGATGGTGGGTTTTTAAAAACACAGGCAGCCAACACAATTAGATCTAGAATCAATGGAATCTTTGAGAATCTCAGTTTCACTTTTTCCAAAAATGTCACTCATTGTACAATAGAAATCGATAGCAACAGATTGGGAATTGTGCATTGATGGCATGGCACAACCATAAATGCATGGCCCACAAAAAAAAGGTAACCGGAGCTAAAATGCCTTGATATCTGGTTTAACCAGGGAACACAGCATTTCAAACAGGCTTTCTGCTTCCAGTGTGGTTCAGAGCCACACCGTAAGCAGAACCTACCAGACCTCAACGGTCCTCAAAGTTATCTTGAACTCATCGGCTGTGAAGGCTGCAACAGACCCATCAGCTCCAATCGTCTTGGTTCCCTTGCCATTGGAATTAGTTGATTGATTTGTGAAGGGCCGTGCGCTTCTTGGAGTGCAACATCAAGTACACGCTATACAAACACACGCACGGGCGTCTTCGTTCTGTGAGCTGCACAAAACTTCACTCAAGACGTTCGGCCATGGGGGAAGGGCGGCGGGAGCAGGCCACGTGATGGACGGAAGCTCCTAGCCAAGAACTGGCATGGTAGCGGTGAATGCTTGATTCAATCGCTCAACTTTGGACTCTCAAGCCACCCGAGAGTTCATAAAATCAACGAAACGTAGACCATCATCCTCGACCCCGAGGGATAACCACGACGGTTTAGAGCATATGCCAAGATCTTTTTTTTTTTGTAAAACAGCAGTGCTACGACCACCTGGTGTGCCTGCTCCCTGGAAGTACAGCACTGTCTATTTAATTGAAATTGAGATCAGAATTTAAAAAAATTGCTGTGATGTTTCAAGGGTAGTCAATGACTCAACAATTCTGTGGTATCAAAAGGATGGGAGTTTCAATTTCTGAAACAGATACATTCCATCTGCGATTTATTAACCAGCTGCTGACCTTCAAGTGGGCCTTAGCAGCACAGAAACAGGCCCTTTGGCCCATGCCAACAATGGTGCCCCATTGAAGCTAGTCCCATTTGCCTGTGTCCTCTCACCCTCTATGCATGTAATCTGTCCAAGAGTCTCTTAAATGAAAACAAGGAAGAAAGGATGCATCACAGCACGGTTTGGGAACAGCTCCATCCAAGACCCGCAAGAAATCGCAGAGTGTTGTGGACGCAGCCCAGACCATCACACAAACCAACCTCCCTTCCACTACCTCCTCTGGGGTCTCGCCCCATTTACCCATCACCCTCCGAGTGCAAAGGTATTCCCATTTAATCACAAGGATCCAGCTTGATCTACATTCCATAGCTACCTGACACATGCTTGTTCATATGGTCTCTGGCCAATCAAACATTTCCAGTCATCCATTTTCCAACTCCAAACTAGACAACAACAAAAAAAAATCTCCATCGCCGAAAGGTGAAATCTATTATCTAATCCCTTAAACATTAATTTCTTGACAAAAGAAAATGGCTTTATTGCGTTACACAACACTGCTTTTTGAAAAGTGTATAAATACCGCACAACAAAGAAAATGCTTCCTTGTTGTAGCTATAGGTAACCACGAGCGAAGTAGAAAAAAACCCAATTGGATACTTCCTGATAATTGAAGGCAGCTTCTTCCTGTTAAGTGGCCACTTCCTCCGACAGCCATTTTCTGCCGTGATCCTCATGACAGGATCCTCAACGAGAGCTCAAACCCAGTGAGGAACTAATCGTGTTCACCTAAAATGGATACAAACCTGGGATTCCTAAGTAGCACTGTGCCATTTGGATCTACATTTGAAGTAGACTGTACAGAATTTTTACCATTTTTCTCAAAAGGGATTCAAGTAGAGCATTAACTGTGCATCTCAAATGGAATTCTGCCAGACAAGTTGCATACTACCTCAACAACATGCACCACACTCCAAGCACACAGCAACAGTGATTCCTTCCCTATCCCACCTGCTCTGCAGACTTTCCAGTTTGTGTTGCAATTCAGAATTGCCACACTTAGAAATAGATGACATTCACTACGTTGTAAGGAATCACTCCAAAATATGACCCGAATGCAGGCGGAGGACTTTGTGGATTCACATAAACACATATTCCAGTATCTTCGGTCATTCTGCAAATCAGTGCCTCCTTCAAGTGGTTTAAAATCATGTAGAAAATCCTTAACATGAATAAATATCCAATCAATATGTCAGAGCATTCACCATAAAGATGTCTTTATACAATTTCAGCCATGCAAAGATACTGACCCACACTATTTTGCAGAGGTGGACAGGTAGAGTGTTTAATTAGGCCAATTTTACAGTGCCCATTCCATCACCAGCTATGCATTAAACAACATTCTAAAACATACCCAGAGCAATGCGCGGCAGAGAAATGATGGCAATGCGAGACATGAAGAAATAAACAGAACTGCTGAAGCTTCAGTACTCATGAAGTGCAATTAAAAACACAAGCAAAGTGTTCCATTTATTGGAATGTGGTAAAATGCAATCAAAATGCATTACTTTTTAAAAAATCTTTCTGCACAGATCCAGCTCCGATTTGAGTTTTTCTACATTAAAGCCAACCGCGCTGTTTGACGAGAGTCTTGAGAAAAGGACTACAACACAGTCGAAGGGCACCGCTGCTTGGACCCCCAAGAACCAGAAGGCACCGCCGCCCGTGGAAATGAAGATTTTGTGAACAAATAAAAGTCAGTGTGGCCAAATTCACCTCATCGGGACAGTCAAATCTTTCCAAACACACAATCCTTGGCAAGGCGGCATCACTTCCTTTTCAACTGACTGGCTAACCAATCCAGACCATTCCACAGACCATCACCAGAGGTGGCGCACGTAGCCTGAATTTTCCACTGTCGACTGCGCAAGTTGTGCAGGCCCAGTTTGTCTGTGATTTGAGCCGCATTCATTGCATTCGGAAGATCCTAGGAGGAAGAGGCAACATTTATACCTCAGGATTATATTGCTGCATGTGAAGCTGCAAGATTGTCCCGGGTCGCAAAAAGCACCAAGATCAAAACACCCTTTTCTAGTTATGCCATAATCAAGCAGAGAAGTAGTGGCTAATTGGGGATGAATGAGAAACATCAACGTAAAAACGTTAAGTGAAAGCGGGTGCAGAAAATGTCATCAAGACAAGATTTAAATACAGGGTTTTTAAATTTAGAGGTATAAAATATGAATGCAAGCTGTGCCCAAACACCAATAATCACATGATCGGACATCAGATGTCCTTGAGAAGAAGCAAGAAATGTACTGGTATTATGCAGGGAAGGGGACTTCAGTTGATAGATTAGAACAATTGCTCACTTCTCAGGGCTCCAAATTTAATTGAGATGCATACATTTGAATGTTTAAAAAAAATGGGGGGGGGGGGGGGGGGGGGGGGAATACAAAGTTACTAGCCAGAAGAGAGATTTAAGATAATTGGCAAAAAAGTTAAGTTGCAAGACACATTAACATTAAGAAAGTGGAATTATGATGCAGAATGCACTGCCTGAAAACTTGGTGGGAAATGATTGGAGAATTGTACAAATAACTGGAAGAAAAAGAGCCATTTGACTAATTGGAGAAATATACCAAAGTGTCAACCTCGGCATGATAGGCTGACTAATGGTGCTGTAAAAATCTGAGGCAAGCATTTATTGTTAAAATGAATTCAAGATTAGGAAAATGCATGGTGCATGTACCGTTCTCTACTCCCCAGATAAAACATTCACAGTTGACAATGCAACAATGTATTGTTTCAAGAGCGGCATCATAATTGCAAGAGGAAAATGATATTTGCTGGCTTTAGCAGTTTGCTATGCGCAAAGCAGTTTGCTATGCTTTTTTTTTGCAGATTGAAGGTCTAAGAAATTGAAATATTAAAATACAATAAAATATTTCAGCAGCGACAATTTGCGCCAAGTTACAAATGACATATTTTGCAATGCAGTACTTTGCAAGGCAGCAGATACAGGTAAACCACAAATGAGCCATTAGAAAAGAACCTATAGTGTACCCAGCAAGAGGAAACGTCAGTTGTTGCACCTGGGATGAAGCTTCGGGTAAAGTTGGGAAATTCCCGTGTTTGTTTGCTCTACTAAAGTGCTGTCTTAGAACTCATCTCAGCCATGATACACGATCAGGCAAGATCTGCAATCAACCACTTCAAAGTGTTCGTTTACCTGTTTGTTGGCAAAAACAAGCAAGACAGCTTCACACAAATCACATTCTGCAAGCATTCGCATTAGCTCCTCGCGTGCCTCGTTCATGCGTTCTCCATCATTGCTGTCAACAACAAATATCAAGCCTGGAAGAATAAAAGTGATCACAAAATCTCAGACTGCAGTTAGTTTTTCCATATGACACTACAGCACAAAAAGCCCTTCGGCCCACAATGTCTATGCCAAACATGATGCCATAACCTCCCAAAGTGCAACACCTCACACTTGCTCAGATTAAACTATCGGCCATTGCTCCAGACATTTCTGTCGCCGATCTATACCCGGCTGTATATTTTGATAGCCTTCCTCACAGTCCGTGACCCCAGCAATTTTGGCGTCATCTGCAAACTTACTAACCAAAACGTCTATGTTTATGTCAAAGTCATTTATATATGTCACAAACTTCAGAGGTCCCTGCACAGATCCCTGCCGAACTCCACTGGTCACAGGCCTCCAGCCTGAATATTGTTCTACCACCACAAGCCGATCTTCTATCAGTAAGCCAGTTCTGAATCTATACGACCAAGTCACTGTTAATCCCATGCATCTCATTCTTCTGGATCCGTTTACCATGGGAGACTATCAAATGCCATACCAAGATCCACAGACAAACCCCACCACCCTACTCTCATTGATCACCTCTGGCACAGCCTCAAAAATCTCAATCAAGTTAGTAAGACAAGACCTGCAGCGTACAAAGCCATGCAGACCATCTCTGATTAACCAATTCCAAATGGGAATAAGTCCCATCCTGAAGAATCCTCTCCAATAGCTTTGCTACTGCTAATGTGATGCACATCAGCCTATAATTCCCTGGATTCTCACTACTTCCCTTCTTAAATAAGGGAACAATATTAGCTACTCGACAGTCCTCCAGGACTTTTCCTGAGGTTAAAGACGGAGAGATCTTTGTCAAGGCTCCTGCAATCTCTCTCTTGCCTCTCTCAATACCCTGGGATAGATCCCATCAGGTTCTGGGGCTTTGTCCACCTTTTTGTTCTTCAAGAGCCCCAACACTTCCTCCTCCTTAATCTCAACCTGCCGTTACATATTGGTATTCTCCACACTGATCTCACTGTCCTCCATGTCCTTCTCCTCGGTGAAAACAGACGCACTGTTGACTGACTTACGTCGCACACACGTGTTCAAAGATTTGCAAAGTAATAAACTAGGAATCAAAATGGATAACCTCTCACTTTTCAAAGCAGTCTTACATAGAACAGTACAGCACAGGAATGGGCTCTTCGGCCCACGATGCCTGTGCCAAAAAAAATGGCAGGTTAAACTAATCTCTTTTGGCGACATGATCCAAAATCATCCATTCCCTGTATATCTCAGTCTATCCAAAAGCCTCTTAAGTGTCACTATCATATCTGCCTCCATCATCACTCCAGGCAGTATTCCAGACATCCACCACCCTTGTAAAAAAACCTTGCCCGGCACATCTCTTCAATTTTGCCTGTCTCACTTAAAAGCTATGCCCTCTAGTTTTTGACATTTTCACCTGGGAGAAAGGTTCTGGCATTGAAATCAGAAACCTAAAAAGCTGTTTATTCACAAAATGCTGGAGTAACTCAGCAGGTCAAGCAGCATCTCGGGAGAGAAGGAATGGGTGACGTTTCGGGTCGAGACCCTTCTTCAGAAGGGTCTCGACCCGAAATGTCACCCATTCCTTCTCTCCCGAGATGGTTCTGGCATCATGAAGATGGTTCTTCAGAAGGGTCTCGACCCGAAACGTCACCCATTCCTTCTCTCCCGAGATGGTTCTGGCATCATGAAGATGGTTCTTCAGAAGGGTCTCGACCCGAAACGTCACCCATTCCTTCTCTCCCGAGATGGTTCTGGCATCATGAAGATGGTTCTTCAGAAGGGTCTCGACCCGAAACGTCACCCATTCCTTCTCTCCCGAGATGCTGCCTGACCTGCTGAGTTACTCCAGCATTTTGTGAATAAATCGATTTGTACCAGCATCTGCAGTTATTTTCTTATACCTAAAAATCTGTGTTCACTCAATAACCAAGTGGATAAATGAAAACCAGATTCAACTACACATCAAATGAGGAACCAAAAAATACACATTGCTCTCTCGTTTCTCCCCACCCTCCAAATTCTTGTTCATAAATAGCACAATTGAACATCCATTCCTGGAAGCAGTGCTGAAGTGTAGATAGCAAGAGAAAAAAAGTTGCCCTTTACCTTGTGTGTTCTGAAAGTAATGACGCCAAAGTGGTCGGATTTTATCCTGGCCACCAACATCCCACACTGTGAAGCATATATTTTTATATTCCACAGTTTCAACATTAAAACCTGAAAAAAGAGAATGATTTTTTTAATTGCCCATTTATACAATTCACCTCCCTTCTTGAACCCACAAGTCTATCCAACCAAATGCTAGTTATCACTCTCGAAGACTTCCTTAAAAGCAGAAACATTTAATCAAAATCAGGGTTTGAGATAGGAGCAGGCAAATTACCAGCTTAAACTTTCAACTGCAACATTAAAGCAGAAACCTTCAGAATGTTCGCCATGTACCGAGCAGTTATCTTACTCATTCTGGGGAGAAGGCAGGAGAATTACAGTTACAAGGAAAAGGCAAGAGAATGGCGTTGAGGGGGAAAAAAATAGATCAAAATGATCAAATAGAAGAAGGGTCTCGACCCGAAACGTCACCCATTCCTTCTCTCCCGAGATGCTGCCTGACCTGCTGAGTTACTCCAGCATTTTGTGAATAAACACCTTTGATTTGTACCAGCATCTGCAGTTATTTTCTTATACTAAATAGTGGAACAAACTCGATGGGCTGAATGGTATAATTCTGTTCCAGCGTCTTATGGTCTAATCGGGCTTGTCTTGCTTATTGGGAGGCATTCACAACCTTATTCAGCTGAGCATTAAGCAGCCCTATTCCAATGTCAGGACTTACAAAAGAAGCATTGTGCAAGGAGTAGAAAGTATTCAAAAAGCAAAGTTTGGTGGCAACTTGCTATATCGAACATAACCCATTGAAGGCCTTAGGACAACCAATGCGGTTGTTATTCATGAGGGAGCTGGAGTTTAATCTTTTCACCTGGAAAGATAGGAATAAAAGCACATATTTTACAGATTATAGGAATTTGTGATGTCAGATTCCACCAAAGTAGATAGGGCAACTTAGATCAGTGATACCAGTTACCAGTCTCCAAGATACTGTTGATAACCTCACAGCTTTGAAGACTTTCATTCGTTTCCTCATTCTTTCCAATTAATTGACTTAATTCCACGGTGGCGCAGCGGTAGAGTTGCTGCCTTACAGCGAATGCAGCGCCGGAGACTCAGGTTCGATCCTGACTACGGGCGCCGTCTGTACGGAGTTTGTACGTTCTCCCCGTGACCTGCGTGGGTTTTCTCCGAAATCTTCGGTTTCCTCCCACACTCCAAAGACGTACAGGTGTGTAGGTTAATGGACTGGGTAAATGTAAAAATTGTCCCGAGTGTGTGTAGGATAGTGTTAATGTGCGGGGATCGCTGGGCGGCGCGGACTCGGTGGGCCGAAGGGCCTGTTTCCGCACTGCATCTCTAACTCTAAAAAAATCTCAATCCAAAAAGATATAGTTGAACTACAGCATGTTCCCTTAATATTATTCAACAATCCAAATGTCCCACACAATGATAAAGACCCAATATACCCATCTTACTAATACAAAGAATTTTAAGGTTCTTTAGGTGCAAATATTCTAAGCATCATTTTCTAAGTAGAGGACCAGAATCACCAAATCAAGAACATGTTACTGTAGTAAAATATCATTGATTACCGAGGTGAAACAACTCAATAATTAAGCATCATAGTATTGCTAACTCTTCAATTATAAACAAAAGTCTAATTGAACATACCTATAGTGGGGATTGTGGTAACAATATCTCCAAGCTTGATTTTGTACAGGATGGTGGTTTTTCCCGCAGCATCCAGACCAACCATGAGAATTCGCATCTCTTTCTTCCCCACCAAATTTTTCAAACTTGATAGCAACTGCCCCATGGTCAAACACTTGACATCTGCAAAAAGAAAATGGGTTTAAAAACTTACTACAGATTAATTGATGATTGCAGATCGCAAATTAGAAAGAAACTATCAAACCTGTCATGAGCTTCTTCGTTGTTCTAAAACTGGGTGGCACAAACAGGTGAACACTAAACTATCGGGAAAAAAACTGCAGACCCTGGTTTAAATCGAAGGTAGACACAAAATGCCGAGTAACTCAGCAGGTCAGGCCGCGTCTCTGGAGAGAAGGAATGGGTGGCGTTTCGGGTCGAGATCCTTCTTCAGACAGTAAGTAGTGTGTACACTAAACTATTTTGAATAGGAAGGCATCTAGTTAGTGTCATCCCCATGCCAACTAACAACCAAAATTTCCTATTGCTCCTACTGATGGAATTATGACCAAAAAAATCAAATCAGAGCATAATATGCCCCACTAATATTATTCAAAGACCCCAAACCTCTAATATATTAACTACCACAAGTTTAAAAAGGTCTCCAGCTTTTGTGCAAGAAACCACCTGATTGATAGTGATGGGGTTACTGAAGCTTCTGATAACAAAAACTAAAATCTTTGATATGAACAAATATCAGCAATTCTTCTTTAAGGCAGTGGTAGAGTTGCTGCCTTACAGCGAATGCAGCGCCGGAGACTCAGGTTCGATCCTGACTATGGGCGCCGTCTGTACAGAGTTTGTACGTTCTCCCCGTGACCTGCGTGGGTTTTCTCCGAGATCTTCGGTTTCCTCCCACACTCCAAAGACGTACAGGTGTGTAGGTTAATTGGCTGGGTTAATTAAAAATGTAAAAATTGCCCCTAGCGTGTGTAGGATAGTGTGGGGATCGCTGGGCGGTGCGGACCCGGTGGGCCGAAGGGCCTGTTTCCGCGCTGTATCTCTAAATCTAAAATCTAAAAGTCAAGCATTCAATGAAATCAGGTGAATTTGTAAACTGACACAAACTCAGATTAATATTTTATCAGTTTAAATCTTAAATGTACAGAACAGTTTGCAAAGATAAGAGTATGCTTTTACTATGTGTTAACATTAAATATGCTGTGCTGTTGTATTTGTGTTCAATACTACAAAATTATTAAAAGTCCCTTTAAGCTGGAAAGAATTCAGGACTCAGATAATCAGATGAAGAATTATTTGGTAAATCTCTAAAGCCTTCCTGCACCAAGTAAATGGTTACAATATTATTTGCAGGCACTCCAAAGGCAATAGTCAACCTAAAGGCTGCTACGTGTCGGAAAAAAACTGCAAAAGCTGGTTTAAATCGAAGGTAGACACAAAATGCTGGAGTAACTCAGCGGGTCAGGCAGCATCTCGGGAGAGAAAGAATGGGTGACGTTTCGGGTCGAGACCCTTCTTCAGACTGATGTCAGGGGATGGGGCGGGAGAAAGATAGGATGTAGGAAGAGGTCAGGAAGACGAGTGGGAGAACTGGGAAGGGGGAGGGATAGAGCGGGGAAGCAGGGACTACCTGAAGTTAGAGAAGTCAATGTTCATACCGCTGGGGTGTAAACTACCCTAGCGAAGTATGAGGTGCTGTTCCTCCAATTTGCGCTGGGCCTCACTCTGACACTGGAGGAGGCCCAGGACAGAAAGGTCAGATTGGGAATGGGAGGGGGAGTTGAAGTGCTGAGCCACCGGGAGATCAGGTTGGTTGAGAAGGACTGAGCGGAGGTGTTGAGCGAAACGATCGCCGAGCCTGCGCTTGGTCTCGCCGATGTAGAGAAGTTGACACCTGGGAACAGCGGATCCAGTAGATGAGGCTGGAGACATCTAAAGGGTGTTATATGGAAAAGATAGTCCTCAAAAGAGTTCGAGGAAGACAAGTAATCTTGAATTCTGAGGTCAATTTTTTTGCTGTCTCTCGATCAATGAACACCCATTATTAGTTCCTAAGGAAGCATTTGCAGGACATTTACTTATCCAGTTACCGGCTCAGATCTTTCACCTGGCTCCGTACAGCAGAGATAATTACAGGTTACATATTATCTGGGATATGTAATGGTGCACATTTCACAATAACACATACCAGGAACAATCAAAATATGTTTGCCAAACACCCACATCAAGCAATGCAGCAAATGACCTCATTTTATATTGCATCAAACAAATAAGGTCTGTATCTGGGTAGTAACGGCCAGCAAACCAAGCATTGATTGAAGTACAAAGGAGACCAATTGTTTTCCTTTCGAGAGTAGAGAGCATCATTTCATAGCAAATCTAAAGACTCCAAACATGGGGACTGTTTCAAGATATAAACAACATTTAAAGATCAGCACTAGTTTCGGAATTCAGCAAAGACTAAAGAGAACTGAAGTCCAAATTTAATTGTACTGCATAATACAATTTTGCGTGAACACGTTCTGTACCACTGCGAGCAAACTGGAGGCTGCCTCACCTGAAGAGTAGCCATTCTGAAACTAAACTCTGTGAAACTACTACCTGTAGGAAAGAACTACAGATGCTGGTTTAAATCGAAGGTAGACATAAAAAGCTAGAGTAACTCAGCAGGACAGGCAGCATCTCTGGGGAGAAGGAATCGGTGATGCTTTGGGTCGAGACGCTTCTTCAGAGATCTATGAAAAGCTAGACATTATAATAGTCAAGGGGCGGTCAATTTATCAATATGGACACCTTGCAGTCTAAAAACTAAGTCTGAAGAAGTGTCTCGACCCGAAACGTCACCCATTCCTTCTCTCCTGAGATGCTGCCTGACCTGCTGAGTTACTCCAGCATTTTCTGAATAAATACCTTCGATTTGTACCAGCATCTACAGTTATTGTCTTATATTAGATCTACTGCATGCTTGTTCTTGAAATGAACAATACCAAGACATTAGGACAAGCTGTGTTCCACCCAGTTTGCAGTTTGGTCTTGCTCCTAGCCCGATGCCCAAGAACACACCAAACTTTTCCAGCCTGTTGACTTAATCCAGCTCCAGGACTTTTCACCACTTTCATCCACTTTCAGCAACTCGACCCCGAAGTCCCATCTGCAAATTACCCTGCCTTTTTGACAGCTTTTTCTTTCAAAGGAAATTTTGAAATGCATGTAAATGCCTCCAACAATCAGACATTTAAACAGTTGGAATGGATTCAATTTTTAACAACGTGAAACGGTTTATAAAAATAAAGACAAACCACTCTTTTGTTAAATCTTTTGTCTGAAGAAGGGTCTCGACCCGAAACGTCACCCATTCCTTCTCTCCTGAGATGCTGCCTGACCTGCTGAGTTACCTCAGCATTTTGTGAAATAAATACCTTCCTTTTGTTAAATCAAGTGGGTTGCTTTGCATAGATTGAAGAGTCAGATAGGAACTGTATGTAGTCCTTCAGCTCACCACTACCGACCGACCTGGACCCCTGGATCCCAAGAGGCCCTCACTGTGTTTTTAGCTTGTATGCTGCATGAAACAGGCCAGAACTTGGCAGCAAGCACCAAGGCTTGGTTGGCAGAGAGAGCGGCCCTTTCAGTCAGAACCCTCCCATATGGTCAGAATATCACTCCCCTCATGTTGCCCTCAGAACGACAGCAATGGGAAGGAGATGGTTCCCCACCTCTTTGCAGTCTGTGATTTTGCTTACAGGATCTGGAGAAGGAGCCAAACACTTCCTCAGACTGAGACACCCCAGCAGACTGGTTGAGAAGCTGCTGGAACTGGGGCTTAGCACCCCTCTGTGTGCCTGGGTCCTGGACTTTCTCACTGCCAGGCCCCAAGTGGCCAGGATGGGGGAACACACATCTAGCTCCCTCACCCTGAACATAGGATCCCCCCAGGGCTGCGTCCTTAGCCCCCTACTGTACTCCCTGTACACACATGACTGTGTGGCCAGGTTCAGCTCAAACTCCATCATCAAGTTTGCTGATGACACTGTGGTGGTGGGCCGGATCTCCAACAACGATGAGAAGGCCTACCGGGAGGAGGTGGCTGATCTGGCACTCTGGTGTCAGGACAATAGCCTCCTCTTGAATGTCACTAAAACGAAGGAGCTGATTGTGGACTTCAGAAGGGCTAAACATCCAAGGATGTACACGCCACTGGAGATAAATGGGTCTACTGTGGATAGGGTGAGCAGTTTTAAATACTTGGGATTCCGCATCGCAGAGGATCTGACGTGGGCAATGCACATTGCCACACTGGTGGGTAAGGCAAAGCAGCGCCTTTACCACCTTAGACAGCTGTAGAGAGCATCCTGTCCGGCCACATTACAGTCTGGTTTGGGAACAGCTCTGCCCAGGACCGGATGGCCCTGCAGAGAGTAGTGCGTTCGGCAGAACGCACCATGGGATCTACACTCGTCCCCCTGCAGGACCTATACATCAGGAGGTGCAGATCCAGAGCAAACAAGATCATGAGGGACCCCTGCCACCCCAGTAACGGACTGTTCCAGATGCTACGATCAGGCAAACGCCTCCGCTGTCACACTGTGAAAACGGAGAGGATGAGACGGAGTTTCTTCCCACAGGCCATCAGGACTGTCAACTTTTATAACCCCAGAGACTAAATTTTTGTCTACACTATAGTAACTTATTAACTTTATTTATATGCTGTAACTGTAATTCATTTTTGTGCACAATCCGCAGGCATTGCCACTTTCATTTCACTGCACATCGTGTATGTGTATGTGACAAATAAATTTGACTAGACTTGACATGCTCAGAAGAGTGCAATTTACTACTGTATCCTCCTTTCACAATCTAATGACAATGCCAATCAAATTAAACAACTGACTCACCAGCCCTGCTCCCTTGGTTAACCATTATTTGATCAAGCTAGATCCAGTTGTCTAGTTCTTCCCACTTTGGCAACTTCTGAACGCTGAAGTATCGGTTCCTACGACAAAGTTAATTTTTGTACAGCAAAACTAACATAACCAAAGCTACCAGTGGCTCTTTGTCATGTTAAGCAGCATACAACTGAAGCTATGGAATTCATTGCCACGGATGTCGGTGGAGGCCAAGTCAGTGGATATTTTTTAAGGTGGAGATATACGGATTGTTGATTAGTAAGGGTGTTAGGGATTATGAGGCCAAGGCAGGCGAATGGGATTGAGAGGAAAAGATAGACCAGCCATGATTGAATGGCAGTGTAGATTTGATGGGCCGAATGGCCTTATTCTGCTCCTGGAACCTATGAAGGTATACAGCCACTTCAGCAAACTATTGATGCCTTTCAAAGCCAACTTACCCATATCAAGTCTTGCAAACTGGACTAATCAAAATAGCACCAAGTAGACAGAAACCAAGGGCACTTTCTTTCTAACTATCAGAGTCCCAGAGGTTCTATTCCAATACTGAAGAGTCCTCAGGGAGGGCCACATTATTAAATTAGATTTTTGCCATTCCTTGAACGCTTGATACAGCATTGGCCTGCTGCCCTTCAAGAGGATGGATGGAGATATATAAACGCAGAATGAGTACGGCATATTAAAAATAGAAAACATGATGACAATCTACGAAAAGCTAGACATTATAATAGTCAAGGGACAGTCACTTTATCAATACGGACACCTTGCAGTCTAAAAACCAAGTCCGAAGAAGGGTCTGGACCGGAAACCCCACTCATTCCTTCTCTCCAGAGATGCTGCCTGTCCAGCTGAATTACTCCAGCATTTTGTGACTATCTTCAGTGTAAACCAGCATCTGCAGTTCCTTCCCACACAAATGTGTTTTACTTGTAGTTTCACAATTATGGGTAAGGAACAACTGCAGTTCAGATGTGAATAAGCCATTTTTGTAACCCCCCACCCACCCCCCCCCCCCCCTCCCACTGTAGAAATTACTAGCAAAGATTTACTGCAGGACAACCAGCAAAGCAAAAAAGCGAAGAATTTAAATATCATAACCCAAGGCCACCGGAAATGTCAACCCTGCTCACGCACAGAGCAATTAACCTGCTGTGCATTTCTGAAGTGTTACAGTTTCAATTTTGTTTCTGCCTGCATCGTGCACTGACAGTTCTCAAACCTGTTCTCTAACCAACCCACGTTTTCACAAGAACTGCAGCGCAACAATGTAGGCAGTTTACTGATTTAATGGCGAGCAGCATTAACTTGCAGGAATCTTTAAAGGGAGGAGAAACGTGGGTTGTGACGCTGTCAAAATGGTCTCCAAAAAGAGAAGTTAGGAATCTAGAAGTGTGTGCATCTGGCAGCGAGGAAAATAATTATCATTCCGAATTTGCACTACTCTCAGAAAAACAAAACACTTGAAATTTTTACAAATGTATCCCAGATACACTCAATATCGATAAATAATGCATTTTCTCAACATGCATTTCCTCTACCGCCAGAGATTGGAAGCCACGTTGGTCTGTTTATCCCAATTGCAGCTCCACTTAGTCAAAATGTATCACACTTCAGAAAAAGAGACCAAGAATGCAATAGAGAAAGATTTCACCCCATTATAAAATCAAAATTAGTGCCACACTAATTTTGAAAAAATGACATGCCCATTTCCTGTCTATTAATTGCTGTAACTGCTCCTTTTTGGGCATTTATAGTAAATTCTAACAAGCAGGTCCATTTAATATCAGGGGCTCGTCAGAACGTATTTTTTTCTTATGCTTACTTCTTGAATACCTAAAATCCATGTTGTTATCATTCCAACCCCCACCACCCCCCCCCCACCTAACCCACCCCCACCCACCAGCCCCCCCTCCACCCTCCACCCACAACACATGCTCACACTGCAGGTGCCAGTGCCCTAAATGCTCACCACAATGACAATGCTGAATGATTTAAAAGTGCATTCTTTCTTTGCATAAAAAGTTCTGTTTAATAGTACAAAGCAGAGTCTGTTGGACATGTAGTCCCCACTTCACTAGGATAAAGACACTGCAGGCTTTATAAGAGATAACTGTCTCCTGTTTCTGCACATCCAGTCAAAATGCCAAAACTTCAAATGAATGAAATAATTAACTTAAATAAAGGAATAGCTATCAAAAATAAATGGTCAGAGAGAACAGTGGTCTGCAAAAGAAGAAGAGCAAAGATAGTCATGAGGTAGATGGGCAAGAGCACGGTGGAATGTGTCCATCAAGATGTGACTTAACCAGAAGCAAATTTATGTGAGCAAACATAGGGATAATGGTGTATAAGGCTTCAGAACGTCACTCTGCAGAGGGTCAAATGAAGAATATCAAATAAGGGGGTGCACTGGAATAAAGGCACTAAAACATGGATGATGTACAAAATGAAAAGCAATGACATAGCTTCAGTAAGATAACTTATTTACAGCTTTGAAATGTGGTTAGTTTGTGTTGATTTAATTGGTTAACCTCAACTCAAGCTACAGTATAAGGTTTGACCTGCCAGGCACCAATAATTCTTTATTAAAATGAGGGAGATCTCAAGTGATTGTTCCCTCCATCCTCCTGGTCACTATTAATCTCCAAAACATAGAAAATAGGTGCAGGAGTAGGCCATTCGGCCCTTCGAGCCTGCACCGACCGCCATTCAATATGATCATGGCTGATCATCCAGCTCAGTAACCTGTACCTGCCTTCTCTCCATACCCCCTGATCCCTTTAGCCACAAGGGCCACATCTAACTCCCTCTTAAATATAGCCAATGAACTGGCCTCAACTACCTTCTGTGGCAGAGAATTCCACAGACTCACCACTCTCTGTGTGAAGAAATGTTTTCTCATCTCAGTCCTAAAAGACTTCCCCTTATCCTTAAGCTGTGACCCCGGTTCTGGACTTCCCCAACATCGTGAACTAGCCTCCCCAACCCCTTAAGAATTTTATATGTTTCAATAAGATCCCCCCTCGGTCTTCTAAATTCCAGCGAGTAAACAAAATACATTACAAGTTAGAGGCATGGTGCACATCTTTTTATTCTTTTTTTATTGCCAACCTCACCCACAATATTCAGACCCAATCTGAAAATGGATTGTTGAACTTCTTAGATTTTGAAATTATCACATAACAGGAAAAAAAGTTGTTTCTTTGGTGAGGTATGACACTGATAAAACAGGCACAAGTAGCTAGAGTGTATCTTCAACTATCAGTCGGTGTGAGCAATTAAAAAAACTGTCATATAAACAAGCTAGTAAGTCTAAGCACCACAAAGAGCCCCCCTTTAATGTAATTTTAGGAACAATTCTCTTGCTTTATTCATTTATTGTGAAGAGAGCCTGCAAACAAAGCTGCAAAAAGTTCAATTCCATTCAAAATTCCTCAACAAATGAAGTATTTCTCATCTGCGCACAGCAAGTCCCAGATAACATTCAGGCACAGCCTGATAAGGGACATGCAACATTCATGCCATATAATGATCATCTTCAACAAGAGAATCTAACCACTCAATAGCAATTCCATTCAATAGCAACTGCAAGTACTCCACCCAGTACATCCCAAGGGATAGTACTGACCAAAAAAACCCCAATTAAAGTAGCCCACACATACACTGTGGCGACAATGGCAGATCAGAGATAACAAGAGCTCATCCACCTAACCTTGGCATTGCCCAGAAAAAAGACTGGACTTCCCACAGATACTGTAGCTACAAGAATAGATCAGAGTCCTTTTACTTATCTCTCGACATACTGGTTCTGGTTGATTACTGCGCAAATACCTCATAAGTGGTTATTTCGCGCAGGTCGGAGTGAGTAGAGTAGTGATTACATTTTGAAGTGGGCCTTTTCGACTAGGTTGAGGAGATCTCGTTGCTCAATCCCCTTTTTAAATGACTGAACATCGGGAGCAGCTTGTGTGTTGGGTGGTAACATATTCCATTCCCTTAAAGTCCTTGGGTAAAGGGAATATTGGTAGCAAAGTTTATTGAATTTTAGCGAGTTGGTGAAGGTAGGGACCGGTATTTTGTCTTGTTTCATGGCGGTTGGTGCTCTGGGATGACGGAAGATTTGACGGCGTGATTTTGTGACTCTCCTTGTAAATTGCAATAAGTCTTAGCCTGATTCTGCAGAGCTCTGGGATATCCCATCCGAGAGAAGTCAGCATATTATTCACGCTTGATTTGCGCTCGTAGTCATTACATGCAAAGCGAGCTGCTTGGCATTGTACTTTCTCCAGGGTGATCTTGTTATTGTTGGTGTTGAAAGGATCCCATACGGCTCCACTATACTCCAATTTGGGCCTGACCAAGGACTTGTATGCGTTCTCTTTGACGGATGTACTACATGCGTGAAAATTTATTTTAAGAAGACAGAGAGTTCTATTTGCTTTGTTAGACACTTGATTAATATGCGTTGCCCAACTTAAATCTTAGCTTAATTCAACTCCTCGACCCGAAACGTCACCCCATTCCTTCTCTCTTGAGATGCTGCCTGACCTGCTGTTACTCCAGCATTTTGTGAATAAATACCTTCGATTTGTACCAGCATCTGCAGCTATTTTCTTACCCTAGGTGGGTGATGGTCGACAGCAAGCAATGTATGGCTACCCATGTTGTATTCCAATAAAAGTGGTTTAGTCTTGTGTGAGACATGCGTGGTATTACATTTGGTTACCAAAGTCTTTCCACCATGCACAAGACAAAAGTACACTTGCCTGAAGAGTGCAGCTCCAATGACACTCATGTAGTTAACACCACCCCGGACAAGAATCCAAACCGGCACCCATTCGCAAAGGGAAACATAAATCTACCACGATGACTGGAATATCTACAAGGCCATCAATTACACAGGTAACTCCAACTGCATCTCCCAAATCTACAACCATTGAGGATGACAGGGGTTTCAGTTGCATGGGCACACACCTTTTATGTGTTCCCTCTCCAAAGCGCACATCAGCCCGAGAGAGAAATACATCAGTACTCCTTCAAAATCATCGGGCACAGTCCCTGACACTCCCAATAGCACAGTTAGAAACATAGAAACTAGGTGCAGGAGTAGGCCATTCGGCCCTTCGAGCCTGCACCGCCATTCAATATGATCATGGCTGATCATCCAACTCAGTATCCCGTACCTGCCTTCTCTCCATACCCCCTGATCCCTTTAGCCACAAGGGCCACATCCAACTCCCTCTTAAATATAGCCAATGAACTGGCCTCAACTACCTTCTGTGGCAGAGAATTCCACAGATTCACCACACTCTGTGTGAAAAAAACCGTTCTCATCTCGGTCCTAAAAGACTTCCCCCTTATCCTCAAACTGTGACCCCTTGTTCTGGACTTCCCCAACATCGGGAACAATCTTCCTGCATCTAGCCTGTCCAACCCCTTAAGAATTTGGTAAGTTTCTATAAGATCCCCCCTCAATCTTCTAAATTCCAGCGAGTACAAGCCGACTTGGAGTACTTCGACCAGGACTGCAACTATTCACTCAGTCAAGCAAGGGTCTAGCCGCGGCGTGGACGACCCCACACACCCCATAAATCTCACTTTGCTAAAGAAAGGCAACAAGAAAAAAGAAGAATCCTTTTCTTCAACAACACTAATTGTTGAGCATTACTGGGAGTTCAATTCAAACCTCAAAATTGAGATAGGGAAAAAATACATCACACAGCACACGGAAAAGTAGTAAAATGATGACTAAACAAACCCCAACAATACAAGGTTTGCTCCGTGGATCCCAAGCTGTAGGCTGCCAGCTTGCACTTGTCACGAATCACTTGTACACCCCACCCTGTGCCATCCACCCAGTGCAGCCGGATGCCCCGGGACTAGTTGCCCCGGGACTAGTTGCCCCGGGACTAGTTGCCCCGGGACTAGTTGCCCCGGGACTAGTTGCCCCGGGACTAGTTGCCCCGGGACTAGTTGCCCCGGGACTAGTTGCCCCGGGACTAGTTGCCCCGGGACTAGTTGCCCCGGGACTAGTTGCCACAAGAGTGCGGCAGCTCGTGGCTGAGTGAAGCCGCCTCACGCCCGCTGCTTCGTCCGGCCGAGCGCGGGGGGCTCCGGTCGGCGGCTCATGGGGGGCGGCGGAGGTGCCGCCCTTCGCCCCCCAAAAGAAAGGGCGACGACGGCGCGGAAACCGTGAGTTTACCTGCTTCGCCTCGACGCCACGATCATTTGCCAGCAACTCCGCCAAGGAAGCGCTGCCGGACGCACGTCACACGCCCCCACGTTCGCACTGCCGTGCGTCGGTCACGCCCGACGTCTGACGCAACCACTCGCGGCAGATACTCTCAAGTGTTGCTCATGTCTCAGCAGCAACTTCCTTCTGCTGTAAAGTTCATAAGTGATAGGAGCAGAATTAGACCATTCGGCCCATCAAGTCTACTCTGCCATTCAATCATGGCTGATCTATATCTCCCTCCTAACCCCCTTCTCCCCATAACCCTTGACACCCGCACTAATCAAGAATCTGTCAATCTCCGCCTTAAATATATCCACTGACTTGGCCTCCACAGCCGTCTGTGGCAATGAATTCCACAGATTCACCGCCCTCTGGCTAAAGAAATTCCTCCTCATCTCCTTCCTACAGGAACGTCCTTTAATTCTGAGGCTACGACCTCTAGTCCTGGACTCTCCCACTGATGAAAACATCCTCTCCACATCCACTCTATCCAAGCCTTTCACTACTCAACAGATCAGACAGCATCTCTGGAGACCATGGACAGATTCTATCCATGTTTTCCACTGATGCGTCCTGACTGCCTGAGTTACTCCAGCACTTTGTGTCCTTTTATGTATTAACCCACATCTTCGCTTAGTTTTGTACGTGTAGGAAGGAACTGCAGATGCTGGTTTAAACTGAAGATAGATACAAAAAGCTGGAGTAACTCAGTGGGTCAGACAGCATCTCTGGAGAAAAGGAATAGGTAACATTTCAGGTCGAGACCCCTTTTTTTTAGTTTAGTTTAGTTTATTGTCACGTGTACCGAGGTACAGTGAAAAGCAGTGAAAAGACAGAGTTAGATAGAGCTCTTAATGATAGCGGAGTCAGGGGGTATTGGGGGAGGGCAGGAACGGGGTACTGATTGTGAATGGTCAGCCACGATCACATTGAATGGCAGTGCTGGCTCGAAGGGCTGAATGGCCTACTCCTGCACCTATTGTCTATTGTCATTGTGTGCTAACCAGTCAGTGGAAGGACAATACATGATTACAATCAAGACATTCACAGTGTACAAATACATGATAAGGGAATAACATTTAGTGCAAGATAAAGTCTGAACAAAAATAGTCTGAGGGTCTCCAATGAGGTATATAATAGATCAGGACTGCTCTCTAGTTGTGGTAGGATGGTTCAATTGCCTGATAACAGCTGGGAAGAAACTGCAATCCTTGGTTTCTATATTCCTATTGCTTTGCCACTCTATGAGTGAACACAACGAGGTGCTGTCTAATTAGTCTTCGGCCCGATGTCATTGAAAGTTAGCATGCAGGTGAACAGGCAATTACAAAGGCAAAGATCACGTTTTGGGTCGAGACCCTTCTACAGAAAGTCTGAAGAAGGATTACAACCTGAAACGTCACCTTTTCCTTTTCTCCGGAGATGCTGCCTGACCCGCTGAGTTACTTCAGCCTTTTGTGCCTATCTTTTGTGTCCAGCATCTGCAATTCCCTCCTACACAAGGCAAAGATCACGTTGGCCTTCACTGGAAGAGAATTTGAATGCAAGAGTAAAGGTTATCACTACAATTATACAGGATCTGTTTTTATTTTTTACAAAAGTAAGTGTATTTACAGGTACAAAATGACAGTGAAAACACTACTCTAAGGAGACATCTATCTAAAAAAGGAATATTTTTTAGATTTTTTTTTAGATTTTAGATTTAGAGATACAGCGCGGAAACAGGCCCTTCGGCCCAGCGAGTCCGCGCCGCCCAGCGATCCCCGCACACTAACACTATCCTACACACACTAGGGACAATTTTTACATTTACCCGGTCAATTAACATACATACCTGTACGTCTTTGGAGTGTGGGAGGAAACCGAAGATCTCGGAGAAAACCCACGCAGGTCACGGGGAGAACGTACAAACTCCGTACAAACGGCGCCCGTAGTCGGGATCGAACCCGAGTCTTCGGCGCTGCATTCGCTGTAAGGCGGCAACTCTACCGCTGCACCACCGTACATCTAATTATCAAACCAAAACGTTGTTTACTCTCATCCAAGAAGCACTCGAGCCCTTGCAGCGCCCAGCGGTCCCGGAAAGGGGCTGAGGTGCCTGTGGGCACAGTCTGCTCTCTCTCCAGGGACACGCGGGCACGAATGCAAGCCCGAAAGAAGGGCAGGCAGTCAGCCTGGGTGGAGCCCCCTGCTGCCATGACCCAAGAATGACCAGCATGGCCAGTTCCAGCTGGAAATGGACCGAGATTCCCCAACCTACCCACCCACCCACCCAGCAACCTTTAGGCTGCCTAAAGATCAGGAGAGTGGTGCTAAAGTGTAACCAGAATTTGAGGAGCAGCCCCTTCAAATGTTCAAAGAGGGGCTGCAACCTCACACATCCCACGTAATTGATTCCATGCCTGCAGAAGTGTGCACAATTCGGGTCTCTTTATCTAATGAAAGATATACTTACAACAGAAGGAGTGAAACAACAAAATATCAGCAGGCTGGTTGCTGTGATGGCATAACTTGGACAAGGAGAGATTGAGCAAACTACAGCTCTGGAGGTTAGAAGAATGAGAAGTAAACTCATTTAAACTACATTATTCTCTGCACATGTTAAAATAAACTCCCAAATTGTTTATGAGCTGCTTGGCATTTTCTTCAGTGTGTAAGGTTCACATAGCTCCACCAGATGTCAGTCCTACAGTTTCGTTTAGTTTAGAAATACAGAATGGAAACAGGCCCTTCGACCCATCGATTCCTTCTGTGGGGAAGGGCTGCAGATTAAGGTCCTTCTGCCACTAGGCATGAAGGGCAAAGTTTGTATCATCCCAGAAGGTCACATCCCACGTGGCAAAGATGGTACACAGAATATGCTAACATTGCAAATGTACAGAACCGATGACATTGTGAATGTAGAGACTGAACAACTCTATGTAGAGAGCCGTGCACTTTTAGAAATATATTTTGAATATATTTTCTTCTTATGAACAAAGCTTATTTTTTAATTTTTAAAGTTTGAATTAGCCTATATATCTTAACAGACATGACATTGCAATGACGTAATGCAGATCGTCATATTGATATAGATATATCAGTCCAATTCTTAGCCATGTAAGAAAATAACTGCAGATGCTGGTGCAAATCGATTTATTCACAAAATGCTGGAGTAACTCAGCAGGTCAGGCAGCATCTCGGGAGAGAAGGAATGGGTGACGTTTTGGGTCGAGACCCTTCTTCAGACTAATGTCAGGGGGGCGGGACAAAGGAAGGATATAGGTGGAGACAGGAAGATAGAGGGAGATCTGGGAAGGAGGAGGGGAAGAGAAGGACGGAGGAACTATCTAAAGTTGGAGAAGTCGATGTTCATTTAGAACGGAGATGAGGAAGAACTTTTTCAGTCAGAGAGTGGTGAAGGTGTGGAATTCTCTGCCTCAGAAGGCAGTGGAGGCCAGTTCGTTGGATGCTTTCAAGAGAGAGCTGGATAGAGCTCTTAAGGATAGCGGAGTGAGGGGGTATGGGGAGAAGGCAGGAACGGGGTACTGATTGAGAGTGATCAGCCATGATCGCATTGAATGGTGGTGCTGGCTCGAAGGGCTGAATGGCCTACTCCTGCACCTATTGTCTATTGTCTATTGTCTATTGTCATACCACTGGGCTGCAAGCTGCCCAGGTGAAATATGAGGTGCTGTTCCTCCAATTTCCGGTGGGCCTCACTATGGCACTGGAGGAGGCCCATGACAGAAAGGTCAGACTGGGAATGGGAGGGGGAGTTGAAGTGCTCGGCCACCAGGAGATCAGTTTGGTTAATGCGGACTGAGCGCAGGTGTTCAGCGAAGCGATCGCCGAGCCTGCGCTTGGTTTCTCATCTTCCATTTCCTGAAGGGGCACCTGCTTAATATTTGGCTTCACTTCAGTCCCATGCTCCTGGGTTTTGGACATGCCATGCAGAAAGGGACAGGTGGGCAGATCAGTTCACTTCAGTTTTGTTTATTGTCATGTGTATCGAGGTACAGTGAAAAGCTTTTGTTGCGTGCTAACCAGTCAGCAGAAAGACAATACATGATTACAATCAATGGTCATAGATCAAGGCACTTCCTCATGGAGCTCCCTTGGGCGGCCAAGATGAACAGGGAAGAAGGGTCTCGACCTGAAACGTCACCCATTCCTTCTCTCCAGAGATGCTGCCTGTCCTGCTGAGTTACTCCAGCTTTTTGTGTCTATCTTCAGTGAGACTTGACTGGTGGATATTGGGAGTTTGGGGAAAACGGGCAGTAGTATGCAAAATGCCCATTCAGACTGATGACCCGCACATCTCTGTAGAAATGTATGTATCCTAATATCCTGTTAGAGTGAGAATAGAGTAGCCATTGGCAGGCTCAGCCTTACACAACTGGTGGGTACCATAGAGATCAGAGGAATTCAGCATGTCGCCAATAACTCTTACAAACCTCTACAGATGCACTATGGAAAACATACTGTCAGGTTGCATCACAGCTTGGTTTGGGACAGCTCTGCCCAAGACCGAAAGAAATTGCAGAGAGTTGTGGCCAGACTAACCACCATTGACTGCATCTACACTTCACGGTGCCTCAGACAAGCAGCCAACATAATCAAAGACATGTCCAACCCCTGTAATTCCTTCTTCTCTCTGCTCTCGTCCAGCAGAAGATCCAGAAGCTCGAATGCGTGCACCATTAGACAGGGGCAGCTTCTTCCACTTCATTGTCAGACTCCTGAATGCTCCTTTTGTTATCATTATCAGACTCCTGAATGCTCCTGTTCGCAGTACCCCAGCGTACAAAAGGAGCGTTCTGGAGCCTGATAATGTTGTGGAAGAAGCTGCCCTTTGTCTAAGGAACCAATGTGCTTCAATGCGCTACAATGCTGAGAACTATATTCCTCACTCTGTAGTGTGTATCCTATATTCTGCACCCTTCACTCTAGCTATTGTATATGAGTTTGAACTGATTGTATCCAGATGTCAACTTATTTACATCGGCGAAACCAAACGCAGGCTCGGCGATCGCTTCGCTCAACACCTGCGCTCGGTCCGTGTTGGCCAATCTGATCTCCCGGTGGCCGAGCACTTCAACTCCCCCTCCCATTCCCAGTCTGACCTTTCTGTCATGGGCCTCCTCCAGTGCCATAGTGAGGCCCACCGGAAATTGGAGGAACAGCACCCCATATTTCGCCTGGGCAGCTTGCAGCCCAGTGGTATGAACATCGACTTCTCCAACTTTAGATAGTTCCTCTGTCCCTCTCTTCCCCTCCTCCTTCCCAGATCTCCCTCTATCTTCCTGTCTCCACCTATATCCTTCCTTTGTCCCGTCCCCCCTGACATCAGTCTGAAGAAGGGTCTCGACCCGAAACGTCACCCATTCCTTCTCTCCTGAGATGCTGCCTGACCTGCTGAGTTACTCCAGCATTTTGTGAATAAATACCTTCGATTTGTACCAGCATCTGCAGTTATTTTCTTATAGTATCTATGAAGGGAATAACTGATCTGTTCGGATTACATGCAAAACAAACCTTTTCACTGTACCTCGGTACATATGGCAACAATAAACCTTAAACGGGACAAAATTTAGGTTATTAATGTACAGTAATTCAACTACTTCACCACAGATTTACTATTTTTATCCAGTTATAAATACCCATATAGGCATAATACATATACATATATATATTATAGACAATAGACAATAGGTGCAGGAGGAGGCCATTCGGCCCTTCGAGCCAGCACCGCCATTCAATGTGATCATGGCTGATCATTCTCAATCAGTACCCCGTTCCTGCCTTCTCCCCATACCCCCTGACTCCGCTATCCTTAAGAGCTCTATCCAGCTCTCTCTTGAATGCATTCAGAGAATTGGCCTCCACTGCCTTCTGAGGCAGAGAATTCCACAGATTCACAACTCTCTGACTGAAAAAGTTTTTCCTCATCTCAGTTCTAAATGGCCTACCCCTTATTCTTAAACTGTGTCCCCTTGTTCTGGACTCCCCCAACATTGGGAACATGTTTCCTGCCTCTAACGTGTCCAACCCCTTAATAATCTTATACGTTTCGTTAAGATCTCCTCTCATTATACAAGCCTAGTCGCTCCAGTCTTTCAACATATGACAGTCCCGCCATTCCAGGAATTAACCTAGTAAACCTACGCTGCACGCCCTCAATAGCAAGAATATCCTTCCTCAAATTTGGAGACCAAAACTGCACACAGCACTCCAGGTGCGGTCTCACTAGGGCCATGTACAACTGCAGAAGGACCTCTGCCTGTCACTTATACTTCCACAAGCACATCTTTAGCACACTAAGGTTAATTGAGACATTAACAACACAGAGATTGACACACATACAGTGCTATCTTGCGTGCAAGTTCTTCTGTAGTTTAATACTTGAACACATTATTTCATCAACACGCATCAATGATGCACAGAGAGCTTATCTGCACGTGCCAACAGATAACGATTGGGAACAAAGCTGTGTTGTGTGACCACATTGACGTGAACTATAATAATTTTAGCGTCAACAGGATTTCTGAAGTATCAACTGGGTCTAGTTTTTAAAATGGACATTCATTGCAATCGTTAACTTTAGAGCCTTTGAATATATTTTCCACCTCAAGCCCAGCCACAAATCTGCCCTGGGGCCTGCATCAAATCGCTCCCATCCTGTTTGGGCTTGCAGAAATATTGGCAATCGTCAATCAAACTGGTCACAAAATAACCTTTTTGTAAAATCACTGACTTCAATGAAATGTTACAATTGTAACTTGGAGCAGAAAACTAAAGGCCGACTGCAAATTGAAACCAGAGAGCACATCTTATCCCAGTTTGGCAGAACACAAGTTATTTTTGCTCGGAACAGTTTATACTGAAAGATGATTTAGGCAAAAAAAGAGAGGATTACCCTGGAATGGCAGGTGTATGAATATCTCATCAGTATCACAGTACAATAGAGCTGTTCACGGTAGTAAAGCCGAAAATATCTACAACACCCTGCTTTTGCACACTGCCTTTAGTGTAGTGAAACAACTCAGATACTTCACATGCATATTCTCAACTTAAATTTGATATCAGCACGAGTAATCAAAAGTTTGATTGAAGTGGCAAGTTGTAAGGATCCTCAAAGTGGAAAGAGCAGGAGAGAAAGAAACAAAATAAAATGGTTCAGGGAGGAAAATCCAGAGCTCAGATACCACGTATTCTTGGTCAACTGAGCCAAGGAATGGCAGATGGAGTTTAATTCACATACATGGTTGATGGTGCATTTTAGTACAAAAAAACAGGGCAGGACTTGCACAGTAATTAAGAGAGTCCTGGAGAGTGTTGTGGAACAGACGCACTTAGGGGTGCAGATACATAGTTCCTTGAAAGTGGTGACACAGGTAGGCAGGGTGGTGGAGAATTCTTTTTTTTAGATTTAGAGATACAGCGCAGAAACAAGCCCTTCGGCCCACTGGGTCTGCTCCGCCCAGCGATCCCCGCACACTAACACTATCCTACACCCACCAGGGACAATTTTTACATTTGCCCAGCCAATTAACCCACATACCTGTACATCTTTGGAGTGTGGGAGGAAACCGAAGATCTCGGCGAAAGCCCACGCAGGTCACGGGGAGAACGTACAAACTCCGTACAGACGGCGCCCGTAGTCAGGATCGAACCCGAGTCGCCGACGCTGCGTTCGCTGTAAGGCAGCAACTCTACCTCTGCGCCACCGTGCCGCCCACTTCAATTCTTTTGGCATTGAATGCATGCTTGCCTTCATCAGTCAGAGGTTGGGATGTCATGTTACAAGATGTTGGTAAGGCCAACATTTTGGAGTTCTGTGCACAGTTCTGGTCATCCTGCTCATTAAATTGGAAAGGGTGCAAAAAAGACCCTTGAGCTAAGGAGAGGCTGGATAGGCCTGCACATTTTTCCCTTGATCGTTGGAGGCCGAGGGTGATCTTACCGAGGTATATAAAAAAATGAGGGTCATAGATACGGTGAATAGCCACAGTCTTTTCCCCAGGGTAGCGGAGTCTAAGACTATCCACCCACCTGCATGATCACACCCTATCTGCGCAAGTCTGCGGTTCCCACAATGGCCTCCTCAATCGCCAAACCTCAAAAAAGACCCCACTGAGTGGAAACAAGTCATCCTCAATCCTCAATCCTCAGGAACAGCCGAAAGAAATGTTTAAGATGCATATGTAACTTGACAGCCCAGAGGGGAACCTTTAGTCCAACCTGTGTGTCAGGAAATGATCGCGCATTGTATAGCTTGGTTGTACAACAATACATTAGTGCATGAAGTCCTTTGAAAGTCCAAGCGTGGCCGACTGCTAGTTATATGTTACAGCTGTAATTTGTTCCCTGTGGGCTTTCAGGGTCAGCTGTAAGGTTGAGCAAAGGCCTGTCACGGGTATAACAGACTGCCCAACAATAATCTACTTTCATGGGAGCATCTACATACAAATGTAACTCTAATGACCAGAAATAACATCAATAGATTTGTGTAGGAAGGAACTGCAGATGCTGGTTTAAACCGAAGATGGACACAAAAAGCTGGAGTAATACAGCGGGATAGGCAGTATCTACTGGAGAGAAGGAATGGGTGACGTTTCGGGTCGAGACCCTTCTTCAGACTAGTTAGGGAGCAGGGAAACGAGAGATATAGACGATGATGTAGAGAGATAAAGAACAATGAATGAAAGATATGCAAAAATACGGTGGCACGGTGGCGCAGCGGTAGAGTTGCTGCCTTACAGCGAATGCAGCGCCGGAGACTCAGGTTCGATCCTGACTACGGGCGCCGTCTGTACGGAGTTTGTACGTTCTCCCCGTGACCTGCGTGGGTTTTTTCCGAGATCTTCGGTTTCCTCCCACACTCCAAAGACGTACAGGTATGTGAGTTAATTGGCTGGGCAAATGTAAAAATTGTCCCTAGAGGGTGTAGGATAGTGTTAGTGTGCGGGGATCGCTGGGCGGCGCGGACCCGGTGGGCCGAAGGGCCTGTTTCCGCGCTGTATCTCTAAATCTAAAAAAAAAAGTAACGATGAAAAAGGAAACGGGCCATTGTTAGCTGTTTGCTGGGTGAAAATTAGAAGCTGGTGTGACTTGGGTGGGGGAGGGATAGAGAGAGAGAGGGAATTAAAAATAAGCACTGATAAAAAGGAAAAAAAGAATTAAAAAAAACCCGTGGAAGTTCATGAAATCACAGCCAGGTTAGAGGCGCAATAGAAAACAATCAAGCGAACAGTCTTTCCAGGTGAGACAAAGGTTCACCTGCACCTCCTCCAACCTCATCTATTGCATCCGCTGCTCTAGATGTCAACTTATTTACATCGGCGAAACCAAGCGCAGGCTCGGCGATCGCTTCGCTGAACACCTGCGCTCGGTCCGCATTAACCAAACTGATCTCCCGGTGACCGAGCACTTCAATTCCCCCTCCCATTCCCTGTCTGACCTTTCTGTCATGGGCCTCCTCCAGTGCCATAGTGAGGCCCACCGGAAATTGGAGGAACAGCACCTCATATTTCGCCTGGGCAGTTTGCAGCCCAGCGGTATGAACATCGACTTCTCCAACTTTAGATAGTTCCTCTGTCCCTCCCGTCCCCTCCTATTTCCCAGATCTCCCTGTCTCCACCTATATCCTTCCTTTGTCCCGCCCCCCTGACATCAGTCTGAAGAAGGGTCTCGACCCGAAAGGTCACCCATTCCTTCTCTCCCGAGATGCTGCCTGACCTGCTGAGTTACTCCAGCATTTTGTGAATAAATACCTTCGATTTGTACCAGCATCTGCAGTTATCTTCTTATATAATTCTAGGATTGGTATGTTTAATGTGGAAAGTACCAATGAACTGATTGTAGACTTTGGAAGAGGAAGGATGAGGACCCACAATCCTGTTTATATCAAGTGGAGAGCGTCAAAAACCTCAAATTCCTGGGCGTACATATTTCCGAAGATCTTTCCTGGACCCAGCATACTGATGCAATTATAAAATAAAGCACATCAACGCCTCTACTTCATGAAAAGATTAAGGAGATTCGGTAGATCAAAGAGGATTCTCTTGAACTTCTGCAGGTGTACGGTAGAGAGCATATTGACTGGTTGCATCATGGCCTGGTTCGGCAACTTCAACAGTTCAACAGAGCTTTATTTGTCATTCGGTACCAAGGTACCGAACGAAACTACATAGCAGTCACACACAAAAAAGAACACAAGGCACATGACCCCAACACAAACGTCCATCACAGTGACTCCAAACACCCCCTCACTGTGATGGAGGCAACAAAACTTCCACTCTCTTCCCCACGCCCACGGACAGACAGCTCGTCCCCGACCGACCCGCACAGTCCCCGCAAGGGGATGGAAGTCCCCGCGGCCGAGTCACACCGGGCGCTGAGACGTCTCGCGGCCGAACCGGGCGGTGGAAGGCCCCGCGACCGAGCCGTGCGCAGCTAAGTCCCGCGGCCGAGCCGCACCGGGCGATGTTAGGCCCCGCGGCCGAGCCGCATCGGTCGATGGAAGGCCCTGCGGCCAAGCCGCACCGGGCACTGTTAAGTCCAGCGGCCGAGCCGCACCGGGCGATGTTAGGCCCCGCGGCCGAGCCGCACCGGGCGATGGAAGGCCCCGCGGCCAAGCCGCACCGGGCACTGTTAAGTCCAGCGGCCGAGCCGCACCGGGCGATGGAAGGCCCCGCGGCCAAGCCGCACCGGGCGATGTTAAGTCCAGCGGCCGAGCCGCACCAGCGATGAAAAGTCCCGCGGCCGAGCCGCACCGGGCGATGGAAGGCCCCGCGGCCGAGCCGCACCCCGCGCCGTGAGGAAGAGACCTAAAAGAGAAAGGTTTCCCCCACCCACCCACCCACACCACCAGCCCCCCACCCCCCACACATACACAACCAAAAAAAAACAAAAAACATCCCAACACCGACACACAACAAAAAAAAAGGAAAAAAGACGAACAGACTGCTAGCGAGCCGCAGCCGTTAGGCACCGCCACAACTCAGGAAGTTCCAGGAGCGGAAAAGACTGCAAAAAGTTGTGAACACTGCCCAGTCCATCACCTGCTCTGACCTCCCCACCATCGAAGGGATTTATTGGAGTCGCTGCCTCAAAAAGGCAGCCAGCATCATCAGAGACCCACACCACCCTGGCCACACACTCATTTCACCACTGCCATCGGGAAGAAGGTACAGGAGCCTGATAAATGTAACATCCAGGTTCAGGAACAGCTTCTTCCCTACAGCCATCAGGCTATTAAACACTAGAACCTCTTATAAGCTCTGAACTGCAATAGACTATTATTATTATTATTATTATTGCATTATTATTGTTTGTTTTTTGAGTGTGTGTGTGTGTGTATATATATATATATATAGTATAAGAAGATAACTGCAGATGCTGGTACAAATCGAAGGTATTTATTCACAAAATGCTGGAGTAACTCAGCAGGTCAGGCAGCATCTCGGGGGAGAAGGAATGGGCGACGTTTCGGGTCGAGACCCTTCTGCAGACTGATGTCAGGGGGGCGGGACAAAGGAAGGATATAGGTGGAGACAGGAAGATAGAGGGAGATCTGGGAAGGAGGAGGGGAAGAGAGGGACAGAGGAACTATCTAAAGTTGGAGAAGTCAATGTTCATACCGCTGGGCTGCAAACTGCCCAGGCGAAATATGAGGTGCTGTTCCTCCAATTTGCGGTGGGCCTCACTATGGCACTGGAGGAGGCCCATGACAGAAAGGTCAGACTGGGAATGGGAGGGGGAGTTGAAGTGCTCGGCCACCGGGAGATCAGTTTGGTTAATGCGGACCGAGCGCAGGTGTTCAGCGAAGCGATCGCCGAGCCTGCGCTTGGTTTCGCCGATGTAAATATATATATATATATATACACATATATATATATATGTGTGTGTGTGTGTGTACTTGTGAGTATGTGTATATATACACACTGAATGTTTTTTCTCTCTCGTTTATCATATTGTTTACATTGCACTATGTTTACATATTCTGTTGTGCTGCAGCAAGTAAGAATTTCATTGTTCTATCTGGGACATTTGACAATAAAACACTCTTGACTCTTCACCTATGCTGTGGTTTGCAATCAGCGATACCTGGGGATTTAGAGGGAGCAATGTTTAGTCAAAGGGGGAGGGAATTAACTTTGTAGATCAACTTTATAGATTAGGAATTTTCCTGTTAAACTAGACAGGAAGACAGATCTGCACTTCAAGATGGAAGGAGTCATACTGTTGGCTCAAAGCACAAGACAGTAATTGGAATCCAATTAAAGCAGTTTCGAGGGGGAAGGACTAAACTGTTGGCAAACACAAAGGAGAAATTAATCCTATTGAGGATAAAGAGAGAGGTGTTTAAATAAGGAAAGGAATGTGTTGAAGGATAAGATTAAATGTCTTTATAATAACACGTAGAGTAGTTAGCATATTACCTTCAACCGATACCCCAGGAACATAACAAAGCAGCCTGCTTGATTGGTACCTCATCCACCATCTTAAACATACATTCCTGGTATCACTGGCGTGTGCAGTGTGTTCCAGCCACAAATAGTACCATAATCATAAGGCCAAGAGCATAATTAGACCATTTGGCTCATTGTGTCTACTCTGCCATTCAGCCGTGGCTGATCTGAAGAAGGGTCTCGACCCGAAACGTCACCCATTCCTTCTCTCCAGAGATGCTGCCTGTCCCACTGAGTTACTCCAGCTTTTTGTGTCTATCTTCGTTTTAAACCAGCATCTGCAGTTCCTTCTCCCACATGGCTGATCGATTTTTCCCTCTCAATCTCATTCTCCTGCCTTCTCCCCATAACCTTTGATGCCCTTACTAATCAGGAAACCTATCAATCTCCGCTTTAAAAAAAAAACAAAGACTTGGCCTCAACATCCATCCATGGCAATGAATTCCACAGATTCACCGCCCTCTGGCTAAAGAAATTCATCTTAATCTCCATTCTAAAGGTACGTCCTTTTATTCGGACATTGTGTCCTCTGGTTCTAGACCCTCCCATTACTGGAAACAATGCAACACAGCAACTTGGCTAAGTTACTTTGAAAACACCTCCCAAATCGACAATCTCTACCACCAAAAGGTTCGGGCACACAAGACCACCACCCCACTGTATATTCCCCTCCAGTTCATGCATCGTCCTGACTTTGAAATAGATCATTGCTCCAACATTGTCACAGAGTCTAAATGCTAGAACTCCCTGCCCGACAGCACTGTGGGAGAGCCTTGACTAGATGTGTAACAGTTTAAGGCAGCAGCTCACTAACCCCTTCTAAGGGTGCAATTGGGAATGGAAAATGAGTGCTGGCTTTTATATATGTCCCATAAATATATAAAAACAATGGTAAGGGTGGACAAGAGATGGAGCTAGAAGCCCACAGAATGCTTCACAGAGATAGCCCAAGATTGATGATTTAAAGAAATTATTTATCTAAAGTAGTTCAGGATTTGTTTTCACTGGTGATAAGAAATTGAGAGATGACATCATTGAGATATTTTAAACGTGACAGGTATAGATGATATAGATGAAAGCAGATGATTTGACTGCAGTTCAGGTCACATAACCGGAGAACACAAATGCTAAATAGACATGTCTTGGCAGGACTGGAGATTAGAAGTCATTTGTTCCCTTAATAACAGAGAATGCCATGCAGATTTATTTCTTTAAGGGGCTCCATAATGATCTAGTTCACAGCAGAACGGAAAGGTACAACGAGTTAAGTATAGACACAGTCACATGCTGTGCAGAACATTATGGCTTCATCATTGCTTGGGGCATTGACACATCAGCTATGGACACTGAAAGTAAGGGTCGGCCAATGATTATCATAGAGTCATAAAGCACAGAAAAGGGCCCTTCGGCCCAACTCGTCCACGCCGACCCATCTGAGCTAGTCCCATTTACGTGCATTTGGCCCATATCCCTCTAAACCTTTCCTATCCCATGTATCTATCCAAGTGTCTTTTAAATGTTGTGATTGGATCTGCCTCAACTACTTCCTCTGGCAACTCGTCCATAATCCTTGGATCTTTCAAAGTCCAACATAATGGAGCAACTTTCACAGGGAGCTTTTAATGAAGAATCAATCCTGGGCTGTTGGAGCTCCAACTTAGACCCCTGCTTCCTGTACTCACAGGCCCGTGGTGAGAGACATGATATCGATGTACACGTCCAAGCCATGGAGAATGAGCGGCAAAAGCTTCACTGGAATGGCACTGGAACAAAGAGATTGCTGACACAAAGAAAAGTTTGCAAGATGTTGGCTTTAGCAAGGGAATGGTGACTTTGAAAGTTGAAATGTCTAAGATATGGAATGATGAAGATAAATGGGAAAACATTGTTTCACTGGTTGGCAACTTAACGACACGGAAGTAAAGATGAAGATTTTCAATTTCATTGGAAGACACAGCCTCACAAAAGGACCAGTAGATTTTGACCAATGAAACAGAAACAATTGAACATAATTTAACAGTCTGAAGAAGGGTCTCGACCCGAAACGTCACCCATTCCTTCTCTCCTGAGAAGCTGCCTGACCTGCTGAGTTATTCCAGCATTTTGTGAATAAATACCTTCGATTTGTACCAGCATCTGCAGTTATTTTCTTACATAATTTAATAGGGAATAACATAGAAATTTGAAAATACTATTTTTTTTTAAAAATCAGTAGATGGGATTACCTTTGCTAATGCAGTCCCTTGGGCTAGAGGCATAGATAGACCAAATAAATAACAAGAAAGACTCAGTGGACCTAGTGGTATGTTCACTGCCTCAAGTCTGTTTAAAACCAATCAGCGCCCACTCCTTATGATTGGGTGTAAATTTACGATTCCCACATCAGTGCTTTTCAAAGTGAAATGCCCACAGCTGAGCACCATTGTTCTCTGACACTCAATTTCTCACGAGCCCAGTGGTGGAGCACAAAGCTCGGCATAACCAATTTTTCATTGTTTGTGAACATCAGAAACATTGACAATTATTCAAGTTCTTTGCCAGTAATGACAGCCAGCAAGCCTGGGAGCATGATTTAACCAGCAGTCAGGGTTGTTCAGGGGTGGGGCTTATGAAGGAAAGCTGGCGTGCTGTGCTTTGCCAATCAACCCGGGAGCAGGCTTCCTGGAGATGCTTGCGTCAGAGGCCCCACTTCAGGCAAGAGAAAGATTAACAGGCAGGTAACCGGCAATCACGGGTGGTGAGCCATCCTGTGGAAGGTTTGGGCCAGCGATTCAAAACGTACATGCCACCGACGCCTTCTCCATTTTGTTCTGTCTTGGTACTGGATAGACTCGGCTTGTACTCGCTGGAATTTAGAAGATTGAGGGGGGGATCTTATAGAAACTTACAAAATTCTTAAGGGGTTGGACAGGCTAGATGCAGGAAGATTGTTCCCGATGTTGGGGAAGTCCAGAACAAGGGGTCACGGTTTAAGGATAAGGGGGAAGTCTTTTAGGACCGAGATGAGAACGTTTTTTTTCACACAGAGAGTGGTGAATCTGTGGAATTCTCTGCCACAGAAGGTAGTTGAGGCCAGTTCATTGGCTGTATTTAAGAGGGAGTTAGATGTGGCCCTTGTGGCTAAAGGGATCAGGGGGTATGGAGAGAAGGCAGGTACAGGATACTGAGTTGGATGATCAGCCATGATCATATTGAATGGCGGTGCAGGCTCGATGGGCCGAATGGCCTACTCCTGCACCTATTTTCTATGTTTCTATGGTACTTGAAAGCTCCTGTCCTCCTAAACTCACATACTTCCTAGTCTTCCTACTGACTGTTAAAACCCAATCTTGACGCCCACTCTTCACTGCTTCTCGAGGACCGCTTATCATGTTCTCTCTCCTATTATCCATCTTAGCCCAGTCCTTTGCTTCATTCACTTACAGGATGTAATTATTGCTGGCATTTACTGCTCAAGCCCAATTGCCTTCGAAGAGATGGTGATGAGCCCCCTCTTCAACAACTGCAGTCAGTCTACAATTGAAGCTACTCCCACAGTGCTGGGAAGCCCAAGATTTAGACCCACTGACAATGAAACAACAGTGATATTGTGCAATCTGGAGGTAGGGTGATTTCCCCCTGCATCTCCTACCCTATCATTCTCCTATCAGTCAGGTAGTAGAGGTCAAGGGTTTGGGAGTTGTATACCCTTGCACTGTGGACCTTCATCCAGTTTACATAAAATCCCTTTATTCACAAAATGCTGGAGTAACTCAGCAGGTCAGGCAGCATCTCGGGAGAGAAGGAATGGGTGACGTTTCGGGTCGACCCAAAACGTCGACCCGAAAGGTCACCCATTCCTTCTCTCCCGAGATGCTGCCTGACCTGCTGAGTTACTCCAGCATTTTGTGAATAAATCGATTTGTACCAGCATCTGCAGTTATTTTCTTATACATCAAATCCCTGCTTTATTTTGCTCAAAACTTGATTGCCAACTCATGTTATAATTATCATATCATATATATACAGCCGGAAACAGGCCTTTTCGGCCCTCCAAGTCGAAACAGGCCTTTTCGGCCCTCCAAGTCCGTGCCGCCCAGCGATCCCCGTACATTAACACTATCCTACACCCACTAGGGACAATTTTTACATTTACCCAGCCAATTAACCTACATACCTGTACGTCTTTGGAGTATTCATATTAGAACCATATTAGAATGACAATAATAAACTCAACTAAATCTAAAACAATGTTTTCAGTTTATCTCAAACCATAGAACAAACAGTGATGCATGTTCACACACACAGAGCTGCAAACATGGATTTATTTTGATACATTATCAAATGAGTACAGCAAGCTAAGCAACAGTTGGCACGATAATACCAGAAAATAGGGTCAAACAAGTTGTAAACTATACTAATGATGGGTTACAATACCAAGTACTCTGCCAAGAATAACTTTCTTGCTTGAAACAAATTCTCTTTCAAAATTGCAATTCTCAAAATTCACCATAAGCTCAAGAATAACATCTCAGAAACTAAAATCAGTAGCTCGACAACTGGCCCTGGTTTCATGTCTTCCTCTCGGGGAAACATTAGCAGGCAAAGAAACGCAACTTGGAGGGACACAAGAAATTTCAGTCTATTTTTATGCACCATTTCTGAGACTATTATTCTTGGATTTTTTTCCTGTTTTTTTGGGTAAACAAATCTTGAATAAGATTTCAAAGTCTAACTTTTTTTTTCTTTTCTTGGCAACGGCCAGCTTTGCACATATGTGAAACCTTGTGAATAATATATTGCAGAACTGGAGATTAGGGACCAAGATTGTTACAATCATTTGGAGAATCTGCAGGACTTTCCATCATATGCTGACCAATAAAGAGCATTTGAACCAGCTCCAAACTGCGCGTAAATGTGCCAAAAGACCATATGATGTGCAGCAAAAACAAAATCGCCTCTCTTCCACACTGCGACATCTAGTGGAGCAAAAATAGAGTAGGAGATTGATTGTGGAGTAGGGTTTACATTATCTTTTTAAGGATGGTGGTTATGGTTTTGGCAGCCCACAGGAGGTAATCCTTCAAAACAACTCTTCCGTAATGAGTTGTGATCAAAATCTGAGTTCTATAAACTATACAGAGTGAGGGATTCATGCATAGCGCCCGAATATGGCTCAGGCCCTCAGGCAGGCCTTGTTTAGAGCACATTTATAGACTGCAAAAGAATTCCTGGGGGCAGGATGTGACATCAATTCCCACTCCCAAAAGAAACCAAATCCCATTTTCACCTTTGGCTTACTTCTTACTGTTTGAAGTAACATCGGCAAGAAATAAAAACGGCTTTGACAAAGCAATGATTATTCCAAAAGCAAGTGCTCAGTTTTGTCGTTTTGGGGAGGGGAGAGGCAATATATTTCAGTGCAATTCAGGAACCACTTGAATCCCCAGAATGGCAATGAATCCAAGCAGAACTGACGATTTTCCTTCAAGCTCTCGAGCAGTGACACTCATCAAGGGCAAATGGGTCAAACTGTGGCCCAGGAAAAGGAACAGAAAAATGAACATTTAGGCCCCCCCAACCCTTCCCACCATTCAGTTTGAACTGAATTCAGTCTAACTGATCTGTTTAATCAACATTTTGTTCCATTAATATTCTGGTTGATTAAAATCTATCGATCTTTTTAAAAAATTGTCAATTGACAACCCCTTCCCCATCCAAATTCCCAATGTCAGGAGGGGGGGAGGGAGAAGTGGGGGAGGGAGGGAGAGAGAGGGGAGGGGTAAGGGGGAGGAGAGGGTGCTGCACCAATACAGGAGAGGTTTGGGCCCAACGGGTCCACTTGGTCCAGTTTATTCTATATCTCTCTACATCATGAATCTACATCGGAATCTTGGAATCATCTTTGATCAAACCCTCTCCTTCGACAAACACATCAAACACATCACAAAGACAGCCTTCTTCCACCTCAAAAACATTGCCCGTCTCCGTCCATGCCTCTCCTCCACAGCTGCAGAAACCCTCATCCACGCCTTCATCACCTCCCGTCTGGACTACTGCAACAGCCTCCTCTATGGCGCACCCTCAAAAATCATCAGTAAACTTCAATACATTCAAAACTCCGCTGCCCGTCTACTCACCCACACCCCGATCCGTGACCATATCACCCCCGTCCTTTACAAACTCCACTGGCTCCCCATCCCCCAGAGAATCCAGTACAAAATCCTCCTCATGACCTACAAAGCCCTCCATAACCTGGCCCCATCCTACCTGACCGACCTCCTCCACAGGCACACTCCCACCTGCACCCTCCGCTCTGCTGCTGCCAATCTCCTATCCCCCCACATCCGGACCAAACTCAGATCCTGGGGGGACAGGGCTTTCTCCATCGCTGCTCCCACCCTATGGAACTCACTACCCCAAACCGTCAGAGACTCCTCCACACTCACCACATTCAAAACATCACTGAAGTCTCACCTGTTCAGTACTGCCTTCAACCACTGAAGGTCACCTCACCTTCTGTCTCCGTTCTCTGTTCGTTTACTTATTTATCTATTTATTCACTTCCCTATGTTCTCTAAATCCCTGTAAAGCGTCTTTGAGTATATGAAAAGCGCTATATAAATGTAATGCATTATTATTATTATTATTATTATTATTATTATTATCATTGTCGAATCTCTCATTTCCCTTTCCCCTGGCTAACAGACTCTAGAAGGGTCTCGCCCCCAAACGCCACCTATTCCTTTTCTCCAGAGATGCAGCCTGTCCCGCTGAGTTCCTCCTGCGTTTTGTGTCTATCTTAGATAGAAAACCTCTCTGTTTCCTCACACCACCCCTGAGCGACTCTATGCTGTGTTCTGGCCCGGGGTATTGGTGCCTCTCCATTCCAACGTCTTCAGCAACAGGTGGAATGGGAATGCTGCTAAGCGATGGGGTCATCGCAGGGTCTGGCCAGCGAGTAAAGACCCTCGTTTAAAAAAAAAAAGAAATGAAACTAATTAACACGGCTTGCTTCTTAATCGCCATCTGCTTCTTGCTTACACAAGGCCTAAAAGGAGCGGCCTCCCAGCATCGTCCGCCATGCAGTTGAAGGAGGGGTGTGTGGATAAAAGAGCTTGAAATCAAAGGTCTGGCCCTCCTGGATTGCTTGAAAGAAAATTGGTCTTGAACTGGGCAGGTTCTAAATAACTACCCTTATATTCAGTTTTTTAAAAAAAATGCAGGGCCTAGCATATAATTTGAGATTTTAACCAGTTTGTCCAGGAAATATGCAGCCACAAGACAATGTAGATTGACTATAGACACAAAATGCTGGAGTAACTCAGTTGGTCAGGCAGCATCTCGGGAGAGAAGGAATGGGTGGTTTCGGGTGGAGACCCATCTTCAGATTGACTGACAGATACGATACAGCATGGAAACAGACCATTCGGCCCACCGAGTCGATCACCCCCCTCACACTAATTCTATGTGGTACCCACTTTCGCATCCGCTCCCTGCGCACCAGGGTCGATTAACCGACAAACCTGCACATCTTTGGGATGTGGGAGGAAACCGGAGCACCTGGGGGGAAACCCACGCGGTCACGGGGAGAACGTGCAAACTCCACATTGCAGACAGCACCCGAGGTCAGGATCAATCTCGGGTCTCTGGCGCTGAGAGGCAACAGCTCTCAGGCTGATGTGGAATCTTGGTGCTGGAGTCTTGAGCAAAACACAAAACGCTGGAGGTTGGGTCATACAGTGTCTGTGGAGGGAATGGGCAGACGATGTTTCGACTCGGGACCCTTCTTCAGCCTGAGGTGACCTTAAACGTCCCTCTGTCCATTTCGCTCCACAAATGCAACCCGACCCGCTGAGTTTCCCCGGCACTTGGTTTCTTTTTTCATTAGATTCGTATGCAAACTTAAAGCACACGGTATTGTGGGTTCAGTATTGATGTGGATAGAGAACTGGCTGGCAGACAGGAAGCAAAGAGTAGGAATAAACGGGTCCTTTTCGGAATGGCGGGCAGTGACTAGTGGGGTACCGCAAGGCTCAGTGCTGGGACCCCAGCTATTTACAGTATATATTAATGATTTGGACGAGGGAGTTGAATGCAACATCTCCAAGTTTGCGGATGACACGAAGCTGGGGGGCAGTTTTAGCTGTGAGGAAGATTCTAGGAGGCTGCAAGGTGACTTGGATAGGTTAGGTGAGTGGGCAAATGCATGGCAGATGCAGTATAATGTGGATAAATGTGAGGTTATCCACTTTGGTGGCAAGAACAGGAAAGCAGGCTATTACCTGAATGGTGGCCGATTAGGAGAAGGGGAGATGCAACGAGACCTGGGTGTTGTGGTACACCAGTCATTGAAAGTAGGCATGCAGGTGCAGCAGGCAGTGAAGAAAGCGAATGGTATGTTGGCATTCATAGCGAGGGGATTTGAGTATAGGAGCAGGGAGGTTCTGCTGCAGTTGTACAGGGCATTGGTGAGACCACACCTGGAGTATTGCGTACAGTTTTGGTCTCCTAATCTGAGGAAAGACATTCTTGCCATAGAGGGAGTACAGAGAAGGTTCACCAGATTGATTCCTGGGATGGCAGGACTTTCATATGAAGAAAGTCTGGATAGACTCGGCTTGTACTCGCTGGAATTTAGAAGATTGAGGGGGAATCTTATAGAAACTTACAAAATTCTTAAGGGGTTGGACAGGCTAGATGCAGGAAGATTGTTCCCGATGTTGGGGAAGTCCAGGACAAGGGGTCACAGTTTAAGGATAAGGATAGGACCGAGATGAGAAAGTTTTTTTTCACACAGAGTGGTGAATCTGTGGAATTCTCTGCCACAGAAGGTAGTTGAGGCCAGTTCATTGGCTATATTTAAGAGGGAGTTAGATGTGGCCCTTGTGGCTAAAGAGATCAGGGGGTATGGAGAGAAGGCAGGTACGGGATACTGAGTTGGATGATCAGCCATGATCATATTGAATGGCGGTGCAGGCTCGAAGGGCTGAATGGCCTACTCCTGCACCTATTTTCTATGTTTCTATGTTTCTATCCCAGGAACATAACATTTCCAGCCACAGCTAACGGCTGGCAGTACATTTACCCATGCAGTCCTGAACATGCGCGTCGTTATTGAAAAGAGCAAGTCCAACCCGAGCCCAACTACTTCATTTTCTTTCAAGGCTGAACCAACCCAAAATGTTACAGATATGAACTGGAACCATCGGTCCAGAGATGACCGGGCCACGCTCGGGTCAAGTATTAACTTACATCAAGGATGTGTGTTTTCAAAAGTTAAGACAGGTGTGTGCGCAGCTTTTAAACCAAGCAAGATTGTATTAAAAAGAACTGCAGATGCTGGTTTAAATCGAAGATAGACACAAGATGTTGGAGTAACTCAGCGGGACAGGCAGCATCTCTGGAGAGAAGGAATGGGTGACTTTTCGGGTCGAGACCCTTCTTCAGAAGAACGTCACCCATTCCTTCTCTCCAGAGATGCTGCCTGTCCCGCTGAGTTACTCCAGCATTGTGTGTCTAAGATTATATAGAGATGCGTTATATTATTAAGTATCTGAATCAATATTGACTTCATTTTTAATATAAACCGAACCGTGACAATATTTTCCAACAATCAAATGTTGGAAATCAATTTGCTATTCTTCAGTGAATAAGAAAACTCATCAACCACATGACAATATTAGACTGTGATATTTCCAGGCATTTAACACACAAATGGAGCTTAAACTGACTAAGACTCCAAAATTCACTACATTTATATTTCCTTCGAAAATAATAATTCTTGGAGTTTACATCAAACTCTCAAATTGCTATTCGGACGATGACTCAAAATTTGAAACATTTGAACACCTGCCCCGATTTGACGCACCTATCTAGCTTAACATCAACTTTCGTTTCGTTTGCTAAAGCATTTTGCAACGCTAAAAGACAGATTTCAGTGGATGGAATTATTGTGTACGTTTCAGTCTGCAATTTGTGACTACACCTGCGAATATGCCGCGTGGTTTATAGTACCTGCAGTGTATACAGTGAAGAATAAATCGTTTAAAAAAACAACCCAATTATAGTGACACAGGCACCAGGGAACTGCAGAGCTAAATATCCAGTCTCCTCTGAATCCCGCAATGTATTTGTTTCAGAGGTGCTGGTTGTTAAACATTAACCGGCGAATGAATCTGTACTCCTTTGGAGCAGAAGCATTGCCACACCTCAAAGAATTACCAGCTCCCTCTGATCAGAATTTAGAGTGAGTTTAGTTCGGCTGAGGTCAGGTGAAGTGCATAAGTGTTCGCCACACCACCCCGAGGGGGGGTAAAGTGTACTCGTTCAGTCATACCTGTTACACAGTGCCGCCTCACGTTGTCGACTCAAAGACAGTGGGCTCCATTGTTCCCCCGGGCGCAGCCCTTGCACTCTCCCTGTTTGGACACGAAGGGCCACAGACCGACCCTCACATCAGTCAAATTGCTAGAATGCTTGCCCTCCTCCCTCCTCCCCCCATCTCCTTCCCTTCTCTCCCCTTCAATTTCAGGTAAAATAAGAAGGCTCCATTATCTGCCACGGGGTTGATAGTAATTAAGTGGGATTTAATAGTTTTAGGTTTTTGAATGGTTCGCCAGGGGCCAAGAGGCAAAGGGCAGTAATCTCCTAATGCTTGTTTGAAGACATAACTCAGATCGATATGGGGAGATGATGAGACTTCGATGCGCTTGAGCACAGATACGTACATTTCTCCAGAGATGCTGCCTGACGGGCTGAGTTACTCCAACCTTGTGTGTGTCTATATCTTTGTGTAATGGGACGTCCCTGTTTGTATGTGTTTATAAACAGGGTAACAAAGGGCCCGGGTTACCATGCACTGAGTCATTCGCCAAACAGAAGCCGCAAGTGAAAACTTACAAAGTATATGAACTTTATCTGAACCCTTGGAAATGTTATTAAAATGGACTAACCTTCAGGTCCGTTATTTTTTGCGACACGTCCGATAATAAATAGAATATTCCTTTTAATGAAAGAACATTTAGGTAAAGAGTGTGTAATGGGTAAGTGACAAATGTGAGATGAGTTCGTGCATGAGTTCTAGCAAGGTTCACCAGATTGAATCCCTGGGATGGCAGGACTTACATATGAAGAAAGACTGGATAGACTCGGCTTGTACTCGCTGGAATTTAGAAGACTGAGGGGGGTCTTATAGAAACTTACAAAATTCTTAAGGGGTTGGACAGGCTAGATGGGGGAAGATTGTTCCCGATGTTGGGGAAGTCCAGAACCAGGGGTCACAGCTTAAGGATAAGGGGGAAGTCTTTTAGGACCGAGATGAGAAAACATTTCTTCACACAGAGAGTGGTGAGTCTGTGGAATTCTCTGCCGCAGAAGGTAGTTGAGGCCAGTTCATTGGCTATATTTAAGAGGGAGTTAGATGTGGCCCTTGTGGCTAAAGGGATCAGGGGGTATGGAGAGAAGGCAGGTACAGGATACTGAGCTGGATGATCAGCCATGATCATATTGAATGGCGGTGCTGGCTCGAAGGGCCGAATGGCCTACTCCTGCACCTATTTTCCATGTTTCTATGTTTCATGCTATGTTTGGACACCAAGCAGCAGGTTTTGGTGGTGCGGCCTGAGGGAGTCCAGAACAAGGGAGATAACTTAAAATCAGCCCCATCGGGCAGAAGATACAAAACCCTGAAAGCACTTGCCTCCAGCTTCATCCCCACTGTTATCAAACTCTTAAACAGACCTCGCACATGCTGAGGACGAATTCCCGGCCTTCCAGTCTACCTCATTTAGACCCTTGCATCTTTTAAATCTGCTCTTTCTCGTCAGCTGGAACACTATATTCTGCAGCCTGTTTATTTATTTTTTCTCTCCTTTGCACTTCCAGGCATGATTTGCCTGGATAGCGTGCAAAACAAAGATTTTCACGGTACACGTGGCAATAAGAAACCAATTACCAAATAATTATCGGTGAAGTCGATCGCTGGGATCGGTTGAGGAAGGAACTGCAGATGCCGGTTTACACCGAAAAAAAGACACAAATTGCTGGAGTAAACACAAAAACTCTCTTTCCCCTGTCTCTCAGTCTGAAGAAGGGTCTCGACCCGAAACGTCACCCATTCCTTCTCTCCAGAGATGCTGCCTGACCCGCTGAGTTACTCCAGCATTTTGTATCTGTCTTCGCTGGATCTGTGAGGCAGCTGCACTAAATACTTTGTGTCGTGTCAGGTTGTGTGTTATTTTCACGGATGTTTTTTTTAAAATAGAGACGTTGGAAGTTGCCCTGTATTCCAATGTCAAAGAAAAGCCACAGTGAATGAATGAATCGTTATCTTTGTGGACCTCAATATATGGAGATTGTAGGCATACAGTCGGAAAGGAAGATTTATCCTAAGAGAAAGGGATACAGTTTTGAGGTGAAGATTTAGTTTAATTTAGTTCATTGTCACGCCCATTCCCTCCACAGACACTGTATGACTGTGTCTGTATGCTATCCAGAATTAGTTAGTTTGCCAGTGTTTGTTTTGCAACCAGTGGACACTGCAGGCATGATATCCAAGAGGTGAATGGGCATGTTCCGACCTACAGTGCCAATTATGAGTTATTGGATTGTTCTTAAATATCCCATCTGTGCATACAGTGTCTGAAACATTCTCCTCACATTTCCATCAATTTCTCCATCTGTGCATTAATGCCCTGCAAAGAACGAAATCTGGTGACATCTTACACTGTCAGGCCTGTAAATGACACCAGAGCCCCTTAAAATGTTGGCAAACTACTGATTTCAGTCAATTCGAGATTGGCAATCAACACTAGCCCACGTCCCATGAATACATAACATGCGGAAGGATCGAACGAGAAGAAAGGTCTATAATCTATGAAAACCAAAATAACCTGCAGATGTTGGAAATTATCATAATTCAGTATTATCTGAATGGTGTCAAGTTAGGAAAAGGGGACGTACAACGAGATCTGGGTGTTCTAGTGCATCAGTCACTGAAAGGAAGCATGCAGGCACAGCAGGCAGTGAGGAAAGCCAATGGAATGTTGGCCTTCATAACAAGAGGAGTTGAGTATAGGACCAAGAGGTCCTTCTGCAGTTGTACAGGGCCCTAGTGAGACCACACCTGGAGTACTGTGTGCAGTTTTGGTCTCCATATTTGAGGAAGGATATTCTTGCTATTGAGTGCGTGCAGCGTAGGTTTACTAGGTTAATTCCCGGAATGGCGGGACTGTCATATGTTGAAAGACTGGAGTGACTGGGCTTGTATACACTGGAATTTAGAAGGATGAGAGGAGATCTTATCGAAACGTACAAGATTATTAAGGGGTTGGACACGTTAGAGGCAGGAAACATGTTCCAGAACAAGGGGCCACAGTTTAAGAATAAGGGGTAGGCCATTTAGAACTGAGATGAGGAAAAACTTTTTCAGTCAGAGAGTTGTGAATCTGTGGAATTCTCTGCCTCAGAAGGCAGTGGAGGCCAATTCTCTGAATGCATTCAAGATAGAGCTCTTAAGGATAGCGGAGTCAGGGGGTATGGGGGAGATGGCAGGAACGGGGTACTGACTGAGAATGATCAGCCATGATCACATTGAATGGCGGTGCTGGCTCGAAGGGCCAAATGGCCTCCTCCTGCACCTATTGTCTATTGAAATTGAAAAAAAAGAAATGGAAACACTCATCAGGCGAGTCAGCGTCCGTGGATAGAGAAGCCGTTAATATTTGAAGAAATATTGAAGACCCGTCTGAAGAAGGGTCTCGACCCGAAACGTCACCCATTCCGTCTCTCCCGAGATGCTGCCTGACCTGCTGAGTTACTCCAGCATTTTGTGAATAAATGAATAAATGAATAAGCCGTCCCATAAGCTAACCTGTCTATCGACCATGCATAGTTCAATCTATCATAGTCTGTACATAACCCCTTAATAATGTGAGGGAAAACCTCCATAAAGCTATCATCACTTCCCTCTCCACCAACCCCCCCCCCCCCCCCCCCCCACCCACCCCAAAACAAAATCTGTAGAGGTTTCATGAGTTCGAAATGTGTAGGAAGGAACTGCAGATGCTGGTTTAAACCGAAGATAGACACAAACTGCTGGAGTAACTCAGCGGGTCAGACAGCATCTGTGGAGAGAAGTCTAAACGGGCTTCCCCCCCCTCCCCCCATATCAAAAATCTTCTAACCCACCACTCTATCTCCAGGTCCCTCAGGTCGGCCGACTTGGGGCTACTCACTATCCCGCGGGCTAGGCTTAAGCTCAGGGGTGACCGCACTTTTGCGGTTGCAGCTCCTAGACTGTGGAACAGCATCCCTCTCCACATCAGAACTGCCCCCTCCATCGACTCCTTTAAGTCCAGGCTCAAAACCTATTTCTGCTCCCTAGCGTTTGAGGCCCTCTGAGGGGGCGCTGTGAACTGTTTATGTATGTGCTGTTATGTTTGCGTGCCATTGTTTCTTAGTACCTGAACTGATGTTCAGCACTTTGGTCAACGTGGGTTGTTTTTAAATGTGCTATACAAATAAAATTGACTTGACTTGACTTGAAGAAGGGTCTCGACCCGAAACGTCACCCATTCCTTCTCTCCAGAGATGCTGCCCGACCCGCTGGGTTTCTCCAGCATTTTGTGTCCGTCTACGAGTTCGATCCAGGCATGGGCTCAATCACGTTCACAAACTGACGCTTCGAAATTCACAATCGACCTCTCCTGATGTTGTGAATTACCTTGAAAATACAACACTTCTCTCGCTACATTGAATCCAAACGCCACCCGGTGGATGCACCTCGAACTGCCGGCATAGAAGGGCGATGCCCAAACAAGGAGAGTCAGTGAGTGTACTGAGTGATGAGTGTACTCCCAAGTCATGATCAATTGCATCACATCGTGACAGTAAACACTTCACTTCATGTTCTGCAATATTTTTCTATTCGATCATATCATAACAACGCCGGTGTGTGTGTCAGCTCTGACATGGTGCGTCTGAGCCCTTGCCGGTGATTCAGAAAGACTTGTGGGTTCGAGTCTCACGCCAGCGACTATTTTCAGTTCACGTGGTCAGGGAATGCTGTGCTTTCAGAAGCGAGGCCTTGCTTTTCAGAGGAGATGTTTCAACCCCAAGGCCATGTCTGTTTCACAGATCTGTGGCGCAGTTTTGACACAGACCAAGGGGAAGTTCTTTCTAATGCTGATATTTATCCCTCAAGCTAAACTATCTGGTGATTATGCCATTGCTGTGCGTGGGATCTTGCTGTGCACAAATGGGCTGCCATGTTTTTCTGCAGTACAGACGATTCTTCTTCAAAATGTCTGTAAAGCATTTTAGGACATTCTGCAGTTTTTTTCTTTCTTTTCCATTCCATAATGGTAGACTAGCAAAAAACATTTTCAACTAGAGATTTTATATTATTAGCAAGGCCCAAATGAGTGCGATACCAAAGTTATTTCATGATTTTTGTTGTGCTTACATTATTTGGAAGAGTATCCTAAACCTGTTGGTCTGGAGTTCAGTGGTACCAAAGACAAAGCTGCTGCCTCAGAACTCCAGTGACCCGGGTTCGATCCTGACCTCCGGTGTTCTCTGTTTTTCCTGGGATTGTGTGCATTTCCATGTGGTTGATGGGTGTGTGAGATGAATAAAATAAAGATAGGCAGTCATGGAATCGTAGAGAGGCACTCACAGAAATAGCGCAGAGTCTGTGCCAAAGGTCTCATTAAAGAAACATTCTCCTCACATTTCCATCAATTTCTCCAGATGAGGGCACATAGCCACTTAGTAGAGCACCAAGGCACATTCCTTGTATATGCACATACTTGGCCAATACAATAGACAATAGACAATAGGTGCAGGAGGAGGCCATTCGGTCCTTCGAGCCAGCACCACCATTCAATGTGATCATGGCCGATCATTCCAAATCAGTACCCCGTTCCTGCCTTCTCCCCATACCCCCTGACTCCGCTATCCTTAAGAGCTCTATCCAGCTCTCTCTTGAATGCATTTCAGAGAATTGGCCTCCACTGCCTTCTGAGGCAGAGAATTCCACAGATTCACAAATCTCTGACTGGAAAAGTTTTTCCTCATCTCAGTTCTAAATGGCCTACCCCTTATTCTTAAACTGTGGCCCCTTGTTCTGGATCATTTATCATTCATTCATTCATTCATTCATTAGGAGCTATTACAATGACCAATTCACCTGCCAACCCGCACACCTGAAGATGTGGGAGGATACCAGAGCACCAGAGGAAAATCCAAACGCCACAACAGGTGGTCGGGATCGAACCCGGGATTCGGTTGCAGAGGCAGCAGCTCTACCAGTTGCACCACAGCACCGCCAAAGTGAGTCTGGAGCAACATATACTCATAAGCATTCATAATATGTTGCGACCACCAGCTTTTTAATTTTCAGTTTTATTTCTTGATTTAAAATTATTTAGCCACAGCTCAGAATCAAAGATGCAAGTATTGAATATTAATTTCATGAGTTAACCCCTAAAACGTTCATACCCACATACAAAACATCAAAACGTGCATTTGAAATCTAAGTGGGAATTTGGCCCGTCTCCTTGGGTTGGGTTCACATCTGTGGTAATAAGGTCATAAGTGATAGGAGCAGAATTAGGCCATTCGGCCCATCAAGTCTACTCTGCCATTCAATCATGGTTGATCTATCTCTTCCTCCTAACCCCATTCTCCTGCCTTCTCCCCATAACCTCTGACACCCGTACTAATCAAAAATCTATCTATCTCTGCCTTAAAAATATCCATTGACTTGGCGTCTACAGCCTTCTGTGGCAAAGAATTTCACTTTGGAACAGGTTATTCAGCTGCCCATCCCAACCGCAGCTGGTGCATGGTCTGGCAACAGCCTCAGGGGGAAAGAATATTTGGCAAGGGTCAATCTTCAGTGGAAATGCCAATAACTGGATGGACACAAGATGTCCAGACCAAGGCCGTGAAATGTCAAAGACCAGAGGGCTTAGCTTTAAGGTGAGAGGGGCAAGGTTTAAAGGATCTGTGTGAGGCAAGTGTTCATTTTTACACACAGAGGGTGGTAGGTACCTGGAACACACTGCCAGGGGTGGCTGTGGAGGCAGGTACGATAGTGGTATTTAAGAGCCTTGAAGATTACCGCTTGGAGATGCAGAGAATGGAGGGGTATGGATCATGTGGAGGCAGAGAAGATTAGTTTATCTTGGCATCATGCTCAGCACCGACAATGTGGGCCGAAGGGCCTGTTCCTCTGCCGTACTGTTCAACGTTCTAAGTTGGACTGTCTGTGATATTTAATGCTGTCAACTGCATCTCCGAACTGTCAGGAATTCTGCACTAATGGCAAGCTGTACCTTAAGGGTAAAGGCAGCCAATAACTGGCAGGTTGTTTCGCAAGGGCAAGGTATGGAAATGAGATGCTTCACAATACATGTGAAAGTGAAATCTTACCTCTCAGCTAGGTTAGTAGAAAGGAGGTCAGCAAATGGAAAGACCCATTAAGTTCAACTGATCCTTCAAAGCTACTTGGAAGGAATGCTCATGGCTTTCTTTATAAGCAGTGCCTTGATGTCAAAAGCCTCACGTCTGGATTTTGGCTCTTTTGTTCAAAGCTGTAACAAGGTCTGATTCGAGTTAATCACCTCAGCTTTGTTGTCACTAGTATTTCACACCCAGTGTCAGGAAGTTCACAATGCTTTCTACAAACAGACCCGAGCTCAAGGGGAGAAAGTCTAGAAATGGATTGCAGTTTACTATCAGTTGAAAGAGAGAGAGAAGTAGGAAGGAACTGCAGATGCTGGTTTACACCGAAGATAGACACAAAATGCTGGAGTAACTCAGCGGGACAGGCAGCATCTCTGGATGGAAGGAATGGGTGACGTTTCATAGAAACATAGAAACATAGAAAATAGGTGCAGGAGTAGGCCATTCGGCCCTTCGATCCTGCATCGCCATTCAATAGGATCATGGCTGATCATCCAACTCAGTATCCTGTACCTGCCTTCTCTCCATACCCCCTGATCCCTTTAGCCACAAGGGCCACATCTAACTCCCTCTTAAATATAGCCAATGAACTGGCCTCAACTACCTTCTGTGGCAGAGAATTCCACAGATTCACCACTCTCTGTGTGAAAAAAAACGTTCTCATCTCGGTCCTAAAAGACTTCCCCCTTATCCTTAAACTGTGACCCCTTGTTCTGGACTTCCCCAACATCGGGAACAATCTTCCTGCATCTAGCCTGTCCAACCCCTTAAGAATTTTATAAGTTTCTATAAGATCCCCCCTCAATCAAGCCGAGTCTTTCGGTCAAGAGCCAGTCTGAAGAAGGGTCTCCACCCGAAACATCACCCATTCCTTCTCTCCAGAGATGCTGCCTGTCCCGCTGAGTTACTCCAGCATTTTGTGTCTATTTTCTGAAAGAGGAAGAACCTGTGCTTCCATAATACATCATCCAAAGAGCCTCAGATACAGTCAATTCGTTCTGGAGTACAGCCCCCATTGTATAACAGGGAAAAAATATAGATCGTGAAAAGAATTGAACACATTTCCTGAAATCCTAAGGACGATGCTGAACAACATCCTTGAAATAAAAGGACTGCCAGAAGTGACGGATAGCAAAAAAAGGCCATTTGGCCCATTGGGCCTGTGCAAATTCTTGAAAATGGTTATCCAATTAATCGCAAAATCCTCCTTTCTATCGTCGTTTGAAAGTTCCCATTGAATTTGCTTCCACTGTCCTCTCAGGTAGCATGTTCAAGAGCACAACAACTTGCTCTTCAAGATTAAGATGAAAATCTTTATTAAGGTTTAATGGAAACCTGAGGGGCAACTTTTTCACACAGAGGATGGTGGGTGTATGGATTGAGCTGAAAGAGGAGGTAGTTGAGGCAGGTACCGTAACAACATTTAAAAGAGATTTGTACAGTTAAATGGATAGGAAAGGTTTAGAAGGATATAGGCCAAATGCAGGTAGGTGGGGACCAGTGTAGATGGGGCATCTTGGTCAGCATAGACAGGTTAGGCTGAAGGGCCTGTTTCTGTGCTGCATGTCTCAATGACTGTACAACCTGAGACTGTAAGACTGTGAGACTGAGGGCGGCACGGTAGCGCAGCGGTAGAGTTGCTGCTTTACAGCGAATGCAGCGCCGGAGACTCAGGTTCGATCCTGACTACGGGTGCTGTACTGTAAGGAGTTTGTACGTTCTCCCCGTGACCTGCGTGGGTTTTCTCCCACACTCCAAAGACGTGCAGGTTTGTAGGTTAATTGACTGGGTAAATGTGAAAATTGTCCCTAGTGTGTGTAGGATAGTGTTAGTGTGCGGGGATCGCTGGGCGGTGCGGACTTGGTGGGCCGAAAAGGCCTGTTTCCGCACTGTATCCGAAATATGAAAATATAAATAAATATGAAGGGACGTGTGGTGGAGTTGGAGAGGCAGTTGGATGACCTCAGGGCCATCCGGGAATGCGAGAGTTTCCTCGACAGGACCTATTGTGAGGCTGTCACGCCAAGGGTCCAGGTCGAGCGAAGGTGGGAGACTGTTTCAGGGGGGAGTGGACGTGGACTACAGGAGACCCCAGTGGCTGTGCCTATTACAAATAGGTATACCCTCTTGGGAACTGTCGGGGCAGAAGACGTTTCCAGTCCGAGTGGCGGACCTGTTGGCAAGGATACTCGACAGGGGAGACCGAAGTCTGGAAGAGCCGTAGTGGTCGGTGACTCCATAGTCCGAGGGACGGACAGAAGATTCTGTGGCAGCAGGAGGGACTTGAGGATGGTCTGTTGCCTCCCTGGTGCCAGGGTTCAACACATCACGGACCGGCTTCAGAAAATCCTGGTGAGGGAAGGCGATCAACCTGAAGTCGTTGTGCACGTGGGCACGAATGACGTCGGGCGGAAGAGGAAGGAGGTGCTACAGCGGGAGTTTAGAGAGTTGGGAAAAACACTGAGAAGTAGGACGTCGAAGGTGGTTATCTCTGGACTGCTACCGGTACCTCGTGCTGGTGAGGCCAGGAACAGAGAGATAGAGGGTATGAATTTATGGCTGAGGGACTGGTGCAGAGAGCAGGGATTTAGATTTCTGGACCACTGGGATCTCTTCTGGGCTAGGGGTGACTTGTACAAAAGGGACGGGTTGCATCTTAACAGCAGGGGGACAAACATTCTGGCAGGCAGGTTTGCTAGTGTGACACCTGTGGCTTTAAACTAAGTAGTGGGGGGGAGGGGTTAACAAATTGTGAATATGAAGATGAGGTAAAAGGGAATACAGGAGATATTGCAAAAGACTCTCGGAAGAATGGGAACAGAAGTTCTAGAGGGGAAAAGAAATTAAGGGCAGGGCCAATTGTGAACGATGTGAGAGGGGAGGTAAATACAGAAGTTAAAGTGTTGTACTTAAATGCGCGTAGTATAAAAAAGAAAGTGGATGAGCTTGAGGCTCAGTTAGTCATGGGCAAGTATGATGTTGTAGGGATCACTGAGACATGGCTACAAGAGGACCAGGGCTGGGAACTGAATATTCAGGGGTACACAACGTATAGAAAAGACAGACAGGTGGGCAGAGGGGGTGGGGTTTCTCTGATGGTAAGGAATGATATTCATTCCCTTGCAAGGGGTGACATAGAATCAGGGGATGTTGAATCAGTATGGATAGAAATGAGAAATTGTAAGGGTAAAAAGACCCTAATGGGAGTTATCTATAGGCCCCCAAACAGTAGCCTCGACATAGGGTGCAAGTTGAATCAGGAGATAAAATTGACGTGTCAAAAATGTAATGCTACGGTGGTTATGGGAGATTTCAACATGCAGGTAGACTGGGAAAATCAGGTTGGAAATGGACCCCAGGAAAGAGAGTTTGTAGAGTGCCTTCGAGATGGATTCTTAGAACAGCTTGTACTGGAGCCTACCAGGGAGAAGGCAATTCTGGATTTAGTGTTGTGTAATGATCCTGATCTGATAAGGAGACTAGAGGTAAAAGAGCCATTAGGAGGCAGTGATCACAACATGATAAGTTTTACTCTGCAAATGGAAAGGCAGAAGGGAAAATCGGAAGTGTCGGTATTACAGTATAGCAAAGGGGATTACAGAGGCATGAGACAGGAGCTGGCCAAAATTGATTGGAAGGAGGCCCTAGCAGGGAAGACGGTAGAACAGCAATGGCAGGTATTCCTGGGAATAATGCAGAGGTTGCAGGATCAATTTATTCCAAAGAGGTGGAAAGACTCTAAGGGGAGTAAGAGACACCTGTGGCTGACGAGGGAAGTCAGGGACAGCATAAAAATTAAGGAGAGGAAGTATAACATAGCAAAGAAGAGTGGGAAGACAGAGGATTGGGACTCTTTTAAAGAGCAACAAAAGTTAACTAAAAAGGCAATACGGGGAGAAAAGATGAGGTACGAGGGTAAACTAGCCAATAATATAAAGGAGGATAGCAAAAGTTTTTTTAGGTACGTGAAGAGGAAAAAAATAGTCAAGGCAAATGTGGGTCCCTTGAAGACAGAAGCAGGGGAATTTATTATGGGGAACAAAGAAATGGCAGACGAGTTAAACCGTTACTTTGGATCTGTCTTCACTGAGGAAGATACACACAATCTCCCAAATGTTCTAGGGGCCGGAGAACCTAGGGTGATGGAGGAACTGAAGGAAATCCACATTAGGCAGGAAATGGTTTTGGGTAGACTGATGGGACTGAAGGCTGATAAATCCCCAGGGCCTGATGGTCTGCATCCCAGAGTACTTAAGGAGGTGGCTCTAGAAATAGTGGAAGCATTGGAGATCATTTTTCAATGTTCTATAGATTCAGGATCAGTTCCTGTGGATTGGAGGATAGCAAATGTTATCCCACTTTTTAAGAAAGGAGGGAGAGAGAAAACGGGTAATTATAGACCAGTTAGTCTGACATCAGTGGTGGGGAAGATGCTGGAGTCAATTATAAAAGACGAAATTGCTGAGCATTTGGATAGCAGTAACGGGATCATTCCGAGTCAGCATGGATTTACGAAGGGGAAATTATGCTTGACAAATCTACTGGAATTTTTTGAGGATGTAACTAGGAAAATTGACAAGGGAGAGTCAGTGGATGTGGTGTACCTCGACTTTCAGAAAGCCTTCGACAAGGTCCCACATAGGAGATTAGTGGGCAAAATTAGGGCACATGGTATTGGGGGTAGGGTACTGACATGGATAGAAAATTGGTTGACAGACAGAAAGCAAAGAGTGGGGATAAATGGGTCCCTTTCGGAATGGCAGGCAGTGACCAGTGGGGTACCGCAAGGTTTGGTGCTGGGGCCCCAGCTATTTACGATATACATTAATGACTTAGACGAAGGGATTAAAAGTACCATTAGCAAATTTGCAGATGATACTAAGTTGGGGGGTAGTGTGAATTGTGAGGAAGATGCAATAAGGCTGCAGGGTGACTTGGACAGGTTGTGTGAGTGGGCGGATACATGGCAGATGCAGTTTAATGTAGATAAGTGTGAGGTTATTCACTTTGGAAGCAAGAATAGAAAGGCAGATTATTATCTGAATGGTGTCAAGTTAGGAGGAGGGGGAGTTCAACGAGATCTGGGTGTCCTAGTGCATCAGTCAATGAAAGGAAGCATGCAGGTACAGCAGGCAGTGAAGAAAGCCAATGGAATGTTGGCCTTCGTAACAAGAGGAGTTGAGTATAGGAGCAAAGAGGTCCTTCTACAGTTGTACCGGGCCCTGGTGAGACCGCACCTGGAGTACTGTGTGCAGTTTTGGTCTCCAAATTTGAGGAAGGATATTCTTGCTATGGAGGGCGTGCAGCGTAGGTTCACTAGGTTAATTCCCGGAATGGCGGGACTGTCCTATGTTGAAAGGCTGGAGCGATTGGGCTTGTATACACTGGAATTTAGAAGGATGAGGGGGGATCTTATTGAAACATATAAGATAATTAGGGGATTGGACACATTAGAGGCAGATAACATGTTCCCAATGTTGGGGGAGTCCAGAACAAGGGGCCACAGTTTAAGAATAAGGGGTAGGCCATTTAGAACGGAGATGAGGAAGAACTTTTTCAGTCAGAGGGTGGTGAAGGTGTGGAATTCTCTGCCTCAGAAGGCAGTGGAGGCCAGTTCGTTGGATGCTTTCAAGAGAGAGCTGGATAGAGCTCTTAAGGATAGCGGAGTTAGGGGGTATGGGGAGAAGGCAGGAACGGGGTACTGATTGAAAGTGATCAGCCATGATCGCATTGAATGGCGGTGCTGGCTTGAAGGGCTGAATGGCCTACTCCTGCACCTATTGTCTATTGTCTATTGTAAGGCCAAGCAACTTAGCCACCACTGTGAACACTATCATCTACTATGGCCTCCTCCAGTGCCATAGTGAGGCCCACCGGAAATTGGAGGAACAGCACCTCATATTTCGCCTGGGCAGTTTGCAGCCCAGTGGTATGAACATCGACTTCTCCAACTTTAGATAGTTCCTCTGTCCCTCTCTTCCCCTCCTCCTTCCCAGATCTCCCTCTATCTTCCTGTCTCCACCTATATCCTTCCTTTGTCCCGCCCCCCTGACATCAGTCTGAAGAAGGGTCTCGACCCGAAACGTCACCCATTCCTTCTCTCCCGAGATGCTGCCTGACCTGCCGAGTTACTCCAGCATTTTGTGAATAAATCGATTTGTACCAGCATCTGCAGTTATTTTCTCATACTATCATCTACTTGCTTAGTGTCTGGCCAGCCTCCTCCATCAACTTTCGAGGGATATGGGCCAAACGCAGGCAGTGGTCTGCTGTAAACGAGACCCATACAACTGTGCCAGCGCGGCCCAGAGGGAGGAGGTGAACTGGGCTCCCCGATCTGTGGTGATGATAGCCGGTACGCCGAAGCGGGCCACCCAATGCAACGTCAGGGCTCGTGCACAGGAGGCCGCCGAGGTGTCCGACAATAGGAGAGCCTCCGGCCAACGTGTAAACCGATCCACCACCGTCAGGAGATGAGTATAACCCCTAGAATAAGGCAATGGACCCACCAAATCCACGTGGATGTGGAAAAAACGGACTGGGGGAACCTCGAATGTCTGGTATGGGGGCTGGACATGGCGATGAACTTTTGAGGTTTGGCACGGAATACAGGCCCATGCCCAGGCCGACACCTGCTTCCGCAGGCCGTGCCAGACAAACCGGGCGGCCACCATGGCCGAAGTCGCCCTGATGGACGGATGTGCCAGGCCGTGAATGGCCTCTAAAACCTTGCGCCGCAGGGCGGCAGGCACCACCGGGCGAGGGCGTGAAAGGGAAACGTCACACCACAACTTGGTACCTGTGGGGCCATACGCCACCTGCTCCAAACGCAGTCCCGAGGCTGTGGAGGCGTACACCTCGGCCGTTTTTTCCAGGCTTTGAGCCTCCGCTAGCTCCTGGAAATCCACCTGTCCGCCTACCACGGCAACGGAGGGAATGGCCGGCCGGGACAGGGCATCAGCAACCGTATTAAGCCTACCCGCAATATGGCGAACATCGGTGGTAAACTCCGAAATTAGGGTGAGGTGCCGCTGCTGGCGAGCCGACCACGGATCAGAAACCTTAGCAAAAGCGAATGTCAGAGGTTTGTGATCCGTGTAGGCCACGAAAGAACGGCCTTCCAAAAAATAGCGGAAGTGGCGGACTGCTAAATAGAGGGCCAGGAGCTCCCTATCAAACGCACTATACTTGAGCTCGGCTCGCGAGAGCTGCCGGCTGAAAAACGCCAGGGGCTGCCATTGACCTTCGACCTGCTGCTCCAAAGCCCCACCCACCGCCACGTCTGAGGTGTCCACCGTCAGCGCCGTGGGGGCGGAGGAGCGCGGGTGCACCAGCATGGTGGCGTTGGCGAGGGCCTGCTTGACCACGACAAAAGCCGTCTCTGCAGATGCGGACCATACCAACTCGGCGGGGTTACCCGCGAGGCATAGAAAAAGGGGGCGCATGACCCGAGCTGCTGCAGGCACGAACCGGTGATAAAAGTTCACCATACCTACGAAACCCGTAACAAGGCGCAACGCACTTACTTTGGACACCACTACTTATCTGCTTACATAATCTAATCTAATCTGTTGAGTTTGGCGCGAGACACAACTATACCTCGCGCTCCCGCATCCCGTAACTCGTTAGCCCAACCGAGGGTTCGAGACCCCCCCGCTAATCCGTATGTCCCTACAACACAATAATTTCTGCTCATGAAAGGCAACTATTTTGTAACGTCAATGCCTGGAAAAGGTATCAGCGATCTTGTCAGGCCAAAACTATTAACTCTTGGCAAAAGCGACCAGTTAGTTTGATGCACTTAAATGTGCATTTCGCGCTTCCTGCATTTGCCTTCAATCATTAACACAATCTGAGTGCCCCATTACAATGGAAAGAGATTCTGATCTGCAAATTTCCTGAAAACCAAAAGCAAACATTAGAAGGCAGAAGGAGCTGGCTGAATTGCACATTTTCACCCATTCCCCGTCCCCCTGCCGATAATCAAAAGCAATTTGTATTTCATAACCAGGAGCCTGTGCAATGCTTTCCCACAACACAAGGACCCTGTGCCTAACCACAGGTAAGTCTGAAAGATCAAACAGCTGGAAGTGCTGGAGCAGCCTCTGGGGCCTGTGTGTCAGGTTTATGGCATCCCATTACTCATTCACAGCTTCAAAGGGAGACTCTGTGACTTAAAAAATATTAACCCTGTGCGTGCAACATGCCTAGCTAGCACTGCCTTTCAAAGATCTTGACAACAATGCATGGTCATTGGTCAGGGGTGGAGTACAAAGAGGCATTCAGTCCAAAAGATGCTTTGGGGCCATTGTGGATATTAATGAGACAGACACAAGTGTGTATACAAGCTCAAATCCAGTAAAGGACCCACTGACGCTTTGTAATGTATCCCTGGCTGCCTGATGGTATTTTGTAACGAAGATGATATCCTGTCAAAGAGGTCTAATATTTCAGCGAAATACTACGGTTGCTGTCAGCGGACATGACAAACAGTGTGTTTGTGTCACATTCAAATCTCATTCGGAGACTGTCCTTTGTCTTTGCCCCCTGCTTCTCCCGCCCTGAGGTACGGCTCCTGGCGCTGTCCTGGGCAACCGCGGTCCTTGCGCAAGCGGCCAAGCTTCCCGGGGAAGCCGGAGGCCACTATTTGGGCTCCGCAGTGCAGTGCATTTGTGATCACTCCCACCCTCTCCTGCTAAGAAACATAGAAACATAGAAAATAGGTGCAGGAGTAGGCCATTCGGCCCTTCGAGCCTGCACCGCCATTCAATATGATCATGGCTGATCATCCAACTCAGTATCCTGTATCCCTCAGTATCCCTTAAATATACCTGGTCTATCTCTGACATCTCCCTCCCGTTTCTGGACCTCACCATCTCCATCACAGGAGAAAAACTAGTGACGGACATTTTCTACAAGCCCACCGACTCGCACAGCTATCTGGACTACACTTCTTCCCACCCGGTCCCCTGCAAAAAGTCTATCCCCTACTCCCAATTCCTCCGTCTACGCCGCATCTGCGCCCGGGATGAGGTGTTTCAGACTAGGGCTTCCGAGATGTCCTCGTTTTTCAGAAAACGGGGCTTCCCCTCCTCCATTATAGATGAGGCTCTCACTAGGGTCTCTTCTACATCCCGCAGCTCCGCTCTTGCTCCCCCTCCCCCCACTCGCAACAAGGACAGGATCCCCCTCGTTCTCACCTTCCACCCCACCAGCCAGCGGATCCAACATATCATCCACCAACATTTCCGTCACCTACAACAGGACCTCACCACTGGCCATATCTTCCCATCCCCTCCCCTCTCTGCGTTCCGCAGAGACCGTTCCCTCCGCAACTCCCTGGTCCACTCGTCCCTTCCTACCCAAACCACCCTAACCCCGGGCACTTTCCCCTGCAACCGCACGAGATGCAACACCTGTCCCTTCACCTCCCCCCTCAACTCCATCAAAGGACCCAAACAGTCTTTCCAGGTGAGACAGAGGTTCACCTGCACCTCCTCCAACCTCATCTATTGCATCCGCTGCTCTAGAAGTCAACTTATTTATATCGGCGAAACCAAGCGCAGGCTCGGCGATCGCTTCGCTGAACACCTGCGCTCGGTCCGCATTAACGCAACTGATCTCCCGGTGGCCCAGCACTTTAACTCCCCCTCCCATTCCCAGTCTGACCTCTCTGTCATGGGCCTCCTCCAGTGCCATAGTGAGGCCCGCCGGAAATTGGAGGAGCAGCACCTCATATTTCGCCTGGGCAGTTTGCGGCCTGGTGGTATGAACGTCGACTTCTCCAACTTCAGATAGCTCCTCTGTCCCTCCCTTCCCCTCCTCCTTCCCATATCTCCCTCTATCTTCCTGTCTCCACCTATATCCTTCCTTTGTCGCACCCCCGACATCAGTCTGAAGAAGGGTCTCGACCCGAAACGTCACCCATTCCTTCTCTCCCGAGATGCTGCCTGACCTGCTGAGTTACTCCAGCATTTTGTGAATAAATCAGTATCCTGTACCTGCCTTCTCTCCATACCCCCTGATCCCTTTAGCCACAAGGGCCACATCTAACTCCCTCTTAAATATCGCCAATGAACTGGCCTCAACTACCTTCTGTGGCAGAGAATTCCACAGATTCACCACTCTCTGTGAAAAAAAACGTTCTCATCTCGGTCCTAAAAGACTTCCCCCTTATCCTTAAACTGTGACCCCTTGTTCTGGACTTCCCCAACATCGGGAACAATCTTCCTGCATCTAGCCTGTCCAACCCCTTAAGAATTTTGTACGTTTCTATAAGATCCCCCCTCAATCTTCTAAATTCCAGCGAGTACAAGCCGAGTCTATCCAGTCTTTGGAACATAGGGGGCGTAACAAAGAGGACCAGGAGCTGGCTGCTCGAGCCTGCTCTGCCATTCAATAAGATCGTGGCTGATCTGATCTTGTCCTCGGCTTCACCTGCCTGCCGCTTCCCCATAATGTGCAGGAAGGAACTGCAGATGCTGATCTAAACCGAGGATAGGCACACAAAGCTGGAGCAGCTCGGCGGGACAGGCAACATCTCTGGAGGGAAGGAATGGGTCTGAAGAAGGGTCTCGACCCAAAACGTCACCCATTCCTTCCCCCCAGAGATGCTGCTGCCTGTCCCGCTGGGTTACTCCAGCTTTGCGTGTCTATCTACCCATAGTGTTTGATTTTACAAAAGTCCAAAACCTCTTGATCATCCCTGAACATAGAAAGCATAAAAATACAGCTTTCATTTCACTTTCATTTCACTGCACATCGTGTATGTGTATGTGACAAATAAACGACTTGACTTGACAAGAACAGGCCCTTTGACCCACAATGTCTGTGACTTGTTGCATTATGGCCTCATATGGTCATTCCAATGCAGAGGCATGCTAGAGACTGCAGACAAGCTGTGCCCACTAGTTTTTGACATTTCCACCTTGGGGAAAAAAGGTTCTGACTGTTTACCCCATCTACGCCCCTCATAATTTTATAAACTTCTTGCAGGTCTTTCCTCAACCTCTGGCGTTGCAGAGAAAACAACCCAAGTCTGTCCAACTTCTCCTGCACCAAATGCCCTCTAATCCAGGCAGCATTCTGGCAAACCTCTTAGTTTAGTTTCGTTCAGAGATACAGCACGGAAACAGGCCCTTCGGCCCACCGGGTCCGCGCCGACCAGCGATCCCTGCACATTAACATTATCCTACACCCACTGGAGACAATTTTTTTAAACATTTTACCAAGCCAATTAACCTACAAACCTGTACGTCTTTGGAGTGTGGGAGGAAGCCGAAGGTCTTGGAGAAAACCCACGGTCAGGTCACGGGGAGAACGTGCAAACTCCATACAGACCATAGTCGGGATGGAACCCGGGTCTCCGGCGCTGCGTTCGCTGTAAGGCAGCAACTCTACCGCTGTGCCACCGTGGCCACTCATCTGCACTCAAGCAGCAGTAATCTGGCAATCAAGAGGCAAGGAAGTCTGTCATCCTTTCTGCACGGAGATCAGGACCAGCCGTGTCGAAGAGGTCGTGTTTCAGGTCCTGTATCGTGTCCACTTTTCAGCCCAATCCCTTGATCGGTTCCCTTAACATCCCAAAATCCATCACCCTCTGTCTTAAATACATTCACAAGTTATAGGAGTAGAATGAGGCCATTTGGCCCATCAAGTCTACTCCGCCATTCAATCATGGCTGATCTCTGCCTTATAATCCCATTTTCCTGCCCTCTCCCCATAACCCTTGACACCCGTTCTAATCAAGAACTTGTCCATCTCTGCCTTAAAATTATCCATTGACTTGGCCTCCACAGCCCTCTATGACAAATAATTCCACAATTTCACCACCCTCTGACTAAAGAACTTCCTCAATAAGGGAGGGCGGAACGATGATTTTCTGGGAATCAGGTCAAACGTTGTGAGGCGAGGAGGGGCTTTAATCTTATTCCTGATCACACAGAAGTTGGCAACCTTTTTAAAACAAAAATGAGCAGCATGTGGCATCCCTTCAATGACAGAAGGCTTGGCCTCTCCCTCCAGCATCAAGCAGCAAATGGGTGGGACAGGCGGAACAAACAGATTACCCACCGCTACGCCAGAATTGCATTTAAATTCCACTAACACCACAAGGCTCCAATCTGCAAGGCTGAGGAGGCACCTGCCTGGTTTTGAGAGGCTGTTGGACCAACTCATCATCATCGGTCACTGGAAGCGAGTACGACTGTCCTCTCCATAGGGTCGGACGCCTGTGTGTGACTTTGTTTAACGTGGGGAGACTGGTGCACAGACAGCCACCACACGGTCCTTGACAGATCTGGGTCAGGATCCAGTGGCGTGGAGTCCAAGACGACCGGGGACCCTTTTCTGCTGCAGCCTTTATCCATCCGCCTTCCCAGCCATCGTGACGCTCCACTAAAGTCAGCCGTCATCCTCCGCCTGTTCCACCGTTGAGGTCTTGGTTGGATCGCTCTTTGTCAGGGACCTCCCCCTCGACCTTACCGCCATGGGTGACCCCACCAGGAGCGTGGCTCCAGACGGCATCGGTCTCAGGATCTCAGGACCACACGAGCTTCTCCACCACGACAAGGTGACAATCCCGCGGAGAAGATTGGACCAACTACTTTCAGGGGGTCCCATACCAATCCCGGGACATGGGGCAGAAAACGTGCTGACGTTTATGTCCTGTTGACAGGGAACTTGAAGACCGGCCCCTCTGTTGTGCGAATACACCAGACCATCGATGAACATGAGATGACAGAGCGATTTGCAGAAATTCCCATTCTGTCAATGGTTTGCCAACATCACATTTTTCAGTTTGAATCACAGAAGTGAGTAGAGGAGGAAAATGTTCAGACACTTCAAGCCAAACAATCATGACAATCATAAAAACATGAGCTCACAAGTCAGATTCCACTTGGGCAGCTTACAACCCAACTGTGTAGGAAAAAAAAACTGCAGATGCTGGTTTAAATCAAAGGTAGACACAAAATGCTGGAGTAACTCAGCGGGTCAGGCAGCATCACGGGAGAGAAGGAACGGGTGACGTTTCGGGTCGAGACCCTTCTTCAGACTGAATAAAGGCTCCGTGTCTGAAGAAGGGTCTCGACCCGAAACGTCACCCATTCCTTCTCTCCCGAGAGGCTGCCTGACCCGCTGAGTTGCTCCACCATTTTTTGTCTACCTTACAACCCAACTGTATGGACTTTGAATTCTCCAATGATAGGAAACCTCTAACAATCCCCCCTCCCCCTCCCCTTCCACCTCCACATTAAGAATGGCACAGTGGCACAGCGGTAGAACTGCTGCTTTACAGTGCTTTATGGACCCGGGTTCGATCCTGACTACGGGTGCTGTCTGTATGGAGTTCGTACGTCCTTTCTGTGACTGGGTGGGTTTTCTCCGGGTGCTCCGGTTTCCTCCCACATTCCAAAGACTTACAGGTTTGTAGGTTAATTGGCTTCTGTAAATTGTCGCTAGTGTGTAGGATGCAAAACTGGGACAACTAGTGTACAGGTGATCATTGGTCAGCGTGGACTCGGTGGGGTGAAGGGCCTGTTTCTACGGTGTATTTGTAAATCAAACTAAATCCTCCCCACCCCCCTCCCCTCCCCTGTGCTCCAGCTGGGCACACACCTTCGTCTCTCCTCCCCCTCCCACATTCCTCCCTCCGGCTTCACAATTCGGAACTCTTCAATTAGTCTGTCTCACACCTCCGGCTTTCATCTCTGGCCTTTGTTCCAACCATCTGCCCATCCAAAACAAAGAACCTCGCCTGTGTCCACTGATCACCACGCCTTGTCCTGCCTCTCCCCACATCCAGTTTTCCTCTCCCCCTTCTATAATCAGTCTGAAGCAGGGTCCTGACCTGAAACGTCACCTATCCATGTTCTCCACAGATGCTGCCTGACCTGCTGAGTTACTCCAGCACTCTGTGAAACGTCACCTATCCATGTTCTCCACAGATGCTGCCTGACCCGCTGAGTTACTCCAGCACTTTGTGTAAACCAGCATCTGCAGTTCCTTGTTTTTAAATCACAAACAAATGGTCACTTTGAATCAATCGGGATCCAGTCACAGCCAACAAGTGATAATAAATCATCTCCTTCAATGTCCAAACTACATTATGTTGTCACCTGGTAGTTTAATGTTTGTTAAAGTTAGATAGAGCTCCAGGGGCTAGTGGAATCAGGGGCTATGGGGAGCAGGCAGGCATGGGTTACTGATTGTGGATGAATGGCGGTGCTGGCTCGAAGGGCTGAATGGCCTCCTCCTGCACCTATTTTCTATGTTTCTATGTAAATCCCGAGTTCTGTCTTGTATAAAAACGCTTGGAACAATGTTGGAACACCAATCACCTTGTTGAACGGGTACAGTTTCATATATGAATCAGCAGGCATTTTAAATGGATGAGCCATTTGATGTGGGTTTTCCTCTTAAATATTTCTGACAATTTTTTTGGTGACTGTTGGAATTCTGCCCATGAACCTGTTTCAGGGGCAGGTGTCAATGTTGGAAACCTCTCTCAACTGCTGCTCTTTGCTTGGTTGGACACAGCGATTTCTGCTCTTAAAACCTTCTTCGTGGAGCTGGCTTTGTTCCAACAAACTGAAGCCAAACCACGTCAAAGGTGGGTGCCCTTGGCAAAGGGGCAGGGATTTCGAAAGCCAAAGTGGTCATTTTAGTTGCCTTTGGATATCGAACGAACGACTGAATGAATAGGTTTATAGGCCAAGTATGTACACATACAAGGAATGTGCCTTGGTGCCCCGATCGCAAGTAACGACATGAACATACAGTAAGCAATTACCAATAAAGCATAAAATATTAAAACATTAGGAGCAAAGAGGTCCTTCTACAGTTGTACCGGGCCCTGGTGAGACCGCACCTGGAGTACTGTGTGCAGTTTTGGTCTCCAAATTTGAGGAAGGATATTCTTGCTATTGAGGGCGTGCAGCGTAGGTTCACTAGGTTAATTCCCGGAATGGCGGGACTGTCGTATGTTGAAAGGCTAGAGCAATTAGGCTTGTATACACTGGAATTTAGAAGGATGAGGGGGGATCTTATTGAAACATATAAGATAATTAGGGGATTGGACACATTAGAGGCAGGAAACATGTTCCCAATGTTGGGGGAGTCCAGAACAAGGGGCCACAGTTTAAGAATAAGGGGTAGGCCATTTAGAACGGAGATGAGGAAGAACTTTTTCAGTCAGAGAGTGGTGAAGGTGTGGAATTCTCTGCCTCAGAAGGCAGTGGAGGCCAGTTCGTTGGATGCTTTCAAGAGAGAGCTGGATAGAGCTCTTAAGGATAGCGGAGTGAGGGGGTATGGGGAGAAGGCAGGAACGGGGTACTGATTGAGAGTGATCAGCCATGATCAGCCATGATCGCATTGAATGGCGGTGCTGGCTTGAAGGGCTGAATGGCCTACTCCTGCACCCATTGTAAAAAAAAAATTTTTAAAAATAAAAATTTAAAAAAAATAAAAATTTAAGAATACGACGTTACAGTTTAAACATGCGAGTGAACTATTCAAAAGTAACGACAGAAGGATGGAATTCTGAGTGAGTCTCAGCCCCGCTGTGTGGAGCCATCAGTTTCCAGCACTGCTGAAAATGACCTTGACAAGGACCTCCGTGAGAGAACACACTTCCTTTCCTTCACAGAATCGTAGGACAAGGTCATTTGTCTCTGCCAGGCAAAAATGGAATGGAGGTTAATCCTTCTTCCAGTTTCTCGGTCCGTAGCCCTGCTTTCAGCAATCATTCAGGGTACTTTTTAAAATAGAGAACTGGATTCCAGCTCCACCATTAGTTTAGTTTAGAGATACAGCGCGGAAACGGGCCCTTCGACCCACCGAGTCCGCGCCGACCAGCGATCCCCGTACAACTAGCACTATCCCACACGGACGACAGTTTACAATTTTACCGAAGTCAATTAACCGACAAACCTGCCGTCTTTGGAGTGTGGGAGGAAACCGGAGCACCCGGAGAAAACCCACGCAGGTCACGGGGAGAACGTACAAACTCCCGAAGAAGGGTCTCGACCCGAAACGTCACCCATTCCGTCTCTCCCGAGATGCTGCCTGACCTGCTGAGTTACTCCAGCATTTTGTGAATAAATACCTTCGATTTGTACCAGCATCTGCAGTTATTTTCTTATACAAACTCCGTGCAGACAGTACCCGTGGTCAGGATCAAACCCGGGTCTCTGGCGCTGTAGGGCAGCAGTTCTACCGCTGCTCATCCTGTTTTTCAAAGCAAACGTTTACTTTCTGCAAAACTGTCCACGTGGAGTTTGCACGTTCTTCCTGTGACCGCATTGTTTTTCCTTTCACATTCCAAAGGCCTGTGGTTTGGTAGATTAATTGGCCTCTGTAAATGGCCCCTAGTTCGTCGGTGGGTGGGGGCAGGTGATGGGAATGCGACACGAATGAAATGAGATTGGTGGAAATGGTTGCTTGATAGTTGGCATGGACTCAACAGGCCAAATGGCCTGTTTCCATGCTGTTTGATTCCATGACCAATAAAAAAAAATAACTCGTATCGCAAGCCTGTTTTCACTCAGGTTAGGTCAAACTCTCTTTTGTCACTTCTAATGTAAATGGGGCCGAGACAGTAATGTTTGCTAGTTAAGCTATCTTTGCCAGCAGTTTATTTGGCAGGTGTTACAGTAACAAGACAAGTTACAGTCACTATTGGATAATCCATTAAGTCAATGAACACGTCTGAACTGAAAATCATTCCTCTCACGGAATTTCAAAAAAAAACAAACCAAATGATTAAAGTATTAGAGAGACTTTTAATATCTCCGAAAACAGATGGTTGGCACGCTACTAATAAAAGATTCTGGCTTGATAAGAGCTTCACACTCAAGCCATGTCATCCTCTTATGAAGTTGATTCCAGTCATAATAGTTTTACAAGGAAATTTGATTCTATTTTTATAAAACACATTGTAAAGGCATCTGAAGAGTAAAACTTTGAAGTAGGAGGAAGTCTTAATCTGAAGTGGAGCGATGATTGATTTTTGTTGAATGCCACAACCTATTGCTATTATCTCTGAAGCTGGAAGATATTTTTCATTAAATAACCGTGGTCATTATTTCAACAGAATGCGTTTGAACAGAGTGAATTATTTTCACATATTTTTGGTCCACTGCACTTCATTCAGCCTTGCTGAGTCAAAAGGTGGGCTCTGAGTTGGGACAGATGAAAGACCATGAGGCAGAGACATGACATGCAAACTATATGGGCAAATCCATGCAGTCTAAGATCCCCCCCCGCTCTTAAAACTGGACTCCAGACCTGGAAACGGAACTGAATTTTCTGTTAGATTTTTAGATATAGGATCATAGTTGTACAGCATATAAGCAGGCCCTTCGGCCCATCTCCTCCATGCCGACCAAAAGCGCCCCATCTCAACTAGTCCCATTTGACTGCATTTGGCCCATATCCTTCGAAACCTTTCCTATCCAAGTACCTGTCCAAGTGTCTTTTAAATGCTGTTGAGAGTATCTGCGTCAGCTACTTCCTCTGGCAGGGATTAAAAGGGATGAAAAGGGATTAGTACAGGTAAGTGGTGAGGTAAAATATCGGCCGTGATCATACTGAAAGGCAATAAGGGCCAAATAGCCTTGGCCTGCTTCTATTTCTTATGTTCTTATCATTTTGGGTTGCACTGCAAGCTTGTGAAGTTCCTCCAATTTAAAGTCAATGGGCATGTATTCTCGCTGGGTGTTTACTGACACACTTTCTCTCCAATAATTGCAAATAGCTTAATATGGGGACACAGTGGCATAGCAATTAGTTTTTTTTTTGCCTCAAAGCTCCAGGGATAAGAGTTCAATCCTGACCTCGGGAGCTGTCTGTTTGCACGTTCTCCCATGGGCTTCCCCCGGGAACTCCAGTTTCTCCCTCACATCCCAAAGATGTGCTGATCGGTTAATAGGTCACTTGTAATGTAGGTGAGTGCCAAATCTAATGAAAAGAGGGGTTGACGTTCATGAAGGAGAGAATAAGTTACAGGCGTACAGGGAATTCATAAGGGCGTTCAAGGTTACGGGGAGAAGGCGGGAGAATGGGGTTGAGAGGGAAAAATAGATCAGCCATGATCAAATGGTAGAGCAGACTCGATGGGCCGAATGCCTTAATTCTGTTCCTATGCCTTATGGTCTTAGAAGGAGATGGGGGAATGGGACTGATGGAACTGCTCCCCTGGGAGCTGGCCCGGACTCGATACTCCAATAAAGAGCATAATACATAAGCTATTTTGGAGACACAAGAGGCTGCAGATGCTGGAAACTTGAACAAAACACAAAGTGCTGGAGGAACTCAGCAAGTCAGGCAGCATCTGTGGAAGGAATGGACAGGTGAAATTTTGGGTCGGAATCCTCCTTCAGAAATTTTATTCTGAAGAAGCTACTCTGGATCAAAGCTACTTTGATACAAAAGATCAAACCTTTATGAATTTCAAGACAAAAGCCCGAGAGACGGCAAATCTTTAGATTTGCAAATGAGACAAGACCTTTTCCTGAAACCTTGCTTTTGATTCAAAGTCAAATTTTGGAGCCTTTGGAAGAAAATTGGCAAAATAGAAGTCTCCTTGCTCAAATATACAGAGCAAAGCTTAGTATTCAGTGGAACTGGAGTAGGCCCCATTCTGAACCGCCAAACTATGAAGGGGATGCCACACTTACAAAATTCTTAAGGGGTTGGACAGGCTAGATGCAGGAAGATTGTTCCCGATGTTGGGGAAGACCAGAACAAGGGGTCACAGTTTAAGGATAAGGGAGAAGTCTTTTAGGACCGAGATGAGAAAGTTTTTTTTCACACAGAGAGTGGTGAATCTGTGGAATTCTCTGCCACAGAAGGTAGTTGAGGCCAGTTCATTGGCTATATTTAAGAGGGAGTTAGATGTGGCCCTTGTGGCCAAAGGGATCAGGGGGTGTGGAGAGAAGGCAGGTACAGGATACTGAGTTGGATGATCATCCATGATCATATTGAATGGCGGTGCGTGCAGGCTCGAAGGGCCAAATGGCCTACTCCTGCACCTAGTTTCTATGTTTCTATGTTTCTAGCTCCTCCAGGGAAGGAGGTACAGTGAGCCTGTAACTCAGTGTGGATTCAGGGAAGGAGACAAGCAATCACCACCATCTTGGGAAGAAAAATCTGGGATGCAGTCACCACAACAGTATTCAAGATAGGGAGGTGGTCAGAAGGAAAAGAGGGGAAAAGGAGGTGGTCAGAAGGAAAAGAGGGGAAAAGGGGGGGGGAGGGAGAGGAGGGGGGAAGGGGGGGGGGGAAGGGGGGGACAGAATGTGATTAATTGTGAAGAAGAGAAAGTATGAGTGAAAAAGATAAGAATTGTGGAGTTATAAAGATCGTGCCAAAGCTATGATCTTCTCCTCTTCCATCTGCACTTGGAACCACACCCTGGTCATCACCCCCCAGGGTCACACCCTGGTCATCACCTCCCAACCACTCGGCAGCCCCATTTCCCTCCCCACCAACCATGCTTTTGATTACCCCACCTAATAATTTGCCCGTGGGGGATAAAACACTGCACAGCAATGCTACCAATCCTCTGACCTGCAGTGGAGCAAAGGCTTTAAGAAAAAATAAATGTTACGCCTCAACTATTGCAAATATGCAAAGTGAAAATTAATTCCAATGGAGACCTGTAAGAAGACTGTGTACAGTTGCCATTTACAAGGAAGCCTCCAGGAGTCTGTTTGCTTTGCTTCAGTGATGGTTAATGATAAAGGTCAGCTCAGGATACCTACAAAGTGCTGGGATCCAGTTAATAATGAGCTCAACTTTCAACATGAAACTCTTGTTGGTGAGGCTCAAGCTATCTCTTTATATGGCACGGATTTGGCTTTTGAAATGTTCTGTTGTGGTTTTAAACTTCTGTCTGAACTCAAATCTGTTTCTAATTTTGGTGTTGGATGATTATTTCTCAAACAAACAGGAACATCTGATAAAACTGTGGTTGCTTTGTGGGACAAACATTTTTCATTGCCTTCTAATCTTTCAGTGCATGCTTCTCATCTTCTGCAAGACAATGTATAATCCTTAAATGACTAATTAACATAAAAAAATAATGATTTTAGCCTTTGTAAGTATTGTTTATATGAATCCACTTAGTAAAATACTGCTAAGAATTTGTTCCTTCACCAAAAATATGTGTTCGAGCAAGATTTTCAATAAACACAAAGACACAATCAAAGAGTAATATGCTTCAAATAATCTGAAATATTAAAAATCCCCACAAAGCTGCAAAAGTTCTAAAAGAAAATCTTTTCTCTCGAAACAATATCATACTTGTATTTGATTTATTGTACTTCAATGTGTTGTTATATTTCAAAGCTTACATTCTTTATGGTTATTCCTAGTTGTACTCAAATAGATTATTATTCTCTTTCGTATTACCCATCAGAGTCTCATTATCAGTCTCCAGAATGAGAACAAAGTATGGGAAAAACAGTATAATGTTATTCTGAGGCTAAGAATTCTCTTTGTAAAGAACAGCACTTAATCTTCAAGATAGATGCGAGGGAAATGGGGGAAAAATTGGCCTTGTTAACTTGAGAGCAGTTTTTTGGCTATCGGGTTGATTAAACTAATCCTAGATTAATACAGATAGGAGTCGGGGAAACAGCAAGGAAGCCGAAACATCCAAAGGATTTAACATCCTCAAAACTCAAGCCAACATTGACTGATGGTGATTTCTGTAAGGTATATTCACATAGTGTTATTTTTATTGTTTCTCATGGAGTCATAGAGTCTTACAGCGTGGAAACAGGCCCTTCGGCCCAACTTGCCCACACTGGCCAACATGTCCCATCTACACTAGTCCCGCCTGCCTGCATTTGGCCCATCTCCCTCTAAACCTGTCCTATCCATGTACCTGTCTAAATATTTCTTAAACGTTACCTCAACTACCTACTCCGGCAGCTCGTTTCATACACCCACCACCCTTTGTGTGAAAAAGTTACCCCTCAGGTTCCTATTCAATCTTTCCCCCCTCACCTTAAACCTATGTCCTCTGGTTCCTGATTCCTCTACTCTGGGCAAAAGACTCTGGGCGCGTCTACCCGATCTCAGCTGATGGATAGCATAAATGTACCTGATAGCAGAATATCAATCAGCGTTTGTCGGCTGATATTTCCAACAGCAGTTTCTCGATGGAAAAGATCTTCTGCACAAAAGTATTTTATGTTTCCAACTGCAGCAACTGTTCTTATCCTGAATTTTGTTCTGGTATCTGGATGGATATAGCAATGATATTTGAAGTCAGAACAAAATGAGATGCAGAGACAGGCTATACTGTTTAAACTGGGCAAGCCGAATGACTGTCGCTCTGTACATTAACATGCTGTGCCATGAATCAATTGTGGTAAAGCATCATCTGGTCTCGCCTTTACCAGTTGCTTTCATGGTCCATCTCCATTTCACTGGCTGTAATTGAAAATTTTTAAAAAACGAGAGATCTGAAAGAAAAACAGAAAAAGCTGGAAAGATTAAGCAGGTCAGGCAGCATCTGTGGAAAGAGAATATTAACTCAGCTTGACTTTCCAGAGATGCTGCCTGACCTGCTGAGTGTTTCGGCATTTATCTCATTGGCTCCAAAATGCTTTGGACTGTCAGAGTCACAGGCCCTTCTGCGACCAACTTGGTATATTGGGCTAGTCCCAACTGCCTGTATTTGGCCCATGAACCTTTCCTGTCCGTATATCTGTCCAAAGGCCTTTTAAAATTCATAATTATATTCACTTCTATAGCTTCCTCTGGCAGCTCGTCCCTCTGAATGAAAAATCCCTCTTAAATCTTTCCCTTCTCACCTTGAACCAATGCGCTCCAGTTTTAGAATCAAATCCCCATGGAAAATAACTGTGAGGGTTCACTTTATCTGTCCCCCGTTCCCCCCCCCCCCCCCCCCCATGATCTTGTAAAGCCTCAATAAGCACAACCCTTAGCCTCCAATGCTCAGCCTCCCCTTACACTCAAACATTGGCAACATCCTGGTTAATTTCCTCGGCACCTGTACCAACTTAATGACTCCCTGAAAGGGACACGAAAGGCACTATAGAAATGCTCTGCTTTCTTCCAAATGACTGATGATGCTCGAGTCCCGATATCAGTTCAGATCACAAGGAGGTACTACTGCTACAAGCCTAGGTATTTATTCACAAAATGCTGGAGTAACTCAGCAGGTCAGGCAGCATCTCAGGAGAGAAGGAATGGGCGACGTTTCGGGTCGAGACCCTTCTTCAGACTGTTGCCTTATGGTAAGGTTTTGGACAGTACAATCATATGGTTAAACTCAAGTCCTTTTAAATTAGCTGGTTTATACGAAGTCACATTCACCAGTCGGTTCATGATGAGCCAACAGACAATTTCACGCACAAATGGAAATTGTGGAAGTGGTGGACAGATGTGCTTTGCATGCAGTGGATCCCATTGGCATGTCAGGGTTCCACCACATATCAGTGTATCTTGGCCAAGGAGGAAAATTACGGATTCACATTCCCACATGATGAGAGCCCGATTTCCTCATTACATTTAAAACTTTATAGGATTTCAATTGAAGAGTACACAAAAATGTAGCACTTATTCAATCCAATTTCTGGGCACATCCAAAGCTTGACTTACATTTGTGACAAGTCTTCCACTGCTGACCTTTGGACTCTGTTTTGTTCAAGGATAGGCACAAAGTGCCAGAGTAACTCAGCGGCTCAGGCAGCACATCTGGATAGGTGACGTCTTGGGTTGGGACCCATCGTCAGACTGATTGTCAGGGGGAGAGTGGGGAAAGACTGGTAGCGAGGGGAAAAGAAGGGCAAGCAACAGATTACCTCAGGCAACGAGGTTCCCTGACAGGCCAATTGTTGGATAGAGACAGATGTGAGCCCAAAAGAGATACATTGTTGTAAATTGTGAAGCTGGTTAATGGACTTTTAGTGGAGGGAGAGAGAAGGGAGGGGGGGAGAGGAGGGGGAGGAGGGGGGAGGGGGAGGAGGGGGAGAGGAGGGAGGGGGGAGAGGAGGGAGGGGGGAGAGGAGGGAGGGGGGAGAGGAGGGGGGGAGGAAGAGGAAGAGAGGGTCTGTAGAAGTTACCAAAAAATGGAGAATTTTATTCCATTGGGTTAGTAGAAAAGATACTAGAGGAACAAGATGGACCACTCTGTTGAAATCGCCTATACTGAAGTGTAGTGCGCAAAGGAGCGTAACGTCCGCCATTTTAGTAGGCAAAACCCACCGTTCGCTCTGCCTCTCGCAGTGTAATCAGTGTTTTGGGGGAACAGTATGTGTGATGATACCATTAAAATGCAGAATATATCTCATCTGTCAATTCACAGATTTTTGTTATTTTTCTTTTAAAATGTTTCTGCAAGTTTCTGCCTACTAAAATGGCCGCCGTGACGCACTACGGTTTTTAGGGTCGAGTGGTCTATCTTGCTCCTCTAGTATCTTTGGTTAGTAGGCTACCCAGGCAGTATATGAGGTGCTGTTCCTCAAGTTTGCGCGTGGCCTCACTCTGGCAATGGAGTCTGCCCAGGACAGAAAGGTTAGTGTGGGAATTGGAATGGGAGTTAATAGTGGTTGGCAACCTGGTGATCTAGCAGGCCTTGGCGGTCTGAGCGCAAGTGTTCAGCAAAACGGCCGCCGAGTCTACACTGGGTCTCGTCAACATACAGGAGGCCACATTTACATTTTGACCGTTTTGTGTCTTGCTTTTCCTCTGCTCTTCCTCTTATTCCCATTCTGCTCCACTGCTGTTATTGTCTAACACTGTAACCTCATGTGGGCTTTCCCGCCTCTAAAAGAAAAGGAGATAAGCAGAACTGTGGGGCTCAAAATTCTTTTGTGCTGTGAGGCGAGCTTATTTTTGTAGTTTGGGGCAGATGCTACACAAATAAGAAGTCTGAAGAAGGGTCTCGACCTGAAACGTCACCCATTCCTTCTCTCCCGAGATGCTGCCTGACCCACTTAGTTACTCCACCATTTTATGCCTACCTTACAACCCAATGTCCGAGGGTTGTGGTCATTTTCCCGACTCCATTGAATGTCTGCCTCCCTATTGCCCACAAGCATCGATCATAAACCAAATAAAGACACTCTCCGACCTAAGTAAGGGTTACGTTCTGGAAACCCTTTCGAAAGTCAGATTTTACGCAATTCGTAAAGTGTCTCATGCATCTGATGGGCCCTCTCCTGCTGAGTCATGCTAAGCTTCTGAGAAATGTTGTTCTGAGGTCATTCATGACTTTGGGAAGGGTCTCGACCCGAAACGTCACCCATTCCTTCTCTCCCGAGATGCTGCCTGACCCGCTGAGTTACTCCAGCATTTGTGTCTACACAAATAAGATACTTGATTAGTTTTCATGACACAGAGGGATGGGCCAATTGGCCCATCAGGTTCACATCAGCTTGCAGAATACATTAAAAAAAAAAAAAAAATCAACTTCCGGATTCTGACTTTGAGCCCCACCTTGCCTTGGATCGACGCTCCAACCACGGCCTGCGGATTTCACCATCGAGGAGCTCGCGGTCTCAGGTAGAGACCGATGTCGGGAAGCTCCAGCCGCAGAAGGTTTCGACCAGACACGACCGGGGGTAGATCGCCCGACGCGGGAAGCTGAGACCCCCCCCCCCAGATACAGGAGCTTGATCGCCCCAACACGGAGGGCCCAAACGCCGCCGGCTACGGGAGTCAAGATTGTTACGTCAACGGAAGGCTCGAGGCCCCCGAGAACTTTTTTTTCGCCTTCCATCACGGTGAGGAATGTGGAGGAGTCACTGTGGTGGATGTTTATGTTAAAATGTATTTTCTGTGATCCGTTGCTTTTAATTGGTATGACTGTATGGCAAAACAATTTCCTCGTCTGTTGCAAAACATACTTGACTAATTCAAGATTCAAGATCCAAGATATCTTTATTTAGTCACCCACAGTCCAACAATAAAAGCAATAAAATAAGCAAATTACACAACCCCAAACAACACACACACAAAAAAAAAAAGAAACATCCATCACAGTGAGTCTCCTCCAGTCCCCTCCTCACTGTGATGGAAGGCCAGAATGTCTTTTCCCTTCCCCTGCCGTCTTCTCCCGCGGTCAGGCTGGTGTCGTTGCCACGTTCCAGGCCGCGCCAGACGGTGAAAGGTCCGCAGCGGGCCGACCCAAGCCCCGCGATCCGGTGCGGGCGAACACACTGCCGCTGTTGCTGCACGTCGGGGCGACCGTGGCTCCCGACATTGAAGCCCCCGCCGAGCAGAGAAAAATCCCGCGGCCTATTTCAGGCCGCGCCGGACGGTGAAATGTCCGCGGCGGGCCGACCCAAGCCCCGCTATCCGGGGCGGCCGAACACGCTGCCGCTGCCGGAGCTCCCGATGTCGGCATCCACGCGGCCCGAGCCTAAGGCGAGTCGCAGCCGCTCCCGCAGCCTCCGAGGACGACCGGCTCCGCTGATGGTGAGTCCGGTCCGCGGCCTCTGAGAACCGGAGCCCTGGAGGCCGCCAGCTCCAGGAGTTGGGCCGATGGTAGGCCGCAGCAGGAACGGAGACAACACCCAGAAAACAAAGGTCGGGTCTCCGTTCGGAAGGGACACATTTACAATTTTACAGTTCCCCCCCCCCCCCCCCCACACACACACACACACACACACACACACACACACACAACCACAAAAACACGACATCACATCTACAATTAAGACAAAAAACCCAACAAAACACAAAGACAAATGGACCGCAGGTAAGCCGCAGCTGCTAGGGCAGCGCCGCCATTTTGGGTATAAAGTATGTGTACGAGTATGAGAATAAAAAACAAATACAGACCGATAACATTGCAAAAACTCTTCAGGATATGAAGTGCTGGAGTAACTCGGTGGATCAGGCAGCATCTACGGAGAACATGGTTAGGTGACATCCCAGACAGTCCCAGCACAAAACACCACCTGTCCATGTTTGCCAGAGATGCTGCCTGATCCGCCGAGTTACTCCAGCACTTTGTATCCTTTTGTGTAAAACCAGCATCTGCAGTTCCTTGTTTCGACAAAAACTCTTCATAAATTCTCAATGTCTCAGAATACACTTATCAGTACCAGCTCCCAACACTTCCCAGTAACCTATTCTCTCCCCCTGATTTTCCCCACCGCCCATTCACAGTGAGGGTAGTTCGCAGCAGCTGATTTTCTCCTCTTCTCTTCGACGAAAGTTTAGCAACAATCTCTCTTGCTGCTCCCCCTCTGAGATTTCTCCTGCCCTCCTGCTCCACGACCACATTTTGACCCAGACTCGACATCCCCAACTTTAGATAGTTCCTCTGTCCCTCTCGTCCCCTCCCCCTTTTCCCAGATCTCCCTCTATCTTCCTGTCTCCACCTATATCCTTCCTTTGTCCCGCCCCCCCCCCCCCCCGACATCAGTCTGAAGAAGGGTCTCAACCCGAAACGTCGCCCATTCCTTCTCTCCCGCTGGAATTTAGAAGACTGAGGGGGGGATCTTATAGAAACATATAAAATTCTTAAGGGGTTGGAGAGGCTAGATGCGGGAAGATTGTTCCCGATGTTGGGGAAGTCCAGAACCAGGGGTCACAGCTTAAGGATAAGGGGGAAGTCCTTTAGGACCGAGATGAGAAAACATTTCTTCACACAGAGAGTGGTGAGTCTGTGGAATTCTCTGCCACAGACGGTAGTTGAGGCCAGTTCAATGGTTATATTTAAGAGGGAGTTAGATGTGGCCCTTGTGGTTAAAGGGATCAGGGGGTATGGAGAGAAGGCAGGTACGGGTTACTGAGCTGGATGATCAGCCATGATCATATTGAATGGCAGTGCAGGCTCGAAGGGCCGAATGGCCTACTCCTGCACCTATTTTCTATGTTTCTATGAGATGCTGCCTGACCCGCTGAGTTACTCCAGCATTTTGCGAATAAATACCTTCGATTTGTACCAGCATCTGCAGTTATTTTCTTACACTACCCACCAGCATGTCTTTGGGATGTGGGAGGGAATCAGAGCACCCAGGGGAATCGCACATGGCCCACAGGGAGTACGTGCAAACTTCACGCAGACAGCACCCGAGGTCAGGATCGAACCTGGATCTCTGGCTATGAGGCAAGATACTGCTGATAATTTTAATTAAAGTTATTTGTTTGCAGGATAAGATGCAAATTTGCATCACTGGCATTCATTTTCCACGTATAATTGCCCCTGGCTTGCAGGCTGGACAGTCCCAGCCGCGCCATCAAAATGTGGCCAGATTTGATGCCGAATAGTGCAGTTTTTGCATTGAAACCCGTGGCAAAATGAAATCTTCTTCGGTGAGTGAAGATTTTGATGAATGCTCACTCCCACTAGGTGGCGGTGGTGGGCTAGTGTGCTGGCACCCAACACAGGTGGAAGGAAGATGCGTTGGCATGCACCCATGATCCTCCATGTGCCACCGTGCCAATGGGAATGGGCGGCAATTTTGGGCAGAGAGCCACCTTTGGTCTAACTCATCCATATCTCAGCCAGAGAGCTGAGCGTACAACAAACAAAAGTATGAGATAGGGTTGAGACAGAGACACAATAGACTGCAGGTGCTGGAATTTACAACAAAAACCAAGCTGTTGGACAAACCCGATGGGTCAAGCAGCATCTGTGGAGGCAGAGGGGTGGTCAATGGTTGCATCAGGGTCAGGATACTTTCAGAATATAAGGAATAGTGGCAGGATAGCCTCTGAACCTGTCACGTGTCAAGTGTCAAGCGTGTTCAATTGTCACATACACCAGGACTGGAACTAGTCAATTCTTAATTGCCACAGCTTTACTGGCACGTTAAAAATAACAGCACAACAAATAAATATTCAATAAATCATCACTTATTCCAGATGATTGCAATAAAATTGTGGCTAATCAGGCCCATTTTCCTGCCCAATTCTTGTTCCCTCAGTGATCAAAAATCAGTGGCTTTCAGCCTTCAACAGACTCAACCACTGGCAGTGGCCAAGTCGGAAGAGGAGATTCCTAGGACATCCATTGAATTCAGTTTGAACAGGCCTTGCTGAAGCACAGAATTCCAATGTACTATGGCTCAAAGACTGATGCAGAGTTCAGTGTCAACCCAAGAATCAAAATGTAGCATGAAACATATGTTCTTCATGCTCAACACACTGAACACAGACAGGCTCACCATTGCCAACGTTTTTCCAGAAACAGCAGCACAGTTCAAAAAGTCTAATCACTTTTGTGTAAAGTATGTTTTTGTTGAGTATCTTATATTAGTTTTGATTAGATTGGATTGATGAATGATTATATTGGGCTCTGGTACAAAGAATTACAAGCTGGCTACCTATATATCTGCAGTTTTCAAAGAAATCTCATCCAAGCAGAAATTTGATCCAAGGATAAAATATATTGGCAAGTTGTGTGCATTTATCAAGTTTCAATTGTAAATGTGAAGAAAGATAAATTAGGTTTATTATCATGTGTACAGGGAGGGGTACAGTAAAAAGCTTTTGTTTACCTAATCAAATCAGATAATATTATTATAATAATAATAATGCATTACATTTATATAGCGCTTTTCAAACACTCAAAGACGCTTTACAGGGAAATGCTATATAATGCTATAATTTATAAATGCTATCAAATCAAATCAGATAATATTATACATGAATACAATCAAATCAATCGCAAATGCAAAAGGTAGATTGAATAGAAAGATACAGAGTGCAGAGTTTAGTTCTCAGCACTGTTTAGCTTAGTTTAGTTTCGGCCGTATCGTAACAGCTCCAGAGAAAAAAGTCCAGTGGCCATAAGTCACTGGACTTATAAGTTCAAAAGACACACCAGCAGATTGAATTTAATGGCTCATGAGCAGGTCAGTATTGCATTCCATTATATGTTAGATCGTTTTATTCACAAAATGCTGGAGTAACTCAGCAGGTCAGGCAGCATCTCGGGAGAGAAGGAACGGACCAGAGATGAAATTAGCCAGCATTCTGCATCTCCTCATGGAAGACGTACAACACAAGCCTGTTTCTTTCTCCCAATCCAGTCCAAAGCCAAATAGACTCCTCTCAGCAAATTAATCGCACAGGACGGATTCATAGAAACATAGAAACATAGAAAATAGGTGCAGGAGTAGGCCATTCGGCCCTTCGAGCCTGCACCGCCATTCAATATGATCATGGCTGATCATCCAGCTCAGTAACCTGTACCTGCCTTCTCTCCATACCCCCTGATCCCTTTAGCCACAAGGGCCACATCTAACTCCCTCTTAAATATAGCCAATGAACTGGCCTCAACTACCTTCTGTGGCAGAGAATTCCACAGATTCATCACTCTCAGGGTGAAAAAAAACTTTCTCATCTCGGTCCTAAAAGACTTCCCCCTTATCCTTAAACTGTGACCCCTTGTTCTGGACTTCCCCAACACCGGGAACAATCTTCCTGCATCTAGCCTGTCCAACCCCTTAAGAATTTTGTAAGTTTCTATAAGATCCGCCCTCAATCTTCTAAATTCCAGCGAGTACAAGCCGAGTCTATCCAGTCTTTCTTCATATGAAAGTCCTGCCATCCCAGGAATCAATCTGGTGAACCTACTCTGTACTCCCTCTATGGCAAGAATGTCTTTCTTCAGATTAGGCGACCAAAACTGTACGCAATACTCCAGGTGTGGTCTCACCAATGCCCTGTACAACTTCAGCAGAACCTCCCTGCTCCTATACTCAAATCCCCTCGCTATGAAGGCCAACATACCATTGGCTTTCTTCACTGCCTGCTGCACCTGCATGCCTACTTTCAATGACTGGTGTACCACGACACCCAGGTCTCGTTGCATCTCCCTTTCTCCTAATCGGCCACCATTCAGGTAATAGTCTGCTTTCCTGTTCTTGCCACCAAAGTGGATAACCTCACTTTGAGGAAAGCAAGTGGTAATTCTACTTCCCAAGGTGCCATTGTATCACCTTCCACTCCCCTCCCCCCCCCCCATAATTTATTATCATGTGTACTGGGCTACAGTAAAAAGCTTTTGTTTACCTAATCAAATCAGATAATATTATAAATGCTATCAAATCAAATCAGATAATATTATACATGAATACAATCAAATCAAACTCAAATGCAAAAGGTAGATTGAATAGAAAGATACAGAGTGCAGAGTTTAGTTCTCAGCACTGTTTAGCTTAGGTTAGTTCAGTTTAGTTTCGAGATACAATGTGGAAACATCGCCCACCACGTCCACACCAACCATACAGTAGTTCTATTCCACTTTCGCATCCTACGCACTAGGGGCAATTTATAGGAGCCAATTAACCCACATCTTTGAAATGTGGGAGGAATCCAGAGCACCCGGAGAAAACCCACACTCTCACGGGGAGAACGTGCACACTCCAAACAGATGGCACCCATAGTCAAGATCGAACTCGGGTTTCTGACGCTGTGAGGCAGCAGCTCTACCGCTACGCCTCTGTGCCGGCCGTATCGTAACAGCTCCAGAGAAAAAAGTACAGTGGCCACACTGAGGCAGGTTGGAGGAATCAGGACTCTGCCCCAGCTTATGGATGGAAGAATAAGCTATACCCGAGTCGTGCTTTCAAACTTCTATACTTTCTCCCGATGGGAGTGGGGAGGAAGAATGACCGGGCTGGGAAAGGTCTATGATTATGTTGGCAACTTTCCCAAGGCAGCATGGTGTGGATGGATGGGAGTCTAGGCTACATCCACAACTCTGTAATGTGACAATGATAATTGGGGAGCACCAGGGGAAAGGGGCACCTTCTTAAAGTTTTGGATCAAAGCATAAGAAATAGAAGCAGGTGTAGGTTATTCAGCCCTTCAAGCCTGTTCTTGCTTGGTCGTTTTAACATCTACACATTCGTTAATCTCAGCAACAAATAACCATCCAAAAGATTTAGAGACATCTGATTGCAAAAAAACATTTCCCTTACCCCCAACTAAATTAACCTACCCTTATGTGTAAGAAGGAACTGCAGATGCTGGTTTAAACCGAAAATAGACACAAAAAGCTGAAGAAATAAATGTGAGGTTATCCACTTTGGTGGCAAGAACAGGAAAGCAGACTATTATCTGAATGGTGGCCGATTAGGAAAAGGGGAGATGCAACGAGACCTGGGTGTCGTGGTACACCAGTCATTGAAAGTAGGCATGCAGGTGCAGCAGGCAGTGAAGAAAGCGAATGGTATGTTGGCATTCATAGCGAGGGGATTTGAGTTTAGGAGCAGGGAGGTTCTGCTGCAGTAGTACAGGGCATTGGTGAGACCACACCTGGAGTATTGCGTACAGTTTTGGTCTCCTAATCTGAGGAAAGACATTCTTGCCATAGAGGGAGTACAGCGAAGGTTCACCAGATTGATTCCTGGGATGGCAGGACTTTCATATGAAGAAAGACTGGATAGACTCGGCTTGTACTCGCTGGAATTTAGAAGATTGAGCAGGGATCTTATAGAAACTTACAAAATTCTTAAGGGGTTGGACAGGCTAGATGCAGGAAGATTGTTCCCGATGTTGGGGAAGTCCAGAACAAGGGATCACAGTTTAAGGATAAGGGGAAAGTCTTTTTGGACCGAGATGAGAAAGTTTTTTTTCACACAGAGAGTGGTGAATCTGTGGAATTCACTGCCACAGAAGGTAGTTGAGGCCAGTTCATTGGCTATATTTAAGAGGGAGTTAGATGTGGCCCTTGTGGCTAAAGGGATCAGCGGGTATGGAGAGAAGGCAGGTACAGGATACTGAGTTGGATGATCAGCCATGATCATATTGAATGGCAGTGCATGCTCGAAGGGCTGAATGGCCTACTCCTGCACCTATTTTTTATGTTTCTATGAAAGGTCTCGACCCGAAACGTCACCCATTCCTTCTCTCCAGAGATGCTGCCTGTCCCGCTGAGCTACTCCAGCTTTTTGTGTCGATCTTTAGTCTACCCTTACCCTTAGACAACAGTCCTAGTTGTTCAATGTCCAGCCAAAGGAAACAGCTTCTCAGTATCTGTCTGCCAACCCCTCTCAAAGTACTTGAGTGAGATCGCTCCTGGCTAAAGTCCTGTTATGCGGGCGGAACGTCAATAATTTGAGGTTAGATTGCGGCAAGATGGACAAAATTACAGAAAAGAAATGCTTACTGTTATTAATTGAGTTAACTTCCAAACGTTTGCAAGCATTTTTTCTTTCTGAAATGGCGAGTAGCTTAAACAACGTGAACATTTCAAAAATATGTTTTAAACATAAATCATATCCGTCTGTCTTTACCTGACTGTCCTGCACTGCATATCCCAAGGTGCACTGCAGCCCACTGATTTAACCAATGCCCTGTCAACGGGGGCAAAACGTTTATAATGAGTTGCACTACAATGCTGAGAACAACATTCAGCACTCTATATCTTCCCCTTTGCCCTGTCTATTGTGCTTGAATTTGGCTTGATTGTATTTGTGTGTCGTATTGTCTAATCTGTTTGGGTAGCAGGCAAAACATAGGTTTTTACTGTACCTCAGTACATGTGTGAATAATAAACCTAAACCACCTCCTAACCTCCAGAAGTCCAACCTGCTCAGGCATCCACAAGATGACCCCTCTCAGTGCACCTTCTTTGAACACTCCCCAAAACAATTATATCTCTCCTCACCAAAACAGTTCTCTGCGCTGCTTTTGGTTCTGGTCGCAGTTCCAGCTTCATCTCCTTCATGGGTAGCTCAACAGACTGGAGTTTTTAAACGAGTATCAAACACCATGGTGGCCCTTGGCTTGGTGACTTGGCTGTCCGCATATTCCACGAGGAATACAGCTAACTGGGCCTCATGGGTTTCACCACAAGCAGAGCAGAGAATGGCCTGTATTTGCTTTCTTACTGATCCATTAAAAAAAAAAAATGTCATTAATAACAAACTGAAATCTCCCCCCGATGCTTATAAGTTCAAAAGACACACCAGCAGATTGAATTTAATGGCTCATGAGCAGGTCAGTATTGCATTCCATTATATGTTAGATCGTGCTGGACCAGAGATGAAATTAGCCAGCATTCTGCATCTCCTCATGGAAGACTTACAACGCAAGCCTGTTTCTTTCTCCCAATCCAGTCCAAAGCCAAATAGACTCCTCTCAGCAAATTAATCGCACAGGACGGATTCATAGAAACATAGAAACATAGAAAATAGGTGCAGGAGTAGGTCATCTCGGTCCTAAAAGACTTCCCCTTATCCTTAAACTGTGACCCCTTGTTCTGGACTTCCCCAACATCGGGAACAATCTTCCTGCATCTAGCCTGTCCAACCCCTTAAGAATTTTGTAAGTTTCTATAAGATCCCCCCTCAATCTTCTAAATTCCAGCGAGTACAAGCCGAGTCTATCCAGTCTTTCTTCATATGAAAGTCCTGCCATCCCAGGAATCAATCTGGTGAACCTTCTCTGTACTCCCTCTATGGCAAGAATGTCTTTCCTCAGATTAGGAGACCAAAACTGTACGCAATACTCCTGGTGTGGTCTCACCAATGCCCTGTACAACTGCAGCAGAACCTCCCTGCTCCTATACTCAAATCCCCTCGCTATGAATGCCAACATACCATTCGCTTTCTTCACTGCCTGCTGTACCTGCACGCCTACTTCCAATGACTGGTGTACCACGACACCCAGGTCTCGTTGCATCTCCCCTTCTCCTAATCGGCCACCATTCAGGTAATAGTCTGCTTTCCTGTTCTTGCCACCAAAGTGGATAACCTCACTTTGAGGAAAGCAAGTGGTAATTCTACTTCCCAAGGTGCCATTGTATCACCTTCCCCTCCCACCCCCCCTCTCCCACCCCCCCTCCCCCACCCCTCCTCCCCTCCCCCACCCCTCCTCCCCCCCCCCTCCCCCCCCTCCCCAGCTGCAGGAGTCTCTCCCTCACAGCGCCAGAGAACCCGGATCAAATCCTGACCTTGTGTGTTATCTGCGTTGAGTTTGCACGTTCTGGATTTCTGCGTGAGACCGCGTGGGTTTCCTCCGGGTGCTCTGGTTTCATCCCACATCGCAAAAATGTGCGATTCAGTGGGTTCATTGGCCGCTGTAAATCACCCCTGGAGTGTGGAGAAGGGAGTAGTTGGTGGAAAATATGGAGAGAATAAAATGAGGGTAAATGGGTGCTTGATGGTGGCCTCCTCCTTCTCCCATTTCTTACGCCAAACGGTGAACTGTGGTGGAATTGTGCATCAATCGAACAATTTTTAAAAACAACTTGCATATTAATTTCCTTGCAATTTTCCTTTGCGAACCCACAAGTCAATCATCAAATTATTTCCCTCTAAGGTTTATCCAAATAATTTGAAAAATCATCAGAAGAAGCCTTGATTGACTCTGTTTCCACTACCTTTACAGGCAGCAATAGTCAATAGACAATAGACAATAGGTGCAGGAGGAGGCCATTCGGCCCTTCGAGCCAGCACCGCCATTCAATGTGATCATGGCTGATCATTCTCAATCAGTACCCCGTTCCTGCCTTCTCCCCATACCCCCTGACTCCGCTATCCTTAAGAGCTCTATCTAGCTCTCTCTTGAATGCATTCAGAGAATTGGCCTCCACTGCCTTCTGAGGCAGAGAATTCCACAGATTCACAACTCTCTGACTGAAAAAGTTTTTCCTCATCTCAGTTCTAAATGGCCTACCCCTTATTCTTAAACTGTGGCCCCTTGTTCTGGACTCCCCCAACATTGGGAACATATTTCCTGCCTCTAACGTGTCCAACCTCTTAATAATCTTATACGTTTCGATAAGATCGCCTCTCATCCTTCTAAATTCCAGCATATAATATTCAGCATATAACCATGCTCTGGTTACTGATGCTCTGGTCACTGTGGTTGGACTGGACTGAAAACACTGGTTGCTGAAGCTTACTGGACCAAAGATAGGCTCCAATGTGACAATTGAACAGCTTGTTTGACTGGTTGCCCCCCATGATGTCGAAACTGTATAACAATGATATACTAACATTTACCAGGGGGGGGAAGTTCAAATTCAGTACAGTTATTATTGACAAACTGAGTATTTTTAAAGGATAATGGGTCCTCTCTCAGGAATGAAATGGGTGTGCTTATTCAGTCATACCATGCAAATTCTATCTACAGTGGTCGAGGCTAATTCAAGTTAGGAACAGGGGACGTACAACGCGATCTGGGTGTCCTAGTGCATCAGTCACTGAAAGGAAGCATGCAGGTACAGCAGGCAGTGAAGAAAGCCAATGGAATGTTGGCCTTCATAACAAGAGGAGTTGAGTATAGGAGCAAAGAGGTCCTTCTGCAGTTGCACAGGGCCCTAGTGAGACCGCACCTGGAGTACTGTGTGCAGTTTTGGTCTCCAAATTTGAGGAAGGATATTCTTGCTATTGAGGGCGTGCAGCGTAGGTTTACTAGGTTAATTCCCGGAATGGCGGGACTGTCATATGTTGAAAGACTGGAGCGACTAGGCTTGTATACACTGGAATTTAGAAGGATGAGAGGAGATCTTATCAAAACGTATAAGATTATTAAAGGGTTGGACACGTTAGAGGCAGGAAACATGTTCCCAATGTTGGGGGAGTCCAGAACAAGGGGCCACAGTTTAAGAATAAGGGGTAGGCCATTTAGAACGGAGATGAGGAAAAACTTTTTCAGTCAGAGAGTTGTGAATCTGTGGAATTCTCTGCCTCAGAAGGCAGTGGAGGCCAATTCTCTGAATGCATTCAAGAGAGAGCTAGGTAGAGCTCTTAAGGATAGCGGAGTCAGGGGGTATGGGGAGAAGGCAGGAACGGGGTACTGATTGAGAATGATCAGCCATGATCACATTGAATGGTGGTGCTGGCTCGAAGTGCCGAATGGCCTCCTCCTGCACCTATTGTCTATTGTCTAAAATCCAAATAGTAATGGCATATGTGAACATATTAAGGATTTGAAGTATATGCTGCTGTTCTGTGTTCTACAAAGGAACAACCAAAATGTGGCTACCACCACACGCACATCCTCCCCCTCCTCCTGCTGCTGGAGACTCCTTTCACATGGAAAATGTGGAGGAGCACTGATGTCTGCTCTGGTTTCACCCCGGGCAGCTGAATAACGCAGCACTCTGTACTCAGTGGGCCGTTCCCACTGAGACGCATCAAGTGCTGCTGCAAGACCACCAGATGCACAAGAGGCCCAGAACATGCTGCTTTCCCAGCCGACACAGAGGCTTGTGGTCCGCGTGACCACAAAGGGAGATGGCTTCCTCTCCCTGGCCCCTGCGCGTTTTAGCCTTCTGTCCCCAAGAGGACGCTGGGTATATTACAACGGCAAAATCCTTGTCTCACTCGGACACAATGGAGCACGTCAGCATCGGAGTTCAGTTGGCCGACTGACATCCAGAGGTTGGGTTTTGCTGGCGTAATGGTTAAGAAACTGGATTTGCGACCAACATCCTGGATCACTGATCCGGGGACATGAGTTGAAATTCCATCATTGCAGCTGGAGAAGTTAAACTCGTGTAATTAAATAAATGTGGATTTACGAACAAAATCGAGTCTCTGAAATGGTAAACATTGTAAAAACCCATCTGGTTTACTCATGGCCTCTGGCCAGTATGGAACTCCAGATCAACAGCGTGGTTGACTCTTTGCTGCCTGCTGAGACCGGGGGCAATTAGTAAGGAGCAATCAGTAAAAGACTCTAAGGGGGGTAAGAGGCGACCGTGGCTGACCAGGGAAGTCAAGGACAGTATAAAAATAAAAGAGAAGAAGTATAACATAGCAAAGATGAGCGGGAAGCCAGAGGATTGGGACCCTTTTAAAGAGCAGCTGAAGATAACTAAAAAGGCAATATGGGGAGAAAAGATGAGGTACGAAGGTAATCTAGCCAAGAATATAAAGGAGGATAGTAAAAGCTTCTTTAGGTATGTGAAGAGGAAAAAAAATAGTTAAAACAAATGTGGGTCCCTTGAAGACAGAAGCAGGTGAATTTATTATGGGGAACAAGGAAATGGCAGATGAGTTGAACAGGTACTTTGGATCTGTCTTCACTCAGGAAGATACACACAATCTCCCAGATGTACTTGTGGACAGAGGTCCTAGGGTGACGGAGGAATTGAAGGAAATTCATATTAGGCAGGAAATGGTGTTGGGTAGACTGATGGGACTGAAGGCTGATAAATCCCCAGGGCCTGATGGTCTGCATCCCAGGGTACTTAAGGAAGTGGCTCTAGAAATCATGGATGCATTGGTGATCATTTTCCAATGTTCTATAGATTCAGGATCAGTTCCCGTGGATTGGAGGGTAGCTAATGTCATCCCACTTTTCAAGAAAGGAGGGAGAGAGAAAACAGGAAATTATAGACCAGTTAGCCTGACATCAGTGGTGGGGAAGATGCTGGAGTCAATTATAAAAGAAGAAATTGTGGAACATTTGGATCGCAGTAACAGGATCGTTCTGGTTGGCATGGATTTACGAAGGGGAAATCATGCTTGACTAATCTACTGGAATTTTTTTGAGGATGTAACTAGGAAAATGGACAAGGGAGAGCCAGTGGATGTAGTGTACCTGGACTTTCAGAAAGCCTTTGATAAGGTCCCACATCGGAGATTAGTGGTCAAAATTAGAGGACATGGTATTGGGGGTAGGGTACTGACATGGATAGAAAATTGGTTGGCAGACAGGAAACAAAGAGTAGGGATTAACGGGTCCCTTTCAGAATGGCAGGCAGTAACTAGTGGGGTACCACAAGGCTCGGTGCTGGGACCGCAGCTATTTACAATATACATTAATGACTTAGATGAAGGGATTAAAAGTAACATTAGCAAATTTGCAGATGACACAAAGCTGGGTGGCAGTGTGAACTGTGAGGAGGATGCTATGAGGTTGCAGGGTGACTTGGACAGGTTGTGTGAGTGGGCAGATGCATGGCAGATGCAGTTTAATGTGGATAAATGTGAGGTTATCCACTTCGGTGGTAAGAACAGGAAGGCAGATTATTATCTGAATTGTGTCAAGTTAGGAAAAGGGGAAGTACAACGAGATCTGGGTGTCCTTGTTCATCAGTCACTGAAAGTAAGCATATAGGTATAGCAGGCAGTGAAGAAAGCTAATGGCATGTTGACCTTCATGACAAGAGGAGTTGAGTATAGGAACAAAGAGGTCCTACTGCAGTTGTATAGGGCCCTAGTGAGACCACACCTGGAATACTGTGCGAAGTTTTGGTCTCCAAATTTGAGGAAGGACATTCTTGCTATTGAGGGAGTGCAGTGTAGGTTCACAAGGTTAATTCCCGGAATGGCGGGACTGTCGTATGTTGAAAGACTGGAGCGACTGGGCTTGTATACACTGGAATTTAGAAGGATGAGAGGGGATCTTATTGAAACATAAGATTATTAAGGGATTGGACACGCTAGAGGCAGGAAACATGTTCCCAATGTTGGGGGAGTCCAGAACTAGGGGCCACAGTTTAAGAATAAGGGGTAGGTCATTTAGAACAGAGATGAGGAAAAACTTTTTCACTCAGAGAGTTGTAAATGTGTGGAATTCTCTGCCTCAGAAGGCAGTGGAGGCCAATTCTCTGGATGCTTTTAAGAGAGAGTTAGATATAGCTCTTAATAATAGCGGAGTCAGGGGGTATGGGGAGAGGGCAGGAACGGGGTACTGATTGTGGATGATCAGCCATGAAGGACCGAATGACCTCCTCCGGCACCTACTGTCTATTGTCTATTGCCAATACATCACGTGAAGATAAAGATAGAAATCATCCCAAGCCAAAACTCTACCATAATAAGTGAGTAATGGTGAACTGGAAATTACTAGATTGTGGTAAAAAAAAAACCCCATCTGGTTCACTCATGTTAATGTTTGTTAATCACAGTCAGGGAAGGAAGCTTGCTGTACTTACCCAGCCTCTATGTGACTCCCGAGTCTTAACCACGCTCTGAAACGGCCTGGTAAAGCCGGTCAGTTCATAGGGGTAAATTAGGAGCCTATATCCTGCAAATGAACAAATAAATAAAAATAACTGGTCTTTGGTGAATGAAAACAAAGAGGACTGAACTCCCACCTGATTAGATATCTTCACTGTAACTCTTGAGTTCCCCTCTTTTGAGTACATGTTTTTTCCCCCCAATAGCCAAGGTGTGGGGCTTGTGACTATTTGTCCACTCAGTGCTCTATTCTTGCTATCGAGGGCGTGCAGCGTAGGTTTACTAGGTTAATTCCCGGAAAGGCGGGACTGTCATATGTTGAAAGACTGGAGCGACTGGGCTTGTACACACTGGAATTTGGAAGGATGAGAGGGGATCTTATCGAAACGTATAAGATTATTAAGGGGTTGGACACGTTAGAGGCAGGAAACATGTTCCCAATGTTGGGGGAGTCCAGAACAAGGGGCCACAGTTTAAGAATAAGGGGTAGGCCTTTTCGAACTGAGTTGAGGAAACAATAATTCAGTCAGAGAGTTGTGAATCTGTGGAATACTCTGCCTCAAAAGGCAGTGGAGGCCAATTCTCTGAATGCATTCAAGAGAGAGCTAGATAGAGCTCTTAAGGATAGCGGAGTCAGGGGGTATGGGGAGAAGGCAGGAACGGGGTACTGATTGGGAATGATCAGCCATGATCACATTGAATGGCGGTGTTGGCTCGAAGGGCCGAATGGCCTCCTCCTGCACCTATTGTCTGTGAGAGCCTTCTCCCCATATCCCTTGATTCCGCTAGCCCCTAGAGCTCTATCTAACTCTCTTTCAAATTAATCCACTGAATTGGCCTCCACTGCCTTCTGTGGCAGAGATTTCCACAAATTCACAACTCTGGGTGGACAAATAAAATGTTCATTTAACGCCTTGGTTGGTTCTAGCGGTAGAGTGATGTGCATGCGTAATGGTGTTCACAAGCTCACAAGTATTCAGAGTAGAATTAGGCCATTCGGCCCATTCAGACATGGCTGCCCTCTGCCTCCTAATCCCATTTTCCTGCCTTCTCCCCATAACCCTTGACACTCATTCTAGTCAAGAATTTGTCTATCCCTGCATTAAAAAACATCCACTGGCTTGGCCTCCACAGCCCTCTGTGGCAATGAGTTCCACAGATTAACTACCCTCTGACTAAATAAATTCATCCTCACCTTTCTAAAAGAGCGCCCCTTAATTCTGAGGTTATGACCTCTCGGTCCTAGACTCTCCAACCAGTGGAAACATCCTTTCCACATCCACTCTATCTATGCCTTTCATTATTCTGTAAGTTTCAATGAGGTACCCCTTCAACCTTCTAAACTCCAGCGATTACAGGCCCAGTGCTGTGAAACACTCATCGTACGTCAATCCTCTCATTCCTGGAATGTTTAATGTCTTTCTAACCAAAGTTCACTTCGCTAGTCTCCCAGCTCGGACCTTCCAAAAGACTACAGGTGCGGGAATCTTGAGATGCCCCCGATCCAAAACGTCATCTGTCCATTTCCCTGCACAGACGCTGCCTGACCGACATAGAAACATAGAAAATAGGCGCAGGAGGCCATTTGGCCCTTCGAGCCAGCACCGCCATTCCTTGTGATCGTGGCTGACCATCCACAATCAGTAACCCGTGCCTGCCTTCTCCCCATATCCCTTGATTCCGCTAGCCCCTAGAGCTCTATCTAACTCTCTTTCAAATTAATCCACTGAATTGGCCTCCACTGCCTTCTGTGGCAGAGATTTCCACAAATTCACAACTCTGGGTGAAAAAGTTTTTTCTCACCTCAGTTTTAAATGGCCTCCCCTTTAATCTTAGACTGTGGCCCCTGGTTCAGGACTCCCCCAACATTGGGAACATTTTTCCTGCATCTAGCTTGTCCAGTCCTTTTATAATTTTATACGTTTCTATAAGATCCCCTCTCATCCTTCTAAATTCCAGTGAGTACAAGCCCAGTCTTTCCAATCTTTCCTCATATGACAGTCCCGCCATCCCGGGGATCAACCTCGTGAACCTACGCTACACTGCCTCAATAGCAAGGATGTCCTTCCTCAAATTAGGAGACCAAAACTGACCTGCTGAATTGCTCGGTTTATTGCTTATCCAAAACTTTACGGTTTGCCTCCTAGTCAACACCAAGTCCCATTCACCCAACACTCCACTGCTTGCTGATCTAACCTAGCTACCGATAAACAACATCTCCATCTTAAAATTCTCATCCTTGTTTTCAATCCCTCATGTTCTCTCGCCTTCTTCCTGTTGCCTCCAGTAACCCTGCAAGATTTCAATCCTCCAGTTCTGACCTCATAACCATCTCTTAAAATAACTGCTCCAAGATTGGAAGCCATGCCTTGGAAGTTGAGAAATTTCCTCCATAAATTTCTCTTTCACACTCCCTTGCACACTCCCTTCCTCCCTCTCTCCCTCCCTCTTTCTCTCCCTGTCTCTCTCCCTCTTTCTCTTCCTCTTTCTCTCCCTCCCTCTCTCACCTTCCCTCTCTCCCTTCCTCTCTCTCCCTTCCTCTCTCACCCTCCCTCTTTCTCCCTCCCTCTTTCTCCCTCTCTCTCCTTCCTCTCTTAAAACACTTCTTAAAACCCGTCTCTTTGATCAAACTATTAGTCACCTGCCCTAATCTTGCTTTCGATGGATCACTGTCAATTTCTCTTGGATACATCTCTGAAGTGCTTCAGGACATTTTGCGACATTGAGGGTCACATTTAAATGCATCTTCTTGTTGCTGTGAAGAGGTCACTGTACCAGCTCTCCCCTTTTCCATCAACTTAGTAGCCTGGAAAACGACAGTTTTTGATGCGAGCAGACAAACTCTCAACTCATTTGTCGAGCGTTCCTGTGGCTGCTGTGTTAATACAACAGTTAACCATATATTTTAAAGTTCTTTCCATCATACCACAATCCAAATGCCTCCTCCATTAGCCAATTCTGGGCATTCCTGTGTGTTGGAATTGTCAATGCCTTCAGATATCTTTGCAAATAAAAAACAGGCTACATTCTGAGAAGGATCAGGACGTTGTGTGGGATACAAGTTTGCAATGTGGTCTCTGTTCCCATTTGTGGTGTCACTTGAGAAGGTTCTATGCGAGATGTCTGCATTTGATCAATGGCTCCCAAGCATAAAGCATGCGGGGAAAACAGACCTAGGAAACACAGAGCATGAAATGGTTATCTCCATTATATCATGCAAAATAATGCGGTAACACAGTTGAGCATCTTCAATCTTGAGTTATGATGTTGGTTACCAACAAGAATTCTGTGTTTAACAACCACAACACTACCAAACATCATCTCTTAGAGGATTTAGATTTAGATTTAGAGATACAGCGCAGAAACAGGCCCTTCGGCCCACCAGGTATGTGCAGCCCAGCGATCCCCGCACACGAACACTATCCTACACCCACTAGGGACAATTTTTACATTTGCCCAGCCAATTAACCTACATACCTGTACGTCTTTGGAATTGGTGCTAAAGATTAAAACCGTGCAAATCCATTAAAGGTTATTTTGTCCACCGTGTATGTTATTGACTAAATTATTCACTCAGTTTCTCTTGACTTATTTTTCAAAACTGTGCTGTTTTTTGTGTCACTGGGCTTCCTGAAAGCATGGAGCTGATTCTGCAAACATTTACCTTCCCTGGCTACTGCTCGTTGACATTGTGCGCTTGTTATCATTATTACCTGGATATGTGGGGAATGGAGGGCTGTGGATCACGGTGGTGCAGCGGTAGAGTTGCTGCCTTACAGCGGAATGCAGCGCCGGAGACTCAGGTTCGATCCTGACCACGGGCGCCGTCTGTACGGAGTTTGTACGTTCTCCCCGTGACCTGCATGGGCTTTCTCCGAGATCTTCGGTTTCCTCCCACACTCCAAAGACGTACAGGTTTGTAGGTTAATTGGCTGGGCAAATGTAAAAAATTGTCCCAAGTGGGTGTAGGATAGTGTTAGTGTGCGGGGATCGCTGGGCGGCACGGACCCGGTGGGCCGAAGGGCCTGTTTCTGCGCTGTATCTCTAAAAAAATATATATTTTTAAATCACATGCAGGCAAAGGAGACTAGTTTAACTTGGCATTATGTTCGGCATGGACACAGTGGACCAAAGGGTCCATTCGTTTTTTGTACTGTTCTATGTTCTATGTGGTTGCGGGTTCATTTGCCTAGATTCTCTACCACTTTCCAAGCCCTTGTAAGTAGTTTAGTTTAGTTTAGTTTAGAGAAATCGTGCAGAAACAGGCCCTTCGGCCCACCGGGTCCACGCCGACCAGCAATCCCCGCATATTAACACTATCCTACACACACGAGGGACATTTTTTATCATTTGCCCAGCCAATTAACCTACATGCCTGCACGTCTTTGGATTGTGGGAGGAAACCGAAGATCTCGGAGAAAACCCACGCAGGTCACGGGGAGAACGTACAAACTCCGTACAGACAGCATCCGTAGTCAGGATCGAACCCGAGTCTCCGGCGCTGCATTCGCTGTAAGGCAGCAACTCTACCGCTGCTCCACCGTGACCGCACCAGTTACATAAATAACATGTCTCAACACAAAAACAATTTGGCAACTGGTAGGGGATTCTCTCCATAGATCTTCGCAAAGCTTTTCATACCGACGGTTCACCACAAAACAAATAAACGACCTCAAAGGAACCGAACAGGTAAATGCTTTTTCAAAAATACAGTAACGTCCAACCTCTCTCGGGATCACAGAACTTTACAAACGAGAACAACTTGATCAAAGTCATGGGTAGACACAAAAAGCTGGAGTAACTCAGCGGGACAGGCAGCATCTATGGAGAGAAGAAATGGGTGACGTTTCGGGTCGAGACCCTTCACAAAGTCATGAATGACCTCAGAACAACATTTCAACAGACAATAGACAATAGACAATAGGTGCAGGAGGAGGCCATTCGGCCCTTCGAGCCAGGACCGCCATTCAATGTGATCATGGCTGATCATTCTCAATCAATACCCCGTTCCTGCCTTCTCCCCATACCCCTGACTCCGCTATCCTTAAGAGCTCTATCCAGCTCTCTCTTGAATGCATTGAGAATTGGCCTCCACTGCCTTTTGAGGCAGAGAATTCCACAGATTCACAACTCTCTGACTGAAAAAGTGTTTCCTCATCTCAGGAGCTTAGCATTACTCAGCAGGAGAGGGCCCATCAGATGCATGAGACACTTTATGACTTGCGTAAAATCTGACTTTCGAAAGGGTTTCCAGAACGTAACCCTTACCTAGGTCGGAGAGTGTCTTTATTTGGTTTCCGATCGATGCTTGTGGGCAATAGGGCGGCAGACATTCAACGGAGTCAGGAAAATGACCACAACCCTTGGACATTGGGCTATCTTTGGCATTGACCTATCTTAGCCATTTGGTCTTAAGTGATCAGGCTCTTCCATTATAATACCAACTGTGGAATAGCCGAACTTGGCAGATTCATCCAAACCATTGGAGTCTCTGTCGCTGTGCTCACCAGCCACACTTAAAGCCAGATAGATAAAAAAACAGTGATAGGGAGTAAATAAATACCACATGGATTAATCACAACTGCTTGTTTTCTATTCAGGCATTAATGGGAGTAAAGTTGTCCATAAAACAAATGTTAATGGACAAGCTTTTATGCGCATTTGGCGGGTTTTAGTCTCGTACATTATCGCATATCTTCCCCGAAAGTGCACAAACCGCATTGTTGCGTTTGTATAAAATGCACATGAAAATCGAGAACCTTTTGTATTTATCTTAGACCTTCTTACAAGATCTCATGATTTATGCTGCATGATTTATAGATCTCCTTGGAACAGACTGAGACGATGATTAATACAGCCTTAAATTGACCCTGTCCTAACTGCATTTCATGTCAGAACGCATAACATCTCAACAAACCAGTCTGCAGCAGATGGGAGCAGTTATTGATGATATTGTTTTGTTACAGAGCTATTAACCTCACACATGTTGAGTAAACTTTAAGCTAATCATCCTCTGTTTTTTATTTTCCCGAGTTCGAGTCACAATCGCACTCATTTCGTGCAAGCTTCTCCTTAACCGCCGCACACTGGGATTATTGAATTCCAGAGAAATTTCCAAATGAAACTAATTAAAAACAGCACCGCAGTGGGACGCAGTAATATATTTTCCAAAGTCCTGACTTCCTGACACCCACTTCTGCAAGTTCCTCTTTTGTTGCACAGTTACAGAAGGAGCATTATTGTTCTGAAAAGCTTTGCAACATTTTCTATCAGAAACCACCAGATTAGATTCAGACCATGATAACAACCCATATGAATATTAACACAACGAAGTTTCGAAGGAAGTCGTGAGAAGGCTTCTCCTTGACAGATGGAAATTGTATTTGACGTGTATTGTCTAGTGCTACTGAAAGGAAATGCCAATGTAAAACCTTCTCAAGGAGGCAATGTTTATGATCTTATTTTGGAACCATTTGCTTTTCCGCTCCTCGGTGTTTATGGCCTCTTGCCGCTATGCCATGTACAGTTGGCTGCTTGATAAGGCAGGTGAACCACCTGCTCTAAAGGTGTTTGCAGAGAGTCCATCATTAATGGGTGCACAGTGCGCCAGCACCTCAATATTATATCATCATAGAGTTATACAGCACGGAAATAGAATATGTCCATGCTGATCAAGATGTCTACTTGAGCTAGTTCCATCTGCCCGCGTTTGACCCATATTCCTCTAAACCGTTCCTATCAATGTACCTGTCTAAATGTCTTTAAAAATGTCTTTAAAACATTCTTGCTATTGAGGGCGTGCAGCGTAGATTCTTGCTATTGAGGGCGTGCAGCGTAGGTTTACTAGGTTAATTCCCGGAATGGCGGGACTATCATACGTTGAAAGACTGGAGCGACTAGGCTTGTATACACTGGAATTTAGAAGGATGAGAGGAGATCTTATCGAAACGTATAAGATTATTAAGGGGTTGGACACGTTAGAGGCAGGAAACATGTTCCCAATGTTGGGGGAGTCCAGAACAAGGGGCCACAGCTTAAGAATAAGGGGTAGGCCATTTAGAACTGAGATGAGGAAAAACTTTTTCAGTCAGAGTTGTGAATCTGTGGAATTCTCTGCCTCAGAAGGCAGTGGAGGCCAATTCTCTGAATGCATTCAAGAGAGAGTTGGATAGAGCTCTTAAGGATAGCGGAGTCAGGGGGTATGGGGAGAAGGCAGGAACGGGGTACTGATTGAGAATGATCAGCCATGATCACATTGAATGGCGGTGCTGGCTCGAAGGGCCGAATGGCCTCCTCCTGCACCTATTGTCTAAAAACAGTCCCCAGCGTATCCTGCTTCTCGTAACTCAAGCCCTCCAACCTCAGCAACAACTCGGTGAATCCGTTCGGCACTTTTTTGTTTGTTTAATAATGTATTTCCTATAGCAGGGGTGACCAGAACTACACACAATACTCTACACCAATCAGCCAAAACATTATGACCTGATGAGCCAAAACATTATGCCCACCTGCCTAATATGCTGTTGGTCCTCCGTGTGCAGCCCCATACGCAGCAGGGTGCGATGCACTGTGTATTGTGGCACATTCCTCCCGTGACCACCATTAACATTTTCTGTGACTTGTGCCACAGTAGACCCTCTGTCAGTTCGGACCAGACGGGATAACCTTCGTTGCCCTCGCGCATCGATGAGCCTCGGGCGCCCAACACCCTGTCTGTCGCCGGTTTGTGGTTTGTCCCTCCTCGGACCACTGTCGGTCGGTACTCACCACTGCTGACCGGGAGCACCCCACAAGCCTTGCCGTTTAAGATGCTCTGACCCAGTCGTCTGGCCATAACAATTTGGCCCTTGTCAAAGTCGCTCTGGTCTTTACTCCTGCCCATTTCTCCTGCATCCAACACGTCAACCTCAAGAACTGACTATTCACTTGTTGCCTAATATATCCCACCCCTTGACAGGTGCCATTTTAACAAGATAATCAAAGTTATTCACTTCGCCTGTCAGTGGTCAAAATGTTTTGGCTGATCGGTGTAAGTGTGGTTTTACCAATGACATGTACTATTGTAACATGATGTCCCAAATTCTGAACTCAATGCCCTATATTTAAGAGGCATTTAGATAGCCACTTAAATAGCCCAGGTATAGAAGGATACGGACCTAATGTCTGCAAGTGGGATTAGACGGACAAAATACAAATGGTCGGCGTGGTTGTGGTGGGCCAAATGGTCAATTTCTGTGCTGTACAATTCAATGGCTGTAATTAAATCTCCCCTCAACGTCTGTTCCAGTACTTCCGATCTTGCCTCTTGGCTAAACATATAATTGTATAAAAATGTTCTGCGAACATTTTGGAAAAACGACCTACTGACGATTGACGATTTGCCTCTTGAGCTTCACTTCCAATCAGGTTCATTGGATTAATCCTTGATTTCTGAAAATTCCAGGAATCTCGAGCCCTTGGAAACTCTCTGTGCCAATAATATTGGTCGACCATCAAAAATAAAGCCAATAGTGCATTCTCTGTGGTTGACCATAATTGCGTGCGACCCATTGACCCGCACATAATTAAAGTTTGCTTCTTCTGCAGTAATATCAAGTTGCAGTTGATAAACAATTGGCACAGAGTTGCACAAAAATACAAATTATCGGGGCTGTGGGGTGGGGGTGGGGGTGGGGGGGTTTATTCCGTGAAACTCATCATGAGCAGAACTGCAGAAAATACATTCAACAGAATAAGATCCTTCAGTTAGGTGTTGTTTTTGTGCAGCTCCTAAAGGCAGCCTTGGTCATGCCATTAACTCCCTTCATCTACCAGAGCCTGGCAATTGCCAACGATACGTCAATGGAGTTGAGTAAAGGAGCAAAGAGGTCCTTCTGCAGTTGTACAGGGCCCTAGTGAGACCGCACCTGGAGTACTGTGTGCAGTTTTGGTCTCCAGATTTGAGGAAGGATATTCTTGCTATTGAGGGCGTGCAGCGTAGGTTTACTAGGTTAATTCCCGGAATGGCGGGACTGTCATATGTTGAAAGACTGGAGCGACTAGGCTTGTATACACTGGAATTTAGAAGGATGAGAAGAGATGTGTTTGTGAAGGGATGGGGCAAAGGGGAGTGTAGTCTATTATATCCTGTAGAATAGATGCAAAAGCTTTAGTCAGGATGAACTATACTGCATTAAAATTACTGAACTAATCTTCAGTCATTTTGTGACTATTTAATCGTAGTTGTCAAGTGAAAAGTAATTTTCCCGACTGCCCCAGCTTCCATCAGTTCAGCCGTGGGACATCTGGGACGTATTGGAGGAATGTCTTTGTCCTCTTCGGTGACAGTTCAGTGTGCTGACTTGTCTTCTTCCATCATGTTGTTCTTGATCTGCGCACGGTGCTGAAATAGCCGAGGACGAAGGTGAAAACGGCCGAGCAGGCATCGAGCTAGACGCACGCGGGCGGGGCAGAAGTCAAACACGATCAACACAAGTGTTAAACTGCACTGCCCACAGCACAGCCTGAACTCTGCGCACGGCTTTGACTTTCAAGAAACTAGGGCAGGAGGCAATGAAGAGCAGGATCACGATGCCCTGTCTCGGGGGATTATTATGAAGAGAGGCGTGGCTTTTTCACGCTGCTTGACGGGTGATTTTTGAATTGAATTGAATTGAATTGAAGACTTTATTGGATGCTTTATTGTCACATGTGACAAGCCGCAGTGAAATTCTTTGCTTGCGTACCCAAGGTATGCAAACAGTCGCCGATAAAGGGGGCTTACAAAGTTACAAGTCCCCCTTTGTTCTCGCATTGTGTACAATGATTTAGAAGATTACTGAAGGTATAGTGGACCAGCCCAAACTTTTAACTCAAAGCATGTCTCTATAATGGTGTAAAGAGTGGGCATGCCCAAAGATGACTGCACAGTCTTGTGATCCATCCCAAATTCCTCAGTTAATGGGCCAGTCCATGCACGCCTCCACCAACTCTTTAATTACCTCCAAGATTGGACTGACTAGAGGCAGGCTACCTCCACACCACAAGTGTCTGGCAGTGGCCATCTCAAACATCGGCCACCAACGTTTTGTCATTCAACGACACCGACAGTGGTAAATCTCCCACCAGAGGAGAGCAACTCATGTTCCAGGATGTTGTAGCATTCTTGATGAGTGCAATTTTGCCAATTTCAAGCATATTAACCAACTTCACTGCCCACACCCACCCTTCCTTCCACAAACCACCATCACCTGCCCCCATGCTAAACCCTCCTTCCCCACGCTGACCCCCCTACGTGACTGTGAGGAAATTTGGGACATCGGGAGGTTGTCTCGGTTGATGCCTCAGTTGTGATTACTTGGCCGTTCAACTGTTCTGTTCGCAAAGCACACAAATGATCTTCAACTTGTTCGTGAACAGAGACTTAATCACTGCCCGTTATGCCCGCCCAGTGGTTTACAATCTGGAAAGTTGTCCAGTCTGAAGAAGGGTCCCGCCCCGAAACGTCATCTGCCCACCCCCTCCACAAATGCAGCCTGACCCACTGAGTTCCTCCAGTACTTTGTGCTTTGCTCAAGGTTCCATTTCTCTGCCATTTCTCGTGACACCACCACCCTGCTTCCCCTCTCTCGTCCCCTCTCCCTCTCCTTCTTTCTTCTCCCACTTTCTTGAAGGTGTGGGGGCTCTTGAGGGTCTTTGCAGCTACACCCCATCCAGTCAAAGTCTTTAAATGCGGAGGAACTCCAATGATTGATACGTTACATAAAATATCCCACCCCCAGAAAACAGGCAGGCAAATGATTTGCAAAGGATCCCCTCTGCTACCGCAGAGCCAACTCCCAGGAGATAGACAATAGACAATAGGTGCAGGAGGAGGCCATTCGGCCCTTCGAGTCAGCACCGCCATTCAATGTGATCATGGCTGATCATTCTCAATCAGTACCCCGTTCCTGCCTTGGATGATGCCGGTCCCTGCCCTGTAGTCTTTCCCATCCTTCCTGCGGATAAATTAACCATCTTGACAGTGCCATCATTACAAGAGGAGTTGAGTATAGGAGCAAAGAGGTCCTTCTGCAGTTGTACAGGGCCCTAGTGAGACCGCACCTGGAGTACTGTGTGCAGTTTTGGTCTCCAAATTTGAGGAAGGATATTCTTGCTATTGAGGGCGTGCAGCGTAGGTTTACTAGGTTAATTCCCGGAATGGCGGGACTGTCATATGTTGAAAGACTGGAGCGACTGGGCTTGTATACATTGGAATTTAGAAGGATGAGAGGAGATCTTATCGAAACGTATAAGATTATTAAGGGGTTGGACACGTTAGAGGCAGGAAACATGTTCCCAATGTTGAAAGGAATCGGTGACGATGTCCAGAACAAGGGGCCACAGTTTAAGAATAAGGGGTAGGCCATTTAGAACTGAGATGAGGAAAAACTTTTTCAGTCAGAGAGTTGTGAATCTGTGGAATTCTCTACCTCAGAAAGCAGTGGATGCCAATTCTCTGAATGCATTCAAGAGAGAGCTAGATAGAGCTCTTAAGGATAGCGGAGTCAGGGGGTATGGGGAGAAGGCAGGAACGGGGTACTGATTGAGAATGATCAGCCATGATCACATTGAATGGCGGTGCTGGCTCGAAGGGCCGAATGGCCCCCTCCTGCACCTATTGTCTATTGTCAAAGAATCATAAGAACAGAAGGAAACAAAAGGATGGGGAAAGATCACTTGGCTCATCAAACTAAATCTTTTCGCTGACTGCTTTAATGTGGATCTGACCCAATACATTTCATTTCTCGATGAAATGTTCTACACATTTCTCACAGGCACACAAGGGGAAATCCATCAAAACTCCAACATACATCTAACAATATCCCTTCTTTGTTGCCTTTATAACAGACATATACAGTATTGTATCATTCAAATATTTTTTTTGGGGAAAAAAATATTGGTAGTTTCCACTTTTCTCTTTGCATTTCACCTTTCAAAACTCGGCCAAGACCACATCAGGCCAACAAACTATTTTTGAAGTGTAGTTGCTGCTGTAAACGCAGCAGTCAATCTGTCTACAGCAAGCTCTCACAGGCAGAAAGGTGGGAACTCAGCGGGTCAGACAGCATCCCTGGAGAGAAAGAATGCGTGAGACCCTTCTTCAGACTGAGAGTCAGGGGAGAGGGAGACACAGGGATAAGGAAGGGTAAAGCATGTGAAAACACGACATCAAAAGAGATGAAGTTCAAGGAAAATGTAGAATAGATCATTATTAGCTTGGAGATGATGACAACAAAGCAAACAGAGATAAAATGCAACCAGGGGACAGTCAGACTGGTCAGAGAACTGGGAATGGGGAGGGATGGAGAGAGAGGGAAAGCAAAGGGTTATCTCAACACCTGCGCTCGGTCCGCGTTGGCCAATCTGATCTCCCGGTGGCTGAGCACTTCAACTCCCCCTCCCATTCCCAGTCTGACCTTTCTGTCATGGGCCTCCTCCAGTGCCATAGTGAGGCCCACGGGAAATTGGAGGAACAGCACCTCATATTTCGCCTGGGCAGCTTGCAGCCCAGTGGTATGAACATTGACTTCTCCAACTTTAGATAGTTCCTCTGTCCCTCTCTTCCCCTCCCCCTTCCCAGATCTCCCTCTGTCTTCCTGTCTCCACCTATATCCTTCCTTTGTCCCGCCCCCCCTGACATCAGTCTGAAGAAGGGTCTCGACCCGAAACGTCGCCCGTTCCTTCTCTCCTGAGATGCTGCCTGACCTGCTGAGTTACTCCAGCATTTTGTGAATAGACACCTTTGATTTGTACCAGCATCCGCAGTTATTTTCTTATACCATTTGAACTTGGAGAGGTCAATGTTCATACCACTGGGGTGCAAGCAAAATATGAGATGCTGTTCCTCCAAATTGCGGCAGGGCCTCACTCTGACCATGGAAGGGGCCCAGCATAGAACGGTCAGTGTGGGAATGGGAGGTGAGTTAGTGTTTAGCAACTGGGAGATCAGGTAGGTTTAGGCGTTTTTTCCCCAGGTGTTTTTAGGTGTTGTTTAAGGGATGAATGTTGATCAGGAAAGCAGGGGAGTGGTGGGGCTGGTAGTTATGGGGGTAGTTAAAATAAATTATATCCTCCATTTGGTCGGCACGGTGGCGCAGCAGTACTTTGCAGAGATTTGCACGTTCTCCCTGTGACTGCGTGGGTTTTGTCCAGGTGCTCCTGGTTTCCTCCCACACCCCAAAGACTTGTCGGTTAATTGGCTTCTGTGAATTTCCCAAATTGTGCAGGAAGTGAAAGTGGGTTAACATAGAACTAGTGTATGGGTGATCGAAGGTCGGCATGGACTCAGTGGGCCGAATGGCCTGTTCCCATGCTGTATCTCTAAACTAAACGAAACATTCATATCTCAGAAGAGGCGATGCAAAAGATGGTGTCTTCAGCAAAGCAGCACCCTCAGCTCGGACGTTTACTCCAGGTCTCTAAAGTGGGACTTAAACTAATTTACTACCCATTGAACAATGAATGTCATCTCTGTGGACACATTAAATACCTTAGGCCCGCTAATATTGTGGCACCTACAACTTAGAGGTCGATACATTTTTGACCAACAGTAAAATCAGTACTAACCCATGACATAATCTTTAGAGTTTCCACACAGCCCAGACCATTCATCCCATTGTTCATGAGTGTCTACTGTCCCATTCCTTTTCCCGATGCACATCTTTCCGTGAATCATTTACCTAATTCATCGACTCAGAGGAAAATGGTGTGAGGGAGGAGGGAGAGGGTGTTAATGTGATGATTGAAGATGGTTAATGTGCCAAACAGCAGTGTCAGATAAAAAAAGAAGCCTTGAACAAGAAAAGACCATTCAACCATTAAGAATAAGGGGTCGGCCATTTTGGTTAAGAATAAGGGGTCGGCCATTTTGGTTAAGAATAGGGGGTCGGCCATTTAGGTTAAGAATAAAGGGTCGGCCATTTTGGTTAAGAATAAGGGGTCGGCCATTTTTGTTAAGAATAAGGGGTCGGCCATTTTGGTTAAGAATAAGGGGTCGGCCATTTAGGTTAAGAATAAGGGGTCGGCCATTTAGGTTAAGAATAAGGGCTAGGCCATTTAGGACTGAGATGAGGAAAAACTTTTTCACCCAGAGAGTTGTGAATCTGTGGAATTCACAGTGGAGTCGAAGCCAATTCACTGGACATTTTCAAAAGAGAGTTAGATTTAGCTCTTAGGGCTAACAGAATCAAGGGATATGGGGAAAAAGCAGGAACAAGATACTGATTTTGGATGATCAAACATGATCATAATGAATGGAGGTGCTGGCTCGAAGGGCCGAATGGCCTACTCCTACATCTAATTTCTATGTTTATGAAAACCTCACGCCTTCCTCGTGGAGTAAAAACAGGAAATGCTGGAAATACACAGCAGGCCAGGCAGTATCGGTCTTTGTCTCTCTTTCCACACATGCTGCCTAACCTGCTGAGCTTTTCCAGCATTTCCTGTTTTTATTTCAGATTTCTAGCATCTGCAGCTTATTATATTTCCTTCTCTTGTGGAATGTGACTTTTGTGTAAAATAGTCCCTGGCCTCTGAAATGAAGAGAGAGGTCCAGTGTTCAATTAAGTATTCTTGATCAGTCAGAATCCAGCAATAGATTAAGTGCAGACACAAGGAACTGCAGATGCCGGTGTACAAAAATAACACAAAGTACTGGAGTAACTCAGTGGGTCAGACAGCATCTCTGGAGAACACGGATTGATGACGTTTTGGATAGGGATCCTTCTTCAGACTGATTGCAGTAGGAGGGAGAAAGTTAGAAAAGAGATGAGGAGGTGGCAAGTGATAGGTGGATACAGGTGAGGGGGGATTTGATCGGCAGATGGATGGACATTGAGACCGCACCTGGAGTACTGTGTGCAATTTTGGTCTCCAAATTTGAAGAAGGATATTCTTGCTATTGAGGGCGTGCAGCATAGGTTTACTAGGTTAATTCCCGGAATGGCGGGACTGTCATATGTTGAAAGACTGGAGCGACTAGGCTTGTATACACTGGAATTTAGAAGGATGAGAGGGGATCTTATCGAAACATGTAAGATTATTAAGGGGTTGGACACGTTAGAGGCAGGAAACATGTTCCCAATGTTGGGGGAGTCCAGAACAAAGGGCCACAGTTTAAGAATAAGGGGTAGGCCATTTAGAACTGAGATGAGGAAAAACATTTTCAGTCAGAGAGTTGTGAATCTGTGGAATTCTCTGCCTCAGAAGGCAGTGGAGGCCAATTCTCTGAATGCATTCAAGAGAGAGCTAGATAGAGCTCTTAAGAATAGCGGAGTCAAGGGGTATGGGGAGAAGGCAGGAACGGGGTACTGATCGTGGATGATCAGCCATGATCACAGTGAATGGCGGTGTTGGCTTGAAGGGCCGAATGGCCTGCTCCTGCACCTATTGCCTATTGTCAAAGGCGGGAGATGAAAAGGGTGTCAGATAAGGAGAGGAGGAGTGAAATGTGAAGCTAGAAGGATGGATAGAGGTGGAAGGCTATGGGGGGGGGGGGGGTGGTGGGGGGAAGGGGGGGATAGTGGGAGAAATGGGTGTGCACCAAGGTGGGGAACAAGGAAGAGAGAGGGGTGGGGGGAAATGGATTTAGTGCATCTGGCTAAATTAACAGACTTTAATTGTACTCAACTGAGCTGGGAATCACATGCAAACTTGAAACGATAAAAAGCTGCAGTTCCATGTGTGGGACCATAAGCTGGCATGGGGTTGGAGCACATGTAATATGAAGTTGCTGTATTGAGCGTGAGTTGATGATTACAGTATTGCACAGCCCGTAAACACCACAGGCCCCGCGCTGCTTTGTGTTATCTTTCCTTTCTGCAGAAGGAAAGAAGTCAGGAAATGCCTGCATGTGCAAGTGTCTTGAAGACTTCTGATCTCTGAAGTGATACAACCGCAAGAGAGCTGTGCAGGACACCCGCTGCGTGCGTGCGTCTCCTGTGATGTTTGTTGCTTGCTGGCCACTCTGGGATGCATCTGCTTTTCTAATGTGGTGACGACATTTAATAACGGCTTGGAGCAGCTGAGTCTGTTTTACTGTGAAAGGAAAGACCAGTCAGCTCCAATTATAAAGATCAATGCCATTAAAGTACGGGGATCGCTGGGCGGCACGGACTTGGTGGGCCGAAAAGGCCTGTTTCCGGCTGTATATATATGATATGATATGATATGATAAAGACAGGGGCACGGCAATGTTGCTCTCCCATGTCAAAAAGCAGCAACATAAAAAGGGCTTTTTGATGCTTAAGGATGAATGAAAAGGGCAAGCTGGTGGAATAACAGAGCGCGGCAGACCACACCTTCAAGGTAGATGGTGCCCAGGTTCGATCCTGACCTCGGGTGCTGTGTGTGTGTGTGGAGTTTGCACGTTCTCCCTGTGACCTCGTGGGTTTCCCCCGAGTGCTCCGGTTTCCCTCAACATCCCAATATTATGTTGGTTGGTAGTATAAGAAAATAACTGCACAAATCGAAGGTATTTATTCACAAAATGCTGGAGTAACTCAGCAGGTCAGGCAGCATCTCAGGAGAGAAGGAATGGGCGAGACCCTTCCTCAGACTGATGCCAGGGGGGCGGGACAAAGGAAGGATATAGGTGGAGACAGGAAGACAGTGGGAGATCTGGGAAGGGGAGGGGAAGAGAGGGACAGAGGAACTATCTAAAGTTGGAGAAGTCGATGTTCATACCGCTGGGCTGCAAGCTGCCCAGGCGAAATATGAGGTGCTGTTGGTTGGCAGGTTCATTGGCCCCTGTGTAAATTGATTGTAAAAACATCCAGCGTGGTAACGGGCTGTTTCAACGCCAACCGAGTTCACACCGATCAACCGTTCACGTTAGTTCTCGCAGATAGACACAAAAAGCTGGAGTAACTCAGTCAGCATCTCTGGAGAAAAGGAATAGGTGACGTTTCGGGTCGAGACCCTTCTTCAGACCTAGTTCTGTGTTAATAGACAATAGGTGCAGGAGGAGGCCATTCGGCCCTTCGAGCCAGCACCGCCATTCAATGTGATCATGGCTGATCATTCTCAATCAGTACCCCGTTCCTGCCTTCTCCCCATACCCCCTGACTCCGCTATCCTTAAGAGCTCTATCCAGCTCTCTCTTGAATGCATTCAGATAATTGGCCTCCACTGCCTTCTGAGGCAGAGAATTCCACAGATTTACAACTCTCTGACTGAAAAAGTTTTTCCTCATCTCAGTTCTAAATGGCCTACCCCTTATTCTTAAACTGTGGCCCCTTGTTCTGGACTCCCCCAACATTGGGAACATGTTTCCTGCCTCTAACGTGTCCAACCCCTTAATAATCTTATACGTTTCGATAAGGTCTCCTCTCATCCTTCTAAATTCCAGTGTCCTAAGTTATCCTACTTTCCCAACATATTAAGGGACAATTGACAATTGACAGCAGGCTGTTAGGGATGTCTTTAGGGATGTGGGAGGAAACCGGAGCACCCGGAGGAAGCGCACGTGGTCAGAGGGAGAACGTACAAACTCCACACAGACAGCACCCGAGGTCAGGATCGAACCTGGATCTCTGGCACTGTGAGGTAGCGTCTGTACTCGCTGCGCCACTGTGCTGACCCCATTTTTTTGTTTGTTTGTTGCCATTATGTTGATGCACGTTAGGCACTGTCTTAAAGCTTATATGGCCGATGTGAAGATTACCACACATCCACACACATATTGGAATTGCTACAGGCATCCTCGATTACCGGAAACGACCCATATGGCACAAACCATATGGCACAAACCATTCTCTTGTTAAAACCAAAGTCAGACTGGATGAGATGGGAATGCAGGGCGTTCCTTTATTTCAACATCATAATATGTAACATTTCTTTTATTTATCAGAAATTAAAAGATAGTAAACAATAATATTTAAAAAACGTAAAAGATATTCAATACATAGTAGGATTACATCTATTAGTTTCAGCATGATATATTAAAATCAGATTCTCACATATTTCACCTACACTTCTGTAAATATAAGCAGGACTCAAGACTATGCCTCAAAAATGTTGGCCTAGCATTAAATATTGGTTTAGTATGGAATAAATGTAATTAGTGCTGTGTCTAATTCACTGCACCAAAGACGTTTGTTGGCCCCGACACCAACAAGTCTCAAAAGCTGTCAGTTTCTAGACAACAACAACAATATCTTGGCTTTATTCAACACCGCAAACGCAGTCAAATATCCCAAGGTACTTCACAGGAGCACGACCAAATGAAAGGACAAATGCTGTAAAGAGAGACGAGGACATGGGTTTAAAAGCCGGTACAAAGGAGGAGAAGGAACGGGGGGGGGGGGGACGAGGGATGTCGAGCATGGGGCTGGGGGGGGGGAGAAATGACAACATTCAATGGCAGGACAATGTCGGAGTTAGAGGAGATGAAGAGGGTCGCTCTCAGCAGTGCAGCACGCTTGCCCCTGCAATCTTTGGGGACTTGCTGCGCCCAGAATTTCCAGAAAGTCTGTTGCATGCGCACCTCCAGTTTGCAGATATGGCGACATTAGACATTGTCACGGAAAGGCATGTCAATCGCAAAACAAGCGTTGCATTCTGTGGCTTGAGCTCAAGTCCCAACGGTTTAGGTTGATTGGTATCACGTGTACCGACCGAGGCACAGTATGCTATCCAAATAGCTTTGCATGCTATCCAAACAGATCAGATAAAACCGTACATAAATACAATCAAGTCACACTCAAGTACAACAGACAGACACACAAAGCTGGAGTAACTTAGCGGGACAGGCAGCATCTCTGGAGAGAAGGAATTGGCGACCCACCTTCTTCACACAATCGTTAGATGTTGGTGTTCTGCCCACACATGACACGACTTATGTTCCCAACAGCACATGTAAGCAGCTAAGTAACCATATATTAAATCTAAATGTAAAAGTGTGGGCGGATAATCCATAAGAAATGAGCAAGATACAAGATAAGTTTAGGAGAAGGAAGTTGGCAATTAATTATCGGCAATATAACTCACAGCGTTACAGCCGAGAGCAGGGATTGTTCTCAAACTGTCTACTTCTTAGACAAATCATCAACGTATCCTTGGCATGTTCTGGGGCATGCCAATGACTACACCTTGCCACGTGGTTGTTCAGAGTAATGCCCCAGGATATTCAATAAGTTAATTAAGGTGGTCCGCCGAACAGTTTGAACACCTGGCTTTGAAGTCTGAACATCTCTTTTCAGCTGTTCCAGTCAATTTCCATTTCAAAGAGATCTTCTCTGGTCGGGGAGTATTATCAGGGCAGTTAGGAAGTGTTCACAGGTGCCTGTGTACGGAGCTTCACAGAGACGTCTTGAAACAGCTTTCTTGCCTTATAAGTTCAAGTGCCGCCGTCTCGTCCCCCGTGGCGGCTAATGAAGAAATGCATGTGCGACGGACCGCCACTTCCCCTGATGCCGAGGAGTTTTGCGGGAACAATTTAACATCTGAGTCTCCTCAGCCGGAATGTGGGTTATTAGTGGGGAATAACATTGGTGAAATCATAAACGATGTATAATTTAGCAGGAAATCCTTTGTACTGGATGTATCAAAGTGAATTCAAAATTAAAAGTCCAAGTGGAACAGATAGTCTTTGGGCTGCCTTTATGCTAACAGTATGTTTCAAACAGCCCCCATGAGATCTAAACTGCTATTTGATCCCCTCCCACTGTTAACGTAGAGCTTGGGACGGCCTGGGCTAAAATAAAAATCTGTCTCAATTATCTTTCATTTCTTTCCATGTTATAAATGTCTTTGCAGCTACACATTTCGACCAAAACGCTGCTTTCCTTGTTATATAAAGCCAGGCTTTCTGGATATACCAGTTGCTCCGTGTCCTTGGCATCTTTGCGGCTCATTCAGGCTGTGCCTTGTTAATGTACCCTGGCCAGAAACATCCCAATACTGTCGGAGCTAACAGCTTCTAACCGTCCTCATTGTCGGCCCACCTCGCCCGCTTCCCCACCGAAGTCATGAGAATTTATTCCCTCTCATCTTTCTCTCCGCAACCCATGGATGATCCGACCTTTATTGCCCAAATTCTCTCTCGCACAGTGTCCCACCAAACCATCGGCGTTGGCCGTACCCAATTCCCAATTCTCGACCGCCCGGTTTACTAATCCTTTTCCAATGTTTCCAATCCATTTGAGTAATCTCATCCTCGGACCCTTGCAGGTACATTTTCACTCTGGATTTCTGCTTGCTACCCCCGAATGCATTGATCCCCCCCCCCCCCCTCCCCTCCGGTCATACAGACCTGAGTCTAGTGTAACCTTTAGTCTTTGGCTTGTATTCACTAGGCTTGTATACACTGGAATTTAGAAGGATGAGAGGAGATCTTATCGAAACGTATAAGATTATTAAGGGGTTGGACACGTTAGAGGCAGGAAACATGTTCCCAATGTTGGGGGAGACCAGAACAAGGGGCCACAGTTTAAGAATAAGGGGTAGGCCATTTAGAACTGAGATGAGGAAAAACGTTTTCAGTCAGAGAGTTGTGAATCTGTGGAATTCTCTGCCTCAGAAGGCAGTGGAGGCCAATTCTCTGAATGCATTCAAGAGAGAGCTAGATAGAGCTCTTAAGGATAACGGAGTCAGGGGGTATGGGGAGAAGGCAGGAACGGGGTACTGATTGAGAATGATCAGCCATGATCACATTGAATGGCGGTGCTGGCTCGAAGGGCCGAATGGCCTCCTCCTGCACCTATTTTTGCGATTGTCTTTGGAAGATTTGCACTGTCGCACTGTTTCAGATGTAGCACTTCTAATTTCGTTGTCTATTGTCTAACTCCCCACGCCACCTTACTTCTTCCTTACAAAAATGATTCTCTTGCCTTGGGTTCCCACCCCTCCTTCACACCTCCCCCTGGAATCATCTTTGCCCTCCCTCTGGATGTCCAACTGCCCCCCCACAGTTTAAGCTCCAAGGTGGTCTCCAACTAAGGGGCCATTACATGGGTATAATTGGGTGCCTCTCGGCCTGTTAATGGCGGCCGCTGATGGGAAGGGTAGCTGCGATTTCTGTCCGACATAATCATGGATGCGGGATCTCGTTTTCTCCCAGAACCTCCGTTCCTGCCCTGACACAACTGGATGTTCCCTGGGCCACAAGAACTGTGAATGGAAATACATGACTTGATGGGACTCTCACTTTCTTTGCACTTTTTAATATATATATATATATGCAGCATCTTAGGTGCAAAACTCATTTATTATCTATTAGTTTTTATTGGTTTTTATTGATATTGGTACTTGTTGTGTTGGTTCCTATGTTTGTGCGATTGTTTTTGGAAGATTTGCACTGTTTCAGATGTAGCACTTCTAATTTCGTTGCACTGTTCGTACAATGACAATAAAGGCATATTATTATTATTATGTTGAACTGGTGTCACCCATTCTCCATTCTGCCAATGAAACCTGCCTTGAAGGCCGGGGAGTGGGGGGTTGATCTGGAGTTACTGCAAAGGAGACAACGCTTTGAATGGCAATGCTGCCCAAAGTCAGAGTTGTGGAGGCAGTCGAGTCTGAATCGCCAGGACACGCATGCCCCTTGTAATTGGGGGTGTCGTTGCTCAGCCTCGCAACTCGGTTAGACAAACGTCCAAAGACTGCCGAGAGAGAGAGAGAGAGAGAGAGAGGAAGAGAGGGGGAGAGGGAGAGAGGGAGAGAGGGAGAGGGAGAGAGGGAGAGGGAGAGAGGGAGAGAGGGAGAGAGAGAGAGAGAGAGAGAGAGAGAAAGAAAGAAAAAGCTAGGATTGACACAAAGAGTCCAGACGGTGTCAGGAGGAAAGTGTGGTTTCTCACTGGCTACTTGCAAACGTTGACCCACTCAGTCACACTGCACACGTCACACAACACGTAGCAACACCAGTGGAATCGACAATGACACCGTTCACTGTGGCTCTGCTTGAGGATGTTATGCCCTCTCCCGCAGCACAGGCTGTCGCAGTTATCCATCCCCTGGCTGGTCTTATTGCACACCCTTCCCCGTGTCCCCGGCGAGTCGGTGCCGAGGTCCTTCTCGCAGAAATCGGGAGACTTCTCGAAGTACACCATGTCCTTGTAAATCCGCCTCCTGCTTTGCTTGAGGCTGAACTGGCCTGTGTTCCTATTGTGAGCCTTGATGAGGATCGCGTTCTGGAACCGCTCCTTGAGCACGGCCCCGACCCGTCGGAAATCGGGGGTCACTTGCCAGCAGGTTTTAAACTGGCAACTGCCGGAAGTGCCGTGACACTTACACTTGCGTTTCATGTTGTTAACGACTGCCTGAAATTTAGAAGAAAAGCAATCAAACAGGAATACCATTGGATGCACTGGAGCAAAGAACAGTGCTCCCCCCCTCCCCCCTCTCTCTCTCTCTCTCTCTCCAGCACCCCCTCTCTCTCTGAACACAACAGACAAAACCATACTCGTGGCCTGATAACAGCTCGCTTTATCAGATGAAGAGAACCAGAGGCCACCGTTTAAGAATAAGGGGTAGGCCATTTAGAACGGAGATGAGGATAAACTTTTTCAGTCAGAGAGTTGTGAATCTGTGGAATTGTCTGCCTCAGAGGGCAGTGGAGGCCAATTCTCTGAATGCATTCAAGAGAGAGCTAGATAGAGCTCTTAAGGATAGCGGAGTCAGGGGGTATGGGGAGAAGGCAGGAACGGGGTACTGATTGAGAGTGATCAGCCATGATCACATTGAATGGTGATGCTGGCTTGAAGGGCCGAATGGCCTCCTCCTGCACCTGTTGTCTATTGTCTATTCTATTGTCTGTAACACAGAACGCCACTTGGAACTGTCTGGAGATAGGGAACAACAACAACCTGCATTGTTATAGCGCCCTTCATCAAGATATCGTCACAGGAGTGTTGTCAAACAAAACAATTGTGGCCAAGTCACTTTTAGAGGGATATTGGGGCAGAGGACCAAGCTCAGATCAGAGAGGTGGGTTCAAAGGAGCATTTAAAGGGAGAAATCAAAGTCTTTGCAAACTGCTTCAGAGGAGTGTTGTGGAACAAAACATTTGTGGCCAAGGCACCTTTAAAGGGATGTTAGAGCATCTGACCAAGGTTTGATAAGAATGGGGGGAAGGGTGAAAGGGGAAGGGGGGTTGTTAGTGGCTAGAGGTTGTTCAATGTTCTAATCCTTTTGTCTCACACCTTGTGTGTGTTCATCTCTGGCCTTTGTCCAACCATCTGCCTATCACCCCCCCCCCCCCCCCGGTAACAGAGGGAGTACAGAGAAGGTTCACCAGATTGATCCCTGGGATGGCAGGACTTTCATATGAAGAAAGACTGGATAGACTAGGCTTGTACTCGCTGGAATTTAGAAGACTGAGGGGGGATGTTATAGAAACATACAAAATTCTTAACGGGTTGGACAGGCTAGATGCGGGAAGATTGTTCCCGATGTTGGGGAGGTCCAGAACCAGGGGTCACAGCTTAAGGATAAGGGGGAAGTCTTTTAGGACCGAGATGAGAAAACATTTCTTCACACAGAGAGTGGTGAGTCTGTGGAATTCTCTGCCACAGAAGGTAGTTGAGGCCAGTTCATTGGCTATATTTAAGAGGGAGTTAGATGTGGCCCTTGTGGCTAAAGGGATCAGGGGGTATGGAGAGAAGGCAGGTACAGGTTACTGAGCTGGATGATCAGCCATGATCATATTGAATGGCGGTGCGTACAGGCTCGAAGGGCCGAATGGCCTACTCCTGCACCTATTTTCTCTGTTTCTATGTTTCTATGTTTCTATGTAACCAGTCTGAAGAACGGTTCCGACCCGAAACATCACCTATCCATGTTCTCCAGGATTGCTGCCTGGACCGCTGAGTTGCTCCATCATTTTGTGCCTTTCCTTGGTAAACCAGCGTCCGCAGCTCCTTGTTTCCACTCAATGTTCATACCGCTGTGTTGTCAGCCATCTTAGCGGAATACGAGGTGCTGTTCCCCCCCAGTTTGCGTGTGGCCTCACTCTGTGCACATTCAGTGAGCACTGGAGTGGTGGGGAATGGGACGTGTTGCAACTTAGAAGACAGGCAACAGAGTTTTGGATGCCCTCGGGTTTATGGAGAGCGTAAAACCAAGTTAGTGAGGCCAGTCAGCGGAGCACTGGAACAGCCAGGCTCAGACACAGCGCTCAGAAGCCACAGAAACTGGGCTTTTTGCTCCTAGTGGGTTTTGTGCCTTGTGATTTTTGACACTTTCTAATTCTGTGATTGTAATTTCTTGCCTTACATCACCCTGCATGCTTTTCTCATGATGTATACGTCATGATAGTTTCCTTCTGTTTGTGTGTTTACCTGCAGTCATTGGTGTGGGCTTGCTGACTGATGTATGTCTGGTGAGTCACAACAGCTGTGCTCCTGGATGAGTGTGTTTTTCATTTCCTCAGTTGCTTTTCTCCCATTCTCTCCCTCTCCCCCTCTTTCCCTCTCCCCCTCTCTCTCCCTCTCTGCTCTCTCTCCTTCCCCCCCTCCCTCTCCCTCCCATTCCCCATCTTTCCCTTTCTCTCCCCCTCCTCTCCTACTCCTCCCCTCCCTCTCCCACCCTCTAGCTCCCCCTCTCCCCCTCCCTCTCTCTTCCTCTCCCTCCCATTCCCTATCTTTCCCTTTCTCTTCCCCTCCTCTCCCCCTCCTCCCCTCCCTCTCCCACTCTCTCGCCCCCCCCCTCCCTCCCTCCCCAATCTCTCTCCCTCTCCCTCTCTCCATTTCTCTCTCCCTCATCATTATGTAAAATGTTCCCACCTTTGTTAACCTGTACAAGCCCAGCCCATCTGCTGCTCGTCCATGGCGTTGTGTGATCTCTCGGGTAGACTATTTCAATGTTCTCCAGCCCCAACACTACGGCCTCCTTTAACTTGAGTTCATCCCAAGCTCTGCTGGTTATTTCCTGTCACAGTCAAGTTCTCATTCGCCTTGAATGAGACCGCACCTGGAATACTGTGTGCAGTTTTGGTCTCCAAATTTGAGGAAGGATATTCTTGCTATTGAGGGCGTGCAGCATAGGTTTACTAGGTTAATTCCCGGAATGGCAGGACTGTCATATGTTGAAAGACTGGAGCGACTAGGCTTGTATACACTGGAATTTAGAAGGATGAGAGGGGATCTTATCGAAACGTATAAGATTATTAAGGGGTTGGACACGTTAGAGGCAGGAAACATGTTCCCAATGTTGGGGGGAGTCCATAACCAGGGGCCACAGTTTAAGAATAAGGGGTAGGCCATTTAGAACTGAGATGAGGAAAACCTTTTTCAGTCAGAGAGTTGTGAATCTGTGGAATTCTCTGCCTCAGAAAGCAGTGGAGGACAATTCTCTGAATGCATTCAAGAGAGAGCTAGATAGGGCTCTTAAGGATAGCGGAGTCAGGGGGTATGGGGAGAAGGCAGGAACGGGGTACTGATTGAGAATGATCAGCCATGATCACATTGAATGGCGGTGCTGGCTCGAAGGGCCGAATGGCCTCCTCCTGCACCTATTGTCTATTGTCTATTGTCTATAATGGGAGTGCCCATTGATCCATTTTGGCGGCGTCTGTCCATTTCCCTCCACAGATGCTGCCTGACCCTCTGACGTCCTCCAGCACATTGTGTTTTACTCAACATTCCAGCGTCTGCAACCTCATGTAAACTTCAGTTTTAAAATCCATCCATTTCCCACCCCTGTGACTCTTTTACCCTCCCGCACTCCTCTAATCTGGCCTTGTACGTGTCCCCAGATTGAATTGTCAGCCAGTGGTGGCTGGGACTTCAGCTGTCCAACGTCCAAGTCCTGAAAATCCCTCCCTAAACCACCCCTCCTCGCTACCTCTTTTTCCCAGAGACACAAGCCCAAGTCCACATCGACCATCAGGCCCCCTTATACACTAATCCCGTTCTGTCCTCTCCACATTCCCATCAGAGCACCCTCAGAATCTGTCAGCCACCTACACACCAGGGACAATTTACAGCGGCCCAATTAACGCACCGACCCACAAGTCTTGGGAGGGGCACTGGAAGAGTGATGGACAAGAAGGTTGGGGGCAGGTTGGTGGTGGAGAAATGGATGCATTTAGGAGGGAGACTGGACAAGCAAAGTAAGGGGAAACGACAGAGGCTTATGATGCGTAGATTTGGATGTGAACGGATGGGAGGGAGCTGCAGTGAACCAGGAACACTGCCATGGACTGGCTGAGCAGAACAACTTGGTTCTGTGGCCTATGAGCTGGAGAGGAACAGCGACAAAGGGCGCCAACATCACCAAAGAGACGACCAGGAAGATAACAGCCTTCAGAGCTCAAAACCGACAGATAACGAATCTGCCTGTCGCTTTCAACTCCAACTCCCCCTCCCACTCCCAGTCTGACCTTTCTGTCATGGGCCTCCTCCAGTGCCATAGTGAGGCCCACCGGAAATTGGAGGAACAGCACCTCATATTTCGCCTGGGCAGCTTGCAGCCCAGCGGTATGAACATCGACTTCTCCAACTTTAGATAGTTCCTCTGTCCATCCCGTCCCCTCCTCCTTCCCAGTTCTCCCTCTATCTTCCTGTCTCCACCTATATCCTTCCTTTGTCCCGCCCCCCTGACATCAGTCTGAAGAAGGGTCTCGACCCGAAACGTCACCCATTCCTTCTCTCCCGATATGCTGCCTGACCTGCTGAGTTACTCCAGCATTTTGTGAATAAAATGTCCCTTTAACACCTCGCCTTGAAACTTCTTCTGTTTTCTTTAACGAGCAATTGCAATCAACATGCTCAAAATTACTAAAAAGGATTTGCAGAAGGATCTAGATGGAACAAGGAGACCAATAGCAGAGGGAGGAGATATAGCTTCAAAGTTATTAATGGGAATGAATAAAGAATTAGTGGGGAGGTGAGAAAAGCTCTTCACCCAGAGGGCTGTGTGGTGTGGGATTCATTGTCTAATAGGTTGATGGAGGCAAAAACTGTTGTGGCATTTAATCTGTACTTGAGTGGGTACTTGAGGAGCCGTGACCAGCAAGCCCACAGACCCTGTGCCGGAAGCTCGGATTAAGCTGGGTGGCTCTTTATCAGCCAGCACAGATATGATGGGCCAAATAGCCTCCTTCTCTATCTGATAACGAACTCTCTATGATTTTGGCACACTATTACTGAATGATAAATTACAATGAATAGCGGGGAGAATTCATATCATATCATATCATATCATATATATACAGCCGGAAACAGGCCTTTTCGGCCCTCCAAGTCCGTGCCGCCCAGCGATCCCCACACATTAACACTATCCTACACCTACTAGGGACAATTTTTACATTTACCCAGCCAATTAACCTACATACATATACGTCTTTGGTCAGATCTGGTGAGCTAAACAGCCTTGTGAGTCTGTGTTATTGATCGTTAAGTACCAAGGTCGCAGATTGATTGATTGAATTGATTTAAAATATACAGCATGGAAACAGTCCCTTCGTAACCACCGAGTCCACGCAGACCATCGATCACCCATTCACAAACTAGTTCTATGTTGTCCCACTTTCTCATCCACTCCCTACACACTCAGGGCAATTTACAGAGAGCCAATTAACCAACAGACCCACACGTCTATGAGATGTGGGAGGAAACCCTAGCACCCGGAGAAAACCCACACAGGTCACAGGGACAAGGTGGAATCTCCGCACAGACAGCACCCGAGGTCAGGATCCAACCCGGGTCTCTGGTGCTGTGAGGCAGCAGCTCTACCCGCTGCGCCACTGTGCCGCCCAATGGACCATCAGCTGATACTGCACTTTAAATCATTTATAAATGACATGATAATTATGTGAAGCCTGTTGCCGGATGTTCAATCACCCAGAGTATGTTTGAGGCTTCAGCAGAGTTTTATGGGGCATGTGTACGAGAATAGGTTTCAGAAAAATAACTGGGGGATTGGGATTAGCCACAAGGGCCACATCTAACTCCCTCTTAAATATAGCCAATGAACTGGCCTCAACTACCTTCTGTGGCAGAGAATTCCACAGACTCACCACTCTCTGTGTGAAGAAATGTTTTCTCATCTCGGTCCTAAAAGACTTCCCCCTTATCCTTAAACTGTGACCCCTGGTTCTGGACTTCCCCAACATCGGGAACCATCGTCCCGCATCTAGCCTCTCCAACCCCTTAAGAATTTTATATGTTTCAATAAGATCCCCCCTCAGTCTTCTAAATTCCAGCGAGTACAAGCCTCGTCTATCCTGAGGCAGTGCCAACTTAGGCGAACGTCAATAATGGAATTCACCATCGCGTGCAGTGCACTGGCACATCCATTGGCCATCTGAGCAAAAGAGTGTTTGAAGATCAAGGCCCCACACCTGGATCAATGGCACATGGTCTACCAGGCAGCAATGATCTCCACCCTTGGGTACACGATTGAGTCTAGGGCTATCGACTGCAGATACTTCACTAAACTGGTGCTACCATGAACAACATCCCTGCAAGTACATCTGCAGAAGAAGTGAACTGACATCAGTGTCCTTTCCCAGGTCAACATCCCCAGCTGACATAGACCCAGTCAGTTACGTTGGGATGGTCACATCATTCGCAAGGTAACTCTACTCCAACATCTGCAATGGCAACAGATTGAGAGGTGGACAAAGTAAACGATTCTAGGGTGTTCTCAAAGCCTCCTTGAGAAAGAGTAACATCCCCCCCCCCCCCTCCCCCCCCCCCCCCCCCACGGCAAGCCCCAGCCCCTGACTGCTCAAAATGGAGAAGAAGCATTCGGATTGGCGTCGAGAGCTTCGTCCATTTGTCAGGAGCGCACAGAAGCTCAGCGTGAACAGCAAGGAAGAGTGTCACACAAGCTATCGTACACCCTCACCACCACCCCCCTCCACTCACCTCACCCACCTCCTACTCCATCTGTGGAGGTACCGACAGGGGTCACATTGTTCCCACCAGCCTCCTCAGGGCGCACTGAACAACCAAGTCATGCTCAGATCCCAGGGAACCGCCTGAAGGAAATCCTGGCCCCTCAAATAACTAAACTGAAGTCACAACCAATGGACCACATTAGCTGTAATTGTGCAAACGTGTTTCTGGGAAGAAAAGGTTCTCCAGCATAAATGCAGCAAGGGAGACACAAAATGTCAACCTTCGATTTACCTCCGATTTGAACCAGAATGTGCAGTTGTTTCCTGCACATAAATGCAGCATGAACAGGAGCTGATGAGCGTTTTAGCGCTGCCATTGCACATTTGAGCGCCAGGAGTATGCACTTTAGCGCAGTTAAAGCAGCAGCATCAACTGCCCCCTGCCTCTGCTTGTTTGCCTCTTTGTCAGATGCTGTAGTCTAATCTATTGCATCCCCAAGAGACCATTTCAGAAGGTGGACCATTTCAGAAGGCTGTTAAGTGTCTGGAGGCAGGAGGAGCAAGGAAGGACGAGAGACGCCCTTCCTGAACGGTAGCTGAACCAGATGAGGTCCTGTGACAATCCAACCATTTTAACGCCACCGATAACTGGCTGTGTAATTCCACATGTACCTAAGTAATTGAATTTCAATTCCTCAGCAATCAATGGAACTCAATGCCTTCAGGAACATCGCCCAGACTGATGGTTACTAATCCAGTTAACAACTACTTTGCCACCATCTCCACATTATAGTTGAGGGGGGAGTTATTCATATTATATCTCAGAGGGTGGTTAAGAGTGAGTGATTAAAATGGAGGTTCTTTGCTTCCACCAGGGTATTGCTCTGACACACGTTTCTCCCTGTCTCTGCTCAGAACACTGAAGTTCAATTTTGTCGACAGTGGTCTGGGTTTGGGGGTGAAACCATTGAGTATTACACTGAGAACGAGTGGCCAACGCGACGCTCCTGGGCTGCTTACCTGCCTTCCCAGCTTGTTATTGTGGAGTCTCATTCTCCCATGGATGTCCCGCGATGTCTCCCTCGAGTCCAGAAAGTCCCTGGAAAACTTCTCCGCAAACTCGATGTCATGGTTGCAGTCGCTCCATTCCCAGGAGTCCTGGATCCCGGAGAAATGCTCCTCGGGCTTGGGAATGGAGACGGGGATCCCCTCGGTCAAGGCCTGTGCCCGGAGCTGGTAGAGCTTGAAGCGCAGGTTCTGGTCCTCACCTCCCGTCTGCCTCTGGTCGCACCTGCAGCCGTTCAGCTTGCCCAGACTGCAGGCGGTGGCCACCGAATGGGTCACCCCGGCCGCCAGCAGGGAGAACATGAACGCACTTTCACGGAACCCTGCAGAGGCACATTAACGAGGGGGGCAGTTACCAGCAGGCAGTTCAAGGAGAACGAGAGTGTGGACAGTTAACACTTGGCAAATCCCAAAGTAGACACAAGGAAATGCAAATAGAGGTCACTGAAACTGGCCCTTCGTCCCGACTTGTCCACGCAGACTAAGATGCCCTATATAAGATATCCCTATCTAATCTAGTCCCATTTCCCCCAAACTTGGCCCATATCCCCCTAAACTTCCCCTATTCATGTACCTGTCCAAATGTATTTTAAATGTCTATCAGTCTCAACGACCTCGTTCCATACACCCACCACCCTCCGAATGACAATGTTGCTCCTCAGGTTCCCATTAAATCCTGTGTAGAAAAACATAGAAAACATAGAAAATAGGTGCAGGAGTAGGCCATTCGGCCCTTCGAGCCTGCACCGCCATTCAATATGATCATGGCTGATCATCCAGCTCAGTAACCTGTACCTGCCTTCTCTCCATACCCCCTGATCCCTTTAGCCACAAGGGCCACATCTAACTCCCTCTTAAATATAGCCAATGAACTGGCCTCAACTACCTTCTGTGGCAGAGAATTCCACAGACTCACCACTCTCTGTGTGAAGAACTGCAGATGCTGGTTTAAATCGAAGGTAGACACAAAATGCTGGAGTAACTCAGCGGGACAGGCAGCAACTCTGGAGAGAAGGAATGGGTGACATTTTGGGTCGAGACCCTTCTTCAGACCTATTAAATCTTGTCCCTCTCACCTGAAACGTATGGTTCTTGATTGCCAAACCCTGGGTAAAAGACTCTGTTCATTCACCCTATCTATTCCATTTATAATTTTGTACATGCCGATATCATGATGCTGGAATCTTGCACAAAACACAACGTCCCTGTCCATTCCCTCCACAGATGCTGCCTGGTCTGTTCAGTTACTCCAGCACTCTGTGTTTTATCTAATAATGGAGAGTTTGGTTATGTCAGCCTGCTTGGACAGGCTGTTTCCCACTGTGCCATGATTGACTTAAAGGTCCCTTGAAGGCAAACGTTGTCATCATCCCATTCACTCTTCAATGGCGCCTTTGGTAAGTGTTAGTTTAAAATCCTGAAAGCTTGGCTGGTGAGTTGGACTTGCGATTGTGGGAATGGCTAGGCCCCGTTCTGGTGGAAGTAAACGAATCTATGCTTCCCGCTGGAGTTCATCAGAACCCACAGACCATCCTCATCAACAAGATAAGAGGAAGAAAGACTGGATAGACTTGGCTTGTACTCGCTGGAATTTAGAAGATTGAGGGGGGATCTTATAGAAACTTACAAAATACCATGCAATCAAATGCAGGAAATACATGAACAACAGTCTGAGGAGCAGTAAGATTCATAGAATTCATGGAACAGTACAGCTTGAGAACAGGCCCTTCGGCCCACAATATCCATGCCAAACATAATGCCAAATTAAACTCATCTCCTCTACCTGCACGTGGTCCATATCCCACCATCCCCTGCCTACCTGAGAGCTTCTTTGGTAAGAGGGAGTACAGAGAAGGTTCACCAGATTGATTCCTGGGATGGCAGGACTTTCATATGAAGAAAGACTGGGTAGACTCGGCTTGTACTCGCTGGAATTTAGAAGATTGAGGGGGGATCTTATAGAAACGTACAAAATTCTTAAGGGGTTGGACAGGCTAGATGCAGGAAGATTGTTCCCGATGTTGGGGAAGTCCAGAACAAGGGGTCACAGTTTAAGGATAAGGGGGAAGTCTTTTAGGACCGAGATGAGAAAGTTTTTTTTCACACAGAGAGTGGTGAATCTGTGGAATTCTCTGCCACAGAAGGTAGTTGAGGCCAGTTCATTGGCTATATTTAAGAGGGAGTTAGATGGGGCCCTTGTGGCTAAAGGGATCAGGGGGTATGGAGAGAAGGCAGGTATGGGATACTGAGTTGGATGATCAGCCATGATCATATTGAATGGCGGTGCTGGCTCGAAGGGCTGAAAGGCCTACTCCTGCACCTATTTTCTATGTTTCTATGTTTCTATGAGAGAGAGGAGGTACAAAGATTGTACACTCACCTCACTATTAAATGTGGATTACAGAGATTTTGCCCTTGGGCATCGCCAATGGAGTCACGTTTCCTCTGGTGCAGGCAATCTGGAATGGGGAAGGGGCAAGGATGGGAAAGGTTTTGAGGGATATGGGTCAAATGCGGGCAGGTGGGACCGGCATAGGTGGGGCATCTTGGGTCAGTATGGGCAAGTGGGGCCAAATGGGCCTGTTTCTGTACTGTATGACTCGATGGCTCTATCGACCCAGAACTGGATCTGTGCTAGACCCAGCGGAACAACCTCTGACATCTTTGCGTCTCAGTATTCCACATTCCCATGGACCCTCTAACGATGAAACGTTATGCCCCTTACCCCTGAACTCAACCATGGAGGCCCAACTTGCCCACGCCAACCAACATGCCCCATCTACACAAGTCCCACCTGCCCACCTGCGTTTGCTCCATACCCCTCGAAACGCACGTGGGCAGGTGGGACTTGTGTAGATGGGGCATGTTGGTTGGCGTGGGACAGTTTGGGCCTCTATGGTTGAGTTCAGGGGTAAGGGGATAGGAAACCTATCCTATCCTATCCGTGTACCTGTCCAAATGTTTTTTGAAACGTGAGAGTATCTAAGAAGGGTCTCGACCCGAAACGTCACCCATTCCTTCTCTCCAGAGATGCTGCCTGTCCCACTGAATTACTCCAGCTTTTGTGTCTCCCTACACTTGCCTCAACTATATCCTCGGGCAGCGTTCCATACACCCACCACCCTTTGTGTAAAAAAGTTGCCCTTCTGGTTCCCATTAAAACTTCCACCCACCTCACCTTAAAACACTATTCAATAGCAATCCCCCCCCCCCCCCATTTAGAACAGAGATGAGGAAAAACTTTTTCAGTCAGAGAGTTGTGAATCTGTGGAATTCTCTGCCTCAGAAGGCAGTGGAGGCCAATTCTCTGAATACATTCAAGAGAGAGCTAGATAGAGCTCTTAAGGATAGCGGAGTCAGGGGGTGTGGGGAGAAGGCAGGAACCGGGTACTGATTGAGAATGATCAGCCATGATCACATTGAATGGCGGTGCTGGCTCGAAGGGCCGAAGGGCCTCCTCCTGCACCTATTGTCTATTGTCTATTGTCTATTGTGAAACAAAAAATCTCGGGGATGGGGATACATCTAATTAGAAAGCGTTGCCCGAATTGGTCGCAGTGATTCATTACATCTCTGACTAACATTCTGGAGATTGTATCATGCATTTGCTCTGAGTTAATTGCAGCTGTTTCTGTGATGTGAGGTTTGGGGTCATTACGTGCTCGCACAGAATCAGCCACAGTGTACCTTCAAGCCCCGACCCAACCACCAGCACATCTGAAATTCATCGCGAACATCTGTTATTTTGTGTCTTTTTATTCTGTAAAAGATCTTCCTCTCTCCAACTCCTGTTTTTTCTTTTGTTTTGTTCTAAATGTTCAGGGTAAAAACATGACGGGCATGGATTGAGATCGGGGTGCGCTCTCATGGGAATATAATCCATGGATTTTGAAGTGTTGTTCTCTAAAAGTGCATCGCCGCCCTCTTCAAAGGGACCGCCCTGGCGAGCCTGTTCCGATTAAGCAGTTGATACAATCTACATCGAAACACAACTCGCTGCGACGCTCCGCACGCTTACACGAACCGGTTTCGTATGCAGACGCAGACGAAGCAAGTGGTTACGAGGCCGAAGTAGCAATCAGTTGCAAATAATCTGGGGTAAATGTAATTGACAAGTGGCAACGCTATTTATTGGCGGGGTCCGCTGTGCATGAGGCCGCTGTGGAAAGTTAACAACAGGAGCTGACAGAAATTGGATAGTGCCTTTCAGTATGTCTGAGGTCCCTCGAACACACTGGGGAAAAGCAATGTGAAAAAGACTAGAAAGACAGGGCCTTGGTGAGACCGCACCTGGAGTATTGTGTACAGTTTTGGTCTCCTAATCTGAGGAAAGACATTCTAGCCTTAGAGGGAGTACAGAGAAGGTTCACCAGATTGATCCCTGGGATGGCAGGACTTTCATATGAAGAAAGACTGGATAGACTAGGCTTATACTCGCTGGAATTTAGAAGACTGAGGGGGGATCTTATAGAAACATATAAAATTCTTAAGGGGTTGGAGAGGCTAGATGCGGGAAGATTGTTCCCGATGTTGGGGAAGCCCAGAACTAGGGGTCACAGTTTAAGGATAAGGGGGAAGTCTTTTAGGACCGAGATGAGAAAACATTTCTTCACACAGAGAGTGGTGAGTCTGTGGAATTCTCTGCCGCAGGGGGTAGTTGAGGCCAGTTCATTGGCTGTATTTAAGAGGGAGGTAGATGTGGCCCTTGTGGCTAAAGGGATCAGGGGGTATGGAGAGAAGGCAGGTACAGGTTACTGAGTTGGATGATCAGCCATGATCATATTGAATGGCGGTGCAGGCTCGAGGGGCCGAAAGGCCTACTCCTGCACCTATTTTCTATGTTTCTATCGGCTTGATTAGTACGGGTGTCACGGGTTATAGACAATAGACAATCGGTGTAGGAGGAGGCCATTCGGCCCTTCGAGCCTGTACGCACCGCCATTCAATGTGATCATGGCTGATCATTCTCAATCAGTACCCCGTTCCTGCCTTCTCCCCATACCCCCTGACTCCGCTATCCTTAAGAGCTCTCTCTTGAATGCATTCAGAGAATTGGCCTCCACTGCTTTCTGAGGCAGTTATGGGGAGAAGGCAGGAGAATGGGGTTAGGAGGGAGAGATAGATCAGCCACGATTGAATGGCGGATTAGACTTGATGGGCCGAATGGCGTTTAGTGTTATAATTGGAACATTGAACACAGTAGAGCACCAGAACTGGCCCTTCGGCCCACAATGTCCATGCTAAACATCAACATTGATTTACCGCCCAACTTGGATTATCACAAGATGCAACGCTCCATTACCATAATGGTGCCTGTAACTAACTCCTGACCAGCAGTATCTCTGGAGGGAAGGAATGGGGTACTGGATGCTGACTGGACTCGCTGAGTTACTCCAGCATTTTGTGTCTAATTTCTCCCCCCCCCCCTCCTCTCCCTCAGAGAGAGAATTGAGAGGGAGAGACAGAGTTAGAGACAGAGTTAGAGACAGAGACAGAGACAGAGAGAGAGAGAGAGAGAGAGAGAGAGAGAGAGAGAGAGAGAGAGAGAGAGAGAGAGAGAGAGAGAGAGAGAGAGAGAGAGAGAGAGAGAGAGAGAGAAGGTTGGAGGGAGGGAGGAGAGAGAGAGAAGAAAAAAAAGAAAAAGAAAAAGAAAAAGAGAAGGTTGGAGGGAGGGAGGAGAGAGAGAGAGAGAGAAGGTTGGAGGGAGGGAGGAGAGAGAAAGGGAGCGAGAAGGGGAGAGGGAGAGAGGGGATGCGAGGGAAAGAGAATTGGTGCAGAATGAGTGATCATTGACATCCCTCGCAGTGTGAAAGATTCAAGTTACAGGTAGTGTCTCGTGAATATTCTTGAGCTGAGGGTTTGGGGCGGAAACCCCTACTGCCCGGTACCCTGGCGCCCGAAGGGACGTAACACGGTGTCAGGTGCCCAGTTCTGGTAGAAAAAGCGGGCCTGCATTTCAGTCGCGCCTCCCTCGTCCCTTGGAGGGAGTCTAAAAGCGCCTGACAGAAACATAACTGTCGTGTGGCAACGTGAGAAACGCCACAGCCAACGTGCGCACAGCAAGATCCCACAAACAGCAGTGTTGGGAAACACAGCAAGATCCCACAGACAACAGTGTTGGGAAACACAGCAAGATCCCACAGACGGACAACAGTGTTGGAAGTGACCGGACCATCGGCTTTGGAGGAGATGGTTGAGGGGGGATTAAGTGGTGGCGAGGGCACCAGTCAATGGTTCCCTCGGGCCCCTGCAAAGTATTGCCACGGAATATTTGTACCGGCCGGCGGGTCAACATGTCATCCGGAGATTGTCGCTGTGACGGTGCAGCCACTCGTTTCAGTGCCCACACACTGTGGGGCCTGACGCGTCTGGGCATCACCGAGCCACGGACATCATTCCATCGTGACATGTGAGGCAGACCAGCCTCTCATTGTGGAGTTCGCATGTTGTGTTGTAATAGCGACGGTCAGACACCAACTGACCCCCTCGGTGCGAAACTCACGTCCAGTAGGATTTGAAGCGTCACTACGTATTTTTCCACATCCATTCACCACTCTCTCTCTCTCTGACCCTCTCTGTCTGACTGTCTGTCTGTCTGTCTGTCTGTCTGTCTGTCTGTCTGTCTGTCTGTCTGTCTGTCTGTCTGTCTGTCTGTCTGTCTGTCTGTCTGTCTGTCTGTCTGTCTGTCTGTCTCTCTCTCTCTCTCTCTCTCTCTCTCTCTCTCTCTCCTCTCTCTCTCTCTCTCTCTCTCCCTCTCTGTCTCTCTATCTCTCTCTCTCACCCCCTCTCTGTCTCTCTATCTCTCTCTCTCTCCGTTTCTCTGTCTTTCTGTCTCTGCCTCTCTCTCTCTCTCTCACCCCCTCTCTCTCTCGCACCCCCCTCTCTCTCTCTCTCTCTCTCTCTTTTCTCTCTCTCCTTCTCTCTCTCTCTTTTCTCTCTCTCTCTCTCTCTCTCTCTCTCTCTCTCTCTCTCTCTCTCTCTCTCTCTCTCTCTCTCTCTCTCTCTCTCTCTCTCTCTCTCTCTCTCTCTCTCTCTCTCTCTCCCTCTCTCTCAAACTCTCTCTCTCTCTCTCTCTCTCAAACTCTCTCTCTCTCTCTCTCAAACTCTCTAAGGTAGGTGACGCAAAACTCCTGGAGCTAAGGGCCAGTCCAGGCTGTTTCAGTCTCACAATCCCTGCGGCAAGCCTTGCAGACTATCACCACTACATTGACCATTCCTTCCAGCACTGCAGCGCACTTTCACGAGGTTTGCACCGAGAAATAAGAGGGGAATCTCGCACACGCACTGGAAATTACACTGGCCATCTCCCTCGCGTCTTTTCACATGTTCCATCCTTCATCTCAAATTCCACCCTGCCCTCTCTTTCCCCGCTTGAGTTAGACGGGCAGATTTCTGCTCGCTCTCTCTTTGAATCCCCCCCACCTCCCCCCCCTGCACCTGAACTCCCGCTGCCCGGACACGTCCCAGGGAAAATCCCCCCTGGATCCACACGTGCGCCTCCCTCCTTAACCCTTTCGGCCCCGGTGATGCTCTCTCTCGTCCTTGTACCTCGGTTCAAGATGACTGTGTCCTGAAGGATCTTCCCACCGTTCTCCAGCGTGGAGCAATTCCACCGCTGATCCCCAGAGCTGGTGCTGGCATTCGTGGATGGCGATCTGGATGCCCTGAACGGCGGCCGCCGTGACATCGGGACTCCTCACACACAATCCCAGCTGGCGCCTGCTCAACCCGGGCAATGACAAACACACCGTGTTGGCGGTCAGGATCGGGTCCGCGGGTATCTTCAACCTCAAGATTTCATTCCCGCACACGCTGCACCGGAGAGAAATGAGCCAAAAATAAAAAGCATGTTTCACATTGTTAGCTGAAAGGGTAAAGGGTAAAGCGCGCTTCGCAACTCGACTTGTCTCTGTGATATCCCAGTCAAACAGAGAACATTGTTAAACAGCGATAGGCGGCCAGGCAAATCTTACCGGTAGACGGTGAGTGAGATAGTGAGAAGCAGAGACACATGTCCGGGGGTGGGGAACGATGCCATGCTGGGTGACAATAGATCGGGAACTATTGGCGATCACAGGGGAATATACTTTTCCAAATCAGGTCCGGCAGCGAGAGATATCAGGATAATTGCAATCTCCTCCTCAGGATCATGTTTCATTTCCTTGCTAGCCGCTAGTTTGAGTCAGTCAGGATTTAAAAAGTCACAGGAAGAGAGGGGGAGAAAAAAAAATCCCCACTCAGTTCAAAGATAGATTGAACGTCGATAGATCTGTCAGTCTTATTTTGCCAGATCGCTGGCGTATTGTCACTCTCTCTTTATACTATGTTTGAAGCCTTCCCTCCCTCGCCCTCTTTGTTCTCTCCTCCTCCACTGCCTCTCTCTCCCACCCACACACTTCGTCCTGAGTGGTGCGCCCAGCCCGGTCCATCACGGGCGCAGCCCTGCCCAAACCCTCGGCAGGCATCTGGCGCTGACGCGTTGTCTTGCAGAAGGCGGCATCTATCATCAAGGTCCCCCACCTTCTCGCTGCTACCGTCGGGGCAGGAGGCACAGGAACCCCGAATTCCCACACCACCAGGTTCAGGAAAAGCCACTTTCCCCTACAACCACCAGCTTCCTGCACTGAAGGTAGACACAAAATGCTGGAGTAAGATTATTAAGGGGTTGGGCACGTTAGAGGCAGGAAACATGTTCCCAATGTTGGGGGAGTCCAGAACAAGGGGCCACAGTTTAAGAATAAGGGGTAGGCCATTTAGAACTGAGATGAGGAAAAACTTTTTCAGTCAGAGAGTTGTGAATCTGTGGAATTCTCTGCCTCAGAAGGCAGTGGAGGCCAATTCTCTGAATGCATTCAAGAGAGAGCTCTTAAGGATAGCGGAGTCAGGGGGTATGGGGAGAAGGCAGGAACGGGGTACTGATTGAGAATGATCAGCCATGATCACATTGAATGGCAGTGCTGGCTCGAAGGGCCAAATGGCCTCCTCCTGCACCTATTGTCTATTGTAACTCAGCGGGACAGGCAGCATCTCTGGAGAGAAGGAATGGGTGACGTTTCGGGTCGAGACCCTTCTTCAGCCCGAAACGTCACCCATTCCTTCTCTCCAGAGATGCTGCCTGTCCCGCTGAGTTACTCCAGCATTTTGTGTCTACCTTCAGTGTGAACCAACATCCGTAGTTCCTTCCTACATAGGTTCCTGAACCGACCTGCACAACCCTAAACCTACCTCAACAACGCAACGCTGCCGCCAACTCTTCACACTACCATCGACTAGTTTCTAAACGTATTTCGTACTAATGTCTTGTTTTTGCAGTCTTTTTCCTTTTCACCGACATGTATCATTTCTGTGCGTTCGACGTTCCCGTGGTGTTGTTGCAAGCATTTATTTAGTCGTTTATATTTATTCACAAAGTGCTGGAGTAACTCAGCAGGTCGGGCAGCACCTCGGGAGAGAAGGAATGGGTGACGTTTCGGGTCGAGACCCTTCTTCAGACTTATTTAGTCGTGCCTGTAGCTAACCGTAAGCATGGGAAGGAACTGCAGATGCCGGTTTAAACCGAAGATAGACACACACACAAAAAATATGGAGTATCTCGACCCGAAACGTCACCTATTCCTTTTCTCCAGAGAAGCTGCCTGACCCGGTGTGTAACTGTACCTTATCATACTTGTACACATCGCCCCCTCCATCTCCCCTCCCCCGTCTCCCTCCCACCCTCTCTCTCATCTCCAACCCCCTCTCTCTCTCACTTTTCGTGCGAGAGGATTAAACACAAACCGCAGCGTTAAAAAAAACAAACCGAAAAACTTTGATCTTCATTGGCGAATCATGAATAATCAGGCAATCTTTGAAAATAAAAGTTAATTGAAGTGCAGCGGACGAGAGGAAGCGAAGTGATGTCAGGCGCCTGCCTTTTATATTTCTCTCCCTCTCAACCCATCCACGGGTTTATTCTCTAAACCCCCCCCCCCCCTTCTATCCCTCTCCCTCTCCCTCCCTCTCTCTTTCTCGCCACTTTCCATTCCCTGTTTTCCCTTTAATAAACCAGGACAATGAGAGACACTGGGCGAATTCAAGTGGAAATAATCGACATGCAAAATTCAGTCTATTAAAAGATATCTTGAAAAATAGTCTTTGACGTTTAAGCCAGCCATCGGAGTAATCGATGTCAACCGTACATTGGGAAGCTAAATATATCTTATCCGTAAAGAAATCTAAGAATCCTCGACACGGTCCACTTTGGACGATACCCCAATTTCGTTCCCTTTGTGTAGATGCCATTATTTACGTTATTTAAGATGCGGCCTGTTTCAAAACACATTTAAAAAAAACACACACACACACAGGACACCTATTGCTTCCTTGACAGCCACTGCAAATCAAAGCAATTCATTACACGTGAAGCCTTTTGAGACCTGTTTGAGAGAGGCGCCGCGCCCATGTAAGTCTTTTTTTTAATGTCAACCCGGAGGAGCCGAGAAGGAACAATCGCGGAGCGAGCTGGGGGTCAGTCGCCTCTAGAATTGCGAAGGTGGAGGTGGTTCAAATCGAGGCCCAGCTGCCCAGCGAGACCTGCTGTTGTTGTTTTACCACAAACTCCCCCCACTTTACTCCCGACCGACAGCCCTGCTCGCCGGTAAACACTTAAACGCGAGCGTTCTTCGGCTAAACTTACTGCAGTTACTGCAGATGACACTGGTAAATAAATATATGGTTAGGGGAAACTAATTTCTCCTTCCCCCCCGTCTGATGCCGCAGTTCTGTTGCGGCCTCCATTGGATGAGGCAGCTTGCGACTGTCTGCCGAACTGGTCGAAACCGCACTTGGCTTATCACACACAGAAGTAAAAATGATCAAGGGTCGTTTAGGGATTTGAGTGCCGCCCGACGGCGTTGATAATGACAACATTGATATACCGCCATTTAATCATATCCAAGGCTGTTGTGAGCGGCCCTGGAGCGGTTTAGGTTTAAGTTTATCATTGTCTCCTGTGCCGTGCTTCAGTTCAGTTTCATTTATTGTCACGTCTACCGAGGTACAGTGAAAAGCCGTGTAGGAAAGAACTGCAGGTGCTGATTTAAATCGAAGATGGACACAAAATGCTCAGCGGGTCGGACAGCATCTCTGGAGAGAAGGAATGGGTGACGTTTCGGGACGAGACCCTTCTTCAGACAGTGAAAAGCTTTTGCCGCGTGTTATTCAGTCAGCAGAAAGACACATGCGTGCTCTCTGATCAGATCGGGCAATACCTGCACACAGTTACAATCAAGTCAAACTCAAGCACAGTACATAGAGTAAATGGTGAGCTCGAGAGTGTACAATATAGTTTTCAGCATGGTGGCGCATCAGTTCACCAGACAAAGTCCAATGTCCGCAATAGGTTTCGTGTGAATCATACAGTGTCCTCCCAAGGTGCGGGTTTGTAGGTTAATTGGTTTCTGCAAATTGTCCCCAGCGTTCAGCATAGGACTAGTGCACGGGTGATCGCTGTCGGCGCGGATTCCATGGGCCAATGGGCCTGTTTCCATACTGCCATCTCTAAAACCTTTCTCCGGAACGCCGGAGGTTGGGGCGAGATCTGAAAGAAGTATATAAAATTATGTGTCGACAGTCAGAAACGTAGCATAGAATATAATAGACAATAGACAATAGACAATAGACGATAGAAAATAGACGATAGATAATAGATAATAGACAATAGACGATAGACAATAGACGATAGACGATAGATAATAGACAATAGACAATAGACGATAGACAATAGACAATAGACGATAGACGATAGACAATAGATAATAGACAATAGACGATAGACAATAGACGATAGACGATAGATAATAGACAATAGACGATAGACAATAGGTGCAGGAGGAGGCCATTCGGCCCTTCGAGCCAGCACCGCCATTCAATGTGATCATGGCTGATCATTCTCAATCAGTACCCCGTTCCTGCCTTCTCCCCATACCCCCTGACTCCGCTATCCTTAAGAGCTCTATCTAGCTCTCTCTTGAATGCATTCAGAGAATTGGCCTCCACTGCCTGCTGAGGCAGAGAATTCCACAGATTCACAACTCTCTGACTGAAAAAGTTTTTCCTCATCTCAGTTCTAAATGTCCTACCCCTTATTCTTAAACTGTGGCCCCTTGTTCTGGACTCCCCCAACATTGGGAACATGTTTCCTGCCTCTAACGTGTCCAACCCCTTAATAATCTTATACGTTTCGATAAGATCTCCTCTCGTCCTTCTAAATTCCAGTGTATACAAGCCTAATGGCAGAGAGAGTCGCTTTAAAGTGAGAGGGTCCAACGTTTAAAGTAGATGTTTAGGGTTTAGGTTTAGGTTTATTATTTTAGATTTTTTTTAGATTTAGAGACACCGCGCGGAAACAGGCCCTTCGGCCCACCGTGTCCGCGCCGCCCAGCGATCCCCGCACCTATCCTACACACACTAGGGACAATAAAAAAAAACCATTATACACAGTCAATTAACCTACAAACCTGTACGTCTTTGGACTGTGGGAGGAAACCGAAGATCTCGGAGAAAACCCACGCAGGTCACGGGGAGAACGTACAAACTCCGTACAGACGGCGCCCGTAGTCAGGATCGAACCGGCGCTGCATTCGCTGTAAGGCAGCAACTCTACCGCTGCGCCACCGTGCCGCCCGTTTTGTATGCTATCCAAACGTATCAGATAGATCAGATGTGCGGGGCATTTTTTTTTTTACACACTTGAGTGCTTGGAACTCTATGCCAGGGGTAGTGGTGGAGACAGATAGGACAAGTGTTGTTGAAGAGACTTCTCGATGAGCACATGGATAGGCAGGGAACGGAGCGACATGTATCATGTGCAGGTTGATCAGAGTTAGTCTTGGTCTTGGCACGGACATTGTGGGCCGAAGGGCATGTGCCTCTGCTGCCCCGTCCCATGTTCTTTGTAAACCGCTCCTTAACGAGCGACCCTCGCGAAACTGTGAATTAAGGCATCAGGTGTGATTTGAAGGATTATTCATTCTCTGCTCCGAGATTGAACGCAATATTTGGAAGATTTATTTAAAAAATGGATTAAGGTAGGATTATTGTAAATGGATGGTTTGGTGGTCGGCACGGACTCGGTGGGCCGAAGAGTTTGTTCCCTTGAAGTCTCAGGAAACGCTGATAACATTAACATTTCATTTTTACTCTCCGATGAATGAGCTACTAGGCCGCGGCAAGGTTTGTATGTAATGAGACCAATTGTATTTGTAGGAGCCATTTACCGTTAATTTAATTACGGTCGTTGTATTATGGCTATGTTTAATATTTCTAGTTTCTGTCTTTTTTTGCACGCCTGTGAAAAATTATTGCAGACACTTGGCATCAATATTGGTAAAACTACTTGTTTCTATTTATCGATATCGAGTCAGCCAATGAGAATTGGATCACGCACCAACTTCGCAGAACGGGAGATGGACTGGCGGTTGGATGTGAAATCTTAACTCTTTCCCAGTGGCGCAGCTGGCAGAACAGCGGCCTCACAGCGCCAGAGACCCGGGTTCGATCCTGACTGCGGGTGGTGCTGTCTGTGTGGAGTTTGCACGTTCTCCCTGTGGCCGCGTGGGTTTCCTCCGGGCGCTCCGGTTTCCTGCAACATCCCAAAGACGCGCGGGTTTGTAGGTTAATTGGCCCCTCTGCAAATTATCCCCATGTGTGTAGGGAGCGGATGCGAAAATGGGATAACGTATAACCACTGTGAACGGGTAGAGGCAAAATGCTGGAGTAACTCAGCGGGTCAGGCAGCGTCTCTGGAGAGAAGGAAGAGGTAACGTTTCGGGTCGAGGGTCTGAAGAAGGGGCTCGGCCCGAAACGTCACGTATTCCTTTTCTCCAGAAATCCTTCCTGACCCGCTGAGTTGCTCCAGCATTTTGTGAATATCTCCGGTGTAAACCAGCACCTGCAGTTCCTTTTGACATAAAATGTGACCGAGTGATGGTCGGCGTGGACTTCGTTGGTACAAAGGGCCTATTTCAGTGCTGTATCTCCAAAGCATAAACCGCCCCACGTAGTTAACTCTTCACTGTCTCCTCAATTCAGGGACAATTAGGGATGCATTATAAACGCTTCCATTGCCAGTGACGGCTGCATCCCATCAACGAATTAAGAAGTGCAGGTTCCTGATCCAGGCGTGCATCTTAGACCGAAGACGCCTTTCCCTCGTATGCCCCCTCGCCATTCTCGTTAACGCAGAATGATATATGCTACCCTGAATAGTTCATCAGAACAAAGCAAGGTTGACAAAAAGGTAGGGGGTCGCCATGCAGACGCCAAGGCAGATAGGCGGAGCTGGACTGGCTGTGATTTTATCGGAGGTCCGAAAACCATGTTTACTTTATTTTTGGTTTGGAGATACAGCGCGGAAACAGGCCGCCGAGTCCGCGCCGACCAGCGATCCCCGCGAACCAACAGAGAAACATAGAAAATAGGTGCAGGAGTAGGCCATTCGGCCCTTCGAGCCAGCACCGCCATTCAATATGATCATGACTGATCATCCAACTCAGTATCCCGTACCTGCCTTCTCTCCATACACCCTGATCCCTTTAGCCACAAGGGCCACATCTAACTCCCTCTTAAATATAGCCAATGAACTGGCCTCAACTACCTTCTGTGGCAGAGAATTCCACAGTTTCACCACTCTCTGTGTGAAAAAAAACCGTTCTCATCTCGGTCCTAAAAGACTTCCCCCCTTATCCTACACACACTGGGAATAATTTACAATTTTTAACCAGCCAATTAGCCGGCAAACCTGCAGGTCTTTGGAGTGCGGGAGGAAACCGGAGCACCCGGAGAAAACCCACGCGGGTCACGGGGAGAACTTGCAAACTCCGTACAGGCAGCGCCCGGAGTCAGGACCGAACCCGGGTCTCTGGCGTTATAAGGCAGCAACTCTACCGCTGTGATTTTGAAATTGTGTAAATGAAAATAAACAGCGGCGCTAAATATTGCACACAGTGATGGGAATACGGCGTGGAAATAATTGAACACGCCCTGGCCCGAATGATCAATAGATCGCTGCCTCGATTTATTGACTTAATTCAATACATCAAGAAATTATCTTGATGTATAAATATATCTCATCAGAGGTTTTCTTTTATAAATCGTCATTGGCTGGTGAATTAATTCACAATTCACAGATCCCATTAACCTGTGATTAGCCTCGCGGATATTCTGGTGTTTGGAGAATTTCAGGAACTTTCGCCCAAACGTAAAGGGTGTTCAAATGGCTCACATTGTAGTTGATCGTTTGAGAGCCATCGGGTAATACTGTGTGGAAACAGGCCCTTCGGCCCAACTTGCCCGCATCAGCCAACATGTCCTGGCTACACGAGTCCCACCTGCCTGCGTTTGATCCATATCTCTCCAAACCTGCTCTATCCATGAAATGCTGTTTTATGTTGTGACTGAACCGTCTTCAATAAATATCCGCATTTAGACCTTTTAAGTCACTCCCAAGCATCCAATGGGTTAATCGGTGATGGCACATCTTGGAGCAACGGGTTGGTTTGTAAAACCTGTCAAATTCATTCCATGCAGATTGAAACACCGAGGGGAAAAAGCAAGCCCAAACTCGGACCGTTTTGGTTCAGTTTAGTTTATTGTTTATAGTGAAATGTTTTCCTTGTTGCGTGCTTCGCCTAAGGTTGATTCCACCGATGTGACCAGATCAATAGATGAGATTAACGTTTTATTTATCAGTCTGAAGAAGGGTCTCGACCCGAATCGTCACCCATTCCTTCTCTCCAGAGATGCTGCCTGACCCGCTGAGTTACTCCAGCATTTTTTTTGTCCACCTTCGGTTATTTACACCAGCATATGCAGTTTTTTTCCGACACAACTTTTAAATTAAACTCGAACACAGGGAAAGCAGGACTCCGATAATTACTGTCTGTAGTGTTGAGACGCGTTGTTAATAGCTGTAACCACGTTCTAAATGTGTTGAGAAGGGAGCGAGAGAATAAAAGATTCGGCCGTGTACCAAGTGGACAGGACATTTTGGCGAGTGGGCCTGATAGTTGTGAGATTTGCCATTGAACTCAATCACCTAACACAGCCACGCTTTCCCGTTTACGGCACTGAGCCAACTCATAGTACAGCGGTGGGGACAAGATTGAGGGGGGATCTTATAGAAACGTACAAAATTCTTAAGGGGTTGGACAGGCTAGATGCAGGAAGATTGTTCCCGATGTTGGGAAAGTCCAGAACAAGGGGTCACAGTTGAAGGATAAGGGGGAAGTCTTTTAGGACCGAGATGAGAAAGTTTTTTTTCACACAGAGAGTGGTGAATCTGTGGAATTCTCTGCCACAGAAGGCAGTTGAGGCCAGTTCATTGGCTATATTTAAGAGGGAGTTAGATGTGGCCCTTGTGGCTAAAGGGATCAGGGGGTATGGAGAAAAGGCAGGTACGGAATACTGAGTTGGACGATCAGCCATGATCATATTGAATGGCGGTGCAGGCTCGAAGGGCCGAATGGCCTACTCCTGCACCTATTTTCTATGTTTCTATGTTTCTAAGTCAGACGTTTCAGAATCCCAGCTCTTTGGAATTCTTGCTCAGAAATAGTTGGGAGATTCCAAATTATATTCGCCAGAACAAGTTCTCGTTGCTCGTATGCACAAGAAGGAATTGCAGATGCTGGTTTAAACCGAAGATAGACACAAAAACCCGGAGTAACTCAGCGGGACAGGCAGCGTCTCTGGAGAGAAGGAATGGGTGACGTTTCGGGTCGAGTCCCTTCCATCCCGGTCTGAAGACGGGGTCTCGACCCGAAACGTCAACCATTCCTTCTCTCCAGAGACGCTGCCTGTCCCGCTGAGTTACTCCAGCTTTTTATATCGTTGTTCATATTCTCCTTTGACAAGTCAGGATCATTGTCCACTCTTGAATCCAGCCAGCCAAGTCAAACGACAAACCGCAAGCTGAATATTTCACAGATCGCTGCCAATTCATGGATCCATTAATCAGATCGATTGCAGCACTGACACGGCGGGCAGCCAACAATTTACATAGGCGACACGAAGCCCAAGACAGTTGATAATGAATCAGTAACAAAGTGATAAATGTCATTCTCAATAAGTATCCCTGTTTCATTTCGATACGTGGTAGAGTATCTCTGACCTGGTTTTTAAATTCTTTTTAGGACTATCGAGAGAAAAAGATTGGCACCTTTGTTGGGACCTCCAACAGGCGACAAATGAAACCGATTAGAAAGCGCTGAAGATCAGAGGAGCTCACAGAATTAATAAGAGACTTGGTTGGATGTAGACAGTGCTGGAGTAACTCAGCGGGTCAGGCAGCATCTCTGGAGAACATGGATAGGTGACGTTTCACAGAGTGCTGGAGTAACTCAGCGGGTCAGGCAGCATCTCTGGAGATCATAGATAGGTGACGTTTCACAGAGTGCTGGAGTAACTCAGCGGGTCAGGCAGCATCTGTGGAGAACATGGATAGGTGACGTTTCACAGAGTGCTGGAGTAACTCAGCGGGTCAGGCAGCATCTGTGGAGAACATGGATAGGTGACGTTTCGGGTCGAGACTCTTCTTCAGGCTGAGTCTGAAGTCTTGAGTTTGAGTCTAAAGAAGAATCTCGACCCAAAACGTCACCTATCCATGTTCCCCACAGATGCTGCCTGACCCGCTGAGTTACTCCAGCACTCTGTGAAACGTCACCTATCCATGTTCTCCACAGATGCTGCCTGACCCGCTGAGTTACTCCAGCACTTCGTGTCTTTTTGCTTTGTAAATCAGCATCCGCAGTTCCTTGTTTCTATTTGCTTCAACGCAGAATGCACTCCCACCCCTGATCATTTCTCCGCTCAGAAAGCTGCCCTGTATCCTGCGTTGTGCGGCGAGTGGAACTATATCAAAGTTTTAGCGGTGGAGTTTAGGTGTCGATGTTGGATCAGACGATCAGTTAAACACCTTTCCCAAATAATTCTGACAAAGATCAGAAGTGTAAGATTTATGGCTACACATCTAAAAAGATGAGTCGGCTCCACTCCCTTTAAAACTGGGAATGCAAACGGTGTTGCAAACGCGCATACACATGCACCACCAAAAGATGTGGTTGGACACGTCCACATGCAGGGCCGCACCTGTATAGACACAGAGCACACGTCCATGTGTAGAGGGCCTCTCGTCTACATACGGAGCACACGTTTACACTTCCACGTGTTGAGGCGCCCTCGGGTATATGCACCTAAATTGCTGTGGACGCCGTTAGTGGATATTTTTAAGACAGAAATAGACAGATTCTTGATTAGCATGGGTGTCAGGGGTTATGGGGAGAAGGCAGGGGAATGTGGTTAGGAGGGAGAGATGGAGCAGCCGCGATTGAATGGCGGAGTAGACTTGATGGGCCGAATGGCCTAATTCTGCTCCTATCACTTATGATCTTATGATGTTATGAAGATGCTGGAGTCAATTATAAAAGACGAAATTGCGGAGCATTTGGATAGCAGTAACAGGATCGTTCCGAGTCAGCGTGGAGTTATGAAGGGGAAATCATGCTTGACTATTCTTCTGGAATTTTTTGAGGACGTAACTAGGAAAATTGACAGGGTAGAGCCGGTGGATGTGGTATACCTCGAATTTCAGAAAGCCTTCGACAAGGTCCCACATAGCAGATTAGTGGGCAACATTAGAGCACATGGTATTGGGGGTAGGGTACTGACATGGATAGAAAATTGGTTGACAGACAGAAAGCAAAGAGTGGGGATAAATGGGTCCCTTTCAGAATGGCAGGCAGTGACTAGTGGGGTACCGCAAGGCTCGGTGCTGGGACCGCAGCTATTTACAATATACATTAATGACTTGGATGAAGGGATTAAAAGTACCATTAGCAAATTTGCAGATGATACAAAGCTGGGTGGTAGTGTGAACCGTGAGGAAGATGCTATGAGGTTGCAGGGTGACTTGGACAGGTTGTGTGAGTGGGCGGATGCATGGCAGATGCAGTTTAATGTGGATAAGTGTGAGGTTATCCACTTTGGTGGTAAGAATAATAAGGCAGATTATTATCTGAATGGTTTCAAGTTAGGAAAAGGGAACGTACAGCGAGATCTGGGTGTCCTAGTGCATCAGTCAATGAAAGGAAGCATGCAGGTACAGCAGGCAGTGAAGAAAGCCAATGGAATGTTGGCCTTCATAACGAGAGGAGTTGAGTATAGGAGCAAAGAGGTCCTTCTGCAGTTGTACAGGGCCCTAGTGAGACCGCACCTGGAGTACTGTGTGCAGTTTTGGTCTCCAAATTTGAGGAAGGATATTCTTGCTATTGAGGGCGTGCAGCGTAGGTTTACTAGGTTAATTCCCGGAATGGCGGGACTGTCATATGTTGAAAGACTGGAGCGGCTACGCTTGTATACCCTTGAATTTAGAAGGATGAGAGGGGATCTTATCGAAACATACAAGATTATTAAGGGGTTGGACACGTTAGAGGCAGGAAACATGTTCCCAATGCTGGGGGAGTCCAGAACCAGGGGCCACAGTTTAAGGATAAGGGGTAGGCCATTTAGAACGGAGATGAGGAAAAACTTTTTCAGTCAGAGAGTTGTAAATCTGTGGAATTCACTGCCTCAGAAGGCAGTGGAGGCCAATTCTCTGAATGCATTCAAAAGAGAGCTAGATAGAGCTCTTAAGGATAGCGGAGTCAGGGGAGAAGGCAGGAACGGGGTACTGATTGAGAATGATCACCCATGATCACATTGAATGGTGGTGCTGGCTCGAAGGGCCGAATGGCCTACTCCTGCCCCTATTGTCTATTGTCTATTGTTATAATCTGCCAGAGCTGCTTCCTCACAGCCCAGGAGAGCCAGGTTCAATCCTCACCTGTGGGATGGGAATCCTCGTGTGCTCCCACATCCCAAAGATTATTCCTAAGGTGTAGAAGAGGGTGGAATTTGCAGGGGGGGGGGGTTAATAGAGAATGGGATCGCCGGTTGAGCCGACTGAAATAGCCTTTGGCATCTCCTTGGCGTCCATACGAAAGACGGGCAGGTATATCAATCTCCATAACAGTGCAGATGTTGATTTATACCAAAGGTGGACACAAAGTACTAGAGTGCCTCAGCGGGTCGGCCAGCATCTCCGGAGGAAAAGGATGGGTGGCGTTTCGGGTCATATCATATCATATCATATCATATATATCATATATATACAGCGCGGAAACAGGCCTTTTCGTCCCACCAAGTCCGCGCCGCCCAGCGATCCCCGCACATTAACACTATCCTACACACACTAGGGACAATTTTTTTACATTTTACCCAGTCAAATTAACCTACATACCCGTATGGGCGGCACGGTAGCGCAGCGGTAGAGTTGCTGCTTTACAGCGAATGCAGCGCCGGAGACTCAGGTTCGATCCTGACTACGGGTGCTGTACTGTAAGGAGTTTGTACGTTCTCCCCGTGACCTGCGTGGGTTTTCTCCGAGATCTTCGGTTTCCTCCCACACTCCAAAGACGTACAGGTATGTAGGTTAATTGGCTGGGTAAATGTAAAAATTGTCCCTAGTGGGTGTAGGACAGTGTTAATGTGCGGGGATCACTGGGCGGCACGGACTTGGAGGGCCGAAAAGGCCTGTTTCCGGCTGTATATATATGATATGATATGATATGATATGATATGATACGTCTTTGGAGTGTGGGAGGAAACCGAAGATCTCGGAGAAAACCCACGCAGGTCACGGGGAGAACGTACAAACTCCTTACAGTACAGCACCCGTAGTCAGGATCGAACCCGGTGCCTTTCAGTCTGGACAAAGGTCCCAAGTCCCAACCCGAAACATCACCCATCGTTTTATCCGGAGGTGCTGCATGACCCGCTGAGTTACTCCAGCGTTTTGTGTCTATCAACCCATTTTCTTTGACTGGATAGCACTCAAACAAAACGCCTTTCACCGTCCCTTGGTACGCGTCAATATAATAAACCAAACTAAAGTAACCCCTGCACACACACACACACACACACACACACACAGAATCCCTCGCACACCTACATAATCCCAAGCGTCCCTTATATGTCTGTGTCCACAATCTAAGTGCATCTACACTTGCGCTCAGAAACTCACTCAGTGCATACATAGAGGCCAATGTACCTGCTCGTACATCCCATGCCCATTCGATCCATGCATAAATAACACTCATTCCTTATACACACACCATACAAATGCAATCCCCACACACACCCGGCTCTCCAAACACATAAAGCTACATACACAACCCCCCCCCCCAGGGTTGTCTCCCAGCTCCATTAACTCGCCCGAACCCGAACACGCGAACACTCAGAAACTATTATGTGCCGGCGCCTACAGGGTCAAAAGATCCCCTTCCACTCCTACAGTGTATGCTTATTCACCGCACGCTCCCGATGTTGCCCGCAGGTGCAGGCAGTGGAAATTCCCCTTCACCGCCCGCCAGCTCTCAGCTACACAAGTTCAAAGAAAGATTGCAGTGACACATTTTAAAATCGCTTCAGTTGTGCAATGCGCTAAATTTATGGTCTCAACTAGTAGCACGTCGTGGGTTATGGGTGCCCCTAATCAGCAACGCGAACAAGCTGAGGGATTAGTGTAAGAAAATAACTGCAGATGCTGGTACAAATCGAAGGTATTTATTTCACAAAATGCTGGAGTAACTCAGCGGGTCAGACAGCATATCGGGAGAGAAGGAATGGGTGGCGTTTCGGGTCGAGACCCTTCTTCAGACTGATGTCAGGGGGGCGGGACAAAGGAAGGATATCTCTCAGGAGGGATTGGAACACCCCTTCCATTCAAAAATTAATTACAAAGTCTGAAAACGCTTCCAACAGTCTATTTCACTTACTAATTAATTAGAAACTGTTTTAATTAGAAACTGGATAGAGCTCTTAAGGATAACGGAGTCAGGGGGTATGGGGAGAAGGCAGGAACGGGGTACTGATTGAGAATGATCAGCCATGATCACATTGAATGGCGGTGCGTACAGGCTCGAAGGGCCGAATGGCCTCCTCCTGCACCTATTGTCTATTGAGATACAGTGTGGAAACAGACCTTTCGGCCCATCGAGTCCACACCAACCAATTCAGCAATACGGGCTGAAAAGATGAAGTACGAGGGGAAGCTGGCCAAGATTATAAAGAAGGACAGTAAAAGCTTCTGTAGATATGTTAAGTGAAAAAGAGTAGCAAAGTCAAATGTGGGTCCCTTGAAGGCATACACGGGTGAAATTATAATGGGTAACAAGGAAATGGCAGAAGAGTTGAACAGGTACTTCGGATCTGTCTTCACTAACTAAGACACAATCTCCCAGATGTACTAGAGGACAGAGGATCGAGGGGGGTAGAGGAGCTGAAATAAATTTTCATTAGGCGAGAAATAGTATTGGGTAGACTAATGGGACTGAAGGATGATAAATCCCCTGGGCCTGATGGTCTGCATCCCAGGGTCCTCAGGGAGGTGGCTCTAGAAATAGTGGACGCATTGGTGATCATTTTCCAATGTTCAATAGATTCGGGATCAGTTCCTGTGGATTGGAGGATAGCTAATGTTATCCCACTTTTCAAGAAAGGAGCGAGAGAGAAAACGGGGAATTACAGACCAGTTAGCATGACATCAGTGGTGGGGAAGATGCTGGAGTCAATTATTAAAGAGGTAATAACGGTGCATTTGGATAGCAGTAAAAGGATAAGTCCAAGTCAGCATGAAAGGGAAATCATGCTTGACTAATCTTTTGGGATTGTTTGAGGCCGTGACAAGTAAAATGGATGAAGGGGAGCCAGTGGACGTAGTGTATCTAGACTTTCAGAAAGCCTTTGATAAGGTCCCGCACGGGAGATTGGTGACTAAAATTAGGGCACATGGTATTGGGGTAGGGTGTTGACATGGATAGAAAATTGGTTGGCACACAGGAAGCAACGGGTCCTTTTCAGAATGGCAGGCAGTGGCGAGTGGAGTGCCGCAAGGCTCGGTGTTGGGGCCACAACTGTTTACCATATATATTAATGATTTGGAAGAGGGAATTAGAAGCAACACTAGCAAGTTTGCGGACGACACAAAGCTGGGTGGCAGTGTGAACTGTGAAGAGGATGTTAGGAGGTTGCAGGGTGACCTGGACAGGTTGAGTGAGTGGGCAGATGCGTGGCAGATGCAGTATAATATAGATAAATGTGAGGTTATCCACTTTGGCGGCAGAAACAAGGAGGCAGATTATTATCTCAATGGAGTTAGGTTAGGTAAGGGTGAGGTCCAGCGAGACCTGGGTGTCCTTGTACACCAGTCACTGAAAGTTGGCATGCAGGTACAGCAGGCAGTGAAGAAAGCTAATGGAATGTTGGCCTTCGTAACGAGAGGATTTCAGTATAGGAGTAAAGAGGTTCTTCTGCAGTTGTACAGGGCCCTGGTAAGACCACATCTGGAGTATTGTGTACAGTTTTGGTCTCCTAATTTGAGGAAGGACATCCTTGTAACTGAGGCAGTGCAGCGTAGGTTCACGAGATTGATCCCTGGGATGGCGGGACTGTCATATGAGGAAAGATTGAAAAGACTAGGCTTGTATTCACTGGAGTTTAGAAGGATGAGAGGGGATCTTATAGAAACATATAAAATTATAAAAGGACTGGACAAGCTAGATGCAGGGAGAATGTTCCCAATGTTGGGGGAGTCCAGAACCAGGGGCCACAGTCAATAGACAATAGACAATAGGTGCAGGAGTAGGCCATTCAGCCCTTCGAGTCTTAGAATAAAGGGGAGGCCATTTAAAACTGAGGTGAGAAAAAACGTTTTCACCCAGTGAGTTGTGAATTTGTGGAATTCTCTGCCACAGAGGGCAGTGGAAGCCAAATCACTGGATGGGTTTAAGAGAGAGTTAGATAGAGCTCTAGGGGCTAGTGGAATCAAGGGATATGGGGAGAAGGCAGGCACGGGGTATTGATTGGAGACGATCCGCCATGATCACAATGAATGGCGGTGCTGGCTCGAAGGGCCGAATGGCCTCCCCCTGCACCTATTTTCTATTTTTCTATGGTTCTATGTAACAATCACCCCACTCACTAGTCCCATCCTACACACTCGGGACAATTTACAAAAGCTACTTAGCTTGCAAACCTACAAGCATTTGGAGTGTGCGAGGAAACCCGAGCACCCGGGGGAAGCCCACGCGGTCACAGGGACAACGTGCAAACTCCGGATAGGCCTCCCACAGTCAGGATCGAACCTGTGTCTCTGGCGCTGGACTCGTTCCCCATCACGCAAGTGTAGCAGGCGAACGTTAACGAGTCTATCCGAAGTCTACCCGAAAGGCCTGTGCACTTTAATCAGGAGCCATGATTTATCGTCACGGCTCTGATTTCATTTAGAGGCCAAAGCGTCTCAGCCGTACAATCAAATGCAGCAGACAACGCGAGAATGTCAATAGAAGACACAAAGTGCTGGACTAACTCAGCCGGTCAGATAGCACCTCTGGAAGACGTGGACAGCCAACGTTTCGGGTCTGCACCCTTCTTCAGTTGATTGTAGCAGAGGGGAGAAAGCTGGAAGGGAGGAGGGGGGGGAAGACAAAGCCTGGCAAGTGATAGGTGGATACAGGTGAGGGAGGAGGGGGGGTGTCGTTGGCACATGGGTGGACAGAGGTTAGTAATGAAAACAAGTCAACAAGCTGTGAGATAAGGAGAGAGGATGCGTGAGACGTGAAGCAAGGGGACGGGATGTAACTGGAAATAACGGGGAGATAACGGGAGAATGTCAACGTTAAGTAACGCCTTTCAAGCGGGCAGCTCTCCAATTCCACTCGTTTCCACAAGTGTTTCCATTAGTGGGAGAACATAGGACCAGCGGCCACAGCCTCGGAATAAAAGGACGTATCTTTAGGAAGGAGATGGGGAGAAATGTCTTTCGTCAGAAGGCGGTGAATCTGTGGAATTCTTTGCCACAGAAGGCTGTGGAGGCCAAGTCAATGGCTATTTTTTAAGGCAGCGATAGATAGATTCTTGATTAGTGCGGGTGTCAGGGGTTATGGAGAGAAGGCAGGAGAATGGGGTTAGGAGGGTGAGATGGATTAGGCATGATTGAATGGCGGAGTAGATTTGGTGGGCCGAATGGCCCAATTCTTGTCATATAAGTTATGAACTTATCAACTTGTTTCAAACGCCCATCTGTTCAGTTTTCCGCTCGGCTGCTAGACGGATCATCAAGACTGACTGATCTCAGCAGACATACACAGGTAAAGAGCGTTGTGCACTCACGTATACTGGACCACCCCAATCCCCGCCTGTGTACCCAGGTAGAAGCACTTTATCTCAGGCAATGGGGCGTGAACGGGCGTATACGTTCATTGTGTACATATACAACTCTCCTACGTTAAGGAGATAGCGAAACCAAATTCGAGGAGGCTAGCGGACGCAGAAAGATCAAAACTTTGAAAGGCTCCCGTTCTTAATCCTAAAGAGCTGTAGTACTTGTCGCGTTTGAAATACCCGCTGAGGCCCACCATACTCTAAAGTCATGAGCTATCCATCATCATTGAATACCAGTCCCTACCCCCTAATGCTGCCAGCGCGCCCATCGTCCCCTCTCACACAACCCTGACCTTGAACACTGAATCAATCGTAAGGTGAATACGAATGTGCATATACACAGACACGCGTGCAAGGATTCAATATGTACAGAAACTAGCTTACAATCCACACATATAACCCCACATCCATACATACAGGTATTTGTACAGGGCAGCTACTTCCAAACATGTATCGATGCATAAACATATGCCTAAACAGACATGCACGCGTGTACATGCGTGCATGTACACATACATGCGTAGCCATGTGAACATGCACCAATGCATGCGAACGAACAGATGCATGCGTTATTAAATGCACACGCTCCACGTGCAGATGCATGGATGCACATATGCATGCATACACATGGCACACGAGGACATATATAAACACAAGATAGACACAAAAGCTGGAGTAACTCAGCTGGTCAGACAGCATCTGTGGAGAAAAGGAAGATGTGACGTTTCTGGTCGAGACCCTTCTTCGGACTGAAGAAAGATCTTGACCCGAAACGTCACCCATTCCTTCTCTCCAGAGATGCTGCCTGTCCCGCTGAGTTGCTCCAGGAATTCGTGTCTATCTTCGGTTTAAACCAGCATCTGCACTTTCTTCTTACACATACCTAAACACATACGCGCATATATGTGTATAAATACGCTCATATACACGTATACGCATGCACGCATGAATACGCTCTCACATACGAATCCACATGCACGGAGACACACAAAATTACACATTCACTAGTGCAGGCGCCGTCTTTCACTCTAACTCCGGTCTGGTGGGCACAAATGCGCGCCGATTCTTCCAACAACACGAACAACGTCGATTTTTTTTCCCATTCCATTTATTATGCAGTATTTTCTATAGTTTTTTTTTTGGTACAAATTCTTGGTGAATGGAAAATAAAGCAGTAGTTCTAAAAAGTCATCTCTTGTTTTAAATAACCCACGTTCTCACCTATTGCTATTTAGTTCGAACTCTACGAACACGTTTAACAAAGGTCGCCTTCCATCCCCTCGACCTGGGCAGCTAATTGCCGGCGAGGGAACATTTAACACCAATACAAACATAGTTCCGTATGAGTTCAGGCAGAAATAATGTCGTAATGTCCTTTTAATCGGTTATAGTTCAATGCTACGCGTAACCAACACCCCGTTTCCCCCCACCCTACCCCCTCCCTTCCCACACAGGTCTGTACATTGTTTATTGCCATCGTGAAGATGTTCTTTTCATCGTCCTATGGTAATATTAGCTCCAAGCGCAGACGGAGGAGACAGGTGTCTCTTTCCTGGCGAGGTGGAGTTTCAATTTCCCGCAAACAACCTCCAATCCGAAATGTGTTATCTTTGGTTAAATGTTTCTTCAGTTGTCAGGTAACATATGCTCATGTCCTCGGAGCGCCGTCTTCGCTAAGCGCACACGCTGAGCTCCTTTCTGACAGAACATTGCTTGCACTGGACCACGCAACACCAGTGGAAACGACACTTGCAGTTCTCCTCAAAGCTCACGGTCTCTTTCTGGTGACCCCGGCCGCAGCAGAGCAGATCGCAGCCGCTCACGTCCTGAGCTGTGCCGTTGCACACTCGGCCCCGTGTCCCCGGCGCGCCCGTGCGTCTGTTGGGCAGGCAGAAATCGGGCGACTCGGCGGAGTAGACCAGGTCCTGCTTGTCGGGCTGCTTGATGTTGTGTCCCACCGGTATCAGCGTCTTCCCGTCGTTGCCGCCCATCACCTTGAAAGCCCCATTGAAACGCTCGAAGAGTCGCCCACCCACCTCCCGAAAGTGAGGCATCTTCTCCCAGCAGGTTTTCAGTGAACACGAGCCAGACAACCCGTGGCACTTGCATTCAGTCCGCATGTAGTTCTTAATCATCTGCAATTGAGGAGGAAAGTGCAGATACAGAGGTAAGTTCAACTTGAAACTACACAGGAGACACAAAGAACTGCAGGTGCTGTACTGTGCAGATGCGAACTACTATCTACCTCCTTGAACTACTGGCTACCTCGTCGGCGACCCTCGGACTATCCTCGGACTGCCTGAAGAAGGGTCTCGACCCAAAACGAGAGTCTGAATAAAGGTCTCGACCCGAAACGTCACCCATTCATTCTCTCCAGAGATGCTGCCTGTCCTGTTGAGTTACTCCAGCACTTTGTGACTATCTCGGACTATCTTTGATCGGACATTGCTGGCTTTACCTTGCACTGAACGTTATTCCCTTGTCGTGTATCTATCTGTACACTCTACACGGCTCGATTGTAATCAGCTATTGACATCTTTCTGTTGACATCGGTACATGTGACATTAAACTAAACTGTAACGCAGTGCTCCAGAGTCTTGGAGGAACAGCACCTGATATTTTGCTTCGGTAGCTAACACCCCAGCGGTATGAACATTGCATCCTCTAATTTTAAGTAACTTCGACAAACACCCACCCCATGTCCTCATCCTCCACCCGAGTTGCTTAACCATTTCCACGGTTGGCCATATTGTATCCCTCTTGTGTTCACACCTTCGGCAACCAACTATGGGCCTACCAGGGCACCACCCAGCCTGGTCTTTACTCGCCTCCAGCTCTCCACCCTCCCCTGCAACCCCTACTTTCCGTCTGAAGAAGGGCCCCGATCCGAAAAGCCACCTATCCCTTTTCTCCAGAAATGCTGCCTGACTCGCTGAGTTATTCCAGCGCTCTGTGCACGTTTTCAAGAGAGAGTTAGATTTAGCTCTTCGGGCTAAAGGAATCAAGGGATATGGGGGGTGGGGGGGAGCAGGAACGGGGTACTGATTGTAGATGCTCAGCCATGATCATGTTGAATGGCGGTGCTGGCTAGAAGGGCCGAATGGCCTCCTCCTGCGCCTATTTCTCTATGTTTCTATGTGTCAATCTTTGGCGGCCGCAGTTCTTTGTTTCTCCCTCCAGAGATGCTACCTGAATCGATCAGTTACTCCAGCGTTGTGCATCCTCCCGTAACACTGGAGTATTTTGCACGAGTGGGACAGTTAGAAAGGACAGTGTGGGTTTCCGCAGCGCCTCGCAGGGCTTCTTCAGTGCCTAGTCGCTGCAGAGATCGGGAGACTCTGGGCAACCAGTCCCTCAGACAGACACGTGCTAATCGGAATACCCCAGCCTCCGAGACACGAGAATGGTGGAAACACTTGTGCAAGAAGCAACTGCAGATGCTGGTTTACACCGAAGATAGATACAAGTCAGGGGACTAGTTTCTCTGACTAGTTTAGACAATAGACAATAGGTGCAGGAGGCACCAATTCGAGCCAGCACCACCATTCAATGTGATCATGGCTGATCATTCTCAATCAGTACCCCGTTCCTGCCTTCTCCCCATACCCCCTGACTCCGCTATCCTTAAGAGCTCTATCTAGCTCTCTCTTGAATGCATTCAGAGAATTGGCCTCCACTGCCTTCTGAGGCAGAGAATTCCACAGATTCACAACTCTCTGACTGAAAAAGTTTTTCCTCGTCTCAGTTCTAAATGGCCTACCCCTTATTCTTAAACTGTGGCCCCTTGATCTGGACTCCCCCAACATTGGGAACATGTTTCCTGCCTCTAACGTGTCCAGCCCCTTAATAATCTTATACGTTTCGATAAGTTCCCCTCTCATCCTTCTAAATTCCAGTGTGTACAAGCCTAGTCGCTCCAGTCTTTCAACATACGACAGTCCCGCCATTCCGGGAATTAACCTAGTAAACCTACGCTGCACGCCCTCAATAGCAAGAATATCCTTCCTCAAATTTGGAGACCAAAACTGCACACAGTACTCCAGGTGCGGTCTCACTGGGGAACTGCAGAAGGACCTCTTTGCTCCTATACTCAACTCCTCTTGTTGTGAAGGCCAACTGTTTCATTGTCCTGATTAAATATCACTGATTGTATGGTTCGTTGGCACCTGCCCCTCCGCTGAAAATGTGCCATTTTATGGACACAAAGTGCTGGAGTAACTCAGCGGGACAGGCAGCATCTCTGGATAGAAGGAATGGGTAACGTTTCAGGTCGAGACGTCTGAACGAGGAAGGGTCTCGACCCGAAACGTCACCCATCCCGTTTCTCCAGAGATGCTGCCTGTTCGGCTGAGTTACTCCAGCGTTTTGTGTCTATCTTCGGTTTAAACCAGCATCTGCTATTAAACCAGCCATGAAGATCTAAAATGGTACACAATGTACCATTTTTTAAAATCTCGGAGACAACCCACGCAGGTCACGGGGAGAACGTACAAGCTCCGTACAGACGGCGCCCGTAGTCAGGATCGAACTCGGGTCTCTGGCGCTGTGAGGCAGCAACTCTACCGCTATGCTCACATAGTGCCATGGGCTCTTTCGCACATTCGCCTGAGATGGTAAATGGTACCTCGATTTCACACCGTGCAGTGCCGCCTTCATCTTTGCTCTCAATGTCTCCGGAGTGGCTGTTTATTCATTCCAATGTACGTTACATTACAATCTACATCGGCTGCAAACTGTTTCCAGATGTCCTGAAAGCCGCTTCACAATTGCAAGTCTATGTTTACTGTAACTGAGATTCATATAAACAACAGCGTTTAACTGATTTACCAGACGAAGCGATTTAACCCGTGCACGAATTTGTGTCTGATAAATGAGTAAACAGATCGGGAATTGGCTGATGTACATTACACATTAGTGCAGGCATGAGATACACAGGCAGTTGATGTGCATGTGTGTGAGAGAATTGATTACAGGGAGATAAGTGGGGAGGGGGGGGGGGAGGGGGTGGTGAGGGCAAGCGATTGATGGAAGTTTCACAAGAACTAGCAAATATTTGATGGCCTCCTTCTGCATGGTAAGAATCTATGAAGGGTAAAGCCTAATAGCAATTGTATGCTTCTAATGCATTCTGTTAGTCAGTTTCCGATGAAGTGACAACTAAGTGTAGTCCTCAGTTGGAGTAGAATTATTTTTTTGTCAGACCACACTTGAATATTGTGTACAGTTTTGGTTGCCACTGGAGCATGGGATAGCAATCCAAATAGAGACAGTGCAGAAGAGATTCGCCTGGATGTTGTCTATAATGGAAGGCTGTAATTATAAGGAGACATTGGATGAATGGGCTTATACTCACTGGGACGTTTCAATAGACAAAAGACAATAGACAATAGAACTGAGATGAGGAAAAACTTTTTCAGTCAGAGAGTTGTGAATATGTGGAATTCTCTGCCTCAGAAGGCAGTGGAGGCCAATTCTCTGAATGCATTCAAGAGAGAGCTGGATAGAGCTCTTAAGGATAGTGGAGTCAGGGGGTATGGGGAGAAGGCAGGAACGGGGTACTGATTGAGAATGATCAGCCATGATCACATTGAATGGCGGTGCTGGCTCGAAGGGCCGAATGGCCTCCTCCTGCATCTATTGTCTATTGTCTATTGACATAGGAGGTTGAGGGATGATCGTACAGAGGCTTACAAAATTACGAAAGGCATAGATAAGATAGATAGTCAGTGTAAGAAAATAACTGCAGATGCTGGTACAAATCGAAGGTATTTATTCACAAAATGCTGGAGTAACTCAGCAGGTCAGGCAGCATCTCAGGAGAGAAGGAATGGGCGATGTTTCGGGTCGACACCCTTCTTCAGACTGATGTCAGGGGCGCGGGACGAAGGAAGGATATAGGTGGAGACAGGAAGATAGTGGGAGATCTGGGAAGGGGGAGGGGAAGAGAGGGACAGAGGAACTATCTAAAGTTGGAGAAGTCAATGTTCGTACCGCTGGGCTGCAAGCTGCCCAGGCGAAATGTGAGGTGCTGTTTCTCCAATTTCCGGTGGGCCTCACTATGGCCTCACTATGGATTCACTATAGTCAGAGTCTTTGTTTTTTCCCCAAGGCAGAGGAGTCTAGAATTAGAGGTTACAGGTTTAAGATGAGAGGGGCAAAGCTGAGGTATCTGCATGCACTAAATGCTTCTCCGCTCATCAATGACTGATGAAAATACAGTGGTGCTTCTACAGTGGCGCAATGTAGACATGTTCTCTGCCCCAGGGCCGTTTTTACAGCATTATGGCCCCCCGGGCAAAGCAGTGTACTGGGGCCCCTACCGTTACTCTCCCCCACCCCCCTTTCCCTACCAGCCCCCCCCCCTGTCGTGCCGGCGAAAAGCACTTACCGAAAAGCACTTAGCGATGGACTTAGGGTGCTACATTGTTGCGAAAAGTACTTACAGATCGCTGTGAGAAGCACTTAGGGACCGAAAATGTTGCGAAAAAAGCACTTATTGAACCTACATTTTTAAAGTAGTATTTATTTATTGCGAGTCATTTAACATACACAGATCAGCATGGGGCCCCTATGCTCGTGGGGCCCCAGGCAAGTGCCCATCAGGCCCATGCGTTAAGACAGCCCTGCTCTGGCCTACTTTGGCTAAGCTGACCAAAGTAGTCCTTTCGCTGCAAAGTGCTTTATGATGCCCGACTAGAATACGTTCCATGTTGTATCTGTGTTCTGATTGAATGACATGTGCTAAAAGAACATTTAAAAAATGTTAGACACAAAAAGCTGGAGTAACTCAGCGGGACAGGCAGCCTCTCTGGAGAGAAGGAATGGGTGACATTTCGAGTCGAGACCCTTCTTCAGACCCGAAACGTCACCCATTCCTATTCTCCAGAAATGCTGCCTGTCCCGCTGAGTTACTCCAGCTTTTTGTGTCTATCTTCGGTTTAAACCAGCATCTGCAGTTCCTTCCTACACATTTAAAGAATGTTTACATCAATAGGTTCTAAAATAAATTCTGTCGGAAAAGAATGTGGTCAAAAAGATTGTGTTTGAATGTTCTAAAGTGGACCTGATAAAATGTTGAAAAATAATACATTTATTGTTTTAGAAGACATGTTCTAAAACAGTGTTAAGGTTTTAAGAAATTGCATGGGTAAAAAATGCACTTGGAAGAATGTTATTTGTTATGTATTTAAAGATTGTGGCCTCAAAGAACACTTTTATAAAGTGTTCCAAAAATGTGTTTGTGTTCTTAAATAATGTGCTCCAGATATATATTTAAAATTTCATTTGTAGTTCCAAACAAAGGAAATCTTCACTACCACAGCTAGAATGTTGTTACACATTGTGCCCACAGGAATTCTTACCCCCACATGTGCTGACTACCTTAACAACCACACACTCAACATTTGACAGCATAAGATTGCTCTGGATAATCACGAATCGGCTCTTTTTAAAGTCCAACACTGCAAATATTTATATCAAATTACTTTACCTGTATTTAGTAATCTAGGGAATAATAAATTCTCTCTGTTGGCTCTTTCTGCAGACATGGGCACTGACCTGAAACAATGAAGTTTCTGTATCCCAATCTACATACCAGGTCCATCAGTAACTTCAATCTATCCCTCAATTGTTCCGATTCTGTTCAGTTATGCATTTTGCAATGAGATTGCTTCCATCTACCAGAGCTGTAATTGGATTTTGCTTCATTAAATATTTACTTAATTAAAACATTTCAAAAGGATCTGAATGGATAAGCAGCTTAACTATTAAGCACGGTGTAGATATTCAAGGCATCTTTCGCTAACTTATATGTACAGTATCAGAATTCTGTCTATATGTAGTAGTTCTGCAAAAGCATACATGAAGTTGCAAATGAGACGTTTGAAAAACACAACTTTAAGCTACTTGTGAAGGATTCCTTTTTACTGTAACTTTAGCAGATCACATTGATAAGTGTTCCACAGGCCCCCATTGAAATTTGAAATTTAGTTGAGTTTATTGTCACGTGTACCGAGGTACAGTGAAAAGCATTTTTGTTACGTGCTATCCAGTCAGCGGAAAGACGGAACATGATTACAATCAAGTTGACCACAGTGGACAGGTACAGGGTAAAGGGACTAAAGTTTAATGCTGGATAAAGTCCAGTAAAGTCCGATTAAAGATAGTCCGAGGGTCTCCAATGAGGTAACTGGCAGGTCAGGACCACTCTCAAGTTCAGAGATTCTAATGAATTATATAAAAAAACGACTATCATCAGAACTCATAAAATGGAATCTAACAAACCCCTCCTGCTCAATACCAATACTTTTACTTAGTTTAGAACATCAAAATTACACATTATGTTATCATGAGATCGCTGGCTTGCCATTGTAATAGAGGTATTAACTCACTTCATTACAAATTGCTGAAAGTTCCAGGAACATAAGAGAACAGCATATGGACATAGCAAAATGAATACTCTTGAGAATAACTACTTGACTACTCGCGTTTTGCTTTGCGAAATTCGATTTTTCTTCTTCTTTGTTCTCTTTCTTCGGAGTGCTTCAGCAATTCGAAATGTTTCTGGGTAGCCCGAAAATCAAATTGGAAATACTAAATAGCAGAAGTTAGAAGTGTCACGTGCAGTGCGCGTCATTGTACAGATGTAAAAACTGTATTTGAAAGGCCAAAATAAGATTATGGTGCCATCAGTTCATGCTGAATGCTAGTTGGGAAGAAGCCTAATTAATGAGAGGATTGTTCTGAGAGCAGATCTGGTACACAGTTGGGCACATTATTCTAGTCTTTGATGTGGGTGTTAAATGGTTCCTGGCCAGGGCATAGAAAGGGATATTTAATGAGAAAAGTTGCACTGACAGATCTCCATTGGAATTAACTAACACAAGCTAACTAATTTCTCATTAAGACAGATACAAAATGCTGGAGTAACTCAGCAGGACAGGCAGCATCTCTGGAGAGAAGGAATGGGTGACGTTTCGGTTCGAGACCCTTCCACCAACTGAGAGTCAGGGGTGAGGGGTGAGGGAGACACAGGGTTATGGCAGTGTGAAAATGATAGATCAAAGGGGACAACGGTCAAGGAAAGTGTAGAATAGATCATTGTTCGCTCGGTGAAGGTGGCAACGAGGCATACAAAGATAAAATGTAATCTGGAAGACAGTCAGACTGGTCGGAGAACTGGGAGTGGGGAGGGATGGAGAGAGAAGGAAAGCAAGGGTTACTTGAAGTTAGAGAAGTCAATGTTCATACTGCTGGGGTGTATCCTTCCTACTAATTTCTAATTAAGATCCATCCACTGAATGGTTAAAGAAACAAATAGAACATAGAACAGAACCACAGAAGAATGGTCCCTTCAGCCCACAATGTTCGTACCGAACACAATACAACTTATTTCTTATTGTCCAACTTATTGTCAACTTATTTACATCGGCAAAACCAAGCGCAGGCTCGGCTGATCGCTTCGCTCAACACCTGCGCTCGGTCCGCATTGACCAAGCTGATCTCCCGGTGGCCGAGCACTTCAACTCCCCCTCCCATTCCCAGTCTGACCTTTCTGTCATGGGCCTCCTCCAGTGCCATCGTGAGGCCCACCGGAAATTGGAGGAACAGCACCTCATATTTCGCCTGGGCAGCTTGCAGCCCAGCGGTATGAACATCGACTTCTCCAACTTTAGGTAGTTCCTCTGTCCCTCTCTTCCCCTCCTCCTTCCCAGATCTCCCTCTATCTTCCTGTCTCCACCTATATCCTTCCTTTGTCCCGCCCCCTGACATCAGTCTGAAGAAGGGTCTCGACCCGAAACGTCACCCATTCCTTCTCTCTCGCGATGCTGCCTGACCTGCTGAGTTACTCCAGCATTTTTTGGAAATAATACAAAGCTTAACTCATCTCCTTTGTCTGTACATGATAAAACATCTTTTGAAACCAATTGTCTCACATCCTCTGGCTTGGAACAAATAATAAACATTGTTATTCTCAGATATATTTCAATTATGCAGCAGTATGAATGAGCTGAGCTAACATTGTGTAGTCAAGAGCACGAATCACCTCTAACCTTTAGAATGGATGCTGACTAAAACAGATTAGGAGTGTCTCGATTCTGAGAAGGAATTGACTTGTAGAGTAACTGGGATGACTATCCTTTCATCTCTGGGACTGAGATTCATATCAACCACATAAAGATTAGGTTAACGTATTGTAGCCTGCTTTTTCTTTCTTGGACTGTGTAATTATAAATTTTGTTTTTGATCTTCAAAATGAAATGAGTTGCTGCCAGTTCCATATAATATATTTGCCCCAATTTCACCATAGCAACTGAGTCGTTTCTTACTTTAACATCCAGTTCTGTCACAGATACTATTCGATGATAATTTTAGAAAGTGGTGTTTGCAGCTGGAACAACTGTTTAATGAATATTTAATTAAAATACAAAACGACTTAAATCACTACTAAAATGAATATGAATGGAGTGATAATTATTTAAGACTTATCGTATGCAAGGAATGCTTGGGACCGAAACTGCTCTAAATATGTTTGGTGTTAGCACTGGCGAAACCAACAGATTAAATAATCAAAGATTGTCTTTTTAACTGGTCTGATGCTCTTGATTATGCAGGTAAAATAATTAGTAAATGCTCTTTACAGCAAGTAAACATTTGTATATCATATCATATCATATATATACAGCCGGAAACAGGCCTTTTCGGCCCTCCAAGTCCGTGCCGCCCAGTGATCCCCGTACATTAACACTATCCTACACCCACTAGGGACAATTTTTACATTTTACATTTACCCAGCCAATTAACCTACATACCCGTACGTCTTTGGAGTGTGGGAGGAAACCGAAGATCTCGGAGAAAACCCACGCAGGTCACGGGGAGAACGTACAAACTCCTTACAGTGCAGCACCCGTAGTCAGGATCGAACCTGAGTCTCCGGCGCTGCATTCGCTGTAAAGCAGCAACTCTACCGCTGCGCTACCGTGCCGCCGAATTCTAAGGAAATTCTAAGGAGAGTTGTGAACCTGTGGAATTCTCTGCCTCAGAAGGCAGTGGAGGCCAATTATAGACAATAGACAATAGACAATAGGTGCAGGAGTAGGCCATTCAGCCCTTCGAGCCAGCACCGCCATTCAATGCGATCATGGCTGATCACTCTCAATCAGTACCCCATTCCTGCCTTCTCCCCATACCCCCTCACTCCGCTATCCTTAAGAGCTCTATCCAGCTCTCTCTTGAAAGCATCCAACGAACTGGCCTCCACTGCCTTCTGAGGCAGAGAATTCCACACCTTCACCACTCTCTGACTGAAAAAGTTCTTCCTCATCTCCGTTCTAAATGGCCTACCCCTTATTCTTGAACTGTGGCCCCTTGTTCTGGACTCCCCCAACATTGGGAACATGTTTCCTGCCTCTAATGTGTCCAATCCCCTAATTATCTTATATGTTTCAATAAGATCCCCCCTCATCCTTCTAAATTCCAGTGAATGCGTTCAAGAGAGAGCTGGATAGAGCTCTTAAGGATGGTGGAGTCAGGGGGTATGGGGAGAAGGCAGGAACGGGGTACTGATTGAGAATGATCAGCCATGATCACATTGAATGGCGGTGCTGGCTCGAAGGGCCGAATGGCCTCCTCCTGCACCTATTGTCTATTGTCTTTTAACCATACATAGAGTCATACAGCATGGAAACAGGTCCTTCAGCCCAACGTTTTCATGCCAACCAAGATGCCCCATCGACACTAGTCCCACCTGCCTGTGTTTGAGCCACCAGCCTCCAAACCTTTCCTATCTATGTACCTGACCAAATGTATTTTTAATGTTGTTATAGTAAACCTACCTCAACTATCTCCTCTGGCAGTTCATTTCATATACCAGCCACCCTTGATTCTTGATTCCCCCACTCTGGGTAATAGCCTCTGTGCATCTACCCTGTCTATTCCCCTCATGATCGTATAAAGCTCTCTAAAATCAACCCTCATCCTCCTGAGCTCCAAGGTGTAAAGTCTCCAAGCTGGACTAACCTCTCCCTATGGCACAGACCCTTAAATCTTGGCAACATCCTCATTAATGCCATGTTAAAAAGAAAACCAGGCCTTTAATTCAAATTTTGCTTGAGATAATTAGCACAAGAACATTTTCTTTGGGAGGTTAATATTGATCATTGTACGCTTTGACTGTTTCCCCATTGCTGCCTGTTTCAAATAGGCCTGTAAAGTCTCCAGTTTTTAGACACAAAAAGCTGGAGTAACTCAGCGGGTCAGACGGCATTTCTGGAGAACAGGAACAGGTGACGTTTCGGGGAAAGGTCTCAACCCGAAACATCACCTATTCCTTTTCTCCAGAAATGCTGCCTGATCCGCTGAATTACTCCAGCTTTTTGTGTCTTATCTTTGGTTTAAGCCAGCATCTGCAGTTCCTTCCTACACAAGTCTCCAGCTTTTGCTCATTTTCTGTTGGAAACTGTAATGTGTTACTCACCTGTCTCCCCCGTTGAAATAAAATCCTATTTATATACACATGGTTTGTGCATGGACTTATGATTAAGGACCCTTCCACTTTGGAACATACTGGGATTGCTAAGTATTTGTACGACACAATCAGTTCGCAATTTATTATGTATAGGAGAAAAACTGCAGATGCTGGTTTAAATTGGAGGTAGACATAAAATGCTGGAGTAACTCAGCGGGTCAGGCAGCATCTCGGGAGAGAAGGAATGGATGACGTTTCGGGTCGAGACTCTTCCTCAGACTTATTATTTCCTACCGGGGTTCATGTTGATATATTTGAACAGAATTGTTGTTAACCTTTATTTTTTTTAATGGGTTAGACATGGGAAGCATGTCAAAATAACACAATAATTTTTTGCACTAAGTGAGATTTTACAAATGTTCGAAAGATCAAAATTAACCAGAATCCTGAAACTGCAATGTTTTCCAACAGTCCCTTTCTCCATATGGAAAATGTGTCCCAGTACAGTGTGGCCTGGGGATTAAAAAGTCTTTTGTGCAAGAGCTGCTTGGGTTTCGAAGTGGAATTAATCTAGAGATTCTCAACTGGTCTCCAAACGCCATTAGGTTGACAGCGACAAAAAAGGGTATGATGATGGCTTCTGAAAGAAATGGCAATGTTACCCGTGCACAGTACTGACCTGGTCAGAGGTGAGGAAGCGTAGATGTGGAATCCATAACAATAAAATCCTTCATCTTGACAAGTACATTTATCAAAAGATATGGTTTTCATACAGGGAAGTAACATCTGTGGGAAGGAACTGGTTATCTCACATCTAAATTGGTTTTGGACCATAACAATCCACTGGAATCTTTCCCAATTCTTTATCTCTGCACTGTTATTTTGTTTGGAATGACAGATCATTTCAATGCTATTAATTCCCTCGTAGTATATTTATCTTGCTCCAATTACGTTACGAATTGTGCTTTCGATCAATAATAAGGGAAGCTTTCAGAATTCAAATTGTACACTCAGTATTATTTGTGGAACTGGCAAATGCAGTTTATATGAATTTCTATCTCTGACGGATTATATAAAATTGCATACAAATGCAGTCCACTGTATATATTGTAGTGTACTTTCAGATAAACATGTTGCAATTCTCGTAAACCTTTGGGATTTGAACAGGTCACGCTGCCAGATGAGAAGCTATTTTGTAAAAATTACTGGGACTATTTTGCTCGAAGGAGAAATCAGTTAATGGATGCTTCCAAAATTGTGAGGGTCTCTGATCGGGTAAACAATGGGAGACGGGTCATATGTTTGGAGAGTCAATGACCAATTAATTTAAGATTATTAATGATAGTAGAAACTTACACCAAGTCACAACATGGAATCTTTTTCCACAGAGGCTGTTTAAGGCAGAAGGGGGAAATCTTTGAGGGGAAATCAGATCCATACTGAAGGCAAAGAATAGAACAAAGTTGTGGTGGGGGGGAGGTGAACAATGTTCAGAGTTGGGTTTGGATTGAGTTAAGTGTGGAGATCAGAAATCTGATCCAGTGAGGGGAAAATACAACAGGCATATCGCCATTCACTTAAGAACACTGTTCACTCCAGCAAAGTGTTTGACTCCTGAGATGTGGGCTGCAACTTCAAAGTCAGCCACGTTGCTGCAAGTCTGGTTTAGGCCAAACTGGGCAAACCCTATTAAATTTCTTTCCATGAGCAACCATCTCAGAGTCTCCTGGTCGTCGTTACGGATGCACCTTGTGCCAATTTTAAAACCCAGATTATTGAATTAGTTTAAATCCTCTGCTGCCATATTTGAACTCACGTGATTAATTGTCAGGATTCAGTGTTAAAAAGTGAAATAAAATGGAAAATGCTAAAAATCTGAAATAAATAAATGGGAAGATTTAATCAATAAGCAGAAGGTATTTATTCACAAAATGCTGGAGTAACTCAGCAGGTCAGGCAGCATCTCAGGAGAGAAGGAATGGGCGATGTTTCGGGTCGAGACCCTTCTTCAGACTGATATCAATAAGCACATCACTGTACCTCGGTACGTGTGTTAATAAAGTCTAATTGAATGGGATTGGCATTGAATTGAACCTGAGGGGTACCTTTATTGCACAAAAGGCAGTGGGTGTACGGAACAGGCTGCTGGAGGAGGTAGTTGAGGCATTTACAGTCATAACATTTAAGAAACAATTGGACAGGTACATGGATAGGATAGGTTTATAGGGATATTGGCCAAGCGCGGGGCAGGTAGGACTAGTGTAGATGGGGCATGTTGTTTGACCTGGGTAGTTGGGTTGAAGGTCCTATTTCCACACTGTATGATTAGACAATAGACAATAGGTGCAGGAGTAGGCCACTCGGCCCTTCGAGCCAGCACCACCATTCAACGTGATCATGGCTGATCATTCTCAATCAGTACCTGCCTTCTCAATCAGTTCCTGCCTTCTCCCCATACCCCCTGACTCCGTATTCCTTAAGAGCTCTATCTAGCTCTCTCTTGAATGCATTCAGAGAATTGGGAAACATGTTCCCAATGTTGGGGGAGTCCAGAACAAGGGGCCACAGTTTAAGAATAAGGGGTAGGCCATTTAGAAAGGAGATGAGGAAAAACTTTTTCAGTCAGAGTTGTGAATCTGTGGAATTCTCTGCCTCAGAAGGCAGTGAAGGCCAATTCTCTGAATGCATTCAAGAGAGAGCTAGATAGAGCTCTTAAGGATAGCGGAGTCAGGGGGTATGGGGAGAAGGCAGGAACGGGGTACTGATTGAGAATGATCAGCCATAATCACATTGAATGGTGGTGCTGGCTCGAAGGGCTGAATGGCCTCCTCCTGCACCTATTGTCTATTGTCTATTGTCTATTAAGTAACTAACTAACAAACAACACCCCCTCACCCCCCTTTCAACCCCCTTTCCTGTGTCCCACCTGGATACACATCCATTTTGCCCTTTTCACATCTCCCCCCAACCCCCCTCACCCTCCCCACCCCTTTCCATCAATAATCCTTCTGGCTTCACATTTCATGCATCTTCTATCCTTTTCTCCTTACCTCCCACTTATAGTCTTTTCATCACTAGCCTTTTTTCCACCCATCTTCCAACCAACCTCTGCACACCTTTCCCGACCTATCACTTGCCTGAAATTGTCCCACCCCCACTCACCTTTCTCCCCCTTACTGGAGAAAGGGGGAGTCCGAATCAGTCCGAAACATCACCTATCATTTTTCTCCAGAGATGGACACAGTGGATGTGGAGAGGATGTTTCCTCTAATGGGAGGGTCTCGGACTAGAGGTCATAGTTTCAAAATTAAAAGATGTTCCTTTAAGAAGGAGATGAAGAGGAATTTCTTTAGTCAGAGGGCGGTGAATCTGTGGAGTTCTTTGCCACGGATGGCTGTGGAGGCCAAGTCAATTAATATTTTTAAGGTAGAGATAGATTCTTGAATAGTCAGGGGTTATGGGGAGAAGGCAGGAGAATGGGGTTAGGAGAGAGAGATAGATCAGCCATGATTGAATGGCAGAGTAGACTTGATGGGCCGAATGGCCTAATGCTTCTCCTATCACTTATGACCTTATGAGAGATGCTGCCTGACCCGCTGAGTTACTCCAGCACTTTGTGTCCTTATTGGTTTAAACATCTCACAGAGAGGGAGAGAGAGAGAGAGTTCAAATATTGTAGGCCTGCATGCCTGCCTTCAGATCTGAAGCTGTTGACATTGGACAAGTCAGCCCAGGAAGGGCCTGGAGAGTAAACCTGGAACCGCACTGACTGGGGTGACGAGAATGCACCAAAGATTCTCTTTATATATTCAACACCAGAAGCAAGACCAAAAAAAAATGCTGGAGTAACTCAGCGGGACAGGCAGCATCTATATACTAAAACTCTTGTTTGTTTGTTCCTGAACTACAGCCAAAATGGTACACGATAGCACAACAATTCTAGGCCCACCTTACTCACCGTCGTCCCTTTGGTGCTAATGGAAGAAGTTTCATTGAAATTGGTGCTATATTTTTAAAGTTATTCACATTTTAAAGTTTAAATCTATCTCCTCGGGAGGGAGGGAGGAAGGGGTGGAGGGAGGGGGGGAGGGAGGGAGGGGGAGGATGGTGGATAAGGGGGGTTGAGGGGGATGGAGTGGGGGGGAGGGGAAGGGGAGAGGGGGAGGGAGGGGGAGAGGGGGGGCAGGTGAGGGTGCTGCACCAATGCAAGAGAGATTTGGGCCCATTTGGTCTCGTCTCTGGATAGAAGGAATAGGTGACACTTCGGGTCGAGACCCTTCTTCAGACTGAGAGTCAGGGGAGAGAGAGACACAGAGATATGGAAGGGTTAGGTGTGAAAACGAGACATCAAAAGGGACGTAGTTCAAGGAAAATGTAAAAGAGATCATTATGAGCTTGGAGAAGCAACCTTCCTTGTTCACTGAGGCACACGATTTCTCACCCAATATACATTATACAAGGAGGAAAATTCTACCCGCACATATAGAAACATAGAAACATAGAAAATAGGTGCAGGAGTAGGCCATTCGGCCCTTCGAGCCTGCACCGCCATTCAATATGATCATGGCTGATCATCCAACTCAGTATCCCGTACCTGCCTTCTCTCCATACCCCCTGATCCCTTTAGCCACAAGGGCCACATCTAACTCCCTCTTAAATATAGCCAATGAACTGGCTTCAACTACCTTCTGTGGCAGAGAATTCCACAGATTCACTACTCTCTGTGTGAAAAAAAACGTTCTCATCTCGGTCCTAAAAGACTTCCCCCTTATCCTTAAACTGTGACCCCCTTGTTCTGGACTTCCCCAACATCTGGGACAATCTTCCTGCATCTAGCCTGTCCAACCCCTTAAGAGTTTTGTAAGTTTCTATAAGATCCCCCCTCAATCTTCTAAATTCCAGCGAGTCTATCCAGTCTTTCTTCATGTGAAATTAGAAATGAGCAATTAGAATTAGCAAAGAAGCATCTCATTCTGTACACAGGCAGAAGAGAACAGAGACATTTCTGGATCTAAACCTACCAGACGGCCCGCCTCGTTGTTGTGCAGATCTATCAAGGACTTGATGTCACTTTGACCTTTTCTCTTCCTGGCGTCCATGAACTGCTTGGACTTGGCGTAGCCGAACTCCGCGTCGTCCCCGTATCCTCCCCATTGCCAAGGGTTGGGGTCCCTGCCCGAGCCCGAGCCCGGAGCCTGGGCCGGAGGCGGCGGGGCGCGGCCCAGCTCGTTCTCGCATCCACACTGGAGCAGCTCACCGGTGCTGCACGCCTGTGTCACGGCGTAGGCGACCCCCGCCGAGGCGATGGCGTGAACGAAGGCCGTCTCTCTGATGTCTGAGAAAATGGCAAGGGACAGAGGTCAGTGTGACTCCACTCGACCTCGTGTACGGGTTATACCTCAAAAGCAAAGATGGACACAAAATGTATCAGACAATAACTGCAGATGCTGGTACAAATGACGCTGACATCAGTCTGAAGAAGGGTCTCGACCCGAAACGTCACCCATTCCTTCTCTCCTGAGATGCTGCCCGACCTGCTGAGTTACTCCAGCACTTTGTGAATAAATACCTTCGATAGACACAAAATGCTTGAGTAACCCAGCGGGTCAGTCAGCATCTCCAGAGAAAAGGAATAGGGGACGCTTCGTGTCCAGACCCTGCTTTAGACACGTGTTGCTAAAAGTATGTGTTGTGCATCTCATAGAGTCATAGAAACAGGCCCTTCGGCCCAACTTCATTGGCCAGTTCATTGGCTATATTTAAGAGGGAGTTAGATGTGGCCCTTGTGGCTAAAGGGATCAGGGGGTATGGAGAGAAGGCAGGTACGGGATACTGAGTTGGATGATCAGCCATGATCACATTGAATGGCGGTGCGTACAGGCTCGAAGGGCCGAATGACCTTCTCCTGCACCTATTTTCTATGTTTCTAAGTTTCTAACTTGCCTATGTCAACCAAGACCCGCTGAGTTCCTCCAGCACTTTGTGTTTTGCTGAAGATTCCAGCATCTGCGATTCGTTGTGTCTCTCTAATATATCATATCATATCATATATCATATCATATATATACAGCCGGAAACAGGCCTTTTCGGCCCACCAAGTCCGTGCCGCCCAGCGATCCCCGTAACATTAACACTAACCTACACCCACTAGGGAAATTTTTTACATTTACCCAGCCAATTAACCTACATACCTGTACGTCTTTGGAGTGTGGGAGGAAACCGAAGTTCTCGGAGAAAACCCACGCAGGTCACGGGGAGAACGTACAAACTCCTTACAGTGCAGCACCCGTAGTCAGGATCGAACCTGAGTCTCCGGCGCTGCATTCGCTGTAAAGCAGCAACTCTACCGCTGCGCTACCGACAATAGACAATAGACAATAGGTGCAGGAGGAGGCCATTCGGCCCTTCGAGCCAGCACCGCCATTCAATGTGATCATGGCTGATCATTCTCAATCAGTACCCCGTTCCTGCCTTCTCCCCATACCCCCTGACTCCGCTATCCTTAAGAGCTCTATCTAGCTCTCTCTTGAATGCATTCAGAGAATTGGCCTCCACTGCCTTCTGAGGCAGAGAATTCCGCAGATTCACAACTCTCTGACTGAAAATGTTTTTCCTCATCTCCGTTCTAAATGGCCTACCCCTTATTCTTAACCGATGGCCCCTTGTTCTGGACTCCCCCAACATTGGGAACATGTTTCCTGCCTCTAACGTGTCCAACCCCTTAATAATCTTATACGTTTCGATAAGATCACCTCTCATCCTTCTAAATTCCAGTGTATACAAGCCTAGTCGCTCCAGTCTTTCAACATATGACAGTCCCGCCATTCCGGGAATTAACCATCGGAGCACATCGGTTTCTTAGCCAAAGTCCAATGTCCTCAATGGGGTAGATGTGAATCGGACAGTGCCCTGGCTTATGGAAGGACCGTTCAGGAACCTGACACCAACTTTTATACAGTATAGGCAAGTTGATGCAAATCATGATTTCGGGTTAAATTCCCCGAACTGTGCCCCCCCCCCCCCCCCCCCCTCACCTTGTAGTGTGTGAGGAGTGTCGGATCAGCAATAGATGTGAAACGTTTATTTCAAACAATAAACAAGCTTGGTGCTGTTTAAATCATTCGTGTAACATAGGAATCTGCTGTGTGTCAGCCTGAGTTCCATTGAACAGACTCAAGTTCCGAGTTAGGCGCAAAAAAACTGGGCTAACTCAACGGGCCAGGCAGCATCTCTGGACAAACAAGCAACTGCAGATGCTGCTTGACACGGGAGGACACAGAGTGCTGGAGGGACTCAGTGGGCCAGGCAGCATCTGTGGAGAAAAAGATGGGTGACGTTTCGGGTCGGGAC